>NC_137898.1:1321484-4149864 GCF_963455335.1 Martes martes | reverse complement strand
GGCCAGCAGAGGCCACGGGCAGGGTGCGGGCAGCTCAGCCCCGGCCCACCGATCACACCAGGGGTCCCAGCCATTCTGGTACCACAATTGGAGCCGCACCAGGGCGGCGGGCCCACACCTGCGGGAACCTGTGCGGCCTGGCGGCTGCCCTGGGCTTAACAGCAGCTGGCTAATCCGCGTCTGGGCCCCGGCAACACCTGTCGCCAGGTGAGCCAGACCTGCCTTCTCCGCCTCCCTGGCCTTCCCCTTTCCCTCAGCTAATGGGCAGGTGGATGGGGCTCCCTAACACTGGCCTCCGGGGCCAGCAGCTCTCAGAGTGCCCTGGAGGTGGCTTGCTCCGACGGAGCTGTGAGCCGCAGCCCTGGCGATCTGATTTGAGTGACCAGGGGTGGGGGTGCTAGGAACCTGTGCTGCTGATACGTTCCTAGGGGACGCTGCTGTGGCTCCAGAGACCAGAGCTGGAGAACAGCCGGCTCAGGCAGTTAGCTTTGCTCCCTCCTTGTGTGCTTGGTTTCCCCACTGTTGCTGTCGGTGAATTATAAAACAATACGTCGTGGCGGCAGTTACAGAAAGGACGCCTTTCTGAGTGGTCCTCTCTGGGCAGAGGAATCAGGAAAGGTGCTGGCTTCTGTCCTGGCAGGCAGAGTCCAGGCAGCACGATGTCCTCCCTGCCACCCCACCCCCCTTTTCTGTTGCCTGGGTTTCGGGTCTATGCACAAACTGCGCAACTGGACATGGAGAACCTGGCTGGACCCCAAGCTGGACGAGAGCCCTGCCCAGGTTTGGGGGAGTGGGTGCGGCGGGCAGGGACACAGACCAGGGCCCTGGTCTTGCCTCCACGGGGGTCCCACCACCCTCCCCCAGCAACATGATTATACGCTCTCCATGCTGTTTGCTCGCCCTGTGGGGCAGTGGGTGTTTTCATTCCTTCCTCTGTCCCCAGGGCCTGGTGGTGTCTGTGTGCGGCTGATGCTCAGTGAGTATCTGTGAGGGAAAGAATCTGGAGCTCTTGCTGCCGTCGAATGCCGGGAAGAACAGACGGCGTCTTACCTCCGACACTAGCATTGTCTAGGAATATGCGCTGCGGGGCCAGGATCTGTCAGGCGCGGACGCAAAGTGGGAGGAGAGCAGAAAAGGCTGAGGTCCGGGAGCAGGAGGAGGCGACTGCACGGATGCCCGAGGAGGACCCACACCCGCCCCAGGCCTGCATGGAGCTCCCTGGTGGCCTTGGGGAAAAAGGGAAGAGGTTTCTGCTAGAGGCGGTGGCGGGTGGCTGGTTGGTGCGAGGCCCAGCGGGGGTGGAGGCATACCGGCTGGGGCTGGGGCCCGCGGCCTCGCTGTCCTCAGCTTGTTTCCAGGTCTTCGTGGGGGGCCCACGACGGGAAGGTTGTGAAAGCCGCGAACATGTAAAGGGATTCTCGAGAGACCAAAGCAGTGATGATAATTAAGATGAAGAACCGCGATTTGGGCGCCGGCTTCCCACGTGCTTTTCTGAGCCCTTCACGAGGCAGGTGCGGGCTTGTTTCATCCCACGGAGTCACGGGCTGGGGTGGCACTGACAGATGGGCAAACTGAGGCACAGAGTACAGAGAGGCGGAGGCCCCCTGGCTGTTCACGGCACTGCCTCCCCCAGGCCCGGCCTCCGCTGTACCCCGTCCATCCCTCCGCACGTCAGCTCGGGGACGTCAGCGCCGTGCGTGCCCGAGACAAATGTCTGTCATGTTTGTAGAGACACCCCTGCGGCGTCAGACCATCCTTCCCTGCACGCGGGAGGGTCCCGACTGTCCCCACAGGGTGCGGGAAATGACAGGCATGACCAGGGGCGCTTTGGGGGGCAGGCTGGGCTACTTGTGACTTCCTCCCCACTTAACCACTATCCGGGGAGGCTCCCGGCTCCCGGCCTGGGCCCCCCCGGTCTGGGCCCCACCTGTCGGACGCCGTGACCTTGCGTGCGGTTAGCCTTCCTGAACGCCCGCTCCCTCGACTGGAAAGGAGGTGGGGGGCTGCGGCCTGGAATAATGATGCCGAAGGAGCAGGTGTGCTGACCCCGGTGCGTTTTCGAACTTCAGACCTCAGAGCTCCTTGTAGGTGGGGAAACTGAGGCACAAGGTTTTTTTTTTTTTCTTTTCCTTTTAGGAGCCTGTGCCGACAGGTGGCCAGGCGGAGTGTGTGCCCAAGGCTGTCACGAATGCAGATTCGCTCAGCCCCGAGGAGCCTGTGACAGGGCTTGTGCCTGCCCACGGGTATGACACTTGCTGCTGGACCCCGGGCAGGCCTCCACACAGCTCCATCACAGTGGCCTCTCGCCCCCCATGTGGCCAGCCTCTGGCCCCGGGAAGCCTCCGGTGGTCCTTGCCCCATTGAGTAGAGGCAGGGGTCGCTGTCCTGCTGCACCGGCCTCGGTCACTGTCCCCAGTGGCCCTCAAGGTGACCCCGAGCCCAGCACATCGCGTTGGCAGCTGGGGGGGGTGTACCGTGGTGGCAAAAGCCATGCCCCTTCCCCTCTGGGCACTTTTGGTGTCCTGGGAGCGAGAGGGCTTCCGAGACGGGGACTGGTTTGTATCCATTTCCTTGGTCACTTCCGTTCACGTCGGCAGAGCTCCGTCTCGGGTAGTCATGCAGCCCGGTTCAGGTGGAAGGTCGCTGATAACGTCCCCCCTGCGATGTGTTTGCCTAGAAGCGAAGCCAGCGATGCCCCCAACCTGTTACTCTTTCCTCTCGGTGCCAAGGTGGGCAGCTTGTCCCTCTGACCGTGTTGCCGTCGGACCGTCCTACACTGGCTTCTTCCCTGAGAAAGGTGTTTAAGGGAAGGACAGGGTGTCTACCGGGCGTCCCCCAGGCCCAGGCAGGAAGTGGATTATGGAGAAAGTCGGCATGAGCAGCTTTAGAATAAACCGGAAAGTTCCTGATTGGACAGACAGTGGACGTTGGTTGCCCTTGTGGTGCCCGGGGTTCGCCAGGCAGCTGCCGAGTCTGTGGCCCCTTCTTAGAAAAAGGTCTTAGAACTGTACCCTAAAACACGTGGAAATACAAGGAGAGTAATTATATTGAGAAACTGCTAACGTGATATTAACAAATCCAAACGTGGGACAGAGGAGAGCCACAGCCTGCCCCCAGTTCACAATATTTTGAGATGTGGGCCCCGGGCGGCCACGTGACGGGAAGGTACCTGTGATTTCTGCTCGGGAGGGCAGGAGCTCTCCCTGATCCCTGGTTCGTGGCCTGGTTCGTGCTGTGGTTTGGTTTTGCCACCCAAGTCCCCAGGTCCCCGGAACCATGGAGGTCCCCATTGATTTCCCGCTGGGACTCCCCCTGCCCCCACCTTCCCTGAGTTATGGGGACACAAGTGACTTAGTTCTGATTTCGGCCAAGGCTGAGGGCGGTGGCCCCACCCCGCTGCCAGGAGGACCCCCTAGCGCCCCCATCGGAATGAACCCCCCTCCTGCTCCCACCACGTTTTCTGTCTGTTCCAGCAGGTGGCTGGGGGCCTGTGAGCACCCAGGGTCCTGGAGGGTCTCAAGGTTCCTCCATCCCAATAAATGAACTAAATCCCAGCGGACGTGACTCCTGACCCAACCCAAACCGAGTTTGAGTCAAGAATGGACGTTTTGTGGTTTCATTTCAGTGGCTCCCAAACATGGGCTGCATCAGGGCCTCCGGGGGGGCGTGTGGAACCCAGATCGCTGGGCCCCACGGGAGGGTCTGATACAGCAGGGCTGGGGAGACCAGCTGGGGAAGTGCATTCGGAGCCCGTTCCCAGGTGATGCCCACGCTGCTGGCTAGGGGCAGGCACTCAGTTGGGGTGCCCCTCCCCTGTGCCATGAGGATCAGTGGAAGGCCCCCAAAGTCCAAGTCCTGACCCCCCCACCCTGTAACTGTGCACGTGAGCTCACGTGGAAATAAGGTTTGGCAGGTGTAATTATGTGAAGGCTCCTGAGACAGGATCCTACTGTCTTTAGAGTGGGTGCTGGGTAGAATGACAAGTGTCCGTGTAAGGAGAGAACACAGATGTGGGAGGGGCCACGTGACCACGGAGGCCGTGGTGGGAGGGAAGGGCCACAAGTCCAGGGATGCCTGGAGGCTCCAGATGCTGGGGTAGGAGGGACCCTAACCCAGAGCCTCTGGAGACAGGGCCCTGCCCACACCTTGATTTCTGACTTCCGCCCAAACGTGGGAGGAAATCCTCTTGTTGTTTATGGTCACAGTGGCCGCAGGACACTTGCGCAACCCTGGACAAGAGCTACTTAATGGTGGTTCTTGTGTTTGCTGGGCTCCGTGAGGCTTCAGGTGACGAACCCCAGACCTTCAAGGGGACCAGTGCTCAAGGCGAGAAGCGGTGTGGACAATGTCCTGCTTCTGCTTCCCGCTCCTCTCCAGGAGGTGACCCAGAGCACCTTCCAGAACACACCTAGGCCTGCACTGCCTTGGCTCTCGTTAGGGTTGCGACCCAGGGACCGCCAGAGAGGGCATCTCCCTGGTCTTGTTTGGAAGTGGAAACTCCAAGGCGAGGCCTGGCTGGGGAGGCCAGCTGGGCGGGGGTTGTGCTGTGGGGACTTTCCTTGGGGCTGTGGCAGGATCCTAACAGCCTGCTCTAGGCCCAAAGGCGGGGGTCCGTGGGGAGGCGTGTGGCCACAGGGCTCTGTGGTGGCCCCTTCTCCCCTCTGCCCTTAGTGTCATTAGTGTGGCCTGGGGTGGAAGTAGCCTTGAGGGGCTGTGGGACTCAGGTTGGGCAAGGAGACGGGCCTTGGGCCGCGCCAGGCGTTTCCCCTCGATGCCGCTGGGGCAGAGGGAGTAGTGGGCGCTGCGGCCACGCTCCCTGCGTCGCCGTGGCCGGTGAGCTGCTCTCCGGCCCCTCCCCTGGCTCCCGACAGGCCGATCTCCCTCCGCACTGGGTGCCGGGCCGAGGCTCCCCTTGTTTCCAGGGTGACGGGGCACCTTCTGAGGAAGCCGAGGGGCAGCCCCTCTCCCCGCCCCCCGAGGAGGTGTGTGCGGAGAAGCCGCACCAGCGTGCAGGCCCAGGACCGGAGGACGGGCTTGGATGTCCTGGATGCGGCAGGGCTTCCTGCGGTCGGGGCCGGGCCACCTTGCCAGTCCCCCGGACACCTGCGAGCCAGCTTCGGTGACAGGAAACGCAGGTTCTTCATGCTGCCCCTGCTGGCAGTGGGCTGGGGGCCCCAGGTGTGATTTGCATACAGGTGAGGGCCCAAGACGAGGCCCCGGGTGGTGCCGGAGGCAGGGCCGGGTAGGACGCGCACGGCTGGAGGGAGGTCGGGGGCACACGCGGTACTGAGGTTGGCCGGCGGGGGGCAGCAGAGCTCCAACAGCAGGTGTCCCTCGGGCTGGGCAGGACCCAGCCTCGCTCCCTAACTCCAACCCCAGGCCAGGGGGAACAGGGGCAGCTACCCCGTCTGGAACTTCCTTCCCTCCCTTCTCTGCAAAGGTGTGTCTTCCCACAGACATCCTCGACCCCCGGGCCCATGCTGGGGATGTCCCCCGGCTGCCCCCGCCTTGGCTGCCTCTACAACGTGCTCTCATCGCTATTTTAAGTGGCGAAAGGGATGCGTGGGACCTCTGTGCCCGCAGTGTCCTGGGGCTGCTGAGTCCTTACAGACATCTGCTGAGCTGTGGGTTCTGGTATGGAGGGCAACCTGACCCTCTGGAGGGCAGGCGGCGCGGCTGTGCGAGCACGGAGGGCAGGGTGTGCCGCGCAG
Organism: Martes martes; assembly: GCF_963455335.1. NCBI lineage: Eukaryota > Metazoa > Chordata > Mammalia > Carnivora > Mustelidae > Martes > Martes martes. Next base: position 4,144,153 of record NC_137898.1, on the reverse strand, counting down.
CTAGCGGACCCTTAGCAGGCGGGGCACTGGCTCGGCGCTCTCTGGCAGAGGGGGACCCTTCTGGGCTGGGTCTGGAGGGGTCTCGGTGCCCGCCCCGCCCACCGGCCACCACCGAGGCTGCTTGGACTCCCTTCTCCCCGGGTGGGGACCTTTCTGTGACGTGCCCACATCTGATGTCCCCAGAGGGAATCTGGGTGCTGCGGGGTGGGTGGCGTGGGTCCTGCTGGGCGCTCTGTCGTGGCTCAGAAGACCTTGCACTTCTGTGGGTTCTCTGTTCAGGTGACCTGATTTGCCCAGAAGTCTGCCTCCCCACATGAAGGGGGAGGCATGAGCCCTCCCCACAGCTCCTTGAGCCTGTGCCCCAGGGCCTTTACACATGACATCACCCCCACACTGACAGGATGACAGACCCTCCCCTCCCCCACCGGCCTTGACTTTCTCCTTGTCCTGTTGCCATCGGCTGATTGTCAGGTGCGGAATAGACTCTGTTTACAGTTTCCCCGTCCTGGAATGTCAGCTCCACCAGGGCAAGGACAGTATCTTAGTCACTGCTGAGTCTCCAGTGCTCAGAATATCACCTTTGTAGCACTTTGTAGGTGCTCCCCAAATTCCTGGGGGCTAAGGGAACAGATGAATGAATGAATGGACGCCGGAGCCTGGGCCCAGCCCCCGAGGCCTCCCCGCTCTGTCTCTGAGCAGCCAGGGGTGAGGGTGAGAGGGCAGAGCGCTCCCTGCCTTGGGCTCAAACACCGTCACGCCTGGTTAGCAGAGGGGCAGGGGCTGAGAGGTGAGTGTGGGGCCACTCTGGTCCCCCAGGCGCCAGACAGCAGGTGGTCCAGGAGACCCTGAGGTGGGGGTGCCTGGCTCGGCTCCTGTGGGTGGGAGGGGGCGCTGTGGGGGTGCACCCAGGCCCTGGAGGAGTGGGCTCAGGGGCACCTAGGACAGAGCTAGGGCGACAGGCCCTGAGGAGACAAGGGGACAGATCCCATCTCTCTGTCCAGAGCCAGGCCCTCCTGAGGCCAGGTGCTGTGGGGACAATGACAGGAGGGGAGTGGAAGGGACCTAAAACCACATCCTTGGAAAAAATGACCAAGTAAGCTTCTGGGTGCTGGGCCAGCCCCAGAGCAGAGCCCGAGGGACCCCTGGCTTCCCCTTCCTCTGTGGGCCAGTGCGCCCTGCACGCCCCTGCATTCTCATTTCTGTCTCGCGGGGGCAACGGAGGCTCCGAACATTCTGGAAGAGCCCCCTCCTGCCCCGCTCCCCGTGCGTGTCTGGGCTGCCTGCTTCCAGAAACCAGAGTGCCGGCCACTGTTCAGGGCAAAAGGAATTAGAATTATGTCAGGGCCTGCCTGGGGAAAGGGCCACCCCAGGGAGGACAGGGAGACCGGTGTTCGCGCAGAACCAGGGGCCTCTTGTCATCGTCGGGGTGTCTCAGGTGGCGTGTGGCGGTGGGTTTGTGGAAAGCGGACGGATTCTCGTTCTAGAGCCCCAGGCAGGCTGGCCGGAGGCAGGGGACAGCCCCGACACGTGGCCAGCTCTCGGGCTCCGGGAGGGCCTCACAGGCCCCTCGCTCTGATCAGATGCCTTTGGCATTGTTTTGAGATGCAAAGAATGTGTTCCCGGGCACCGGGGACCCACGGTCTTGCTTTCCACCGGCCACATAGTTTCGTCGCATAACTAAAGGGCAGTGACTTTTCTTGACCACAAGGCAGTGAAGGTATGCAGGACGGGCTCTCTGCTCCGGCCTGGCGGCGGTGGGGGTGGCGGCCAGGGGAGGGGAACTCCAGGCCGGACACGGGGAGGGGTGCGGGAGGAGAGAAGGGTCCCCCCCGGCCAGGGCCACGCTCCGCCGGCTGCAAGCAGGGAACCCGCCCCAGAGCGGCCATCCTTCAAGGCTCCGGGATCCGTGCTTCTGGGTGGAACCTTCTGGCACCCAGTTTTCTCTTTTTTCCTCCCGGATCAAAATTCCTCCACATCCCCGGTTTATAGATAATGTGGCAGGAACAGGATGTACACGTGTTGGGGGCGGGGGGAGGGACCGAGTGACATGGCTGCTCCCCCAGACACAGGGGGCTGCGGTGTCGTGTTAACTTCCCGGGGCACCGTGACAAGGTGCCACTGACGGGCTGATCTGAAGCAACAGAAATTGGGTGTTCCTCCTCGGGAGGCCAGAGAGAAGTCTGAGATCCAGGTGTCAGTGGGGTCGTCTCGCTCTGGAGGCCCTGGCAGAGGGTTCTTCCAACTTCTTCCAGCTTCGGGGAGCCCCGTCCCCACAACCCCCACCCCGTGGCCGCATAGCCCCCTCCCCTGCATGTGTCTTTCTTCGTCTCGTAAGAACACCGGTCATCAGATTAAGGGCCCCCCTCCTCTAGTGGCAAGACCCTGCTCCCACAGAAGTTCACACTCTGAGCTTAGGCAGATGTGAATTTGGGGGGACACAATTCAACCCGAAAGAGGAGTTTTCTCTTGGACAAGCATTCGCGCGGCAGCAGCTCTGCTCCTGGCTTCCCCTGGTGGGCACCCCAACCCAGCCACGTCTCCAGCGGCCCCGCGCTAGGTGTCAGGAGGACAGAGGGCGGGAAGGGTGCAGGGAGCAGGGGATGGCGGCAGGGGGGGACTGTGGTGTCCCATCGGGTTCCAATCCTGGTCTTGCCGGTTGGTAGCTGTTTGGCACGTGAGTTGCGGAACCCGCCTGGGCCTCGGTGTCTGCATCTGTGAAATGGGTCTGTTGCTCCTCGCCTCCGGACGGGTGTCACTTGCCGACTCTCTGAAGTAAATGGAAAGGACAGAGAAGAGATCGTTTGAGTGGGACCAGAAGCAGGGTCTTTGGGAACAGCCGAGGGTCCCCATGCTGCCGTCCACTTGCTGCCCAAACCCTTTGCACCTTGGTTGCTTTCTCTGTAGGAGGGGGTCGTCCCTACCTGGCTGGTGTGCAGTGAGGACAGGTGAGAGGGGAGCGGGAAGGCGAGCGTGGGGCTCACCGTCCACCCAGCTCAGCCCCGCTGGGTGGGAGATGGTCAAGGACAGTCTTACGGATTCTGTTTCTCCCTTCCCCCTGCTGACTTTGGTCCCAAAGCAGGTTTTATTGGCATTGTTCCTGGCAAGTGCCATCAAGACAGACCTGGGGGACGATTCTAATTATCAGCCACATCCCTAGATGAAATTGGTCCTAGATGGGCTGTGGGTAAGCCCAGAGGGCTAGAGGCCGGGCTTCCTCTGGGATGCCGGGCTGCCAGGATGCTGGGCCATGCGGCGACCATGGCCACGGAGCCCCCAGCAGGTTTGTCTGCAGCCGGGAGACAAATGTGGGCAGTGTGACGGGCGGGCCACCCTGCGTCCACAGCACGGCGAAAAGCATGCGTTCGTTCGGGACGGCGCTCCTCCTTCCAGAAAGTGGATCCCGGGGGAAGGGATTAACTTCTGGTCTTTTAACTTGTAACTTTACTTTTCCACGGGAATCCCTTGTCCCCGCACTGGCCAGACTTCCTTCTAGAGGCTGCCACCATGTCAGCTGGCCGGGCCTCCCGTCCCCCTGGCTCTGTGCGTCCTTGCTCTGGGCCTCTCTGTCAAACAGCTAGTGATCCCTGCACAAACCTCAGTGTCCTGGGGGTGCTCCTGTTGGAACGGGCCCCACCACGGATCTTCTGTGATGTGGGGCTCAGTGGGGCACGCCTGTAGTTGTGGTTGGCCCCCCGCTGCCAGGACGTCATCTGGGTGAGCAGCCCTGGCCTCACCCAGCCGCTGGGGCCCCCACGGCTCGCTCACCTGGCACAGAGAAGCAAGGATAACCAGGAGAGGGACTTTTGATCTCGGAATGGCTGGCGCTTTTGCCAAGAGCCCCCAGATGTCTCTGCCTGGCTCAAGCCCAAGCCAGCTTCGCAAAGGGCACCTCCTCCCAGAGAAGCTTTTGGGAAACACCTTTGACAAATGGCTTCATGCGGTGGCCTGGATCGCCGGGGACCCAGCCACAGGGCTCCTCCTTGGCTACCAGCCTGGGTCCCAGGACGCAGGGCCATATGGCAGGTTCAGAACGTGAGCCAGGCCCCGACATTCCTGCGTGGCGGCCCAGAGGCCCCCCACGGCCACAGCCCACTCCCCGTCTCTGCCAGCCTGGAGTTGTCCTGAGTTTCCAGTGCACTTGGGGCGGGAGGGGGTGGGAGGACTCCCACACTCGGAGGTGAGCGCAAGCCGTCAGGGCATGCAAAGTGCCACGGGGCCCTCCCTGACCTCCACGGCCGCCGCACAGCAATGCTCCCCCAGCCTCTGACACGGTTCTCAGAGTCGGGGACACGGCCGGGGACTGACCTTATTTTCGTCCGGCTCAGCCAGGCCGATGGTCTTTAATGAGGCCATCACGAACATTTCCTTGTAAGCTCGTTTTAAGGAAATGTTTGCACACTGAGCACTTTCCCACAGCTGTGGGACAATGTGCTGTCCCTTGCCAAGGATCACTTTTGCCATCCTCGTCTTTCCTGTAGCTGGAGGTGGGTCTGGAGGCCCGCCAGGCCCGCGCTGCCAAGCCGCCTCCATTGATCATTATCAGGATGCGTTTGATTAGTATCTGACGGAGCGAGAGGCCGGTGCTCGGCTGGCGGGAGCTTCCCGCGTCGAGGGGCCGGTGCTCGGGGGCCCCGCTCTGCCTGCGGGGTCTGGGGGGCTGCGGCTGGCGGCGGGCCGGGCGCCCGGGCCTGGGGGGGTGGGTGGTGTGGGTGACCGCGCCGGGCTTGGCCACGGCCGTGTGAACCGGCAGCCCGGCCGTGCACCCAGCTCTTTGAAGCACCTCCAGTTTGCCCGGCTCCGTACGCCCAGCGCGGACCTTTGCATTTCCAGTTCATCCAGATCCACGGAGCAAAACCAACTGCCCAGTCCCCCGAGGCCTGCTGGCCCTGCCTCCCGGGCCTGTCCGCCTAGGGAGGCGTTCGTGGGAAGGTGCCTTGGGGCCATCCGCTGAGCCTGTCACAGACTCCTGCCTGCAGTGGGGACCGGCTTCCTTCTCAACATCTTCCCGCTTGGGGCCACTTGGAGGCCACAGCCCTTGGGCCGGCCCTCTGCCGAGCTGTCAGGATGGGGACCTGCCATGGGACAGGGACACCACATGGCAGCTCTGGGGTTTTCAAGAATCACAGTCTCTGGGCGGAAGAAAGGAGGGTCTGGAGCGCGGACGGCCAGGCGGGGGGAAGGAAGCCGAAGCTGGTGTGCGTGTGGCCGGGGTGGTGACGTGGAGAGGCGGGAGCGGGCTGATGCCTATGGAGGGGTGGGCCGGCGCGGGGCACCTGCTGTCCAGTGAGCGAATGACCAGGTGGGTAAGGTGTCGAGCAGGCGTGTTCTAGATGGAGAGTCCCTCACGTTTTTGGAGATGGAGAACTTTACACGGGAAGGGCCTTCGGAGGCCTTCATGTCAGACCCCGTTGTCTTGGGAAAGCTAAGACCCAATGAGGCAAGGAGCAGCCTGGGCCGTACAGGGAGAGGCCCCCCCAGGCCCACTTGGAGAGGGTCCTCAGATCTCTCACAGAGCATACCTCAGGGCCCGGGGTACTGTTTTTGTGCTGAGGAATACTGAGGAAGGCCCTGCCATTTATGCCACTGTGTTTGCTGAACACCAGGGTTTGCTGAGCACCATATCGGCCCAGGGATGTGTAGTGAGCATGGCAGGTGCCGCTCCTGCCTGAATACTGCCCCAGATCACCTAGCCTCTTCCGCCTCAGCTCACATCTATGAGGTGGGGGACCTGTGGCCCCCACTCCTCAGTGCTGCGGGATGGTCAGACCTGGTCACACCCACACCTTCCTCATCAGGGCTTTGCCTGGGGTGTTTGTCATGGCTCCAAAAAGATATGTCTAAGTCCCAAACCCCAGAACCTGTGAATGTGACCTTATTTAGGAAAGGGGGTCTTTGCAGATGTAATCAAGTTAAGGGATCACAAGATGTGACCATCTTCGATGATCTGTGTGGGCCCTAAGTCCATTGACCAGTGTCCTTATAAAAGACAGAAGAGAAGAGAAGATACAGACAGGAGGAGCCACGTGGCCACGGCGTTGGGGTGTGTCCAGATGCCCTGGTATGCTGGGGTCCCACGAGCTGGAAGAGCAGGAAGGAGCCTCCCCCAGGGCCTCCAGAAGGAGCGCAGCCCTGCCCACACCTGGATTTTGGACTTCTGGGCTCCACACTGAGAGAGAATATATTTGTTATTTTGAGTTGTCCAGTCTGTGATCATGCACACATTTTTCCTCCCTGACACACTCCCCACACTCTCAAATCTTTCAGGTGGCAGCTTGGCTTCCTGAGAGGAGGCCCCTGGTGCCCATTAGGGCACCTGCTCCTGTCCCTTTAGGAGCCTCCCTACAACCCATAACCATGCACCTGTTGATCCTTTAATGATCAATGTGTAGGCACTTATCGGTTACTATGATGACTGTTAATTATTACTAAGTGAGTGGATACCTCCTCATCCACCCATCCCTCTTACCCATCATCCATCATCCATCCATCCATCCGTCTGTCTGTTCATTCATCCATCCACCCACCCATCCATCCATCATGCATCCATCCCAACATCCATCCACCATCCATCCGCTCAATCACCACTTACTGAGTGTCCACTGCGCACCAAGAATAAGAGAACAGAGCCCAGGTAGGAGAAGTGGTGAGAGGAAGGGAGGATCTGTTGTGCCAGGTGGTGGTGGTGCGCAGCCAGGGTTTGGGTTGGGCCAGCGGTGCTGTTCCATTTCTGGTGAGTCAGGGAAGTCTTCTTGAATGAAGGGCCATTTCAGCAGAGACCTGTAGGAAGGAAGGAGTGGGGAAGCCATGCAGCCATCTGGAGGAAAAGCCTTCAGGGCAGAACGAGCAGCTTGTGCAAAGGGCCTGAGGAAAGCCTGGTCTAGGTGCTGAGGCTTACGCAGGAGGCTGCACCAGGGAGCAAGATGTTCGGGGTGGGGGCACGTGGCCAGGCCCTGTGGGCCTCGTAGACCAGTGTAGGGACTTCACTTGTGTGTGAATGAGTCGAACCCCTGCAGGCTTGAGCGAAGGTGGGGTGAGAGAAGATGCCCATTACTAAAGCACGCCCTGATGGCGATGGCGTCTGTGGCCTTTGAGCTGGACAGTCTGGAAATGAGCACTCCCAGGAGCCGTCCTGGCCTTGGGCTCCAGAATGGAGACATTTGTGGGAATTTCTGGGAGTCATCAGGAAACTGAGGCTCGGAGAGGAAATTTCTGCCTCTGGGTCCCTGTGCTGGGAAGCGGCAGAGCCTAGAACCTGGCCCTACATGAGCTTAAGGGTAGAGCTGTGACCCGTCTCTGTGCACACCTCCCCCACAGTCACTGCACCTGACGTAGAAGGGGAGATTGAGGAGCCGGGACATGCCAACCTCTGCTCTGGGGATGGGGAGTGGAGGTTAGGGTCCCTGGGCAAGAGGGCTTCGAGCTAGAGATGGGTTTGGCTGTGGGAAATGGAGGTATAGGTATTCTAAGGGAGGAACTATGTGAGCAAGGCCCAGTGGTGGAAAAAGGAGGCCAAGAGGGGGGCCCGCTGGAAGTCTTTCTACTGAGGTGAGGAGAGGGAGGCAGGGCCTACCAGGGCCTGCTGAACTGAGGTACTTGCTTGGCTCTAGACAATGCAAGTTATTCTGCTAAGACAATTGTCTTTTTGGAAGATAACGAATGTCATCCATCCACCCATCCATCCATCCGTCCGTCCATCCGTGCACCCGCCCATCCACCCAAGCACTCATCCTTCCTCTGTCCCCTCCTTCCGTTTCCTCTCTGTTCATCCAAGCGTCCGTCCACTCACCCACCCTCACCTATCATGCCTCCCTCCCTCCCTCCCTTCTTCTGTCCATCCTCCTCTATGATCCGTCATCCACCCATCACTTATCCCCCCGCCTTCCGCGCCCATCCTTCCATCCGTCTACGTGTCCGTCATCCATTCGTCCACCCATTCTCTTTTTAAAGATTTTATTTATTCGAGAGAGAGAGAAACAGAGACGGTGACAGAGATAGCAAGAGAGAGAGCGTGAGCGGGGAGGAGAGGGAGAAGCAGGCTCCGCACTGAGCAGGGAGCCCAGTGTGGGGCCTGATCCCAGGACCCTGGGATCATGACCTGAGCCAAAGGCAGATGCTTGACTGACTGAGCCACCCAGGCGCCGCTCATCTATCCATTCATCCATCCTCCATACACCCTTCCATCTGTCCACATGTATCATCCGTTCTTCTGTCCATCATCCATCCATCCATCCATCCAAACATCCCTCTCTCCCTCTCCCTCCACGTGTCCTCCAACCTTGCATTCTGTGGCAAGCATTCGTCTAGACTGAGCATATAGGATAGACCTGTTCCCTGCTCTCAGCATTGAATGGTAGCCACAGACACTGAGCAGATCGTTATACAGCTAATTCCACTAGAATTGTGAGGAGCACCAGGCAGGAAAATGCGGCGGCCTCTGAGCGGAGAGCTGGGGTCTTGTCTCATCGGATGGTCACGGTGGGCTTCTCTCTGCTGAGATGAGTTGGGGTGACCTGGTCAAGGGAGTGGAGAGGAGCGATCCTGGCAGGGGGAAACCGAATATGCACAGGCCCCTGAAGCAGGAGGGTCTTGGTGAGGTGGGAGGACCGTCCGGAAAGCCGGTGTGTTTGGGGGAACAGTGGGGGGCCACGTGGAGGCTGCCCAGGAGTCTGGGGACCTGGGTCTTGGGTCAGGGGATGATCTGATGTCGCCGACGTCATCTGAGCCAGTCAGCCGCTCTGGGAGGGCAGGCCCGGTGGGGACCCCTCTCCTTTCTTCTACGCTGTTTGCTTTCTCAGAAGGTTACTCGGAGAGGGGACCTCAAGGTCAAGATGGGCACTTGGAGGCTTTGGATGCCGAAGCAGTTTTACTTTGACCAAGTCAGCTGAAGGATCATGTGGGCCTAAAATTAGGCGAGTGTGTGTGTGCTGGAAGCGAGTTCACACGCTCAGAACTCCTGTGGCAGGATCCACGCGGCGTTTCCCTGTCTGCTAATGGCACAGTCTGTTCGGACCTTTGGAACATTCCTCAGCTTTTATTTAATGTAGGAAGAATCATTTCTGGAATTAGCATATAAATTGGCCAAAGTCAGCAGCTCAGGAGAAGGCACTTTCCCCGGGTGTCGGGGCGGGATGGCGGGGCCCGGGTGGGGGCGTGAGGATGAACCCGCCGCTGCTCCCGTTCTCCTTCAAGGGGCGAAGACAGGCTCTGTTTACAAGCCTCTAGGCTGCCTCCCAGAATATGCAACTGGGGAAATGGTACTTGTCCCCTCAGCGATGGCCCCCGAGAGGCGGGGGAGGGGGTTGGGCTCGGCCCCGTGAGGCAGGAGGTGTGACCCGGTGCGTGGGAATCTTTTCCAGATAGATGGCTTGCTGAGGGAGACTTTTCCCACAGGCCTGCCTCATAGAACAAGGTTATCGAAAGGGGAAACCCAGAAATGTTCCCTCCCTGGTTGTCATGTCGGGTCTGGTCGGGGGCAGATATTTGACACATTTTATAGCGCTAGTAGTTCTCGGGCTTTGGGGTAGGGGTGACGAGTTGATCATTAACTGTTTGCTACGTGTGGCATTCCAAATTCTGGCCCGAGAGAGCTCTGCGCCGCGTGCCGATTCCGCCTACCCATTGGGCCATGGCCGGGCGGGCGGGCTGCTCCCCCGAGACCAGGGGCTGGGGCCCCGCAGGGACACTTGCCGGTCCTCTCGGTGGCCCCGGCGCCCCTCTCCCCGGACCGGGCCCCCTCTCCTCCTGGGCCTTCCCCGCGGCCAGTGTTTTGGGGGTTCTCTCCCTCCGGAAGATTCCCGCCCACGTGCAGCGCTTGGCCTGGTCGAAAGTCTCCCAAACGGCTCCTCGCACCCCAGAGTCGGGCCCCTTGGCCGAGGTGGGAGCCGGGAGGTGACACTTGCAACCAGATGCTCATTTTTTACATTCACTGGATTTTTCTCCCGAACTTCCAGAAACGTCCTTTTCTTGCAGAATCCAAAGGCAATTGCGAGGCATTAAAAAAACATGCTCCCCGGACCGCCCCCGGCTCGCTCCCCCACCGCCGCCCCCGGAAGACCAGCGCCTCTCTCTGGCCCGCGACCCCTCACTCGGCTCAGCTCGCTGTCCTGCCTCCCTGCCCTGCCTCGGGCCCCCGGCCCCCCGCCTCCGAGCCTTCCTGGGCACCGAGGTCTCCGGGGGACACTTTCAGATGGCAGATCTGGTCCCTCACCAGGGGCTCAGAACTTTCTACGGCTCCTCGAGATAAAGATCTAACAGAAAAGCTCCAACCCCTGGTTTGCTCCTCGAAGGTCCCACCCAGCTCACTGCCCTCCTTTCCCCGCCCTGTGGCAAGGGGGCTCCGAGGACACCCTCGGGCATGGCGTCGCCGTCCCTGCTCTCCACCTGTGCACCTGCAGCTCCCACATGCAGACGCTCCCACTCAGGCTTACAGGTGCCGTGTCCCACGGGGAGATGAAGCCAAACGCAGCCAGAGCTGGGACCCAAGGGTGCACGGGCACGGCCAGGGGAGCAGCCAGACCTGGGCTTGGGCCTGGGCCACCGGCTGTGTGGCCTTGAGCAAGTTACCTGGCCTCTCTGAACCTGGCTTCTTAGGCCCCGAAACAGGAGATGCAGTCGCATGTGCAGAGGGACCGGCCTGCCACGGGCCCGCCCCCACCTGGCAAGCGCTCAGTGACCAGGTTTTCACTGTGGTGGCCAGACCTTGGCAGGTGGGGCCCAGAACCCAGACTGGGAGTAAAAAGCCAAACTTGGTGCCAGGAGGGGCGCTGAGGGAAGATGCTGTTTCGTTTCTCTCCAGCCCTCATGCAGGATGGGAGTCGGGGGGCGGGTGCGTCAGGCACGGGGGTCCCGTTCAGCTCTGCCCCCCTCCTGCTGGGTGACTCGGGGCCAGAACCTGGCCTCTCTGGGCCTCCGTCCTCACCTCTCAAGTAGGGGGCTGCTTCCGCGCCCTTGGGGGCTCCCTTGGAGCTGCCCGTGGTGATACGGTGGGGTCCTCTGGGGTCTCAGGCCGGACCGTCCCTCGGCCACTCTGGGACCTGCAGCTCCTCTGCAGTGCCGGCCCGATCACAGAAGGCCCGTGGCCTAGAGCCGAGACAGACCCGAAGCATGATTTCCTTTCATGGGCAGCAGACTCGGGGTAGGAGAGAAAGTGCTAGAAACAAAAGGGCCCTGAGGCAGGATTGCTCCACGGTGAATGCTCGAAGCTGCCCTTCCTTCCCCGGACCCTGACTCTGCGAGGGCCCACCAGCTCGTGACGAGGGCAGAGGCTGTGACCAGCTCGGTCCGACGGGGCCGTGGAGCCGCCGGGCACACAGCCACGGCTCGGACAAAACCGGGGAGGCTTATCGAGGCTTTACCCCGGGGGCACCTGGGCCAAGAACGTCCTTATCTAAGTAGAGCCTGCCCCAAAGTCCCAGCGACACCCCCCCATTCCGCGTCCCTGTGAGTTGTCCCCCAGAAAAGGGAAGAGAGTGTCCCTGCTTAGATGAGAAGAACACGGTTTCCTTGTGTGCAAGCCCAGGCCGAGCCCCATGGAACATTCCCATTTTACGGATGAGCCGTCTGAGGCTCGGAGGAGGAGAGCTTGGCCCAGGTCAGCCGCTGACGTCTGGGATTCAGAATCTCAGGTGGGATCTGAAGCCGGCTGGGGCTGACTCTCCAGCCTGCCTGTGACCCTGACCCTCCCCCCTTCCCCAGCCAGGGGATGCCTCCAAGGGCGCTCGTGGTTTCAGGGAGCGCTGGGGGAAGGCCGGGGAAGGGGCGGACAGGGGTCTCCGCAGAGGACAACCCCCACCCCGGTCCCAGGATCCCTCCCCAGCGGCTAGGAGCCGGGGTCCCAGAAGGAATTCTGCCGAGAGAGAGCTTTTTCCCCTTGAAGGAATCAAAAGCACACACACACACATTCCTCTGAATCAGAGGTGTGCCAAGCAGGGAGGGAGGGCAGGGCCCCTGGACGGGCCCGCCGCCAGCAGTGCGGGCACATGACAGCCCTGAATGCTGCTGGCAGGAGCTCAGGCCGGGCGTTTGCAGTGGGCGGCGGTGCCAGGGGCGGGGGTGGGGGGGTGGCCTTTCACCAGCTTGGCACCTTGGACATGTGATGGTCGGGGCAGCCCGAGGGGTGCCTGTGTTTGCTGAACCTTCCAGGCCTGGCCTCTGTGCCCACACTCGCCGGTCCGGGGAGCTGGGGGAGGCGGCGTGAGGGGGGGAACGCGCGGGCTTCGGCATAGCCAGGACACGGGATCCCAAGTGGCTTTTTGTAACTCCCACCATTTCGCTGGGAGAGGCTCTTGGCAGTTTGCACAGCGGGGTCACCGCCACCGTCCAGCTCCACGTTAGTGAAGGGGCAGCGTGGGGCTATGGGGATCGCGTGACCCCCCAGCATCACATGGTTTCCTAGGTGCCGTGGTCGGGAGTCCCGGCCACACCCCTGTGTGTGCCGTGGTGCTTTTAGGAATCGTACAAGAAATGAGCCGGCATATATGTGTGCTGGGGGAGGTATCAGTGTCCTGGGGCGGCCGTGACACAGGATCACGGACAGGGAGGCTTAGAACAACAGAAATCTGTCTCTCCCAGTTCCGGGGGCCGCAGGTTGGGCCGGCAGGGCTGTGCTCTCCCTGAAGGCTCTGCGGTGGGGAGGGGGGGATCCTTCCTGCCTCTTCCAGCTCCTGATGGTGGCCTCACCCCTGCACTCCCTGCCGCCACCCGCTCGTGGTCTCTCCTCCACATTCACTTTCTCCTTCCCCTTAGACACAGAAACCTAACGCGGTCTTCGTGGCCCTGGTAATAGGCTGTTTCCCGGCCTCCCTCCGTTGGAGGAGTGTGTCAGCTCCCCTTTGCTGTGTAACGAAGCACTGCAAACTGCGGGGCTTAACACAGCCAGGATTTACAATTTCTTGTCATTCTGCGTCGAGTGGGCGACTTTGCGGGCGACCCGGCTGGTCTGGCTGGGGCCGTGTGATCCGGGATGGCCTCACTCCTGTTTCGGGGGCTCAGCGGGGACGGCTGGGTTGCTGGAGGTGGCTGATGCTTCTCTCCCTGCGCTCTCACCTCTCGGAACCCTAGCCTGGGCTTGTTCCCGTGCTGGTTGGGGGTCCCAGCACCGAGAGAACAAGCCTGAAGGGGAAGCTCTTTTCAAACCTCTGCTTGTGTCCCTGCTTCTGTCCAGGCATAAAGCACAAGGCAGGTCACAGGGCTGAGCCGAGATTCAAGGGTGGAGAAAGAGACTTCACCTCTTGCCAGGAGGCGTGACAAGGTCAAACTGTTATACATACAGGGGCGTGTGTAGAGGGAAGCATGAGCAAATTGGGAGTCACTACCGCCACGATCTGCCACTGAGTATATGCTTCAGTTTTGGCCGAGGAGGTCTAAGCAGCGTCGGTCTTCCAGAATGTGTCCTTAAAGGGAAACCCCTTTCTTCCCTTTTTCCACCCTGCTGCTTGGAATGTGCATGTGAGGGCTGGAGCTCCTGCAGCCATATTGGACCGAGGATGATCACCACACCCTAGGGCTGGTGAATCAGCAAGTTGAAAGGAGGCTGGGATCTGGCTAACTCCTTGGAGTCTTGGACTGCCTAGACTTGGACTTGTCTCACATGGCAGCAAAGTCACCTGTGATCACATTTCATGCCTCTAAGGGGTCTGGGCTTCTTGGGGCGGCAGTCTGGGTACCTCTGGGCCTGGGTGCTAGGGCAGGACTGAGGGAAGATGGGCTTTGAGGGCCCGAGAGCCAGTGGTGCAGGCGGAGCCCTGGGTCCTGCCCATCTAACATGACGCAGTGGCTCTGTCGCGTTCTTGCACTACGGCCAGAGGATCCGAGTCCTGTGTGAGTCAGGCCAGCCAGCCGTGGAGCCAAGTTCAAAAGCACGGACCCGGAGTGGGTTGCCTGTCGTTTATACCTCTTGGTCGTTCCGTCCTTCATTCACTCACCCACCCCTGTGCCCACTCCCTTGTTCATTTGACACTTTGTGAACCCGTCCCCGGGCCAGGCCCTGCCCCCAGCGCCGAGGACAGCACGAGCCTGTGGAGCTGACCTCCCCCGCTTGTGGGTGGGCTCAGAGACACGTCAGTCCCTCGCTGGCCTCACGAGCCAACGCTGTCTCTTGGGGATGTGACCCCTGCCCAGAGGCAGTGCTGGGCGAGGGCAGCCTCTCGGGAAGGCCCGGGGGCCCCCCAGGGGCGGCGTGGGCACGAGCAGCTGTGACTTGTTCTCCGTGTAAGCCGGCTCTGGACACGGAGTCTCATCTGTAGAGCAGGGACCCTGGTGCCCCGACTGGGGGCCTGGTGAGAGGATGTGGCTGTCCCACGTTCAGAACGTCATGCTGGGGCCGCTCCCCTGCGGCAACTCTGCAGCGCCCTGTGGGCACCGCCCGGGGCTGTGGACAGGGGCTGCAGCCGGGAGTCCTTCTCTGGCCGCCGTGGCGGCTCACGGGCCCCGCAGCCAACTCGGGCAGCTGTAGTGGACTCCCCAAACCCGCGGGTTCGCACAACTCCTAGGATGCACGGTCCCCCGGTCCTGGGGGCCGAAGCCCGAGACGCAGGTGTGGGCGGGGCGGGGTCCCCTGAGGTTTCTCTCCTCGTATGTGGACAGCCGTCCTCTCCCTGGGTCCCCCTGGGGTCGTCCCCCTGGGGTGTCTGTGTCCTGATCTCTTGTCATAAGGGTTAGGGCACCCCCACCCCGTAGCCCCACTGTGACTTAATTTCCTTTCTAGAGACTGTCTCATCAGAGGCTCTAGGGCTTAGGGCTTCAACATATGAATTCTCGGGAAAACTCGATTCAGCCCATAACACGTCCCTGGGGCGGAAGGCGCCAGGCTGGGGATGGGGAGACACCTGCTCTCCGAACATGGTCTGGGAGGCCCCTACCTGCTTGGGCCAGGACCGTGACGCTGGGCACAGTGGGAACCCTCTTTGGGAACGTGGGTCCTGCCCGGGGAAGCGGACAGGCCGAAGCTAGTGGACGGGGACCCCCGAGTTCTGCCGTCTGTCTCTTCTCCCCTCGGCTCACTGCCTCACCAGGCATCCTGGGAGTCCCCACTGCGTGCTGGACGAGGCCGGGGACCCCCGGGGGTCAGAGCGCTGGGTGGAGGGGGGCCTGCCTGCAGGCTGGCGGTGCGCCGCGGTCTGGCGGGGCCTCGGGACTCAGGACTCCGGGCTCCAGTCCTGACTGGCCGCTTCCTGGCTCTGAATGACAAGCTCCATCCCTCCCTCCGCCTCAGTTTCCTTGTCTGCAGGGTGCGTCACCGTGGAGCCTCCCGGGGTGCCTGGGGTGATCTACACGGGCCCAAGAATGGGGCCTGTCCTCAGGTCGCTGGCAGCGGCGAGTGACAAGGATGTGCCTGGGGGTCACCAGACCTCACGTGACTGCGTGGGCTTTGACCCCACAAAGAGTTATGATGTGTTTATTATCTTGACCCTCAAAAGGACGCTCCGGATGGCGGGAGGGCCCTGCTCTTCCGGTGGCTCAGCGGGGGGCGGGGGAGACCAAGGTCTGGACAGGTGAAGTGGCCGGGCCACCGTCCCCTCTGCCCTACCCTTCAGTCGGTGGCAGCCCCGCCCTGTCTCCTGTTCCCGCCCATCTCTGTTGGGCCCAGCGTGTCTCCTGAGGAGTGGCCACCCCTGGGCTTCTCCCCAGAGGCGTGGGGCCGTCCTCCCTGACAGCGGCCTCCTCGTCCTCGAAGGGAAGAAGCAGAAAGGGCCTTTGGGTGAGCCTTGTGGACCTTGCCTGCCTCTGGCGTTGCCTGGGTCCCCGGCGCCCTCCCTGCCCTACACACCCCTTGTCCAACCCCTCCCTCGCCAGCAGGGCCTCCCGGGTCTGCCGCCCCTGCCTGTTCCCCACACTGGTGGGGCTTTCTGCCCTTGGCGCATCCCCACCGGCCTGAACCTCACAGTCACATCTCTGTCCTCTTGGGGACATTTAGGGACATCCTTGTCTCAGGTCCCTATGCCCTGGTTTTTCCAGACCCCCTGTTCCCCACAGCTTCTCTCTGTGTCCTTGGCTCTTGGTCCTAGGTGTGGTCTGCCCTCTGCCCTCTGCCCTCTGCCCTTTGCCGGCCTTGGCCTTTGTCCAGCATGGGGCAAGGTGGGCTGAGAGAGGCGCGGCCAAGGCAGGAGCCAAGAGACCGCCGGTGGGAAGTGAGGCCCCGCCCATCTGTCTCCGTCGCATCCCTGGAGACCCTGGGGAGAGTGAGGACAGACGGCAGGGCTCAGAGGGCAGCTGGGCCAGCCTTGGATCGTTAGGGAGGAGGAGGATTCCAAGTGGCGGGAGAATTTGGGGTCAAGGGCAACATGCCCAGGACACCAGAGGAGGCAGCCCCCAATTCTGTCAGGGCTTGAGATGGTAGTGGGAGATCAGGGAAGGTTCCCAGGAGGAGGTGACTTTGAGGCTTTGAGAATTACATAGGCGTTCACCAGGGAGACTAGAGGTGGGTTTAGGGAACAGATAGACACCCGACTGCGGGGCCCTTTTGGAGCCCAGCAGTGGCGGAAGGGTCTCTGACCTGGTGGGCCCTGGGCACCTGTCGGCCCCGGGTCATGCAGCCGGTTTGAGGCAGAGCCAGGACTGGAACCAGGTTTATCTGCCCCCACATCTGGCACGCATCGTTCTGCGGCATGACACTGCCTCCGAGCAGCCAGCCCAGCCCGCCTGGGCAGTTAAAATGCAGTTGAATGTACAAAGTTCAGTTTACATACAAAGATGGCCATGCCCGGGCAGGTGGCTGAGGGAGAGCACTGTGCAAGGAGCCCGGAATCCCTCTCTGAGTCCCCAAGTGACCTTGGGCCAGTGAGTGCCTTCCCCTCCCGGCGTGTGCACGTCCTCCTCTGGGCGCTGCTCCGACGGGACCTGGCTGGGCTGTGGACGATGGCGCCCGGGGGCTGGTTCCAGGCTGCTGTTTACTCGGGTTCTGCATGGAGGGTTTGACCTCACACCCGCTCCCCACCCTCCGGTCCAGCTGAGCCCGCCTCCTCTCTGCTTAGCTGACTCACGGCTCTGCTATGTGTCCTGCAAACACTCTGAACCCTCGCCCCGCAGCAGGGCGCTCCGTGCTGGCCGATGCAGGCCACACTCTGGGCTCCAAGGAGGACGCGTTTGGGTCCCCCAAGAAACACCTGCCGTCCTCCATGTGCCTCTCCCTGGTGACGGCGTGGTCCCATATCTGGGACCTTACTGCGGGCTGTGCCCCTGGGCCTCCTGTGGAAGTTCTCCTTCATTCTTATCCTGACCCACCGTGGGGTGGGGCGGAGGGACCCAGAACCCCTGGGTCCTGTCCCTGACCTGCTCCTGCCGGCCCGGGTCCTGGGGCAAATCAAGCCACCTCCCTGGGAGGGAAACCAGTGGTTGGCAGAACCAGTGGCCACGAAGCCCCGCTCCAGCTGACCTCTTCTGTGTGGCCCCAACCTAGATGGGCCGAGGAGGGAGGCTCTGGTTGAATTCGGGGGGCCTGGAGAGCAGAGGTGGCTTTTGAACTCCCATACCTCTGGGGCCCTTGGATCGCCACCAGTGGGAAGTCACGCCCAGAGTCCCCGTAATCTTTGAGGTCACTTCCTATGCAAATCTTCTGCACCCCACTCCAGCCCAAAGTCAAGGTTGGGCCTCGGTGGGGATTTGAACCCTGGGCATCAGGACCCCAGATTCTACAAGCATTCCAACTACGCCCTGAGGTTGGTTGGCACCTGTGACTTCTGCTGGAAGCCAGCTTGGTGGCATTGGGGACGCGAGGGCAGAGCCTGGTGCTTGTCAGTCATTCGAGAATCCTTTGCTGAATGAGGGAGGACATGTGGGGTCCTCGGTTGTTCTCCTGCCCTCTCTCCCGTCTTTCCTGTGGAAGTGTCGAGCTCCGGGCTCCCTCTGCCCCCCCCACCCCCGCTCACTTCCCTGGTCAGCTCACCAGTCACCCACACTTCCTGTCGCTTTCTCCCCATCCCAAAGGACTCCAGGGCCCCTTTGTCCCACTGCTGGGCTCCCGTGTTCCGTGGAGAGTGGCCCGAGGAGACTCTCCTGGGTTGGGATGTGCTATGGGTTAGAGGAACAGAGATTCGTACAGACGGTGGCCTGAATGCCAGGGCGGAAGGTGGCTGAGTGGCTGCAGCCAGGACTCTCCGCTCCCCGCCTTTTTATGCAAAGCCTGTTGGATTGGAGGTCCTGGAAATACAATATGAACTTGAGGGGGATATACGGTTTTTTTAGTAGCCACATCCGAAAAGTAAAAAGAAAGAGGTAAAATGGATTTTAATCACATTTTATTTCACACGAGCTATCCAAAATATTATTTCAGCGTTGTAATCACATCAAAATTATTAACAAGATATTTTACATTCCTTTGCACGGACTTAATTCTCTGAAATCCAGGGTGTTATTTTTATACTGACAAGCACATCTCAAATCAGACCCTAGATGTCCCACGTCCTCCCACAGCAATAAAGTTATGTTAAAAAGAAAACCTCTTTACATTGCCTCGGTTTTTCGATTTAAATTAGTCAAAATGAAATATATTGAAAAAACACATTTTTGGGGTCTGACCTGCCATAGGCCATATGTTCCACAGCCGCGCGTGGCCAGGGGCTGCCGTGTGGGACGGCGCTGTTCTGGAAGCATCTGTGTCCTCCTCCTCCTCCTCTTCCCTGTCCAGTCCCCTTCCCTCTGGCTCGGGTGGGCCCCGGGCTCACCTGAGACGCTCGCCTGTTGGAGGATGGGGTTTTGGAGACATTGGACGGGTGGTAGGATGGGGTCTCCAGGCTTCATGGGAGCCCTTACCCACCTGCTGGATTGTGATGGCGTCCGTCCAGGGAGGCTTGGCGTCTCTCCCATTTAGTCTATATCTTGTATGAGCATCGGTGTTTACAAGTCAGGGCCAGACATATCCCCGACAGTGGTTTACATACAGATGGCACTTAATAGTGGCTTGGTGCATGAACAGGGCAGGTGATGGTCTCCCCAGGTGGAGCTGCCTGGCGCTGCCTTTTCTTCTTGCCACTACGGGGGTCTGGCCGACCTTCCTCAGGACCTCTACATTCTGGGGTTGGGCATCCCACGCGTGGGCAACCCTGGCCTGTCACCCGGGCTTGCTTCTCCCCGCACACAGACTGAAGCCCGTCCTCCTGATGATGCCCTGGGAAGCCGCTGCTGCATGACACCCATTCTGTGTGTGGGAAAAACGAGGCCCGGAGTCACAGAGTTTGCAGGTGGCCGAGGTGGGCTTTGACCCCAGTTAGGTGGGCTCCCACCCTCCTGACGACCACTGAGTACTTGTCTGCTCTGACAGCCCCGATCCCAGTTCCAGTCCCGGCTCTGCGGCCTCCTGGCTCTGGCCTCGGTTTCCCTAACCGTTCCCTGAGTGGGCTGGACCTTCTGATGGCTGAATTCCTCCCAGCTCTGGGGCTCTGCGTCCGTTCTTGAGTCGTATTTTCTGAGTGATTTTATTTTGGTGATGGGGCCAAGGGAGTGTGGGATTGGGGGACATGGTGGGGGAGCCGGAAGCCCATCATGTGGCCCAGCCCCTGCGGGAGGAGAGGCCCAGCACACGGCTCCCGGAGGCCAGGCCAGGCAGCCTGCCCAGCCGGATCCTGACGCTGGGAGAAGCCCGCTCTGCGTCTTGGCACTCAGGCCTCGCAGCTGCCGGGGGCTGGCCGCGCGCACGGTCACTGGGCTGGCGCGGGTGGCCGGGCGGTAGGGGCGGGGGGGGGTGACGGGGGCCCCCGCATCCATCACTGCCAGCAGCTCCCGCGGGTCCTGCCAAGTCGTGGTGGAACCGGGCCCAGGTGCCAATGTGCTTGGTAACTGGATTGCTATTTGAAAAATCAAAGCGGTGTCCAGAAAATCCAACCTTTGCATTCGTACCGGGAGCCTGGAGCCAGGCGGTGGCGGCCCGTGTGCGGCTGTTTCGGCAGCATGGCCAGTGGGAAGGTGCCCTCGGACGGAGCAGACGACGGCAGAGAACACTACCCACCCAGGCTTGGGAGGAGGGAGAGGAGGACGGGAAACGTGGGCTGCGCCTGACCCCTCCCTAGCTGCGGAGGGAAACACTAATTTCTTTTAAAGTCAGAATTTTTAAAAAAATGAACTTTTGGGTTGAAGGAGATGTTTTCATATATGTGCTGGGTTGAGTCGTGTCCGCCCTAAAATTCACGTCCACTGGGAACCTCAGAAGTGATGTTATTTGGAAATAAGGCCGTTTGCAGAGGTAACTGGTTAAAATGAGGTCACAGGGAACTAGGGTGGGCCCCGAATCAGTGACGGGCCATGCAAAGACAAGGTCAAGGAGCCACATGACCACAGAGGCCAAGACTGAGGGGAGCAACCTCAGCCCAGGGGCGTCGGGAGCCCCAGAAGTTGGAAGGGTAGGAAGGGTCCCCCCCGTCCCCCCAGAGCCTCTGGAGGGAGTGCAGCCCTCCCCACATCTTGACTGCAGACTTCTGGTCTCCAGAACCGGGAGAGAATTCTGCTCTGTGGTAATTTGTTACGACAGCCCCAGGAAGTAAAGCAATATATAATATTAATTTGTTTTCATTGCAATGCAGTTGTAAATATAAATTATTATTATTATTAGCAGTAGTATTTTATGGAAGAAGGAACCCTTGGAAACAAAGGTCCCAAAGGCCCATGACGGTCTTAATTCAAGGTGATAAGACTTGCGCTGCTTCCTGGTCTGGGGGCCATGCGGGGCCCCGTGGGAGGCTTCCTGAGTGAGTGGACCCCGAAATGCGAGTGGGGTTGAGGTTGGTAGGGAAGACGGAGGTCCGGAGCAGGAATCTGGGGTTCCAGTTCCAACTCTGCCGTGCCCTCCCGTGTGACCTTGAGAGGGGACATGGCCTCCTGAGCCTCCGCGTCCCTATCTGGGAGCTGCCCGCTGTAGAGGGCGTGGTGCTGTCCGAGTGGGTCGCGGGGCTTCCGAGCTCAGGGACGGTGAGGGTCCTGCGCGGCGTCTACCACCTGACGGGTCACCCGGGCTTGCTGCTCAAGGTCTGCAGGCGGGGAGCGGGAGGCCGGTACGGGCGTAAAGACGTTGTTGCCTGGCGGCGTTTTCCGTCAGAGCCGGGCAAGAGCAGCCTCCTTCCATCGGTGCGGCTCTGGATGGACGTCCTCCTGCCTTCTGACCAGTGTGGGGTCCCTGTCCCTGCAGGTTTTCCTCCTTACGGACAGCTCAGTACTGTGCTGGCCCTACACGGAGGCCCTGGAGGCTGCCCCCCCGCCTCTCTCACCCAGGCGCCCCTACCCTCCAGGGTGGCCGTGCGTCTAGGCCAGACCTTGTGTGGGGGCAAAGTGCTGCCCCAGCTGCCCCAGGCGCAGAGGGATTCTGGGCTGGGCTATGGTGGCATCTTGGCCTGGCTGCCCTTCCAGGTGGTGGGCTCTGGGCGCAGGGGTGCGTGGCAGTGGGGGCAGGGCAGGACTCCGTCACTGTCCTTCATGTCGATCATCGCCGTGATGCCGTTTGGAGAGACTGGGATGTAGACGGGATTTCAGTTCTCACCGTGCAGAGGAGGAAACTGAGGCAGAGAGCAGCGGGCTGACTTGTCTGCAGGCAGTGCAGCCAGAACGAAAGTGCAGGAGGCCGTTCTGGGAGTCAGGGAAGAGCAGGTTCTGTCCCCCTGGCACAGGCCCTTCTGGGAAAGTGGCAAGGCTGGCTGGGGCCACAGGGACTCGGTGTCATTCCTGCCTCTAGGTGGGGCATTCTACACATGCAGTTCCCAGAGCTTAGAACCTTGAGCTGGGCACGCACAGGGCCTCCTGGCTTCAGAACGGCTCCTCGGGATTCTTGCCCCTTCTTGCAGACCCTTCAGCCTCCGCAGGACGCAGGGTGGACAGATTCTCCAGCTTGGACGCACAACACCCCTCCCCACCTCCACCCTCTCTCTGGGGCTGGGATTCCTTCCCAGACAGGCCTGAGACATGGCCACAGCCCCCTCCTCTCTCTGCTGGTCTCCATCTCCCTGGGTCCCAGTGGGCAGCTGGCAGGAGGAACGGTGGGAGCGTGTCTGGGCCGCCATGTGCCCTGGTCTAGGACGTGACCTTGGGCCAGAGGGAGCCGTGAGCTTCCCGAGGGCAGAGCCCGGCTCAGTGCCCCTGATGCTGCCCCCAGAGGGATGAGTGTTTCTTGACTACTGAGACCTCGCTCCCTCCTGATTCTGTTTCTCTCCTTGTGAGCTTGGGCAGTCAGTTCCCCTGAGGCCTTGTCGCTTCCTGTAGGAAGTGGGCGAAGGTGGCCCCTGGCTTGGAGGTTCCTGGGGAGTCCCCCAGGACAGCCTCGGGGGTTTGGGGTGTGGACGCTGGAGTCAGGCCCATCTTTGCTGGTGATGGCAGCTGGTATTACTTCTCCAGACCTCAGTTTGCTTTTGTGCAAAATGAAGAGAACACAGGACCCATTGGATAGGTGACCACTGGTGACACGGCACATCCGTCGTTTGGCATGTGCCTGCTGTGTAGGACATGGTCATCTTACTGCGACTTTATCACTTTCATTGATGAAGATGATGAATTTTGAGGGAAGGTTATCAGGCTATACTTAGCATATGGGAAAAGCCACCCTTTTGATGGTTGGATGCCTTTTGATAAAGGTACACAGCCGTCAGGGGACAGAACAGCGGCATCGCCCCCAAAGGTGCAGGCGGTGCCTCTCCCCACACCAGCCCCTGGAAAGCACAGACCTGTTTTCTGTGCCAAAGATTTTCCCTTTTCCAAAATATGAGCAAACGGGGCCATGCAGTATGCCACCTTTGGTGTCCGGTTCCTGTGCTTGGCCCTGGTCTGAGGGTCTCTGGTTAATTCTTTTTACTGCTGAACATTCCTGAATGTTGCCTGCATGCTGAGTTGTAGGGATACATGGCAATTTGCTTTTCCACCCGCCAGGTAATGAATGTTTGAGTTGTTTCTGGTGGTGGTTAATGTCGATAAATCAGCTTGCACGAACATCTCGATCCAGGTCTTTGCATGGATGTGTTTTCCCTTCTCTTGGGTACATGCCTGAAGGTGGGATTTCTGGATTTACGTGGAGTGGATCTGTAACTTTATAAGAAACTGCCAAACTCTTTCCCAGCACGGCTGCCCCATTTCGCATTCCTACCAGCGGCGTCTGAGAGTTCCAGTCGCTCCGCATTTTGTCAGCACTTGGTGTTGGCCGCTTAAACCTTTAGCCATCTTCGTAAGTATCACGTTTCATCTAACGACGAGGAACCTTGTTTCACTTGCTTATTTGACACCCAGTTTATTCTGCTGTGACATGTCTGTGCAAGTCTTGCTCACTTAAAATACTGGGTTGTTTTGTCTTATTATTGAGTCGCAAGAGCTCTTTGCATATTTTGGACATAAGGCATTGATCCGATGTGTGTTTTGCAGATATTTCTCCCTGTCTCTGGCTTGTCTGCTCGTTTTATGGGTAGCGTCCTTTCTGCTGCTGGAAGAGGCAACTCTGCCTTCCTTTCCTGCGGGGGCGGCCACGGCCTCAGTGGCCTCATCTCCATCCTCCCTCTGTCATCCGGCCCGAGGCACTTTGCCCGTTGGTGCTGTGAACTGAGCCACTTTGGCCCAGTGCAGACATTTTAATCCCACTCTACCAACTCCATCAGTCCCAGTAGGCTACTGGTTCCATTTCTCAGGTGGGGAAACTGAGTTTTAGAGGGACAAATTACTTGTCTCAGACTCAGGAGTGGCAGAGCTGAGAACTGAACCAGGGCTTCACTATTGCCCTTGGCGCCGCGTTTGCTTTCGTAGGCCGGCGCTCTCCAAGTGGGCTGAGCTGCGCCCATGCAGGGACCTGGGAATGAGGTATCCAGGGATGGCTGGCATGGCCCATGGTTATTTCTGAGTGAGGAGGTTGTCTCCTCTGGAGCGTAAGGGCAAGGATTTCTCTCGTTTGGTGTCTTTTCCCGAGAAGCATGGTCTTACGCCCCCAGGGACTTTTGCAAAGAGTCAGCTGCGTGTGAGAATGAGCCTCTAAACATGACATCATCTCCCCACAATGCCCCACAGGGTGATGGGTAGACTTGTCAGGCCCCCGATGGATTTGGGAATCCTAGCATCCCTGTGATCAGTGTTTGCACACAGTAGGCACTCAATAAATGCTCATAGTGTGAATGAACAAACTTGGAGCCATCCATCTAGTGGATATCACCAATTATAACAACACCCAAGGGACCATGATAATCAGGGTCAAGACTGAGTGTCCAGGGCCATTTGAAATTGAATGACGTGGTTTTACGTTACCCAGGTTCTTGGGTCAGGATCTCGAGGGGAGATGAAGACAGGCCTTTGGGGCAGGGCCTGGGGTCTTGGGAACGTGCTGCTCGCAAAAACCCAGGTCAGTGTGGCCCACATCATGTTGTAGGTAAAATGATCCCACTGGGGCCCAGGATGAGCCGGGGCCGGCTGTCTTGGGGTCCCCACCAGTGCTGTCTGTCCTTGAGCAGATTTTGTTGCCGGTGAAGACACGGCTACCCCAGTACAGGGCCTGCTGTGGCCCCATAGTCCGTCCATTGCAGGTTCCTGGTGGAGATGAGAAGCCTCCAGCAGGAGCTGGCCCGAGTGCGGACTCTCATCCTGGGGACCGGGGCAGGGAGGCAGGAGCTCAGACAGAGTCGCCTCTTGGCATCAGGTCAGTGGCAGGAGTCCTGCCGCGATCTGAAGCTTAGCAGGCGGACTCTTCACAGAAAAAGCACGTTTATTACCCCGTTTTGGTTTCCAGCATTAGGATCACAGCAAGTCCCTGAGCTGGAGCTTCTGGGTTTGAGCTGGACATTCTTCACGCACGTCCCTGTTGCTTCCCTCCCCAGCCCGGACAATTTCCGTGGCCGGTGGGTGTCCGAGCCAGAGACGTGCTGGTGGCAAACTGGAACGTGAAGAGGGGGGCCCTGGCTTGGGGTCACCCAGCTCCCAGGGGAAGACGGTGCTCATCCGCTGGGGAGGCCAGCCGAGCTAGGGCGATGGTGGCCGAGCGGAGGCCAGACTCCTACTGGTTTCCCTCTGAACTCTGGGCCGGCAGACAGTAAGGAGAGGCTCGGTCTGGCTTAATCCTGCTCTGTGACCTGGCTTTGGGTCCATCGGCGATGTGTCCCTTCCCTGGCACCTGGGAGGTAGGCGGGCGGCTGTGTCGCATCAGCGGGGCCAACTGCTGGGGGCCTAGAGGTCTTGGGGGTCTGGGAGGCACAGGAGCCGCAGAAAGGAGAAGAGAAGGGACCCGCCCTTGTCGCAGGCTGTCCACGTGCCAGGCTCCGCGCTGGAGCCTCCGTGCAGGCAGTCTCACCGAACTCTCCACGCCGAGGCTCCCGCGCTGTGGCGCTACCGGCATTCTGGGGGTTATGTCCCGTGCGTTGGCTGCTGCGCGGCGCCCCATGGCCTCTACCCGCCGGATGCCCGTTACCAGCCCCCGGCTCCACGTGACCACCAAGAATGTGTTCAGACGTCCCCAAACGTCCCTGGATGGGCAAGATTCACCCCCACTTTATAGAGGGGGGACCTGAGGGCCCTAGGGAGACTGGTGACTCGCCCGAGGTTTACCGATCGGGCCCAGGAGAGGGTAAGATCCGTGCCCGGGGCACCAGGACAGGCTCCTCGGGAATGGGAAGGAGGTGAGCTTGGCCCTGACCCCCACAGAAGGAAGGGCTCAGGAAAGCAGGGAGGAGAGGTCAGTTATCTCTCCCCGCACAACAAATTTCCCTAAGAATGAAGGGCTGGGAGCAGCAGTGAACACTTCTCTCTCTGATTTGTAGATCAGGCCTTGAGAGGGGCTTAGCCGGGTGGTTCCGGCCCGCTCGAGGCCGGCGTCCACGGGAGACCGGGGCTGCTTCTCTGCTCAGGCTTGGAGAGCTGGTGCTGGCGGTGGCCGGAGGCCTCGGGTCGCTGCCACACTGGCCACTCCGTGGGGCTGTGTGAGCGTCCTTGGTGCACGGCGGCCGCCTCCCCACCGTGAGTGGCCCCCCAGGAGGCACGCAGCTCGGAAACCGCCCAGCAGCATTTCTGCAACCCTGTGTGCGTGCCCCCAACTCCGTCAGTCCTGTTCAGAGTGGGAGGAGGCTGCCCAGGGCGTGAGCACAGGAGGTGAGGATTGGGGGGGGCGGCATCTTGGGAATGGGTTACGACAAGCAGGAGAGGCATCCAGGTGGGGGACTGTGCGCGAGGGCGGTGTGTCCGGGGAGGCGGGAGAGCCGCCTGGTTTGTGTGAGGGACCACGTGGCATAAAAGGGATGAGGTAGAGAGTGCCCGGGAGGTGGGGGGACCTCGATGGCCAGGCAGAGGTTTGGACTTGATCCTGTGGGACAGAGTGCCCCACAGACCTGTGGTCCTCCAGTGGCACCACTGGACGCTGTGGGGTTTTGGGGGGTGTCTCAGTTTCCCCCTCAGCAAAGTGATGGGGTCGCACGGTAGAAGAACCGGGTGTACAGAAGCGGTATGGGTCACTCTGTGCCGTGTGTGGCTCTACACCGTGGTGTCCCTCGCCAGGCTTATCAGAGGATGGGGGGTCTGGGGCCCAGCTGACGAGTCAGTGGTTCAGTGTGGAGCTCCCACCGTCCCACCACGTCCTCCACTGCGGCCTGCGGGCCCACGTCTCAGGTGGTCTCCATCCCACGCATCGTTCCAAGAGGTGACCGGGAAATGGGGGCCACTGCTCGACCCTACCCTCTCCCCACTGCAGCCGATGCCCCCTCTTCCCGCTGCCTTTGGGGGTGCAGCAGTGTCCAGATTCCCACAGCCCCAGCACCCAGGGGAATGGGGGGCTTCGGATGCGCGTCCAGGAGAAGTCATGTCCGATCCCAGACGTTTGCTCAGCAGGAAATATCACGGGGTGCCCTCCGAGGGTTATCTTAATCCCCTGCTTCCTTTGCTGTCCCTCCTGCTGCTGAAACAAAGCTCAGAATAAAAAACCCCCAGAGATTTTAGGAGCCGGAAGCACCCTGGGCCTCATAGACTTTCCATTGTGCCTGATGGAGGGGCAACCCTTACGTAACGTGGCTTGGCCGCGGCGCCCCCATTGTCCCGCACCTGCGGCCACAGAGCCCGATGTCGGCGGGCCGGTTCCCCGGAAACATTACACGCATGATCCAGGCTTAGCGGACCTACGTGTGACTTCAGATTACCTGGGTGAGAAATGGCGGAGAGGAGGTGGGGGCTCCGGCGGGGAGGGCCAGGGAGGGGGGAAGCAAAAGTCTTCTTGGCAGGCGCGCTCACCAGTGACGGCCAGATTCCCCAACAACCACGGCGGCTCTCCTCTCAGCAAGGGTTTTGTGCATACTTGCAGCCTTCCCGTGGCGTGACCCCACCGTCCCGCGTGCATGCTGGGAGGGGGATCGGCACGTGATGGCAGGACTGGCCCTCGAGGTCTGGGGGGTGTGGCCTGCACCCGGGACTGTGATTAGCGGGTGTCTAAGCCCACGGGCTGGAAGGCGAGGAAGGTGCTTCCTCCGAGGGCCGTGACGCGGCTCAGCGGACACAGCGCCCGCAGGTCAGCGGTGCTGGAGGAGCGGGGGAGCTGGGTCAGGCTCTGTCAAGGTCATGTGGGGGCAAAACGGGCATTTGTGAAGATCGATTTAGGAGAAAACTTAAGGCAACATTATAGCCGTCTTTGGACAAGTGGGCAGAGCAGAAACCAGAGAAAGGGCTTGGAAACCTCGCGGTGGGCTCCGATTCCCTTCTCTGGGCTACCGTGTGTTAAACAGACCTGCCTGCCCCCCAGGAATAAATGCAAGCCCCTCTACAAAGAGCTGCTTTGTTTGACCTTGGCTGGGAATGTGTGCCTCAAATGCTTTGGGCCTCTACATCCGCAAGGGATCGCAATGGGGCTACACGTATTGATTTTGGAGGGAGAAGTGTTAGTGAGCGGGTGAGTTTGCAAAAATGGCCTCCGTGAATAATGGGGGGGGGGCGGTCTCTCCGCCTTGAAGAAGAAGGGGAGCTCGAAGACCATCCCTGGATAGGGAGGTCAGTGGGGGGGCCTCTCTCAAAAGGTGGAATTAAAGCCCAAACCTGAAGGTCGAGGGGGAGGAGACAACCTGTGAGAGCTGTGGCAGGGTCAGCACGGTGTCCTTTCTCAAGGTCGAGTTCAGAGCGGTCACTGATTTCCATTCGGCATGATCACGGGGCAGCGGGCTTTCTCTCTGCCCTTTACGTAGAGCTTGCCCGTGGCCTGTCTTTTCTCTTTCCGTAGCTTCTTTCAGATTGTTTATTTCTCTTCTCGTGTGACTCTCTCCCTCTGCTCCTTCGGACCTCAGATACTCCATCTCTGTTCTTTTAGTGGTGACCCTCGAGACTTCGACCGGGCATCATCGTGATGTCAGTCCGTATTTTATCCTCCTTCCAAAGACGGGGGGTTTCGAATATGTCACCTGTCCTCTGACGGATACTCAGTTGTGTCACGTATTTTTATTTCTAATGTTAACCTCCCCAACTTAGGCCTGATTTTTCGTGTCTGGTGCGGTCAGTGTGGTTCCTACTGACCCGGACGCCCCCACGCCCTCGGCCCACGGGTTTTCTTGCGTTTTCCTTCCTCGGTTAGTTCTCTTTGGCCTGAAATGTATTTTTTGGGATTGTCTTCGCCGGCAGTCTATTCGCGGCAAACGTCCCAATTTTGACTTGTCTAAAAGTAAACGGACCTGTCTTTTCTTCTATGGCTTATACGTCTGCGAACTGTTAAGGTGGACCCGCCCTAGGCTCCGGCAACGTCAGTCGATGCCGTCCTCTGAAATCTGTATGGTTTCGCCTTCCGCGTTGACTCGTTCAATCACCTGGAGCTGATTTTCGTGTGAGGCGTGAGGTAGGGGATCCGTGGGGCTCGTCAGTTTCTCCACCCAGTATTTCGGGTTCTAAATAAAGCCCACAGTAGGACGGCAAGTCTCCACCAAGATCTGTATCTGCTCCCCTACGCTGCACAGCCAGTCCCCGCTAACGTGAGGCTTAACGGGGTGTCCGTGGATTAGCTCACAGTTCCTAGGGCAGAGGTCCAGGTGGGCCTGACAGCTCTCTGCTCAGGATCTTGCAAGGGTCTGCGGTTAAGGTCTCGCGGGGAGGCTCTGGGGGCGGACTCCGCTTCCGAGTTCTCTCATGCCCTTGGCTCCTGGAGGCCACCCTCAGGTTCTAGCCATGTGGGCGAGACACCAGGGCAGCTTACTTCTTCTTCAGTCCCCTCCGCTCAAGTTGCTTCCATGTACAACCCACCCGTGGGAGGGGCCGTGCCGTTGCGCTTGTGTTAACCACAAACACGTGACTCGCTTTGGCCAAGGGCGTGTGAGCAGTGGTGGGCATGGCCCCTGGTGAGGGAAGCTTCAGGGAAGCACCAGGGCGGGTCAGGAGGGAACGGCGTCTCGGGGGCGGGGAACACGTGGGCAAGGACCGTCCCTGTGGTTCCCGTGGGCTGAGGATCGGCTAGTTTGAGTCATTTCAGCTCCAGGGGCGCTGAGGCTGTCCCCGGTGGTGTGGCACCTGCCGTGGGGTGATGAGGACAGGGGTCCGGAGCTCAGAGTGGGGGAGCCCCGATAAAGGAGGTGGTTGGGGTTTAGGCTCTGCAAGGCTGGTTTGTGAGGTTCGCTCCCCGGCGAGCCATTTGCCGTCTCCAGGAATGGGCTGACCCAGGCGGGGGCCGTCCCTTCAAGGTCAGCGAGGCCCAGAACACGGGAAATAAGATGCGTGCTTACTTCAGTGAACAATGCTTCAAAATCATCGGAAATGGCCCACTGGTCCGAGACTCAACTCTAACCTCCTAGGAGAGGAAACCCAACATGGAGAACAAGGAAAAAACTCCAGGACACTGTCTCTCTCCGCCAGCTTGGCAAACACCAGAAGGCAGCGTTGCCGAGGATGGGGAGGAACGAGGTCCCGCGGGTCACTGTCTGAGCGGTCACTCGGCCCGGAAAAGAAAGCAGCCTCCTCCTTGTGAAGTTAAAGACGCGTGTTCCCTGTAACCACACGCACGCGCGCAGAGATGAATCCCAACCCCTAGCGTGTGTCCTTACTCCCCCATTTGTGGCTGGACGTAGTTTTCGGGGCTGTTTTATTCCAGCCCTTGCGACACGCGAAGGCGCTGGGTTCGGCCTCCCCGCTGCCGTTGAGAGGCGAGCGGAGGGTCCCACCGTCATCTGGACATCGGTGCCGCCTTGCCTCTCCCGCTGCCTCCGAGTCACTCTCCTCCGATGATGCG
Source organism: Martes martes (assembly GCF_963455335.1). Classification (NCBI taxonomy): domain Eukaryota; kingdom Metazoa; phylum Chordata; class Mammalia; order Carnivora; family Mustelidae; genus Martes; species Martes martes. The sequence continues at coordinate 4,114,044 of NC_137898.1, read as the reverse complement.
GCTTCCCGCACCCGGGGGCCGCACTCACGGCCGGAACCGCCCACGCCCGTCCTAGCTCCATATTTTCATCACATCACAAACCTCCACGATCCCCAGCACCTGTTGTTTTTTTTTTTGCCTTCTGCGGCATAGGGGACACCCCGGCCAACGGCCCCCGCTCACTGTGGTGACGAGGACTGACTCCTGCTGCTCGTGACCGGCCCCGGGGCCCGTCCGTGTGGCCCTTCGAGGCGACTGTAACTTATCCAACCCTCTTTCAAGGCAGGGGCCTCTGCGTCTGTCACCTTGACGTGCCTGATTAAAGTGAAATCCAGGTATTTAAAAATTTTTTTTGAAGATTTTATTTATTTGTTTGACAGAGACAGAGAGAGCACAAGTAGTGAGCAGCAGCAGAGGGGGAGGGAGAAGCACACTGGCCTCCCGCGGACCAGGGAGCCCGACGCGGGGCTCGATCCCAGGACTCCGGGATCATGACCCAAGCTGAAGGCAGAGGCTTAACCTGCTGAGCCCCCCGGGCGCCCCTCCAGGTATGTTTTCATTCACTCGGCCGATGTCGGACTCTCTGGGGTGTCTGGGTCTGTGCATCTGTGTCTTTTCTCAGCTCTGGAGAAGGCCGCGGCCTCTTCCGCTCTTCTCCGGGGCTTTGCTCTCTTCTGTCCTCTCCTCTGGGCTACCGTGGCCGTGAGTCCTGCCGTCCCGGGACAGACCCACACACAGCGGGGAAGCCAGGGAGCCGGCAGAAGCGGGCGCGGGAGAAGATGGAACCCTGCGCTAGCTGACAGGTGCAGAGCCTTTCCCCCGAGCGAGCCCAGCCTGCGGGCAGGCCCGGGCTAGCCCCCACTGTCCAGCGCGGGTCACCGAACGCCGTCACCCGCTGGTGACAATGGGGACTCCAGGAGGCATGTGCACACAAGCCCCGTGGGGTGGCTGTGAGAGCGTGGCATTTCTGACGGGCCGGTCGCTCTTGCGTGACACACATTTTGGCGGGGATGGGACCCCGTCTTCCGGCTCAGCCCAACTTTGAGAGCCCACAGTGTCCTCACGGCTGTCGCTCTCTGGCCTGTTCCAAGGGCCTCGCCAGCGTCTCCCCGATCCCCCGCCTTCCTTTTTAATTTGGACATTAATAAGAGAAATGGAATCGAGGCCCAGTCACTCCTGGGAAACGGCTGAGATCTTCCCCTCCCCCCACTCACTATATTTCTTTCAGCTGCCAAAAAAAAAAAAAAAAAAAAGTGATACCATTAGGTCATCTCCTTTTTTTTTTTTTTTAATCTCCCATCTCTGGGAAAAATCTTTATTTTGTGTATTTCTCAAGCATCTTGACATGCCGGCTCAGACTAACGGAGGATCACTTCCTCCCAGCTCCCCTCCAAATTCCTGCCGGTTTTATCTTTTGCAAAGTCCTCCGTGCTGCAAAGCAAACCCCCTCCTTCTGCCCCCCCCCCCTCCTTGTGAAGAAGAAAGGGCCCCCGGCTCTCTGAGGTCTTTAGGCAAAGCAGATACATCCCCACGGAGCCTTCAAAGATGCCTCCTCCCAAGCAGGGGAACTTCTGCCCGTTAACCCTTTCAAAGAGCTTTAGTCCGCGTGTGAAAGCCGTCTGGGTTCATTGATTAAAAAAAAAAAAAAAGGTATTGTTTTTAGCACTGTTGAAGGTATTAATGAATCGTATCGGAGGACAGTGAGTCTTTGCACGGGGCTGTGGTTACCTCTCACCCACTAGTTGCCTTAAATCATGAAACGATGTCGGAATAGAGACGCCCTCCCCACCGCCCCCCGCAACAAGTTGTCCCAGAGAGGCTGGCGTGACGCCTCTCCCTCCCACACCCCGAAGGGTTAAGCAGAAACGGTTAATATTCCTCCCTCTGGCCCCCACGTCCCGTATTCTCATGTATGAACTCTCATTCAGACGTGAGCAAGCCGCTCCCGGCCCGGCGACAGCTCCCCTCCTCTGCACGACGCGTCTGGTCGTGCACGGAACGTGCACGGGAGCACGGTTCCACGAACACGCCTCACGCACCTCCACCGCGGGCCCCCAGCGTGCACGCACGGACGTGCGGCCCCACGTCCCGAGTGGGGTTCGCTTTGTCCCTTTCTGTCCGGGGGGCTCAGCCCGAGGTGAGAACGAGGGAGCGAGGTTATTAAGAATTCTGACAAGGTAGGGCTGAATAAATTGTGTTTTCTTTGTGCGCCTTAATCCGGTGTTGTATTGGCTCCTTGGACATGGCTAATTTATTTGGAATTTCATTCTGTTCCTGACAGCGTCCTTGACTAGCTGTTTGATCACCTCGAGCAAAGTTACATACCAGCTTTCAACTGTTGCAAGGGCCGCGGTGTAATTTTTCTCAAGTGCATTCTCCTGGGTCCGGCTTTCTGCTCGCAGCGGAATGCGTCAGCTGGCTGGGGGAGAGGCCGGCCCGCGCAGGGGTCTCCCTCGGGGAGGAAGCTCTCCACTTTCCCCCACTCGTCCCACTGTTTGGGATTCTAATCTGCTTTTGTGGGGCAGGAAGAAAGAAAATTAATTTTCTCCCGTCTGTGCGTCGGGAGCGTTTTAGTGGAAACCCAGTTTGAAATGCACGTTCTGTTGACTTCAATGCCGCCCCCTCCACCCCCCTGCACGCACACAGGCTGTGTTTTGAGCTGCAATATTACCAGGGGAAGAAGTAATTCAGACACAAACCTTCCAAGGGTGCTAACCCCCGTCTACACTGCTCCTCGTTTCTCCAGCAACTTGTGCCTTTCTTGACTTTCATTCTCTCTTAACTCACATATTTCTGTAATGTTTGCTTGTTTATTTTTTGTAATAGCAAGCATGTCTGCTTATTGAAAAAGAAAAAAATAATGATGATTTTCAGTAAGCCTCACTCTAGCACGGTTGTGGCTGGTGGTTTTACAGTGTGGGCAGAATCCGGTCTCATGGAAACACGTGCTTCCTTTACTTTGGGCTCTTGGCCCCGATGCACACACCTTCCTACCAAGCGCCTTCTAGGTGCCCGGGACGGTGCAAAGACTCTGGGGATCTGGCGAGAGCTCACATGCCAGACCTACATCAAAGACTGCGGAGACGTCCAGGGCCACGACGAAAGTAGAAACCGAAAGCAGCCAACCAACCCAAACCAGGGTGATAGGGTCCTGGGTGAGAGGACTCAGCCTCCCTCGCTGACTCCTGCCCCAGAGTCCCTACACTGAAGTCGACCGGCTCCTTGTGGCCTTTGAGCACTAAGTCCTGCAAAGTAGGCTCATGCCCGGCTTGCGGACAGGGGGAAGGGCGATGGCCCCCCTTTGCAGAGGAGGAAGCTGAGGGCCAGAGCACTGCAGAGCACCCCGAGGAGACCCGGCGACTCCAGTGGGGCTCTTGGGGCTGGTTCTGGTGCGGCCACCCGCAGCGACAGCTGGTCCAGGGTAGGCAGCAGGCTGTGCCTCCCTCCCTAGCTGCTCTCCTTGGACCTCACCTGAGAAAGGGCTCACCTGGTGTCCTCTTAGGGAACAATGAGGGAGGATTTGCCCGATGTTTTTTCAACAGTTGGCCATCTGGGGGTAGGAAGACCCCTCGGCTCTTTGCTCTGACTTATCCTGGGTCTTCAATCTCTCCTTAGGGCTCCTGGCTAGAGCCTCCCCTGCTCAGCTCTGTGCATCGTGGAAAACTCTGACTCCCTTTGATGGGGACACTTGTTATCTTTGTCACAGGTTGCATTCGGGCCAGGTGCTTTAAGAGGTGGAGTGCTGGAAGAAACATGAGTTCTGGGGGGAGGGGGAGGAGGGCAGAAGGAAGGGGAGAAGCTGGGGAAAGGTGTGACTTTGGGCACAGTCCCAGGTTCACGGTGATCCAGAGTGGAGTTGTGGGGCCTACTATTGGCCTTTGAGTTTGCCCTGACCTGCGGGGGAGCTGGACGTTCACTGCCCGCCCCCCCACCAGCCAGTCGGTCCTGGGCATGAAACCCCCTGGGTGTTTATTCCGGGTCTCGGTGCTGGGTGGCCCCCCGCAGCCAAGCATGTACCCCGGAGGAGAATTGTGTTTGGAGCAAATGGACATTGAAGCCAGGGGCCGGGGGCACAGAGATGGGTAAAGGGTCCCAGGGTTATTTTCTCCTTGGGGGTGATGGCCACCTTGCTAAGGTCTAAGGTCTGCTACACCTGCCCATTAGACAGACCCTTCTCAGGAGAGGTCAGCACTGGACACAGCCATGACATTGTCCAGGGGATGGGGGCATTCACTTCCTCTCCTGAAGGGCGTGCTGACCTCAGTCTCGCTGACTCTGGGGCCAGGGCCCTCCGTGCAGGAATAGTGGGGGTAGGAGGGGAGCCTCCGTGATCTTAAGGAGTCTGGGCACATGGATGCCATGTGATGAGGGCACTGTTGACTTTTCGTGTCCCATGGTGTGCTTGGCAAACAGGGAGATTTACCCAAGGCCAACTTGTCCCCACCGGCTGGGTTGGGAGCTGTGCAGCGGGAGGCAGAGGACGGGGCTCTCTGGCGTGTGCTCGCCCCTCCAGCTGGCCCAGGATTCCGACCTGGGGAGACTGACCACTCAGGTAAGCAAAGTGCCCGCTCGGGAGCCAACCTCTCTTCCCTCCCCAACTTCACGGCTGCTTTCCCCTGGGACCTTGCTGCACAGGTAGATGGGTGGGTCCGGGAAGGCGCCTCCCGCACACCCCAGAGGAATCATCTGGAACACTCTGGAGGCCCTTATCAAGCAGCCACATCTTTGAGAATGCTCTGTGTGATTACTGCTTCCCCGCTGGGCTCCCACTGAGTTCTCACGTGAGTTTGACGTGATCTTCAAACCTCTGTACAAGGCGTACCAGCCGGGAGCTCAAGGTCACCTGTAAGATGGTAACATGGTCAGCAAATGCGCTGGGTCACCCGGCTAGACCCACCGGCTGGCGGCTCCCTCTGTGGACGGAGGCAGAAAAAGACATTTGCCACCCAGAGAGCAAAGAAGGGCCCGGTGCACTTTCAGTCGGGTGGTATCTGAGCTTGTAGGGGTGAGCGTTGATGGAGGAATGCCAGGGGGACTCCTGGTGGGTCTGGCCCAGGGTGAGCGCCGGGCACCCGCTCCTGGGATGATCATCATGAAAACCACAAGCGAATGCTTCCACTCTATCCCTCTGTGCGTCTTAGGTTGTGCTCCTTGTCAAAGCCTTTGCATTTAGTCCTTAAATAGAACCTTCTGGAAAGGCTGACGGGAGTACATTCTCATTTTGTAGGTAAAGAAGAAATTCAGGAACTGACTTTGGGTGGTCCACACTCCTGGAGGCCCCTGAGCCTTCTTCTGATGCCGTACCTGTGGCCGGACCATTTCCCAGGTGAGGACGGGCTGGGATCCCCAGCGCGGGGCTTTCAGAGACTTGGATCCTCCCTGCCGGGCCCTCTGAGTCCCCACGGGGGCCCCTTTGTGTTATGAGGCCATAGCGTTGGAGTTGGAGGAGGCGACCCAACTGTCTCTTCTCCCAGGAAAGCATGTTCGGCAAAGGCCAGCGGTGGGGGTGGGGGGTGGGCAGAGGCCGCGCGGGTGTGCGCGGGGGTGCGCATCTGTGCTCCAGCGTGCCTGTGTGTCTGTGTGTACGGGTGCGTGTGTGGCAGACCGAGCAGGGCGGGCGGATGCTGTCATTTCAGAAACGGTGTGGGGACATTTCTGAGGACGTCCTCTCCGGCCGCAGGGGGACAGTCAACGACTCTGCGCCCCTTGCCCAAGCCGCTCCCTGGATCCGCACGCCTGGCCCTTCGGATCAGGGATCAGACCGCGGCCATCTGCCCCGCTTTCCCGGGAGGGGTCTGCGCCCGGAGAGGCGGAGGCCCGGCCCCGCGTCACCAGCGAGGCTGGGGTGGACCCCGCCGGGAGGCCGAGGGTCACCGCGAGGGCGAGAGGGGACCCCGCGGGGCCGGGCGCTGCTGGGAGCGCGCCCCCCCCCCCCGGCTCGATCCGGCCCGCCGCTGCCCTCCCCGTCCCCGCGCGCCCCCTCCTCCCCGCGCGCCCCAGCCCTGCCCCGCCGCCGCCGCCGCCGCCGAGTGATAGCTAATTGGGCAGAGAAAGGGCCCGATTGTGTGCGCGCCGGAAGCGCGGGCGTGGGCGGCTGAAAGCGCCGGAGAAGGTGGCCGGCCTCGCCCCGCAGCTGCCGCCGGAGCCGCCGGGGGTGACGTCAGCGCTGGCGAGCGGGGCGCCGGGGGAGAGGGGGGCGCGCGCGGCCTCCCGGCCCGGCCGCTCCACAATGCGCCCATTGTCGGCCCCGGGGCCGCGCGCCGCGTGAATGGCGCCCGGGCCTCTTGACCGCGGAGGCCGCGAGCCTCGCCATCCGGCCTCGCACCCGCCGGGGAGGCCCGGGGTTGGGCCGAGGCCGCCCCGGCCCGCCCCCCGCGGGAGCAGGCTGCACCCCTCGCGCGGCCCGGGCCTGGGATCCCCCACCCCCGACCTGCCCGGTGCTCCCCCCGCCCCCGGCCGTGCTCCCCGCGGCCCCTCCGCAGCCCAGCGCCGGGCCCCGCGCCGGACCGCGCGGCCTCGGCATGGCCTCCTGGCTCGGGGGAAGCCTGGGCTCCGACCCGCTGATGGTCCTGCTGGTCCTCATCCTGCTGGCGCGCTTCCTTCTCTGGTCCTGCCTCGGCACCTACATCGACTATAAGCTGGCCCGGCGGCAGCCGCGCAAACCCAAGGAGGACTAGGCGCCCCGGCAGGACGCGGGCTCTGAGTGCCACGCGTGTGCCGGTCTTCCCCTCGGGGAGCGCCCTGTCCTGAGGCGGAGGGTGTGTGTGTGGGGGGGGGGGCGGCGGGGTGCAGGGCAGGCAAACCACTCCTGCATCCCACCCACAAGGCAGAGACGGAGGGTGTCCCACCCAGACTGACCTGGGCTGTCCTGGTCACTGCCCACGTCCCCTGCCGGGACAGCGGGGCCACCGCGGCCGGTCTGTCCACCAGGTTCTGGGGTCTGCCATTGGAGTGAGTGATCGTGAGGGTGAGTCTTGCTTTAAAACTTGCTCTGCCTCCAATTCTTTATACGTATGTTTGACAGACGAGGTGGGATGAGCCAGAGGGTTGGGAGGGGGGTGGGAGGGGAGGACAGAGGTGGCCTCATCACAAGCCAGCTCCGCTGCCGGAAGGTGCCCTGCGTCTCAGCTCCCTTTTACACCCCCCAGCCCCGCCCCCCACCCCGGGTGGGATAATAGAAGTTCAGACATCGGCCTTGGTTTTCCCTTAAGCAGACCCCTGGAGGGTCTCAGCACAGACTTGTGACACCTGAGATCAAGCCCAGCTCTGGCTGACTGCGGATCAACTCTTTTTCTCCATCTCTAAAATGGGCACAGTAATCCCTGCCTCCCTCAGAAGGGTATGAGGAGGGTTGGAGAAGGGGTGGGGTGGGGGGCAAGCCCCCCATATTCTGCACAAGGGGGACGTGTGGAGGACAGTGGAGAAGAGAAATCAGGAACCCAGGGCCCTCTCTTCCTTTGTGCTTTTAAGTGTGTGGCTGAGCGGCCGCTCCGAAGGCGGACAGGCAGGACACTTGATGCGCGCCAAGAGTCTGGCTCCTCCCTGCCGCCCACCTCCCGGTCATGGTCACACCCCGCCTAAGGAGCAGGGTGGTAGCTAGTGCTTTTCACCCTGGCGGCAGATTCTAATCACCCTGCAGATTCTAGCAAACACGATGGCCAAGCCCCCCCCCCCCCCCCCAGGACCAAGAAGTACGGGCAGGGACAAGATGTCCCGGGAGGCTGGGGTCCGGTTGCTCTGTGCTTTCCCACAAGGACTGAGCACTTCGGTCAGAGCCGAGTCTTAAGGAGAAGGTGTCGCTGAGCTGGGCGAGCAGACTCGGGGAGCCCTGGCCAGGAACCGCCCACCTAGCCTCGCGGCATCCTGGCAGAAGGATGAGGGGCCTGAGCCAGGGATGTGGTGGGAGCCGATGAGCTCACCGACATGGTGAAGATCTTGTCTCACTCCTGAAGGACCTGCCATACCTGAGCCAACCACAGGGACGGGGGAGCCAGTCGGCTGAAGCAGTGACCTTCTGGGGGTGGGACTGACCGGCCTCAGAGACTTTGGGTGGTGGGGTGTCTTGGAGGACAGTTTGTAGATGAGGATGTTTTCTTATGGAGGACAGTCTGGGAAGTCTGCACAGGGTGGGGTTACCATGCATGGATTCATCCAGGGCTGGGGGTGGGGGGGAGGTGGCTGTCCCCTGGGCCGCTGTATTGGCCAGTGGCCCAGCAGAACTCGCGTCCTCACTATGTCAAGAACCTGACTGCAGGATTAGGGGAGGAAGTGTTCTCCTGTTCTTAAGGGAAATGTTCAGTTCTCTTTAAAATGATCGTGCACGATTTCACCGATCTCTCAAAGAAGAATCACAGTTGTTGACACGGTCCTATACCAAGGAGGGTGGCCCACCATCCTGGTTGGCCTAGGACTGCCCCAGTTTTAAAACTGAAAGTTCCATATCCTGGGAGACCCCTCCGTCTGGGGCAGAGTGGGCCCCGCCCCTGCTCGGGTGGAGGAGAACTCAGTTCACACAAACTTCTAACGCGTCTCCAGTGGCTGGCCGGCCCATCAGCCACCTGCCGCCTGCGTGTGCACGTGGGTGCATGGAACGGAACCCCCAGGCGTATATGAGCTTCACCATTTGGTCCAGTGGGCCAGAATTCTGGGGCTTTTGCTGCAACCCCTTCCTTTGGTGTTGTCTGGTAGAGAAGACAGAGGCAGGAGGCTGCTGCCAACACAGGACCCCAGAAGAAGACCAGATTCTGCCAGTGTTGAGTCCCTTTCCACTTAAACTAGTCAATATATTCCCCCCCCCCTTAAGCCAGTTTACATTGGCTTCTTAATTCACGACTGACAAAATTCTGACTTGTGCAGTTCTCTGCACCCATGCGCCAGCCTTCCATCTGGTGTATGACTGGCTCAAAATGAGCGAGCACTGAAGCAGGGCATCTGAGTGAATGAGAGGACCGGCCCTGGCCTGATAACCAGGCGGCCACTGCATCGGGCTGCGAGTAACAGCCAGGTCAGCAGTGACTTCAACAAGAGAAGCTTTTCCCCCCTTCATTTTTCTTTTCTCATGTTGCAAGAAGTCTGGCCTTTGTCATTCCCAGGCCATGGCACGGCAGTTCAATGCTATTACTGAGGACTTAAACCGTCCCATATTTCTGTTCCGCCGTCCTTCACACACCGCTTTGGTCCTCATGGTCACAAGAAGGCTGCTGCTACTCCAGGCATCGGGAATGAATTCCAGGCAGGAAGAGAAAAGTAGGGTGATAGAGGGGGAAGAGGCACTCCCCTGATATGTAAAACCCTTATTTGTACATCTCATAAACCAGAAGCATGTCACATGGCATCCTAAGATGCAGAGGAAGTTGAGATGTGGAGTTTGTTAGTGGGGCTCGCTATTACCCTAGATAGCGTCAGGTTTCGCTTATAAAGGAAGGCTAAATGGATATGAGGTAGGCAACTGGCAATCTCTGCCACTGGTCCTTTGCCTTTATTTGCAATTGTCTTTATTTGGGACCTATTTTGGGTATTTGGGTGACTTTTGTGGTACCCTTATGTGCCAGCTTTGCCCTTGTCTGCTCTGCAGGGATAGTAGCTGAGCTCACCCGTCTTTTGCAGTTCCAACCTGGAGTCAGACTGGCTTCTTGGGGCTCCTAAGAATTCATACCAGTAAGAAAGTCTGAGGCTGAGCCAGACACGTTTCTTCTGAGAGAAGCATGGCAATGCTCCTTGGTCCGCAGTGAGCAAAAGGCACAGACCTGGGGAACAGCTGATGGATAAGTGAATGGTGGTGATGGCTAGAGGGTGGATAAATGGAGGGGGAGATGTAGTCCTCCACTTGGTAAACATCACAGAGTGGAGTGCTGACAGTGTGAGAGGCAGCATGGATACAGTGTCTTAAACAGTGTCTGCCCTCAGGCAGCTTGCAGACTGGGAGCTCAGAAGTGGGCAGAGAGACCTGTAAGTAGATATTAGATCTGCACTTAGGCAGATGGTTAGCGCTAGAAATGTGGCAGGTGCAAATTAAGATATAGCATCAGTGTAAAATACACACCAGATTTTGAAGGCTTGGTACCAAAAAAATATCATATAATCTCATTAGTAACATTGTTTTGATCATTGTTTTGATTATGCATTGAAACGATAATATTTTGGACACAATTGGGTTAAATAAAATACTAAAATTAATTTCACCTGTTTCTTCTAATGTGTTTTAATGTTGCTCCTGGAAAATTTATAAGCACATTTGCAGCTCACATTTTTATATCACAAAGCGTTGTGCCAGAATCGCGTAATGTAGAGAAAGTGCCTTGGTGGGCAAATGCACTCTGTGTTATAGGAATGCAGAAGAGGGCTTTCTTGAGGATGGTTTGAAGTGCTAATGTAAGTACTACACACCAGAGCTTATGAGATGCAGCTAAAGCTGTTCTTATGGGAAAATTCATTGCCTTAAAATACTTAGATGAACAAATAAGGGAAAAAGAAAAATTGATGAATTAAGTATATGGCTCAATAAAATTTAAAAAGAACAATAGGACAAGCTAAGAAACACAGAAGACAGATAAATAAGGGTAAGAGAGGGAATTAGTGTAATAATTAAGTGATAGAATTAACAAATCTCCTCGAGTCCTGGATTTTTTAAAATAACATTTCTTTTGGATTTCCTTTTTCTTTTTAAACATTGTGTTAAAACACACACAATGTAGGACACCTGGGTGGCTCAGTGGGGTAAGCCTCTGCCTTAAGCTCAGGTCGGGATCTCAGGGTCCTGGGATCAAGTCCCGCATTGGGCTCTCTGCTCAGCAGGGAGCCTGCTTCCTCCTCTGTCTCTCTCTCTCTCTGCCTGCCTCTCTGCCTACTTGTGATCTCTGTCAAACAAAAAAAAATACACACACAATGTAAAATTTACCATCTTAGTAATTTTTTTTTAAGAGAAAAAGAGTGAGAGAGTGTGAGCATGAGCAGGGAGGAGGGCAGAGGGAGAGAGAGAATCTCAAGCAGACTCCAGGCCCAACACAGAGCCTGACGCGGGCCCTGATCTCATGACCCTGAGATCATGACCTGAGCCAAAATAAAGAGTTGAACAGTTAACTGACTGATTGAGCCACCCAGACACCCCACCACAACCATTTTTCAGTGTACATATAGTTCAGTGGTATTCTTGAGGGGGGAATAAACAAAAGTCAACCACAGTCTTATGTTTCAAATTTACCAGTAAAGAGTAAGCTCATGAAACCCTAGGGTCCCTCCCTTGACCTGAATAAAAGCAAAACCCCAGGCTCATGTGCTCTCTGTCTCTCCAGCTGTGCCCTTGCCATGTAGCCCCAGGTGTGCTGTGTACTTTCTACCTCTAAACCTTCATTTTTTTCAGTTTCCTGTTGGTTGTTTTGCGATCACAGTAAGAACCACAGGGGCCATTCTAACCACAATCTTGGTTACTGGGAGGCTGAGACCACACACAACACCTCCTTTAAGACAAGAAGGCATAAAGACCCAGAATGTTTCAAAGGAGGACTGCTACCCCACCAAATACTCATACCATTTACACTGCTCTTAGCTCCTACAGGAAGGAAAGCTCCCAATTCTTTTAATGTAGTCGTCATCTCATTGATGCCAAAATCCAGTGAAGATAGCAGGGAAAGAAGAAATGCATGTTGATGCCACTTAGGAATAATGATGCAAAAATTCAAATCACTGCATCAAGCATCACATCAGGGGGATAAAACATCATGACCAAGCGGGGCAGGTTCCAGAAATGCAAGGATGGTTGAATACTAGAAAATCAGTTAATAGTATCTCCCATAGTAATTGCTCCAAAGAGAAAAATAACTTCATAATTCCCTTAGATTTATTTCCAAGGTATTTGGATAAAATTCACATCCAATCTCAAAATAAAACTCATCATAAAGCAGAAGGAATAGGTAATAGGTTGATATGTTTTAACCTGAAAAGGTAGTTCTCTCTTAACAGGGAAGGTAGCCTCAGGACGAGTGGGGTAGCGCCCACAGTGTCACTGTCAAAGTCACCATCAGGGTCACCTCTCCACCGGTGGAGAGGAAGGTGCTCACCAGCTTCTGGATGGGGTTCTGGGGTGAGGTGTAGCCTGAATGACTGGGAAAGAGGAAGTACAGAGAGGTAGGGACGCGGGGGAAGAGAAGGACAGCCTCACGTTAGTCACAGTGAGATGGATGGCTTCTTTGGAAAAGCAGAAGAGCCTTCTCTGAGAATGATGGCAAATGGTTAACCGTTCAGGAAAGTGGGCAGACCCAGGTCCCTATGGAGAAACCACCTCCTGCAGGCAGGTCTATATGGGGATACGTTGGCACAAAAGACCCCATTTATAAGAGCAATGTGCAGAACAGGGCATCTGGGAGCAAACTTCCTAAGACACGTGTCAGATGCTTGGAAGGTCAAGTTGCTCCCTTCTGTAGGTTTTGGGGTATGCTTTGGGTGCTACAGAGTCCCTATAGGTGGGAGACCCTGGGAATGAGGGGACTGGCAGGGGAGGAGAGGGGCAGGGACAGGGGAGGGGGTCACACCTGACTCTCGAGGACAGACCCAACCCTGTCTGTCTCTCACTTCCTACTCTGATGCCCCGGGACAGGCAGAGGGAGTCTGGTGCCCCACTCGGACCTCTGGAGTGCGCTCTGGCAAATGTCACTGCAGCTTAGCCAAGACTGCACAGAGCAAAGCCACTACCATTTTTGGGAGGGTGGAGGGTGCTCACATGTAGGGTGGCTAATTGTCATGGGACTGAGGCATGTGCTTGGGATTGGGGGTTCCCTGTGACACATCTGCCGTTCTAAAATCAGGAACATCCTGGGCGCACTGGGATGGTTAGTCATCCCGTTTGTATGAAGCTCTGGGTAGTAATGAATTAAACTACCCGGAGAGTTCTGCTCTTTGCCTTGGGAGGGGGTCTTAGGCCCTTGGAATGTTCTGCCTGATCCCTGTACCTGGGACCTTGGGCCACTTGGGACAGTCTAACAGTGGGATTTGTTACAGGGGCTTTGTTTCCAGCTGATCTCCAAGAGGGGCTGGGGACCGAAGGCTGGATACGTGGGTGGTCCACCGTGTCTAGGGGGTCTAACCTGACGAAACCTGCACATCAGAGCTCATGCTGGGGGGAACTTCCTGGCTGGTGATATGCTGTGTGGGTCACACGTCCTTGTGGGGTGGAGCTGATACTGTCCATGACCCTGCGAGGAGAGGGCGACCAGAAGCTCGGTGCATAGACTCTATTCGGACTCTGCGCCTTCGCGCCTTGGTCCTTGGCTGATTTCGATCTATATCCTTTTGCTACAGTAGAAACCCCCACGGTGAGCACAGAGCCTCCGGTGAGCCCGGAGTCCTTCTAAGGAGTGTGAACCTCAGGTGGCTTCGGGACTCTTAGACTTGTAATAGAGGTCAAAAGTGAGGGTGGCCTTGGGGATGTTCCTGACTCCTGCACCTTCCTTTCCCACTCCCTGCCACCCTGAAAACGACAGCACGGCATCCCCAGAAAAGCCGGCCGGCCTCTGCCTCTGCCCCAGCGACCTCCCCTCCACCCGCAAGAGCAGCCCGTGGTACCAGCTTCTCGCTCTCCGCTGGGGCTGTTCTGCGAGCTTTCAAGAAAACACACATACCTCCTCCCGTCCCGCGTTCTGTCCTATTCTGTCCCTACGTATCAGCTTCTGTGCGGTTTCTATTTTTTCTGTAATGTGCCTTTTTTTTTTTTAAAGAAAGAAGTAAAGAAACAACTGGGTTATACATATTGAGAAAACACGGCTAGTTCAAATCCACGAGGTGAGGGTCTGGAGGGGCTCAGGGAGGGTCTGCATTTGTGTGTTGAGGGACAGGGGTGAGTGGGGGAGGGATGCCTGGAGGGCGGGGGAGGCGGGCAGAGGGGGTGGCTCCACGGTCTGTGCACTAATGTCATCCCTAGAAATGCTCCCTCCATCCCCCACGAGGCCATGCTGTGTGGGAACTGGCTCTTTCTACCCGCTCCAGGGACTTGGCACCCGGCTCTTTCCCCCGGACGAGGGTCATTGAGGAGGACCCAGCCAGGCTGGTGCAGGGACACCTGGACTGCCTCCGTGGCCAGTCTGCATGGGGACAGGATGGGGAGCGGAGACCTCTAGAAATGGCTCACTGGTCCTGACTTCATTCCCCAGACGGGACGTGACACAGGACACCCTCTACCCAGCTGCCCCTTCTGGTGTCCTGGGCGTCCTGAGACTAGATATTTTGGAGGGGCAGGCGGATGGGGGGCGACTACCTCACCTCTCAGCTGGACATTGGCCCCAGGGTGCTGCGGGACAGCGTGGTCCCCTACCCCTCTCCCCCAAGCCCCACTTGGCCGGGGCACAGGCGCTCAGTCTCGGCGAGCTCCCCTGGGAGCAGCCGCAGAGCCCCCGTGGTGGAGATGAGTCACCCGTTCTAAAAATAAAAACACTGAAGCCATGAAAGAGCATATTTCCTTTTTAAGCCAGATGTGTCTGCTGAGGGACCCCCAGGAGTCCGGTGGTGCAGGGAGGGCCGGGAGCCTCCGCTGCACAGGTTGTCAGGGCTCCTATCCCCCCCACCTACCCCCGTTCACACCCACCCCTGGTATTAGCACCTGTACAGCCCCTGGGGTAGTGGGGAAAGGAAGTGTGTGTAAAGAGCACCCACATCGGGCAGGTGGCTACGGGCTATAAGGGAGGGGCGGAGTGCTCAGAGATACGCATGGGGGAAGGGGCATTAACTCTCTCTCAGGGTCTGCAGAAGGCGTCCCGGAGGAGGTGTCACCAGAGGTAGGACTTGGGGGCTCTGATGGGCAGATGGGGGGATGGTGTTCCAGGCAGGAGAGAGAACATGAGCAAGGGCCCCGACGCTGGAATGCTCATGGCACACTGAGGACCCTCGGGAGGACTTCTCAGACCACCTCGTCGCACAGGCACGTTCCTGGGCCCCCAGACCCGCTGCCTTTGAATCTCGGAGCGGGGCCTAGGAACGGGATCAACAAGCCACGGGGTAATTCACCAGCTCTCTGAAGTTTGAGATCCACTAGCCTGGCTGCTGGGTGCATAGAGGAGGGGATAAAGATGTACAATGGTGAGATGGGTCCAAGCTGTTAGGGCTTTGACGTTCACCTAGGAGTTTGGACTTTATCATCCTGGCAGGAGGGAGCTTTCAAGGGAGGGACGCTCCTGGATCTGTGCTTGGGAATGGTTCCTGAGAACGAGGAGGCCAATGGGCCAAAGGAGAGAGGGATTCTAGTGGTGAGGAGACTGCTCAGAGGCCTGGGCACAGGTCAGGGGGCCTGGACTGGAGAAGCGGTGTGAGGGAAAGGGCCGAGTTCTTGGAGACCGCAGGGATAGGACTTGGGTCACTCCCTTTGCCCCAGGTTTCAGGAGAGAGCCCTGCGATGGTTACCGGGAAAGTGTGTGCAGAGTGTGAGCGAATGTGGAAGAACCGGCCACTTGTCATCAGTGGAGGAGGAGGAGGGAGGGAGAGGACGAGGGGGAGAGGAGGAAGACAAGTAGGGCAGAGGGGGAGCCCTCTGGGTTTGAACAGCACGTCCTCTCTTTCTACCCACGTGACCTGGGTACCATGCTTTAACCTCACCGGGGACCAGATTCCTGTCTGCAAGAAGGGGACAGGATGGCCGTCCCCCAGGAAGCCCGTGGAGCAGAGCCTGTGCACAAAGATCCCGTCCGTGCCAGGATGCGGGAAGGCCCAGGAGCTTTGCTGGGGGAGCCTGTGTCAGTGAGTTGGCTGGGACTTTTCTGGGTGTCCCAAGAATCTGGCCGAAGCCGTGATGCTGAGGGTGAGAGGTGACGAGAGCCCCATATTCGTGAGAAGTGTGGCTCTCCTGGCCCCGTCTGATGGAACGGCTAGAACTGTCCCCAGCTGTCACCATGGTCACCCATCTGCAGCCTGAATGGGACTGGGAAATGGGGCTGGTGCCCAAGGGTCGTCACTTGGTGGGCAACCATGGAACCGTAGTTCAGTCTCCTCGGGCCAATCCCAAGTCAGGAGGGGGCCCCAGTGAAACCGCTCAGAGACCGGGGTGCCCACAGGGAGCAAGGAGGGACAGGTACCGCCGCAGCGTGGAACCAGGCCGGGGCCGCCGCGGGCCTGAATGCAGTGGGTGGGAGAGGCCTTGGGAGCTTGACTGTGATTCCCTGGACCTGGGGCCCATGCGTGCCTGAAGTGACTGGTACCTGCTTCTCTCCGTGTGAATTCAGGGGGCTGAGGGCTGGCTGGAGCCACCCCAGGGCAGAACAAAGAGCAAGGGCAGTGGGGCCACCTGCCGGCCCCTGCAGGTATGGGTAAGCCTGGCAGGAGAGCCTCCTAATTTTCCCATAGGGTCAAGTCATTGCCCCTCGGTCCTCTTAGCATCAGAACCCCCTGAAGCTTAGCTGAGCACAGAGTCCCCCAGCTGGAGGCCATCTGCTTGGCTCTCCTGTGGCAGGTGTGGCCATGGGATCGAGTTGTGGTCCACGGTTTGTGGGAGGAAGGGATGCATACTGCTGTCAGCCACATCCTGGGAAGGGATGCGTTCTCCTGCCCTTGCTCCTTCTCCCTGTCAGGCTAGATCATAAGCCAATGGGGACAAAGGAGAGGAGGCTGATGTCCTTGGTCATGGAGGAGCAACACAGAGGAGGAACCCAGCTCCTTGGACAGCCCCGTGGCATGGAGCCCCTGACCCACCGTGGATGACCCTCGAACTCCAGGCTGCCAGGAAAGAGAGAGATGAACTTGCATCTTGCATGTACCATTGTACTGGGGGCTCTTTGTTACACAGCTTGGGGCATATCCTAACTGCTACGCCTTCATGATAGACCCATCGTGTTCAAGTTTCTCATTTGTGAGTGAGCCCTGACAGCTCAGGGCCAGGAGGTGCCAAGGACATGCCACACCCTCTTTGGGGTCTCAAGGATGGATTGTTCTGAAATCTGCTTTTGGCAAAAGGCTTCTGCTCACAGGAGTGCTCAAGCCAAGGTGGGCTGGCTTGTCCAGTCTGGGAACTGGTGGGGACTGGGGCAGTTGAGATGCGTTCCCTTGATGCCCTGAGGTCTTGGGTCTGAGTGAGCGATCTCCTGCTGCTCAGGGGTTCCTGTCGATGGACAGCTGGGCAGATGGTCTTACCATAGTCTACAGCATGTTCCTCAAGATGACCACAGAAGCATCCTGGCTGTCTTCATCCTCCCAGATTACCCGGTGAGTACTTACCACGGCGGTGTGGACAGCTGTCTGGTTGTGGTCTCAGCAGCCCCTGAATTTGTATGTGTCAGCCCACTCCTTCCCCGTAGACTGGCCAGGGGCCAGCGGGGAGGGGCAGGAAATCCCCCAGATACAGACTGGCTTGCCCGTCCATCATCAGCTCCCAGGAATTTGTAGAAAGAGTTTGCTCTAGAAGAATAACAGATACCTAAAAATAAAAAGTCAGGATGGAGGGAAAACAGGCATTCAATAGGGAGGGTGAATCTGGGGACGAGGTTGGGATAGGAAACACGTATGCTACCCACGACATCCTCCAAGGTTGTGATGGCTGAGTTGCAAATTCCTTGTAGCCAAAGTGAGCAGGGAAAGGAAAGCTTTCAGTTTATATGGTCCTTGGAGGAAACACGCTGCTCCTTAGGGACAGTAAATATGTTGTTAGCCCACATCACCTCAAAATTATTGGGAGATACGTTAACAATATTTGTTCTCCCAATCCATGAGCACGAAATGTTTTTCCACTTCTCTGTGTCTTCCTCAATTTCTTTCATGGTGTTCTGGAGTTTTCAGAGCACATGTCCTTCACCTCGTTGGGTAGGTTTATTCCTAGGGATCTTACGGTTTTTGGTGCAATTGTAAATAGGACGGACTTCTTGATTTCTCTTCCTTCTGCCTCATTGTTAGTGTATAGAAATGCTACTGATTTTTGTGCGTTGATTTCATATCCTGTGACTTTGCTGAATTCCTCTCTCAGTTCTAGAAATTTTTTGGTGGTGTCTTTTGGGTTCTCTACATAGAGTATCATACCATCTGCAGTGAGTGAAAGTTTGACTTCTTCTTTGCCAATTTAGATGCCTTTTATTTCTTTTTGTTTTCTGACTGCTGAGGCTGGGACTTCTAGTACTATGCTGAGTAACAGTGGCAAGCGTGGGGATCCACTCTGGGCATCCCAATTGTGTTCCTGATGTTAGGGGAAAAGCTCTCAGTTTTTCTCTATTGAGAATGATACTTGCTGTGGGTCCTTTATGATATTGAGGTATGTTCCCTCTAACCCTATGTTGTGGAGAGTTTTATCAAGAAAAGATGCTGTATTTTGCCAAATGCTTTTCCTGCATCTATTGAGAGGATCGTATGGATCTTATCCTTTGTTTTATTAATGTGGTGTATCATGTCGATTGATTTGCAGATGTTGAATTACCCCTGCAGCCCAGGAACAAATCCTACTTGGTTGTGATGAATATCTTTTTTTTTTTGTTTGTTTGTTTTCTGACAAACTATATTTTATTTTATTTTTGAAAAGATTTTATTTATTTATTTGAAAGGGAAGGGGAGAAAGAGAGAGACAGAGCAAGCGAGCACAGGAACACGGGGAGAGACGGGGGTGAAGCAGGCTCGCCGTTGAGCAGAGAGCCCGGTGTGGGACTTGATCCCAGGGCCCAGAGATCTTGACCTGAGCCAAAGGCAGACACTTAACTGACTGAACCACCCAGGCGCCCCGTGAATAATTCCTTTTTTAATTATTTTATTTTATTTTTCAGTGTTCCAGAATTCACTGTTTATGTACCACACCCAGTGCTCCATGCAATACATGAATAATTCTTTTATGGTACTGTTGGTTCCTATTAGCTAGCATCTTGTTGAGAACTTGTGCATCCATGTTCAACAGGGATATAGGTCCATAATTCTCCTTTTTAGTGGGGTCTTTGTCTGGTTTTGGAATCAAGGAAATACTGGGCTCATAAAATGGAAGTTTTCCACTTTTTTCTATTTTTTGGAACAGTTTCAGAACAAAACATATTAATTCTTCTTTAAATGTTTGGTAGAATTCCCCTGGGAAGCCACCCAGCCCTGGACTCTGGTTTGTTGGGAGAGTTTTGATGACTGATTCAATTTCTTTCCTGGTTGTGGGTCTGTTCAGGTTTTCTATTTCTTCCTGGTTCAGGTTTGGTAGTTTATATGTTTCTAGGAATTTATCCATTTCTTCCAGATTGCCTAATTTGTTGGCATATAATTGCTCATAATATTCTCTTATAATTGTTTGTATTTGCAATGACATGAGTAGAGCTAGAGGGTATTTTGCTAAGTGAAATAAGTTGGTCAGAGAAAGACAAATACCATATGATTTCACTCAGCTGTGGAATTTAAGAAACAAAACAGATGGACATAGGGGAAAGGAAGGAAAAATAAAATAAGATGAAAACAGAGAGAGAGGCAAACCATAAGAGACTCTTAACTATAGAGAACAAACAGGGTTGCTGGAGGGGTTTGGAGAGATGGGGTAACCTGGTGGTGAGCATTAAGGAGGACACCTGATAGAATGAGCACTGGGTGTTACACGCAACTGTTGAATCACTGACCTCCACTCTGACACGAATAATACACTCTAAGTTAACTGAATTGAATTTAAATAAAAACTTAAAAAAGTAAATAAAATATTGGGAGATAGTTACTGTATTAGCCAGCATTCTTCAGAAAAACAGAATCGATATGATGTGTGTCTGCATAGAAAGCTATTTATTATAAGGAATTGGCTTGTATTCCACAATGATGGAGGTTGGCAAGTCCAAAATTTCTAGGGTGGGCTGGCAGGCTGGAGACCCAAGACAGCTGATTTTCTAGTCCAAGTTGGAGATCCGTCTGCCGTACAACCAGGAAGAGGTCTAGTTGCAGAGACGTTCGAGGGCAGCCTGCCGGAGAATTCTCTTTTTGCTCTTCCCAAGCCTTCAACTCACAGGACGAGGCCAACCGCAGAGGGAGAGCAATCTGCTTTTCTCAGTCTACCAAGTCAAATGTTAACCCCACTGAAAACACCCTCATAGGAACATCCATAATAACATTTGACCGGATATTTGGGCACCCCGTGGCCCAGCCAAGTCAATACATAAAATTAACTGTCACAGAGATGGCTGGTGTTTGCAGTCAGGTCCTGCCTGGGTAGGTCCCCCAAACGCAACTCCAGAAGGCATTTGGCGGTGGGGGGGCGGGTAGCCATGGTTCTCACAGAAGACAGACGAGCCTACTGCCCCTTTCTGCCACAGCTCTGTCTCCAGGGCTGGAGTGCATTTCAGGGGACTGAGAGTCTCTGGTCACGACGCTGACCACACAGCTGTGTGACACACTCACTGGCTTACTTAACTTTTCACTGGGTGGGGGGGGGGTCAGTTTTGGAAAAGAAGGAAAGGAAAGTGCCAGATGCATGAGGACCCATCAGGAAGAGGGACCTCAGGGCCGCGGCCTTGGACAGACGCTGGTGGGGGACGTTCAGCTTCATGGATCTGCCAACAAGTAGCTTCTCCCTCTCAAGGGCAAAGGAGGCAACACAGAAGGAGGATGGGGAAAAAATCCACCTGAATTTGGCAAGGAAGGAAGAGGAGAAAGAGCTAAGGGGAAGTGGCACCTTGCTTCACCTCGCAGCACTTACGTTGTGGGGACTCGCAGTGTCTCCGTAGCTGGATACCCTCGCCATTGTCGCCGGCAGGGAGCGGAGGGCTGCTGGGGCTGGAGGCCAGGCTGCCAGACTGAGGGAGTATGGGCCATCCCGCAGAGATCAGACCATGCTGAGACACACCTGGCAGGAGCTGAGCACAGGGTGGAGTGAGAGGGGGGACTACCTCAGTTTCCCCCTCTTCCCACCCTCCACTCTTCCAGTCGGGGCCTCCCCTGGGCCAGAGCAGCCTGAAGCCCAAGGGCAGAGGTCTGCAGGATGTGTCGTTGCCTGCTGAGAAGAACCTTCCCTGACCCCAAAACCATGTCCCCTCACCCCCACCCACCTGGCCCGGCTCAGCACCTTATCCCCTGTTAACCCACTTTTATTTCTCATCTTGGACCCTAGTACCCTGATGTGGTTTTGTGTTTCTGTTTATTGGATTGTTTCGTTCTACTCTGTATTTATTGGATTCTCTAGAACGCAAGCCCAGGAGGGCAGAGTTGGTCGGCCTGGTTCACTGGAGAACAATCCCTAAGCGCTTCACCCCCGTTTCTGGGTGACTGATGGGTCTCCTGAGTCTTCTCTGGCTACACGTCCCCAGTCCCTGCAGCCATCCCCTGGGGCTGAGTTTCCAGCTGGGCTCTGGGTGAGACAGGACGGGGACAGTCCCAAGGTCGCAGGGCAGCCTGCCTCCTGTCCAGCTAGCCATGCGGCTTCCATCAGCAGACACGGCCTCGCCTCAGCTCCCGGGCCGCTGGCCAAGTTCTCAGGTCAGTCCTACGTGCGGCGCGTCAAGTGCCAGGCTCTAGGCCACTGACTGGTGAGGGGGTGTTCATCGCCCTTGGGGGTTGACGAGGCATTGTGAGAGCTGGATGTAGTCATAGCGTTCACATCAGAGCCAAGGCTTACTGAATGGTCCAGACGGGCCAGTCACCTTTTTAAGAACATTCCATGCACCCTTGACTCTTCACAAACCTTCTATGTACGGGTGCTGTTACCATCCCAGCCAGCAAGTAGGCATCTGGGTTGTGGGCGTGGGCGGTCTGTGTGGTGAGCCCCTCACCCCCAGGCATGCTGTCCTCTGGGCACCATGAGGCACAGTGGGAAGATGGCCTAGTAGGGAACTGACACACAGGAGGGACACAGGAGGGGTGAGGAATTCTGGCCTGATGACATCTGAACTCAGACTTGAAGGTTGGAGAGGATGTTTGTGGTGTATGTGTGTGTGTGGGGGGGAGGGTGCTTTCCAAGGGAAGCAGGGCTGAGGAGGTGGGGAACAGGGAGGGTGGGTTTGCCGAGCGGGGTCCCTGGAAGGGAATGCCCTCTTGCCGGATCCTGCCTGCTCTGGGAGAAATGAGCTCTTGCTTGCAAAGAAACATCTGTCTGGAGAGCTGTGCGCCTAGATGTTTTTATGCATGCCATATATAATGTGGGAGGGGCCCACTCCACATTCCCTCTGTGTTTATTGCAAAATAACCTTATCCCAAGAATAACAGGAAAAATACCACCCCCATCCCCACCACCCTAACAAATCAACTGTCCGTGTTTTGTGCTCCCCTCCAGGCCTGTGCGGACACGACTTTGAAGCCACAGTCCGAGAGCAGTCTTGTTTGTGCATTGATTTGTTCTGCAAACGTTTACTAACTCCTTACCTTCTCTGGAGGAGGGACTGCGTTCTGAAAAATAATGGCTTAGATTTTCCTGGGGTTCACTACCCGTGCGAAGCTCTCAGACTACTCAGGGTATGTTAACTGCCGTAAGCATCAGTCCCCAGGGACGGGGGCCTCATCTGGTCCGTGTGTATTTCTTTTCCGTGACTGTGGTGCAGGTCGGGACTCTGCTCCACGCAGTCATGCAGGGCCACAGGCCTCTCCTGCCAGAGGTTTTGCCGTCCCTCAGAGCCTTGGCCCCTCCGTTTAGGGCCCTGGATTGGGCTGGCTGTGGATGACCAGAGGGAAAGAGCAGGGTGAGTCGCACAGGCCTGGCCTGGGGCGGTGTACCTTGTTTCTAGCTCATTCCATCGTAACGGGTTTGGTGACCCTCTGGCCGATGTCGGCCACCGTCAACAACACCGCTTGGTTCTGAAAAACGGAGTAAGAAGCGCAAACCAAACTGTGGAAGGAGACGCTGGTATTGTCACCACAGTTGAAGGTCTTTGGGAAAACATGAGCAACAGAGGCGGGCTGAGGAGGGTCTCTGGGCCCGAGCCTGGCTTCTGGAGGGCGCTGCCGTGTAGATAAGCTCTTCCCACGGCCACCAGCGCGACGCAGCTTTCTTGAGTCCTTCCGCTCGGCCCGAGCTTCACCGGCTCGCTTTCTGCACCTTCCAGAAATGACTGCCTCTCCTGCCTTCCCATCCTCTGCCTCCCTGTGGTTTGTGTCTTTCCAGTCCCCCTGCTGTAGCTTCGGTCGGGCACTGGGAAGGGACAAACTCAGACGGCAGTGGTCAGCCATGGTCTGCAGGAGCCCATTTTGCTTCTCCCCACCTCACACCTTCTCCTGGGGTCATCACGTGGTTTTCCCGATCGTTTTCATGGCGACGCGACAAAGGAGACTTTTCCTTGCAAAACTGTGTTCCGGGGAAGGTTGGTAGGTGTGCCAAGAAAGAGAGATGTTCGGAGCTGAAATAGTTTGGGATGTTTGGGATTTGCAAGGGTAATTACAATCGATTCCGAGGACTCTAATTCCAACTATAATCTGTTGCAAGGTCTGGCTGCATTTGAGGACCTGCTTCCCATCAGGCCGTAGCGCTTCCGAGAGATTCCGCCTTACCTTGGTTTTCTGCAGAACAGTAACAAGGACCCTATTTGGGCTCCGCAGGTGACTGTTCCCAGGGCTCCTGGCCCTGGGCTGGGTTAGGTGACCCCCACAGACACCCGCCCCCACCCCAGTCCCCTGCCACTGGTCACATCATCTTGTCTCGTGGTGCAATAGCCCGCCTGAGGCCTTCTCTAGCCCGTGAGCTCCCCGTGGGCTGCGAGGGAGGCCGGCTGACTGCTAAAATCCTATTGTTTGGCTCGAGTCTGGAGCAGAAAAAGGACCCAGTCTGTTGGAAGAAAAGAAGGAGGAAGGAAGGAAGGAAAGAGGGAAGGAGGGAGGCCCGCCGCCCAGGCACCGTGTGAGTGGAGCACGGCCCTCCGGGCCACCTGTGCACACAGACACACGATCCCGTGGGAGCTGGAGCCCAGCACTGCTGTGTATAAACAGAGTCTGCCCCTCTGGTGTGGCCCCATCTTCTGACACCGGCCTTTGCCTCCCTGTGGAAACCCAAGATCCAGACTGGGACAAGGGTTGGCAGATGTCTGTGAAAAGGGCCGTCTGCCTTTGCAGATAAGAGTTCCCCAGACAATGGGATGGTCTCGGCCCGGAATTCCCACTGGGCTCTAGTCGGGAGACTCCGACAGACCTGGGTCACAGCTCCCTTGCCACTCAGGGTCATCTCTGTGGGTCTGGAGCTCCCATTTTCCTGAGCACCCCTTGGCGGCAACTCCCCTCCTACCTGAGCCCGCAGCCGCCTCGTAGGACTTCTCAGAATAAGACACTTTTCTCTGAGGGCCCTGAGCTGGGAGGGTTGGTTTTGTTAACTCAGCCCGAGCCATCTTGTCATGGATCATTAGGGTCTGTTCAGCTGAGGCCTGGGGACCTTGGGGTGTGGGGGGCACAGAAGGGTGATGGGTAAGTGATTAGGGCTCCCCCTCGCTGGGGGTTAGTCACACTCCATCTTGGGGCGCAGGGATGGACGGCTCCATGCGGTTGTCCCCTCTAGTGTCCCCAGTGGAAGACGGCCACAGGAGAGCCAAGGAGGTCAACGGAATGCCAAAATGCCCTGTGGACCCGAGGGTGACTCCCAGCTCCGAGCCATGACCCTTCCTCATTAACGCGCTTGCTTTGCAGGGCGGAAGCCGTGTGATGCGTGGAGAAGAGGAGGCAGAGGGACCGATGGCCAAGGTGCCCTCGGGAAAGCCCACACCCGCCACTGCACTTGCATCTGGGTCACTGGGAACCCATTCTGTGGGACCCCACCCTCCCTCCTGGGGAAGCAGGAGTGACAGAAAGAGGGAGGGATT
Organism: Martes martes; assembly: GCF_963455335.1. Classification (NCBI taxonomy): domain Eukaryota; kingdom Metazoa; phylum Chordata; class Mammalia; order Carnivora; family Mustelidae; genus Martes; species Martes martes. Next base: position 4,089,397 of record NC_137898.1, on the reverse strand, counting down.
TCTGTCCCGTTCTCTTCTCAGTGCTGTCCCGTAATCAGCCTCGACTTTCCCATGAGGCCTCCGGTCGGAGCATCAGAGCACCCATGAGGCCGGGCCAGATCTGCGGCCCGTACCAGGACCTTAACTCCAAGCCTGGGCTCGGGGCTGATTCTTTCACAAGGGTCCTTCTCTGTGCCCTTCCTGGCTGGGCGCCTTCCCCGTCCCTTTCTCCAGCCTCAGGCTCGGGGCCAGACTCACGTGTTGCTTCGATGGGAAGTGTGTCCTTTCTTCTCGGGATGTCGTTGTCACCTAACTGTTCCCCCGGACTCCCCCGACCGTACAGAAAGACCACGAAGTTCATGGTCAGAGGCTCACACACACACAAGGTAGGGAGGAGATGAGGGGGTCAGGGTCCTGGGTACCATCTCTGTATCAGTCAGCTATGGCCCCGGTGTGGATAACAAGCCAGTCTCAAACTCTGGGCACACAACCGTCAGGATGTATTTCTTGTAGGACTTCCGGGTCCACGGGTCAGCTCTGGGGCCTGGTCGGGGTCTGGCTGACCAGCCCTGGGCTCGCCTGGGCTTGGCTCTGGGCCAGGACCCCGCCCCCAAAAGCATCTTTCAAGCCCTCGTTTGCCCGTGTCGGTAGACGTTCTCCTGTTCAAAGTGAGTCAGCTGGCCGAGCCCCCAGCAGTGGGCGGGGGCTGTACTCTGCCCGGGGTGTGGGGGGCACGGCAGTCACGGGTGCAGGGTGGAGTTAAGGACCCTCACTGTGGTCTACCACGGCCCCTTTCTAAGGGCTTGGAGCTGAACTTTGCCCCGGGTCGGGGTGGGTGGTCTTGCCAGTGTGCACAGGACTGGGGCTTCGGATGCCGAAAATGGTGGGTTGAGGTTCATAGCCTGTCGGGTCACTTATAGGCTGTGGGATGACGGGCAAAGCTTGCTGGAGCCCCAGGTTCCTCGAGTGTAGAATGGGAGCGGGCATCCGTCCACACCCACGCCTGTGGCCAGAGCTGAGTGAGCTGGGCGGGCTGAAGCCCCTGCACGCGGCGGTTGCTGTGAGCGCGCGGCCAGGCCCCCACGCAGGGGGTGGCTTCTGCCGGGAAGCCCTCCGGACATTAGTGCCCAGAGGGAGTGCGGGCCCCCGGCCTCACTGTTCAGCATGGTGGAGGGTCCCACAGCTGCAGGGCTTTCAGATCGGCTCTGAAGTCAGAGCGTTCTCCCCCGACATCCTCGGGCCTTGAGCACAGGCTGGTTCCGGGGGGGATGGGGGCAGCGATGCCCTCACTGTCCGTCTCCCCTGCAGGGGAGCTCCCCTGGGACCCAACAGCGCCACCTCCTACCACCTTGTCGACGTCCCATGGGGTGCTTCCTGGGAGCACCCCCACTCGACGCACGGTTTGTGCTCCTTTGTGACCCAGAGGCCGCTGGGATAACAGGGACACCCACCCAGGTCTCCTTTCCGGAGTCGCTTTGTCTTTTTGGGGAGGGGTGACCGTCCCTTTGAAAAATGGGATGGAAGCTATTGGACCTTCACCCCTCACAGAACATGGAGCCATGTCATCTTTGGGGCACAGTTTCAAGCACCTTGTACGCTCCCCAAAGACCATTTATATACGAGAGGTGAAGAGCCCCGTCCAGGGACACGTCAGAGGACAGGAGCCACGTGAGCTCCCATCGGACAAGGCCAGGGGATCCATCACGGTAATGGACACTGCCAGGAATGGGGTGTGATCCCGTCACGAGAGCGTGACTCCCGGCGTGCACACTGATAATCAATCAGAAGACCGATCGGTGAGCAGACAGTGGAGAAGAGAAAGGTCTTCACGGAGGGTCCCCAGCTAGCGAACGCGGACGGAACGGTAGGCTCCGGAGAGGACAGCTTTGCAGCCGTCAGGGCAGCCCCTGACGTGGGTAAGGGTAGGGAAGGGCTCCGCGGGACGGAGGGGAACGTTTAAGCAAGAACGTGCTCTTCAGCGTGTCTCGAAGCATCTTTGTGCGGGTGACGTTACCTTCCGAGGGGCGCATGGCGGGCCATGGGGGACACCAGCCTCTCCACGCAACCCTTGTCAGCACCGCCGCTGCTGCGGCCCGGTGACGGGTGCCTCCCGACCCTCCCGACGCTCCCGACGGCCTGCACCAAGGACCGGCCTCAGTTCCATAGCTGCCCTCAAGGCACCACAAAGACAAAGCCGAACTGAAGAATCGCCCAGGATGATGGAGACTCAAAAAGGCGTGCGGCTACGGGTGACCATCGATCTTACCGCGAAACGAAATGCCCGTGAGGAATGTGATGGGGACGGTTGGAAAAGTCTGAGTAAGGATCGTGCGTTAGATGATAGTGTTTCCGTGGTCAGTTTTCAGAACTTGTAACCGCGCTGCGGTAATCCTCCGTAAAAACCCTCTTCATTCCTAAAAATAGTAGTTGTACTTCGGCGATGGGAACAAACATCCTTGTCATTGAAACACGGGTGCGGGGGTACTTAAGGACTACTGTGAACTGAGTTGTGCCCCCGTCCCCGCCCCCCCCCCCCCCCAGTTCCCATGTGAAGACCCAGGCCGGGCGTGGTTGCCTGGGGAGGGAGGAAGTGATTAAGGTAGGACGCGGTCGGGAGCCAGAGCCCCATCCGTGGACCACAGCAGCACTCCCTCTTCCTCCGCTAGGCGAGGACCAGCAGGACGTCGATGCCCACAGCCAGCACGCGGGCTTTCCCCGGAAGCCAAACCCCCAGGTTCCAGAGCCGTGGGGGCTAAACGTCAAACAGCAGCAGGCTCACTACCTACTCTCGACGGAGCCGGGGACACATCACGTCATTTGTGACGTCCTGAGTGCGTCTGCGGGTAATCCGGGGCGGTGGGGGGGGGGGGGACCCTAGGCGGCGGGCCTGTGCCGAGGAAACCATAACAGGTTGAATTCTGGAATTCGTGAGGCTCCTGGGACCCGGCTTTCCTGAATGCAGGGGATGGGCGTGAACTGTCCCCAAAGTGTGTTCCTCGGATCCCTATCCTAAGAGATTCTCCACCCAGAAGGGGTCCCTGGGCAAGCACATTTGAGAAAGGCAGCGATATTGGCACAGTATTTTATTAAAGCACTTTTATTTATTTATTTTTAAAGATTTTATGTATTTATTTGACAGAGACAGCGAGAGAGGGTGCACCAGCAGGAGGAGCGGGAGAGGGAGAAGCAGGCTCCCCGCGGAGCAGAGAGCCCGACGTGGGGCTCGATCCCAGGACCCTGGGATCACGACCTGAGCCAAAGCAGCCTCTTCACGACTGAGCCCCCCAGTTGCCCTGAAGCACTTTTATTTAAAGCCTCTGAGGCGTTGTCCTCAGGAACCGGCTGCAACGTCCTCTAATGAGGGGGAGGGAGGTGTTCTTAGGAATCCCTCACGAGAGAAGAAGAGGGAAGAGGAGATGCCTCGGCCTCGCGGGAACCACTGTGCTGCCCGCACAGACCCTCCAGGACCTCCGTCCGTCCCTCCTAGCACCAGTGCCAAGGCCGTGTCCAGGAAGGGAGCGGGGAGGAGAGTAAGACCCGCCAGCCCACAGGGGGCCCAGAAAGTTATGTGAGCAGGTGTTCGTGACGCACCGGGAATGCCAGGTGTGCCTGCTGGGACAGGCCTCGGGGGTCCGGTGGATGGATCAGAGCTGGGCCCTTCCCTTCTCCTCTCTGCCCCGGGGGCCCTGGCGACGTCGGCCTTGACTGAGCCATGTTCCTCGCCCACAAGCCTGATTCCCAACAGCCCCTCCAAGTCCCCGGGGCTCCGCTCACCTCGCCTCTTCTGCTCCGGCCCCCCTGCCAGGCCCCACCCACACCCCCGCTTCGCCTGCACCCCGCTGCACACCCCAAAGGGCTTCTGAGAGATGGCCCAGCTGCCCGCACTGTCTGTCTTCGCTCTGCTCGGCGGGGCGGGTGCAGTGGCCCCGCTGTGCCCAGAGCCGCACCTCGGTAACATGAAGAATCCACGTGACCGAAAGCACCCTGGGACCCTTCCCGCTGCTTTCCCCGGGATCCTGCTACATGGACACCCACACGCTGTAGTGTCCGTACGAGGCCTACGAAGCTCTCGGCTTGGGCTGCGTTCGCTGCAAGTGAGTTTCCCCTAAACCCCAGGCAAGCGGACCCCGTCATCTCCGGGCCCGGGGGAGCGTGCACTTGGCTCCGCAGACGTCCTCCGAGCCTATCTCGCCGCACAGGCCGACAGCTGGTCTCCGAAGCCATTATCAGAAGCCTCATTACCTATTACCGTCCGAGCCGGGACTCATCCTGTCATTCCGGATGTCCTGCAACGTTTCAATCTTGGTTAGTTCTGTGATTTCATTTCAAATCTCTGCATTTTTGCGGGAATCAGCTGGTGAACTCATATGTCAAAACAGGTCCTCCCTTTTATCTTTGACTCCGGTATCCGGGATCTCCCCAAATTGCCTTTATTCAGAGCTGAAGCAGACCACTTCCCCTCTTAACAGTAAACAGTGTGTGCTAAGAAATGAGATAGTTTCGACGATGAATTTTAGCCATTTTCCATTTTCCCCCACCTAATTGAGTGGCCAGATGCTTCAGTCTGCGACAAAGTGGAAACTCGCCCTGCAGATGGGGGGGCTGCCAAATGCGTTTTGCTCCTTTAATGTTTTCTGATTGTTTCCAGAGCTGCTTTCTGTCAGGAGGAGACCCCTGCTTGGTGGGCGACTGTTCCTGAGAACCGAGTTTTTGTTCCCCGGGGCCGATGAGCCGCGGCGACAGGAAGGAGCGTGACTCCGATCGTTGGGAACTTGAGAGAAAAGTCCCTTCTAACGTCAGCACCTGCCCCACACTTCTGCCCTGGGAGGGACCATGTTACGGCCGGGGTCCGCCACTTATTTTCTCAGATTTCAAACCATGTGCTGGATTCCCACCGAAAATGGTATCATTCTCTGAATCTGTGTTGACCCCAGATGCACCCCGATTAATTATTGATGATAAGGAGCCCCACGGCTGTTCCTCCCTGCCTCCCCCGCTACCTCCCACCCACCGGGCTCCAGGGCGGCTGCACTGACAGGAAGGGTTGAGCATTCTTGGGTGGGGGGTGGGGGGGGAGGGGGAGACCCGGCAGCTTGAGCTGGGATCACCGGAGGGTCATGGCCGGCTGCGTTTTCCCCAATGTCATGGCTTTAGTTTTGTTTCAAGTCCTCTCCCAGTGAAGGGTCGGCTGTTTTGACACTGCCGAGGACGAAGACAGCCCGGACCCAGGGTCTGTAATTTACAGGACTGATGTAAAGGGGTCGTGATGGTTTTATGGCGTTACTGACAATTTGGGGGGTGAATGCGGAAGGGATTTCCTCTGGGAAGTGGGGGTGTACGGCACTTTGGTTCCTCATTGCCTCTGAGTTGATAGGCTGAGAGTCTGAGAGGGGGACAGGGCGAGGGCAGGGGGAGGGGGTCCTAGAGGACCAGCAACAGTAAGCCACAGAAAAGTGACTTGGGGTGGCCTGTAGGCTCAGGCTGTCAGGGGCGCCAGGGGTCTCGGGCTGGCCAAGGGGCAGTTCCACGGCCCACACGGGGCATCCAGGTTGACCCTGGGTTTGGCACCAGGCTGGGTGGGAAGCGGGGAGGGGCTGCTTCACGTTGGTCCCCACCTGGGCTGACCCCTCAGGTGATCAAGGGTCCTCGAGAAGCTTGGCGAGGGGACCCACAGTCACCTTGGGATCTTCTGGGTCTTAACAGCACAGACTCTGTTCACCAGAGGGGACCCTGGGATCCAAGCCGCTTGAAACCACACCTGGAGTGTGGAGACCTTCCCGCACGCGCGATCTATCACGAGGCCAAGCTCCGGGGCCCCCCCTGCGCTCACAACGTCATGCGTACTTCTTTATATGTACAAAGTGAGATTTAAAAAAATGTTTACTTATTTATTTTAGAGAGAGCACACACGATCGGGGGATCGGGGACAGGACGGGGGGTAGGGAGAGAGAGAATCTCAAGCGACTCTCCACTGAGCTTGAGCCGGACGCGGGGCTCGATGTCAGGACCCCGGAGCATGACCTGAGCCCAATCAAGAGTTGGGCACTTAGCTGCCGGGGCTGCCCAGATGCCCTACAGACAGGGAGATACTTTAACGGCCGTAGGTACAGCTGCTGTGCCTTCTGTCTCCGACTTGTCCTTGCTTTGGGGTCCAGGTGAGGGATGGTGGGTTTGGGGGGATGTGTTTCTAGTCACTTCTGCCAGACAGCTGAGTTGTCACTGACTCTGGGCTCAGGTTGGCTTCTGGGGATCTGCCTGTGCCCACTGGGGCGGTCCCTTGGGATCTCATGGCAGTGTCAGCCCTTCTTATGGCCCCTGACCCCGGGGGGCTGTGTGTCTGTGGGCAGGAGGAGTCCCATTTGACATTCACGGGGCCAGATGCTGGTCTCTGAAAAATGTGTCCAGTCGCCAGATCTGTCATGTTGTTGTGTGGGGGATCCAGTTCCTAGCCGATCTAGTGAAAGTGAAAGGTTTCTCTTTTAAGAGTTTACTTGGTGGGGCGCCTGCGCGCCTGGGTGGCTCAGTGGGTTAAAGCCTCTGCCTTCGGCTCGGGTCATGATCTCAGGGTCCTGGGATGGAGCCCCGCATCGGGCTCTCTGCTGGGCGGGGAGCCTGCTTCCTCCTCCTCTCTCCTTCTGCCTCTCTGCCTACTTGTGATCTCTGTCTGTCAAATAAATAAATAAAATCTTAAAAAAAAATTTTACTTGGTCTTGCGGGGCGTCTGATTATAAACAGAACACCATATATGCGTTTGGTGCTTTGTTTTTTTGCGTGGGAGTCCTGGCAAACTAAAGCTCAGCGGGGTTCCTAGGTTTGTAGGGCACAGCGTGCAAGTGGCTGAGCGCTTCCGTGTCACTGAAACCCATCTGCTACATTTCAGGGTATCAGATCTGGTGTTTCTCGATAATGGGGGATTGGAGATACCCCAGTGCAGCACAGTGGCCCGAAGACACTGGAACACGCGGCTGTCAATACCGTAGCACATCCGGTGGAAGAGGGAGCGGGTGTTGGGAACGGTGTAGCTCAGTACGATGTAGCAACAAGTCGAAAAATGCATTCGAACCAGCAGGGAAATGTAAATCAAAACCCACCAAGAAAACAGAGGGGCGCCTGGGCGGCTCAGTCGTTAAGAGTCTGTCTTCGGCTCAGGTCATGATCCTGGCGTCCTGAGATCGGGTCCCTCGGGCTCTCTGCTCGACGGGGAGTCTGCTTCTTGCTGTCCCCGAAATACCTGAAGGCAGATCTTGAAGACCTATTTGTACACCCATGTTCACGATCGCATTATTCCCAACAGCCCAGAGGTGGGAGGGACTTCAGTGTCCACTGATGGGTGAGTGGGCCAGCAAAATGCAGTCCGTCAGCACAGTGGAATATTCTCCAACCTTAAAAAGGAAGGACATTGCGGCAGCTGCTACGACGTGCATGGACCCGGACACGACGCTGAGCGAAAGAAGCCAGACACGAGGACAAACGCCGCGTGACTCCTCGGTGTTCATAGGAGGGACCCGGAGTAGTCAGACTGGACAGAAGGTCGAATGGTGGCCGGGGGTTGGGGGTGGGGGCTGGGGAGCTGGTGTCTCACGGGGACAGAGTTTCCGTTTTACACGATGAAAAGGCTCAGGTGGTGGTTGGGGGCGGTGGCGGTGGGGCGAGGTGAGTGGGTTGAGCGCCCCTGGACCGGACACGTGACAATGGTTCAGAGAGTAGACTTTCCATTCTGCAATAAAAAAAGACATAAAAAACCACTTGAATTCCTTTTGCATTCGTGTTAATTTCACAGCGTTTCTGTCCATTTTTTTCAGAGTTATTGATTATTCCAAAATGAAAGGTGATGGGAAGGACGATCTTATAGAAGCTGACCGACAGCAAGCAGACAGTGGTTCCAAAATCCCCCGCCTCTCTTCCCGCATCCCAGCAGAAACGAAATCTCTGAGAGTCAGAGTCACACAAGAGGCAGACGGACCCCATTTCCGCACGCCGCAGCGGGACCAGCTTATCCCTCTAGTCTCTTTAGAAAAACATAGTACGGTCGCAAAAGGATGGCTGTGTTGAGGCGAGTTGAAAGGGTGCTCAGTTCCAAATGCAGGAAAACCGCGTCACAGGCGTGGGCCCGGCAGCTCAGAAGGAAAAGCCTGGACACTCCTCGATGCTTCGTGGTGTCTGTGATCTCCGTGAGGTTTGTTACGTCTGAATCTGGAGTCCTTTCCTCCTCCTGAGTCACCTCCTCGGGCAGACCTAGCTTTGTATTTGCAATTTTGTATGAGTTTTCTCCTGGGCGTCTGACCGCACAGCTCCCCCGCTTTGTCTCCACCGGGATGCTGCGATCCTGGAGTGGGGGACTGATGCCCCCCCGGTGTGCCCACCTCCTCCCACGGGATGGTGTGGCCCTCCTCCTCGGCCCTCTGCGTCCCCCCAAACAGGTCTGCCCCTCCCCCACGCCCATCCTCGAAGTGCTGGGCGTTGCCCTTCTCACGCACCCCCCCATTTCACCCCCACATGAGCCTGCTGGCTGGGGTCAAGCCATCTTAGTCTAAATCACTTGCCCAAGCTCCCTGCTAGTAAGTGATGGAGCCGGGATTTGAACCCGGGGCTCTGGAGACAGAGCCTCCCGCGCATGCCAGGGGTACAGTATTCCCCGTTTGGCATGAGGGGTATTAGCGACCCCGTCAGTAGGAACAGGCACCATGTATTCATCCCGTCTTCTGTGCCTTGTATCGGCCGCATTTCGGCCTCTCGGCTGCGCTGAAAGGTAGTATCCCTCCATTTCACAGGTGTGGAAACTGAGGCTCGGAGTGGTCAGGTGATACACTTTAGGCTGTGTAGCTTAGAGGGAGGAAGAGCTGGGTTTTTATCTCAGAACGACGGTCCCCTTGCTGGTGGCCCTGGGCCCCCGCACTGACCTCCCCGGACACGCCGGGTTACGCCTTTTCTAAGTCCTCCACGTGAGTGGGGGCCGGGTCGGGGTCACTGGACGTGTGGCCAGGAGCACTCGGCCCCACTCTCAGGAGGGCCCCACGCTGGGCTTCATGTTCTCTAAGGTTTGGGAACAAGGGACCCGACCACTTCCGTTTTGCTGCGGGCCCCGCACATGACCATCTCCCCCGGCCCGGCCACCGTCCTTGAATCCATTTGTAAAGTGAATTACTACAACGCAGGAGGAAAGAGAAGGTTCTTTATCTCCACTTGGGCAAATCCATTAGGATTAACGGCCCCTCGGGAGCCCCTCCGAGGGGCTGACGTAAGCCTGTCTGTGGTGATTTGTGGAGTGACCGCGTGATAAGGACTCCCGCCCGTTTTAATGAGAGGGCACCCTTCCCCGCGGCGCCCGGGAATGAGTGGGCTATCTCTCCATTTATCAAAGCCCTTTGGGGGATGAGGCAACGGGGCGGAGGGCCATTGCTGCCTCACTGTCTGCCCGCCCGAGGGGGCCTGCGGCTCCTGCCAGCCGCCCTGGATCCCTGGGGTTGGGACGGCATCCCGGGGAGGACCCACTGCCCTCCCAGCGTCTGGGCTCCGTGGCTGGCCACCAGCTGGGCGTGCTGAGGCTTTTGGCCGGAAGCAGCTCCCGTGCGTCCCTCACTCCTCCCCAGGGGAGGACCCGAGGCTTAACTCATGGAGACTTGGGGGCTCCAGCCCCTCTGTCTCGGGGATCTGCCCACAGAGGGCACGCCGTCTCCTCTCTCTGCCTCGTGTCAGGTGGCTCCGTCCCGTGGGGAGCAAGGCTGGATTCCCGGAGTGACCTTGACTGAGCAGGCGGGCCGGCTCAGATCTGGGACTTGGTCCCTCGTGTCTGTGGGTTAGGGGGTCTGAACCGGCTTTTTCGGCGACAGAAGTGATGGCTCCATTTTTGCCTGCAGAGCTCATCCAGCTCTAAAATGGTTCAGAACTCCGGTAAGGAACATATTTGGCCCTTGTTGAATTGTGGCCCCCAAAATATGCCCAAGTTCTTTACAGGTGTAATTAAGTGAAGGATCTTGAGATGAGATCATCCTTGATTCATTGGGTGGGCCCTAAATCGGGTGCCAAGTGTCCTTGTCAGAAGAGGAGAGAACCCAGACCGAGGGGAGGGGCTGCATGACCCCGGAGGCAGAGGCTGGAGGGACGCAGCCGTGAGCTGGGGACACCTGGAGCCCCGGGAGCTGGGAGAGGCAGAAGGGCTCCTCCCCCAGAGCCTCTGGAGGGATCCCGGCCCTACCGACACCTTGATTTCAGACCCCAGCCCCCAGAACTGGGAGAGGGCACAATTCTGGTGTTTGAAGCCCCCAGCCTGGGGTCAGTTTTTCCAACCGCACCGTACAGACCCCGAAGCCCCCGACGAGAGAGCTTCAGAAGCGGGGTGCCTGGCACGGTTGACAGGGTCAGATTGCAACCTTGTAAATTCACAGTCATTTGGGATGTGAACAAAAATCATAGTTAAAATAGATATTTTTAAAGATTTTATTTATTTATTTGACAGGCAGAGACCACAAGTAAGCAGAGCAGAGAGGCAGGCAGAGAGAGAGGGGGAAGCAGGCTCCCCGCCCAGCAGAGAGCCCGATGCGGGGCTCGATCCCAGGACCCTGAGATCATGACCTGAGCCGAAGGCAGAGGCTTTAACCCACTGAGCCACCCAGGTGCCCCTAAAATAGATATTTTATAGAAACTTTTTATTGGAGTCTTTTACAGAAAACTGGTTAAGAGAACAGACAACTAGGCACTCGGGGTGAGTTGGGGGTGCCCGGGGCTCTTTCTGTGGACACAGTGGCCGGACCTGGGTTCTTGGCTGCGTCTCAACCCTGACCAGCCATGGGACGCTGGGAAGGTGAGAACACGTTTCTGTGTCTCAGTTTCTCCATCTGCGAAGAAGGGGGGCGTGCAGGGCTCTCTCTCCACCACACAGTGCTGCCCCAGGGTGGGGCTTGGGGAGCCCCTGGAGACCGAGGCTGTCAGGAGGGCTGGCTGCTTGGGGGACTCTTGGCTCCTGCTGTCCCCCATGTCCTTCTGGGACCTGCCCATGCCGTCCTGCAGGTCGGGACCTTCCCTGTGATGTCTGGGGCCGCACAGGCCTCTCCCCCTCCTCCCTGTCCGGGCGTAAGGTGATTTCACCTCCCCAACCCCCCACTGAGAGATCCGGGGCGGGGGGGCTCTGCAGCTGAGCAAAAGCTGCATTGGATTGCGTCGTGAGGGGACCGGCTCACTTCATGGCTCTGAGCCTCAGTTCTCCCCTCTGTAAAATGGGAATGCGTGGTGAGGACCTGGCCGGTGGTCCTTCCTCCACGGATGGGGTCGGGAGTGGCATTGGTAGTGGAGAAACACCCCCACGAGAGCAGGGTGGTGGCCATGTGTGGGCCTGGTTGTAAGACCAGCAAGGCATTCGGGGCGATGGTGGGGGGCAGGGTGTGGGGCACGTGCGATGGGACCAGGGTGCTGTTGCGGGGAGTTCAGAAGGCCAGGCGGAAGAGCTAGAACTTTATTTTATTTTATTTTTTAGGATTTTATTTATTGATTTGACAGAGAGAGAGAGACAGACAGCGAGAGAGGGAACACGAGCAGGGGGAGTGGGGGAGGGGGAAGCAGGCTTCCCACGGAGCAGGGAGCCCGATGCGGGGCTCGATCCCAGGACCCCAGGACCGTGACCTGAGCCGAAGGCAGAGACTTAACGACTGAGCCACCCGTGCCCCGGGCTGGAACTTTAAACCGTTGCACGGAGGAGTTTGTGGCGCCGCCAAAGGAAATAGGGAACAGCACGGACAAGCCACTCGGCCCACGTCACGCAGCGCTTTAGGGGCAAAATGGAAGAACGCGCGTCCGGTTTCTGCAGCCGGTGCGGTCTCGCTGGTGCGGAGGGGCCGGCCCGCCCGACGGGCTTCCGATGGGAGTTGCGGCCTCGGAGGTGAAGCCCCAGGCGGCGAGCCCAGCCTGCAGCGCCCTTGGCCTGCGCGTGGGTGGGGGTGACGTTTCCGAGTTATCTTTAATTTGCCTTGAAATCAGGCGCAAGTCCTCTGCAAAACAGGAAGTGGGCTCTTCGGGCCTGACATGAAACGGTCTTGCTGTCGCCTTGAATTAGGGAGGGAGGCGTGTCTCCAAGGAGTGGCCCACTGGAGCAGCCGCTGGGGTCGAGCGGCCCGGCCAGGCCGTGGCCAGACCCCCGGCTCTACACCCCCAGACGCAAGGAGCGCCACCGCCGCCACCGCCGCCACCGTGGTCACTTATCACGGCAGATGGGAAGGAGGCAGGGACAATGATTTGTCTTGCCTTTCAGATGGATTTCCTGTTTTTTCGGGAGCGGGAGAGGGCCCATCTGGTAATTAGATCGTGGCCGAGATAGCCCCCTCCGGGTCACTGGCCCCCGACTCAACGTGTCCCCTCAGCCTCGCGGCCCCAGCGTCGTGGTGGCTCCAGGAGCCCAGCCTCTGCAAATGGGAGCCATCAGGAGGCCTCCCACCCCATGGAAGCTTCTGGAAAGGGTGGGGGGGCATGCGCCTGCCTTTCGTCTTCCCTCTCCTTCCTTTCCCGGCACCTGGCTTTGCTCTTAGCCGTCTCACTCCTTTTTTCTTCAGAGGTTCTCCCCAGCTAGTGCATGTGTGTGCAAACACACACAGACACTCGCACCCGCGTGTGCACACACATGCGTCCACAGCTTTCTTCACCGTCCTCGGCCAGCTCGCTGCCTCTAGACCCCTGGGGCTCCTCAGCCGGGTGGAGGCCGGAGGGTGGTGAGCTGAAGGAGGGCCCCGGGGTGCCTCGTCTTCCCGCTCACACCCGGCCCCATTCTCGCCAGCCTGTGGCGGGTCCAGGTGCCCCGAACCTGTTTCCCCACCTGCGTTACGGGCTCCCCTCCTCCCGGTTCTGCGCAGCCGCATAAAGCATCCGGAATTCTGCGGACCCTCAGCTCAGCACAGGGTTACCCGTTCCGATCGCCGCCTCGCTATTCCCACTGCTGAACTGGGGCCCCCGATCGCCCCCAAGGCAGCTCTCGGGAGAGGAGTCCACACTCCCACTGATCGCTTGGCCACGGTGCTGTCAGTGACCCTGCTTACCCCTTCCCTCCCCAGCCCCCAGCCCCAGCTATCCAAGGACTCTGTCCTTCTAGGAGACCCTGCGCTGGGGCCGGGACATGTGGTTTCTCCTCCTCTCAGGGGAGCTCGCGGGGGATGCTTCTGCCGTGATCACATCTCAGTGCACCCCCTCCCCTGCCTTCTGAGACCTCCTGTCCCCCAAATTACATCCAGACAGCGATGGTAGCAGGCATCTCTCTTGCCGCCCAGGGGCCCACCAGCCGGCCAAATGGGGCGTTTAATTGGCAAGAGAAGCTGGCCGTCTGCCCAGAAATCCTGAAGAAAGGCCCCCGAAGGGACCTGCTTCTAAAACTGCGCCACACACCTTCACCGTACACCTCTGTGTCAAATACTTGGAGGGGCTCTCGAGACCCCCAGCCACGCAGAGCCGACTCCAGCCCCCCCGGGCGGGTGTGTGCTGTGTGCTGGTGGGACCCGACCAGTCTGTTCCGACGTGGAAACCGAGGCAGCCCGGAGCTGCCGCCAGAGAGTGCAGCGCGGTTCAGGCCAGAGGAACCGAGGTCCTCCCTGAGGACCACGCTGAAGGCTCTCTTCGCATCCTTCCCCCCAGACTCTGAAGCCACAGCCTCCTTCCGGACATCATCCGGAATCCCAGCCGGTGGTTCCTGAGTCTAGGGAACGCGGGCGTCAGCTGGATGCGGCGGAATGGAAGCCAATGGGGGGATGAGGGCCCCTGGGGAGGCTCACTCAGAGGCCCCGCGGTTTATCGACCCAGAGGGCAGGGCCCCTCCCTGCAGAGAGAAGTCGGGGTCCGTCAGGGCTGGCGGCAGACCACAGAATTCAGAGTCAGGGCCGGGTGCGTGCGGGGCGGACTGAGGACAAGGGAAGGCCTGGGGTGCAGAGGGGCGGCCTGGGGCGGCTGGGCGGCGGGTTCCGGCCCCGAGCCCCAAGGTGGTCAGCTGACTCTGCTGTCGGCTGAAATCCCAGGGGCCGGAATCTCAACACCGGGGGTTGTGGGGCTGAAAGAAGCCATGCAACTTGGTGACTGTGGGGAAGGGGACAGCCCTCCACCCGCCCTGGTGTCTTCCCCTGTGGAACGGGTACCACCCTAGTTCCTTTGTCAGTTGCTGAGAGATGAAATGAAGCGTGAGGGCAGAGGGCAGCCCTCAGACGCGGGTCCATCAGCTCAGGGGCCATTGCTGTCAACTCAAGGACATCCCAGCTCTGTCTTCGTGAGTCGTCTGACTCTGGGCAAGCTTCTAAAGCCCTATGCCTCAGTATCCTCACAGGTGAAAGGGGACAGTGATAGTCCTAGAGCACAGGGTAGGGTGCAAGGCGTTGACCTATGGAGAGTCTGTGGAACAGTGTCTGGCTGGCACTCAATGTAGGCTAATTGTTACTGGTATTATGATGGCGGTGATGGTGATCGTGATGAGGGTGGTGATGGTGGTGATGATGGTGATGGTGATGATGGTAATGAGGATGGTGGTGATGGTGATGTTGATGATGATGATGGTGATGATGGTGATGGTGATGAGGATGGTGGTGATGGTGATGGTGATGTTGATGATGATGGTGATGATGATGATGGTGATGGTGATGATGTTGATGGTGATGATGGTGATGGTGATGAGGATGGTGGTGATGGTGATGGTGATGTTGATGGTGATGATGGTGATGATGTTGATGATGGTGATGATGTTGATGGTGATGATGGTGATGATGGTGATGGTGATGATGTTGTGATGATGGTGACGATGATGGTGATGATGGTGATAGTGATGATGGTGATGATGGTGATGAGGATGGTGGTGATGGTGATGAGGATGAACTGAACACTTGCTATATGCTAGGTCTGTCCTAGGCAAAGACATAGCACCGTGAGCAAGGTAAACATGACCCCTGCTCTCCTAGGAATCAGTCCTAGGGAGGATGAAGCCGGTGAATAAGTAAACTGATAAATATAAAAAAATCATGTCACAGAGGGAAGAGCTAGCGAGCCATGTGATAGGCAGGACACCCCAGCAGGCCCCTTGGAGGAGGTGACATGTGGATACAGTGGGAGGTCTGAGTATTTAGGTCAGCCCCCTTCCCTGCTTCCCCTCTATCCCCCTGGCTGAGTTTTGAATTTCAGTTGGGAACCTGAATCCACGATACTCTTTATGGCTTACTAGATTGTGGTCTCGCACGACTTGAGTCCCCTCTCCGGGATCTGGCGCTCCCATCAGCACAGCGTGTGTGTGGGGTACAGTCAGACATTCCTCTGGCTCCTTCCGTCACTGGAATGCCAAGTGTCTCGGGCCTGTGCTCACGGTCTGGATCCGCTAAGGAGTAATTGGCAGTAAACGGCCGGCACGAGGGGCCTCCCTGGGTCAGGGCCCTCGGGAGAGTTGAACAGTTCACTTCGCAGCAGCTCCCCGTGGCCTACCTGAGACGGAGCTGGCTCCAGGAGCAATTTCCCCTGGACGAAACAATCTCTAGAATTTACCGTATATCATTCGCCATGACGTCTTCTGTTTAGACAGCGGCCGCCGGTGAAGGGTGTGCTCTGAGGCTGAGTGTTTAAGGGGGCTTGTGTCCCAGCCCCCTCCCCCAGCCCCCGTGGAAGGCCCTGCTTGGAGGGAAAAGCAGGCATATGGAACCCATTTGGGAAATTCTTTCTGCATCAACTGCTTTTTCCAGGTAAGACACACGCCCGTATTGACTGTGAAAGATGAAATAGCTCTTTTGCTTTGCCCGTTACGTTTTTATGGTTCTTAATTAAACACATGCCCTCCCCGGGTTGGGAAATTGAACCCTCTTTGAGCGGCCCTTTCTCAAGAGGTGGTGCTGGCTCCGGGTAGGGCCAATTATAACCCCCCTGTCCTTACCACCTCCCAGGACCTCCCAGGCCCTCCGAGTGCTTGGAAAATGTGTGCTCGACAGAGGAGCTTTGATTCCGCGCGCCTGGAGAGCGTTAGGCCTCTTTCCAGGCCCAAGGCAAGTGGCAGAGTCCCAGGCCGTCGGCGGGGAGGCCTTGGGGACCCGGGCTTTCAAACTCCATTGAGCATCAGAGTTCCCCTTCACACCCAATCACGTGCAGACCCCCGATAGAAACCAGATGAAGCTGCCCAGATGGTGGGTGGAGGGAGTGCCCACGCAGCCCCTCGCCCAGCCCGTGGGCAGCCCTGGCGCAAGCCGCGGGTACTGGTAAGGCTTGGGTGCTGGTAAGGATCGGGTGCTGGATCGGGTAAGGATTGCAGGTGCTACCTGGATGCTCGGGGAGCTTGAAGTGGGCACTGGTTTGGTCACATTCCTTATCTCATTTACAGTTGCAAAAGCCACGTGAAACGGGGGTCGCTGCCTTTCCACACGCGGGGAAGCTGGCACAGAGCTGCACAAGGACCTGTCCGGGGTCGCCCAGCAGGGGCAGGGGGCGTGGCATCCGAGTGCTGGAGATGTGTGTGTGCGTGGTCATCTCTCTTGGGAAGCTGCTTAGGGGCCCACAGCTCTCTTTTGGGCTGTGCTCCTGGCTTGGCGGTGCCCTGCCTTCTCAAGTTGTGGTCCCTGTTCACTGGGGGGCTCCACAACCTTGTCCCCCTCCTGGGTCCGGCTGAGTGGCCCCAGTGCACCCAGGCTCACTTCTTCCAGAAGGATGGCCTCTGGGACCAGCAGCATGGGCCATGGGCTGGGGGTGTCTCTCAGCACATTTCCAGGGGACCCCAAGATTTCTTGGGGGTACCTTTGGGTCTCTGCTCACAGGAACAGATTCACTGGCCAAAAGCAGTTTGCAGACCTCAGGGCTCTTCCTTCACGAGTGGGGAGGGGGCCTGGCTCTTGGTGGAAATGCCCTAATCATGCCCCCAGGACCCCCAACCAGTCAAAGGGGGGCATTTTACCCACTTTTGTTTTAAAGTCAGGCTACTGATGGTGTGATCTGCCTGCAGTAGAATTCATTCTTTCCAGACGTAGAGCGCATTTTGGACTAACGTATGGGGTGCTGTAGCCACCACATCACCAGAATCCAGAATAAAACCCCCAGGAGGTCCCTCCCACCCCAGCCCCTGCTCCCACTGATCTGCTTTCTGTCTCTGTAATTTTGCCTTTCCCAGAATGTCATGTCAAGAAATCCTACAATACACAGTCCTTCGAGCCTGGCTTCTTTCACTTTGGATTATGCCTTTTTAATCCAGCCATTTACGGGGACACTATGTGTACCTTTATAGATTGGGCGGCTTCAGGGAAGACAGAGCTGGACGGACCCAGGGGACCCTGGAGCAGCAGAGCACGTTCAAAGGCAGAGCGGCCCCAGTCTCAGCTTCTGCGTGAACGTGGACGTGACGGTGCCGTCTTTGCGGGGTGACGTGAGACGAGGCGTGGAGACAGCTCCGCGATGCTGGGGGTCTGGGGGCTTCCTCCAGTTACGGGATGGCAGCGGTTTTGTCTGACGCTGCGGCCCTACGCGACGGTGTCTGAAGTGGCGAAGGGGCACCTCCCCGTGGTGTTTTCCTTGGGGAGCTCACCGCAGGCCACCAGCTTCCCCACGTTGCGCTGGTCAGGGCCATGTCATGTGCCATGTCTGGGGCCAACCAGGTTGTGACCGATCAGCCCTTTGGCTGGGGAGGGGCCCCCGAGGCACTGAGCAGCCAACCCCCGGACAACATTAGGGCTCTGCTGGCAAGGAAGAGAGGGGGCACCTGTGGGCTGGGTGAGGGCGCCAAGGGTGATGGGATTGCTCGGGGGTTCTCCATGCTCACGGACCTGGGGAGGAGGAGGCCATCAGGGCAAGAGGTCACCACCATGGCCAGCCGACTGCCGTGGGCCCTTCCCAGAGCTTCAGAGATGACAGCCTTCGCTTTGACTGTTCCTCAAAGGAGGGGGGGAGGCAAATGAGCAATGTGTGAGCCATGTAGGGTGCGCGCCATCCAACCTTCCAGCCTTCCTCTCTTTCCTCCCTCATCCCTGCGTCTCTCGTCCCTCCGCCTCTCCATCCCTCCATCCCTCATCCCTCCACCCCTCCATCTCTCAATTCCTGTATCCTCAAATCTCTCCTGTAACCTCAGCTTCTCAAATCTCTGTATCCCTCTGTCCCCACCCCTCCATCCCTCCATCCCTCATCCCTCCACCCCTGCATCCCTCCACCCCTCCATCCCTCATCTCTGCATCTCTCATCCCTCCACTCCTGCATTCCTCCTTCCCTCAACTTCTCCATCCCTTCTTGCAGGTAACGAGGGAGCACTCAGAATGGGGAAGGGCCTGTGTCTGATCCTGGGGAGAAGGGGAGGAGCTGGGTCCTGTCCCCAAGGACCCCACTGAGGGAACCTCGCAGTCAGCGTGTGGAGACGTGGTCCCTCGCACAGCTTTCCCTGTGATCACCATGGAAGCCTGCAGGTGGAGAGGAGCCATTCAGCTCGGATTCAAGGAGAGCGGACGGATCTCCCTCGCTCTACAGCCCTCCAACAAAATTGCACGGCCAGTCGGCTAACTTTCGCATCTCCGCTCGCTGCGTTTACTTAAGATCCATATGACTCCGATTTGGAGGAATGAAGGTGTCTAGGTCCCACTGGCCTGTGTCTCAGGGCTTCTCTGGTCTGGGGGGATGCAGGCCATGGAGGCCCACCTGGGAGGTGGGAAGGAAAACCCCACATTGGCTTTTCTTGCTGGCAGACTCTTTGGATGGCTCTGGAACGCCAGACTAGGTCTCTGGCCAAAAGCCTCAAGCTTTGCCCCAGGACTGTCTAGGCTGATATCATTTGAGGATTATAGAGGCTAAATTATATGCTTGACTGTCTAATCTCCTTGGTAGCAGCATTTGTGAAAAATGAAGGTTTGTTTGTTTGTTTGTTTTTGGCTGCAGTGGAATTTTCAAGACTTATCAGGAAAGAAACTTTGCCGTTCCTGTCATGGGACCTTTCAAACCTGACAAGAGACGTCGTCAGCAGCCGCGTCCCCACGGACGATCCGGAGAGGCAGGGAGGCATCTGAGCGAGATGTCATGTGAGGCCACGCGTGGACAGGGGGGCGAGTCTCCAAGGTGTCTCTGTTCAAGCATATTTAGGTCAGCAGAGTCCTGTTCAGAGGTGGAACCCGGTCAATGGGGCCTGTGAAGGGCTTAGGAGACGTGGATTTTCATTTTCAAGTTTTGGAAAGGGACGTGCAGCATGCTGGGAAGGAGGGGTGCCAGTCGGTACCCCTCACCGAGGCTTCCGGGCCGTGTCCGGTGCCGTGTCCCCTTTCCTTAGAGAATACGGGAGGCAGGAGTGTGGCAGATTGCCTCGGGACAATGGGCCCCTCTCCCGTCGGGTGGGCTGCTGGGCCCCTAACAATAGGCCTGGGCCAGCCCCTCTCCTGCTGCCCACGGCCCGAGACAGATGCCCAGGAGCCCCCTGTGAGCGCCCTGGAGGTGACCTCTGGGGCTGCCCTGTCACTTCGTGCGGGAGCCCCGGAGAGGGAGGGAGGCAAACAATGGGGGCCTCATGCCGGGCGCCCGGCCTCCAGCACGGGCCGGGGGCTCCCCGGGGAGGGCACGGCCTGCCAGGTGCTCCTTTTGTCTCCGGGCACGGGGGCCTTCCACGGGGGGTCTCCCAGCGCAGCGGCAGGAGAGGCCTGGGGCTGGAGGCCGTCTTGTTGTTCTCTGGGGAGGACCCACGGAGCTGATTTGGCTGGCCCCGTTCAGTTCTGGCAGCCCAGCCCCGCCCTGCCCTTGGCCTCTAACAATGTCATTCAGAAAAGCAGTTCACGTGCACTGGCCGCAGACAGCACCAGGGCTTTGCACGTCAGATTTTATGACCAGCTCTGCCCTAGGAAATGCCCAACTGCAACGTGCCGTTCCTCCTTGAGCTGGGGGCGCGGGAAGAAATTTCTGGAGAGATGTCGGCTCCGGGGGATGTGGGCAAGCCTGGAGGGTTCTGTCTCTGCTGAAAGACTTACCCTGGGAGGAAAACCTCAGCATCAGCTGAAAGCAACCCATGAATACGTCAGTGGGTCCTCCGTCCAAGGGAGGAGCAGTAACACAAGTGTGTGCGTGCGTATAATTGTGTGTGTGCGTGTGTGTATGATTGTGTGTGTGCATGCGTGAGTGTGTGCCTGTGTGTGTTTATGTGTGTGTGCATGAGCATATGTGCTTGTGTGTGTGCATGTGTGTGTGCTTACGTGCACGCACGCATGAGTGTGTGTGCATGAACGAGTGTGTGCATATGTGTGTGCTTCTTTGTGTGTTTGCGCTTATGTGTGTGCATACACAAGTGTAGGTGCATGTGTGTGCATGTGTGCATGCATGAGTGCACATATGTGTGCTTGTGTGCATGGATGCACGAGTATGTGCATGTGTGTGTGCATGAATGAATGCGTGTGCATGTGTGTGTGCATGTGGGCGTGCATGCATGTATTTCGCGCTGATGTCTCCCGAGGCCTCTCTCTGACTTGCAGGTGGCCGGCCCGCACCTTGTCCATGTACCTGCACCTTCGGGGTCCCCATGTGTGTCCAAATTCCCTCTTCTTACAAGGATATGAGCCAGCCTGGACAAGGGCCCACCCAACTGCCTGGTGTAACTCAGTCACCTCCTTAAAGACCCTCTCTCCCAACACAACCACATGGCCACATGCTGGAGGTTAGGACTCCGTAATGCGAACCTCGGGCAGGGGCACAGATCGGCCTATAATAGATCTTGGAAGTATTAGGCTGAGTGAATAAAACCAGTCTTAAAAGCTCCGCATTGTATGATTACGTATATGGAACATTCTGGAAGACAAAAGAGGGAAAGCAGGATGGTGTCCCAGGGATTATGGGTTCTACCTACCCCAGGGTGCGGGGTAGGTAGAACTAGAAAGAGGAAGGGTCAGACACATCCCCGTGGTGATGATTCTGTGTCTTGGTTGTGATGGATACACTCACTCACGCGATTTCTGGAAGAAGGCGCCATCCTGTGACTTTGTAGAGGCCTCTAAAAGGTGCGTTACTTGGGCAAAATCCCTCCAACCCCCAGTCAGATCCATTGGACGTCATGGTCATGTCCTCCCCTGGTCTGCTAACTGGAAGACCAGCCCTTCCTCATCCCAGCCGGCTCCGTGATCCCGGAATGTGACTCAGCCATGCGATTGTGGGCCGCTGGTGTCCCCTGTGGCTGGGGTGGACCGCGTACAGGGGGGCCCAGGGTCAGCACCTGCGAAAGGAGTTGTGAATGTGGCCTGACCCACAGGGCAGTGCGCATGGCTCTCCCTCCCCCACCTCCGATGTTTGGCTTCGAGATGCCCTGTCCCATTTTGGCTGTTGGCCCAAGCCCCCGGCTGAGACCTCTGGGTACTTTGCAGGAGACCAACACAGGGTCTCCATCCGAGCCGTGATGGGCTCATGCACAGAATAAGTTGGAGTGGTTTTAGGCAGCCTCCCAACCCCATGGGCACGACCCCGGTCAGCAACTAGTGGCCCTTTTGGGGTCCTGGGAGATTTGGACCCTGGAAAATGGAATTTCGGAGCGGGAGGCTCTGTTAGAAAGGACCCCTCCACACAGACACGGAGACCCAGAGAGAAGGGGCTTGTCAGGTGGTCTAGGAGGCGGGCAGAGCTGCCCCTAGAACGTGGGCACGGGTGCTGGGTCAGGGGGCACACAGGCTTTGCTCTTGGGTGCTCTGTGGTCAGCCTCGGGGACAGACAACACCTTGGGGACACTTATTCCTATTTTGCTTATTTCGACTCTCAGTGACCCTATGGGGCGGCAGCCCAGGGGCACGTGGCCATTTTGCCAATGGTGACAGCGGCTCCGAGGACAGCCTTGCCGCACGTAGTCAGGGATGGGGCTGGAGCCCAGCGGCTTCTAGGCCCTCTGCCCTTGGCCTGGGCCGGGGCAGCGGGTGGCTCTGGTGGGAGCGTGGGGCTGGGGAGGGAGCTGCTGCCAGCCTGGATGGAGGGACCTCCAGGGGCCCCAGTGTCTGGGATACATGGTGCCGCCGAATTTGCCGGGGGAGGGCACGCTGCGGAGGAGACACTTAGGGGCTCAGGGGAGTCCGATCCCAGCTCTGCGTTTGGCCCCGCAGCCTTCCCAGACCCCAGTTTCCACAGCGTGCGCTCATGCCGGAAGAGTGCCTGCCCGGAACCGAGGTCAGCTCTGCTCTGTGGAACACTTGGACCATGTGGCTGGGGACCGTGGGCCAGTCTGCGCTGGGAAATTGCCCTGGACGGGTGGGAGAGAGCCTCGTGGTGGCAGCCTGGGGGTGCCCTGACGCACAGCGATGTCCTCGGGAGGCGGCGACCCAGCAGTCTGCTCGCTCCCCACGGGGGAAGAGACTGAACTTGGGCTGGGTGGGCAGAGTGTGTGGCGAGGACTGGCTGGCTTGGGGGGCGTCCCCACGACTGGCAGTCTGTCCGACCTGGCCGGCGCCCACAGGCGGGCCTCGGAGACGCAGGCCTCTTTGGCGGCCGTCCTCCTGCTCCGAGCGATGTGTGTCCCCCTCCCGCCCCTGGCTGCCTATGACAAGTGGCTTTCAGTAGATATGACAGCCACTGGTGGGGGGTCCCTGGCCCCAGTCCACGTCTCCACACTTGACTTGCTCAGAGTTCACTGGCCTGAAATAATGTCCCCAATGCGAGTCGGCGGACGGAACGTTCGGAGTGGACGGTTTGGTGGCTTTTTTTTCCTCCTTTTTTAATACATTAAACATGCATTACTGGATTTCTACCCGGTTCCTCTGACAGCTGTGGAAAAATAAAGAAAATTCAGTTTGAACTTAAAAAGCTAGGGCTTAATTTATGTCCCGCACCTTTGTCTGCCTGGTCCTTTTTCCTCTTCCGATGGAAAGGCCCCAGGGAGCGGGAGACACAGCTCTGCCACCCCACGTGGCCCCGTGGTGCCCGGGCCTTAATAGGGGCGCCCAGTGGCCAACACGGAGGGGAGTTTTCAGATGGAAATGCGACGAAACAATGCAATCATCTGTCTCCCAATCTGTTTTGAAGGGGGGAAGACAGAGCTGCCGGGAGGAGAGAGTCGGTTTCTGCTGGGGGCTTTCATTCAGAGCGTTTTATAGGGAAAGACAGATGTCATGAATACTGATGTGGATGGCCTGGCTCCGGTAGAGGTTTTTAATTTTCTGAGTTGTAAAGACAAAGTGTTTTAATAATACAGGGAAACACATGTTCATGGAGGGCCTTTTAGCTCATTCTGGTTTCCCTCCCTCCCTCCCTCCCTCCTTCCTTCTTTCCCTCCCTCCTCCTTTTTTGCATCATTCTCTTCCAAAGGGTCCTTTCTCCGTGTGCTGAGGAGAGGGGAAGGAGGCTTGGTGACCACCAACCACGTTAGCATCTGGAAACTCAGCCCAAAGAGAGTGCCGTTCCTTTCGGCCCTTCGCGGGCACTGGGGGCATGGGAAACATCTCCTTTGTGCCCCTTCTCGGCTCCTAGTCCCAGTGGAAGGAAAGGACAGACCTTTCCGGAACGCTGGGCTTCCACCAAACCTTACAGCGTTTCTGAGTCTGGGGCCGAACGGTTCAGCCGAAAGGGGCATTCGTTACGCAACCAGCATTTACGGAGCGCCTACTGTAAGCGGGGACTGGGAAAACGGAGGTGAGTCAGACACGCTCCCTGTGCTTAAGGAGCTGGTCTGAGGGAGGAGGCAGAAAGTCAGCCGTATAAAGGTGAGGTCGCGACCTGCTGGGCGAGATCCCTGCCTTGAGCTCTTCTGGAATCGGGGGGACTGTACGCCCGAGGGAGGTGCCCCACCTGGTCTTGGAGCTCTTCATCAAAGGCAGGAGCCCATCCAGTACCACCTGCCTTCCCCAGGAGGTCGTCGGGGGAAAGATGCTACGTCTCCCATTTGATGGGCAAAGAAACTGAGGCCCAGAGGCCCAGAGTGACAGCTCTAAGAAGTGTGATCAGCACTGAACCTCGGGCGTGGGAGCCCAGATCCAGGGCCCCCTGGCTGCCGAAGTTCCCCCGCCATCGTCAGATGGGATGCTCAGCACGCACCTGCTCTGTCAGCCCCGTGGGAGCCCCAGGACGTAGGTGCTGTGGTTGTGTTCGCACTATGCAAGGGACGTGGGGTGGGGGGTGGAGGAACTGGCCCACGGCCTTGCGGCTCACTCCCGGCGGAGGCGCGTCTGAGTCGAAGCTGTCGTTGTTTGTTTCTAATTGTGGTTAAATACAACACAACCCAGTCCTCAGCATCGACACTGAAAGCTGCTTTGTCACCCCCAACGAAACTCTGACCCCGTGCGGCAAGGACTGCCCCGGCCCCCGGAGCCCTGGGATGCTCTCTGTCTCTGTGGACTCCGTCCACTCTAGGGACCTCGTATGGGTGCGGGCACAGGGCTTGCCCTTCGAGACCGGCATCTTCCACTCCGAGTGGGGTCCTCGGGGTTCCTGGGAGAGGCAGCCCACGATTGCCGTCCTCCGTGAGGTCGGGTCTGGATCGTATTCCATGGCAAGGATGGACCCCAGTTTCCCTGTTCCTCTACTGATGACAGGGTCCTTCTTTAAAATGAAATAATTACGTTCTTCCACAGACTGGTGCCCAGGTGGACCGTGCTGGGATGCGGTTGGAGCCGCTGGAGGGAGGGGGCCTGAGCACCGAGAGGCCGCAGAAGCCCCCGTAGGGCCCCTTGTGCTGTCAGAGGCTCTGGCTGGATGCGGCTGCCGTGCCCTGGCCTCAGCAGACAGGCGCTTTGGTGCCTGCTGGTCATACGCCCTGGGCTAGGCTCTGGGTAGGGATTCAGGGGCAGGTAAACCACCATCCCCTCATGGGGGAGAAGGGAAGGGGCACCCAACACACTTATTCACTTGACAAGCAAGTATTGAGTACCTTCTGTGTACACCAGCACTGGTACCCAGAGCTGGTGTTGGTGGCCTGGGTGTTGGGTCTGACGTCCTCCCGTGACCTGGGCGCATATGCTCCTTGACCTCCCCTGCTGAGGGATGGTCAGGGGGTGAGAACCTTGGAGAACTGACACCCTCAGTTTCCCCATCTGTGAACCAGGGAGTTCCCTGTGGGACCTTCTAGGCTGATGCTCTGAGTTCGTTGTTCTGGGTGTGGGACAACACTGGGGTTGGCTGGGTGGGGCTGCTACAGGGTCTGGGAATGACTCTGCTGGGCGGGAGGCTTGTGCAGGAGCAGCCCCAGTGATGGAGGGCAACCCCGGCCCCTTTCCGCTTGTTCGAGTAGGCTCATCGCTGGGGAAGGCAGGTCCTACCCTTCAGCGGGTTTGCTCCCTGCGGCTCCCCCCGACACTTTCTAGCACGCATCTCTGCAGCCACGAGACCAGGAGTGCACACTCCCTCTGGGAGAGGTGCACAGCCACGACTTTGCTGGAAGGCCCGCTGCCTGTGCCGAGGCTGGACACCCTGGGGAGGAGCTGTTCTGGCTCTGTGGGCAGTTTAGACGAGGCTTAGTGCCTGGGACCCTTGGAGCCAAACCTCTGTGCCGGTCCTTGGATTCCTAGAAGTGGGTTGGATCAGAGAGCACACCTGGGTCTCGGCGGGAGAGGCCTGTCGCTGGGAATGGCGGTCCCATGTGAGGTCCCATGTGAGGTCCCACAGCTGTGCCTCTGCTCTCCAGATCTCACCAGAGTGGAACTACCTTCCTTCTATGTCTTTGCCAGTTTGGTAAGAGCAAAATGATACTTTAGTTGTCAGTACCATCGCTGCATTTCTCTGACTGTTGGCAAAGTTCAACGTTTTGTTACCTGTGTTTACGGACCCTATTTTCCTTTCGAGAATCACCTAATTGTATCTTTAGCCCATTTTCCCATGAGTGTGTTTTTTCTTTCTTATTGATTTATAAAAGCTCTTTGTATATTATGGATATGGAGATGGTCAGAGTTCATTCATGGATGACATTTCTCTTTTCTGGGGAGAGTAAATAGAACTGTTGCCCCTTTCTCAAGGTTAGCTGATGTTTGAAATTCTTACTGTCGTCCCCCCCGCCGGACTCAGCTTTATACTTTTCTTTGCATTTCACAGATGTCTGGGCACAGCTGCCCCTACAGGAGCTATATAAAGCCCCAAGGAGAGCTTGATCTTGGAGCAAAAGGCCCCAGTGTAATAGCCTTTGTGGGTCCTAATGTGCAAGAAAGGATGTCTGAGTTTATGTTCTCTGGGTGCTTTCTCTGGCCAGCAGATGATAGGGAAGGGACGAATCACAACCATCCCCTCCCTAACGTGCACAGCCCCGGGCCCCGACGAAACACGCAGTCACTTCTTTGGGGACAAGCAGATTTTTCAAACAAAGTTTGCCAAATAAGCACATTTTGTTTTGTGCTGTTTTTTTTTTTCCCCTCCAGGGCAGATGCAAACGGTCTTTTCAAATCGGTTTGGAGGAAAATAAATGAGCCCACGCTGGGGCTTCAATAAATCTTTGCGTAGCTACAAGGGTGAGTTTTGGGCCCGATGAAGGGCCCAGTGTGTGGCTTATGAATGATGCCCAGTGATGGCTCCCCATCCCCGCCTTCCTCTCTTCCCCTCCTCCGCCCCCCGACCCAATTTAAAATTGGACATTAATGTTTTAAGACAAAGGGAGCTTTGGGCATTTCTCCCCCTCCTGGAGGGTCTCCCGGTGAAATATTTGTCGTGGCTGTACTCCGCGTGTGACTAGGGTCCGTGTCTTTGAGCCAGGACCTGTCTCCAGGAGATGATCCAAGTGGCCACCTTCTGCCCGGCGGCTCAAGGACCCCCACCCCGGCTGCAGATGACTCCGGGCCCCCAGCGAGGATGAGCTCTCCTTGCCTCCCTGCTGGATACTGGACAGTGCCGGCAGCAACACGGCTTGGCTCACACAGTACTGCCTCCTGACCGGTCTCCTGGTGCTGTCCCCATCCACTTGCCCAATGGTGGCGGGCCGATGGATGGCGTGAGGGACCCTGAGAATCCTCTAGCCTCAGGCCCATATCCTCTGCCCAGTAGCCTGGCTGCCATCCCCGCTCTCGTCTCCCACCCTTTCCCTGACACACACTCTGTGTCCAGCGCGCCAACCCCCAGCACGTTACCCAGGAAGCTTGGCACCTGGGGTGACCCTCACCTACCTGGCCCACCTGGAGGAACCCTGCTCTTCCTTAAGGGTTGACCCCAGGCCTCCCCAATGTTGTGCCTGCCTTGATGTCCCTTTTTTTTTTTTTAAAGACTTTATTTATTTATTTGACAGACAGAGATCACAAGTAGGCAGAGAGGCAGACAAAGAGAGGGGGGAAGCAGGCTCCCCGTGGAGCAGAGAGCCTGATGCAGGGCTCGATTCCAGGACCCTGGGATCATGACCTGAGCCGAAGGCAGAGGCTTTAACCCAGTGAGCCACCCAGGTGCCCCACTGATGTCCTTTCTTGATGCCTGGTGGCAGACCACCACGCCCGTAGGCGGTGGGGGTGTGGGGAATACGTGCCCCATCCTGTGGACTCTGCCCAGTCCTCTCTGGCTCTTTCATGGGTCCCTGTCCTCCGGGTCCGTGGGATTCCTTTCTCAGAGCGGTGTGGGGCGTAACAGGCCGTGCCAAGAGGGATGCGTGTGCATTCCATGGGCCACGGGGATCCATGGAGTGGGAGGTGACGACATCGCTGAGCCAGGAGGGGGCCTCAGCGCCCAGCAGCAGGGGAGAGTCCCTCCTTGGCTCCACGACACGGGGCATGGACCACTCGTCCATCCCTGCCTGGCTATCTGTACTGAGTTAACCGTGTCTCCCCACAAATTCATATCCATCACACCTCAGAATGCGAATTTATTGGGAAATAGGGTCTTTGCGAATGCAGTGAAAATAAGGATCTTGAGATGAGATCATCCTGGATTAGGAAGGGCCCCGAATCCAAGAGTGTCTTTATAAAAGAGGAGGAGAAGACACGCACGCAAAGAGACCGCGTGAAGTCCGGGCAGAGAGAGGAGTGATGTGGTTACAGCCCAGGGACGGCTGGGGCCCCAGCAGCCAGAGGAGGCAGGAGGGACCGTCCCCAAGAGCCTCTGGAGGGACTGCGGACTTCCGGTTCCAGACTCGGAGAATCAATTTCCGTCATTTGAAACTACCAACTGTGTGGCTACTTGTCACAGCAGCCCCGTGACACTCATACGTGTCCACTGCCAATGGGACTAAAATCATTCGGATGGAAACCGGAGGAAGTTTTCTCAGTCTGCAGGTCTCCCTCTTTGAGGGAGCAGGCCTGTCCTCCGGTCACTGCCACGCAACGCGCTGTGTTGCCCGGCGCCGGGGAGCCGAAGACCCCACCTCTCTGGACTCGGGCACTTCCACTCCCTCAGCCTGGGAGACCCCGACTTTTCCTTTCCTGCTACCAGAATGTCTGCCCAGGAAGCCTGACCAGGAAGGCGTGAATTCGTGACTCGAGGCAGCCGGGCACACTCCGGGGATATTCGTCACCTGTAACACGTGGTCCTTTTACCTTAAGGTTTCCGCACATGGATATACTTGAAAAACAAGCACAAAATGGAGACCAAAATGTGTGTATAGATCAATAAGCTACTGTTTTTTCTTTTCTTCCAGAAAGAACGGCCTGGTTGCCGTGTCTCCGGTGTCCTGAACTGTTCCCTTAAATAGGACTCTTGATGGAGGCCGTTTGTTCTGTAAGCAGGACTTGGATGCGTGGTGGGTAGAAGGGAGGACACCAGGGTTGGGGGACAGCATGAACAAGGCCCGGCCGAGGGAACTTCTCTAGGCTCACTGGAGTAGGCCTATAATGGGGGTGGAGGGCAAGGGTCTTGGGGGCTCAATTGCAGCTTTGAATGTCTAAGGGAGGTCCTTAGATTTTGTTTTGTGGACCTTGGGGGTCATCGAAGGTTTTTTTTTTTTTTTTTTTTTGATTTTATTTATTTGATAGAGATCACAAGCAGGCAGAAGGGCAGGCAGAGAGAGGAGGCAGCAGGCTCCCCGCTGAGCAGAGAGCCCGAGGCGGGGCTCGATCCCAGGACCCCGGGATCATGACCTGAGCCAAAGGCAGAGGCTTTAACCCACTGAGCCACCCAGGCGCCTCAGCCCTGAAGGTTTTGAGGGGGATGGTGATGTGATTCACTCTGGCCCAGGGAGGATGAACCCAAAGGGGGTATTGGAAGTGGGACCCCAGGAAGGGATTTACCATTGTCTAGGTGTTGGTGGACCAGGCAGCAAGCTTGTCATTTCCTAAGTTACTGACTGATGGACCAACCAACCAATCAACCAACCAACTCCCCCCCCCCCGCCTTCCATGAGGCATGGATCTTGTTCCCCTTGCTGTAGTCCGTCGGCATATTCCATTTGGGGAGCGGACAGCTCACCCAATTTTCTGAGAACATCCCTGGATTGTACCCCTTGGTGATGCAGACACCTTCTATCCACATGGTCAACGTCTAGAAGAGTTCTCAGAATACAGGATGAGCCAAGTCTTGGGTTAGGCTTTGGGGTCCTTCTACAGAATCCCTGATCATCTTGGAGCAGACCACATCATGTCAGAAACCACAGCCGGGGGCTCCCAATTCCACTGCCCTGCCCCATTCCGTTGCCCACCACCATGATCAGAAGTTTCAGCCCTGGCTGGGAACCTGGAGAACTTTCTCCATTTGGGGGTTTCTTTACCCAAAGAAGGGTCTTCTAGGTTTACTATATGATGACACTATTGCAGCAGAAATGGCCAAGGGTGGGGACTCCTATGGCCCTCATTTACATATAGGGAAACCAAGACTCGGAGGAACTGAGTGACTTGTAGAAGGTCATTCAGCCAGCTTAGGAGGAAGGGAGCCAGGATTCAAACAGAGCTGGGAGGCTTTCCTGCCAGGCCGTCAGGAGGCAGCTTGTGTTTCCTGGGGAGACACCAGCCACTTGCCACCTCCTAGCCTCCGCAGTGCATCTGATGCAAAAGCTCCTCTTAGGGTGTCTGGCTGTTTGTCTAGCTCCAAACTGGCTCAGGATCCCATCTTGTTTGTTGGACCCATTGCCAATGCAGAGGTGGGTGGGCTACTAGTGACAGAAGGAATCTGGGCTTCACCATCCACCTATTCATCCATCCACCCACCCATCCACCCACATGCCCATCCATCCGTCCATCCGTCCATCCACCCATCCACCCCCCCACCCACATGCCCATCCGTCCGTCCGTCCGTCCATCCATCCATCCACCTACCCACCCCCCACCCACATGCCCATCCATCCGTCCATCCATCCATCCACCCATCCACCCCCCCACCCACATGCCCATCCGTCCGTCCATCCATCCATCCATCCACCCATCCACCCATCCACCCCCCCACCCACGTGCCCATCTGTCTGTCCATCCATCCATCCACCCATCCACCCCCCCACCCACGTGCCCATCCATCCGTCCATCCATCCATCCACCCATCCACCCCCCCACCCACATGCCCATCCGTCCGTCCATCCATCCATCCATCCACCCATCCACCCCCCCCACCCACATGCCCATATGTCTGTCCATCCATCCATCCCATCTACCCCCCCACCCACATGCCCATCCGTCCGTCCATCCATCCATCCACCCATCCACACCCCCACCCACATGCCCATCTGTCTGTCCATCCATCCATCCACCCACCCACCCACCCATCCACCCACATGCCCATCCGTCCGTCCATCCATCCATCCACCCATCCACACCCCCACCCACATGCCCATCTGTCTGTCCATCCATCCATCCACCCACCCACCCATCCACCCACATGCCCATCCGTCCGTCCATCCATCCATCCATCCACCCACCCACCCACCCACCCACATGCCCATCCGTCGGTCCATCCATCCATCCATCCATCCAATCATCCAGTGAGCATCTACATGTGAAGGGGCCACTCACCTTCAAAGATGAGAGGGGATTTTTCCTAGAGAAGGTGTAGGGACAAGAACAGGGAACATCCATCCCCGTGTTCCCCAAATCTGGTTGTGTAAACACTGATGGAATGAACAGATGCACACACGGTTCCTCTTAAGTCCTGCCTCCCGTCATCCCATCCCATCCTTTTTAGAGAAGTGCTTCCTGTGACAGCCAGCTGCATGCAGGGGGGCCCTCAGAGCACCTCCCCACAGCTGCCCCAGGGTGGGTCCTTTCTGCTCTGGGCTTCTCTGCTGTGCTGTCTCTGCAGCTCAGCCATCGGACTCACTCACAAACCTGGAAGTGTGAAGGAATTAACTCTCTGTGGTTGCTCTTGGCCATGGGGGATGAGAGCCAATGGGTAAAGCCTCCTCTACCCCATCCCCATTCCAAACCCCAGAGTGGCTTCTCAGAGGTCCCCAGCTGGCAATGGATCACAGATGGCTTCATCCTCCTGCCCCTTCTTACTCTCCCTGGTCCCTCTTTCTGGGCCTGATCCCCCAAACATGCCACCTGCCTATTACCTGCCTTTTCTCAGGCTCGGGCAGATCCCAAAGCAGTTTGGGGATTCCGCCAGTTTAGAGCAGCCAGAGTAATAAAGCAGGAAAATGCAATCCATCAGTTTCCTTAGAGACCCCAAGTGCCTTCATTCTCTTACCCATTGGTCCAGCCGGCCACGTCGCGCCTTCCCTCTCGGGGCCGGTGCTTGCCCTCACCGCGTTCATGTTCACGGCTATGCAAGCAGCCGGTGCTGAACATCTCGTGGTGACTTGAGCCAAGGAGGCAGAAGAGGGGTCCAGGCGGGAGATGCTGGAGGCAGACAGACTTGGGTCCAGCTCTGCTCCCCTGCTTTGTAAAGGTGAGATCCTGGTGGGCCATTTCACCTCTCTGAGCCTCATTTCCCCCATATGCCCAGTGGGCATAAGAACACCAACTTGAGAGGCCCTCGTGGGGAGGCAAGGAGATCTCATCCGTCAGGTGCAGAGCCCAGCAGGTGGTGGGCTGGTGGTGGAAGCAGCTTTGGCAGAGGGGCCGGGTTTCTGGAAACTGGTACCTCAATTCTGCTGTCCTGTTCCAGTCCCCAGCGCGATTCAGCACATCCCTTGTCCTTGTCATGGCTAAGAGAGTCAGCAGCCCACGGTTTGTTGGTAGGAACCCAAAGAAACAAACACCGTGGTCACTGGGAGGGGACGGTACCTTCCCTTGCCGGCGGGGCTGTGGGCAGCAGGCCCGCAGTGGTGATCGAAGGTGCTGGTGGCACGACTAGCCTCGCCCTAGGTGTGGGAGATGGTTCCTCGGGAAAAATTGCTCTTTTGTATGCACGTCAGCTGGTGATGGAACGAGAACTTTTTAGAGGCTTAAAGAAACCCACCCTGATCTTTGGAAACCTCTCCTTGCCCTCATTCAAGCCCCAACAGCATTTCCCTGCTGACGGCTCGTGAGTCACAAGGGCCAAATTTGTGACTTTCATGCCCCCAGAGCCGGATTTAAAGATAAAGAAAACTTCTCAGTGGGAAAAACGGCGGATTCTGAGGACATGCTAATCCTCTGTGAAGGGGGAATGTGCCCCTGCCAGAGCGCCAGGTGGGTGCCGGTGGGCTCCCCTCCACAGGCCCGGGGAGGGTCTCCTTCCCACTGGATCATGGGTCCCCACCGGGCAAAATCCAGGGCACGTGACAGTTCTTAAAGGAACAGAACAGACCAGATCATTCTATCTCCCCTTTTCTCATCTTCAGCTCCTGTCGGTTGCCTTTGAGTGAGAGCTTCCTGCGTTCCTTTACCTTGTGGAGTCCTTACGTTGTCCCGGGGGCAAGACACGGTCACGCCCCCAATTTATAGATGGAGAAATCAAGGCTCACTGCACATGCTGCCCCCCAGGCTTGACCCCAGCTGGTCAGCCTGCACCAAAGCCCACCTCGCTCCCACCGGGGTACTCCCTGAGGCCCTCTGTCTCCTGCCCCTGGCCTGCCAGCTCTGAGGAGGGCAGGCTGAGGATGGGGGTGAAGGGAGCCCTCCAGGGGGTACTGCTTTGTGGACGGGCTTCTGCTTCTGCGGATCTGTACCTTACCCACTCTCATGAGTGGCCAGCACCTTGCAGCCCTGGTCCTGGGGCTGGATGGAGTCACGTGGGGTCATGGGTTCCCCCCAGTGGCAGCAGCCCTCATTCCTGGAGGGAGAGCCTGAGGAAGGGAAGGGTGTGGGAGGCATCTCAGGGTGGAGGCCCGGGTCCCCAGAACATCCCATCCTACAGGCTGACCTGGTGCCAGCCAGCCCGGCCTCATCTGGCCTGCCCGTGCCAAGTGGCCCATTTGACTGTCCCCATCTGTTTGCCCACGGAGTCCAGCGGGTGTCTTCTGGCTCAGGGCCCAGCTTTAGCCTGGGAAGCTCCAACTTCCATCCATGGCTCTTTGTTTCAGTGTTTTAGCCAATCCGTTAGTGTTGGGTCCGTAAGGACTTCAGAGAGGATAGGGTCCAGACCTCCTCCCTGTGCAGATCAGGGGGGTTGGGGAACTGAGGCTCAGAGAGGGAAAGGGGCATGTTGGTGGGAGAACTGGCCCAGGTCCTGTGGTCTTCCCAAACCCTTGTTGGCTAACCCTGTGGTCCCCCAGAAACCTTTGTCCACAGATGTCAAGGTGGGGGTCCCTCAGGCCCATAGACCAGTTTGGGCTCTGTGGAGGGGTCTGTGTATCAGCCGAGCCAGGGGGCCCTGAGCTGGGGGTAGGGGGAATGGAGGGCTCAGGGCCAGCCACCCACCTCCCCTGGGACAGCAGCCTCTCTGCTGGTTTTTTCTATGAGGTTTCTACTTTTGTACTGAGCCTCAGTCCTCCACTCTGTCCCCCATGTGGCTCACAGTAGGTGCCCAACACGTGTGGGCAGGGCCCGCAGGAAACGGCCCACTAGCTGACCCAGACCATCATTCTGCAGGTGGAAGAGAGGGGTTGGGCAGGGAGGGAGCCCCCAGGATCAGCAGCATGGGAACAGGCCGAGATGGCGCCTGGCTGTGTGCTGGGGGCATGAGAATTTCACTTGGGGGAGCGGTGGGGTTACAGTGGTACTGGAGGGGGGTGAGGGGCATCGTAGGGGTGGAGGAGGGGAGGCGGACAGACTCTGACCCCTCTGCTCCAGGCCTTCCAGTAAATGCACCCTGTGCGACCTCCCCCATGAGTGTGGGTGGGACTCATGACCTGTTTCCAAATAACAGAATGACAGAGAAGTTGATGGGACGTCACATCCCAGACGATGTTATGTTATGTGTGACTGGCCAGCCGTCACACTCCCTCTAGAGTCTCCCTCTAATGTCTCGGGGTGGGGGGAGCTTGCCTGGCGGGGCCTGGGGATGGCCTCCAGCTGATGGCCATATGAGGTCAAGCCCTTGGTCCAGCAGCCATGAGGAAATGCATTCTGCCAACAACCCGAGTGAGCCTGGGAGCCGAGCCTTCCCCAGTCGAGTTCCAGATGAGACCACAGCCCAGCAGACACTGTGGTTTCAGCCCCACATGGCCCTGAGCAGAGGACCCAGCTGCTGAGCCTGGATCCTGATGTGGCCTCGGTAGCTAAGGCAGGAGGAGAGCGAGAGGATTTTGTTGCCTGTGACGCAGCCCAGGAAGATTGTCCTGGATAAGCCCTGATAACAACACCAAGCGAAACCAGAGAGGTTGGGTAACTTGCCTACAGTCACAGAGCTGTAGGGTGAGAGCTGGGGTTTGGCCCCAGGCTGTTCCTAGTCTTGAGCACAACCCACCAGCTGCCTACAGACAGGGGCGCTGAGAGTGGACATGGGATAGGTGACAGTTGGACAGTGGGGTGGTGGGGACCTGGGGTGGCAGCCCAGCCCCACGCTCACCCTGGCTTTGCTCAGTCAGGAGGGCTCCTGCTTCCCACGTGGTCCAGCTGAGGAGGAGGGACCCCAAGGGAGAGAAGCGGGGACATGGCTCAGGGCTGTGTGGGGCCTGACCGAGAGCCGCCAGCCTGCCATGCACCAGGCTTCTCATCCTGGGGCTGGGGCCTCCCCCAGCTGTCCTGAGGGTGTGGAAGCCCCAGGATGGCCCCACTGTGCAGCATGACCCTGTCCCACACACCTGGGGCCCCGGCAGGCCTAGAGAATGTGCTGGGGTCTGAGGCACACCACGCTTTGCTCCCTGCGCAGACCTCCAGCTCCCCACCTAATTGGTCAGGCACACCTGGGGGTGTTGTCTTGTCGAAGGCCCTGGCGAGCCTCAGCCGCCCTCCTGAGGTCTCATACGGGTGCCAGAGGGGGAACAGAGAGTCACATCCTGTCCCCAGCCCGTCCTCGTCGAGCAGCTGGCGCCTGGGGGAGCCACAGCCCCGAGACTGGCCTCCGAACTCTGACTGCTCCTGCGACCTCCCAAGCTTTTCCCTTTGCCTTTTCTCATCCTGAAATGGAGGACTGTGGACCGACGACCTTTCTTCCAACTTCAGGATTACAGTTGGCAGCTAGAGGTGGCGCAGGTTCTCCCAGACACCTGCCGGGGAGCCCAGCTTCCATCTCTCCCCCTCTGGCAGAAGGCACTGCCGACGTGAACCCTCTTTTCTGGGGAATGACCTGTTACCTGTTTCTGGTGACCTGTTATCACCAGAAATCGGGTCACTACCTCAGAAAGGGGCAAGTTTTGATGGACAGGCATGACTCTGAGCTCCTCATGGAGGAAACCGAGTGCCTCCCATATGACAGAATAAAGGAGATTGAGAGTGGAGAAGAGACAATGTCTCCAGGGCACTGCGGTCCAGCAGAAGGTCGGGTGACCATGGACGGGAGCCGCTTGGGTGATGTTGAGTTTTCCTGGAACCATGTTTTAAAAAAGAAAGAACAGGGCAGCTGCATGGCTCAGCTGGTTAAGCACCTGCCTTTGGCTCAGGTCATGATCTTAGGGTCCTGGGATTGAGTCCTGTGTCAGGCTCCCTGCTCAGGGGGGGGCCTGCTTCTCCCTCTCCCTCTGCCACTCCCCCTTCTTGTGCTCTTTCTCTCTTTCTGTCAAATAAATAAACTCTCAGGAAAAAAAAAAAGGAAGAACAAACTAAGAAAAGAATTTATTTTAGTAATACATTTCATTTAACTTAATACATCCCAAATGCCATACTTTCAATATGTAATCAATGGAAAGCATTCTTAGGGAATTTTATACTCTTTTTTGGCATTTGGGATATCGGTATTACTTGGTAAGACGTCTTGGAAACCCAGTACCTCTCTGTTGATCCTAGCCACATCCCAAGTGCTCAATTCCAAGCAGGTGGCTGGGGGCTGCCCTCGTGGCCTGCACAGCTCTGGGGATAGAGATGGGCTGGGATCTGCCGGTGCCACCAGCTGGCCGTGTGACTTACACTCCTGGCGTGCCAGGCGCTATTCTGAGAGCTTTACATCTATGAACTCCAGCCAATCAGCAGTCCCATTTTCAAGCGGAAGAAACGGAGGCACAGAGAGGTTAAGTAATTTGCCCAAGGTCACACAGCTATGGAGAAGTGGCATTGGGATCTGAACCCTGAGTTTTATTTGCTAGCAGTGCTTTGTAAACGATGGCACAAAGTCAAATCATTAATCTCTCAGTGAGTCAATTCATAGAGCAGCTCCTGGGAAGGGGGCCGAGCTGTGGAATGTCTCCGTGCTCTGGGAATTCATTGCAATTCATAGACATTTATTAGCTGCCTGCTCTGTGCCAGCAAGAAGGGCGGCCTGGGGCAGACCTGGATTTTTCACCAGGGACTGGCTTTTCCTCACCTTCCCACGGAACCCCCTCCCGCTGCTCGGTGTCCACCCAGGGCCCTCGTACGCCAGGCAATCTCACCTCCCCACACCCCCACCAGCCTCCACCCTGCCTCAGCCTTGCCCCAAGAGCTCACAAGTTCAGGCCAAGACCCATGGCAGCCTGGGCATTCCTGCAGGTGAGGGAGGGGGGCCCACATCCACAGAGAAGACTTGCTGCCTCTCCCACCTGGTCACCAGCAGGATTGTTCCCTGGGGCACCCTGGCCCCCAGAAACAGGTGCCAGTTTTAGTGGCCAAGTCCGTTTCTGGTCTGGGTTTGTTTCTCTGTTACCCACTGACCTCCTTAGCCTCTCCTCTCTTCTCTCTCTTTGTGTCTTATTCATTCATTAAAAACCACTGAAAATTATTATTTTTTTTAAAGATTTTATTTATTTATTTGACAGACAGAGATCACAAGTAGGCAGAGAGGCAGACAGAGAGAGAGGGGGAAGCAGGCTCCCTGCTGAGCAGAGAGCCCGATGCGGGGCTCGATCCCAGGACCCTGAGACCATGACCTGAGCCAAAGGCAGAGGCTTTAACCCACTGAGCCACCCAGGCGCCCTGAAAATTATTTTTTTAAAGATTTGCTTTATTTATTTGACAGAGAGGCTCAGCAAGAGAGGGAACACAAGCAGGGGGAGTGGGAGAGGGAGAAGCAGGCTTCCCGCAGAGCAGGGAGCCTGATGCAGGCTCGATCCCAGGCCCCTGGGATCATGACCTGAGCCGAAGGCAGACGCTTAACCGACTGAGCCACCCAGGAGCCCCTGAAAATCATTTTTTTTTAACGTTGAGTTTTACCACATATATAAGTGATGTGCACACATCTTGTCTATCCCCAGGTAATGACCACGTGGGCCAAGGAAGTGAAGAGTCCCAGCTCCTGCCCTGTGCTCTTTGCCACCCAGCACCCCCAACCCGCGGAGCCTCTCATCGGCTCCCTGTCGTCCTAGCTGAGCTCTGCCCGTCTTTGGGCTTTGGAAAAATGGAACCCTTCAAAATGGATCTTTCCTAGCAGCTTCTTTTGATCAGCACCATCTTTTGGAGACCCATCCCTCCTGTCGCATACCTCTGTGATTTGTTCTCTCTTTTTAAATGATGGCTGAGCGACATCCCTTTGTTGGAGTTCGCCACAGCTTGTCCTGTTAGTGGGTATCTCCCTTGTTTCCAGGCGTGGGCTGTTATGAATCCGTTCCCTGTGAGCATTCCAACATGCATCTTTAGTGGCCATGGGCGTCCTTTCTCCCGGGCTGGACATGCCGGGCCAGAGTGCCATGCTCCTGCCCCTCAGTCTCCCCACCGCAAGGCACGAGGACCCGGGCTGCTCCGCGTTCTCCCCAGCATTGGGTTCTTCCGTATTGTTAATGTCAGCCTTTCTGTTGGATACGCAGTACGCGTGGTTTTAATTGCATTTCCCTGATGACGAAGGGGGCTGAGTACCTGATCAGATTCCTATTGGTCCATGGGACAACTATTCTGTACAGTGCATGTGCCAGTCTTTCCGCTACTTGTAGGAAAATCAGGTTGCCTGCCTTTTTCTTATTGATCTTTGGGAGGTGTTTGTGCATTCCCACTGCAAGTCTTTTCTTGGGTTTACGTATTGCGTCTTCTCCCATTGTGTGGCTTGCCTTCCTCCCACTTTAATTATGTTTTTCCATTTCTTAAGCTTCTTTCCCCCCCATTTTCTTAAAAAAAAAACCTTTTTATTTTAAGATAATTACGGTTTCACATGTAGTTGTAAGGAGTAATATGGAGAGATCCCCTGTGTGCTTTATCCAGCTTCTTCCAATGGCGACATCTCGTAAAAGTAGAGTACAGTGTCATAACCAGATGCTGACATTGATACAGTCAAGACACGCAATGTTCCACCACTATGAGGATCCCCCATGTTGCCTTTTCATAGCCACCCCCAATTCTCTCCTGTCCTGCCTCCCTCCCTAACTCCTGGCAACCACTGTTGCCACAGTCTGAACCATCACAGAACCACAATCTGCCCTACATTTCTCTAGGTTTTCATTTCAAGAATGTCATATAATTGGAACAATACTTCAGCTTTTTTTTTTTTTTTACTCAGTTTACTTCTTTGAGGACCCATCCACGTTGTCGTGTGTACCACTTCACGTTCCTTCATATTACTGAGTAACAGTCCGTGGGATGGATGGGTCACACCTTGCTTATTTATTGACCTGTTGAAGGACATCTGGGCTGTTTCTGGCTTTTGGCTATTACAAATATGGATGGCTGCTATAAAACTCATGTATAGGTTTTTGTGTGAACATAAGTCTTCATTTCTCTAGGGTAAAAGCCAGGAATGTAAGACCAAATTGTCGTCCTGAGTGGCTGCACCATTTTGCATTCCCCCCAGCAACCTATGATACGCCCAGCTTCCTTGTATACTCAGCGACACTTGGTGCTGTCCCTATTTTTAATCTTAACCATTCTGATAGGTGTGTAGTCAGTTGTGGTTTTCATGTGCGTGATTAATGGCTAATGATGTTGACCATTTTTCATGTGCTTATTTCCCATCTGGATATCTTTTTCCATGAAATGTCTTCACATCTTTGCCCATGTTCTAATCAGATTGTTTGCTACTTTATTGTTGAGTTTTAAGATTTCTTTATATAGTCTAGATACTTGTCCTTCATCAGATATATAGATCGCAAATTTTTGTCTATTATTTTTGTTTGCTGTTTTTTACCAGTCTATAGTTTGCCTTTTCATCCTCTTGACAAGGTCTTTGGCAGAGCAAAAGTTATATATATTTTTAAATAATATTTGTTCTTTTGGTGACAAGTCAAGAACTCTTTGTCTAACTATAGATCCTAAAGATCTTCCCTGTTTTTTCTAAAAATTTTATAGTTTTACCTGTTGTACCTGTCTAT
The DNA here is from genome assembly GCF_963455335.1 of Martes martes. Classification (NCBI taxonomy): domain Eukaryota; kingdom Metazoa; phylum Chordata; class Mammalia; order Carnivora; family Mustelidae; genus Martes; species Martes martes. The sequence goes on along the minus strand of NC_137898.1, from coordinate 4,050,033 downwards.
GATCCATTGGGAGTTAATTTTTGTAAAAGGTGTGAAACTTAGGTCAGGGTTCATTTCATTGCCCAAGGCTAACTACTTCAACGCTGTCTTTCCTCCACTGACTTGCTTTAGCACCTTTGTCAAAAATTAATATATATGGGGCGCCTGGGTGGCTCAGTGGGTTAAGGCCTCTGCCTTCGGCTCGGGTCGTGATCCCAGGATCCTGGGATCGAGCCCCGCGTCGGGCTCTCTGCTCAGCGGGGAGCCTGCTTCCCTTCCTCTCTCTCTGCCTGCCTCTCTGCCTACTTGTGATCTCTGTTTGTCAAATAAATGAATAAAATCTTTAAAAAAAATTAATATATATCAGTATATATTTGTTTGGATCTGTTTCTGGGTCCTCTATTCTGTTTCATGGACCTATATGTCTATCCTTGTCCTTTCTCATATTCACGTATTTTGACCATGTTTTCATTTTGATTGGTTTAGCTTTATAATAAGCCTTGAAATCAGGTAAGCTGATTCTTCTGGCTACATTCTTTACAAAATTGTTTTATCTATTCAAATTCTTTTTCCTTTCCATATACATTTTGGAAGAATCTCATCTATATCTACAAAATCCTTGCAGGGATTTTGAAAGAATTGTGCATATAAATCAATATCTTTATATCACTTTAGAGAAAATTGATAGCTTTATTATGTTGATTCTTCCAATCCATGAACATTGTATGCCTCCCATTTATTTATATCTTCTTTGATGTCTTTCATGAGTTTGTGTAGTGTTCAGCCTATAAGTCCTGTGCATGTTTTGTTAGATTTACACCTGAGTATTTAATTTTTGAGCAACTGAAATGGTATTGTATTTTAAACTTTGATGTCCTTTTGTTTTTTTGCTAGTAAATAGAAACACAACCAATTTTTGTATGTTTATCTTGTTTCAGCGATGTTGTTGAACATGCTTATTAATCATAGGAGTTGTGTGTGTGTGTAGATTCCTCAGGATTTTCTACAATCATGTTAACTGCAAAGAGAAACTTTTATTTCTCCTTCCTCATTTGTATGGCTTTTATTCCCTTTTCTTGCCTTATTGCAGTGGCCACAACTTCCACTACCATGTTAAGTAAGAGTGGTGAGAGAGGACTTCCTTTTTCTCAGCCTTTGATGGAAACTATTCATCATTTACCATTAAGTATATGTTAGCTGTAGGCTTTTTATAGGTTTTTAAAAATTATTAATTTGGGGAAGAGGAAGGTCCCATCTACTCCTATTTATTTCAGTGAGTTCATGTTGAATGTTGTCAAATGCTTTTTATGTATGGATCAATATGATCATGTGGTTTATCTTCTTTCGCTTATTATTACGGCAAATTGTACTGATTAATTTTTGAGTACTGAACAAACCCTGCTTCCTAAAATAAACCCCATTTGCTCATGGTGTATAATTCACTTTATACATTACTGAATTCTATCTGCTAAAGCTTTTAAAGGCTTTTGGTGTTTGTATTCATGAAAGATATTGGTCTGTGATTTCCTTTCTTTCTTTCCTTTTCTTGTACTGTTTTTGTTTTTGGCATCAGAGTAATACTGGCTTTATGTAACAAATTGGAAAGTGTTTCTTCTTCTATTTCCTGAAAGAGATTATGTAGAATTGTTGTTAGTATTTTTGTAAACATTTACCAAAATTCTCCAGTGAAATTGTGTGGGCCTGGAAATTTTTTGAGGGACGTTTTTAAAAAAAAATTATGAATATAATTTGTTCAGTAATGCTATTTAAGTTATCTATTTCATATTGAGTGAGTTGTGGTTTTTCAAGGAATTAGTCAATTTCACCTAAGTTGTCAAATTTGTATGTGTAGTCTTTCATATAACTCTATTTTATCCTTTTGATGTTTCCTGGATTAGTAGTGATACCCCGTTTCATTCTTGATATTGGCAATTTGTGCCTTCTCCCTCTTTTGTTAGTCTTGCTGGAGTTTTATCAATCTCATCACTGTTCTTAAGGAACTAGATCTTTGTTTCATGGATTTTTATTTATTACTTTTGTTTCACTAATTTCTAAACAATTATTCTTCTGTTGTCCATTTTACTGATTTCCACTCTTATTTTTATTATTTCATTTCTTCCACCTTTTTGTTGTTCATTTTGTTTTGCTTTCTGTAAGTTCCTGAAGTGGGACCTTAGGTTGTTGAGACATTTTACCTATTTTATGCATTTAGTGCTATAAAATTTCCTCTCAGCACTGCTTTAACTATCTCCCTCTATACTGGCATGTTGTATTTCCATTTTCATTAAGTTCAATGTATTTTTATTTTTTTTTTTTATTTTTTTTTTTTTAAGATTTATTTATTTATCAGAGAGAGAGAGAGGAGCGAGAGTGAGCACAAGCAGACAGAGTGGCAGGCAGAGGGAGAAGCAGGCTCCCTGCTGAGCAAGGAGCCCGATGTGGGACTCGATCCCAGGACGCTGGGATCATGACCTGAGCCGAAGGCAGCTGCTTAACCAACTGAGCCACCCAGGCATCCCAGTTCAATGTATTTTTAAAACTTCCTCTGAGACTTCCTCTTTGACCCAAGCATTATTATTGTATTGTTTAGTTTTCAAGTGTTCATAGATTTCCCTGTTGTCTTTTTATTATTAACTTCTAGTTTGATTCTATCATTGTTGAAGAACAGGCTGTATAATTTCTATTCTTTAAATTTGTTGAGGTCTGTTTTGTGGCCCAAGATATGGTATATCTTGATATATGTTCCATGAACGCTTCAAAAGAATGTACTTTCTACTGTTGTTGGGTGGGATGTTCTATAAATATGGGCTAGATTCTGTGAGTTGATTTTGTTGTGTGCTTTTGTTTCCTTGTTGACTTTCTGCCTAGTTGTTCTGCCGGTTGTTGAGAGAGCGGTGTTGAAATCCCCAACCATAATTCTGTATTTGTCTGTTTATCCTTTCAGTTCCATTGGTTTTCCTTGAGCTGCTTTCAAGATTTTATTACACTTTTAGTTCTCAGAAGTTTAATTAGTACGTGTCTTGGTGTGAATTTCTTTGGTTTATCCCGTTTAAAGTTTGATCAGCTTCTTGAATCTGTAAGTCTATGTATCTTCACAAATTTGGGAAGTTTTCAGCCATTATTTCTTTGAGTACTTTTTCAGTGCTGCTCTACTCCTCTTTTCCTTCTGGGACTCTGATGATGTAATGCTAGGTCTTTTGTTATATTTCCACAGATTCCCAATGCTCTGTTTATTTTTCTTTTAGTCTATTTTCTTTCTTTTGTTCAGATGTGATAATTTCTATTATTCTATCTTCCAGTTTTTCTTTGTCCCTCCCATTCTACTGTTGAATTTTTATTTCAGTTAGTGTATATTTTAGTTCTCAAATTTCCATTTGTTCTTCTTTTCTACTGATTTGCTGATTTGCTGAAGATACCCATTTTTCATTTGCTTCAAGTGTATTCATAACTGTTTACTGAAGCTTTTTATCGTGGCTGCTTTAAAATCTTTGTCAGATAACACTAACATCTCTGTCATCTCTGTGCTGGCATTTATTGATTACCACTTTTCATTCAAGTTATTTCTCATTCTTGAGATGATGAAAGATTTTTAATTGAAATCTGAACATTTTTGTATTATGTTCTGAGACTCTGGACCATATTTAGTTGGGGTTTTTGACAGCACTTTGGTAGGATGACAGAAGATGCTGTTTCATTCATGCCAGGTGGAGGTAAAATTAATTTAGGTGCATGATGAAAGTTAGAGGTAAAGTTTCATTTTATTTACATTGGCTATCTGGTCAATCTGGCACCACTTATTGAAAAGATAATCCTCTTCTTCCCCTGGCTTGCAGCAGTCCTTGGGTCTTAAGCCAGGTAACCATGCAGGGGTGTCAGTTCTATACTCACTGCTTCATTGACAAAATGTCAAGAATATGCCAGGATCTAGGTTAGGAACTAAGAGTCTCATGGACTTACTGTCTTATAAGGAGATGATCTTGAGAAAGAGGGGTGAAGACAATGGTGAAGAAATTGATAGTTGTATTATTGGGGCATGGAGGGGTATCTCCAAAGTAACCTGAAGTGGCAGATCAGGGAAGGTGTCCTGGAGGCAATGATCCCAGAGCAGTGTGTGGAAGGATGAGCAGGACTTGTCCAAGAGAAGACTGACAGCAGAAAGACACTCTGGGCCAGAGGGAGGGCCTACAGCTTGAGGTGAGAGTCAAGAAACATCCTGGTACCCAAGGGGTGCTATTAGATGTTTAGCTTTATAGAAATTGGAAGTTCAAGGAGGAAAGAGCACCCAAAGAGGAGGCTAGAGACCTTGGTGGGGATGGATCCCTGGGGCATGACTGATCACATAGCACAGCTTGGATTTTACCCTGAGGGCAAGGGGGAGCCAGGACAGGGCTGACAGCAGGGAGGGACATGGCCAGAGGATTCTTGGGGACAGAGGAGGGGACACCTCGGAAAGGCCAGGCCATAGGCTGAAAGACCTGCTGGGTGATCAGTGTAATGATCTTCAGGGGATTATGGCCTGGGCTGGGGAAGTGGCATCAGCCCCCTCTTGTCAAGTCAGGAGAGGCACAGCTGGGCTCCACTGTGGGTCCCCATCATCCTGGTTGCAGGGCCAGAGTGGATCTCCTGTCTGAAGTCAACATGTGGAGACAGAGGTTGACCACAGATGCACGGCAAGTAGAAGGTGAAGTACAAGGTGGTTCCACAGAGAAAGGTTGTTATCTCCAAGGCACTGCAGCATCTGGGCAAAGCAGACAATACAATTCAGGTCAAGCGGGAACGTGCAAGAATGACCAGAAAAGCAAGGTGGGTAAAGAGCAACCATGGATGGGGGATAGTTGTAAGCAAAGTTTTCCCCAGTGCTTGGAGGCATGAGGAAACACAGCCCCATTTCTGCCTCTAAATGTGGCTGCTGCACTCCTGCTCTGGCCACAGACAGACTTGTCCTCTCAAGAAATGATGTGCTAAGTGTAGATACCTAGTGTGGTGTCTTTCTAGCCCTTATTTCTTATAACTGGCACCTCTTTTGGAGTCTCACTGGGGCACCCCACCCTGATCTGTCCTCTGCCACTGTACCCCACCAAAGGAGACGGAACCTGGATGGACACCTAACCCTACCTTGTCAGTTATATGGTGTCTGGGCTGGTCTCTCGACCGACAAATTGAAATAGGTCACACTGAAAGAGTGGCCATTTTCCAGGTGTCAAAAGCCCCAAGAAGGAGAGAACAGAGGAATCAAGAGCAGCAGAGAGCAGTCTTTGGATGAGAAGCCACCCCTGTCTCTTTGTAAAGAAGTCACCATCTTGTTTAAGCCAGCCAGATAAATAGTCTCTATCTGTAGCCCTCACACTCTAGCTGCTGCACTGAGCCATGTACTGGGGACAGACTGCCTGACCCTATAATCCAAATGGCTGCATGTGAGTCCAAAGGAATTGGGACAGTCATCTATTTCTGTGTAACAGGTCGTCCCCAGACACAGCACTCTCAAACAATGATAAACACTTAACATCCCTGATAGCTTCTGAGAGCCAGGAATCAGGAGTGGTTTAGGTGGGTAGTTCTGGCTTGAGGTCTTCCATGAGCAAGAGTTGTATCATCTGAAGTCTCGGCTGGGGCCGGAGAAGACACTTCCAGGCTCACTCACATGGTTGTTGTTGTCACTGGCTATGGGCCAGGCACTTCAGTTCCTTCTACTGGGAATCTCTATAGGCTGCAGCTTGAGAGCGGGGGAGGGAGCGAGGAAGGGGGGGAGGAGGCCTGCAGGACGAGTGGGGTTGGCTGGTAACAAGAAGGAGGGTAGGAATGAGCATTCTGCAGAGAAGTCAGAGGAAGCCTCTGGGCTTTCTGGAATGTTGCTTAAGGTCCTATTGATGAGAGATGCAGCTGGTGAGGAAGGGGAGTCATGAAGGACTTTGATGCCCTTCTAAGGGAGGTGGGGAGGGGCATATCTTGGGAGCAGTGGGGAGCCCTAAAGATTGAAGCAGGGGAATGGCGCTTGGATCTAGCATCAGTGTGTGGAGAGTGGAGTTGCAGAGCAAGACCAGGGCAGGGAGTTACTTCCACTCGTTACTGTTTCAGAAATGGAAACCAAAGTTTGGAAGGTGGAGACCCTCACGGGAGATCGCGAGGCCAGGACGTGTGGAGCTGGGCTTTGAGCTCAGGCAGTCTGTCCCCAGCACATCCACCCGACCGCTTTCAGTGTCCGTGGTGGGTTGAACGTGTTGCCACCAAAGACATATCCGAGCGCTTTCTCCTGGTACCTGAGAATGTGTCCTTATTTGGAAAGAGCATCTTTCCAGATGTAATCAAGTTAAGGATCTTGAGATGAAGTCATCGTGGATTTAGGGTGGGCTCTGAGTCTAAGGAGTTATCCTTATAAGAGAAAAGAGAGAGAGATTCGAGGCGCTGACACGGGGGGGAGAGGGCTGCGTGAAGAGGGAGGCAGAGACTGGAGTGGCATATCTAACAGCCAAGCACGCCCAGCATGGCCAGCAGCCCTCAGAAGCTGGGAGAGAGACAGGGCGTGGACTCTCTCTGAGAAGAGCCTCCAGAGGGAGTGTGGCCCTGCCGACACCTTGATTTAGGGCTTCTGGCTTCCAGAACTGGGAGAGAATAAATTCCTGCTTGTGGTCATACAGCCCCCAAATCCCCTTCCAGGGAGAGCCAGCCCCCTGGCCTGCCAGAACACTTCATTTTCTTCGGCCATTCACTGAGCCCAGGGGGACCTGAGTAGGGGGTGGTGAAGAGACCCCTCCTCCTTCTGCCCGTTCTGCCCAGGAAACTTCCATGATGCCACCTGCTCCTGCAGGGGCTGACTGAGCTCCTACTGAGGGCTTCACAACAAGCAGGGGGCTAGCCAGGCAGAGTGGGAAGGGCCTTTTGGACTTTGGTGTTCCCGAGAATCATCTGGAAGAGCTTGAGACACACCCCTGGGCTCTGCACCTATAGAGGTTCGGATTCAGTCAGTTAAAGTGGCCTGTGTGCCCATCTCCCGAGTTCCCAGCTGCCATTGATGCTGCTGGTCTGGGGACCACACTGAGTAGTACCAGTCTAAGCAGAGGGGACAGCTCCGACAGGGGCTGGGTGACGGAGTTAGGGGGAGTGTGGAACAGCGTGGGCCAGGAAAGCACCAGCTATCATGGAGCACAGAGGCCTAACCTGCAAGAGCCCAATGATGGGGTGACAGGTGGGATGGCCCATTTCCAGGAGAGCCAAGGACCCATCCAAGGCCAGGAAGCCAGCTCCATGGTCTGCTTGAGGGAAGGGAAGCCTTGGGAGGGCCAGGCATGTGCAGGAAAGCATGGGACGGGGTGGAGTGGGGGGGCTGGCGGGCAAGCTAGGGCCTTGGGTCAAAGGTCTGCAGTAACAGGTTGGTACCTGTCACCATGAAGGTTTAGAGAGGGCACTCTACCTTCCGGTCAGGAAGCCAGTTCACAGAGGTTAGTCTGATCAATCCTGTCACCATTAACCACGCTGGGTGACCACCCGGATCTCCAAGTGTCCATCCTGTCATCACTGGCACTCAGGCTCACGGCCGACTCAGCAGAAAGTGACCCAGCACTGGATTGTCTTAAGGAGACAAAACTGAGACAGGCCATATTGAAACTGTCCGGATGAAACCAACATATTGAAACCGAGGGAGCCTCCTTTCCCCTCTGATTGTTCCAGAAAGGCAAGACCTTCCCATCTGCAAGGCTAGGCCTCCAGCTTTGCAAATGCCTCTGCCCACCCCCCATGGAGCTCCCCGAAGCCCAGACACTTAACGCAGCTCCAGGGCCCTTATAAACAGAACTTCCCCAGCTGGTAGGAGCTGTTTTCTTTTCCCCTCTAAGAGGTTTGTTCCTGGTCATAAATTCTGCAGGCCCCGTCAGCCGGCCTAGGATGTACACGTTGGTAAACACTGTAGTTAAAACATGCTTCCCGGCAAAAAAGGAGGCCTGACAATGCAGCCTTGTCCCCGGCAGCAAATCTGACGGCCACCTTCTTTGATTCCTTAACCTTGCTGCGGGCTTGTATGAAATTGGCCCCATTCTCCGGGGTCCATCAAACGTGCATTTAAAGTACTTCATTAGCATCTTTCTCTGATCCATAACCACTCGGCAAATCCAACAGTCACTCCGGTGAGGGCAGCCGCGGTTTTCTATCTGGTGAACATCTAAAACTCCTTGACAAAGTTCCTTTTAAAATTGACTTCCTTTGTTCCGTCTTCGTCTTCTGTTGAGATCTTTAGTGGCCGATGTACTCCGAGATGACTCGGGGACAAAACTCCCGTCTGGCCCAGACAGTAAATCTAGCCTCCATTCAGACGGGCTAAATGCGTGCTTTATGCCCATTGTCCCAGGCTCTCCAAAGCTCCTGCGCCTTGAAGGGTTTCCTACAATAAATTAAGCCCAGCGCACCGTGGTCGCGGGCGAGGGAGGACGCGGCCCGGCTGCGGCAGGGAGCGGGGCCCGGCGACCGCCGCGGATGCAGACCGCCCGGCCCGCGCCCGCAGCCCCGCCCCCGTGTCCCTGGGCCTCGGGCCTGGGCTTCCGCGGCCACTCGCGAGTCTTGCCGGCAAGAGGCCGAAGTCCCAACCCCAAGGGGATTCAGCCAACTTGCGAACAGGACGTCGTGGGCGCTGGGCAGCAGCTGCGTGGGGGCTGCCCCGGGCCCCAGGACCGGCCCCGCTCTCTCCCTGTCCCCTCCGGGCCACACGCTCCGGCGCAGGCAGGACCACAGCCGACGCGCCTGCAGCCCCGAGCCCAGCCGGACCGAGCCCAGCTGTCTTCCCAGCATTCCTCAGCGACGGCCTCATTGGCTGCCTTTGGCCACGTGACCGCTCCCGACCAATCACAGGCCCGGGTGGCCTGCCTGGCGGGGCAGTGAAGCCACACTCGGCGGGGTGCCAGGGGGGAGGGGATGCCGGTGGGGGAGGGGGAGGGGGAGGCCCTCCCGGGGGAGGACTGGGGCACGGTGCTCGGACACGCGTGCATGGTGGATGCTGCGTGGCCGCGCGGCAGACGCCAGCCGCGGTCTCCCGCCAGGGCCCAGGCCGCGCCGCGGCGGGTGACCGCTCGGAGGCCGGAACCCCCCCCCCCCCGTTTCCTACTGTCAAAAACCATGATTGGGGCAGTCCTGGATCTGCCTAAAGAACAGTGTTTTCCCGCCCTTTTTACTGATGTGGTGACAGCACGACACGGTTGTGGCCAGTGACATGTTATTGGATGTGGGGGGTTATTGGATGAGGCTTCTGGGGAAATCCTTTAACAGCCTGAAACTCCTTTTGCCCTTTCCCCCATTCTTCTTGCCCAAAGCACAGATGTGATGGGGTCCCGTTGCCCCACCGGGGCCCATGTTTGCCGCTACCAGACTTCACTTTTTGGCTAGTCCCACGGAGGCGACGTGGCCTCACGAACTGCTTTCATTTCCCTTCCCCTGATCACCAGTGAGGTTGTTTGTGGTGCCTGTTGGAGTTTCCTTCTCTTTGACTCTTTTGTATGTTTTGCCCATTTTTTTTTTTTTCACTTACTGGTTTTTAGAAGTTCTTTATGTATTTTGGATACACATCTTTCCTCAAATATGAGCACTGAGTCTATCTTCTCCCTATCTGTGGCTTTTCATTTTTTCCACGGTATTTTTTGTCATACTGAAGTTTTTCACTTCTAATGTAATTAGATTTATTTAAATCTGATATGGTTAAATTTATATAATCTTGCCAATTGTTCGTGCTTGTGTGTGTGTGTGTGTGTGTGTGTGTTCAGGATTTTTATGTTGGTTTAATATATCTTATCTCAGGGTTTTAAAGACATTTTCCTAGGTTTTATTTTAAAATTGTATTGATTGTCTTTGCACATTTTTTTTCTCTCTCTTAAGCTCTTGGATACAGAAAGTAGATTGGTGGTTGCCAGAGGATGGGGGTGAAGGTGGGAGAAATAAGTAAAGGGGTTAATATATATATATATCTCATATATAAATAGATACACATATATGCATATATTTTAGATATATACACATCTACCTATCTATCCATATTATATCTATATATGTTTTTCTATATATAATGAAGTAACAAAAGAAGGATGTTACTCATTTGCATCCATTGGGGGAAAAAACCCCCTAAGAGTCATGGAAAATTTAAACAATGCTACAGGCCACCTTAATTGAAGTGATATTTATAGAAGTCTATACTCAAAAAGCAGAATACATACTTTTTTTAAACTTTCATCAAGATATACTATATGCTGGATCATAATGAAAAATGTTGTTCTTATCTTTGTTCTTCCATATGCAATGTGTCTTCTTCTCTAGATGCTTTTAAGATTCTCTCTCTCTCTCTCTGTATATATATATATATATATATATATATATATATATATATATATATATATTTGCTTATAATGTGTCATGGTGAAACCATCTTCACATTTATCCTGCTTGGGTTTCATTAAGATTCTTGGATCTGTGTGTTTATGATGTACATCATATTTGGAACATTTTTGTCCATTGCTTCTTCAAATATTTTTTTAAAGATTTTATTTATTTATTTGAGATAGAGAGAGAGAGATAGCAAGAGAGCATAAGGAAGAGAGAGAGAAGCCAACTCCCTGCTGAGCAGAGAGCCCAACATTGGATTTGATCCCATGACCCTGGGATTGTGACCTGAGCCGAAAGCAGACGCTTAACTGACTGAGCCACCCAGGGGCCCCACCCCTGAATTAGTTAACTTCTGCTGCATAAATATATACCCCCAAACTAGTGGCTTAAAACAATAACTGTATTATCTCAAAGAGTTTTTGTGGGTCAGGAATGTGTGAGCAGCTCATCTGGGTGCCTCTGGCTCAAGATCCTTCATAAGAAGGCCCCAATCTAGGTGTTGGCTGGAGCTGTGGTCACACGCTCTTTCCATTGAGTTTTCCACCATGTGGACCTCTTCCTAGGGCTACTTGAGTGCTTTCAAATACGTCAGCCAGATTCCTCCAGAGTGAATGGTCCAAGAGAGAATAAGGCTAAAGTCACAGGGCCTTACATGACCTACCCTCAGAAGTCACACCACATCATTCTTGCAATGCTTGAGTGGTTACCAGATCAGCCTTGCTCACACTGGGAAGGGGCTGTCAAGGTCATGGGTCCCAAGAGATGTGGGCCACTGGGAGCCATCTTGGAAAATGGCTATCCCACCCCTAGCTTTCTTACCTCAACCCCTGGGTCTCCAATTATATGTACACTAGACCACTTGATTTTGTCCTGCAGGTCATGGACACTGTTTAATTTCCTTTTTTCATTTGTACTTCATTTTGGGTAGTTTCTCCTGCTGTGTCTTCAAGCTCCCCAATCCTTCCTCTGGAGTGTCAGATGAGTTGTTTATTCCATTCAGTGAATATTTTATTTCAGATATTGTATTTTTCATCCCTGTAAGTTTAATTTGGTCAAGTTGGCTGACAGTGTTGTTAAAGTCATCTTTATTCCTCTTGATTGTCAACTTGTTCCACCAATTAATGAGAGAAGTGTTGAAATCTTCAACCATAATCTTCAATAGTGTGTCCATTTTTCTTTATCTTTCTTCCTTCCTTCCTTCCTTCCTTCCTTCCTTCCTTCCTTTCTTCAGTCCTGTCCATTTTTGCTTCGTGTATTTGGAACCTTTCTTACTCAGTACAAGCACATTTAGGATGGTCACATATTGGTTAATTGACCTTTTTAGCATTGGGTAATGCCCTTCTTTATATATTTTTCCATTTTTCTACTTTAAATCTCTTTGTGTATTTACACCTAAAGTGTGTTTTTGGTATAACACATGGAGTCAGGGACTGATCTCTTGGCTAGTCTGATGACAGCCAGGCAGAACTTGGGTATGACTCGATACTTCAGTCTGAGCCAAAATACCACACATGTCCTATGTCACATTTTTTCAAAGCCCCAGAGTGTGTCTCCCTTTGATTCATGATCTTACATTCATCCCCTCTGGTCACAGAGAAAATGATTCCATTTTGCAGCTGAGGCTCCAGGATGGGGAGTGGAGTGCTTGAGCCCACTTCCAAGGTCACCAGAGGCAGAAGCCTTACCTTCTGGCTTGGGGCCAGCTCTCCTGTCCCACTGCAGCTGTGAAGGAGGCTTCAGCTTCCTATGGGGAGCTCCTCCCTCCTCACACAAACAAACAGATTGATACAGGCCATTTTGCATTCACATTGGATTGATCAGAAACTACTTAACCAACCACATCAGAGGGCACATTGAAGTGAATTTTCCAGAAACTAAAGGAGGTAGGTTTGCCCTAGAATTAGTTGGCAGCTTGTACCTATTGTTAAAAAAGAAAAAAAAGTCTCGTCACCCTCTTCAATGCTAGGAGAATGAACATAAGTGAAAGAGGTTCAGGATTTTCTTTCTTTTTCTTTTCTTTTCTTTTCTTTCTTTTTTTTTTTTTTTAAGAAAACCCTCACAGCCTTCTGCCTGGTGTACAGCTGAAATGGGGCAAAAGGGGAAACTGAGCTTGCAGGGGATCAGATATCAAAGGCGGTATGTCCCGCCTGAGTGTGGTGTTCGTTGGGCCCCATCTGGACTCCTACCCCCTTGCTGTAGTCTGGAGGTGGGTGGGTAGGGAGCGTCTCCTTTCACAGACCACTCCATCTGCTCCTGCCAGCCCTCCTGCCCACCCCTGCTGGCTCTGGTTAGCCGTGGAAGCCACCCACATGTCTGTGAATGGTCTACTTCATCTGTTCAGGTAAACCAGGAGGGGAAGGACACTTCCAGTGAGTTTCCCTGTCAAAGGTTGGAGGGCATTTTATTTATTTTTATTTATTTATTTTTATTTTTTTTTTATTGACAGGGAACTCCTAACCAGCATAGCAAACCCATGCCTGGGACCATTGGGGAGACAAAGGCAAGCTGGTCCCCAGTGACTCCCATTACATGGTGGAGACACATGTGAATGCATGGAAAACCCAAGGCTCAGACATGAGAGAGACTCCAGGACACCGCTAATTGTTAAATGACAGTGGGGACAATGGAGGCTCCAGGGTCAGAAAAGGGATTCAGAGGCAAGTTGACAAATGTGGACAGGTCATCTACTATGTGCTCCTGGAGGAGGCAAGTTGGTCCCAGGAAGAGTTGGCTGCTCGTGTTTAGTGTTAAAGAAAAGAGAATCTTGCAAGCATCTTGCTGCCTCTCATATGGGGGATGGTGTGAGTCCGTTTCTTCCACACACATGGTCTCATTTGCTCTCCTGGAGTCACCCCATCATTTTACAGTGGGGAAACTGAGTCTGGGAGTGGCTTCAGGCACTGTTTCAGAGACAGGCCTCTCAGAGGAGAGGGTCTGTGTCTCAAAGTCCAGGTGGGGTCGGGATGAGGCTGGGGGACATTTCCTGTGGCTTGGGGAGCGGGCTAGCCCAAGACCTATCTGGGACACAGCCAGGACCCCAGCGTGAACTGACCAAAGGGTTTGGGCAGGTGTATGAATGGGTAAGGATGAGGCCGCACTGGGGGTGGAGCCAGGAATCCCAGACATGCCCATGGTTTCTTACACAGGTGGTCACGTCTGTGTCCTTGCTGAGGTCACCTTTGTCATGGCTCTGTGGGGCTGGATGGGGCTCAGAGCTGTTGCCTTCCCGGGTACTTATTTTATAGATGACGTAACCAAAGCAAAGGGGAGGAGGAGGTTTTTGGAAGCGTGGGTGAGTGAATGGTCATGCAAAGGGACCACCAGGTCTCCCCACCTGGTGGTCTCTCCATTCCTGGTTCTTGTGCTCCCGTGGGCACCATTAGGAGTCATGCTGCACCTGAGCTGGGCCCTGACGCCTGGTTTATTCCCACGGTGGTAGTTGTGGGGTCAGATGTGTGTGTGTGGGGGGGGCAGTGGGCAGGATGGAAGGCTGACATGGGGGTTTAGGGATGGGCAGCTTCTCCCATAAAACTGAGACTTTACTGATTCCCAATGGTGACAGTCTTCTCCCTTGTGCTCAGCAAAGGCTGCTGGAGTTTGGGGCTGTCCCCCGACCTCCACCCACCCACATTCCCTTAATGACCCAGGGGATACCTTGCAGTGAGGCCTCTGTCCCTAGCCATGGGACTGAATGCCTCCATATGGGTCATCTGGAATTGCAGGTTCTGAAAGCCTGGATTAGGGTAATGAATGACAGCTCTTCAAATCCCAGTGCCTGTGGACAAGGGCACATCTTTCCTTCCTCTCTGTCCTCCCTCTAACAGAATGTGCAGGTTGGGTATGAGGCACAACCTGACTCCCGGACCTTGACCGAAGGCCTAGCCATAGTAGGAGGGAAGCTGGAGATGGCTTTGGGGGCTGGGGCCCTGGGCGTTTGTAGGAGGCATGACTGACGGCCAATGAAGATAGTGAAGCTTGCTCAGGTGCCCACCAACATGGGTCATTCCCAGTGTTCTGCATGGGCCATTCTAGCCCAGCCTACAAGTCACCCCTGCTTCTGTGCCTTGTGTCTGGGCTGGGGGCTGGTCCCTACCACATCCTGCCCCAGTGGACCTCATGGAGCTTCCTACTCAGGGCCACAATGACCAGGATTCAAGACAATCTTGAGGACCAGAGGTGACAAGGACCTGGCTGAGCTGGCCTGGCGGGTCCCCTGTGGTTATCAGAGGCTGGAGTGCCCCCTGACGGATGTTCCTCCCCACAAGGAACTGGAAGATAGTTCAGATGTGGCCTTAAAATAAACCAATCTCAGTCAAACATGCTGAGGACAGACTGATGTGTCTTGTTCTTGCAGGAGAAAATCTTATCACAAAGTCACTGTCACACGAAGAGTGTGCAGCCCACATGATGCAGGAGAAGAAGTTATTACAAAGGAGGCTCAGGCAGTTAGTTAACGATGTAATCATATGCTACCTTTCTACATCTGGTGATGTTTATGTTTTGGTCAGCTTTTAAAAAATGTGTCCTCTGTTGTGATTTCTCTTTAGTTCTAAATGATTATTTTGGGACTTCCTTTGTATTTGTAGTGTGGTGTCCTTGTCCTCAAACAGACCCTCCAGATTGCAATTGCTTCAGGCCCTGTGATGTCCGGCCTGCCCCAGCCCCAGGACTGCCTGCTCTTCCCACTGGAGCCCCGGGGGAAGGCCCAGGTGCTGTCCTATGATTGCACTTCCCCCAGGAGATCCGTTGAGAAGAGTGTTTCCCATTTTTCTAAAAGGAACAAAAGCTGTTGCAGGCATTCGCTTCCCTGATCCCAGGGCTTCTGGGGATCTTGGGTCCCCGTGGAGGCCCCTGGTGAAAAAGGAAGTGAGGGAGACAGAGGGGTGGGGGCAGGGTTCTGTGGGATCTGGATCAGACCAGATGGCAGGAGCAGGTGAGCCGGTGAACAGGTGCACAGGACTCAAGGATACCCTCCTGTCTCCTCCCTACCCCTCCCTTCCATCTCTAGGCTCCCCATCCCTGTTGAGGTCAGGACAAGATGCCAGAGGAAACTGGCTTTGTGGGGTCTTGCTAGCCCCAGGGAGAGCTGACTAGCCCCTGCGGAACGTAGCATGTGTAGACTGCTTGATGAGGGCACCTGCCTCGCTGTCTGGATCATGAAGGTGCACACATGGGCTCATGATCATGTGAGCATGTCCTCATGTGCCCACATGCATGTGTGGCTGCGTGCATCAGCGAGGGTACATCATGGTGGGGAGAGACATTATTACCGAGAGACAGATAACGTCAAGAACAAGGAACTCGAGATGTCTGGGTGGGTCAGTCAGTTAAGCATCTGCCTTCAGCTCGGGTCACAATTCCAGGGTCCGGGGGTCGAGTCCCACATTGGGCTCTCTGCTCAACGGGGAGCCTGCTTCTCCCTCTGCCTGATCCCTTGCCCTGCTTGTGCTCTCTCTCTCTCTGACAAATACGTGAAATCTTAATAAGAAAAAGAACAAGGAACTTTTCTTGTCAGCACTCAAAATTTAGACTCCGGTCAATACAGCTCTTCTGCATTGCTGGCTCTGGGGGTGCATCTGTAGGTGAATTTGAAGATTCCTCTTGCCTTGGGATTTCTAAGAATTCTAAGAAGTTACTTTGTAAGCAAAATAGAGGAAAGCTTTGCATTTATTCACCCTCATATTCATCCATGTACATCTATCCTTTCATTCATCCATCCATCCACCCACCCACCCATCCACCCACCCACCCATCCACCCACCTACCAATCCACCCATCATCCATCCATCCACTCACCCACCCACCCATCCATCATGCGTCTGTGCATCTATGTTTCTATCCATCATCCATCATCCATCCTTCCTTTCATCCATCCGTCCATCCATCCATGCATCCATGCATGCATGCATGTATCCATCCATCCATCCACCCATCCATATATACATACATCCAATCAATGCTCATTGAACCCCAAATACCACTGGGACGAACTCTGGCTGCTGGGTGCTGGAGACACAGAAGAATCAGACACAGTCTTTGCCCTGAGGAGTTCTCAGCCTCATTCTGAAGAAAGATCAGGAGAAAAACCCTTGTAACACAACAGGATCCATGCTCTCATTGAGGCTGGTGCCGCGGGTACCCCAAGAAGCCCTTAATTCAGCCATAAGTAGACCAAGGAAGGCTTCAAGGGCAGGAGGCCCCAACATTGAGTCCTGGAGGAGAATAAAAGCTTATGTGGAAGGAGCTGGAGAAGGGCATTCCAAGACAAGGGACATATCTTTACCTCAGCCTCTAGAGACAGGTGCAGGAATGTGGTAACCGGCTGGAAAGGTAATGCCCATGTCTCTTACCTCCGGGGTTTCACACCCTGGTGTAGGGTCCTCCTAGGCAGAACCAAGGCTTCTGTGGGATGAATAGAGTACGGCAAAGATGGTGGTGTGTCTAGGTCATAAAGGGCACAGCAGTTTCCATTCTGATCTCATGAATCTCTCTGAGGGAAGCCAGTAGCCATGACATGAGGACATTCAAAAGGTCCCACGGAGAGGAACTGAGGCTTCTTACCAGCATCCAGCACCAGCTTACCAGCCCTGGAGGCACATCTGCTTCCCTGGTCAGACTTTCCAGAGGACTGCCCCCCAAGCTGACCTCTGTCTGCTACCTCAGAAGAGACCCTCATGCCCCTCCCACATTCTTGACCCAGAGAAACTGTCAGGATTACAAATGTTTATGATTGTTTTAACTCATCATGTTTGGGACAATTTGTTATGCAGCAGTAGATAACTAATACATAGGCATGGAGAGAAACCTGATCAGTCCCCAGCACTGGCCCTTCCTTCTCTGTGCCAGCCACTGGGATAAGGACTGTGGCTGCCATGAATGGTTCTCTCCAGAACCAGAGCTCAGATGGAAGGAATTCTTAGAAGTCATTCCCCTAATCATGCATTCCATACATATTTATTGAGGGCCCACTCTCCTGCAGCTTACCTTCTTGTAGGAGAAGACGAACACTGAAGAAACAAAGAAGTGAGTGCTATGAAGGAAAACTGAACAGGATGGGGGATGAGGGAATGTCTGGGTGTGGGTGTGGGCATTTATTTAGCTTGGGAGGTCAGGGCAGGCTACACTGATGAGGGGACACTGAGCAGAGAACTGAAAAAGTCTGAGAGCAAGCCCAGTGGATACCTAGAGAAATAGTGCTCCAGACTGAGGCAACCACAAAGGTCCCGAGGCAGGAGTTTGCTTGGCATGTTATAGGAATGGCTAGGGGGCTAGAGAGGTTGGAGTACAGTGAGATGCAGACTATGAGGTGATGAGGTCAGGGAGGTGGGCAGCAGGCCGGGTAGGGCCTCGTAAGCCACCGTGATGTGTCCAGAGAATGTAAGGTGCTTGTTCTAGGCTTGGGAAATATTTCAGCACCTTCTACACTCCCAGCTCTTTGACATTGGCCCACAGAAGCTGCAGAAAGGTTGCTCTGAGACACACATTAACTGAGGACTAGTGAGAGCCCCAACCTGAGTTATGGCCAGCTGGAATATGCCTTGCAGCCATCCTTGGCATCTGCTCCAGGGTGCGGAGGGGGAAGATACCATTTCGGCCTCTCTTCCACCATGTGGCTGCATCTCACTCCTTCTACAGTAGAATGCAACATCCTCAGCCTAAAGTTTGAGGCTCTTCTCACTATGCCTCCAGTTGATGTTTCTAGCCTCATCTCCTACTAGAGTCCACCTTGCAGGCTGAACTTCCCTTCCCCTCCCCCTGTGTAGATGCCCAACATCCTTCTCCTCCTTTGAAGCTGGACACCTTCCATGTGATGTTTCCCAGCAGCCTCCAGCCCCAGCAGAGGCTCTGTTCTTTCCCTAATTCCCACCTCACATGGAAGTTTCTTCCAGCTTGTGTCGTTTCTGGTGGTATGTCTTCGTCATTCTCATCCTTGTCTCCCTGTAGGGAATGTGTGCTTTTCCTTTGGCTACCTGATGGAGCTATAATCTGTACACTGTTTCGTTCATCCTTTTTGGTTCTGATGTTTTGTGAATTCTGACTAATGGGTACAATGTGTAATTACTACTATAGTCAGGATACAGAGTATTTCCACTCCTCTTCCAGAAGTCCCTGGTGCCCCTTTACATCAACTTCTTGAAACTACTGTCCGTGTGCTGAGGTCGCCATAACAGAACACCATAGACTGGATGGCTTGAGCAATGGAAATTTATTTTCTCACAGTTCTGAAGGTTAGAAATCCAAGACCAAGGTGTCAGCAGGGTTGATTTCTGGCCAGACTACTTTTCCTGACTTGTAGATGCCCACATTCTCACTGCGTCCTCACACGTCCTTCTCCCCATGAGCACGTATGGAGAGAGAGCTCTCTGGTGTCTCTTCCCCTTCTCATAAGGGACAGAACTATCTGATCAGGACCCTACCATTTTGGACCTCACTTATCCTTAGTCACTCCCTAACAGCCTTAACTCCATTTAGAGTCACGTTGGGGGTCAAGGTTTCAACATGTGAATTTTGGTAGGACACAATTCAGTCCGTAACACCACTGATCTATTCTCTGCCCCTGTAATTTTGCCTTTTTTAGAATGACAAATAAATTGAATTTTATAGTATACAGACTTTTGAGTCTGACTTATAGGCATAATAGGTATCAATATTTCTTTCTTTCTTTTTTTTAAAGTAGGCTCCGCACCCAGCATGGAGCCCAGCTTGGAGCTCGAACTCATGACCCTGAGATCAAGACCTAAACTGGAATCAAGACACTCAACTCACTGAGCCACTCAGGTGCCCCAGAAATCCACGTTTCAATGTGTGTATCAGTATTCCATTAATTTTCATTGCTGAGTAGTATTCCATTATGTAGCTGGACCATAGTCTGTTTTTCCAATGATCAGTTGAAGGACATTTGGTTGTTCCCAATTTGGGGCAATTTTGAAGAAAGCCACAAAAACTACAAACACATACAGGTGTCTGTGTGTATGTAAGTGTTCATTTTCTTGGGTAAATACCTAGGAGTGGGATTTTGGGGTTCTATGGTAAGTATAATTTTTTAAAAGATTTTATTTATTTATTTACTTGACAGTGAGAGAGATCACAAGCAGGCAGAGAGGCAGGCAGAGAGAGAGGGAAGCAGGCTCCCTGCTGAGCAGAGAGCCTGATGCGGGACTTGATCCCAGGACCCTGAGATCATGACCTGAGCTGAAGGCAGAGACTTAACCCACTGAACCAACCAGGTGCCCCGATAAGTACAATTTTATAAGAAATGTGCCAAACTGTTTTCCAAAGTGGCCACACCAATGTATGAGAAATCTAATTCCTGTGCATTGTCAAGTTTTATTTTTTTCAAAATAAATAATTTATCGTTGTCTTGGTATTCTAGGAGATAAGAGGTATTTCAATAAATACACTTCCCCTGACAACTGATGATGTTGAACCTATTTTCATGTGTTTATGTGCCAGCCATTTATCTTCTTTGGTGCCATGTTTATTCAAATATTGGGTTCGTTTTTTATTGTGTAGTTTTTATTTTCTTATTATTCAGTTTTGAGAGTTCTTGAAATATTTTGGATACACGTTCTTTGTCAGATATGTGCTTTGCAAGTATTTTCTCCCAGTCTATGGCTTGTCTTCTCATTTTTAAAAGAGTGTCTTTCAATGAGCAGAAGTTTTTAGCTTTTATAAAATCCAACTTATCAATTTCTTCTTTCATAGGTTTTCTATATAAATCTTTTTATTGACTGTGCTTTTAGCGCCATATCAAAGAAATCTTTGCCTAACCCAAGGTTACAAAGATTTAGCTCCTCTGTTCTCTTCTAGAAATTTTACAGATTTAGATTTTACATTTTGGTCTATGATTCGTTTCGAGCTTCTTACGTATTTGTGTTTATAATTTTCATAAAATTTGGAAAATTTTCAGATATTATTTCTCAAAATATTTTGACTATCTTTCCTTGCCTTTCTGTTTAAGACTCCATCAGCATGAATCTTAGACCTTGTGATGTGGTCCTGCAGGTAACGAATTGCCATTTATTTATTTATTTTAGTATCTTTCCTTTCTGTATTTTCGTTTGGATGGCTTTAACATTCCTGTATCTTTGAGTTTCCTGATCTAGACCTTTAATCTGCTGAGTCTGTGCAGTGAATTTTTCATTTCACATGTTGTATTTGTCATTGCTAGAAGTCTTATTTGAGTGTATATCTTCCGTTTCTTTCTATGTTTGTGTTTTCTTTTCATTTCTTGAGCATATTTATAATATCTGTTTTAAAGTCATTGTATGTTAATCACCTCATCTCTATCATATCTGAGTCTGTTTCTTAGAACTAATTTCTCTCCTGGTTATGGGTCTCATTTTGGTGCCTGTTGGCATGTCTGGTAATTTTTGATTGTATGCTGGGCATTGTGTGTCATAGTGTTCTGAGTTTGGATGCAGTTGTCGTCTTTTACAGGGCATCAAAATTTGTGTTGGCAGGCATCAAAGTTCCTTGTGGATCAGTTTAATCCTTTTGAAGCTTGTTTTCAAGCTCTGTTCTTGAGTAGCCTATAGTGTATGACTTGTTTATCTCTATGACTACGGCATGTCATTCTGCATTTCCGCCGAATGGCCCAGGTATTCAGCAAGATCTTTCCACTCTAGCTGATAGGAACGTACATGTGCTTCAGGTGAGCGCTGGGAATTGTTCAGTTCATGGCCCTCCAGTGGTGCTTTGCCCACCCTTGTGCGGTTTCTCCTCACATATGTGAAACTAGTCTTCAGCCAAATACTCAAGGGGACGCTGTGAATGTTTCTGGAATTCTTTCTCTGTTAGTTTTTTTCCTCTTTAGTAGTCTGCCTCACAATTTCAAGTTGTCCTGGCCTCCCAAAGTACCTACCTGTGTCTTCTCAACTCAGAGAGGTCACTAAACATGCTTTCCCTGCATTATGGATGGGGCATTGTCCCCATGAAGAACACCAAGGTGACCCTAGGGCTCAACTTTGTTTTCTCCTTCTCTAGGGAATAATGGTCTTGAGCTGCTTATTGCTGAATACCTGAAAACAGCTGTTTCATATATTTTGTCTAGTTTTCTAGATTTTTAAAAATAATTCTTAAGATTTTATTTATTTGAGAGAGAGAGAGCACAAGCAGGGAAGAGGGAGAGAGGGAGATGGAGAAGCAGACTCCCTGTTGAGCAGGGGGGCCCAATCCCAGGACCATGGGATCATGACCCAAGCTGAAGGCAGACACTTAACTGACTTAGCCACCAAGGTGCCTCTCTAGTTTTTTTTTTTTTTTTAAGATTTTTATTTATTTATTTGACAGACAGAGATCACAAGCAGGCAGAGAGAGAGAGAAGGAGGGGAAGCAGGCTCCCTGCTGAGCAGAGAGCCCGACGTGGGGCTTGATCCCAGGACCCTGGGATCATGACCTGAGCCAAAGTCAGAGGCTTTAACCCACTGAGCCACCCGGGCACCCCTCTAGTTTTGTTTTTAATGAAAGAGAGTTAAGGGGTGCCCGGGTGGCTCAGTGGGTTAAGTCGCTGCCTTCAGCTCAGGTCATGATCTCAGGGTCCTGGGATCGAGTCCCGCATTGGGCTCTCTGCTCAGCAGGGAGCCTGCTTCCCTCTCTCTCTCTGCCTGCCTCTCTGCCTACTTGTGATCTCTCTCTGTCGAATAAATAAATAAAATCTTTTAAAAAAATAAAAGAAAGAGAGTTAAGTCCCATACCAATTATGTCTTCATGGATCAGGGTCAAAATTCTACCTTTATGTTTGTCTACCTGAGAAATGGGGATGAAAATACCTATCTCCTAGGGCTGCCATGAGTGCACAGCGAGACACACAGGTGTGTTGGACCCAATCCTTATAACCTTTTCAAGTTCCTTCTATTGCTTTTTTTTTTTTTTTAATCTCTTGGTTTGACCTTTATCCTTGTTGGGTCACGGCTTTGCTTTCAGACTTGGATGAAAAACACTCCACAGGGGATGGGTCTAACTTCCTGAGCATTTTCTCTTGAGATGAGACAACCTTTGGGGCAAATCTCGACCCAAAGGACATGGGACATGTAATGGGCCAGGATGTCAAATCCTCCCATCTCTCTCCTTTTTGTGGGCTCCTTTAAGGTGCGATGGTGTGGAAACCCTTCCAAAGGAGCCCCTCCCTGTCTCTTGAAAGTTTACTGTAGAGCTGCAGCTGGTGTGGTAATACACGGCATCTCCTTCTTCACATATTCTTTTCCCTCTCTCCCGTGCTCATGGACCTGGGCTTGCTCACATGAAGGGTCAATGTCTTAATCTTTCACCAGGTTCTGATTTCTAGAGGACCTTATGTCAGGGAGTAGGTGAGGGGCTTAGTGTAGGGCCTGCACCTCTGTGCATCATGAGTAAATTGTAGCTTCTGTTTCTAAGAAATGCATCTGCCGAAGCACTTCTTGGGCTGTGTTCTAGCCGGTGGTCCATGTCCAGCTCCCTTTGCTAGATGTAAGCTCCTTGGCATGAGATCGGGCACACACGTTGCACAGGGTCAGGCATGTAGCTCTGTTTGCTGACTGTCATTGACCACATTCTATTGACTGATATGAAATTGAACACAATTGCTATTGATGTTTTTTTCCCCCTGAAGCTTGTGAGTGTTTAAGTAAGAATGGGCAGTGGCTCTCCACGCACAAAACATCCAAGAATGTCAAAGTTCTAAATGTAACATGCAAGGGATTGCCTTCTGCTTTAACTTCTACTTTAAAAACACACCGTGGAGATGACTGAATTGGGAAGATGCAGTGAGCACTCTTGTGCAGTTCAGGGACAGGTCAGGGAAACCCTTTCCAGCCAAGCCCCAGACAAGCAGAAGGGGCACTAAGAAGGACCCCAACCCATTTATTTTACTGACAAGAAGACTGAGGGTCAAGGTGGAACACAGTAGGCTTGGGCTCACACCTCTGGATTCCTAATTCCAGTTGTCCCTCCCATACCACAGCTCTGTGCCTAGAAATACGAAATTCAATTAAGAAAAAGATTTTATTTGTTTATTTATTTATTTGAGGGGGGCAGAAGGGGAGCATCTACCATCTCAGTCATCTTTGCGTGTGCCGTTCAGCAGCACTAAGCACGTTCACACTGTTGTGCAACCCTTCCCACCATCCATAGCCAGAACCTTTGCATCTTCCCAAACTGAAACTTGTCCCGTAAACACTAGACCCCCCTTTCCTCCCCTCCCCCTGGGCCTACCCTCCTACTTTCTGTCTTTATGATTTCGACTCTAAGTAGCTAGCTCATTTCATTGTATCCCTGAATAACATGGGAATCCTTTTAGAGAGTCCCCAGGCGACTTGACCCGGAGCTGGGTTGAGGCTCTGGGCTCTCAGGAGGGTGGGCCTCCAGAATGGTGCGGTTCGAAGCACATCCTTGACCAGGTGAACATGCCACTGGATTCCCTTTTCTTTCCTTCATATTTTGATGCAGCCCACCCTTGGTTTCCTTATTTCCTGGCCTCGGATGCCCTTCCCTGCCCACCACTGCGATACGCTGCACCCGTCCTGGGAGCGCGGGCCTCCCTGTTCTCCTTCTTGCCGGCCTCGAGGCTGTGTGCGCCGCGTGTGCCCCCTGCCCTGTGCATGTCGGTCGAGCTGTCGTGCGGGCTCCTGCGGGCTCCGCGGTGCTCGCGTTCGTAGCCTCTGCACATTGGGGGACGCACAGTCCAGTCGCACCGTGCTTTCTCTGGCTCCCGTGTGGGGTCCCGTGCGGGTGGCTTGGGCCTCCGAGGGTCCGCGGGGCGCGGGGTCTGCGTCTGCCTGCGGGGAGTGCGCAGCCGGAGCAACCTCACCCGGATTCTTGGTGCGGCCTCTAGACAGACCCACTGCGCACCGGCATTCCTCCCAAGGAAGCACGTCTGCCCCTCAGAGAAGGTGCGGGAGCTTCCCAGACACCGAAGGGGCCCTGCTAGGTAAATTAATTCTTTATTATTCCTTTCCCCGGGCTCTGGCGTTGGCCGAGCGCCCGGCGCGCAGACGCCCGCCCGCACCGGGTCTCCCGGACGCCGCAGACGCAGGGACGCAGGTGGTCCCCGCACCCCGGACGCAGAGGATGCGCTCCGAAAGGCGGACGCCAGCCCAGCCCCGTCTGCTCTGCGGAGGCTCGGGCTGGCACGCGCGTGGCTCTCCAGCATCTAAGGGTCTGGCTGCCGAGGGCACACAGGTTCACGGCCGTGTGCGCGGGCGTGCAGTTCCCCTGTCTCTGTGGGGCATCGTTTACCCCCCACCCCGCCGCCCTCGCCCCAGGGCTGCAAGCCCCCCCTGCAGTGACGATTTCGAGATGGGGTCATTCAAAACCCAAAGCGGACGGATACGTGGGGTAACCGGGGCACAAGATGAGCTTTGACCCCCAGATGTGGGGCTGGGGGGGCATGACTGCCGTGAGACCACCCCAGGCACCCCCAGGTCTCTTTACCACCACAGACCATCGCCGACTGTGTGCTGGAGGTGACCCCTCCATCAGGCACCCAGCGCCCCTCTTGTTTCTTCCCTGTCTCTCTCCCGCCCTGCCCCCTCCCGCCACGCCCACCCCCCTCCTGGAGGCAGAAGAGCAGTGTTTGAAACCCATCACACCTCTTGCCAGTCACCCCGCCCCTCTCACCTGGCTTCCTCCTCAGTAAAATGGGGGGCGGGGTGTGATCCTGCTTCCCCATGTTGAGAGGCTGGGAAGGGAGGTCAAGACTGTGCATGGGTGTTTGGGACATGCCTGACCTGGAGAGACGCTTAGGAAGGGAGGCCTGTTACCCTCCCACTCCAGGTGCTTTGTTTCTGAACCAACAAGCAGTCGCCCAGCGTGGGCATCAGGGCACAGCACTGGGTACGACCTGGCGCCTACCCCAGGTTGGTGGCCGCAGTCACGGGCTGGGGTGCCCTGCCCCGGGGTTCACATCCAAGGTTTCCCCTTACCAGCTGCTGGCCTCAGTTTCCCCAGCTACTCACGGGATGCTGGGAAAGTTAAATGAGTGAATGGTCTTAGGATGCACAGCTCAGGGCCTGGCAGACGCATCTCAGAGTTCGTTCGTATCTAACCGTGTCTGACCTCAGTGGGGGAGGCTGAGATGCAGAACTGGGCTGGACGATGGGGATTTTGTTCCTGCTGGGCCCAAGGTCAGCGTGGTTGAGAAACAGCCCAGCAAGGGAGCTGATCCGTGCGGGCTTCCTCTTGGGAGTAAGTGGTCCGGAAGCCCAGGGCGGGAAGATGCTCAGGGTGTCTGGTCTCGCAAGGGCCAGCCCTGCCGCCCGCCCGCCGCGCTCTCGATCTGGGTTCCCGGTCTGTCCTGCTGCAGCCTTCCCAGGGGAGTGGGCCAGGAAACCAGAGCTACGGGCAGGAGGCGCGGGCCGTTTCATCCACCTGGGGATGGCAGGGCGGTACAGGTGAGGCCATTGTTCCTGCGCACAGGTGGGGATAATGCGTCCTGACAGCCCCAAGGATGGGCCCCTGGCAGCCCTGCCAGCCTGGCCCGAGCCCCAGGCTGCCCTTCGTGGGCACCCGCGTTCCAGAACGTCCTGTGAGTGCTCCCCACGGCCCAGCCTCTTCATGTTCTTCCAGCGCCCGCGGCTCGGACACACCTGGGAGCAGCGTGGCCCATTCACTAAGCGCTTTGGCGGAGGTCACCATCAGCCAGGGACAGAGTGAGTATTGTCAAGGGCGCCAGCCCAGCCTTTGTGCCCTCCAGGCTGCCCCTGACTGCAGGAATTCCTCGTGCTCACCCTCATTCACACCAGGAGGGCGCCCACGGCCGTGGGGGCGGCCTCCTGCCCTCCCTCCCTGTGATGATGCCTTTGGGCTGGAGGCTGAAGTCTTAGCCAAACGAGCCTCACCCACCTTTCTCCAAAACCTAATTGCCACGCTGTGTCTGTGATGGGCACAGGCCCAGGGCCAGGCCTGCCAAGAATCTCCCCGTGTGAATAGCTCGCAGGACATCTCCTGTGGGAACCAGGAGTCACACAGGGCCTGGCGTCTGTCCCCAGCCTGTCTTGTGACATTAGGCAGATCAAAGCCCCATTGTAAAAAGTCATGTTCGCTCTGTTTGTCCGCCTGGAGCCCATGTCCTGGGACGGCCCTTCCCTCCCCTTGGATTCAGAGAGGGAGCTGACCACCGAGCCGTGGGCCCCCACATTACCTCTGGAAGGAGCCCCACCGAAAGTGAAATCGTCTCTCCTGGGTTTGAGGCCGCGGCACACCCTGAGAAAGAATGAGACAGCGTGGGGCAGCCCGGCTCCCCAGTGTCTCCAGGGGAGCAAGCTCCAACTTGGCTCTACAAGTAGCAGCTGAAAGGCAGAGAAAAACGTCACGGACGCTGAAATCACCAGGGTGTCCTGAGCCAGCGATGAGGGAAGGGCCGCTGGAAGGGGCCGGGGGCGGCGACCTCGGCCCAGCAGCCCTGGGAGGGCGGGCAGAGAGGAAAGCAGGCTCGGACAAGCCTGAGCAGCAAGCGGCAGGAAGGCATGAGGTCCTCCCAAGGGGCAGCTTCCGTTGCTCCCACGTCCCACGGCTGGGTATCCAGCAAGGGGGAGCCCATCACGACCCATGTGGCCCTGCATGAGCTAGGAGGCCCTTGACACATCCTACGGCCCGCAGATCTGTCGGTGTTGGCTGGCTGGAATGCAAGCTGAGTGCCGGGACAATGCGTAGGTCTCGGTCAGGTGTGTGTGCCTCCCGTCTGCGTCCCTGGTGTATTAGTCAGGGTACGCTAAGTTTTGCTGCAGTAACAAGTTCACCTCCCAGTCGCAATGGCTTAGCACCACAAAACTTCATTTCCCTCTCCCACAGAGCTCAGACCGAAGGGCCGGCTTCCCAGGGCAGCTGTCCAGCATGTGGTGACCCGAGACCCAGGCCATCTTCGTCTCTTGGTTCTGCTGGAGGACGTGTGTGTGAGGCTTCTTGCCGCCGTGCCTGGAAGCGACACGTCACTTTCGCTCACTTCTCACTGTCCATAACTTCTCGTGTGCTCTCTTTCTTCCCTTTCCTGGGCAGTGCAGTGAGCGCCCAAGAAGGAGGACCGGGAAATGGGATCCGGTGTGTGTCTACGATGGTGTCTATCACACACAGCAGGATCCTCTCCTCTGTTTTAGAAGCCAAGGAGGTGGTTCCTGGACAGGGAGGTGATGTGAACCAGGCCAACAGAGGGAGTCGGCAGAGGTCACAGTGGATCCAGCCTAATTCCTGTGCTGGTGTTTTTTGGTGGGCCACAGTGCCACATTACCTAGATTCTCATCTGGTATGTGAATTCTGTTGCCCCAGATGTCCCTTCTCTTCCTGGGAAGCCCCATGCAGGGACCATTCCGCTGCTGGGTGCTCCCCTCAGAAGCACCGTGTCCTCTTGTCTGGGGCCTGGGACTCACTGGCGGTGCTGTGCACATCGATGAAGGCAAGCCATAGCAGACTTCTGGTCTGGACCTCAGATGGCTAGAACGAGCAGAGAATATGCCACCATTGCTCATGTGTGGCACCCCAGGGGCAGGGAGGGGTGTGGCTGCCCAAAAGGTGCTGTTCAGCAGAATGGGGCTTTGGACAGGTGTTATATTGTGATTTATAATAAGAGATGTGGATTTGGTCTTTGTCCCCTTTCCTGGCACAAATCTCCTAAAACCCTTGGAATTTCCCGTGAAGAGAGCATAAAGGTGTCTTTTGCTACGTCAATGAGGCAACTTTTGGAAAGCACCTCAGGAGCAAGGCTGGTTGCCAAGGGAGCCGGCCCGGTGGTTAGAGGGCGGGAGGCTCCAGTAACACCGCCCTCGAGGCGCTGGAGGCTGAATCACCTGCTGTTGGCCAATAATGAGTTAATCGATGAAGCCTCCGTGAAACCCAAAAGCCTGGGTTTGGAGAGCTTCTGGGCTGGTGGAGACCTGAGGGGAGTAGAAGGGCACGGGAGCTCCACGCTGCTTCCCCACACCTTGCCCTATGCGTCTCTCCCATCTGGCTGGTCCTGATTATGCGTAGTGTTCTACTAAGTGAAGTGTTTCTCTGAGTTGTGTGACTAAGGTAAAATCAGATCATTAGGCGGGGCCCTAATCTCATCTGACAGGTGTCCTTACCTGTAAGGAGAGATCAGGACACAGACACACACACAGGGTGGATGGCCTGCGCACGCCAAAGAGAGAGGCCTTGGGAGGAACCAGCCCTGCCCCTGCCTGGCTCTTGGACTTCCAGCCTCCAGGAACCGGAGGACAAGAAACCCTGTGGTTTAAGCTGCCCTGTCTGTAGGACCTTGTGCAGCAGGTCTTGCTGACTCTAAAGATACGTGGTTGCAAAGCTGTGGTCTGTGAGAAGATCCCACCCAGGGTGGTGGGGCACAGTGGAGAAGTAGAGGGACCCTGGCAGACCAAGGCCTGGTACCCCAGGATGCTGAAGAGTGACAGGACAGCGTGTGTGCCACGGGCTCCATGGTGGACCGGGTCTAGTCCCGGGCCAGTTCACAGCAAGGTCAAAGCCACGCTGAAGTGCTATTTCAAGAAGTGGCAGTGACTCTGGATGTGCATGGCTCTCTGCAGATCTGTGCGATGCCTCTCATGTGCTTCCCAAGTGCCGCGTTGGTGCCAGCTTCCCCGTTGAGTGTGGAGGACCCTGACAGAAATAGCAGTGATGGCCTCTTCGACTCACACGCCGCAGGCCTTCCAGCCATGGAGAGGACCACCTCCTCGTCACCTCTGACCCTCACCACAGCCTGGGATGTCCTCACTCTACCTGGCACAGCCTGGTGAGGCCTGGGAAGCCTGGGCTCATACAGCTGTTGGGGTCCCCACCTGGGATTCGAACCCGGGTCTATGGGACCTTGGAGCAGAAGCCCCTGGCCATTCAAGACTTGGCCTTGCTGCATGTGGGCATCTACCAAAGGGTGGTTCTTGGTCGCTTTTGAAAGATGCTGGCATCGATGGCAGCTCCAGATTGGACCCCAAACCTCCCACCTGGTATGCCAACCCCCAGGGTTGGGGTCTGGGCCCAGGGTTGCACTTGAGCTCTAGGCTACCAGAGCCCCGATGCAGGGAGAGAATGTGGAGTTAGGGACATGGGGTGTTCAGGACTGCCCCTCTGTTGGACACAAAGGTTATGGCTTGTCTGGTAGCTCTGGGAACAAAAGGGCTGTGTCTGGGTCCATGGGAACAGCTCTGGCCCTCTGTGTGTGCTGATCAGAGACCCCAATCTCAATGGCAACTCAAGCTCAGAGGCAATCCAATTACTGCATTCTGGAGCCATAGCCACCCCTTCCTCTTGGGGGTCCCTGTTTCCCCAGACCCGGCTCTTAATTGGCCCCTGGGAGGAATCTGAGGGATGGAGTCCTGTTCCCGGGGCCCCTGCAGACACTGGGGAGGAGAAGGAGCCATCAGGGCTCCCAGAGGAGAATAAGGCCCCCCCCCCCCGTCCAGGATTACCCACCCTGTCAGCCAGAGAGATGGGCCACAGCCACCTCCCGTGGGCCACAACTCATGTCACTGAGCTCCTGTGCACCTGTCCTGCATGGAACTGAGCTCTATATGGGCCGGCACCTCTCTGGATGAGCTCTGGTCCAGTGAGGACCTGGGCTTCAGAGTCACAGGCAAGCAGCAGGGGAGCCACTCTGAGTTCTACCTGCGTGATCTAATGGAGGCCTGGTGTTGGCCTCTGAGCCTCACCCATGCTGTTCCTTCCAACTTCCCTAGGTGGCTCTCATCTTCTCCAGGGTGGGAAGAAAGTGCAGGTGTCCTGCATGCCAGCCCTCTGCCCACAATGTCATGTTTTGTCCTCCAAGGATTCCTGTGACTGCTCAGGCCCTTCCTGGGCCAACCAGTTGGACTCACCTTGGGGTCAGCCAGAGGCCACTACCGTGACCTGTTGGGGAAGGGCAGAGCCTTACTTTCAGACCTGGGGTTGATTTTCTGAGATTTCCTGAGAAGATATTTATTGGGAGAGGAAGTTGCAAGAGGTGAGAAATTCACCCAGAAAGTTGAGGAATTGGATACTTAGAGAAAAAGGCTTTTCTCACAAGGGGCTGTGTCTCCTTGAACCTACACACCTGCAGATTCCTGGCACTCACTGTTTATCTGCCAGAGATTAAAAACCTGAAAAAGTCAGCTATTAGCATGCAAATCCCAGAACTGGCCTGATGTGATTTGCATAGGAACAAAAGCTCCCTCTGATATCCTGGGGCCCAGGAGGTCTCAGTCTTCAGAATAGCCCCAACTTCCAAACCCAGTGGGGCTTCCTGCCCAGGCCTAGGGCAGCCATTCTCAAGGTGGGGTCACCTGGGCATGGGGTAGAAATGCAAAATCTCTGGCTCCTCTTTAGACTTGTTGAATCAGAAACTTGGGGGGGGGGAGGGTAAGTGGAGAGGTAGTCCATGTTCATGGATTGAGAAACCCAATATTATTTGATCTGTCGATTCAACCTGAACCCAGTCAAAGCCCCAGCAAACTGTTTTGTAGGTGTTGAGGAATGATTCTAAAACCCATGTGGAAAGGCATGGGTAAGAGAGTAGGTAATGCAGTTCTGAAAAAGATGAGACTTTGGGACAAGGTCAACAACCTGCGTTTTAACAAGCCCTCAGGTGAGTCCTGGGCACAGTCTGGGGACCACTGGAAAAGCAGAGAAGCTGGGGTGTGGGAGTGGAGGGAACCATATTTGGAGGCTGAAGTGTTCAAGGGCTTCCTCCTAGCCTGTCTCACCTGGTGAGTGGGCATCTCCATTCTCCCTCAAACACACCCCAAGATTCCTTTTGGGGCAGGGGAGGGAGTGAATCTGATTGGGCCAAGTTGAAGTTTTCTCTAGCACCAAGGATTGATTGAGGAAAAGGTGAAGTACATTCTACATTACTAAAGCCTGTTTCTATTATAGGTGTTTTAAACTCCAGTGTAATTCCGGTGTCCTTCACAAGCCTTGCCTGGCCACTGTTCTGATTCATACTGATATCTTCTAAAGGGCTACGGTCACTTTCTTCCCCCTGGACTTCTCCTGACCTCCTGCTGGCATCATCTACCAATGTTTCTCCCATGCTGGTCACCAGAGTGGCCTTCCTAAAACACAGTGCTTTAAGAGTTTTTGTGTGTTCTGTGTACTCAATTTTATTTATTTATTCATTTATTTATTTCCTTTAATGGCTTCTGGGTTTCCTGTCTTGTGTAGGGAGACTTTTTGCACTGTGAGGTTATAAGCATATTTATCATTATTGTTTTCCATATGCTTGTAGTTTATAAAGAAAAAACACAAAACTCCTTTACCTTTAACTCATTTGGAAATTATTCTTGTGTACGGTGTGAGTTAGGGATTTAATTTTGTCCATGGTCTCAGCTCTTTTATTTTTTTAATTTTTATTTTCAAAAATTTTAAAAGATTTTATTTTTATTTTTTTGACACACAGAGAGAGAGAGAGAGAGAGAGACAGTGAGAGACAGACACAAGCAGGGGGAGTGGGAGAGGGAGAAGCAGGCTTCCTGCTGAGCAGGGAGCCCCATGTGGGACTCGATCCCAGGACCCTGGGATCATGACCTGAGCAGAAGGCAGAGGCTTAAAGACTGAGCCACCCAGGCACCCTGTCCCAGCTCTTTTAAACAAAAAATTGGTCGTTTGTCTGTTTTAATTTCCTACATATACTGAGAGGAACCTCTGAACTCTGTTTTTCCTGCTAATCAGTTTGTTCCCATGTCAGGAGGACACCATTTAGTTACCATAGCTTCAGAATAAGTTTGCATATCTGGTCGGTCGCACCCTCTCATGGTCCCCGTTTCCTTCTTTTCTTTTCTTCTCTGTTCTTCTCCTCCCCCTCCCCCCACCTCCTCCTCCTCCTCCTCCTTCTTCTTCAGATTTATTTATTTATTTTAGGGAGAGAGTGTAAGCAGGAGGGGCAGATGGAGAGAGGGAGAATCCCAAGCAGAATCCACGATGATCACAGAGCCCAATGCCGGGTCTGATCCCACAACCCTGAGATCATGACTTGAGCCAAAACCAAGAGTCAAATGTTTCACCTGCCGCACCACTGAGGGGCCCTCAGTCTCCCTTTCTAAAGCCATCTTAACAATTTCTGAGATTGATTTTTTTTCCTCCCCGAACATCAGATTCACACAGCCCAATTCCCCCACCCCCCAAAAAAGATTTGGTTTTATTTTAAAAGAAATGACACAAACCCAAACTCAGAGCCTTGCTGGGATTCTGAAGGGAAGAAAGTAAGTGTATCAGTCCCTGAAGATTTGGCCAACCAACTGTGATACTAGATCCCTCTCAGAGAACATCTCTCTCCACTCATTCAGCCCTTGATTTAAGTTCTTTAATGGCATTTAATCATTTTGTCCTAGAAATCTTGTATACTTCTGATTAGACCTGTTTCTAAGTATTTCATGGCCAGCTCAGCGAGATCAGGGCATCGGGACGTGGCAGGCCTGGGAGAAGCAGAGCAAGGTCTGCCACGTGGTGATAAGGCGTGCGTCTAGCAGGTGCTAATTGTGGGGTCTCACTGGCCTTCAGGGGCCACACTCTCCTGTAAGCCCAGCTCATGGGGGTTTCCAGGGCTGCGTTTGGTTTTGATGTTGGACCCTTTGTGCTCAAACTCGCTGTCATACTACACGTGGGGCATCAGGATCATCTGGAATTTGCCAGGTTGGTGGTGGCATGAAAGGGTGGGCTCTTCCCTTGTGCTCCCAACGTACCCCCTCTTGCTGCAGCAGATAGCAGGGTTAAAGCTCCTGGGGTCCTTTAAGACTCAAAGGGCCAGACAACAGGTTTGACTCAATGGCATGGAGGGTTTGGAGGGGTCTGAGCCTGAAGCCAGCGTCCCAGCTGGTGGCCATCCCCCCATCTGCTTATTTCCCACGGCTCCCATCCCCAGAGTTGGGGCACAGAGTCAGACCTTGCTACCCCTTGTAGCTTCCCCTATAGCTGCCCAGACCCCAGAACAACCAGGACCTCGGCCTCAGTGGGCTCCCGCTGCCCCGTCCACCCATCCGTCATCCCTCTGCCCGCCGAGTGTGCTCAGGCTGCTACCACAAAGCTCCATAGACATGGGTGTCTTATAGATGACAGAGATTTATTCCTCACACTTCTGGAGGCTGGGGGTCCAAGGCCAAGGCTATAGCAGACTCAGTGTCTGGTGAGAACCTGTCTCCTTGTTTGTGGACCATGACTGCTCACTGTGTCCTCAGGTGGAGGAAGCAGCAAGAGTGCTCTCCTGAGCCCCTTTCATAGGGCACTAATCTCATCCGGTAGGGCTCCAGCCTTGTGACCTGATCACCTCCCACACACCCCACCTCCTCAAACCATCACTGTGGGGGTTAGGATTTCAACATATAACTTGGGGGGACACGAACATTCCTTCTATAGGACCATGTGTCCTCTCCTCACTCATCCCTTCAACGGTCCAGCCTCCCCACAGCCCCCTACCCATTCCACACTCAGTGAGCTTGCGCTGCTGGGACGCCTGGTAGGGGGCAGTTGAGTGGACAAGGCCATGGCAGACCCATGCTTGGGGCCATGACAGAGAAGCTGTTCCCATCTGGGGTTTTGGAAAGCATCAGTCGATCCAACACCCACTCCCTGCTGTGTCTCAAGCTAACTGATAGGACCCTTCGTTGCTCTGTAGACTCAAATGGCTCCTCTTGGGCTTCAAGGAGGCAGAAGGTGCCACATTAGAGCCCAGACCAGGGCATCCTCAACCCACGTAAACCCTGGCACCCTCCCTGACTTGCTCTGTGACCTCAAGAAGGTCGCTGCCTGCCCCACCCCCCACCTGGTCCCCACTGCCCCCATCACGAAGGGATTTGGGTTGGCTGCTTTCCAAGGCTCCTTCTGGGTCCCTCTGGGTCCTTCTGGGTCCCTCCCCCGCTTCGGCCATGCACTGAGCAGACTACCCGACTTTCAAGCTCAGCGTTCCTCCCCCGCCTCCCACCTGCCCTGGGGTGGAAACGCCGACTCCGCATTTTCCCAAATGTCGCATGTTTCTGCCCATCACACCCTCCCTCTGTCTTCCTGTCCTGCTCATTGTCTAGTCCCCGGCCCATGAGCTGACGACACGCAGGGCCTTCTGGCGCCAGAGCGAGCGCGACGCTGGGATGCGCCCCGTGCGGGGTCCTGGTGCTCCAGCCTCTGTCCTTGTTGCTGCCCCAGGTCATCCCAGGGCTGGTGGTTCTTTCGGCTACTTCTGGGACATCCCAGGGCCCCAGCTCACATGAGGCTCTGCGTGCCGTGGCCTGAGGGGGCCCTGGACCCTGCGATCGAGGCCTCCCTCTCGTCCCGGACAGAGCGACAGCAATGGGGCTCAGAGGGAGACTTTGAGCATCATTGCTAACACTGTATGTAGTCAAGGCACTAGGAGGACCCAGGTGGACCCGGCACTGAGTCCTGGCATCCCATGCTTGGCACAGAGAAGGTGCATGGGAAGACATTACGGACAGGCTGAACCACCAGCATCCCTGGTTTAGGGCTGAAGCTGGACGCTGGAGGAGGAGCCAAGGAGAGGAGAGGCCTGTGAGGGCAGTGATGGGGGGCAGGGCAGCTTCTCATGCTCACATCGCTGCCTACGCTCCCCTCATCACGCTGTGGCTCCAGGGTCCAGAGCTGAGTTTGACCAAGGACGCTTGGCGGACAGAAGCTTCCAGAACCAGCGTGCATTGCACCGTGGGAGGAACACGTCCATCCGTCACAGCTGTGACTTGCCAGGACCAGCTGAACAACTAGTTTTATCTGTGTGTCTGGGCCAAGTGTGGCCATCCTGGACGTCTCTCGGGTGGCAGGTTGAAGGTGACGTGTCAGCGCAGAGGGCACCCCCTCACCTCCTCGTCTTTCCATCCCATTCTGTGCACCCTTTTTATCAGAGAACTTACCTTGCAGGCCGTAACTTACTAGCTGTTGTTCTACCCCTTGAAGCGTCTATCCATCCCCTTCACGTTGCTCGGTTTCTAGGGCGGAAATGACCTTTCCCACGTCCTGCAAATACGCGTCACCACGTGGTGGGCGGTGACCACGGAGAGAGCCGGGCAGGGGTTCCCAGCACTGCTGAGTGCCTACTGCATGCACTGCCCAGCACCGAGCACTTTGGGGCCCCCCTGGAACTCACAGTCAGGACTCGGGAGTTGGGCTGACAGTGACCACGTGGAGGGTCTCCTGGCTGCGCGTAGTCTCAGCTGAGGAGCCCAGAGACGGAACGGGGTCCCCCAGGGGGTTAAACTGGGTGCTTCAACAAGCACCACTGAGCCCCTCCTGTGTGCCAGGCAGGTGTCGGTCCACCTGGACCCTCCTGGTGCAGGCAGTGGTCTAGTGAACAATACACATGTCATTTCGCTCCTGGGGAGGGCCAAGGAGGTGTAGGGAACTGAGTGGGGGGGCCTGTCTCCGGAGTCGGCGGGGACCTGGGGCAGAAGTCAGCCCTCCGAGTTGTCGTGGAAGGCAGGGTGCTGCTGGCAGACGCACAGGGTAGGAGTGGCCCGGAAAGACAAGACAGGGACAGGAGGCCAAGTCACAGCTGGGACATTACCGGACTTTATCCTGGAGCCGTGCGGGGCGTCACACTCCAAGGGGCCTGTGCTGGGCTGCAGGCTCCCTTGCTGCTGGCCGGAGGCTCCTCATCATTTTGGAACAAGGGGCATCGTGCTGTCCTTTCCTCTGGATCTCCAGGGCTCCTGCTCCACCCAGGAGTCCAAGCCCAGCCAGGGACTGGCGTGGGAGCCCAGGCTCTGCCCACAGTCCCATCCCGGTGTGTGGGAGGAGCGCTGGCATGGCCATCGGGCTGGGACCTGTCCTCTTCGCCGGGCAGGGCTGACGGTCTGCTAGGTGCGCCTTTCCAGGGCCCATTCCCCTGGCGTTCAGCTCCGCACGGCCTCACAGCCTAGGGTTTCACAGGGAGTGTGCTGTCGGGTGGGAGGTGGCTGCAGGACAGAGGGTGCGTGACTGGGAAGGGGTGTGTTCTTTTCAGGCCAGGATGATATCTGAACCTGGGTCACATTCTGGAAAGCTTGGCTTCCGCAGGGCTCTGGGCTCGCCATGGTCGCGCAGGTCTGTCGGCCGACCAGCGGGGGCACGGGGCGATGGAATGCCACCCAGAACAGTCCCTTCAGTTTGGTCTAAAGGACAGGAATTCATGTCCTGGTGCTCGGAGTCGTGTGACCAGAGCCACTTGAGAATAATTCCTAGCCTCAGCTTGCTCATCTACACAGTGGGCATAACCATCAGTCTCCAGGGAGGAGGATGAGAGCCTTGGAACTGGGCTGGGAGGCCCTCTTGGGGGCCCCCAGCCAGGCTGGGCACGTGCAGGGGCCTTTCTGTACCTCCTAAAGTTTTGGTCTCTGGCCGTGAGTTGCAGGCTCTGCTAGGCCGCATCTCCGGGCCCCAGGAAGGGCTGCCGTTTGGCCCCACGTTCTTGGTGGTGGTGGCGTCATGGGCTTCGGGGCCACAGAATCTTTGGAGCAGGGACACAACTCTAGGCAAGGTGGAGACATTTCCTCCACCGGTCCCTGGGTGTGGGAGGGGCCGGGCCGGTAGCCTGCGCCTGGTCCCTGGGGTCTCTGGGTCTCCTCCGACCCAGCTTCACATGGGGCTGTTTGGGGCTTCACCAGAAACTTGGGCTATTTCTCAAAGAGGGTTCCAGGGAACACTGGTCCCAGAAGATGTTCCAGGAGGATTCTGGAGGTCGAAGTGGCTTGAGAAACTGCTTGCTCTGTCCTCCGGGAGGGCCTAGTCAAGGCGCCAGCCAGTCCACAGTAAAGACTTGGCTTGTCTTGTGACTTCCAGCCGCCTGGGTCCTGTCTGCACCCTGTGGAAACCGAGTCTGCCTTGGGAAGCGTTGGCCGCGCGCGTCTGCGCCTGCCCTGCCCTGCCCTGCGTGCGGGGCAATGGGCTTTCCTCCCCAGGCTTTGGGCTTGGGGGTGCACCTCGTCTGGACGAGGGGTTCGCTGCTGCCCCTACTGCATGCTTCGGAGGGCTCCTCCCCCCCTCCCAGAGCCGGGGACTCTCCAGAATCTTCCATGCTGCCTGGGGCCGAGAGAAGTGTGCAGAGGGGGCCGGGAAGCAAGCCGCGTGGGCAGAGCGGGGTTTCCCAGTTCTCAGCTTCAGAGCTGGATGGCCCGGGGCTGCCCAGAGGCCAGTGAGGGACCAGCGACCCATGGCAGGCTCGGCAGGCTCTGTGCGTGGGAGCCGAGCTAGGGAGAGGCTCAGCAAGGTCAGAGGAGGGAGGCCAGGTGTGCAAGGGGATTTGGGAAGGGGTCAGGGATCGAGCCTCCGGAAGCTTCACTCGGAACATGCCTGGGAGTCCGCCCGCTGCCCCAGGGGCAGGGAACAGGATTTACCTGTGTGAGCTGGAGCAGATCCCGGACATTGGCAGGTGGGGTGTGGGGAGGAACAACAGAGCAGTGGGGGGTTGAGAACGCGGGCACCAGCCCAGTAGTGAACACCCCATCTCTGGAGGTATTTTAGCAGGAACCTCATGAAGCTGTCAGCCAGGCAGAGACATCCCAGGATGGAGGCTAAGAGCATGCGCGGTGGTCTCCGTGCGTTTACTCACCACCCACCAAGTGCAAGACACAGGTCTGGGTTTGAATCCCCCCTTTTCCTCTCCTCACTCTGCAACCCTGGGCTGCTCACTGAACTTCTCGGAGTCCTGGCTTCCTCACCTGCGAAACGTCTGTGGTTTCTATCCCTTTCCCTGCTGGGGAGAATGCCTGAGAACCAGGGCCTCCAACACCCCTTGGGGAAGTTCAGGTCCTGGGTCAGACCATAGCGGGTACTCTGGCCGAGCAGGAGGCGGAGAGCAGCTGCGGGCATGAGGAGGAACCCCACTGGGCTTGCCTTCAGCCTCTAGCTGTACCACCCTGGCCCTCATGTGGCCCCATGAGACGCCCCATGAGGATCTCCGAGAAGAGCCGCCCAAAGAGGCCCTCCCTGCCTTGGTGGTCCAGCTTTCCCTCCCTGAGCTCACAGCGAGGGCCCGTGAGCGGCAACGGGGGCCCAAGAAACAGCCCTGTGTGCCCTGTGGCTGGGCGATGGTGAGGGTCTCTAGGGGGCTTGGTTTACCGAGTGCTGTAATGGGGAGGCATGCGGCCTCTGTGTGTGGGAGTGGGGACCCCAAGCCTGTGACAGGTCCCTCCTCAGGGGCTGGCCTGCTGTGGGAATGGTCTGGCTCAGGTTCCGTGTGCTCAAGCAGATTGACAAGGTCCAGGGCCTGTGCTCTGCCTCCCAGGGGATAAGATTGATGGCTGATCAGTGGGGGGCGGGCAGCTGAGTCAGGGTGTGCTGGGAACGGCGAGTCCGGGGCTCCTTTCCGGTCCCTCCTTCTCCTCCCAGGCCTGGCCTTGGCCTTTTGGTTGGGATCTCAGAGGGGGAGGGCCTGCTACCCCACGGCTGCCCTGAGATGGTGACGGCACCACGGCAGGAGGTCAGCCTCAGGGACCCACCATGCTAAGGCCACGAAGCGTACGGAAGGGGGCACAGCCCTTGTTCCTGCAGCCGGCCCCAGGGCCTCCTGCTTCTACTGCCTGCCTTTTCCCCCTGCCTCTGGGGCAAGTGTGGCACATCGTGACCCCCATACGCTGCTTCCCCTCCCGCAGGCAGACCTAGGACCTCCCAGACTCTTGCACTGTAAAAAGTGGTAAGTCCCTAACCTAGGCCGGCTTCCAACGTGCGTTCAGGGTAAAGACGGGAAGGCAGTACCTGGGGGAGGGGCGTGGTGTGCAGAGACGGCCCGACGAGGTGAGGAGCCTGGGCACACCAGGCGTCTTCTCCTGGGCCAGCTGTTTTTCCCTCACAGGCTGTGGTGACTTGTCCTGGCCAAGGCCTCAGCCTCCCGACCCTAGGAGCACTGGGGGCTGTAGCCGCAGATAAAGTGAGGGCCCCCAGGGCTCCACCAGCTGTCAGTCTTGTCCTCACCCCTGTCGGCGTGCCTACTGGAGCAGCAGAGGCCCAGAGATGGGCGTCACCCTCCAGGGACAGATGTCAGGGATGGGGACACCCCCTCTGCCATCTGGGACTCTCACTCTGGCTTCTTCAGCCGGATGGGAAAGGAGCTGCTGGTTCACCTGTGGTTCACCTCCTAACTTAGCAGCCTGGACTTGGCAATGTTGGAGAAGAGGAAAGGGCCCCGTGTAGACCCCCACTACACACTCCACCTGCCACAGGTTCATTGGCACAGTAGAGGGGATACTGAGTCCAAAAGGTGACTCTGACATAAGGTCTGGGCAACACCCGGACTTCAGAGCAGGATCTTGCTTGGGGGAGACAGTAGGTATTTGAGAGTCTCTTATGCAACCAGGATTAGATCAGAAGGGACCCATCCATCCACTCACCACCTCACTTTCCATCCACCCTCCAGGCGGTCTTCTGTTTTTGATACAAATCCTCCATGCAGTCCGCCACCGATCCATTGGTTCATTAATCCATTCATTACGTGCTTACCTGTCTCTTCAGTCATCTTTCAGCCCATCCATTCAAAGGTCCATCCGTCCATCCATCCATCCATCATCTGTCTATCCGTCCTACCCATTCATCCATCCATCCTTCCATCCCTCCGTTCTACCCATTCATGTATCCATCCTATTTGTCCATCCATCCACCCATCTATCCATCCATCCATCCATCATCTGTCTATCCATCCATCCATCCATCCATCTATCCATCCATCCATCCATCAACTGTCTATCCATCCATCCATCCATCCATCCACCCATCCATCCATCCCATCACCTATAACCGTTTCAATGTATCTACCCATCTATGTATCTACCTATTATTCCGTGAACCAGTCTTATCTGCTTATAGGTCATCCCTCCCTCCCTCCCTCACCCTCACTTCATAAAGGAGGCACTCATTTACCCAACTGTTCACTTGTTTACCTAATTATCCCACTGTCCATTCACCCATTCACACATTGATCCAACCAAGGATTCATGAACAGATAATGCCACTCAAACCTGCCACAATGGTCCCGGAGTACAGAGCGATGCCATTTCTTGGATTTCATGACTATCCCTACTTGGCAGATGAAAGCAGTGAAACAGAGAGGGCAGCATATTTATTAGAAATAACTACTTAGGGTAGGACAGACCAGGGGGTTCAAATCGTGACTCCAACTCGTTAGCTGTGGGGCTCAGTCAGTCGTCTCTCTTCTCGTGCAAAACAATGTGACCACTGAAGTTTTTCTGGGAATTAAAGACAAAGGTTTTTTGTACATACTAGCTTCTTTTTTTTTTTTTAAGATTTTATTTATTTGACACACAGAGAGAGATCACAAGTAGGCAGAGCAGCAGGCAGAGACAGAGGAGAAGCAGGCTCCCCGCTGAGCAGAGAGCCCGATGCGGGGCTCGATCCCAGGACCCTGAGGTCATGACCTGAGCCGAAGGCAGAGGCTTTAACCCACTGAGCCACCCAGGTGCCCCTACACACTAGCTTCTTAATGGAAGTCTGGTGCCCCGGAGCAGTGCTGATGGGAGGTCGGGCTGTACCCAGGGCTGGTTCCTCTAGTCTTCGAGCTCCTTGATATCCTGTGTAGATGGTCCCTGTTCCATCCAGGGCAGCTGAGTGGTACCGACACCAGGGAGGTCTTGGGGGCCATGGGCGACCATGGGAAACTTGTCACCCAGATGCGGTCTTGGCCTGGCCTCCTGCTGCCGGCTTCCCTGGCCAAGGCTGCAACCCCAAGCATGCGACCTGAAGACCCATGGCCTGGGCTCCCAGGTTGTAGTTTCCCACTGATCCCTCCGCCAATGTGCCCCAACAGATGCCCTGTTGGTGGGCACAGGATGTGTGCACACTTGGAATGTCACAGAAATCAGAGCTGAAGGCCTCTGAGCTCATCCCCGCCTGCCTCGCCAGGCAGACCTGTCCCTTTCTCATGGTAGGTAAATACAGGACTCTATTTACATGGCAACACAACCAGCCAGCGGTGGCTGGGTAGTTGGCTTACACAATGGCAGCGTGGCTCTTGGCAGCCCCTTGGGTGTGGCAGGAGAGGGAGGCCTCCTTCACGATGGGGCTTGTACACGGGGTCCCACCCCTGTGCGGGGGGGGGGGGTCCCCTGTTTCGGCCGGGAGTCCTAGATGGCCCCATCGCCTGCTAACTGGGCTCCTGGCTCTCCGTCTCTTGGGGGCGGGGGGAAAGTCGTCTGCAGGCTCACTAGGGCCCAGCAGCCATGCCCACGGTTTTTCCCAGAATCCTCTTGTCCTCACTTTACAGATGGGGCGCTTGGGGTCTAGAGAGGAGAGATGCTCACTCTGGGTCATGTGGAGAAGGGGTGGTCTGACTCAGCCATGTCCTGGGCCTCCTGTCCTCAGCCTGGCCAGGTGGGGCCTTCCCCAGGCCCCTCACCCCAGGAGTTCTGAGGCTGCAGGCGCTGGGTCTGGAGGGGTGACCAGGCCACAGTGGACCCCAACCTCCTCACCGCCTCTCCTCCATCACAAGGCTCTCAATGCCAGAAACACAGCTACCCTTTCCACCTCTGCTGGAGGAAATCTCAGGTGTGCTCCCCAAGCCTGCCTGGTCGCCTCCTCTGAGGCAACTCCAAGGTCCCAAGGCTGAGACTCCTGAGGCTCTGTGGACCTGTTTCTTCTTCTCCCACAGGGAGGAGCGACCCTGACCTGGATCTCATGAGAAAACCACTATAAAACTCCTCCTGGTCTGCCACGTGCACCCACGCGGGGTTCTAAAATCCTGTGGCGGACGGATACGGATGGGTCTCACTCCCTCGGCAGAAACCAGCTCTTCGGGGACAGCAGCTGCATCTGGTTTCTCTTCGGCTCCTCTTCCCCCGTCAGCCCAGGACAGAGGGCGGTGGGGGTGGGGGGGCGACTGGGGCCCCAGCGGGTGGATGGACGGATAGAAACAGCGCAAGAATAAATGGATGTATGACTCCGTGGGCGAGCCGGAGGGCAGGAGGGGCAGGGAGAGCTGGAAAGAGAAAGAAGAGGGAGAGGCCAGACAGCTCAGTTAGCCCCACAGGCTTTGGGGCCAGACTAGGGCTCATCTCCCCGTTCTGCCGCAATCGCTGTGCGACTTAGGTTAAGGGTGGTACCTTTCTGTGTCTCATTTCTGTTTTCTCATCTGTAAAGAGAACATAACTGTCCCTAGCCGGTACTGCTGTTGTGAAGTTAAAAAAACAAAACAAAAACCCAAAAACACACAAAAAACAACAATCCTGCAAGGGCCTGTCTTAGCGCAAGGGCAGCCTCAGTAAATGACACTTCAATTTCCTCCCTCCCAGACCCAGCTGGCTCCAGTTCCCAGCAAGGCCAGGTAGCTGCAGAGCCATTCCTGCCCTGGGCGTGCCCCGCCCTCCTCCCCCGGTCCCCCCAGCATCCTC
Source organism: Martes martes (assembly GCF_963455335.1). Classification (NCBI taxonomy): domain Eukaryota; kingdom Metazoa; phylum Chordata; class Mammalia; order Carnivora; family Mustelidae; genus Martes; species Martes martes. Next base: position 4,007,464 of record NC_137898.1, on the reverse strand, counting down.
CCCACCCCCCCAGCCTGTTAAAATCCCCTGGATCAGCGCCTCTCCCAGGTACGTCCTGGTTATGTAATCATTGCCGGAGCAGAACACACCAACTTGGGCTCTTCCAGGCTCGCTTGTGTTTACTCTTTGGCTCAGGGGAGAGTTCCATTCAGAAGAAGCTGCTTTTGTTTCTCAGCCTTCCCTTGGGAAAGCTGCGTTAGGGAGGAGCTCAGTGAGCCAGAAGGGGAGGGAGGGCGGGGTGGTGGCAGGGGGAGGAGAGAGGCAAGCGGCCTCGCACAGCCCAGGGCTTTCCTGATACATGCACATCGCTTATCATGCGTTTTATCTCTTTAAAAGAAAAGGCTCAAAGAATTTCTTGCATGACCTGAATTTTTGATAACCCTAAAAAATGGTTAAGAAAAAGGCGGATTGTTACCCACGCCCCTAGTCATGACCTTTTATTTCACTTCTTATGGTGTTTTGTTGCCCTTTCATTCATGCACATGCATCCATCTGTCTGTCACACTTCCACTATCCCCCCACCGACCCACCTGTCCACCAATTCATCCATCTGCCCATCCATCCATTTGTCTATCCATCCATCCATCATCCATGCACCCCTCCATCTATCCATCTATCCCCCTGCCCACCACCCACCATCCACTCATCCATCCATCCATCGTTCATGTATGCATCTGTCCATTCATCCATCAACCCATTCACCCGTCCATCCCTCCAGCCATCCATCCACTCACCCACCATCCATCCATCTATCTACCATCCACCATCCACCCATCCATCCATCCACCCACCCACCCATCCATCCACCATTCATCCATCCACCATCCACCCATCCATCCATCCACCATCCACCCATCCATCCACCCACCCACCTATCCGTCCACCCACCCACCCATCCACCCATCCACTCATCCATCCACCCACCCACCCATCCGTCCACCCACCCATCCATCCACCCACCCACCCATCCATCCACCATCCACCCATCCATCCACCCACCCACCTATCCGTCCACCCACCCACCCATCCACCCATCCACTCATCCATCCACCCACCCACCCACCCATCCATCCACCCACCCATCCATCCACCCACCCACCCATCCATCCACCCATCCATCCACCCACCCACCCACCCATCCATCCACCCATTCATCCACCCACCCATCCATCCACACATCCATCCACCCATCCACCCATCCATCCATCCACCATCCACCCATCCATCCACCCACCCATCCATCCACCCACCCATCCATCCATCCATCCACCCATACATCTACCCACCACCCATCCACTCATCCATGCACCCATCCACTTGTCCATCCATCTCTTGTTTTCTCTAGCATGTGTTGAATTAGCAGTAGAAGAAATTCTGGACTAGAAGTTCTGGGACCTGGTTCCCATTCTCAGCACAGACACTGTGTTAAAACAGATTGCTCTGCGCAGAAAGCGAGGTTTGCGACGGCCGTCTTCCTATGTCTGAGGCTCAGGTCTGCCATTTTCTCTAAGGCCCTCGGCCAGATCCTTTGGTTTCCTCCTCTGTGAAACAGGGCAACAGTGGTACTTGGCTTATTATTTTGAGGGCACAATAAAAGAATTTGCATGACAGTTCCTGGAATCACATTAGGTTTCCAGCGGGAGCTATTCTAGAACTGTGCTTTGGGTGGAGGATGCCACAATGGGGGCAAGAGATTGCTCTCTCTTTGGGGCTTCCTGGGCAGTGGAGAAGAAAAGGAAGCAGCCAGCATCAGATAGGGGTGGGGGCCATCTGTATTAGGTGGGGGTGGAGAAGAATGAAAGAGAATGAGGTCAGAGAGACATTGCAGGGAAGGGCCCTGATGGCCACGGTGAGGAGGTTAGATGCAGGGTTCTGAGCAAGGTAGAGTGTGGTTGGATTGGTGTTTGGGAAGGACCCTTCTGGCTCCTGTGTAGAGAAGGGTAGAAATGTTGGAGATGGGGTCCCACAGGGAGGGAGACCATTTAAGAGAATTGCAGTTGCCTGTAGGAAAGACCAGAAGGCTGCATGTCGCAGGGGTGTGACACTAAACCTCACAGATATTTTTTCCTCCTAAATACAAAAACTGTCGAGGCATCAGAATCCATGGCTTAGGTGTCAGGTGACCTCGCTGGTGGCAGATCCCAGTCATTTGGTAATGCAGCGTTCATGCCTTATCTTCCAATCCTGTGTTCCCAGCAGACATTGCTAATCGATCGCAGCTCTCCTTCCCGTAAAGCCCAACACAGGGCTGTCCACTATGGTAGCCAATAGCTACCATTTAAATACGGCTTTTTAGTTCTAAGTCAATTAAAGTGAAATAAAATGGGCAATTCTGTCGCTCAGCCTCAATTGCCATGTTTCAAGAGCTTGACGCATACCTGTATGTGGCTAGTGGTTCCCATGTTGGACGGAGCAGATAAAGAACATTTCCACCGTCACGGAAGTTCTCTCTGTGCTGGCCTCGGGCAGTCAGGCTGCCGTAGCCAGTCCCCTGGAGCTGGGAAGTATAGTGAGCTTTCTGTCCTTCTGGGGCCAAGCCCCTGAACCCCCCCCCCCCCCCCCCCCGCCGTGGTCACATCACACTCCAGGCTGGGTCTTTTCTTTCTATCTGAACTTTACATCCAGTAAAGTTGTTCTTAAGAGACCAAATTCCTTCAGGGCTGACCCTTTTTAAGTTTGCTTTCTTTTTGTCTCTTAAGGGAAACAACAACAACAACAACCACCCAGAACAAAACAAGTAAACTACTTGCCCTGCCGTGTGGCCACAGACATCGCTGGTGAGCGACTTTCTGCCCTAAGCTCACCTTTTTCCTCCAGCCTCCAGAGACTGGATGGTTCTGTTTTGGAGTCTATTTTTAGTGCTTCTGGGTGAATGTCATTGCTGCCAGAGGCTGACATTTCATACTCTGGGAACCTTGACCCGCTGCTTTTCCGGTTGTGAGCCGAACCTGCTTTTTCATGCCCCAGAAGGAAAGAACAATGATCATTAATAATTGGCATCTTCTGGAAAATCGGAAATGGAGCCTCCGTGATCCGAGGCTGCCCTTAACCCCAGCTGCGCTGGTTGCAATGGCTGCCCCGTGGCTGATGCACCCGAGGTTCCACGGCTGCCGGGGTCACACCCTGGGGCCACCAGCCACGCCACAGCAGGGCAGGTGGGCAGCCTGGCGGTAGGCTGGCCATGAGACAAAGGGGCCGAGGAGGTCACGGCAGAGCAGTAAGAAGTTGATGTAGAGACCTGTGGCCCTCCCTGTAGAGACCCGCCTTGGTGGCGCCCTCCAAGGGCAGGGTTCCGTGGAAGTGGGAGGAGGGGGGTTGCCTTGCTCTCAGGGGCGGGGTGGGGTGTCTCAGCTAGGCTGGGGAGCTTGATTGAGCCTCTGACTCTGGGCTGGGTCCTATTCTGGGTCCTGGGAGGCACGGAGGGGAGTGAAGACCAGGAAAGAGGTTGGGGGGGTGGTTCGTGAGACAGGGAAGGTCATCTCAGGGGCTGGGTCAGGGAGTGGGGACAGATGGGTGTGAAGCCTCACTCCTTCACGCAGGGACCAATGCTGCTGCGTTTGTCACCCCCCCCCCGCGCGCCCCTCCCTCCCTCCCTCGGGCGCAAAGGTGGCCCTTTCAGTCCCTTGGGGAGTGGGAAACGGGGCTGGCCTGGCCTTTAGGGAGGAGAGTCGGTGCACCTCTGACAAGGAAAGCAAAGGTCACGGGAACAATTCCTCCCTTTCACGCTGGGCGATCGCGAGCGTGCCGGAGCGGACGGAGCTGGGAGCCCCTCCCGGGCAGCCCAAGACAAACAGGGCGGCAGGAAGTTCCCACGCTCCCAGGCCGGAGCCGCCCGGAGCCTCCGCGCTCACCTGGCCGCCGGGGCTGCGAGGGGGCGGGGCCTCGGCCGCCCACAGGTGAGCGGCGGCCGGGCCGGGGGAGGGGCCTGCGGCAGGCCGGGGGCAGGGAGCGAGGAGCGCAGGCCGCAGACCTGGGCTCTCCGCGTCCTCCCGAGGCTCTTACCGAGTTACTGTTACCTTCTTCATTTCACAGAGTGGGAACCCGAGCCCCACGGAGGTGAGGCGACGGGCCTCGGGTCCTACCGACGGCAAAAGGAAGAGCGGGGGTTTGGACTCAGGCCTCTCTGGGTCCAGAGCCTGTTGGTCTCTTTCTCATCACGTCTGCAGACGTGGCTGAGGCTCCACTGTGCACCAGTCAGAAACGGGTCAGTGGCCCTGTGGGGCTCCCGGTGCCCCACGTCACATGAGCGGCGACCTGCGGAATGGGGCAGTGGGTCCCCGACTGTCTTCTGGGGAATATGCCAGGAGGTGATAGGACAGCATATCCAGTTGTGGGGGGAAGACCGTGGAGGGATAGGCCTTTGGCTCCCAGATTTGTGTGTCCGGGTTACTTCCAGGGATCTGTGGTCCAGAACAGTGTGGGCTTTCACTCCAGATCAGCGTAGCCAAGAGCAAGCACCCTTACCACCCACGAAGACCCCATTCCAAAGGAGGAGACGCACGAAGACCCGGATCCCTGAGCCAGAGCGACTCGCGGCTTAGCTCTCTCACTCGGTCCTGCCGGCAGGACTCCCTTCCCTTGATCCACACTGACTGAGTGCCTGGTGCCCGCAGGCTGGGGGCTCTCAGGGGCGCAGACAAGAATCCCGCCCCCCACCCTCCAGCACCTAGCACAGGGCCTGATCCGTGGCGACTGGATAACCGGTTGTCACCATCGGCTCCCAGGGACAGAGACTCCCGCGGCTCCCTGGGGCTTTGAGGATCCTTGAGCCTTCGGGTCTCAGAGGACCCCTGGAATGGCCACACAGCTGCCTCGCAGGGACCCCCACCTTGGCCAGTCCCCACACACAGGGCAGCAGGTCAGGACACTGTTGTGCTGGTCCTGGGTCCTCATCAGAGCCCACGGTAATGATGGGTTAGGGCAGGTGGAGGGGGTCTGGCTCAGGCCGGAGTTTAGGGCAGGCTGAAGCTGCTGGAGCCCAGATGATGGTCAGAGCTAAGAGGCTTGGACCAAGGGTGGAGCCCTGGGGTTTGTCCTGCTGTGTGGCTGCAGGAGAGGCTCTTGCCCTCTCTGGGCTCAAGGCCATGAAACCTGTGTGACCTCTATGGCCCCTCTCACCTGTCAGATTCCAGATCCCCGAGGCCAGGAGCCACTTGCACCGTCGTCTCAGGGCAGGTGTGCCCGAATGACCTGTCTCTGAGGGAGGATCCCTGACCAAGTCCCCCCTCGGCCAACCTCCCTCGGGCTCTTGGCTCCCAGCTGTAGGAACAGGGAGTCAGGCCCACAGTCAGCCCTGCCCACTCATTCCTTCCACTGCCCACCGACGTGGGGACCTGCCCATCCGTTTATCCCCTCTTCGGGCCAACGTTTGCCACCACCCTCCCACACTTATCCACCCATCCTGTCCCTTCACGTCGTCCACCACTGGCCAGTCACGCTCTTGGGCGTCTGTGCTTTCAGCCCCCCATGGGGCCGTCTGTCCCCTGCCCGGGGAGCTGTCCCTCTGTGGGCCTGCTGACCCGCCTGCGCCATTCCACTCCCTCGAGTCCCCAGTGCCAGACCTGAAGTCGTAAGTCGGCGAGAACAAGGCTGGCGTGGATTCTGGGCGAAAATCTGCAGCGGTTAGAAGTGAACAATTCTAACCACTCTCCTGCCGGCACGCTGCCCTCCTGGCCCCGGGGGTCGGAGGGCGTGGGGGTCGGGAAGCAGGGGTTTGGGTCTGCCATTCACGAGCTACATGACCTCGGGTGGGCTAACCAGCGTGTCCCTGACTCCTGGAGCTCGAGGAGCCCCACCAGCACCTGCACTGAGCCGTGGTGATGGTGGCGGGCAGAGGGGTGGGGCACCATGGGAAGTGGTCACTGCCGGTGCCCAAGCCGCCCTGGCCGGTCCCGAGCATGGCCCACTGCCCTCTGGGCTGAAGGCTGCTGTGGCCAAAGGCAGGGCAATGACAAGTGACCTCCTTCTGGAGCTTCTCATTCCCCCACGCCTCCTCTTCCCCCAGGATGCGACCCCTGGCCATTTTCCATTCCGATTTCTTTCTTCCCAGAAGCCACGCTGATAACACCTTTTTGATAAAAGGAAAACAAAACTTCCAGGCGAGATAAAGGAAAGGCCGTGTCCTCTGTGGGCTGGGAAGGAGCATTCCACGTTCCCTGTTACTTTCCCTGCTGGAATGTGAAGTATTTGTCCAGAGCCTTTCCCATCGGTGGGGGCATTCCAACGGCCCCAGGCACCCTGGGAGGGAGCGACTGGTCTGGCTGCTCTGAGTTTGTGGAATTGGTTGAACTGGCTGAACTGGGACCCGGAGATCGTGTGCCCGGGGTGCAGGGTGTCTGACCGAGTCAACGGCTCTCCCTGCCCGAGCTGGGCTGTCAGAGGCTGGACCCGAGGCTCTCTGGTGTGGGCCCTGGACACGCGTGGCTTTTTCCCCCTCTCCTGCGTGGGAGAAGCAGCTAAGCATCCCACTTTGGAGGGGGAGACTGAGGGCCAGAGTGGGTATGGGAGGCCTACTCGAGGTCACACCCAGTGGACACAGGTCAGACCTGACACCAACATCCAGCTCTCGCAGCTACAGCCAGGAGGGCTGTTGTGCACGTGGCTGCCCTCTCCCCAGTCCCCGTTTTGTGTTGTGTGTGTGCGACAGAAGCGTGCCCCCGTGCCCGCACACCCCTTCTGTTTACTAAACATGAGGATGGCTTGGTGTTGAGGCCGCGTAGGCCCACAGCTGCCCCTGTGGGATAGTTTTTGTCTCTGGTCAGCGAGGTGACCAGTCCCAGCAATCTCTGAAAAGTCCCTGGACACCAGACACCACTGTATGACTGACCACTGGTCCCGTTGGGGCACTCAGGCACGGGCAGGCAGAGTCAGGCCTGGGGTGGCGGGTGGTTCAAGATGGCGCCCCATGGTCCTCCCGTCTTGGTATTGACTCTCCCGTGTGGCTCCTTCCCACCTTAAAGGGCTCACCTTGCAGCCAGTGCAGGCTGTGGAAATGAGGAGTATGCCTCCCTAGGCCACGTCGTACAGGGTGTCGTGGCTTCTGTCCTGCTTCCTTCAACCACCCGCTCTGGAGGAAGGACGTCCGCCATGTTGTGAGGAAGCTCACGCAGCCCCGTGGAGAGGTCCGAGCCGTGAGGAACTGGGGCCTTGCCCCAGCAACTCGGGGAGCGCGCCATCCTGGAAGTGGACCCCCAAGGCCCTTGCCAAGCCTTGGATGGCCGCAGCCCTGGCTGGCGTCTTGACGACAGCCTCGGGATACATGCTGATCTGGGGCCACCCAGCTCAGCTGCTGCTGGGTCTCTGACCCCCGGAAACTGGGAGATGATAAATATTTGTCGTTTTCAGCCCCTACGGTTTGGAAGTAATACGTCAAAACAGGAGATAACGGATATAGGAGGTTTGCCCCGTGCTCTCCTGCTTGTTAACTTCGAGCCTTGGTTTCCTCCTCTGCAAGACAGGGTCACTGTCACTCCCCTAGAACTCCGTACAGCACAGTGCTCGGAGCCTGGCTCCCCCATGCGGGGATCACTGCTGTGGCTGGAGACGTGCTTGCCTGTGCAGGGCCCCCCGCCGAGGAGGGGGCAGCACCTGCGGGCACGGGCCCCTTCTTACACCCTTCGTGTGCCCTAATGCACGCGTGCGTGCGTGCACGCGCACACACACACACACGCAAGCACGCACATGCAGGATCACCGGGCCCAGGGCTGAATGACCCTGCAGAAACAGCAAATGAAGTCAACCGTTTCTTTTTTTGAAACGTATTAAGAAAATGTTAATTATGATAAAATACCCATAATGTAAAATGTAGCATTTTAATCTGTTTGTAAGTGAGCAGTTAAGTCGTGTTGAGCGCATTCACACTGCTGTGTGGCCATCAGCTCCGTCCCTCTCCAGAATGTTCTCATCTTCCCAAACTGCCCCATGCACACTAATGACCCGGCTGCCAGCCCCTGGCGCCCATCGTCCTCCTCTCCGTGTCCATGAATCTGGAGAATCTAGGACCTCATACAAGTGGGACCCCCCAGGACTGTCCTTTCGTGACTGGCTGGTGTCACTCAGCATCAGCTGAGTCCCTGATATAACTGGTGTCAGAGGGTCCTTCCTCTTTGAGGCTGAAGAATATTCCATAGGGCAGGGTCCCTTATGTCCCTTTGCCCTGACCATGAGGTCGCTGAGGTCAAACATGAAGTCTTATCTATTTTTTTTTAAAAGATTTTATGTATTTATTTGAGCAAGAGTAGGGAGAGGGAGAAGCCGGCTCCCTACTGCCCAGAGAGCCGGATGTGGGGCTCGATCCTGGGATCCCAGGATTATGACCCAAGCTAAAGGCAGACGCTGAACCGGCTGAGCCGCCCAGGCGCCCCTTATCTACTTATTCCCAACCACCCTTTCTTGGGAACTGGCTCTGGATAAGCCCGACGCAAGATGTGTTTATGGAAGAAGTGACTAGAGTCCAAACGTCTGGGTTTGTGTCCTCGTTCTGCCGCGTGCCAGCTGGGTGGCCTCACGCAGGTGGCTTGTCCTCTCGAGACCCCAGTGCCCCATCCAGAGTGGGGATGGTGACTCACTCACAGGACACCTGCAGGGAGGCTGCCCGGAGGCTGTTGGGTCAGTGGTGGTGGTGGGTGGGGGGCTTTCCTAGAGTCACCTCTTAACGTAAACCCAGGTGTGGCAGCCCAGACTTGAACTTCCGAGCTTCTCCTATCTCTCCTGCTTCTGGGCGGCTCTCCCGGCAGCTCCCGCTGCTGGTTCTTTCTCCTTCTTTCTCCCCCACCCCTCCCTTGCCTGCCTAACTCCGGCTTGGCCTTTGGCTCTACGCAGTTGCCTCTTCTTGGGTTCAGAGGAAAACTTCGTTTCTGAGCCTCCCTGTCACCGCAGACTTCTGTTTCTCCAGGACCCGTCTGGTTTGAGTCCGTTAGAACTGGGTGTGAGTACTCTGCCTCCCCTGCTCCCACCTCATGGCTGGAGGCAGCCCGGATCCCTGCATCATTGCCGGAGGAGACCTGCCAAGAAGACCCTCGCTGCCCAAGATGAGAGTAAAGACCAGACCTCTGCTGGGTTAAGACATTCGCGTTCTGGCTTGTTTGTTAGTGTAGCACAGCCTGGCTCAGCCAGACTAATCCAAGGTCCTCCCGCTTAGACACAAATTTCCCGGTGAAGGTCTGTCCTGCACTGGATGGGATCGAGTGCCTCCCCCCCGGGACCCCCCAGCACTTGGACTGTCACATCGTGTCCCACCTGGCCATAGTTGCCAGGTCACAGGACCACCTCCTGACCTAAGGGCGCCCGGAGGCAGGTGCATGCCTACCCTGCTCACGTCCCTATCCCCAGGCCCAGCTCTGAGTCTGTCCTCCCCGGGGCTCAGGCACTGCCTGCTGAGCCTGTTGAGCAACTGGGCTTGGCAGGGACCCAGCTGTCCCCCACATGCACATTCTTCTTTTCAGAGGAATGTCCTGGATCCAGGTTCCCACAGAGGTGCCCGAACCGAGGGAAGTCACTCTCTGGGCTCTGGCTGTTGTTTTGCTGCAGAAAAAGCCATTCTTTTGAACTCTGCTAAGTGAGACCTGGAACGGGGCATAACTGAGACGCAGGAATTCCCGGGTCAGTGGGCATTCACTCAGGCAGGGGCTGCCCTCTCCCTGCGGGTCAGCAAAACCGTCAAGTGAAACCCATTCTAATTAAAGGGAACATTAAGCAGGGGGACTTTTAAACATGGCTATTTCCTAAAATCCTGTTTTTGATACCAATTAATCCCCCTGAGGAAGGGGAAGGGGCGGGGTGGGGGTGCTGGAGAGCCCAGACCTCCCAGCCCCGCTCACTCGCTCTGCACAGACCAAGCACTTCATCTCCACAGTGAATTAAAGGCTCGGCGAAAACTTCTCCAGGCCCGGATTCATCAACTGCTTCATGAGAATGCGGTCCCTCAGTCTTCATCCCTTTCCGGGGAGAGAGATGCTAACCTGGAGAGCCTCAACAAGGTCGTTGGGGTGAGACCCGGCCGGGAGACTGTGCTGGTGAGGATGGGATTGGTCTGAAAAGAGCTTGGAGCCATAGATGTCTCTGTGCTCAGAAAACATTAATTGAGTGCTTTCTGTGTGCCAGGCACTGTCCTAGACACCGGGCCATAGCACGAGACGGGGCCAGCAAGTGCCCTCCAGCATGCGGCTTGCACTTGGTTTGGCTTCAGATGATACGTGATGCATGTGCTTTGCCCTGCCCGTGTTCCTGCATGTGTGCACGCACACACGTGGAAGAGACAGAGGGAGAAAGAGAGAGAAATATCTCGTGCTCCCCTTGTGCTGCCTTCTACAATTTTCCAAGTGTCATGGCCAGAGCACAGAGAGGATAGTCAGACCCTGGTGGGCTTCATGACAAAGCTGGGGGTCCGTCTCACTGAGAAGAGTGGACCACACCCCAAGCAGCCCCAAAGATCCCTTACCTAAGTACTGGGTTGAGGATTCTTCAATCAGTTGGTCATGTCTGCAGCCAGATCCCTTACCTGAGTACTGGGTTGAGGATTCTACAATCAACTGGCCATGTCTGCACCCAGATCCCTTATCTGAATGCTGGGTTGAGGATTCTTCAATCAATTGGTCATGCCTGCCATGGGTGTAGAAATGGAGAGTGATGGCATGCCAGCTCTGCATGTGCTGACCTTGCACTACAGTCTAAATGGAAGTAGCATTTGCGGAAAAATCAAGAAAGCTCCTGGACAAAGCCATTGGACTTTCTTGTCTCAAGGGCCAGGAGTACCTTGGGACATGTTTGGAGATAAAGACCCAGATTGGCCCTGCTCATTGCTCAGGGTCTCCTCAGCATCTGCGAGGACCAAATGCACACCAGGTAGACCCACCATCACCAGCATTAGAGCTGCTGTCCTCACTCTCTGGGGTCTACCTGATGCCCCATTTGGCTGCTAGATCACAATCTGCAAAGCTTGCCGGGAAAGTAGTGCATTTACTTGCATAATGATCACAGGCAGTCTTGGAAGGGACAGACGCTGAGACACAAGTCCTGTCTGAGGCAAGGCACGGGGCTCCTTCCCAAAGGAGGTGGCCCACCTTTCATGCCAAGCAGCTTGTGGTTCCCCTCATGCCATGTCCATTCTGGCCTCTGTACCTTCGCCCAGGCTGTTTCCTCTACCTGGGATGCTTTCTATCACTGATCGGCCTGAAAAAAGGCTCTGGCTCAGTAGCGCTCGGGGCAAAGATCCCTGCCCCATTGGTCCCCCCTTCTCAGAGTTCCTGCAGCCTCTCCAACAGTCCCATGGTCTGCACCAATCACACCCTGTCATCAGCAACCTGTGTGCTGGGATCTCTCTCCTTTGCCCAATTCTAAAGGCCCCGAGGACTCCACAGTCCAGCCCAAGGGGTGGCACACAGCAGGGGTCCTGGAAACATCACGGAATGGTTGCCTTTCACCTTCATGCCCTGTGCCAGCCATGACTTCTGCATCTGGTGCTCTCAGAGCTCATTGAAACGGCAGTGTGGTCCATTTTGGTCCCCTACAGTGTGTGTGTGGGACCGGTGTCAGGGTGACATGGAGTCCTTGGACCCGGAAAAAAGGACCTCTTAGGTCTGTAAAAATTTGCCTTTTATTGATGTTTAAGGAATACCTTTTCCAGCTCTCTGAAAGGTTCTTGAGGGCTCGACTATGTGGGCTCTTCCAGGGGAGATGGGCAGGGCCCCTGTGTACCCAGCAGCTGGGGGGGGGGGTGGGTCAGGCCATCCTGTCTGTTGCCCCTTGGGAGTGAGATTCCCGCATGAGGCTCTGGCCAGGGAGATAGAGAAGCCAGAGCCTGTTTGGTTGCTCTAGGACTTTGCTTGGGTATTTCTGCATAAAAAGCACAGTGAGGTTACTGTTAATATCAGCAGGCAATGACCACGCATGGTTTCTTAAACACCTACTATGTTCCAGACACTGAGCGAAGCACTGCTGAGTACGTTCCTTTATTTCTCCCTCCCACAGCTCGCCAGCATTGATTTGGTTTCATTAAACAGGAACAAGAGGCCCGGGGAGGTGGTGCGAGGGGTCCCTGTGTCTCACCATGGGGCTCCCACCGCGGCACCTGCTAGTTCTCCATTCCTCCCCTGACCCCCGGGAGAACTCAGACCTCAGGAACTCTAGAAGCAAGGCCCCACGGACCATGACCCCCCGAGTCCCACCTGGGGCCCCCTTGAATGCATACCTGTATCAGTTACCTCTGCTGTGTTACAAACCACTGCAAACTTACTGCCTTAAAACAACGCTCCTTTCCTAGCTCCCAGACATGCAGGTCAGAAGTCAGGCACAGCATAGATGGGTCCCCCACTCGGAATCTTGCATGGCTGAAATGCGGCTGTGAGGCTGGCTGCGTCCCTTCTGGAGGCTCTGGGCAAGAATCCACATCCATGCTCGTTGAGGTGGCTGGCCACATTCAGTTTCTTGTGGCTGTAGGACTGATGTCCCACTTCCTTTCTGGAGAAGACCCTCTGCTTTTAAAAGACTCCCGTGATGAGGTCTGGCCTGCCTGGCTAATTGATATCCCCTTCTTGGAGGGGACAAGTCAACTGCACCACCTAGCACAACCTCAGCCCGGGAGTGAAATCTGTCCTATTCCCAGTGGCAGGGGTAATAGTCACGCAGGCATGTACACGGGATGGGGAGAGTTGGGGACCTAGAATTCTGCCTGCCACAGTATAGACAATCAGCCATCATTAGGCTTTTCCACTTTTGGTGGAGATGTTCCCTTTTTCCAAGGAGGCCGCCAGTGTTGGGTTGGGATGGGGGTGTCCTGGGCTTCAGGCAGCCCTGGCCCAGAGTCGTGGCTCCATCCCCCATGACCGAAGGCTTCAAGGAAGCAGATAATCTGTTCTGGGCCTCAGTTTGCTCATCTGTAAAATGGGATTGATGATAATGCACATTTTCGGGCTCAGACACATCCAAGCACACAGCAGGCCCCTCTCACGGTCTAAGTCCAAGGCACCAAGAAGAACCTGCTGGCTGGATGGGGTCTTGAGAAGCATGCCATGCGCTGACCAGTGTCCTCCCTGGCCTGCGCTTGCCCCGGGCCCATTGCTCATGAGGGGAAGGATGTCAGGGCCATACCTGATCCATTAGAGCAGGCACATGGGGTGGGGAGTCGTGGCAGATAGAGCATTCATATGCTCACATCAGCAGAGTGGTGATGCCTCCTTGGCAGTGCCCTGAGGGGCACCTGCAACCCTACAGAAAGCCCCACCCTTCAGGGAATTCAGCTTTCTCCCTGTGTCTCCTTGGGGCAGACAAGATGGACTGGTGATTAGTGGGGGATGATGGTACCCTTTGAGGGCAGACAAGGAGTGTCAGATAAGGGGGCCACAAATATAGGCTCTTCCATAACCAAAGGCAGAGTAGGGCAATGGTTAGTGAGCTGGTTCTGGTACAAGTGCCTAGGTGTGCCTCTCAGCTTCACCACTAACTAGTCATATGACTGCACCTTTCTGTGCTGCATCTTCCTCTGTAAATGTAGAGAATAATAGACCTAGCACACAAGGTTGTCCTGAGGGTTAAATAAAAGTGTGGAAATGTGATTGGTCTGTAGTGACTGCTGAATAAAAGTTAGCTTCACCATTATCTTCTTCCTCCTCATCAGCATGGTCATCACTGTTATCACCCTCACTACTGTCATCACCACCATTGCCATCAAAACCATTGTCATCACCCTCATTACCATCGTCACCACCATCACCATCACAACACTCATCACCACCATCACCATCACAACAGTCATCACCACCATCATCATCATCATCACCATCATCACCCCCATCACGACCATCATCATGACCACCACCACCACCACCATCACCATCATCATCACCGTCATCGTCACCATCATCACTACCATCATCAACATCATTACCACCACCATCATCACTACCATCATCATCATCGCCACCATCATCAAGACCATCATGACCATCATAATCATCATCATCATCACCACCATCACCATCATCATGACCATCATGACCATCATCATCATCATCACCACCATCACCACCATCATCATGATGATCATGACCATTATCATCACCATCATCATGACCATCATGACCATCATCATCATCATCACCACCATCACCACCATCATCATGATGATCATGACCATTATCATCATCATCACTACCATCATCACCACCATCACCACCATCATCATGACCATCATGACCATCATCATCATCGGTACCATCATCATCATCACCATCACCATCGCCATCATCACTACCATCAACACCATCATCACCACCATCATCATCATTGGTTTAACAGGTGGGCTCATGCTATGATTGTTGTAGTCAGAGGGAGAGAATCAAGCAGGGACACATCAGATTCCTACAGTACCCATCTTCTCTCAGCAGGGCCCAATTGGGCTCCTGGCGGTGGTGGTGGTCATAGACACAGACCAAAGGAATGAACTTCATTAACCAAAACTAAGCTCTGGTGGGACTGAGTCGGGGTCAGTGTTGGGATGCTGGAAGTGTCTAGGAATGTTAGAAATTTGACAGCAGACAAAAGTAGGATGAGGCAGCTTCTGACATCTACCCCCTTCCACTTCCTCCTCAAAAGGGGCTCTTTGGAGAGAGGTTGCAAGACAGGATTCTGGAAGTCTCATGCTACCTACCTCTCCTTTGCTGGATGACCTCAGACAGGCCCCTCTTGGCCTCAGTTTTCCCGTCTCTAAAATGGGACACAACAGGACACGCTGAGACATTGTTGAAGGCCTGACCTGAGCAGTCAGTAGGTGGCGCTGACGGGCATGAAAACCACCCTAAGGCAGGCAGGAGGGGTGGGGGTGGGGGGCGAGAGGTCCTTCTGTGGCTCTGAGAGAGCTGTCAGTGGGAGCAGTCCCAGCAAGGCCCTGGTGAGGGCTTTCATGATTCCTGGGTGCAGAGGAGCCAGCTAGTGTTGGAGGCTCTCCCTTCTGGTGGGGCCGCAGACCCTGCCTTGGGTATCTAGCGGTCTATAGGCATCTCCTGCTCAGGGTGAACCAAACAAGGGGTAATACCTCTCTTGTATCACCCCATCTCCCCATCTCACTGAACGGGGACTCCTCCCAGAAGTCATCAGCACACCCCATCCCCTTGGCCCTTACCTGGACCCTGTCACTGAGTCCTGCCAGGGTCACCTTTAATCTCACCACCATCTGCTCCCTGGGACCTGTGTGACCATGGTAACCTCATCTCTCACCCCTTCCAACCTCCACATCGCATCTGGAAGAAGCTTCTAGAGGGGCAAGTAAGGTCCTGTGCCTGCAGCTTGCAGGGTCCCCGGTCCTCAGGATAAAGTGCAAGGCCCCTGACAAGGCCTGTGAGGCCCTGTGAGGTCTGGGGCTGGCCAATGGGGCAGCCCCATCTCTTGTCCCAGGCTGGTTTGGCCCAGGGTCCAGGCAGACCGGACTGACTCTCAGCAGGGGCTGCTACCTCTTCCTGGCCATCTGCCTCGTGGGAAAGCTGTGTGGGTTCCATGAGTAACTGCCTGTCTTGCTTGGGAGTGCCTGGAGTATAGGAAGCCCTCGAGAATGTTCGGTATTCATATGCGTACTAGTACTCCTGCTGTGACCCCAGAGGAGGTGAGCCAGTGAATGAGCAGATGGATGAGTGGCACCTGAGCTGCCATCATCCTCTGGTCTCCTGGGTGGTTCCAAGGTCACTGAAGGGGGTGGCCGTGTGGGTCCCCCACAGGTGGGTCCCAGGCGAGCTGGGGAGTCCTGACTCACCCAAGGCGGGTCTTAGGCTGGCTGTGGCTCTGCTCTAACCTTAGCCCCAGAAGGAGGAAGGAAAGGGGTCAGAGAAGAAAGCCTCGCCTACCAAGGTAACCCCGCCCTCCTGTTCTTTCAGTTAGAGCCGCACCCACCCACCCACCCACCCACTGTCTCGCAAAGAGGGAAAGTCAGACCAGGCAGATGGGGCTGTAGGCATAGACCAAAAGTTATTTTGGAAGCGAGACCAGCAGACCTTTTTGGAGGGTCCGGGGCCACATTGGAGCTGTTGAGGTTTTCCACCGGTGGGCCTCTCCCACCTTAAGATAGTGCCAAGGCTAGACCACCACGTGACGCAGAGCCTTCAGCCCTCCCACCTAGGATGGCCCAGCTGGCTCCTGCCGGGTCACTGCCTCCTGCAGAGTGCAGGATGGTGCTCAAAGCCCCAGGACTGGGCTGAAGATTGGTGTCTGGGTGAACTTCCACTCCTTACCAACTCGGGCTGGGAAGGCTGCCCACCCACTTTCTCTGAGAAGGTGAGGCTGCGGCCCTGGCGTCAGTGGGGGGAGAGCCCCTGGGCTAGGACCGCTGCCATGGATTTGGGCAGCTCACTCTCTACCGGTCAGCTTCTGGGCCTGTAAAGGGACCCGAGGCCATGGGGGACCTGCCTAGAAGCCAGCCTCCCACGTGGGGTATGAAAGTCATGACCCTTCGGAAGCAGGGATGTTCTTCTTAAGCGGCAAATCAACTTGCGTTCACACCACCCCTACAGTCCCCAGGACTTCCCCTGGCCCTTAGGATAGTTGTCCACTCCATGAGACCCTGGCCTGCCTGGGTCTGTCCTGCTCACGCATGGTCCCCACCCCGGCCCCCGGTCCCTGCTGGTCCAGTTCCCCTAGCTCTCCCCGTGCCTCTGTGCATGCTGTTCCCTGGGCTGGAGCAGTCTCGCTCCCCCTCCTCCCCCCCCCCGCCACCCCTCCCCCCCCGCACCTTGTTGCTTTTGGTTCTCAGTTTCGAGGTGACCTCCTCATCACGTCTGCCCCTCCGTGGCCCTGCACACAAGCGGTCAGCATTTGGGCTTGTCATCGTGTGTCCTCTTGTCTGGTCCCTGTCCCCCTTGAGCACAGGGACTGGCTTCTCTTGTCCCCTGGGCAGCTTGGCGGACGTTCCACGGAGGGGTCCAAAGTGAGGCCTCTGTCGTCTCGTCTTTCCCTCCCAGCCTGGCCCCCTCATGAGGACACATTTGTTTCTCTGTCTCTCAGGATGACGTCTGCGGCTAGAGCCAGGGCAGAGGGAGAACCTGGGTGGAAGAGGGAGTCCGAGCAGATGTGGGCTCCCGCCAGGAGGCAGAGACACCGCCGTGCCTCAGGCTGGCCACGGAGGCCACCGGGAGCCCCGCGCAGGGTCAGGGACAAGGGATTCTGGGAAACTGCTTCTGCAAGCGTGTCTCTCCTTGAGAGATCAGCCCTCCGAGTGGAAGTTGAAAAGGCCATCAGCTCGGGGCACGAGGCGTGCACAGGACACAGGATCTGGACAGAAATGACATGGCTTTGTGTGAATGTGGCTCCGGGTTGACACCTGGGGGTCCCCAAGTGTGGCTGCCTGTGCAGGGAAGAAGGGCAGGCCTGACAGCCCCCACGGTGACCCCCTGCAACCTGGAGTCTTGCGCTGGGGGCGCTGGGGGCCCGAGAGAGCCTCCATCTCGGGAGCCTGGGGCCTACAAGTTGGGACCCCCAGCCAGGCGGGACCCGCTCTGCTCCCACCTGCAGTACCAGCCCCTTCCCAGCATGGCTGCTGCCAGCCAGCACCGTCGTCTCCAGCCTGGCGCCCTGGGGACTCCCTGCGTGGGAGCAGTTTACACGCCGGCCTCATTTCACCACGGGACTCCTGCAGGAGAGTTGCTCCAGATCGCCACTCAACAGATAAGGAAACTGAGGCACAGAGAAACGTAACAACTTGCCCAAGACCTTGCTGCCCTCCGTCCTTCTGCCGTCCTCCCTCCCCCAGCCTCTCCCCTTCCCTCCTTACCAGACAGGAACTTCCTGCACAGGCCACGGCCGGGGGTTGGGGATACCAAGATGACCAAGGCCTGTCTCTGCAGCTTATCACTGACAGGTGAGAAGCGGGTCGGTCCCCGGGCTGACTCGGGTACACTGGTGGGGGTCCCTGGAGAGCTGTGTGGGATGGGGTTGTGAGGCAGGCTCTGGCCCGGGGGAATGTGCCGCCATCCATTAGTGATGTCTGCATGGTAGAAGGCGTGGGGAGTGGGTTGCGCGTTCTTATCTGCCGGTAGATCCCAGCAGAGCGTCTAAAACCCATCTAGACAGCGCTGGATTCTTCTTCTCATCTTCGGATGAGAAGGCAGGCCCAACCATGCAGAGCTGGGATCTGAGCCCAGGCTCCAAAGCTCCCAGTTTTCTGCGGCATCACGCTACGGCGCCCTGTTCCCTCTTTGCTTCGGCTGCTAGGGAGCTCGGAGTGGAGCTTTAGGCTGGCCCTCTGGCGCCGTTGTAGCCCGGGGTTTGGAGCGCTTTCGTTGTCTCCTCCTTTAGCCTCCCTGCTGGGCCTCCCATGGAGCCGCACATACGTTATCAACTATAAATAAAACCAAGACTTCCGTTCTGGCTCTCACTTTACTTTCCTGGTGCATTTTTTTATGTCCTTGATGGAAGGAAGGGGGGGGGGAGCCTCCTAAACGGAAGATGACATCACCATCAGCTGGCCCCGGGGGGCAGGCCCCCAGCCCCACAGGCCCGCATGGGCCCTGAATGCCCCCATTATGAGGGGTAACCTCATTACCCAAGTGGGGCCGCGCGGTGGAATTTCAAATGGGGTTTTGTGGTTTCTGCCCTTCGCAGCAGAGCGCACGCAGGCAGCTGTGGTCACCGACTTCCTCCGCCGCCGCAGCCCTGGCGCCCAGCCAGCCCGGTGACCACCCTTTCCACCATGAGTCAGCTTCATTCTTAAGTCTCTGACTCAGGCCCCTTTAAAGGGACCGCAGAGCCCACTGGCCTGGGCAAGGACGGGGAGGCTGTGGAGGAGCCTTCCCCGGGGAGGGGACACAGGTCTGGCGTGTGGAGGTGGGCGGTGGGGGGTGGGGGGGTGTCTCCGGCAGGTCTCCATCCTCCGGGCTGGGTGAGCAGTCGCCGCCTCCCTCCATCCCCCTTCGCCCAAGATGCAGGGGCTTTCCTGTCTGCTCCCAGGGAGAGGAGCCTGTGATTCCCCCAAAGCTGACTGTCTGCAGGGTGGGAACCCCCGGGCATTCGGCGACCTTGCTTTTTGTCTGGCCAGAAACCCTGCCTGCGCTCTGGTACGGGAGGCTGGGCAGGCGGCCCGTGTCCTGCTTAATTCCCATCACCGTGACCTTCCGCAGGTTCTGAGAGGCCCCAGGCAGTGCTTCCTGCCCCCCGGGGTGCATATCCCCTGCTTCCTGGGGTTCCGTCTCCTCCTTTAGGCTCCCCCTGCCACCCGGTCGGAGCAGCTGGCTACTTCCTCTGGAGCACGAGTAACAGCCTGCAGCTCCGTCCCGCTTGCCTGTGGGCTAACTGGGCCCCCCCGCCCCCCCCCCCCGTACAGGCTCTCAGCCCCAGGAGGGCAGGGACCCTGCGGGTCTGGCTCACAGCACAAGGCCTGGCACATAGTAGGCGCTCAGTACAAAGCCGTTAAATGAAGGAGCAAACGGGTGGATGGCCGCAGCCCACGCCTGTCAGGGCTCCCCCCAGACAGAGAGTGTGGGGGCGGCCCCTCCCCCCAGATGGGGCACGAGGGGACAGAGGAACCCGTGGGGGGGACAGGCCAAGGGGACTTGCGGACGCTCCTGAGTCCAGGCGCTCCTGCAGGGGCAGGGCTCCGTTTGGGGATTAGTGAAACCCAACAAGAATTTCCCTGTTTTCCATTCTGTCTGACTCACACTGAGGTCGTGAAGTTCCCCTCTTGGTCAGCATCTCTCTTGAGGCTGCGGAGACCCAGGCGAGGCTGCTGGGGCCTGGGCGACTGGGGAGGCTCGGCTTCGGTTCCATTCACAAAAACAGGACCCGCCCAGGGCCCGTGTCCCGCCTGAGCGTGAGCCCCCTGCTGTGCCCAGTGCTGGCAGGTTTGCAGGGGTGCTGGGGGGGTTATGGGGATCTCAGATTCACAGATGCTTTCATCACAGAGCCGGTGTTCATCTGGGCCTCCTACCTGCAGCCTCCTGCCTCACCCTCCCCAGGGACCGGGCAGGGACTAGGGTCTAGACCCGCCCCAGAGGCGTTGGTCCTCCCTAGGGGCCCGATTGGTCCTCATCCCAGACAGCTGAGAGGCCAGGGCCCAGGTGGGGCAGCCAGCCCGCACGATGGGCCCACTCCCCTCTGTGCTTCCCCTGGTGAAGCCTGAGACCGATCCAAGGATGAGGGAAGGAGAAGGCATCCCTCCCCCTCCCCCGGGCCACGGGGTGACTCCGAGGGCGGTCCCCAGGGAGCACCAGGGGCGTGGCAAGCATCACTCATACTTCATTTGGCAGCCGGTCCTGGAGCCCCTCGGTGCCAGAGTGCTCCGGGGACATCAGTGACTTGACCCGATCCTGCCCCGCAGAGCAGCCAGTCCGATGGCAGAGCTGGTCAAGCAGCCAGACAGTGAGGACACAGAGTGGAAGTGCCCTAGAAATGCAGAGGAGGGGACCAGCCCGCTGGGGGGTTGGGGGAGACTCTCAGGAGGAGGGGGCATGTGGGCAGACCCCGGAGCAGGGAAGAGACATCGCCAGGGCAGGGTGGGGGGAGGCGAGGCGGGGAAGGCCTCGGGGAGAGGAGAGTACATGCAGAAGCCGGAGCGGGAGGACGGTGCCGCGCTGGAGGTGCGGAGCGCCATCAGGGCAGCTGGAGGGGAGAGTCCGCCCCAGGGGAGGGGGGTGCAGGGTAGGGGAGAGCTGAGGTTTGGAGGGAGGCCGGGGTCCCGCTGAGCCGGAAAGCTGAACCAAGCAGCTGTGATGTTTCCCAAGGACGGTGGGAAGCATTTGTGGGCTTGGTTTTCTTCCGGAACTAGCTTCTGGATGCCTCTGTGGGGAGGGGCCACCTGGGCCGGGGGCTTGGGAGGGGAGGCCAGGTTACCCCTCCTGCCAAGGCTCTGCCAGAGCTGTGGGCTGCCGGGGACACCCCCGGGCCCAGTGGGCAGGGGCAGCCAAGACCATCACGGGAGGGGAAACTGAGCCCCAGTGCCATGGCCAGTTTGGGGACAGCTGAGGCACGGTGACCACAGGTGACCCTGAGCTTAAACCAAAGAGGAAGGACTGTCAGGTGAGAGGCCCAGCCAGTCCTGCTCTCACCACCCAGGCCAGAGCAGTGACACTGGACCACCCCCAGGGATGTATCAGCAGCTCCCTTGTTTGCAGGCTCTGGGGGCTCGGGACCCCAGAGGCACAGGGACGGGGTGATTCTGAGCAGGCATCAGCAGGCTGTGGTGCCGGGTCCTGGACTGGTCATGGGCTCCCAGCTGCTTTGGGAGGGTCCTGTCTGTCATCCACGGCCATCTGTGACCTGTAGAGACTATGGATCGGCTCCTCTGTGTCTCACAGTTGCTAACGGGGAATGGCAGTACCGTGGGGAAGGTAAAAGATGGGGGCTGATACTCAGAAGTGACGTGCGGGGCACAGGTGGCGGAGTCAGGTGAAGGGTGCTGCCAGGGAGGCTCATCTGTGACACCTTCTGGACCGTTCGGGGATGCCGCTTCTCCGTGCAGGTGGGCTAGCCCATCAGCTCTGCCAGCTTCACCTGTAGACCACAGCCTCCCGTTCCGCGCACCTACAGGACACGGCTTTGCCTCCCCTTGCGCAGTTGAGAAGACTGAGGCTCCAGAAGACAGTTCCGTCCAGGGCCACATGGCGCTGTGCCGCTCGGTGGTCTCCACTGCCCCGCCACCCTCCCCCAACCCCCCCTGTCTGGGCTGCTGCAGGCACCAAATCCAACCATAGGAACGGAGCACTTTGAAATGCAAAAGCTGAAAGGTATTATTATGATTATAAAAACACAACCAATTACGGTTTTATGAGGCTGAGCTGCCCCTCTGGAATTCCCTCTTATCCAGCGATCTCAAAGCGCTGGGCCAGTCCAGAATTAATTAGGCCCTGCAGCCCAGGACCACAGACGCACCTAGGAGTGCTGGGAGGGGCAGGCTGGGGCCAGACAGGAAGCACCGAGCATTGCTCACACTCACCGCTGCCCTGGAGTCTGGAGCCCCGGGCCTTCCCGGCAGCAAGTCCGTTCTCCCTGAGCCAGCTGGCGGGCGGATGGGAGCTTCGGAGCCTCTCCCTCTCCAGTCAGATGAGGAATGAAGACAACAGCAGCAGGAACAAGTCCGAGGGCCCCATAGTTGACAAGGAGGGTGGGAAGGTCTAGAGTTTTCCTGATCGAGATCCAGAAAATTGGTGACTGTGAGCTACTGAAGGTCATGGGCCATGACCTGAGTCATGAAGGCTGCTGGAGGGACAGGTTTGATGGCTGGAGAGGAGGGAGTGGGGCATTGAGGACCGGAGATGGAAGGAAAACATAGGACCTGTGACCTTGTCAAGGCTTACTAAGCATGGTTCACTGAATAAATAATCGATGGATGGGTAGATAGATAGGGGACGGGTAGGTGGGCAGGTGAACGATGGGTGCAGGCATTAAGGATGGGTGGATGAGGGATGGAGGGATGGATGTGGTGAGTGGAGCATGAACCAACATAGGATGAATGTGTGTGTGTGTGTGTGTGTGTGTGTGTGTGTGTTCCAAAGGGATGCTGAAGACATGGGCAGGCTGCAAGGAAGGGCTCCCATTGGATGGACAGATGGATGAATGGACGGCCGGATGGATGGACGGACGGATGGGCAGGTGGGTGGGTGAATGGGCATGTGAATGGGTGGATAGATGGATGGAGATATGGACAGATGAGTGAATGCATGGTTAGATTAATGGATTGGTGGGTTGGTAGACACTGGAATGAGCCCCTGAAATCATTTCGAGGAGGGAATGTGGGAAAGTGGGATGATTCCAGCAGAGACCTTGGTGGGGTCAACAGGAATGCTCGGACAGAGTTTGAGCGTGCATGGAATGATGCCCGTATCCTCCACCAACTGGGCCATAGCCTGGGGGTCACCGATCCACACTAGGACAAGTATCTTGGATCCTCCTTTTGCTTCAATTTTCTCAGCCCCTTGACCTTGGCCTCATCTCCCCTCCAGGCCTTGATTCCCCAGGCTGAACTCGAAGACTTGCGAGCTGAGATGGGCTTCTAAGGAAGGCAAGTGGCAGCTCCTGAGTTCTCCAGAGGACAGGGGTAGCAACCCAGCCCCTGACGGCTCCTGCTCACGGGTTCTCCCTTGATCCACTCCTGGGCTCAGTCCAGGCACCTGCCACGTACCCTCTTCCCCACCATTCTCCAAGCATCTGGCTACAAAGCTAGCCCAAGAGATGGGCCCTGGGGAAAGGAGAACTGACCTCTGCCCCGAGGTGGGTGGTTGAGGGGCTGCTGTGGCCACAGAGGGCTGCTCAGTGCGCCCCTGGCAGGTTCCAGGCTGAGTCACCCTGAGTCACCACTGTCACTTCCTACCACACATTCCTTCATTCATACAGTGTCTCATCCCTAAGGCCACTTCCCTGGAATCTTCTTGGGCAGTTGCCAAGGGTGTGGGGGCACTTAGCCTGCTTCAGTAGGGTGGGCCAGGAGCTCGGCCCTGGAGCCCTGCAGGGAGGGAGGACTGGACAGTGTGGCCTCCCTGGAAGGGGGTGAACACCATCTGAGCCCCACTCTGGCCCGGGAGCTCTCTGACCCTCACCGGCCAGGCACTCCATGGATGGTGGGCGGGTACCTATGGCTATGAGGGTCTGCATCTGCCACTTTGAGATGGGCATCTGGAAACACAGCATAGTCCACGGGGCCGAGGAGTGGGAAATGGCTCACCTGCACACCATTCATTCATTCATTCATTCACCACCCCCCATGTATTTCTTGTATGCACTCAGTCCACCTGGCACTGTGCCAGCCCTAGGGAAGCATTGACCCCACTGAGCTCGCTCTCTTTCGCTCTTGCCAGAACACCATATTCAATGGTCATGTAGACATCTCTCCCTCTGCCGAGCGCTGTATCCCAATAATGCGACATTCGCTTTGTGTTTGAAATTCCACTACATTCTCAAGTCTCTGCATTAATGATTTCTCTTTAAACATCAGAGGAAAGCCTGGCACATTTTTACTCCTAACCATTTTGTACAAGAAGTGGCGGAACCTTATGCATGACCCCTAGGAGAGGCTGCTGTCTGCTTGAATTTCCAAGGTTCCAAGAGGAAATCCAGCTAATCCCAGACACCCAACTCGACTATGGTGTGAAGGACGCATGCACTCGGTGGAGACCATGCTTCGAAGCTTGAATGTAGATCTTTTCCTGGACCAGCGATCCTGTCTTGGCGTGGGGAGCAGAGTCAGGACCCTCTGCTCCCCATCAGCCCGCTGTCACGCGGGGGCCACAAGCGATGGCTGACAGCCATCTGTACGCACACTGTTGCTCTATCACTTTTGGTACAGCATCCAATACATTACATGACATATTAATGCTGAATTTTAAATAGGCTTTGTGTGGAGGATTTTGCCCAACTCTAGGCTGACGTCAGTGTTCTGAGTGCGTTGAAGGTTGGCTAAGCTATGGTGCTCTGTAGGTGAAGTGGGTATTAGATGCATTTTTGACCTAACAATGTTTTCAACTTAGGATGGGTTGATCAGGATGTTACCCCATTGTAAATCGAGGAAGAACTGTAGAGTTTGGCACAAATGACAACCCTGCCGATGCCCGATTGACTTGGGAGGTTGGCAAGAATCTGTGTGTTCTTTGGTAAGAATTTGTTAATCTTGTGCAGGACTCTCAAGGGGTAGCTCATTGTAGGACACATTTGTCTTGTGTTTCTCTCCCATGAAGCGGCTGCCCCTGTGACGCCTTGAAGATACAGAGGGCCTAGATGATGTGGCATAGAAGTGGGCAAACCGGCCTTGGAGTCAAGGGGGCAGGCTCCTTGCTTCTCTGGACCTTCTCTGCTTCTCTGGCTTGGAGGCAGGTGACACAGGGGTTAGCAGCGTGGGCTCTGGGCTCAGGCTGCCCCTCTCTGGCTGTGTGTCTTTGGGAAACCTCTTTGAGCCTCAGTGTGCATCTGTAAAGTGGAGATACTTGTAATAACTCAATGAGCTAATACATGTAGGCCAATCAAAGATCTAGGACACACGTATGGCTGCTGGCATGCAATGAGAACTCAGAAGGCACCAGACGTTTTCTCACCAAAGGGGCTCGCTTGTGAGTGGAGCAGCCAGCACCACGGCCTGCGATGGTCAGAACCATGACGAGCCAGGGTCCCATCTCACAGATGGGAAAACTGAGACCGGGAGGCTCTGGGACAGCTTCTCCGTCCCATAGGCAGCAGGAAGCCTGCAAGAGATTTTGCACGTCCCCCTTCCCAGCCCCGTGCCTGGTGGCCTTTCAACATGGAACTTACTCAGAAGGAACACACGACCTTCCCAATGGCCTTGGCTGGGTAGAATGCTGGGCGCATGGCAACAGACATCACCAAGGCCTTCTTGCCTCTGGTGTGGTCAGAGATCGGGGCCCCTGAAGGCCATCTTGAGAGCAGTTGTGGCTGGAGGGCGGGGGGGAGAGAAGGAACCGGGAATACCTCTCAACTCGCTTAAGCCTCAAAGGGACCCCGCAAGGTGATTCCTGGCATCCCTGGTGATGGCACAACACCCCTACCACCACCGCCACCGCCCTCCGTTGGCCAGTCTGTGGTCATACATCTGCAGTACACTTTGCAGTAGTAGATGCTTCAACTGCAGCTGGTTCCAGTCACTGTCCCCATTCCCAACTTCTCTGCCATCCTTTCCCTTTTTTGGTGACACCAGGGCAGCTCTAGACATGTTTGGGCTTTGGTTAGGGAGAAGCTGGGGGTCCGTTCGGTTTGGGTTCACAAGATGTATTTGTGTCGTTTGGGGACATGTCTGTGTGCCGTGGAGCCATCGCTGACTGTCCCGGCATGGGAAGGGCTGCCAGGGGCACCTGGCTGCCCCTGGGACTTACCCAGCCCCACGCGGAGGGCGAAGGTGTAGGGTCAGAGAAGGCGCTGCAGGGCAGGGGCCGGCCTCGGCACTGGCGTCCAGGGAGAGGGCACGAGGCCCCAGCAGCCCAGAACTGGAATTCTTCCCATCGGCAGAGCGAGAGGACCGTCTCCGTGGAGGAGCGGTGGGCCTTTCATCGCAGGAATGTACCCAACATCACAAGCAGGGGACACGGGGGCCCTGAAAGGGAAGGGAACTTGCCCAATGGAACAAAGCCAGGATCTGGTAGGACCGCCAGGACCTCAGACCTCTTCTGCTCCCGCCACACAGTGGGCTCGGGACGGGATTCACCCAAAAACTCCTCAAGTGAAGAAGCATGTCAAAAGGAAAGCTGCTGACTGGCAGGACCCTTTTCCACAAGCCACCCGTGGGCTGGTCTCCAGAATGTTCTTCCTTCCTTTCCAAGGGGCATTTGCAGCATTGCAGGATGTCGCTTCCCTTAGCTGTCAGGAAGTGAGCTGCAGGGTCCGGAGGTCGGCTGAGTTAGAACGCGCTGGTTCAGAAACCAGCGGACACCCAACTCCCCCGAACCAGGCCCCCTTAGCCACGGGTGGTGTCTCCTACACGAACTTGCGTCTCGACTGTTCCTCTCACTCCAGGACCCAGGAGGATGCCAGGTCCTGCCCGGTCAGAGCCAGGAGGGGTTGGGACCAGGTAAGGTGTCTTCCAGGTTCTCCCACGGGCACCACATGATCTCCACCCCCAACTGTCCACACCACCTTCCCAGGCCCGGCTTGGAGGCCACGACTGTCCTGCTCAGAAGAGCGTCCCCCTGTGCCTTGGCCTCAATAATTGTCATTGCCCCTGCATATTTATGTTATTCTAACCAATTATTGGCCAAATGAAATTCTCCCACCCCCCGAGTATGTAACTTGTGCTGGGCACGCACTGAAGGGCTCCACGTGTTCCGGCCTGCCCGTCCGCACGGCATTCAGGACTGGACCCCTTCTGGCCATCTTTCCTGCCACTTTAGCCCTGGCCGGCTGCAGAGGTCCTCTGGGGCCCTTTGTTGCTTCTCTTGGCCCTGAAGGCAATGATCTTATTACACTCTGGGGGTTGTCATGTCCTTTCTGTGCTCACACCCAAGGGCTCCATATGAAAGGAGACTACAGTCTTGATGAGATCTGCAGCCCACACGTCTCCCTGCCCGGCCCTGCCCAGCCCCTCTCTGACCATGTCACCCCCGTCCCCCATTCTTTGCGTCTAGCCACAGTGGCCTTCCTGCTGCATCTCAAACTTTATAAGCAGCCCTCTACCCCAGGGTCTTAGCACTTCTTCTACCCTCCACTTGGGACACTTTCCAGGATACCCCCACGCTTTGCCTCCTTCTCCCTTCAGATCTTTACTCAAATGAAGATGGCTCAGTTAACCTCCCCTGATCCCCCCATGTACAGTTGCCCCCCCCCATAATCTGTAGCACTCAGCACTGTCTGATATGCTGGACTGCACATCGGTCTTGTTAACTGTTGTCTCTTCTTTACCAGGATGACTACGACTTTGCACAGGGGTTTTGGCCATTTCCCTCGCTACTTTATCCCCCCACATCTATGACCATGAGGGGCACATAGTGGATGTCCCCTAAATAAGGAAGGAATAACCCTATAGGATAGGCCCCATTGTTCCGTACGTTTTATATGGCGAGGAGTGCATTCTGGGAGAGGGAACAGCATGAGCAAAGACAGAAAACAGGAAGACCAGCAACTGGCCTCATGGGGCCTGACTGGAGGTCACACGGAGGCGCGGGCAGTGGGGGGAACCCAGGACGGGGCCTGGAGTGGGCTGAGGAATGGCATGGTCCACGGGCCATGGGCCTCACGGGCCACCAGGAGCAAGCTGAGGTCCACGCAGAGGGGAGGGGACATTAGCAGGGTCCCGTTGGAAAGACCTCAGGGACAGGTACGGGGTGCATCAGAATGTGAGTCTGGGGGGGGGGCAGCAAGCTGGGGGAGTTGTCCGTGTGGGCTGGAGGTGGAAGGGTGGACCCAAGGACAGAGGAGGGGGTCAGTGGGGCTCCGGGAAGAGTCCCCGTGTCTCTAGGTGGTTGGATATTGGGGGAGAACTTAGGGGAAGGGAGGTGAAGATGTAGGTTCGACTTGGGGTGGGCTGTGGTTCTGCTTCGAGGCCCAAGAAGAAGATCTGGGGGTCCCAGCGCTCCCACGGTGACTTCAGTGTGGAGGGTGAGGTCGCTCCAGAAGGGGGCATCTGGAGAAGAGAGGCCGGTTGCTGGAGCTCTGGGCCCTCCCGGCTCCAGCCCCTGTTGTCCCGGGGCACAGAGGCCCTGGCACCCAGTTTGCTCAGGCCCCTTCCGACGCAGGAGGCCGGCGGGGGCTGGGAATGTTCTTCCGTCTGCTGCCTCCAGTTTCACAGGGTTAGTGACCAAGGCACATTTGCTATTATTTCCACCAGGAAAAAAAAAATGTATAGATTTTGGGCTTTTGCCAATAAGTCAAGAGGAAAACAGCTGAAAGGATTTGTGTTTTGAAGGGAACATTCCTCTTTGGGCTTTGTCCACCCTGTGTCCTCTTGGAAAAGTACAGGAAGGGCTGGAAAGAGTATCTGGGCTGAGCGGCGGTGATGGAGACCCGGCCTGGTCCCAGGTCGGCTCCTGGCTCCCTACGTGATTCCGGGGTGAAACACGACAGAAACTACTGGTCATCCCAGAGCTGTGGTGTCTCCGCTGAGCCCCAGATCTATCTCCCGACATCTCAGTGCCACCATCGGGGGCTCAGAGACACCCCAGATCTATCTCCCGACATCTCAGTGCCCCCATCGGGGGCTCAGAGACACCCCAGATCTATCTCTCGACATCTCGTTGTCCCCATCGGGGCCTCAGAGACACCCCAGATCTATCTCCCAACACCTCCTCCGTGTCCCCATCGTGCTCAAAGTCACCCTCAACTCACGACGCCCCTGCCCCAACTGTTGCTCACCCACCAGCCCCAGCCTGAGCCTCCGTGGTGCTCCCCACCTCGCACACAGCTGTTGCCCCTGACACGTCCTTCCGCAGACCATCCAGGGAGTCGTGGATCCAGCTCTTGGACTCATTCCAAC
This sequence comes from Martes martes, assembly GCF_963455335.1. Classification (NCBI taxonomy): domain Eukaryota; kingdom Metazoa; phylum Chordata; class Mammalia; order Carnivora; family Mustelidae; genus Martes; species Martes martes. The sequence continues at coordinate 3,978,591 of NC_137898.1, read as the reverse complement.
CTCCTCCCAGGAATCTCAACTCCATCCGATTGACTACCCCCACCACCGCCCCGATACTCTGCTCAGCCATCACGGCCTCACGGTGGGTTCCCTCCCTCCATCCCTGGGCCTCCAGAGGGAAAGCTCTAGTTCTAGCTCCCTCCTTCCTGGGGGTTTCCATGGGACCTGGGGAGAAGAGCAGAGGGAAGAGAAGCAGAGGGAAGCCATGTGCTCCAGGAGTCCGAGTCCAGTGGGAGGTAGGCCCGAGTGGAACCCCCAAGGGAGGTAGGAAGTGCTGAGAGAAAGATGTGTGGAGTGCGGGGTCCAGCCCTGTAACCCCAAGCTGGGAAAAGCATCCAGGAGGAGGCGCTGTGAGAGCCTCCAGACAAAGGAGGAGACAGGAGCGGCGCTCCCAGCAGAGCAAGTGCATCCTGACCTCGGCCTGGATCACGCCTGGGGAGGTGGCTGGGAGAGCCGCTCCAGGAACATCGGCGGCTGGCACTGAGCTTGGGGGGGAATGACTAACAGTCATGGACATTATGCTAACGTTGAGTGCCTACTGTGTGCCAGGACCTGAGCTGACATGCGTTAACTCTCCGATCATCCCAGCCACCCGGTGACAATTCCCAGCTGACGGGTTTAGAGACAAAGGTTCAGAGAGGTCCGGTGACTTGCTCAAGGCCACACAGTGAGTAAGGGCTGAAGCCAGGCTGCCAGGGTCCAGGGCCCAGGCATGGACGGAAGGGGCAGAGTCTTGGGCAGGTGGCACACAGAGGTCGCAGGTGCTCCCTCACCGAGGCTCTAGCACGCAGAGGGTGTCCCTGACGCTCCAGCCCTACCCCCCTCATCACCCCTGCAACTGAGGCCCTTCCTCCCGCCCTGGGGCAGTCTTGCCCCTTTCACCGTGGGGACACGGCGGATCCACGAGCCAGGTGACATGCCGGGTACACTTACATCCAGAACTGGAACCTCTCTGTCTGCTCCCCCAGCCCATCCTGCCACCCTCAGAGGGACCTGGGGCGGGGGGGGGTCATGGCCAACGTTCACTACGTTTCCTTCTACCTCTCGCCCCATTTCACATCCTTTGTGATGACTCAGCGGTGCAAACACTGTTGTCACTTCCCTCTTACAGACCTGGAAACCGAGTCACAAAGAAACCTAAGCCCATTTCCCAGGGCCGCCTGCTGGCCGGTGAACCAGGCAGCCCTCTGCGAACCCCCTCCATACTGCGCAGACGGGCTTCCAACAAGCCGGGAGGGAGGAGCCTTACATTTACTGAGCACCTAGTAAGGGCGGGGTCCCCGTGCCATGACTTTGCAAATGAATATTCTTTGTCACATTTTACAGAGGAGGAAATGTCACATTTTACAGGGGAGACAAAGCTTACTCACCACTCACAGCAGACCCGGGGCCTTGGGGATGGGGAGGGGGTGCTGGCCCCCCCTTCAGGGACCTCCTTCCTTCTCCCCTTCCCCGCCCCCCCCCCCCAACCGGGAATTAAGTGGTTCAAAGTCGACTGTCAAAAGAAAAAGTCTGGAGGAAGGAAATGTGCAATTAGGAGCTTCAGAGTCATTTCCATCGTGTGGTTTGAGCCCGACTGTAAACACTCAGGATGGAAGGGACGCGGCTTTTCCCCTCCTTGGGGTTTCTGCCAGCGCTTTGGGGCGGGAGCAGGAGAGCCGGGGCAGGGGCAGCCGTGGGGAGGCCGTGGGGGTGGGGTGCGGCCAGCCTTGCCCCGGGGAGGGGCTCCCATTCCCCAGAGAGGCTTCTTCCAGCAGAATGTGCCGCATTACAGAAAGGAAATATTAACATGATAATTATAATTCTGTTTATTTAATTAAGTTATTAAACAGGCCCCGCCGGGGCAGAGAGAGAAAAACCCTCAGTTTCATCCTAATTGTTTCTCCCAGGATGTAATTAGAACCTTTTAGAAAGGACCGGAGCCAGAAGAGGCCACGCCAGGCAGAGCCGGGGGGCCCAGGTGGAGGAGGCAGCGCGTGAGAACAGCCCCCGTGGGGGCCAGGGTTTGGTCTGTCGGAGTCCCGTGCCTGTCACACAGTAGGTGTTCACAAAACAGCTGTGCAGCCTGTGCCCGGTGAGAAAGCTGAAGGGGACGCAGTGACTGTCAGCCATCCCGGAGACCCCCGTTGACGGTTTTCCCAGAAGACAGGCAGCCCCTCCTCGCGGGGCCAGGAGCACTCCCTGATGGTCAATGCTGGTGTCCATTTTGGCTGTGGGTGACCACACCGAGCTTCCCGTCGTATGTACCGTCCCCAAGCTGGTGGCTGAGGCTAAGGAGAACGGCATTCCCCTTGGGAAGGGGTCCACAAATTCCGCCAGCCCCCAGACTCCCGTGGAGCTGCAGATCCCGTACCTCCTGCAGGGGCAGAGTTCCTAAAGCCCGGCAGCGTTGGGTCTCAGAAGGGTTGAGCAACTAAAGTCTCTCCCCCTCAGAACCTCCATCCCATCCTTTCAATCTGAGAAGCCAACTCTGGGACCCACGACCAGGCCTAGAGGGGCCTTGGCTGAGGTTGGGGGGGTAGCCCAGGAAGGGTGCTGGCCCTGAGTAGGCCCCAGATCCGGTTCTGCGCCCCCAAGCCGACAGCTGCCCTCAGGCTCCGTGCAGAACCTCCCGTCGGACGGGAAGTGTCTCGTTCCAGCTGGCACAGCCTTATCGAACAGTCGGGCTTTGTAAGTGTGGACAGCTGCAGTGATGATGGCGGACTCTGGCTTGCCGGTGGGGGCCGGCTGCGGGACTGGATTTGGGAAGCTGAGGAGGGGGAGGCGAAAGCCAGAGGCATTCACAAGGGGTGGGGGAGCAGGGATCATGGAGATTTCATTCAGGCGGAGCCTCCCAGAAAGCTAAGTCCCTCAGGTGGGTGCCAGGATATGGGACCTAACAGGAGAGCGACCGCGAGGGAGGAAGAATGTGCCTGGGGAAGGTGGGAGGGGCTGGGCCTAGCCCCTGGGTCTCTGTACACAGAAGAGCCATCTTTCAACGGACAGTGCTGAAGTAGCCACAAAACTAATCATTTTGGAGGGATGGAAGGGTGTGTGGACCTTTTCTTTATACAACCATTCATCTACCCATCTACTCATCCATCCACCCATCTATCCATCCATCTACCCACACATCCACCCATCCACCCAACCATCCAACCATCCACCTATCCATCCATCCACCCATCCATCCACCCAACCATCCAACCATCCACCTATCCATCTATTCACCATCCATCCATCCATCCATCTATCCGTCCATCCATCTATCCATCCATCCATCCACACATACACCCATCCATCCATCCATCCATCCACCATCCATCTATCCATCCATCCACCCAACCATCCAACCATCCACCTATCCATCTATTCACCATCCATCCATCCATCCATCGACCCAACCATCCATCTATCCATCCATCCATCCACACATACACCCATCCACCCAACCATCTATCCATCCATCCATTCATCCATCCATCCATCCATCCATCCATCCATCCAATATTCAAACAAGTTACACTTACACTCAGCCACTCCCTCTGCTGGGCTCCAGGGACCCAGGAAATGATCAGACTGTCCCTGCCTTGGTGGCATTCCCAGTGTGTGTTGGGTGTGGGGGAAGGGGAAGCCGTCAGAAGACAAATCCCTATGGTGACCCAGGGCAGTTCCATAACTGGGAAGGTATACACCAAGTATGGATGGAGGGGAGGCATCTCTCAGAGACCCACCCTCAGGTTCTCATTGGAAAAATAAGGATAATGTAGTGTCCACCACCATGACTGTAGTAGTATTAGATGAGACGATGCACTTAAGATACATAGCAGTGTGCCTGGAATAGAAAGTCCTTAATGACTATTATGACCTATTCACATCACCATTGACATCATTATTATTATCTCTGTCTGGGATGCGAGCAGGATGGTTTAGGGAAGCATTCCCAAATGTGGGGTCATCAAGGCTGGGTATCGAAGGATGAGTAGGAGTTCGCTATGTACAAGCCTATGCTCCCTACCATCCAACCCCTCAGCAGCCCACATTTATGCTGCATATACTCTTGCCTCTGCACCATACTTGTCACCCCTGCTCCTCTTCTCCAGGGTCTCCTTCCTTTGAGATCAGCTGTAACTCCAGCTCCTCCTGGAAGACTTCTTACCCACTCCAGGCACTGTCTTGCTTCTTTCTCTTGTCTTGGAGCACATAGAATATACCTCCCCTCAGGCCTTTGGTACTTCACCTTGAACTTTGTAACCCCTCACCTAACTCTTCAGAGTGGGATAGAGTCTCCTCCTTGATTGTCTCTCTGGCCCCAGAGAGTGAAGACTTAGCCACAAACAGAGCAGCCTCCCAGGGCTTTACCTGGTGCTGCCTACAAGCAAGGAGCAGTTCCCACCTGAGCCAGCTCACAATATAGGGGACAGAGGGAACAGGAGGACTAAACTGGGAGTCTCTCCAGGCTAGACTGCATGTCCTGGTAAACTCGGGGTCCTCGGAACCCAGCACAGAGTGGTTCTCCAGGTCCTCAATTACCCAGCATTGTGTTCAGGGGATGGATGGTTGGATAGATGGATGGAATAAGACAGACACAATCCATGCCCACATGGAGTTGAGAAAATAGACAATATGAAAATAAACATCAAAACAAAATATTTTAAGAGTGATGACTTCTTGAAGGTGCGATAGATGAGTTTTGGGGGCAAGTGCTTTAGTTAAGCGGCCATGGAAACACTTGTAACATTGGACTTGAGATCTGACAAGAAGTCAGCTATGTCAAGATCTGGAGAAGACATAAGAACAGTCAATGCAGAGGTCCTGCAGAATGAGCAAAGTTAGGTTTTCTCAAAAATTGAAAAGGGCTTATACACTCCAGGCAGAAATAACATGGGGCTTATGACGGAGATGAGGATGAGAAGGAGGAAGAGGCAGATCAGCCAGGGTCTTGTGGTAGGAACTGTGGATTATGTTTTGAGCCGGATGTGAAATCAAGGGAAGGTGTTGAGCAGGACAGTCACTGGTCCGAGTAAGTTTTTCAAAGCATCACTCTGGATACCATGTGGGGCTGTACAAGGATGGCAGTGAGAAGGTTATCACAGTACACAAAGCCAAAGAGGGCAGTGGAGGTACAGCTGGAGAGATGGAACTAATTCAAGGCATATTTTGGAGACAACAGGGTTTGGTTTATAAGTCGGCTGTTGTGGAGGAAGGAAAGAGGGTGATTCCCAGTTATTCAGCCTGAGAAACTAGGAAACGATGAGCCGTTTGCAGACCCCAAGATGACTCTGGAAGAAATAGATTTGAAAAACTGATGGACACACACCTCAGTCTAAACACACAGGCTCTGGAGTCAGAGAGATCTGGGTTCAGATCCTTGTCTTAACTGCTTTCTGTCTTATCCTTGTGTTAGTCACTGAACTTCTCAAAACTTCTGTATTCTCATCTGGAATATGGGGCTTGTCTCTTTATGGGGGATATTATGGCAATTAATGTAACATGCTCAGTACAATGCCTGCCCAAGGTAAGAGCTCAGATAGAGACTATAATTTGTCATTACTTGTCCACTGGATGGGGAGCTCCTCATCCTCATCTAAGCAGCCTGTTCCAACAGGCCCTGGGACCTGGGCTGCCAAGAGCAGCTCCTGACAGCTGCCACTCCTGCTAGTCCCCTCCTCAGGTTCCAGAGCCTAGGGGAATGGGGCCTCCATGGGAGGGCTGCTGGTTCCAGAATCAGGCAAGATCACAGAGCACATTTTGCAAGGGTGGGAGGGAGTGGGAGAACTTGTCTACCTGGGACCCAGCAAGGAGACCCATTCATAGCCATTTTCCTAAAGCAGCTCTAATTGGCAGGGAAGAATCCCCAACGCCCCCTCTACTTCATGAGGGGCTTGTAATTAGTAGTTGGGGATTGAAAGAGGCAAGGCTGGCTGAGTCTATGCTTGGAGGGCAGAATCCTCTGAGAGGTGGGATTGAAAGAGTGGGTGATCTGGTCTAATCCTTTCCCCATTCAACAGCTCTAGAAAGCAGTCACCCAAGCTGTCTAGAGGTCGGTGTTTGTTTGTTCTACCTCCCCAGTGGGAGTGAAGGCTTTGGCTGAGGTGAGGATTATCCCAACCCCACAGCCTTAAATACAAGCTTATCCATTCTCATCTCCATGCTGATGACTTTCAAGTATCTTCCAGTCTGCTCTCCCTTCTGAATTTCAGACTCACATCTCCAAATCCATATGTTAATTTCTCCACCTCCATCTCCTACAGGTGTCATGGCATATTTCAAACTGAGTAACACATGATCCCATCTAATGAATTTTTCATTTCAGCTATTATTCTTTTCAGTTCTAGAATTTTCATTTGGTTCTTTATTATAGTTTCCACTTCACCACGTAGATTCTTTATCTGCTCCCTTATTATGGCCATATTTTCCATTAATTCTTCGAACATATCTTTCTTTAATTTTTGAACATATTTAGAACAATAATTCCTTTGAAATATTTATTTGATAAATCTATTATCCAGAATATCCCAGTGTTGATTTCTATTGACTGTGGTTTTCCCCTCTTATAAGTCACATTTTCCTGTTTCTTTGTGCATTTGGTAATTGATGATTATGTATTGGACATTGTGGTTGATATATTGTAGAAACTCTGGATTCAGATATCTTCCTTTAAAAACAGTTGATTTTCAGGCAGTTCAATTACTGACTGATTGCTTGAATGTTTGAGGTCTTGGTGTATTATTTGTTATGACAGATCTGTCAAAGCCTAAGATGTCTCCCAAATTTCCCTAACTTGGTGAGAATTAAGCTCCAAACTGAAAAATCTTGTTGAGGCTTGGTTTTAGGATTTCTACCCTATAGTAGCCTTTACTCTAAGGTATGGTCCTTATTGGTGAGGCCTTTCTGATGTCACAGATAAATGCCTCAGGGTTTGATGAGGTTGCTCCCCTCTGGGAGCAAGAACCCCAAAGTTCCCCAATACTGCTTGATGTCCAGTATCTCTGTCCCCCTCTCAAACCTTGAGGGGTTGATACCACCTGGTAAATGTCAGGTGATCTCACACAGACTTCCTCCCCCTACCCAGGCAGCTTCCTCATCTCCAGATTTCAGCCCTGCAGATTGTAGCTACTTCAGCTATCCCAAACTCTCTTCTCTGCCCCCTTAGTTCAGTGGGATAACTGCTCTTTGTTTCACTCGATGTCCGCTCACTGCACTATGATCGGGGAAGTGTCCCCAAACCGTGGGGCTCACTTGGGTTTTTTCTTTCTCTTGGGGAATCACAGTCTCATTCTGCCTTTGGTACAATGTTGAAAACCATGGTCTCAGATATTCTGTTCAGTTTTACAATTGTTATGATAGAGGGGCTAATGCAGTTCCAATTACCTATGCCATGACCAGAACTTAGAAACTCACTATCTTATTCCAGACCTTCTTCTCCTATGTTCTCCATCTGCAGACTTACTACAACTCATCCGTTTCTCCCAATGGAACCCCAGGAGTCATCTTTGGGACCACTCTCTCTATCACTCCCTGTGGGGGAGCCATCCGCACATTGGCCTCTTGGACATTCATTGGAGCTCTTGAGTAAAAATTTCCTTCTCCACTCCCACGGCCACTGTCTGTTCTCACTAGGGCTGCTCTGATAGCCTCCTCGCTGGCCTTCCAACCTCCAGTCTTGCTCCGTTTCAATCCTTTCCCAATCCAGCAGCCAGAAGTCCCCTTCTCAACCTCTACATCTCCCTTACATAAAACCTTGCCATGTTTTCTTGGCTGGCAGCTCTTGAGATCGACCCCCACCTAGGTCCATGCCCCATTTGATTGCCACCCCCTCCCCATAGTCCTCTTCACAGCATCTCTGCAGCTTCCAGATGACATACATCATCATTTCTTATCTCAGAGCTGTCACTTGGTGGGTGATTACAGTGCCATGTTCAGGATATGTTGCCAGATACCTAGCACCTCTTCATAGCACTTCTTCTGAGTGACCTTTTCTGATCTTCCAAGCCTGAGTTAGATGCTTTTTCTGTGTGCAAACACAATGCCTACATCTCTTCCATCATAGCAGGCTCTGAGTGCCTCAAAAGCAGGAGGAGTGGCAGGTTCATCCTGTGTCCCCAGAGCCTGGCGAGGGGACGTGCTCCAGCATCCCCAGATGAAGGAGTCCACGTGTGAGGTTGCTGAGGAACCAGCAGAGTGGAGGTGTTCGTGCGCTGTAGTGCTACAGGTGGGGCTTGGGCATCTTCTGACAGGGAGGCAAGCCCCGAAAAGGGAAGGATGTTTCCGCAGGCTGGTGACAATTCTGGGGGGTTTCATGATGGACTCCCATAAGAAAGAGATGCTTTTTGAAGGAAGAGTGAACACACTGTCAAATGAGAGGGTGCTGCCCCCAGGGCTACCTGCAGCCTTCCAAGGACCCCAGGCCCTCCAGAAGGCCTGACATTGGGTGGATTTCCTGTTCCTCCCACCTGCTTCCCTGAGGGGAAACTCACTTTGGCCACGCATCTCCCCTTCCTGGAGTCTCCCCATTCCTGATAGGGAAACCTCTATTTCTTGTGACATTTTGACCTCTGGCCTCAGGCCCATTCCGAGATTCCCCAAAATGAGGATATTTTCTCTGCATCACAGGATGCTCTGTGGCTCCAGAAGGCTGGAGAGATGTCCTGGGCTGGGCACTCTTTCCTTTGCCCCTCCAGGCTGCTCTCTGCCCCAGGGGATGAACCAGATGGATCCTACTTCAGGGCTTCCTCTGGGGTTTGGCCAGGGTGACCCCTGGTTGCAGATAAGAGGGGGGAGGAGGATGAGGTCAGAATATTCATGTCAGAATCTCCCCTTCGGAGTCAGCTTGGGCAGTCTGTGTGTCTGGATTGAAGGTCACATCTTCTCCCTGGGTGACCCTCTCTACAGACTCTCTCCTTCCAGCTTCTGGCAATGCCTCCTTACCATTAAGCCTTCAGCCTGAGGGTGACAACAGCCCTGGGATGTGTGCGCTGCCCACCCTGTGTGGTTTTCTTCCACCCCACAGTTTCCCAGCTGGAGTCATCTCTTTCTTGGCGGAACCCCAGCCTATGGCAGCCCAAGAGGGTACGCTGTACCCCAGAAAGGCTTTCTGATGTGCTGCTGGGTTCCCAAGGGGCTTTGATGGGGTGCCCCACCAGCACCTGCCAGGACCACCTAGCTGTTCTCCCCCACAGAGGTCCCATCTCTCCGTGGGGCTCCCCAGTCCATGAGCTACTGGCAGAGCCAAAGGGCCAGCCTGGGGCCAACATGGGGAAAGCATGGAGTAGTGATGACTGTTGGCTCTGGAATCACCCAGATTTGGGGTCGAGTTCTGCCACTTCCTGTGGCTCACGGCGCAGGCTTGGGGTGTGCCACTGCAGCTCTTGGGTCCCCCCCAAATTCCACCAGGTAGTCAATGAGAGGCCGGACACACAGCTACAGTTGCAGAGCCCAGGTTCCAGGGGCCCCAGCAGAGCTCAGGAGGAGGGTATGTTTTCAGCTTCATCAGCCTGTTTGCTGGGTGAATCGCTGCTGAGTCAGTCAGCAGGTTCCCAAAGTAGAAACCTTGTCAGATCCCAAGGAATGTCAGCCCCAGTGACTCACGTGTGTTTCTCCCCAGAACATGGTCCCAGGCCTTTGGAATCAGCTCAGCCATCTTGGAGAGGCGTTGCAAGGCTGGGAGTGGAATGCTGGGTCCCAGCCACAAAGGAGCTAGGCCCAGGCCCAGCAGCCAAGAAAGGAGTTCCCACTAGGAAAATCTGACTCAATCAAATCTCCGTTTTGGTTTAGGTCCACAGTTTCTTGGCTGGGCCTACAGCTAAGAACTATGGCTCTGTGATGAATTGTGGGCAGAGCAACATCTGCCCGGTAGATGTGATGTTTTTATTGTTATGGTGATGGTGTCGTTGGTGATGACGATGGTGGCGATCCTGGTGGTGGTGGTGGGTTGTTTCTGATGGCAGTGGTGGCGGTGGTGGTGGGCGGTTACCAATGATGATGGGGGTGGTGATGGTGGTGGTGGCAGTGATGGGATGTTGATGTCGATAGTGGTGGTGATGAAGATGGTGTTGATGCCTGCCAGCCTGAACTTGAGAGCAAAGTAGTACAAGAAGCCAGACAATCTGAGTGCTTGTCCCAATTCTGCAACTTACTATCTGGTGGAGCTGGGGTGACTTACCAGTCTCTCTGAACCTCGGTTCCCTCATCAGTGAAGGGAGAATGATATCGTCTGCCTTTCTGGGCTGCTTGGGGATCAGAGTGACCAGGGACTGTGAGTGCCCAACATCTAGCGGAAACCATGGAAGACATCGAGCTGCAAAGCCCTGAGTGTGTACCAGCCATGCCTACAAGTCCTAGTGTCCACAGAAGGCAGCTGTAGTGGGTCCTGATTTCTGTGATTTTTTTCCTATGGACCAGGATTCCCCTCCTTCTTCAGGCTGTAGCACTCCCTTTTCTTTGGAGAATTGTTTACAATTTTTCTTCTCCTGTTGTTTAGAGGGGGCTGGCAATCTTGGTACCCCCACATCCCTTGGTCGCAGGGATGGGCATGTGGCCCAGGCCGGGGCAAGTCAAGTTCTCCCTGGGGCTTGCTCAGGAAGTAGGGGTGAGAAGAACTGAAAAAAGAAGAGAGAGAGAAAGAGAAGAGGAAGAGAAACTGATGGTGGCAATGAGAACCCAAGAGGCTTTGTTTAAGCACCTGGATCCAGCCGTACCTGAAGATAGAATCATCTACTCTTGACTCTCCAAGTTATATAACCCATATAACAACCCCAGGGAATTTGAGCTGTGTCTGTACTTTGCAAACCTAAGTGTTCTTCCCTATACCTCTAACCTCCTCAACCTCCTAGAATCCCCAGAACCTTCCCAAGAAAGCAAAATTTATGACAGGGCTAACTTCCAAGTTTGAGGACAAAAGACTCTTGTCTTGCTGGACCCAAACCTGGTTCATTTGTCCCCTCTTTCCAGGGAACAGATTGATACTGACCCAGCTCCCCAGTGTCAGGGAATCGAGGTTGAGATCTACTGTTACTCCCGTTCCCACGTCCCCAGGGAGCACCTTGGCAGGGAAACTTAGTTATAAACTCTAAAATGCTGTGGCTACTTTGGCTGATTTTATTGGGAAAAGAAAACCAGTTTGAACAATGTAGGAAGGTCCAAGGAAAGAAATAAAAACCACCTGATAACCATCCGCACCTCCAGAGATAACCCTGGGACACCTGTAGACTTCTCTCCAGGTCTAGCCAGCTATTAACGTTCTGTTCCCTGTCAGGGGATCTTTACTTGGTGTTCTGGAACTTTATCCAGGTACCAGCATATTGTGGAATCTTCTGGATACTGAACACAGCTCCCCATTTTGTTAGAGGAGAACTTATTAGCGGTATCTTGTGGATGTATTTATTCAATCCCCAATGATGCGTATTTAGGTTGTCACAGGAGGAGTAGGAGGAGATGGAGGAGGTGGCATTGTGGGTAGTGGCTCTGTTAGACTTGCCTGGCTGGCCCACCTGCCTTGTGAGCCCCAGAGGCATGGCTGGGACACTCTGTTTCCGGGACAATGGGTCCCACTGGTGCCTCCCATACTGGCTTCTGGGAAAGCGTGTGCTAAGAAGTGCCCAGGCTGAGTGCCCAGGCAGGCTTGGCCCCTGGCTACCAGAGGCTGGCAGCATAGACTGGTCCTGGGTCCTCTGAATCCTGGCACCCAGGGGACACTGTATCTGTTCCCATGCAGGAGGTACTTTAGTCCACCCAGGGAGGGTGCTCATGCTGGAGACTCACAGGTTCTCACCTCTTCCATGGTTGCCCTGCACAAGGGGGGAACTGAGGCACAGGGAGGAAAGTAACTTGGCAAAGAGAGCGGTGGGATTATGATGCATCTTGGTGTATTTTTCTTCATGTTGTTGTGTTTGAGGTTCATTGAACTTCCTGGATCTGTGGGCTTAAAGTTTCCATCAAATTTAGAAACTTTTTAGCCATTATTTTTCCAAATGTTTTTTTCTGGCTCCCTATCCTCCTTCAGGGGTCAGTGACACTTACATCTGAACACTTTAACATTTCCCATGGTTTATGGTCGCTGCTCATTTCTTTGTTGGTTATTTTCCCCTCTGTGTTCATCTTGGCTAATTTCTATTTCTCTGTCTTCCAGTTCACTCAGCCTTCCTTCTGCAATGTCTAACCCACCATTAATCCCATCCAGTGTTTAATTCATCTGAAATGTTAGTTTCCATCTCCAGAGATCCACACTGGGTCTTTTTAAATATATACATTTTTTGTTTCTGTTTAATACATTCAATCTTTCCTCTGGCTTTAGAAAACATAAGGATTTAATTTGGGAATAATAGCTTTGCAGAAAATGTGCGAAGATGGCACAGAATTCATGTATACTCCTCAACCAGTTTCTGCTAAAGCTTCCCTCTGACATTACTGTGGTGTGGGAATACACTATTCACACTTGCTTTCATGCTCTTTACCTTTGTTGTTTGTCTGCCTGTTTGATGGATTGGTTTTTCTCCTCATTTTGGGTTGTAGTTTCCTGCTGATAATTTTGGGTTGCATGGCTGACAAGACAAGTTTTACTTTGTTGGGTGCTTGTAATGTTTGTATTTCAAAAAAGCACTCTTGACCTTTGTTCTTGGATGCAGTTAAGTTCCCTGGAGAAACTCTGATCCTTTTTTGGTCTTGCTTTTAATATTTATTGGGTGAGACCAGAGCAGCCTTGTCTCTGGGGTTCATTTTACCCAACTTCAAGGCAAAATTCATTCTTAGTATTGTAGCTGATACCCCATGAAATTACGAGCTGCTGGTGCCAGGCACAATTCCTAGCCCTGTGTGCGCAGGGCACTCTTCCCTCACATCTCTTTGGGTGGTTCTTTTCCGACCCTCAGGTAGTTTTTTCATATGGGTTATTAAAAGCAGCCCTGCCCTGTTAAATGAACCTTAGCCAGCATGCCTCCTATGCCTGAAGATTGGGCGGCCCAGAAATGGGAGTGGCCTGCTATCCACCTCTATTCCCACCTTAGCCCAACAGATACGGGCAGCAGCCATGGACAGATGTGTAAGTTGTGCACTGCACAATGCTAGGGGCTGCATTCATTGAGAATGCAGCCAATCTTAAAGAAGCAAAGCTAAGAAGCAGAGAAAAAAACCAAAAACAAAAACAGTTCTTGGCCTGATAATTTGAGCTTCTGGATTAAGCTGTGCCTGGGACCATGAGTCCCTGTGTTGTTTAATCCAGTTTGAGTTGGGAGTTCTGTGCCTATAATAATAAATATCCTCTATGACACACTTACTAGTTGGAGGGTTTGGGGGGAAGGGGAGTTAGAGAGTAAGCCTAGGTCTCCAGCCCGGAGAACAGGGAACTGTAGAGCCACCAGTTGGTGAGGAACATCTGAGGAGAAATGGATTAGCTCAGGGGACTGGGTGATGGGCAGGGTTTACAAAAGCCTCCTCATCCCAGATTGCCCCCCTCATCTTTAAGTCTGTGATCTTGTTGGGGCGCCTGGCTGCCTCAGTCAGAAGAGCATGAGACTCTTGATCTTGGGTTGTGAGTTTGAGCCCCACTTTGGGTGTGGAGATTACTTAAATAAATAAAACTTTTAAAAAATTTTAAAATTGGGCGCCTGCGTGGCTCAGTCAGCTAAGTGTCTGCCTTGGGCTCAGGTCATGATCTTAGGGTTCTGGGATTGAGCCCCACATCGGGCTCCCTGCTCAGAAGGGAGTCTGCTTCTCCCTCTCTCTCTCTGCCCCTCCCCCCACTCGTGTGTTTTCTCTCTCTCTCTCTCTCTCAAATACATAAATAAAAAATAAAAATAGGTAAGTCTCTGACCTTGTTAAATGGGACTGTGGCTATGAAAAGACTGTAAGGCGTGAAGCCATATGTAAGAATCCATCATGTATGTGTGTGTACGTGTGTGTGTGTGTGTGTGTTGATTAGAAGATGTGATAGATGCCATTTTTGTTCAAACTCTACTGCATTCCCTTCCCATAAGAGAATGGGACATCCCCACAGAGGCCTTGTGTCATGACAGTGCCTCCCATAGAAAGGGCCCACGTCTCTGTCCATACTGCTGGGCTTGGCTATCTGCTTACTTTGGCCAATGGAATGCAAGAGGATATCCTTTTGAATGGAAGCACTGAAGTACCATTGAGACTTGCCAGGAAAGATGGCACATCCCACACCTGGACTGCGCCTTTAGTCTGGACCCTGGCATGAAGCATGTGGCACAGACTGGTGGTTACCACGTCAAGTGCCCAAGCCACAAACCTTCACTGTCGTAGGCCTTTGGGATGTGGCGGTAGCTTGTTGACATGGCATTGCTGCTGGAGAACGCAGCATTCACAGGTTGTGTCGCCATTGGGTTAAATATTTGGATTTGAGTGCACAAACCTACCCACATGTACACTATTTAGTCTGGGGAAGAGAGAAAGAGAAGACAAGACACCAACGTCTTGGGCTTAAAAGAAAATGAGCTTTGGGGCACCTGGGTGGCTCAGTGGGTTAAAGCCTCTGCCTTGGGCTCAGGTCGTGATCCCAGGGTCCTGGGATCGAGCCCCACATCGGGCTCTCTGCTCAGCGGGAAGCCTGCTTCCCCCTCTGTCTCTCTGCCTGCCTCTCTGCCTACTTGTGATCTCTGTCTGTCAAATAAACAAATAAAATCTTTAAACAAAAAAAAAGAAAAAGAAAATGAGCTTTATGGAGATACAACTTACATACAATGAAATCCATCAATTTAAGTATACAATTTGGCAGAGTTGACAAATATGCTTAGCTGGGTAGCCACAACCTCTACCAGGCTATTGAACGTTTCGAGACATTTCCTTGTGCCTCTTTGCAATCAGTCAATCAGCCCTTCCCCATCTGCGGGTAACAACTGGTCTGCCGTCCGCTGCTGAAGTCCAGGGCTGCCCGTTGTGGGGTCCCATGCTAATGGAACCATATGCCGCGTGTACCCTTCTGCGTCTGTCTCCTTCCACTCTGCATAACGGCTGTGAGTTTGCGTGAGGCTGATTGTATCTACAGTTTATTCCTTTTTTTAAGAGAGAGAGAGAGCATGCACATGAGAGGGGAAGGGGCAGAGGGAGAGAGAGAGAGAGAATCTTAAGCAGGCTTCATGCTTAGCATGGAGACCGACGTGGGGCTGGAGTGCATGATCCTGAGATCGTGACCTGAGCCAAAATCAAGAGTCAGATGCTTGACAGCCTGAACCCCCCCCTCGCCCCGGGCACCCCCAGTTTGCTCCTTTTTATGGCAAACATACCCTAGAGTGCTTATCCATTCCCGTGTTGACGCCCGGTGGGCTAATTCCGGTTTCTGCTGTGAGCACTTGGGCCAAGCCTTCTTGTAAGCAGATGTAATCCCTTCTCTCGGGGAAAGACCTCGTTGGGGAACAGCTGGGTTGGAGAGTAAAAGTGTACTTGAACTTACGAGAAACTGCCAAGGGATTCCAAAGGAGCTGTGCGATTCCACACGGCCCCTACTGGCAATGCCCGTCTCTAACGGGAACCAGCTGTGGCGGGTGTGGGGTGGTGTCCCCCCGGGCTCTTTATCTGCATTCCTGTGATCACTGATGATGGTGAGCGGCGCTCCCCGTGCTTGCTGGCAGCTGTTTGGGCCTCTCCTTTTGTGGGGCGTGAGTTCACATCCTGTGCCCAGGTTTTTATTGGGTTGTTTGTCTTGTGATTCGGTTGTAAGAGTCCTTGATACGTTCTGCCCAGGAGTCTTTGGCCGGAGGTGTGCCTCGGGGATATTCTCTCTCTGTCTGTGATTTGCTTTTTCAGTTTTTTTTTTTAAATCATGTCTTTTTTTTCTTTTTTCTTTAATTGATTTATTTATTTCACAGAGAAGGAGAGAGAGAGAGAGAGAGAGAGAGAGAGAGAGAGCAAGCATGAGGGGTGGCAAGGGGCAGAGGGAGAGGGACAAGCGGACTCCCTGCTGGGCAGGGAGCCTGACATGGGGCTCGATCCCAGGATTCCAGGATCACGACCTGAGCCGAAGGCAGACGCTTAACCGACTGAGCCACCCAGGTGCTGTTACCATGTTTTCCTAAGTGCAGAATATTTTAATTTTGTTGAAGTCAATGTATCGATTTTTTTCTTTTATGGTTAGTGGTATTTTTTGTGTCCTTGTGATGACTTCATTGGCCCACGGGTCATCTTGTGGTTGTTTTTAGCGACTGCTTCTCCAGACTGTGGGTCTCCTTCTCCTGGCTTTTTTTTTTTCCCCCATGTCTCCCGATTTTTTACTGCGTACCATGCATTCTGAGTGATACGTCGTGGGGTCGCTCTGTTCTCTTTTATTCTTCCGGAAGGTGTTGATGGGTGTCCTAGTGGAGAGCTCCACTTCCCCCAGCTGACCCTGAACCTGTGTGTACCTGATCTCATACTTGGTTGGCGGTGCAGCCCTCGGTGTCCTCAAGCTCCCCTGACCTAGGGACACGCTCCTCCGCCACCGTCTCTCATGGGGCCCGGCACGGCGTGACCGAAGTGTGTTATGGAGAGTCTAAAGTGGGTCCTGCCTTGGGATTTGGCCTCCCCTGGATGTAGAGGGGACAAGGAGGCTGGGCACCCTGGTGGACCCTGTCCCCCAGCGCGGACCAACCTCTGGAATCCCATTCTCGTCTCAACTCCGTAGCTCCTGACTGGTGCCCTGCCCCAGTTTCTGCCCCCTTGGCTCAGTGGGACCCGTGTGCTTTCTGAGGGTCCCAGCCTGCCACGCTGTGGTGGGGATTGTCTCACGGGACCTCGTACTTTTCCCGTCCCGAGCATCCTTTCTCCCGGCGCTCGGTCACGTGCCGCTCGCTCCCCAGGGCCTGTCGAGAATTGTCTCAAACCTGCCGTCAGGGTGCGTGGCGAGGTCAGGCCGGCCCCGGGTGCACCAACAGAGCTGGAGGCAGGAGTTGCCTGGGACTTTTAAATGCAGCTGCGGGACCCTGTCTAGAGCCACAAGCCAAGGACGGACACACCCCAAACAGGCAAGCTGCCCCCTCCGCAGGTGCAGGAGTGAGGGTTGGGCCCCTGGGCCAGACGCTTACCGTTCTTTCTCTCACACACGCGTACACACACACACACACACACACACACGTGCATGTGGAAGGGCTATAATGAAGGAGGGCCTGCGTGGCACCTGGCTCTAGTCCCTCCCTTGGTCCTGCCCAGGGCTCATTTCTTTCATGGTTTTTAAGGAAACTTCTGTATTTCCTACTGACTCCCTGGCCCAGCACCTAGCAGAGCCTCCCCTTCTGGTCTCGGGGCCCGTGCTGGAAGCACTTGGTTGGGGCAGGCCTGTCTCAGCCCTTCTGAGCTCTGAGGGCAGGACTCCCTGCCCCCGTGCGCCCGCCCTCCCCCGCAGCAGGGCACCTGCAGACAGACCTTTCTGGCCGGGACCTGGGCCATCAGCCCTCCGCAGAAGGGACACTGAGACCCAGAGAGAGACCGGCCCGAAGCCAAGGAGCTGGCACAGAGGGCTCTGCTCGCAACTGCTCACGTGTCTGTCGCCCCGTGTGGCCATTTTACTACGTGGATACGCTTTACTCAGGGACACAAGTATATCACGTCTTTCATTCATTCGTGTGCGGGCAAATCGGGCTGCGCGGTCCCGGCCCTCACTTCTTCCTGAGCGGATTCTGCTTTGCTCACTGGGCTTCCTCCCCGCCCTTCTGCCCCCCCCCCCCGACCCGGGGAGGATTTCTGTCTGTCTGGAGGCAGATTCAGGTGGAAACGTGCTTGGGAGAGGGGAAATGGCCCATTTCTGGCCATTGAGACAAAGCAGAAGTCTTCTGGGAACTTCTGGGGTTTTTAAAACTTTCTTGATGAAAAAGAAGGGAAGGAATGACAAACAGAGTAGGTGCCATCTCACCTCTTTCTTCCTACCTCAACGGTGGAGGTGATGCCCAGAGCTGTGGCAGCCACGGTGCAGCCACGAGGCAACACGCAGGAACAGCAAGCTGTGAACACTGTAGAGACGCCAGCCCGGAGCCTGCATCCTATTTCCAGGCCTCTTGTGTGAGAACAAAATAAACCTCTACTGGCCTAAGTCGAGGTTAGCCGTGTTCCCTGTTATCTGTCATTGAAAACATGACTGTGCGAGACACGGGCTGTGTGTGCGCGCGCGTAATGCTGAAACTGGACAGCACGAGGCAAGGTTCCAACAAGTTCGTACAGTTTTCCACCAGTATTTGCTGAACATTTGCTCTGTGAGCAGTACTAGGTAAGTGGCGGTTATAGGATGAACACCTGTCCTCGCCGAGGCTGGTGGGTTTAGACCCTGTCGTGGGCCGAAGTGGGTCCCCCCAAATTCACACACTGGAACCCCAGCATCTCAGAGTATTACTTAGTTGGAGAGACGCTCTTCACAGAGGTAATCGGGGTTGTGAGAGTGGACCCTCAGCCAGGGGACTGGGTCCTTACAAGAAGAGGAGGTCGGGACATAGACACGCTCAGAGGGACGACCCGTGGGGACACAGGGAGAGGACGGCCGTCCACACACGGGGAGAGAGGTCTCAGGAAGACCCGCCCTGCCGGTCCCTGTCTGCATCTCGGGCTTCAGCCTCCAGGACGGGGAGCCGGTGCATGTCTGCTGTGTGAGCCCCCCGTCTGCGGGACTTTGTTAAGCCCACCCAAGTTGACCCTTAGAGACCTGGAGGATGGATGGACAGTAACAGGAAGGAGGGGGGGGCTGCATTCCAGGCAGAGGAAACAGCATGTGCAAGGCTGAGGCAAACCAGAGTCCAGGATCTTGGAGGAGCACGGGCAGGGCACCCAGCTGGGGGTCAGAGGCAGGCCAGACCCTACAGGTCTGGTCGTTGTGCCCAGGCAGCGTGTGTGTGCCTGTGCGTGCGTGTGCTTGTACATGTGTGTAGCCACAGGGAGGGAATGAAGCAAGAGTAGGGCGTGCTCTGATACTCTGGACACTTCTTTTGATACATGGGGGCCCAGGGCTAAGCCTGGGGCAGAGGGAACTGGAGAGAGAGCAGAGAGGGGTCACAAGGAAGCGTGGCCGGGCCCCCTGGTTTCGTGGGACAGGGACAGGGTCCCTGCTGCAGGGACCCACGGGCGGGACGACGTGCAGCCTGCAGTCTGCATGCCTTTGTGTCTGCCCACGGGCAAGAGCTTCTGCTTGGGGCCGAGGGGCTGAGCCTCCGGGAGGCTGAGCCCCCGCTGGGGAAGGGGGTGATTAGCGGGGGCCCCTTTGAAGAAGCCGCCGCCGGGCTCCGGGCTAAGCCGCCAGGCACGAACAGGGAAACCACCTAACAACCAGCCCCCATCTGACACATTGCATTTGAATTTAATAAGGGGGAATATTTCTCTCCTGGAGGTGGGATGAAACGTCGCCAGCCAAAGAATTTTAATCACTCACGTAAACGGTACACAGTCTGCGTTTCTCCTCGGGCCCCTTGTATTTATCGATTTAATTTCCTCTGGAGGATGAGGCGGGTCGGCGCATGGACCCCGTTGACCAGCCCTCAGGTCTCGGCGGCCCGAGGCATCCACCTGTCACCTGGGGAGGACGGGACCCAGGTGGCTTCTGCTGACCAGCCTCACCCTGGCCGTGCTGCTGTCCTCTGGGCCTCGGGACCACTGTTATCCCACCCGGAGGCTGAGCGCCTTGCCAGGCTCACACAGTTGGCCCCACTCTAACGCCCTCGCTGCCTTGACGCTCTGGGGCATTTTTCAGGGCGGCCCGTGGTCTTCTGTGGACAAGGGCAGATGGACCAGCTGTGTGCGGGCCGTGGCAGCCCGCAGACCATGTATGTGGGGGAGTTTTCCTGGTTTGGGAGTTGGTTCCTGGAAATGGTCCAAGTCCCCTTTCAAGGGCCGGGCCCTTAGTCAGGCCTGAACCCACGAGGGCTCCCGCTCCTGTTCTCTCCTTCTGGGTGTTCTACTGTCCCTGCCCCAGACCTCCTCCCATGTCGGGGGTACAGGCTTGAGTGGTGACAGTCATGTCAATCCCGCAGACCTATGAACGTGACCGTCTTTGAAAAAAGGGTCTTTGCAGTTGTGATTGAGTGAAGAATCCTGAGATGAGACCATCCTGGATTATACGAGGGGGCCCTAACCCAGTGAGTGACAGGTGACAGGTGTCTGTGTGAGAGAGAGGCAGAGGAGGAGAGGAGGGACTGTGTGACCCCAGAGACAGGAGCGACGTGGCCACCAGCTCAGGGACACCTGGAGCCCCAGGACTGGAAGAAGCAGGAAAGACTCTCTTCCGGGGCCTCCACAGAGAGCACCGCCCTGCCCACGCCTTGACCTTAGACAAAATATATCCCCCCCCACCCACTCCGGTGGAGGGGCCTATTTACAATGGGGCAGCCCCGTGCCAGGCCCTTCAACATGATCTCATGGAAGGCGCATTTCTCCCCATGACCCCTCTAGATGGGACTTTATGGTCTCATTTTATAGACACGGCAATGCTGTTGGGTGGGGGGGGGATATGAGGTCGAGATCCTGGTCACAGTGTGTGTCCCCTTCGGGGTGACCCTTTTGAAAAGCATGGAGAAGCTTGACACAAAGCTGCCCAGTGCCTCCCAGAGACCTACGGGGACGAGCCTGGCACAAGGACTTTGCAAATAGTGAGTACCCCAAGTCCCACCGGCAGCCCACACCAAGATGGGGCACGGCAGGAAAGAGGCTGTCAGGGAGGAAAGGAGCCCTGCTGTCGGGCAGGCTGCGTGGGCTGGGCAGGGCTCAAATTGGCCCTGTCGGCCCCACTGCCTGCTCTCTGGGGTCTTGGCCAACCAGGGGTGGTGGCCCCCGCGCCCCCTGGCAAGTGCCCACAAGCACCACGCATCCCGGCCCCGGGGAAGCAACATCCACCATCCCATTTACAGAGCCTACTTCTCCCTTCCCACCTGCCCAGCACCACCCAGCACCGCCGTCCTGGCGGCCCCCCCAAAGCCCCCCCCCCATCCTGGACATGGCTGGGGAAGGTGGGTCAGCACGTCCGCAGAGAGGGCCTGGGAAGCATGAGGGCTCCTCTCCCAGAACACAGAAGCCCAGGCCCATCTATCCGACGGCGGCCTCCCGTCGGCCTTGCAGCCGAACGTGAGCCTGTTTGATCTTCTTCCGGCTCGAGAAGGTGCAAACAGCAGCTTCCGGCCTCCTGAGACCCCCTTCAGCCAAGGGAGAAGCTTGCTGCAGTGGTCCAGGCAGGCTCCAAAGCCGCGCGCCCCCCCCCATCCCAGTGGCCGCCAGGTCTGGGGAAGGTGGAGGAGCGGCGTGGCCAGGTCAACTCACTCATTCGCCGGCCCACTCATTCATTCCTTCATTCGTTCACCCTGCACGCAGCAAAGACTGACCACGCACCTGCTGAGTCCGGGCCCTTCACAGGCACCGGACTTAGCACAGACACCAGCAAAGGAGGCGGAGGCGAGACCGGAAGTGACCCATGAGCTGGATGTTGCGAGATGGATGACTCCGGGGCTCCCTCCCACGCGGGCTCATGTGGCCAGGGCGGGGGTGTCCCGGAAGTGCCTGCTGAGGAAAGAGAATGAGGAGGGGTGGGTGCTAGTGTCTAGGGGAAGCGGGCAGCGGGTTCTGCACAGAGGGGGTGTCATGAGCTGAATTGTGTCTCCCCTCAAATTTATATGTTGGAGCCCTGACATGGCCCATACCTCAGCATGGGACCTCCTTTGGGCAGAGGGTCTTTACAGAGGTGGTCCAATGAGAGTGAGGCCATGAGGGGCCCTAGTCCCATAGGATGGGTGTCTCTAAGGAAGAAGCAGTTGGAACACAAACACACAGAGGGAAGACCTCGGGAGAGCAGCCAAGGAGGGGGGCCTCAGGAGGGACCCGCTCTGCCGACACCCTGAGTTTTGGATTTCCAGCCTTCAGAACCCAGACCACACACGTCGGTGGCTTAAGCCACTCCATCTGTGGGAATCTGTTGAAGAAGTCCTAACGCTCAAACACAGTGGACTTCCATGTGCTCAAATGAGGAGGTCCTGGAATGAGAAAGGACAGAGTTTCGAGGAGGTGGTAGCTGCCCTGTGGGGCCAGGGAGGTGTGGATTTCTACCAAACGCGACTGGAGTCACTGAAGGATGATCTGGGAGAGGAGCAGAGAGAGCAGAGGAGGGGGAGAGGGATCACATACTCAAGGACACATTTTAAATTTTTATTTACTTTTTAATTGAAGTATAACTTGGGTTAAACATAAGTGTATAGAGCTCAATGAATTTTTTACTTTATTGAGGTATATAATGGACATACAATAAACCGTCCCCATCTAAGTGTTCAATGTCATGAGGTTGACATAGGTAAACACATGTGAAGCCAGGGACTCAAGCAAGGTCATGAACGCATCCACCATATTTCCTGTGTCCTTGTGCCACCTCTCCCCACCCCACCCCTGCTGTGTCCCCGCTGGTCTGCTCTCTTTCACTATAGATTCGTTGGCATTTACTACAACTTTATGCAAATAGAATCACAGAGTACACGCTCTTTCTTTTGGTCTGGCTTCTCTCCCTTAGTGTGATTATTGTGAAGTTCAGCACCCATGTTGTCATCGGTACCCACAATCCACTCTTGTTTGTTGCTGAATGGTATTCCATTATGTGGGCATACCACATTCCGGGTGTGTTCACCCACTGATGGGCATCTGGGTGGTTTCCAGGTTTAGGCTATTACCGATAAAGCTGCTGTGAAGATTCCTTATGGACACAGGTTTCCATTTCTCTTGAGTAAATATCCAGGAGTGGAATGCATGGGTCACACGGTATGTATATGTCTAACTTTTGAAGGAAACACCAAACCTTTCCCCAAAGTGGTTGTACCATCTCAAACTCCCACCAGCATAAACAAGAGGTCCAGTAGATTTATTTATTTTTATTTTTATTTTTATTTTTTTTAAAAGATTTTATTTATTTGACAGGCAGAGATCACAAGTAGGCAGAGAGGCAGGCAGAGAGAGAGGAGGAAGCAGGCTCCCTGCTGAGCAGAGAGCCTGATGTGGGGCTCAATCCCTGGACCCTGAGACCATGACCTGAGCTGAAAGCAGAGGCTTTAACCCACTGAGCCACCCAGGTGCCCCAGGAGATTTATATCCACGCCTAGACTTGGTGTGCTTAGTTTTTTTTTTTTTTTACCTCGGTCATCCTAATGGGCATGCAATCATAGCTCACTGTCATTTTCATCCACATTTCTAGAGTAGCTAATGATGTTGATGATTTCATCCTGTGGCCATTTGTTTATCTTCTTTAATGCAACATCTATTCAAATCTTTTGCCCACTTTATTGGTTTACCTTCTTAGGGGTCTTGGAAATATGCATACATTGTGGATATGAATCCTTTGTTTGACATGTGTGCTATAAATATA
Source organism: Martes martes (assembly GCF_963455335.1). NCBI lineage: Eukaryota > Metazoa > Chordata > Mammalia > Carnivora > Mustelidae > Martes > Martes martes. The sequence continues at coordinate 3,955,316 of NC_137898.1, read as the reverse complement.
TCTCTTGGTCTGTCATTTGCCTTTTCATTTTCTTACTGGTGTCTTTCAAAAAGTAGAAAAATCTTAATTTAAGGACCAATTTATTGATTTTTTTCCTTACATGGTTTGGGCTTTCCAGGTTTATTAGAAAATCTTGGCCTACCCCAAAGTTGCAAAGATATTCTCTTCTCTTCTGCTTTTATCTAGAAGTCTCATAGTTGGAAACCCAGTTGATCCAAACCATTTTTTGAGGACTTGCTTTTCCCCTTCTCTGAATTGCCATGACACCTTCATCAAAAACCAATCAAGCACATCTATGTGGATAAATTCCTGAGCTCCATTCTGTTCCATTGACTCATGTGTCTGTCCTTACGCTGATATCCAACCTTCTCAATCACAGTAGCTTATTAAGTATATTTTGAAATCAGAGAAATTCTCCCACTTTGTCATTCTTTTAGAAAAGTTTTTTTGTTCCTTCTAGGTCTTTACATTTCTGTATAAATTCTAGGATTAACCTATACATTTTTACCAGATATATTGAATGTGTACATAAGTTTGAGAACAATTGGCATCTGAATATGGGCCTTCCAATCTATGAACATGGTATACCTCTACATTTATTTAGGTCTTTTTTAAAAAGTGACTTAATATTTATGTACTCTGAGAAATGATCACCACAATAAGTCTAGTAGCATCTGTCACCTCATGTAGTTACAAGAATTTTTTTTCTTGTGATGAGCACTCTTAAGATTGATTCCCTTGGCAACTTTCATATGCAATATAGAATTATTGACTATAATTGCTGGGCTGCCCGTGACATCCCTGTGACTTATTTTATAACTGGAAGTTTGTACCTTTAGACCCCTTTCACCACTTTGCTCACCCCTAACCCCCACCTCCAGAAATCATCAATCTCTTCTCTCTATATATAACCTTGGGTTTTTTGGTTTTGTGTTTTTAGATTCCACATATGAATAAGATCATACAGTATTTGTCTTTCTTTCTGTCTTATTTCACTTAGCATAATGCCTTCTAGGTCCATCTGTGTCGTTGCAAATGGCAAGATTTCATTCCTTTTTTTGTGGCTGAATGGCATTCCATGGTGTGTGTGTGCATGCGTGACTCTGTGTGTGTGTGTGTGTGTGTGTGTGTGCACACATATATATCCATTCACTCACTGATGGGCGCTTAGGTTGTCTCCATATCTTGGTTATTGTAAATAACACTGCCATGAACATGCGGGTGCAGATATCTTTTTGAGTTAGTGTCTTCATTTTCTTCAGATAAATACCCAGAAGTGGAATTGCTAGATCATATGGTAGTTCTATTTTTAATTTTTTGAGGAAACGACATGCTGCTTTCCACAGTGGTGCACCAATTTACATTCCTACTACCAGCATACTGGGGTTTCCTTTTTTTCACATCCTCACCAACACTTGTCATTTCTCGTCTTTTTGATACTAGCCATTGTGATGGTTGTGAGGAGATATCTCATTGTGGTTTTGATTTTCATTTTCCTGGTTTTTAGTGATGTTGAACATCTTTTCATGCACCCATTGGCCATCTGTATGTCTTCTCTGGAAAAATATCTATTCAGATCTTCTGCTCACTTTAAAAACCAAATTGCTTCAGTTTTTTTGCTATTGAATTGTATGTGTTCTTTATATATTTTAGATATTAACCTCTTAGAAGGTATGTGATTTACCAATATTTTCTCCCATTCAGTGCATTGTCTTTTCATTTTGTTGATGGTTTTCTTTGCTGTAGTCCCACTTCTTTATTTTGCTTTTGTTTTTCTTGCTTTTGGTGTCAGATTCAAAAGATCATCACCAAAACCCACGTCAACGAGCTTACCACTTGTTTTCTTTTCAGTTTTATGGTTTTGGGTCTTAAGTTTAAGTCTTTAATCAATTTGAGTTAATTTTTGTGTATGGTGTGAGATAGTGGTCCTATTTCACTCTTTTCCACCTGTCTGTCCAGTTTTCTCAACACCATTTGTTGAAGACACTGTCCTTTCCCTGTTGTATATTCTTGACTCCTGCATCATGAGTTAACTAAGTCTAGATGCATGGGTGTATTTCTGGGCTCTTTAATCTGTTAGGTCTTCTTAAATTTCTCTCAACAATGTTTTATAATTTTCAGTATAGGGTCTTGGTTGCCTTTTGTTAGGGTTTTTTGTTTGTTTGTTTGTTTGAGGGAGGCTTGCTGTTCTAAGTAGATCTTTTAAATAATTTTGTTTATCAACTGTTTGCTGTTGTTAGTTTTAGTGGCTGTTTAGGAGGTTCCCTGGGATCATCTGTGTAATCACATCAGTGGCAACTGGGAATAGTTTTATTTCTTTAATCATAATTTTTATTCCTTTTATAGGTTTTTCCTCCCTTATTGCAGTGGCTAGGATTGCCAGTATAATGCTGAGCAGACACTCTGAAAGTGGACACCATTAGCTTTTCCTTGATCTTAATGAAAAGAAATTTCAGGCTCACCATTAATTATATTGTTGGCTACTGTGCTTTTGTAGATATTTTTTTAAATCTATTTGAGGACTTTCCCTACTACCTTAGTTTGTTGAAGTTGTTTTATCATAAATGGGCACCAAATTTGATCATATGCTTTTTCTATAGCTATTTTAAAATTTATGAGATTTACCTTCTTTACGTGGTTAATATGATGAATTATATTTCAAATATTTAACCAACTTTGCATGCTTGGGTTAAACCTTACTTATTCCTGATGCACTATTGTTTTTGTATATTGTGGAGTTGACTTACTAATATTTTAAAAGGATTTTTGTGCCTGTATTCCTGAGGAATGTTGGTCTACAATTTTATTTTTTTAAAATGTCTTTGGGGGCACCTGGATGGTTCAGTAGGTTAAAGCCTCTGCCTTCGGCTCAGGTCATGATCTCAGGGTCCTGGGATCGAGCCCCGCATCTGGCTCTTGGCTCAGCAGGGAGCCTGCTTCCCCCTCTCAATCTGCCTGCCTCTCTGCCTACTTGTGATTTCTCTCCCTCTGTCAAATAAATGAAATGTTAAAAAAATAAAAAAATGTCTTTGTCAAATTCTGTATTAGGGTTATGCTGGTCTTTTAAAATGATTCAGATGATGTTTCCTCTGGTATCAATTTGTTAAGTTTGATTTTTCTACAAATTTGCTCATTTCATTTGGGTTGGTGGATTTGTTGGTATAAAGAAGTGATACCTTGAAGAGTCTATAGGATCTGCAGTAATCATATTTTTTCAATTTCCATTATTAGTAATGGTATTTGTGTTCTCTGTCTCTCTCTGTCTCTGTCTCTGTCTCTCTCTCTCTATTCCTCTCTCTTATTTACTTCAGTAGGAGGTCATGAATTTTGTTGATTTTCTCAAAGAATCAGTTTTTGGCTCCCCACCCCACCTTTTGGCTGTTTTATTGTCCCCTGCTCCTCTTGTTATTATTTCCTTCCTTCTTCATTTGGATTTACTTTTTTCTTCCTTTCCTAGCTACCCAAACTGGATCTTGGGTCATTGATTTTAAGTTGCTCTTGTTTTCTAAGATAAGTGTTTAAAGTTCTAAGTTTCCTTATAAGCACTTTTTTTGCTATATCCCACAGATTTTAATATGATATATTTCCATTGTCACTCAATTCAAATTATTTTCTAATACCTCTTGTGATTCCATTTTTAATTCATGAGTCATTTGTAGATTCATGAATCATTGATACTTAGGATTTTCCTAGATGTCTCGTTATTAATATCTAACAAGATTCAGTTGTTGCCAGAGAACACACTCTGTGTGATTTCTAGCTTTAAAATTTGCTGGGACTTGATTTATGGCCCCGAGTATGGTTTATCTTCACAAAAGTGCACTTGAAAAGAATATGTACTTTTCAGATACTGGGTGTAGTGTTCTATAAATATCATTAGATCAAAGTGACTAATAGTGTTGCTTGTACCTTCCATGTCTTTACTGATTTTTTTTTGTATATTTGTACTATTGATTGCTGAGGGAGGGGTGTTAAAATCTCCCTTTTATGATTGTGAAATTGTTTGTTTTTTCCCTTGATCTTGTCAATTTTGCTTCATGCCTTTCGAGGCCTTATTATTAGGTACATAAAAAATCAATCACTGTTACATCCTCCTGGTTAATCAACCCTTCTATTACAACAAATGTCTCCTTTATCTCCAATAACACTCTCTGTCTTGAAGTTTATTATTAGTATAAATCTTAATTAATATTACTATAACCACCCAGCTACCTGATACTATTATTTTCATGGTGTATCTTCTTCAACTTATTTACTTTCAACCTATCTGTGTCTTTATATTTAAAACGAATCTCTTGTAGGCAGCACATTATTGAGTCTGGCTGTTTTTATCCATTACTGTCAATCTCTTACTTTTAATTGGTGTTTTTAGAATATTAATGATTAACCCTGGTCCATTCTATTTTTTGTTTCTTTGTTCTCTCTCTGCATGCCTTTGGATTATTTGACATTTATATATATATATATGTGTGTGTGTGTGTGTGTGTGTGTGTGTGTGTGTGTATATATACTCACTATACAAATATTTATAATATATATTATATATACTATACTATAGTATAGTACACTATATAGTATATATAGTATAGTATATATAGTATAGTATATATAGTATAGTATACTATATAGTATATATATATAATGTGTGCATGTATATATAGTATATATAGCATATATTATATATATATATATACACACACACACACACTGTAGTATATATAATATATATTATATATATTTAGTTGACCTGTTGACTTTCTGGCTATATTTCTTCCTGTGCATGTGGTTACTCTAGGAATTGTAGTATATACACCTAATCTTTCTAAGGCCAATTAGAATTACTATAGTATTACTTCACAGCCCACCTCACCTTGAGCATGGTGGGGCCACCTCCTGCCTGGCCTGTGCCCCTCCCTAGTTCCAGCTCCTGGTCAGCCCAGTGGGGGCATAAAGCCCTGAGAGCGTCGATAAGACCGAGGTAGCAGCACTTCTCTCCAGGGGCTGGTTATGTCTCCTAGCCCAATTGCTCTCATGTCAGCCCTGGATCCTCTCCAGGCCAGTACTGTGAGTGTGCAGGTTGTGCACTGCACAACTCTAAGGGCACCATTCTCATTGCAGTCATGGGGGGCCCCCTGCCCTAGAGCTCCTTGGGCCTTGTCCTCTGGGCATAGACCTTTAGCTTATCCTCACATTCTCCCAGCACAGGGCAGTTCCAGAATGCCAGGGCTGGAGGGTGAAGCCCCAGGCACTGCCCAGATGCCTGGGTGCTGTCTGGGCTCCGTGGGGCTCTCCCTCCCCAGGGCATCCAGGGCTGTCTGGAGTGGTAAGGTGATCAGTTGGTCTTCAGGTACTCAGCTGTGTGGCCCCAGGGTGCTTGGGGGTCTGGTCCTGGGAGGTGCTGTGAGTGGTGAAGGCCAGTCTGGGGTTTGAATTCTCCCACATGGGACCTAGAGAAGATTTCCTCCCCTTTTTGTGCCTTGGTTTCCCCAATTGCAAAGTGGGAATGATGACAGTACCTGCCTCACAGGGCTCAAGTGGGGATGACGTTGGACGACCCAGGTGAGGAGCATGGCACTGCTGGCTCTGGGTATGTTCGAAGTGGCCAGGTTGCGGCAGGGCCACCAGAGGTGTCCAGGGTGCACGTGGGCCTTTGAGAGGTGCCGAAGGCCTTGGGTTCACATACCAATAGCCACCCACACAGGCCGAGGTCCCTTCCAATGTCGCAGCAGGGCTAAGGTCACTTGGAATCACGGAGGGGGCGGGTGAGCTGGGGGAGGGGAAGGACAGAGTCCCTGATGGGCGGGGCTCGGCTACTCCCCTCTGAGAAAACCTGGCCTCTGTCATGGGCATGGGTGAGAGTTGAGGGCTCTGTGGCCCCCCAACAGGTAACCCATGGCCATAGGGTAGAGGCCTGGGGTTGAGATGGGGAGGCAGGAGTCCGTGGGCAGCTCTGCACATCCCCAGACCAGATCCATGGGAATAAAGAGACAAACTTCAGGATAATGTTGAGGGGTGGGGTGTGTATGACACTTGATGCCTCTTTCTGTCCTGTCCCCCCTGCCCTTTCTCATCCTGAAGAGAAGGATTGTCCTTCAGCGAGAACCCCCACGTGCCAAGTGGGAACCACAGAACCCCTCTGCAACGTGGCGGTTGTCATCCCCACCCCCATGTCACTGATGAGCAAAGGCAGGCTCGGAGCCGCCCAGGGTCAGGGCCAAGGCCACCAGGCCTGGGCGCCACCTTCACAGTCTAGGTGCAAAAGTAAATCTAATTGGCTAGACATAGAGCAGCCATGGGACCTAGTAATTCCACACCCGGAGACAGACCCAAGAGGGGTGAACACACACGTCCACACAAACGCGTGCGTGTAAGTGCTCAGTGAACACACACGTCCACACAAACGCGTGCGTGTAAGTGCTCATAACAGCCCAAGAGTGAAAACAACCTGAATGCCCACCAGCCGGCAAGTGGATAGAGAGAATGTGGCGTGTCCACACGAGAGAATAATATTGAGCTCTAAACAACAATGACTTACTGACCCTGATCTATGCCACAGCAAACACAAGCCTCGAACACGTTATGCTGGGCGAGAGGACCACATACTATATGATTCCACTGAATACAGGATGTACAGATAGGCAAGTCCACAGACCGGGAAGGAGACCTGTCGTTGCCAGGGTGTGGGAGTGGGTGGGAGAGTGGCGGATCTTGGGGGTGGGGCTAAGGAGGGTATAGTTTCCTTGGTGGTCTTGAAAATGTTCTAACATTGGCTGTGAGGACGGAGGCACGGCTGTGAATTTACTAGACACCCCTGAATTGCACACTTCAAATGGGTCCATTGTAGGGTGTGTGAGTTATACCACGGTAAACTTGTCCAAGATCAGAGAACATGGACAATTTAGAAAGTGCCCAACGTCCTACCCTTTGTGCATAACTAAATACATGAATATATAAGTGATCATACATAATAAAATTTAAAAAATGAATCAAGACCACACAGAGAAGTGCCTGGCCCAGCCCCGTGCATCTCTCAGCACCCAGTAAACATTGGTCTCTTCCCTCAGCTCCACACTCTGGGGCTCCCAGGCCATGCCAGTCTCCTGCCTGGGGCCAGGTCCTGGGCTGGGTACAGCGAGACCAGAGCCAGCCAAGTCATGGTGTGTGACAGCCTGTAGCAGGCTCACTTTCTTGGCAAGACACCTCAGGATCCCTCTGCCAAAGTCCCAAAACCAAAAGTGGTGTTGAAAGATGCAAGCGTCCCAACATGTGGCCTCAGCAGCCCTGTATTTGTCAGTATACAGCTGCGTAACAAGCACGCCAGATCACACAGTGGCTCGATCTCCAAGTTAATTTCTCCTGAAAAGGTCAGATAAGTAGCCCAGGGCCATGTGGGCTCCCTTACCTCCTCTGTTCAGTTGTCCTCAGCCGGTGGCTTCTCCGTCAGGCCCCAGATGGGGAAGGAGAAGGGGAGGACACACTTCTTCACATCATCTTGGTCAGAACTTATCCGTGGCCATGACTTGTTGCAAGGGAGTCTGGGAAATGTAGCCCGTGTGCCCAGGTCAGCCTTCTGTTACTTGACTGCCGCGGAACAGGGAGGAAGGGAGGGATATTGGGCTCCAGGCATGTCGCCAATCAGCTCCCTCATCCGTAAAGTCATAGTATTGAGGGTTGTTGGGAGACGCGTGGCTGGAGTATGTGTGCCCTCAAGACACAGGAACTGTCCCGGGAATTCTGTGCTGGGTTGGGAGGACGGAGGGAGGAGGTCTGCCCAAGAGAGCCCCCGAGGGTGAGGTGTGGGCAGGGCACAGAGTGAGTCACCCCTGCTTCCACGGCAGTAGCCCAGCGTGAGCGGAGCCCACTAGAAGCCCAGACACTCCGCCTCCGTTGCCCTCCGCTGGGATGGACCGGCCAGGGGCGCGCTGCCCGCTGCTGGGACCCGGCCGAGCTCCTGCGGGCACTGTCCACCCGTGAGGCCGACTCGGCATGCCCAGCGGTCACAGCTCTTCTCTCTGCTCTGGCCCCAGACCCACCGGTCATCCGGACGCTCGATACGATCTGTTTTGAAAGTAAAACAAACTCTTTTGAAACGGCTGCTGCGTGTGCAGACCGAGAGTCTCGCCCCCTCCCTCGCGGGCTGGTGGACATCTGAGATTCAGGGAAACCTGACAGGAGAGGCCACATGTGGGGCGAGGGCTCTGCTCCTACCCTCTGAAGCAGCAGAGGCCCGCAGCGCAGACTGAGGGCACCAGGGAGCCTGCGAGGGATGCAGAGGGAGAGTGTGGGCCAGAGCAATCGGGACCGCATAGCTCCATTGGGAGGAGGATGTATTTGATGGTAGCGTTGAACTGGAACAAGATAGGGGTGACATATGTGAGTGACATTTCAAAACAGAAATCTAGATTGAGTGGCACTCAGGCCAAAGGGGGCCCAGGTCATGCCCAAGGCCCCCAAAAGAAGCCTCAATCTGAGGTCTCAAAGGCAGGAATCGGGGTCCCTACGGGGGAGCTCCGGACTCTAGCAGGACAGAGTTTGAGGTAGGGCCCTTGCCGTCTGTGGTGGCCGAGGTGAAGGACATTAGTGTCAGGAGCCCCTTTGCTGTTTCTCTCACCTTCAGTCGTCTGCAGAGCCAGTGGGCTGGGGGGAGGCAGGCTGTGGTGGGCCTGGAATGACAGGAGGCTTGTGGGTGTGCCCAGTGAATTCTTCCTGCCACAGGGCCTTTGCACACACCATTGCCGCTGGTTAGCATATCCATTCCCACCTCCCGCTTAGCTGACTCCTATTCTGGCCTCAGATCCCAGATCATGGGTCACTTTCCACGGCAGGTGTCTCTGATTTCCTGGGCTGTGTCACCCACCAGACACAGAGCCAGGCCCTTGGTGGGTATTCACGACTGTTTGTGGAATGAGCAAGGAGAAGAAAGAGCCCTGCAAACCCCCACGCCCCAGCCCCTGAGCCTCGGCATCTAGGGAAGGTCACCCCAGGTGCCCTCCAGGGCAGCTCCAGGGAGGACCCTTAGATGGTGGGAGAGGAGAAGGCGGGGTGGGGGTGGTGTAGCCTCTGCAGCTGGAGGGCCTCGGTGGCAGGCGGAGTCGTGCTCCTGGTCGTGGTCTCCGTGGCCAGGCTGCCTGCGTGCTGTTGCTGAGGGGCGGAGGCACCGCGACAAGCGACTCAAGCTCTCCTCCGTGTCAGCTGCCCTTCTGTGAGCCGGAGACAATGACGCACCCCGCAAGGCTGCTGCAAGGACGAAACGCGATGTTCACGAAAAGGTTTTAGGACACAGCTTGGTACATTGTAAGTGGACGCATCCGCTCTATCTCTTCCTTATTTGCTTCAAAATGAAGGTTTTTTTTTTTTTTAAAAACCCATACAAATGATGTATTAAGCGTTCAAAGTACAAACTTAAGAGAGCCAAAAAACAACTTAAAAAGATAATTAAATCCCCAGAGATCTTGCCAGCCAAAGGAACTACTTGGAGAGGTTGGGGTTAGGTTTGGCTGCATAGCAGACAACCTCCCCAAACAGCAGCGGTTTCAACAAGATAGAAACTGGCTTCTCTTTCCTGTGAAAGTCTAGGAGCGGGATGGGTGGAGGTCCTGTCTTACAAAGCCTTCAAAGATGGAGGCTTGTTACCGTTCCCTGAGCCATCACCCTGGAGACACGGTCCTCCTGTGACCTTCTGGTCCAGGATGGCAGCTGGAGCTCCAGCCATCACCACTGCGTTCCAGCCTGCAGGATGGAAGCAGGGATGAAGAAGGCGCATGCCACTTGTAACATGTCCTTTCTTTCTATCTCCCGTTGGTAACGTGGCCGCATTTGGCTGCGAGAGAAGCTAGGATATATGGTCTTTATTAAGGTAAGCCATGGGCTCAGCTGGAAGTTGTGGGTTCTGCTGCTAAAGGCAAAGGGAGAATGCATGTTGGGGGAAAGCCAGCGGTCCTGCCATATTGCATTTGTCATCTCGCTGAACACGCTTCCTTTCCATTCTTCCAGGGACACACACACACACACACACACACAGAGGCAGTCTCACATACATAGGAAAGGAGGATGTTTGCTCTTGTATGAGTTACCTTTTTAATTCAAACACAGATGGCAGGTTCCTTCCCATGTCCACAGACAGAGATCCACAAGATTGTTTTTAAAGATGGCCTGCATTTCCATCACACAGATGCTTGATGATTCCACCGGGACCGAGAGACGCTCAGGCTGCTGCCCATTTCCAGGTACTATAGCCCACGCCGGGATGAACACCCCTGAACCATCATCTTTGTACCCGGTTGGAACATGTCCTTCGCCTAAGTTCCCAGAAGTAGAAATGCTGAGTCAAAGGGGATACGCTTTGACATTTGGACGTGAATTGAGAAATTGCCCTCAGGAAGGTCGTCCCAGTGAGCGCTCCCCCCACATCGCCCTGGCTTTGGTGGTGTGGGTAACCTGGGCAAAGCAGGCATGTGCCCATATCGGAGGCTCACCCCATTCCCTACCCTACCCTGGCTCCTTCTCCTCACAGGGTTGGCAGGCGTGTGCCTCCAGTCTTCTGGGGGACCCTTGGATGAAGGTGACCTTGAGATCCTGCCCTCTCCGGACCACAGCAATGAGCAGGAGCCTTCACAGCTACAGACGCTTAAGTTCAAGTTCAGCAGCGGCGACAGCCTGCAGACCTCCCTGGGGGGACGAGATCCAGCCCCTCAACCAGACGGACGGAGAGAGCTTAGCTGCCAAGTCTCGAGATGTCTGGGAGCGCTTATTGGGAGGGCAGCCCTGTAGCTCCCAACGTCAGCTGACAGCATGGTTGCCCGATTCAGCAAATAAAAATACCGGATATCCTGTTAAATTTGAATTCAGATACACGACGAATAACTTTTCGTATGGCCCAAATAATTGCATTGGATGGAGAATTGGAGAAAGCGTATGCGACTCATTTCTTCCTAGAAGCCGGGAGACGGGCTTTCCCTCTTCTCTCCCACGGTGACACGGCCACGCCTCACTGTGTCCTTTATTTTATTTGACAACCTTTGCTGGCAGCACCCGGGGCCACTGGGAGCAGTGAGCCCCGTGGAGAAGTCCTGGACTCTGGAGTTAGCTGGATTCGAGTTCTGGCCTTTTGTACGTCTGCTAGCGGTGGACTTGGAGATGAGTTACCCACCTCCCTGTTCCTCAGTTTCCCTGTCTATAAATACGAGGGTGAATATAGCGCCGACCTCCCGAGGGGACGGTGAACGGTGAACGAACGTCGTCTGAATGTGGTCCGCTTTCGGCCATATGGAAGCAGAAACGAGCACCCAGCGCTCGCGACGGGGCGTTCAGGATCCCGTGAATGGTGACATCCTGTAGGAGCAGAGCCGGGGGACGCGAGAAAGGAAGGGATGTTCCCTCGAGGCAGGAATGGAGAGACCGAGAGTTCTGGGTTCTGATACCACGAAGGGACCAGAAATGAGGAGGTCCCCCTCCCACGTGGGACAGACGCTGGGACTGAGGTTCGCGCGGGGCTGGGGTTCTAGCTCAGGAGGAGGGGGCGGGAGCCCGATCCGCCTGCTGCCCCGGGGCGGCGAGGTGAGCTCGCCCTGGAACCTGGAAGTGTGCGCGCCACTCCGGCCAAGTCCTTGGTCAGAGCCCCCATCTCCACCTGCTTGTTCCTCGTCCAGGAAGTGGAGGAAAACTCAGAGTGATGAGGGTGGGTGGGGTCAGGTTATTTTTCTCATTTGTTTTTAATTTTTTCTGCTTTGCTGCATTTCTCAGGTTTGGGAAGAGGTTTCGAAAGGGCCTCGGCTCCCCCTCGCCATCGGCGCGGCTGTGCCCCTCTCCCGACTTCTGCTCGCCCTTGCCCTCGGCGCGGCTGTGTCCCTCTCCCGACCTCTGCTGCCCACGCCCTCGGTGCCGCTGTGTCCCTCTCCTGACTTCTTGGGGCGGAGCCCAGTGGCCCCACTGCCACCGGTGCCCCTCTCCCCTTCCTGCTCAGCCCTTTGGGGTGTGGTCCCGCCCCATGTCCCACATTCACCTTGTTCAGCAGTGGATCGAGGCCGGGCCGGGAGAGCACGTACGAGGGCCTGGGTCCAGGCGAAGCCCAGCGTGAGGGTGGAGGGGAGGGGGCGCCAGGATGGGGGCTGGAGGGCCAGCGGCGGGGGTGGGGGCGCAGAGGGAGCAGGGCTGGTCCCCATCACCCTGCCCCTGCCGGCTGCCCCTGGGGCTAATCTCTCATAACGGCCGCCTGCCCGTCCACAGTAAGAAGTTCGCACCGGTTCGCCACCTGGCTCTCAGGCTTGGCTCTGCTTTCGTGTTTCCGTCCCAGGATCCCCCCCACCACACCCCCTGCACGAGGAGCCCGGTCTCCTCCTCCGTGCAGTGCCAGTGCGGGTCAGCCGTGCTGGCATGTGCGTCCCCTGGTCCGTTCACGTTCACGGCCCCACCGTCCGTAACCGTGCGCCGACAGCACCGTGCTCTGGACGGACGCGCGGGCTGTTTGCACGTTTGCCGTGGACGCTGCTGCAGGGATCCTCTCCGTGGGAGTGTGGGCGAGGGTTTTGGGGCAGAACTGCCCGGTCACGGGATGTGCAGTCTCAGCTCCACTAGGAAAGACGGAATTGCTTCCCAAAGTGACCCACCCATTTCTTCCACGAAGGCGTTCTTCCCTTCTCCACGTTCCTGGGAGCACGTCTGGGGACTTGGACTCGGTGGAATTCCAGGGGAGGAAAGGGCAGGTTTGGGGAACATCAGTGGGCACAGGTGGGTGGGAAGGGCAGGTAAAGAAGGGAGGGGAGGGGGGCAGGGCTTCTCGTCTTTCAGCTGTGGGCCCTGTGAGCCCCTGACCTTGCTGAACCTCACCTTTGCCATTTGCAAAGTGGGGGAGCCATTCCTAACCGGCCCCCTCCCTGGGGACTCAAGAGGCTTCAGATGCCCGACTGGCCTTGGAAGTTTCTGGATGGCACAGACATGGAGGGTGCATGAGCACCCTGCACCTGCCCAGGACGGGAGAGGGCTCTGGAGTGAGGGTGTCAGGCCCTGGTTCACTAGATAAGCCGGGGGTCTGCAGATGGTAGCCACAGCCAATGCAGGCCCACTGCCTGCTTTTGTAAATAAAGTTTTATTGGCGCGCAGCCAGGCCCATTCCTATCTGTGTTGCCGCTGACGGCTTTGCTTTTCAGCCGCAGACTGGGTAATTGCAACAGAGAGCGGGACACACGCAGCCAAGAATACTTACTATCCGGCTCCTCAGGGAAAATGCTTACCAGCCGTGGAGGAAAAAGACGAAACAACTCAGGTACGTGACGGCTCAGTGCTGGTGGGGTAGCAGGCAGTGTGGCTGGTGCTGGCCTCAGCAGGGAAGAAAGCACACGAGCCCTTCTGCCCTCATGGAACTCACATCCTCGTCGAGATAGGACAACGAGCAAAGAAACAAGATCTGGGACCGGAGGGATCAGGAGGGCAATTTAAATGAAGTGGTCCAGGGTGACCTTCCTGAAGACTTAAAAAAGGCGAGGGGGAGGGTCATATGCATGTCTGAGCAAGGAGCACCCCTGGGCAAAGGCCCTGGGGCAGGAGCGTACTTGGAGTCTGGGGACGGAGCAGGGTGGCAGGGGGCTGGCGAGTAGCGGGAGACAGGACGGACGGTGGTGGCAGTCACTCCACGGGGGGACTGGTGTGTTCACTCTGGGGAAATGAGCAGCCACGGGCGTGTGTGGAGCAAGAGGCTGCAGGGTCTGGCGTGATGGGTTAGGATCCCAGGGTGCTGTGCGGAGAAGGGCCGGGTTCGGGGGGGTGAGCACTGAGACAGGGCCAGGCTCCAGGCACCGGGGGACCGGACGGTGGCCGTGTTGAGAGCTCGGCAGCTTCTAGAAGCAGGGCTTGCTGGACTCGCACCCAGAAGTGGGAGGTAAGAGAAGAAAGGGCTCAAGGATGATGCCAGACCTGTCACCTTTACGTCTGTCTCCCTGCCTCTTCCGCATCGTCCTCCCCGGATTCCTACCCGGGAAGCCCCTTGAGGAAAGGGGTCATCTTGTCCATCACTGCGCCCACCGCGTCCCTGCCCACGGAGGGCCCGCGGCCGGCAGCTCTGGAATAAATGGATGAGTGAGGCGCCCGTGGCACAGTCTCTTGCTTCCTCAGGGAGTGTCATGGGGTGAGCTGTGACCCCAGATTCCTGTGTTGGAGCCCTGACCCCCAGCACCCAGGATGGGACCGTATCTGGAGATGGGGACTTTGAGGAGGTGATCAAGGTAACAAGGGGTCACCGGGGTGGCCCTGATCCCGTGTGACCGGGGTCCTTACAGGAAGAGGGGATCAGGACACAGACACGCACGGAGGGATGACCCCGTGAGGACCCAGGGGGAGCACAGCCGTCCACACACAAGAGAGAGGCCTCAGGGGGAGCCCGTCCTGCCCGCCCCTGCATCCCAGGCGTCGGTCTCCGGGACCGGGGACTGGGCGTGTCTGCCGTGTGTGAGCCCCGTCTGGGGGGCCTGGCCTGGGGCAGCTCCAGCAAACGCATGCAGTGGGGGTGTCCCCGCAAAGTGAAGCCGGGCACGCCCTCGCGAGGGAGAGAAACACCGTGAAGGCACAGCCCAGACCGGGGCACCTGGGACGTGGGGGCTGAGCTGAGACCTGACCCAGACCTCCCGGGGCCCACACCCGTCCTGGGGACACTGGGCTGGGCCATGGAAGCAGGCACGCAGCCTCGGGGGTGATGGCAGGCCGGTGGCCCGGGAAGGACAGGACTCCAGCTGTCCCTGTTCACTCGGCTGCGACCCAGGCCCTGGCCCCTTTCCAAGGTCGGGGGACCCGGGCTGGGCTCACTGCGAGCTGCTCCCAGCAGCTCCCTCCGCCCTGGAAACAGCCCCTCGGGCCCTGAGGCTCCTCCTGGCCCCGCCCCTTGGCACCGCCGTGGGTGGGGGGGGCGCCTTAGCACGTGGCCAGGCCCGCTGCTCTCCGACCGGCAACTTCCTCTGGGGGCGTCTGTTTCCTGCAGTTTCCGCAGCTTAGCCCGCGGGGCCGGCCAATCCCGCTCTCCCCTCGCCATCCTCCGCCTCTGCAGGATGGGCCAGCACCCCAGTGCCCAGGCTGGGTGGGCCCTCTGTCCCCTGCAGGGTCCGTCTGTCCCCCAGACCACCCAGGACAGCAACACGGGTGGGGACCGAGGCCGTGGGACCTGCTGGTTTCTGGTTCTCTGCCGGCCTGACCCGGCGGAGCAAGACGCACATTCCCAGTGCGATCCGCTGGCCCGGGGCCGAGCTGCCCCGTGAGGGATGAGGTAATGTCCTGCAGAGGCCACGCGGAAAGGGCAGGGCTCTCCCTGCACCCTCGGGGACTCCCACGGCCAGGGCCTTTTCCCAGAGACGCTTGGGGCAGCGATGGGGACCCTCCAGGTTGGGGGATAAGTGAAGTGGTGGCCTGTTGGGATATGCAGTGTGGCCTGGGTAGTCAGGGACCCACAGTGGACCCATTGCCTCCTGCTGTGAGCGGACAGGGCCTGGGCTGACATTCCCTGAGCTCCTCAGGCCACAGCCAGGGAGGCCACGCTTCGTGGGGCCTGTGACAAGGGTTGACCTGCAGACTCGTTTTCCTGAAAGGCCAGGAGGAGTCTCCGTCAGTGACAGGGACGCTCTCATCTTCCCGCTGTCGGAGCAGGGCTGGGCGCTGGCAGGGTCAGGAGCTGCGGCAGGTGAACCGCTAGGGGCCATCGGGGCGTCGGCAGCCGTGCCCTGAGCGGGGTAACTGGGCCGGCAGGAGACCTGTGGCGAGAGCCGCGCTCAGGGCGAGCTTCCTCCTCCTCCCCGTCATCATCGTTGTCATCATCATCATCCAACCTTGGACCTGGCACACACTGGGCCACCATTCCCTTCCCTGAGACAGTCCCCAGGCGCGTCCACCCGCCCTCCTGTCCACCTACCGGGCTGGGGAGGACCGAGAGGCCTAACCCGGCTGGAGTCATGACACTGGACATCGAACCTGGGGCACCAAGAACGGGCCTAACACAGAGGCCACTAGGGCCCCTCTACCGTGCCCCACCCTGCATCCTTGGGGGGCTGCCCCCCACAGCTCACCCGATGGGCGTGGGGCCCACCAGAAAGTGAGGGGGCCCTGAGCCTTGGGGGCATGGCTGCCGGCTAGGAACCTGAAGCTAGAAGACGGCAGGGGTGTGCCAAGGACAGAGAGAGGTGAACGCAGAGGCAGGATGGAACCCCGGCCGCCTGACTCTGCAGACAAGACCCCTTCCTCCAGGCGGCCCTTCTCCCCCACACCCGCTCACTCCTCACCTGAACAAGGTCCAGAGCCTCACGCACGCTCTGGGGACACGGGGACGTCGAAGCTCTGGGGGAGCAGGCCAGGCCCGTGGACGCGGGGAGGCAGCCCCGGCCACCCTGCAGGGAAGAACCCACAGTCCCTGGACCGAGAGAGCCCCACCGCGGAGGAGGGAGGACACGCTGGAGGGCAGGCCGCTGGCCTGAAGGAGGATCCTTCCTCCTGCTCTCCCGCCAGGCCTGGCTGTGCCGAGCGCCAACCCCCCAACGCCCACCCCGCCGCACCCCTGTCTGCGAGGCCGCTGGGAGCCCATGCAGGGGGACGAAGTGGCCGCAGAGTGAGGTAGGCCTTTGCAGAGGGACCCCGCCCTGCCCACCAGATGTCCCCACTGCAAGCACACAGGGGCCCCCAGCTGACCTCGTACCCAGACCCTGGGCCCAGCCCGGCTCACGGCAGGGGCTTCCCCGGAGTGTGTGCCGACCGGACGGACGGGCGAGCGCGTGGATGAACCAGAGCGCAGCTCTGAGGGCGCACGGGGCGGCAGGTCCACCATCCGTCACGTGGCCGGCGAGCGGCGAGCCGGAGGGGCTGGTCCGAATCCTGCAGCCACAGTGACCCACGGCGACAGCCTCTTCCCCACGTCCTCGCCGGTGCTGGGCTCTCTCCAAGCAGCCTGGAGCCGTCTCCACAGGCCCCACCCGGGGTGGCCTTGAGGATCTCAGCGTACTGCGGTGGGACGGTCTCCGTGAGCCCCAGCAGGGTGCTGTGGGGTTTGGGGAGCACTGGGGCATCTCCTCCTGGTAGAGCGTGGGAAAGGGGCCAGAGGGCTTTGTGGGCCCAGTTGGGGCCCTGCCTGCAGGTGCCCGTGATCGCACTTGGGGACAGCCTTCAGAGGTTCCCAGATCAGGGGAGAGAAGTCCCCTGTCCCCTGGGGTCCCGTGCATGTGAGCAGCCATGTGTCTCAGGGGTGGTCGCATTGCCCCCAAAGGCCTGGGAGGGGAGGAGGTTGTCCCACCTTCACCCCTGGGCCAGCTGGTGGACAGCAACTGCAAGGTGTAACGAGGGGGAGGGGATCGGGGGCCGTGGAGTGGGTGTGCACAGACGAGCCGGGGCCCGGTCGGGCAAGGGCGTTCTGCAAAATAGCTCCTCCCCACTCTTCAAAATGTCAAGGTCATGCAAAGACAAAATACGGCTGAAGAACTGGTCCAGACTCAGAGAAACTAGAGAGACGTGACAACTGGGTGTGAGCGGGGCCTGGCCTGGGTCCCGCACGAGCGGAAAAACAGCCAAACAGAACAGAGTTTGAACACGGGTGGTGGACTCGCTCCTAACATCGTATCGGTGCCTGGTGTCGAGAGCCTGTCCTGGGTTGTGTAAGGGGATGTGCTTGTTCTCAGAAATGCACCGAAGCGTCTGGCGGCCAAGGGACCCTGTGCCTCCAATGTACTCTCAAATGATCAGGGGGAGAATGTGCGTGTACACAGGCATGCGTGTAGACACACGCAGAGACCACATATGTACACATGTGTACATGCGTGGAGAGAAAGCGACAGTGTGAGTGTGGCCAGCACGAGCCCTTGGGGGAGCTGGGAACAAGGGGTCTAGAGTTTGGGGAGGGGGATCCCCTCCATCCGGGCAACTTTTCAGCAACTATGAAAGGATGTCAAAGGAAAAAGCCGCAAAAGGAAGGGAGGAAGGAAGGAAGGGAGGGAGGAAGGAAGGGAGGGAGGAAGGGAGGGTGTGGTTTCCACATGCACACTCCGCCTGTGTGACCCCCCTCACCCTGTCCCCCTACCTGTCACCTGGACGCTTGGAGGTGTCACCGTCACTCTCTTATCGGCTCTGCCTCTGAAGGGTCCCCCCAGGGGGCTCCTCTAGATGGGGACACCGAGCCTCCAAAGGCTCCTGCTGGCCATTGTCTGGGAGCGGTCAGAACTGCTGCACCCACACGGCCTGTGGGACAGCCTGCGGGAGGTGCGGGACGGGGCCCGAGGGCCAGCAGGGGTGAGGACCCCAACTGCAGTGGGCTCAGGCCAGGGGGTAGGGAGGGGCAGGGCCACAAGGAGGAGGCAGGAGGGGAGGCTGGGGTTGGGCGTCAGGCGGGAGGAGGGTCGGAAAAACTACGTAAACTTTGGGGACAGCCAGGGATGGCTGGAATCCTGGCTGCCCTGTGGCTGAGGCACCACCCCCACAGCACATGCCCCCTCTCCCCTGCCCCATACACAGAGGGGGCCTTGTACGGGTCTGTTGGAGACGGCACACGACTTCCCGCTGGGGGATGAGCCAGAAGGAGAATTCTCTGTTTGGGTAAAAATCTGCACGTGGGGCACCTGGATGGCTCAGTCGGTCACGTGTCTGACTTCGGCTTGGCTCATGATCCCAGAGTCCTGGGATCAAGCCCTGCTCAGCAGGGAGCCTGCTTCTCCCTCTCCTGCCCGCCCTGCTTGTGCTCTCTTTCTCTGTCCAACAAATAAATAAAATCTTTAAAAAATACAAATAAAAATCTGCGTGTAATCCAATTCCCTTCTCCAGTTCACTAAGGGGACCCCGGATCTTCGCTCTGAGCCACTTACTCTTCTGTTTACTGGGGACCCAGGGGAACTTGTCAGCCCCTGCCGCCTCCAGGGTTGAGCGCCAGGTGGGGGAGTCGCGCAGAAGTCAGATACCCAAGCAGGGGTAGGCATGCATTTGGGGGCTGGGGGGGGGGGGGGACAGTGTCCTCTGCGGCCTTCGGCAGCCCCTGAGGACGGCGTCACACACACCAGGGGATGAGGGTGACCGGCCAGCCCCATTTGTGGGGACTGAGGGGTTCCCAGATGTGGGAGTTTCACAGCAAAGCCCGGGAAAGTCCAGGGCTGACCAGGAAAGCTGTCCCCCTACTAGAAACAGCGGGTGCGGGGGGAGGGCAGAAAGACAGACAAGGGTTAGCCTGGAGTGGGCTTGGAGTTCCAGGACAGAGAATGGGGGCCTCCCTGAGGACGAGGGGTCCTGGGAGACTCCAGGCAGGGCGGGGTGGGGGTTAGGGGCAACATTTCCGGAGTAACTTACATTTCTTCAGCCCCAACAGGCGTGGCCAGCCTGAATCCTCACACCTACAGTAGCAGGGGACCACTGTGAACTCTACCTCCTTTTCAGAGAAAGGAATGTAGCTCTGGAGAGCAGGTGTGACATGCTCATCTATGGTGGACCGGGACCTCCTCCAAGGGTACCTGACTCGTGCCCCAGTGTCCTGGGTCACTGTTGCTCCCACCTTCCTGCACACCCTCCTAGTGAGATCCCCAAGGGGGTCTGCTTCCCTCGGGGCTTTGCCACACAAGATGCAAGATCCTGGACCCCATGGGAGAGGACCAAGCTCAAGGGACGTCCAGACAATGACAGGGGGAGTTTCAGGCACGGACTCTTTCCACGGCCCACAGGCCGGCTGGTGTCACATGGGCGAGGGTGGACGGAGGCACACATGAAGGAAAGCCACGGCCAGAAAGGTACAGAAGAGCCATCTCTGTCGGATGCAAGGATACGGTCATTGTGGGTGTCCCCTGCCACCGCCTGGTTCCTGGAGGTCAGTGGGCACAGGCCGGGTGGAGGGGCGCAGGGCCCACTCGGGAGCCAGTTTGCCGGTGGCAGTGATGGTAGCAGGGAGCTTCCTGTCCACGCATCCCAGCAAGACCCATGGCGGCGTGCAGAGGCCCCGGGCTGAGCCCTGAATTCAGGGGCGAGGAGGACAAAGTCCCTCGAGGAGCACGCGGCTTGGTCAGGCACAAATACCCAGCTGGCAAGGGAGACAGCTTCCCAGGGCTCGGTGTTCAGCCCCAGGACACCTCTGGTCACCGCAAGTCGAGGCCCTGGTGACGACACGCCTTCCAAGGGGAGGTGTAAGTAGCATGACATCCACAGCCTCTGTCCCCTTTCCTTCCTTTCCCTCAACACTTGAAGGTCAGACAGACGCGGGGAAGAGTTTCCAGCCTCCTCTTCCTCATCAGCAAAGTTAAACAAAAATCTTTCTCCGTGGTAGTGCTGGGAGCATGAGAGGGACTCTGCTCAGAAGGCCCATGCGTCACCTCCTGCACACCAGGCCCCCAGAGCGTTTGAGTAAATGGGACCAGGCTGATGCTGGTGCTGCTGGAAGTGATGCTGGAGGAAAGGCTGGAGCCGATGCTAGGATCCTGGAGGTGACGCTGGAAGTGATGTTGGAGGCGATGCTGGAGGTGATGGAGGTGATGATGCAGATGATGCAGGTGATGCTGGAGGCGATGCTGGAGGCGATGTTGGTGATGCTGGAGGCGATGCTGGAGGTGATGGAGGTGATGATGCAGGTGATGCAGTTGATGTTGGAGGCGATGCTGGAAGTGATGCTAGAGGTGATGCTGGAGGCGATGTTGGAGGCGATGTTGGTGATGCTGGAGGTGATGCTGGAGGTGATGCTGGAGGAGATGCTTGAGGCGATGCTGGGGGTGATGCTGGTGATGCTGGAGGTGATGCTGGAGGTGATGCTGGAGGCTATGCTGAGGTGATGCTGGAGGCGATGCTGGAGGTGATGCTAGAGGCAATGTTGGAAGTGATGCCGGAGGTGATGATGGAGGCGATGCTGGAGGCGATGCCAGAGGTGGTGAAGGAGGAGAAGGAGTAGGAGAATCTTTGCCCAGCACCGAGTAGGTGCTAATACCGGGTGCTCTTCTAGCTTTCTGTAAAGTTCTCGTTCGTTCTTCTTGAAGCACGTGCTGAGAGATCATCAAGCTCCCGGAGGGCAGCGTCCCCGGAGGGGCCTCCCCAGGCTCTGCACACTGAGGGGCAGATCAGAGACTTGCTTTCTCCCTGGCACTGCCACAGAGCCTCTGTGGGTCTCAGTTCACCCACCTCTGAGGTGGGAACGATAATCAGGCCCAGCACATCGGTGCTTGACAGACAACGAGATGATGTAGCAGGAAAAACCCCGGGAAGCCTGTCTGACATTCACGTCCCAGTAAATACCAGTTATTTCCAGTCTCCAAGGATCCAGATCGAGAGGCCAATTCTCGGTCGAACCCAAAGCACCTTCCCAAGCCGGAGAGGCTCGTGCAAGGGGGGCCCTGGTCACAACCGCCTGGAGCCGGCGAGGGGCCCCTGCCTGCTCAGTGAGGGCCCAGACCCCACAGGCAGGGCCCTGCCAGGGATCCCCGGTGAGGCAAAGGCCGAGGCCTCTCCTGCCTCCCGGCTCCCCCCGCCCTGCCGGTGTGGCGGGCCCAGAGCCTCTGTTGGGCAGGCTCCGCGGAGGCTCCTGCTTCCTGCTCTGCCCCATTAGGCACAGACGCCGTCTGTCTGTCCCAGCTTCCCGGCGGCCAGAGGGTGTCCGCTCAGCTCCCCACACACAGGCTGCACCTTGTTCACGGAGGCGACCCTGTCTGGGGTCCCTCTCTGTCCAGGCCCATCTGTCTGAACTTGCAGAGCGGGAGATGTTTCCACTGCTCCGAGCTGTTTGTTGATCTTTCCAGAGCCCACGGAGGGGCCCCGGGGGGCTCTGCCTGGAACCAGAGGGGCTGTGTGGGGGCCGCCCTCGGTCAGCCGGGGAGCCAGACCACACTCGGGCCTGCAGGCGCGGCCACAGGCAGGCCGGCTCGGGGGTGACTGGGGGTGGGGCCGGGGAGGCCGGACAGCCACCTGGACACATTCTGGGGCACCTTCTCTCAACCTCACGACCTCCTTTTGGCCCTTGAGGCTCCTTCTCAGAGCCAGGGGAACCGGAACGCTGCCTCCAGCAAGATCGCTCCCCCCACCGCCCACCAAGGGGAGCGCGGAAGAGCACGGAAGCCTTGGCAGGCCTGGTTCACCCCCATGGCTCTCAGGCCAGGATGCCCGCAGCTTCTGGCCACTGGCATGCCCTGGCCTGATGGCATCGAGCTTCAGACCCCAAGGAAAGCCACCCAGCGAGGCGCGGCCAGTGCCAGGCCCACAGGCCCTGGGCTGCCATCTTGGAATCTGGGGCTTGTCAACGGGCCCGGCAACCACAAACACGAGCCCGTTGCCTTCCAGGGGCAGAGGACAACTTGGATTCCTGGCTCGGGACGGCTTCTAGTTGTCCCCATCCAAAACCGCCACCGGACTTGCTAGCAACGAGAAGAGGACACCAATCCCCCAGGCCCCACGGGTGGTCTCAGAGACTGTGGGGGGAGGGCTGAGTGCGGGGCACTTTATTCATGCCAAGCCCGTAAGGCTCATCCCCCAAGAGCCCTGAGCTGGGCGCAGGGCGAAGGGGACTCAGCGTGTGTGATCCATGAAGAAAAATGGGCGGGGGGGGGGAGGGGCGGTGGTCTGGGCCACAGGGGTCGTGGAGCTGGCAATCGGGAGAGGGTCCAGCCCGGGAGGCAGAGGCCCACCTGCCTGGGACAAACAGCACCCAGACTCGTGACTGCCCACGGCTGCGGGAGGCGGGGGGCTCAGGCCACGGTCTGCAGAGCAGAGGCCTCATAGCCAAGCCCGGGGTGGCCCCACCCACCCGCTGTCCGGTACCAGAATGGGGCCACCGCCTGAGTGCGGGCAACGTCGTGGGAGAACAGAGGGAGGGCAGGAAGGACCAAATCTCAGTAGAAGGAAGGGGGCTGTCCTCTCCGGAGCGTCCACCTCTGGGGTACCTGCGGGGGCGGGCACTCCGCAGAGAGCTCTGGGGCCAGCACTCAGATACCAAGCTCTCATTTACTGACGGCATCCTGGGGGCCCCGAGGGTTCCAGGTTGCAGATGGGACCCTGAGGCACAGGACAGCCCAGTGATTCCCCCCCCCCAGCCTCCCCCTACGCCCCACAGGCAAGAGCAGGGTGGCCAGACCTCCAGGTCTGCCCCAGGACTCCAAGTGCCCCTCTCTGTGCTCTCCTGCCTTCAGGCCTGAGGGCGGCCACCCGGCCCTCTGCCCTGAGTGTCCCCAAGCGAAGTTCATGGGCGGGGTGTTCGGGAGGCCCTCTGGAAGCTGTCACCCCAACGCGCGTGGCTTTGTTCTTCTGTGTCGGCAAAGGCACATGGACACCCTGATGTCGAAGCTCAAACGGGCCCCCGCGCTCCCCAGGAGAGGCCGGAGTGTTCCTTGTTTTCCTGTCCTTTATTCATGCACGTCCTGATATGCAGTCAGAAGGGATTGTGTTCGGAGCGGGCGACCGCCTTCCAGTGAAAGGAGAAGGCTCTGCTGCCCACCCAGGAGACGGTGCCCTGGGGCCGGGACTGGCTGGGAACGGTGCGGGCTCCAGTGCCCCCTGTTCAACGACGAGCAAGGATCTCAGGACAGAGCAGGGACCCCCACGCAACCCCCCCCCCCCAAGCAGGGCCTTGTGCCCCGCTCCTAGGGAAGCCGACCCTGCCAGGACGGGTGGGGGAGGGGAGGAGGGCGGGCACTGTGGACAAGGCCTCCCCCTCCCCGGCTCCGGCTCAGTTCCCACGCCGGGCAGAGGAGCGCTGCGGACGGAGGGAGGACAGTGCTGCCCATGGTGCACGGTGGGCTGGGACTCAGCCTCGTCCAGGCTTGTCCAGGACTGCCGCCACCAAGGTGGGGGTCATCTTCGGGGTGCCCGGACCCTGGCTCGGTGCCCCCATTAACAAGAATAACCCCAGGAGGAAAGTCGTCCTCTTGCTGTGACCGCGTGGGACAGGGTGGGTGGCGGGGCACCAGGCCCCCTTGGGGAGTGGGGAGGCCACAGTGGGGTCCGGGCCACGTGGCCACGGACCATCCCACCACTCTCCAGGACTGTCAAGGGGACAAAGGGAAGAACAAAGCATACAAACATGGCTCCAGGCTTGGGAAAGGAGTCCCATTGTTCATTTGTTTGTTCGTTTGTTCATTCATTCATTCACTGAAGGCACAGTGAGCACGCCTGTGTGCCAGTGATGCTGGGGATCCCCGATCCAAAGCCCCCCACCTCCGTGAAACCCTCCGTGCTGAGCAGCTGCCTCTCTCTCCCCCAACCCCCGGCCCCATGTGCCTCCTTTGAGCCTGGACTCAAAGGTGTCTGGGCAGCCTCCCCCCGAGTGGGCTACTCCCTGCCCCCGGCTCTGGCCTTTTGTTTCCACTCTTCAAATCCTGCTGACTGCCTCCATGTCACTGTCCCACACCCTTGGCCTGGGGCAGGCCACCATCCCCTTTGACAGGACAGGACAGAATCCCTCTCCGGATTCCTTCCAGCCTCAGGTCCCTCCTCGGGGCCTCCCCCGCCCCTGGCTTCACCAAGTCAGAGACCAGCTCTGTGCTCTGGACCAGACCTTCCATACAACAGACCCCTCTTTCTTCGGCTTGGTCATGAGGACCCACTTGTGGGCCCTCGCGTGTAGAAATCAACTCCTGAGAGATGACAGACTCAACTGTGATGTAAGGAAACATGGTAAGGAAACAAGTAAGGACACAGGGGCAGCAGGCTCGATGCACGCTTGGTAACGCGGGTATCCAAACCGCCACCATGCGTGTGAAAAAGCGTTCAATCTCATCAGTCGTCGGGGAAGTTCAATTCAAAACCACAGCCAGACACTGCGTACGCGCGTCAGAATGGCTAAAACGAGAACGAACATAAAGACAAATACTACTGGGTGTGGGAGATGAAACGAAGGCTCTAGAACACTCACATGGGGAGGATGGGGTGGGGGTGTACACGGGGGCCGCTTGGAGACGCTGTCCTGTGGAATCTGCTAAAGCGAAGTCCTTGATAACCCCCGGGCCAGCGGTTCAAACCCCGCACGTCCACCCTGTGTAACCTCTCTCCTGTGCTCGTAGAAAGGCACGCACACTCGGCCGTTGGTGGCTGCACCACTCCCAGTAATCCCACCTGGGAAGGACGCAGATGGCCGCAGGAAAGGAATGAACACGTTACCTGTGGCATATCTGCCCAATTGAATACCATGTGGCCACGAGAACAGACGACCCACAGGTCCGCGCAGCAGCGCGGACGGCTCCTGTGTGCGTAACGCCGAGTGGGAGATGAAGAGTCAGGGAGGGGGTCCGCGCTGGGGCAGACAGGTGCCTCGAACAGGCGGCGGAGCTCCTCAAGATGTTTCATTTCTTCGTCTGGGAACGAGCTGGGTGCTTGGGCTTAGCTGGCCAAAACTCGGTGAGCGGGGCACTCGGGACTGGCTGCTCTCCTGGGTTAGTCTGGGTTACCGGCGCCGACAGATGCCTCCCTGGCTATCCATCCCAGCTCACGCGTAGCTCTGCCAGGATGCCCCAGAGCCCGAATCTTCAAATCATCGACAACGCACAGTACTCTCTCTCCGGTAACCCCACACAGCCACGGCAGCTCACAGAACACTCCTGGGGCGTTTGCTGATATCGACACCTGGAGCTGACTTAGAACCGTAATCGGTCAACAGACGTACGTCTGTGGGAGGACACTGTCATTGACCTTAACGAGTAACCAAGGTTAAGTAACAAAGGTGGGCCGTTGGAACTTTCCTCCTTTGTTAAGAATGGGAGCTACGTCTTGGCTGAAGGGGGTCATTCGGAATCTTGGGAGAATATTTCCTCAATTTTCTCTGTTGGGCGCAGTAGAATAGCTTTGGAATGCCATGCTTTTAGGTTTAACCCAAATTCCCATGTTCTCTAGCACTTTCTTAAGTCTGGACATCCAACAAAGCCATCGGTCAATGTTTGCCAATGTCCGTGGTGTAAATTCCCACCCTGAGGGCCAATGGCAAGCTACGAAAGGGACGTCAGTGAGCGTGCGGTGGGGGAGAGACGTGCGGTAGCTTGTCATTCTGTCTTTCCCCAAAGGGATACAGTAGACCACAGGGCCTCGGAGCATAGATAATAGTCAAATAATCAGGGAGTGATGAGTTTTGAGGACTTCGACATTTACTTTAGATCTGATTTATGCAACTATAAGTTTGTATAATCTGATTTTTAATAACGGCCATGGTTAACAGCCAGTTCTGAAAATTCCTGGGAACTCAGTAAGCAGCTCCTGGGAGCTGGTCCGAGCCCACTGCAGGGGGTGGGGTTGATCCTCTCCCCTCCCTGTTTCTCTGTCCAATTCTCTTCTCCCTCCTTCGATCCCATCCACTGAGGCAGATGGTGGGGAACATGGCACCTGTCCCCCAGCTGGTGAGCTGCTGGAGTCATGACTATGGCAGCCCTTTCCTAAGGAGGAGACGGGCCATGGGGCAGGTGCTCACTAGAGACACAAGGAGCCAAGGCAGGAGCCAGGGTGAGGCGGGGCCTGGCTTCTTGTCTCTTGGCTTCAAGGCCTGGAGCCTTTCTCACCAGCACCAGCTTCATCCAGGAGAAAACAGGTTGATGTTGGTGACACTCCTCCTATCTAAACTGTCCTATGGCCCCAGTCCCCAGGGACCCTTCTCTCCTTTCTGTCCCTCTTCGGCATGGGCCACAAGCCCTTCTTTCCCGCTGAGTCTAGGGCTGGTGGAAAGAGGGCACCCACTGGACCCCTTCAGCCAAGTGCCTCCCATAGCATGTAGGAACTGGACAGTGACATGCCTGTGGCCGGAGGGAACAGAGCCAGGGATCAGCTTGGGAGCCAAGGGCGGAGGCCGGGACGTGGGTCGGTATGAAGGTGAAGGGCAGACAGGGTCAGACAATGGCGGGGGAGGGTGAAGGGGGGGAGGGGGAGAGGGAGGGGAGGGGGGAAGGGAGGGGCTGAGAGTTGGCAGGGGCCAAGGGGATGACAAGGGACAGGAAGGGGAGCGTGGTATTTGCAGTGGGTCAGACAGGTGACCCAGAACCGAGACCAGACAGCGAAGGGGGTGGCCCCTATCCAGGGTACACCCATGGCCTGTGGCCAACCAAGGGTCCCAAAGGTCTCCAGGATCTCGTTATAGACCAAAATCCCCAGAGAGGGGTGGGACATCAGGTTCTCGGGATCTCTGGGGCGGATGGAGAGCCAGAAAACGAGCGCTGTGGGGGCAGAATTGATTCACATCAACCAAGCAGCTCCGAACCCCGTTCAAAGGCCTGGCTCCTGCCCGGAGAACAAGACCCCAGGGTCTCACCCCTTCCCTCCTGCCCCCTCCACCTCCTTCTGTCCTGGGGGCCAAACCCACCTCAGAGGAGGGCAGGAGAGCAGGGTGGGGTGTCTGCTGGAGACAAACAGGGAGACGGTCCAGCAGATCCCTCTGGAGACACCTGTGGAGAAGACAGGGCACGGGGCTTTGGCAGGGGGAGTGTCCTGGGTGGGGGGTACTCAGGGAGGGCACTCAGGAAGCGGAGGGTGAGCTGTGTGGACCCTCAGCGACTCTCAGAGCAGCAAAGGATGCTGGGAATATCCCGAGCCGCCCATCACCGAAGGAGGCCCAGCCAGGACGTGCCGCTGAATCCCGTCTCCCAGCCCATCCGGGCTGAGCGGGCGAAGACACGGGGACAGGCTCACGAGCACCCGCTTCTCCACCCCCGGGGTCCCAGGAGGGGCCGGAACAGGGCCATCGCAGAGCTGTGAGAGGCCGCCGGGAGATGCCTGGGGGCCCTGTCGCCTAGCGACCGGCTTCCCGCAGCCCTGGCGGGCCCCTTGCTCTGGGCGCTGCCCACTCCTGACTCTGGCTACGAGCACTTTCGGTACCGTTCTGCATGAATAAGCGCCAGGCCTCCTGCCAATTGTCTCCCTCTTAAAAGGCAGCCCCAGCGAAAGGCCTTTTCAAGAGGGATCGCACAGTGCCACCCAGGCTGGGCGGGCATTGTTGGGGGGCCGGGGTCCCGGCTTGGCGGCCGGGGTCAGGGGGCCACACAAAGCTTCTCGATGGCGGCTTCATGGGCTCGGCCGCGGCAGCCCTGTTTATTAATCAGCAAAACTCACGCCACCGTCCCCAGAAGGGAGATGGAGTAAAGAGGACGTCTTCTGAGGAGCGGCCGCTGGAGGCCCAGTCCTGGCTCCCTATTAAATCGATTTTAAAGGGCTATGAAAACCCACAGGCAGCCAGGTATACCCAGAAGCCCCTGGGGCAGGGTGGAGGCCGGGCTTTGGATGCACCCCTGGCCGCAGCGGGGTGGCTGGGCCGGTGCCCCTGGCTGGGGTGGGTGGGAGGACATGAGTCTTAGGGACCCAGAGAGCAGTCCGGTCTGTTCTGGGTTTCCATTTATATAACAGCAACCCCCACCCGCCTATCACACACAGCCTGGTCCCAGCGGAATGACACGGGACACGCACTGTCCTCGCTCAGCAGGTGCACATCAGGAAGAGAAGACGGACTGGAGCTTCAGGTCTGGGCAGAGATGCTGAAGCAGGCCCAAGCCTCCCGGCCACAGAGGCCCAAGGCTGCCCCCCCCCAGAGTACTGAGCCCCTCTTAGGCTCTCCCAGAGTGGACGGCTGTCCCCACGGACCCCTCAGCAGGGGCAGAGGCCACGGCTCGTGTCCCAAGGAAGCAAGTGGGGGAGAGAGGCGGCTCCTCTACACCGAGGGGCTCCCAGCCCCCCTGGTGGCAGCTTGTCCGCAAACGCTGTCTCTGCCCCACATCCCAAAGTGTCCGCGGGTGAAGACACGGGGACTCGCGGTCCGGCATGGAGGGTGGTGCCTGGGGTTCGTTCTGCTTTTCTCTCCCCACTTCCAGAGTTGTTTGCAATTCTCCACCGTGACCTTTTAAGGGCATTCGAACGGCAGGTTCCCACAAAGTTACACCTTGTCAATCCACGGCCCCCCGTGCCTGTGTCCGCACAGAGCCCGGTACCAGAAGGTTCAGAGCGACCTGGTTCTCCGCAGCCCGTCTGCGGGCAGATGAGGCATATCCGTGGGACAGAGCACACCTCGGTGGCCAAAGAGGACAGGTCTCTGGTCTGCGCACCAGCACTGAGGACCCCGGGAAGCGTCGTGCTGGGGAAAGAAGTGAATATTCCTCATGGCTCCAGCTCCACAAAGTTCAAGAACAGACCAGGCTTATCTACGGCGGTCAATGGGCTGACTCGGGAGCACAGGAGACTGGGCTGAAGGAAGCATTCTCTGCCCTGAGTGGACCAGAAAGAGGCCAGGCAGCTGACACCTAACAGCTCGATGTTCCCCTGCATGGAAACTGTCCCTGAATTTAAAAAAAAAAAAAATCAGTTCTGATGGGAAGTTCAGGGGGAGGGGGAGGGAGGCATGGGGCAGACCTCCCGATGACAGCCTCTGCCCGTGGCTCCAGGAGAAACTAAGGTCCCTACCACCTGCCGTGTGACCCTGGGTAGGTTACCCACCCTCTCTGTGCCTCTTTTCCACATCTGTAAAATGGAGTCACACTGGAGCCCAGACCTGGGCCTGGGCACACCCAGAATATGTCCTGTAACCCTTCGGCCACCTCTGCCAGCCTCTCCGCCGGCCCCATGTAGGCATTGCCCCACAGTGGGCCAGAGCTTGTCTGGTTTCAGCCTCCTCCATGTTCTGTCTCTGCTCCACAAGGTCCCCCAAAGCCTGCCACCACTCAGAGGGATCCAGGGAGGGCCGGGTTCTATGATGCCTGCCTCCACAGAGGCCCGTGGTCCACGCCAACCTTGTCCCTTTAGAGCTCATCCATGCCCGGACTCAGATGTCCCTAGAGGTGACAGGGACGTGGTGTCCGTGGTTTCCTGGTCCCAGGAAAATGATGGAAATCCCGAAAGAGTCAGGCTTGGTGGCCTGGGCTCCAAGCACCAAGGAGCTATCAGGTAGCCTCCTGGAGAAAAGGGGACAGGCAAGCTGACGGAGCCCTTGGCTGTGTGGGAGGAGGTGTCAGACTCACAGTGTGGGGGCTCTCTGCCCCCCATCATCACTGAGTATCTAGGACCAGGTTCCAGAGTCACAGTGGTATTCCTGTGTGGGACAGTGGTATTCCTGTGAGGACCCTGTCAGCTGCTAAGGGACAAGGTGGCTTAAATGGTGGGAAAACGTAAAATTCTAGGGCTCCAGAGGGGAGTGGGTGGGCTTGTCATGGGGGGCAGTCTGGTCTGAAGCCCAGAGTGCCCTCAAGGGGGAGGAATGGTGAGATGCAGGAGCGGGAAGTGGATGAGGATCCCAGAGACAGAAAACACCGTGCAAAGGCCCTGGGGTAGCCTGGGACACAGCTCACTGGAGGCTCTGAAAGCAGACAGGGGGCTGGAGAGCTCCACAGATGGAGTATGGCCTTTCAGGGAGCAGTGGGGGGGGAGCTAGGGAACAAGTGGGTGCAGGGCGGCCTGGCCGGGATCTCCCAAACGGCCTGCCCCAGCTGCCTTGTGCTCCTACCCAGGCCTGTCCCCCGGCCTGCAGCCTGAGCCGTGGGGAAGGAGAGACTCTGGCAGGCCATCCACAGCCTCTGCCCTTCTCTGGGCCTGGGAAAGGAGGCTGCTTCTGCTCCCATCCCCCAGAGGGCCTCGAGGGCCACGAGTCTGGCGGAGGAAAGCTGTGGGAAAGAGCGCAGTCCCCCGGGGCTCTGACTTGATCCTGGTGGCTCCTTGCACCAGACAGAGATCTTGAGCCCACACTGAGCAGCCCCTGGGAGCAGGGTCGGAGCAGGATCTTGCCACCTCCGTCCCAGAGCCCCTCTGCAGTGGGCAGTGGCAAAGCAGGGTGGGGCACGGGTTCCCTTGCAGGCCAGGAGACGGAGGGGACAAGGGCAGGTTCAGGCCCAGGCCCCTTGACTGCGAGACGGGGTGTTCTCCGTGCGAGTCCCACAAGGCGCGGTCACAGGCAGCCTTGGGAAGTCCGGGATGGGCCTGGCTCACGGTTCAGTCCCCAGTCACGCTCTCGCTGCACCCTCTGACGCCAGCCGGTCCCTCCCCTGGACTGGAAGCTCCAAGCGGGCAGGGACATTTGTATTTTTGACAGGCAGGAAGAAAGGCGGGGGGTCATCGGAGGGGTCATCTGTCCCTCACGCACCGGCAGGCGGGAGCCAAGGTCAGCTGGCCGCATCTGGAAAAGGCAGACAGGCAAAGTCGCGTGGGAGTGTGGGGGAGGCTGGGGGCCCTCACTCCTCCTCTGCTGACCTCTGGTTCCTAGAGCCATGCTCCCCACCCCCACCACGGCAGAGAACGGGGCTCCAGGGGGTCAAGGCAGAACCTTGACTGGTGCCCTTGGCGACAGAACCATCCAGAGCAGGCTGGGTCCTGGGGATGGACCGCGGGATGGAGGGAGCCAGAAACCCCCGTGCCCCTCCTGAACCCCCTTCTGATACCCCTCACAGTGGGGCGGCTAGCCCTGCTAGCTCCTAATGTCCTCTGCGACGCTGCTCCGGGGCCCCGGGTCCTTCCTCCTGCCCTGTCCCCACCCAGCAGAGCTCCAACCTGGCCCCGAGGCTCGGCAGGCATCTCTTTTGCCCCTGGAAAGCCCAGAACGAGGAGCCCAACAAACTCATTCTTGAAAGCCAAAGGTGCTCGGGAACAAAAGAATGACCCTCGAGAGCATCTTTCCAGAAACCTGCTGGAGCCCCGCCTGTCCCCGCACAGCCTGCAGAGCAACCTCAGGGGTCCAGACCAGCGGGATGCCCCTTCCTCCTCCTCCTCCTTGCGGCCGACCTCGGCTCCCAGGGCCCTTCGGGGGCTCGGTTACAGCAGAGGATGCTGAGGCCGGACCATCGCCTCCTCTGCCAAGGGCTCCATGTGGGTCCCCACAGCCTGAGGAGGACAGGGTACACACGCACGTGCAGGCGGTGGCCAGCAGGCTGGAGCACGGGGGAGAGGGGACCCCGCCCGGGCAGTGAGCGGGGCTGAAGAGGGACGGGGACTCTGCCTGAGGAGAGCGGGAGGAGGCAGTGATGAGTCTTCTCAAGGCGGCCGACCTGCCACCCAAGTGTTTTGGCTAGGGTGACGAATGCCCACCCCGTGTGTAAGACCCACAGCCAGCTGTGACTCGGCCCGTCCCTGAGCCCGGCTTCACGGCCTCCCCTTCCCTCATTTCCATACCAATTTATTGAGCGCCTTTTGTATGCCAGGTTGCAGGAGTGTGGTGGTGACTGAGACAGATGTGGTCCCTTCCCGGAAGGAGTTGAGTCTGGGGGAGGAGAAATACGCTAATCCGATAGTGGGGACAAAAGGCAGAGCAGTAGAAGATGTCAAGGGAGAGGGGCACTTAGTGTTTAGAAAGTCTGGAGTCGACAAGTTTGGCTGGGAGGGAGGCGAGGGCAGACTTTCCCAAGGACGTGGCCCTGGAGCTTAGAGTCGGAGCTGGAGGAGTAGCAAATGGCAGAGACAGTCTGGGCAAAGGCCATGTAGTAGGGCAGAATGTGGTTCCTTCCAGAAACTACCAGAAAGGCCAGCGTTATTGGGGCAAGAGGGGCGCAGCCACTCAGGGAGAGGGAGGCCTTGATGACGCTGTGTTTCCAGGTTAGGAGCAACGGAAACCCTCGCTGGGGATGAAGCACGGGCTGACCACAGGGTCACACTTCATGGCTCACGGACATCCTTCCGACCCCAGACTGACCCGTCCACTGGGGTGGTGGTGGCGGCAGATGACCCCTGGCCATTTTGATGTGGCTGCCTCGGAATGTCTCCTCGGGATCCTCTCTCAGGATCCCTCCTCTGATGTTTCCTCAGAATCCCTCCTCAGAATATCAGCCAAGTCCAGCCGGCTTGACTCAGCATCCCCGTTCCCAGGCCTGGCTCGAAACAACGTATGAGTTAGGGGAGCCACAAGCGCACAGCAAGGATGGCGGGTGGAGAGGCAGAGGGGCCCACGGAGCTGGGGGAAGCCCACAGTTCCTGGCTATGAGGAGGGATGGCCAGGGAGGGCCTGCAAAGCCCCCCGAGGCGCATGCCGTGTGAGGCGGTCAGGAAAGCATGAGGAGGCGGTGGGTGGACGAGAGCAACACCAAGGGGGTGTGCGGGTGGCTGTGAGGAGGCCATCGGAGATGCTGTGCCAGCACGGTGAGGGGGCAAGGGGCAGGCAGGCTCTGGGCTGTTGGGACCGGGGAGGACCCTTGGCACCGCAAGGGCCATGCCAGTCAGCCATCACCGCCTGCCCTTCACGTGCCCACGGCAGGCCCAGCCCGGCCGTGCCAAGCTGTGCTTGGGTACCACGCTTAGATGTTTAAATTAGGGGGTAAGACTGTTCTCCCTTCTCCCTCCCACTGGCCTGCATTCCTGAGGCCGGGCCTGGGGTTTGGTTACCAGGCAGCCGCGGCCCTGGAGGGCACCCACCCCGCGAGCTGGCATGAGTCTGAAGCTGCTGACGGGTCCTTTTCTTCAGCAGCAATTAAACAAGTTCCAACTGGTGACTTTGGTTAGCAGCGAGATGTGGAAAGTATTCACGGCCACGGACTGCTCTGGGGCATGACTGTGGGCACGTGGGTGTGCGTGAGCATGCGTCCGAGTGTGCACGGGGTGTCCCTCCACACCCGTGAGTCTGCCCGTGCACCTGCGAGTGTTAGTTACGGGCGTCCTGGGCACGTGTGATGTTTGCGTGGTGCATCCTGGCCTAGGGCTAGGGGCTGGGCCCATCGCAGGAGTCTCTATGCACCCCGGGAACGTATGTTTGTGCACGTGTCCCGCACAGGCCTGTCTGTGCGTCTGTGTGTCTGTGCACGGTGTAGGGGCCTGGTGGGTCTGCACGCCTGCACCTGGGCCAGCACGAGCACCTGTGTGTGTTTCCATCCGATTCCGTGGATTTGTTGGAGGGGCCAGTCTGGTTTTACAAAGCCCCGCGTAGAACGCAGGACCCAGCATGCAGAGGAGGTGCAAGAGATGCTGGGGTGTGGACAAACGGGGCGTGTTGGTCAGGGCACCCATAGCGTGCATACGTACATACGGAAAGATTCATCATGAGGAATTGACTCATGGGATGACGGAGACTAAGTCCCAAGATCTGTGGCAAGAGGGAGAACCAGCAGAACCCATGCTTTAGTTCCAGGCTTGGGGTCCAGAGCTTGAGAACCAGGAGAGCCAATGGTAGCGTGCCAGTCCAAAGGCCGAAGGGGAGGCTGGAGACCCAAGAAGGGCCAATGCTTCAATGCGAGGCCAAAGGCAGGAAAAAAACATGTCCCAGCTCGAGGGCAGTCAGGCGAGAGCAATTCCTTTTACTCAAGGAAGGTCTGTCTTTTGTGCTAGTCGGTCCTTCAACTGATTGGATGAGGCCCATCTATCCTGAGGAGGGCAATCTGCTTTATTCAGTTTATGGTGTCAGACGGTAATCTCATCCAGAAACGCCTTCACAGATACCCCCAGAATCATGTTCAATCAGAATGTGATTAGGGCCCCCACACCTCATTGAAGTTGATGCAAAAAATTAACCATCCCAGGTAGTAACTAGACGGATGGATGGGGTATGTGGGTTGATGCGTGTGTCGGTGGGGGCCTCGTGGATGGGTGAGTGGAGGATGGGAGATTGGTAGGTGGATGGCGGCTGGGTGGGTGAGTGGATGGATGGGGGAATGCGTTGCTGGCAGACCTTACCCAGTGGGCTCCCTGAGGCAGTGGAGAGATGGCAGGAAGGACAGGTCTGAGGAGCATGAGGGGAACTTGCCCTACTAGGATTCTGTGAGAGAACCTAAAGCCAGAGAACATTTTAGATCCCTGTGACATGTGGCCACCTCCCACCGTATCCCTGGGCTCTGCTTGGCAGGACCCCTGAGCCCCACTATGCTCCCTGTAGCCCCCCCATTAGCTGAACCCCCTTTACCTCTAGCCCTTTGCACGTGCTGTGCCTCAGCTAGGTGCCCTCTCTCCGTTCCACCGACCCCCCCTTTCCCACGGCTATGTTCATGTGACCTTCAGCATTTAGCTTAAACACCACACGCTGGGAAGCCTTCATGACCCGTGCTCCTTGGGCTGGGGAGGGCACCCAGGTAGGCACTGCCCCCGTGCCCTGTGCCTCCTCTAGTTCTGGTAGACATGCTCTCGGCCTATCTGGTACATTCTTTGTCTGGTGCTCAGACGTCACCTCAAACCTGCTGGCTCATAACCTTTGGGTGTTGGAGGCACATGCTTGAGGTAGAAGGTGTGAGGAATGTGGCTGGACCGGCAGCCTCCTTCTCTCGACCCTACATTCTCGCAACCACCCACCCTTACCATTTTTATTGTGCTAAAACAGACATCACTAACAGCTATAATTTTAGCCATTCGTAAGCACACAATTCAGCGGCACAAAGACATTCGCAATGTTGTATAATTGTTACCACTACCAAACCGATACCTTCCTATCTCCCCCAACAGAAAGTCTGTTCCCATAAAATAATTGTCTCTTTCACCCCACGTTCCCAGCTGCTGGGGACCCTTGGTGTGTTGCCTCCCTCACGTCCTCGAGGGCCCCTCCCCGTCTCTCCTTCCCACCACCTCCCTCCCCATCAGGGCACCTTCAGCGGGGTCTCCCAAGGACCCCGGGAACTCTTCCCGCTACATATGCTCGTCGAGTGTGCTGTGAAAGCAGAATGTCAAGTCTGTAGCGAACACGGAACAACTTAACCACGGGGGCTGGGATCCTACGTCCTGGTCTCGGTGCTGATTCCAGAAGAAATTCCCCAGAGTCTGTGCCTGGAACACTGACCCACCCACATCATTGCTGGGCTTGACTACTTCAGCCAGACCCTCCTCAAAGGTCTGCTGGGACAGGCCTTCCTTCTCCCCACCTCCGAGACGGTACCACACCCATCCCCAACCTGGCTCCACCCCTGCCTGGCTGTGCCCCTTCCCCGCTGGCTGAGCCAATACTAGACACCTGTCGTTGGCTGATGTTCTCTGGCTTCTGAATTCCCTTAGCACTGAACCCCCGGCTCCTGGCACAGTGAGCCATTGGATAAGTGAATGAGCACGTGGACCCACGAACAATTGTGAAATAGAGAACCACATGAGAGCTAGAAGACCCGTCCCTGTAGGTCCCCAGGACCACCTGTCTGTGGATACGAATGAGGCCACAGGTGTGTGTGGCTGGTCCCCACCCCCAGCCCTCCCACCTTAGCCAAAGACTAGCAGGTGTAGGTGGGAACCCCAGGCATCTAAGTTCAAGACACTTGATAGCACACAAACTCCTTTATATTAAGAAAAACTACTAAGTGGAGTCCAGAGACACTGAGAAAATATAGCGGTGCCTGAAACGTGGGACTGGCATCTTCTTCATATGTAAAAAGCACTTACAGATCATTAAGATGAACAATGAACTTAATCATTGGATGAAAGACAAATAGGAACTCCATAGGTGATATGCAAATGGCCAATAATCTATACAAATGTGTTCATTCTCCCTAGGAACCAAAGAAACGGTGATTGAATTAGCCCGATGCCGTTTGCAGCCGTCACGGAGAAGAGTGTCATTCTTCAGGGTCACTGGGAGTTCTCCTACAACGCTGCCGGGAGGGCGATTGCTAGCAGCTTTCTGAGGAGCCGCTTGGCAATCTGTAGCTGGGCTGGCAGTCCCTCCTCTAGGAACCCACCCCGAGAAACCCTCACACACAGGTGCAAAGCCTTATGCCCGAGGACCGACATCGCAGCATTACCCGTAATGCCTGAAAGCCGGAGGCAGCAAGGAGTACTTTGTTAAGCAAGCTGCCCAAGAAAATATTATTGAGCCATTGAAAATCATGTTTCCAGAGACTGCGGGGAAATAATCCTGATCCGTTAAGGGGAAAAAGCAGGAGATGGAACCCGGGGCCTAATCCAATACCAAGTGTGCAAAATGAGTGAGTGTGCGTGTGCTTAACAAGCAGGCTGGCTGGAGTGTGCCCGCGCGCAGACAGCTGTGACACTGAGTCCGGACGCCTCGTGTGTCTTCTCCTTGCTGGGTTTTCTGGAGTTTTCTACGGGGATCACAAGTTAACAACGAAAGGTGTGCTCTTAGGGTCTTTGCAAAGACCAACCCACCTAGGGCTTGGTTAACAACACGTATCCGGGGAAACAAGCGTTATGTCCATCAGGTCCACGGACCAGTGACGGACTGATAAACAGGGTATATCTCTCCGGGCTAACGGATCATCTCAAGGTTCTTGACTCTGCATTTACGCACTTGCAACATTTCCTACGCTGCAACGTGCTACTTTTATAATCAGTTAAAGACGTTCTTTGAGATGGAGATGGGGGCACGTGCGGACCTCGTGAATAACCCTGAGTGCACCCTCCAGGAGTTCTT
Source organism: Martes martes (assembly GCF_963455335.1). Taxonomy (NCBI): domain Eukaryota; kingdom Metazoa; phylum Chordata; class Mammalia; order Carnivora; family Mustelidae; genus Martes; species Martes martes. Next base: position 3,918,157 of record NC_137898.1, on the reverse strand, counting down.
AGTCTCGCTCAAAAATACAGCAGCGCGTCCCGTCAGGGTCAACACACAAAATCTAAGCCAGAAGTGCCCCCTCCACGAATTTACGGTGTGGAATTCTTCGCATAAACGCAGAGGGGTGTGCGTGTCACCCTGGTGGCCTGCACGGGGGTGTTTGCGATGGGAAAACTGCATCATCAGCAGAATTACGATACAACTCCGCCGTGGGTGGTGGGGGTGATGAAGACGATGCGGCACCCGTTGTGTGTTCATCCACACGCAGAGACGCCCTTGCCATGCGGATACGCAGGGAGACAGGTTACGGGAAAGCACGCCCAGGACAATCCCGTGTGTAAACGCCTGTGACCATCCGCAGGCGTGTCCAGGCACGGACGACTGGAACGGCGGGCAGGGAGGCAAGATTCTTTAAGCACATTTCCAGGAGGGTGGCATTTTAAGGTCTTTTCTCTTTTTCTGCGGCATTTTGCAAAGTGCTCTGGTCACTTTCCTATGACGTAATAAAGCTACATTAAGAAGTTAATCTGTGGGCAAATGGAAGCAACGATCCAATCATACTTAGATGCAACAGAATAATTCAGAGCCACTTTTAAGGGGAGCAGGTGGGAGATGGAGACAGGGAGCCCCTAGCACCCCCCCCGGGCAGTGACGTCAGCCCAGCCAGGCCCATCCCATCACTGGGTCCAGTGGGGACCCGAGGCTCCTTGAAGTGACACCCTGGAGGCCCAGCGAGGGGGTGTGACTTGTCCAAAGTCAGACCCGGGTCCATGCCCAGCTGGAACCCGGCACACCCTCAACCTTATAGCGCCCTCCTGGCCCAGCACCTGCACGGGCTTACCTGGGCTCTGAGGCCTTGGAGGTGACGTCATCAGTTCACACCTGGACGCAGGAAAGCCGAGCTTTTTAAAAACCCTCAGTAATTCAGACTTCTGCAGACTATGCACCTGGTTCCCCTCACGTCCTCCTGACCCAGAGGAAGGGGGTCAACCCCGGGAGTCTGGAGGAAACCTGGCACATGGTACGTGCTCACGAAGCCTCCTGTCTGCGTGAGGCCGGGGCCCTGGGCGCTGGCAGCCTCACTGTCTCATTCCGGCTCGACTCTAGGCGATGGCTCCCTGCACGCGGGGCACTCTCCTCCCTTCCCCCTCTGTCCCTCTGTATTTCTCGGTATCTCGGCATCTGTCTGTCTCTCCCGCGCACACACACAATCTTCAGCAGGGAGGTCAGAAGCACAGACCCTTGAGTCTCCCTCCTGCATTCGGATTCCGGACCGTTCTCTAGCCGCGTGGGTTTGGGCACATCGTGTAAGACATCCTCCTGTTTGAAAAGCCCTCCGGTGAGGACGGGGCCTGCCTCGTGCGCGGGCTGTTGCAAAGGGAACCAGAAGGTACAGTCTGAGCCTGTCTACGCTGCATCGCAGGGCCTGGGAGCGCCTGGCGTGGGGTAAGTGCGTTGTCCATATTTGCTGAGCGCACCGTCCACAAATGAAGGAAGCCGGTCTCCGGCCCGTTGGTGAGCGCACGGCCGTTCCCAGGGACCGTTCCCTTCGTGCCCGCGGCCCACACTCACAGGCAGGCCTCCTCTGACACCCCGGGGTGCCCGGGCCCCCGGGAGGCCTGCGGAGCTTCTGAGGAAGAGGAAATCCGAGGCCCCCGAGGCCCCCACATCCCACCCCAGGACCAGCTGGCCTTGCGGATTCCAGAACATTCTGCAGCGGCCAGCAGGCCACGGGGCCAGGAAGCGGAAGGTGCAGAAATAGAAACACACAGTCAGGCAGTGGCTCCTTTTGCCCTGGAGGAAGGGAAGCGGGGGGCTAGAGGCCAAGGGAGGAAGCTGGGGGGGGGCAGAGGGGAGGCCGCGAGAGGAAGCCAAGGAGTGCGGAGCCCCTGCCCTCAAGGCCCCCAGCCCTTGCCCACTCCTGCAACTTGTGGCCGCTCCCAGGGACGCCCCCATTTTCCTGACAAAAATCCAGAACGAGGAGCTCTAATTCACTCTGAGTGCAACCCTGCATGACCGCCAAGGGCCTGGGGCCTCCAGTCTAGCCCACAGCCTGCAGTTTCCAGGTAGCTTGGCTCCCCTGGGGCCTTGGAGGGGTGTCCCCAACTTCGAACTCGGGGTAGCTTCCCCCCACAGCCCCATCCCTACCGGTGCCCCCGAACTTCCTGTTTTCACAGGAAACAGGAAGACTGAGGGTCCACGCACCCCACCCCCCACCCAAGAGCCTGACCATGAAATCCCACCGCGAAGGGTCTGGAGCCACAGGCCAGGGACGGCTTTCTTCCAGGCCCGGGCTGTGCCTTCGCTTCTGCGGGTGCCCAGGCTGGCTCCCGAGGTCCTGGAGGTCCTGGAGGGCTCCCAGGAGTGAGGGGGTGCACGCCCAGCGTGTGACCCCAGGAGATCCCTTCCCTGCAGTGGCCTCCAGGGGGTCTCTAGGTGCTGGGGCCCCAGAAAAGTCATGACTATCGCCGGCCAGTGTGGGGAGAAGCAGAATCTGGACGGGTTCCCCTTGGCCCCTCCAAGGGCTCTAAGCCAAAGCTTCTGGACCACAAGGAAGGACGCAGAATTCAGGACTTCTGGCCTACATTAAGATCAGCTCCCCTGGTCCGCTGTGCAGCTTTGGACAAGTGAAGCAACCTCTCTGAACCTCACTTTCTTAATCCGAAGGAGGTGTGGGTGTGTCTGGCCATCTCAGAGGCAGGGGCCAGACTTTAGCTCTTGGTGGGAGGCGGAGGTGTGGAGGGGCTGAGCGGTGGGGTATCCCCCGTTCCAGACGCTGGCGTAGCTTCCGGGGCCCCCTCCGTGCAGTTTGCCCTCCTCTGCGGCCCCCCAGTGGCCTCTGACACTTCACTACCGTCACTGGGATGGAGCCCCCTTTGGACGGCTGGCTGAAAGGTGTCCGAGGCAGGGGACACCCGGGGGGCTCCCCACTTCCCTCTGGGCTTTCCCTCCTGCAGAGCCCACCCACCGGGTGGGGCACACAGGACCCAAGCCCCTCTCCCTGGCCCTGGCTGTCAGTCTGGAAATGCCGAGGGCTGGCAGGTAAGAAGCCCGAGAGGAAGAGGGGAATGACAAGAAATCGGGTGCCTGTCAGGACACACCCGGAGACCCCTCCAGGGACGTCCCTCTCTAACACCAGGACACCCCCGGGAGCTCTCTGAATGTGACACTGTAAAGGCCCTCCCCAAAGGACAGTGGCAGCAACAGGCAGGACAGGCAGAGCCCCTGGGGGCCCGGTCACCCTCCCCTGAGGATGCATCTGATTTCTCCACCGTGAGCCCCTGAGCTCCAGGCAGCCCCTTCCGCCCGGCGTCCGACGGACCCAAGGGATGGGGGATTTGAGGCGTGTCCATCCCATCTCAAGACCTCTTTTCCAAGTCCGTCCCCAGTCTCAGTGTCTTTCCAGGCTAGCTGCTGAGCCCCTAGTCCTTGAAAGTCTTTTTTAGCTCAGGAATGCTAAAAAAAAAATAATAATAATAATAATAAAATAAGAAATAATACGTGTCTTTTAAATAGAACACGCTTTTCCGCTAATCAGGAAAAATTGAGCTTATGTTTTGCTGAAGTGACATGATTTTTCCCCTCGATTTATTGTGCAAAGGAATTCAACACAGCCCTCAGCATCCAAAAGCAGGAAGGGTGTAGGAAAAGTTCAAAATTAGCATTTCCCCAGACTCTCTCAGATCCAAGGGCAGAAGCTGAACAGGATCCGAGCTACATTTTCCTCCTCGGGATCTCGCGGTTTTTATTAGAACGATTTCCATTGTTGCGGTCTTGAGTTCCTGTAACGCTGACAAGTTAAAAGAACAGAGTTTGAATTCACCTTGGCGGGCCCCCCCCCGGGGTCTGGGCCTGGGCAGCCCCCCTCACCTCTCTGGCTACGGAGCCTTCCCTGAGCATGTACAGCCCTGATCAGTTTATGGGCTCGAGGACAAATGAGCGCTCGAAGCCCCTGGCAGGGGATTGAGAGAGAGGATCCGTGCCCACTGGGTGGGAATGAGTCTTGGGGCTTCACTAACTTGAACTGCCCTGCTTCGTCTGCACCCGCCCCCTGGGACGGGCCACCCCCTCCAGCTGGTCCCAGGTCCCTCCGAGCTGCAGACGAGAAGCCTCCCGGTAGGGACGTCTTTTCCCCCATGTGAGCCAGAGACCGGAGACTTGCCCCTGAGAGCTGCAAACTGCAGAATTAGAACTTACAAGGAAGAGTTTCGGGGGATGTTGCTGCCAGCCGGGCACCCCGTCCCCGCCCCCACCACACACATACACAATGCCAGTCTTTCACAAGATGCTGCCCAGGGACACCCAGGCCTGCGCCCGGGTACCTGGGTCACTCTCGCTGCTGCCCAGGAGAGGAGCTGGGATATGGAAACTTGCTGGCCCAGGTGTCAGGCTGGTGTGGTCCCACCTCCTGGTTGCAGACCTGGCGACGCTCCAGGCTGGTGTCACCCAACACAGCCACCGCTGGCCACGTGTGGCCCCCGGGGCACGTGCCACGCGTCTGCTCCGCCCTGAGCAGAGCTCAGCTGCAAAACAGACGTAGGGCCATGAAGAGAATGTGAAACATTTTGTTCACGCTCATGACGATGATTTGACGCTGTAATAAGATGTTGGCTGTGTCGGGTCCCCTGCGACGCGCTACTAACACGCATTTCCCCCGCTCCTTTGACTTTTTAAAATGCTGCCGCTGGAAGGTTTAAATTTACCCATGAGGCTGGCATGACCTTCCTGTTGCCAACACGGGTCTAAGGGGGGCCTGGCATCAGGCGGGGTCCTAGTCACACCCCCCCACCCACCCCCCGCCTGGCTTGCACGGCAGGTGCGGGTCCCCCGGGGCCTGTCGGCTGCAGGGATCGAGGAGCACAGAAAGGCTGGCCCCCTGGGAGGGCTGCCCTGTGGCAGGTGCCCAGCCGGGGCTTTACCCATGTGGCCTCACTCAGGAGGCACAGCAACCCCCACAATTGTCACTAACTGTCCCCACTTCACAGATGAGGTGACCGAGGCTTGGTGAGGTCAATCAGCTCCCTCAAGGGCACAGCAGTGTCCACCTTCCACGTCACCTGCCCCAAACCAGGGGTGGGGGCCGACGTGTGGAGGGGCAGCGGTGGGGAACTCTTGGAGGGCCTCCTGTCCCTGGTGTCCAAGGTAGAATCAGCCCCCCGCCCCCCTAGAGGGGGCTCTCGGAGGATTGCCCCCTCCAGGTCTGTGGATTAGAAACTCACTTCTGACCAGCCCGTGTTGCCATCAAGGCAACGTAGCCCCGAGAGCTTGTCAAGCCTCCACCGACGGCCCTGCACACAGTAGGGCTTCAACAGGTAGACTTGGAAGGATCAACCCTCACAGCCCCGCACCCAGGGCTCTGGCTGACCCGGCGTGAAGGCGTAGCTCCAGGCTAGCTCTCCGGGTCAGAGCCCTTCCTCTCCCGAAGCCCAGGCCAGGCTCCGCCAGTGGCATCCCGCAGGCATTCCTTGGGCTGGTGCGGGCTCCCGGGCTCCGCAGGGTCCGCGGCCACGCGGGCGCTCATGCTCACAGAGCCCCTTGTCTGCTGGGGGAGGCCCCCGAGAGCCCCAGAGAGGACCAGGCCATTTTTCAGGCTTCTGGTTACAAAACAAAAAACAAAAATAAAACCAGCCAGAGCACGGGTCCCTCACACAGGCCCGTATTCGGCCGCTTGACACCCCGCCCGCGATCCCGCAAGCGTGTGGACGCGTCTACCTGAAGAACCCGGTCTTGTTCTTACCTGAGGAGAAAGTCCCGAATTTTCCAAGCAGAACTGCCTCCCCTGAAACCCGACAGTTTGAGGTTCTTTACGAGTTTAGGGATTTCACTTGTGTCCCTCCGAACCCGTGGGCTTCCTTCTGTCCCTGAACTATCCCTCAGGTGTCCCCGGGCTGCGACACACTCTGACACGCGCACGTTCGTCTCCGCGTGGCCGGAGAAGAGTTTGTTTGCTGCACAGAGCGGGAAGTGGTCCATCCTGGGGCTCTCGGGGCTACCGTTCTGGGGGCGCTGAGCATCTGGACGTCGGGGTCAGGGTCTTGGGGACTCTACAGCACAGATTTCCTGAGTACCCACTCCCCGGGGGCCCTGCCGGTCCCCGTGCTGGACCCACACTCTCACCGGTCCCCGGGTGCGATGCTGGCGTTATTCCCACTTCACAGACGAGGACACCGAGGCACGGAGGGGTCCAGCGCCTGGGGATGACCGGGCTGTGTGTGTCCACGGGCTGTGAAGCTCCACACCGTCCACCCACGATAGCCTCCAGCCCCGGGGACGGGGACCTCTCCGAAGAAAGGGGCCCCACCCACCTTTGGGAGGTCGTGGGGGGTCTGGGAGAAATTTCTCAAGGGCCTACTTCAGTTTTCACTGAAAGGTGTTCTCCAGCAGCTCCCCTCCCTTGGTCACCAAAATTGGCAGCATTTTCCAGAAGCCACATCAGCTTTCAGAGGACAAGGATATGCTTCTTTTGGATGAAGCAAGATATGGGCTTATAGCCCGCATGATTACGTGCGGGTGTATGCGTGTTGGCGTCCCTCCACACACGTGTGCGTGATTCTCTCATATACGCATCAGACATCTGCCTGGGGAGACGGGGGACTGAGAACACGGGGTGCCCTACAAGAGGAAATGGTGGGGGCTGGGGTAGGAGACTTATCTTTTTTTTTTTTAAATCTTATATTCGTTTAAGCCTTGCAAATCAACTATTACAATAAAAATTATTTTTCATTATCCTTCTTTGAGAAAACTCAAAAGCACGGCCGAAGGGGAGCTCTGAGCCTCTCCAGGCTTGAGCCTGGGTCTGAAGTCCTGCTCTTTGCTACAGGATGGGACCCCCGTTAGCACGGCATCCCTGGGAAGGCGGACCCCACAAGGCAGTGAGGAGAAAGTGACCAGAAAGGGTGGGCACTCGGACCCCTGCCTCCCAGTCTGCCCCCCCACCCCCACACACACACCCAGGATTCCCCAGGGACCCTCTCAGTTCTGCAAGGCTGGGATCTGGGGGCTGGCTGAGGCCGGACCTGCTGCCGGGCCAAAGCCAACCTCTGCTGAGAGGACCTGGAATCTCAGAAATGTCCTGTGGTCGGGCCTGCGCTGTGTGAGCGACTCGGCAGAGAGACCCGGCCCCCCCCCCCCCCCCCCCCCGCCGTGCAGGGCAGGCCGGCTCCGCTCAGGGGTGCAGTCTCGGGCTTTCAGCACCCAGTGCCGCAAGGCCTGTGGGAATGTGGGCCTAGTGGGCAGGTGGCCACTGCTCAGGCCCGGGGACTCCCGGTTCAATGACCTCAGGCGGGTCCCTTCTCCTCCCGGCCTCAGTTTCTCCGTCCCTCACAGGAGGTATCGACAACATGGTCTCCATTCCCTTCTGAAAAATAAGGTTGTGGAATTCCACGGGAGGCCCCAGCACCACACCCTGCAGGTAACCAGGATGCTGGACTTCAAAACCCTGTTGTTCTAGTGCCTGAAGGTGTGCTCGTCCGGAGTGAAAGCACATCACAGGGCCGGTCCCGCCAACTGTGCCCTTACGGGCTGTGGTCACAGGTCCCCACCCAGCCCTAGACCACCCTTACACTGCATACAAGGGCTCGTGGGGCTCACTCCATAACCGACCCCCCTGGTGTGGCCGCCTGAGGCTGTTGTCATCCTTGTGGGTGCATCACATTGTCACTTCCATACACCACCTCTCCGTGATTGACCTGATGGTCTCCAAGTGTGATTTTCCTAAGCCGACATACTCTGCATGGTTATTTTATGGCAATCTTGCCCACGGCCAAGTGACGTCACTTGCCATGAACAGAACTCGTGCTTGGCAACTCAGCTAGCTTCACCGCGATCGGCCCATGTGCCTCTGCCTCGGGGACACGCGAAGGGGGGACATCAGGAATGGGGTGCCTGGGTCGCACAGTGGGCCAGCGCTCAGTGGGTGCGCCTGCACGTGCACGTCAACAGGCACCGCAGTCACGAGGCAGGACTGCTCTGCTGCCGATCACTATCTCTTCCTCTCCCATGTGTATCAATGTCCTGGGGCGGCTGCAACGGCCACACGCCAGACAGCACAACACAACAGAAACGTGTTGTCTCCCGGTTGTGGAGGCTGGAAGCCAGAAATCAGGGTGAGTGCAGAGCTGTGCTCTCGGGAGAGGACCCTCCCTGCCTCCCCCACTCCCTGGGGCCCAGGCACCCCACCAGCTCACTCCACCATCCATGGTCCCAGGACCCCTCCCCTGTGTGCCCCCCAGTTCCTTCTTTTCTTGTAAAGGCACAGCTTTTAGACAACGCAGGATGAACTCATCTCGAGATCCTCAAAGACCCTTTGTCCAAATGAGATCAAATTCACAGGTTCTTTTTTTTTTTTTTTTTTAGATTTATTTATTTATGAGAGAGAGAGTGAGGTGGAGAGGTGTGGCGGGTGGGGGGAGAGAGAGAGTCACAAGCAGACTCCACGCTGAGCTCGGAGCCCGAAGCGGGACTCGATCCAACAATCCTGAAGTCACAACCTGAGCCAAAACCAAGAGTCGGACGTCCTCGGGCCGAGCCAGCCAGGTGCCTCCACTCACACGTTCTGAAGGTTAAGACATGGGCTGGGGGGAGCCATTCCTCAACCCCATAGAGTCAGGCAGGGAAAGGATCCAGGGGGCACATTTATAAAAGGGAAAGGGGCCAGTAACAGTTCTGAGTCCGGGCTGCGGGGCGGGGGGCAGCTTACAGACACCAGAAGTGAGTTTCTTGCGGCCCTGGGGGCTGGGGGTCTGAGATCAGGGTGCCGGCAGCCTCAGGAGCTGGGGAGAGCCCTCTGCGGGTGGCGGGCCGCTACGTTTCGTCCTGTCCTGCGTGGCAGGAAGAGAGTGAGCTAGCCCTCTCGGGTCCCTTTTACAAGGGCACCAATCCCATCATCTGGGACCGAATCACCTCCTGATACCATGACACGGGGTGTCAGGTTCCAACACGCGAACTTTGGGGGTGCGTGCGTATTCAGTCCGTGATAGCAAGTATGACCAGAGCCGTATGACAAGGTGGGCTTCGGCACCCAATCCGGGTAGAGGAAAAAGTCCCTCCTTCCCCAAACCCCCACAGACACAGAAAGAACATCTCGTATCCACGGGACGCTGTGAGGAAGCAACCCAGAAGTACCAGGCACGGGGGGCTGGTCGGCCACCTCCCCCTGCCTGTCCCCGCCTCTCCTGGTCCCACGTGGCCCGACGGGGACACCTGCCAGGGCTCACTTCACCTTCAGAGGACTTTTTAAAGCCGAGAAAGAAGTCCCAGAGATCTCACGGTGATGAAGCCATGGCGGCAGTCAGGCAGCCAGGAGGGACCCCTACCACTTCAAGGGCGTGAAACTAGGGGACTAAGGTTTCCTTCTTGCTGTGAAATTTACCAAATTCCCGTGCAAATAAGCAAAGGCAAGAGGGAGTGATTATTGTATCTCTTTTCATTGAGCAAAATGTAACTTAAGACGAGAAGATCAGACGCCGGCGAGATGGAGGTGAGGCTGGGGCTCACCCGTGAGACCCGCTCATACGCGTAAAGCACTGGCTACGGGCTCGGCAAGGGTTAGCTGCTATCAGGGCGTGAGGACGGCGGCAGGAATGATCTAGAAGGTGCCTCATGGGAACCCCAGTACCCCATCTCCTTTTCCTGCCCCACTTCCCTCCGGAGCACCCGTTTCACCTAACATTCTCAGTGTAATTTTGGGGTTATTTACCATTTATTTGGTTATTGTTCGTCTCCCTGAACTACAGAACGCCAGTCAGCTCCCCGGGGGAGGGGACCCGTTCCGTTCACTGCTGGGTCCCCAGCACCTGAGAGCGTGTCCGGGTACACAGGGAGCGCTCGGTCAGCATGTGTCGGGTGCATGAATGAAGGTAGGAATGAATGAAAACAGCAACAGTCCAAACGTGGAAAGCAAGCGAGGGCACAGAGCCTTGACCCACCGCGCGTGGACAAACGCTGCAGAAACGTGAAAAAGCATTGAGGGAAACCTAGCTACAAAATTACGTTTGTGATGATGAATTAAAAGTGTGTCCATGTGTTTAAGGACGGGGCTGGCGAGGCGAGGCGCAGGGGCCAGGGGCAGCAGCTCGATCTGCTGGCGGTGAGGACAGTGGACACATTTGTCCCTCCTTCTCACTGACATCTGGAAAGGCTAAGGGGAACCGTTCACACAGAAAAGCCACAAATAAAACCCAACCACCCACAGGCTGCTTGTGCACACCCGGGAGGGACGGGACTGAGCAGGGCTGTGTCTGGTCAGCCACTGTCGGCAAGACCCTGTCAGCGGCCCTGCGGGCGTCTCTGTGCCGGCTGTCAGCCACGTGCGTCTCCCCGCTGGACCCGGGTGCAGGCCACACAACACTCCGGTCTCTCGCCGCTGGATGGCATCCCAGCTAAGTGCTTTCCACATCCAGCCGAGTCCACCAGGCTCCACACCTTTCTTGGAGGTGAGTAGGGCGACCAGGTGAGACAGACGTGGTGGGGAGGGGCCAGCCCTATCCGTCTGCGAGCTGGAGGCAGAGGGCATCGCTTGCCGGGAGCCCTGGCCTAGCCCTGGCGTCACACCTCAAACAGAGTCGCAAAACGGACCAGGCTCCTTCAGGGATGGAAAGTGACCCACGTGGGTGACAGTGCCACACCGGGCCTCACCGATGCCTTGCGACCACTGGATCATTGCCACCATCATTATTAATGCACCACCAGGGATTATCCGAGCCATCCTTGCTCCGCTGGACCCTGGACCATCATAATCTGGTGGTAGGATGTGTGCCGGAAGGGAAGAATGGGGTGGTCCCTCCTAGAGGCATTTCTCTGGAGAGTGGGACACAGGGACTCTCCCCACAGCTCTTTCTCACGCCCAGAGCATTTCCGGACTCCAGGGCAATGTGGCAAGGTCCGAAAGAACCCTTTGGGTCCTGAACACTAGACTTAAATGTTCTCACACCTCCTTAGAGTTGAGGAGATGCACTGATGGAAGCTTGTACACACAGGCGCAAAGCAGCTCTATTCGTGACCCTTCCAAACCACAAACACGCCGCGTGTCCTTCCTCTGGGTGCTGGATGAAGACTGCGGTATGCCCATTCAGTGGAACGTTCCTCTGCTGCGAAAAGGAACAAGCAAGCTCCCGACACAGACGACAGCAGGGGTGAGCCCCACGTGTGTCCTAGAAGCCGGACTCAAAGCCTGCACGCCGCACCATCCCACCGAGGGACCGGCCGGAGAGCACAAAGCTGCAGAAACGGGAAACAAATCAGCCCCATCCCGGGGCTGTGGTCCACCAAGGTCTGGCTCTGAAGGGGCCCATGGGATTTCTGGGGCACCAACGCTGCCCGGACGTGTTACGAGACCCGACCTTACTGCCGGTGAATGTCACCTTAACAAAACCGCTGTAAACGAGCGACTGTACTTGTTTTAATGTTGACACGGACAAAAACTTGTTGACACAGAAAAACGTTCCCTTGGAAACATTCCTCTTCGGCGTTTGGGCTCCGGGGGCAGAAACTCCCACGCTCAAGTGAAAACAGGAAGTGACTCGTATCGTGTCACCAGGTGGCCCGGCTGCAGCCCGGGGACCCGCACACCTGAGGGGCACAGGTGAGGTTGTCGGGTGCCCAGCTCCGGCCGGCCGCCCCTGTGCATCTTCTCTCTTGGCCGCTCTCGGGAAGGTGGCCCCGCGTGGCGCCTGGCCGCAGCTCCGGGTCACCTGCCCGAGTATGTGTTTGAAGCTCTTATTGGCAAATTGTTAGGCGGCCATAGCGAGTCGACATGATGGATAATTTTTCTGAACCAGGTGCAAGGTTCGCTCTGGAAAAGCTCACGATCTAGAGGGGTGGAGAGATGTGGAATTCCTTCCTTCATTCACCCATTTGCCACCATTGATCCAGCCCCCAGTGGGGGGGGGAGGGGAACACCGGCCATGTGCTGGGCGCGGAGGCTCCTGAAATGAGCGGGATATGGCCTTACCTCTACACGAATGCAGGCACAGGCAGCACGGGGAGTGGGGAATCATAGAGGTACCCAGGCACGTCCTCTGCAGAGCCTGGGGTGCGGTCGCAGCCACTCAGGACTGGCCACCACGGGGAAGAGCCCAGAGGAGGGGGCTGGGCCCAGCTGGCTGGCCTTGTCCACTCCTCTCCGTGTGCAGGGTGTTTGCTCTCCTGCCCAGGCTCTGTCGCAGGCCTTGGGCTCCCCCCAGATCATCCCCATCCCTGGGCCTACCCCTGACGGTCAGCTCTGCCTCCCAAACTGTCCCTGTGTGACTGGCCTAGGTGAGTTTCCAGGGCCTTGTTATTCTGCCCCAGGACCATCCAAGGGACCGCCCGCCCACGCCATTTAAACAGCTATGTGGCCAGGAGGCACTGCCCTGGGCTCTCCCACAGTTAAACATGACCCCTGCCCCTGCCCCTGCACCTAACTCAAAGAGCGCTTCTCAGACCAGACCCCACTGCCCGCTGCGGCTTTCCCACTCGTCCGGCGGACTTGTGCTCAGCGGGCCTCCAGACCAGAGCCGGCCGACCTCCGAGGCTTGCCCCAACCTCATGGGGTCAGGGCTCCCCAGAGGTGCTGAGGCCTGGGACCCTCCTGCCGAGCCCTTCACAATTTGGCAGGAGATGCTCCCCCCTACAATGGCATTCTGACCCTGCCCAGGGCCTGGAGAATCAAGCAGACTCACAGACCCATCTCACAGGAGAGAAACTGAGGCTCAGGTGGGGGAACACCACTTGCCCAAGGACGTTCAGGAAATCAACGGAGGGCGGCACAGACCAGAACTTGGGTGCCGGGCGTGATTCTTTCTCCAACAGCTGGACACCTGTGACCCCCAAGGCTTTTGCTTTCAAATTTACCAGCCGGAAGGCACTGGGACGTTTCCAGTTTGGAGCTACTATGAACAAAGCTTTCATGAACGTTTATGTCCAAGATTTTAGGAGGCGGTTTATTTCAACGTCCCTTGGGTAGACTCCCAGGAAGGGGGGCTGGGTCACATGGCAGATGTACACTTAGCTTTAGAAGAACCCGCCAGAGGGTTTCCCGAAGTGGCTCCACCATCTTACAAGCCCACGGACAGTACGGGAGGGAGCTGGCTGGACATCCTGCCCAGGACTGAGATGGTCCGTCTTCTCAGTTTTAGACCTTCTTACACACAGGTAGTGATATCCACTGTGGTTCCTCGGGGACCCTGATGGCACACAGGTCAGGCCGCCCGATGCTGTCCCAGAGTCACTGGTGCTCCTTCCCCACAGGCCTTCTCTCCTTTCTGTGTTTCATTTTGGAGAATTTCTATTGTTATGTCTTCAGGTTCATATTCTTTTTTTCTGTGATATCTGATCAGCCATGAATCCCCAGGATTGTTCTTATCTCAGACCTAATCTTCCTTGCCAATAGCTCAGTGCAGGCCTTGGGCTGTTCTCTCTTGTCTCACCTGGGCAGGTGCCACGGGCTCTGCTTCCACTCAGGTCCCCTTTCCAGTCCTTTCTCCCCACCAAAGCCAGAGGATTCTTGATTGTTTTTTTAATCTCATGCAAATCCCTATAAGGGCTCCTCTGTACTTTAAATAAAAGGCAAGCTCTTTATCATGCTCACAGCTGACCCAGGCTGGCCTCACCCTGCCTCTTCTTCCTCATTCTCCTGCCTCCTCACCCCCCAGGGTCCCCATCTTGATTTTGCTCCTAGAGCACACCACACCTGTTCTCCTGCCTCAGAGATTCTGCCCGTGCTAAGCCCTCTGAAGGGAATGTGCACACACACAGTCACTCATACACACGAGCATACACGCACAGAGACACAGACACACAAACACAAACATGCACACACAGAGTCACAAGCACACTCACACACATGCACGTGCACGCACACATGTGCCCACAGAGGCACAAGAACAGAGAGACACATGCGTGTACACACATGAACATACCTGTGCATGCCCTTTCCGTGCAAGCTACTACTCCTCCGAGTGAACCCTGATCATTTTTGTAATTGTGTGGTTTACTTGTCTGACTAAACTGGATGTTTTTTCCTTCCTCTTCACCAGAATGGGACCCTCTTAAGGGCAGAAATTGTTTCTCTTTTGTCTTCTGTTTTAGTCCCAGAACCTAGCGTAGGATCCAGCACATAGTAGGCGCTCAGTGAATGGATGCATGGATTTATGGGTGGGTGAGTAGCTAGTTGGGTGGGTGGGTGAGTGAATGGGTGCATGGACAGATGGATGGATGGTGGATGGATGGACGGCTGGACAGACGGCTGGATAGATGGATGGATGGATGGCGGATGGATGGATGGATGGATGCCTGGATGCATGGATCTATGGATGGATGGGTAGGTAGTTGGGTGAATGGATGAGGGAATGGATCCATAGCCGGATGCATCGATGGATCGATCCATGGATGGATGGTAAATGGCTTTGAACCCTGGCTCTTCCCCCTTTATTCTGTGACCATTTGCAAGTCAACTACCCTCGTTGACTCTCTGCTTCTCATTGGTAGAATAAACGGGTGCAGTGCTACCCACCATGTGGAGTTTTGTTTACTGTCTTTCCCCCTGGACAGCACATTGTTTAATCCCATCAGTATAGTTCACGGTACCTGGCATGGTATCCAGCACACAGGAGCTGCTCAATAAATACTCTGTTGGAAGGATGGATATCCCAAAAGTTAAAGTCACAGCAGGAATGACCCACTTACCCAGCTCTCTCCCTCTCACCAGCACCTTCTCCGTCCTCGCTTCAATTTCTATTCTGCTCCCCTACTCTGCAAATGAACTCAAAGCCACGTTCTCCCACGCCCTGGGCTGGAAGGTAGGCTCTGCTTGATGTGCCCCAAGAAAGCAGCAGTAGGGAGTCTGGGACAAGAAGTTAGCCTAGAGGGTTCCCCGTGAGCTGCTGGGGGAGGGTTGTGTGAGGGCTGGAGGTCCCCCAGCTCTATGGAGGTAGACCTCCATTGGGTGGCAGACAGGGCCCCAGGAGAGATGATGGCAAGACCGTGAGGATGTGCAGAGCTGGAACGCTCAGGGTCAGTGGATGAATTCCTGACAGCGGGCATGGAAGGGGAGAAGCCAGAGCACATAGAAGCTTCTGGATGGAGCCGGCGAAAGATTTGCTGAGACGGGGAAGACGGAGTGGGAGGTGGCTGGGAGAGTCGGGGAGGAAAATCCAGAAGTCCAGCTTGTCCACGATCTGTTTGACATGTCTGGGAGACCCCAAAGGAGATGTCAAGTGGCTGGCCGGATATATGGGTCGAAGCTCATAGAAGAGGTCATAGCTACAGAGACAAATTTGGAAGACATTAGCTTAAGGATATTTAAATCCATGGGAACTGATGAGATCACCAGGGAGCATGGTAACGAGGAAAGAGAAGAAGGCGTGGCCCCAGCCCCAAGAACCCCAGCAATCTGGTGGGACCACAAGCTCCAGGAGGTCAGGAACGTGCATTTCAGGCGCCACTGTACGCCCAGCCCCACCAAGTATCTGGTTTGGGACAGATACCCACCAAAGCCTTGCCACTGTGGGGTCTGGACAGGAGGGGTACGAGGCATAAGGAAAAGAGGGGAGTGGGGAAAAGCCAGGAGAAGAAAATGCTGGAAGGGGGAAGTGGCCTCCTGGGTAGACTCCCTCCGTCCAGGAAAGTGAGATTTGCTGACACAGAGGTGGCTGTCACCGCTGATGAGGGCCTTTCCAGCAGGGTGGGGAGCAGTGACGAGCAGAGACACAGGGCAGGTGGAGGGGTGGGGAGGTGACGAATGGGCTCTTAGATGAGAGGTGACTGGATGGTTCATGGGCCAAGGGGGTCTGGTCCACAGAAAAGGGGAGCTTGCAGATGCGAAACAGGGTGGAGCCAAGGGGCAGGAAGTTCTCAGTGGGGGAGGCACCAGGCCAGGAGGGGGACCCCCCCATCTGAAACGCTAGAGACAGAGGCTTAGGGAGGAGCCTGGGGCCCCCTGGAGGGGCTGCGGTTTGTGCTGGGCTTGGCCTCCAGGACCTCCCTGGGGCTCTGGGGATCGGCACACTTCGGCAGGCCTCTCTTTCTCCTTTCTGGCTTTCTGTATTTCCCATAACGAAACCTCTTGGCCTCTGATGTTCTGATTGAAAATGAAATGCTCAGATCAGCAAAGAAAGCTGCTAGTGGGTCCAGACCCCTGTGAAACGCTGCCTCCTTCTCCTCCAGCCCCACCCCACAGCTAATGCCCCCCAACCCAGCGCTGCCCCATCAGGGGTCTCTGGAAGCCCCAGGCCTGGACCTTCCACCAGCTTCTGTGTCCAGGCCCCAGACCCAAGGCCCTGGGGGAGGAGGGCCCCAGGTACGGGGTAGGCGGTCACCGGTGCAGGAATTGGAAGGATCCTCCCAGCAAGAGGTATAACCTGAGACCTGCAGGAAAAGGCCAGGGTGGCTGGACAAAGGCGCCCAGCAGGGGGGCTGGGAGCAGGAAGGGAGTGAATGAAGGTGGGGGCTCCAGGGAGGGTGGGCCTCTTGCCTCGGGCTTCCTGATCACAAATGGGGTACCCCCGGGGCCCAAATACAGCCTTCATGACACTCCCCAGAGAGAGAGGGGAGGGAAGAGGAATGAGACCCCACTCCAGAATTCAGGACCTGGAGCGTGGGCGCCACACCCCAGAGGCTCAGAGCCGTGCCTTGTGTGGGGAGACCAGACCTTCCCAGGCAAGGATCTCCATCCTGAGAGTCACTCCCCTGCCTGGGATCTACAGGAAATACAGGCATCGGATAGCCCTGGACACTGGGATTGTGCTGTGTGACCCTGGACACGTGGCTCGCCCTCTCTGAGCCCAACCCCAGATTCCAGCAACAAGGGCACCTTGCATGGGTGCGCTCCCTCAGTCATTGCCATATCCTTACCCTGGGGCAGATGTTAGGAGTTTGAGCTGCGGGCGCGGGTCAGGGGCCGGCTCCTGCAGAATTCCGATCTGGGTGGGCAGCGGGGCAGGGGGTGTGTCTGGGAGCCAATTGCATTCTTGAGGACTGTTTACACAGTCTCCCCTCTTGTCCTTCCCCTTTTGTGTCCTTCCCTTTCTTTGGCCTCCAAATTAGCTAAACACGGGGGCAGCAACAGGGTTTGGCTTAATCTGATCTTCTGAATTGGAAGGAAGAGGTAAGGCCTTTGTCCCCCAGGGAGCACCTCCCTTTGGCCACAGCCACAGCCACATTCAGGAGTCTTTAAACAGCCCCAATTCCCTGGCAAGCCCCTTTTGCATAAGCCACTGGAATCTGCCAGACAAAGGTCTTTTACAAGGAAATTTGGGAAGGGGGTAACCAGTGAAAGCCACGTCCCAGTGAGAAGTTTCTCTGGCCCAGCTCACGGGTGTTCTCAGCTCCTCCGTGTCAGCTCCGGCCAAGCAGAGCCGGAGTTTGGGCTCCAAGGCCAAAATGAGCAGTGACTCTGCAGGGAAGGTGGCCCGTGTGCCCTGCGTCTAGGTCCCTCTAGGTCCTTCTAGAAGGGCTTGTTTGGGTTTCCAGGCTGTCTTGCTCCTAACCAGAGGGTTGCTGGGGTTCCTGACCAGCTAGGCCAGGAGCTCCGGTGCTGGAGTCACCAAGTGACCAAGGAGCTTTCAAAACCTCAGCCACCCCACCCGCGTGTGTCTGTCCTCATAAGACCAAGCCTCTAGTGGGAGACAGACCATGAAAGCAGACAAATGCACAAATCCTATCAAGTCCAGAAAATTTTTCTGGAATGTTCTGCCAGACCCGCCCTCCCATAGCTCCGGACCACAATCCTCACGCCTCAGCAGCCCCAACACGACCCCCGCCACCCCGACCTGACCTCGGTAACACAGTCTGTGGCCCCTCGTGTCTCTGGCTTCAGACGCTGGTTTTGCTGTTATCAGCCTTTTCCCTTCTGCAGGGCAGCGGTCCTGGGTCTACCAGGGCTGGACGAGCTCTAGAAACAACAACTCAGGGGTCTGACACCTTTGGGCCCAGCTCAGCACACGGGCTGTGGTCCCCACCATCCCGGGGCAAGAGGACAGTGAGCCTGAGAGCCGGTAGCCACAGGCAGAGCTCGGGAGCCGTCCTGCCTTAACACCTCCACTTTCTGGGAAGAGAAGGAGGCTCGCACAGGCGAAGCCACTTGAACGAGCCACACAGGGCAGGACCCGGGCCTGCCGGACTCCAGGGGCTGTGCCCACCCCTCCCCCAGTCCCGCCCCCCACCTCACCGGGGGCCAGCGTCGATGGTCCCGTGCTGTGGCCCCAAAGCTGCCTAGCCCCTGGGGCGGTTCCCACAGCCCAGAAGGGCTAACAGGTGTAGACAAATGGCTGCCCCGAGCTCCCCACGCTGCCGGGTCTGGCATCCCAGGAATGTGATAAGCCACCCAGGCTGCTGACCCCCACCCCAGCCCGGCTTGTTCTGTCTGCCCTGGGCCCTCCTGCCCTTGCCTCCAGCCCCTCAGCCACTGCGTTCCCAGGGCCGTGGCATTCACTGTTAATTAACCAGGGGAATGAATAAAGCCCCGGACCAGGCCCTGCCGAGGGGCCCGTGCTTCCCAGAGCTCCCGTTCAAAGGGCCTGGCGCTGTGGCTCGGTACCCAGAGGCGAGAGAATATTTACGGAGACAGGAGGAGCGGCAGAAGGAGAGAGAGGGAGCGACGGAGAGGGAGGGACAGAGACAGAAAGACAGAGACGGAGGGCGCCGGCTGGATGAAGGGATGGACAGGACTGGAACTGGAACCACAGGCCCCGGACCGGCCCTCGCAGTGGGCCTGAGGTCCAGGAGCAGGGACAGCACCTTCTTTTGGAGATGGGGGCTTCCCCTTGGAGGAGCCTGCTTCCCGCTGAACCCCACTTGTCTCCCCACTTTTGCCCTGGGGTCCAGGTGGGCCCCCTTTGCTCATACAACCCCGACTGTGTGGCCTAATGGACCAGAGAGAGCTGGGGGGAGGGGGGTCCTGGCAGCCAGGGAGAGCGACAGGTGAAGGCTGGGGCTCCGCAGGGGGATCCCGGCCCCCTGAACAAGGAGCCTGGGGCTCCCCAGGTCGCATTTGCATCTGTGCCCCCCTCCCAAAGCTCAGGGTCTGATCGCGAGACAGGGGTGCTTCTTCCACCGGCCCTTCCAAAAAGGCAGATGGCCCCATTTCACAGATGAAAAACTGAGTCTGAGACCCAAGGGCAAGGGGGCAAGGGTAAGGCCAACACATCGCAAAGGTGTCGTCAGCTCCCCTCCTCCGTGCGCCCTGTCCCTGCGGGAGGCCGAGGGCAAAACCGGGCCTGCACCAAGAAATCCCCACCCTCTCTGCATGGGTGTGGCACGGGGGCAGCGGGGGCGGCACCAGAGGGCGGGCGGAGGGGCCGCTCCGGTGGGGCCCCGTGTGCAGCGATGGGCCTTTCCAGAATGAGGAGCTGAAGGGTCCTGTTTTTCCCTGAAGAGCCAGAAAGTCGGACGAGCCAGAAAGTCGGCTCCAGGACCGGGTGAGGCCCTGGCAGGGTCCAGACGGTGGGGCACCCTGCCCGCGGCCCAAGGTGCACTAGGTGGGGAGGGGGCAGGTGTTCAGGACCCGGCGAGGTGTCCTCGGGACATAGAAGCCGCGAGGAGTGTGGGAGCCCCAGGGAGGTCCTGGCAGGCCAAGCGCAGCCGCGCCTGGAGACAAAGACAAGCGTGCGAATGAAGTCAGCCTCCATGCCCAAGCGCTGGTGCCCAGGCAAACCGGGTACTGAGTCTGGGAAGACACGTGCCCCTTGGGGCCGCCTCCTTTCTTTAGGAACACAGTGCAGCAGACAAACTGAATTTCATGCTGCCTTCTCATCTCAGGCTGCCCTAAGGGTCTTCCCAGGGACCACCCCAAGGCTCCCACTTCCCCCCTACCCTTGCATGTCGCACGTTTACACCCACTCCCAGGACAGGCCCTACGTCCCTGGGTCTAGTGAGGCTGTCTGCTGGTCCGTGCTTCCCCCCACCACCAGGAGAACAGCACACCCCGTCCTGCAGGAGTGCTCTCGCTCCTGACCCCACAGCTCCTGCAGGCTCTGCTGGCTCAGGAGACACGCCTAGATCCCCCAGCCTCGCCCCCGGGGTCCTCAGGCCTCTGGCCCCTCGCCTCCCAAGCCACCCTCCAGCAGACTTTCCACCCAGCTTCTGACTCCTCTTGCTGGTCGAGGCCCAGCCCCTCCGAGCAGTTGGGGGCTGCTATCTGGATTGTCCTCTCGCCCGGCAGTGTCCCTCCCCTCCAGGCACAGGTCGGCACCCTCTCCTCTGGGAAGCCTTCCAGCGCCCCTGTCCCCAGAGTCAAATGGTGGCCTCCCCCCAAAAATTATGTCCACCTAGAACCTGCAAATATGACCATTTGGGAAAAGGGTCTTTGCAGATGTAATTAACACCACCCCTTCTGGGACCTGCCTCCCTCCCTTCCCTGTTCCTTCCTTCTTTCCCAGGTACCAGTCTGACTTGTGCAGTTCAGGGTGGTTACCGGAGAGCTCTCTGCTGCCCTGCAGTCTGTTGGGGGCTCGGTGTGCCTTCGGTATATGGTCTGGTCCCAAGTTCCAGGAACTTCGGCCCAGGAGATGAGCAAAAGCTGGTGAGACAGCAAGAGAAGCACACTCTGCTTCCAAGCCGCAGTAGTGAACGGCAGATCCGGACTCCCCACGTCAGGTCTTCATGTTGCCGTTCCCACCACCTGGATGACTCTGTCTGATCATAATCAGATGCCCAGGTCTCCCCCATCGTTCAAGATTCGGATCTGATGCTCCCGCCTCCTTAGCTTGTTTGCAGATTCAAGGCTCCCTGCGGCTCACTGCACCAGTCCTCTTCAAGGGAATATGGACGGCACGAGCAGAGTCTGATACCTTCTGCCAAAGGGATCCTTGGCTCTCACAGTGTTCTCAAACACGCTTAAGAGGGCCGTAAGCTCGTATCTCACCCCCCCTTCCCATGCCCTCTTTTGGCTAGAAGGCCACTAGAAGGCACCATGCTGGTTTTTGTTTATAAAAATCAACTCTTGGGAGAGCCCTTAATAACTTACGCACTAGTAAATATCTAGCAATTCCCCTTAAAATGACCATATCAGCATTCTCAGTGTCTACAAATAGCCCGAGTGCTAGCACGGGGTAACTCAGTATTCCCAGGAACACAAGGACCATCCCTCTGCCAGGAAAAACCCGGTGGTCTGGGGGCTGTATACGTGTGTCGGGCCTCGGATCCCTCACGCTATGTCCTGGCTCTGGAGGCGCCCACAAGTCTGCCCTAGGGGAAGAGTGCATCTGCCTCCACTCCCATGTTCCCTGTCAGCTTCCCTTGGCCAGCAGACCCACTGGCTCTGGGCTCACCTCCATAAGCCACCCAACTTTATCTTCAGCGACTCTCTCGAGGGGAGCCGAGAGTGAGGGACGTGAGCCCTGGGCTGGGTAAAAATCAAAGGTGCACCTCGTTCACTGGCTCCTCGCTGAGCTCCAAAGCCCGCTTTAGCAGTGCAACCTGCCGTGGTTCTCTCATCACCGTGTGTCTCACCAACCTGTGTTTCTAGGAAGCTCCAGCCCCTCCCAAGAATGTGTTTTTAATGGCCAGAACGTTCATCCACCTTCTTGCAAACATCGTGAAATCAGAAAGCCTGAGGCTGGGGCCCAGACATGTAGAAATGACCAATGTACTGACCAGGGGCCAGCAAGGCTGTGTAAGGAAGCCCAAAACACAGCAGCTGAAACCGGGTCTCTGACTTCTCTTTTGCAGAGGAGCCCAGGTAGGCAACCTGGAGGCCAGCAGGGAGGGAGGATGGACCTCGCGCCCCGCGGCTCTCCAACCTCTTAAGGGCTGCCCTTGGTCTACAAGCTCTGAGTTGACACCTGTCCTTGTCTCTTTCCCAGCCTGTGGAAAGGGGAGAGGGAGGGGAGAGCTGCCGGCTTTGGAACAGCACCCCTGAAACACCACGAGGTCTGCTCAGAGCCCACTAGCCAGGCTATCCCGTGGCCAGGCCCAGCCACAAGGAAGCCAGGCAGCTTCAACCTGCTCTCTACAAACTAAAACAGCAGTTCTCAAAGTGTGTGTGTGTGTGTGTGTCCGGGAGGCCTGAGAGGTCAAAATCGTTCTCATGATAACACAGAGACATTAACTGTCTCTTTTCCTCTCATTCTTTACCAAGCATACGGTGGAGTTTTCCAGAGGCAGCGTGCACAGAATGGCATCGTCACTCAGAGCTAATGGAACGGGCGCTTGTGTACTCTCGTACTGGCATTTTCCCCTCCGTCTTAATTTCAAATGCGGTAAATATCCATAGATAAAACCCGTATCAACAAAATCTCTTTGGGGTCCTCAAAAACTCTTAAGACGTGAGTGGGCCCCGAGGCCAAAACATTTATGAACTGTTGGATAGGAGATGGAAAGGGAGGCAGAGAGCAGGCAGAACCCGATGTCATTCATACAGAAGAATTCCTCCGGCCCGGCCCTGCCTGTCCGCGCATAGACTCGGGCGACCGCCTGGGAGTTCTGAGTCCTGCTCTTAGAAACGAGGAAACAGACACACTTCTCACCAGGTAGGACCCTAGGTGCTGTGGTAATGACTCCGTGTCAGGCCCGGAGCTCAGTGCCCTGTCTGAATTTTGTGATTTGCTGTGATTTGCCTCCCCGGGGCTCACTCGGGCATTCAAGGCCCTCCTCACATGGCCTCAGCCCACCTTACGAGAGAGCTCTCTGTAGCGCTTCTGAAATCTGCTGAGACTGATTTTCCGAAGCAAAGGGGTCTTCCCATTAAGAGCAGGGCCCACTCCGGCAGCAGCAGCACAATTGTCCTCTGGGGAGGGGAGGCCGGAAGTGGGCCCGTTAACCAGGCTCTCCCCAACGAGCATTTGTAAACACATGCCTTCTTTATAACATCAGCAAATAGAACATGTTTTCCTACTTAACAGGAAATACAGCTGAATGGCCGGGTTCCCCCAAACGGCCCCAGCCCTCACATGCGCGCGGCATCTGCAGCCAGGACAAGGCCAGTGACCACGGGGCTGACCAAGCCCCTCTGGGGTGCAAGATAAGTTCCCTGAGGTCTGCAAGTGTCAGGAGGCCCCTGCCCTGGTGGGGAAAGGGCCCCACCTCTTTCTAACCCCTTCCCTTTGTCCCCTGGCCGCCTGCCTGCCTCCCCTGGAGGGCTGCACTACTTTCCCTGGAACCTAAGTCAGACCGGATCATACGCAAAGAAATGCATTTCTAACCACGCAAGCCTTTCCCTGTCACAAGATCTTGAATGTCAACAGTGACCACTCAGGGAAGCCCAAGGGCTATTGTCAGGGCCTCCAGCAAGCCTCAGAATGACACGATTGTACCAGAACCCTCACCGGTCTGAGGCTTTAGGAAAAAAAAAAAAAGAAAGAAAGAAAGAAAGAAAGAAAAAAAGAATCCCCTCCTCCTCCTCTCTCCCCCGGGGGAGGGGGCTCCGCCGGGGAAGCAGGGAGGGGGGCGGCGGGCTGCGGGGCGGGGCGCTGAGGCTGCGCCATTCATGCCTGCGGGGACCGAGGCCCCACGCGGAGCCCAAGCGCTCCGCCGCCGCTGATTGGGCCGCGCGGCCGGCGGCTCAGCCAATGGCTGTCTGGGACGCGGGGCCATTCATGAAAGTGGCCGCGGGGAGGAAGCTGGGGGCGGGTGCGCCGGGTTATCTCCGGGCCCGCGGTCCACGCTCCCGCGGCCGCTCTTCCGTCCTGCTCTTCCGCCGCCCCGGCCCTCCGGGACCGGCCGGCAAGGCCCGGGCTCGGGGCTGAGGGGCAGAACGGGCTTTCTGGAAGTGCCTCCCAGGCCGGGCCTGGCAGCCAAGCGCGCGGCCTCCTGCAGCCCACTGAGGCCGCGAAGTCATTTTTTTTAACCCCTGCTGATTGAAATCATCTGTTTTCAGTTCCCTGACGGAGTCACTGAGTTTCCTCTGGGGCTGGGGCCCCTCGGCTGCACAGTCTGGATCTGTAGCTGCGGGCCAGACCCGCACAATTTCGTCTTCCCGGGCCTACGCGGGCTCCAGCTCCCAGAGCCCCAGGGAGAAACACATCTGTGCGGGCCAGGCCGGCGGGCCCGGCCACAGTCCCTCAGCCCACCCCCTCCATCTTCAGGTTCCCGGGCCCCGTGACAGTGTGGCCAAGGAAAGGCCCAGAACCCCACACATCTGCTCTCTTAAAGGGGAAATGGCCAAGCGGAATCCTGACCTCAACCCTCAGCAGGCTGAGCCCCTCATTTCCTCTCCTGTTACAGCAAGTCGCTTAAGAAAGGCACTTGTGGGGCCCATGCGGAGTTGTATTTTGGGACTGACTGTTTCACTGGGAGGGGGGGACGTCTGCTTCTGCAATGACCCATTGCAGGAGCTTGCTAACGGTGCCCTGACCCCTCCCCACCCTACCTCCTCCCTGAGCCTCCATATCCTCCTCTAGAAAATGGGCGTAAGAACCTCGAGCCCTCAGTCACCGTGAGCATCCAGGAGAATAAAGAATGCGGAGCCTAGTGCTGTGCCTGGCGTGTGTGGGGAGTCACTCTCACCCGGGTTGTTGGTGGTGAGGTTGGCAGGGAGGGTCAGGGTCGGTTTCCAGGCAGCAGGCTCGGAGCCCAGGGGCGGCGGAGAGCATTGGGCTCTGGAGCCTTAAGGACACCCCAGGCCCCACAACATGCTAGAGCCACTGGGAGCCTGAGCATCGGGGGAAATTTTTCTCAATGGAAAGATTTCTCCAGAGCAAGTGTTTCGCAAACCCCTCCTGGGCTGTTGATAATGAATCTTGGCTTCTTGACTTCCAAGTGTGTTACATAAGCCTAAGAATTTGGGTTGGTTTTTTTTTTTTTTTTTTTTTTTTTTTTAAGTATGAAGTATGTAGCTAGAGATAGCGGGAGGGCGGGTTCTGCAGCTGTTCAAACTTTCTGCCACCTTCCCAGGCCGTGAGGACTCCCTGCTCTCAGGCCTGTCAGAACCATGCTGGGGAATGTGAAGTATGAAATCCGGGAGAAGTGGGGTGGAGGGGGGCGACAGAGAAGCCAGGGCCCCTCGAACAGCCAAAGAGCCTACACCCCACCCCACCCCCACCCCCCAGCCTGGGCAGGACCCGATTTCATCCCAGCAACTTCTGTGTTTGGGGTGGGAGGGAAGGACGTCCCCAACACTGTGCCCACCATGGTTAGCTCGGCAGCTCCCAGAAGTAGGAAAACCGAGGCCCAGGCCTGGCGGGGCTATCGTTGCCTGAACGGCAGGTCCCCTGCCCCCGCCAGAGGCCATGTGATCCTGGGAGGTGGGGGCCCCCTGAGAGCAAATAAGGGAAGCAGGAGAGGAGCACGCCGTGTGGGGAAGCCAGATGTCACCTCTTCTCACTTCCACTCTGGGGCAAATGGGCTTCTCTTTTCATTGGTTTTCTTACAGGTGTTGCTGGTAGAAGGCTCCATAGGTTTCCAAATCTGGCTCTGCGTTCTGCCCTGGACAAGGCAGATAAAACTCAGAATACTCGGTGACCTGTGTTAACGTGGGGTGGGGGCCTGGGGAAGCTCTAGGAGCTTCAGACCTGTCACGTGCCCCCGGGGGCCTGCCTCCCCTGTGTGCGGGACAGAGACTGTACTGGGAAGAGGATGCAGTGGCTTCGCATGCCGTGCACTTAATAGAGGATATTTTCAAGTGTTAGGGCCCACGCCATGGCATTCAGGAGCTGGGAGCATAGTGAGAAAGTGTGTCTCGGTCTGCATGGGCTGGGTCACGCGGCAGTGACAAACAGCTCCCCAGGTCTGGGTGACTTCCAGCCAGTGTCTTCTGTAACAGGCCAGAGAGTAAATATTTTAGGCTTCGTGGGCCCCATCGTGTCTGTCACGACTCCTCAACAATTATTGTGGCACAAAAGCCGCTTGGACATAAATAAATGGGCTCCGTTCCAGGAAAGGCTTTATTTACATACACAGGTAGTGAGCCAAAGTGGGCCCACAGCTGCAGCTAGATGGCCATGGGTCATCCCTAGGGACACTCCTACCATCACGGAGACCAGACTCACGTGCTCTTAACACTTGTGCTCCCAAGTGAGCTGAGTCCCTCTTGCGGTGGCCACACCTGGCCTCAAGGGGAATGAGAAGAACATCCCTACTATATGCACAGAGAGCTGGAAATCTTGGTTGACATTGTTTACTGTCTACTCTGCCCCCTGCCCAACCGCAGACTAGAAGACCCCCGTTTCTGGTCCCCTCTTCGGCCACCAATGGACTCTATGAGCCTCGGTGCTCCTTTAACAGCTCTGGCCTCTACTTCCCCACCAGGTGAAAAAGAGACATGTTTTCTGGATTCCTCTCGGGTCTGGGAGCAGGACCACTATCACGGACCCCACTTTCCTTAGCAAGGGACAATGATTTTAGTGGAGTAGAAACGGAAGTCACTCAAGGTGTCTTTGTCCCCCCCAAAGGCATACATTGGAGCCCTAGCCCCCAGTGGGAGGCGATGAGAAGCGGGGCCTCTGGGAGGTGGCTGGGGCGGGTGGAGTCATGAAGGGGCCCCGTGGCAGTATCAGTGTCCTTCTAAGAAGAGGAGGGATCGGAGCTCGCTCTGTGTGCATGCACTGGGGAAGGCCTGACCAAGAACCCCACCCTGCTGGCACCTTGATCTTGGACTCGCAGGCTGCAGAGTTGTGAGTAGGGACTGAGTGCTCGTTACCCCCCCGCCCCGCCCCGGCCTCAGGGGCCACGCTATAGCAGCCCGAACAGACACTGGTGTTTGTGGGTTCTTCCAGAACACCCCGCGTTTTGCATTTCCACTCCACTAGTCTCTGGAGGGAGGGCACGGTGGGATTGCTGGCCACACGGGACGCCGGGCAGCCAGGCTTGGGTCAGGTTGGGGCTGGTTGAGACGCAGGGAGAGAGGAAGGAAGTTTGCTTTCTGGTGAGGGGTGGAGTGAACGAGAGAAAACAGACTTGCTCGGGGCCCAGCAGGAGTCGGGGGCAGCTCTGGGCACCGGCTCAGGCCCACTCAGACCGCCACGATGGGAGAGCCAAGGGGCTTCTGCCCTGACTGGGGATCCACGTCCTTGCTGTCCCCAGGACTGGTCCGACGCTCGCTCCCCACAGTGTTGTTCCACGTGTCCACGTGCCTTCTCCCCTCCCCCCAACTCGGGTCAACTGTCCCCTCCCGGAGGCCTCCACTGACCACCTTTCTAACATGGCAAGAATTGCCGGCCCAGCCCCGCTTCCCCCTCCCCCTCCCCCTGCCCCCGCCCCACCCCGCCCTAGGCTTCCATCGTGTCATCGGCCCCCGCTCGGGTCCTTCCAGAGGACTACAGAGTTTTGTTTCATGTCTCCACTTTCCAAATATGAACTTTCCAAATATGAACACGTGGGAATTTTTGTCTGTTTTGTCCTTGGCATTACCCCCCTCCCATCCCCCATACCGAGACCCATGCCTAGCACACAGTAGGTGCTCAATACGTGTTTGCCAAATGAGGGAATTAGGTCCCTGGAGTGAGGCGGCCCCAGCCTAGCTCCAAGTCAGTTTTCAGAGGAGGAAACGAGAAACACATCCCAGCACGGGCTCGCTGGCCTCTGGCTCGGAAGCACGGTGCCCGCTCACCAGCGCTAGCCCTGTGCCCACCAATGCCCAGTGTCCCTGAAGCCCACCCTGGCCGTCGCAGTGCAGCCCTGCCTGGGGAACAGAAGACGCTCCAGTGGGGCAAAAGGGCTCCCCTCCCTTTGCCTCCAAAGAGGAACCCTCTTGCTTGGTGGGTCTGCAAACACCACAGCCACCGAGCAACTCCCACCCCCCATGCCCAGCAGAGGGGCCACCAACCTGCGGCTCAAAATGTAGGAAAGTGATCAAGAAAAATGCCTTTGGGGGTTAGAAAAGCTTTATCTTTTAAGAGGGAAATTAGGATTGGGGAGGCAGGGTTTGGGAAAGTCACAGAAACCAGGAGCTCGGCGGGGGGGGCCCACGGACGCCCTTCTTGCCAGAGTACCCTCTGCTGTAAAGAGGAAAGTCTCGGGCGCCTGGGTGGCTCCATGGGTTAAGCCTCTGCCTTCGGCTCAGGTCATGATCCCGGGGTCCTGGGATCGAGCCCCGCATCGGGCTCTCTGCTCAGCATGGAGCCTGTTTCCCCCTCTCTCTGCCTGCCTCTCTGCCTACTTGTAATCTCTGTCTGTCAAATAAATGAAATCTTAGGAAACAAAAAAAAAAAAAAAAAAAGGAAAGTCTCTGCGAGCGGAAAGTGGAAACTCTGAACACAGAACCCAGGAGGAGGGAAGTGAAATCTTTCCTCATCCTCCCTTGGAGCTCGGGTTTTCACCCCCGTCTCAACCCGTCTCTTCAGCTCCTGACTCTTCAGGGGTGGGGTGTGGAAAGCACAGCGGAGGCTGGGGGAGGGTGGCAGAAGCTGCATATTTGTCTGTTTGCAGCCGTGTGCCCAGGAGGGGGGCCCGAGGGCAGGCCCCCCAGGGTGGCCGGCGCGGGGCTCAGTGGCCCCCCGGGAGGACTGGGACCCAGGCAGCTCCTGCTCAGGGCCCAAAGATCCGGGCTGCTTCCTTTCATTGGGTTCTGACAGGCCTGGGCAGTGGCCCCTGAGCCCTATGTGTCACTCTGGACACTGAGACGGACTGTCCCCAGCCCATACTGGGCGTGTGGTCTTCGGGAGGAGTGCGTCCGTCAAGTGATGCACGTCAGTCTGGCGCTGAGCCCCCGAACACCGGGGCACATTCACCGGCGGCTGCAGAGGGGATGTCCCGAGGCCTGGACTAAAGCAGGCCGACCCCACAGTCACGACCACAGCAATCTTGTGGTCTCTGCTCCCGGCCCCGCCTCCCAGCACAGGCGGAATTCTGCGTGCCTCCAAGTCAGGCGTTTCCGACGGTTTTTCCTGCCGGAGTCAGAGGCCAGGATGGGACGGGGTTATCTGAGCCTTAGCTCCTAAGACTGGCCTCCAGAAATAGGCCTTTCTTCCTGTGTCCGGGGCTCCGCCACGGGCCCTGCGGGAAAATGTACGTTTCCAAGGCAGACAGAACATCTGGAAGCTCCAGCTGGCCGCACGCTCGTGGGTCAGGCCGCAGCCAAGTGTCACGGGATCCTGAGGTGACACCTG
This sequence comes from Martes martes, assembly GCF_963455335.1. Taxonomy (NCBI): domain Eukaryota; kingdom Metazoa; phylum Chordata; class Mammalia; order Carnivora; family Mustelidae; genus Martes; species Martes martes. The sequence continues at coordinate 3,889,208 of NC_137898.1, read as the reverse complement.
GCCCCCTCCCTCGTGGCTCCCATCCCTTTCATTGGGTGAATGACTCACATTTTTGGATCCTGAGTCAGGGCAAAATCTGGGCGTGTTGGGACCAACAGGTGGGCATTCCAGGGACAGCGCCCCCTGCCATGACCCTGGCAGACCTTCCAGAACTTTCTCTTCCCACCATTCTAGAGACCTGTGGCCACCCAGCCCGGCAACAGAGCCTGGGCTGCTGCCGCGGGGAGGCCGTCCCCACGGCCAGAGCTGTCTGGCTGCCCAGGCATGAGTCACGGCCGACTCTGGGCAGCGCCCTGCGGATTCAGAAGCTCGGGCCGTTTCCTGCAGATAAGTGCTAAGTGCAGGGGAGACCTGGCAGGGGCGTGGGGGCCGGCACTGGGAGAGAGCCCTTCCTTCAAAGCCCCCAGCGCTAATGAGCAATTCCAAGCATAGTTCAGCCGCATTTAGGGATTTCCTCATCAGAATAAACTTCCTCCCGTGTTACCTTCATGTTTGGCATCGGAGAGGATTTTTTTTTTTTTTTTTTGGTCTCATTTATTTATTTTTTTCCGCCCCGAGACTCAGGGCGAGCGGCACTTAGCCCCGCTGTGGGCGGACGGGCAAGTGAGGACGCAGGAGTGTTGGAAGCGCGGCCAACAGGCGGTCGAAGCCCACCTGCCCAGCATCTCCTCAGGCGCTGCCTCGGTCTCCCCTCCTGCACCTGCTCAGGCGCTGTGGTGGGAGCACGGGTGCGGGGCACCCGCCGGGTCCTGCCTCCCCGGCCCAGGCTCCCCCGTCCACCCTGCGAGGCCGGGGCCCTCGGGCTCGGAGGCCATAGGTCGGGGGGACAGCCTGGGGCTTCTGAAACGCGTGACCCGAGCCGCGCGGCGAGGCCTGCTCCGTGCACCGCATCCCCGGGCCTCCCAGCGGCCACTTCCTGCGGCTCCGCACAGGCCTGGGAAGGCGAGTTTGGGCCACAATGGGTGATTTCCTGGAGCACTGGCCGCTGCCCAGGGCTGACAGGCCTCTCCGGGCCAGAGATGAAACTAGATAAGACAAAGTTTGTTTGGGGCTGGACAGTTTGTCAGGAAATGAGGTAGCGCCTGAAAACGGAACTGGTGTCACTGCGGGTTACTGGGGGGCAGGGGGGAAGCTGTCCCTGGCAGGCCCCCGTCAGCCCTTCTGAAGACGGCTAAGCAGGCCCAGCGGGGTCCGGCCACCTTGTTTCTGGGGGAAGAGGCTGCCCACTCCCAGCGATGCCCCTGATGCCAGCCAGGGGGCATTTGGGGCCCTCTCTCTGAGGACAGCTGTCCAGGCGGGAGGCCTGCCCGCTCGGCGGCGGGAGGGGGCTGTGTCTGCGTTTCCAGGGGCAGCGCCGACCCAGGGCCGCCGGAGGAGAGCAATCCCGGCACTCACAGCCCGGCAAGGGGCAAATGGGCAAGGACGGAAGGAAGGGGCAGATGGACAGACAGACTGAGAGATGGGTGCACAGGCTGAGGAGGGTATGGACTGGAGGAAGGAGGGAAGGAAGGAGGGAGACAGGAAGGAGGGAGAGAGGAAGGAGGGGAGAGGAAGGAAGGAGAGAGGAAGGAGGGAGAGAGGAAGGAGGGAGAGAGGAAGGGAGAGGAAGGAGGGAGAGAGGAAGGAGGGAGAGAGGAAGGAGGGAGAGAGGAAGGAGGGGAGAGGAAGGAGGGAGAGAGGAAGGAGGGGAGAGGAAGGAGGGAGAGAGGAAGGAGGGAGAGAAGAGGAAGGAGGGAGAGAGGAAGGAGGGAGAGAGGAAGGAGGGAGAGAGGAAGGAGGGAGAGAGGAAGGAGGGAGAGAGGAAGGAGGGAGAGAGGAAGGAGGGAGAGAGGAAGGAGGGAGAGAGGAAGGAGGGAGAGGAAGGAGGGAGAGAGGAAGGAGGGAGAGAAGAGGAAGGAGGGAGAGAGGAAGGAGGGAGAGAGGAAGGAGGGAGAGAGGAAGGAGGGAGAGAGGAAGGAGGGAGAGAGGAAGGAGGGAGAGAGGAGGGAGGGAGAGAGGAGAGAGAGAGGAAGGAGGGAGAGAGGAAGGAGGGAGAGAGGAAGGAGGGAGAGAGGAAGGAGGGAGAGAGGAGGGAGAGAGGAAGGAGGGAGAGAGGAGGGAGGGGAGAGGAAGGAGGGAGAGAGGAAGGAGGGAGAGAGGAAGGCGGGGAGGGGGGAGGAAGACGAACACCAGGAAGCACGAAGCGGTGCCTACGATGTTTTGTAGGGCACTTCCTAGTCGCCTTTCTTCTTTTCTTTTCTTTTCTTTTTTCTCCGAGGACGGGACACGAAATAAAAGGGAATCCTAGAGCCCCTTGGACTGCTGCGGCGGGGCCGGCCGTGCAGAAAGCCTATTTCTCAAGCAGACGGGGAGGCCGGCCCGCTCTGAGAGGCGGCGGCCGCAGGAGAAAGTCCACACTGCGGAGCTCTGCCTCCTCCTCCTGGATGGCCTCCCGGCCTGGCCTGTCTCTGACCCCCGCAGCCCCGTCTACCGCTCAGCCCCAGGCAGCCTCAGGGCCCCCCACGCAGCCCCAATAGCAGCAAGGGCAGGACGGCAGCCGGGCGCCAGGGTCTGGGCAGAGCCCCATCCAGGGGCGGGGGGGCGGGGGGGGGGACGTGAGAGCCGGGGACGGGTCCTGAGGCAGAAATGGAGGCTGCGGGGCTTGGGGGACCAGAGGCGGGGCGGGGGCAGAGTGAGGGGAGACTGTTCCCAGGGAACAACTTTGAGGGAAAAGGAGAGACCTACCTTGCTGCCCCCCCCCCCGCCGGCGTCCCTCCCTCTGAGGACAGGACGCAGCTTTGGCTTAGGACAGGCGTGGCGACCGCGGCTACTGTCCCACTTCCCCGCTTCCCCGGCCGCGGGGGTGGATGACAGAATGCCCGAGGGTCTGGGAAGTCCCGGGGGTCCCTCATCCAGGCGCCACTCCTCAGCCCTCCACGTTTCCCTTCCCGCAGGGAAGGCTGAAGTCACGGATGGAAGCGCAGCAGCCTCGTCGCAGCCGCGGGGACAGAGCCACAGGCCCCGGCCAGGGAGGCGGGGAGGGAGAAGGCCGCCGGGCCCTCGGCGGCGGGAGGATGGGTAAACCGCGTCTTCACGTTGCTACGGTGTGAGTTCCTGCGTCCTACGCCTGATGCAGCCCTTCGTGGGAAGCCAGGGCACCCCGGCACCATCCTTCCGGATGAACCAGGCTCAGGCCACTCCCAAATCACAGAGGCCCCAGGGGCCGAGAGCCCTTCTGCCCAGCAGCTCCCTGACCGGGGGGCTCCCCGAGGAAAGCCACGCATGGCTGTAGGAATATCAACATCCGGGAACAAGAGTGGGGCGCCGAGCGGCAGCCCTCCCGTCCCCCTCTCCCAGGGCGGGGCTGAGGCGCGGCCGCTGGGGGCGCGGGGGCCCCGCGGGCTGGGTAGGTGGGGAGCTAAGCTGCACGTGCCAGGGATGGGCCCGGCCCTTGGGGAACGTGCCAGGGTCAGAGGACCGGTTCTGTCCCAATAGGTTCTTTTTCCCTCATGTGTGATTTTGAGGGACAGCACCTTGGAGCCCGGGTCCCTGGATCCCTGGGACATTCTGCGGTGTGGGCCGGTAGGGCGCCCAAATGCTCAGCGCCTGGGCAAAGGCCATGCTCCCGTGACACCGGGGCAGGGGCTGGAACTCGGGCGTGTGGCGGCCACCGCGACCCACCGCCACCACCACACCCTGCGCGGCTTCCTCCATGGCCGGAATCAGTTTCGCTGGACCCAAGTCAAGGTGTCCGCAGGGCCTTGCTCCCTCTGGAGGCACTGGGGGGGGCGTCCTTCCCGCTTTGCCGGCTTCTGGGGGCTCTGGCATGGGGCTCCGTGGTCACGTGGCCTGTCCTTCATCTGTGTCATATCTCCCCTCTGCTTCCCTCTTCAAAGGACACATGTGATGGCCTTTAGGGCCCACCGGATAATCGAGGGCGCTCATCTCATCTCAAAATCCTTAACTCAGTGACATCTGCAGGGACCGTTCCTTCAAATAAGGTCACGTTGCTCGTCTCCCGGGAGCCGGCTGTGACTATCTTGCGAGGAGTCTTCACACAGCTGCCCACAATGCCACCGCCTCTGGGAGGCTTGAGCTGTAGGTCCTGAGCCCGGATCTCAGCGCCCGAAGCCGCCTCCCCAGGGGGGGCCCCCCGGGGGTCCCCGCGCAGGCCTGCGTGCCGAAGCCCCCCACCCACCACCACTCTGCTCTTGCCAAGCATCACGGACATGGATCCCGCTGACTCGGGAGGCAGGAGGACGGGAGGGAAGGAAAGTCAGGCACTCGTGTCCCCGCTCCCACGCTCGCAGGCTCTGTGGCTTCGGCAAGGTTTTCCTCCTGAACCTCGCCGAGCGCTCCTGTCTTCCTAGGGGATGTGAATCCCAGCCTGGGGGATTCGAATGGAGCGGCCGAGCACCCCCGTGTACAGACACGCGGGCGCAGCTGTGATCACTTGTGCCGAGGCCAGAGCCACGACCGGACACCACTGCTGGGACTGGGGCTTGCAAGCTACTCAGTAAAAAAGTGACTTTTCTTCCTTATTTTCTCAACAGCACCAGGTAAGCCCTCGACACACCCTTTGAGAAATCCCTGAGCGGCGGAGCTGGTGGCAAAACTCCCCAAGTCTCATCCCACGTGTCCCGTCTCAAAGTCAAATCTCTGAGCACCGGCCAGCAGCACTCACGAAGCCCAGGCCCCCGCCCCACCTGCCGGTGTCCCAGAGCCAGCGAGGAACGTCGCTGTGGTGAAGACTCGTGTTGCGGCAACAGTTGGGAGAAGCTTCTGCTCAGCGGCCTTGGTTTTGCTTCCTTCGAGAGAAAGTGGCAAGCCTCCCGGCGTCCGCGCCCTGGGGACCCGCAGGAGCCGAGGCTTCGGGGAAGCTCACAGCCCACGGCCAACGCCATTGCCATGATGCCCTCGTCCAGAAAGTGGGCCTTCCCCGCCCGGTCCAGGCACGACTCTGCACACTTGCCTCTGTCGGGGCCGCCGTCTGGAGTTACCCTTGCCACCTGCCTGTAGACGCGCCAAGCTCTCTGCCTGGGGACGCCGAGCTTGGCCCCGTATGAGAAGGCTTTATGGACACTTCAGGTTTGCAGCGGCTTTCTGACTCCTGCACCTGCTCCCCAGGGCAGGCCTCCTAGGTGGGGGCAGCCTTCAGGCTGGTTCCAGGATGCAAAGGGGTGTAGGGTCCAGCAGAGCCCAGCCAACCTGCAGTGGGTACGAGAATCCTGAAAAGTGGGTGAGAAATAAATCCCGCATGTCATTGAGACAATGGGGTTCCTTTTTCTTTTTTAAGATTTTATTTATGTATCAGAGAGACAGAGCACAAGCAGGGGGCGTGGCAGGTAGAGGGAGAAGCAGGCTCCCTGGGATCATGACCTCAGCCAAAGGCAGACGCTTCACTAACGGAGCCCCCGGGGTGCCCAGAGACAATGGGGTCCTTACTGCAGCCTGAACTGATTGACACCTTCCCAAAGGGAACCTAACCCTTTGTGCTTTGATTTACGGTCATTTGGAATCACCTATTCTCCTCCTCATAAAGTGTGTTCTTTGAGGATAATCTCAATGCCACCTCCTCCAAGAAGCCTTCCCCAAACCCCCAAGTCTGGGTTTCATGCCCTCTCCACCTGGCTTCAAAAACATAGGTACTCGCCCTGACTGACCGTACTGGGACCACGGAATTCCCAGTCCCTCTCCCCCTCTTAGGCTGAAGGTTAGTTGGGGTGGGTCTGTGATCATCTTCCTGACTGAAGGAATCTCTAGAGCCCACTGAAACCCCGGAGCCCCATTAGACACTCAGTCGGTATTTGTGCAAGGAAGGGAATATGGGGAAGAAGACACGAGACACACGGAAAGAGGCCATTTGGCCACTGTGGCCAGCCAAGGACACAGAAAGACATTTTGCCTCAGGCGGGGGCCACACGGACTCAGGGGTGACATCTCACCCCAGTGAGCCCTCGGCTGCAGTGGACCGGCCCCCGCTCCTCCCCAGCCCAGCTGAGAGCACAGCCAGGGGGCCTTCCAGGCAGCTGAGTGTGAGGAAAACCACGTCTGCTGGTTTGCTCATACCACCCTGGGTGACGTCCCGTGCTCCCGGCACCCCAGCTCCTTGGAGCAAGTACCCCCAGGCCCTACCTTCCTGCCCGGCTCTCCCGTCCTCCAGCTCCATGCCTCAGAGCCCTCAGCTGGCTCATCTGTTGGCCCTCCTCTCCGTCCCCTGCCATGGCTCACCCCCAGACTTGGCAGGAATGGCCTCTTTGGCTGGCCTTGGCCTCTTCCGTCCCATATGCCAGTTTGGTTCTCCACCCCACCCAGCCCGGGACCCAGGAGCCAGCTTGAGTCAGCCTCGACTGCCCCCCCCAAGGAGGCCACCCCCACAATGCCAGTGGGGATAGCAGGCCTGGGGGACCCTCAAGGGGACTCCCACCCCTCCCACCCTGGGCTGCATCCGCTCCCAGGAGTGCCTGGTTCACTGGATATCCCAGAATTAGGTTCTAAGCATTATCTGACTCTGGAGGTCATCTACACATGTCCCCTGCTTGCCACACAATGTCCCTTACCTGGAGATTCAGAATCGGAGAAAAGGGGCATCTCAGCTTTCCCTCCTGACCTCCCTAACAGCTTCAGAAGCTGCACACACACACACACACACACACACACACACACACACACACTCGGTCCCTCCTGGGACAATGGTCTCCATAGCCGAGACAGAGCCACAGGCAGCACGCCCGGTTTGCCCTCCTCCGGAACATGATCTACACGCTAACTGTGCTGCCCAAGGTCTGCAGAAATGCATTCTCCGAATTAACGACCTTTGCAGTCTACACACGGGAGATTCACTGAGCAGAGTCTCACCAATAGGGCAAAGGACATTCCATGCTCCCCGGCCAGCGGGCCCTCCGTGACGGAATTAGTGCTGGCTGGCCTCCGGCGCCCCCGAAGCCACAGCCTTGAGAGCTAAGGACCCCGAAAGTCTGCTGGCACGTTATGGGATATCTGGGTGTGCCCAGGGCTGCTCCAACTCCAACCACCCAGGGACCTTCTACGTGGAGGCTCTGATTCAGGGGGCGGGAGCAGGACCCAGAGTCTGCATTTCCGGCCATTTCCCAGGGGGGCCCCCCCACCTCCCACCCCTGGCTGCTGGTCCACGATCACACTCCCATTAACCCCTCAAGGTCTGGAAATTGGCTAATCCAGGAACAGGTGAGCTGCTCCCATGGGCGGAGTCAGAGCAGGATGGGCAGGACCAGGTCTCACCTTCAAGTACAGTGCATGGGCCTGACGTGGACAAGCGTGGCTGAATCGCAGCTCGAGGGACGTCTGTGCTGGGGGCAGGTAGGAGTGGGCTGCTCTGAGGCCAAGGCGACCCCTCGCCCGTCGTAAGGGCATCCCCAGGCGCACTAGGAGAGAACACACCAGAGACGGGACCCTTGTCCCTGGGCTTCGCCCCAGCAGTGCGAGGGGACAAGAAGAGGAAGGTGGCCTGAGCAGACCACACTGCCAGACACGTGCCCACGAGCCACCCCGACCATCCATGGGGTCGAAAGAGCTGTGTCTCACACATCTGTCTCCCAGACCCGCTGCCTCCCCTTCTTGCAGACACGGAGTTGACAGAAAAGCAAGGACGCAAGTGTTGCATCTGTCTACACACAGGCCAGAGCCCAAATCCGTGCTGGTCTGTACCATGGAGGCAGGGGCCTGTGCTGCGCACACGGGATCTGCCTGATGACGGGCGGGGGACTCGGGAACGCTGTGCGGGCCTTGTTTGTCTCTCTGAGGGGCTTGCAAAGAAACCAGGTCTGTCCAGGCTCCAGGGCCAGAGACGCACATCCCCATTCCACCCCCCCCCAATTCCCCGGGGTTAGGGAAGCTCTAAGCTCCTGTGCCTCAGTTTCCTATCCTGTCATATGGGAATCCTAGTACCACCCACCACCCAGGCTTGTTCTCAGGGTCGGACACAATGATACATTGACCATGACGCAAAAGAATATACCTGAGACCAAAATAAACATGGGTCCACACCCCCAAAGCTGGAGTTCCCCAAACTTGTCTGACCATAAGAAAGTCCCCAGATGCTTGTGATGAGTACAGGTTACCCGGCCCCACGCCTGCTGCAGGGGGAGGTACGCATTTAAACGAAGCGCCGTGATGATTTGGGTGAGAAGGGAATTTCAGGAGATGCTGTCCTGACTCAGCCGTCCAGCCGAGAAGCAGAGCCCGATGAACGACCTGGCTTAGCCTGAGCACAAAATGGGACAAGGTGTCAGGAATTTTGAGGGCGAATGGTCTCGTATGGGGCGAAGATGGCACCAGGGCTCCTCAGACACCAGGAGGCAGGTGTCCTGGGTCTCTGTCCCAGAGGACAGCAGAGGTCTTCAGCTAACACGTGAACACAGAAGGGCAGATTACTTTCAGGCCATTCCTAGGGCTCAGCGAAGAGAAAATGGGCTTTGAGGCCAGGCGGACCTCTGTTGAAAACCCATCCCTCACAGCCACGCAGCGTGTCCCGGACCTCTCGCTACTCCGAGCGTGGTCCTCTGGCCCCAGCAGCCACGTCACGGGGGGCTTGTTGGAAACGCAGGATCCCAGGCCCTGCTGCGGGCATCCTGAGTCGGTGTCTGCATTTTAGCAAACTCCCTGGAGTAAACTGTCCACTTGAGAGTTTGAGAAACATTGTCTTCACCTCCTGAAGCCTCAATGTCCTCAGCTGCCCAATGGGAAAATACTGCATGTCCATAAGAATCCCTGCAGCTACAACGGACACAAAGGTCATGTGTACATAGTGCAGTCGAGAACTGCGAATGCCCCAGAACCTGGCAGCCCAGGGCCAGGCTGGCGCCAGGGAGCACTGTCACCCGGGTCACTCCACCTGCTCCTCTTGGGGCATCCTGGCCATGCCCTGCTTTGCCTGTGGTTTCACTCTTGACCTGGGAGCAAGATGTTCTCCCTTTTTTTTTTTTTTTTACCATAAAGTTTGTATTACCCTTTTAACATCCATAGAATCTGCAGAGACTGTCTTTCTTTTCAATGTTGACATTTGCGATGTGCGTCCTCTCTCTTTTCTTCTTGATTTAATTTTGTTGATCTTTCCAAGAACCAGTTTCTGGCTTTGTCGATCTCCTCCTATTAACTCTGTTTTTCGTCTCCTTGGTTTCTGCCCTCATCTTTATTACTTCCTTCCTTTTGCTTACCTTGGGTTTACGGTGCTCTTCCTTCTCTAGCTGTATTTGGAGGAACGTAGGTCATCGATTTTGGACTTTTCTCTTTCCCGATACAGCCTTTAACGATCTACATTTCCCTTTAGGGGCTGCTCTAGCTGTATCCCACAAATCTTGAAATGTTTTTCCTGTCATTCAGGATTTCAGTGCTTTAAATGTACTGATACTCACAAACGAGCATGTGGTTTTGGTGAATGTACCATGTGCACTTGGAAAGAAATATCAAGACATTATAGATCATGATGATTAATCCTGTCTTTCAAATCTCTCTTATATTTACTGATTTTTTTTTTTGCCTAGTTCTGTCAATTATCAAGAGAGGAAATTGGACATATTAATATGATTGTGATTTATTTCTCCTTTAATTCTGTCGATCTCTGTTCATGCACTTTGAGGTTCTACTATTAGGTACATACACATTTAAAATTATCGTGACTTCCTGATGGGTTGTCTTTTTCATTATTGTAAGACATCCCTTCTTATCTCAGTCATTACACTTTATCTTGAAGACTGTCATCTCTGATATTGATAAGGTCACTCCAGCTTTCCTGTGCTTATCATTTACATTGGATACCTTTCCCATTCTTTACTTTGATTCCATGTTTCTGTTTAAGGTACATCTCTTGCAGGCATATGATTGAGCATATGGTTGTGTCTTGCCCCCCCCCCCCGTCAGACAATCCCTTCCTTTTAATTAAACTATTTATACCATTAATATTTAGTATAATTATTGATCCGGTTGGATTTAGGCCTGTCATGTTACTATTTATTTTCTACTTGTTCCCTCTATTTCTTTTTTTCCCATATTTGAATATTTTTTGGACTTACATGTTCCCATTCTAAGTTTTCCTTTTGGTTCATTTTTATATTTCTTTTTTCTCTCCTGAGATTTATAATTTTTTCATTCATTCTTGGTGTATTTTCCTTCACTTCACTGAGCATAATTTTAATAGTTCTTTTAAAGTCCTTGTCTGATAATTCCAAAGTCTGGGTCATTTGGGGGTTGGCACCTATTGATTGTTGATGGGCCACATTTTTCTCGTTCTTTGAATGTTAAGTAATATTTTTAAGATTTTATTTTCAAGTAATCTCTACACCCAACGTGGGGCTCAAATTCATGCCCCTGAGATCAAGAGCCACATTCACTACTGGTTGAGCCAGCCAGGCGCCTCTGAATGTCCAGTAATTTTTAATTATATCCTGGACGTTGTGAATATTATGTTATGTTGACTCTGGGTTTTATTCTATTCCCCTGAAGACTGTTGTTGTTTTAGATTTATCTGACAACTAACCTAGTAAGATTCATTCTATAAACTCTGCCTTTCCATCTGTGGATGGTGGTGGAAATCTCACTTCAATTCTTTAAGCTTTTGTTCTGCTGTTCTGAGTCTCTCCTCTACATGTGTGGTTCTGGGTGGCCTGAGACCTGTGTGGTGTCACACCCAGAATTCTTCTCCAGCTCGGTCCTCTCTGGTGGAATCTGTGGCTGCCTAGGCTCCTTTCCCTGATTCCCCCAGGTAAAAAGATGATGAAGATCTTCTTGGCATCTTGGCCCCACACATCTTAGCACCCTGCCCCACACTGCCCTGAGCTTGAAGCCCATCTGGGAGGAAAAGCCATAAAAGGTGGAGAACTCACCCCTATGCCTCCTCCACTTGAAGTTTCAACTCCCTTCAAGAAGCTTCCTGCATTTGTTTACTTTTCAGAATCCTCAGGTCATTTTATTTTTTTTTGTCCAAAGTTCACCACTGTTACCGGTGGGAGAGCTAGTCTGTGGAGGAGTCCAGCCACCGTACCAGAAACCAGCTCTCCAGGCAGAGGGTTGGCGGTGCTAATGGGCTTAATCTTGCTGTCCTTGATAAAAGTGAGAGAACAGAGACCAACCCAAAGAACCACTAGTATAAAAGAACCATGACTTACTAGATGTGAATATCAGACTATTTCTCAGAGCCAACTTCTCTGACTGTCCCAGATTAAGAAAAGGCTTTGGAGCAAAGATCAAATTGAGGTTGAAATCCAGAGCCTCTGTTCAGATCTCATAAAGTTCTAAGGAGGAGCACAGAGACATGTATAGCCAACAAGAGGGCCTCAAAATCTCATAAGCGCATGTCTCATGCGTCATCATGAAATTAAAAAACTGTTCATAATCTTTGGAGAGGCTCCCGACAGCAGAGTCATGAGAAGCCCACAGGAGAGAAGAGGTTATCTTGAAGAAAGTCATCTTGTCTTGGCTTGCGGAGTGGATTATAAATTGATTCATTAAAAAAACCATAAGGTTTTTAAAGAATTGTATCAACTCCAATTAAAAGAGATGGAAACAGCTCAAAATAGGAAAAGGACTTTGGGCCCCCAAAGTTCTATGGGCAAGAAACAGTCTGGGAAAGAACTCGATTGTAAGCATGGGGCGCTTTGTATGGAAAAGGAAACCTGGCTCGAAGGGCCAAACCCAGAGCCCAGAGTCTGGAGCCATAGGGACTCATTCCCAAGCAGTGGGACTGAGCCCCAAACAGGGAACTGGAAACACGTGACTGGCTAGATGTCAGAATGGCTGTGGGCCAATGGCTGCCATATTTACATATTGGGATTTCCACTGGGATTCCTGTGGTAGCTGTCCTCTGCCTGTCCCAGCACTGCATTCGGGTGTGAGGGCCAGATAACCTGTTTCTGGTTCATGGCTGCCACGCAGGGAGCTCTATGGAGGAAGCAAGTGCAGGAACCCACAACAGAAGCCCACTGTTCACCTGGAGCCGATGGAGAGCTCAACGCTTGAGCTGGATCCTGGACCTTGAGCTCAACGCTTGATGGGATGAGAGTTGCGGGGACGGAACAGTGTGGGTAAACGGAGTGTAATTTGGCTCCGGGAGGAATATGAATGGTCGAGGCCAGAGGGCAGCCTGTGGCATATTGTATTTTCCAAACGTGACCATGGCAATACTTTCAGGCCTGTGAGTTCTTCCAGAACCCGGTTGCCCCCGTAGCACAAGGCAGAGTTCATTTCCACTTGAACTTGTCTTGAACAGATCATGTCAATGGTGAGGCTGAGCACTGACCGGGGAACGGGATAGGCTGACGCTTATGACCCGGCCTGGAAATCACACAGTCCACACTGGAAGGGGAGCTTGTCATCGGGATGAAAGCCCTGGCGTAAATGCAGGAGAAGGCTGATTCCTACCCGGTCACTGGAAAGGAGTGAGCGTTTTTAGAGGGACACACAGCACCCTCCGTTTCTCTCCCCTGTGCCAACCGGAATCTGAAAGTGCAGGGAAGCAGCAAAGTCTAGCAAATGTCTACAAAGGTGAAGGGGAGGGGACCGCAGCTCTCTGGCCAGGTGGGGGTCCTTGCTTGAGCCAAACTTGCTGGGTTAGAATGAGCAGGGCTCCCCAGGTGATACGCAGGCTCCGCAGAATCGGAGAAAGGCTGGTCTACACTGACTCACCGGCAAACCCAGATCCCTGGGAGGGCAGAGGGAAACTCAGCCCCAGGGGCAGAGTCGGAGCACGTTCAGCCTGTACAGCAGGGCAGCTACCGAGCACAGGGGTCTGGCCCATGCCCCCGGAGGCTGGTGCACACAGTGCTGAATGGAGCCTCATGCCGTGTCCAGCATGGGGATGGCCAGTGCGTTTTGTGTCACACTGTATCACGGGCAAACCTGGTTGATGGGTTTTGGCCCCACAAGCTGGGCTGAGGGTGTTTTGGGCAGGGACGTCTAGACTCTACAAGACAGAGTGCTGTGATCAATTAGCGATGTCTGCCGGGGGCTGAGCCGGGGCTAGTGTCCAGTGCGTTATTTACTCTCTTGCCCTAGAACAAGCAAAGTTCCTTCCCTGCCTCTTCAAAGACTCTCTCCCTCCCTCCCTCCCCGCTGCTGGAAAATCTTCCAAGAGTTGTTACAGCCCATGAGCCCACCTCTGCACGTGCCAGTCAACCATCAGCCCTCCATATTCATGTGGACGGAATGAATGTAGGTCCATGGCACCCGGCCAGGGCCTGGCTTCCAGCCCTCCATGGCCACCCTGGTCGCTTGGGGGGCCCAGGAGTCTTTCACGCCGGCAGTGTGGGCACCCCAGCCCATTAGACTCACCATATGACTCAGTCCCGATGGCCGAGAACTTTGCAGACCCTACTTCACTGTCCATTGGGTAAGGTGCCCCGGTCTTAATAGTGAGTCTGGTTCCAGCTGCTTTCCAAACTTAAAAGCAGAACAGCTGCGTGTCTTGAGTCCGGGGATGCCTCTTATCCCCAAATGCCGGGTCCCCCTGGGAAAATCCCTCGCCCTTCAGAAGGGGCAGCCGTTCTGGCTTTCGGAACCCCTAGCTCAGACCTTCCCACCTGACCCCAAAGTGGGCAGGAGCAATGTCCCCGTTTTATAGATAAGCGAAGCAAGCCGTGAGTCACGTGGCCAGAGGCAGCGCTCGGATGCGGGGGGATGAGCTAACAGCAGCTCAGTCCCAGGTCCTGCACAGGGGCTGAAGGCTCCCACGGGACCCCGAGTGCCAGCAGCAGGGCTGGGAGTGGGCGTCATCACCAACAGAAAACCTCCCCCAGCCACCCTTAAGGAGCACATTGGCCCCATACCCTCCCACAGAAGCTCTTTGGAAGCAAATCTGATGACCTCAGCACATTTTTCCCAAACACACCCTTCCTCCCTCTCCCAAAATCTCAGTGTCTTTGGATCATTTCCCTGTAGAGAGGCCAAGGCAGGGCTGAAGTCTCTAGAAGGGGCTCCTTCCCAGAGGCAGCTGTCAGCCCCCAGCCCTCCGGCCAGTGTCCTGGCCTGCTCAGCTGGGATACTCAGCAGAGACCCTAGGAGAGAAACCACAAATAATCCCTCTGTAGAGGAGAACATCAGTGTAGGTCTCTATAGCCACAGGCCGTGGAGCCAGCTGCCCAGGAGGCCGTCAGTGCAGGGCAGCCCAGCCCCGTCTCAGTCGGAGCAGAGGAAATGGGTCCACTCTGGCCACTGGGATCCCCGAATCTCCAGGGTAGGGCCCGGGGTCGTCCATGACACAGAGGCCAGGCCGGGGGATCTTGGATACACATCAGCCGGGCATGGGCCCCACAAGCATCACCCATCAGTTCCTGGCTCAGACTCGCCCCCCTGGGGTGGGGGGCCCACGGGGCACATGGGGAACGAGGCCCAGCGGGAATTGGTGGCTCACCCTGGCGCACAGTAGGCTGCTTCCTGTTCCAAGGGGCCTTCGACCATAGAAGACTGGGCCAGGGCCCGTGGGGAAAAACGCTTCAGCTGAACATGCACGGGGAAGTGGCTGCCCTGAGCGCGGGTGGCGGGTGGGCTGGCCTGTGCACAAGGCTCAGAGAAGGAAGAGCCCGTAGCTCTGCACTCAGTGTTTAACGAGAGGAAAAGGAGCCGCGGCCTTTCATTTGTTTTCTTTGCGACTTCATGTCCCTCCTTGGTCACAAAAAAGGCGTTTGCAGCAGCTCACCTGCCCGGTTTTCAGTAGGCGAAGAAAAGGAGGGGAGAGACCTAAGACGAAGCTGAGGTAGAGTCAGGGTCAACCACACGTTCTAAGGTCCTCTCTGCTGCTGCTCGGCACAGCGACACGTTTGACTCTGAGTTCCCTGGCGGCCAATGCAAAAAGGGAAACGCGTTCTGCCAGTCACTTGGAAGCTGCTAGGCAATGTGGGGCTGCCATTACAGCAGCAGAAGAAGAATTTCTTATCAAGATCCTATGGACATGCGATGTCCGTGTAACAGTGAAACAACATCCCTGTGCGAACAAAGTGATGCGTCCAAACATCCCTGGGGGCGGGAGTATGGCTCGGCCTCCTACCAGAGATAAGCCTGGGCGGACGGGCACGCGGTCCGGCGGCCGGCCTTCCTTCAGCCGCGCTGGAGTGCAGCTTCTTGCCAGGAGGGGGACGTGTCCGAATTCAAAGTCTGCAATTCCGCATACCCACGGGGTTCGGCAAAGTCCCTGCCCACTCCCCCTTATGGATAGGACCCAGCCACCGTGCTGGGGTGGGCCAGAGGGAGGCGGGAGCCACCTCCTTGGAAGCTGTCAAGACTCTGGTCACCATGTCCGCCCTCGGCCCTGATCGCGTCTGCTCTGGGCGTGGTCCGGGTGGGAGGGTTTTTAAATCTCCCGGTGATTCTCCCGCCCAGTCGAGTGTAGAACCGTGACTCTGGGAGAGCTGGATTGCGGGTCCTCTGGGCAAACTCACAGTTTGGCAAGCGTCCAGCAGCGAAGACCTGGGGTGGCGCTCCGAGGTCTGGGTCCCCAGGGAATGGTGGGGAGGGAGGGTGCCCCAACAAGCCTCCGGCCCAAAGGGAAGGCCACCCACCTCGGTAGGGGGTTAATCAATGGCCCTGGAGATCATCCAAAAGGGATTTGGGCCTTGCTCCAAGCTCCTGTTAAATCGGTAATGGGACCCCTAGTTTTACTACTCAGATACGCTGTTGTTCACACAATACTCGCGTTATGGCGTACAGAAGAAGGGGTCCACGCGCAGAGAAGCTAAGGAAATATGCACCAACTCCAGCAGGTCCCCCCTGCAGGGCCAGCGCTGCTGACGCGCCTTCCATTCTCCCAAAGGCACAGGGTCCCGCCCTCCAGCTACAAGACTATTTCCCGATCTAGGGTCCTCAGGCTCTGGTTCCTTGGAGCTGGTTCTAATAGCACGTGCATTGAGAAAAGCCACTGTCATCATTCCAGCCAAATCCGGTAATTTTTTTAAAAAAATCATTTATTAAAGAACTCTCAGAGCCAACACATGAACAACCCCCAGCTTCAAACGCTGAAACTGCCTGGTGAGACTTTCGAGATAAAGCAGTAGATTCATGTACCCACAGGTACATGAACAAGTTGAATCTGACTCGTCAGCACTTAGCTAAACGCTGGAAGAGGTGTGCTGAGAACAGCCATTTGGAGGGTTAATACATATATACATATATTTTTTTAAAGATTTATTTATTTGACAGAGAGAGACACAACGAGAGAGGGAACACAAGCAGGGGGAGTGGGAGAGGGAGAAGCAAAGCAGGCTTCCTGCTGAGCAGGGAGCCCGATACGGGGCTCGATCCCATGACCCTGCGATCATGACCTGAGCTGAAGGCAGATGCTTAACGACTGAGCCACCCAGGCGCCCCTGGAGGGTTAATATATTTAACACACCAACAGCTCTGAAAAATGAGGAAGGAAAAAATACTATAAATCAATTGCAAATGACAAGGGACCCCCCCCAAAAGAAAACTAAAGAAGTAAGCACTAGTGTCTAACAGACGCATGACACAGTAACAAACATCCCCTAACCTTTGGCAGTTTACAATGGCCAAAGTTTATTTCTTCAATGGGAGGCACAGGGTCTCTGCTCGTTGATCAGTCAACAACCCAGGCTTTTGGACGCTCAGTCTCAACACAGGCTTCCAGGATTCCTGCTGGGGGACGGTATGACAGGGAAGGCCGTGTAGATGCTGCTCTTAGGACTGCACCCGGGGGCAGGGCAACCCTACCCTAAGTTCAGGAGGAGACCCTGTTCTCTGTGAACATCCCAAAGACTACCACCATGAAAACTAGACTCAATCTCTTCATCAACTAAAAAAAAAAAAAAAATCGCAAACTAGAACGACAGAGAGACTTGATGCAATTATACTTGCCCCCTCCTGTTGGGGAAACGCTAAGAGGAGTTCCTTCTTTACTTTCTTCTACATCAGGAGTTGGCGAACCCTACCCTGCCGAGCAGGTCTGCTGCCTGTTTATGGGCAGTTGTGAGCTAAGATTAGTGTTTAAATAGTTTTTAGGGTCTGGAAAAAATTCACTTTTTCATATGATTGAGAAAATCAAAAGAAAAATGCTATTTTGTGACCCATGACAAGTACAGAGGATTTACGTTTTGGGGCACATTCATTGGCTTATATACATCCCTACTGCGGGGGCAGAGTTGAGTAATTGTGGCAGAAGCTGTATGTGGCCCCCAAAGTTTAAGTAAAACACGCACTGTCTGGAGTAAATGGTTACCGCCTTGGTCTTTGGGTGGTGGGAGGGGAGAGGGCTGGGGATGAGGGGTGCGCATCCAGCTCGGCCCCAGAGGACGGGGTGAGTTAGAGGAGGGTGGGGCCAACATCCATGTCAGAGGCAGCCCAGTCGAGTAGGAAGTGGGCAAAGAGATCAAACTGGGGTTACAGGTGATCTCAGCAAGACAGGGTTCATGGAAGTAACCAGAAGGGGCAGAGAACTACTTTTGGTGAGAGTTGTTTTATGAATTTATCAGTAGGTAATATTTGGCAAGCATTGACCAGCATTTGTCACGTGTCATCTATTATGCTCGGTACGGGGGCAGTGGTCCGTCCAACCATCCATCCACCCCTCCAACCATCATCCAGCCATCCCCTTCTCCCTCCCACCTTCCCTCCATCCCTCCATCCTCCCTCTCTCCCTTCACCCGTCCATCATCCATCCGTCATCTGTCCGTCCATCGTCCATCTACTCATCTGACAAGTGTTTTCTGAGTGTCGACTGTGGGTGAGCCGCTGCAGTAGGAAAACAGCAGCACGTGACATCGATGCGGTGTTGCTCCGAAGGCACGCGTCCAAATAGGGGAGACGGGCAAGAAGCGCATGCCGGAAAGTGTAGGAAAAATTAAGACCCGGAGGTGAGGTACAGGGCCAGGCTGGGAAGGGAGCGGTAGCAGGTGCGTTGGTCAAGCCTGCACACAGCACCTTGTGCGTATGAACACCGTTTGTATCCTCACGACAGAGGGAGATGCCATTATCATCCCCATTCCGCAGATGAGGAAACTGAGGTACCCAGGGCCAAGAGGACATGCCCAGAGTCCTACAGTTAGGAAGGGGAGAGCTGGGTTTTGAAGGCAGGCGGCCCGGTTCCGGAACTCCCACCGGAACCACAGTGCACGGCTGCACTGCGAGAAGGTGGTGCCTGGGACCAGACGCTGAGGTGGAGGCAAGCTCGGCCACACGGGGTGCCTGGTGGGCCGCGGCGGGGGAGCGAGGGGAGGGTTCCGGTGGAGAGCTGAGTTCGTTCTCCGGGCAAGGAGGTGTCCTCACCGCCCGTCTGCGCTGTAGAAGCAGGGAAAACGCCACAGGACCTGGAGGGCTCCGGGCTCTGCGGTAGGATTTACGGTGGTGCTGGCTGCGCCTGACCGGTGGCGGGCTGCCTTCTCACCCCCTCCCCCCACCCACTCGTGCATATGCAAGTGCGCACACTGCCCACGCACGTGCACCCACACACCACACACTCACGCACAAGCATCATGCACACCACACACGCGTATGCATAGCACACACAGGCTCACATGCCCACAGGCACCCGTGCGAGTACACACACGTACCCACACTACACGTGCACGTGTCACACGCCACACACATGCACGAGTACCACACATATGCGCACGCCTCACATCACATGCATGTACGCACGACACACATGTGCACACCCACGTAGGCGTGCATGCCCACACACAAATATACACACACCCCACCTGAACCATGATCTGGCCCATGTGGAGAAAAGGACACTGGGGGAGGTCCATGAGAGCCACCCCCATGGAAGACAGTGGAGCTGCTCCCTGACGGAAGAAAGTTCTAGAACATGTGAGGATGGGAACAGGGATCCCAAGGTGAGGAGGAAACATGAGCAAAAACCCATGATCCCTGGAGTCAGAAATCACAGATCAGAGATGGGAACGGAGAACTTTGGGGTGACGGGAGCACAGACAGTATGAAAAGGAGAGAAAGCAGTGAAAAAAGTTGGGGCCCAGTCAGAGCAGCCCAGACTGGACGAGGGGCGGCAGGAGCACTTGGGACTTTGCCTGGTTAACCAGGCCACGACCTGCTGGGCTCACGGGGCACTGACAGCACCACCAGCAGCCTTCCCCGAGGGTCCCAGGCTGGGTCCCAAGCCAACACCGAGTTTGACGCCCTCTGATTCTGCGAGGCGGGTGCAAGTGTCCTCCGTCTCATACGTTGACAAACCGGGCTCCGGCAGGACCCCGGGGCCGCCATTAGTCTTTATCTTCCGTCCGACACCCAGGGCCAAAGCTGAGGGCACACAGCAGCTGCCCTGTGTGTGTTTAGGAGGTTTGGGTGGGGGGCAGAGGGCCGGACATGGAAGCCCAGGCGTGGGGGGCTGTGCTGACCGATACGTCGCGGCTCTCAAATCCCAAAGGCTCCCCATTCTAGAATTTTCTTACAACTTTCTTGGCATCAAAACGTGACCTGACCTGAAATTTTTGGCAGCACAATTTTACCTACAGCTCGGCCTTCCGCAGGTGAGGACTCACGTTTTGTGGGTTTGAATGTGGGTGCCACGAAGCGCCCACTGGGAGGCTTGCCAAAGAGAGGATCTTTGTACCACACACCCTTTCTAAAATCCAAAAAGTCTTGTCATTTGGCAAACAGTGGACTTTGGCCCTGCTCGGGAGGCCCTGCCATCAGTCCGGGGGGCTCAGGAGCCCCTAGTTGTGGACGTGGCCCTGCCACTCCCGAAGACATGGTGCCAGCCGGGTCAGGACGCTCCCGTCAGTGATGGGAGCCAAAGCGGCCCGCCCAGCTCACCAGGAGAGGCTGCAGGAGGCCAACAGGAGAAGCCCCGCACCGGGGAAGCTCTCCGGGGTCCCTGGGCTTTCCTGGCACCAGGTGCTGGGCAAGAGTTGGGGTGCACTAGCTCCCGGGGAGTGGGTTTGGAGACAGAAGGCCCGGTCCTAGCCTTGGCCGAGCCCGTGACCTGAACGGGTACCCACCCCCCACCCCATAGACCCGTTTTTCTCTTTTTGTGAAGTGCGAGCTGAGACAAAGCCCGGTGGGCTTTCTCGCTTGCGCCACCTTGGACATGCTGAGCCAGACATGGCGTTTTCTCGGGCCCCCCCGGCCCCCTGGGGCCCCAGGCCTAGGCTCCAGGCACCCCTGTGTCTCTGCTCCCCTTTCTTTAATTGGAGGGGTGGGCAAGTCTCTCCTTTCTCATTCGCCACGACATGTGCCTGCTTTTCGGGGTGGAGATCACAGCCTTTCTGGAGCCTCGATTCCCACGGAGGGGGGGGCCCGGGGAGCACCCCCTCGCCGTCCGGGCGGCCCGAGCCGGCCGCGGGCAGTACGGGCCGCGGGGCCCCAGCGCTCAGTGTCTGCCCGCTCACAGCCCGGGGTGGGGAGGGATTTCCATGGGGCTTATGGTGATTTATAATGGGAAACCTCCGCTCTCCCCCCGCATTGTTCTCCCTGACAGAGGGAAGAAAGAAACAGTAAGCCGCCCCTCATCACAAGCAATGATGAAGCCGCGCTCGGCCCCGTCCCCGGTGCCCTCGACCGCGACAAAGTGCTCTATTGTCATCTGTTACGTTTTTCTCAAAAAACCTTCAGCCGCGCACAAGGCCAGCGCCATATCCTTAACTGGGTCTTCCTCATTGTCTGCGCCTGAGGGAAATGGAATGTGTCACTCTGGGTAATGCCCCTTCAATACTTTTCAGGAGCCGCTCGGGGCTTTGGCCCGGATAAAGCCGCCCCCAGGCTTTCTCAGGCTCCGCGGCCAGGATGAAAGCTGGCCCGCCGGGCCGCAGCCACCGCGCCACCTGGCCCACGGGGGACGGTGGGCTCGCCTGCCGGGCCGGTGGGCGCCCCCCCACCCCCCAATCTGCTCCCCCCAAGCCGGCTTGGGGGTCCCCTTGGGGGTGGGAGGGCTCGGGGCAGGGTGGCGCTGGGCCAGGGGGCCCGGGAGGAAGCCGGGGTCTCCCGAGGCACGGCTGGAAGGCAGGGGGCCCTGCCCCAGCCCTGCCCCTGCCCTCCCGCACCCCCGCCCAGGGCCCCGACCAAGCAGCCACAGCTCCCACCTGTCGGAGTCCCAGAGCCTTTCCAAGAGCAGTTGGCTGCATTACTTCCGAGTGGAGGGTTAGCAGAATCAAGCCGGGTCCGCCCCGCGCATTCATCCACTCCTCGGCCTTAACGAGGGGAGAAGGGGTGCTGTCACCGCTGCCGCCCATGGCGGGCCGGGAGGGGCGTCCGCCAGCAGCTCCGGCCCCCGCTGACGCGCCGCTCACAGGCAGCAAACGGAGGGCCCCAGAGAGCCATGAAAATGCGGACCCCGTTCAAAATGAGAAAGAAGTTGATGGAGACCCGGGGCTGGGGGAGGGCAGGAGGGCAGGGGCCGGCACGGGCGGTGGCGCTGGGAGAGGCAGGCCTGCTCTCAGCACCCCTCTGCTCTAGTCCCTGGGACAGAACCCTGCTCGCAAGGCCCCTACTGGGATCTCGCCAGCCTGCCTCTCCCTGGCCAGAGGAGGCCAGACACACACACACACACACACACACACACACAGACGCGCGCGTGCACGCACACACACGCACCAGCCCTCTGGGAAGTTGGGGGGCCCCAGAGAGCCTCCAAGCGCCCCGGCCCAGCTCCAGCCCGCCATGCTTGGCCTGCGCTACCGCCTGCGTCCAGCTGTCCCTCCCCGACTCTCGGCTACTCTTGGTCTTTAGTTGGTCATCGGTCCCCTCGGAGGTCATCGAGGGCTCCCTCACGAGCTTCATGTCCCCAGAGAAACAGGTCCACTCACACGCCCGGCAGGGCCCCGGCAGCCTGTGGGAGGTGGATGGGTCGTAGGGCGAGGCCAGGAGCCGATGTACCCAGCAAGCTCCAGAGACCAGAAGGTCACCACAGGAGCGTCCGCCTGACCCACAGCCAGTGGGGGACACGGCGGGGAGCCCCAGCCAAACCAGAAAGTCACCAAGTGGAGCGCAGTCCCAGTGCCAGCCCACAGCCTCGGGGGTGGCTCTAGGCCCCATGTTCCGTAGTCCCGTGTCACAGCTCCAGGACCTGGCAGCCAAGGAGGGCCACTGTCCCCAAGCTTGTGTGTCCCAAAATTCAGCTCAGGAGCCCTCCCTGGGAGCCTGTCCTGATCGCGGCAGCCTGCGGGCGAGAGGTCACAGAGGGAGGCCAGGTGCAAAAACCCGGCTTCATGCAGCTCTGGCTCGCTGGCTGAGATGGCACCGGGGAAGGGGCTGGGGTAGGACGGCCTGAGGCTTTGCTGGCCTCTGCGAGGACTCTGGAGTGTGTCCTGAAAGCAAACGGAAAACCAGGGGAGTGCTGTGGGGCCCTAAATGCTCCCCCCTTGCCTTTCCTCCCATGAGGGGCGTCGTGTGCCTGCTGTCCCGTCAAGGCAGGCCTCCATCCTGAGAAGCACAGAGGTGTGGAACCTCCCTTCAAGGGCTTCTTCCGCCGATGCATGAGATGGTGTCCTGTGTCCCGCAGGCTGAGGGGCCTTGAGCAGACCAGGAACCTTGTCTGTGGAGCCCAGCCCCGCCCCCGGGCACTTGGGGCCCCCTGCCCTCTGATGCTTGCTGGGAGCACTTCCCAAATATATCTCCATCACAGCGTGGGCTGCCGTAGGGAACACCACGGCCCAGGGCTGTGACGCAGCAAAAGCATTTCTCCCAGTTCTGGAGGCTGGAAGGTGCCGGCCGGTCCAGCGCTGGTGAGAGCCGGCTCCCTGATTTGCAGACGGTTCGGGTCTCCCCGAGCAGAAACCAGAGAGACGAGCAAGTTCTCCCACGTCCTCTCTTGTAAAGGCACTGATCCCATCCTGGGGGCCCACCTTGATGACCCAGTGACCCCCCTAGGGCCCCACCTCCTCACCTAGCATGTGGGGACAGTGGTGTCTCGTTCTGAGGGTAGAGGAAAAGAAAATGAGGGGACGCTTGTCATGGGCCTGCCACGTGGGAGGTACGTGCTCCCATGGTGTAGTTAGGAGGCCACAGCCCAAACCTGCAAATATTCCACTCAGTGATTTCAGGCAGGGGACAGCCAAATGCTTCCCCTCTGCCTCCCCTGCGGAAGCCAGCCGCTCCCCTCCTTCCCTCCCAGGAGCCCAGCCCGGGGCAGGGAGGACACTTGCTCACAGGAGGCTGGAGCCTGTGCCTGGCGTTGGGGAGGTCCCTCCTCCCAGGCTGATCTAGCCCACTGGACCCTCCTCCCTAGACCCGACACAGGCCTGCCCAGGGGTCTGGCCGTGGCCCCGTCTTCACCCTGCGCCTCCCGCGCTGCCTCCGCCGCCCCCTCCCTCTTCCCAGACCTCCAGGGAGAGCCGCTCTGGGAGCAGGCCGTCTCTGACGTGGTCCTTCCATACAGAGGGCCATGGGCCTGTCAGATTGGGCACCCAAATCAAGGGTGATGATGAAACCTGTCCCTCCAAATTAGGCCAGAGCCCCCGGAGCCCCGCTGATTACAGCCAGCGCACACCACGGACAAAGGCAGCAAGCAGGTCCCTGGAGGGTCATTAATATGGATTGAGGCCTATTGTTTCCTCAAATTAGGCCATGGGGGTGCTCCTTGGGGAAGCACATAGCGGGCATCCACACACACAGGCTCTCAGGTTCCGGCCTGGGGTCCCTCGGCTGGCGACGAACAGCCCAGGCTGTTCCCAAGCTCGAGTTCCTCCCTGTTGCAGGGGCGCAGGGGGCTGGTCCCAGCATGGACGCAGCTGTTGGGACCAGTAAGGATTCTTGCCTCATGCGGAGGGTGTTGCTCATTTTTGCTCGTTTCAGACTCACAACGCTCCCACACCCTTTGGGAATCGGGCAACACTTTACAGTTTACAATGTGCCCTTTGTCCCTTCTCGGATTTGAGCTCGGCCACAGGTCATTTTGCTCACATGAAGTTCAATGACTCGCCCAAGGGCGCACAGCGTACCAGTGGCAGATGGTCCCAGAACTCAGGTATCGAGGCGCCCAGCCCCTGCCCAACCCCAGGACACGAGGACCAAGACCCCACACCAGGGAGGGGGTTGCTGACCCACGTGCGGTGCCCAGGAAAGGAGCTCAAGACAGGGTCGGATGGGCGACCGCAGCCCTGCCTTCACCTGGCTCGCGGTGCCATGGGTCAGAAAAACACGGAGCCACCACGCCAGCGGCCAGTGGGCTGACCACAGCGCGGTGGGCAAGTCAGGGTTCATGCAGCACGGGGCCAAAAGCACCTGCTTCGTGCCAGGTACAGCCCCAAAGCCCCAGGATTTCTCACCCGATGGGGTGTGTGGGGCTCCCACCAGATACCAAGACCTCACAGACTGTGCAGCGGCTCCGAAGGAAACCACCCGCAGGCTGAGGTGGGGCACCACGGGGGCCACTGCACACCGGGCGATCGGACGCACCCAGATCGGACAGTGACTCTGACAGCCGGTCTGGCCCATGCAGCCTGGACGCCCCCGTGGTGTTGGAGTCAATGGCTTTATCTGACCGCCATGGACACGGGCCCCAGAGGGGTCCTGGGCTGCCCCTCTCCCAGAGGAGGGGACTGGAAGGCGACCTCGTGCACCAGGCCACAGTGATGAGGCTGCAACCGACAGCCCGTTCCCACCACTGGCTCAGGCCCTTGGGCCGGCCGGACCCCGATCATGTCTCAGGACTTTGCTAGCTTCCTGGGGAGAGTTCCCAGGAGTCCCCACTGGCCTGGAGAGGAGCGCAGGGCCCCTTGGTCGGCAGCTGCCCCCTTCACAGGCACCTGGAGTCCTTGAGATGCTGGACAAAAGCTCTTTGGTCAGCTCTGCAGGGGTCCTCTCGGACTGTCTGTCTCCCTTTCTCTGAATCTTGGGCAGATCTTCAGTCCCACCACTCAACGCTCCCACCCTCGCGCCTGAGCAGAGGCCACGTCAGGGCACCTTACACGTGCATCACAGAGAAACAGCTAGAAAGGAGTGTGCATCAGCCACTCGGACTGGGTTCCCGGATCCTGCCGTTAATGGCTGACCATTAATGAGTGCCCGGCCGCTCCCAGCCAGCCCGGGAGAGAAGCAGCAGCTCCACTCTCCGACCTTGAGCAGCACCACGCATGGGTGTCCATCGGCCCCATTTTACAGAACAAGCTTGGAGAGGCCAAGGTTGCCAAAGGACCGCTGGCACTTTGGCCTGAGGAGGGGAGCCTGGAGTAGCCGCGAGCCCCTCTGATTCCCAGGGGAACCCGCAGCTGAACCCCGATGCCACCCACCCAGGAGGGTGCCAGGTCCGCCGGAGCCGGTGTGCCTCGTGGGGGTGGCCAGGCCGGCACGGCTGGACACCCCCAGCACGCCCGTGCCGAGCACACCTTCACGTCATTCGGCCCTCCCCATTCTCATTTTAGAGGGGGGAAACTGAGGCAGAAGGAGGCTGTCACTCCTCCAAGGCCACACTGCATGTCACAGTCTACGGCCACCCAGGCAGTCAGGCTCCACCACGGTCCATGGTCTCTTCCGGTGGAGCTCGCAATGGTCCTCCCACTCAGTTTTACCAGGAGCTCAGAGGTCACACCCTCGGTGAGAGGCCAAGAGCTGAAAGGTGCACGGTTGAGGCCACGCTCCACAGCCCGCCTCACCCCTCATGGACCCCCCGTCACCCCAGGAGGCTGACGTGGCTCACTGAGGCCAGATGGCTTCTCTGAACCAGGCCCCGTGTGGGCTGTGGGGCCCCCCGTTGGAGAAGCCCGTGGTGGCTGGTGGCTGGGGCAGACACCAGACCTCGGAGGCCCGTGACCAACGCTGCCCTGCGCAGGGGAGCCAAACCCAGTGGGCCCCCCGGGGCAGGAGAAAAACACTCTGCAGGCCCGGGGGTGGCCCAGAGCATCCCTGGACACCGGCCGGCTGCGGGGCTTAAGAGGGAGGCCGTGGGACCAGCCGGGGAAGTTCCCGCAGGGGGAAGGGCTGGACTGGGCCCCAGCCACAGCGAGTGAGGGTGCGACCGGCTCTGAGGGTCTAAGTTCTTTACGTGGGGAGGGAGGAAAGGGCGGGCGCAAGGAAGGAAGGGGGGAAAACAGACACGTCGACTGATTCTACAGTTGAAGCTCTTAACACTAGCGAAAGAGCCAAATGGGTGGTGCCCACAACATAGCAGGTGTTCAAGAGACTTTGGTTGAATGAAGAAATCCCCATTTGTGCCAAATTACATTGGCAACAAAAAATATATATATGAATACGCTGATCTCAGGTCCTTAGAGAGCCACCCCCCCCACCCCCCACCCCAACGCCCAGCACAGCAAGAGAAACAGAGTTCGCCAAAACTTGCTCTGGCTACATCTGACCAGACCCGAAGATGTGCCCCAGCTCGGAACAACACCCGATGGTCCCCTCCCTGCCCACCCATTCCAGAGGCTCACCCCCTAAACGGATGTGTCCGTGTCCACCTTCCTCCTTGTGCAAACACTAGTCACTCCGGACCCCGTCTCTGGATGCGGTCCTGTTTGGGCGTATGAAGGGTCAGGACCTCCACATATGAATGACCAGGGGGATGGGACGCAACTTCACCTTCTGCCCGTCACACTCACTGTCACAGACATCTCCAAGGTCCGTGGAGGGAGACAGCCTTGGCTCTGCCCACGTCCCTGGGTGGACAGACACACAGCCCACCCTCAGACCTGTGTGATGGAGGACGGTCCTCTGGGGGGGGGGCACAGTTTGCAGCCCCCTTCGTTCCTTCATCAGAGCATGGGGCCAGCTGTCCCCCCAGCTCCTCTTCCCAAGCATCCCTCGGGTAAGGACGGGCACGCTGGTGCCCACTGCCTGGGGTGAGCCCAGCTCCAGCACTCTTTGCTGTGTGTCCTTGGGCCCAGGGCTTAACCTCTCTGGGCCTCAGTCAACTTCTCTATCAAATGGGATAAGCACAGTCCCTGCCTCATAGGGCTTTGTCGGGATAAAAAGGCGAGTGTTTGCCAGAGGTGGGGTAAGCCCCAGGTCGGCGCCAGCTCCTCAAAGAGGCCCCCCTCGTGGGAGGGTCCCCGAGGTCTCGCTCTCCAGCAACAACCAGGAGGCTGAGGGCCGAACTGTGGCCTTGGCACGGGGGTGCCGCCGGCTCTCGAGGCAGGGGAGAGGCTGCCGGTCCGCTGGAGGTCTCGAGGGGGCTTTCGCCCACGGGGGCCGTTCAGGCTGCTCAGCCTGCCGGGCACTCGGGCCGCCCCGCCGCACCCCTTTGATGCACATTAGAGAGAAATCCAAGCGTGAGGGTCTGCGATTGTCCCGTTTGTTTACAGCATTTGTTCGAGCATATTTCTGGCAAGGAAGCCGACAATAAGCCAAGGCCGGCGGCCCGGCTGGCGGGCAACACGCAGGGACAGCTGCTGCGGCTGGCGCTTCCCGGTGGGCCGGGGCGGAAACCGGGGGCTCTGTCTGAGGTGCTTCAAAGAAGGGCCTTTGTCTGGGGCAGCCGAGCCCGGGGCCCCTCGGGGGCGGGCGGGCTGGAGCTCTGGGCGCCGGAGGCCCCCTCGGCGACCCCACACCCGGGGCTGCCTCTCTCTGGGCCTCAGTTTCCCAAGCCTGCTGTGAGGGGGATAAACGGGGGCCCCGGGGGCATGCTGTGACCGAGCACTCTCGGGGTACAGCCCGACTCCCCAAGGCCTGTGTTCTGCAGACTTTGAGATGGCGAGCAGAGGCTCACCCTGAGGCAGCCCCTAGGGCTTGGCCTCCCCAGAGTCAGGCCTCCCTTCCAGCCGCCTGCAAGGGGGGCCCCGAGACGCCAAGGAGGGGGGGAACGGGCCCACGCGGCAGCGTCCGTGCTCTCTGGGCCGGTGGGAGAGCTGGGGCCGCACCCCTGCCTCGGTCCTGAGCCCCAGCACCTACTTGCCGGGCATTTCCGAAAGGGCTGAGCTCTCTGCGCATCCTCGCCGGGAAACGAGCACACGCGTGGACGAACGAATGCACAGATGAATGAATGAATGACCCGACCGGCCGGACAATATGTCGACAAATCAATAAATGAAGGCCCCCACGGCGTTTCCTGAAGATATTTTCATGGAGGCCTCCTTACATGGAACCTATTTAAAGGATTTCTGTGGAGAACGCAAGTGTTTCCGGCGAGAAGAAAGACAGCAAGTGCCGGAAAGAGAAGCGGGCACCCCCGCGCTCCGCCAGGGGGACCAGTCCTGCGCGGTGTCGGCCCACATTGCCCCCGGGCCCCGGGCTGTGAGCAGCGTGGGGGGGGGGTGTGTGGCCGGGAGCTGTCCCAGGGCTCTGATGGCCTCTTCGTTCCGTATTTGCTGTCCCCAACCTGCTGGGTCAAACCGTGAGCCCAGGAGCACCTCGGGGCCACCGGCCCTGGGGCCGCCCACCATGCCAGAAGGCACGGCCAGCTCCTCCTCTCTGAGAGGGAAGAGTCCGCTGTGTGAGATTTACAGGGGTTCGTGGCCTCGTCTCGACCCCCACGCCGTGCAGGAGCTGCTTGAGGAAGAAGACTGTACCCCAATCCCTCCCCTGCTGCTGGCCCTGGGCCAAGTGCGGGGCGCTGGGGGCAGGCGCGGGGGAGGGCAGCCAGGGCCGGGGGAGGAGAGCTCAGGGACAGGCTCCTCGGACAGGCTCTGCTCACGCTGGACGCCGCGTCTCACTTGACCTCTTAAGCAAGCAGGTGATACGATGCCGGTTCACCGATGAGGAAACAGAGGGTCAGAGAGGCGGAGGGCCTCTCCCAAGGGCACCCAGAACACGATGCCGCTGTGAGTCCGGCCGGCCGCATCCCAGTTAGCAGATAGAGAATGAATTATGAGCTGGGGGTTCGAGAGTGGGGGCCGGTGATGCGGCTCACCGGCCGGACGTAGCCATTTGTCCTGCAAATATTGACCCTGGACATGGGAGGAGCCAGGAGAGGCGCCGCCCCTCGTCCAGGCTCCCTGACGCTGAGGTAGCCCCCTTGAGGGGGTGGTGGGCCCCAGGGGGTGGGGGCTGGGACATTGGCAGCCGTTCTCCACAGACTCTGGCCCATGGCAAAGGTGATCCCCATGTCACTGGAGAGCACAGAGGGCAGAGGCTGGCCTCTGGGGCACCTGCACTGGTGACCCGGCAACAGACTGGCCGGCGCCCGCTGCCCGGCCCGCACCACTGACCTCCTCCGCCTGCCAGGGTTCATGTTTGAGGTCAGAAGGCGAGCACGGAGTCCGTGAGCGGGCCACGGGGCTGGCGGGGCCCCGTCTGGGGCCGTCTGCGGCCGCTCTGCTCCTGAAGCCAGCTGGGGCTCTCCGGGACCGGCCTGCAGGACGCCTCTGCCTGCGTCCTTAGCTGCAGCAGGGAGCTCCCCCGGCAGGTGGGCAAGGGGCATCTGTCACTGAGGCCCCCAGGCACTCCTGCAGCGTGGTGCCACCGAGAGCCCCCAGGGAGCAGACCCTCGCACCTTGGGCCCCTTTCTTAGGCAGGCAGGACAGCGGTGGTCCTCCCACGTGATTGATGGGGACCCTGGCCCCGACGGAGGGACAGCAGTGCGGCCCACGGCCGCCCAGGGGAGTAGCTCCCACAGGAATCGCTGGTCAGCCGAGCCTGCTGCCTACGACGGGGCCAGCTTCCTGGTGATGGGGGTGCTTGGGAAGAACTCCCGCCCGTGGCGGGACCTCGGACCCCTCACCCCATGCCGCCCATCTCAGAGCCAGATCCCCGGCCAGCTGCGAGCCGCGTGGGGGAGACGGAGTGCCCAGCCTCGACTGGCCCTGACAGTCCTGGTCTCAGTGTCCGCGCTCTGCTCAAGTTCGGCCCGTGCCGTGGCCCCAAAAGCGCCCCCCAATGTGCAAGAGGCTGGGGGGGGGGCTCCTTGGCAGGGCTCCTGACCCAGGCAGCCCGGGGAGGCCCGGGCCCCGCTGCTGGGTCCCCTGGCCCCGTCTGCCGGCCCCGCCCTGCTGTCCCTGGAGCTGGGAGCCGGCTGCAGGAAAATGTGAGTGTCAGCACTGTGCTGCCACATTCCTGAGGCCTCCCTCCTGGCCTGGGAGCCACCACCAACTCCCTCGTCGAACCCGAAAAGCCCCGCTGGTGGGTCCAGGCCCCGTCCTGCGGCCTCTGCACTCGCTGCAGCTTTCATCCCGGGAACACCCTCCTGCCAGCCGCTGGCTTGGCCGCCCTGAGGCCCCAGCCAAGCCAAGGCTTTCAAGTGCATTCCCAGGAGGCCCCCGGGGCTGTCACCGCCTCCAGCGGGCTGGGTATTTTGGGGGACGTCCCCTAAGTGAAAACAGGGCAGGAATGCTGGAGGCCGGCACCATGTCCCCAAGGCTTGGGTGCGGTGCTTTGAGTTGGGCAGAGAAGAGAAGGGGGGGTTCAGCAAGCAGGGGACAGCAGAGAGGGACTGGGGAGGGGGAGCGGCAGATGCCCTTGAGGGCAGCGGCAGGAAGAGAGGGGCCAGCGAGGGGCGAGGGGCCCGAAGGCCATCAGAGCCCTCTGGAGCAGCCGTCCACAGCCCAGCACCCTCCTTGCCACCCCGCTCACGCTCCGCAAAGCTTTCCCTCAGCCGTGGACTGGGCCGTGGTATTCTGAGGCCTATGTGGTGCAGGACCAGGATGAGGGCTGATGGGGTGCCAGACTCGCCGCCCCACCTCCGGCACAAGCCTGCTCGGCCCCGTCCTCCAGAAGGAGCGGCATGTCGTCTGTGCCTGCCGGCCCTGGTGGTCTCCTCTCCGCCCACGGCTCCCCACGGGCCCTACGGGGGCCCGCGTGGCTCAGGAGGAGCCAGAAGCAGAAATCCAGGCCCAGAGGAAACCAGTCAGAGGCCCTCCCCCCGGCTAAGGAGCTCCGCGGATCCCTCTTTGGCAGAGCCAGCCCCGCAAACACACTTCCCGGGGCCCGGCGGGGGTCGCACATTCGGCAGAGGGAGCAGCCGGAGTGAGGACATGGAAAGCCACCGAGCCCCAGGGTGAGGGTCCCTGCCCCTCTGACGTGGGCGAACCGCATCGGCCCCTGCCCTCCCCTGCCCTGGCCTGGTCCTGCCCGGGTCCCCTGTCGGGAAGCTTTGCTTGTTTTCCTCGATGTCCCTGAGCCTCACAGAGCATCGGGCACCCCATGTGTCCCCAGCCCCGAGGGCTTTCCTGAGCACAACTGCTCACAATTACCCCTGACCTGCCTCTCGATGGGGGCAAGGGAGTGCTCACTGAGGCTCTGGGAGCTGGGCAGACCCTGAGGCCGCCTGCCCAGGGAGCGCTGGAGCCATCTTGCCCCCCGGGAAGCCGCCCAGCTGCTCCTCAGAGCCCCGAGGTGGGCATCGTACCCATAGCCTCTCTCCCAGGGCAGCAGCAGAACAGAGAAGGGGCCTTTGTCCAGCCCTGTGGAAGGACCCAGAGACCTCCCAGAGCTGCCCCTGGCGCCGCCCGGGGCCCACTAGGCCACCCGGGCAGAGGTGGTTAATGAACCCACCCCAACTGGGCCCAATACAATGGCACGTTGTGTGGCCTGTCGGGGCAGTCTTCGTGCTCACCCGTCAGGGTCGTCGCTGGGGACATGAGGCTAATGGGTGCAACCCGCCACCATGGGCGCCGTGGGCCAGCTCAGGGGGACACGGCCGTGGGACCCCCGGGAGCGATGACCTCCCATCTGAGAACACAGTGCCCTCAGTCACCCGCCGATGCGGGGGGGTGGGCCCCAGAAGGGTGACATGAGCAAGGGGGCACCACAAGACGCCGCGGACACGGGGGCAGCGGGACCGGTGGCTGCTGCCCTGCCTGGCCCCTCACGGCTATGACCTTGAGCCGACCCCTCAGGGCCTTGGTCTACGCATCCCTACAGTGGGTCACAGCACACTCTGCCTCCCCACCCCCAGGCTCATGGGGGTGACCATGTGAAATGAAGGCAGGAGAATCGCCCAGAAACTCTGTTGCGCAGGAAGAAGATAAGGTTTGATCTGAGAAGCAAGGAGCCCACTGATAAGCTCAATGTCAAGGTTTCTGCCTCCAAACACCCCTTGGTTAGAGGAGAGCTGGACCAGGCCCCACACCGTGACCTCGGGAGCCACAGTTTCCCTCCAGAAGCTGGTTTCCTCGGCTGTGAAGTCAGGAGTTCAAGGCTCCCGGGTTCTGCCACCCCCCGGAGATGGACGGCCACTAGAGTCAGGCCTGAAGTGGACACGAAGGCCCCGATGTGGGCTGAGCGGAGCGGTTGCCCTCCCTGGCCCAGCAGCACGCAGGGCCCCGGAGGCAGGAGCTCAGCCACCGGGACAGCCCGAGGCAGCTTCCCACAGGCCTTCGGAGGCGGTATTTTTAGCCCTGGAGCCCGAGGCTCCTCGAGTTAAGAATAACCCCAGGCAGTGGGAAAGCGGGCGGCGGTGGGGGTGGGCAGTGCTGCGGCAGGCCGCGCTGAGCACCCCGCAGAGGTCCTCCCTGGGGCCTCCCCCGGGGCCAGCCTAGAGAGTCCAGCGGACAAAACCCGAACGGCAAAGTCGAACTTGAAAGGTTTCTGCAGTCGCTGCCCCAGAGGGGCCATGACCAGGAAAGAGAGTGGCAGGCTTCAGGGCGCCCCGGGGACCCCCCCGCCTCCTGGCGGACAGCGGGCGGGAGCCGGCTCTCCGCCTGGTCCTCCGCACACAGGGGCCCCGCACGCTCAGTGAGTGACAGGGTGTGCTCCCGGGGCGGGGGTGTGGGGCCGGAGTGGGACTGTGCCCTGATCCCCCCAGACGGCTCTAAGGCTTGGGCCACAGGGTGTACACAGTTGACATTCAGCTCTCAGTAAAGACAAAGAACCTGCAAAACCAAGCATGTGCCAAAAGTCACAGGGATGGCCTTTCCTCCAGTTCCTCCTCGGCTCTGAAGCCTCCCATGGCTCCCCAGTGCCTGCAGCAGCTGGAAACACGATGAGTCCGTGACTCTTCCCAGAGCAGACTCCCCTGGGAGGACAAGGAAATTAAAGCAGGTGATAGCACAGAGAGCCCCTAAATGTGGACGACTTGGGAGGCCAGAAGTGTAGTCAAAACTGCTTCCCACCACAGGGCAGCAGGGGGTCAGGACACAGTCCAGGGGCCAGGGGTCCTCGAGGCCTGCAGGGCCACTGACACTGAAACCCGCTGCCACCGATTGCTAGGGGCTCCCTTGGGCCCTGGAAGCACCCAGGCACCCCGCTGACACAGGCGGCCGGAATGTGGGAGCCACGGATGCAGGACAGGCCTGGAACACAGCCAGGGCTTGGTGAGCCCTCCTCCTTTCTTAGCTGATCTCAGCTCAGAGCAGGGGCTCTCCAGCCCCCCAACCCGCCTCTCCTCAACCCCTGCGACTCTGCCCAAACTGGGCCTCCCTCTGGAATTCATTCATTCATTAGCTCACTCTGTAGCCAGCCACGCATCCGATTTTCTATCCACATTTTCTGGGCACCTGCTGTGTAGCAGCTGCTTGAGACATGAAGACACTGAAGCCCCCAGGGCTTGATCTCCAGAAGCCTCTGGTTTGGGGGAAGACAAGCCAGGAGACGGAGAGCACCCTGCCCCGTGAGAGTTGATATTAAAGGCACAAGAGGAAAACCGGCAGGGCCCGGAGGGTTTGGTTAATGGCTCCAGGGGTAGAGGGTGGGGGTTGGGGACACAGCCCAGGGCAGGAGCACCTTCGGGGTACAGCAGGGACAGTTGGTTGGCTGCACCTGTGAAGTTCTTGTAGCCAGCACCGTCCCCTTCTGTCTCTGCAAGCCCACTTCCCAACCTAAACTTGGACTCTGAAAGCATCTTACTCACCCCAGGATCCAAAGACCCTGGGCTAGCCAGCCCTCTGGAAATGTCGCTATGTCAGTGAATGAAGGAACAAATTGCTTGCTCCAGAAGTCTCCTGGATAGTGGCGCTAGCCCAGGGCAATTTTCAGAGTCAGAGGGCAGTCAGGGGGTTGTGACCTCCCGGCAGCTGGGGTGCAGCGTTCCCACCCTGGCTCAAAGACCCACCCCTCTCTCCTGCAGCCTCTGCCTGCCTCCAGTCCCTCTCTCCGAGGCAAGTCCTTACCTGCCGGACACCTCTCCAGTGGACACCTCTCCAGTGGTCACTCCAGGGTCCCTGGGTAAGCAAAGCTGATAGGAACCCTGCCTGGCGTCCTGTGCACCATGTGGCAAGCAATGGGGCAAGAAGTGAGCAGAGCCAGAGAGACCCAGAGCTTTGGGAAGTGATTTAGGAAGCGATCACAGGGAAAGGATGCCCAGCAGAAGGAAGAGTCCATGCAAAGGCCCTGAGGCAGGAGCACAACTGGAGGGTTAGAGCAACAGCAAAGAGCCCCATGCGGCTGAAGCAGAGGAAAGCACAGGGATGGGCAGGTCATGCTGGACCGCTCAGCTGCTGCGAGGACTTGATGCCGCTCTGAGTTGGGCCAGAACCTGTGGAGGACTGGGTCTCGTGTCTTTACAAAGGACCAGCCTGGCTGCTGGGTTGAGAATGGGCCGGAAGGGGCAAGGCTGGCAGCCGGAGGCCGATAAGGAGGCCGGGGCACCCTTCTTGCTCCAATATAGGCCATGAGAGAAGCCAGGAGCAGAACGTCCAGGGCAACACTGCGTCCACGCCCGGGAGGCCCATGACATCCCAGCAGGTGCAGGCCAAGTCCCCAGTGGTAAAGCAGGGAAAGTGGCCACACCCCAGACTGTCCCCATGCACCCTGTGGGCAGCCCTTCCCATCCCGTCTGTCGGGTCCGGCTCAGTATCACTGAGCATGCTACTATGTTCAACCGGGAATCGCATCACCTCTCGTGGCTCTGCGCATGGTCTATCAACTAGTTTCGGTTGAAGGGCTGTGTTAGAGCCGTCGGCAGAGGAGCTTATCCTAATTTTATATTTGCTCTGTTTCTGTAACTTAGAATAAACGGGATTTCAGCAAATGGGGAATCCGAGGGAAACTCCTTTCAGGGGAGTGTGTCGCTGTCATTGGTGGGAGCCGGTAAGCCACGTGGGGGCTCCAATTCATTTTTTTAAATTAGTAGAATATTTCTTAGAACAGTTTTAGGTTTACAAAAAATCTGAACAGAAAGCACAGAGTTCCCACCTGCCTCCTCTCCATCCCCCCTTTCCTCTAGTGTTAACATGCATTTGTATGGCTTGTTTGTTACAAATGATGAACCCATATTGATACATTGTTACGAACTGAAGTCCAAGGCGGACACCTGGGCTCAGGCTTAGTGTAGCCCATTCTGTGGGGCTCCCCAGGTGCACAGTCTGTGTCGGTCACTACAGCGGCCCACAGAGTACTTTCCCCGCCCTAAGAGTCCTGCGTTTTCCACCTGTTCATCCTGCCCTCCCCGCCCCGCCCCATCCTGGCAACCACTGATCTTTTTACTGTCTCCATACTTTTGCTTTACCCAGAATGTCATATTCTTGGAATCGCGCAGGATGAAGCCGTTCAGATTGACTTCTTCCACCATCATATGCATTTCCGGTTCCTCCACGACTTTTCACGGCTTGGCGGCTCACTTCTCATCCGTGCTGAAGAACGCCCCCATCGTCTGGATGGACCACGATTTCTTTACCCAACCACCTGCTGCAGAACGTCTTGGTTGCTTCCAATATCGGGCAAATGTGAGCAAAGCGGCTCTAAACAGACCTACATCATGCCTCGTTACGCTTCTGGTGGCATGCGGGGGGAGATCTTCAACCCTCAAAGGGCATTTGTACGGACCCAAGTTCGGAGGCCACAGGGCTCCCAGGGCAGCGAGAGGCCAGGGGGTGTGCAGAGAGCTTTCCGAGAAGGGGAGCTGTCCAGCAGCAGGGGGGACAGGGGCAGCTCAGGACACCTCAAGGAGCCTCCCCCTGGCATCGTGCCTTCCCCTCTCCACTGAGGTCCGAGCAGAGGCCAAGGAAACCAACAAGGACACTGGTCAGGAGTCTTTCACTCTGGGGAAAAAGCAGGAGACCCCAGTGTTCCCAGACTCTGGAACATGGCAGCACTTCTCTTGTGGAAACACCATTCCTCTGTCCCCTCGCTGTGCTCAGTGGCTGTGGTCACCCAGGGCGGGTGTCACCTGATAGGCAGCCCGAGGGCAGGAGGTCAGGCTCCTTCATCGCTGCCCGCTCCCCACTCCAGACAGAGTGCCGGCCTGGAGCAGGTGCGGGCTGAGCCTGCCCCGCTCCCGCAGAGGGGCCCCTTGTCCCCACCCCACACCCACTGCCCCTGCCCGGCCTGGAGCGCAGGAGACGACGCAGGTGGGCGCGGAGCCGAAGCTAGCCCGGGGCCGGGCCTGCCGCCTCTCCTGCTGCGGGGCCTTCTCCCAGCAGGGTCATCCGTGCCCGTCTGAGTCAGCCGCGCACGCAAACAGGAAGAGCCGGGACGAGATCCTCCACCTTCCTTCCATTGTCATCGTCCAATTGTTCTGCACGCGGCGACGCCATCCGGCCGCTTCCCTGGCGCTCCTGTGCCGTGGCCGGCCGGGCCCACGCCCACGGGGGAGTCGAGGGAGCAGGGGACGCCCAGCTTTTCCGCAGAGCACGGGCCATGGCAGCGTGCTGCCGGATACATGGAAAGACCTTGACTGCAACCTGATCTTTTAGGGCAAACCCAGGGGGCTTCCCAAGGCCACGGGCCAAGAGGGGAGCCGGGGAGGATGGAAAGGGCTCCTCGAAATGCCTGTGACTTACAGAGTGACAGGCAGCTGGGAGACACAGGGTAACCGCCCTAACACAATGACAGGGGGCCTTGGCAAGTGGGGCTTCTTGGAGCAAAACAGCCCCAAGGCCCCGTGGGTCTTGGCCCTTCTGAGAGCTAAGTGAGCTAGGACGAGGGGGCGACCGGACGCCAGGATTGCCGCACCCAAGAAAGAGCCACGTGGAGAGCAGCAGGGTCCCCAGCGCTCCCGCCTCCAGCAGCGAACAGTGGACAGGAGGCTGTGAGGCTGCGATGGGACTGACTTACCGGGGAAGGTTTCCCAGCCTCGCCACACGGCTGTGAAGTCCACAACATACCACCGGCCCCACACGCTGTCCCCTAACCCCCGGCTGGGAGAAGGCCCTCTGGAAAGCCCTGGATGGTCAAAGAATGTGTCCCTTGCCTCACTGGCTCCACGGACCGGCACACGTGCACATTCAGGTGTGCACGTGCTCACGTATACAAACACCCACCTGCGTTTCTGCGTGTGCACACGGAGGCTGCTGGGGAACGTCTTCCCCGATGAGTCAGCGCGTCCCGATCTCCCGTAGAATCTGTGGGACCAATGGGGGCAGGTTTCCCCACCTGCAAAAGTGACCAGTGGACCTCCTGGCAACAATTTGAGGTTTCCAGTCTCCATCAGCCAGATGTTGTGCCACCAGCAGACACCTTCTCCTAAGACCCCACTGCCCACACCTGCCACCTGCCACTCGTGGGCCTCCAGGAGCTCTGCAAACATCCAGAGGAACACCCGGCCGGGGAGATGGGGCTGGCGGGTCCTGCAATCCAAACATCTCCAAGGATGTGGGCTCAAGTCCCAGCTCAGGCATCTTTATCCTCACTTCTCACTTCAAGAGACCCGACCTAAAGCACTTCCTGGGGACGATGTAGACTCAGGGAAGGAAAGAGAGGAGGCAGAGCTTCGTGACAAGGATAGCTGGGGTACCAGGAGTGGTTGAGATGATGATGCTGATGGCCTCAAGAGCATGAGGCACCTGGCTCTGACCCTCCTCCAGGGCTCTGAACTTGAGGCTAGCTGAATCAAATTTTGGTGACCAGGGCCCTAAGCCCCTGCAACACCAGCTGACTTTTCCTGGATGACCAAGGGGGGCTACTGTTGGGTAGGGAAGAGGGCTGGTCCAGAATCTTTCAGCTGCAAGTGCAGAAAGTCAACTCAAACTGCCCTGCAAGAGGGCAATTGAGGAAGACCAGCTTCAGGGATAGCTGGTTCAAGGAACCCATCTCCAGAACTTGGTGTCTCTTTCCCACTGTCCCCCAGGTCTGCTTCCCTCCATGTTGGTGCCACTCTCACATGGACTCAATCCTCTCTTTTTTCTTTCTGGTCCAAGCAAATGAGGGCTTATTGCTCCTAAGAGTTTGGACCCAAGTCGTGCGGCTATCCCTCACTGGTCCTTAGTGCCCCAGCATAGGTCAAGCGTCCATCTCTGGACCTAGGGACAGAGTCAGCTCCACCGAATTCTGGGACTGATTTTCACCCATGAAAATCTGGGTGTTATGGTCAGAAGAAGCTGGAACTGATGTGAGCAGCCAACATCATGGGTATCTATGACTGGTGCAGAGGCTGACAGATGGGGATTCTGGAAGCAAGGCGGAGTAGAATTCTGGTCCCGGCTCTTTCTGGTTGACCTGAGCCCGTGCCCTGAGTCTCTTAGCCAAAGCCCGTGTGTGGACGTGCCCCAGTCACCCTGGGCTTGCTGCAAGGCTGCTTCTGATGACCCACTGCTGTACAACAAACAGCCCCAACCTTGAGGATGCATAACAGCCCCCACTGCTCCGTCATCGTGGATTTTGGATAATTAGGGTGAGGTGCAGCTATGATGTTTGCCTCTGCTCTGAGTCGTTTGAGCCCCAGCTGGGCGGACCTGAACAGGTGGGCCTGGAACCCTCTGGAGCCTTTCACTCATGTGTCTGGTGCTCAGACTGGGGTGACCCGCGGGTACGGCTTAGCGGGGGCCATTGGCTGGGGCATCTGGGGGCATGGTTGGTTGGACACCCGACTCTTGATTTCAGCCCAGGTCATGGTCTCAGGGTCATGGGATCGAGCCGCACATCAGGCTCTGCGCTCAGCAGGGAGTCTGGTTGGGTTTCTCTCTGCCCCTCCCCCTGCTCGCTGGCATGCTCTGTCCTTCTCAAATAAATAAATAACTGTTTTAAAAATAAAAATAAAATAGGTGACCACGAGGCTCAAATAGCATAATCCAGTGGTTCTCAGGGCGGGGTAAAGGGGACTTTTGCCCCCAGGTGGCATGTGGGAATGACTGTCACTGTGGTCTGAGCATTTGTGCCCCCGCCCCAATGTTGAGAACCTGAGGTGGGGCTTCTGGGGTGGGATCAGAGTCCCTATAAAAGAGGCCCCAGCGCTCCCTATCTGCTTCTGTCCAATGATAACACAGCAAGAAGTCAGCCGTCTGCAACCCGGAGGAGGGTCCCACCAGAAGCCAACTGTGCCAGAGCCCTGACCTAGAACTTCCAGCCTCCAGACCCATGAGCAATGGACTTCTGTTGTGGGCAAGCCGCCCTGTGGTTCTCAGTATCCCAGAAGGCCAGAGGCCCCTGGAGACATGTGGTTGTCACCACGGGCTGAGAGTGGGCGGAGGGGGTGACGCGCCTGGCATCCAGTGGGCAGAGCCCCCACAGCCCGTGGTGCTCAGCACAGCCCCCACAGAGGACGATCCAGCCCCCAAGTCAGTGGATGGATGTTTGGGCGAATGGAGGCGGACCTCCCACGGGGTCCCTCTGCCAGCCAGCCATAGGGCGCCTTCCGGAAGGTCTGCAGGGCTACGACGTGGCAGGAGGGCTGTCGCAAGCGGCGTCACCACCCTCCCTGCTGGGGACATGAGCTCCTCGGGAGGACACAGAGACTCAAGCGTGGAGCTTGGGGGGGTGGGAATGCCGGGCCCCAGCCCCCCGTCCCCGCTCTGCCGCTCGAGCCTTGTGACCTCCATGAGTCACTTCCTCCCTCGAGGCCTTCCTTTACTCACTGGTGTCGGGAGGGAGTGTGCTAGTGCAGCCAGGACGATGGTCGGCGCCCGCAGAGACCCGGGTCCCACAATTTGCTTGACCCCAGGATGGTGGTGTTTGCGCCCTGGGAACATCCAGCCAGAGGAGCCCTGGATTATTTACAGGGTACTTGGGTTTTCTCGATTTCCTCTCTTTTTGCCCTTCTCCCCACCCCACAACCCAACCCACCCTGGGTTTCCATTGAAATGCCAGCCAGACGGATGGCGACAAAGGCAGCCCCAAACCCCAGCCTTCCGGGGCCCGCTCCCCGCAGCGGCCCGAGGGGACCAAGCCAGGCGTACATTGTTCCATTTTTGGAATTCTTCGGGAGTGAGCGCAGCTCCGGCTGTCAACAGAGCTCTGTTCCCAGAGGCTGGGCCCGCAAAGGAGAGAGGGCGCGCTATTGTCCGGCCGGGCCGCGGGCCGCGGGAATGTGCCGGGGATGCCGGCCTGCGTGGCCCGGCCCAGAGCCGGCCTTTGTGTGCCCACGCCGGACAGCCCGGCCACCCCATAAATAACAATGAGCTCACTGCCTCCAGGGACTAGGATTCCAGCCCGGGACGGGTGGGGAGCAGGGCGGCCACGTCTCCCCACGACGCCCAACAGGGTGGGGTCCTCACCCACAGGTAGATGGCTTCGACTGTCTGGGGCCAGCGGCTGCCCCACCGGCAGGGCTGGGGACCTTGGCACCAATGGCTGCTGTGAATCTGCCCATGCCCACGGGGCACCCCAGGACGGCCACACCAGCTCGGCCCGCGCTCTGCTCCTCGGTGGCAATGGGACCACGGGAGACGTTCATACAAGCCCCAGCCGAACGGTTACGGCCAACGTCACGGCGAAAGTCATGCTGATGGTAAGGACGAGGATGGTGCCTCCCCTCTGAGGTGCTCCTCCTACACCCACCGCCCCAACTGCAAGATCGACCGGGGCATCCGACCAACTCCCCGGCCGGCCCTCTCAAAAGCAAGGACAGTGTCGCAGCTGAGAGGAGCTGAGGAGACGTGACAATGGACGGGAACGGGTCCTGGGCGTCCTGCGCTGCGGAAGAGAAACGGAAGATCAGGTAAGTGCCGCAGGAGGCCGGAGGAAGCAGGGGCTCAGATGACAGATGCCGCGTAGACACGGCTGCTGGTCATCGGAAGCCCCGCGGCTCTACGCCGACGCGGTCCTGAAATGGAAAGTGTCCATGAAGAGCTCGTTCTCGTGAGGGGCCTGGAGCAGGTGCTCCGTGAACGGGCGCTCTGGCTCGGCGCACCCCCGGTCACTCTAGACGCGGGGCACGGGACGGGAGCCCCTTACGTCTGCACAGCAGGTACGAACCCGAGCACCCCGCTCTGCGGAGAACAGGAGATGCTCACATGCCTCGTGGGGGGAGAAGCCGTGGATTCGGGCCGTGCCAGCCTGCGGCGAGTCGCTGACCGTCCCCTCTTGACCGCAGGGCCTCGGACGGGCAGGAGCCTCCTCTCAAACCAGACAACACTGCCTTCCTCTCAGGGTTGCTGTGGGGTGACAGGAAGGCCCAGGGTGTCCCAGGGGCTCGCACAACTGCTCCCTCCTGTGACCAGAGACCGTGCAACTCGGGCCGAATCCAGAGGCTTCTCTGAGCCCACCAGTGACCCGCCTGCCATCCCCAGTTCCCTTGCCCTTCAACCCCCGCCCGGTTGGCCTCAAAGGGTGGCAGCAAGACCTTACAGGCCTAACGGAACTTGCTTCCCACCAGACAGTGGGGCACGACACACAGTCGATCACATTTGTGGCAGCCAGGTGGTAGAAGCAGGGCCCCGTGAGCCCACCTGTGTCACAAGAGGACTCACCCCAGCGAGCACCTCCTGAGCCCCAGCTCAGTGACCAAGGCCGCCAGGACACTCCCATGGCTTCACCCGCAGGGGCTGTACTGTCCCATCACAGGGCAGGGGACTGAGGACTGCAGGGGCTGATCACTGGTCCAAAGTCACAATCACTTAAACCTGTGACTTGAGACCAGTGTTTTCACTCACCATGTCTAAGCTCCCCAGAGAGGGACAGTGACCAACCCAAGGCCACGCAGCTCACAGAGGCCGAGTCAGCATCAAACCCACCTTTAGGGAATTGTCTGTGTCTCTGTCTGTGTCTCTGACCAGCCCCCCAAGCAGACAGAGCTTCCGCCAGCACCTATTGTGCTAGATGGATGGATGGATGGATGGATGGATGGATGGATGATGGATGGATGAGCAGATGGGTGGTTGGATGGGTAAGTGGACAGATTAATGGATGGATGGGTGGGTAGGTGGATGGATGGATGGATGAATGGTTGGATGGATGGATGGATGGATGGATAGATGGATAGACAGATGAACTAAAGGATGGATGGGTGAATGGGTGAGCAGATCAATGCATTTGTTGGGTTTTGGAGGATGGGGCTGGATGGAAGCTCATCAGCCTCCACTCGGTTATGTTCTCCCCCTTGACAAAAGAGATGATCTCTGGGATCATTATTGAATTACCTTGTACTGGGGAGGTGAGGATTATCGTAAAGGACTAACTTACCTCCAAATGATGCCATCAACACTGGCAGCTGGGATCACT
Organism: Martes martes; assembly: GCF_963455335.1. Taxonomy (NCBI): domain Eukaryota; kingdom Metazoa; phylum Chordata; class Mammalia; order Carnivora; family Mustelidae; genus Martes; species Martes martes. Next base: position 3,847,175 of record NC_137898.1, on the reverse strand, counting down.
TCCAAATCAGGACTGTCCATGTTCCTGTGCACTCTGAAATCCCCTGCTCAGTGTGGAAAGCACCAGAATCCCGGGGATTTTTCTAAAGCGGATTTTATGTTGCCAGTGCAAAAGAGCCGCCATCATATACAAGTAGTCAGAGGAGAATTTCCAGAGCAGAGCAGCTGTGACCTCCAGAATTGAGAGCTCCCTCCAATTTCTCAGGCTAGCTATCACATGACCACCTGCCTCGCTGACCAACCCCACTATCCAGGAGTGAGAGGTGCCATATCCTAAAAAGGTCCCAGCTTTGCTGTTTAGGACAACACTTTCCACAGAAACAGCCCTTACTAGGAGGCTCCAATTGTCCACCCCATTACCTGCCTGTCACAAGTGCAGAGGCCTGGAGGGCTCATCTCTGTTGTGCTCAAAAATGACAGGACCCTGAAGAGCTCAGCAAGGTCACTGGCCTGGCCACTCCTCACATCCCCACCTCAACACCCTTCCCTCCCTGTTCTTGGGGTTTCTCTTCTTAGCCCAATCCCTAGGGCTGGGGTGGAGGGTGGGATCTTCGAGATCTGACAAAATATCAACACGCAGTGATCCTCAAATGCATGTGCTAGTAAGTAGAGAGTCGGGTTACAAAGCAGCATGAGCAATAGAATCCCGATTTTGTTAATCTCTATCTCTATCCAACCATCCATCCATCCAACCACCCATCCATCCATCCATCCACCCATCCATCCATCCAACCATCCATCCACCCATCCATCCATCCATCCATCCATCCAACCATCCATCCATCCATCCATCCATCCAACCATCCATCCACCCATCCATCCATCCATCCATCCATCCATCCAACCATCCATCCACCCATCCATCCATCCATCCATCCATCCAACCATCCATCCATCCATCCATCCATCCATCCAACCATCCATCCATCCATCCATCCACCCATCCATCCATCCATCCATCCAACCATCCATCCATCCATCCATCCACCCATCCATCATCCAACCACCCATCCACCCATCCATAGAGACAAAGACTGGAAGACCGTAGATAGGAGGGTCCTGCCACCCTACAGGACCTCCATGGAGTCAGCCTCACAGGCTCCGCTCCTGCTGTAGGGTCTCCAGCACCGCCCCGGGCAGGAAGCAAGCCGGCTGAGTGTGCAGCTATATCCTGAAGCTCAAGACAGGTATAAACCACGAGGCCACATCACGCTGATGGTCTCCTCTGCTTGGAAGGGCCTGTTCATCAGCTTTCTGCCGGCCCAACCACGGTGGAGAAGGCAGCTTGTCTCCCCAAAAGGTTTGGCATGGGCTCTTCCGGGATGGCAGGTGATTTTCCCTTTCGTCTTTGTATTTTTCTGCAATTCCCATCTTTCTCCAGCAAGGTGTGTATCATTTTTATCATCAGAAAGAGAACACAACGTGTTTAACCTGTGTCAGTGCAGTAGGGGAACTGCTGTCCCCCGGGGACATCTTCCAGGGTCTGTGCCTTATCACTGCTGGGGATGGAATGGGTGTTTCTCAACCAGGCTGCTGTGGACATTTGAAGCTCGGTCGTTCTTTGTTGGGGGCAAGCATGGAGGCTGTCCTGTGCATAGTAGAGTGTTTAGCTCCTCCAGGTCATTAACACCCACTACCTGGGTTGTGACAAAGGAACAAGTCTTCCAACATTGCCAAATGTCCCCTGGTGGGGGTGGGGTGTAGGGGCATCACCACAGGTTGAGAAAGACTGATCTGGATAAAAGGTTTTCTAGAACCTTACAGGTGTGACCTGGGGCAAATCCTTGAGCCAGCAGAACTTAATGCAAGGCTCGCTCCCATTCCTCAGACCTACCCATATTCCACACCCCTCCCTGGGCACTGCAGCCTCCTCACTGCCCCCACCCGTGTCCCCATCACAGTGAATGTCAAACCCACAAAACTTAAAAGTGTTTTTGATTATTTGGACGTTCTGGCTTCGTGGAGCCAAACCCTGGGTGATTAGAAATAAGTGTATGTCTAAACACCACTGTGAAATTTTTACTGCTATGGGGTGCCGCACAGAGACAGTGGCGGCTCGGTCTCTTCTGAGGTCATTCCCAAGGCGGACAGAGCCCAGGGCGAGCTGCCCTCTCCCGCAACGGACTCCACAGGAATTAAACTCCTCGGGTGTAACTTTCCTCTCAAGCACCGTTTTTCTCTTACCTATTTTTGGAAAGACTTGGTCCCTTCCTGAGCCTACAGGAGCCCTCAACGGGTCCAGCAGAAGCCCACGGTGGGGCTGTCCCACCCGGTGACACTCTGTGCCTCCTCAGCTGTGGGGCAGAGGCTGCAGCTTTCCCCTCCCCCCACTGGTCCTCAGCTGTGTGCTCTGGGTGGGACCTTGCTGGGGACCCTGAACCTTCTGCTTTCCCGAATGCAGGTGCGCTTGTCCACCTACGGTGCGCTCCAGCCATATCCTAGGGTCTGGGGCAGCCTGCCCAGGAGATCTTTCCTCTCAAGGTCTAGTCATTTTGAACCCAGAAGAAACCAAACTGGAGTTGAGTGAATGAGGCACAAAGGTGAAGAAAGGCAAAGCACAGGGAGGAAAAGTTCTGGAACTTCTTGGTGGCCCTTCACCAACAGGGTGCACGCAGGGAGATGCAGAGGACTGACCACGTCACCAAGGGCTTGGAAGCTGGGCTTTACTCGGCAGACCACACACCCAGCAGTGACAAGATAAGCCAATGGGGTAGGAAGAAAGAGTACACATTTATTTTTATTTTCTCATACTTAAAAAAAAAAACAGCTTTATTGAGACATAATTCACATACCATACAATTCACCCATTCAAAGTGTACAATTCTGTGGTTTTTAGTATATTCACAGAGTTGTGCAACCGTCACCAAGATCTAATTCTGGAACATTCTCATCACCCCAAAGAGAAACCCCATCCCCACTGGCAGTCACTCCACATCCGCCTCCCTGGCAGCCGCTAACCTCCTGTCTATCTCTCTGGATTTGCCTATTCTGGACTTCTGGTGTCATCGGAATCGTATGCTATGTGGTCTTTCCTGACTGGCTTCTCTCACTTTGCATCACGTGTTCAAGACCCCTCCATACAGAAACACGTATTGGTGCTTCATCCACTTTAAGGCGGAAAAATATTCCACTGTATGGATACATCAGAGTCTGTTTACTCATTCCTCAGCTGATGGCCTTTTAGGGTTGTTCACACTTTCTGGTTATTAAGCTGGTGTGAACATTCACGTACGACGTTTCTGTGGATGTCTGCTTTCATTCCTTTGTACATATACCAAGGAGTAGAGTTGCTGGATCACACACTGCACCATGTTGAACATTTTGGGCACCTGCTAAACTATTTTCGGAACCGAGTGTGGTATTTTACATTCTCACTCGCAGTGGATGAGGGCTCCAATTCCTCTACCTCCTCACCAACACTTGCTATCGTCTGCCTTTTTTTTTTTTTTTTTTAATTACAGTCATCCTAGTGGGCGTGAAGTGGTGTGTTATCGTGTGGTTTTGGTTTGCATTTCCCTGATGATTAATAACACTGAACATCTTCTCATGGGCTCTCTGGCCATTTGTATCTCTTCTTCGGAGAAGTGTCTGTTCAAACTCTTTGCCCATTTTTAATCGGGTTGTCTTTAAGAGTTCTTGGTGTATTCTGGATACCAGATGCCTGTCAGATAGAGGATTGGTAAATATTTTCTCCCATTCTATGGGTTGTCTTTTCACTTTCTTGCTGGTGTCCTCAGATGTACACAAGTTTTAATTTTTATCAAGTCCCATTTACCTAATTTGTTACTTGTGCTTTTTGTGTCATTTCTAAGAATACAAGGTCACAAAGATTTACTCTGATGTTTCCTTCTAAGACTTCTATGGTTTTAGCTCTCACTTCTATGTCTTTGACACATTTTGAGTTAATTTCTGTGTATTACATGAGGTAGGAGTTCAAATTTAATGTTTTGCTTGTGATATCCAGTTACTGCAGGATATTTGTTGAAAAGACTTATCTTCCCCCCGGATGATCTTGACAGCCTTTTTGAAAATCAGTTGACCATATTCACAGGGTTTATTTCTGGACTGCCTATTCTGTTTCGCTGATCTATAAGCCTACCCTCATGCCAATGTTGCACTGTCTGATTACTGTGGTTTTGTAGCAAGTTGAAATCAGGAAGTGTTCTAACTTTGTCCTTTTTTCAAGACTGTTGGGCTATTTTGGGTCCTTGGCATTGCCATATGAATTTTAGGATCAGTTTGTCAATTTCTGCAAAAAAGCCAGCTGAGAGCTTGGCAGAGATTACAGTGAATTTGCAGATCAATTAAGAGTTTATTATCTTCTTAAAAATATCAATCTATGATAATAATAAATATTTGTAATAAAATATTTGATCCATGAATACAGGCTGCCTTTTCATTTACTTAAGTCTTTTTAAGTTTCTTTTTTTAAAAAAGATTTTATTTATTTATTTGAGAGAGAGAGCACAAGCCAGGAGGTGGAGGGGCAGAAGGAGAGGGAGCAGCAGACTCTCTGTTGAACAGGAACACTGGATTCAGGGCTCGATCCTAGGACCCTGAGATCATGACCTGAGCTGAAAACAGACACTTAACCAACTGAGCCACTCAGGCGCCCCGAGTTTTCAGAGCACAAATTTTGCTCTTCTTTTGTTAAATTCTTTCTCAAGTGTTTTATTCTTTTTGATACTCCTGTAAATGGAATTGTTTTCTTTTTTTTTCTTTGTATTTTATTTTTATTTTGGGGGGGTCTGCATTTTTTAAAAATTTATTTTCAGCGTAACAGAATTCATTGTTTTTGCACCACACCCAGTGCTCATGCGATACGTGCCCTCCATAACACCCACCACCTGGTTCCCCCAACCTCCCACCCCCCGCCCCTTCAAAACCCTCAGGTTGTTTTTCAGAGTCCATATCTCTCATGGTTCACCTCCCCTTCCAATTTCCCTCAACTCCCTTCTCCTCTCCATCTCCCCTTGTCCTCCATGTTATTTGTTATGCTCCACAAATAAGTGAAACCATATGATAATTGACTCTCTCTGCTTGACTTATTTCACTCAGCATAATCTCTTCCAGTCCCATCTATGTTGTTACAAAAGTTGGGTATTCATCCTTTCTGATGGAGGCATCATACTCCGTAGTGTATATGGACCACATCTTCCTTATCCATTCGTCCGTTGAAGGGCATCTTGGTTCTTTCCACAGTATGGCGACCACGGCCATCGCTGCTATAAACATTGGGGGACAGATGGCCCTTCTTTTCACTACATCTGTACCTTTGGGGTAAATACCCAGTCGTGCAATTGCAGGGTCATAGGGAAGCTCTATTTTTAATTTCTTGAGGAATCTCTGCACTGTTCCCCAAAGTGGCTGCACCAACTTGCATTCCCACCAACAGTGTAAGAGGGTTCCCCTTTCTCCACATCCTCTCCAACACACATTGTTTCCTGTCTTGCTAATTTTGGCCATTCTAACTGGTGTAAGGTGGTATCTCAATGTGGTTTTAATTTGAATCTCCCTGATGGCTAGTGATGATGAACATTTTTTCATGTGTCTGATAGCCATTTGTATGTCTTCATTGGAGAAGTGTCTGTTCATATCTTCTGCCCATTTTTTTTATATGATTGTCTGTTTTGTGTGTGTTGAGTTTGAGGAGTTCTTTATAGATCCTGGATATCAACCTTTTGTCTGTACTGTCATTTGCAAATATCTTCTCCCATTCCGTGGGTTGCCTCTTTGTTTTGTTGACTGTTTCCTTTGCTGTGCAGAAGCTTTTGATCTTGATGAAGTCCCAAAAGTTCATTTTCGCTTTTGTTTCCTTTGCCTTTGGAGACATATCTTGAAAGAAGTTGCTGTGGCTGATATCGAAGAGGTTACTGCCTATGTTCTCCTCTAGGATTCTGATGGATTCCTGTCTCACGTTGAGGTCTTTTATCCATTTCAAGTTTATCTCTGTGTATGGTGTAAGAGAATGGTCGCGTTTCATTCTTCTACATATAGCTGTCCAGTTTTCCCAGCACCATGTATTGAAGAGACTGTCATTTTTCCACTGTATATTTTTTCCTGTTTTGTCGAAGATTATTTGACCATAGAGTTGAGGGTCCGTGTCTGGGCTCTCTACTCTGTTCCACTGGTCTGTGTGTCTGTTTTTATGCCAGTACCATGCTGTCTTGGTGATCACAGCTTTGTAGTAAAGCTTGAAATCAGGTAACGTGATGCCGCCAGTTTTATTTTTGTTTTTCAACATTTCCTTAGAGATTTGGGGTCTCTTCTGATTCCATACAAATTTTAGGATTATTTGCTCCAGCTCTTTGAAAAATACCAGTGGAATTCTGATCAGAATGGCATTAAAAGTATAGATTGCTCTAGGCAGTATAGACATTTTAACAATGTTTATTCTTCTGATCCAAGAGCATGGAATGGTCTTCCATCTTTTTGTGTCTTCTTCAATTTCTTTCATGAGTGTTCTGTAGTTCCTCAAGTACAGATCCTTTACCTCTTTGGTTAGGTTTATTCCCAGCCTTCCCGTTGAGATCAGGAACACAACAAGGATGGCCACTCTCACCACTCTTGTTCAACATAGTATTAGAAGTCCTAGCAACAGCAATCAGACAACAAAGAGAAATAAAAGGTATCCAAATTGGCAATGAAGAAGTCAAACTCTCTCTCTTCGCAGATGACATGATTCTTTATATGGAAAACCCGAAAGACTCCACCCCCAAACTACTAGAACTCATACAGCAATTCAGTAACGTGGCAGGATACAAAGTCAATGTACAGAAATCAGTGGCTTTCTTATACACTAACAATGAAAATACAGAAAGGGAAATTAGAGAATCGATTCCATTTACTACAGCACCAAGAACCATAAGATACCTGGAATTGTTTTCTTGACTTCCTTTTTGGATTGTTCATTGTGGGTAAGACACAGTTGGCTTTTGTGTATTGATCTTGTATCCTGCCACATTGCTGAACTTGTTCATTATTTTAGATCATTTTTTAATGAATTTCTTTGGAGTTTCATATCATCTGCAAACAGAGAGGACTTTACTTCTTATCCAGTCTGGATGCCTTTCATTTCTTTTTCTTGCCTAATGGTCCTGACTAGAGCCTCTAGCATGTTGTTGAACAGAAATGATGAGAGCAAATGCTCTTCCTTATTCCTGGTTATAGAGGAGAAGAATCCGGTTTTTCACCAGTAAGTATGATGGAAGCTGGAGGTTCTCTACAGGAGCCTTTATCAAGCTGAGAAAGTACCCTTCTCATCCCATTTTACTGAGATACAATTTCTACATGGGAAAATTAACAAATCTTAGGTGAAGAGCTTAATGAATTTACACACACACACACACACACACACACACACACGCGGAACCAAGATCCAGTTACAGAGCATTTCCATTCATCCAGAAAACCCACCAGTGCCCTTCTTTCCTGTTAGGGTGGTGAATTTCACTCACACAAAGACAAGATGCCCAGCTTCAAATCGATTTCAGATGCACAAGGAATAATTTCAGTTTAAATAGATCCCACGCTATATTCGAGACATATACTGGGATACAGTTATACTAAAAAAAAAAAAAAATCCATTGTTTATCTGAAACTCAAATTACATCCGAGCACCCTATACTTCACCGCTTGCCAATTTCCATCAACATGGCTGAGTCTCCCCTGTCCCCAAATCTCATACAAATGAAATCGTAGACTACGAACTTCGTTGTTTGTCCTAACGGTTCTGAGATCCACCCGTATTATTGCATGGGTCATAATTTTTCTTATTTATTACCGAGAAGTATTCCATTGCCCCAGTCTCTTTATTCTCCTGTTGGACACCTGAGCTGTTTCCTGTTTGGGACATTCTGGCATGTGGTTTTTGTACATACTCACTTGCACACCCTTGTGTATACACTGCACTTGTTTCTCTTGGGTGTATACTTAGGATTGAAATTACCAGGTCATATGGGAGCATATGTTTAACACCAAGTGTATAAAACATTAGTACATTAATGTGCGCACATCAACTCTAACTATCTGCCTTGCGTAATCTTCTGCGGAGGCATGTGCTCAGAAGGCCTGGAGATGTGGTCCAGTCTGATCATTTCATCCGGGATGCCCTGAGGAGGGGAGACATTGGCGAGAAGGGGCGAGAAGGGGAAGCGGCACATTGCGTGGGGTTCTAGGGACCACCGAATGACTAAGATCCACCTTCACCTCTTGGGGCTCAGAGTTACAGATGGTGATTGGGCCGCGTGCAGTTTTCCTTATGGTCGGGATGGGGACATCTAGCCCTGAGGAGACGAGGAGGGGCTGGGCTGGGTAAGGTAGGTGTCCCGGGCACGTGCAAAGAGATTGAGCAGAGTGGAGAGAAGTCTTGCAAAGGTGGGTGAACAAGGTGAGGCCACACTGGTCAGACTGGACAGGCAAGGCCACAGAATCCAGGAGGAGACCCAGGCCCTGTATTAAGAGGAAACAGGCTTAGCAGGAGAGAGGAGCCAGAAAGCTGTGCCGAGTGTGTGGTGCCTACAGGTCAAGGGTGCAGAGCTGGGAGATGGCAGAGCTGGGAAGGGGCTGAGGTCTTCCAAGGCCACGCCCAGGGTCTGACCACGGGTACCTTCTAAGTTAAGTCTAGAAGGGGCTCTTGGGAGTGGTTGACCGGCCGACCTGAAAGGTCATACATTTGGAGAGAATATGTGTCTTCCACTTCACTATTTATTGAGCACCTACTGCATGCCAGACAATGTTCTAGGCACTAAAGATTTAGCAACTTACGGAAAATGTCCGAAATCTCTGCTTTTCAGGAGCTTAGAGCCTAGTGGAAGAAGGACACACTCACGTCATTATCATGGCACATGATAATAAATGCTGTGTAGAAAACTATAGCGAGAGCTGGGGGCTAGGAAAGCCAGGACCAGAGGTCCACTGTTAAATGGGATGTCTGCTTGAGACAGTGATGGTTGAGCAAGGATAGGAAGAGGAAGAGAGCCATGTGGATCGTATATAGGAGAGGGAATGGCCATGCAAAGGCCCCGGGGCAGGAGTGAGCCTGGAGTGCAGTAAGGAGCCCAGGCAGGGGAGAGCCTTGTGGGCCATGGTGAAGATTCTGGCCCCACTCTCCATGGGACGGGAAACCACCCGAGGCTTGTGCAGAGGAACAACGCCCTGTCTCCTGAGTGGCGAGTAGGCCGTGGGCACAGATGGAGCCCTCCAGGCCAGAGTGGACGGTCATCATGTTGTCCGAGGACAGCAGCGAAGACCGGGTGGATGCAGGGGCGGCATAGTGGGGAGGAGGGCGCACAGGACCTGCTGGCAGACAGAATACACGTGTGAGAAAAGGAGGAGCAAAGCGTGATGCTGAGATTTGGCCCAAACAACTGGGAGAACGGACCAGCTGTGGTCCCATTTGGGGAAAACTCTCAGGGCAGACTGACGAAGATTGGGTGTCTGGTGGCGGTGCCCACACGACGCCTGATGGGAGACGCAGGCAGGCAGACGGGCGTGCACGGTTTGGGGGAGAGGACCCAGCCACATGGTGGCCTGGCTATTTGGGAAGAATTTATGGGCGCAGCAAAAACTGACCCTGTGCTGATCAGAAACAAGCAAATTAACCGCAGCACAGTCAGGAAGCACCGTAACGGGGCAGATAGCTGGTGTCGCGCACTTTGGTTCTGACTCACGGACTCCATCACCGACGCCCGGATGGGCAGAGATGCAGCACGGAGAGAGAGCGGAGAGACGTGGGAAAGAAGGGGTGCGGGCAGCTCGCGGCTCTGCTCTCCCCGGAACGGCTAGGCCATCCAGAAAGATTCCTTCAAGTCCCAACGCTCAGCGCACTGAACGTACCCACATTTGGAAGTCGGGACTTCGTAGACGTCCTACTGCAAAACGAAGACGGACCAAGTAAAGACGAGGTTGTGCTGGGCGAAGGCTGGGTCCGTCGAGGGATAAGAAGAGGGAATTTGGCAGATGCACAGGAGAGAAGGCCATGTGATCTCGGAGGCGGAGACAGGAGGGACATGACCACCAGCCCGGGAGTGCCTGGAGCCCCCGGAACCTGGAGGAGGCAGGAAGGACCCTCCCCTAGAGCATCTGGAGGGAGCTCGGCATTGCCAGGCCTTGACTTTGAACTTCTGGGCTCCCGGCGGTGAGAGTAAATTGCTGTTGTGGTCATTTGGATACTGACGGGTGGGCTGGGGCGATCGTCTCTGCTGGAGAGGAGGGTTATGGGGTCCCACAGAGGCATGGGAAGAGCGTGGCGTGAGGGCAGCCCCCCCACCCCAGCACCTGCAAATGATCCACAAAGCCGAGATCCTTTCTGGTCCTGTTTCAATGGGTTATGGCAAGTTTTAAAGTGGATAACGGGTGGGAAGACCTCCACAAGCCACCCGGCCCAGAGAATTGGACAGAGCTGGTCTTCCCAGGGTCTAGGACTTGGGATGCAATCGGGTAATGCTCCTGGTGATCGGGTCCCCAGAAGGTTTCAAGTCTATCATGTCTCTCCCTGGGCCAACAGGGCACAGCTGGGAGCTCAGACCCCACCTCTGCCTTCCAGCCCGCCCGAGGGCACTGTGAGCCAGTCCCCCGCAGAAGGGCCCGGAATCCTGTGGCTCCCAATTGGGGGGTGCAGGGTGCAGTTCTAGGGGCAGACCCCCGTGGCAGACACAAGGGGGGCTCTGTTATCCGCTGCTGGTTTGGAACCTGGTGTCACGGGACCCGCCATTCCCCATGGCAGCCCAGATGGACCCCCCCCCCACTACACCACCACCTGCGGGCCCGTGATGCTGGGGGTGGAGAGCTTCTGCACGCAAATATCAGGGATCCAGTCTGGGTGAAGACCCAGCAGAGGTGACTGGTGACATCAGCCACAGGGCACTTCGTCACCTCCCTCCAGTGGCCCAGTTTGGGGGGGGCGCCTGCAGGACGCCCAGCCATCCGGACAGGCCCACCTTCCCGGGCTTCGCAGCTCAAAACACCAGAACGGGAAACTCTGGTTTTCTCTTTGCTTCACAGAGTTTGGCCCTTGAACCCCCCAAACTGAGCACATTGGCAGGTGTGCTCCCCTCCCCGCCCCACACTGCAGGGCGCTGTGTCTCCTGATTTCCCCCTGCCTGTTTTCACCCCCCAGGCTCCACACGGCTTGAGTGGATACCTTTGTACTCCCTGCGTCTATGGGATCTGGTGGGCACCCGGGATTTGGGCGATTGCCCCATTTTGCACCTGGGAAGACCGAGGCTGGGAGAGGGGAGGCGCGTGGCCCATCTCCAGGGCTGCAGCCCCTCCCCTCCCCTTCCAGCTGCTTGAGGGGTGGGAGCCCTGCCTGCGCACGAGAGGACGGGGCCCTCCGGAAATGCCATCACCTTGCTCTTGCGCACCTGTACCACCCCCCAGCCTCAGAAGGAGGTAGGAGCCAGCGCCCGTGTGTCCTGGAGGGTGCAAAGCGCTGGCGTGAGCTGTGAACGGTGGTGAGTGCCTTTCCGGTTGGACTACGTGGACATCCCACCTGGGCAGACAGCCGCCAAATCCCCCAGAGAGTCGTGGGCCCCACTCAGGTGTGTCCAGGTTATCGAGCCCCTAACTCCCATCCCCGGAAGGAAAGTGGTCTGGGAGTGCTGGGGTGGGACTGCCATATCGGTCAGACGGGCCAGACCGGGCCGACCCACAGCCCGCCCCACAGCCGTCCCCCGCCCGGCTTCCCGGGGACACCTCCGTCTCTTCTCCGGAGACGCGTCTCGGCCGCCGGCAGACCAGCGTCGCTGGGGAGGCCTCTGATGTCTGTCACCAGCTCCACTCCGCTTGGGGCCACAGCTCGGGCTCAGGAAACAGCCACCCCTAGGGCTGTGGGAGCCGGGGAGTCTCGGGACCAATGGGGGCCGGGGCTGTGCTCACAAGAAATGGGGGTATCCCCGGGACCTCAGAAAAGATCGTGGCCACAGAGAGGGACCGAGGCTCAAGACCGAAACTCCTCCAGTTGGGTCCCCGGATGGGCCCTGGGTGGGGGCAGCCTCTGAGCCAGCCTCTCCGAGGTCCAGACAGAGGACAGGGGGTGTCGGGGTTGGGGTGGAGCCAATCCAGAGCAGGGGCTCGAACCCAGCACCTCGATTCCAGTTTGGTGGCCTGACCTCCCCGCGGGAGACACCTCACACACCACGCGGAGCGTCGTGTGGGCTTTGGAACGGGTCTCCGCGGCTGTACACGGGGCACGGACATCCGAAATCTGGCAAGGGGGACTTGGAACGGACAGACACGACACACGGGTGCCCGTATTTCTCCGTGTCTTGTGGTGACATCCAGCTCAGATGCCTGCAAAATACTGCAGCGACTCCACATTCTGGGCCAAGCTCCCGAGGTTGGACCCATGTGTGTCACAGCTGGTGGCGGGAATAACGCGTCCAGTCTTCTGGTCGCTTCTTGCCCAGAGAGATCCCCACCGGGGGCGTCTCCTCATCGCCACGGGGTTATTTTTAACGACTCCGCGCTCCGAATCCGAACTTGGAGCCCGGGAGAGCGACGCATCTGGAAACGGCGTGTGAGCCCCCTCCTGCTGTGGGGCCCGGGCGGGTCCTGGCAGCCACGCTTGGGGTCCTAAGTTGCTGACACTGGAGGATCGCGCCTGGTGTGAGCCTCTAGGGGCCCCGCCCAAAGCCCACGAGGGGTGTGGTCCTGATTTCACTTTCCAAGTGTCATTTTCCCCCTTAGAGGGGAAAGGGATGATGCCCCCCGCCCCCCCCGCCCGCATCTGACTCCAAAGCCAGATCCTTGGCTGCTTGGTGATCACGGTAGGAGGTCTGGGGGCACAGGAGGAAGGAGGCCCTAGCGGAGCGGGGAGGGTCACAGGAAGTGACTGTAGCCCAAGGGAGGGGGAGGGGGGCCACCAAGGAAAGACGATGCCTTCAGTGATTCCAGCAGCAGGCCAGCGTGCTCTCTGTGGTGGGAGGCCCCTGAGTCCACCCCGAAGTCCAGGACAGATCTAGGACCTGCTCCTGGAAAGCCGCACCCCATCCCCTCCACGAGTCTGTCCTGGGAGTCTGAGTTGTCACCTGCCAGCCTTCCCAGACGGGGCCAGCAAAGGGGCCATGTCCTCACGGTTGGTCTGCGTGCGCCCCGGCAGGAGCCCAGCCCACAAATCAAGCCTCTCCCTCTTCCCCTGACGGCCCTTCAGCTCCCGGAAGCCCCCGGATCTCTGGGACGGTCCTCCCCACCCGCCCCTGCACCTGTGCAGGTGGATGGCTACACGGACAGACGCCTCAAACCCCAGCCCGCGAGGGACACTCAGACCGTGACCAGCACCTCCACGTCCCCCTGTGTGGTTCAGGGTGGCTGTGGATACTTTCTCACCCACCAAGACAGCAAAGCTCTCCCTTGTGAGGACGCAGAACTCTCTGGGTGGAGCTCGGCCCATCCTTGTGGGTCCACCTCCCTGGCTGGAGAGCCGACGCCCGGACGCCTCACATTGGCCTGTCTAGGGGCCGGGGGACTCTGCACACAACGCCATGTAAGGCCAGCGAGACCGGGGTGCCCACGCCCCACCAGCCTGCGTCCGGCCGACGTCAGGGACAGTGTGCCACGTCTGCGCGGACAGCAGAGGTCATGGGCCTTCCTCCCGCAGAGGTGAGCGAGCCGGACTGAAGAGGAAGCAAGGAAAATCCAGGTAGAGGCGTGGGGCTGCTCTGAGGCTCCTCCGGAGAAGGAAGCTCTGCTTGAATAGCCCTGGGGACGGGAGGCTCCCTATCTGTGCGGGCTGCCATCCCATTTAGGGACGCTCAACGGTGAGAAAGCTTTTCTTACCTCCAGCTGAAACCTCGCTACGTAGAGCTTCCCTCCGACGCTGGTCTGCCCCCCTCGCAAAGGAGGCACCTCAGCCCCTGCTCCCAGGCTCTCCTCCAGCCCGAACACCCCAGTCTCAGGAATGTCCCCCAGGCACAAAGCAGCCCAAGAAGCCCGGCCTAGAGGTGCTACGGGGAACGGTCACCTGCCCTTGGCTTTTCACCCAGACACCAGGAGACAGATAGACACGACCTCCTGGAGGCTACAGAGAAGTGGGTGTCTGACGTAACCGGCGCCTCCGGAAGCTTCGAGAAGCCCCTGGACGTGGCTCCCTCCACCCGCACGCGCCCTGGCAGACCCCCAGCCTCTGCCCCGATTCCTGCTTCTTGGCAACACTAGCTCCTGGATCAAAGTCCCACCAGGGTCATGAATTGGGTCACATGCCCCAGACAGGGGGCTGGGATCCCGGGCAGCAGAAAGGGGGCAGGAGAGCTGACAGCTGCTACCCCGTGGTCCAGCCCTCCTGGTGCGTTCAATGCAGCAGAAGATAGATGTTCACCCCGGGGCTTGAAAGCATGGTGCGGCCAGGGCGGCGACGGGGACGCGGCAGCGTGTCCTGGGTCTCCTGGCGTGAGCCCTCTGAGTCTATCGGGCTACGGGCCCTGGCGACACCACGCAGAGCAGCAAGCCGGGGCTCAGAGACGTTGTGCTACTTGCCCGGGGGCACACGGCCTGCAGTGGAGAAGCCAGACCTGAAAATCGGGTCTTGTCACCCCGAAGCAGGTGCCTAGCATTGGACATGCCCAGGAGCAGCTTATCCTGTCGTGCCACCAAACTGAGATGGGACTGCCCACCCCGAGGACTCAGCCCCCACGAGCACCCTCACCCATGGGGCTGCCTGCCTGCCGTGAGCCAACCATGACCCAGCCCGCGCCCTCTGGAGCCCGGCCGCTCGGCAAGCCCCAGTGGGCAAAGCTCTCGGGGTTCTCCGACCTTGGGTCTCAGAGCCACAGGCACAGATCAAATCCAACAAAGCAGCTGTTTAATTTGGGGGGAAACTAGAGATACAGCCGAGCTTCTGGGTGCCCCCACCCCGGGACGGTTCCTCTAACAAACAGCCTCGTGGCAGCCGCCTTCCGGAAGGCATCTGGCCAGGGTCAGCCACCTTCAGGAACCGGCTCCACAGCGTCCCAGAGGGGAAGCCGAACGGAAGGCCTGGGCTTAGCGCCTGGACGGCGGGCATCGGCCGTGAGCCGCATTCTATCCTTGGGTGAAGACGGACAGCGGGAACAGGCCCCATAGCAGGTTCGGATCTTCGCGGAGCAGGGCCGTGGCGGGGAGTAGGGGGACGCCCCAGCCTCCCCACGGGTGGCAGCTACGTGGTTGGCGTGGGGCTGACCTCTTGCTGAGCTCCAGGAACGGGGTCGGATCAGTCTGAGCCTGTCACGATAACGTCAACACCCCCTACCCGAGTGATTCTTAAGGGAGGAGAATTAAATAACACGTAGAAATAACATTTCCCAGACCCATGTGTGATTGGCCCAGGTTGGTCCGACCAGAAAGGCTCAGGACTTCCGTTCGCTGAGCCCATTGTCTTGCGTTAACCAAGGAGAGATGCAGAAGCAACGTCTGGAGCCCCTGCAGTCACTCTGTTGCCGTGAGGCAGCCCCGCCCAGTGAGGGCTCCAGCACCCAGAGGCAGACAGAGCCGGAGACTCTGCAGGAGACCGGGAACACTGTTCTGGCTCAGTCGCCCCCAGACCCCCACCTGCTCCAGACTTCCCAGCCGATGAGCTGCTTGGAGTTGCGTTTTCTGCTTCCAGAGACATACAGCTTGAAGCCCATCAGAGACCTGGGCTTTATAACGCGGAAGGAGCCCTCTCCGCCCAGTGTCCTGAGATTGGTCCTTGGAAACTCTTCTTCTTCTGGGTCCGCCCTATGGTCGGAACCAAGCGATCAGCCGTAATGGTTCCCGGCTGGTTGTCCATGAATTGTCAGCTGAACAGGAAACCGGGGCCTAGAACGCGGCAGGGGCTCACCCAGGCCTGCCGGTGCCAAACCTGGGATTCGAACCCGGGGCCTTCTGGACTGCTGGCTGTTCGGCATTCCCGAACAGAATCTGAGCCAGCTGGCCTGCCCGGCGGGGCCAACTGAACCCAGCTGCTAAATTGATACTTTGCAAAACACGCATGTTTCCAATTGCACGGTATTGTTCGGACTTTGAAGCGGCGTGCAGCCTTCCCCTGATGTGGTCAAGGACGGAGGTGGCTGGCCTGGTATGGAGAGGGATCTTAGAAAACGCTCCGCAGAAGCCCCAGGGCCCCCACGCACTGGAAGGAGATCAGAAGGCAGCCTCTCTCCAGAGGCCACAGGCAGCCTGCTCCCCACTTGAAAAGGACCCCGTATCAATTTCACTTTTTTTTCCTTCTTGGTGCCTCCCTAATGAGACGATGCTGGAGTCGAAAATAAATAGCTGTGTGGCCGGGTAAATAGATAAATAGACAAATAAAGCGTGGGTTTCTTCCAGGAATGTGGCCTTTCCCTCCCAGGGCCGGCGAGGCGCGGGTTTCCAACCACAGCGGCCGTCCTGTTGCTGAGGTGCTCGGGAGGGCGCCGTGGGGAGCGCAGCCACGGCTCCCTTGTCCTGAACACCTACTGGGTGCAGCCCCGTGGCTCACTCGCCCTCGGTCTGCACAGTGAGGTCAGAAAGGCAGAGAAAGGGAGAAGGTCAGAGAAGGGCAAAGACATTGGGGAGACGGGAGATGGAATCAGTCGGCCGGGGGCTTGTAGTGCCTTCAGGGGCAAACCCAGCAGAACATCCCAGACGGGGAATTCTCATTGCCGTGAAGTGTGGTAGACGCAAGGCCACCACCCAAGACCCTCTGGGTCCCCAGAAGCACGAGGCAGAGGCGTCCCCAGTGTAGAGGCTGGTGTTGTGACCAGTGGGGGGGTCCACAGCGGGCACCTAGCTGACTCTCCCCCAGGATCCAACGACTAAGAGTTTAGTACCTGGGGCAAGGGACTGGGGACCTGGGACCTGCTTCAGGAGTCTCACTGGTCACACTTGTCAGTTAATTATTTAGAACATCACTCTCAATTAGAGTAGATCCAGAAAGCCCTGGGAGGGGGTGTCTAGCCACCCGTCCATGACCCCACCTCCCAGAGCCTCTCCACTCTGCTCCTCACCAGCCCGGGGTCTCCTCCCTGTTCCTCTGGAATGCCAAGCATAATCGTGCCCCAGGACATTTGCACCTGCAGTTCCCCCAACAAGAACACACCTCTTCCCAGCCACCTATATCAAAGAGTGGTGCCAGCTCCCGACCCCCGCCTCCTGCTCCTCTTTACTTCTCTATCTTCACACTTTTATTATCTACGTGTCAGTCTACCTTCGTAGTATTTTGTCTCCAACTAGAAGGTTGATCCCGTGTCTTGCTGCCTGCCATAGCCTGTGCCTAAAACAGAGCCTGGCAGACTCGAGGCCCCCGTGCAATGATGTGGGTGGGAGGAATAAAGGAATGAAAGAGGACGTTCAGACTGCCCCTCCCTTCCCCTGCTATTTGCACAGCTCTCTGCTCCAGGTTGTGTGGTGGCCAGGAGAGAGTGACACAGGACCCCCGTCCTCCAGGAGCTCACGCAGATGTGTTGGACTGAGACGGGAGGGCTGTGGAGGTGCAGGCACTGGGTGGGAGGGGGGAGGCCTGGGGCTCAGGCTGGACTAGGGAGCCCCTGCAGGGCTGGGGGCTGCAGAGCAGTGAGGCCTGTGTCCCGACTTCCTACAAGAGAGAGGACAGTCCTGTGCCCCCAGGCTCCTAGGAGGGTCCTTTCAGTGTGCGCTGGCTCAGGAGGGACAGGCTCCTTCTCGCGTATTTGATGTCGGGAGCCCAGATTTTCTTGAAGAGAAGACCAAGTACCACCGTCTTTCTTTCTCAATTAAAAAAGCTATTTCTTCTACAGGTGGATTTCGCTCTCTCGCGCTCTTCTTCTGTTACAGGTGAGTTTGTTTTTTGTTTTTGTTTGTTTGTTTGTTTTTGCTTCTTTGTAATTTTCTGAAGATCCCGTTTCCTAGAAAATTAGAATCAGGGGGGGTGCCTGGGTGTCATTCAGTTGAGTGTCCAACTCTTGATTTCTGCTCAAGTCATGATCTCAGGGTCGTGGGATCGAGCCCTGCATTGGGCTCTGCATTCAGGGCCCAGTCTGCTTCAGATTCTCTCGCCTTCTGCCTCTGCCCCACACCCCCAGCTGACGCACATGCATGCTCCCAAATAAATAAATGAAACCGATTTTTTTAGATTTTATTTGTTCATTTGAGAGAGAGAGAGCATGAGCAAGGGTAGAGGCAGAGGGAGAAGGAGAAGCAGACACCCCGCTGAGCGGGGAGCCCCACAAGGGACTCGATCCCTTAACCAAGAGCCACCTGGGTGCCCCCTACATAAATAAAATCTTAAAGAAAAAAAAAGAGGGCACCTGGTGGCTCTGTTGGTTAAGCGACTAGCTTCAGCTCAGGTCATGATCCCAGGCTCCTGGGATTGAGCCCCACGGCCAGCTCCCCCTGCTCTGTGGGGAGCCCGATTCTCCCTCTCCCTCTGCCTGCCACTCCCCTTGCTTGTGCTCCCTTTCCCTCTGTCAAATAAGAAAATAAAATCTTAAAAATAAAATAAAATAAAAAGTAAAAAATAAATAAATAAAAGAAAATTAGAATCAGGAAAAAACCAATAATTGCTGTTAAATGATTTTAAAATAAAAGCCAGACAAAATAGAGTTGATCACTTGTACTGATAAGTCTATATCATGGAATATTGTGCAGGCATTAACATTTTATTTATGCAGTGATTATAGTGGCATGAAAAATACCTACATACGTGGGGGGAAAAAAGCCGGCTACTAAATCAGATCCGCGTGTGTGTGCGTGTGTGTGCGTGTGCGTGCATGCATGTGTGTGCATGTGTGCATGCATGTGAGCATGTGTGTGTGCGTGCATGTGTGCGCGTGTGTGCATGCGTGTGTGTGTGCGTGCGTGCATGTGTGTGTGTGTGTGTACACACTATGTGAAGTCCAGCATCTGGGAGGGGCACTGCTCGCGGCTAGTGATTCTCTCCCAGTAGTGGAATTGTACATTTTTTCTGTCTTTAGGTTTCTCACGTTTTCCCTTTCTCTCGACTACCTTATAAAACATGTCAGAATTTTTATTTCAAATGAGGGTGGAAGCTTCCCCAGTGTGTCTTGTGTGTTAGTCCAACTTGCGGGCCACCCACTGGATGGGCGCACAGGGCCTGGGGGGACTCCCTGCACACCTCGTGCCCCAATATCCCCGGTCCGAAGAAGAGGCCCTAAGAAAACACCTTGGCAGCAGGTAGAAGCGATGCTGGTGTGACTCTGGTCTGCAGCCCTCTAGCTCAAACGGCCAGGAAATGCCGCCAGCCTGACACCCAACAGCCCAGTAATATTCACGAGACGATCACAAATGTGGCCATCACAGAGTGTCACCGGGAAGACCGCGCAGAAGCAGGAAGAAGATGTCCTGTTAAATAGGAATCAAACCAAGCAGAGGGCATAGGATGGGTCCCGAAGCCACTGTCACCTCACCCTGTGAGCAGACAGATGCCCCAGGGGCTGAGCATCCCCTGCCCAACAGACTGTTCACTTGCCCCTGGGTCCGAGCGCTGCTGATGCTCACCATGCAGCGGAAGAAGACAGGGTCCCATCCTGGAGGAGCTTACCTTCCACCGCGAGTCCAGGAGGAGGCAGGCAATAAAGAAATACAGAATAAGTCGGGAGGTGGACGTCAAGAAAGGACAAAGCCAAGGCAGGTGGGGTGGAGCGGGGACGCTACAGCAGGTGCATTTTTCCCGGCGTGTGGCTGGACTTCTCCCTGGGGTTACGTGCAGCCCTGGGACCTGCCCTGGTTGGGGGAACATAATGCAGCTGACCCTGGAACAACGCGGGGGGCGGGGTGTCCACCTCCCTGCCATCAAAAACCCGACTATGACTTTCGGCTCCTCCTGAATTTAACTAATCATAGCTTACTGCTGACTGGAAGCCCCACAGATGACCTAAACCGTCAGTGAACCCATGTTTCACGCTTTACACAGACTGTACGCTGCGTGTGTCACCCGCGTTCTTACTGGGACGTAAGCTGGAGGAATGAGAAATCATAAGGGAGAGAAAACTCGTTTACAGTCCTGGATTGTGTTCACTGGAAAAAAAAAAAATCTGCCTCTAAGGGAGCTGTGCAGTTTAAACCCGTGTTGTTGGAGATTTCCAGGCTTGGTCCACAGAAACCTGCCACGTGCATGGCAAGAAGCTCCAAGACCACAGGGATGGGGATGGAAAAGCCACGAGATGCAACGTGCCTGGGTCCCTGCGTCACCACGTGGAAGCGAGCCGCTCACGGAGCCAGAACACCCGTTTGGCCGTCGGAAGCTCCTGTTGTGTTGGGTCATCATCTGTCCGGGCACGTAGGAGTTCAGCAGCATCCCTGTCTGGAGAGGGGGGCAGCCAGCATCCGGAGGGGAGGGCCGTGCACTAGAGGCAGGGTGTTGGGGAAGATCCTGCCACCCAGAGGACGTCTGGACAAAGATCTGGTGGAAATGGGAGAATATGCCCCGGGCTCGTGGGAGACCACGTTGCAAGCAGAGGAGGAAGAGTCCCGTGGCAGAGGTGTGCCTGGTGCAAGGAAGAGAGGGGAGGCCAGGCATTGGCCCAGGAGGGCAGGAGGCAAAGCCGAAGAGGGGACGGGAGCAGGGAAGCCGGGCGAGTGGGTTTGGGACTCCAGCTGAGAGACCCTGCAAGACAGAAGGGGGCGGTTCAAGACTTCACCGACTTTGAAAGCCTCGCTCTGCCTGCGGTTGAGACGGAGGCTGTGCGGGGGCAGGGCGGACGTGGGGAGTCACATGCAGGAGGTTGAGCGGTGGAGCGGGGACAGGCCATGGGCAGTGGGAAGTGGAGGCAGGCTCCGGCCAGCTTTAAGGCAGAGCGGGCAGGTGAACCGAGGGCAGAATGCAAAGGGAGAGGAGAGGCTCAGGGGGGCCTGAATCTGGGGCGGGAGTTGAGGAGGGAGCCGCCAGGGCTTAGCCCAGGGGTGCGTAGATGAGCAGTCCCCCGGGGCCAACGGTGCGGCTCTGGACACAGGGACTCGAGGGTTCTGTTTCGCAGTCACGTGGGGACATCTCACCTCTGAGCTGGGAGCTCAGAAAGGAGGTTGGGGCTGGAGATAAAAATGAGGGGCCTTCCCCGCACAGCTGGTGCTTGAAACCAGGGCACAAGCGAGGGGCAGGGCAGCAGCGAGGAGGTCTGGGCCAAGTCCACGGCATTTAACCTTAGAAATGGGAACAAGGGGGAGACCGGCTGCTGCAGTCGGTTGACCGTTCGTCTCCTGGTTTTGGCTCAGGTCATGCCCTCCGGGTCCTGGGATCGAGTCGCGTGGGGCTCCCTGCTCAGTGTGGAGTCTGCTGGAGGTTCTCTCTCCCTCTGCCCCTCCCCCTACTCTCGCTCTCAAATAAATACGTCAATCTTTGTGGGGAGAAAACAAAGAGGAAGCGGGGCTGAGGCAGAAGCTGCCGTGCAGAGCCCGCCCGAGCGCCTGACGAGGCCAGCGTGACCCCACCAGGCCAGGTGCAGACCACGGGTGACCCACGGGGGCCCTTCTGGCCCGGACCCAAGCCTTGAGGGTGTGGGGCACTCGCCGCTCGCCACGGATGCAGAGCGTGGCAGGGGGGTGGGCGCGGAGCCCACCTGCAAAGGTTCCGTTGTAAAGGGGAACAGAAACGGGGCAGGGCTGGGGGGACAAGGGGGCTCCAGGCAGGTTTCATGTGCTTTTCGAAGCCGAGGCTGTGTTTAGGAGCCAAGGGAACAGCCCAGAGCAGGGCAATGTGCAGGGAGGGGAGGAGGAGGCCAGAGCGTGTCACATGGGTGGGGGCTGGGCGGTTCTAGAGGCTCCTGGTAGAAGCAGGAAAGGGTCACACTTGACGTGGGGAGAGGACAGAGGGCAGTGGGAGGCCGTCCTGGTCCGGGAGAGGAGGCGTCCGACCAGGAGGCCAGCCGGCAACACAGCACAAGATGCTCGGAGGTCCACGGTCACGGCTGCGGGGAAGACGGCCGGGCCGGCTGTCTCCCTCCAGCCCCGCTCTTGCCAAGTTCAGCCGAAGGGAAACAGAGGTGGCTCCACAGGGCAGCCGGGGCTGGAAAGAAGCAGTGGTGATGGCGGATCCTGGAACCCAGGGCAGAGGTGAGTGGGTGAGGTCCGCAACCGTGGGGAGGGTAGTGCAGAGGTGAGGGGGTGAGGGCAGAGACCATG
Source organism: Martes martes (assembly GCF_963455335.1). Classification (NCBI taxonomy): domain Eukaryota; kingdom Metazoa; phylum Chordata; class Mammalia; order Carnivora; family Mustelidae; genus Martes; species Martes martes. Next base: position 3,825,126 of record NC_137898.1, on the reverse strand, counting down.
GGGGAATGGCAAGGACAGAGGGTGGGGATCTGGGTGTCGGATGCGCGAAGGGATGAGTGGCGGTGCTGGGGACTGCTGCAGGGACGGAGGCTGAGGTGGGACCGATACGCGGGGGGAGGAAGTGAACATCTGGGAGGCCAGGTGCAGATGTGGGGAGGCGAAGGGAGAGCAAATGCAGGGGTGGAATTCTTCCAAGAATGAGGGATGACCTGGGGTCTGGAGGTGACGCCAGCATGGAAAGTAGAGTGCAAGGGCCCAAGTTCAAAACCGGGGGAGAATGTTCTGGAAGAGGAATGGGGAGCAAGGAGGACACGCACCCCCACCTCCAGGCCCTCCGGTGGGGGATGAGTGAGAGAAGACAGTGCCACGGAGGTGCCCACGGAACAGGCACCCTCAGGCCACGGGAAGGTGAAGAGCCACACCCAGGAGAGGCTCGTGACGCCTCGGCCACCTCCGCACCCACCCCTCTCGGCGCCAATTCCTGGGATTCTCCAGCTCAGCGTGTGCAAGGGGGCCCCCTGGAGTCGCCCCCTTTCAGCACCCTGGGGACAATGCTCAGCTTGCCGGGGAAAGGGTGACAGATGACGACCCCCATCCCCAGCCTCCTCCACCTTTGGGGACGGGTCCCAAGGGCATTGCCCGGAGGGTCCCCAGTAGGATGGAGCCCCAGACGCCTACCATAGTCATGCCGTGCTGTCTCTCCTGTCCTGCAGCACCCCTCCCTCCCTTCACCTTCCTGGACCATGTCCTGAATAAAGTGCTTGCTCCCAGTCCCCTATCTCAGGCTGGGCTCGTGGGGTGAGGCTGGGGAGAGGAGGGGGAAGGAGCCCATGAGACACGGAATGGAAGTGTGGGCTGTGCATCTGGGGCACGAGGGGATCCCTGCACGTCTCACGGGGACGAGGTGATGGGGCGGGGGGGCGGGGGGCTTGGCGGGGGTGGTCCTGAACATTCGGGAAGAGCGGAGGAATGCCCAGCGTGAGAATGTGCGACGGTCTCTCTAGAAGCCCCCAGGGAGCCCTCTTGGCTCATGGCTGCAGGGGTGCGGGCCCCTGGGGAGCACACAGAGCTCCATTTTCAAACTGTGAAGGACACAGTTTAATCTTATCCCAATGGGATAAAGGGTAAGTCCCTTTTTTCCTGTTTTAAAATGTCATCATTCACTTTCTAGACTAAAAAAAACACACAAAGCACTTTCTTATGAAGCGGATCCTAGCCTTACCCTACCACCCAGCAACTGGGCTCCTTGGTATTTACCCAAAGGAGCTGAAAACCTGTGTCCACACAGAAACCTGCACACGGATGTTTATAGCAGCTTTTATCCATAATTGCCAAAACCTGGACGCAGCCAAGATGTCCTTCAGTAAATGAATGGATAAATAAACCGTGGTCCCTCCAGACAATGGAATATTGTTCAGTGCCAAGAAGACGGAGCTCTCAAGCCACGGGAAAACGTGGGGGAATCTTCAATGTGTATTACTAGTGAAGGAAGCCAATCGGAAAGGCCACACGGTGTGTGATTCCAAGGATAGGACATTCTGAAAAAGGCCAACCCATGGAGACAAGTACTGCGACTGGTGGCGGCCAGGGGCTGGGGGACAGGGAGGGGTGAGCAGGGGAGCACGGAGGATTTTTTGGACAGTGGAACTACTGTGTGTGCCACCGTAGCATGAGGACACATGTCAACATGCCTCTGTCCAGACCCCTAGCACGGACAGCGAGAGCAAACCTTAATGCAAATGATGGACTTTTTAGTTATGATCAACCAGTGTTGGTTGGATAATTTTGGCAAACGTACCACCAGCACGAGGTGTTAATAATAGGGATGCCTGAGGCAGCAGGTGATCTATGGGAACTCTCTCAATGAAAACCTGACTCCCGATGACCCATACTGTTGGCAGTGGCTGCTGCTGATGTTGGCCTCTGGGGGACAAGAGATTCCCCGTGAAACCTACCGCAACCCACCCAGCCCCACTGGGTTCCTCCTGCAGCTCTGAGACGGGACCAGGAGCTAGGACAGCTGGAAGAGCTGGACGGCAGTGAGCTGGCCGTCCCCAGGCCCTCCACCTGCGGTCAAGGCACGGTGGCGGCGGCCGGCCCAGGGGCTCCGTCCATCCAGGCATCAGAGGCCAGAGGTGGTCGAGTTGGGTGGGTCTGCTGAGCCTCCCGGGCTGCACCGACCTCTGTCTTCTGTCTCGGAGTCACATCTAGGTTCTTGGGTTGGGTCTCCGTGCCTATAACCCCCCATCTGGGTGTGAGGGTAAGAGCAGCCCTTCCTGCACACCCAGCTCCCTGGAGTGTAGACAGAGCCTCGCTGTGACTGAGGGACTGTGTCACATTCCCGTGGGACCCACTCCCTGACCCCCATCCAAATGCAAGTTGTTGGTGACCTGACCCAAGGGACAGCCCCTCTGTCATCAGCTGCGAGCCCGGCACTGTGAAGACTGACCAGAGCTGCCTGGGTCACCCACGGGGAGGGCCAGCCAGCCCCCAGCGCTGTTCTCGGCCTTGTCCCCGTGGCCCAGCCTCTGCCAGGTGCCAGCTGGTGCCCCAGCCCAGTCTTTGATCCAGGGGTCCCGTGAAGATGCCCCAGGGACTGTGGCGGGTCTAAGAGGAAAGGCTTCGGGCGCCCATTCCCTTCTCAACTATTACACCGGGAGACTTAGTAGTTTCTTTGAAAAATGACTCCGGCTACAGCATGGATGAGCCTCGAGGACATTGTGCTCAGTGCAGGAAGCCAGACACAAAGACAGATAATCTATAACTCCACTTCCTGGACTCATTGAACTCACAGAGACAGAAAGCAGAAGGATGGGCAGCAGGGGCTGGAGGGAAGGGGAAGTGGGGGGTTAGTGGGGTGTTTATATAAAAATTGTATAACATTTAAGGTGTATGATCTGATGATTTGATAAACATACATATAGTGACATGAAGACTACAGTCAAGCCAATTAACACATTGCTTCCTCCCACGATCACCAGTGTGTGTGCGCGGCCACCGTCTCTGCAATCTACTGTCCTAGCACATCTCGCATATTCAGTACGGCATCAGCTATGGTCGCCAGGCTGAACGTCCCATCTTCAGGCCTATCCACCCCACAGAACCACAACTTGCACCCCCACACCAACACCTCCTCCTCCCCACCTCCCCCCGCCCCTGGCAACCACTATTCTATCTTCCACTTCCATGCTTTCAACTCTTGTATAAGTGCAATCATGCAGTTTGGACAAAGGACCTGAATGGACATTTTTCTGAAGACATCCAGATGGCCAACAGACGCATGAGAAAATGCTCAACATCACTGGTCATCAGGGAAATGCAAATCAAAACCACAGTGAAATATCACCTCGCACCTGCTAGAATGGCTATTATGATAGACAGACAGACAGACAGGTAGATGATGGATGATGGATGGAAAGATGGATGGATGGCTGGATGGATGGATGGATACATGATGGATGATGGATGGCTAGCTAGCTAGATAGATAGATGGATAGATGGATGATGGATAGGTGGATGATGGATGGATGGATAGATGGATGGATGGATGGATACATGATGGTTGATAGATGGCTAGATAGACGGATAGACAGATGGATGATGGGTGCATGGATGGATGGATGGTTGGATATATGGATGGATGGATGGATACATGATGGATGATGGATGGATGATGGATGGAGGGATATATAGATGGATGGATGGATAGATGGATGATGGGTGGATGGATGGATGGATGATGGATGGATGGATGGATGGATAGATGGACAGATAGATAAAGACAACAAGAGTTGGCAAGGATGTGGAGAAAAGGAGAGCCACGTGCACTGTTGGCAGGAATGTAAGTATGGTGCAGCCACAATGGAAAGCAGTATGGAGTTCATTCATCAAAAGACTAAACACAGAACCAGCAAGTGATCCCTCAGTCCCTCTTCTGGGTATACATCTGAAGAAAATCAAAGTGCCATGCCAATGAGGCATCTGAAGCCCACATTTGCCGCAGCACTATTCACAACACCCAAGATACAGAAACAGCCTAAGTGCCCATTGGGGGATGAATGGATAAAGAAATTGTGGTGTAAAAACGCAACGAAATACTATTCAGCCATAAAATAGGAGATCCTGCCATTTGCAACCACATGGGTGAATATGGACAACATTATGCTCCATGAAATGAGCCAGACACGGGGACTCAGGGATTCACAGGGACAGAGATTCAATTCTGGAAAATGGAAAGTTCTGGAAATGGATGGTGCTGATGGGCACAACAGTGCCAATGTCCTTAATGCCACAGAGCTATGCACCCAAACACAGTTAAGATGACAAACGGTATGGTATGTCTATTTTACTACAACAAAAAACAATAAAGTGCCACCTGCCCCAAACTCTAGAATAGGAAATAGTCTTTGTTCCTTTGAAATGGAGGTGGCAGAGGGGCTGCCCAAGGTCACGTGGGACCTCGTCTTCAAAGCTCTCCATAAAAATTAAATAAAGCCCTGGGGAAAAGTAAAAAATTGCAATTAAAAAATGACTCTTCTCACCAAAAAGTCTATTGAAAAGGAGTGTGAGAATCACCTCTGTTTCACCTCCACAGAAGGTGCAGGAACGACCTCCCCAGAGCACAGACTGGACCATGACATCCCACAGCGTCTCCTCCGAGACCTCTGAGCCCTTCCGGTGTCCCAGCTCCTGCTGCCCAGTCCTGGCTACTCTGCAGCGTTCTTCAGCGTCACCTACCTCGCTCCCAGGCTTCTGGTCGCCCCAAACCCCCTCACTCCCGGCCCTGCCCAGCGACTCCCTCCTCGTCTGGCTTCAGGCTCATCCCACAATTTGGGCACTTCCCCTTCCCCACGTGGCACCTCCATTCTGTCCTTGGTCTTCAGTCCCTCCTCCAGGGCCCCCTCCCAGGCTCTGGTGGGAGAGACAGCTACAGCCCCAGCCCCTAGCTGCCCACGCAGCTGTTCCCCACGGACCGCCAGTGGGATGGTGGCAGGAGCTGAATCAGTTCGGGTCTTGCCCTGCTTCAGACTCCGCAGGTGCGGACTGAACGCTGTGTCCCCCACGATTCCTAGGTGGAGCCCCCCATGGGACGGCATCTGGAGATGCCCTTCAGGAGATGGTTAGGTACAGATGAGGTCGTCAGGGTGGGGCCCTGCAATGGGGTTAGTGCCCTTATCGGAAGAGGAAACACCAGCTGGCATGTTCTCTCTCTGTCTGCCGCATGGAGACGGCAAGAACTTGCTGGAACCTTGATCTTGGACCTCCAGCCTCCAGGACTGTGAGAATCAATGACTATTGTTTACTTTAACCTGCCGGTCCGTGGGGTTCTACACTGGCAGCCCAAGGTGACGAACACGCCTTCAAGGTCAGGTGTACTCATAACAAAATCTGCAGCTCCCACTCGCCCTGGCATGATGGGGCACCGGCCCCCCTTGCTGACCTCTCCCTGGACCCCGCACTCCAGCCTCACTTTCCGTCAAAGGCCATGCTGCCACCTAACCCTACGGGATCATCCCTGCAGCATGTGTCGCGCCTCCTGGCCTGGGCTCCCCTCTGGGACGCCTCCACTCGTTCCCACCCACCCACACTGGCAGGCACTGGCAGGAGCTGAGCCTAGGGTTCCTCCTAGCCATACCCAGTATACAGCTGGTGCTCAGAGGGTGCTCAGAGAGTCAGTGAGCGGCTTCCTCCTGCCTCCACATCGGCCGGGGGTCCTCCCCCGGCTGGGGCATCTCCTGGAGCATGGAGGCAGCAGGCGCCATTTCACCCTTTGCTCCCAGTTGTCCTGCATTCATTCATTCATTCATTCATTCAAAATGCACCACGAGACATCATAGGCTGCCACTTTCACCAACCAAGTAAGTGGAAGTATTGTTGTAGATAACAATGACAATGTTGATGAGTGTGGGGATGATTATATAAATTGGCCAGTGCTTCCAAAATGTAGCTGACAGCTTGGGGGGCGGCGGGGGCCATGACAGAATTAGCAAGGGCAGGCCTCATCTTCTCAGTGCTGCATGGCTGAACCCCCGGGGCCAGGGAGGCACCGTGGGGGGCCGAGGACCCCAGGCAGCCTGCGTGGTCCACGGGCCGCTGTAACCAAAATGGCGCGTTTGTCTGTTGGGATGTCACAAATCAAGGAAAGGAAACCAAGGTCGTCTGAGGCGCTTTCTCAGAGCACAGGGTCCCGTTGTCCAGACCGGTGTCTGTTCAGATTCGGGGTGGTGTCACAGGCGAAACTGACGGAGATTGTGGGGGTGCTGAAGCTCCCCCAACATTCCACAGCTTGAGACCCGTGGCCGGCCCCCAGCAGGTGCTCCGTGAGTGATGATGGAACATTCTGGATGGGCTTCAGGGGAGCACACCCACAGGGAGGACTTTGCTCCCTCCCACCCGGTTTCCCAGCGTGCGGTCCCTCCTGTGTCCCTCCTGCCCCTGCTCCTCTGGAGAACACTTCCTGTGCCCCCAGGCCCCGCCTTCCTCTCCGAGACCACCACAAAGTGATTTCCTCCATCCCTGGCCTGGAGGGTCCAATGCCAGCAGAGCGGGGAGTCAGATCCAGGGCTCCCCAGGCACGTTGCCCTGCAGATGCGCTGCTTTCCACTGAGTGGTTCCCAAGTGTGAGGCTTCGCTGAAGACACGGCAAGAAAAGGCGACAGGCTGGGATCAGGGGATCCAGACCTGAGTTCTTCTCTGGCTCCTCTGGCTGAGTGGCCACTAGCAAATCACTCCCTTGGCATCTTTGTCCGTAGAGAGTGGTGAGCAGGGACCAGCGACCACCCAGCAGGGGGGCTGGAGGGCTGGGAGCCAGGAAGCATGGGACCGGCACACCACATTTTTCGATGAACTCCTTCCTGCTGCTCTAGGATCCACACCTCTCCCGACCTCCTCCCCAGCTCTCCAGAGCTGGTGGGCAACAGGCCTCCCCTGCCCTGTCACTGATAGCTGATATGGCCATGTGTCCCCCCCAGACACATCCTCCCTGGGACGAGCAACACATCATAGTCATGGCTGTCTCCCCAGCCCAGTGTCTGCTCCTAGGAGCCACACTCAGTGCTGTTACTTCAACAAAAGGATGGACAGATGGATAGAATGAATGGACGGATGATGTTTAGTTGGATGAATGGACAGATGGATGATGGTTGGATGGATGATGGTTGGACGGATGGATGATGGTTGGACGGATGATCAGTGGATGATGGTTGGTTGGTTGGTTGGATGGATGGATGGATAGAGTGGATGGATGATGGTTGGACGGATGATGGTTGGATAGATGGATGATGATTGGATGGATGATCGGTGGATGATGGTTGGTTGGTTGGTTGGTTGGTTGGTTGGATGGGTGGATGGATGGAGTAGATGGATGAATGGAGTAAATGCCTTGGTTCTTAAAGGTACCCAAGGTATAGAAAGAATCCTAGGCTTTTTCTATGGAGGGCAAAGCCCTCAAACTTGTTGGTGTTTGTAGACCCAGGGTTGACTTAAAGGTGCCATCTCCAAAGGTGCAAAATACTCCATTTTGGAGTTAAAAGGGTGAAATCTTATTCCTGCCTGTTTGTTTCCTGGAAAGGACAGTCCTAATATCCCCTTCCCTTAAAGACAAACAGAAGCCCAGATTACATGTTAGAACTCTGGCTGTGAGTGGTGGGTTCAGGCGGTGGGTCAGTTCCCAGCGGTGGAACTCTCGGACAGCTTCTCAAGGGCACTCAGCACAGCTGGTCCAGGAGGATCCCCAAGGCACCTGACATGGCTCCACCACCATACAGTGCTCCCTGCAGGGTCTCAGAGCCCCCAGCACAGCTCTGGGAGCCAGGATTCTGGTTATGACCACCAGATGTGGAAGGGGACCAGACCTCCTAGGCCATGGAAGGGGCTGTCCCCTTTCCCCTGGGGGTCAGAACCAACAGGAGGGCTGGAGGGCTGCTGGGAAGACCCCACAGATGTGCTCGTCCCTTCTCATCAGGATAAGAACACTCCCGCAGTACAACTTGGTGAGAGCTGGGGGGATTGATTAGGGCACAGGATCAAGCAGGAAATTCTCATGCATCAAAATTCCTGTCTGTGAGCTAGCCTGGTGGTGGAGGGCCCCTGTGCCTGCCATGGCCCCAGCGACCAGATCTTTATTTCACCCAGAGTCCTGGGGCAGCATCAGGGACTGCTGACCCTGACCTATAGCCAGCCCCTTGAGAGCTGGGCATGGGGGGGCTGAAGCCTCAGAGTGGCCGTGTCCAGGGCTACAGGGGTGGGGCTCAGAGCAGCCTCAGGGGGAGGGAAGGGGAGGCTTGCATCATCCGGCTGGAGCGCCTGCTGTCCAATAACGTCCCCAGCTCTCCCCATGCCTGATCCACCATCAGAACCAGCCCACAGGCCATATCCATCTTGGAGAGCCCCAAGCACCCCAACCCAGCACCCCGTAGAGCAGCATGAACAAAGCAAGGTGTTCCCCAGTGACTGGTATCGGCCCCCCCGTGTGAGGAGAGGAGGGACAGAGAAGGCATTTGCTGGTTTGTGCACACAGCCTGGTGGGAGGGAGAGGCCAGCAGGTTGGGCGGCGAAGGGAAGGCAGGTGCAAGCTACGGCTTCGCTTCCCGCCTACCCTGAGATTTTGTAACCACGGGAACACGTCAGCCACTGAAAAAAATTAAACTTACAGGTCTGCAAAACCAATGCACATGTATGATTGAACAAATAAATAGAAGGCCCCTGCTGATTCCTAGTCATGTGGGAGAGCTCAGACCCACAGAGTGGAACCCGAGGAAATGGGGGGCTGACCCATGAGAGCCCCAAGCCCAGGAGCCCCAGGCAGGACCCTGCAGCTGAGCAGGGGGGCTCTGTGCCCCCAGGACCTGGATATCTGCAGGAAAATCCCCCCTCGGGGCATGAGCACCAACCACCCCCCCACCAGACTGGAGACCCTGCCCCCCATAGAAATGACTTCCCCGTGTCAGAGGGGAGAGCCTCCTCTGGAGAGTCACCTGGCCGCAATCTCATAGAAGGAACTGAAAACCAGCATAATCCCTCTGCCCAGCGTCTGCCAACAATTTTGAAAAACTGATAGGAAAGTGATGGCTTTTTTTGTTTTTAGTGCTGGAGGCTAGCTTCCCGCCTCACCCTTCTCCAAGGACCTGATCCCCTTCTGGGACACACCAGCTTGCCCTGAGAGGACAAAGGCCCTGGGAGAGCGAAGATGACAAGCGTCCAGTCCCGGGGCGGGAAGAGCCAAGCCAGAGCGGAGCCCAGGCGGCCGCCTGGCAGGAAGGTCGGGGGTCTGGGCAGCTCCGTAGGAATCCTTGGGGGCAGAGAGCACCTCCGGAGGCAGCCGCTGGGCACAGGGCAAGCCTTCCCCCTTGCCAAAGACTGTCCCCTCAGGCTCACCCGGCCAGGCAGACCCATTTGGCCTCCAAGTAGGAAAAATACCACTCGTGGGATACAGGGCTTTGCAGATCCTGGAGCACATCCTGGGGGTCGGGCCCCTACCCTCACCACTGGCCCACCTGACCCCCACTGCCTCCTCTCCCTTCACTTTCCCCCTCACCCCACACCCCTGCAACCCCCCGCCCCCCGACACACACACACTCTGCAGTGCTGGTCTCTCCGACCTGACAGCGCCGCGCCTCTGCACCCCGGGGACAGTCTTCTATGCTCTGCAAGGTTGGCCGAGGATCCCAGGCTCGGTCACCTCTCCTTTGCTGCCACCCCCATGGTGCTGAACTCCCCACTGCGGAAAAGCGCTGGACGGAACCAGAGCACCCCTGCCACTCAGTGGGAGGAGACTCTGCCAAGCCAAGCCCTGCCTCAGTCCCAGCCAGAACCGTGGGGAAACCTGTGTCGTGCTTTTCACGCCCGCCGTCCTCCAGCCGAGGAACCCCCGGGGCTGGGGATCTATTTAGCGGACCGCCCATCTCCTGAAAACGTTTCTCAGGACCTTGGGCTGTTGACAGTTGGGTCACAGAACCACACAATCGGTGATAGGAAAAGCAGCTTTGCCAGGGCCGCAATGTGGACCGGAACATTCCACGTTAGGATTTGTGGAAAAATCACATCGGACAGGACCTCAGAGGCCCGGGGAAGGTTTTACAGGAGCGAAAATGAGGCCTAGAGAGGCACAATGTCGTCTCCCCCTGGGGCCTGAAGGACTCGGGGCAAGGTGCCAAGGAACACGGGTGTCCTGCGGCCGGGGCTGCTGGCTGCTGCGCCTCCCGGCAAACACGCTGAGAACCACCTGTGACAGACGGCACTGCGGGAGAGGGCTTCCCGGAGGAGGCGGGACCTGCATAGGGGTCTGGCGGCTGAGTGAACTCATGCACACGTGGAGGGAAAAGCTGGGGGCTCCGGGACCTCCTACCCCCAGATCCCGTGTGAGGAGTGAGGCTGGGGACACCCTGAGGGTCTTCTCAGCGCCTCTGAGCAGAAGACGGCAGGGTCATGGTTAGGTCCTTCTCACATCTCAGGATCCTCCACGAGGCAAGGCCACCGCACGGTCACACGCCCCTCTCCCTACAGCTGACGGACCCAACACGAGCGTCACTCGGCCCCTTTAACGGCGCGCGGCCTGCCAACCTTCTGGGTCCTTCCTCCGGGTTGTCGCTCTATGAAGACTTCACCACGCCCGAGAGCCCTCTCGAAACCCCAGGGTCCTGAATTTCAAGCTCAGCTCCGTCCTTCTGGTGTTCAAGGTCATTCAACGGTGGCAAAATTCAGCTTCCTGCTTATGGGGGTGGGGGGTGGGGAGCGGAGACGTCGGGCAGGGGGGCGGTGGGGAGTCTTCTAAGAGATTCCGAAGGCGTCCCGGACACCCGCGAGCGCTTACACAGCGCGTTGACGCAGCCGGTATAGATGAATCAGAAACACGAGGACTGAACTTCCCTCGGACGGCGCTCAGGTTTCATCGTTAATGAGAAATAACCCACCAGGTAGGTGTGGGGTTTGCTGGGGTTCGCTGTGCCTGGAGCATTTGAAAAGATGTTTGAGTAAATCCCAAGCCCGGGTGTGGCCCACCCCCTTGGCGAGGCCAGTGGCCGGCGATGAACAGCTGGAGGCCACGTGCCTAAAACCCACAAGGCCTGTCGGCTTCGAGTTTTTTTCCTCCCTTAAACATCCAGGAATCAAAGTGACCTGGGGAGGGAGAAGGTTTCCCCAAGACCCCCAGCTTCCGCACCCGCTGGGATGGGTTTCGTGGTCAGATGGTTCCATTGCTTCCAAGACTAGAAAACTTCGGATTTTGATTAGCAAATAAACAAAAGAAAAAGAACACCCCGGCTACCCACCCAACCTCCCACCCGCCCACCCATGCTCCATCCATCCACCCACCCACCCACACATCTATCTTCCCATCTATCTATCCAACAAATAGGTACAGAGAAGTGTATGAGTATCTGTGGCTGCTGTAACAAATTACCACAAACTGAGCACCTTCCAACAACAGAAATGTATTTTCTCACCATCCTGGAAACCAGAAGTCCAAAACCAAGGTGTTGGCAGGCCTGTGCTCTCCCTGCAGGCCCTAGGGGAGGATTCTTCTTCGTTCTCCCGGGTTCTTCTCAATGTTCCTTGACATATGGCAGCATCTTTCCAGTCTCTGTGCAGTAATCACACGGCTTTCTCCCTGTTTCTGTGACCATGGGTCCCTTTTCTTATAAGGACATAAGTCACATCGGGGTTAGGGACCACCCTACTCCAGTTTGACCTCATCTTCATTTACTGCATCGGCAACAACCCCATTTCCAAAAGGGTCACCTCCTGAAGTTCCAGGAAGTGCCCGCACATTGCAGGGACACTACTCAACCCAGTACAAGGATGTTCTAAGAGCAAACCCTGCGTGAGCCTCTGTCTTCGTGAAGCTCACAATTCTGGGGAGGGAGATAGATTAAGACAAAGAGGAAATATCTAACAGAACGTCCGTCCAGTCAAGGTAAGCACTATGAAGAGAAGGAAGCTGAGGAGCTCCAGGGTGGTGGCATTGCCGTGGTCTATAGAGAAGCTTAGAAAGGCCTCTTTGAGGAGGTGACAACCTCATATGGGAGCCACATGACCCTTGTTCTGGGAAGAGCCCAAGGCCCAGAGCACATGCACCTTTCTTCACCACATGTGGGACTTGGGATTTCCATGTGGGTTTGAGAGAGCTTTTTGTCTATTGTCTTATTCAGTTCTCACATGGTTTTGCAAATATAGGTAAGACAATCCAGCTCAGAAATGCAGGTATCTGAAAGTCAGCTCCAATATATCACTCAGATGTGGAGCCCTCACTACGAATGCTGTTCCCTGGTAACTTCCAGCCTGCTTTCCTGCCAGCACGTGAGGGGGTTGCCCTTCCCCCTCCACTTGAACTTAGGTGTGGCCATATGACTTGCTTCCACCAAAAGAATGAGAAGTGACAAGTGTCACCATCCCATAGGGAAACCATCCCGCACCTATCTACAAGGGCTGGCACTTGTCTTGGCCTGGGTCCTGCTTCAGCATCACCTGGAAGCTTGTTAAAAATGCCCCACCTGGACCCACTAAGACAGAATCTTGGGGACAAGAGCTCCAAGAGTTGAGAAGCTCTGCTCTAAAAACCAGAGCCTGAGGGAGGAATTCAATCCTGATCCTTTGAGAGGGAATGTGCAAGTCTAAGTGGTGGGAGTGAGGGAAAGGAGAGTGAAGTGGGGTGAGATGCCCCAGAAGGGGAGACGCTGTGCAGAAACACCCAGGCGTTTGGGCAGCAACTGCATCTCAGAGTGGCTCCGTCTCATTTCCCGCTCCTAAAACTCAACCCAATGGGGAGCAAGAACTCAATGGTTACAGTTTTCCTTTTAGGGTGATGAAAATGTTTTGGAACTAGACAGAGCTAGTGGTTATGCGTCATGTGTATATAAAAGGCCATTGAATCGTTCACATTAAAATGGTTGATTTAATGTTTCATCAATATCTCCTTGATTTAAAAAAAAAAAAAAAGCTTGTCCCCTGAAATATCAACCTCTTCTGCATCATACTTTACAGTAAATGACTTTTCTCTGAAGTTTGTGAATAAGGTGAGGATGTCCACTCTCCCCACTCCTAATCAGTATCATAGTAGAAATCTTAGCCAACACAATAAGGCAAGAAAAAGAAATGAGAGGAATACAGATTGGAAAGAAGGAAATAAAACTATCCCTATCCCCAGTTAATATGACCCTCTACATGGAAAATACCAAGAAATCTATAACAACAACAAAACTGTCCTAGGACTGCCTAGTGGGTTTAGCAAAGTCATAAGATACAAGGTGGCTACACAAAAGTCAATTGTATATCTATGCCAGGGCAACATACAACTGGAAACTAAAATTTTTTAAACAACATGATTTACAATAAGACCTTAAAGATTAAATATTTAGGTATGAATCTAAATACGTATAGTATTTACATGCTGAAAACATCTAAGTGACTAGGAAGGAATTCAAAGAAGACCCAAAGAGAGAGACACTTCATATTTAAGAACTGGAATTCAACCCAGTCCAGGTGCCAATTGTCCCAAGCTCGTCTAAAGATTTAGTGCAGTTCCAAACAACATCCTAGTGTAATTTTTTTTGTAGATATGTGCAAACTGGTTCTAACACTTACACAGCAAAGCAAAAGAACTAAAATAGCTAAAAAAAAATTAGAAAACATTAAAGTTGGAAGGATCATACTATCCAAATTTTATGATATACTATAAAGCTATAGTAATCAAGACATTGATTATTGGTGATATTGGCTAAGGATTGGGTGACATAGATGAATGGAACAGGATAGGGACCCCAGAAATACACCCACATGAAATTTGACAGAATGATCTTTTATAAAGGTACAAAAGCATCCAATGAAGAAGATCCTTTTCAACAGACAGTGCTAGAACATCCATGTGCAAAAAAAAAAAAAAGAATAAACTTCAGTTGAAACTTCATGTCTTTTATGTAACTCAGAGTAGATCATAGATCTAAATGTAATACATAAAACTACAACACTCTTACCAAAAGATAGCTGAGAACCTCTCTGTAGCTTGGAGCTAAGCAGAGATCTGCAACTGACACCAAAGGCATAAAATAGGAAATGAACAAATCAAACTTCATTAAAATTAAAAGCCTTTGCTCTGAGGATGACATCATTAAAAGAATAAAAAACACACGGGGCACCTAGGTGGCTCTGTGAGTTAAAGCCTCTGTCTTCGGCTCAGGTCATGATCCCAGGGTCCTGAGATCGAGTACCACATTGGGCTCTTTGCTCAGTGGGGAGCCTGCTTCCCCCACCCCACCCCTGCCGGCCTCTCTGCCTACTTGTGATCTCTGTCTGCCAAATAAATAAATAAAATCTTAAAAAAAAAAAGAATAAAAAACACAGACTACAGACTGAGAAAAAAAATTTGCAAATCATATACCCAACAAAGGACTTATATCCAGAATATACAAAGAATTTTTTAAAAAAAGGAAAAGAATATTCAAAACTCAATAGTAAGAAAACAAAACACCAAATTGCGGTGTGTGTGCAGGACTTAAATAGTGACTCCAGCCAAGAGAGTGTGGATAGGAAGTAAGCTCCGACACCTTCCTCGACATGGTTAGCCACGAAAGAAATACAAGCTAAAACCATAACGGGATACCACTCCCCAACTCTCAGAAATTTAAGAAATACCTAAAATACGAAGCGCTGGCAAGGACGTGGGGTGACGGAAGCTTTTGCCTATTGCTGGCGGGGATACAGATGCCGCCGATTCTGAAAAACAGTTTGTCCGTTTCTTAAAAAGTCGCACCCTGGCCATGTGCCTCAGCAGCCCCAAGCTTAGATATCTGCCCTGCAGAAGTGAAAACACAAGCTCACACAAAACTTACAGGCAAACGTTCATGGCAGCTCTACTCGTAATTGCTCTAACTGGAAACGGTCAAATGCCCTTCGGTAGGTGAACGGAGGGACAGGCTGTAGAGCACAGTGCAGGGTAGAACACCAGTCAGCCATGAAAAGGAAGGGCTTGCAACAGTTTAGGAAAGCACAGCCAGGGAATGAAGTTAGTCTGTAAAGGTTACCGGCTGTATGGTTTCCCTTATAGGACCTCCTGTAAATGACAAAATTGCCGTGAAGCCGCCCAGACCCGGGGTTGGAGGAGAGCGTGACCCTGAAGCAATCACACAAGGATGTTCGGGATGGGGGATGGCAACAGAGCCGCTCTGTGCTCTGCTTGCGGTGGTGGTCACACGAGTGCATGCAGGTGCTCGTTCAAATCGAGAGAACTGGACATCCTCCTCAGTAAGAGTGCATTTTACTGTACGATCGTGTTTAGGATAAAAATATACAACAGGGCGGATGGATTAAATGGCACCTCAGACACACCTGGAAAAGGCTTAATGAAGAACGTGTCCAGGACACAGCCCAGAGAGGAGATGAGCCTATGGAGGACTGTGTGGAAGCAGAGGATGGGGGAGAAAGTCTGACAAGCGGCTCAACTGCAGATTAAAAGAGGATAATAGATGGGATGGAGAGATGGCACATTTAGAGAGATTACGGCTTCTCAAAAACACAAGAAAGATGCATTTAAAACAAGCTCACAACTGATGCGTCATGGTAACGGGTCCCCATTGCGGGTTTTAGAAGTGTCCAAGAAGGAAAAGATGGTTTACAAAAGAACACTAAGGGCCTTACCTGCTGGCTGTCTTCCCAACAACAACAAGGAAAGCCAGCAGCGAGTGGAGGGAAATACTAAATTGCATAATGGCTCCTAAAGATGTCAACTTCCGAATGCCCAGAACCTGCAAATGTGTGGACTCACATGGTATAAGGGACTTCTTAGATGGGACTATGGTAAAGATCTCCAGGTGAGGAGATCGTCCCGGATTATCTCAGCGGGTCGCATGTGTTCGTAAGTGTCCCTATGAGAGGGAGGTCCGACCGCAGAGCAGAAGGCGGCGGCATTTGGGGTGATACCACCATGAGCCAAGGAGCACCACAGCCCCTAGAAGCTAGAGGGGGCCAAGAACGGGCTCCCTCCGGAGCCTCCAGCAGGAACAAAGCCCCAGCAATGCCTAGGGTTTTGCCCAATGAACCTCATTGCAGACATCCGGCCTCTACAGCCTTTATAAGAGGGTAAACGTGTGTAGTTTTCAGCCCCTAAGCTAATCCGTCACAGCAGCAATGCGAAACCAATACAAATATCCTCACTGGGTTAGAAGAAAATAACTGTCCAACCTAGAATTCTATACTCGGAGAAACCATCTTTCAGAGACGTGAACTAAGTAAAGACACTTTCAGACAATCCAAACATTGAGAGAGTTTAAATCCGAGGTGCCCTTAACCAAGGGCGATGCTAAAGAATGGAGTTCGTGCGGAAGAAAAATTATTCCAGAAGTAAGATTTGAGATGCAATAAGAAATGCGGAGCAAATATACTAATAAATACACGATAAATTTAAATAGGCGTTGACCACATAAAACCCCCATGATCGGAGGGGGGGGGGGGTGAGGAACAGAGCAAAAGTGAATCACTACAGGAAACTAGCCTGTGCACTGGAAGGCATGATTAAAAGGAAAGTTGAGTTGAGGTTCTTGTACTATTCGGGAGGAAGATGAAGAGGCTGATTAATTTCATACTGTTTAATAGTTAATCGTGACCCTTCCAAAAATAAGGATGTAAAAGGATTGTAAAATGAAGAATGGAGGGCACCTGGGTGGCTCAGTCGTTAAGCATTTGCCTTCAGCTCAGGTCATGATCCCGGGGTCCTGGGATTGAGTCCCGCGTCGGGCTCCTGGTTCAGCAGGGTCTGCTTCTCACTCTGCCCCTCCCACCTCGAAAGCATGCACTCTCTCTCATGCAAAAATAAATAAAATATTTAAAAACAACAACAACAACAAAAGAATAGAAAAACATATACCAAGTTATACAGACCAAAAAAAGGATGGTGTCGTGATATTAATATCAGATACAACAGACTGGAGAGCAAAAGGCACCACAGAGAGATCAAGGATCACTATCGAACGTAAAGGTTCAGCCCTCAAGAGGATATAACGATTCTAACATTTCATACGCCCAGTAACAGAGCTTCAAAATAGAAAACAAAGATTAACAGAATTTTTTAAAGAAGTTGGTAAGTTGAACAAAGTGAGAAATTTTAATATTCATCTCCCAGTAACTAGAAAATCAAGCAGACAAAAATCAGTTGAATATTGAGATATTGAAGTGCAAACTAAAAGCGCTAACTAATGAATATTTATCAACCACTGTACTGAATGATAGAAAAATGCACGTTCTTTATAAAGTCAGAGAGTACATTTCCAAAAACTAGCTTTGCGCTAGACCACAAAGCTAGCCTCGCCTGAGCTGGGGTCTACAGACCACGTTCTCTGACCTGAATGCACTTAAGTTAGAAGTCGGTAGCAGAAAAAACCCCAAGCGTTTGCACTAGAAAACGTAAATGTGAAGGTCAACAAAAAACATCACAGTGGAATTTTTTAAACACCTAGAACCAAGTGATTAAAAAAATACATATTTCATACCACAAATTATCAGATGCAGCGTGACATGGACTGAATGGGTCCCTCCCAAATTCATATATTGAAACCCTAACTCTCAGAGTGATGGTGTTTGGAGATGGGCCTGTGGGAGGCTGTTAGGTTTATATGAGATCATGAGGGCAGAGCTCCCAAGATGGGATTAGCACCCTTATAAGAAAAGGAAGGGACCTGAGCTCTCTGCCCCCTTCGTGGGAGAACTCTGCAAGAAGCCAGGCTCCAGAACCATGAGAAATAAGTTCCTGCTGTTCAAGCCACCTCATTTGTGTCTTTCTGTTATAACACCCTGAGTTAACTAAGACACGGGACATGCAATACCTAAGAGGAAATTTAAAGTCCTAAAATATTGATAATGAGTCATGTCCAAGTTCAGTCTATCCCAGGAATACAAGGTCAGTTTAGAAAATCTTGGGGCACCTGACTGGCCATGTCGTGGAGCATGTGGTTCTTGACTTCAAGGTTGTGAGTTTGAGCCCCGCCCTTCAGTGTAGAGATTACTTAAAAAATAATATCTTTAAAAGAAAAAGAAAAGAAAATCTATTAACATAATTTATTGCCATAGGAGATTAAACGAAGAAAACCAAATGACTATCTTATAAATGCAGAGTAAGCATTCAATAAAATTCAGCATCTAATCGTGGTTTTAAAAAATCTTACCCAAAAAAGGAATAGAAGGGAACTTCCTTAATCTGATAACGAGCATCTATCAAAATTACCTATGATAATAATTACAGTTAATGTAGAAATGCTAAAAGGATTCGTTTTAAGATCAAGGATCGGATACTTCTACATAACGTCAAACTCGTGGTCCTGACCTACGAAATAAGACATGAAAGTGTAATACGATAGGGCAAAGAAAAATTCTTATTAGATGCAGGTGAAAATATTGTGCACATAGAAAATCCAAAAACTAACCTGTGGGAAGTCATTAACAAGAGAACTAAACAAGGTCAGTAGATCCAAAACCAATAAACAGAACTCCGCTGCGTTCCTAGAGAGCACCAGCAGTTAGAAACACACGTTTTAAAAAGGCACCATTTGCGATAGCAACAGAAACAGACAAAAACGGATGTGCACATGCGTAAATAACCCAGGAGTAAATCTAACAAAAATGTCATCTGTATGCAGCATGTTTTTGGATAAAAGACTCAATATCGTAGAAGTGTTGGTTCTCCCCAGAATCGTCTGTCGATTTAATGCCGTTTCAGTACAAAAAGAAATGACACCTTAAGTCTTCGTTAATGTGTTTCATTGAAGTGGGTTTATTCACACATTAAAGAATAATTATACCCTGGCCCTGAAACCATGGACAAGGTCAGAGTTTCCTCACCCAAAAAGCAAGAGAGTGGGAGAGATGCTCGCATAAGTCCCTTCCTCCGCTGAAATCCTACGATCTCCAAGGCTCCCTTCGGGGCAGGTGAGATGCCCCCCATGCTCCTCCCGATACTGCCTACTAGGGGGAATCGGAAGGAAGGACCGGGGCGGGGTCCGGTCTAAGCTCCACCCCGAAACCTCGACTTCTACCAGGAGGGAATTGCAAAGCGAATCATGACACATCCAAAACATGATGTAATCATCGTAAACGGCTTTTAAAGGATTACATAAACACGGAAAATATTCATGACCTGCTAGGTGGGGGGAAATTGCACATATACTATCATTACAATTCCAAATGCAAAGACACGATCCAGGACGCAAGGCCGCCCAAACCCTAAGCTTCTCCTGGAAGACGTGTTTTGGTTGGCCTGCATTTTATTTTTAATTCTAATCGTCTAACGCTAAAAGTTTGGAGATGTGCCCCAGTCAATGTCTGGACTTCCAGCTTCTCTTAAAAATGTAAGTATGGACCCACACCATGCCAGATCCCTGTGTGGCAAACGGACCGGCCCTGGGGCGGCCCCACCGGGGGAGCTGCTGCTGTCCCATGGCAAGTCCCCACCTGTCCTGCTCCTCTCACTCTAAGGGTGAGTGACTCCTGGATTGTGAGGCTGTTTCGATGCCTCCATGTTTTGCTTATGCTGTTCCCTTCACCTGAAATGCCTTTCCACCTCTCTCTTTTAACAGGTGGAAACCAAATTGTGGCAGATGGATGGGATCGTGAGAGCTTTAATGCTGTCTCCAAAGGAAAACCCAGGGGACAGCATCGGGGGTGAAGGCTGGGCTCCCCTCCAGGCCTGGGAAGGACCTCCAGGTGTGACCACACTCTCCCCACAGAGCGCTTCCTTTCCCCTCCCGGACACGGCCCTTCCTGTGTCGTGCTTTCTTGCTTATTGTCCATCTCCCCCAAGAAGGTAAGAACCCAGGCTGGGACCGAGTCTGTCTTGTTCAGAGCTGTCCAGCGTCCACAACCGCAAACAACTGTTGAATGACTGACAGACCGTCTGAGGACCTGGAATGCTGGGAATGAGGGCCAGAGTTCTGCTGGAGGGTTCTGGACCAAAAAAGCTGGGGTCCTGACCCCAAAAGCCCCAAGGTGAGCCCCTCATGTCCCAGGCTGGGGCTACCAAGTCAGTCAAGGCTGGGCACCTGGGGCCGATGGGAAGAGGTCCTCTGGGCCAGTTGTGAGGGGGCTCTTATTTTGGGTAGTCATGCCCCCCAAGCAGCCCACCCCTGGGCAACCCCACCTCTGCCCAAGTCCCATCTGCAGACCCCTCATGCCCAAGGTAGGACTCTCCAGACCTTCTAGAAACTTGTTTCCAGGCCCCACCCACAGTCCGGCCAGCTGCTTGCAGCCCCTCACCCACCCCAGTTCTGAGATGGGCTTAGGATGGACCGGGATCCCCAGGACCGCGAGGCGGATGGACGGTCTGGGGTCTCTGTGCCCCTGCCAGGGTGGGCCGGCACCTGTCAGACACAAGCTCTAGCACACACTCCTCCTGCGTCCCGGGTTCTGTCCCTGTCAGTGTGGGGTCTGGCCGCGGCACTGGCCCAGGAGACCAGCCGAGACCAGCCGGACGGCTCACGTGTGCTCTCCCGCAAGGCAGGTCCTCACCCAGGTTTTGGCGAGGAGGGATCCTTGCCTGGCGCTCTCCCAGCTCCCCGTATCTGTCCTCAGCTCTTCTGCTGCTGCTGTGTCTGAAGAAGCCAGGGGGCCCCTCCCCCAGCACTGAGACAGTGGCCCGGCTGACTCGGTGGCACGGATCTACACTGTCCCCCTGTGTGACCGTCCCTGGCCCTGCTTCCTCCCCTTCCGGTGTCCCCAGCTATCTGGGGCCTGTCCCCACCTGGGTAAGAGAGGTTTGTGTGGCTTCCTAATCCCTCAGTCTGGCCACGAACACTCCAGACATCATGAGGACAAGCACACTGGTCGCTGACGGTGACCTCCTTATGCGTGATGAAGCCTGATGACCATGGTGACCCCAGAGAAAACCCCGGCGCGGCTGCTGGGTGGGGGCGCCCTCAGCAGCCTGGGACATCTCTTTGGCCCAGGGGACCGAGCATGGGGCTCAAAGGAGGCAGTCCCTGTCGCTGTGCTCCAAAAACCGTCCAAGGGGACACTGTGTGTCCCGGTGCCTCGTGCGGCTCCACTCCGCTCTGTTCCCAGGAGGCCCACACCGCTTGCCTGGTAAGCCTCCCTTTGGGGCACGGGATCTACTAGACAGGGCACTGGAGCCATGAGGTCAAGGTGAAGGCCAGACCCCAGCAGGTAGCTTTGGGGCGGTGCCTCTTACTGGTAGCACTGAGCTGGAGCGGGCGCCTGGGAGGGTACAACCTTGACCACGGTGCCACATCTGGTCACGGCCCAGGCTCCGTTCCGTCCCACTCCGTGCCTTGCACACAACAGCAGGTCCTCCGTAAATAAGCAGCCGGAGTCTTCGAGGGTACACCCATGGCCCTAGGAACATCTGGCCACAGAAAGTGGACGGCTGTGAGTGCAAGCCCACGCCAGTCCTGGGAGAGCCATCACAAGGCACAGGTCCGAAATGCACCCCAAAGAGAGGTCCCCCCCACCCCGGGAGAGTTGTCGGAGCCTCGCCATGTTGCAGAACCCTTGGGCTTTTCCAAGTCTCGGGGGCAGTATGTCCATACCGGCCTCTGCCGTGTTTTTCCGACAGCAGACCTCCCTTCACGCGACGCGGTTCTCCCAGGCCAGGCCTGTGTATTCCTTATTTTAAGCAACTTCATGGAGACATAATTCGAATATGACACAGTTCACCTCTTTCAAGCGTACGTTTCCACAGTATTTAGTGCACCCGCGGCATGGTGCCCCCAGGATCGCGTGAAGTCTACGACACCTCCATCACCCCCCAAAGCAACCCCTGCCTCTCAGCCTCGGCCCTCCATCTCCCCGAGCGCCGCCCCTGCCCGGGGCCTGGCCATCACGGCCCTGTGTTCTCTCTCTGTGGATTTCCCCGTTCTGGGCATTTCTTCTGGATGCAATCACGCGCGACGCAGTCTTCTCGTGTCCGGCTTCTTCCACGGAGCAGAGTGTTTCTGAGGCTCACCCACGTGGTAGCACGTGCCAGGACCTCACTCCTTCTAAAGCTGAGTCATCGCCCATTGATGACTATTCATTCACCAGCTGATGGACCCTGGGGTTCTCTCCTCTTTCTGTCGTGAATCTAGCTGTTATGAGCATTTATGCACAGGCTTTCGTAAGGCTGTTTTCATGTGTCTTGGGCCTGTACCTAGGAGGAGGACAGGTGGGTCCTGTGGGAACTCTGGCTTGAACTGCTTGAGGACCTGCCAGCCCGTTTCCGGAAGCAGCTGCCTCGTGCATTCCCACCCGCGGGGTAGGAGGGCTCCCATCTCGCCACAGCGTCATCGTCCCCGACACTTGCTAGTATCCGTCTTTACGATTCTAGCCATCCTGGTGGGGCTGAGGATCCACATCCTCTCCCACGAAGCCATGTGTTTCCAACCCTGCGTTCCGCCGAGAAGCCGTCTTCAGCCAAAGCCCGTCCAAGCGCTACTCACAACAAAGGAAAAAATAGAAAAATCTGATTTCATCAAACTGAACAAGTCTGTGCTTTGAGAACGTGCAAAACCAACCCACAGAAGGGGAGAAAATATTTGCAATTCATGGACCTTGATAAGGGACAAAAAGGAGGCATTAGAACAATAAAAAGACGATCTACGTTTGAAATCCCCAGAGGACATGACAGACATTTATCGGGGATACACCAGGGGTGGCGAGCCTGAGGAAGGATGCTCGGTGGCCCTCAGCGCGTCTCCCAAACCTCGGTCAAATCCAGGAAGTTCAGAGTCAGGTGCTCGAGCTCAGGGTGGCAAACTCGGCTCAGGAGAGCGGCTGGGACGGGTGTTTGTCTCAGCTCTGGGGCAGGTGGACACGTGAGCGCCGGGGCCGCGAGGACTCAGCCATCAAAGACCCAGCAGGTCTGGGGGTCACTGCTTCTGCCTCGGTGCCACCTACACGGGACGGCTTGGAGATTGCACGCAGCGTGAGTCCTGAGTCCTGAGCAGCGGCCCTGAGCGTGGCCGAGGGATCTCCTGATGCCCAGGACAAGCAGGACCCAGAGCGCCACCCCTAACCAAGGTACGGCTGCTTCAAGGGTCTGCCCCCACGGTGTCGCATCAGACGCCAGGGAGCCATGGGAGTGGGAGCAGAGGGCAATGCAGGCCACCTCCCCGTTTCCAGAACCTTCTCTGGGACTGCCCGCACCCCCATCGTTGATCTGTGCCTGGTTGACCTGCTCTGAGCTTCCCTGCATGGCTTGAGCCCTGCCAGGAAAGGGGAAATGAAGGCGGCACATGGGAGGGGGTGGGGGTGTCCACCGGCCCCCCCGTTTTCCAGGGCGCACCCTGCATGCATTCCACTGCTTAAGGGCTTGGAGGGTCTCATATGTTTAGAAAGCACGCCAGTTCCTAGGTGGCAGGCCACCCACGAAGGATCCCAGCTCCCCCTGCACCGAGCAAGGCCTCCTTCCCTTGTGTGCATGATGGGGCAGTGGGCGGGGGGCCACGCTCTGTCACGTCATCTCAGGGGGTCAGATCAGGCCGGGGGAGGGCCTTCCTCTTTGGAGGACCCACAGCCAAGACAGTGGCCATTTCTGTCCACTCAGGGCCTCCCCTGAGCCACGAGGGGTCTGATTCACCGAGAACGTCCCCAGTGAAACGTCCCTTAGGAGCGCCGTCTCCTTGCTCACTTTCTCATCTGGGACATGAAGAGGACTCTGGACCTCTGGACCGTGTACCTGGAGTACACGGGCCTGGCCATATTATTCCTCCAAAGAATGGGACCTCCTCTGACAAATGAGCTCAGTTACAAAGGGAAAGAATGCCGGGCTGGCCGTGGCCGTGGCAGGGAGGCCCAGGGGGCAGAGAAAGAGAAGCCGAAGGAATGTCATACTGAGTGTTCACCTACGGACACGCCACCAACGGGAAAGGGGGCTGGGCATCCCGAGTGGACTCCTGGTGGGACATCTGGGCAAAGACCCACACTGTGGTGGTGAGCGTACGTGTGGCTGGGAGGGGAGAACCCATCATCTGCCAAATACCCAGAACCTGGACTGTGGGGTCTGGCTCTGCGCCTTCGGGAAGGGAAGCCTCCACTTCCTTCTCTGCACGAACACTGCCAGTGTGCAGAACTGTGGCCTCCCGGAAGAGATGTCCACATCCTAATCCCCAGTCCCTGTGAACGTGACCTTATTTGGAGAAAGGTCTTTGCCGATGTGATGAAGTGAAGGGTCTCGAGATGAGATCATCCTGGCTTAATTAGGTGCCCTAAATCCAGTGACAAGTGTCATTACAAGAAGCGGAGAAACACAGAGGGCGCGCCATGTGAAGCCAGGGCCGACGGAGGATGAGTCTACGAGGCAAGGAACGCCAGGGTTTGCTGGTGCCACCCACAGCCGGGGGAGGGGAGCCTGGACCAGACTCCCTGGAGCCCTCCGGAAAGGAACAGTCCTGCCGACACCTTGTTCGGGGACTTCTGGCCTCCACACTGTCAGAGCATAAATTTCTGTTGTGTTACAGTCATTCATCACAACAGACAAAGGAGACTGATACACGACGCAAGGACTCAAAAGTACACACCTCGCACCTCGTACGACGCAGACCCGCGTGGCGGCCGGCGCCCAGGAGGGCACATTGGGCCAGTTGCTCTACAAGCCAACCGTCCATCCTCCCAAAGCCTTCCAGACAGGCATGTCCTCCCTCTGACCTAGAACTTCCACTCTTGGGAATTTATCCTCGTGAAATCAGCAGATAGGTGTGCAAAGATGTACGTGCAAGAGGAGCCACTAAAGGATTGTTTCAAATTTATAAAAAAAAAATGAAAACTCTTACATGTATTTGTTACATATGTTGGGAAGCATTCGTTTGAGGAAAAACTATGAATCCTTTTAAACTGATCGTATAAACGGATATTTTTTGACATGGGAAGATGTTCGCCGTGGATTGTAGGATGCGAACTCTAGGACCTTCTCGAAGAGCAAAACTACGGAGACAGTGAAATGATGAGCAGTTGGCTGGGGCGGGTGGGGAGGGAGGGGTGGGCAGGTGGGTCACGGAGGATTTTTAGGGCAATTCAACTAGTCTGTGTGACATTGTAGTGGTCAATACAGACATGACCCATTTGTCGAAAACCACAGAATGGACAGCACGAAGCCTGAACCCAGATGTAAACTGTAGACTTAGTTAATAATAATATATCAATATTGGTTCATCATTTGTAACAAATGGACCACACTGATGCAAGATGTACCCAAGCCCAATTTTTTTGCAAATTAAAAATGTGCTAAAAATGTCTATTAATTTTTTTAAAAGGCTGCAGCTTACAAAGCAGTACATAGAGAATTGTCCCATTTTTAAGAAGAAATAGTGGCCCCCCACACCGTATCGAGGTGAACCATCTCACAGAGCTCAGGGTCCAGATGACCGGTCACTCGACGTGATATCATTTTCTGATTTTTTGAGACAAATCGGGACTACATAGGTATCAGTTTTGTTTTGATTGCTGTTGTAAAACACGTAAAGTTTTCTTTGTCCAACTCGTGCATATACATAACTTGACAAATCGGTTGCTTCAACCGATGTCAGTTTTTTTAAAAAGCAAGAAGTTCCGGGCCACACGTGTGGCCCGCCAGGGGTAACACTTGCTCCATGGCGATAGGAGACGCCGCCCCAGAGCCGTGGCCTGGGACAGTGGCTTCCAGCTGCAGCACCCTGTCCCATCTGTGCCCCCCCCGCGTCCCCCCAGGCTCCACAGGGCCAGCGCTGCCCTTGGTGGTACCAAGAATGTCCACATGTCCCTGTCTGTATGCGGGTTTCCTCCACCTTTTCCTCGAGGGCTCGGCGGTTCGTGTGGCTTGCAGCCCACTGCCCCAGCCGTGGCCGTGGTCCTCGTGGCAGATCACATAACCACCTCTCCTTGCCATTGTGGGTCCCGACTGGTCACTGTGTCATAAACACACCCCAGAAACAGAGGCCCAGAGGGAGAGCAGCCCCACTGCCGACACGCTTGGCTCAGGACTTGGGTGTCCCTCTGCTGAAATTTTCCTGCGTGGCCAGCGGTGCCTGATGGCAGAGGGGTCCGCACGTTGACTGAGAATGACCCAGAGACTCTGCCAAGAAAAGTCAGACTGTGTTCATACACAAGGGCTTGATAGGTGTGTGCACCTACACAGTACACGGCATATGTGTGTGTCTGTGTTTGGAAGAATCTTCCGGGACGTCTGGAGCTGGATGGCCTGGCCGCCCCCACTTCTTCATGTGTACGAACAGGGTCTGCGGGGAGGGGCAGGCGTGAAAAGTCTCAGTAAATGACTCAGTGACGCACAATTTAGTTAATCCCTTCTAATCCTTCCAGACCGACCCCCCCCACCCCCCACCCCAGAATTGTCCAGAAAGACCAGAGGCATTTTGCCCCAGTCGGAGGGATGCTTCGGCATGGAGTTGGTGGAGGCCAGGGGATGCTGACGCAGAGACTACATGCCCAGGAGGGCCCGCCAGGAAGAATCATCAGGTCCAAACGTCAGCAGTGTCCAGGCTGAAATCCCCTGCTTGGAAGGGTTCGTGACCCTAGTTCCTGGGGTGTCGGAGGGGCTGGAGTAGTTGGGGTTTTTTATTTGAGACAGAGAGAGACAGAGGGACAGAGAGAGCAAGAAGAGAGCTGAGTGGCCCGCTCAGCAGGGAGCCCAATGCAGGGCTCGATCCCAGGATTCTGGGATCATGACCTGAGCGGAAGACAGACACCCAACCGACTGAGCCACCAGGCATCCCGAGTCGTTAGAGTAGTTTTGTGCTTTTAAGTGCCCAGGAAGGCCTGGACCACCACACTCCGGCCTTCCCACAGGCCTGTCCTTGCGGGTTTCCTGCGTCCTTCCGTGTCCTCATCCCCAAAGGCAGACCCTGTGAGCTGCCGCCTTTCCAAGTCCTGGCCCCTTCCCCCCACTTGTCCTCGACGGAGCAACCGCAAACGGGCACCTTCCTGACGCCCCCGCCTCCAGGTGTGGCCACGGAGCCACGTGTGACCACAGCAACTCGGTAAAAACCATGAGCTGGGATCCCGGGAAAGCTCTGAGAAAGCACAGAACCTGCTTGCCCATCGACCTTGGTCTCTTCCTCCTTGCCTGGAGTAGGGACCCCTTTAGGGAGGGACAGTCACCATCTTTGACCCTAAGGACGCCTTGACTCGGAAATTGCTTTGAAGACCACCCTCAGCCAAGGGCTCCCACTTTCCGCCTGGCCCGCGCCCCCTTGCTTGTCCCCCGGATGGACCGCTCCTAGATGAAGTGTTTGAGAAGCTTCCCACCCCCTCCAGATCCGCTCTTCCCATCATCCCCTCCAACTCAGGGCGGCGGCGTCTGCTCTTCCCGTGGCTCAGGTGTGGACCCTGGAGTCCCCTTGACGTCTCTCTGTCTCTCACACGCCACATGCGAGCTCGGGAACCCTCAGCAAATGCCGTCTGTCCGGCTCACAGTAGGAGCTCAATAAACACGTGTTGGATGAGTGAACAGATGAACCCAGAAGGAGGGAGCGCCTGGGGCTGGGGCCTCGATGATGCAGCCCGTGCCAGCCTCTCCGGGACCGACTCTGCCCTGCACGAGAGAAAAGAGGGGGTTCGCTGTAGCAGGCGCCACGCGGGGCGCTGCAGGGGGGAGGCTCGGCGTCCCCGAGGAACTCGGAGTCTAGCAAGGGACACGCACGAGTAAACAGAGACTCGTGGATGCGGCGGAGCACGCAGGGAGAGGCGGGCGGGGGGTGTCGTGGGCTCCTCTCCTGCTCACGCTTCACCAGCGATGAATCCGGACCACCTCCCTACCCGGGATCGCTCTCCCTCCGCCTTCGCCCCTCAGGCAGCCCTTTCCCTTGGGTCCCCCTGTCTGGCAGGGCTCCCCCCAAGGACCCTTCCTCTGTAGCGCCTCTCCCGAGCCCGCCAGCCTCCCGGACCTCTGGTGAACCCGAACGTGTCTGTACCTACGACACATGGCCCGGTGCTAACCCGGTGACCAGCGTCCCAAGTGGCAGAGGGAAGTTTGGACACAGACACCCACACACACTAGGTGCAGACAGAGGCAGGAACCAGAGGGACGCAGCTACAAGACAGGGAACGCCAAGGATTACTGGCAGCTACCAGGAGCTGGAGGAGGCCAGGAAGCGTCCTCGTCCAGAAACTTCCAAGGGAGTCTGGCCCCGCTGACAACTCGATCTGGGCATCTGGCCTCTGGAACCAGGAAAAAATTCATGTAAGCGCCCCAGCGTCTGGTGGTTCTTTCCAGCGGCCAGAGGACGACACCCCAGCCAGTTAACACTCCCTGCAGAGACTCAGACCTGTAACGAGCTCTCCGGGCAATGTGGGTGCATGTCCGGCCAGAGCCCCATTTGGAGGAGCCTCACTGAAGGCCCTTCATCCCCCTTAGGCTTATAGGATTGGCAGGAACCCAGCGTCCCTTGTCCTCTGCACCGGGATTGATGTGGGTGTGGTGTTCTCATCTCCCCTCCTCAGTCAGCGCTCTTGGCCTCGCAGGAGGCAGGCGGGAAGGGCCGCCCCGCGGGGGCACAGTGGTATGACCGCCCGCTCCCAAGTCCCGCCCAGCCAACGCCAGCCCTTCTTCTGGGCGGTGGGCACGAGCTTCCTGCTTCCTGCAGGGGCACGAGCAAGGGTGGGGGGCCCCTGGGAGCCAGCGCTTTTACTTCCACCGCAGGGTAGGGGTGTCTCCCGCTGTCAAAGAAGAAGCCTCGGCCGGGCTCCCATCCACCTCTGGAGGGCAGATGACTAACAGCCCAGAGCCCCGGCTAGCCCTGCTCCCCGGGTCTCACCTTGCCAAACTCTCAGGACAGTTCCTGGGGACTGGGGGCTCAGTGGCCTGGGATACTGGCATCAGTCTTCTGGCTCTTGGTTAAAAAGCTACCCTTTCGCCCTGGGGAGTCTGCCCCTTACCAGGGGAGAAGAACACTTCCCCTCCCCCGACCCTCACCTCCAAAATAAACTGTCAGCCTTTCATCCAAGAAGGAGACCCCACCCACTGCCCACTAACTCTGGGACGACCATGGGGGCCGGTGTGTTTTTCCCGTTCCCCGAAGGACTCACAGCATCTCTGGAAACAGGAGCTCCTGGGACCATTCCTCCAAGATCAGACCTCGGGCGGCCTGCAGGAGTTAAGTGTGGCGATGCTGGCATCACTAGACCCATTTGCAGAAGTTGGACAGACCCTACAGGAGTGCTCATTTTCAAGTCTACGGGCCAAAGAGCCGGTGGCAAGTCATCTTCACTTTTAAACCAGCCACACGGTGATAAGCAATGGTCTGCAGAAGCCACGTTCCTGGGTCCCTATGGTCATGGTTCTGTGGCTGGCACCGTGGCTTTCCACCCCTGGGGACCCCAGCCCAGAAGGTGGGAGCCTGGCCCACTGTGAAGACAGCCTCTGCTCCTATCCATCCCTCAAGGAACAGGTCTCCTCCCCGGGTTCTGAAACAGGTTCCGAAATAGCACCTGTCCCTCACTGCAAACCGTCTGATCACTTACACAGGCGCGGGGCACAGAAAATATTTCCATGCAAGTGTGTTTCTGGGATAACAAATATGTTTTTCCAGTGGAATGTGGAGAGTTGAGGACCGTCCTCGTAGTCCGTCCCCAACAGCCGTAGCCGGGATGATTTTGCAAGGCTAGACCCAAGTTCTCGTCCCCGTAATCAACTCTCAGACTTTGCTGGAACTGAGGATCCCCAGGGAGCTGTGAAAATGTAGATTCCGGGGACAACCTAGAGGTTCGAGTCCACAGTGTCTGGGCTGGGGGCTGGGAATTTACATTTCTACCAAGTTTTTCATATGACTTTGACGGACGTGGTCTGAGGAACACTGCTCCAGAGAAATACAGCCTGGGAACTTCTCCCTGCGACCATCTTTAAAACACAAACAAACAAACAAAACCATGTCTCCACAAGGATGCGTGCTCATGGGTGACGGGAACGACTCCTTGGTTGCGTCCAGAGCATAGGCCACGGGTCTGAGCCCAAGAAGAGACAAATAATCAGTACCTTTTCTTTTGCCTGATTAATCCCCAAAACCTCATAATGCTTTTGTAAACCTGATATTTGACGGTAAGGATTTTACCTGACTCTCACTGAGGAAAATTTAGAAAGCAAGAAGATCGGTGGTCTCACCCACAGACTCACATCAGAAGGTCCTGCGTCCAGCAGGGAGGCCAGAAATAACTTACTGGGGGTAAATTTTATAATCACATAATTCACCCATATCAAAGATACAATTTGATGATGTTTTCGTGAATTTACCAGCTTGCGCCATTTCCGTCATCCCACAAACATCTCACGCCCACTCACGGCTCGTTCCCTGCAAACCCGACCCCGCCACCCCTGAAGCCGTGGTTAATCCATGTTCTGTCTCTATCGGTTCCCCTTTCTGGACGTTTTGTACGAAGGAATCACACAGCGCGTGGTCTCTTGGGAGGGGCTTCTCTTCCTCAATGGTGTTTCCGAGCTTCACCCGTGTTGTCCCACGGACCTGCAGCTTGTGCCTTCTTGCTGCCGACAGACATGCGGCACCTTGTCCAACCCAGTCACCAGCTGATGGACACGTACATTGTTTCCAGTTCATGAAGTCACTCTTTTGGGATGACACAGACTCCATATCCTGAGGACGCGTCCACATGGGAGGCTGGCATCTGGCTGGTGAAAGCCCCCTGGGGGTTTCTATCATTTGAGCTCTCCAGTCCATGCAAGGCCAGTTCTCTGGATGCAGAGCTTGAGGCAAGGGTTCTGGTTTATGGAGGAAGAAGACTGTGAGGGAAGAAAGGGGAGGGAGGATGTGGTGCAGGGATGCCTGACACAAACCACACCTTTGAGTTGTGCCTTTCTGAGACTGAGGCAGACTTTTGGACCCCTGTCGGTCATTGGTGTGGGATGCTCCCTGAGGGGGGGGGGGGCACATAACTTCCTAGGTAGGGTGGGATCAGCCACGTTACGACCACAGTACCACCAAGGGTGGACTGGACCACACTTGGGATGGGTCCAGGAGAGCTTCCTGGAGGAGGTGACAGTTCAGGAGATGCTTAGAGAGTAAAACTCGGTCCAGTCATGAAGGTGAGCAATGGAATTCAAAAGAGAAAACAGAGACAAGGAAGCAAGGAGGTCTTGCTTATTTAGGGACCCAGAAAGTGCTGGAGCTAGAGCTCAGGGTGGAGGTGGGGATGGGGTGAGGCTTTGGGGTCTGAGTTTTAGCTTAAGGCCTGTGTGAAGACCTGACTACACAGTCTGTTCTTCAGCCTAATTGTTCTCGTGGACTTGCCCATCACCACCCCTGCAGTTTTCACGGGTGACACGGGATGGGGGGCATCCTCAGTTTGGACTCTGTTTTCTTATTCTTCCCGTCTTCCCATCCCAAGGCCAGGCCCTCATGGGGCCCTTACAGGCTCTACCCTCTTGTGCACAAAGACCGATTAATTCTGAGGGAGGCCTAGGTGTTCAATTCGTTCCCTAGCATCTCCAACCAGGAGGGACCTTTGTGACAAACCCCGTGTTTTCTTCTGCTTTAGGCCAGCGAGCTGTCCCACCAGACAGCACCGACATCAAACAACGGTTCCAATCCTGTCTGTTTTCCTTCGAATGCTCTGTCTTCACCCAGCCGTGAGCCAGCTCCGGGCTGCAGAGTTTTGGGTCCTGACTGTGCTGGCATTTGCACTTGGAGGAAGAGAAAACGATCCAGCTGTTTTCCGTCAGCTCTGGAACGCAGTGTCACCTGTCTGGGTGGGGGCTGCTGGCCAGCTGAGTTCGAGGGATGGGCCCCCAGGAGCCCTGGGGGTGTGATTGGTGAGACATTCTCAGGGCATCCTGGGGAGAACTGGGGTGCTGGGAGCAAGGCCCACGCACTTAGTGGCTTTCAGAAAGAAGCAACATCTCTCGGAAATTCAAAGAGTAGAGCTGGGCAAACGTGGTGGGACATGCTCGCTGACCTTGACTCCAGGTGGAAGGGCATGAGCTCAGGGCCTCCTCCGCCATCCCGGGGTCTTCCCTCTCCCCCAGGGCCTTTGCCGTTGTCCCTGGGGGGCATGGCCACGAGGTGGGGTGGCATCGTCTGTTCTTTGCTCCGCGTATCTTTGCGTGACCTCAGCCAGAGGGAAAGCCGGGTGAGATCAGGGACAGAGCTTGTGTGTCTGTATCCCCTGGAGAGCGGGACAAGGGGCCAGTGGAGGTGCCTGGTGGGGCCCGGGGTTCGGTGCTTTCTCTTCCAAACTCCTAAAACTTCGCTCTTCTTTCTCTCTGTCTCTCCATCTCTCCTTCTGTCTCTCTGTCTCTGCGTGTCTCCCTGTCTCTCTCGGTCTCTCTCCCTCTCCAGCCGGCCTCTGCTCTGTGCTCATCTCCCTCGTTGCTGGAAGGTCCCTGAGGTGTGTGGGATGGACTCCAGCACCGCCCAGAGGGTTCTCAGGCCAGAGGGAGGAGGAAGGAATTTCTGAGAGCGCCCTAGGCGTTATGGGCAGGAGATGTTGACCCACGTGATGCTAGGCTCTCCGTCCTGGGCTGGAGGCACCCAGGAGGCAGGAAAGGCCACTTACTTTGCACATGGCAGCATAGTTCTGCCTCAGCGGGCGGCCCCAGGCCTGTGCGGGAGGCGCCGGGGGGACAGCGACTGGTCCCGGAGGACAGGCTGAGCCGGCTGCCTCTCCCGGACGCGTCACCCTGGGCAAGTCCCCCGGGAAGGACCCCGTCTGCATTTGGTGGACATTGCTCCGTATGTACACCTTCCGACTGGCTTCTCTCACTGAGTAAGACACATTTAAGTTCCCCCATGTCTTCTCGTAGCTCGAGAGCTCATTTCTTCCTGGCACTGAGCTCTATCCCTTGTCTGGATGGACCACAGCCTTACCCACCCGCCAGCTGAGGGACATCTCAGCTGCTCCCGGGTCCGGGCAGTCACGAGGAAAGCTGCTACAACACCTGTGCGCAGGTTGTGTGGGAACATACGCTTTCAGCTCCTTTGGGGGAAGATCAGGGAGCCCGGCTGCTGGATGGTCTGGTCACAGTATGTTTCGTTTTGTAAGAAACTGCCAAACCGTTGTCCAAGCGCGCGGCGCCGCCCTGCCTTCCGGCCCGCGGTGAGCGAGAGTTCCCAGGCCTGCGTATCCTTGCCGTCAGGCGTCGTCGGCAGGGTTTGGATCTGGACCATTCTAACGGGTATGCAGGGGTGACTCGTGGTTTTAGTTTGCGATTCCCTGATGACTTTTCGCACGTCTACATGCCATCCACACGTCCTCTTCGGTGAGGTTCAAGCGTCATTATTAACTTAGCCAAGCAGCAGAGTCTGAAGAAATACCGGAGCGATCTCAGTTGCCTACCCAGGTTCTATCATGTGCTAGTTCTTCGGGAAGAATCACTAAGAAGGGCGGGATGGGATCCCAGGGACACTCCTGAAAGGGAGCTGGCTCCGCTGGGAGGTGCGCTCTTCCCACCCTCCGCTGTTCCTCTCTCTGCTGCCTAGAACTCGCACGCGATGGCTGAGCTTCTGCAGCCGTTCTGGACCCTGAGGTGTCTCTGAGGCCAGGAAACTGTGCATTAGGCTGGTAGAGCAGACGGACTAAAGAAGGGACGGGGTTTCTGATGAAGCCCTGTAGCAGCCACGGCCTTTTAGGAGGAGAGAAACAAACTTCCATGCTTCCTAAGACACTTACTTTGGACTTTTTATGACATGCAGTCAAATTACTTCTTTCCTCTCTGAAGAGCTGTGCCAGCAAACACAACCCCAGTCTCCGGTCACCCTCC
This sequence comes from Martes martes, assembly GCF_963455335.1. Classification (NCBI taxonomy): domain Eukaryota; kingdom Metazoa; phylum Chordata; class Mammalia; order Carnivora; family Mustelidae; genus Martes; species Martes martes. The sequence goes on along the minus strand of NC_137898.1, from coordinate 3,791,462 downwards.
ATGCCTATGACAGCCGCCATCAAGGGAAGGCAAGCACCTCCCCCGGGGACTGGCCTCATGCTCCAGCCCCACAAATGTGGTGAGGAAGCTCCTGTCCTCCCTTGGGGTGAATGACCCCTTTAATGGTCAGCGGGAAGCACCCATCCAGACAGGGGAGGGGGACACGCTCTGGAAAACATGGGATGACTTGTAATGAAATAAGTCATAAGATGAAGACTAAGGGAGAGTAACGTATTTCTGCATCATGTGCAATTTTAAATCCGGGTCTGTGTGTGCTGGTGTGTAAGCAGCGAGATAATAATAAAATCGAGGAGGTATTTTAAATTCCACCTTTATCCCCAGAAGCTAACAGAGTCAAGCTTGCCAAAAGTTAACTGTCGGCTAGTCTTCCCTTGTGGGAAACAGAGGCCACCGTCGTCCATTTGGGATCATCAAGCCCGTGGAATAACCAACTGTCTCGTGGAATAAAGGAAGGAACTTGCAAAGGTTCATTTGGTCGAAGAAATTGTGACCCTTGTTTTTTTTTTTTTTTTAATCATGTTAGTCTATAGTTAGTACTTTCTGATATAATCTAATCATGTGGCTTCTGATGACATGCTAATGGCATGCTGATGGCATGCTAATGGCATGCTAACGATCCTCTCTAATCAGGTGGATGTCCTATGAAACTTTCCCAGGGTGTGAGATGCCCTATGGAAGTGTCACTGGTTGCCCTTCTCAGCCCTGGATTTTAACTTGCCCCCTGTCCCTACGTCTTGGGTACAGTGGCCACCACCGGAGGCCTCTCTGACCATAGCTCAGACACTCAGACCCAGCTTCCAGGCCTTGTATTAATAACGCGTGCCTTCGGCCCTGGCCAGGACCCCAGCACGACCTCTGGGCCACTCTTCACCGAGCGTAGGCCTAGCCCCAGGCAGCCTCTCCACGGTTCCTACTCGGGGACAGGGAGGGAATGGGCGCCCCTACTCCTTGGAACCACGGTCCTGGACCTCCTGCTGCCTGATCGTCGGATGTCCATCTCCACACAGTCAGGAAATCACCGGACGGCTAGAGACCCTCCAAACCATCCCTTCTGTTCAGGCCTCTCCAAGGAAGGCTGTGCCTTCGGTAACGACCTGAGGCCCATCAGACAACAATAACCAAACTTCCCGGATGTGAAGAAAGCAAGCAAGCAGGTTGTTCGTTGTTTAGACGGAGTTGTGAGCTGAACGGCGCCCCCACGAAAAGATCAAGTTCTAATCCCTTGGGAAGGGGACCTTATTTGGAAACGGGCTCTTTGCAGATGTAATGGGTTAAAATGAGGCTGTGCGGGAGCCAGATGGGTCCTGAACCGATGTCTGGCGTCCTTAAGAGAAGTGAACAGGCCAGGGAGGTGGAGGCAGAGCTGGGGGAGGGGCGCGGCCACAGCCCAGGAGCCCCTAGAGCCCCAGAAGCCGGAAGAGACTAGAAGGACCCTCCCCAGAGCCTCCAGAAAGAACTAGCCCTGCCCACACCTTGATTTCAGACTTCTCTCCAGGAGTGTGAGTACCTTTCCGCTGGTTCGTGTCCCAGGACACCTCGGCACATGGCTACGATGTTTCAAACAACCTGAATGTGAATCTGGGGGAAACGGGTGGTAACGGGGATACAGTCGAATGTCCCCTCGGAATATTTCACTCCTTCACTCAGTTACACAACACTCCACTTGTTTCTCCGCCCATTAAAGCAGACATCAGGCATCGTTAGATCCAGGTGGCTTAACCATGTAGGATAGCCGTGTTTCATAGAGGCACCTACGGCGAAGTAACACAAAGCTTTGTTACAAAATGTCTTCCGTTTTCATTATTTTTTCACGTTTTGGGGTGTAAGTAGAGAATTAAAGGTAAGAAGCACTCCTAAAAATGGCAGGTTGTAGAAGCTGGGGTCGCTGTGAACGGGACTGTAGAACTCGCCGTACTGAAGCTCGCTGAGACCCTGGAAAGCGACGCAGGTCTTCTTGGAAGACGATCGTGAACAGTAACTCCGTCCGTCCCCAGGAGGCTGAGTCGGCTGTCGTGACCTGTGTGGCCCCGTGATTGCGGAGCAGAGGACTAGCCGTCATGTAACCTGGAGGGGAGCTGGGAGGGAAAACCGTCCCACCAGGAACAGGACCCGGCTCTCCCCGCGGCAGGACTAGCTCCCTGTCACTGGGGTCGGCGCGATGGCCGGGGCGGTGACACTCTGCTGACTGCAGGCCCTGAGTCAGGGCTCGTCTGGGCGGCCTCTGACCGCACGGCCACGGCTCACAGTGAGCTGGAAAGGTGCCGTTGGCCGTGTGAGGACAAGACCTCAGCTGGCTTAAGTCGTGCTTGGTGACGAGTAAGGATAGACGGAAATCAGAAAGGGGTCCCAGCGTGTCTAGGGCATGTACTGCCATGGACATATGTTTTCCAGCAGACGGGGCCTTCACTGCAGAGTGGCTTATATTTTTAGCTAATTAAAAAAAAAAAAAAAAAAAAAAAACCTTCTTACAAACCGGCGTGAGTCGGCTCTAGAACAGCCGGAGAACAGAGAATACGCCGCCGTCATCCACCCTTGCCTGTGGTTTGCAGCCTTATGTCCGAGCACGCACAGACTTGGTTTTAATGTTTTCAAAAGGGACCGTGTTGGGGGCGCCTGGGTGGCTCAGTCAGCTGAGTGCCCGACACTTGACCTCAGTTCAGGTCTCGATCTCAGGTTCGTGAGTTCAAGCCCCGCACCTGGGCTCCGTGCTGGGTGAGGAGCCCCCTTAAAAAGGCAGGGGAGGGGAGCATGTTGTACACACTACTTCACTAATTTAATGTTTGCATCGTGGATTGGGATTAGTTGTGATCGATCGTGATTAAACGTACATATGAGGGTTTTTTTTAACCTTCATAATTTCACTAAGTTTTTGTTGAGCACCAGGTGGGGAAGCTGCATGGCTGCCTTCGGGCATCCCGCCTTTGGGAGGCTCACGGTCTGCAGGGGAGGCAGCAATCATTGTTCCGTAGTGCACAAACCTATTCCCTTAAACTGCCCACTGCAGTGAGATGAAGATAACTACAGACCAGATCAGGAGCGCGGAGCGGACTGGGGCGCGGCGAACAGCAACGCGTCTCTCCATTGAGGGCCAGACAGAGTTAAGGACCCCGGTACTGCCAGTTAGGAAAGGTCATCTCCCTCCAAGCTTCCTTAACGTATTCACCTCTACTGTCCTGCACAACTTTCACAGTTGGGGTTTTTGTTTCTTTGCTTTTCCATTTAATTATTCTTAGTCATCTGGAACTTGTGTTGAAGTACGGGCTGGGTAGGGACCCACGTTTACATGTTTCCCATATACTCTCCATTGGTTTGAAACACAAACTATATTCTACCTACCGGAAGCTTATTGCCGAATTTTCTCTCTCATCCCATTAATTTGCACGTCTGTCCCCATCACCGTACCACACACCATCTCCACATCCATGTAGTAACAGCCTTTATTATTGCTTTCTCCGCTTTTCTCGAACATTTATGTTTCTGGATGACTTCTAAATTCTCTTTGTCAGCTTCATCCCAAAATCATACGGGGATTTTATTTGCCTTGTTTCAAACACATAGATTATCTGGGCAGACACTTGACATCTTTAGAGTCCTAGATGGTCTGTCCATTCATAGAGAAGTGGCCTGGTACTCCGATCCTCTTTTATGTTCTTCAGTAAATTTCATAGTTCTCTTCTTTTAGAGTGTTCTTCCTGCATGTCCCTTGTTTAATTGATTACTAGACATTTTACAAACTGGGTTGCTATTGTGAGTAAGACCTGCACTTGTTATGATAGTTCCTACTGAGCAGGAACTATCATGGGTAAACAAGAAAGTTACTGATTTTTGTAGAATTAGTTTCTAACTAGCCACCTTCTGAATTCTCCTACACTCATTTTTCATGAATACTTCAGGATTTGTAGACAGACAATCATAGTATATAAGATACATATATGTTGTCTTCTCCATACCAAAACTACACCTCTGTGGGGACTTTTGGAACAATATTGATGAGTAACAGCACTCATGGAGCATCCCGACCCGTCCTAGACATAAACGGAAATGTGTCTCGTGCTCAGCCGCTGAGTATAAAGGCAGCTGCTGGGAATCATCCAGATGGTTATAGATTTTCCCTCCTTTGGATCTAGTAATGTAGAGAATTATGTTAGTAGATTTTCTAATATGGAGCCCCACTTTCTTTAAATAAGCCTGCCCGGTTATGCTCTATGCTTTTAAAAATTTGATTGGAATGGATTCGCCATTATTTTATTTGAAATCTTACTGCATAAATTTATATTTATAGCTTAGGTAACTGTAGGTTTGCTTTGTGCAAAGGGGAAGACTGCCCCTCTTTATTTTCATTGGTAAGAGTAGTAAATTGTATAGAGATGTGGGGTCCCTGGAGGGATGGAACTCAGCCTTTTTGGAGGACATTTCTTTGATAACTTTTCAGCTTCTCTGGGTGTTTGCCTTTTCACGTTGTCAACCTTGTCTTCATTCAGTCACTGGGTCATTTCCATTTTTCTAGGCAGCAGCAGGCCTCTCACAAGACGCAGAGAGCACAACGACTTCTCAGCAGTGAGTCCTACACAGCCTTCGGGAGAATTGTGCAAAGGATCACGGGCTCTGTGGCCACCTGCCATGCCCATTCTTGGTTGTTTCCCCTCTTTATACCTTGATAATGAAAGCATTTAATCCATCTCGGAAGGCAGCCTTGACCTCATCCCGCAAATGTCAATATGTCTGTAATTTCAGTTTTTACTTCTGCTTTGACCTAATCTAGAAGAGTGTTTTCATTTTCATTCTTTAATTCTTTTTGCGAGTAAAATTAGAAGTGTGTTTTTAAGACCATATGGTTGGATCATAAATTTCTGGTTGTATTGCTTTGTAATCATGGCATGTGACTTGTGTAAATATGACATAGGAGCCAGAAAATGTTCATTCTCTATTTGTAAGATATAGAATTTGCTTGTGGCTATGTCTGCAGACTCACACATATCTAAACAATGTTTATTAATTATAATTACACTGTACGCTCTATTTTTTGCCTGTTTCATAGATTTCCTTATGATGGGCCCACAAACCGTATCCACTAGTAGTAGACTATGATTCAGAATTCAGAATTTTTTAGTTTTTTGAAAGGTAACATTTGAAATTTTACATAAAACTCCCACAGAACATTGCTCTTTCTCAGTGAAATGCACAAATATTAGCACTAAGTGACATAGGACTGTCATACCCTTCCGTAAATTCAGGCCCACTTTGCTGCCTAATAGGCATTAGGCTGATGAACTCTTTTGCCTTTCAGAGCTTTGGGCGTTCCAAATATGGGAAAGAGATGCTGAGCCCTGGTGGGTTTCTGCCCTCACATTATATATTTTGCATTATATATTTTAGGGCATAATTATCTATTGCCAAAAGGCTCGAGTCAGTATGTCCTTATTGTGATTTGTACTATTATCAAAATAAAACTGCCTTCTTTGTTCTGTTGGTACCTCTGCTGTTGAATTTTACCTGAGGCAATATTATTATTGTGACTCCTACTTTATTTTTGTTTGCATTTTCTTAGGATATATGCACCTATTCATTTATTACTTTTTACCTTTTGAAAAGAAATGGCACCTATCTGATACTTGAATTCCTTAGTTTGGTTTTAGAGTCTTCGTAACAAAAGAATCTATTCCGTTCATGTTTATTGTTTTATAGGCAAGATACTCAGTCCTACCTGTCTCCTATTGTGTGTGTATGCCTCTTGTCATTTGTTGTCTCTCTGTCTTGGTGTGTAGAATCTATACTAGGTTGAATCCTATGAAGCCGCCTGAGGTCAGCAGTTTGGGACTTACAAATATGGAAACTATATAGAGTTCATTCTGATAGTTGGCCATTGCGTCCTGCTGCTTTGTCAATGCCGATCAGTTTCCTGACTTCTCTCCCCTCTGGATTCTGTAGTAGATCATTTTCAGGAGACTTCATCTTCCGGATACTACCCCACTTCTCCTGTCTTGTCCCACATCAGTGAGTTTGTTCTATTTTGCATTTGTTTGCTTGCTTTTTAAATCCCTGATTTGTTCAGGTGCCATGTTTTTAAATAATTGGTCAAATCAGTCATGCTGGTTGGGTTTCCTTTCTGAGATCCCAGCAGGAAAGCGAGCTAAGTGCTCAATTCCAATTGGATCCCCAGTTTCCTTAGGCAGAGCTTTACTTAGAAACCTAATCTCCATTCTGCTGGGGTGCATTTTTGTCTGTTTTTCCCTAGTTTTGATTTTTGGCCACCTCTCGCAGCTTTCTGTGGTGTCATACAGTTTCATGTTTTCAGTGTCCCTGGGGGCATTTCACTAGAAGTGGGAAGAGAATTAGCTCTGGTTGTTACCTGTCCCAGTTAGCTAACTCACTCCCCATCAACTCGTGCTGTCATGTCCCATGTCAAGTTTGGTTCTTCTGAGTTGCACATGAAGCATCTTGTAATTTTAACATAAATCTACAGACACAAAATGATGGTGGCGAATGAGGCAAAAGGGAGCCATGAACCAAAGCTCATGGCAGATGGTTTTGCCTAGACACACAGAACAGCAGCAGTTCTCAGCCTAACAGTGATAAACCTTCCCTTGCAGCAATCAGGGAGATGTACTAGCAAATACTCTGATAATCATGACAACAGATTTTAACCTTAAAAATCATGTTCATATATAAAAGTCCAATGTCACAAAGCAGATGAGACCCTGGTAAAATTCCCTGTTGACAGAAGCTGGACTACATAGCTGTCTAACAATCAACCTTTGTTGTTACTGTTCACAGGAGCCCATGTCGGCCACACATCTGTAGCCAGGGTGACAATTCTGCCTTGAAGCCTTATTCATTCAGCAAACGTGTACCCCCTTGGGTTAGTCAGGGTGTCACCTTGCGCCAATAACTCCACCAGTCCCAGACATTTCCAAATGGGGTCCTAGATGGTGAGCTATGTGGCAAACACTGAGTGCTCCCCGGCTTTTCTCCCTGGCTGTGGTCATCACGGGCTTTCTAAATCATGAATCAAATCAAGCCTGCCTCTGCTCAAGTGACTGCAGTGTGTCCCACTGCTGAGACACCAAGGCCAAACCCCACAGGGTAGCCCTAAGAGACCCTTCACAGAGCGGCCCCCGGCCTCTGCAGACTCTCCCCTGAGGTCATCTTCATCGACCCTCCTTGCTGGCCCTGGATGTCGTTTGTCCTTCCGATGGCTCTGCTCTTCCCCACAGGCTGGTCCACACACTGGAGGCCCCGCCCTCTTTGTACCTGCTTCCTCCTCTTCCTGCTAAAATCCAGCTTGCCCTTCAGGACAAGAGTCTTCTCTGATGTCCCCAGGCAGGCTCAGTCAGCCCTCCTCCCATGTCTCACTGTCTGTCCTCCATCATGGCAGGGGCCCTGAGCCACTGATTCCCATTCTCCACAGCATCACTGCACTCTCACCTGGGAGGAGATGGCCACAGACTGGTTGTCTTGGGAGGTGGTGTGGTGTGGAACAGGGGTGTGGGCTTGACCTCTCTGTGCCTCCTTCACACATCTACAAATTGGGGTATCTGTAGCACCTGCCTCCTACTTCAGACCAAATGAGAGTGTTTACAATGTACTTCCCCACAGAGCCAGTACCAGGAAAGGAATGCTCGCTTTTGTTGTCACTGTGGTTGGATTCTCGTTACCCTTCACACCCGTGTCTTCCCTGGGCCACAGACGGTGCCTGACACAGAGTCAATGCCTGAAGCATAAAAAATTGTCTGTCACAGCAGGGGATGCAGCCGAGCTCCCCCCACATCGGGTTACCTGACATTTGTCACCTGCCCTCTTGGCTCTCATCACTGCGTTCCTTCCTGCTGGGATACATGGGCTGGGACTGAAGTCTGAGGTAAAAGATGTAGCTTCCTAAGGGAGGGGTCTGAAAGAGGCAGGGCAAGTTTGCTTTGTTTTTAAAAGCTGTTAATGGTGGATCCCTTATCAGATGGCTCTCCCTCCACACCTGCAGGGTGAGGTTATCAGCCAGGAGCTGGAACCCATCAGGATTCCTGGCCACACCCTGGGGTGAGAGCCAACAGCAAATTGAAACTTCTCTTGCATCTCAACCCTGTCTTTATGGTTTTCTCCAGAAATCTATAGCACATCAGTAAACACAACCTCATAGATAACCTGGATGAATTTTGACATTTAAAACTTGCAGGGGCACCTGGGTGGCTCAGTGGGTTAAAGCCTCTACCTTCAGCTCAGGTCATGATCCCAGGGTCCTGGGATCGAGCCCCGAATCGGGCTCTCTGCTCAGTGTGGAGCCTGCTTCCCCCTCTCTCTCTGCCTGCCTCTCTGCCTACTTGTGATCTCTGTCTGTCAAATAAATAAATAAAATCTGTATAAAAAAAGAAAAATAAATAAAACTTGTATATGGCTCCTTTCCTTTCTTAGAGCAATGATCCAAGCACAGACTCATGCTTCTACACCCCTTCAGGAAATGCATTTTGGTAACCAGAATTGCACGTTTCTGTGGTATGTTTCCGATCAATGGGAGTTCTCCAGCTACCAGCATGTTTGTTTTTGGATTTGTTTGTTTGTTTTTCCAGCACTGTAAGAGCTTGTTGGAACTGGACACAGAAGAGTTGAGTCAAGTTCCTCAAGTTAGTTCTGAATGTTCAATCGACTAGTTCAAGTTCTCTGCATGACCCAAGGCTGACTCACCCACACTTTGGCCATTGCTCAGTAGAGTAAACTTAGATACCACAGACACAGCACATAATTTTTACAATAGAATCCATTCACTAGGAGGACTCAGGCTGACCTGGGATAACATATTTCACAGGATGATTAAGAATCCCTAATATATAAAGAGCTCTTAAAAATCAATAAGAAAAGAGGGAATGCTTATGGGAAAATGTAGAAAAGACATGAGCAGACAATTCACCAAAAAAAAAAAAAACCAACAACAACAACAAAAAACTAATTACCAGTATAAATATGAAAAGGCACCCAACCTTATGATTAGTTACAGCAAGAAAAAATGAAATAATATAAGGGCTCATGTTTTTGTTTTGTCTCTCAAACTGGCAAACATAAAAGAGATTGGCAGAAGCTGGTGTCACTGGTTGTTGGTGGAAGCATCAACCCTTCCAGCCTACACAGAAGAGGGGGGGTCTGTGTGGTTATATTAATCAAACTAAACTGGATCCTTTTTGATACCAATTATACATTGAGGAATTAAAACCTAAGGACTTTTGTTAAGTGTATAAGGACAGATACAAAAGGATTTTCACTAAGGCATCATTTTTAAAAGCAAATTATATAAACTCCTCCACCCAAAGAAAAACACCCAACCCAAATGCTCTCACAGGGAACACTCCTCCTAAACCTCTGGTCCCAATGCCGTTTAAGATTCTGTGGAGCAAAGAACAAGAAAGAAAACTTTCAAACTGTTTTCACAAAGCCAGTGTAACACTGATACCAAAACTCGATGAAGGGTTAGATAAATATCTTTTACAAATATCATGGAGAAAATCCAAAATAAAACATAAACAGAATTTAGAAGCACATTAAAGGACCAAGGCTGGTACAATACTAGGAAATACGTTGATATAATTGATCGTATTAATTGACCTAGTGGGAGAAATCAAATGACTGTTTCCACAGTTGGAAAAGCATGTGACAATATCCGGATAACACCCTCAACAAAGTAAGAATGGATGGAAGTGTGTCTAATACGACAAAACAGATCTATCCCGGCCAGCCTCGTGCTCAACAGGGGAACTCTAAGGCTATCCCCAGCATTGTTCCAGAATTACTGGCAAACACAATTTTAAAAGATATTAGAAGCATAGGATCAAAAAGGAGACAAAGTCTAACTCTTTGCAGATTAGATGCTTTTTTTTCCCTAGAAAATCCATGGAAAAGCCATTCTAAGCAATAAAATAAATGAGCAAGGGAGCACCTATGTTCAGAAAAAAATACTTTACACACACACACACACACACACACACACACACCCCAGAGCTACATTACAAGAGAACACTCAATTTTTGGCTAATTTTTTAAAAAGATAAAACAGTAGGAATAAGCATAACAAGAATTTTTTAGGTCTACCTGGAAAAAATCATTTAAAAAACTATTGAGGGAGAGAAGACAATTGGAAAGGCAGGCCGGCTTCTAGAAGTCACTCTCCCTGAGCTGATTTATGAAGTTCTCTTCACTCCAAGGCAAACGTGAGCAGCTCTTTTTCTCTGACCAGACAAGGCAGTGCTAAGCTCCACGCAGAAAAATGGGTAACGCAGCCAGGAGAACCATGAACAAGGAGAGGGACAAAGAGAGGCACCATCCTGTCGAGGAGTAAAACAGATCATACTAAAACAGTGTGGGGCCATGAGCAGATACACAGGCTGACCAGAGACACAGTCCAGGAGGCCCAGGTGGATGCAGAGCACAGATGGGTCCTCAAGTCAATGGGGAGAACATGGCCAACAGATGGTGTTCCGAGAGCTCACCGCCTACGCCGCCATAAACCCCAGGTGAACCAAAGGGCCAGATGAGAAAAGAAAAGAAACAAATCATGAAAGACTGGAGGAAAACGGGGAAGAGATCTTCTCTAGCCACACGAGGGGAAGGCCTTTGCAGTACGACCGAAAATATAAAAAGGACAAACACAACCCCGCCCCATAAAATGTACTATGTGAAAGTAAACATCTCACAAAACAATGAGTGGGGAGACACGCCATGTCTGCCATCACGTCTGGATGTCACTTCTTGCTCTGGTGGGTGGGCACAGAGACCCTGTCCATGTCCCTGAACCCCTCCTCATGCAGTAACGTCGGCCTGCCCTTTCCTCTCTGAGATTCGTATTTAATTAAACCACTGATTGTCGTAAGATCGTGGCATGCTCTTGAGATCGTTGAGCTAGAAGAAACACTGGTGGTCATCTGGGATGACCCCAGCAAATACCCAGATGGCAACTTTCACAGGCTGTAGGTACCCCCCAAGGTTCATTTTTGAGGTCCTGACCCCCAGGTCCCCCAAAATGTAGCAGTAGTTAGGTCTGGGAAGAGGTGATCAAGGTAAAATGGGGTCACGAGTGCGGCCCTGATCCGCAAGAGAAGGAAGACCTTCCTCCAAACCACCATCTTGTTACCCCGGACACTGGGAAGCAAAAGGACCTGCTTCAGGGTACCGTAACCAGCCACATTGTCCCTGAAAAATTCTCCAAAAGCATCATGTTCTTCACCATCGTTTTCCCCCTTCGCACCATTTTAGATTCTCGAGTATTTTCAGAGAAATTTAATCCTTATGTTCCAGATTCATTTTTACTGAAATCATCAAAATGCTTTTTTGTCTGTCTAAGGGGATTTGGGTGTTCTTTTTATAGACCCATTGAAGCCATTTTTGCTTTGAATCACGTTCTGGCATCTCTAAATGAATTCAGACGATCCCCCGCCCGCCGCCCCCCCATCCCCCTCCATTCCACTGTCAGAACGCTCAGAATCCAGGCAAGTGCTAAATTTGGCCAAACAATTTCCCCTCCCATCACACACTGAGACTCATGGTGCTGGGGGGCTGCGGCGGCCCTGCCCGCTCCCGCCCCCTGCTTGCTGGAGAGACTCAGCTGGCTTCTGCAGCCTCACAGTCTGCCGTCCCCTCGTCTAGCTTAGACTCAAGCCAGGGACCTCGGACCCTCACTCTGAGGGCACACCCTGCCACGTTCAGCACGCGCTGTCCAGGAGCCTGGTTTAAGACCTGTCACCTGCTGCCTGGCCCGGCGCTTTGCAGACACGGCTCCGTCTTAGGACCACATGGAAGCTTCAGACAAACCCAGAGGCAGGCGGCCAGCAGAGCAGCGAGCGGCCTCCCATCTTCCTTCCGAGCTGCCCCTGGGGTGCCGACCGGGGAGCCAGGTGAGGGCTGCCCACACTCTTCGTGCAACGGAGACGTGGATGGGCAGCACACGGACACATGGAGTGAGGGGGGTGACCTCGCGAAAGGCCTCCAAAGCAGCCTCTTCCCCTTCTCCCCCAGCCTTGACCTCACCCGGGGCTCCTACACGAGGCAGCCATGAGGCTGCCAGGAGGGGACTGGGGAGCCTCCCTCTTGCTGCTGGGGTCCCCCCCCCCAAGGCAGCTCACTCCCCAGGCCCCACAGAAGGCACCAGACACCTCCTTTAAGTTTCTTTTCCTGGCTCGGCTTGTAAGCCTGTGAGGATGTACCACTCCCAAAGGCAGGGACTGGGTCTCCAAGTCATTGGCCCTCCTCGGGGCCGTCCCAGGGCTGCGCCAGGGGACCGCACAGGGACGTGGTTTTCCAGGGCCGGCTTAGGACACAGGGCTCTGCCGGCTCTGGACACTTTGGAGACACAAAGGCAGAGAAGGGAGGGTGATACCAATAGCAGGTGGTCATGAGGGAGCAAAGCAGGGACGTACGCAAAGCTGGGTAAACCCTGCACGTCCACCAGCGACTTCTGTCATCAAAGCCGTGCTGACTGACTGTCCAACCACTGAGAACACGTGTGATCAGTTTCAGACACCTCTGCCATCCGCAGAAGCCAAGGTCTTCCCTTCGCTGGGTCTTTATCAACGGGACGTCCCTGTCCCCGCTACCTCGGTCCCCCTGGAGGGAGCAGTGAGATGCGGCGGCCACAGGCCCCATTTCTCATCCCCGAGCCTCTGTCCTCTTCCTGCAGTGTCCCCGTCCCTCAGATCCTGTCTCCTCCTCCTCCTCCTGTGAGACACAGGGCGTCGCTTGTCCCTGGAAGCCTCTCTGGTACACACACACACACACACACACACACACACACAGTTGCCTCGTTCTGGAAGATTCCATGGCCAGCAGGGCCAACTCGGGTCTCACCTTGGCCATCCTTGCCACCATCTCTCTGTCCCTGTGGAAGACGGTCACCACATGGACAACGCCAGCTTACACCCGTGAGCCCCACATCCCCCTCCTCAAGCAGGAGGGCAGCATCTCCAGGCTTGCGCTCCTGAAGGGCAGTGAGGGTCGTCCTAGTCGCCAGACCCCTGCCCAGCACCACCTGGCCCCTCTGTCCTTGGGACGGCTCATGCAAAGTCCCAGCCACCAGGGCCCCAACTGCCCCCTTCCCACCTGAAATTCAGGACCTCAGCAGTCATCCCCACGTTCTGCCACCACACGGGGCTCTGGGGACTGCGGACTCGGGTCTCAATCAGCTCCGTCGGAGATCTTGTCTTTCAGCAACGTCTGGGGCGTCCAGACCCGGGGACCCTGGGGAGGCAGAGCAGGGTGCTAGGCGTGGAGCGCTCAGATGGTGACCAGCTGCCCCGCCCAGCAACTCCCAACTCAGGGCCAGGGGGGCTGCATGACACCGTGAGACAGCCAGGCCCTCCCCAGCTCCCTCTGCTCTCTCTGTTCTCCCAAGAGACTCTGTCCAGAGGTCGGGCATTCAGGTCCTCGCTCCTGGGCTCGCCGTAGGAGGAAGCGGAGGGTCCGGGAAGGCCTGCCGGGCCCTCCCAGTGACGGTGTGATGGGGGAGGGGATGATAGTGGCGGGTCTTCCACAATCACCCCGATGCCTGTTGTTGCCTTGGATTCAGCTCTGCGCCACCTGGCCCGGCCACAGACTCCTGCTTGGGACCCCAAGCCTCACCTCGTTCGCGCTTTCCCCACATGGAAACCAAAGGCGCGTCGCGAGCCTGGGAAGGAGCAGGTGGGAGCCTCAGCAGCCCCAGCCTCTAGAGAGCGCCTGGGAGGGCTCATTCACAGGACTTATCAGTGCCATCGATGGGGCTTACGAAACAGGTACTCACTGTCCCCCATCCTGGAGGCCGAAGACTGAGACGCAGGCACGCGCAGGGCGGGGTCTTCTGGGGCCTCTCCCCTCGTGTGTGGACGGCAGCCGTGCTCTCCCTGGGCCCTCACAGGCTCGCCCCTCTGTTCCATACCCTGATGAGTTAGGGCCCACCCTGATGACCCCATCTTAACCTTATCATTCGCGAGGACCTTATCTCCAAATAAGGTCGCACTCACCGGTACTGGGATAGGGCTCCAATGTGTGGGGGACCCCATCCAAGCTGTAGCGTAGGATACAAGAGAAGGATGCTGCTCGTCCTTCCCTCCAGGCCCAGAGGAGTCTCATCGGGACTCGGCTCCCTTCCACACTGGGTTCTGCACGTTTGGGGGAGCAAACTGGATCGAATCCAACTGTTAGTGGCTCCAAGCAGACCCAGTGGGGTGCCAGGTACGAGAAGCTGACATCATCATGGCGGCCTTGTAAAAGGAGTGTGGTTAAGGTCGTTACTGTTATTCCTGACGCAGTCGTGGTGTCATTTAGGACGAAAAAATGGCCACGAGCTCCCACGGTCACCGAGGTCTGGTGTGAGTACGGTACCCCACCGGCGTGAGCCTCTGACGGCGCCACACACACCCTCCGAGTCCTTGTGTCACCAGGAGGGTGTGGACCTTGCCAGGAACGTGACTGGGGGGACGGAAGCACTTCCTTCGCCCACGTCTTGCGAGTCCCGTGGCCACAGCAGTCCCCTCCACTGCTTACCTGGTGCCAGCTTCAGGGAGTGGCACTGTGTCCACCTCCCTGCTCCTGCATTAGACTGGGGAGGGGGCGCTGCTCCAGCGGGGGCCCCAACCTTGAGCCTGGGACGCTCAGGAGGAGTCGTTCTCCCAGAGGCCACTGGTAGCCAGGGAGGCGTTCACAGGGGACATTTGTCCCCCTGGTTCAGCCGTGTCACATGGAGGCGAGAGGAGGAACTACAGGTTACACAGGTGGGGCTTAAGGAAGACACCTGTCCCCACCGGGTTAAAGCACGCAGGTGACCCGCTGCACCAAACATGGGGCTACCGTGTTCTCCCTACGGAGGAAAAGGACGAAGGGGCTGCTCTCCTCTCACCTGAGAAAAGAAGGCAGCCTTGGTGTGGTGGAGAGGCAGGGTGACAGCCAGCCCCCAAGGTGGCCCCAGTACACCTCCTTGTCCCTCGTCCTTCGCAGGTCACTCTCACGCTGGTTAGGAGTGTGGCGATGCTGGTGTGTGACTTAGGGGCCGGCTCTCTCAGACCAGTGCTCTGGGGCAGCCGGCCGCCTCGTTGTGAGGACGCACAAGGGGCCCGTGGAGAGGTCCGTGCGGCAAGGCACGGAGGGCGCCGCCTGGGAGGTGCGCCCCCAGCCGCCGTCCAGCCTTTAGGCAGCCTCGCCCAACACCTCGCCTGCGAGCTCAGGAGAGGCCCTGAGCCAGGACCCCTCATCCCGAGCTCTTCCCAGATTCCTCACGCAGGGCGATCACGGATGCTTACGCCGGAGCACTAAGCTGGCGGGCAATTTGCTATGTAGCGGCGGACAAATACATACGGCTGCAAGTTCCCAAGGTCAGAGTCAAAGGGTGGCATACGGAGGTGGGAAGGGCTATGGCAAGTTCAGGGGCCCAGCCGGGGCTCCAACCACGAGCGGGCAGCATGAGCCAGCAGCTTAAGTCGGGGGTCCGGCACCAGAGCCGACGACGCAGGGCAGAGTAGCTGCGGGCCAGCGCAGCCAGAGCCAGGCAGGGAGCAGCTCCGGGAACGTCTGGACACCTCTCCGCGGCCTGCTGCATGGGCGAGGCTGACCAGCAGAAGCCCTTGGTGTGGGCAGCAGTGGCGGAAATAGGGGCTGCCTGAGGGCCCGTCCCAGCAGGGGACGATGCCCAGGGAGGATGAACAGGGCGGGAGATGGCAGAGGGAGGTGACGCAGGAAGGGACCAAGGCAGCGGTCTTCACAGCGGTGTCTCGGCTGCTGGCCTCCTTCTCACAGGGAGAAGGGAGCCCTGATCCAGCACCGCCCGTGGGCAGGTGGTGGGTGAATGGTGGCGACCTGCAGATTTTAGGTCCTGGCTCCTGGAGCCTAGAAATGTTACCTCATAAGGAAAACGGGACTTTGCGGAGGCTCTTGATGTGGGAAGATGATCCTGGGTGATGCAGACCCTAAATGCAACCACGAGGGTCCTCTTGAGAGGGGACGCCCAGACGAGGAGGGGGTGCGTGGCCGCAAAGGCAGAGCGGGGAGTGACACAGCCACAAGGGACGCGGGCAGCCGCCAGGAGCAGAAGAGGTAGGAACGGGTTCTGAGAACCTCTGAGAACCTCTGAGAACCTCTGAGGACCCGACGACTGCCTGGTGGGGGCCCCGTGATGCTGAGATCGGACCTCTGGCCTCCACAGCTACGAGACAATCCATCGCTGTTGTCGCAAGGCCCTGATTTCGTGGTGGTTTGTGACAGAAGCCCCAGGAAAGCAAGAGGACGGGAAATGCAGCCGCAAAGCACGAAGAGGTTGGAGAAGAGACAGGGTCCGTCAAGTGTCCCGGGCCTCCCCACGTAGGTGCCGCAGGATGACCCAGAGAGTAGGGGTGCTGCTTCCTCCCTGCCCCCACCCAGTTTCCAAGCCTCTGGCTCACCTCATAAGACGGGGTGGACGAGAGGGACTGCGAGGACTCCCGGCGTCCACTCCCACTCCCTGCCCCGTCTGCGGGGTTGTGAGCAGGTGCGCTCCTCCCACACGCATTCGTGTGACCCAGGCAGCCCCCAGGGTTCCCCGGGCCAACAGCCTCGCGCCTCGCCCGCGCTGCCCCCTCCCTGATGATGAGAGAGCTGGGCAGAAGCACAAGGAGGTGGCGACAAAGAGAAAGGCCAGCCGGCCGCTGCGCACACATCACTTTACCGCGAGGCCAAAGGGCCCCCGCCGGTGTTCACCTGGATGAAGTGTTCACCTGGATGGGGCTGAATTGGGAGCTGGGGCTTCCGGGCGGTGGTTCTGTGAGGTCATAAGGGTGGGGTCCTGATCAGACGGGACAGAGGCCTCCCCCCGCCCCTCCTCCTCTCTTACTCGAGAACACAGTGCGAAGGCATCGTCTGCAAGCCAGGAAGCAGGTCCTTACCAGAAACCAAACCCCACCAGCCTCCAGGCGGTCAGAACCGAAATCCTGTGGGGTTTTGCGGTGGCCCAAGCGGACCGGCGCAGGTGACCTTGTTTTAAAAACGACCATCATTTGCACGTGCACAGAGATTCAGTTGTCCAGAGAGCCTGCCCACCCTTTCCTCTGGGCTCCTGCCCTCTCCAGAAGGACCGTGCCATGCCTTGGCACAGACAATGGGCTCTCGGGCGCCGGCCCAGCACCATGTCTCATACACCAAAGTCACACTGTATAGCCGTTTATGACCGACACACAGGCTCGCTCCACGGGGGCACCGAGAATGCACCCATTTTCCAGAATTGAAAACTGAGAAAAGAAGCCGTTCAACCAAATGCCTAGAAGCAGGAGGTGGAAGCCGGGCTTGCTCCAGGGGGAGGACGGGGTGGGGGCCCTCCGGGTGTTCCTGGTGGTCTTGGCTTAGCGGCAGGGCAGCCAGGTGGGTGGAGGCAGAGCTCCCCGTGATCCCTGACACCCGGCTCCCCAGCTCTACAGGGCTACGGCAGCCTCTGTTTGGCCTCAGTTTCCCTCTATGCAGCCTCCCCGACAGAGGAACCTGGTCAGTCCGAGGCAGCACCCACGCCGCAGCCGGGCTCCATGCGTCTGTGCAGGGCGCAAAGGCCGCTGACTGACCGCCAAGAACCGGATTAAAGGGCAGAGGATTTCGGGTTCCAGCTCACCTTGCACCTCCCGCAGGCTACTGAGCCGCTCACGCCGGCGGATGTCCCCCTTGGAGCTCCGAGCCCTGCGCACACGGCCGCCCCGTGAAACCAGACCCCGCCGGACGGCTAAGCCCTCAGATGCCTGCAATTCCTTGGCTAATGCTTGGCTTAATTAAGACATGGACTTTAATGGTGTTCTCACCGATTACTTTAAGAAATGGCAGGTCTGTAAGATGATATTTCCTGCTGTGCAGGGATATCATGATGAAATCTCCAAGTCATCATTTCAACACGGGAAGTTATCGGCTACCCGGGGCCGCGTTGGCCCCGCCGCACAATCGGCCCGCTGTTCCGAGCTCTGCTTAAGAGGCCGAGGCATCCGTGGTCCCCAGCAGTCGGTCGGGGGGAAAAAAGGATCAATTGAGTATGTGAGCTCTGCATCTAGACCTTCTCAATGTTTGGTTTGCTTTGATGCAAACGAAAAGTAAGCTCTATACATTTGAACTTGGGGCTTTATCTTTTCCAGACTTCTGTCGTGCCTTAAAGTCAGCTTAAAAAAAAAAAAAATAGTCAGCTCGGGTTAAATTAGCATCTCTCCCTTTCCTTCTTTGTCTGTCTCTATGCCCTTCGGTTTTAAAAATAAACACCATCGTTTTATAAAAATTAATAGACCAGAATGTTTGCCATTCAGCAGCCCCTCGTGGGACACGGCCACCAAGCTCCCGCTCGCCCAGGTCGAGCTCGAAGCGGAGTCCCGCCTTGGATCTGAGATGCGTCGGCTTGTCCGTCTGGTGGTCAGGGCCATAAGGGAAAGGGAAAAGCAGAGACCGTTTCTATAAGGAACTGAATACAAAGTCTCTAGAATAACTTTCTCTCTAAGGAAATTATTCCTTTTTATAACGTGCAACTCGGTGTCCCAAAGGAACTGCCCGACACGAGCAAAACGTGACGGTCTCCCTAAGCTGACCTGTGTGCCTTTCCCGGTATCCTCCCTTGAAGAAACAGAGTCCAAACCGCGGCCCCAAGTCCACACCCCCCGCCCGCTCCCCATCCTCGGGCCCTGGACAGATTCAACGGGGTGAGGAGCTGAAGAGTTTCCTTCTCTAACACTCGTTCAGCCATTTGATGTCCTGAAAAGTTTCCCAGGCCAGTGTCCACGGCGGGGAGAGGCGCGGGTGGGCAGGCTCGCCGCCCCGCGCGTGCGTCTTGCACGAAGTGTTACATCACGTCCACACCAGAGTGGACGCGCTCTAACACGGCTTCGGCACCTGAACCCTGCCCTGCCCGCAGCCAGTGCTAAACTCAGACCGGGCGAGACGCGTGCGCTCTCGGGAACTTCAGGTGCATCGTCGTTCTCCGGTAGAACTGACGATGGAAATGAAACCAGGAAGGGTTTGCTCAAGCCAGCAATGGACGGAGCTGACTGCGCGGGTGTAGACAGGACCAGATGGAGAAGTGGAGAAGGAAACAACCCTGACCGGTAGCAGTCATCGCTTCTCGATCTAAATACAACGTCCTGCCCTCTGTGCCTCTTAGGAAGAGGGGACCGGTGCCGGCTTTTGGCTCGGAGTCTGCCCTCCCCCAGGGCGGTGGCTGTCCTCCGCCGCCTCTCTGCTGGGCAGCCGGTTCCTCCGCAGAAACGCTCGGGTCCGTTTATTTATTCAGTCCATTTTGATTTATTCATCAGATTTAAATCGCCGCTTTTTGATAAAAGCCCAAAGAGTGAGGATGGAAACAGCCCTCCGGATGCAGAGGCTGGTCCGTGGCTGGTCCACACGTGCTTTCTCTTAACCCCCCTTGCACGGTCCCTGCCATGCGTTGGGCCACTGGGCACGGGCAGCAAGGTAGAAAGACCGTGGGGGACACCGTTGCTCCGTCCGCTGTCTCCCAGGCCAGCCTGGCCAGGGGAAAGCCTGAAGGGGGGCCTGCCTCTTCCCGTTCCTGACTCGGCCGGGTGGGTAGGTCGGTGTATTTACGGAAGGGACACCAGACGCGGGACGGCTGACACAGGTCAGACGGGAACTCCCCTCCTACAGTTCAAGTCTGTCCAGATCCGCTGTACGGAGTGGGACTCTGCCATGTCAGGCCCCTGTGGTCAACCCACGAGGGCAGCCACTCTCTCACCCACAAGATCACTGTGTTTCTGGAAGCTGTGGCCCACTTCTGGCCCACTTCTCCCTACAGGCTTGGCCACCAGGAGCACCCCCAGCCTCAGACGTGGGCCACTGAGGACTCATGGGCACCCCCTTGTTCAGAGAGCTCCCTCAGTATCACACAGCGGTCACCCTGGGAGAGCCACAGCCCAATGTCTGACTCACCCAGGGGTACAAAAGACCCACTTGGTGGCCCTGCAGGTGAGACCAAGTCTATGGGACAGTGGTTACTCCAGAGCCCCCTGAGGGATCAGGCCAAGGGCAGTCTCCAACCAGGACCACCGTCTTGCTGAACTTCCTCTCCTGCCCCTTCTGCTTCCTTCACTTCCTTTCTCTTGAAAGCACTCCCTCAATAAATCGTATGGATCCCAACCCTTGCTTCGGGCTCTGTGTCCAGGAAACCTGACCCAAGACCCTGCCCTTTTGTATCTATATCCTCAGTGGAAAGACCTCCTTCTCCCTTGTTATGGGCTAAGTCGTGTCCCCTAAATATTCATATGTTAAAGTTCTAAGTCTCAGTGCCTCAGAATGTAAACTTATTTGGAGTTGGGCCTTTACAGAGCTAATTAAGGTGGGGATTAATCCCACATAACCTCTAAGAAGAAGGGATCAGGACACAGACACGCACAGAGACGACCCCATGAGGACCCAGAGAGAGGACGGCTGTCCACACAAGGAGAGAGGCCTCGGGAGGACCCTGTCTTGCTTGACTTCCCTCCTCCGGGCCTGGGAAACAGAGATGTTAAAAGACCCCCTCTGGGGCACTTTGTGACAGCAGCCCGAGTAAAACTCATCCAGCCTTCCCCTCCCTGATGACGACCGTCTCCTTCATAATCCAGGCAGTTCATCGTTCCGGGTTCTCCAAGACAGAATCATTTATCTGGAACGTTCCTGTGTCTCTCTTAATATATGCGTATGTTATGTTGCCTGACGTTCCCATCCCTCCCAGCAGGGATTCTGTCTTTTGAAAATGTATTCACCATTGCATTCCCCACGGGACCCAGTAAACTCTCGGCCTCTGCTTGTCAAGCGAAAACCTGGCCCACACTGAATTCCTTGACTCCCAGGGCAGGCCACCTGCCTCCTCTTCCCCGACAGATGGTATAGATGGTGTCACAGCCTGGCTCGGCCCCCGGCGGGAACGTGGCCGGCTCTCGGGCACCGGCTCCGTCCGCGTGGCCCTGGGGACAGAGACTGGGAACTTACATCTCTTTCCCCGCGGCCCAAAGCTTCCTAAGAAGTCGCCGGCAGAACACACGTCACCCGAAAGCTTATAGACGAAACCGAGCACCTGAATCCATCTGGACCCATAACCCTGGGGGGTTCCCCATCTAGGGGCTGGCTCCCCACCCCCTCACCCCCACCCCAGACCCCGTCTTCGGGAGCGAGGCTGCACGTCCGCGAGCCCGCACGCCCCCAAGGTCAGCAGTCCCATACAGGCGAGCCAAAGCTATCTATTTAACAGACAACGTATCTCCGTGTCAGAATCCGCAACCATCATCCAAGATGCTGGGGGTTTTCTTCCTCGTTGAAATGGATCTTTTGAGAGTCAGTCAAGAGGAAAGAACGTGAAGAGACGGAGTGCGGTGGGGCACCTCCGGGGAGGAGGCCCGTGGTGACGGGGAGCATTAACAACAGAGAATTCGCTCTTTTACCACACACTTCCTTCGGTTACCTATAAATCTCCCTGTCAGAGAGAACACCCATGTGTGTTCCTGGAGGAGAAAACATCCAGAGCATGACCTGTTTCCTGCAAATGTGCTCCACTGTCGGGAGCTGAGTTTTTAAAGTGATGGAACAAGACTGCGTCCCTGCCCCCAGCCTCCCCGAGGACACGCGAGCTGCTTTGCATAAGCTGCCCGTTGGCCAGAAGGGGAGGCAAATGCAACCATCATCGGATGGATTACGACCGCCCAGCCCCTACCCGATGGACCACGCATTTGTCACCAGACCCAACGTCAGCCACAGCAGGTCGCATTTTTTTAAAAGGACTTTTGTGCCTCATTCTCCTGCTCAGTACTCAGAGGAGTCCCTTCAAAGGCATCTTAAAAGTGTTCGGGGCAGATATTCAGAATAAAGGAGACCTTTTCTTCCCCCTGTGCGGTTGCCTTTGTAATAACAGTCTTCTTGTGTGTTGGGTACATATGTAACTCAAGATGAAAAGACATTTTATAGCCTCGCAGTAGAAGGATGGGGAATCCGCAGCATACCTGCCAGGAGGGAGCCCGTGTCAGGCCCTGGGAAAGGGGCACTTTGCACGGCTCCTGGGGACCAGCCTCCTGCTTCCCAACATCTCCATACAATGGTTTTCCAGAAGACGTGTAAAAAATACCTCGGGTAACGTGGGGTGATGAAAGATCGTGGTGGCTCGGCGGCCACGCACGCCCACGGAGGCCTCGCCCGAGAATCTGTCCAGCAGCTGGTTTCCAAGAAGAGTTGTTTAAATGTTTACGTCCCTCTCTGATTTGGAGACATTCAGACACACGAGGCAAGCTGGAGCCGAACACAGGACGGTCGGCCCCTGGGGCCCTAAACAAGTCAGCTCCTCTTAATGGGCCTCCGATGACCCGGCTAAGAAATGGGTCTAATTATACCCACTGCCTCAGATTGTTGTGAAGCTTAATTAATGCCTCAAAATGTTTTGAGATCCTCAGATGAAAACAGACCACAAACGCAGAGTGTTATTATGGGGCCCAATCGGATGCCTTCTTTTCTGCAGTAAAATGCTGTGGGCGTTATCTGAACTTTGCCCCTTCCGGCCACGGTGCTTCCTACCGTGTCCCTCTCTCTGCCACACCTGGTTTTGAAACCTTGCAAAGCCCTTTGATTTCCACGGGCCACTCACCACGCTCCAAGACCACGGTCACTAGGTCTGAACACACGCCTTCACAGCATCTTGGCTGTCTCCTGCGTGTTCGTGTCCATTTCTTCATCCCCGACAGCATCGTTCCGCGATGACTTTGGGACACTTGGCCTAGATTGCTCAAAAACACAACGGTCTTTCTCAACGAACAGCCAAGGAGAGGTCCTGGGGGCACCGCCTTCTATTTTTTCTTCTGCACCGTAATGAAGGAAAAAGACTTGACTGATTTTAACTAAATTTGGGCTCTAATGAAGGGATTTGGGATGCACATAACTTTTTGTTTTTTGCCTTCTAATCCGCCATCTTGGAAACGTGGCTTTCTTGCTCGGGTTGTGTCCACTTGGCAAGAAAAACAGATGTGCGGTCGGAAGCTCCCAGGCTCACCGGTACTCGAGGCGCTTGTGTAATCCTGCTAAGCCACTTTCTCAGGAGTATTATGTGAAGTCGAATATTTTTTTAGCTCTCAACACCGAACAGGCTGGAATGAAAGTGACCCTCATCTCCCTGGTGGGGTTTCTGCTGTCTCCCCTGCAGAGGACACTTTGCCCCCAGAGGTCACTTGGCTCCCTCCTCTGCCTGACTCAAAGCTCCACACGAATGGCCCCTGCCTTTCCAGCCTCTCCCTCACCCTCACCCACTGTCACTCTCAATCTCTTACCCGCATTATTTCCTCTGTATGATGATCTGTTCTGGTACGTATCATTGTCCATCTCCCACCCTAGAGCGTGGCGTCCACGGGGTGCACGCGGGGGCCGTCTATCTAACTCATTGCCATATCCCTACCCCAAAACACGACCTCGCACATAGTAAGAACTCAAGAAATACCGTTAGAGGGTTGGCCTCCGCCGTCAGCGGCACAGGAGACTATCTCCGTCTCTTTTAGTTCCAGGTCCCCAGAAAGCAGAGATTGCAAAAAAGACTTCAGTGTGAGTCCCTTAGGGAGGAGCATGATCTAGGGGTCAGTGAGCAAGCCTGGGAGGGAGGAAGAACCCAAGCAAGGAGTACCGGGACTGCTCTTGCCGTGGCCACTGGTTGCGGACTCCAAGGCATTCCCAGCAAGGCCGAGTGAAACGCTTTCCGGGACCTTCATCTGGAGAAGGAGAAGCACTAAGTCCCCCTTTGTGTGTCGCCCCCACCCTCCACTGGACTCAGTCAGCCCACAACGTGTTGCCTTCCTAGCACTTCCAGATTGTGATGTGTGAGAACCAAGTGCCCCCATGCCCACAGGGTTCCTCAGAGAAGCCAGGGGGCAGGAAGCAAGGAGCACATGCATGTGTACGTCTAACAAGCTACGCAGGGGGCCGTGACGATGAGCGGTGTCCTACTCTACTCTCCTACTCTAGCCTTGGCTCTTGAATCCATGCGTTCCAAATCTGGGGGACACAGCCCCATAGAACAGCCACTGGTCAGGTGCATTCACCACACAGGGCAAATGGAAGGAAGACAGGGTCCCCGAAGCCGCTGGGTGTTGCCCCCTTAGCTGAGTCTTTAACAGGACACTCTAGCATTCTCTCAAGCTGTCTGCTCCTGGCTGATGGAGGCACATGATCAGAGCAGTGGATCCCATGACCATGTCTCAATGTTGCACGTCCCTTGCTATAAAACAGGCGCTTGGTCCAAGGCATGCCGTAACACCTCGTGATAGGTTCTGTGAGCCCTCTGATGCTGGCAAAGCACCGAGAGCAGAGAAGGCTCATCCATATCTAGAGCAGTGTCAACTCCAGAGAAGACAAAGCGCTCTCCCCTCCAGACTCCAAGGGGTCTGATGGACCCACTTGCCAGTAGGTGGTTAGCTGGTGCCCTCAAGGAATGGGGACTTGTGGAAGGTTTGTCCTTTGTCTGTGCTGCTGTAGGGGTGGACATTCAGCATGAGCACCGGAGTTGTTGGGGAAAGACTGGCTGTCATGCCCAGGAAGTCATCCTTCTCACCTGGTCATCGAGAGCCTGCTTCGTGGGACAGCCCTCTGCAGGGCACCCAAGAGGCACACACGTTTGCTCGCTCCCATAGGTCCATCTACATGTCTTTTCTCCAGACCAGCTTGTCCATCAACTTCAAATTTCATTCTTTCCTGGCTCCCGTCCAGTCAGCCAAGCCGTCTCCCCGTGCCCAGGAGTCTACGCATACTCTTACTTCGGGATACTTCTCTCTCACGCAGAGTGGATGGCAGGTGTGCCCCCTAAAGATCCCTCCGCCCCACTCCCTTTCCGGGCTACTCCTCAGTGCAGACGTAATATAAAAGAAGTCAGTGTACCTAAGTGATGGATCCCTATACTATACACCTGAAACTAAAATCACACTCTATGTTAGCTAACTGGAATTTAAATAAAAACTCAGAAAGAAAAAAAAAAGAAGAAGAAGACAGTTTTCAGCACCAAGATATTGGGCCAACCCTTCTGCAAACCAGGTCTGAGTTCTTCCCTCTTCCCCCAGCTTGCTGCAGAGCACAACCTCTTAAAATCACAGGTGTGGGTCGAGGGAGAAATACAGGTGCATTGGGGGCAGGCAACATGGGAGTCTCTGCACCTGTCCGTGTCACTTACTCATGCCTTCCAGAAGTACCCACACCCATCCAGTCCCTGACGCGCCACGCCGATCACTTGGCGAAAGGTTCGTAATGGACAGCTCCGGGGGCACACTCGCTTGGGATCCCATGGCCAGGGGCTCGATCGCCACTGTAGCCTAATGGCCTGCCCTGAGCAGTTCTTCAGAGGCAAGTCATTTCTGTCGTTAAAAGCACGTCTGGTCCAGAACTCTGCGGGTCCACCCTGAGACTCTCTTACAGAGGCTTTCCACACGCTCCAGCTGTGGATACAGTTGGCACCGTCTGCCTGATGAATCGCACGTGCCAAGTGGCAGAGAGGCTCGACCTGCACCAACCCACCTGCTGCAGAGTCCTCTATCGCCCCGGGACCCACAGGATGCCTTTGAGACCACTCAAGAAACTGGTTAAACGGAAGAGACTCTTAATCATAGGAAACAAACTGAGGGTTGCTGAAGGGGGCAGAGGGATGGGGTAACTGGGGGATGGGCATTAAGGGGGGCACGTGATGTGATGAGCACTGCGTGGTATATGAGACTGGTGAACCACTGACCTCCACCTCTGAAACTAATAATACATGATATGTTAATTAACTGAATTTAAATTAAAAAGAAAAAAACCCAGCTTGGTGAAGGGCCACGTGGTGTGGTGTTAAGGGAACATCTAGGAGCCAAACTTACCGCCCTCCTGTTGCCATTTTTTACATAGTAACTGTGTGGCTTCGAACCAATTTTTTAACTTCCTTGTGCCTCAGTTTCCCAGCTATAAAATAAAGTTTTATGAGGAGTAAACATGTAGCGCAATGCCGTCAAATAGTAAGCAGTCGGTAAGGGCCGTCTCTTAAGTCAAGGCTGAATAAAAGATACAAGTGAGAGGACAAAAAAAAAAAAAGAAAGAAAAGAAAAAGAAACTGGTTAAAACAGAATTTTGAGGTGTGACAGATATTGCACCATCCCCCGCCACCCCAAATCCAAAAACATTAAGTGTTGTACTCCTTCCTGAGTAGTAGGAGATGCGCGCGAGAGAGGCAACAGAATGTTCTTTGCCTTAGAGGGGCAGTCCCAGCATGCCCCAGACCTTGAATCCCTAATCACTTCATTAATATGCAGGCCCTTACATCTTCGTGAGTTTGTCTCCCACTTCCTGGGCACTGGCGGATCTTACTAGGCTCGTAGGGTACTCGCTGCTCCTTGCTCACCATTTCTGGTTAGAACGTGTTATCAACCTAACAGAGTGGTATCAGCTACAGAATATCAAGATGACTAGGGTCCCGGAGAGGTATCTTGTCTGGAGAACAGGAGATTAATCTCCTGGATCTGGAGTCAGACAGTAAATGTGTCCTGCTGTCCTTCCCACACAATGACAAGTTGCTTCTTATGCTCCTCACGGGTGGAGATGGAGGAGAACACATTGACTATATCAATAGAGGCATTTCATCCAACTTCCATTCCTGGCTCCAAAAGTCACTACCAGAGTAAGCTTCCTGCTACAAACAACTGTAAAGGGGTGGTGGTGGGGATATGAAACAGTTGTGTTTGGGCTTTGGACAACAGAGAATGAAGATTGTGATCCCCAAGAGAGAGAAAACCCACGAGGTGATCCCACCACCTTCCCTGGTCCTCTGACTGTGGGAAGTCTCCTGACTGTGGTAGCTGCAGCAGAATATGGCAATTTCACTGAGCTGAGGACGCTGTCAAAATAACTCGAATCTGTGGTTAGGACACCAGAGGAGGGAGCTGTGCCAAGCGGGGGCACCTCAGACATTTGCGTGGTTACCTGCAAGTCCTTGGCCAAGGGTGGGGTTGTGCAGATGCAGAGAAAGATACCCAAGAATTACATGAGAGCAGATGCTATGGGGTTGGGAGGCCAAACAGCACTGAGACATACTGGAGTTCCAGGCCAGAAAGGAGAGATTTCTTTTATATTCTAGACACGAGAGACATCAGAAAAGTCGTGCCTTAGGAGTAAAGACCATAATGTAGAGTGAGGTTTGGTCTAAGTCTTTAACAGAGCCTTAACCAAATCTCAACAAGGGCTTTCATGTGGCTGGAAAGCAGAATCTGGGGGATGAGTCAAGTCAACTTAGAGGGGAAACACCCGATCCAAGTCCATGCAAGTCTACACTATCAGCCAAGAATCCGGCCGCCCACTAGAATAAAAAACAGCACTATTCAGAGGCAAGTATAAGAATCTCAAATATCTACAATGTGTCATAGGCAATGCCACATACAAAATGCAGCTCCATGTAACAGAAAAAAAAGTTCCAGATATGCCAAACAACAAGAAAATGTGACTTATACTCAAGGGCAAAAGCAGTCATCTGAAAGTGATCCTGAGATGTCCCACATGTTAGAATTAGCAGATACGGACTTTAAAGCTATTATTATAAATATGTTCAAGGCCTTAGAGCAAAGTGTGGTCCTAATGAGTGAATGACTAAGAAAATGCAGCAGAGAAATCAGAACTTGAAAAGACAACTAAGGTAAAATTCTTGAATTCAAAAGCACAATAATAAATGAAAAAATAAATGGATTTACTTGAAAGAAGATTAGAAATGACCAAAGGAATGATCCGAAGACAGATCAATAGAAAAAATCCAACTGGGAAAAAAAAAAAAAAAAGGCAGATCAAAAAAATTAAAAGAAAATTAGCAGAGACTCAAAGACCTATGGCCTGGCAAACAAAGCCAAATGGCCTGGCATATGTGTAATTCCAGTCCCAGAAAGAAAAGGCTGGACAGGAGGCAGAGAAAAATGTTTGAAGAAATCAAGTAAAAAATGTCCCCAAATTGATGATCATCATATAACAGAGGGGGAAAGCTACTTACAGATCCAAGAAATTCACTTTTATCCCAAACAAGATAATTACAAAACCAAGAAACACACAAACCACACCTAGGTGCCTTACAGAAAACCACTGAAAGCCAAAAATAAAGAGAAAATCTGAAAAGCAGCCACCGACAAAAAGCACATTACACGCAGGGAACAAATGATGGTTGATGTCTCATCAGAAACAGTAGAGATCAAAGGACAGTGTAAAGAGATAAAAGATACTTCAAGTATTGAAAGAAAAGACTTGCCAATTCAGAATGTTATATCCAGCGATGATGCTTTTTTTTAAAATAAGAGAATTGAAATCAGGCATTTTCAGATGGAGAATGCCTGAGATAATTTATTGCCAGCAGATCCTTGCTACCAGAACGTTCCTCAGGCTGAAGCTGCACCCGTTGGAAGGAAGACTACAGGAAGGAATGAGGAGGGTCTGACCTGGCCGCGGAAATGACCATAGGCTGAGTCCTCGGAGCCACTGTGAGATGGACATGGCGGGAACCCCATTTCTCAGCTGACAAGCCCCCCACTGTAAGTGATGGAGTTTCGGGCCTCCTGGTTTGAGACCCTACCTCCAACAGTCCCAGAAAGTCTCAGCATTTTCCTCTCCTCTGTGCACAGGCACCCCAGCAACCAGCCACAGGTCACCTTGGGGAAGGGTCAGGGAAATGACTGCTGTATAAACCAGCACTGACATTACAGGATCCTTCCTCGAGGGGCCCCAACTTCTCTTTTAAACAGTTGGTTAATTAATTAATGGGGTCTGGGTCACAGACCCAGAACTAGACCCTCTGCCATGAATATTTTCTTGGATCCCACAAGCATCTCTTGAATAGCTCCAGTGCTCCCCCTGCGTAGGCTCCTTCCTCCCAGAGCAGGAAACGTCTCTCTCCCCTGGGCCTTGCTGAGGACCCACCGTAGAGATGGGCCTTATCAGCCTCCATGTCTGGAGGGGTGACAGCCAGGACAAGTGTCAAGCACCATGAGTGAGGTTTTGGGGGATCTGTCGGCAAAGGGACATCTCCCCACTGCCCAGGGTGGTGAGGAGGTTGCTTGCGCTGGGGTGGAGGGTTCAGGGGAGTCTGGGGGTGCAGCGCTCCCCAGCTCCCTCCCATCCTGCATCTCGGAGGAGCCCGCCCACCCTGCCATGATGACGGCCAAAACACTGTGCACCTGGGGGTTTTGTGTAAGTGAGGATAAGGAACTAGCATCATCAGACAAAATGCCACCCATATGACAAATAAGAACACTGAGGAACACTGCCCACTAGACCATGCCCCAAATTTTGTTCCGAGAATCAGGGACCACCAGCCCACACAGGCCCCAGGGACCTAAAGAATGATTCGGGTAGGGTCAGGGAGGTTCAAGGTGGTTGAAGGGAAGGTGCCCATTAAATCAGGGAATTCAGGAGTCTGAAATCACACACGAGCTTGTCAGAAGTGTGCTCTGGCCTCCCAGGCTGGGAAGGTGGCTTTCTGTAAGTGGTTGTTCTCTGCAGTGTAAACACAGCTCCTCCTCTCCCTCCCCTCCCTCGTCTTCTCCCTCCTCCCCCCCCCTCCTTCATTCTCTGGGATTTTCCTCTTTGATGGTACAATTTGCTAGACACGAGCATTCTGTAAGGAACATATTTAGACATCTGGGACAGAAGGGAAGTTGTGAATCCTCTGCCCGTGTCCTAAGAGGGAATGGAACAAGGGGAGCCGGCTGGCCCTCCGCGCTCTGGGAGCAAAACAGCTCTGTTTGGCTCTGTTCTCCCTCCTGACGCCAGTGTCCTCGGCCTTTCCCAGAGGCAGGTTCCTGCTGTTCCCAGGCCACCAGCCTGCTGGGGAGCTCTCACAGAGAGGGGCTCCGATCACTCACATGACACACCTGTCCCAAGTCCAGACCTTGAGGCGCACACACCGCGGGTCACCAGCCTTTGGCCACTTCCATTGGTGAAGAAGTGGGGCTCAGAGAGGTGGCACCGCGTGGAGGGGACAGGGCTCAAGTTCAAAGCCAGCTCTTGGGACCCCAGATCCCTGTCTCCTTTCTGCTCCATGCTGCCCCCTCTCCAGGGTCCACTGGCCAGGACAGGGCTCAGGGCTCCAGCAGAACTGGCGGCGAAGTCCAGGGAGCCCTGCTTAAGAGATCGGGGCCCTTGGCAGCAAGGTGGGTTCCCATGGCCTCCGTGGGTCCAGGCAGCCTTCCTGGAGGAGGTGAGGCCCAGCAGGGCTCTGAAGAACATGCAGCATTTGGATCGGCAGGTGATGGTGGGGTCGCGCTGAGGACCCCAGTGGTCCTGTCCCGTCAGGTGTATCCTGGAGGCACGACTGTCCACAATTTCTCCCTGAGGGTTTTCAACATTGCGTTCATTCTAGTGACTGTGTCCTCCACAGACGACACTCACACAGAATCATCTGGAATGCTTCTGATTTCAGGGCTCGGGTGTGCACATCTTACTACTTGGGAGTGAAGAGACACCCAGGGCAGGGGCTCTGAGCCTTTTTAGTAACGTGGAATTTGGGGCAGAATGTACAATGATGCGGGAATCTCAGAATAACCCTTATAAATGCAAAACATGACATGTACACGAGCTCAGAGGGAGAAGGGCAGAGGGAGGGGGAAGGGGAGGGGCTAGGGAGGGGGGAGGGGCTGGGGAGGGAGGAGGGAGAATCCCAAGCAGACTCCCTGCTGAGCACAGAGCCCACCACGGGGCTGGATCTCAGGACCCCAAGATCATGACTTGGGCTGAAACCAAGAGTCGGACACTCAACCAGTGGTACCCCTCAGGTGCCCCTCAAAACATCCGTGATTTCGGGGTGCCTGGGTGGCTCAGAGGGTTAAAGCCTCTGCCTTCAGCTCAGGTCATGATCCCAGGGTCCTGGGATCGAGCCCCGCATCGCATCGGGCTCTCTGCTCAGCAGGGAGCCTGCTTCCCCTTCTCTCTCCCTGCCTGCCTCTCTGCCTACTTGTGATCTCTGCCTGTCAAATAAATAAAAATAAAATCTTAAAAAAAAAAAAAATCCATGATTTCTATTGGCAAAAAGCCCCTCATTCTATTTCCACTGTGGTCCGCTGCCCACCTTCAAAATGCGCCAGTGCAGTCAGAGGTGGGTGAAAACAGAGACACCACCTTTGTCGCCTCCAAGTTCACAGACCCCTCACCCCAGGTGAGGGACCCCTGACCAGAAGGGAGTGTCGCTCTTCAGAGCTGGGAGATGAGGGCCCGGATGCTGTTCTGTTAGCAGGTGGTGGTGCCAAGTGGCCTTCATCCTGTGCTTTGGGCTCAGGATGAGCTCCTGGGAAGATGCCCCGAGGTGGAAGGATGCCTGCACAGGACAGAGCTATAGCCTGGCATGAGATGGCACTACGTGTAGGAATGTAGGGTCCCTAATTGTGATTGACAATGGCTAACAGAGTCAGCTTGACACACACAGGACATCCGCTCCCAGGCAAGGCACAAAAATGAATGAGACGCTCCCCTTCTTTGTTTTGTTTAGTTTTGTTTTGTTTAAGATTTTATTCATTTGAGATAGAGAGAGAGCCAGAGAGCAGGAGAACATGAGCAGGGAGAGAAGGGGGGGGGGAGCAGACTCCCCGCTGAGCAGAGCAGCCGATGCGGGACTCGGTCCCAGGACCCCGGGATCATGACCTGAGCTGAAGACAGACACTTAATGGACTGAGCCACCCGGGTGCCCCGAGAGGCTCCCCTTCTTAAGGAGGTTCTCGTTTTACTGTTTGCGGAGAGTGGTCCTTCCATGAGGATCCAAAGAGGCAGCCAACCTGGGCTGGGTGCAGGGTCAGAATCCCTCCCCCACCTCCCCACAGAATCTCCTGTCTTCAGCCTCATCCACCCCATAAGACGTTGGCCCTACTCGAGAACCCTGGGCATCACCTCAGCGTCCCTGAAATAAACCCCAGGCTCCCTGACCTGGGACCCCACCTTCTCTGCTCCAGCCCAGCCCATCCCGGAAGTCACGCCTCCGCCCCCACTTCCTCCGCCCTCCCTGCTCCCCCCACTCTGGCCCCCATCGCTTCCAAATGCACTCCCACGACGGCGCGTCCTCCGTACCCCAAAACCGGCCCGCCCTCTCCACTGTGCACCCCCACCCCCTCCGCCTCGTTGTCTATTGTTTTGTGACGGTTTGTAGAGATGCTTGTCCCCCTCGGGCTGGAAGCACCAGGCAGGGAAAAGGAAGGACACCCCACCCCGCCTCGCCCCGCACGGGATGCAAGAAGACGTCGAGGAGCTCTCAGGTGAGGACTTGTCCCCGGGTTGTTGGCAGACGGAGGCACAGAGATGGGAGAAGGGCAGGGGGTCTCAGGAGGCCCCATGGGCAAGGCGAGAGAGGGCAGCCGACACACCGGCCCCTCTGAGGTCTTGGGCCCAGCAGTAGGGGGTCCCCGAGGCTGGACCTGCCCTTCTCGGGCAAGCCCGCCCTCCCTCAAAACCTCCAAAACCGTGAAAGCCACAAAGTAGGACAAAGAAGCAGCTTGTGCCTCTGTCCTCTGCCCCCCACCACGCACACCCTCGATGAGTTAAACAAAACCCTATTTGGATTGGTGACCACGCCCGGACCAGCCACGGGGGAAACTGCCGAGCAGGGAATGCGGTCTGTTGACCAAAACAAGCCCATTTGCAAGTTGGCAGGTGGAATTTGCCCCGTGCAGATAAAAGGCCTGATTCGGGACCGTTTGAAAAAGTTGTTTGGATATTTTTATTGAGTGCCAAAGCAGGGCCAGGGGAAAATGATTAAGTTAATAAAAATTTTTACTGAATTTAGTTAGAAACAACGGTAGTGCTTTAAAGCAATGACTCCCACTGAAGTTTTTAAAAACGGATTTTTACAAGTTTTTTTTTTCTTGTTCATTTCCCACCCGCCCCCTTATTTTAAATCTTGCTCCGTAAAAAGCCTTCTAAATTTCTGTTAACCACATTATTTTCGGTTCCTGAACCATAATTTTGCCATGAGCCTGGGGGACGCTCCACTCCCCGATGTACAGATCAGGGGCCAATTTCCCAGAGGGCGGCTTCGCGATTCTAAGACGCCTTGATGCCCATCTGAAGAAGCTACTGGATAATAACCAAACCCCCCGAGGGGCCCGGGAGGCATTGGTAAAAGACCTAAGGCTACGTCCGGCCCTCATGATTGCTCAGCGGTCCGTCTGCCTCTCTCCCCATCTCCCCGGCCCAGCATGGAGGCCAGAGGGTGAGGAGGACCCACGGTGGACCACTGAGCCCGGTGAGCCCAGGGGGATTGCTGTGGACTGAATGTGTCCCCCCCGGAACCCCTGCGTTGAAACCCACCCCCCGTGGGTGGTACCTGGAGCCAGATTTGGGGAGATGCTCAGGGTCAGATGAGGTCATGAGGGTGGGCCCCATGGCGGGATGTGCGCCCTCGTGAGAGGCAGACCAGCGCTCGCTCGCTCACTCTCTCCATCATGTGAGCTCGTGGCAAGAAGGCGGCCAGCGGGTAGACTCTGGGACTTGAAGATCTCCCCCAACCTGATGACCGGCAGGCTCACTGAAGCCCAGCCCAGGGCTCTGCGTGGGTCCCACCCGGCTTTCCCTCCTCTCCCAGCTCCGGGCCCTTGGAAATGCCCTGCTGCTCCCTGGCCATCCCTCCTGGGTCACGGGTTCTTCCCAAACCAAATTAGGTCTCACTCTGCACCTGCGGAGGCGAGACATTCAGTGTCAAGAACAATATTCCCGGCAGGGGTCCTTCTTGAAGCCACATGCAAAATGTGACAGTGAAATGCTCATGCCTTAGTGCTTGGTGCGTCCGTCCACCCAACCAGCAGGCCGCGAGCGGTTCCCCCAAGCCAGACACTCCTCCAGAAGGCAGCGGTGGCTGAAGTCGGTCCTGAACAAACCCAGGTCCGGCTCGATGGTGCTCACACCCAAGCAAATACCATAAGTGAGTGAATTGCACAGCAGGTCAAAAGGCAATACACAAGGGCGCCCGCACAGCTCAGTCAGTGAAGCAGCTGCCTTCGGCTTGGGGCATGATCTTGGAGTCCTGGAATCGAGCCCCACGTCGGGCTCCCTGCTCAGCAAGGAGTCTGTTTCCCCCTCTCCCTCTGCCTGCCACTCCCCCTGCTTGTTCTCTCTCTCTCTCTCTCTCTGTGTCAAACAAATAAATGTAATCTTAAAAAAAAAAAAAAAGGCGATACATACTAGAAAAAAACAAAGGGCCGGAGGGTGGCTCAGGCTGAGCGGAGGGGATGCACTGGGTGGCAGGGCAGGGCAGGCTGCACTGAGAGCAGCGCAACTGAGTTCAAGCCCATGAGAGAGCCAGCTGTGCGGACGTCAGGGAGACGGCCAGTGCAAAGGCCGTGAGGCACGAGTGTGTCTGACGCGTCGGAGGGACAGCCAGGAGGCCGGCAGGGCCACAGGAAATCATGGCAGGGAAAGACAGAGCCAGTGGGAAAGGCGACGTGGGGCAGGACCTGGCGGCACGGGACGGACTTCGGCTTTTCTCTGAGTGACATGGGGAACTGTCTGGAGAGGCTGCAGGGGGACTGGAACCAGCCAGAAATGTTCCAGCTCTGCCTCCTTCCAGGCACGGGATAGGACAGCACCGTCTCCCCACTTGAAGGCCCGTGGAATGCCAGCATCCCTGCTGAGCAGACACTTTCAAAGTCAGAGCATGCTTCGTCTGGTACGTGCCCCCTTGTCCCCCCTCGTGCCCCCTCGTGACTCACCTGGCCTGGAACGGTGATGCCTGGGCCCCCGGGACTGCCTGGGGCCAAGCGCCTTGCTGACCCGCTCGATGAGAATGAACAAGAAGCCCGTCTGGTCTCTGACACCGAGGCTGGTGATTTTGTCCCCACAGCCGGATGCAGCCTGACCCAGGGAGGGAGGAGCCATGCAGGAGGGCATGGCCACGATCCACGCCAGACGCCACGGCAGCTCGGGCATGAAAACAGCAGGGGAGGTGGGAGGAGTCACCAGTGCCTAGATATATTCGGACAGCAGAGCTGAAAGGCCTCGCTGATGGACTGGACGCGGGTGTGAGCGGAACACGGGTCAAGGTTGACAGCAAGCTTTTTGCTTGAACTGGAGGGATAGAATCAGGACCCGCCGCTATGGGGAGGCTGCCAGTGAGGAGGTGGGCGTGGTGTCAGGAGCCTGGACACGTTGGAGACATCTCAGAAATGTTAGGTCTGCAACGCGGACTAGGGGACCTGGGCAGATATCCAATGGCTATGCCATCCATGAGTGTGGGGGTCCCGGGCCAAGTCCCACCTGGACAGGTCCACCTGCGGTGGTCGGGTTACACGATTATTGGCGGGGGGAGCTGCTGGTCTTTGGGCCATCTGGGTCACCTGCAAGGCCTCGCTGGCCATTTGAGGGGGGGCTCCAATCTGCCGTGCCAGGTGTGGACGACCGGAGTCCCACCCCAAAGCCCTCATCCGTCCCCAACACTGGCCTCCAGGTGCCACCCTGTCAGAGGCCTGCGACTTTCCTGGGTGCTGCAGGGGGACAGGGTAAGGGTCGTTCCCACTCTCAGAATGCCCCCTCTTTACATAAAGCCCCAGCCTTGCCGACCAGGTCCAGCCACCCACTACAAAGCTGAGCCTTACCTGCTCTCGAGCGACTCCAACCCTTCCCTAAAACCAGAGTGAATGAGCCCTGGCCTGGGAGGGACAGAGGAGCCCCCACCTCCCCGCGTCTAGGACTTGCAAGCCCTCCGGAAGGAGAGACAGGGACGGGAAAGGCAGCTCTCAATCCTAGACTCTTCTAGAACAGCAAGAACGCAGATTATTATCACAACCCCTTAACCTTCCAGCTACGTTTACCACCTGCCCAAATCAGGGAAGATCATATCCTTCCAAGAATGAATAAGTCTTCCATTCCATAAACGATTGTTAAAAAACAAAAAACAAAAAACACGAAAATGGGGCACGCTGTAGGGGGACCACGCAAGAGTTTCGGATCAAATGAAAACAACAGTGAAAATGTGTTGACTAGCCGCAATCACAAAACAGAGACTCAGAAATCCCGACACAAGCAGGAGAACCAGCCAGAGCCCACGCAGCCTGGGCTTTCGTGAACAAGAGCGTGCTGACGCCAGGTCTGGGCTCTGCTGAGCCCAGCGCGGTGGCATAGGCAATTAACAAGAGGGGAGCCCGCGGGAGGGGTGGATGGGAACGCCACACCCTCAAAAGTCGTTGCTATAAAAAATGCTTATTTTATTTTATTTTTGTTTTGTAATTGTATCTATTTATTTGAGAGAGAGAGAGAGAGACAAAACAGAGAGGGAGAGGGAGAAGCAGGCTCCCCACTGGGCAGGGATCTCGATGCGGGGTTTGATCCCAGGACCCTGGGATCGTGACCTGAGCCGAAGGCAAATGCTTAAACGCACGGAGCCCCTCAGGCACCCCTATTTTATTTCATTTCTAAACTGAATCTCATGTACAATAGTATTTGCTTTCCAGTGTACAATGATTCAACGGTAAAACGCCTTAGCAGACGTTTCCCACGGTAAGTCGGGTCACCATCTGATGCCATACGTTATCGACGATATCAGAATGTATTTGCTATGCTCTGCTTTACAGCCCGGTGACTTATTTGTTTTTTAACAGGAAGTTTGTCCCTCTCAGTCCCCCAAATGGGGGGCCGTTCTTTTGCCCATCCCCCACCCCTCAAAATCATTTTTTTTAAATGCCAAACACAAGCAGGAACTCTCAGCACTTAAAAAAAAGAGAAGTGTCACCAGGAAGCAAGCAAGGTTTATCTCGAGACCGAGAGGCAATAAAGCAGGAACATCTATCATATTAGCATGAGAGGCAGTAAAAGGTCATTTCATTATCTCAATAGACGTCAAGGGGGCATTTGAAAAAAAAAGTCGCCATTTCAAAATCCCTGTGACGGGTCTTATTCTGAACAAGAGGACAACTGTGAATTTCGAAGCCAAAAGGCAGTATTCCTGAATTAATAATTCATTAGCACTGAAAATCGAAACTGTCCTGCAGTGCGCCCCATCCAGGGACCGATCCCATTTTAATGTAAAGCCAGAAAGGGGGGTTAGAGCTAACAAGAAAAAGAAAGAACATTTAAATATAGGAATAGAAGGCAGAAAAATGTCGGTTTTGTTGGAGTCATGAGTACAAACTTAGGAAAGCCATCAGAGGGGTTAGTAAATTAATTCTGGAAGAAGTGGTACATAAAAAAAAAAAATGTGTATCAAATTTGTCTCCCATAAATACGCCACAACTAGAATACGCATGCACCATAAAAGAGATTTCAAGAGCAATTAAAGTCAAACAACGGAGTATCCATTTACTCGGGGAACACAAAATGCTTATTCAAAGGCCATGATAAGACCCTAATAAGAGGAAAACAAAAAGCGGAATTTCACAGTGCCCCTGATGGGGAGCAGAAGCACGGGGACGGTGATGAGGGGGTCCTTGCAGACAGGTGGGAGCTCGTGGCTAAAAATCCAGGAACTTCACAAGCCATTGGTGACGTCCTACAGAGCCTGAACTCAGCCCCGTGGGGTTACCTACACCACAAAGATCAGCAGAAACCACGAATCGGGGCTTCTCTTCCCTAAAAGCCGCTTTCTCTACACACCATCCAACTGAGTGAAGCCCAGAGCTTTTTTTATTGGTAATTTTAGGAATATGATAAATTCATGGTGAAATTCTAAAACTGCCCTTGAAATCCCGAAATGCCTCTTGAAGCCATCAGAAGAAAGGACCACAGAGGGCGCCGGGTGTGTGCATGCACACGCGCGTGATTGCTTAAAGAATTTAAAGTTCAAAGGGTTGGCAAACGTGAATATAGACACGGAGGAAAATCTGGAAAGAGGCACAAAATATTACCAATGGATCTGGGTGGCGAAACTGCCGTTGGGGTTTTTTTTTCTCCTTATTTTTTCTTATTTTTATTTTCCATTAGAAACATGCATTACTTACATGTTGGGAAAACACATGTTTTATTTTTTTAGATTTGCTTTAACAAGCTGGAGGAAAACAGAATAGCATTTTCCCATCCATGCAAAGGAGAGGAATTCTGACCAAAAAAAGACGAGGTGGTGGGGGAGGGGGAGGGGGAAGCGTCTCACTGGACACAAGATGGAGAGGCTTGAATACGTTAAAAAAAAAAAAAAAAATTTCAGTCTTGCTGGATAAAGTATTCTTGGCTGCATGTTCTTCTCATTTAGTACCCTGAATATATCTTGCCAGCCCTTTCTGGCTTGCCAGGTCTCTGTGGACAGGTCTGACGTTATTCTGATGGGCTTTCCTCTGTATGTAAGGAGCTTCTTTGTCCTAGCGGCTTTCAAGAGATTGTATCTACAATTATGATTCCTCAATTTTACTATGAGGTGCCTGGATGTTTTTTTTGAATTTATAATCTTGGGGGGGGACCTTTCTACTTCTAGTACATGAACACTTGTTCCATTCGCAAGATTGGGAAAATTTTCATGAAGAACTTGTTCCACTATATCTTCTAGACTTCTTTCTTTCTCCTCCCCTTCAGGGATTCCAATAATTCTGACGTTGGAACGTTTCATGGCATCATTTATTTCCCTGATTCTGTTTTCGTGGCTTCTAAGCTGTTTGTTCCAGGCTTCCTCCTGATCCTTTCTCTCTATCTGTTTGTCCTCCAGATCACTAATTCTATCTTCTGTCTCAGTTACCCTAGCTTTTAGAGAATTTAGATCAGATTGGAACTCATTGAGAGCGTTGTGAACCTCATCCCTGGTGGCCTTCAGCTCTGCCCTAACATTATGAACATCCTCCCTGGTCGCTTTCAATTCTGCCTTAATCAATTCCGTTTGGTCATCCATGGCTTTCTCCAACCTAGCTATTGCCTGGATAATTGTTAGCCTGAATTCTCTTTCCGACATATTGTCTATGTTGATAGCCGTTAGCTCTGTTGCGGAAGGCCCATCCTCTGTATTTTTCTTCTGTTGGGGATTCCTCCTCCTAGTCATTTTGGTGAGAGATGACTGGACAGATGTAGCTGGATGTATCGACCGTGGTGCAGTCAAGGTGCACCCTGGAACGCTTCTGAGCACTCAGGATTCCCCACCCAAATGAGAGAAAAAAGAAAAGAAAAAGAAAAAAGAGAGAGAGAGAGAGAGACAGGAAAAAAAGGGAAGATAAAAGAGAAGGTTCAGCCCGAATGGGCCCCAGGGTAAGATTTATGACGTATACAAACCAAAACAGACAAACAAAAAGACTGATAAAAGTATATGACGAGAGAAAAAATATATATATAGGCAAAAAAAGTAAGAACCTCGTCAAAAAGAACCCCAAGTATAATCTGAAAAACAACCTGAGGGTTTTGAAGGGGCGGGGGGTGGGAGGTTGGGGGAACCAGGTGGTGGGTATTAGGGAGGGCACGGATTGCATGGAGCACTGGGTGTGGTGAAAAAACAATGAATACTGTTATGCTGAAAATAAATTAAAAAAAATTTAACTTCTTACATAATCATATGGGTGATAAAATGCAAAAAGAGCAGCAGCGTGTGGAAAGTAAGAAATAAACGGAAATAAAGATGGTTGACTCTCCAGGTCTACGAAGGAATGATCACTATGACATATGCGAGGTCAATATCCTGCTTCCATTTAACAAGTGATCAAGGAAGAGGAAAACACAAGGTCTACACCAGAAAACTCAGAAAACAAATAGGTACATGGGGAAATGTGAAGCTTCCTCGCTAGCCGTTAAAGAAATTAACACCAAACAATATGGAAGCCTCATTGTTTGGGCTGTTGATTCAGCCAAACAGAAACAAAGTGGTGGGACCCTGTGGCAGGGGTGGGGAGCGGCAGGAAAGCAGCGCCCCTCCACGCGCTGGCGGTGCCTGCCGTCATCTGCTTCTGTCTGGCAAGTCCTCCCACTGCCCTTTGTGTCCTACGGAGGAGAAGAGACAAGCTATTTATACTCTTTTATATGACTTTCAAAAATATGATCCGAGGTTGTAAACTTTTGGAATTCTGCCCCAGGATGTCAGTAGATGTGACATAAAAAAAGTGTTCTGGTCACAAGCAAGCATGGCCCTGTAGTGCAGGACTTCTCAGTGCCTTTACATGTGTACTGAGAACCTCCAAGAGCAGGTAGCCCTTAGCCAATGGATTTGGCCTCGGAATCCTTTTGTGATAACTACTGACATCTCACAGTGCACAAGGTGCTGGGAATCACTGAGAATAAGAGAAGCATAAGAGAATAAGAAACCAGCCTAGGAAGGCTTACCAAATTCAGCTGTATTTAGTAAGAATCCCGAGGCTGAGTCCTCTCGCACTGGCCAGGCGGCGAAGCAGGCTTTTTCCACTTCTGCGTGAAGTTGTTGAACAGAGTTGAACAGGAGGAGAGAGAGCGGCGGCCACGTGCTGGCGTCCTGTTTCCCCCACTGTCATTGCTCAGGATCCCCATTTTACTGGGAAAACCAGAGATGTTATCAAAAATCACATGTCCCGCCGAAGTCAAACCGGAAAGTATACTTAGCACTAGATGTCCGCCTGTCTTCGTTAACCTTTAGGAAGGGGAGGAAGCAGAGTCCGCTTCCCCATTGATGGTGTCAGCTCAGCCCGCCAACCGACCCCTGATTAGATCTGACTGTGAGTCAGGACCAGAAATTTGCGCCAAATAAACTCATTCATGTCTTTTCCAGTCGCCTGTTTTGCTGGCCTGTTCACCTCCTGTTTCCTAGGAAGCGTTCCTGCTTAAAATTTTTGATCTTCTCCCAGCCCAATGGAGGGGAGCAGGGAATTCACCCCACATTGGTCCCCCCATAAGGCAGGAGGAGCTGAACCCGAGAAATACAAGAATAAAACCAGAGCCTCAGAGACTAAACAGGTGCCAATCGATGACAGACGTTCTCGAAGGCAACGGCAGTGAACGCAGGCCCAGGGGACCCTGCAGGGACAGGGAGAGGGTGGGGACCCACGGCGGATACTGATTCCTCCACCGCATGCCCACCCTCTCCCTCCCCAACCACTTCCTCCCTCCTCTCAACTCCCCCTGCAACACTTCACACACATGTGGGCGCGCTCGCACACGTACACACACGCGCGCGCACACACACACGCGCGCACGCATGCATCCACTCTCAGCAGCCTGACCTTGGTGATTTAGGAAGCAAGAGAAACATATTGAAGGGGTCACTAGCCAGAAAGAGCCTATGTGTTCCCAGTGACATTCAAATGACCCTGACCATCAGGGAGATCTCTTGGGGTGACCGTCCAAACCAGACTGGCCCGTGGCCACCACACTCTCTTCAAGCCAAAAACAGGTCTTCTTCACCCTCAGCTCTGCCGATTCCTTCATTCCTTGGCCCAACATACCTGTGCAAAGGCCCTACAGCGTGCAGGACCCCAGCGTGGGGTAGGGAGCCTTCCCGTCCTGCCTAGGACGCAGATAATCTCCCACACCAACGTCTAGCAAAAATGAAAGCCGACAGCAGTGCGCATTTACGACTAGGTGATCCACAAGACCAGTGGCTTCTATTTCCAGATTTTGGAAGCCAGCCAGGAAAGGGCCCAGCCCCGCTGGCCGTGTGCGGCCACGGGAGCAGAGCGTGTGGCCCGCCGGCGGGGACGGACGGCTGACTGGGCGGGCTGCGCTCTACGACGTCTGGTTGCAGGCGGAGGTTTGCAAGTTTATCCCATTAATGGTGCCTGAGCCCTCGAATCCAAATTACAGGCCGAAGCCACAAAATTGTCTCCCCATCAGAGGCCTCTGGCTGAACGCCCCCACAAACACCAGTTCCCCTTAATCAGGGTCGAGGGGATGGACCAACGTGCTCGGCTACAGGGAGGACGCTCATTTTTCCAATTTTGCAAAGTTCCCAGGCAGTCTCCCTGTAATTTTCCTCTCTCTCGTCTTTTGAGGAGGTTTTGTGCATCGAAAGCCCAAGTCTACAGCAACAAACACCCACGCTGAGAGCACTGGCCGGAGGCTGGCTCTGCCTCCTGGGACTTTGGAGTGGGCTCGCTGGTGGCCCCGGAGCTCCGATGTGGGGCCCCTCAGAAGGGGGACCCTCTGTGCTCTCCTGACTTCCAAGAACTACCTTTGCAGACATCCCCCCCTCACCCCACACCCCCCATCCCCGCCCCACAGCCCACTTCTGCATCAGCGCTCAGAGCTGGTTTTCCAAACTCTAAACCTCCCGAAAGAGGTCTTCCCTGGGAGACCAGCCACGTGCCGTCTCTCCTGCCGCCGGAGCTCCTGGGAAGGCTGGCATGGTGGTGGGAGGTGACAGGGTCGTCACTCTGTAGGACGTAACTCCCACCCAAAGCAACCAGCGGAGTGAGAGGCGCCCACCGTGGGAGCCGATGGGCGTAGCGGAGCGCGGAGCAGGGTTCCCAAGAGTCTGCCCTGCAGCTGCTTGGAAGGTCCGGGTGCAATGCACTTGGGGGCAGGGGACACCGTTGCACAGGGCAGCTGAAGGTCAAGGGCAGAAAGAGAGGAGTGGTAGGCGTGGAAGGACGGGAGTGGAGGGACTCCAGGGATGAGTGGGAGGGAGGGGAGAAGCTGACGCGCACGAGGTCTGGGAATGCTGGCTGGTGATCGTAGCAGGTGGGCTTGGGGACCCACTGAGGGCCCCTGAGCATGGAGTGGCATTGTAAGGGAGAGTCCTCAAGTGTGTCGGGCAAGGCGGTGGGGAGAGGCAGCAGACACGCACAGAGCCCAGTGACTCTAAGAGTCACGGGGGGCTCTACTCTACCGAGCGGTTCTAGAGCAATCTCGGCGTTGAGTAATGTCAGAGTTCCAGCTCGGTTCTCCTCCAGTTCCGTGCTGGCTGTTCTGGGTCTCGGCTCCACACAAATTATAGAAACAGTCCTTCGACACCCGCAAAACAGCTTGCGGGGACTCGGCTTGTCACTGCCCTGGATGTGCAGACCATGCCGGGGAGAGCCAACATGCGGTCAACGCGGCGTCTTTCCGTGCATGGACGTGAACCTCTTGTTCATTCATTCAGTTCTCTCGTTCCATGCATCAGAGTTCGGGACTTTTTGCCATGTAGGTCTTGTACGTGTCTTGTTAGACTTACCCCTAAGTGTTTCGCTTTGGGGGGCGCTCCTGTAAGGGGGGTTGCATTTTTAATTTCAAATCCCACCTGATCATTGTCAGTACAGAGAAAAGCGACGGACCCTCGCACGTCAAGCTCGCACACAGCCTGTGGCTCTGCCTCGCGCCCCTGCATTCTAGGGCCACGCCCCAGATGTCTCCCACATCACTTCCACTCACAGCCCCCTGGCTGGGACTTGGTCACGGGGCCACACCCAGCCGCAGGGGAGGCCGGGAAGTGTAGTCGTTGGCCAAGTAGTGAGCGCCCCTTAAAAATTCTGTGTCTGTGGGAAGGAAAGGAGTATCAGAGGACCCGGCATGGGACCTGCCGCAAGACCTCCTCTCCGGGGACCTCTCCCACGCGATGCTGTCTAGAGGCCGCCGCTACTAGTCCGGGGCTGGGGCACGCTCTAGGCCCGGCCCATCAAGGCGTCCTTATTTGTCCTGACAGCAGTAACGGCGGGATCAGGGAACACACGTGTCTCCCAAGCGCTGCATGAATCCTCGGAGAATTCTGAGGGGTCTGTCTCCCACATTAAGGGAAGACTGATGCTCTTTTCTGCGCCCGCCCAGCCGGCCGCAGACGGGAGCGCATTTCCTGTTTGCACCTCCTCCTGCTTGCTGCCCGTATACCATCTTAGGGGGAAGAGCCTGGGCTTCTCCGGCTCCTACGTGGTCACCACCCTGTGCTGGAAGGCCTGGCCCTGCATTTCCAAGCCATTTGCAAGCCGTGTTTACCTGGGGGGGGGGGGCCGGGAAACTCTACCTAAGACACCAGCCTTCCAGTCCTCTGTCTGCTAGAAGAGAGGTCATGTGGGAATTGAGGATGACACTTGGGGGCTGGGGCCTGAGGAACCCCAGGAGTCTGGATCAGGTGTGCCAAGGACAACCTCGGGGGCCAGGGGACACTGGAAAACAGCCGGTGTCCCCAGAATCGTTTCCGGTCAGATTCTTTTTTCGGGTTATAAAATAACATTTGTTCATAAGAGAACACAGCACACAGACTATAAAACTAGAATATAGAAGGAAGGGGAAGAAATCATTCCTATCACCCCAAAAGTCCCAGCTCCCTCCAACCTGTCCTTTGTGCTTCAAACCAGCGATGTCTGCCCTATGGTTGATGACGTCCATATACGTTTGTAGCCTTTTGCCCTTAATTGTCTTCCATCCTCCGAACATACCAATAGCTACTGCTCCCGGTTAGTGGGCATGAGCGTTTCAAGGGCGACTCTTAGAGGAATGGACTTGGCATTTATGGGGCGGGTCTCGCTGCGGCTAGCGAGCGTGCTCAGACCTGGGGCCCTCCCCATCGAGTTTTGGTGGCAAGCAAAAAAATCAGCATTGGTGGATTTTAGTTGAAAAGGAAAACCAGAGAAAACAGGCAAAAATTATGGAGGTAGGACAGCCTGAGTCGCACCCACGCCATACCCCACATCCTGCCCCAGGAGGCCCCTGGACCGCTCCCACCCTGGACTCTGCGGCATAACTGACATCGCCCAGACCCCGCCACCGGACCCTGTGACCTCGGCCGGAAAGCCCTAACCCAGTGGGACACACTTGCATGCTCACCGGACTTAGGACAAAGTTACCACCATCGAGCTAGAGAGAAAGGATAGTGCTTCTTAGAAGCGGGGCTGGC
The DNA here is from genome assembly GCF_963455335.1 of Martes martes. NCBI lineage: Eukaryota > Metazoa > Chordata > Mammalia > Carnivora > Mustelidae > Martes > Martes martes. The sequence goes on along the minus strand of NC_137898.1, from coordinate 3,746,860 downwards.
TTCAGTGGATATTCACATGGAAAAAAAGAAGCCTTGACCCTCACCTCAGAGCAGGCACAACTCAGCTGCACGGCAGGTGGGCTGTGACCTTGGAAGTGAGGTGAAGCGACGGGCGTGCTCGCCTCTCCCACTGCGCCCAGGGTCCCCACCTGTGCCTGGAAGCCACACCCGGGTCCACAAGCCGCGGGGATGGCCTCTTATGTCATGAACGTCCTTGTGTAGTCTGCGCGCACACACACACACACTATTCTAGGATTGGTCTGTGTGAGCAACAGCATGCAGTAGAGTGAGAGCATGTCACTCTCATGCGGACACCACGGAAGGTGGGCTGTCTCCGTCTCCGGGAGCGGCTCAGATCACCTGTGCGGGAGCACCAGGACCTGCGGTGGACTCACCCACAGGCACGTGAAGGCGCCCCCACCCCAAGCCCCCTGGAGTCAGATGGCTTGACCACGCTTCTCCCGGATCGCTGACCCGAGGACACTGCATGAGAGTCACTTTGCTTGTTTGATGCTAGTGGTTGCACTCGTTTGTTCGGCAGCAGTAGATAACTAATACACCCATCCACAGCCCAGGGCGGGTTCTGGGGCGGGGTGGGGGGGTGTTCCTGCTCCCCAACCACCAGCCGTTGCCCTGCTACAGGACTCACCGCCGGGGGTGCCGGGGGCCATGTCCATGTGTCCTGCTGGAAAGCAGGCTCCTTGGGAGCAGGGACGGTGCCTGTTCTGGGCAGAAGCCCCAGGAACGGGGAAGACAGAGGCACACGGCAGGTTCACTTGAATCCTCTGCTGGCCCCTGGAGGGACCACCTTCTCCAGCTGCCCCCTCTTGACAAAAGAGGAGACTCAGGTCCCCGAGTCGGTAAGAGATGCTGGAGGGGAGGGAGGAGATTGGGTTCCTGTCTCCACTGAGGTGTGGGAACGTCCCTAGCTTTCCGATGTCGCGGTACCTGCTCTTCATACCTGCTCTGGGGCAGCCCATAGCCGGGACGGAGAACACACATCAGGGGACCAACAGGGCCAACAACACCCCCAACTCCCTAACCACAGCGGGTCTGCGGCCACAAGCGCTCTGCCCCAGGGCGAGTCAGCTGCCCTGGGCTTCCTGTGGGGACAGAGAATGGGAAAAAGTCTGGAAGCATGGCCAAGAGGATTTTCTCCTTTTACAGGCTGAGTCCCGGGTTATGTCTGGGGTGCTAAAGGCGTGGGTTGAGTCGGCAGGAGTCAGAGCCGAGGCCCCGCCGATGCCCAAGCCAGGGTCGCCCGTAGTGTCCCCCCTCCCTGCTGTCCCCACAGAGCATTGACCTTCAGGCGGCGACTTAGGATGGTGTGCTGTTCTATGGAGGCTCTTATATCGGAGCAAAAAATCTCCCCTTACAAATGCCTGTGGCTCCAGACTTGGTGAGCTCCCTGCTGAAGGAGTAGGAGGAAAGACCCAAGGACAGACAAGGGCGAGGCGGGAGGAGCTCAGAGATCCTCTCCGAAAGCGGCCGGGTCTGTCCAAGGTCTCCTGGGTCCCAGAGAGCTAAAGCCCCAAGGTCTTCCCCCAGGTGAGGGCGCTCAGAATGGGCCTGGCTACACGGGACGTGGGAAAGCATCCGCACAAAACCTTGCTCACACGAGTGCCCACAACAGCGCGATTCCCATGGAGGAGGGGAGGAGGAAAACCCCCGACTGCCCTTGGGCACGGGGCCTCGTTCCGGGGTGACGGAAGGGTTCTACAGGTAGATCTGGGCGATGGGTGCGCACCTCTGGGAATACACTGAAAACCACTTGTCCCCTCTCGATGGGCAAACTTCACGCTGCAGAAACTCCATCTCAATAAAGCCGGTTTTTAAAAGCGAACCCTGCAATCCCCAGGCACTTTGTCATTCTCCTCTTGCCCCCACCCCCCCCACCTCCCTATTTTAGACTCAGAGCCAACAGGCATCCCAGCCCCACTGTGGCCACAGGATCCTGCTGGCCTCGACTTCTCCATCTGTAAAATGGGGATAAAGGGACAGTCCCCCAGAGCGGCTGTGAAGGTGCAGGTGGGAGCACTCGGTCAGCAGCTGTGACGGCCCTGCTGTCCCCAGTCCCGGCCGCCCTCCCCAGCTCTGGGTGCAGCCGGGGCAGGAGAGGGGCTGCTTCCCAGGGTGGGCGCCTCACTTGCCCAGCTCCTGGCCTTCCCAGCCTGCCCTCCGCACCCTCCAGCCTCCTTCCCGCCTCCTCACCTTTCATCTATTTCTAGGACCTTGAAACCCGTGTGGGAGTTCTCTGGGGGCGGGGAATCTGGGCGGCCTCACTGGCCAGGAACCCAAGGTGGGTGGGTGGGGTGGGTGAGACCCCGGAAGGGGGGATTTGTCTTCTGGGGGCTTCCCACCCCCCTGTAGGGGACCTCACACTTGCAGTTGTGAGTCTCACCTGGGTGATCCGAGACTTGCCGCTTTTCGACAAGGGGAGAGGATCCTCGCCCCGCGCGCAGCAACGAAAGGAAAACCTCACGCATGTCTTCCCCTTTGGCTGGAAGAATGTCAACCCTGCTCGGACAAGCCTTTGATTTTCAAAATAAATGGGAAGGCGAGTTGGTTGGGACCTAACGAATGAGGTGTGCCTCACGCCCACTCGTGGGTCCTCTGGGTGCTGGATTCAGGGTGGGTCTTTGCTCATGACCACGGCACCCCGGATTCCGCTCCCCTGATTTGTTTCATCTCTGGGGCGACCCTGCCGGGTCTGCACCGTCATTCCGCGTGTTTTACAGGTGAGGGAACAGAGGGTCAAAGGCGGGGAGGTCACACGCATGGGCCGCGGCGGAGCTGGGACTAGGAAGGGCTGTTTCCAGAGCCCACACTCTCCACACCCCTTGGCCTTCGAGCTAGCGAAACCCTGGCAGAGCTCAGACTCTTAGCTGCTGAGGGACGTGCAGACCCTGCCCTGTCTCCCCTCAGGGTTTTCTCTTGGGCTGTTCAAACATCTGGAACATTCTCTCCTCCCTCTTTGCCTGCTCATTCTCTGCGCTTCCGCAGTCTTGGGTGAAGCCTTTCTCTTCACCCCCATCAGAAAGCTAGTGGCCATCAGACCGCTTGGACTTCCACTGTCGACCTCTGGAGGGGAGTGAGCAAGACAAGGACGAGAGTAGCTTACGGAAGGCACCTGCCAATCTGGCCTTGAACTCCCGTGTGAAGCAGCGTTCCGTGCGTTATTTCTCAGGTGTCCGTGGGAAGCCCTGGAGCACAGAGAGTCATGTTTGGAGCCCGTCTCCTGCCCCTCAACAGCTCACAAGGCCTGATTCATACCAAACACAGGGATTTGCACACCCCATGTTTGCCCCTCTCCCTGGCCCTAGTGGGCTGAACAGCGTCCTCCAAAAAGCTGTGTCTGCCTCCTAACCACCAGAGCCTGTGAATTTGACCTTATTTGGGAAAAAGAAAGTCCTCGCAGATGGGATCCAGTAAAGGATCTTGAGATGAAATCATCTCGGGTCATCCGTGTGGGCCCTAAACCCAACAGCAAGTGTCCTCATAAGAGACAGAAGAAGAGAGAACACAGAGAGGAGCGGCCCCATGAAGACAGGCAGAGGCCAGAGGGCTGCGTCCACCAGCCCGGGGGAGCCCCGAAGGCCCCGAAGCTGGAGGAGCAGGGAGGACCCTCTCCCGGTGCCTCCAGAGGGAGCACAGTCATGCGTCTGATTTTGGACTCCGACCTCCAGACTGTGACAGAACAAGTATCTGTCATTTTAAGCATCCCCCCATGTGTGGTCCTTTGTCACAGGGGTCTCCTCGGGGCCAAGGAGGGGTTGAGGCTCCAGGTGCAGGGTGAGCACTCGGCTGGCCCACCCCACCTCACTCCTTCTCTCTGGTATTGGTCAATCTTCAGTGGCCATCGGGGCTGGATGTAATACTGAGTTCTATACTTAGGACTCAGCTCCGGGTCCTAAACCCGCTGCCTACCCCCAAGGGCTTAGGAGCCCTTCCCCGAACCTCTAGCCTCTCCAGGTCTCCCTACCATCTCCCAAGTCATGCGGCTGCCGGCGCCCCCATGAGTCGGCCCCCGCCCCATCGGTACCACCTCCACAATGGCAGGTCCTAGAGCCCTCTCCCCCCATGAGGCTCCACCCAGGGCTAAATGTTTAAGCCGGGCCTCCGGACCCTCCCCGCCCTCCTCTCACTGCAGCAAGACCTGGAATCTCCCAGGGTCAGGTTCAAGGCTTCCTGAGAGTGGCACCTCTCTGCTTCCAGCCCTGTCAGTGACCCACACCTTTGGCCAGTTTCCCTTGGGATCGCCTCCCCCCACCCCTTCGAGTAGAGAGTGGCTCCTTCTGCGCGATAGGATGACAGGCACAAGTTCTGGTCATCCAGAGACCCGAGCAGCGCCGTAGGGTAGTGGCCCTCTTGGACCCAGCCGAAACCCCCCACTTTCATATCTGTCCCTCACCCTTGCATTGACACTTGTGCCCTTAATTAACGTCCTTACCTTTTTTTTTCTTTTTTTTTTTTTGGTGAGAGTGCACATGCACGTGCGTGTGAGCAGGGGGAGGGGCTGACGGAGAGGGAGAATCTGAAGCCAACTCCACGCCTGAACATGGAGCCCAAGGTGGGGCTGGATCTTACGACCCTGAGATCACGACCTGAGCCCAAATCAAGGCTCTGATGCTCAACCAACCGGGCCACCTCAGGCGCCCCATTGCACTTACTTTATAAAAGAAACCTTTTGGCTTGGGTGGCTCAGTGGGTTAAGCCTCTGCCTTTGGCTCGGGTCATGATCTCAGGGTCCTGGGATCGAATCCCGCATTGGGCTCTCTGCTTAGCAGGAAGCCTGCTTCCCCTCTCTCTCTGCCTGCCTCTCTGCCTACTTGTGCTCTCTCTCTGTCCAATAAATAAGTAAAATCTTAAAAAAAAAAAAAAAAAGAAACCTTTTTACTCCTTTTCCAGGTTGAGAAGGAAGAAGGGAAACCTAATGTTCAACTTTTTTTTTTTAATTTAAAAATACATTGGATGATTTAAATCTCACGCCCACAGACAGCTCAGGAGAAGCCAGCAAATAAAAGCAAGTTTGTAGACTAGAAAGCCATTTTTTAAAAAGTTCTCTTTCTGGTAACAAACTGAAAATGTTCAATCAATTCCACACACACCGCACCCCTTATGGCGTTCATTCTGCCCAAGAACCAATACATGAATGAACACATTGAGCGGATGCGACATACACCGGGGCTTCCTGCTAACTGCTTCGCACATACTACCTTCATTACTTTGCTCTGCGGCCTTGGGAAGAGGGCAGTCATACCCCATTTCACAGATGAAGACAAAGATCTACCCCAGAACACAGAGCTCCTGGGAGACGCAGGTCCGGAGGTGATACTCCTGACAGTGTCCTTGAACCCTGAAAGAGGCACAGCCTAGGGGCTTAAAAAGCGGGACATCACAGTTGCCAGCAGTGTGAGCCCAGATAAGGTGCCTCGGTTTCCCCACCCGCCCAGTGTGTTCTTGGGGTTTGTTTAGAAGATTAAATGCATGACAGTGATGAGCTTGGGGGTGGGGTGACTTGCAGGAGGAGTGAGAAATGAGGATGGGTCGATGAGCGGAGGCTTGCTCTCCAAACCCTGCAGTAGCCCAGATTCTGAGCAAATGGGCAGGGGCCTGTCTCGCTGTCTCGCTGCGGGGGGTGGGGGGGGGTTGGCCAGGGAGGCCGGTGCTGCCGGGTTTCCAGTAGTCTTTTCCTCCCGCCTCCCCACCCATCCCTGCTTCGGTGACTGTGGGGTGAGCCCTCTGTCTACTCGGGGTTTGGGAGAGGCGGCAATGTCCTGGACAGCTCTTGGAATTCCTCACGCCCCTCCCAGCCTGGGGGACCTGGCCTAGCGGGGGTCCTGTGGGAGCCGGTGGGATGCAGAGGCAGAGGCAGGCACCCTGTTGATTAAGGTCAACTGCTGAGGATCCCGGATGTGCTTGACTCTCTATCTATCTCGAACTAATCATCAGAAAAAGACTTTTCAGGACTTTACCAAAACAACAGTTGTAGCCAGTTTATTGGGCCTTTTTCTATGGGCTGAGCCCTTCCCAGACTGGGCTTCCCAACGGTGCAGGGCATTAGGCTGCGCCACCCACTTCTTTTGAATAAGGAAACGGAGAAGAAAATGATCAGAACCTGCCGCTCCTCTGCTGAGCTCTGTCACCGCTGGGAAGGCATCATGGTCACTCCAGCTCCTCCGATGGAGAGTCACCTAATTACAAGTCACCATCGGGGCCTGAGACTCTTCCTGTCCGCCTTTACAATGAATGTCATTGCTCCAGCAGCGCAACTCTCCTTATGGAGTTTAAAAAAAAAAAAAAAAAAAAAAAATCTGTGGGCGCGGGCAGGGTGGCAGGACCATGCTTCCGTGTCCTCACGGAGGTCCTCACGCGCTCCGGAGCGGCGAGTGCGCGCCTTGTCCAAGCCTTACGGTAAGCGCGGCGCGCAGAGCAACCACGTGGCGGCGGAACCGAGGCCGGGCGGGAATGTGCGGAATGCGCCGCGCGGCCCCGCGCTGCTCGGGAGCCAAGACCCAGGTTCCCGCGGCGCGCGCCCTTGCCTCCCGTCTCTCTCTAATCGGACCGCACCCCCCGCCCCTGCCGGGTCGCCCGGGACTCGTGGGAGTAGGTCGAGCCCCACGCAAGCAAGCCCCCTGGCGGGGCTTGGGGACCGAGCGCGGCCCATGGGGCTCCGCGGACTCCGCACGCCCAGAACTCCCCAGCGGGTCCAAACCCGCCGCCGCTGCCACCAATCCAGACCGCACGAGACGAGGGGACCTAAAAGCAGGGGTGCAGGGCGTTAGGTATGCCACCCCTCTCCCTGCACCTGGAAAAGAATTTCCTTTCCTTTTTCCCTCTTGGCAAGTGTCTGGAGCCCCAGAACTCGGAGGTTCCCCATAATAAAGACACGGGCCGTCCCTCCAGCCATCCCCCACCCCCACCCCCAAGGCCAAAGCGAAGGATGGAAAAGCTCTCGCTTTCGGGCATTCCAAGGGCACAAAAAGCAGGCACGAGGACGTGATCACATCCCGAACACAGCCTCCGGGCAAGCGCGGGGATGGGAAGCGAGTGACCAATCCTCCAGGCGAATGAGGGGGCGTGGAACCTTAACCCAGAGCGGGGCGGGGAACATTGCGGGAGCCCACAGGGTCTTAGTTCGGGTCCTTCTTGGGGAAGGTCCGGCTTCAGCGAGCCAGCGGGCTGGGTACCGAGCACTCCCCCCCCCCCCCACGCGACTCTCTGCAGGGGTGCTCCGCGCTCGCCGGGGGCGGGGTCTGCTCCTCCTCGGGTAGGCCGCAGCCCAGCTTGGCCCAGGGAGACACGGATGGGACTTGGCCTCCTAGGTCATTACCCACCACCCCCCAACCAATTTCTTTGCTTCGGTTGGAGGTGGTTATCTGCTCCGTCCTTGGCTAGAGACCGGCCGGGGACCTGAGCCAAGAGGCCAGGGAATTCCTAGCGAATTGGGGGTTTCATATTGCTCAGGGCACCAGGTCATGCTTTTTTGAGGGACGAAAGTCTAGGAGTTAGATGTTTTCACCCCTAAAAGTGCACCTTCTTCCTAGGGAAACCAGGGGCGTTGTGAGCCGCCGCCCCCCTCGCCCCCGGCACCACCTGTTGGGGTTTGCTCTTTAACTCCGGGCACACCTTGCCCACGGCCTTCCGAGCTCGGGGAGGAGTGTCCCGTCCCCGCATCCTGCCAGGCCGACGACTGGGGTTCGGGTAGGGAGTTGGTCTGTGCGTGGCTGAAATTAACTGATCAGGGGCGGAAACAAGTCCGTGGCTTGGGTCGGTGGGAGGTGCGGCTGCCCCTGTTCCCAGCGTGTGGCTGTCCCAGGTGGGCGCCGGACCCAGAGCTCGTCCCGGCGCTCCCCGCAGCTTTGGAGCGCCAGAAGCCCGCCCGGTGCAGCCCTGGCGGAGATACTCAGCGCGTGCACCTCCAGGAGGCGAGCAGGGTGGGGGAAGGGGAGGGGACCCCAGCGCCCCGGGACCCCGCGGCCCGCATTCGGAAGTTTTCCTGAGCGACTTAAGGGCTGTCCTTTCAAGTCGCCGCCAGGTATGCGGCTGCAGGTGACCCCACCTGGGTGCGCCCCCTCCGGTCCCGTGTGGGGTGGGCGGCTGCGGGAGGTCGATGTCGGTAGGAGATCTCCACTGGGGCCTGCGCCCCCTCCCCAAAGCCCCCCGCGGGGCGGGGCGCAGCCGCAGTGCGCGCAGGGGTCGGCGCCGCGGCGGGCCGGTTCCTGAATGAACGCGCTCCCTTCCCCCGCCTGAATGAAGGTTCCCACAGCCAGGGACGGTGGCAAACACGCCTGCCGCGGAATTCGCCCTCTCGGGGCCGGAGATCCGCCCCGGCCGGCCGCGGTCTCCCCTGGGGACGGGTGGGCGGCAAGGAAAGCGGGAAGGTGATTTAAGTCACTTTCGGATTTCCTTTCCAGCCAACGCAGTGCCTTCCCGATCGGGTCGCTGGCCCTTTGTCTCCAAATAGTCACCGAGAAATAAGCGCGGAGCACTTTAAACGAGCCCAGAACTCGCAGTTCCTGCCTCGTGGTGGGTTTTTTAAAGGCCGTGCAAAATTAAAACTGCTGCAGAAAAGTTTTTAAGAGTTGCTTTTCTCTCTGGAAAATAAAATAAAATAAAATAAAAACGCGTCCTCGGCTCTCCTAGAAGCAGCCGCCCTCAAGGGCCCAGGGCCGGCGGCTCTCTCTGCAGCTCCAGGGACGCGTATCTGGGCTCCCCGGGGTGGGGGCTGGGCCGCTGGCGCTCCCCGCCAGGCCCCAAATTCCTGCGCCTCCCCCGCGGGTTCCTGGACGGCTCTTCACGCTCGCCCGCCGGGCTTGCACTTTTGCGCCCGTCCCTGAGCGGGGAACTCAACGAAGTTCCTAGTCGAGATCTGCCCGGTCCGCCTAGTAACAGCGCCGCGCCCCCATTGGCTCATGCTAATTCCAGTTTCCTCTGTCTTTCTCCCGGGTTAGGGGGGCGCTCCCTCCCGGACCCGGAGCCCGTTTTGCCGCAGTGGGCGAGCCTCTTTATGACCCGCCGCCCCTCGCCGTCGCCGGCCGCCTCGGGCCGGGCCGGGGGCGCCCGCGGGGCTCGGGCCCCTCGCCCCGCTGGGCAGCCGCAGCCCCGCGATAGCGCGCAGTCCCATAAATCATCGGGGCAGCCGCCCGGTCGGGATTTTATGAATGAAAAAGCAGCCGGGCCGCCCTCGTGCGCGGGCTGCCGCTGCCGCGAGGCACTCGCGTGGGTGCGCGGGGAGGGGGACACGGCGGTGGGCGCTCCTGCTCGGGCCACCCACTGCTTCCGAGGCGTGAGCCGGGGGTAATTGCCCTGCTGGACCCGGCATTTCAGTAACCCTAATTCCCGGCGGGGGTGGGGAGCACGAAGATTCAGCCCTCCGAGGGGGGTGTCTGGTCTCGCTGCGCGCACCCTTGCGAAGGGGAGGGGGCTTTCTCCTGCGTTTTCTTTGAGCCTTTACTGTTAGGGGATACGGCGGTTAGATGACCCTAAACTGTATTCGGAGGGAAGTAAATGAATGGTCTTCCTAATTGGGGGTAAGCAATGTAAAAACTCAAAAAAAGTTAAGATTGGGCAAAATATCCTTTTATTTTAAAAAAGTCACCAAAGACACTAAATCTGAACAAAAATTTTTAAAAACCCACTTTTCTATATTCTTTTATTTGGCTCTTAAGGTAGCGATAACATTGGGTTCCCTCTCGTATAACCACTAATATATATAGATTCTGTTTAAAACCAGATCAATACACCCATTTCTTTAACTTACAATTGTTCTAATTTTTGCCAGCCCCTGCCCTCCCCCCACAGGCTCACGAATGCAGCCCCGAGCTAATTGTAAAGGTGCAGAGATGTCCACACACACCCCCCCCCGCGACAAAACCAATTAGGAAGCTTCCGGTGGTCTTGTCAGAGGCAAGAGAAGCGACTAATATTTCCAGCGATTTAATTTTTTTTTTTAATTAAAAAATAAGTCAGGACAGAGACCACTACTTTGCAGTCTTCCATTCAAGGCGTTTTCCTAGCTCTTAAATTGCCGGGATGGGGGTCGAGGGCTGGGGGCTTTCGGGGACCCCTGAAAGGTTGTATTGGCCAAGGTAGGAAGACGACCCGCAGATCCCCCAGGCGAGGAGGACAGGATGAAGGAAAGGCTGGCCACCATCTTGGGCTGCTGCTGGAATTTTCGGGCATTTATTTTATTTATTTTATTTTTTGAACGAGCACATGCTAGGCTGAAACCCCTTATGGCTTAGGGATACCCCCTCCGGCATTTGCAACGACACCCCCCCCCCTCCTCCGGCGCGGGAAAGAAGCCTCCAGCAGGGTCACGGACTCTGCTCCGCGTCCCTGAGTGCTAAGTGGTTCCTGAAATTTACACGTGTTAATGAAAATGAAAGAAGATGTAGACTTGAGGTCCCTTGGCCGTCTCTCCGTCCGTGGGTGCCCTCGTGGCGTTTTCGGAAATGCGCCCATTCTCCCGGCTTGGATATAGGGTGTCTCCGAGCCCCAGAGTGCCCCCTCCATGCGGTCTCCCCCGGCTGCGTGTGGCCTGGCCGCCCCCCCCCACCCCACTTGTCCCCCCTGCAGAGCCACCTCCACCCACCCCCCGAATCCCGGGGGACCCACTCGGGGAGGGCAGACACCCTTGCACCCCTCTTCCCCGGCGGGGAGAAAGGCAGCCTCGGGCGATTTGCATTTCTATGAAAACCAGGCTTCGGGGCAACTCCGCCGCGGGGCAGGCGCGGCGCCTCCGGGATGGCTTTTGGGCTCTGCCCCTCTCCGCTCCCCGGCGCTCGGAGCCCGCGCCCCCTCCCCCTGCGCCCGCCCCCCCACCCCCCCGCCCGCTCCCATTCTCTGCCCGGCTTTGATCTCTGCTTAACAACAGTAACGTCACACGGACTACAGGGGAGTTTTGTTGGAAGTTGCAAAGTCCTGGAGCCTCCAGAGGGCTGTCGGCGCAGTAGCAGCGAGCAGCAGCGTCCGCGCGCTCCGGCGAGGGGCAGACGAGCTCGAGGGAGCGCGAGGCAGCTGGAGCCAGAGCCGAGCGCGGAGCGACCCGGGACCCACCGCCGTCCGCAGGCCCCCCAGTAGAGCCCCAGCCATGGCACACCAACTCTTATGCTGCGAGGTGGAGACCATCCGCCGGGCGTACCCCGATGCCAACCTCCTCAACGACCGGGTGCTGCGGGCCATGCTCAAGGCGGAGGAGACCTGCGCACCCTCCGTGTCCTACTTCAAATGTGTGCAGAAGGAGATCCTGCCGTCCATGCGGAAGATCGTGGCCACCTGGATGCTGGAGGTGCGGGGCTTCGGGCGGCTCTTTAGGACTTTTCCTGCAACTTGTTGCCCAAACCCACATTTCTTTGCCGCTCGTCTCCCTCCCTTCTCTCCCACCCCAACTTTGAAGTTTGCCCGGGGGTTGCTAGGAATCGCATTTTCAAAATATATAGATATTGTGGGTATTTTTTTGAACGAAAATGGGGTGGGGGGTGGGGTCGTTTGAAATTCCATATCCTGGCGGGGGTAGTCTGGGAGAGCGATCGGGGAGGGGACCCTTCGGGGAAAACCAGTTGCCGGGGGCACCCCAATTGACTCGAGGGTGCGGGCCGGCGGCCTGGGCGCCCTTTGTGGCCCCCGCCTGCGCCCGGGCCCCCGCTGCGCCTCCTCTCCGGCTACCACTGCTGCGGGCCGCCTGCTCCAGGGGGAGGGGGCATAGATTTGATTTTTAAATTAATATCCATGGACACGTATGCAAGGGCCGCTCGTGCCAGTATTATGCGCCATCTTTGTTCTTTTATTGCAAAGCAAAAGTGTTTATTAATAATTGGGGGCAGGGTGGGGGCGGGGAGCGCCCGGCGAGGCGCTGGGGCCGCCGCGAGGGGCCGCGCGGCCGCCGTGAACCGGAGGGAGGGCCGCGGGGACCGAGCGCGGGCAGCTTGGGGGGGACCCCGCTCGGGAAGAGGGGCCCCTTTGTTCAAGCTGCAAGTCCCGGGGCGCCCCGCACGGCCAGCCTGGGCCGGAGAGCACGCCGAGCCGCAAGGTCGCGTGGCCCCCAAGACGCTGGAGATTGACCCTGGCCTGCAGGGGTCTCAGCTTGGGGGACCTGCCTGGAGCGAGCCGGCGGCCCGGGGCACAGTTTCAGGCCTTCAGCGGGCGCCCGGGGAACCCGCAGATATTTTAAAATAATTTTTGAAAGTGCGGCGTGGTGCCCTTGCGAGAGGGAAAAGGCGCCCGCGCCCAGGGGGAAGGGGGGCCCCCGAGTTTTAATTCCTGGGGCTCTCCCCGGAGCCTCCAACGAGCTCTCGACCCCCGGCCTGGGTAAAGGGCCGCCCGAGGGTCATTTTCAGGGGCTTTTTATGTACCCAGTTATTTTTTTTATATTTTTAAATATTTTTTGAAAAGATGACGTCTGGGGAAATGCGGCGCGGCGGCCTGGGACGCCACCTTTGTGTCTCGCAGGCGCTGTGAGCGCGGCGCCCAGCCCCGCGGCCCGCCCCGCGGCCCCGCACCCCATTTGGGGCGAGCCCCTGCCCGGCGGGCCCCGGAGCACCCACGCGGGCCGGGGTCCCCGGGGCGGGCCGCCCGCGCGCGGCGCACGCCGCCAGCCGTGCCCACTCCCGCCCCCACCGTGCCAGCCTCTTGGGGACTTTCCCTTTCAGTTTCGGGCCGGGTGGGCACTGGGGACACGCGGGGGAGGGGGCGCGGCCGCGGCGGCTTCAGCCGCCCCCCACGACCGACCCGCTGCGGGCTCGGGACCGGCCGCCCGGGCACGAGCTGGGGTGGGGGGCGCGGGGTCCCCGCGGAGGGGGCCCGGCGGCGGCGGTCACGGCGCCCATGCCCCCCAGGTGTGCGAGGAGCAGAAGTGCGAGGAGGAGGTCTTCCCGCTGGCCATGAACTACCTGGACCGCTTCCTGTCGCTGGAGCCCGTGAAAAAGAGCCGCCTGCAGCTGCTGGGGGCCACCTGCATGTTCGTGGCCTCGAAGATGAAGGAGACCATCCCCCTGACGGCCGAGAAGCTGTGCATCTACACTGACAACTCCATCCGGCCTGACGAGCTGCTGGTAACCTGGGACCCCCCGCGGCCCACCCACGCCCCTTGAGCCCCAGGACCCCCCGGGTGGGGGAGGTGCCGAGGGCGGGAGGGCCCCGCAGGCCGCTGCCGCACCCTACGCCCCGAGGGCTGGCGGCCACACCGGTGGGGCCCCTTGGGAGGAGCGGGCGGGACCCCCGCCGCCCCCGTCCCCAGCGCGCCCCGCCACACACGGTCGCTCCGACTCCCACCTCCGCGGCGCCCCTGGCGCGGCCCAAAAGTGGGCGGCGCGCGCCCTCTAGCGACGGCGGCGCGGGCAGCCCGCGCGGTGCACAAGGGCTTGCGTTCCAGGTGTGGCTCTTTTTTGTCCCCACTTGGGCCCAGTTGGCACCGTCTCTTTTTGGACCTCTGATGGGGTGGCGTGCTGCCCTCCACTTCCTGGCCCCCCAACGTGCCCTGTGCCTTCGCTCCTGGGCCGCGCCCCACGGAGTGGGGGAGGGGGTGGCCCGGCCCCGCCCCTCTTTTTATGCCGGTTCACCCCACTTCATAGCAAATGGAGCTGCTCCTGGTGAACAAGCTCAAGTGGAACCTGGCCGCGATGACCCCGCATGACTTCATCGAACACTTCCTCTCCAAGATGCCCGTGGCCGAGGAGAACAGACAGATCATTCGCAAGCACGCGCAGACCTTCGTTGCCCTCTGTGCCACAGGTAGGGCGGCTGGGTCCCGCTGCTCCCCGGCCTCCCTGGGGGCCCTCGCCCCTGCGGGAGGAGCTTCTTGCCCTCTGCCTCCGTTTCCCCGTCTGAAGAGCTGGTGCCCAGACCCCTCCTGCTCTCGGAGGTGCTCCTCTTCCCTTGGCTGAGTGCTGGGGCTAGGTGAGGGGCGGTGGGGGTCCCTTCCTGGGTCAGGCAGCTGAGGCTGGCCGCAGCCACCAGCAGTGTCTTGGGGATGGGGATGGGTGGTCCGCCAGGCTGTGGTCACTCCCTGCTGAAAAGGGTTTCCCTTGGCTGCCCAGCCTGCCTCCCCCATCACCAGTCCTTCCCTGTGTCCTCAAGGGGCCCCCTTCTGGCCTCTCCTGGGCTGGGCCACCTGCCAGGGGCGCCTACAGGGGTGGGGAGCCGGCCCACAGTGCCTGCACCAACCACGTGCTACCGGCGGCCCTTGTGCGGGGGCGGCCCGCAAAGGAGCTTGGCCGCCTGAGGCCCCGCCAAGGGGTGCCTCCGGCCTGCTCAGCTCAGCTGAGCCCTGGGAGGGGCTTCAGAGCAGCCTTGGGCTGGGCTTCAGCAGTTGGCAGCAGGGGCCAGTCGTCCCTCCCCCTGGCGCGGCTCTGGATGGTCCCTGGTGGCCCCTCCCTGACCCGGCCCTGGCCCCAGCCCCGGGGCAGGGATGGATTCAGCGCTGGGCGCAAACTCCCATGGACACACGCTCGCCTTGCCTCCTCATTTCCCCCAGCCCTTACCCTGACATCCTTTCTCTCTCCCTCTTTCTGCCTCTTTGTGACCTCTTTCTCTCTCCCTCTGATCACATGAGGTGGGCAACCCCGCCTGGGGACCCAGGCCCCTGTCCCAGCCAGCTCTGCAGTGGGCTGCCTCTGCCCCTGGTCAGGCCTCAGCTGTCACCTGTGTTTGGGGCTCACCGTGGGCAACCGGAGGGCCACAGGGCATCCAAGGGGGAAGTTGGCATCTATCGCTCCCTCTCCACAAGCCGCAGAACCCCTAGTCTGGCACCTCCTGGCACCCTCTTGATGTCAGGGTGCTATTTCTGGCTCAGGCAAGAGTCAGGAAGACTCTGCTGGCCTCCCATCCTCCGCCTCCTGCTCAAGGCGTGAACCCCCTCCTCTGAGCCCTTCCAAGTGAGAGGAGTGGGGGACACTGTCGTCCGGATGGATCTGAGGGGTGGCAGCTCTGGCCCTGGGGCAGGGCCGGGGAGCCTCCCACTGGCCATCCCCTCAGCCTCCAGGGGCCAGCCCCGCAAGCAGGCAGGGAGGCGTTCTCTGGCTGGGCCGCCTCGGAAGAGAGAGGCCTCTGGAGACGTCCAGGCAGCCTTTTATGGAGCTGAAAGTGGTTCAGAGAAACGGCAGAGTTTCCTGGAGATAACGTTAAGGAACAGCTCTTGTACACCCTTCCTCCTGCCCCCCCAGGATGGCGGGGGCAGCCTGGAGCTCCCCCTCTCCCACAACCCCGGGGAAGTGGGGTGCGTAGCCCGTGTGCAGGGTTTGGCTGTGCGGGGAGCTGACCTGGTGCAGAGGCTAAGTGGGCTTCAGTGCTGACTCCCCAGCTGCCCTGCGTCACTGTGTGTGCGCGTGGCCGGCCTCTGTCTAAGACTGGGCCCAACAAGCACCCCTGGCCTGTAGGGTGCAGCCTGGGCCCAAAGCCCTGGGCCTCCCCTGAGGGAAAGTGGGGGGGGGGACCCAGCTTCTCCCAGGCATTAACTCCAGGGCAGGGAACAGGCAGGCCAGGAGGAGAGGGTCACCCGCCCACCCACGTCCTGGGAAAGATTCTCCGGGTCCAGATCCTTGCCTGTGCGGTTCGAACGTAACGGAGACGCAGCCTTGCCCTTGGTCACAAGGGGACCTCTCACTTTTGAGTGGCTGCTCAGAAACAGGTTGGCAGAGAGGGAGGCCTGAGCAAAAGCCCCAGAAGATATTTTTGTCCTCCACGGAGCAAGGGTCCCGCTTGATGGTGCCGTGAGGGGAGGGGCTCTGTTCTTGCCTCCATATCCTGGAGTTTTCCCGGGTGCTGCAGTGGGTTAGGTAAGCAAACGACCAGGGCTGACAAATCATCAGGACTGATGAGTAGGTCTTAGCGAGAGTCCACAACGCCTCAGGGGGTCGCTCTGGCCACAGGCCCCCCTGCCCTGCTCTGCATGCAGCAGAGCGGAGACAAGTGTCGGAGCTTTGGGGATGCAGTTGGGTTCCTCCTCATCTACACACTTAAGCCCTGCAGTGTGCACACACACGCACACACACTCGTCTGCCCTGCACCGTGTGCACACACACCTACACCGTACTGTTCATGCACACACACTCATCTGCCCTGTGCCGTGCATGCACACACTCATCTACACGTGTGAGCCCTGCACCGTGTGCGCACACATCTACCCTGTACCATTCACGCACGCACATACTCATCTACACACATAAGCCCTGCACTGCATACACACACACCCATCTACCCTGCGCTGTGCACACGTACATGCACACACATGCACACACGCACACCCTTCCATGGGGAGGCGGGCTCCAAAAGCGAGCCCATCCCCAGCTCACCGTCCCTTGTGGACGGGAGTCTCAAGGTCCAGCCAAACTAGCTGGGACGTGGCAACTTCTGTCCCCGCCTGATGGGCCTCAGTGAAAAGCTTCTCACTCGTGGCTCCGGGCTCCCAGGTTAGGGGGGACTGCTCCAATGTCAAGTGGGAAGGAGGTGGCTGCCTCTTAAGAAATTTCTTTTTCATGGTACCCAGTGGTGGGCTCTGTTGCCCCTCCAAGGTGGCTCCCCAGCCCCCCACTTGGCCACATTCCTTTGGCCAGGCCTGCTCTCTGCTCCCTGGAGGAGGGAGCAGACCCTCAGGGAGGAACCCGACCCTCAGGCCCACCAGGCCCTGGCACTCCATGCATGCAAAAGGGGATGAAGGGTCTGACAAAGACGCCACGATGGTCCCTCCCCCTCCCACACCCCCCACCCGATCGAGGAATCCGTGGCCTTTCCCACCAAAAACTCTTCACTGGGTGCCCTAGAATGGCAGCCCATTGGCCCCGCATGGCCATTTACACATCCTCACCACTTTCCCGCCTTTTCGTGATAAGGGTGGGAGGTGCTGGGGCTCAGCCTAGGGGCAAAGGCAGGGGTCGCCCCCACCCATCACTGAGCCGTGCCTCCGGGCAGAAGGGAGGGAGTGCTGGCAACTGGCAGGTGAGGTAGTGAGAGGATGCACTACCTCCGCCGGGTCCCAGGAGGAAGGTCTGGTGGGGACAGGCACCCCATGCCACCATGTGGACCGCTGTCCCCCTCCCCCTGCACACTCCTGGGGGACTCCTGGTGAGACCCGTGTGCCCCTCCCCGACTGTAGACCTGACGAGCCACCCCCCCCCCCGTCCCTGAGGCCCTTCAGCACGTCTTGTCCCTTGTAGTCTGTCACCTTTTTTAATTTTTGTGGACGAGCAACACGTTCTCAAGGCTCGAGGACAGCGATGTCCCTCGTTGCTTCCCCAGAGGCTTTGCAGTTTGCTTCTGCCAATGGTGGTTTCCTCAGTTTGCTTTTCCGTTTTCAAGGGAACGTAACAAGCTCGTCGGGTGACTCCCAGGCCTGGCTTCTGTCCAGCGCTGGGTCGTGCGCTCAGAAATAGCCCAGGCCAGCCGTTGGCAGGGACACGCCCTGATGCAGAGCTGGGGCTGGGGACTGCCGGGACCACCGGGTCCTGTGGAGGGTCCCCTGCTCACGGCCCCCTTGCCTCTCTCCCTCTGCTGCAGACGTGAAGTTCATTTCCAACCCACCGTCCATGGTGGCGGCCGGGAGCGTGGTGGCCGCCGTGCAAGGCCTGCACCTGGGAGGTTCCAACAGCTTCCTGTCCTGCCATCGCCTCACTCGGTTCCTCTCCAAAGTGATCAAGTGTGACGCGGTAAGTGACTGAGGGCACTGCTCCCGCACCAGCTTGGCAGGGCCCGTCCAGCACCAGGTACTAGAAACTTCTAGCACATGGGGGCCCAAAGCTGCAAGTTCACTGATGGGAAATGCCGTGCTCACGCCAAGGCCCCAGAAGTGATGGGGGTGGGGACCATGTGTGGGACGGGACAGGTGCCGGGTTCAGAGGCATGGGACCTGGCCCGAGGCTGACGGCTGCCGGCCTCGCCCTGCTCTCCTACAGCTCCTTTGGAAGGAGAAGCATTTCCCAGAACTTTCGGGCAGGCCAGGAGGGTCCTCGGGCTTCTGGTGCTCCCAGGGCCCCCCGGGGCGGGCGGGAGCCATACAGCCCTCCCGGGGAGCCGTCCAGGAAGAGGGGCCACAAGGCAGGCCCGGCAATGATCCGTGTCCTAATGGCATGTGAAGTTGGGGCCCAGTGGGGCTTTGTCTGAGCCACAATGCGGATGGCTCGTAAAAGGGAGCTTGAAAGGGCTTCTGTGAGGTCTGCAGATGCAACAATGGCCCGTGGAGACAACCGCGTGTTTTATGGCCCCCTTTGAGTGGCTGCTGCCATTGGAGCCCCGAGCCAGAGCCGATTGTGTCTTCCTTCTTCGAGATGCCATTGTTTGATCGCCGGTTCCTTTCTTGTCTTAGAGAAAGAATGGAAATCCCAGTTACGGGGGTTTGTGGCCTTTACTAGATTAGACCAGCGAGGTTGGCGGGTCAGCCCTCAGCCTCCGCTGGTCTGCCGAGTGGGAGCGAGTGACCGCCCTGACCCCGGTCCAGGTCTGGCTCGGGCTCGGGCTGCCTTCTGGGGGTCCACCCTCAAGGGCCCCGGAGGCCCTATGGGCCCTAGCGGCCGCCACCCCACCACACCATTCAGGGAAGGAAAGCTGGGCTGTGGGGAGAAGCCTGCCTGGCGCTGCCGGCTGCCTGGAGGGGACCACATTCTTGCTTCTGGCCTTGCTGGGAGCAGGTGGTTCCTGGAGGGGTTGGGGAGGCTCCCCTCTCAGTCCCAGTGCTTACTGGGCCTCCTAGAGGGATGGGGTGTCCTGGCCGGCTGCTGGGGGCCAGCGTCACCCTGCAGCTCACCCTCGGTGAGGGAGACACCCCAGACGGTCTGGGCACAGACTGCTGAAGATCAGAACCGCGATCACAGCCGGACTGAAATTCGTTAGTCTGGTTACCCGGCGACCAGCGCAGAGGAGCCCAGGCACGGGAAGCCTGGGCCCCGGAGCCCTACGTGTCCTCGGGCTGCGAGCTGGGTCTGCCCTTCCCCAGAGCCGGCCCCTGGTCACCGGAGTGGCTCTTCCCAGGCCGAAGCTGCAGGTCTCTGGCCGCGAGGAGGAAGTTAGGGCCATGTGGCAAAGGGGAGTCCCTTCCTGCACCCCCCGCCGTCCCCTCCGCCACACAGTCCCCCGAGTCCCCGGCGGCAAGTAAACCATGGCCCGTAAGAGCTGCCTGCCGAGAGCCACTGCAGTGGGGCGGGTAGGCGCCATCTGGCCTTGGGGCTGGCACTGGGGGGCTGTGCCGGGGGTTGGGACCAGAGCCCGAGGAAGTTACTAGGAGTCCCGCGTCCCTCGCCAGGCCTTCTGGCCTCTGAGTCCTCTGTAAGACGCTGTTTGCACCTGCCCCGCCTTGCTTACTCGCTGTGACAAATGTGGAAGGAGTGGGGTAGGAAAGCCCTCCGTGTGAAAGCGTGGAGCTCCATTAGCGTGGCCGAGCCCCAGGGGCTCACCCAGAACCCTTGCTGGCCTGGAGCCACTGCTTTTGGGCAGGGAACACCTGTTTCCAGCCCCACCTGGTTGGGAGCTCAGCGGCCCCTTCCCCAGGCACGTCCATGGTTCCCCGGTTCCTGGGGGAAAGGTGCGGGTCTGTTTTCCAGGCTGGGCTGGAGACTCCCTGTTCTAGAATAGAAGCCCGGTGGGGCATGCCGGGAGTTGACGGCAGCCCGCCACCTGCACCTCTGAGCTCCTGGGAGAGCCTCCTGGGCGTGGAGACCTCGGGGAGGGCACCGGCCAGACCAGTGCGTTCTCCCGGGGTGCAGGCCAAGGGGGCAAGGATGGAGGAAGATAAAGGGTCCAGGCACCCCCCACCCCGGGGCCACCCAGTGTTCATCCTCAGTCACGCACGGCCTAACGCTTTTGACGGCCATTCATCATGGAAGGTTGGGTTCACTGCGAGGGCTGATGTGGCAGAGGTTAAGTCCAAAAAGCAGGGTTCAAGGGGCCTCTCCAGCCTGATCGAACAGCATTGAATTGGCCAAGGGCAGCGACGGGGCCGGCAGAACAGCAAGCAGGGATCGGGCTGGCCAGGGAGACACCGGGCGGGCGGGCAAGGGCATCCTCCTGCACAGAGGATGGCCAGTGGCGCTGAGGCCAAGCGGGGGACCCATGCTGGTCGGTTCTGGGGTTTGGGCAATGGCCCCAAGTTCTCCTTCACCCGATTTGGGGGAGGCAGTGCTTTCCCCAAAACGGACAAAGTGCTGGCATTTGGGAGGGGACTGGCCCACAGGCCTCCATCTGAGGACCCCTGTCTCCCGTCTGGCCAGGACTGTCTTCGCGCGTGCCAGGAGCAGATCGAAGCTCTGTTGGAGTCCAGCCTGCGCCAGGCCCAGCAGCAGAGCCTGGACCCCAAGGCGGCAGAGGAAGAGGAGGAAGAGGAGGAGGCCGACCTGGCCTGCACACCCACCGACGTGCGAGATGTGAACATTTGAGGGGGCGCGCGGCGCGGGAGGGGCCGGCCCCAGGTGCTCCCCTGACAGGACCGTGCTCCGTGTCAGGACCGGTTACCACCAGAAGGGAAAAAGCTTCCTTCTCCTTTCCTGTCGTTTTTTTTTTTTTCCTTTTCCTTCGCTCTTTTTCTCTCTTCCATCTCTGACTTAAACAAAAGAAAAAAAAGTACCCAAAAAATACTGTCTTTAAAAAAAAAAGAAAAAGAAAAAAAAAAGAGAGGCAAAAAAAAATAGTATTTGCATAACCCTGAGCTGGGGGGTGGGGGGAGGTTTGCTACAAAATAGAGGCTCTTACACCCCTAATCGACTAGATCTTACATGGATGTGTTCGCGTCTCTGTGTCGTAAGGATAGGCATTAACACAAGGAACGAGTCTGCGGGGAAGGACTAGATTTGATTCTTTCTGTGTTTAAAACAAAACAAAAAAAAAGCATAAAAACATTTTTAAAAAAACTAGAAAAAAGCCAACCAGCTGTTTTTGGAGTAGAAGAGGATTTTAGGTAGCACCCGTGTTCCTGTGCTGTCCCTTAGTGTGGCTTCGTGGTGGTCCTAGGTCCCCCGCCCCTCGCTTGCTTGTGCATGTAGTCACTTTATAAGCCCTTTGCGCGTGTTTTATTTTATTCCGTAGGTAGGTGTGTAAACTCTTCACCTGTCCGTGGCTGATGGAACCTCAGTTAGCATAGCGTAGAGCTCGGCGTGGCCGCGTGCTGGCCTGACCCGGAGCGGGTGGCTGGGCCTGGGGCCAGCAGCGCAGCGGTCGCGCGCTGCTGAGAAGAGATCCCGCCCTAGCGACGTAATATATTCTATTTTTATAATCGTCCTATTTTTGTAGTTGCCTGTTGATGAGATGCTGGTTTTTCACCCCCACAGACCCACAGGCCTGCTCACATCCAGGTGAAACCCACAGCTCCTTTTTTTTTCCCCTTTTCTTTCCTTCTCAATATTCTAGAACCATTCCATTTCAAAGCACTTTCGATCCAGTGGTTATAGGGAATCTCTCGTGTCTGTTGTGTGTGGAGGGGGGGGGGCGGTTTCTTCGTGGAATGGTTTGGGAATATTCGCGTCCTTGTGTGCGGACGGGATGGTGGCGAGGCAAGTGAGGTCACTTATGGCGTTAGCGGGAGGGGATGTTCTTGAAGGCGGGCTTCTATCACCCGTTGCCAGGGTGATGTATTCCTTTCTCTGTAGAGCAGTGGAAGTTCGGGAGTCCTTGGTGCCAACTGGTGTTTGAAAGCGTAGGGGGCCTTTCAAGGTTGACCTAGAGAACGCGTAGTTTAAGGCTTAGGAAGGTTTTTAAACACTAAAATATATAATTTATAGTTAAGGCTAAAAAGAATATTTATTGCAGAGGATGTTCGTAAGGCCAGTATGATTTATAAAGTAATGCAATCTCCCTTTGATTCACACACACACACACACACACACACACATGCACACGCGCGCGCACGCGTTTTTGATGTTGTAGGTTTCGTACAGTTTGTCCAAGTTAGGTCCTTTCTCATAGGAGAGAGAAAAAGATCCTGAGGAATAACACAGAGAAGCATGGATTTGGCTAATTTGGCCTATCCTGGCGGTTCCCCAGATGGGAACCCCACGGGAGAGGCCTCAGAGTTCCACAGAAAATGAGGGTACTTGAAACACGTTCAGCCCCAACATACTCTTGCCCCCTGTCCCCCTCCTTTTGAAAAAAAGTTTAGCAACCAAGAGACAATGTGCACATCTTGGCTATGTACCTTTTCGTGATGACTACGTAGGGAGAGTCGAAGGCGGCAAGCGCACAGGGCTGGTGCTCGGCGAGGGCGCAGGGGGCACGGGTAGGGGGCGAGCAGAGGGCCGACGGCAAAACCACGCGGCGGCCAGGCGGCGGCTCGGTCTCCCGATTCGCTGCTACCGATGACTTCCCAGCACAGTATGGAAACCCATTCACATCGCTTCTCTGTATCTCTTTCACATTGTTTTGCTGCTATTGGAAGATCAGTTTTTGTTTCTGTTTTACAATGTCATATACTGCCATTTTCTAGTTTTAATTTTCTCATAGAAAAATGTATTAAGGATGCTTTTTTTTGTAGATTTTTTTTTTATGTGATCAATTTTGACTTAATGTGATTACTGCTCTATTCCAAAAAGGTTCCTGTTTCACGATACCTCATGCTTCTCTTAGCCATGTGTAGACCCGGCGGTCCGGCTCCGGCAGGCAGACACGCGGACCGGGATCCCGAAATGGGCCTGGCGGGGGTGGGCTCGGGGCCACGACCGCCTCCTTCTCCCTGCGCCTGTAATGCTGGGCTGTCCCCCACCCCCAGCCTGGGACGGGGCCACCTCCCGAGTCTCTACAGCCGTATTGTTCTTCCCGTGAAGCTATGGAAGTCGCACTATTATATTATTATTATGGTAACAGGTGCCGTCACGTGCCACCGCAGGGTTGTGCGGCGCGACTTGGTCACTCGGGATGAGCGGACTCGCTTCTGGACTTGGTGAACGTTCCGGGTGTCGCTTCTGTTAAGTACCAGTGTTCTGTGTGTTCTCTGTATTACAGCAAGATGCTGATTTAAAAACAAAAAGACTCCAGATCTCAGTGAAGCCGGCTGACCGTGCTGCGTGCCCGAGTCGCCTAGCACGCTGCCGAACCAAAAGGATTTGCACCCCGGGGTGGCCCCTGTCCCGGCTGGGTCAGCCTTGGGTGCTCCCTGGCCATTGGCAGGCCCTGGCCCCGCCCTGCCCCGCCCCTGCAGGAACACTGCCTCTGCTTACCTCAACCGTTCTGGTGCAGCATCTCTGTGTCTGAACCAAACGGGGTCCTTGAGGGACGGTCTGTCCTCGTGGTGGGGGGGGAGGGGTTGAACGTTATGTGCGCTCAAAGGCCAAAGGCCGGCGGCAGGTCTGGGGAGCACAGCGGAGTCTGTCCTGTGACCAGCAAGTCTGTGAGGGTCTCTGGTGGGCGGGCACTTTTGGTCTGGGGGGTGCTCGGCTTGCACACTGTGGCACAGACATGTAACCGGCACGTTTCCAGCAGAAAACAAAAGACAAACGTGAAAAGTCTAGAAATAAAATTGATTAAAACCCCAGTGCAGGGCCTGCCTGTTTCCTGGGGCCGGTGGGGAGCGAGGGGCACGGGGCTGAGGAACAGGGTCCGAGCTGCCGGGTCCTGGGCTGGGGGGATGGCAGGAAGGCGGGGGCTCCCACCCCGGCACTGCCCATGTTTGGGGCCAAATCCTCCTGGGAGCTGTCCTGTGTACTGTGGGGTGTTTAGCCGCACCCCAGACTCCCACCCGCCAGACGACAGGACAGTCTCTGGTTGTCACAGCCCAAAATGACTCCTGACACAGCCAGAGGTCCCCTGGTGATGCAGAGAGTCCGTGATGCTCTTGGTGGGGAGGACATGTGGGGGTTGGGGGCTGGAAAGAGGTCAGGACACCTCTACAAGGCGGCTCCCACCACCTGAGCGGAGTTCTGACCCCAGTGACGAGGCCCTGCCTGCTGATCAGGACTGGCTCCAGCCCACGTCTCCCCAGCAGCACACACCCCCACCCCCAGGATATTTGCAGATGGGAAAATAAACAAGCCAGCTTTCGCTAACCTTCCTCTGGCGTAAACTTGCTGTTTGTTCTTGGTGAATCATGGTCCAGGTCCCAAGGCACCCCCACCCAGCTCGGGGACGACAGCAAAGTGCACGTTCGGGCTTCAGTCCGGTGGCCTTTCACACGGACCCATGACCTGGGAGGCCTCGTGGACACCTGTGACGCTTGCCTCGGCTTCAGATGCACTTGGCCGGCCTCATTTCCAGCCCGAGGTGGGGAGCGGACAGGAAAGGCAGCAGCAGGCCTCACGGCCGGCTCCATGGGACCTGGGCCTCTTCCTGGAGTCTGGGGTCCCCAAAGTGTCCTCACCCCCCTACCCCTGGGGCTGTTGGGTGGTGAGTGCTCAGGAAGGAAGCCAAGTCATCCTCCTTGGCAGATCAGCTTGCTGTGGCTTTTATGAGGCTCCTGCTGTATACCATACCTGCCCCACGGGGCGACCCTCCTCCCAGCGGGAAGCCTCCAGATGGACGTCTGGGAGAAGGGGCTGTGGTGGCACTGGGACTGCCGCCTCCCCTACTGCAGCCCCACGTCCGGCAGGTGCAGGACTTGGAGGTCCGAAACGGCCTCTGACACAGCAGACTGAGGGGCCGTCAGAGCCAGGGGAGGCCTCTAGCCCCAGGGGCAGGCCAGGGGTATCCTGAGGAGTGGTTTTGGGGGAGCAGAGGTAACAATCTCACTGCATCGGGTTCAAGCAGAAATGAGGGCGACCAAGTGGGGGAGCCAGGCCTGCAGAGCTGGTCTGTGGGCTCAGTGGGAGGGCAGTGAGGCGCGGACCGGGGAGCTGGAGCCCTTGCAGGGCAGAGAGCAGCGGGGAGAAGGGCTCTGGAGGTTCCCCATGCCCCGCCTTGGGTCTTGGAAGACCCTAGGAAGGGACTCTGTAGGCCTTACCTGGCAAACCACCCACCCTGTCCCCTGGTGGGAGGTCTGGCTGCCCCTCGAATCTGTATGAGATAACAGATGGCCTTTGAGGGACTTCTGAGACAAGTCACCTCCTGCTGCCCCTCTCCCAAGCCCAAAGACCTCTCCTCGCTGGGCCCCACCTCCCAACCATCTGAGGGGCCTCTCGCTCCTTCCAGCTCCATCCAAGGTCCTGAGACCTGAGCCAGCTCTCCCCTTCACCTCCATCACCCACCCATCATCCCCCCCACCTCTCCCCACTCACTCATGTTCCCCCAGTGTCCGCCCACAGGACTACAGACACTAGGAACTACTTCCCGCCTCCCTGCCTCAACTATTAATCCCTCCCCCAAGGGGGCGCTCCCTGCAGGCCCTCCCACCCCTGGCTCTGGAATCCTGATCCCTGGGTGTCCCCCACTCCTTGAGGACAGGTGCACACTGACCCTTCTCCGCGGCCCCATTCCCAGCCCACAGGTGCTCGGAAGTGGGAGCGCGAGCACAATGGACAGGGCAGTAGGCCAGGGCCCGCAGGCTAGGCCCAGCTTTGTGAGCTGCAGGGTGGCAGACACCGCCTGACCCGGGGCGGTGGGCAGACCCCTGCATCATGAGGACTCGGCACTGAGCTGGAAGGCGAGTCAGGTCTGCAGAGGTGGGCACTGCCAGGCTCCTAGGGGCCACGGCCACGCCCCCGCATCAGGCTCCCAGAACTCATCGGAGCCCGGGGCCCCAGGGGCCTCCTGGAAGCCTCACTGCCCGCACATCTTGGCTCTGCAGTTGCGGGGGAGGACGGTCCCACGACGGGCCACTCCCAGCGGCGGCCACAGCAGCACTGGCTCCAGAGGGCACACCTGTGCCCGGGGGTGCTGGGGGCCTGCAAGCCGGCAGGCCTCTGCAGCACACAGGGCTCTGTCATCCCAGGAATGCCTTTGATCAGGAGTTTACGCAGCGAGGCTTCTAATCCGGTTCCCACAGCCCCCTGGCCCGCCCTGGGGCCCCCAGGCCTGAGCCACACTGAGGCCCAGGGCAGACAATAGCCCGCGGACGGTGGGCGGGCAGCTCTGGCCTGGGCCTTGGGGCCCACATCCGGGGCATCCCCGCCACGCAGGGTGGGGGAGGAGAATGCAGAGCCCTCCTGAGGGGCCTCAGTGGGCCCCGAGCCTCAGAGGCCGAGGGGGCCATGAACCCTTTCCGTTTTCAGCTACGTCTGGTGGAGACGGGCCAATGTCTCCACACACGGCCTCCCTTCGAGCTGCGCATCCCAGTCCCCGGTCCCGGGCCCCGCCCCCCAGAGCCAGCCCAGCGCTCCTTGCCCTCGTCCCCAGGAGAGTCCCAGCTCGCATTCACCGAGCACAAACGGCGGACCCGGCCTTGTGCTCACAGCCCCACGCAGTGTCTCTCTAAATCCTGAAACCACCCGGTAAGTGACCCTAGGTTCTCATGGCTCAAGTCTCCCCCTTCTAGGCCAAGGGCAGTCAACTCTACGGAAAGGGGCCGAGCGAGAGGCCGCGGCTGGGCTGGCCCCAAGGTCTCTGCCCCTCTCAGCCACACCCTGGGGCGAGAGAGATGGCGGAAGGACGCGGAGGAGCACAGCCGAGGGCCAGCAGAGCAGTAGGGTGGAGGGTACCTCCTCTAGGAAGCCCTCCCTGCCCACCTTCCCCTTCCCTCATTCTGAACACCCCCCTTACATGCTCCCCAAGTGCCTTCAAATCCTTCTCCGACCCCGGGTGGAGAAAAATATGAAATGAAAAGTAAACCGTCACCCTCTGCTAGGACAGTTCGGCTTGTACACAGACACTGCCCTTGATGACTCACATTCCAGAGCTCAATGACACAGCTCCAGGTGAAACGTTTTCTCTCCTCTAAGTCCTCGGTCAACATTCTTTCCCCGCAGCTGCTCAGGGTGGCTGCTGTAGGCTAAGCTGCGTCCCCCAAATTCCGACATTGAATTCCTGAGCCCCGGTACCTCAGGACATCACCGTATCTGGAGACAGAGGTCTTTAGTTTTTGTTTTTTAAAGATTTTATTTATTTGACAGACAGAGATCACAAGTAGGCAGAGCAGCAGGCAGGGGGGAGGGGGAATCAGGCCCCCTGCTGAGCAGGGAGCTGGACCGGGGCTTGATCCCAGGACCCTGAAACCATGACCTGAGCCAAAGGCAGAAGCTTAACCCACTGAGCCCCCCAGGTACCCCTGGAGATGGGGTCTTTAAAGAGGTGATCGAGATAACATGCGGTCACCAAGGTGGGCCCTGATCCAGCACGACCAGTATCCTTACAGGACACAGACACGCACGGAGGGACGACCCCGTGAGGACCCAGGGAGAGCTCAGCCATCCACACACGAGGAGAGAGGCCTCAGGAGGACCCCGCCCTGCCCACGCCGGGACCTCCAGGACCAGGGGACGGTACGTTATCCGTTGGGGGAGCCTCATCTGTGGTGTCCGTTATGGGGCCCGGGTAGACTAACAGTGGCACAGGACATGCTGGGAATTTCCAACAGGACGGAGGGAGCAGGCCAAAGCTTTGGGAAACCAGTGTTTTGTTCTGTCAGAAAGGAACAAAACCCACGCCGGAGAGCTCCTAAACTCAAGGCCGATCGGGACAAAGGTCAACATCCAAGAGAGGCAGGTGCGCAGGATGGGACCAGGTGCAATGCCGGGGGGCAAGCAGGACACCTTGCCTGCGAACGACGGAAACCCCTGGAGCGGCCGTGAACTAGTGGGACGATCGTCAGCTCATGGAACGTGAAGTCTGAAAGCAGAGCAGCCCAAGGGCTGGCTGTCAGCGGCTCAAGGACACCGGGGCCAGGTGCTCTCCAGCGCTCCGCGACACATGCCCGGCTGCGGCTTCGGCCAGAACTGGCAGTCGGCTGCCTGTAGTGAGCCCAGGTGTCACCTCCACAGGACAATTTCCACAACAGATCCGCTCTCTCCATAGTGACAGCAGCTTTCCCGGAGGCCCCCGAAGACTTCCGCCACCATCTCCTCAGCTGAGAGCACCTTGCTCACGCCTGACCCGTCCCTGCAGGGGGCATCACCCGGGACAGAACGAAGGAAGTGTCACGGCGGCCTTGTGCGTTGTCCCTGGGGTCTGCTGGTATGACCAAAGGTTCCCGGAAGCTGCGTCCAGGCGGGCCCAGGCCAAGCCCGATGTCCAGAGGAGAGCTCTGAAGTTCAGCTCCCCCCACCACCCCCCTGCCCGCGGCTGCCCGTGGCTCACACGAAGCCCTGGAACAGGAGGGGCCGAACTGTGGGGGACAGAGGAGGAGTCTGGGGCAGGAGAGACCAGTTACAGCTGCTGACGGTGGCTGAGCCAGGGTCCTCGAGGAGGAATGGAACCCCCCCTTGAACATTCATCACGGGGTGCCACTTTCTCACAGGAATCCGTCTACGTGTTTTAATGAGACGCATGGACGGAAATGCAACCGGCAGCAACAGCCTGGCCCACTCAGCGCACACCTGCCCTCAGACCTGGACCCCAGATACCGTGGGAGTAAGAAATGAATTCGCTGGATGTCACGTTATAAATGCTCCCAGACAGTTTTTTTTTGCTTTAAAATGGGCTATTTATTTTTCTCTCCACTTATCACCACAACAGAGAACTTAGAAAACACAACAACCCACCAAAGAAAACCACCACAGTTGCCCCCATCCCACCCCCCGGCCTGTCCCACCGGCGAGGGACGCCCGCTGCTGGCCTTTGTGGCCGCGGGACCCGGACGGGGGTCGGGCACTGTCTGCAGCCGTAAGCACGCCAGCTCCCAGAAACTCAGGGGGGGCCGAGTGGAGGGCCACGGCCAGGGACGCACACACCAGCAGGGCAGGATCAAGCCCCACTCTCCTCCTCGGCGCACTGGCCCGGGGAACCGAAGGAGAGGGAAACAAACGCGCATCCCGCTCTTGCGGGGGCCCCAACCTGGAGGCTCCGGCACGTGCTCAGGACCACCAGCTTGCGCAGCAAAGCAGCCATCGCTGGAATGTTCCAGAACGATGTTAAAAACTGGAACAGATTCATGGTTACCCCTTTATTCACCTCATGCCTGCCTCAGAGAGAAGCCGGTGGACCTGCCAGCAATGCGGAGGGCACCCCCAGAGGGCATGGCGACGGGCAGAGGGATGCCCCAGAACCACTGACGGAAGCCCCTGTCCCCCCACCCATACCTCCCCTGGATACAGATGCCTGCGAAGTGCAGGCAGAAGACAAGAGAAGTCGCGTCACAGGAGAAGCGCAGCGTCCTCGACACAAGGCTCCCCCAGTCTGCAGAGACCACGGCAGCCCAACCTTCCGTCTTTCGCCTGCAGTGCTGCCCCCTTAACCGTCTGAATGCTGCAGAGCCCCAGCCCCATCTGGAGACAGTGCGAAGAGCGTGCCCGGGCTCCCTCCGAAGCCCCTCTTGGCCAGAGGCCGTGTCAGCGGGCCACAGGGACTCCCTGTGGCTCCACGGACCGCAGTGGGGACCCGCACACCCCGGGCCTGAGAGCAGCCGCCCACTCCATGGCTGTGACCGTGCGTTTCAGAGCAGGCAGCGCAAGACGCGGTAACAGGCGGGCGTGGGATCGGAGTCCGAGCTCTGCTGCCGATGCCCTTGCACTGGGCGCTCCCCACGGGTCTCGGTTTCCTCATCTGTAAAGTGGGAACACTGGAGGGATTACACAGAACAGGGAAGCCCATCACCCAGCACTGGCACATCCTCGGGGTCCGCAAATGTCGGTCCCACCACGCTGCCCACCACCTTGCGTCACGTCAAGCCCGCGTTCTCGGTTCCTAAAAAACTGTTCTTCTGAGCTCTGAGTCCAGGCTCGGGGCAGGGGAAATCCCAGCCAGAGCCACCCCTACTCTAGAACCAGCCAGGCCTGCCCAGCCGGAAAGGACCCCGGGCCAGCGACCCTGGAGGCAAGTGGCCTCATGAGGGCCCCAGCGGGTGCTCACTCAGACTGCACAGCAGACAGGGCCCAACAAAGGCCAGGCCTGTGTGGAGGGGCCGCGGGGGGCCCCCGGGCGACACAGGCAGCCCCCAGGGAGGAGGAAGCCCTTTCACTGACCAAACTGGAACCCTCCCCACAGAACAATGACTACTCCATCATTGTTTTGCCTTGAATCACATTTTTAAACACTTAACATACGGACATCTGTTCCTTGATGTTTCGTCTTTGTTCATCTGTCATCCTCAAAACGAAAGTCCAGAACCTTCCGCACTAATTTTAAAGTCTGGCTGAACATTTAGTAATGAACAAAGCTGAAAACACAAAAGAAAAAAAGATGTACTCTTTTGAAATCTTACTTATTTCTACTCACAAATTAGAACGAAACTTTCTCTCTACCTGCTGCTTTTCGTGTCTACACCAACCCCGAAAGTTCGAACGACTGTTCGTTCTCTAGACCGTCTTCAGTTTTCTCACACAGAAACCCAAAAACAACGTGCTTCTGTGGACCATGCGCGGGGACACGCAGCCCCGAGACCACGAGCGACGTGAGCACCCGGGGCAGCGCGCGGCGGGCGAGGAGAAAGGCAGGCCGAGCCGAGAAACACATGCAGCAGACAAACCTGTTTAAATTTCCCTCTAATTTTGTCTAAGTCCTCGTGAAGTTTATCGTAAGTGGGGTCATCGTAAGGGAACTTCTGAATCATCCCAATCAACGACTCTAAGGCCTTCATCTTTTTGCTGTAAAGCACAGAAATAAAAACTTTTAGTCCTTCGCACACAGTGGGCTCGGCTTACGCGACGACGATGCTGATCGCGTACTTGGAGCAACGGGCGTGCAAAGCATGCCCGAGTCCGGAAGCCCGAGAACGAGCTTCTCACTCAGTGATATTTACTCCCCCAGCAACGCGCTCCCGCCCACAGCCCGCGAGCGCTCCGCTGCCGGTACGGCCCTTCCGGGTGTGCTGTGTCCCAGCCAGGGAGCAAGCGACTGAGGTACCCCGCCACGACCTCCTCTAGGTCACGGATCTGGGAACAGACAAAACGAGGCAAGGAGAGAGCGCTGCGACACGATCTAGCCTGCTGTGGGCCTGGGGCGTTCCGGGACCCAGGAACATCACGCTCACAGCCTTGGGGAGTTCCACGGCAGGGAGACCAGCAAGGCCCTCCCTCCAAAGGGCAGGACTCGGCGTCCGGTGTCTGGGTCCAGTTCCTTTTCCCAGGAAGGCGAAGCTCTGCAGGGAGGCGAGCTGGCTCCCAGCCCTCCGGTATTTAACTTCTCTGTGACATGCAGACTCAACAGCCACCTCACAGCTCTCGAGAGGAGAAGTGATCTCCGCAAAGCCCCAAACCTAGCCCAGGGAAGGTGCATAGTGGGCGTAAGGTCTCCTCGCTTCCACCGGACCCTGGAGACCGGGGCTCACACCCGGGGCTGGGGGAGACCGTTCCCAGATGTGCGCGCCCCTAGACCACCCAGATGACCGAGATGGGCCATCCAAGCGTCAGAAGGATGCCAGATGTCTGATTAATGGAAAGTCGACAGAACTCTTCCCCAGGACGAATCAAAAGCAACCACCACCTCCTAAGTACCGGCTCGTAACTGCTGTTCAGACACATGCAGAGTCTGCGACAGCAAGTCAGTTAATGAGAATGACGACGGCCACCTCTCTAAGACAACACAAACTGTAAAAGGTCAAAAGGAAGTCAATTAAAGCAACGAAGCACTCGGGTTCCGGGGCAACGGAAGGCGGATGCCAACATGTGGGAAACGGCTGTATTCCAGCATGATAAAAATACACCCACTTTTAAGTTGGCAAGTAGCAACTTAGTCTTCTCTGGTCCGTGAAGCTACTCCGAAACACACCCGGCCTGTCACACCGTCAAAGTCAATGCCCGTCAGCAGGGCGTGCCTGCTCCCGGCTGATCCAACGGCGCGGCCGGCGCCAGACCTCAAGCTCAGCCCTGGCCAAACGCTGGCCCGCACACGGCCCCCACCACCCTGCTGGGGGGGCCAGGGGTGGGGAGACAGAGAAGCACCTCCAAGTCCATCAAAAATCCACGGTCATCTGACGTAAAGCACCATCCCTTAGTCTGAGACACCGTCTTCCGTGGTTTCTCCCGTGTTAAAAGCCCCTATGTCACTGAATGGAAACGCAGATAGGGGTTTTCCTTCCTTGGAACATAAGGAAGCGGAAGGTCCTCTATCAACCCTCTACCATTATTTAAAAAATTGTACTGACACAAAAATGCAAAAAACCATGACCCACAGCTCTAGGAGACAGGCTTCTAGGTTGTGTTTCAAGGAGACCCTCGGGCTGCGCTGGTGGGGAGGGGGCGGCAGCAAGGTGCGCCAGACAGCTTCCGCCAGTCCCCAGCCGAACGGCGTGGGTCCTCCTCCAGCTGAGACAGGTGGGGTGCGCAGCCTTAAGAAATCAGGGACCCCAGCTCGGAGGCTGGAGTGGAGCGCCAAGCTCAGCTTCACCTGCCACCCAGTGGTGCCCCAAGTTGCTAAACGTGACCTCGACTGCTCTCGCAGTCCTCAGAGGACCATCCCTGCCCCGACCATCCACTGCCAGCGACTCGGGCCGCCAGAGCGGCCCAGGGACTCGATCAGGGTAGGGCAGGCCATCTCAGCATCACCCAGTCAGCTGCGAGCACTCTCGTCCTCACATTCGAATACGGAGGCGCCCCAATTCGAGAAATTCAAAATATTTCAAGTAAGACAAGTCACTCGGACAGGGGAATGCCACCTTCCCTGCCGTCCTCCGCTGTCCTTGGGCCCCTCTGGGGCCAGGAGAAGACAGCAGGCATCAGAATGAGGCACGGCACCAGCTGAAGCCAACTTTGGGCTCCCAGGAGCAGCGGGACCGCCCAGCCACACACGCCTTTGACTTCAGGGCTCATTCCCAGGTTAAGACTGAAGACAGATGTGCAACAGGGTCCCTGGGGCTTCTGCAGGTGGTATACAGCGAGAACAGTTTCAAAAGATTACGAAACGACCCAAAAAATAGCTACCATTTACTCAGCACCACCAGGAACCAGACACGTGTCAAACACGCTTCCTTATCTCACTGGCACACCTAGTCGGCTGCGCTAAAAACCTAGCGACGACAGAGTCCCCACTTCCGACCCTAGCCATACCGAGGCTACCGTACCGTGTTTATCAGAAGCTCTGGGAAAGATGAACGAGAAGACAGAATCCACTTCAATAACCTTTCACCAGCAGGGGATCTAAAATCCACTGGTGCTATGATGCCTGCAGGGAACCGGCAGACGGCTCTACGAGGGCTTGACAAGTAATAACGCGTGTTCGCCGGACACCGAAAACAAGATCTGCACAAGGCACAATTTCCGGCGAATATCGGGACCACATTCAAGTCTGGTCTATTTTCTCCACGTGACAAATGAGGACACGGAGGCACGAACTGCCCGAAGTCAGGGTAAGCTATGGATCCACACTCCTGCTCCACACAATGAAAAAGGAAGAGGTCTTAAATCCTACCTGTCTTTCTCGGTGGCACAGCCGTGCAGGAGACATCTCCAAGCGAAAGCAAAGCCTTGATAGCACCCGATCTGTGAATTCACAAAAAAGTGAAGACGGAAATTAATAAGCAACAAGCTACATTATATCTAATTGTCACGCTCTCCGAACTAAAGGTGGGGACCAAGGGCAGTGGTGCTTCTCACACTGTGGTTCTGGAAGCACATGCTGGGCATCAGACCCCGGAAGTCAGGTGGCCAAGCCTTCAGTGGGGCGACGGCCTCCCCGAAGGTCCCCTGGCTCCACCCCTGGGTCTCGTGTCCCGTGTGGTCCCCTCTAACTGCAGCCGTAGCCAACAGGACACAGAAAAGGCACAGCGTGGCTTCTGAATTTAGGAGGAGCAAACATCACTCCTGCCATCGCTGGCCCAAGTGTCACAGGGCCGCTCCGGCAGCCCTGCGGGGACGTGCACGCGGCAAGAGCAGCGGTGTGAGTGAGCAGTCTCTGCAGGCCTGCCTCCAGCCCCGGCGGCGCGGAGCCTGAAGCACCCAGTCCAGTGTCTGTTGTAGGAGTCCCCCCGGGTTTGCGGTGACCCCTCTGCCGCAGCAGACATCTACCGCAGTCCTCACGCCCCACCCCCCCGCTAGGCTCTGCCGCTCAGAGCCAGTCTTCTGGAATGAGGGCCCATCGACGGGGAAGGGCAGACCGATCACGGTCTGGAGGACTTCGGTGGGAAGGGTGACACAGGGTAAGGATTCAGGAAGCAAAGGCACCGTGATCCGATGGCAGAAGCACCGTGATCCGCCGGTGCAAGCTGAGATGGTCGAGGACCGGCTTTCTCGTCCCCCAGACCACACCACCTTCTCTTTAGCAGGCACCCCTCAGAGAGGCGGGTTCGGTTCCAGACCGACTGTCAACAGATGAACTGCTTAGTTTCCCGGCACACAGGAAAGTTACGGTTACGCCACACTGTACTGTACTCGGTGAGACGGCCCTAGGTCTGCAGAACACTGCACGTACCTTCAGCAGAAAATACTTTATGGCTAAAAAACACGGACCATCATCAGACTCTCAGCAAGTCATCATCACGAGTCACACATCACAGAAACAAATGTAATAGTCATAACGAAAAAGTCTGAAACAATGCAAGAATCAGTGAGGTGTGACAGAGAGACAAGAAGTGAGCAAATGCTGCTGGAAACACGGTGCCGACAGGCCTTCCTGGCACAGAGATGCACAGACTTTCCATATGACAACCTCACGCTACCTGCGGAGCTGGGGGCAAGGTGTGCTGGTACAGCAACACGCCCTGTCGGTCTGGGTGAAGGACGATGCCCCATCTATACTGTCTAGTCCGCAGCCATTCCAAGAGGCTGGAACTCCTGGCTCTGCCACACTGACCATCGCCGAAAATTATAAACTATGAGTGAAGAGGATTCATTTCTAAAAATGGGGGGGGGGGTCCCAGCTTACCTCAGATCCAATTTTGGCTCCATGCATCGTGCCATACTGTCTTCCTTCAATTATACCCAAACTGCTGCCTTCTTCGTAGCCTTCCTGGTATCCTTCCCCGTGAAACCTGTGATGGAAAGGCGAGCTTGATCAAAAAAACAGGAGAAAGACTGTTTTTCCTGGAAGAAATTTTCTCTCCCATAAACCCCAGACTCAGCAAGACAAGACACAGCATAGAAGAAATTGTACTGAATTTAAGTCAGAAAACAGAGGTCATGATCCCAGCTCTACCCTCTCCGCCTCTGTGGGCAAGTCGCCGCACCTCACAAAGCCCAATCTGCCTCTTCTACAGCGGGGGGGGGGGGGGCAAATTCATGAATCCCACACCTGATAGAATACCAGAAACACAGGGAAGTTTTAGAGACACAAATTCCAGGGCCGGGCCCCCCGACACCCCGTCAGGAGGAAGGCCCGGGAGCACTTTCTGAATCCTCCTAGGAGACTCCCGAGTGCAGCCAGGCTAGGGAGCCAGAGCTCTGAGAGTGCACCCTGCATGACATGAACCGCTTCCCAACACTGTGCCACACACGCAGCTTTCCATCACAGCTCCGTACCCGGGAAGAGAGAAACGCCACCGGATCACCACAAAGTACACGGAGGCAGTGGTACCCGGCATACAGCAATGGCTGGGGCTCTGCGGGCTCAACAGTGGACGTGGGACCATCTTAACCTTAAGTCACCACAAACAGAAGAAGCAGGACAGCGCCCCGCAGGGAGGCAGTATATGCTCCCACTTACTGGCGACGGGACCCCGGGGAGTGATCCTGCCTCCTCATCTGTAAAACACGCTGCATCACAGACCCTGATTCACAGAGAGGGCTACAACAGTTGCCGCGGAGACAACCCTGAGCTCGCTGGTGGGCTCACACAAAGCTCGAAATAAACGTCAGCGGCTGGTGGTTAAACGCTCGCTGTCTTCCACGACTGAGGCCTATTGATGTGTCAAGTGGGCCGGGCACTGGAGGAGGGTCCCCACCGTCACAGCCCCAGGCACTCCCCAGGGGCCCCGGAGGCAGCGGGATGACGTCTGACACATTTATCAGCACGTCCGTGAATGCTGCCGTATGTCCCACCACGAAGAAACAAGGAAAAGGGGCAGCGCCCAGATGGCAAAGGTCCGTCCCACCCAAGTCCGGGCCGTCCCCGGAGGAAGGCGGGCATCAGGCCGAGCAGATGCTCGGGGCCGCCCCGGACCGGGAGGCGGGTCTGGGGGAGCAGCTGGGCACGTGCCGCGCCGCCGAGGAGGAGGAGGAAAGCAGCGGCTCCGGCACTTCGGCCCCACACGCGTCCGTGCCCGACGGCACGGCGCCCTCCACCCGACGCCCGCTCCCGCGTCGCACCAGGCCCGCGCTGCCTTCGCAGCCGAAGAAAGATGCCGGCCCGGCCCCGCCACCCACCTTTCGTCCGCCATCACGATGGCGTCGAACATGTCTTGGCTCCCCGCCATGGCGGCTCCCGGCCCGGCTCGGCTCGGCCCGGCCCGGCTGGGCCCGGCCCGGCTCGCCCTGCCCCTCGGGCTCCGCCGCCCGCACGGCCGCCGCCCCCCGCGAGGCCGGAGCTCCCACTCACCGCTTCTGCGGAGGCGAGGCCACTTCCGGGGGCGGCGGCGCGGGGCAGGCCGGGTAAGGACGGCGCGCCGGAGGGCCCAGCCGGCACCGCGGAGGCCCGGACGCATGCGCGCCGGGGGCGGGGCCCGCGAAGTCCAGACACCTTTGCCAAAAAAAAAAAAAAAAAGGGTTGAAGTTCCAGGTGGGACGTCCAGGTGAGCGTGCAGGGGCCGTCCTTCCACAAGAAGAGCCCGGAGGGAATCAGGAAGGGAAAACCGATGTATTTCACTACGTGCACCTGCAAACTCGCGCATGCCCCAAGTGGGGATAACATTAAAAGGCAAAGAACAATCTGGAGGTGTTTGTCCTAAATATCACAACTAAGGCAATAATGTGTGTGGTTTCTAGAGAACTTGCTAAAAAGGATAAGCAATGAGTGCATCCTAACAGGGGCGAAGAGATGGGCCAAAGTTTGGAGCGCGGGATTCGCGGTCAGGCGGGCAGAGCCGAGAGGGGGTGTGTGTGCCCGTGACCTTGCCACTTCACCTGCGGGACGTCCTCCCACGCTCGCCGCAGCCCCGGCTGCACGTGCACCCCGCGCTCCAGCGGCGCCCAACATGATGCAGGAGGCGAAAGGAAGGTCATGGAAAATGCCCCTGGTGTCCAAGGGAAGAGAGTCTATGTATCCTCCCAGTCCAACCACATTACACAATTACTCTTTTAAAAAGAATGAAAGTACCCCAAAATGTCCACAGTGGCTAGATCTAGATTTTGGAATTCCATTAATTTTTAAATGTCCTCTTCTATATGTTTTCTGAGTGGCCCAAGTTTTATGCTCCTAAGTTACTCTTAGGAGCATAAAAAAGCCCCATAAGACATTTTTTTTTTTCCCCAGAAGATGAAATTAAATAGACTTCGTATATTTTGTTCGTTAAATATCTTTTCGTTTTTAGGTCGGGGTTTTTTTTTTTTTCCACCAGCAGATAAAATCACAAAACATTTGGAATGTAGGAAAAAGGGCAAAACAAGCAAACAAATCCAGTTTCCCACACCTCTGGCCATCAATTAATTTTTTTAAAGATCTGGTATATTTCTTTTTTAAAAAAGATTATTTATTAGAGAGAGAGTGCACGAGAAAGCACATGCGTGCAGGGGTGGGGCAGAGGGAGAAGGAGAGAGAATCCCAAGCCAACTCAGTGCTCAGCACAGAGCAGATGTGGGGTTCCATTCCAGGACCCCCAGACTATGACATGAGCTGAAACCAAGAGAGCCCAATGCTTAACCAACTGCACACCCAGGTGCCCTGCCACCAATTAATTTCTGCTAACTTTGTTACATTTTTTCCCTTTGCATTTTCACATAAAAACAATCATATATGTACAATTTTATACCTTTAACCCCTAATGAGTTAATGAAACTTAACATTATATTATAAAAATGTCCCAAGTAAGGGAATGGTTCTCTTGTTATTATATATATAAAATAGATTTTTTGAACATAAACCTCATAGGTTGAAAGAAAACGAAACAAGCTATATCTTTCAGCATGGGAGTATAGTATATGGTGGAGAAACAGCCCAATACAGGATAAAACCCATGGGTATAAAGATATATACAGGAGTGCCTGGGTGGCTCAGTCGGTTAAGTGTCTGCCTTCACTCAGGTCATGATCCCAGGGTTCTAGAATGAGCCCTGAGACTGGTTCCCTGCTCAGCGGGGAGACTGTTCCTCCCTCCCACTTGTGCTCTCACTCTATCAAATAAATAAATAAAATATTTAATAAAAAAAATAACAATAAAGATGTATGTAGAAGAGTATGAGTCTTAATTTCAAACTTTAAATAACTGCAAAGTTTTGAAAGATTACATGTGCTACAAAAACCAACAGTATTGATTCAAACTATTGTGTCAAGAATAAAGCTTTGGAGAGATATTTCCCCAATGTGTTCCATGGTTATGTTCCTAAAATACTACCTTGAACCCAGATTGTTTTAACATTGAAGGGTAAAAGATTCATTGTGTTATCTTGGATTTTCAACACTTGTTCACAAATTTCTTCATTTTCAAATAGGCATCAGACTTTAAAAAAGAGGGCCTCCAAGGTAGCAAAAGGGAATTTTAACTTACAAATATAATTTATTTCAAAAATCCTTAAATAAGTTTCAAAATCAGTGTCCTTTTTAGCAAATGAATTCATTAAAAAGTAGGTAGAAAAACTCTGAATTAGTATTTCTCCTTATTATCTTAGTTTTTTGAGAAAATGTTCTTTTTTTTAAGATTATTTATTTATTTATTTGACAGAGAGAGAAATCACAAGTAGGCAGAGAGGCAGGCAGATAGAGAGGGAGAAGCAGGCTCCCTGCTGAGCAGAGAGCCTGATTCGGGGCTCGATCCCAGGACCCTGGGATCATGATCTGAGCCGAAGGCAGAGGCTTAACCCACTGAGCCACCCAGGCGCCCCTGAGAAAATGTTCTGATATTTGCTTGTGTAGAGATCTTAGGAACTGGAATTCCGGCATTTAATTGAATAGAATTAAGAAATGATAAATTTGTATAGGTATAATGAAACCAAAAAGGTTTTTCAAAGGTATAGAGCTTTCTACGTTTCCATATTTAGGATCTCTGAAGGCTGCCTTAATTGTACTTACTCCAATGACTTCAATACACTATTAAATATTTAATTTATAACAAAAGGTAAAAGGGGGATGATATAATCAGCTCCTGGGAATCGACCATATCAAATAGAATACACTTCAAAAAACTGTAATGTTTCATGTATTCTTGTTCAAGTTCAAAGAGAACCAAATCAACATAACTCAAGTGAAAAACAAAATTCCTCAAAGTTCATTGGGAAGCATTCACTTATGGAGTTGATCTTTTTCAAAAATTTTACACGCATCCGCCACCAAATACTCAGCAGCCTGCAAAACAAACCAAACCTGAACGCGTCGATCTATACTGCCAACCCAGAATCACACCCATTTTTTTAGCGAGTTAAACCAAAATGTGCTGTTTGTTCCCGGAGTGGTTAAAGAAGAAAACTGCGGGTCTCTCAAAATTTAAACATATTTGATATAAATATTTAAAAATAATCTGCAAGGGGGGGGGCGCCTGGGTGGCTCAGTGGGTTAAAGTCTCTGCCTTTGGCTCAGGTCCTGATCCCAGGGTCCTGAGATCGAGCCCCGCATCAGGCTCTCTGCTTGGCAGGGAGCCT
Organism: Martes martes; assembly: GCF_963455335.1. Classification (NCBI taxonomy): domain Eukaryota; kingdom Metazoa; phylum Chordata; class Mammalia; order Carnivora; family Mustelidae; genus Martes; species Martes martes. Next base: position 3,707,334 of record NC_137898.1, on the reverse strand, counting down.
GCTTCTCCTCTGTCTCTGCCTGCTGTTCTGCCTACTTGTGATCTCCGTCTGTCAAATTATTACTGTTTAAAAAACAGTAATAATAACCTGCAAGGGTAGGGCCCTATCCTGACGCAGATTAATTCTGCCCTTAGCTACGGAGCTGGAGGGCTCATTTCTGGCTAATGGACTGATGAGATTATAAGTAATCTTTCTTCTCCTGTAGGTGTTTCTGTGTTTGATTTTTTCCTGTAATCGTGGAGGAAAAATGCCTTTCATAATCAGAAGGGAAAAAAAAGAAGTGATTTCAAATTCTTAAAAGGAAGTCATCAGATGACAACTTACTTCCAGGAAATAACTCTTCCTCTCAGTCTGTATTCACCAAAAATAAATGACAACACAACTGGAAAAAAGAAAGAGGCATCTGGGGGCTTTAACATCCCAGTGTGACTCCCTGGGAAGGGAGAGAACCCAAGGATTGGGTCCCTTGCAGACTCTGGGGCTAATTCCCCTCCATTCCCTCCCCAAAGTGGAGCTCTGGGAGCCTGCAAAGAAGGGCTACTTTCATTTTTTCTCTTCCTTTTTAATCCACAATTTTAATTAAGTTTTTTATTTCCAATATAGTGAACATATGGTATAATATTAGTTTCAGGTTATACCATATAGAAACTCAACACTTGCCTACATCATCCCACACCATGCCCCATGCTCATCACAACAGGTGCCCTCCTTCGTCCCCATTACCTACTTCCCGCCTCCCCCCACCCACCTCCGCTCTGGTTACCGTCAGTGTGTTCTCTGTGGTTAAGATTCAGTTTCTTTGTCTCTCCCTTCTTTTTCTTTGCTCATTTGTTTTGTTTCTTAAATTCCACATATGAGTGACGTCCTATATGGGGCACCTGCGCGGCTCAGTTAGTTCAGACTTTGGCTCAGGTCGTGATCTCAGGGTCCTGGGTTGGAGCCCTGCGTCGGGCTCTCTGCTCAGCAGGCAATCTGCTTCTCCCTCTCCCTCCGTGCTCTCTCTCTCTCTCAAAGAAATAAATAAAATCTTTTTAAAAAGTGAGTGAGATCCTATAGTACTTGTCTGTCTCTGACTTACTTCACTTTGCATAATACTCTCTAGCTCCATCCATGTCGTTGCAAATGGGAAGATTTCTTTTTAATATTTTATTTCATTTTTGTTTATTAATTAGGAAGAAAGAGTGAGTGAGTGAGAGAGCACGGGAGCAGGGGCAGAGGGAGAGGGAGAAGCAGATTCCCTGCTGAGCCGGGAGCTCCACGTGAGCTCAGTGAGTTCCCCGGGATCATGGCCTGAGCCGAAGGCCAATGCTTAACTGACTGAGCCCCCCACGCGCCCTGCAAACGGCAATATTTCATTCTTTCTTATGGCTGAGTAATATTCCATTGTGTATATACACCACCTCTTCGTTTTTTTTTTTTTAAAGATTTATTTATTTATTTATTTGACAGACAGAGATTACAAGCAGGCAGGGAGGCAGGCAGAGAGAGAGGGGGAAGCAGGCTCCCCGCTGAGCAGAGAGCCCGATGCGGGGCTCGATCCCAGGACCCTGGGATCATGACCTGAGCCGAAGGCAGAGGCTTTAACCCACTGAGCCACCCAGGCGCCCCTACACCACCTCTTCTTTATCCATTCATCAATCATTGGGCACTGGGGCTGCTTCCATAATTTGGCTGTTGTAGACAATGGGGCTATAAGCGTCTGGGTGCATATGTCTCTTTGAATTGGCATTTTCCTATTTTGGGGGTAAACACCCAGGAGTGCGATTGCTGGATCACAGGGCAGTTGTACTTGTAGCTTCTCGAGCAGAAAGCTCCATCCTGTTATCCAGTGCGCCTTCCTGGGAGGGCCACTTTCTACCTGCCCGCTCAGGAATCTCTTGGAGCCAAATGACGGGAGACCCGTGGTGGGGACCGGGGGTCTGGCGTTGTGACCAGTGACCAAGAGACCTCTCAGAGCCCTCACACCCACAGAAGGGCCCCGGCCAGCAGGGGCCAGCCTCCAACCCCGGGACTAGCTCTGAGATTTGGGCCAGAGCTGGTGACCCCTAGTCCCTCCGCTCCCCCTGCCCAAGCTTCTAATCACTTGAGCATCCCGATGGCCCTGGGACCCACAGGGACACAGCTAGGGCTTCCAAGTGCAAGAAGGAGAAAAGAGGAGTCTGGGCAGGGAGGCCGCACCAGAACTCCTTAAAGCTCCGTGGGTCTCAGGGGAGTTCTATGCTTATGCAGAAGCAGACACTATGGGGGGGAAGTAGCACAGAGACCTGGCAGCGGTCCTTTCACCAAGAGGGGACCAACTTCTCCCGCACACCCTTGTGCTCCCCTGGGCTTGGCTGTGCCGCAGTCCCAAACACACAACCCAACGTTTCTGTGGCTTCTGCCAGGAAGGGCTCATTCCCGATAACAGAGTCCAGTATGGGCTGGGCGGGGTGGGGGTGGGGTCTCCAAAACTGTGATTTTCAAAGTAAATACAGTTCTAAAAGAAACTATGAATGTGGGATGCCTGAGTGGCTCAGTCGGTTAAGCATCTGCCTTCAGCTCAGGTCATGATCCCGGGGTCCTGGGATCGAGTCCCCCATCGGGCTACTTCCTCAGTGGGGAGCCGGCTTCTCTCTCTGCCTCTGCCTGCCACTCTGCCTACTTGTGTTCTCTCTCTCTCTCTCTCTCTGACAAATAAGTAAAATCTTTAAAAAAAAAAAAAAAAAAGAAACTATGAATGTTTGAAGATGAGCAGCCGCCACACTTGCGAAGCTCACTTTCTTTGCAACGGCCCCGTGACAGAGCGGACACCCTGGGGATGGTGGCAGGTGGCTGGGAAGGGCCCCCTGGGGCCAGAGGGGGGAGGAGGGGCCAGACCCCAGCGGGGCTGTTTGCCTGGCGTGTCTGATCATGGTGTGCGATCATCCCCGTAGAGGGTGGCCTTCCACGGTGGCCCCTCGGAGAGGGAGTGGTCCTGTTGAGGCTGCGTGGGGCGGTGAAGGCAGGACCCAGCCCTGCCCCCCCCAACCTGCTGTCACTGAGGGCTCATGAACCCCTAGCAGAGGCTGTAGAGGGTCTCTGCGGTGTGAAACACCCCTTCCTTTCTTCAGAGGGGCCCCAGCTCTGGTCCTCCAGTGTCCGCCATCCCAGGGCTGTGGCCTCCTCTGGCCCCAGCACCCCTCTCTGGGCTTTCCCTCCCCTCTGCCCCTCCTGGCGCCCCCCATTCTTCCCCTGCCTGGGAGAGATCCCTCATGTCCCACCTCTGTGGAGCAGACATTCCTGCTTTGACACTTCTTCTCCTGGCCTGACTACCCGCCTCCCAGCAGGGCGGTGACATCAGAAGGCAAGGCTGGGGCTCCCTGTAAGCCTTGGGTGGTGGAGGGGAGACACCCAGTATGGGGTCTGCAACAGTAAAGGCCAACCCCCTTTTCCCACTTCTCCTCTGCTCAGAGTGTGGTGCTGCCGGAGGAAACCAGCTTTTCCGGGCCTCAGTGGAATTCACCTCCCCCCACCCCGGGGCTCAGTTTGCTCATCTGTAATATGGGAGGAATACAGGTACGCACCTGCAGGGCTGGTAAGAGAATGAGTGCCTGGCCGGCCGGAGGTGCAATAAACATGTTAGTAACCATTGGCAACAGGAAAACTTCCTGGTGTATATCGAACGGTGGGGCGCGGAAGGGGAGGAGCCTCCCCCTCCCTTCGGCGCGCTCCAGGGGTCCAGCATCCCAGGGTCCTCTGGCCCCGAGTGGGCGGGAGGCGGAGACCGTGCCAGGGCACCCGCCACTGGGGGGCGCCATTGCGCCTCCGGCCGCTCCTCCCGGCGCGCTGCCGGCCACCTGCCGCCTGGGCTCGGGGAACCCCTCCCCGCCGCAGGTCTGCGAGGCGGGACCGGTCCTATCCCGGACTTCATTTCCCCAGCCAGGCTGGAATAACGATGATAAGGACCCGCTCATCTGTGTGTCAGACCCTTTCTCAGGTTATCACCTGTCATTCTCTTTTTTTAAATTTTATTTTCTTATATATTCATGTTATTTATTTATTTATTTGACAGAGAGAGAAATCACAATTGGGGACTATCGGGGCTCGATCCCAGGACCCTGAGATCATGACCTGAGCCGAAGGCAGAGGCTTGACCCACTGAGCCACCCAGGCACCCCTATCACCTGTAATTCTTAAAAACGCACCTTGGAGCGGGATGTTATCAGCGATACTCAGGGTGGACGTTGAGACGGGGGGGGGGGGGGGGGCGCTACTTGGCTTCTGACAGACCGACGTTAAAGCCCTCCCAGGGTTGGCCACCCCAGATCACAGGCCTCCCTCCATTACCACCTGCCCCAGCCTCGACCCACCCAGCCCCCACAAGAGCAGGCAGGGCTTGGCCCACTGCCGTGTCCAGCTCTGAGGCCACAGATCACATATGGAGGACACACGCCCGGGGCCACCTGACATCACCCGGCTCTGATGGAGGACCACGATCGTGGTACCTGCGTCCCTGGTCTCCCAGGAAGAGTTTTCCCCCATCAGCCTGCTTTGGTCTGGGCCCAACTGCCTGCAGCTCTCAGACTCCTCATGGAGGGCTGGTGTTGGATCCAGGCTTCACCTGGGCCTGGGCTCCCCCACCCCCCACTCCACCTGAGAGCAGGGCAGCTGACAAGGAAGGAGGTGACCCCCAGCCTCCCTTGGGGCTCTCCCACACCCACCTGCCAGGGCCCCAGCAGTGCCTGGCCGGTGTCAGTGGGGGGTGAAACCCCAGCCTGGCGCCCTCCCCATCAGCTCCCGGTCTTCCCTAAGGTAAACTCAGGGTGGTTGTGAGGGCCCGACTGCTCTAGTGTGCATTAAAGTTAGTCCCTGGATAACTGACTGTGCAATCCAGAAGCGTCTGGAAAGATTTGTAGTGTGCATACCCTTCCCAACAAAGCAACCCTATTCATGTCTTTCCCTCTGTCATGGGTTGAATGGTGCCCCCCCAAAAGATGTGTCCAAGTCTCCACCCCCAGAACCAGAGAACGTGACTATGGTTGGGAAACGTATCTTTGCAGAAGTAAAGCTCTCGAGACGAGATCATCCCTCATTACCTACCCGGGCCCTCCAACCAGTGACATGTGTCCTGTTATAACACAGAAAAGCAGACACACAGAGGGGCCACATGAAGACGGAGGCAGACACTAGAGGGGCGCAGCCACGGCCCAGGGATGCCTGGGCCCCCCTGAAGCTGGAGGGGGCAGGAAGGACCCTTCCCAGCACCTCTGGAGGGAGTGAGGCCCACTCACACCTTGATTTTGGATTTCTGGCCTCCAGACAGAGAGAATAAATTTTTCTTGTTTTAAGCTTCCTGGTTCTTTGTAATTTGTGATGGGAGCTCTAGGAAATGAATACAGGATGTTTGAGGAGTGCTGCTGGGAAGAGGGGACAGAGTGGCAACCCGGAGCCTCGGCCAGGCCAGGCCAGGGCAGGCCAGCCCGAGGTGCAGGGCACGCTGTCCTCTGCAGCCGGGATCCTGTGCCGGTCGAGGTGGGCTAGCTTAGCCGGTGTGGCTGGGAAAGACTGGATCAAAGAGACAGACAGGACGGGCAGGATGGGTCCCGGCCATGGGGACTAAGGATTCCACAGTCAGTGGTTGGCATGGAGAAGCTGCGAGGAGGCCAGAGAGTGGAGCGGAGGCCAGAAGGTAGGTAGGGGAGGCGGGAGACAAGGACAGCGAGGGCAGAGGGGTGCAGAGGGGAGTGTGGGGTGCCTGGAACCACAGAGGCACGCAAGTATGTGGCAATACACAGCAGCCCTGACAGGGGACAGGGACGGGGACAGGGATGGGGTGGGCTAGGAGGGACTTCATCTCTGCCCATAGTTGGCTTTTTCCCAAGGAGAGTAACTCGCTCATAGGCGTTAGTCTGATTAAATACACGCCCCTTTGAAAGGAACCTCACGTAGAATCCAAGGACGCCCATTCAACAGGCTGGAAGGTGGAGGCTCCCAGAGGGCCACGGGTTCTGCGGCTGGTGTGAGAGCTGGGGCTGGCGGGGACTCTCCTGGGCTCCCCCTTCCCCCAGGTGTCCATGAGCCCCTCCTGCCACAGGGACTGCACCCCACCCACATGGGCTGGGGGACTCCAGCGATGTATCCCCCATTCCGTGCTACACCCCACGGCAGATAGAGCTTCCCAGGGACCTGCATCCCTGTGCTGGGTAACCCCCATGACCCCCATGGCCCGCGGAATGAAGCGCATCTTCTCCGTCTGGCCAGAAGGAGCCCGCCTCGCCAGGGGGCCCCCCGCCCCCGCCCCGCCAGCGAGCGGAGCCTTCCGGGGGACAGGGACTCGCAGCCAGCTCCCCAGGGCACTCACGGCCCCCCGGGGACTTGCGACTACCCTGCCAGCAAACCAGGGAGGGCACCCACTCCTTCTACAGCCTTCCATGAGCCCGGGGGGGAGGGGGCGCAGGCTCAAACTCTCTCTTCTCGTCACCAGGAGACCGTCTGGGGACAGACAGGAGTTTGCCGAGGGGGCGGTGCCTGAAGTCCCAACACGCATCGATCGTCTTGGGTCTGGAGGCTGGAAGTCCGCGCGGCTGCTCCGGAGGGAGGCCTCTCTCCTGGGCTTGCAGACGACGGGTCTTCTCTGTGTGTCCCCGTCCTTCCTCCCCTCTTAAGAGGACACGCGTCCTGGTGAACTCATGGTACCTTAATCACCCCTTGAAAGGCCTCATCTCCAAAGATGGTCACGTTCTGGGGTGCTGGGGGATGAAGGGAGGGAAGAGGAAGGAGGAAGTGGTTGAACTCTGTCTCCGTCCGCAGACCCGAGCAGCCCGAAGGAAGGACAAACAGCCGTTCTCAGCCCGGGGGAGAGCGGCGAGGAGAACGTAGTGCCGCCGCCTGCCTCTCAAGAATGGGAACCGAAGTTCTCTCAAGAGGAAGAAATTCTATCAGGAAAGGACTTGGAACCTCAGGAAGGAACGAAGAGCACCGGACTGGGTCAATCTGTTAGACGACCCTTCTCATGAGCGTTCTAAAATCCTATTTGACCGTTGAGGCAAAGCTGTCATATGTGATGGGATGTTTAATATAGCTCTGTCTGTCTCTCCGCCTTTCTCCCTTTGTTCCCGGTTGCAAAAGATTCCCCTTCTCTCCTCTCCCCGTCCCCAGCTGAGACTCCCTTCTCATGACCCTGACGGTGCCCTGAACCCCAGGCAGCGACCATGGCTCTCCTGACCTCTGTAACTGATGACCGGTTTCTGGGTCTAGGGAGGCCTTGTGCCCACCACCCCCTTCTACTTCTCCAACTTTTGGAGCATTTCCAGGTGGCATTTCCTGATCCAGAGGAGGGAAACTCGCCCAATTTAGCGCACCGGATGGTAATCCACAGACGTAGGCATTTCGAGAGAATTCTGTCCCCTGGGGCTTTCCTCTGGGGAAGCACCCTTGCTCTCAACCCCCGAGCTTCCCCGGGCTGACTCCTGCCAGCGTGGAGGGGGTGACCCCAGGATGGCCAATCAGAGCATCTCGGCCCCTGGCTGCGCAGATCCAGTGGGGAATTGACACGAGGCAGGAGAAGGGTTCTGGGACACCTGTAGGAGCCGTTGGTGGGAAAGGACCGTCTGTCACCCCTGCCGAGGCTGCAGAAGGATGGAAGAGAAGCCACAGCTGCTGGGGACCACGTGTCATTTCGTGGGGAGAAGATGCAAAGAGAGACACTGGGGCTGTCCCGCCACCCCCAGCCCCACAGCATGCCCGAAGCCAGGCACACCTGGCCTTTTAGGAAGGTGAACCAACCCCCTCCCCCCACCGCCACCACCACCCCACACACACACAGGGTAACAGCCTTGAGGCAGTGTAAGGATTCTCCCGTCACAGGTGGAGAAACAGCCCAAAGAAAGAATTCTTTTGCATTTCGCTTCTGGGACCTCTTCCCTGGACAGGCTTATCCAAATGAGTCACTTCCTGACCCTGGTACTTTCTCCTCATTTTACCCCACGTCGGTGCTGTGGATCTAAAGCCGGGGCCCCCAGACAAAATAGAGGACACCCAGTTAAGTCTGACTTTCAGATGAACAATAAGTAATTTCTGAGCATAAGTATGTCTCATATCTCATGGGATATACTTCTACTAAAAAGTGTGCTGCTTCTCCTAAATTCTAATGTAATGGGGCTGTCGTGTTTCTATTTGCTAGACTTGACAACTGTCGAAGGCGGGGGGGAAATGCAGCAGGAGGGCAAGCCCACCTTCGTTTGAGGAGTAGAGGCCAGTCAACGCGGTGAGTGCAAGGTCCAGCCTTGAACAATCTTCCCCGCCTCCTGCCAGAGGGCCCACGTTAGCCACAGAAACCATCATCCCAGCTTTTTGGCCGCCAGGTCAAGTGAAAACGTGACCTAGAGTGAAAAAGTATGAACCATCAACACTCTAGTGTGAATTAGTTCACAAAGATGTGCATCTACTCATTACTATGGGCTGTGCTGTGGGGACACTCCACTTCATTTTCCCCTGAAGTGTTTGTCTTCAGGGCACAGAAGATCACATGTAAACAGGCGTCCCGTGGCTGTCAACCTGGGCTCCACAGGTGAGTCACTGGGGAGTGTCACAAAATCTTAGATGTCCAGGCCGCATCCAGTCCAATTAGACCCCATCTCCCGGGACTGGATTTTTCCCTAGGTGACTCCACCGTGCAACCAAATTTAAGAACCAGTGGAAATAACTGTTCCCGGCCATGAGTTCTAGTGCTGGTGAGGGCTGCCGTCTGGGAGCCCACTCGGTCCCAACCATCTCGCAGACAGAATTCCATGCGACTCTCCCCACAGTCGCGCAATGCACACCTTGTTCAGCTCACCACCCACAGGAGGACACAGATTCACAGTGATTCACTTATTCAAGGCAGCGCAGTTAGCGGGCATGGGGGGGATTCCCTGCCTGACCCCACAGCCCTCCCGCCGTACTGCTTCCGTGCTACGCAGCTTGGGGTTCGTGCCTTCCCTCTGCAGTCCTGGACTCCCTCACCTGGGCAAGGGCTAGAGGACCCGGTCAGCAGGTGTCACTCACCCTGCATGTCACTCACCCCGCACTGCCACCTGGGGCGGGAGTAGAGGGGAGGGGTCAGCTCCGGGCATGTCTGCGGCAGTGGGGGTACGTGCCAGTATAGAGTGGGGAGTCCTTGCGGGGGGGGGCGTGGGTGGCACCTCACGAAATGGCCTCGGGAGACTAACTTTGATCTTTGGCAGACTACCAGCCAACCTGAGCGCCCAGTAACTCCCAGCCGACGGGGTGAACTGGACCCTTGCCCACACCAGGCACGGAGCGGCGGCTCCACGCCTCATTGCCCTCTCCATCCTGCCCCCATTTTACAGGTGAGGACACTGAGGCTCGAGAGGTCAATGATTTGCTCCAGAACGAACAGCTGGCGGGGGAATTTTGTCCTAAGAAGCGCAGCAACTTCTTCACAATTTTTAGTAGTCGTGACCACTGGTTACCACTGGCGTCTAGTGGACGGAGGTCTAGTGGACGGAGAGGCGGGGGTCGCTGTTCATCATCCCAGCTCACTCAGGAACACCTGCAACCCCCCCCCCACCCGGCCCCACCAAGACTGCCCTTACCACGTAGATCCTAACGGAGCCGTGGGAGGAAGCCGGCACCCAGGCCCACGCAGCCTCCACTGCTGGGTTAATCTAACCTAGTATTCGACCCACCTGAGCCCCGGCCTCCAGGGAGGCTGTGATGACCAGGCGCTTCTGTAGAAAGTGCGGTTTTAAACACAGCAAACACACCAGCGTCTCCTCTGAGCTCAACGGCAGGCTCTGCTTCCCTTCCCTCCCCTTCCCTCGCAGGCATCCCAGCTGGAAAAGGAAACGCCACTTTTGGTACAAATTGTGCTTTAATGTAGAAAACAAAACTCATGTACATCATAAATACAACATGGGGGGTATAAATAAAGTAAGAAAATAGAGAGATGTACATATCAAACAAAATAAATTACGCATAAATACCACGTTGGCAACTAAGTGCTAGGGAAGGGCCCCTCTCCCCGCTGCTTCTGCGAGTTACTGGCAAGACCAGAGGCTTCCAAACCTAACCTCTCCCAGCTTCTGAACAGGATGTGCAGGTCTACCCGAGGACGGAGGCTGCCAAGTCCCACCGCCTGGCAAAAAGGCTGGCAATGGGGAAACAGCCCCACAGGCTGTGTCTGCTCCTCTCTGGTCCATACCCACGGCTGCAGAGAGAGGAGGGAGCACGCCAGGGGCAGAGGCCCACGGGGCTCTGTCCAGAGGGGCGCTTGTGGGAAACCCACATGCCCAGAGCTGATGGGATCCCAGGGCAGGAGGCTGCTGCGTTTGTCCTTGTGTCCTGTCCCTCCGAGCAGGTGGTCGTTCACTCAGGGGACCAGACCGAGCCCTGCAAGTGTTGGCTATGTGCGGGGCACTGAAGGTCAAAGGGAGTGGCAAGTGAATTCCCCGATGTACCCTGGGCAGACTGCCAAGTAGTCCGGTGAAGGTTATCCCTCCCAGAAGCAGCCACAGTGGGGAGTTCTTAAGGGTTACCCAGACTGGAGAAGGCCTCTGGGCTCCCCCTGCTCCCGAAGCCTGGTTGGCCATGCCTGCGCCAGGTCACGTCTGTCCTGGAAGGGTTAGGGGAGAGCCAGCGCTGCTCTCTGCAGTGGAGAGCTCGATCAGTTCTCCTGTGGCAGAGTCACATTGACCTAGGGTTCCACAGAGCTGACCACCTGCACGTGAGTTTGAACCGACCGCTTTTCTTCTGGCTGCCCCTGCTGGAAATGACGGGAGAGAGAGCTGTAGAACACTTCAGCTTGGCCTAACAACTTTCCCAAAGGTAGTGAGCTCCCGGTCAGTGGAGGTATTCAAGCGGGATCAGGGCAGCGCAGCGAACTGCGCAGCAACGGCAAAGGAGCGGGGTGGGGGCTTACGATTTCACGGGCGTACAAGTCTATCCGCTAGGAACTGGGACAGCCAATGTCCGACTCTTTGTATGTACAAGTTCTAGATGTTTCTTCCTAAAGCTAACTGGAGCACGAGCCCAGGATTGTACTTGTAGAAGGACCAGAACCCACTTTGCAAGCGCCACGGGTCTGCCGCGGTCCTGGCCTCTAAGGGTGGTGTGGGCGCGGGGGGCGGCCACAGCCCCACTCATTTTTGGAAGCTGGGACTCTTCACTAGTCCCATTTTGGTGGCAATCCCGAAAGGGTCCATGCTGTCTGTTTCTAGGGGGGCAGAAAACCCATCAGCCTCCACGTGGTCCTGGAGGTCCCTGGGCTCCGCCAGGCTCCCGGGCAGCATGGGCAAGAAGTGGGACAGGGGCAGAAAGCCCCGGTCCTTGTACAGCTGCCTTTGTTTCGCACTGCTCAGGGAGACGGGGAGATGGTGCTTCTCGGACCGGTACACGTTGTAGCCGTCGGGGCGCATCTCCTCCTCGAAAGCACAATCCCCGGCAGAGTACTGAGGCTAGGGAGAAGAGGGAAGGGCCGTGAGTACCAGCGGGAGCTCCGCGGGGTGACATCACCAGAAGCAACAGAGAGGCTGGGCACAGGGGACCATTTGAGCTACAGACTCCCATGTGGGTCCACGTGATCGGTCCTAGGAATGCGTGTGTATAGTTACACTTAAAGTATGTGCTTATGCGTGTAAATTCATGCTTATAGGAAGTATGCATTCCATTAATACACACACTGAGCGTATACGGATATAAACACGATAAATTATCATATGAAACACGAAATATGACATATTAAGTATACTTCAATATAAACTTGTACTGCTTTATAAAGTTTATAAAGTTAAACTTGCTTTATATACCTTTAAAACGTTTGTACACACGCATGAAGTTCAGGTGTGTAATTCACGTGGTTTACGTATGGGCCCAGTATCTGTATATACAGATTATCTGTGTATCTTTTCTCTCTCTCTCCCTAAATCACACCACTTCTTCAATTTAGTCTTGTTCTGAGCAACAGAGGCATAAAATCAGCCATGCAACACGAGTGTCTGCGTCCCTGATCCCCACCCTTATAGGAAACACAGGACTAATGACATGGAAAAGTCCCTGGCAGCCACCGACACTTGCGGAGACACCGCTGAACTAGGTGGGCTCTCTGATCCCATCTGGGAACCAGATTAAAGCATCTATTCCCTATTCAGACCTGCGTTAAATGAACGGTGGGGGCCATTCTGAGGCCTTTTTTCTGGTGCCCATGAAGGCAACCTAGGCCCCCACGGGGTCCTTCCTTCCGTGGCCCAGAGCCTTCCCGGCAACTTGCCAGGATTATCAAGATAAAGCCGCCCCCCTCCCCCCAGGCCCAGGACAGAGCCTGCACCCAGCGGGGTGGCGGGAAATGCAAGCCGAAGGGCGGAAAAGCAGCCCCTGGGGTCCCAGAACGCTGGTAGCCAGACAGGTACCCGTGGGCCAAGTCCTGTGCCAAATGCAGGAAGGTCATTACCCCGTGGGGGACACAGAGGGCGGGGAGCCAGGGAGGGCTGGGCGGTAAACAACCCCGGGAGGCACCCAGTCGCGTTTGTGCCCAAGCCTACAAAGGTCACTGATCTGCAGGTGGGTGAGCGCTGTGCTGATAAGGCACTGATAAGGCTCAGGTCTAATGAAGCAACAGCCAGCCCAGCTCCCGACACCGGGACTCGGCCACCAGCCAGCGGGGGAAATGCAAACGCATAAACACACAAGGGAAGGGAAAGCAAACGGTGGCACCATTTCACTCTCCCGGTCCTTTGGGACAAACTAGCACCTCGATTCTCTTCTCCAAACAGGAAAGCAACTGATTTCCATCCAGTTGCTTGGAGAAAGTGGAATTTATTAAAACAAAAACAAAAACAAAAAACCTCCGTCTTGGCTAAACCATACCCAAGGGATCAAGTAGCAGAGCAGGATTTTAGGGGAAGGGACACCCCTCCGCCCCCAAATCTGGACTAGAATGGCGGACTGGACCCATCAGCGCCGGCGGGTCCTCCAGACCTCCCTCCCTCCGCCCCAAGTAAATGTCACAACCAAAGTTGCAACTGCGGGTTTGGGGCGGCCTTGGGCGTCAGCTTTCAGCACGCCGACCACCTCCTTTCTTTCCCTCGGTTCTGGTCCTCTCACGCGGGACTCCGCCATAAAACCTGAAACAGACCCCTCCGGATAAATGCGCTAAACCGGCCGCAGAGACACAAAACAACTGGGACACTAAAAAGATTCGCGCTGCGGGGGCGGGGGGGGCGGGGGGCGGCGGCATCTGCATCTCTTCTGGGGGGTGGGGGCATCCCGGGAGGCGCGGTCTTCCTCCCGCCCCGCCCCCCCCCGCCCCGCTCCTCCCGCTGCGCCCCCGACCCAGCGGGGCTGCATTGAGGCCCCTGCGCGGGGCCGGGACCTCACACAGCCTCTTCTGTGCGCCCGGGGGCGCGGGAGGGGCGCGGGCTCCCTTTGAACTCCTAGTCTTTGTTCCCAGAGACCCAGACCCGATATCCGCGCACTTCCTGCCCGCAGACCTCGATGGTTACCTGGGCCTTCCCAGCCCGCCGCCCGCCCCAGCACCCTCCCCCCAAAGCATCCACAGGACAGGTGAGCGCGACACCAAGGACGAACACGCCCCCGGAGTATTCTTCCAACGCGTCAGCAAAAACCACACTGCTTTTCCAGTACATATACATTAAGAAGAAAAAAAAAACCAACCCAACCCAAATGTAATTTTTCCTGACTTGTTTGAAGGCTGGCTTTTAAAAAATGATCCAAGTTGTGAATATCCTTTCTCGCGCCTTCCTTTTACTTTATACCGCAGGGAGGAAAACGGGGGCGAGGACCACACACGCGCAAGCCCAGACTGAAAAGGCCCGAGGTGGGTTTCACCGTTTAATGTCAAAGAAAGCCGAGTACAGCGCTTCCTCCGTCCCACTGGGCCGGCCTTCGGCACGACCCAAAGGCAGCTCTCACCCATTCTCTGGCTACCAGCCGGGACCGTAAACTTGCGTAGGAAAAAACTCGCACATCAGCTTAATCTGGCCCTTTGCCGTCCTCCCTTCCGAGCCCCATGCCGGACCCGGGGCAGAAAGCGAGGAGAGTCTGGATTCGATCCAGCACGCCCAGCTCCCCTGCGGGGCCCCGCCTGGGGACAGGCGTACGTCCCGCGCCCGAGCGCGTATCCCCCGGCGGAGACACCTACCAGCCCTTGCATCCTGCCGTCCGCACCCATGCAGAGATAGCGGTCGCTGTACACGCCCTTGATGGCCACCGTCCGCAGAGCGACTGCCCGGATCTCCACCAAACCTGGGCGCGAAAGAAGCAGAAAGCTGCAGCCGGGACCCGCGGGGCCCCCAACACGTGGATGCGGTGGGCGCGCAGACCCAGGCCCTCCCCCACTCCCGTGTCTCCTCGTGCTGTCCAGGACCCCGGGGAGGGAATGGGACTCCCAGGTGCCAAGATCTGGAGTTCCTGGGAGTGGGGGGGTTCGCGGGAACTAAAGGGGGCAAGCGAACGATAAGGCGTGGGTGCAGTGGGTCCACGTGCCGGCACCCCCCTCCCTCAGCTCCCCGCGCTGTCAGGGGCCCCGGGCAGGGAGCAGAACGCGGAGGGGCCAAAACGTGGGGTTCCAGAAAGAGGTAAAGGGAAGGAACACCGGGGCGAGTGGGCACTCACTGTGCGCGCTCTGGCCCCGCGCGCAGTCAACCCCGCCATCGGCGCGGATGCGCAGGAAGCAGCTGGAGAGGCCGTGGGGGCCGGCTGTGTACAGGTGCCGTAGGCGGATGGGCTCACCCCAGCCGTAGTGCACGTGCGGCCCCGCGTCGGAGAAGGCTAGGGGGCGCCCGGCTGCGGCCAGCCAGAGGCCGGCTAGGACCAGCGCGCGGGCTACCGCGCACCGACTCGGCGCGCTCCGCATGGCACCTCCCTCGGGCTCGGCACGCAGTTCAGGCGGCGAGGGTGCGGGAAGCTGGGCGGCAGCAAGACTGCGGGTGCAGCGGCGGGGTGGGTCCCTCCAGCCAGCAGTGCCCTCCGGGCGCCTGGGCACTCAGCGCTCCTGCTCCGACGGCGCGGCGGCTCGAGGCCAGCGGCCTTATATAGCGCGTCTTACCCTCGCGGCGGGTGGGTGCCCGCGACACCCGAGCATTTCTTATCAGGATTGCATCAGCCCTCCGCCCCCCGCACACACCCACTCACACCCCGCCTCCCGCCCCAGCCCCTCCCCGGACCCCGCCCGGGTGACCCCGCCCAGGCCTCCCAGATCTGGGGGAGGAGAGGCCCCGTTTCACCGGAGGGTTCGGGGGAGCTCCTCCCCGCAGCGCAGGGGCCCGGGACCAGGTCTCCTTGGCTGGGAGAGTCTGATTTTATAAAGCAATAAAGGAGACAACCGGTCCCCGCCCCCACGCCCCCGGCCCCCCCAGGGAATGCGCTCGCTGCGAGGCGCTAGCAGGAGCAGGGAGCAGGAACCCCGTGACCAGAGATCCGGGCACCGACCTTTGCATCCCTCACCCCCTATACGGAGAAGCTTCGCCTTGGCTTTGGGGCGCCCTCCCCTTAAAAGCCCGCATCCGCTCCCTCCCACGACGGCCCTAACCGTCATATCTCCAGATGCCAAGCCGTCCATTAGAATTTCCCCCTGCCGCTCGGACTAGCTCACGTTTTCCTGGTCTTATGTTCTCGCGATCCCGGCCCCCCTCCCGCCCCTTTTACCCCCGTCCATTGCCCCCCGACGGGGGGCCGGGCTCGAGGCCCGGGAGGAACAATGGAGGAGTGGCGCGCGGCGAGCGCTAGATGGCGCTTCCGCCCCGGTTTCGGCCTCGGGGCCGGCCGGAGCGCGCGGCGGGGCGGGAGCCGGAGCCGGAGCCGGAGCCAGGACCGGCGGTCGCCCTGCAGGCGCCTTTCGCGGGGGGCGAGGCGGGCTTGCTTCTGCGCACGGGGAAGCTCTGGCTTCCCAGCTCGAGCCAGGCGCAGCGAGTGCCTTTTGTCGTTGGTCCGGTCCCTGGGTCCCTGAGCTCTTTTCCCGGGCCAGGGCGCGATGTCCTGGGAGACTGCGGGAGGAGAGGTCGGGGAGGGCCAGAGCGGCAGTGAGGGGCGCTGCTGGGCGGGGGACGGCGCCAGGCCGGGAAACTGGGGCCACTTGGTGAAGTGGCTCCCGCAAACCAGACTTTCTCTGATGATGCTCAGAAAAGGGGGGAAAGCATCCAGACGATGCCCCGCTGGGAAGGAGAGGGTCCTTCCAGGGACCTTCGGCTGGACACTGATTCTTTCTCATTTCTTCTCCAACCCCCCGAACTCCTGGGTGTGGGGCCCTAGGAGGCCAGTTCTGGGGGAAAGTCATGCTGTCTCAGCGCAAAGGCGATGGGCGGGCAAGCAGTCCAGACACAGAGAGAGAAATCAGTGCCAGGCCTAATGAATTTCAATGAGTAAAGGCCATGTTCATACCCCAGTCCGTGACTGGCGTTAATGACCGAGCGTGCAGAAAATGTCACCAGGAAAGGCTTTACAAAAAGACATCATCTCAAAGCCTTTATAGACCAGGACCCCCACGCTGCGTGTCTATGCTCAGAAAGCCACCGCTTCTGTTAAATCTAATTACTTCCCCCCTGTGGCTTTAAATCGACAGGGCTCCTATTAAACGTAACTACTCTCCCCTGCAGCTTTCATTTTAAAGATCCTGGATAAATGTGGGGCACTGAGGAGGATGGCAGGAGCTGCCTTGGGGGACGCACCCGGAATGGGTCTGGGGGCGGGGAACACCGGCCTCTGGCCCCACCCCTGCTCTTTTGCTGCCCCTCCTATGACCCCAGTGGGAGGAGAGAGGCCACTGTAATCACGCAGCTCTGGAAGCTGGTAAAGGCAGCAGCAGTTTCCTGTGCCCGGGCCCTGTTCTGAGCACATCATGGGTGTTCTCGGCTTAAACCCCTATAAGAACCTCCACGGGGGTTCTGTCCCCTGCCTCCTTGAACAGATAGGAAACAAGGGCCCCAACGCAGTGGGACCCAGCCTGCAAGTGGCGGCCAGAACACCGGAACCTAGGCCATCCAGCTTGTAAATCCAGGCCGTGCCTCGGCTCTGAGAGGTGGTGTGGCCACCAAGCAGGGGTGCAGCCTCTGTGGTTGGAGTCCCTCTGCCACAGATCCATGCCTGGCCAATGCCTGTGCAGGTCGTGGACCTGCTGGGCCTGTTGCGTCCTCATGCCTGTTTTGAGCCTTGTCCTGGGGTCACATGGGAGAGCGGACATGAGGTCCCAGATATGGTTCATGAAGAGCGACGGCCATCCACAAAGCATCACCCACCCGGGGCACTACGCCATTTCATCGTCGCAGGCTGCTCTGAAAGTCTGGGTGATTGATCCGTGCTGCAGATCAGGAAACTGATGCGCTCAGAGCTGCCCGGATAGGCCGCAAGTGTTTGCACCCAGCTCAGCTGAGCTGGGGGCCTGGGCAGGTCTGCTGGTACCCTCGGTCTGTGTGCTGGAGGAAGACTACGGAGGGGCAGAGGAAAGGCGGCGCTGGCCAGCAGGGGGCGCTGTGGCTAAGGCTCCAGGTGAGCGGCGCCCAGAAGGAGGAACCCAGTGCAGACTCCCACCCCTGCAGCCACCAGATACGGGGGAGGGGATGACCGGGATTCTTCTGGTGGTGACCGACCCAGGTGGCCTACCCCGGTGGCCTACCCCGGTGTGGAGGGGCGATTGGAGCCAGGCTGCACGTCCCCCCCATGCCCCGCTCAGCAACCCCAGGGGTCACAGGCCCAGGTGACCAGAAAGACCTTGCTTGGCTGCTCGGCTCTGGATTTGATGCCAGCTGGGATCTTTGGAACTGCCCTAAGCCCTTTCCCCGGGGTCACCCTCTCTCAACCCAAGCTTGTCTGAGTTGGTCCTGATGCGGCAAATGAGAGCCACACTAAGGGATTTTCATTGTTTCGAGACCCACCTCCCAGCACCCAAGAAAATCTGGTTCCCGTTCACTTCCAGTCTTTGCATTACGAAAGTAGTTGTTTTTCTTTTCACTTTACGGCTAGAAATTTACGTTACAATGTCAAACCTGCTTTCCTAAGTACAGAAGCACCTCCTCACGCCCATCCCAGATCCCCCGCCCCCCCCCCCCCCAGTTTCGAAGTCCTTTGTCATTACAGGAACTTCTGGATGCTGGTAAAAAATCTTCTTCAAAAAGTAAAAACTGCCCAAACAAGCCTGGGACAGAAAGGACTGTGAATACTTGGGTTGGGGAAGCCACTGGTTCCTGACCGAGCCCCGAGTGGAACTCGGGCATGCCTGAGTCAGTCCAGGACTTCTGCTAGAATCTGCTAGAACATGCATCATTTCCCCCAAGGCATTCTGTGTCATCAAAATCCGATTTTCCCCTTCTAGGATCATTATTCTAAAAAAGCAGCACCCCGGTAGCCCAGAAATTGGCAGAGACCAGATAGAGCCGAAAAGGGAAGACTTTTCTGAGCCTCTTTATCTGCAAGACAGCAAAAGGAGCGCTTTTAACCTCCAGATGAGTTAATGGGAGAATTAGCAAAGGTAACTCCATCGATGGAGAGAGAAATATTTACACAGAGACGGCCTGGCATACGTGGGCACATAATAGGAGGGGTAGCTGTTGTTATTTATTTAAAGACTACTCTGGCTCTCTTTGCCATGTTTAGTACTTATTTTAAAATGTTGTCGCAACCCTTAAAAAAAAAAAAAAGACAAACCTAGTCTATAGGGACAAAAAGCTCCATCAGTAGTTGCCTGAGGCCGGAGATGTGGGTGGGGAAGCTTTCTGGGATGGTGGGAATAACCCCTTTTCTTGATTGAGGTGCTAAATACCAGACAGCAACATTGGTCAAAACTCAGTGAATGGTACCCTTAAAATTAGGGTGCATTTTAAGTTGTGCCTCAATGAAGTGGAGTTGGAACATTTTCATTGTGAAAGCTGTACTTGTTTGTGGATGAAAATTCGGAAGATACAGAAAACCACAACGGGGACAAGTCTAAAACCTGGACTGTTGACTGCATTATGAGCTACTGTTTCTATCTGGGTGAATTTCTTCCTCAGACATTTTAAAAAATATATATATGTGGGGCGCCTGGGTGGCTCAGTTGGTTAAGCGGCTGCCTTCGGCTCAGGTCATGATCCCAGCGTCCTGGCATCGAGACCCGCATCGGGCTCCTTGCTCGGCAGGAGCCTGCTTCTCCCTCTGCCTCTGCCTGCCTCTCTGTCTGCCTGTGCGTGCGCTCTCTCTCTCTCTCTCTGACAAATAAATAAATAAAATCTTTAAAAAAAAAAATATATATATATATATATACGTACCTTAGGGGAAAAAACAAAAAACAAAAAACAGCCAATATCTGAATTGTATTCTCCTTTCTTCCACTTACTGTGAACATCTCTGAGGACGTTAAACCCATTTTACAGCCCCCATGGACACTGAGAGACTTGTGGGGGCACCATGTTCCTCGTGGCTGGACATTAGGCTGTTTCCAGTCTCCTCTCCCAGGGCACATAGGGGAGGAAATCCATGGAGACACAGGTCACACCTACCCACTGTCCGAAGGGGAACTGCCAGCCCCGTGGTCTCTTCTCCCAGGTAAGTCCCAGTCCCCGTACGAACACTGGATTGAGGGGGGATGCGGCAGCTTTCCCCTGGAATTTGGGAAACTACTCTTCTCCAACCACACTAAGGGAGGCACAACTTCCTCCAGACTTCATTAGGTGGGTCTGAGACTATGTTTAAGTCACAGCCACCAGCAGCCAACCAAGTGACAGAGGAGCTGGGACTAGAAGCTCCTTTTGGGACCAGCTCAGTATCCCACCCCACCCAGGACCTGATACCCACCTGCTGGCTGAGGCCCCCACCCACCCCACCGCCTCACCACAGCGCCTGGGTGTGGTTGCGCCTCACTCTGTCATGTGTGATACGGGGGACAGAGGGATCCTCCCAGCATGCCTATAAAACTGATTTCTGGGGACGCATGGGTGGCTCAGTTGGTTAGGCAGCTGCCTTCAGCTCAGGTCATGATCCCAGTGTCCTCGGATCGAGTCCCACATCGGGCTCCTTGCTCAGAGGGGAACCTGCTTCTCCCTCTGCCTCTGCCTGCCACTCTGCCTGTGCTCACTGTCTCTGATAAATAAATAAATAAATAATCTTAAAAAAAAAAAAAAAACCAACTGATTTCTGGAGGTGAATTCTAATCATTAAGGCAGATGTGTGTTCCAGTGAAAAACATCTGGACCTGTCCCAGTGTGTCAATATCCCAGAATGCAGGAACACGGGAAATGTCACCTCAAGAAAGAAAAAAAAATCGCTGAATGAGAAAACACGAAGTGTGCTCACAGTGATGTCTCTCAAAGCTATAGCGTTAAATATTGATACTGGACGGGGTGCCTGGGTGGCTCAGGTTGGTGACGTGTCGGCCTTCGGCTCAGGTCCTGATCCTGGGGTCCTGGAATGGAGTCCTGCGTCCGGCTCCCCACTCAGTATGGGGTCTGCTTCTCCCTCTCCCTAGGCTGCTCCCCCTGCTTGTGCTTTCTCTCTAATAAATAAATAAAGTCTTTAAAAAAAAAGTTTAAAAATATTGATATTGGAAAGTCCCAGAGTGACTGAGGGGGAGCTCTCGTGACACGGTGGCCCCTGACCGGCGAGACAGCAAGAGCGCTCCCCCCCTCGGAGCGCCTCGGGGGCCGGGGCCGCTCTCCGGTGCTCTGCCATCTGTCTCCTCCCGGACACGTTTCCGTGGAGGTGGCAAATGCGTCTGCTCGGTGTGCAGCCGTGTCCGCAGTGCCTTGAGCACCACCTGACTCGTAGCCGGTGGCCAAGAAATAGCTCACGAATCATTGAAAGGAAACCGGGAGGTGTCCACGTGGCTGTGAACGCGCAGGGTTCTTCCGTTTGTCTGTCCTTGCCTTGCACATTCTGTCCATCCTTCCTTCCACCTCGCCCTGACTTCCCTGGCTGGATATTCACTGTTCACTGATCCGCCAACACTTTCCGAGCACCTCTGATGGGCCAGAGCTCATGCATCGGACCTTTTCTTGCCCTGTGGTACCCCAGAGGCAGCGCTCCCAACCCAACCGGGGGGGGCATGCTTGGAGCACCCAGCTCTGCAAGCAGGGAGGGTTAAGGTCGACATTTCTGTAGCAGGATCATTGGGGCGGAGGTGGGGGCAGCACGAACAAGAACACTCCTCAGAGTCCCCAGGGGTCTACCCACCCCCCGAGGACAGCCCCCTGCACCCTGAGCATATTTCCGGAGCACTTCTGGACGGGCCATCTCGCTCTCATTTTCACCATGACGCCGGCAAGGCTGGCACTCCTCTTGGAGAGGAGTCTTGCGGCAGAGAGAAGCCCGCCAGCGCTGGAGGAAAAGGGCAGCGACACTCAGCCTGGACCAGAGCCAGTGCACCTGCACCGCTCACGTCTAAGACCTCACCTCTGGAGAGGTGTCTGCTTAGCAAAGCCCTTCCCTGCAGAGTTTTGGCAGCAGCGCCCAGCGCCGGCTGTGGACCCATTTCGCAGATAAGACACCAAGGCACACTCGCCCTGGCAGAGATCACCAGGCAGAAACAGACAGTCCCAGAGGCTAAGCTTACATGGGCATGGAACCAGTGATTCCGGGTCATTTTACTCATTCTAGGGTTGGACAGGACCTTGAAGATGAGTTCTTAGAAGCCCCGAATCAGCAAAGGAACACGGTAAGAACCAGAGAGGGGGAAAGATTTGCCCAAAGACATTCAGCCTGTGGGCAGCAGAGAAGGGACCAGAACACACCCTATACACACAGCAACATCCCCTTCCCTCCCCGAACACCAGAGTCGAGCGCAACATCTGATTTGTTATAAAGTCTTTTCAAAAAGAAAAACTCCACATGCTGGGGATTCCTTATTAAAAACACCTGCTCGAGCAGACCAGCTATTTCAGGGGGCTGGGGAGGGGGTGCCTGGGGACTGACCAAACTAGCTGACGGTAAGGAGTGTCCTTTTAGGGCGGCTTTGAAGGCATTAAGTGCTACGCTGAATTTTACGCTTTAAAACGGCTGACACCGGGGGCGTCTGGCTGGTTCAGCTGGTGGAGTGTGACTCTTGATCTCGGGGTTGTGAGTTCGAGCCCCACACTGGGTGTCAAGATTACTTAAAAATTTTTAAAAAGTGGGGGACACCTGGGTGTGTCCAACTCTTGATTTCAGCTCAGGTCGTGATCTCAAGGTCATGAGATCGAGCCCGTGGTGGGCTCTGCACTCAGCAGGGAGTCTGCTTGTGAGATTCTCCCTCTCCCTTCGCCGCTCCCTGCCCCCATGCACACTCGCTCGCTCTCTCTCAAATAGATCTTTTCTAAAAAATACAAGAATAATTTCTAAAAAAATCTTTACATAAATAAATAAAATGGTTAACGCTGTATTATGTGAATTTCAGCTCAATCTTTAAAACAGTAACAGGGACGTAAACTGCTCCAAGAGACATCGCTGAGACCCTCGGGGTCATCTGAATATGGACTGTCATCGGTCAGTTAACAGGTGTGTGGTTAAGTTTCCTGGGCTGGATGCTGGCGTCACAGTTATGCGGCGTGGTCCTCGTGATGCAAACCGAGTTCCCAGCCACGGTCCCAGGGAAGCTCCACGCGAGGGCCATGAACGCGTGCGGTCACGGTCATCAGTCCCATCTTCCAGAGCGGGAAACCGAGGCTTGGGATGCTACGTGGCCCACCCACAGCGGCAGCCCCAAGTAGGGTGTGGAGAAGAAGTCTGGCTATTTTGGGTCATTTGGGGTGTGTCTCCTAGATAAACGGGAGTCATGTTGCATCCCTGATGTCACAGGCAGGGGACATATTTTCCGAGGCAGCCATTCCCTGGAGAATGACCCCAAAGGCTTGTCATTCCCTTGGGAACCCTCCCCACCGCCCCCCCCATCCTAGTCTGTGCAAGTAGATAGTGACTCAGTCTTTTGTCAGTTGGTAGCTTCCTTTGGGTTATATGCAATGCCTTTTTAAATGGGAAATGATTTTTTTTTAAGATTTGATTTATTTATTTGACAGACAGAGATCACAAGTAGGCGGAGAGTCAGGCAGAGAGAGAGGGGGAAGCGGGCTCCCTGCTGAGCAGAGAGCCCGTTGCGGGGCTCGATCCCAGGATCCTGGGATCGTGACCTTAGCCGAAAACAGAGGCTTTAACCCACTGAGCCACCTGGGCGCCCCTGGGAAATGATTTTTACAGACTCAGTAGGTGGGTCTTGTCCTGCACTGGGAATTCAACACCAAGTGTGAAGTGTGGCTCTTGTGTGGGACTAAGGAGCAAACCTGCACCCCGGTCCCGGGGAACAGCCTTTTTAGGAACAAAGAGATCTAGAGAAGTCCGGCTCCAGCCTGACATGCCAGAACGTTCTGCACTGTTTTATTGTCACCACCGATGACGTCACCGTTTGGCTGAATGTGCCCGCTCTGGGTCAGGCCCCGCGTGCGTGTGTGCGGGTATGCACACATGTGTGTGTGCACCCATGAGTGTGCATGGGGGTGTGTGCGTGCGAGCAACCCTCACGAGCATGTGTGTGAGTTTAAGAGCGTGCTCGAGTGTATGCATGAGAATGAGTGTGTGCACGCCTCAGAGTGTGTGCACGAGTGCATGCGTGTGTGACCTGTGGGTGTCACAGCAACCATTGCAAGGATCCGGTCTCCATGATACAGACGAGTAAAGGAAAGCTCAGAAAAGACCCTCGTCCCTCGGCAGCACTTACATGACAGTCAGAATGACGTACTCAGTTTGCTTGGCACTTGCCTCTGCCCGGTGTCCGTACGCTCGGTGGCAGGGAGTGTGCCCAGGCCTGACAGGGGACTGCTCGGTCCCTGTGGGTTAAGGAAGGAGGAGAGAAGGAAGGGAGGGAGGGCAGAAGGCCGGGAGAGTGGTGACTTCAGCCCTCCAGGCTCCCAGCCCTGCCTTCCTAGCAGGTCAGCGGAGACCAGAGGTATTTCTGTTTTGAGGCATTTAGACAGATGCTCGGGGCTCAGTTCCGGCTAGGGTTTCTGGCCGCACATACCACAGACTGAGGGGGTTGGAGATTCCTTCCAAAGGCTCCTGCTGTGGGCCTTCGGGCAAGCTCTTGCCCCGGCTTCCCCATCCAGGAAATGGGACGAGACTCCGCAGAGAAGGAGAAGCTCGGGGAGCACCCCAGGCTCCCGGGGCCCCAAGGTGGGCCAGGCCCACAGGGTCTGGACGTGGCACCCCGTACCCCTGGAGGGCGGGTCCCTCAGCCCCAACCCAGACCTTTCGTGCTTAAACTGTGACAAAAAGGAACCTCTTCCCAAAGCCCTGTCTGGGGCTGGTCCAGACTCTGATGCTGCCTCTTGCCTCTGGGTCCCTGCCCAAACCCCCAGGGTTGTGGTAGCCCCGCCCTCCATTCCAAGATGACCTACCATCTCTCAGGTGACACTCCTCCCCCTGCCCCCTTGTCCCCCATCTGATTCCTGTTCCCCCACCCCCGGCCCCGCGCTATAGGAGGCAACATGTGTACGGGGGCCTGACTGGGCTGTATGCCACATCTCCCCAGGCCCCTTCTACAGACATGGACACTGAGGCCTGAGGACAGCCAGCTAGCTGGTCCTCACCGGTAGCGGTTGGGGGCTCCCGACCCATGCCCCCTCCTCTCCTTCACTTCAACCCCCCTGTGTCCCCCTGGGTCCGTGCACCTGCTCCCACTCTTGCCCTTTCCCTCAAATATCTGCTCCCAGGCCCCATTCAAGTCTCAAAGCCCCCCGTGTTAATCCGGGTCCGTGAGCTCCTGATATCTCATGTCAAGGTTTCTGGGCCCTGCAGACAGTTCTCAACACATTCTCTAGGATGCTCACAGGAGGCAGCCCTGTGGAGGAACTGGCTCCTCTGAGCCCGAGCCCAGGCCTGGAGGCGGTCGGATATCACGTCCCCCACGCACAGGCCTCTCCTCGCTGCGCGAAGCTCATCGCCTGCCTTGCTCTGAGCTCGGTGGTCCTTGGACAGGATTTCCAGCGGCTGACCCTGGAGGCAGCCACCGCAGGGGCCAGCGAGGTGGCTGCACCTTGAGCTGCCAGCAGAGCCGTGGGCTCACGCTCCAGGGTCCGCGGCTAGGGCCGAAGTGAACTTGACTTCCGTCCACCCCTCGGCAGACTGAGGCTCAGCGAGCTGGGCGGGCCTGCTTCCCTGAGGGGATCCGTAACAGGGGTGGGGCGTGCACTTCAGAGACACTGACCAGGCACTGATGGGGACGGGTCACTCAGTGTAGAAAACCTGGCCTCTCGTGGACGGACCTTCCTCTCCCATCATTGGCGTCTGATTGCCATGATTTTTTAAAAAAATATTTTATTTATTTATTTGACCGACAGAGATCACAAGTAGGCAGAGAGGCAGGCAGAGAGGAGGAAGCAGGCTCCCCGCAGAGCAGAGAGCCCTATGTGGGGCTCGATCCCAGGACCCTGGGATCATGACCTGAGCCGAAGGCAGAGGCTTTAACCCACCGAGCCACCCAGGCGCCCTGCCATGACTTTGTTTTAAGGGTTCCTTCTAGAAGCTTCCTCATCTTGCACATCCTCCATCTTGCACTCGGGACCAATGACCCGGAATGTGTCCATGTGATAGCCTTGGTGAAACGTGGTCAGCTCCATCCAGCTCCTCTGCCCCTTTCTGGTATGGAGTGTGTTGCCAGGCAGGGGCACAGCTGAGGCTCCGGAGATCACCCATGTCCCGGGCATCACTACTGCCCGCCTCCCACCAGGTCACCTGGGACTTTTCCGAGGGACAGGGATGCGGCATCCCATGCTCTTTGACTTGAACTGGCCCCAGCCCCCCAGTGGTCAGCATCTTTGAGAACAGCTGTGGCTGTTCTGTGCTCCTTTCCTGAGCACCTACTATGTGCCTGTGTGACCTGAAGTCCTCCCATCTACCGACTGAGAGGGCGTGGCTCCTCCTGCCCCAGTCCACACAGCCCGCACCCATCAGGGCTGGGATTCGAAGCCAGGGCCCTTGCACCCTGCGTTAGTGTCTTGGGGCGGCTCTAACAGAGGACCACTTACTGGGCCGCTCAAACAACAGAAGCCAACCCTGTCTTCCTTCTGGAGGCCGGAGGTGGCAGATGAGGATGTGGGCAGGGCTGCTTCCTTCCAGACACTCTGAGGGACCGTCCTCCTTGCTCCTCCAGCTGCGAGGTGCTCCCGGCTCCCCTGGGCTCTCCTGCAGCCTCCACTCTGCCTCCACACAGCCTCGTCTTCCCTCTCCGTCTCAGATCTCCCTCCCCGGGTCTTGCAGGGACACTTGTCGCCGGGTATAGCCCCCACCCCCACCCCCGAATGGTCTCATCGTGAGATCCTTCACTTAACTACACAAGCAAAGACCCCTTCTCCGAATAAGGTCACCGTCATCGGGTTCAGGTGGACACACCCCTTGGGGACACATTGCCGTCTCCATCAGTCAACGCCCAACAGAGATGCTGGTGCCCGAGAGTCCTCCCGCAGGGACGGGGGAGCATAGCCGTGGGTAGGAGGGTGGGTGCGGAATGGGAGTCCTCTAGGCTCCCGGAGGGGAGGGCTTAGCAGGCCCAGATGCCCCTGAGGCTGGCCTCGGGCGGTCACCCCAGCAGAGGGCCAGGAACGCTGCCCGGCTCTTGGTTCTCTAAGGCACCCCTCCAGGCACCCTGGGGCCAAATGGGGCTCTTCGGCCTTGCAAAGTGCCCCTCCAGACCCCTGTGCCCCCCCACTCCCCTCCAACCTGGGCCCTGGCACACCACTGGTACCTTCCCACCAGGAGAGACCGCATGCGAGGAATCAGGGCCTTGGCTTCCCACAGCAGGCGAGGCCTCGGGAGAGAGTCCGTGAGTCTGAAACCGGTGGAAAAAGGCAGAGGATCAATGACAAGGAACCAACGGGTCAAGGGGGGGCGGGGGGCCGGGATCTACCCAAGCACTTGCGCCCCCCCAAACTGTCACCATCTAAGGCTGAGTGAAAAACAAATAAACAAACAAACAAACAAAAAACAGGGCACCAAACCAAATATAGAATAAGATGTGATTGTGTAAAAGAAAGAAAAAGAAAAAAACCGCAAAAACACCCACACAGGGACATTTGTAAAAGGTGAGGCCGTTCACCTATCTCTTCTTTTATGCTTCTCTGCTTTTCCGTACATTCCCTGCACCGGAAGCGGATCCCTCTTACAATCGCAACAAAGAAGTCACTAAGCCCACGACAGGGTCGTTTAGACACCCCTGGGGGCCACAGACAGAGGATGCCTCCGGCGTGGCAGGGCGACTCCGCTCGGTCGCTGAAACGCCGCGTTGACAGTGAGTGACCACACGCAGGGACGTCCGTGCAGCTCCGGCGGTTGAAGGTGCACAGACGGCACTGACAGGTCCCCGAGGGTCACCTTCCATCCCAACATGTCCCTGGAGCCTGCACAGTGGCTTTCCACGCAGGCTTCTCCAGCCAGAACCTTCCCCGAGTTCCCGGAGGGGGTCAGAGGCGCTGGCCTCGGGGCGCTTGGCCGCCCGGCCACCCGAGGCTGGGACCCCCTCGCCGAGCCAGACTCGCTGGGCCACTCTGTGCGAGCCAAGAAGGCTTTTAACTTTTTCAAATGCTTTCGCAGCTCCCAGTGGTGCCTTCTCCAAAGGGCTCCATGAAATTCTCAGAGACCCGTCAAACCCAGCGAGTCTGTGAGCGCTTTGATTTACAGGACAGATGTTTGCCAGCTGACACTTGGAGGGACTGAGGGAGGCGGGGTGGAATTAAATAAGAATAGGGGTGTCACAGCTCCCAAAAGGTGGCATATCTCTGCTCTAATTCCTTGACGCCCAGTGTGGTTCAGAGGTCGGGGTTGTTAATGGGCAGGGAACAAATTGGGGGTTGCCACCTGTGGTCCTCCCGGGGGAGGGGGAGAATCCCGAGGGTCAGGGCTGGGCCCACGCCCTGTGCTCCCGGGTCTGACGTTGACCTGCTCTGTGATACTCCCTGGAGCCCGAGCCTCGGTTTCCTCTACCAGGAAACAGGCCTTCTCCGAAGAGTTGGGTGCCCCATGCCGTGCGCTGCACACAGTAGGCCCGCCCCAGATACCACTGTTTCTCTAGCACCTGCTACCACGCTCTGCACGTCTGTCCTTGCTTCTCTGTAAATATTTTCTGCATCATTTGAGTTAGGGGCCGCGCAGGGAATGAAGTCGGAGAAGGAGAAACTTCGCCAAGCTCGGGGTAGCCCGGGGTTCCCAAGGAGAAGCAGTGGGCAGACCGCCTTCACCGCACACGCCCCCCCGGCTCTGCCACCTGTGATGGAGAAAGGCAGGCAGGTGGGGGGCGGGAGAGGCCACGGGTGACGGGCGTGGCTCGGGCGCACAGTCGGAGATGAGGCCCCGCTGGCCCCGCTCTAGCCAGGGGGAAGGACGGAGATGATTGTCCTGGTTTCCAGAACCCCTCCATGCCTGGGTGCTGAGCAGCCAAGGGAAGATCATGGAAATGTGGACCCCCGTGCAGAAGCGTGGGTGGGGGGTGCTTCCCACTCAGGCGAGTGTGAGGAGGAGGGCGCTGGGGGGTGGGGGGGCTCCCGGGCAGCCGTGGGAGGGGGGGCTCGCAGGAGGCTCTGCCAGGCTGCTTCTGCCTTTTCTTCCCACTTCCCAGATTCCCTCCAGAGACCTTGCGCTGGCTTTACCCTGGTTTTTATAAGACGCGGCTGGAAGGAAGGGAACGATCACATAAGCACGTAAACACGGGCACACAGGCAACTTCGTCCCACTCCTGCTTATCCTAGTGAACCCTGGGAACCCCCTTCAGTGTCCAAACTGTCCGCCGGGGGTTGGCACCCAAGCCACGGGCAGCCGTGCCGGGGCGCAGGGGCAAGGCTGTGTTTACAGAAGGTCTCTGCGCTCTATAAGACCAGGCTTCCCAGCCACACCCGCGTAGGGGCCGCCCGAACGACAGAGGAGGACACGAAATGCAATGCAAGCAAGCAGCCCCCTCTGCCCAGCAGTCCCCCTGCTGACAGACTGGGGCGCATGCCGTCTCCTTTCCGAAACGTTCTCTGCACGCCTAAGCCCTTACGGGAAAGCCTTCTGGTGTGACGTCTGTGTGGGCACAGAGGGACCCTCCTCTGGCTTTTCAAAGGGCCACGCACAGATGCCGTGCCAGACGCTGGCTTACAACCACTCGGCATCATTTGGTAAAGTGGAAACTCTCGGGGAGCAGCAGCCTCACCCCACGGCCGGCCCCGATTTCCTCCCGACCCACCACTCCCGAGCAGCCACGTTCCCGCAGCCGCCACCCAAACAGTCTGGATGTCCCCCCACCGGGGGGTGCGGGCGCGTGAATCGTGGTGCGTTCACACAGTAGAATACTACGCAGCAAAGCACAGTGCGCGCATCACAAGCTCGTGCGGCCGCGTGAACACAGTTCCCGGAGACACAGGGGAACAATGACTTTCAGAGGCTTGTCCACGTCCATGTAAGGAAACTGTCTGCAGAATTCGGGAGAGTCAAGGACAGGGGGCCGGGCTGGGGCCGGGGAGCAGGAGGGAGGGCTCTGGACGCCAAGCCCGTCTGCTTCTGGCCCGGCTGCTGGTTCGGGGCGTCATGGCTTTGAAGTTCTTCACAAAGCTGTGCTTTGAGTTTCGTGCCCTTTTCAGCCCGTGTGCTGGGTCCCACCGTGGAAAGAGGCAAAGGCTTCTGCAAGGAGCTGCAGAGAGCAGCCGCGCTGACCCCCGGAAGGCGGCATGGGGGTCATTCCCACCATCGTGCCGATAAGCTCATGACCACTCGAGGGCTTGATATCTGTCAACGGGTTTCGTCCCCACAATAGTTCTGAAGAGGAGCTTTTACGACCCGCCTCCCACACCTACGGAGCCCAGAGCAGAGAGGTCTGACGGGGTTACCTGGAAGGGGCGGTTCACGCACCTCTCCTGGAGAGCAGAGCACCTGGGGGGTTTACTTCAAGAACGACCACAGGTGACCCAGAAAGCAGTATAGACGGTCTCGGGGCTCCAGGTGGCAGGACCTGGCCTCCCCTGCCTGTCCCCAGCCCGGGTGCCAAATGGCAGGGCCACCAGGGGCCCGAGGCTATCCCGGGGCGGGGGTGGGGGTGGGGCGCCCCTCCTCGGTGCTACAAGCAGGTTGTAAAGCACGTTGGGAGCCCGTTTACACCCGGGCAGTGAATTGCACCCTCGAGGCGGTTCGTGACCCCGTGAATTGCCCTGAGGTGGGAGGCAGCCGGGAGGCCCGGGAACAATGCTGGCTGGTTCATGGGGGGCTATTACCCTCCAGAGGTGCAGCATTCCACAGGGCTATGGCCCCTGGGGGCTTCCCCGAGGGAGGACCTGCCCAGGAGAGTGGGCGGTTGTAGGCCCCCCCCCCCACAGGGCTGCAGGACGCTGAGGGGTGCATGGACTGGGAGCCTCGTGGGGGACAGGGCCCCTTCCCAGGCGCTCGCGCCGATGCTCCGCAGGCCCCCAGCGAAGGGCACGGAGCTTTCAGAGCACACACATCAGACGGGCCACATCAAGCACGGACACCTTCCAGGTGTCGTGGGCCCCGGCCTCCGAGAGTTTGAGAGGCTGAGGTAACCGAGCAGGCACCGGCTTCCACCTGCTCCGCCTGCCCCTCCAGCAGACCCACCTCTGGCAGCGCCCCGATGCCACAGGCGGCTGCAGGAACCAACCTCGTGCTACGGGGCACTTACGTGTGCGCCCCGGCGGTCCCGGCATCTACGGAATGGAGGGAGCTTCAAAATGCGTGTTTCCGAGGGGGAAACTGAGGCCCAGAGCGCAAGCCTGGCGCCCCCCACCCTACCCCGAGGCCATATCTATGTTGCCGCTGAAAAGGACTTGGGACCAAGCCCTCTCCTCTCACCGGGGCTGGCTGGTCCCGGAGCTTAGAAAGCATTTTAGTGCCACTGAGAAGAAGTCTCATGTTTCCCCCTTGCTCTGACCAGATGCAACCCTGCATCCTGGCACACGGCTTGGTGGGCAGGCTAGACTTCAGTCAGGAGGAGCCCTTGTGCAGGGCACAACCTGCACAACTGTCCAAGGCAGTCCTACCCGGACCCATGCACGAGATGCACCCTCACACGTGTGTGTGCCCTTCTCTGAGCAGCCTGATATCACTTTCACCAGATTCTCAAAGGGGTCTGTGACTTCCTCAAGGGAGAAGGAGGCCGGAACAGTGGGGTCTGTGTGTGGGGCTGGGCTCGGGGTTGGGGAGATACCGCAGCGCAGACCCCCAGAGCGGGGATGCTCTCCCTCCCGCTGCAGAAACATCACGGTCCCGTGTCAGGGTACCCTCAGGGCAGCATAGCAGAATCACAGACACTGGGGTCTCCCGT
This sequence comes from Martes martes, assembly GCF_963455335.1. Taxonomy (NCBI): domain Eukaryota; kingdom Metazoa; phylum Chordata; class Mammalia; order Carnivora; family Mustelidae; genus Martes; species Martes martes. The sequence continues at coordinate 3,676,133 of NC_137898.1, read as the reverse complement.
CGTTTGGGGACCTGGGTGTGCTCACCTGCCAGGTCCAACAGCAAGGAAGACGGGTGGAACCAGCAGTGGCACCTGCCTCCTGCCAGCTGAGCCTCGCAGTCAGGAGGCCACTGTGGTCCTGGCTGAGCGGGTCTATGGGGGTCTGTGGACACCAGGAGCCAACGAGGAAACAGTGACCAGCAGAATGCTGGCCCCGGCGGGACGTTCTGGAAGCCCCAGGCACGTGAAGGCCCTCTCTCTGCACGCCGCCGGGTGGCCCCTGAGGGCCTCGGCTCTGAATCACCAGGGTCCAGTTTAAGAGCTGAAGGTCAGAGGCTGCCCAGGCACCCAGGCTGGCACAGAGGGCTGACCTCTGGGTGACCAAGTCAAAGGATCCGGGGACCCCAAGGAGGGGCTTCAGACCTCCAGTCGCCATCTGAAATGCTGCTTGGGGCCTGATCCTAATCACCCCTAATTTAGGGGCCAAATGGCCAATTAAGAGGCCGTTTGAGAGTCAGAGAAGCAGAAGATGAACAGAGGAGACAGATGAGACCGTCGCACTGGTCACGGGGCTCAGCAGGGGGAGGGCGGGGCCTCCTCTCCTGGCATCGGGGAGCCTGGAGGAGTGTTATGCCCCTACCTGCGGCTGCCGAGGGCGACTGTGGGCCCCCTGCACCCCGATTCCCTGGGGCTCACCGTGCCCCGAATGCCAGCAGGGGCTTTCTTCCCGAGTCTCTGTAGGGTCATGTCATCCGGACACCCGAGAGGGCCCTCTAGGACGCGCCTGCCGGCCTGGGGCTCCCCTCGCTCACAGGGAACAAAGCAGAGGCCTTTGGAACGTAGCTTCAACTCTAGCATGTGCCCGTGTGAGACTGTGCCAGGATGCAGGTATGTGTGGGAGTGCGAGTCCACAGCCGTGTGCCCGTGTGTGACTGTGCCGGGCTGCGGGTGTGTGTGGGAGTACGCATCCACGCCCGTGTGTCTGCGTGCGTGTGCCCGCGTGTAACTGCGCTGGGATATGGGTGTGTGCAGGAGTGTGAGTCCACGCCCGTCTGCCCGCGTGTGACTGTGCCGGGGTGCGGGTGTGTGCGGGAGTGCGAGTCCACAGCCGTGTGTCTGCGTGCGTGTGCCTGCGTGAGACATGGAGTGTGACGGGTGTGAGTGTGAGGATGGCCTGGGTAAGACTGAGTGTGAATGTGCACACACACTCATGTGTTGTAGAACCAGAAGACACAAACAATACACAGTATGTGCCACACACAGGCGGGGCCACCCCCCATACCTAGCGCCTCCCAACAATCGTGTTGCCGCCGGACACCCTGTGCCCGGGACTCGGCTGGCAGGGGTTCGTGGGACCGCTGGGCTCCCCGAGGTGGCTCGCGCACACACAGGTGGCCAGGGCTGCAGCTGGGCCCTCCTCACCGCGAGGCCTCTTCCACCCGGGCACTAATCCACCCAAAGGAGTTGCTCCCTCTCCACCGGAGTCCTGCGGGCCTCCAGCTGGGAAACGTTGGGTAGAAAGCGGCAGAAAAGGAGGGAGGTGCCCTAGGGCCCTCGTTGAGTGAGTTCCAGGGAAGCCCAGAAGTTGGGGGTGGGAAGGAGCCAGGGGAGAGGATGTAGGGGAGGTGGGACAGTGGTGGGAGGGCAGACCTCATGCAGTCTTGGAGGCGACGAAAGAGAAAGAGTAGAAAGGATGCTGGCTTTTGCTCTGAGGTCCCCAGGGGTCCAGCCCAAGAGGCATTGGGGGGCTGAGAGAGGGGACCCACAGGGAAGAGGTGCACGTACAGGGGCCGATGGACACTGAGGCTCCGATGGTGGACGGATGGGGAGAGTCTCTCAAGCTAAGGGCTGGGAAGGGGCAGCACACAGGCTCGGGGTCCTGGGGAGGGGCTGGCCTGGGCTGGGGGGGTCCACAGAGACCCCAGCCTCGTGGCACTGCTGTGAAGGACCAGCTGGAGGACTGAGGTCGGGGGCTGGGTGGTGTCTGACGTGGGCACCTCAGAGCAGGCTGCAGCTCGCAGGGCTAGACCAGGGGAGAGGGGCAGGACCGGAGCATGTCCTGCAGCCCATAGCGGGGGATGACGGGATGGCACAAGGTGGGGCTGTCCCCAGGGAACTCAGGGCCTGGGCGGGCTGGGGCACACAGTGAGCCAGCCCTGGGTGCTTCCTGACCGGATGAACGGAGGGACGGGAGAGGGAGCTGGGCACAGGGCAGAGGAAAGAGGATGAGCCCCAGCTCTGCCGCTCTGCAGCCGTCACTCCGGTCACCCACTGAGGGGCTCCCTGGGACGTGGGACTTCCACGCTGAGACCAGGGCGAGTCGGTCAGCCTCTCCGTGTGCTAACCAGTGAGCCTGGCTGCTCTGTGGCTGCAAAGCAGGGATCAGAGCACCTGCTGCCCAGGGCTGCGCGCGTGACCCTCCCGGCAAACACCGTGCCCGCAGGGAAAGGGCCCCGTCTGTCTCCACGCACAGGGAGGACGCCCCAGGCAGGGCTGACAAGATGATTGGCCGGTGGACGCAGCTGGCACCCCTACCCGCACACATATGCACACACGCACCCTTGAGCCCCAAAGGCCCTTCCTTCTGCGGGAGTAGGACAGGGTCTCCCCAACCCACCTTGCTGCTGGGGGGTCTCAAGGCAAAGGCAGCCTGGCCACTGGGTGGGGGCGGGGGGCCTGTGATCAGCCCACGTCCCACAGACTTGGGGATCAGCTGGGGTCCCCCCATCCCAGCCTTTGCCCTGAGCCTTTAGTGGCTTTGTGGTCTTGGGCTGCTCTGTGATTGAAAGTGATTTGTTTTGGCTGAAAGTAATTTGTTTTCCAGGTTAAATTTGATTATATCCTGGGTGGGGGGGCTTCACTTATCCATTACCACAATTACCATAAAGACTCTTCAAAGGGCAGGACCCTCCCCCGAGACCAGCCCATCAGGGCAGAGCAGAGCCCCTGGGATTGCAATAAACTTTCTGATGTTAAGTGGCAGCCGAAGTGTCAGACACATGCGAAGGGGGAGCTGTGGTGGCCTCTGCGGTTTACGACGCCTACAAATGGGGAACCCAGGTCTCCGTGGGGTTTTCCACCCAGCCACCCCCAGCAGACCCTGGAGGCACCACCCAGGAATGGCAGATCACTGACCACTGCTCCCTGGTATCAGGTCCCCAAAGCGGGCAGGCCCTTTGAAACAGGCTCCTGAATTTTCTCAACAACACACTAGACAGGGGTAAGCTGGGCCCATTTCACAGATCAGGAAGCTGAGGCTCAGAGGGGTGCAAGGGCCTGCCCAGGCCCCCCGGAGAGGAAGTGCAAGACAAAAGGACTGAGATCTGTGCCCGGGCGTCTCCTGCTTTTCCGGGAGACCGTGATAGGGATCCCCAGCATGTGGGAGGGGTGCAGGGGGGCAGCTCCCGGGGGCTGGGGAGCAGAGTGTGAGAAGAGCTTCTGAAGCCACTGGGCCTCCGCTGACCAGATGTCTCTGGAGCGGCCAGGGTCCCCGGGAGGAAGGACAGCCACACCAGGCACCGCCTGGACATCGCTCTGCCAGCCAGTCCCCGCCCTCCCCACGGCTCCGAGGCCCCGACCACGCCCCCGTGAGCTCTCCCGCTCCTCCTGCGGAGGCCGGAGGAGGTTCCGAGACGTTCTGCAGAGGTCCGCGGCCCTGGCCTTGGGGCCCCGATTAACTGCCCAAACACCAACAAGGCATCAGGAGACGGGGAGGAAAGGCAAGCCGGACCCCTTCCTCCACTGCACCCGGAGTCCACCCTGTGCCACAGCGCGACAGCCTGGGTGGTGCCAAGAGAAGAATAAGGACCTTTCAGAGGGCTGCTGGCGGGCGCAGCCTCGGTGAAGGAATGCAGAAGACCGGTGACCTTTCGCAGAAGAAATTCTCCCTTCTCGCCCGCCCAAGGCTCTGCTGGCCTCTCCCGCGGCCTTTCCAGGGCTTTCCTTAGAACCACTTCCTTCTCCTCCAAATGGAATGTGGGCGAGGGAAAGGCCTCTCTCTGGGGAGCCCTGACGTCTCGGGACGCCCGGGAACCCTCTCGGGGCCACCCCGCTCGAAGATGAGCTACACCAGCCTCCCGCATCAGCGTCCTGCCCAAAGGGGGAGGTTTGCTCTGTCCAGTGAGGACGTGGTTCTGCGCTCAGCAACCCCCCTTCCCGCCATAAGGAGTGTCTACAGGGAGGGGCGCAGATGGCCTTGGCCATGGGACGGGGAGGGGCCAGACGTACTCAGCGGTGGTGCCCGAGGCAGGACAAAATCACCGTCTCTTCGTCTTCCTGACCGAACGCCTGGGGGTATTTGGGACGGCTGGTGTTTCTGCGATCTCACTCTGACAAAGCGCCCCACAGCCCACTGTCTACTTGTTCCCCCTGGTGCAGTCCCCACGGGGCTCAGCGGGCCGGCTCATTTCCACTCCGCACCGTGGGCTGGGCCACTCCTGGGGGCGCCTCTCCGGAGGAGCCCCGCTGGGGCTGGAACGCTCGGGATGGCTTCACCTACATGGCAGGTGCCTCCCCTGAGCAGGTGGGGAGGCTGCCTGGGCGCCGCTCTCTTGCCGCACGATCCTCCCAGCTGGGCAGCTGGGTCTCGACCTGGTGGCTCCGGGCCCCGAGAGAAGGGCAGTGGAAGCTGGCAGGCGGCGAAGGCCCGGGCCCGGAAGCGGCCTCGGGTCACTTCTACCACATCGTCTTCTTGGTCTGAGCAAGTCCAGGCCAGCCCAGGTACAAGGGAGGGGGAGGGGAGCTCTGGTTCTCGGTGAGAGCCACCCCAGACCGTCCGTGCTTTTGGACTTGTTTCCAAGAAACTTCCATCCTCATGGCTGGTGGCTTATGCTTTTGGCGGGGTTCCCACCTTGCCAGAAGGGCACCCCCTGCTGCCTCCCACTCCTGGGTGCTGGGGAGGCCTCAGAGGGCATGCCCCCACCCCCCCTGCCCCGAGCAAGGGCGTCAGCTGGAGGCTTACCCGGAGGAGCCCGCTACTGTCGGTCCTGGCCCCCGCTGGAAGGTCCAAAGGCCAGAAGAAAGTGGCGCTTGGGAGAATGAAGAGGGCTTAGCCTTAGCGAAGAGGGCCGGCAGGTGGGGTCGAGGTCCATCCCAGCATCACGCGTTTTCCGAAAGGGGCGTTGGGCCCCTGTCTGAGCCTCTGCCCTGAATGGCCTTCAGTTCTGCTTTGGTTTTGCTTTTTTAAGTCTCCAAAATGAGCAAGACTTAATTTCAGAAGTGTGTTTCTGTCTCACGAAAGCGCTGGTCAGGGGGACGGTGGCTTAGCCCCGAGGGACCCCCAGAGGCCTGGCTCCTTCCACCTGGCTGTCCGTACCCCCCCCCTCCCCCGGACATTTCGTCCTCAGCTGTGCATGACAAGACGGAGCAGCCGTCAAACAGTGGGGGGCACACATGGGAGCCAGCCCACACCAAGGACCCCTGCTTCTCCTCGAACACGTCGCGCAGGGTCTCTCTGCTCCTGCTCTGGCCGTGTGGCTCCCTGGGAGGCTGAGCTGGGGGGTGGGGAGGGGTCGTCCTAACCCGGAGGCCACAGGCCCAGCTCAAGGTTGAGAATTCCACTCCCGTAGGGCAGAGCAGGACGACCCATATCGGGCGAGGACGCCTTCTCCCAATGACAGGGTTAAGTGTTTAAAGTTAAGCTACGTCCGCTGACGGGGGTACCAATTAGACCGAAATGCGGCCATCAAAATGTATTTGAAAAATGAATCGTCCTTTCAAGATAGAGCAGTGGGACGATGCGCACGTCCCCGCGGGTCCTCGGGGCAGCATGGCCCATGGTGTCGTTGATGCGTTGCGTGTCAGAAATGAAGGAACTGATGAATTTAATGAATCTGTCGTCTTTCTCTTCCTGGTTCAGAAGCCCCGTGAATTCCATCCGGGGCCCCCGAGGGGAGATCGGATACTGGAGGATGAGACTCACAGTCTCTTCGGGTGGGTCCTTCCCAGAGGGACATTATGAACGAGGACCCATCAACCCTGCTCAGCTCTGGGGCCGTGGAGTCCCAGACTTTTCTATGGGCCACCGAATTTGGGTCCCGGGATGGCCATAACCAGTGGCTGCAAACTTAAAATAACGGAAATGTATTCTCTGACAGTCCTAGAGGCCAGAAGTTCAAAGTCAAGGTACTGGCTAGGCCATGCTCTCTCAGAGGGCTGAAGGGGGGACCTTTCCACCTCTCCTAGCTTCTGGGCATTGCTGGCAATCCTAGGCATTCCTTAGCTTGTAGCTGGGTCCCCCAATCTCCACCCTCGTCTTCACGTGTGTCTGCGTGTCTCTGTGTCCCTGTTTCTCGTATAAGGGCACCGGTGGTCGGACGACGCCCCCCCCCCCCGATCCAGTGTGACTCCATCTTAACCGATTCTATCTGCAAAGACCCTGTTTCTGAATAAGGTCAAATTCAAGGTACGGGGTTAGGACTTGAGTGTGTCTTTTGGGGGGCACATGTCAATCCACAGTCCCTGCTTTGGACAATCACAGAGGATCATAGGAGTCCGGGCCTCTAGAGAGATGCCTCATCTCATGGGTGGAAGCCGCGTCCAGAGCGGGGGGGGGGGGGGAGGGGGGAAATGGGGGAGTGGGGGGGGAGGGAAGGAGTTTCCCAAACTCATCAAATGGCAAGGTCTAGGAGGACGGAAATCCTGCCGGACTCACGGCGGTCCCAGCATCCAGCACGTGCCGGGGACACAACTGGCGCTCAGGCTGCTGGTTGAGCAAATGGACGAATGAGCAGAAGCAGGTCCCTGACACCGAGGCCCCCGGCTGCTGGCCCCACGGTCAAAGTGCTGTGTCCTCACCCCTGCAATGCCACTTTCTGTAACAGGACGCCACATTCCAGTGCTTTGACATAATAAACGTTGGTTTCTTGCTCACCTGTCTAATGCAGATGCTCCCCGGGGTGATGTCACCCGACGGCTTGGGCTCCACCATCTCCTAGGAGAGGGACTCGCAAACTTTTTCTGAAAAGAGACAGATAGCATACGTTTTTGACTTAATGAGCCACACGGTCTCTGTCCAACTTCTTACGCGTGCACGGCAACCATGTTCTCAGAATGAGAGAAGTGAGGGTGTGTGGACGGCTTGGCAGCGACCACAGCGGGGGCTGGAATCTCGGCAGGCAGTGGGCTACCTCTGAGCCGGGGGCCAGCCCGTGTGCCCCTGGGGAGGAAGAGCCAGCCCTCCTGGCCCTTGTCATCAGAGGTCTAGCCCCTCCTAGTGACCGGGTTCCCAATGGGGGAGGAGCCACCACAGAGGAGGCTTCTGGGGCCCAAAAGCCCCAGAGGTTGACGGCTGGAAGATCTACCCTGTCCTGGAAGGCAGGGATGGCAGGAGGGGAGAGACACGACTGGCTTAAAAAGTCGCACTGGCCTGGTGGCCAATGCGTAGGTGAGGGAAAACTGAACCCAGACCGTTTAGGGAAAAAGTAGAGCGGAGACTTATTGACTCACGCAAATAAGAAGTAGGTAGAGAGAGCTCACGTCAGGTCCGGTTTGTTCCAGGAGCTCAAAGAGTGTCCGCGAGCCCTACCCCCTCCCCGTGCTGGACTCCTGCTTCCTCCCTCCAGGCCACTCCAGGCTCTGGCCCTACCATTTCCCTGCAGGTGGCCAAAGGCCGCACCCCTCAGTGGGCGGGGAGAGAGCCCAAGCGCCGGGCTCCCCCCTGATTGGAAGAGCCTTGGGTCACGTGCCATCTCCGAACCAATCACTGCAGCCAGGGGAACGGAGTCGGGTCCCGGTGCCATCATTTACACGCACCTGACCATGGGGGAGGGGCGGCTTCCGCGCCAATAAAACCTTAAACTAAAACGGCGCGTTTGACGTCGCAGCTGCGTCCCTGTCACACACGCGCGGAGTCCCGACCCTCTTCGGCCTGCGTGTGTGCAAACTTACTCTGTCTTCCGCACGAGGATGTCCGCTCCAGGCGAGGCAGGCCCTGCGGTCCGGCTTGGTCACAGCTGTGTCCCCACTAGCAGGTGCTCGGTAAAGGGTGAAGGCGTGCGTGGATGAAGAGGACCCTGCATTCGCCAGGAGGCCGGTGACGGCGATCCTGGGAGCCGGGAGCTGCGCTGAGCAGCGGCCCACGAAGACCCAGCAGCCCTGCTCCCTTTTCGGACCAGGTTCAGAGAGTGGACGTCACCTGCTCGGAAACACGAACAAGCCGGACCTGCCTCCCTCCCGGTCCCACCACTTGCTGCCTCCCTGGGAGATCAACAGGCAGACGGGGGTGGGGGGAGCAGGATTTACCCACCCAAGTATTAGCCCCCCAAGAGGTCCCTAAAATTGTACGCCCTTATGGATGCTTGGAGGCCGCTGTCGGGGCATCAGTGATCGGGAACAACAACGTGGCATTATCTGGTACGGGCGAAGGCGTGTGGAGCCCTCCAGCGGGTGATTCCACTCCCAGGGCAGATACCCTGGGAGAACTGTGAGCTGAGACAGGGCTCTTGGGAACAGCGGCCGTATCAGGAGGAAACGTGGTGAGCGTCCAGAATGGCGATCTGTCATGCGTCGGATCCTGGGACAGTCATGGGACGCAGCCGTGAAAAGCTGACCTTCCGGCCATCCACAGGCAGGAGGAAAGCCAGTGCGCAAGTTCCGGACAGCGGTTACCTCTAGGAGAGAGGGCGCACGGTGTCCCCAGCCGCTGGTGCCATGTAGCTTGTTAAGTTTGGAGGTGGGAAGCCGCGTGCTTGCTTTCCGCTCGTCTTCACACCTGTGCGTGTGTCAAGGGCAATGTCTAGCCTACACGTTCATGATGGAACGGATTCCGGTGGTGTTTATGCTCAGGCTTGTGTGTGAATCCAAGTGCAGACGCCTTCACGTGCACGCATGCGTACACCACGCCCTCACTCAGGCACGCTTACAGGGACAGGCCGGTGAGGCTGCTGTGGGGCCCCTGGGGAGTGTTCAAGGTGCTGCCGCAGGCTTTCAGTCCTGCCCATTACACGCCCCCCTGCCCCCTGCCCCCCCAGAATGGGTGCGTCTGATACAACACTGATACACCTTTTTATGCTGGGCCCCAGGAGAAAGGGCGGGGCCTCTGGGTGGGTGCTGATTCAGGTTCTGGGCCAGCAGTCCCATGAATTTTGTGACCCCACTGTTTGGAGACGACAGAGCTGGCCCAGTGTGTCTGCATGAGGCAGACACAGTCGGGGCGCCTGGGTGGCTCAGTGGGTTAAAGCCTCTGCCTTCGGCTCTGGGCATGATCCCAGGGTCCTGGGATCAAGCCCCGCATCAGGCTCTCTGCTCAGCAGGGAGCCTGCTTCCCTTCCTCTCTCTCTGCCTGCCTCTCTGCCTGCTTGTGATCTCTGTCTGTCAAATAAATAAATAAAATATTAAAAAAAATTACAGCCCAGCTGCCAGGCGTGTGGCCAGATTAGCCTTCCAGCACTTGGGAGGCTGGTCCCGAGTCTAGAGAAGAGAGCCACCGGTTCTTGTGGGCCTCTGTCCTCCAGGCCTCTCAAGAACATCTTGGTTTTCTTAGACGCTGTGGCAGCCAGCCTCCAAGATAGCCTTCACCCATCCTGGCTCCCGGATCCATGCCCTTGGACAGCCTCATCTCACACTAGCCAGGGTTGCTTCGCGTGACCAGCAGAATGGCAGAAATGACACACTGTGGATGACGTCCAACGTATTACTGCTCCCACCTTGTTCTCCCCTGGATCGCATGCTCTGGGAAGACGGCCGCCGTCTTGTGAGGTCACCGGAGCAGCCATCCGGAAAGGCCCACGTGTTGAAGAACCGGGGCCTCCCCCCAACAGCCCTGAGGGTGAGCCATCCTGGAGGGGCATCCTTCAGTCCCTGGCCAGCCCTCAGGAGAGACTGCAGCCTGGCCAACTGCTCGACCCCAGCATGGTGGGGGACCGTGAGCCAGAAGCACCCAGCTGAGCTTCTAGCACACTCCGAAGCACAGCTACGATGCAAGGCAAGGTGCTCATCGTGATTTCTACCCCTAGCTGTTGGGACGGTTTGCTATGCGACAGTACATAACTAGCACAGACACTCTTCCCATTGATTGAACCCTTGCTACATGCAGAATACTGCACATCCAGTCTGGTTTCCTTAGTGGACAGAATGGTCCCCACATCATAGATGAAGAGACTGAGGTTCAGAGAGGAACCGTGACTTATCAAAGTCCCACAGCCAGGCGGGGGTCAGAGCCATGCTTCAAGCCCAGATCTGTCCCCACCAAACCTCTGTCCCTTGAACTCTGCTTAACTTCACTCGTGTTGGAAGCAAAGGATGCTGCCGGTCTAGAGAGGCCACTGTGGGACGTCAGGCCCGGGTTTCTGTTGAGACGTCTCAGCGGCACAGAGAACTCCTTAGAGTGACAACTGCAAGAACAACTTGCATTTTTTTAAGTTGTTTCCCAGAGGTGCTGTAAGAAACAGCTGCAAACTTAGAGGTTTGGAGGAATGGAAATGTGTTCTCTCCCAGTCTGTGGGCCAGAGTCCGGGGGTCCTGGGAGATGGTCCTTCCCACCTCTTCCAGCTCCCGGGGATCCAGGCACCCCTGGGCTGTGGCTGTATCCTCTGTCCTCTCCTCCAACGTGTGGCCTTGTCTTATGGACCTTCTCCTCTTCTGCCTCTTTTAAGGACAGCGGGCATTGAATTTAGCACCCCCAACCCTCCAAGCCAGAAAGATCTCCTCTCCATCCTTACCTGAACGGCCTCGGAGAAGATCCGTATTCCAGATAAGGTCGCATTCTGAGGCTCTGAATGGGGAGGACACTAGTCAACCCACTACACATTTGTTCTGTGGTTTGTTGTTTGTAAAATGCCTGTATTTTCCAGTACACCTGCAAGATATGTTCTGTTATGATTATTTGTAACCAACACTCCTCAGACCAAGGCTCCAAGAGGCTCCGGGAGGTGGCCCAGGTCTCCCAGTCAGGCTTCTTGCCCCTGAGTCTGACCCCACGGCCACTCAGGTGAATTCAGGTGGCTTCCGCCCTCCCGGTCCACGCCGTGGCCGGACAGGGGTCCTGGCCATCCCTGGAGCTGTAGGAGCTCACGCGGCAGGTGGCTGCGGGTGGGCCTCTCCAGGTGGCCTCCAAGGCCATCAGAACCTGGTAATGATCGGGAGCCCCCCTTGCAGCGTTCCCTAATGGTCCATGAAAGGCAAGTTGGGACCTAATGATTACAGGGAAAGTTCAACTGGCTTCCCTTTGAAATACACAAAGTCTGCTCAGGTAATGGGCTGGGGCCTGAGCGTTTGAAGTGGCGGTCCTCCCAGGGAACATCTGGCAGGCTGCGCCACCCCAACTACAAACACGCCAGGCACAGCTGGCCCTCAAAGGCGGCCTGGGCCAAACATCGGGGCCAGGTTCTGCTTTTTTCTTTGGTTTTGACTCGCCCCAAACTCTAGGATGCTCGCTTCTGCCTTTCTTTGGTGGGTGGGTGGATGAGGGGAGTGGGGGGGGTCTTTCTTTTAATTTTTTTTCTGAGCCGAACTTCAGAGAATACAAACACCAAAGAACCAGGGCTGCCTCACTAATTCAGGATTAGCACCAAGCCAAGCAATTACCGTGGATTCTCACAACAGTTAAAAGCAAGTATCAGAGCCCTGTTGCGGGAGTCTGGGCAGAATTTTGGGGATCAGCAACCCCCCATTTTTTCTAGTCACCCATGCATTCAACAAACACTTATCAAGCACCTACTATGTTCCAGGTCATGTTTAACAGCAAGAGCAAAGGCCCTGGGGTAGAAAGAGCTTGGAGCATCAGATCTGTCCAAAAGGGCAGTAGGGCTGGAGGGTGGTGAGCAGGGGAAGCAGGTGAGACAGAGAGGCAGAGAACCCAGCAAGAGCCAGTCCTACAGGATGTGTGTGGACCTTGTGTGGAGTGCCACTGGAGTTTTGGGGGTAACAGAGTAACTTAGATTTTAAGTATCTAGTTTCTCAGCTGACATTCCCAAAAACACCATCAGACAGAGGCGCATCCGGCCCCGTGTCTGAGTCTTGCCTGCAACCCCAGCGCCCCGCCCTGGGCCGCACACACAGTGGGCCTCGTCACTCGTCAGCTGACCAGACTCGAGTCAAGTCCACTGCAAGGGAGCAAGGCACCAAGTGCGCTTGGTTATTTGGGGGACAGGATAAGGCTGGTTTGGGGAAGACGGGCCCTCTCCGGGAGAGCCCTTGGGGCTCCCCGCCGCAGCCCCAGTGGGAGGTCCAGCGCTCTGGTGGCTCCGAGGACACCCAGCACCGCAGGGAAGCCAGGGCTGGTGTGAGGGCTGAGGCCGGCCTGCCGTCCTCCCTTCTCTCCCTGCCCCCACCTACCTCCTAAGCGGGCACATGTCGGGCCCGCAGAGCCGTGAGTGCACGTGCGCTCTACGGCTGGTCCTCAGAGCAAGGTCGTTGGTCTTCCCTGGGGTACCTTCCCCCACTTTCCAAGGGTCCCTCCTCAGCTTCTGGGCCCTTGGGCAGGAAGGGACAGTGGCTGGGAGACGCGCAGGCCGCTCAGACAGGGGAGGGGACTCCCTACTCCCCACGGGCCTGGAAAGAGCGGCGGATGCTGAGCTGCCCGCCTCTCCGTTCCCCCGGGGAAGGGCCGGTAGGACTTTAGAGAGACCCAGACGCTTCCTCTTCTGTGTGTATCTGAAACGTTCCCTGGTTACAAAAGTTAGAAGTGGACATTTTAGAAATAACCTAGGATGCACGAGCGCATGCGCTCTCTCTCTCGCTCTCTCTCTCTCTCTCTCTCACACACACACACACACACACACACATGCCCCTTCCTTAATCCCATCACTGAGATAATCAGCAGGAGAAGTTTGGTGAGGATCCTTCCAGAATTTCCACCCGTAATCACACACATTTAAATGTTTCCAGCACTGGGTATTCAAACCGTTGCCAACCTGCCTTTCTGCATCGTGTTTCAGATCCCAGAACGTCAACTGTTATTTACCGGCCCCTCCCACGGCCACTGGCGGATCTCCTGCTTCACATGTGACGGGTCCTGTTGTGGGAAATGCCCGTAACATAAGAATTCCCACTTTTTTTTTTTTTTAGATTTTATTTATTTATTTGACAGTCAGAGATCACAAGTAGGCAGAGAGGCAGACAGAGAGAGAGGAAGGGAAGCAGGCTCCGTGCCGAGCAGAGAGCCCGATGCGGGGCTCGATCCCAGGACCCTGAGATCATGACCTGAGCCGAAGGCAGAGGCTTTAACCCACTGAGCCATCCTGGCGCCCCCCCCTTTTTTTTCAAAGATTTTATAAGATTTCCCACTTTTAACGGTTTTAACGTGCACAGTTTAGAAGAGTTAGCACGTTCTGTGTCGCGCGGCCATCACCGCCATCTAAGTCCAGGACACGTTCATCCCCCAAAGGGATGGATAGTCCTGCCCCATCCACAGCAGCCTCCGTGCCCCGGCGGTCTGTGCGTTGGGCTGACCGGGTCCAGACACGTCCTGCGAACGGAGTCGCGCAGAATGCGGCCTCCCGTGTGGTCCCTCCCGCTGCGTGGGTGTCTTTGGGGCTTCTCCACGGTGTAGCAGGTGTCGGGCCCCCATTCTTGTGTACAGCTGAGCGATGGTCCATCGTGTGGACGGGCCCCGGGGCCCCTGTTACTCACCGCTCGTCGCCTGGGCATCCGGGCTGTGTCCGGCCCTAGACTGCTGTGCCTCATGCCGCTCTGAACGTCGTGTACAGGCTTCTGCGAGCACATCGGTCGCCAGCCTTGCGGGCACGTCTCCGGAGTGGAGTAGCGGGGGTCTGCGGAAACCCCCGTGTCGGCTCCTGAGGGGCGGCCTCTCCCGGCAGCGGCTGCAGGTGCGCCGTCCCACCAGCGCGGGCACCCGCTTGGGCGCACGGCCCTCCGGCAAAAGGCCAGGAGGCTGAGCGTGGGCTTGGGGTGCGGCGCGAACACGGCCCCATGGGTCGCCGCAGGGGCTGTTCCCTCTCCCGCTCGGTGCCTGCTGGGCCCTCGCGGGGTGACGGGCACCTGCGGGTTGAGGAGGACACTCCGGGCGCTGGGCACATCCTGCCCGTCTCGGGGACTTGGTCTCAGCCTGTGGGGCGGGAGCGGGCCCTGGCGCCTCCAGAGGCTGTTTTCAGAGTCAGTGCTAGTTTGGGGAGAATTTGGTGGCTCAAGGGTGCAGGTCTGAGGGCTGGAGGCCGGGAGGCTGGCCTTGGCAGGGCCCCCCCAAGAAAGGGGGTGAAGGTAGGAGTCGGGGCAGGGCTCTCAGTGCACAGACTCGGGTTGTGCAAAGCCTGGTCACGCCCAGAGCCACCCAGAGCTGTCTTTCCTTCTAAAGTGTGGACGCTGAGAGCTGGGAAGGGTCCCCAGCCCTCTGCGTGGCTGAGTGAGGGCTGAGGCAAGACGTGGGGGCCAAGGGCTGGGAGCCAGAGGCAGAGAGACAAAGAAGGGAAGTCCCCCAGAGGAACTGGGCTCCTTCTGGGTAGAAGGATGCTTCGAGCAGGCTAACGTCTCCGCCTTGATGGGACAGGGGCAGGTCCCGGGTCTGAGTTTGGGTAGGGGGGCGGTGCTCAAGGGACACAACTTCGGAGGAGCCAGGGTGAGAGAACACGCGTGCCGGAGGGCCCGTCGGGGTTCCTGAGCACCCGGGGACCAGGCCACGGAGGCCAGAGGTCACCCTCTGTGCGGGGCAAGGAAGGCTCCCCAGAGGTGGGCCTTGCGGGATGAGGAGGGATAGGAGGGAGGAGAGAAGGGGGACATCTGGGCCAGAGAAGAGAGGGCAGCGGTGTGGAGGTGGCCCTGGGTGGGGACAGAGAGGGCCCTGAGAAGACGGGTCTAAGGCAGGTTTCCAGCCGCACCTGCCCCCGAGCTGTGCCTTGTTTTGCCCTGAGAGCAGCCGCTGGGGAAGGCTACCTGCCCACGGGGGGGCCCAGTGAGGCCCAGTAAGGGGACGGGACAGAGAGACCCTGCCCGCGCCCAGCCCTGGGGGCTATGGGGGCCCAGCGTGGCCCCAGAGCAGGCCAGGTGGGCGTTAGGGGCCAAACAACCCTGGCCCCCTCCTCCCTCCGGCTCGCACGGCTCTGCACTCGCGCTTGGGCCGAGAAGGTTCCTGGCAGACACACTTTGTACTCCGGCGGGAAGCTTTTATCTGCAGCCCTCGGAGGCCCTCGCCAGCTTAATTCAGGCTCCCAGCCTCCTAAGTGCTGTTTTGAAGCTGGACGGCGTACAGAACAGAGGGATTAAGTGATTCGTCCGAGACCGCACAGCAGAGCTGGGCAGACCCCCTCCCCGGGGTCAGGTACGTTCCTGGCCTCTGCCTGCCTCCTCCTCTCTCCTCTTGTCGGGGCTTGTCCTGCTGGGCCCCGAGTGGTCAGCTGATGGCCTGAGGTCCTTGGAAATCCACGCTGGGCCCTGCTTGCCAGCAGCCGGCCCACGGGCGAGCCGGGCAGGGGACCTTTCCGGGATGTGGTGGCCGAAGGCGAGGGTGGATCTTTGGGTCTGGAATCTGCACCCACAGGGCCTGTGGGGCCCCGCAGGGTGGCTGCCGGCTTAGGACCTCGGCGCTGGGCCCCGGCAGGGCTGAGGGGGCCGGGCAGAGATGCCTGACTGTGGGGAGGGGGTGAGATTGGCACCGGTCCTGCTGGGAAATTCCTTACGTTCTTTCTTTGGGTCCATGAGCTCATGAGCAAGGCGGGTGGGTGCATTTCATAAACCGGAAAATAAGTCATTCATTGAAAAGGAGAAAAACAAACGGGTTTCCGATCTGAAGGCTCAGTGGTCATCAAAGTCAAGGACAGGGAGGCGGCCTTGCGCTCCCCATGAGCTGGGACAGCATGGTGTCTGCAGAGAACTCGCTCCCCACACTGCCCGCCCACCTCTCCCATCTCCCTGCCCTCCTCCCGTCCCAGGCACCAGCCCGCTGCTGGGCGATTTCAGGACCCCTGCTGGCCTCTCCTTCTTGTCCCACCACAGCCCGTTCTCAGCCCAACAAACCGGGGTGACCCTCTCCTTGCAAGCCATCTCGGGCTCCTCCTGGGCTCCGACTGACCCGCGGCTCCCACCCCCCTCCCATGAAAAGCCTGTGCCTGCATGGCCTGTCTGCGGTCTCACCTGCCACTATAGCCTCTGGCCTCCGTCCCACTATGCCCTCTGCCTGGCCCCGACCCGAGGTCCACCTGCCGGCGGTAGTGCCTGCCACAGCGTGGGCACCGAGAAATGTTCGCTCATTCTTGAGTGCCCACTGCCCCTCTGGGCTGAGAGCTGAGTGGGCACCTGAAGGAAGACCGGACGGTGCCCGGGGTCGGGGGGAATGAGAGTTCCTCAATGTGTCCCATCTCCAGAGTCTGATTTGGGACAGTTTACTCAGAATCACGAACCAGCAACGTCCCCAGGGAAGAAACCAAGAGCCCGGGTTTGAGCCAGACCCTGAACATACCCCAGGGCAGACAGGATAGGGCAGAACCTGGTCCTCAGGGCAAGAGTGGGTGATCGGCTGACCCGCCGGGGGGACTGGAGGCTGGTGGCCCAGCCAGAAAGATGGAGATTCCAGAAGGTGAGGGGGCAGGGGCAGGAGCTGGCCAGGCTTTTGAGCAAAGTTGCCCTACGGCTGTGCCTGGCGGGTCCCAGGGGAAGGGGAGGAGAGAGGTGGAGGCCAGCCGCAAGGGCACCGCTGCTCTTCCCACAGCACCAGACGTCTGGGGTCCCGGGGGACTCAAGAATCATGAGTTTTTCTCATGGCACAGGGAGCGGTAACACCGTTTCTGCACAGTGTCTGGGTCAGGAACCCCCCAAAACGGGACTCCAATAGGTAGGTTGAACCCCAAAACCCAAAGCCTACCTGGGCCTTACCCTTCTTTTTTTTTTTTTTTTTAAAGATTTTATTTATTTATTTGACAGACAGATCACAAGTAGGCAGAGAGGCAGGCAGAGAGAGAGGAGGAAGCAGGCTCCCTGCTGAGCAGAGAGCCCGATGCAGGGCTCGATACCAGGACGCCGGGATCATGACCCGAGCCGAAAGCAGAGGCTTTAACCCACTGAGCCACCCAGGTGCCCCCTGGGCCTTACCCTTCTGTCCTGGCCTTTTTTTTTTTTTAATTTATTTGACAGAGAGAGACACACAAAGAGAGGGGACACAAGCAGAGGGAGCAGGAGAGGGAGAAGCAGGCTCCCCACCAAGCAGGGAGCCCGATGCGGGGCTCGATCCCGGGACCCCAAGACCATGACCCTAGCCCAAGGCAGACACTCAACGACTAAGCCACTCAGGTACCCCCCACCCCGGTCTTGAGGGTCATAGTCCTTCCATAAGAGCTGTCTCGAGTGTGGAAGGGTCCCCAAGGCTCCAGGGAAAAGAGCTGGGAATTAAGGGTTGCCCGATGCAGCAAGTAAAAACAAGATGCCCAATTAAATTTGAATTTCAGACAGATACCGAATAATTTACTAAAAGTATATCCCAAGTTCAGCAAGCTGTGCGATCTTTGGGATATACTTATGCTAAAAAAGGTATTTGTTGTGTATTTGAAACTCAAGTTTAACTGGGCATCCTGGATGTTATCTGATAATTCTTGAGGATTTGGTACCCGAGCCTCCTGGGGACACCCGTGTGTGTCCCCGGAGAGGACCTGGTATACAACCCAAGCCATGAGCGAGCATCAGGCTAAGTCCATCTGGGCTCAAGAATGAGCAGCCATCACTGGGCGTACTCACGGTGTGGACCAAGATCTAGTGCAGCCCGGAGTGGAGGCAGGGACTGCTGCAGTCTGGAGACCCAGTGGCCCACTGGGTGACAGTCCCAGGGGAGAGGGGCCATCGCCCCAGACCCACGAGCCCGGCGACTCCCCTCTCTCTCTCTCCCTCAGTGGCTTCAGGTCCCTCTGTCCCCCCTGCTCCTTCTGACCTTCCTAGGGGAACCCCAGCACTGGAGACCAGATGGATGTTTGCACATGAATAGATGGAGATTTCCTGAGGCCATGTTGCTCCCAAAAATGCACATTTCTCACCAAAAGGCTCCAAGTGGGGCACCACAGACTCCAGCCAGCAGCCGGGATGACCCTGCCCACCAGGTGTGAAGGCAGCTGGGCCCTCCTGGGGACACCCCAGCTCTGACCTGGATGGACCACGCCATTCCAGGGTGCGGGGGCCCTGCTGGGAGCCAGGACCAGAATGTCCCCAAGGTCGCCAGAGGCTGCAGAGCAGACAGGGCCACTATCCCAGATGAGAGTTGCCTGCGAGCAGATCTGCAGGGATGTGGGAGGCCTCTCTGTGCTCACTTCTTCACTCAACGTTGTCCCCTGCCGCTAGACGCTCTTCCAGACACCGGGACTGCGGTGGTGAAGGAGACGCAGGAGGTGGGCCCAGACCTGCTCTCATGGGGCTCCAAGTCTGGGGGGGGACCCACAATAGACATGAATTCGATGGTTTGGGTTGCTGATAGGGCTTGGGAAGGCGCTAAGGCAGGGGCGGTGGGAAGGAGCTTTAGCTGGGATCAGGGAGGAGGCTTTTGGTGGCAGGGGAGCCCATCTGTGAAGATCTGGGGCCAGAACACTCCAGGCTGAGTGAGCAGGTGCAAAGGTCCTGGGGCCGGTTGGTACAGCCTGGTGTAAGGCAAGGACAGGCAGGGTGGGAGGCGGGGCTGGGAACGCAGCAGGGACCTGGTGGGCTGGATGAAGAGAGCTGTGGTTTTTACCCCCAAACCCCCTCACCCCCACCCCGACCAGCGTACGTCTCTGCTCTGATCGCATACAGTGCCCATGCCCGGGCTTGCCCCTCTCCGTCTGCCATGTCTCCATGTCCAGGGCCACGGCACTGGATGGCGCCAGCCAGCGGCTCTTCCCCTCTTCCATCGGGAGCCCGGGAGGCTGGCTGAGGTGGGGGTGGGCTTCTCCTTCTGTCTGTGCCCCCCAGGAGATGTGTCCAAGTTCTAACCCCCACAAGGTCCCCGCGTATGTGAATTTATTTGGAAGAAAGTTCCGTGCAGATGTACTTGCAGTACAGATCTTGAGGTGAGATCATCTTGCGTTTAGAGGGGGCCCCAGATCTAATGGCAGGTGTCCTCGTGAGAGAAGAGAAGGAGAAGCAGAAGCAGAGATGACACAGGGAAGGCCCGAGAAGACGGAGGCAGAGGACGGCAGAGACTGGAAGGGCACGGCCACCCCTAGAAGCTGGAAGGGCAGGAAGGAGCCTCCCCCAGGGCCTCCGGAAGGAGCACAGCCCTGCCCACACCTTGATCTCAGACTTCTGGCCTCCAGGTGGGGAGAGAATCACCTTCTATTGTTTTAGGCCACCGAGCGTGTGGTCATTTGTCACAGCTGCCCCAGGACACTTGTACAAAACACCCTTTGACTTCTTTGACTTGCTCCGTGGAGAGGAGGCCCAGACACCTGTGAACTTCCTTATCTCTCCAGCCTGGAGAGTCTCTTATGCCTCTCAGTGGGGAGAAGGGGTTTAAGGAGAACCCGGGGTTAAAGCAATTTGGTGCCCCTCCACACACCGGCCGGCAAACTCTCTCCTTTATCCTGACTTTCCTCACCTGTGAAATGAGGCGACCACCTCATTGGGTTTTGGGGCTTTGCTGTAAGACCCAAGAGCAAGGACCTCAGCAAAAGGGGAGCCCCAGGCCTAGCCCAGGCTCTGCCCAGAGCACCCCAGAGCCCTCCAGGGCCTCCTAGGGCCCCAGAACCCCCAGAGCCTCCTAGAGTTCCCTAGAGCCCCTCAGAGCTCCCTGCAGCCCCCTAGAGCCTCCTGGAGTTCCCTAGAGCTCCTCAGAACCTTCTACAGTACCCAGAGCTCCCCAGAGCACCCTAGAGACCCTCAGAGTCCCCCAGGGCCCTCAGAACTTCCTAGAGACCCCAAAGCCTCCTAGAGCTCCCTAGAGCCCCTTGGAGCCTCCTAGAGTCCTCCAGAGACCCCCCCCCCAGACCTCTAGAGCCCTCCAGAGCCCTTGGTACCCCCCAGAGCTCTGGAGACACTGGGCTCCAGAAGGTGACTGGGGCCTGTTTGGAGCCATTAACATATGCTGGTGACAGTCTCATCTCTAATCACATTAGCTCTGAAGTACAAATCAGGCCAGCCCTGGGGCTGGTTTCAAAGGGTCAGGGGGGCTTGGCAGGCTCTGGGCTTTTCTCCAGGTACTGTTTGCTCCCCTCTGGAAACCCCCAACTCCCGGGGCTGGTGTCAAAGAGCTGGGAAGAGGCCAGGGGCCTCCCTGGGAGGTGTGAGTGTGTCTGGGGAGGCAGGGACCAGCGGGGCTGGTCCGTCCCCACACCTTGCTCTGGGCTCACCTTGCCCTCTGTACAGATGCCTGTGCCTTCCTCCTCCCCCGGGGCCCGCTCGATGACTGTCAGACACGGCCTCTCGCATGGGCTGGCTGTGGGGACAGGGGCAGGGAATAACAGGCCACGCGGCCCAGCCCCCGCCGGCCAGCCTGGGCTCCTTCCAGTGAGGGCCACGGGGGTCCCTGTGCCTCTGCTCCCTTGCTGTCCCACTGAAGGCAGCGGGCCATCTGGCCGAGCCCAGATCTGCCTGGGACCAATTTAGCAGCCGGCAGTCTTTTTCTTTTTCTTTTTCTTTTTTCTTTTTTTCCAAAGGTAGAAATTATAAAATTCATCATTGCTCACTTATCCCCTTATTACACCATAATTTTCCTGAGGGGCGGGGTGGTGGCCAGGTCCGTGATCCACCCCTGAGAACATTGCGGGGAAGCAGGGCCACCTGCTACAGCCTGTGTCCGGAGCACGGCGGCGTCTCGGAGTCCCGTCCTTTACGTCTTTGCTGACTTTGGGGTCCACTTCCGCGTTTCCCAAAGTGCGGGCCACGGACACCTGCCGGTTTCGGAAACGGTTGCAGGCAAGTCACGGACACTGAGCAGAGTCACGCTAAGGAAGACCGGGGTGCGGAGTCTGCCTGTCCTTTTGGACCGGAGAACACCCCGCACGCCTTTCCAGGACCCGCCAGTCCGCCCCGTTCGACCCGGGGAGAGAGACCAAGACAGCCCCACCCAGCACTTAATCAGGATCTCACTTAATCTGATCTGCGTCTCTGTCCCACTTATCAATGTGAAGGGACAGCAGTGTCGCGGCGGATGACCGGAGACCGGGTTTCCTTCACATCAAAGTTGGGTCCATGCAAAAAGCGACGAGCATCAGTCGGGCGATTCCTCCTGCTCCCTTGAAGCACGTTTCTTCCGCCTCCAAGAGCCGTCCCGAGCCACACGCGACAACTTCTAGTCCGGCCACCGCTAGACGTTCAGATGTCGTGTTTTTGTTGTCGTTTATGCAACAGGCTCCCACTGAGGGTCCCCTGTGTGCCCTGCCCGCCCGCTGGGGTGCGGCACTGTCCCAGACAGGCAAGGCCTGAGCCACAGAGCAGCGCACTTAGCTAAGAGGGGGCAGCTAAGAGGGGACAGACCCTAAATATGCAAAAAGAAATGAATACAGTCATTTCAGACTACGCAGTTGCCCCAAGGGGAGAGGAACAGGGAGGGCCGGCTTACCCCGGGAGGTCTGTGAAGGAGCTGGAGCCCAGAGCGAGCTCATGGGAAGAAGAGCTGGCCCCCAGAGGGCGGACAGGGGAGTGTGCAAAGGCCCGGGGGCAGGACCCAAGGAAGGCAGGGAAATGGAGTAGCTGGAGGAAATTTCTTCTGGGTGGTCCTGCGGACGGAAGACTCAGCCATCATCCTTCAAAAAAAAAATCCATCTACTGAACATTTAAAACTCACTGAATGGTGGAGGGTCGCTGACAGCCCAGCAGCACCTGCCCGAGGGAAGGGGCCAACCGTCCCCTCTTCAGACTCCAGGGACAGTCTCTGTGCTTCTTGGGACCGGAATAATTCAATCTGCATGTGGGCCCCCCCACCCCCGGTCCTCAGGGCTTAGAAGGGACCGTGCGCCGTGTGCCATCTGGGAGACCCTCGGAGGCTATGCTGGCTTTTGAGGCTGGAGTTCCATCAGGGCGCAAGGAAAGCCTGGATTCTGCCCAAAGCCTCCCAGAGAAGCCAGCCCTGCTCTCCACCAGGGGTCCGCGCTCCCCTCCCAACAGTGAGGAGACACACGCCCTCCTGCCCAGCGTGCCTTGCACGGGCCGTGGCCCCGGGAACGAGTGGGCTGCGGAGAGAGCGGGGGGGGGGCGGGTATGCCCCACCGGATCTGCTCCCTCACATCCCCTGCCCTAGAACCGACTCCCCCGAAACCTCGTGCGGAAGGCAACAACCATCCTCCTGGGCTAACAGAGTCTGTTGTTGGACGGACACAACAGAGTAGCTCGTTCTGCTGCAAGGTACCCCGAGTCTCAGTTCGAGGAAGACGAGGGGCTGGAGGTTTCTTTCCTTGTCCTCGGCCTGGTCTGGGACGGCAGGAACTGCAGGCACAGCAGGACTGTCGCTGGACAGTGGGGAGGACGGGCCCTGACACGGTAGCCCCAGGCTGCAGGCACAAGGGGTCCCGTGACCAAGACAGAGGCTGGGCGGCCTCTCACGACCCGGGCTCGGAAGGCATCCAGGGCACTTGTGCTGGGGCTGGGGGGAGCAGTCAGAAGGGGAGGGACGCTCAATGGAAGGAAAGTGGAAGGCGTCACGGCCATTCGAAAACCGCCAGAAGCCTACATCTACCATTTTCTATTTTATCCAAGAGTCCGGCCACTTGGACCGAAGGAGCCACGGGCCAGCAGGACGCCCTGGGGTTCAGCTCCCTGTCCACCCAGAGACCCCGCCGTCTTTGCCCTTTGTGTGTATTAAGAAGGTAGGATCCGAGGGCAGAGCGTCCTGCTGGCCCCAGCAGGGGAGCTGGTTTTAGGTGGGACCTGAGTGGCATTAAATCACAGAGAATGTCACCCGTGAGGTGGTCCCTTGAGGCCAGGCTCATTAGGAGGAGAAAGTTTCTGTTTGGTGATAGTGAGCCCTTAACACATCTCTAACACTTGCAAATCTCCCTTTACAAAAAAAGGGGGGGGGGAAGGAGTGAGCCCAGGCTCCCGGCCTCCAGCAGCTGCTGAAGCTTGCATTTTGTGTCTGTTCTCCTGGGCGACCTCCAGTGCCTGGCAAGGGACCCCGTTTTTCCATGTAAGCTGGTGCTGTAGGGTTTAAAAACGAAATCATTTAAATAAGGAAGGGACTGGCAGTGACGATAATGAGGTCAACGAAAAGGACACGTGGTGTGTAGGTAGGGGTTAAAGTCAGGCCGGTAGAACCCAGAGGCCCGATGAAACAGTGTCCCGTGGGGCTGGGAGTCCGGAGCCCCTGGTGGCCTTGGGGCACGTGAGGTTTGGGGAGCACTACCTCCTCTCCCTTAGCCCCCCAACAACCTGCGGGAAGGGCTTACAAGTACGATTTCCATCCTGCGGTTGAAGGAACGGGACTCGGCGGGGTTCAATCTCAAAACTCACCCCAGACCCAGGCCTTCCCCCCAGCAGCTGCCAGCCTAGAGCCCCCCAGCTGGACAGTCCAGGGGCTGACAACACAGAGGGACATTTCAGGAGCCATGTGGGGGAGCCCCCGAGAGCTACTGCCCAGGCCAGAGGGGCAGAGGTGAGATCGGGGCTTAGGATCCAGAGTGCTGACCTGACTGACCACTGCGGTCCGGGCTGACCCCACGGTACAATCCTGAAACTCGTCAGGTTATCTGGTCAACCCCATGTGTGTGCGTGTGCGTGTACATGTCATTGTGCGGGGGAGGGGGCAGGGAGGAGAGGTTGCAGGTCACCTCTGGCAGAGAACTTCCCAAGGCACCCTGGCCTCTGCCCGGGGGCACCAAGGAGTCACCCACACGGGGGACAAGACCGGCGAGGAGCACCTCCGCCTCATCCCAGGGGACATCTCAGTCTGTCCCCACCTACAGGAGAACACAGCTCACTACGAAACACACGGACTGCAGAGAAACAGAGGCTTGGGAGTGAGCAAACCACCTGTCATTTAAAAAACAAGGGCCCTAATGCAGCACCACATACAGAATTAAATTCAGAACGGGTCAAACCAAGACTTCAATGTAAGGCCTGAAACGGTAAAGCTCTTGCAGGAGAACGTAGGGCAGAAGCTTCACGATGTTGGACTTGGCAAGGATTTCTTGGATACGGCACCAAAGGCACAGACCACTCAAGAGAAGAGACAAACTGAACATCGTGAGAAGTTTAAAATTCCACGCATGAAAAGACAGAGTAGAGTCACCCCCAGAATGGGAGAAAATGTTTGCACGTCGTGTATCTAGTAAGAGATCGATACCCAGAACACACAGAGAACTGAAACCCTAAAACAAGCTCATTAAAAACCAGGCAAAGGACCTGAACAGACACTTCTCCAAAGATGGCAGAGAAATAAAAGGCCAATAAGCAAATGAAAAGGTGCTCCACACCGCTAATCCTCAGGGAAACGCAAATCAGCACCACAATGAGATCCCACACCCATCGGGTGGGGGCTGCGGTCCAGGAGGCGAGATGGAAAGAACTGGCGAGGATGTGGGGACGTTGCAGCCCTGCGCCCTGTCCCCTGTCGGTGGGGAGGGAAGACGGAGTCGCGCCGGGGAAGACGCTATGGGACGGTTCCTGCAAAAGTTACAACTAGGATTACGCCGGGATCCCGCAACTCTGCTTCTGGGGCTTATCCCCGGAAGGATTAAAAGCAGGATCCCCAAGAGATGTGTGCACACGCATGTTCACGGCAGCCTTGTTCACAATTGCTAGAAGGCGGAAGCCACCCGCGTGTCCCTTGGTGCTGGAATGTGTAAGCCGAATGGGCTTGGCCCCCACGACAGGACGTCATCCCGGAGCCTTCAGAAGGGAGGCTGCTGTGGCGAGAACCTGCTGCACCACGGCGGGGCCTTGACGTTGTGCTGAGTGCCCCACGCCGGACAGACACCAAAGGACCAATCCTGTGGGATTCCCCAGAGTCGTCAGGTTCATAGAGACATAGAGACGGGAAGTAGGGCGGTGGGTGGCAAGGGCTGGGGGAGGGGGACAGAGTTTCGGTTTAAAAGATGAAAAAGTGGTGCCGATGGGTGCTGGTGACGGCGGCACAACAGAGGGAACGTGTTAACAATAGCCCCGAACTCTTCTGCTTAAAAATGGTTCGGATGGGGGAGGGGAGGCGCCTGGGTGGCTCAGTCGGCTCAGCGTCTGCCTTTGGCTCAGGTCATGATCTCGGGGTCCTGGGATCGAGCCCCACATCGGGCTCCCTGCTGAGCTGGGAGTCTGCTTCTCCCCGTCTCTGCCCGCCACTCCCCCAGCTCCAGCATCGTTGCTCTCTCTCTCAAATGAAACAAGTGAAATATTTTTTTGAAAAAATAGAAGATGGTAGGCTTTAAAAAAATTATTTGTTTATTTGAGAGTGAGCACGAACGAGGTGGGGAGGCCTGGGGGAAAAGGAAGAGAGAGAAGGAAACGCAGACTCCCTGAGGCGGGGCTCGATCCCAGGACCCTGAGACCGCGACCGCGCCGAAGACGACGCTCCACCGACTGAGCTGCCCGGAACTGGTAGCCTTATGTTTTCTTTTACAATAAAAATAAAGAGGAGGGGCTCACGGCAAGCAGGTGAGTGAGGAAGCTGGTTCTGAATAAGATCTTTGTTCTTTACTCTGATTGGCTTTATTAGCGATTCTCGGATCCCGCAGCAACCTGCCGCGCGTGTAGACGGGCACTCCCTGGGTGCGGTCTAAGCCAGCAGACACCGACTCCGGGAAGTTCTCCTTCCGTGAGCCCCGCCGCCTGCTCCTTGACCGGTGGGCTCCTGCTCCTGGTCTCCCAGTCAGTGGGGGCTGGTGTGTGACCTTGACCCTTGGAGAACATGCGGTGAACTTCGAAAGCCTTGATGGCAGGACAGACTTCTCAGCTGTGCCTGTGTGAGCACCTGGTAGGACCCAGGCCAGTGCTGGGTCTTGGGGAACCCGGGAACCCGGGAACCCTGCGCAAACCCTGCCGGCTCCAAGCAAGGAATGACTAACTCATGACTCCTTGGATAACCCCGGAGAGTTAGGAAGAACTCCTGGGTGTGGCGGATGCCGGTGGCCCCCACCCAGATCCCCTGGCCAGGGGCCTTCATCCCCCAGCGGCTAATGGCCAGGTCCCCGTGCTCTACCCCTCACCTTTCCTGGAAAGAAGCCGCCTGGCCTGGAAGTGCCTGGAAGGATCCGCTGTCCCCTCGGGGCAGCTTGCGGGCAGGGCCTGACGGCTAAGGCAGGGACCCCAGGCTTTCAGGTGGCACGGCCCTGGCATCCCGCTCACACCCCAGACCCTGCTGCAATCACATCGTTTCCCTTTCTCCAGGCCCTGCCCTGATGCCCTCATTTTACAGGTTTTTTGCCCCCCAGAGCTCTTCCCTTGGTAACCCTCTTGCTTAGGAATCCCCATCTCAGGCTTGGCTTCTGGGGAGTTGACCAAAGGCACCAGGGAGCCTGTGATGGGAAGACGAGGCTGTTTGGGATGGGGCGGGCGGGGGGGGGGGGGGAGGGTGACCAGAACAGTGTCTGCCGAATGGCCAGACTAGCTAACCTGAGTCAGGGCCTCAGGTAGGTACCTCAGGCTCTCGACCTTCCAAAAAATCGACACGGGTTCATTCTTCGGTCCTTATGGCTGATGACCTTTGAGTTGTGATTTCAACCTGGTGTCCTGGGTGGATTAGTGCACCCTCACCCCTCCCCCCAAACTCATGTCCCCCCAGAATCTGGGAATGGAGAAGTTCTGAAATAGGGTCTTTGCAAACGTAATTATCGGGTCCTAGTGGCTTAGGGTGGGCCCTAAACCCAGTACCGTGGTCCCTGTAAGATGAGGGAACTTCAGAGACACAGGGAGGCCATGGGATGTAGAGACAGAAAAACAGATTTGAGAGCCAATGAGATTTTAGAGCCAGTCCACGCAGGGAGAGACCTTGGGTGGTGGGAGCAGGGGAGGGCGACCCTGGGGTCCGCCTGTGTTTCAGGACAGGAGGATGGATTTGGATATTCCAGGGTGTGGACACGGGGAGGCTGAGGCTCCCAGCGGGGAGGGGGCGTCCCAATGTCCAGCAAGCATGTCTGAGATCCTGGGTCTCTGGTGGCCTAGTCGCTCCCCCATGCCGGCCAATGCGGGGCCTTGGCCCTGGGAAGCTGCTCTCCCCGCCCCCGCCCACGACAGGCCTAAGAACAATTAGAAAGTACTGCGGGTGACCACGGGACCGGGAGCGGGGGAGGCCCGACCCCTCCCACTTCAGGCAGGCGTGAACCAGTGCCGTCTGCACGGAGGAGGAGGAATCCTGAGCGTGGCCCAGCCTTCGGAGGAGCCCGGCACGCCCACGGGAGGGCCCCTGCTCGCAGGACTCCCGCACACAGTAAAACGGATTGGGATTGGGACATTAAGACTGTAACGACCGTCTCCCTTAGGAGATTAAGGATAACAAAAGGCAGCCGTTAGTGTTTGTTGTGCTCAGAGCAGTCACGGGGCTGGTCCAAGGTCACCCAGCTGGGAGGCAGTGGGCCTGAGGCTGGGTCCCTGAGGAGGGCAGGTGTGAGCCACACAGGCCACGGAAGGTAGGCCAGAGCCTCCTTTTGTCCTCAGCGTCTTTGCTTGTGGTCACAGGCCCCCGTCCCACAGCCCTTCCTGCCACCCCGCCATCGACTCTCCCACGGGGCTATGTCCTGCTCGGTCCCCACGACCAGCCTCTCTGGCCTCCCCACCCCTCCCAGCGCTCCAGCCACAGGGGACTCCCACATCCTGGCACTGCCCACCCTCCCACCCCCACCCCAGACTCCCGCTCAGTACTTTGGCCCTGGCTGTCCCCTCGGCTGGGAATGCTTCCCCCAGAATGGCTTCCTCCCTCCGCACCTTCGAGTCTTGGCTCAAAACCGCTTCGAAGCGAGGCCACGGTGGGCCACCTGCCTCCCCGCCTGACCCTCTTTCCCTTTACCTTGCCAGATGCCTCCCGGCCTCCCGTACGGGCCGCCTCCCTCACTGTGAGGGGCGCCCGGTGTGGCCCAGGACCGTCCCTCTCCTCACTCGCATACCCCAAGCTCTGCGCACAGCACCCGGCACGTAGCAGGCGCGCAGCAGATACGCGTTCCTCGAGCGAGCCCTCGCCGTCCGCCTCCGGGCCCCTTTGTACTCTGGAAGCCCCGTCCAGCTGTGGGATTCTGCCCGGGCCTGGCAGGCTTTCGTCCCAGCAGCCGGACGAAGCCTTCCGTGTCGGGCCGGAGACTTTCTGGGGACCAAGGGAGACAGAGGAGATCAGCGAAGCCCCGACGTCCGTCAGCGCTCCAGTCCTCACCGCCCCCTGCCCCCCACCCCACAAGAAATGTAAGCGTCCTTATTAGCTTCTCTCGGGCTGCAGAGACAGAGCACACTGGGCGCCTTGACACAACGGGAACGTAGGTGTCCCCTTTCTGGAGGCTGGGAAGCCCCACATCCTCTGAGGCCGTGAGGGTGAACCTGCTCTGGGCCGTGCTCCTGGTTGCTGGCGGTTTTCGGTGTTCTCTAGCGTTCCTCCGCTCGTGGGGACGGCACCCCAGCCTCCTCCCTCTCGGGACCTTCTCCCTGTACGTGAACTTTCTAGAAGTACCCCAGCCCATGGATTGTAGCCACCCTAATGACCTCACTTTAACGGAGTTACCTCTTTAAAGACTCTATTTCAAATAAACAAGCTCATATTCGGGGGACTAGGGGCTCCAAAATTTCAACCCGAAACACAGCCTGCCCATTTCTTGGGCACATCTCTGTCACGGGCATCGAAGGGAAGGGAAGGAGAAAGCCACGTCTTGGACAGCAGAACAGGTACAATCGAAAATCCTGAAGCCCTGATTGCCTTTTTGGGGTCTATGTGTCATGTGACAGACCTGTTCTGTTGGGGGGAGAGAAATCCACATTCTAGACCTCTTAGGCTTAGGGTTTTTTTGTTTGTTTTTACTGCAGTCCACACCATCTGTATCACATCCCAGGAGAGACTAGTTACACACCCGTGTTCACGAACTCATCCACGCCCTTCCTGGGACTGGCACGTTCTGGCAATTCCTGGGCAGTCCGCCCCGAGCCTTGGTGGGGATGGTGTGCATCGGCCCCACCATGGAACACACTGCAGGATTCAGAGTCCTCGCGAGTTCTGTGACGCTCCCACCCCACTGGGCTCCCGTCCTCAAGGCCACATTTGTGCGGACACAGCTGGCGAAAATCCGTCTCCCCCCACCCGAAGCCGGGCAAGACTGAGGCCTCAAATAGACACCGGGAGGCGGGAGGGAGCCAGAGCTCGGCATTTCCAGGCAGGTTTTAATCGTTTTCAGTACCTTCCCTGGTTCTTTACATCAAGTCCAACAGGGTTCTTTTTGAACATGACAAGTGTTTCCATTTATTCGGGTGAGGTCCGTGTGCACAGCACATACATCGCAACAGGGGTCACTACCTGTATAAAACTACAGATTCTGCAAACGGCGGGAAGTACAGAAACCTGAAATCCCACCACAGCAACACAAACACTTTGCAGTATTTCAAGAGGTCCGATGACATCGCTATATGCTTCCCACGTGACTCGCTGACGAGCCACAAGCGGCCCAGGGCGACCACGTCCTGCACTTAAGACGTCTTAACTCCCGACCACCGGACGGGGCCCCGAGACTAGACTCCGTGCCATCGTCCCAGGCAGCTAAGACTTAGATACGGGGTGAGTTCTCGAAACCCCGACAGGCCACGCGCTCCGGCCCCGCCCCCCACGATCAGAGCAGAGACGGGAGCATCCCCATTGCCTTCAGGTTCCTGGACTCTAGGACGCAGTTTAACATTGAAAACGTTTTTATTTCACTGTACGGATGGCGGGTCACGCTGCACAGAGCCCAGCCCTCCGGCTTCACAAGCGGCTTCCTTCCTCCTCTTGGCCTCGGTTTCGGGGACAGTGTCTGAAGCCGATATTCGCATCCGAACAAAGCGTTTTTAAGAAAGGAATGTGAAAGACACGAACTCCAATCGGCCTTTTCCAGTCTTGCTGTCTGGAGACTCCCATAAAGTTAATTCGGGAGGCAGTTCAGAAACATCCTAGGAGAGCATTAAAGTCTTGACAAAACATTCGGAGCATGTCTGGTAGTGAGCTAAGGTCATTTTGTATAAACGCCAGAAAGTCATTCATTAAAATTAAACGTTTGCCATCACCTCAGGACTTTTTTTAAACATCACCGGTCCTGCCCCTTTCCACCTCGGCTGCGGCGACAGGGGTTCCATTTGTAAAATATATAAAGAAAAAATATAAGGTTACTTGATGACCATACAGTGCACTCTAACAGCTGTCTGCAAATATTTTCACCATGATTATCCTTACTAAAAGTAAATCACGGGGTAAAGATAGCTCAAACGTGACAAGGTTTCAATGGGGCGCACCGACGCTATCTGCAATCCTCTTTGGCCACATTTGGAAAAAGAGCCACTTGCAATGGCCAACGCCTGCCCCGGGTCTGAGCTTTTCTGCAGATCTGGCCGGGTGAGTGGGTTAAGGGCTTTCGAGGTAGACGTGAAATCCACTTCATCGGGGAACGCGATGGACAGAAGCAGCACCTTCCCCGTGCAAACACTGAATTCAGTGTTTTTGCACAATGACAAGGACATTTCACCGAAAATGAACAGCTAGTTCTACAGTTTTAGCCCAAATCTTCCCCAAGAACAGGGAAGCACATTTGAAGAAAAAAAAAAAAAAAGAAAAGAAAACAAAAAAACCAAAAACCTATATTCTATTACTTATCAGAAATACCAGCTATCGCACGCTTGTATTTTATCACTAGGGTTTTGGTTGTGGTTGGCAAACACACCCATCCGTCCGTGACCAGCTTTCCGGCGGGCTATCCGTGCCTTTCCGTCAGATTTACAAAATTGCTTTGTTTTTGCCTCTTCCCCAGTGGCCGCAGAGAACCATAGGCTGCGGCTGATCCAAAAAAGGAAAACAGGAGTTTATAAAGTTGTCTAAGAGTCTCTGCCCCATCGGGGAGATGGAGGAAGATTGACTACAGCGAAGTTCAAAGGTCAGTCCTGGCAGATCTAAAAACAGAGGGGCAGCAGGGCACTCCCACGGTGCATTTTCGGTACCCGAAGTAAGGCGATATGTCCCATGCACAGCAGCGGGGCACAGAGGAGTGGGGCGCTGGGGGATGCTAGGAGCAGAGCCAGGGCGGGGAGGGTCCCTTTGCTGGCTCCAAAGCCCTGGGGAAGGCCTCTCCAGACACAGAGATGCTCACCACCGCAGTGCGGGGAACGCTGCAAAGCAGGGTTGAGACTGGGATCTGAAGTCACCATTTTTGAACACAGAGTAGCAGCACACTTGTGACAACTTTTTGACAAGTTAAATACATCCAGTGGAAAGATCTTCACCGTCTTACCCAGAAAACTCGGGGTTGGGGGTTTGGGGGGTCATTTTTTGTCTTTTTTTTTCCCCAGGAAAATACAAAACACACCCACAGAACCATAAATAATTTGGTGGCGATATATACACATTTAAATAATTAATTTAAATATCTTACACCTGCTCTTGCATTAGACCGTCCATCTGCACAAAGTCTCCTGATTGTCTGGAAACTTGGAGGCAGGACGCCGGGAGTCACAGCCTGGGCAGAAAGTGGGTGACCTTCATGGTGGGGGACACCCGGCTCCCTTTCTTGGTCTTCCCATTCTTGCTCAAGGCGATGAACATGCCGGGGTGTCTGTAGCACTCGTAGGCATTGTAGTTGTTGGGGAGGAGGGTCTCTTTGAACTTGCACTCCTCTGTGAAGAAAGGCTGGGAGGGAGAAGGGACAGTGTCAGGTGGGGCCCCTCCTGGCCTCTAAGGAACCCTGAGGGCCACCTGTCAGGGGCTCCTTTCTGACCCAGCCCTGCTCTGGCTGAGAGGTCCCTCCTGGGAAGCTGGGGTGCCAAGACCCCCCAGGGGTCTAAGTGGCCAGTCCATGGCCGCCGGGGCTCCAGCCACCTGCCTGGCACCTGGGGGGCCAGAGAATCTCATCTACACGCGGGCCCCCTCCAGTCTGCAGTCTTGCCTTCTGGAACCCACCAGAGAGACACCGCAGGGAAGGGCTGCCAGTGGCCCCTCTTCATGGACTAGAAAGTGCGGCTCGGGGATGGCAGAAAGTTCCCTGTTCCGGTCCTGGCTCTCTGCCCTTGTTGGGACAGGCCCGGGGTGGCCGGCACTGCCCCCAGTACTTGTGTACTGGGGGGGAGGCGGAGCCACTCCCCTGACCCACCACAGCGCCGGGATGCAGGCATGGGCCGTCCTGGAAAGGTCCTGCGGTCCTGCCGGTGCTGTCCCAGCCGGGCGGGGGGCGGGGGCGGGGACTCTCCCGGCCCCGGAGGTACTCACCGAACCATACAGCTTGCCCTTGCTGCTCATGGCCACGAAGAACCGGCTGGCCACGCCGAAGATGCTCACCACGCCCCGCTCCACCGGCGAGAGCTCCAGCAGGCCTGGGGGCGGATCGCGGGTCACTCCCGGGCAGGGGACCTGGCCCATCCCACCTGTCCCGGACCCCGTCCTCCTCCTGCGAACCACCGGGACCCCCGTTTCTAGGGTGGAGGTGGACGTAAAGGGGCCCCGGAACCCAGCGTGCGCGGGCGCAGAGTGGCTGGCCTCCCGTCCCGGCCCCGCGGCGGCGGCGCCCAGTCCCGGACGGGAGGAGCCGGCCGGCCCCGCGGGCCCCCGGACCCCCGGACCCCCGCGGGTGCCGGTTGGCCGCGCCGTTTGCCTTGTGCCCACGGCCGCAGGCGCTGGAATTCCGCACCCAGAGCCGGGGCTTCCGAAGGCGGGGAGGCGGGGCCGGTTCGCCCGGGTGCGCAAAGGCCGTCCCTCCCGGGGACTCCCGGGCCGAGTGTGTGTCCCTGCGCCGGAGGGGCCCTAACCCGAGTCCGTTCTAGTTCCCACCGCAGGCAGCAGGTGCGAGCTGGGACCTCCGTCCGTGTGCGGGGCGGAAAGGGCGGCCGCTGTGCCGGTCCCCCCGACCCCTCCGCCGGCCCGCCCCACTCACTGTCGCTCGTGTCCGCGTGCACGCCGCCGATGCGGCCGTCGGGGAGCACCTGGAGGTGGAAGCCGATGCCCACGTTGCAGTAGAGCCGCCGCAGCCGCTTGATGCCCAAGAGGTAGTCGCCCGCGCCGCTCTGGACGGCCGCCTCCTTGGGCTGCGCGGCCACCGGCAGGCGCGCCAGCGAGCGCGCCACCAGGCTCTCCCAGCGGCGCTCCAGCTCGGCCCCCAGCGTGCCGTTGGGTGCGGCGGGTGCGGCGGCGCACCCTCGGCCGGCCCAGGGCGCCAGCACCGCCAACAGGACCGCCGGGAGCAGCGCCGCCGCGGCCGCCCCGGGCCCCGCCATCCCCGCCCTCGGGCGGTGCGCGCGGGATGCCGCGGGGCCGAGCTGCGCCTGTGGCGGCCCGCGGGAGCGCACGGCCGGGACCGGGGCCGGGGCAGGGAGTGCGCGGCCGATGGAGGAGCGGGAGGCAAGGGACGGGGCCCGCAGGCGCCGGCAGCTACCCGGGCTGCATGGAGCGGCGGGCGGCGGGGCAGGACGCGCGACCCGGGCTGCGACCCCGCGGAGCTGTGCGCGCCTCCCTGCGCGCTGGGCCGGCCGCGACCGAGCCGCTATATATAGCCGGGCGCCCCCTCCTACTCCCGCGGGGGGCCGTTCACGTTCGCCTGGGCGCCTGGGGCGCTGTGGCGCTCGCGGCTGGTCGCAGGCCGCCTGCCAATCAGGGCTGGCTGGGGGAGGGGAGGCGGCCGGGACGAGCGCCGCTAGTGCCACCTGGAGGGTCCCCGGCCCCCACCCCGGCCTTCACCGGCTCGCCGACCTGTTGGTCCCGCCCCTCGCGTCTCCTCCACTCCCGCCTCCCAGCCGAAGTTTTGCCTCCCGCACTTTGTCCCTGCCTGTCCCTTTCTCTGCCTCTGCTCAAGCAGCTGGAGTGCCGCCCTAACCAGGCACCCTCGGTTCCCAGCCGCCACTCCGAGCGCCCGGCCTCGCAGGGACTCCCAGGAACCTGGTTCCGTTGCTGGGACCATGCAGGCCCGCCTGGGTTTTGGGGGGGTAGGTTAGAGCAGTCAGCGCCGTGAGCACCTTCCAGGGAAGGAAGAACCCAGCGCCAGAGGCTGGGGGAGGCAGGTCCCTCCTCCCCCCGCACCCTGGTTTGGCCCTCTGCAGGTTACATGGAATTCTGGAAGCCTGGTAGAGGCATCGCCTGCACAGGGTGCCTCCAGTGGGCGCTGCTAAGGGAATGCAGGGGGTGAGGTGGTGGGGGTGCGCCCAGGAGAAGCCCCAGCCCTGCACCTTCTACACACACCGTCCTCCAGGTACGCGCAGGTGGCAGGACTCAGGGCCGGGCAGGGTATTGGCAGCCCCTTCCCCGCTGACTCGCAGGAGGGCCATCACTGGAGCCCCCTACCTGGTGGGGACCCAGGCCAAGCCTCTGGAGCACTCACCCTGCACACCTGCTGTCACCACTCCCCTCTGCACCCCTTGTGGCCTGATGGGGGCAGGACTCACCGGAGGCCCAGCTCGGTGCTGGCTCACCCAGGTGTGGAAGTCCCTGTTTTCTGTGGTGCCTGAGGGGCCTTGCTGCCACCTGCCAGCACGTCCTGCCCAGCCATGGCTGCCGGGTCCTGGACCCCCCCCCCCCCCCGCTGCCCCTGCACTTGTGGCCAGAGACATCCCCGGGCCATTTCAGCCTCTCCCACCACCCACCCATTCCTGCCTGAGGAGTCCTTGGACCCAACCTCTGAACCTCCCTGGGGCTCATTCACCCCACTAGAGGGGACCTGGGAGATTTGAGGCATCTTGTCCTGAAGCCCAGGCAGGGGAGCCTTGGCAGGCTGGGAACCCGGTCTCCAGCCTCCTTCGTGAGGCTCTTTGCTCCCCTCCGGGCCTGCAGCCGACCGGAGCGGTGCCCACCCAGGCCAGGGCCTTCCAGAGCTGCGCTGGGGACCCGGGGCCCCCCGGATGAGACTTCGGATCTGGGCCCAAGATGATTCTGGCCAGGGCACCCATGCAGGGGACTGAGAGACGAGTCCCAAGTCCTTTCCGTCTCCCTCTGGGCCCAGGAGGTGCCTCCCCGCCGGGTCTTCACAGGGTGTGGTCCCTCTTCCCAGGACCCCCGCAGGGAGCGTCCTTCCCGGGGAGTTCCGTGCAGGAATTCAGCTGCTGGCTCTTCTGGTCCCTCTCCCAGAACTCCCGGCCCACCTCCACACAGTGGGTGCTCTTGGCGACTGTCCTGAGGGGGACTGACAGCCGGCAGGGGTGCCGGGAGCTGGGAGCTCACCGTGGGTCCCTGAGCCCGTCCTTACCTTTGTAGGCCTCCTCAAGCATCCGGCGGAGCTAGCCGAAGCGCAGCGAGGATCCGTCAGCCATCAGGTGAGGGGTGTGGCAGGACCCCCTCTCGGGGTCCT
Organism: Martes martes; assembly: GCF_963455335.1. Lineage (NCBI taxonomy): Eukaryota > Metazoa > Chordata > Mammalia > Carnivora > Mustelidae > Martes > Martes martes. The sequence continues at coordinate 3,640,917 of NC_137898.1, read as the reverse complement.
CCCCTCGCCCACCCCCATCTCCCACAGACTTTTCCCCCTCGAACCTGAAGGAATCGTTGGACCAAGGTGACTAATGTTTCCAGATCCAGCCTCCTTGAGGACTTCAAACAGGCCCTGTTCACACGGCCAGGGACCCCCGTTCACCAAGGACCTGGGGTCGGAGGAAGCGAGGGGGGCCCCGTGGACAGTCTGGACTCTCAGCCTCCTGCCTCAGGGTTGAACCCAGGCTTCCTCCCTGTCAGCCCTGGAACGTTGGCTGTTGCACTTCTGATGGCGCTCAGTGTCTCCATCTGTAAAATGGGCACAACAGTGGTGCCTCCTGGACCGGACAGTCGGGCTGGATGTCAGCCTTACCAGGACAGTTGGTGCTTTGGCAGCAAGCCCTGTGAGGTTCCAACAGGGCCTGGCTCCAAATAAGGGGTCAGAATTTGCATGTCTTTATCCTGGGGGGGGGAGGGGAGGGGCTCAGCTTGCATGTCACCAGGGACCAGAGGGATGGAAGGAAAGCTCCACACTGAGCCCTCCTGCCCATGACCTTCTCTAACCTCCAGAACCGCCCCCCCCCCCAGCCCCGCCGCCACCGCCAGTGTTGTATCTTCACATGGGTCTGGTCTTCTAGGAGTGACAGGGCTTCTCAGAACTACCCACTCAGCTGTTAAGAACTCACTTGGCTTAATACTACTCCCGTTGAAGAATGCAGGGTATAAATTCGGTCCCCGTCCTGGGGTGGGACAGGGAGGGCCCAGGAGCTGGGGGAGCTTGGCAAACCCCTTCACTGCTTTCCCTGCCCGGCCTCCTTCCCTGCCCACGGCCGTCCCAATAGAGCCTCTCCGCCAACGTCGAGAAGGGTAAGACCGTTGGTATAGACGAGTCTAAACCAATCCAAAACACCCCAAGAAACGGGGGACGCTTGCTTCCTTTCGGACATCCAAAGACAGGGGAGATCCCTCCCATTCCTTGTAGCTTTTTGTTTTTTTGGTTTTTTTCTTTGTTTTCTACTGTGGTAAAATACGCATAACATTTTCCATCTTGATCATTTCTAGGCGCCCAGCTCAGTGGCGTTAAGCACGTTCCCCGTCCGGCATCCAGCACGCCCGTTCATCTCTGGAACTCTGTCCTCTTCCCAAACCGAATCCCTGCCCCCATGAACACGAACCCCATCCCTGCCCCACCTGCCCACCCCCCAACCCCGGTTCCTTACTCTGTCCCTACGAAACACCACCATTCTCCTTTCCATCTCGGATCCGATGGCTCTAGGGAACTCACGGGGCCTGTCCCCCGTTATTCTCCCGGCATCTCTTTTACATGGGGGCTGACCCAGCCCGGGCAGAGTGACAGGTGCAGGATCAGTAAAGCAGTCTGCCCTAGGGATACACAGGTAGGGACATCTATGTACATTTTAGATACTCAAGTCGAGGAGAATCGGAGACCCATGCCTCAGTTTCCCTATCCGCAAACAGAGGACTCAGAGTGCTCACGCCGAACAGTTCTGGGGCATTATAAGGAGAGGATGCGTGTTTAGCACTTAGACCAGGCAGGCCCGGCCCGTGACCTCACTGCCCTCCCACACCGTGTCACCACGGGCATTCTGCTCGCCTCTCCGTGCCCAGGATCCACCTTCACACGGTTGTGGGGAGAATGAGGATTAGATGCGTAACCAGACCTCGAACCCCAGCACCTTTCCAGAATGTGGCCAGGACGTTTATTGGGTGCTGTCGGGGGCCAGGCTGGGCCCGGCTTGGTGGGTCTGTTCCCCCATCTCTCCTCCTGCACCAGGGAAGCTGGGCTGTGCCCATCAGTATCACTCGGCAGCTCATGTAAGGTCATGCAGCTAACAGAGGGCAGACCCAGGACCCAGGCCCTTTGGCCATTGGATCAAAGCCCAAGCTCCCAGCCACATTGGTCCCTGCCTCCGTTTCCCCTGTCGTGAGACGGAGCTCATGGTCCCCACCTTGTCTGCCACATGTGGGTGTCAGGGATCGAACCGTGTAGGTGAAATTCTTTGGTGAGCTCCAGGGTGGGGATCAAGCTCCAGGACCCGATATCACAACCCTTGTAGCTGTCCACTTGGAAAATCATAAAATGCACCCCCCGCGCCCCCCTCACCCTACCAGTCCCTTCTCGTGTCGCAAATCAAAGACAGCTGGAGCCAGAAGGGACCCACCCAGGTATGCTGAACACCACCCCCCTATTTCATGGTGCACGGTGGGAGGCCAGAGAGGGAAAGGAGCCCATCAAGGGAAGGCTGGGGTGCTCCAGGCAGAGGGGACGGCAGAGCAAAGCCCAGAGGCAGAGACTCCTGAGTATTCGAGAAGAGAGAAGTCGGTGCTGGGGGGTGGTGGGCAGGCCTGTGGACGCGGATGGGGTCCTAGTTCACCCCACGGTGCCTACCCTAGGGGCCTGGGGGCTGACCACTAGGAAGACGAGGCGTATCCTTGGAGGTGTGGTGGGGAGTGGCTCCCCTGGCCCCAAGCTCAGTGGGTCCTAGCATCTCCGACACTGAGGCCAAGGCCACCCTCTCCCCAGTAACTCTGGGGGTCTTCTTGTTTCTGTGGGCATGAGAATCAGCCAGACTCTGTGCAGGTGGATGGGAAATACTGGTGTGGGGGAAGCTGGACCCCCATCCCTGTCACCCCAGCCTGCAGGGCCCTCAGAGGGATCATCCTGGGTCAGGTGGGGTGAAAGAAATGTCCTTCCAAAGGTCAGCCTCAGCCCAGGCAACTGGGCTCCTCTCCTCCTTCCTTTCCTCTCCCCCATCACACCCCATGCCCTAGGACGGACTCTCTGGGCCTAGGGAAAGTTCTGGACAACTTGCTGAGGCTGTGCGTGGGATCTGTGCCCCACGTGGGTCTTTTCTCTTTCCCGTTCTCTGGTGCCGGGACCGCAAAGCCAGAAACGATCCAAAAACTCTCACCTGGCTCACTTCATGCATCTCGCAGAATAATCAATCACAGACCCCAAATCAAGGGACAGGGACGTCCCAGTGGGGACAACGGCAGGGACGAGAACAGGACAGGCTGCGTCCATCCAAACGCCAACCCCTTCCCCTGACGTGCCGCGTGGCCTTGGACAAGTCACTCACCCTCTCTGAGCCTCTGTCGATTGTTCTGCGACGTCAGCCCACGGGGGTGCTCCCCTGGGAGGAGCGAATGAACTGGGACCCTCCCTACCAAATGGGAGACCCAAGAGAACTTCAGGGAGGGGAAGAGGGTGGCCCTGTGTTCTCTGAGCAGGTAGGTCCCACCCCCACCCCTGTGCCGGGACTTCCCGGGGCTGAAATGGAACCTGGAACGCCCCGTCCTGGCGTCTGCAGAGCTCCCAGCTCTCTTCCCTGCCGGCCTCAGCTCACCTGGAGGCTGACAGGACTGGGGCTCCTCTCCCTCCTCCTGCTCCCATCCCACTCCGGATCTGAGGGGAGCCAGAGGACAGGTGTCTGCATGGGCCTGGGACAGGACGGTCCCGTGGAGGCTGCCCGTTTTGCTGCTGGGAATCTTGGGGCAAAGTTAGACCTGGGTTTGGGGGCTGCTCTGCCCTCGGTTCTGTTCAGACAGAAGTCAGGTGTCCTTGACTCCCGGGCAGTTCTGAACTTTGTCTTGGCACCTACATAGGACAAATCTGTCTACTTAGGAGCCCCAGATGCCCCACCCTGAAGGACCCAATAAATCCAGCCCCCACCCCTATTTTAGATTTCCAATGACCTTGGTTGGGAAACTGCCATTTTCTCTGGGGAGCTTTGTTTCTTGGTCCACAGGGACAGGAGGTCATGGGAGGGGCACTTGGGGCGGCGGAGGTGGGGGGGACCAGGAAAGCCCAGCCCCCTTTCTAATCTGCACCCCACCAGCTCTTGGCTGCGGCATACCCTGGCTGGTGAGGGAGCCGCCTCCTTGTGGTTTGTTAAGTTGAAATCCAAAATGTATCATAGAGTGTAGCTTAAAAAATTGACTTAAAACATTTTTTTTAAGATTTTTTTTTTATTTATTTGACAGGCAGAGATCACAAGTAGGCAGAGAGGCAGGCAGAGAGAGAGGGGGAAGCAGGCTCCATGCTGAGCGGAGAGCCTGATGTGGGGCTTGATCCCAGGACCCTGAGATCATGACCTGAGCCAAAGGCAGAGGCTTAACCCACTGAGCCCCCAGGCGCCCCAAGAAATTGACATTTTTAAATAAAGTACTTCGGTTACTCTTTTAAAAACACATCCAGTGGCGTTTAAAACCCACAATAATTTGATAGCAGCCGTCTTTTATTTTGAAATAAACGTGAACAACTCGACTCCAAAAGCCAAAAATGATAAATTTTTTCTTTGCATTCATGTTTCCACTCTATTCCCCACCAATTTTACCCTGGTTTAGGGCGATTTTATCCTTGAAAATCTTTTTGATCACCCGATCAAGATTGCCTGGAACCAAATGATGTCTATGGATTGAAATGTTTTAGAAATGCATTTTTGTGAGCTCTTTTGTTCCGGCTTTTGTTTTCATCACAAGTATTATTAATGCATTGTTGGTCTAGGGACACCTGGGTGGCTCAGTGGGTTAAGCTGCTGCCTTCGGCTCAGGTCATGATCCCGGTGTCCTGGGATCGAGACCCACATGGGGCTTCTTGCTCAGCAGGGAAACTGCTTCTCTCTCCATCTGCTTCTCCCACTGCTTGTGTGCTCTCTCTCTCTCTCTTTCTCTCTGACAAATAAATAAAATATTAAAAAAAAATAAAATACATTGTTGGTCTAAACTATGAATATAATGCCAGGTGATGGATAGCTAAAGAGCCCAAATAAGGGACACCTGGGTGGCTCAGTGGGTTAAAGCCTCTGCCTTCGGCTCAGGTCATGATCTCAGGGTCCTGGGATCGAGCCCCACGTCGGGCTCTCTGCTCCGCAAGGAGCCTGCTTCCCCCCCCACCTCTGCCTGCTGCTCTGCCTACTTGTGATCTCTGTCAAATAAATAAATAAAATATTTTTTAAAAAAGCACACAAAATAAAATCCCATCAGAAACGAATTTTTAATTTGAGGGGGGACAGGGTTTTGTTTTTGTTTTTTCAATGATTTCACATGATCCTTATTACTTATTGCTGGGATGCCGTGGGGCTTGGCCTCCAGTCCCATCCCATCTCCCAGCCCTGCTGGTGGAAAAGCCAAGGAGCCTCGTTCACAGAGGCCGGTGCAACGGCGGCTCCGTTCCCGTGAAGTCACTCGGGATTTAAGCGCCTGCCGAAGCGTAAGTTCAAAATCACGTGCATTTAGCTTCAGAATGGTTTTTCCCACTGCCCATCGACACCACGACTAGATCCTTTTGAAACTTTGTTGATGGCAAAAAAAAAAAAAAAAAAAGAAATAAAATAAAAAAAATTGTTGACAACAAGGATACAGAAGTTTGCTGCGGAGTCAGCAAAGCGTTTATTACCAGTCCCGGGAGCTGGACTTTTTCAGCTTCTAGACAGTCTCTCCAAAGGCTTTTTCATCAAGACCTTGAAATGAGGATGAATTATGCCCATTAATCTTTTCCTGGGAGGCCCAGGGTTAGACCCCATACTCAGGGCTGACTTCCGTCCGGCTTGGCTGCGCATAGGGGTGAAAGTCTTCTAACATGTTGTGTGTTTTACACACGATTCTTTCCAAACCTGGGACCTACAGCCTTGGTTCCTCGGACATACAGAAACCACCACCGTGTAACGGCCCGGCCGGGCGGTCCTCGGGGTGGGAGGACCCTGTCGACCGTAGTCCGGAGACACCGGACAGCATTTTCCAGTCCCCACAGGCAGGTACGATGTGTCCCTGAAGGACACTCTCGAGTTCCGACTTCCGGCTCTGAGAGAGGGGGCAGATGAATGAGCCCGTCCTCGAGCAGGTAGAAGGGCCCAAGCCCTCCCGGAGCCCGCGCCTGCTGACCTCGGGGGCTGCCGCCACCTTTGCTCGCCGTCCCGGACCTCTCTTGAGGGAGAAATGCGTCTCTGTCAGCTGTGTGGGACTTGAGGGACAGGTCACAGCATGACAGTAGCCTGCCTGCCACCCTCCGCTCCCCAGACGGCTGCGTCCCCACCTCCCTGGTGCCCACTGTCCCTGCAGTTGCCCTGGACCCTGGCAGGGGCTGCTCCCAGGGGTGGGAGAGCTGGAACGAGTGCCGCCAGTCTTCACCTTGTCCCTTTGTTTCGGGTCCTGAGGTGAGGTCTGGGAGGGGAACCGATAGCCTGGCTTTTGTGAAGTGGGGGAGACGCTGGGAGGGAGGTGACCTGCTGCCTTCTATGGGTGGGGTCTGTCCTAGGAGAACGCTCATTTGGAGCAGGTCGTCTGTGCCCTTTATTCACGGGACCAGAGGACACAGGGCCTTGGCTCCCAGGTGTGGCTCAGGGAGGGAACCCAGCTGGTCACCGTTCTGACCTCAATGCAACCTTGACCTTTCCGGGAAGCTTTGCCTACCCTCTCCAGTCCAACCCCATCACAGTTGGTTGTAGGACAGCTCAGCCCCAGGCTTTTGGGACAGAGACGAGAAGCTCACAGAGAGCCTGAGTGGCTCCTCGGTTGAGTCTTTGACTTGATTTCCGCTCAGGTGGGGATCCCGGGGTCCTGAGACGGTCTTGGTCTCTGCTCAGCACAGAGTCTGGTTGTCTGTCTCCCTCTGTTCTCCCCCTGCCCTCTTGCGTTCAAATAAGTAAATAAATAAATAAATAAATAAAATATTTTTAAAACAAAGAAGAAGAAAGGAGCAGCTTGTGACTGTGGCACTGGGACAAAGGTGCCCAGCCGGAGGGCTCTGGGCAAGTGGGGTTGTGGTCCCCTCCCCGGGCCCGCCCTCACCCACCACGCACCGAGGCCCCGGGAGCACCCTGGCTGCTGGCTCGTGGATGTTATCAAACCCACTTACCAACAAGGGACCCGAGGCCCGGAGGGGACACTGAGCTGTGCCTCCCATGGAGGGGGTGTTCTGTGGTCAGTGTGGGCGAAGAACACCCGCTCAGAGTCACGTGTGTCTTGGGAAAGCCCTTCCAGAGGCCACCCCTCGTCAGACACCCGAGGCAGCTCTCCTGCAGGGTCGGCCTCACTGGCTGTGTCCCCCACGCCCTCCCCGGTGTCCTCCAGGGCTCAGGGATGGCAGGAGGCAGCATCTGCAGGAGGTAACTCCACTCCCACCGTCACTGTCACGACCGCTGCCCCTGACGGCGGAGCCCAGAGGGCTCAGGTACGTCCTGGGAGGCTGTGCGCACTGCCCAGCTCCAGCCCTGCCTCCAGCTGTCGGAACCTGGGCAGGTGCCTACCCTCATCTTCCCATCTGTGACATGGGTCACAGCGGGACGATGACCCAGGTGAACTCCTAAAGCAGCAGGTGGTGCTGAGCCGCGCCCCCCTCTGACGTCACCCCGGGGGGCCTTCCAGCCACTGCTGCGAGCCCAGGGGTGCTGGCCCTCCGAGCGGCCCGAAGGCCATTCCTGAGCCCCTGGCCTTGGTGACGAGAGGCCCTTTTCTGCCTCTGCCGCCTGCTTGTTGACGTCCCACGCGCCTGCCTGTAAGCCCGAGATGCGGCTTCTAAGCCGGGGCAGACCCGGCCTGCTATTCTGGGGTCTCCTTTCAACTATTTTGGCGAAGACCAAATGGCAGCCTCCTTTAAAATAGATGCTCCCAGCCAGGGGTCATTCCCTGAGAACCAGGTCAGGGGGGCCGGGACTTCTCCCCAGCAGCTCATTCAAGTAAAACCAGACCCCGGCTCGAGGGCCCGAAATGCCGCCGGGCAGGCATGGGGCTGGAACCAAAATAAAACCTGGCCGGCGCGTTGAGGCGTCTCGGCTTCTGTTTCACACGCGCGCGGCTTCCTTCGTGCGGTCACAGAGGCCGGCGCGGGAGGTGGCGCGAGAGCCCGGGTGCCGGGGGAGCCGTGGCCGTGGCGGCCCAGCTGACTCCCGTGCACGGTCACCCCGAGGACGGACATCCAGGGAGCAGAGTCTCCTACCCCGAAATGTGTCTGAGAACCGCCCTGAGTTCAGGGAGCCCTCCCGGAGCCCCGTTCCCAGATTGTAGCCCCGATAGGTAAGCCCCTTTCCCTTTGTTCCTGCAGCCAGTGGCGTGACGTGTTTGTGCACTCAAACATTCTTGGTCCTTTCATGTTGTATGCAACCACGCACTGGGGGACCTTTGGGGGAAAAAAAGCAGAAAGGAATTTCAACAATAAAGGGGCGCTACTTCCCATTTTACTAAAGGTAGGGCACCGGCAGGTGGGAGTCCCGGCTCCTAGCACAGGGCCAAGTGTGGGGGCCGCAGGGAAGGCCTCATCCTACATCAGGTGGTGAACCAGACTCACATTGGTTTCTGAGCCTCGGATGGTGGCCAGCCCCGTCTCCTCCCTCCCACGCTGGGGCGGCCCCAGGTCTGAACGGGCTGCCGGGACCCCCGGGCTCAGGCCTGGCCTTGGCATTTGTCCTTGACCGGCTTAACCCAAAGGCTGGGCTGGGGCCTGCCTCCACCTGGGGGAGCTGAAGGGTGGCGGTGTGGCTGCTGAGGAGGTGATGGGGCCTTGGGACCTGGGAGGTGGGTCACCGGGTCTCACGATCCTGGGAGAGGCGTTCTTATCTGGAGAGCAAGCAGTTGGAGAGAGCTGACAGTGCTGGTGGCCCCCGGTCCTCTGTCCCGAAGCTCACCGCCATGGTGCACAGTCCTGGAAGGAGCCCAGGGGGATGTATCTTAGGGCTGGGGGCTATCAGCCTCCGTCCCGGCCCCTCCCCTCTGCTAGGGGAGCTCGGACCGCCCCAGACAGCAGGCCAGCGTGCCAGTGTGGCCACGAGCCTGGAAGACTCACTGTGTTTGTGCAAACAGGGGCCCCCGGGGGGGCAGGACCAGTGGAGAGGACGGGGTTGGGGGGCGGGTGTACTGTCTGCACAGCTGCAGCGGCTGCCCTCTCCAAACCCGCCTGAGTAGCCATGCTGCGTCTGCAGCCCCCCAAGGAAAACATACCATCTCTGTCCTCAGAAACTTCCAGAACTCAGGAACACTAAGTCCATGCAACCATCGTGAGAGCTGTGCCCGATAACTGAGCACAGGCCGCAGGCACTTTGCTCACGGCAAGCGGGTCTCCCAGGAGCAGTTCCGGGGGGCACAGGCGGCGACTGCCCTTGTGAGGCCAGCAGACCCGGGCCGGCTTGGGGACAGACAGCCCAGCCGGTGTTGATGCAGAGACCTCTGTGGAGCTCTGCCCTCTAATCCCCTGCTGTGTGACTGTGGGCAAGTCACTCACCTTCTCTGAGCCTCAGGCCCCTCCTACCCTCATGGTGGGGATTCCACAAGGATCCAGGCGAGGAGGGTGAGAGCCCCATGAGAGGCTGGACAGCGGCCTGTCTCTCGTCCCTGGCTGGCGTGGGTATGTGCTGGCAGCAGGTGCCACACCGGGACAGAGGAGGGCCCGGGGGGCTTCCTCTTTAAAACAGATGCTCTGGGCAAATCAGGCTCCTTGCCATCCTCGGTCATGCCCTGGGCTCCTGACTGTGTGACTGTGCGCTTCCCAGGACCCAGATGATGGCCGTTAAGTCAGCCCTGGGATGTTTGGTTTCTCACGGGCCATTGTGGTCCCAGGAGGCAGGGGGTGTGGACACACCAGGAGCAGTGACCGTGGCGCTCAGAAGGGACCCAGCCTCTGTCCATCTCGATCACCCAGGTCAGGAATGTGACAGCGGAAAGGCCCCATGAGATGCAGGCCCTGATAGGTCTGGGTGGGGGGTGGGGCACTTCCTGTGGCCCAGGGCGCGGGTCACGGTGCGTGGGTCCATCACAATGCAGGCGGGGCCGCGAGGGCCCAGAGCTCAGGCAGTGGCTCCCCAGGGACGCTTGTAAAGCAATCTGATCTGGCCACTGCCTCTTGGCCCCTCCAGAGCTCCCTATGCTGATGGACAAGGCCCGGTGGCCTCGGCTGTGCCTCCGGACCTCAGCTCCCTGCCCGGTGGGATGACCAGCCACTCTTGCTGGACTGTGTCCTCTCTGCGCTTGCTCCACATCTGTGAGGCTGACCGCCTGCTTCAAAGGCAGCTCGTCTTCCAAAGCCTGCATGATTAGAGACCCACTCCCCGACCCCAGGTCCAGCACGGTCCCAGCACGGTCACCTGCATGGGCGCCCTCAGCCCGGGAGGTGATAATTGCTGGCTTGGCGGTCCACTTCTCCCACGACACCCGAGCTCTCGAGGGTGGGGCCCTCTAGCACCACCAAGGCCTCAATAAATATTTATTTGCTCAACGAACAGATGAATGAATGAATCATCCTGCAAATACGATTTGTTTTCACTTAATAAATATATCCTCCCGTTTTCCCACACCATGATCTGATCTTTGTAAACTTGGTGACTTCTGTGGACAGACTGTGGTTGACTCAACCATTCTGCCCTGTTTCTAATATTAGGTGGTTTCTGAGAGTTTGGTTTTTTTTTTTCCTTTTCTATTATAAACAATACTGCGGTGAACATCTTTGTGCATAAACATTTTTGCTCCGTATTTGGGATGCGATCTCCAGAAATCAAATCTCTGGATTCAGGCTGAGAATTTTGGGCTTTCAGTTTACTGTCCTTGAAAGTAGGGGTCTGTGCACGGGTGGCGTTAGAGGGCGACTGTCCCTTCGGCCACATCCTCAGTAGGACTGGGTGGGTTTTGGGTTTTTTTTTCCCTGTTTTTGTTTTTTTTTTTTTTTTTTTTTGCTAACCCCCTTGACAGGTAGGCATTGAAACTGGATTTTTCTTTTATTTGTTTTAAACTTTTAATTTTATAATAGCTTTAGGTTTGGGGAAAAGTTATGGAATGTCCCTGTGGACCCCACACCCGGTCTCCTCTGTCAGCTTCTGGCCTCCGTGTGGTAACTGCATGACAATTAGCAAACCAGTAATGATACATGGTTGCCAACTGATGTCGGTTTTCCTCCCACTTCCTCCGTTCTTCCCTCAGGTCCTCTTCCAACTCAGGATCCCACCCAGGACCCCACAGCACAGTTGGTCACCGTGTCTCCTTCCGTTCCTCTTGGCCACGATGGTTTCTCAGACTTACTTTGTTTCGATGACCTTGACGGTTTTGCAGGGTCTTTGAGGATGGCCAGGGCTGACTACAGCTCCAGGAGCTGCATTCCTCAATGCCCCCTTGTCTCCTGGGGTCTTGATAAGTTTTCCTAGAAATCTGAGTGACTTTAGCAATCGTGAGCATGAAACTTTCCTATCATGACCACCCCCATTGAAACACCTCTGGGTTTTTGTTTTGTTTTGTTTTGTTTTCCACGTGGGTCTGTTACTTTGAAGTATTTGGTGACGAGCTTTCCAGCAGGTGGGTGCTGGGGGGGGGGCAGCGTTAATGGGCAAAGCCTGTATTGATTCTTACATCGCTCAGCTCTGTGGGAGATCAAGGAAGGGTCTGAGCTGGGGGGTCACATACCTTGGGGGCAGGAGTGGCACAGGCTGTCCTTTGGGAGTGGCGGTGTCTCTTCTTCAGGGTGGGCCGAGGGCAAAGCCCCCTGGCAGGCAGAGAGGGGCCTCTGCCCCGCCTCAGAGCCAGAGCCCCAGACTTAGCCCCTGACCACACTTAGAAACGAAATACAGAGCCTGCCAGCACCTGTCTGGTGACCCTCCACCCAGGCCACACGTGGCCTCTCAGGGGGCATGGTTGATGGGGGTCTGGGCCAGGCCTCTCTGCACCACAGGGCCTTTGCACTTGCTGGCCACCCTCTCTGCAGGGCAGCTCCTCATCACTCAGGTCTCTGCTTGGGCGTCACCTCCCCAGATGGATCTTCTCCGTCAAAGTGTCCCCTGTTCCCCCACACCCCTCTCTAGCCTGCCTCGCAGCTTGCTTTGTGTAATGGGCAGCGCTCACACCATTGGAAAGTAGCCATTTGTCCCTCATACATGGTAAGAGGGCTTCCCTAGGGTGGGCTGCGCCGGCCCAGCAGTGGGACTGGCCCACTCTCCAGTCTCTGCCAGGGCCAGCACAGGACTGGCATTTCGGGGAGGTTAGTGGGGTCTATAAACGCAGAGAGAGAGGGGCGGCTGGGAGCGTGGGTGGCACCAAGCAGGCGCTCCCCACTCTCAATGAGACAGCACCATCTGCTGCTGGAGGCGGCCACAGCGCATGGGCCCCGCGGCCCCGGCCTTGAGGACCGAGCTCTGTCCACGGGGACGGAGAAAGGGAGTAGGGCTCAGTGAGAGGGGCCGGCACTGGACCGTGGTGTTTTTCCCAAGGACAAGGGGTCACCTCTCTGACCAGGACTGGAGTTCCTGCGTCATCCTCCTCAACAGCGCCTCCTGCAGGACCCCAGACGCTTAGCGTGGCCTCCCTCTCCCGGAGCCTCCCTGGCCCCTCCCGCGGCCTTCGCTGGCAGGGGCGGCTGGAGCCGGGACCTCCGCAGCTGGCCCGCCTTAGAGACCCGAAGACCCCACGTGAGCTCCTCGCACTGCTCGGCTTATAAGGCTCTCTGCCAGGGGCTGGGGCGCGGATGGGCCCCTATTTTACAGGGAGGGCCAGGCTCAGAGGAGCGTAGCCACTGCCCCACGCGTGCAGAGGTGCCAGATGGAGTCTGATTTGAACTCGGGCCTGTCTGACTGCGGGGCCCTTGCTCTGACCAGTAGGACGCCGTGCTGTGTGACCGTAGCGGATGGCTTCACCTCTCTGAGCTGTTTCCTCACCAGCAAATCGGGTCCCTCTGAGGACAACCGTGAGACCTGAGCAAGAGAGCATGTGTGGGGTGCATCACCTGGGGCCATGAGCCTCCGCCGGCAGGACTCGAACCCCCGTCCCCAGCCCACCCTCGCCCCTCCTCCCTCTACGCCCTCCCCAGCCCCTCCGGAGTCACAGCGCAGTTACGTCCGGGGTCGGGGAGGGGGAGGGCTGCCTGCCTCTCTCTGCAGGGGGAGAAGCCACTGGACGGCAGAGAGAGCCCAAACGGGGCCTGGCTTGGGTCAAACCCAGCCGTGCGCGTCCAGCACTGGCCCCTGGCTCACGGAGGACTGTCCAGAGACCAGTCTCTGGACGGGTCTCTGGACGGGTCTCTGGACCACCCCCTTGTGGCCATCATGCCAGCATCATCCCAGGTACTGCTGAAAGCCCAGCTCTGGAGACCTGTCGCCTGTCCCACTGGAGGACGGGGCTGCCGATCAGAACTTCCAGCCAGAGACCCCATCAGAACTGGGCCAGAGACCCCACCTGGCTCCTCCCTTGGGGTTGTGGTTTTGAGGAGGGTGCTGGCCTGGCTGGCCTCCCTCTAAATGGCCCAACCCCTGGGGGAGGGTGGGAGTGACAGGTGAGGGCACCGGCCCTTGCCCTGCCCTGCCCCTGCCCAGGGAGGGGCCTCTGACAACAGCCGCTCAAGGTCCCATTGGAAAAGCCTCCACGCATCTCTTGGGCCCTGGTTAGGGACGCTCCCATGTGAGACAAGCAGGGCCTCTGACCTCTAGCAGGTGGCCTCAGGCAGGGCTGGCAATAAATCTTAATGCCATTCTCCCCGCAGGGAGGACATCCAAAGGGCCAAGCATTCTCCTCTTGCGTTCTGACATTTGAAGAAGCCGCCAGGGGAGGAAGGACTTGGGCGCAGGAGGAAGCACAGTGTCCACTCTAAAGAGGCAGACGCCCCAAATGTCCTTTCTCCTTTTCCCCTTCTCCCTGTCTCTCTCTTTGCCTGTTGTGTCACTGCTTGGAGGCCCTGTGTGACTGAAGTCTGGCCCATAGGAGGTAAGCTGTGCTTCTGGGAGATGTCTTGTGAGGTGGGGACATACCTGTCTTCTTTGCGGTTGTTGAGTGGAATGTGGATGGAATGGCTGGAACCCAAGCAGCTATTTTGTACCACGAGGTCAAAATCGTAAAATCAAAGTGAAGGGGGAGAAATGGAAGAAGCGGAGTTCCTGATGAATGTGGAGCAGCCTCATCACCCTGGACCTCTCTTATGTGAGAAATATACACATTTATCTTGCTTGGAGTACCTTTATCTTGAGTTTTCTGACCTGTATAGCTGGGTGAATACTCAGAGTGAAAACAGATACTCTAGGAGGTCCAACTGGGGAAAGATGAGCTATAAAGTCCAAATCTATTTGATTCCAAAAGCAACCTCAAGGTAGGCGGGGGGGTGGGGGTGGGGGAGTGAGCACTGGAGAACCCAAGCTGCGGCTGACAGGGCCAGGGATGCCCCAGATGAGGTGTTGGTCAGCTTTGCTGAGCTGTGACCCCCAATTCCAGGCTGTCTCCTTCCAGCAGAAGGAGAGCCCCTCAGGGGGCCCCAGACAATGATGCCTACATTTCAGTGGCGGTGACTTTCCCCAGACTCACACACCTGCGTGGGGGTAGCCCTTCTGTGCCCAGCTCTCCACCTGCCCTCTAGACCGCAGAGAAAGGATGTGTGCCGTGTCGGGCAGAGGGAAGTCGTGCCTCCCAGGGCCATTATTTGTTCCCAGGGCAGCAGGCACGGCGACCACTCAGACCCAGCTTCCGGTCTAAACTCGTGCCTTGTCATGAGGGACTTGGGGCTTTACTCCTGAGCCTCAGTCTCCCCACCTGTAAAATGGGGATCATAATGGCCAGCCGTGCAGAGTGGCTGGGAGGATTCAGTATGATGATGGATGAGACGCACCCAGCCCATAGCAAAGTGCTTTATGTGCTAACATCCTGAGTGTGAGCAACTGTAGGGTTACCCCTGCAAATCAGGACTCGTAAATACCAGCGTATCACCAGGAGGCCTGTTCGCACACAGATCGCCGGGCCTGTCCCCTGGGGCTCTGATTCAGCAAGTCTGGAGTGGGGCCCGGGAAGGCATTTCAAGCCGAATCCCAGGTCAGGAGGCCACATTTTGAGAACCACCGCTTTAGACAAAGCTGTGAAATCGAGCCCTTCCTTAAGACCACCTGAGCCAGGTGGCTGGGTTTGAATTTAGGCTCCAGCCCTTGGAAGCTGTGTGACCTTGGGCAGGTAGCTGCCCTCCTCTGAGCCTTCGGCTCCTCATCTGTCACCTGTAAAGAATTAGAACCCCACTCCACGGAGATCAATTGAAGTGACAATCGAAGTGACAGGCTCATGTCTCTTCCTCCTTTTCCCCCTCCCGCTCCTGTTATCATCACTGTCCTCACTGTGTGCCCAGCAGGGGGAGCGGCTTTCTGTCTCCCATCCAGTCTGCAGGAGTGGGTGCCTGCTGCGTGCGCTGCTCAGGACTCAGGCGCGCCACCTGCCCCTTGCCATGCTCTGGCCCTTGTGCCTGGGGAGGAGGCCCTCTGCCCTCCAAGGGGCAGCCTCCCTGGCCACGCGGGGATGGGCGGGCACGGATAGGGTCGCCTCCCCAGGTTTAGTCCTGAACTGACGACCAACTCCTCCCCAACTGCCTGACCATGGTAACCCAGCAGATGTTGCCAACAGGTCACCAGCAGAGCCAGGACAGTGGCCGTCCGGGCTTGGGCAGAGTCATGGGGTCAGTCTTCAGCTGGGCCCACCCGGGGCTCCTCGCTGAAGCTACTGCCATCTGCCGGCGGGCTGCTGCACTGCGGGCGGGGTACCCTCCCCAGACCACTTCCGACCACCCAGCGGCCCTGTCCCCAGCTTGGACCCGAAGCTGGGGAGAGCCCAACCGGCCCAACTGTCACGGAAGGGCTTGCAGACGAGGCTGTGACAATCAAACACGTCGGGATATAGTCTGCGTGCCATACAATTCACCCACATAAGGGGCGCGATTCGGTGGGTTTGGCTTCCCGGCGTTGGGGGCCATCGCCACCAGGTGTTAGATATCCCCATGCCCTAAAAAGAAACCCTGTACCCATCGCCCATCTTCCTGTTTTTCTCGACTCCCCTCAGCCCTGGCCGCCATCTGCCTACTTCCTGACTCCATGGATTCGCCAGTTCTGGACATTTTTCATAAATGGATCGCAAGTATGTGGCCTTTGGGTCTGGCCTCCTCCGCTCAGCAAACGGTGCGTCCCGAGGTCATTCATCTTGTAGCATGTGTCGGTACATTTCCTTGTGTGGCAATAGCACATTCTTTTTATGCATTCACCAGCTGATGGATACTTGGGTTCTTTTCATTCTCGGGCTCCTAGGAATAGAGCTGCTGTAAACATGTGTGTGCAGGTTTTCATGGGGCGGGGGGCAGAGGTTCAGGGGGTGACTGTCTTTGTGAGCAGCCCTTGATCAAAGACAAACTCGAGTTGGTGGATAAATCGGCCAGGTGCCTCCCCACTCCGGTGGGTGATCGGTGGACACCTGCAGTGAGTGTACAATTAACCAGACAATTACAGATGGTGTCCGATTCAGCAAGCAGAGATAACAAGGTGCTGTGAGAAAAAATGAGGGGGCGCCCAGCTTCGGAAAGGGGAGTCGCAGAGGTCTCTGAGGCAGTGACATCCTGGTCAGTGAAGATGCGGGAGCCAATCAGGTAAAGGGGCAGCATATGCAAAGGTCCTGTGGCAGAGAAGAGTTTGGGATAGGCAGGGCAGAGGAGCTGGAGTGAGGAAAGGGAGAAAGAATGAGGGCACAGGAGGTAGGAGGCAGGGGTGGCTTGAGGGATACCCTGGTGAAGAGATGACTGTTGACAAAGCCACTAAGCCTTGTTGTGTGCTGGGGAGTTCAGTCTGCTCTCCCGAGACAAGAATTTTTAGCTTCCAGGTAGACTTGTTTGTGCCTGGTAAGAGTTCATGAAGTTGGGGAGGTCAGAGAGAAATGTCTTGTAATGAAGAAGGAGCCCAGTCCTAAGCATCTAATGGGCAGGGCAGGTTTCCCAGCTGGTACCCCCCTCACACATCCCTCGGGCTGGAGGGAAGAAGCAGGGGCTCCAGGGGAGAGGGCCCACCCTCCTTGGAGAACCTCAGAGGTCCACCCTACTTGGTCCGGGCAGCCTGGCCCGGCCAGGGTCTCTCTGAAGCTGCTGATCAAGGTGAGTGAGGGCATAGGCTCCGGTGCCCACCGCCAGGGCGGATGTCCCAAGTCTGGCCTGACCAGCCTCGCCATCTTACCTATGTCCTGTATGCATTCTGGGGGTCCGGCTCCTCACCGAGAAGGAAGAGAGGGTAACCCCTGCCTCCCAGGGTTGTCTGAGGGCTACCTGTGCTGTTAGATGAGTTTGGAGAACATGCAAAACCCCTGGAATGGTCTAGCACTGGGTCTGTGCTTAACCGAGGGGAGCTCTGACTCATTCTTGCCATGACTGTCTGACCCATGCCAGACCCGAGTAGGCACATCACAGCGGACATAGGCCTTGCTCACTGCATGCCGGGCACGCTCACTCTTTCACTGCACTGACTCTTCGGGACAACCTTGTGATATTGGTGTCTTTATTGTCCCCATTTCAGAGGTAGAAACAAGCTCAGACGAGTAGAACACCTTTCCTGGCCTCACAAGTCATGAACAGAGCCCTGAGACTAGGTCAGCCCCCGTGGAGACCCAGGTTGGCCCAACTTCAAGGGCTGTGATCCCAAACAGGCCTTGCCATGAAACCAGCGCCTTCTCTGTCCCATCCCCTCCAACCATGCCCTTAGCTCTGTATTCTGGACCTTTCCACTCCCCACGACAGCTCTGAAGGTGGGGGGTTTGTGAGGATGTTGTCATGCTAGATGGTGGCTGACTGGTCACAAGGTTCTTGAAAATGGGGCTCTGACTGATGGTGTCTCATTGTCCTCACTAACAGGGAACTGACCCAGCTTTCCCCAAATTTCTCCAGGTCACTGCTCCCTACCTACCACTTTAGAGCTGCGCCTCTGTCTTCCATAAGGCTGGGTGGGTGGAAGAATGGATGGATGGATCCATGGATGGATGGACGGATAGACAGACGGATGGATGGATGGATGGACGGATGGACGGATGGATGGATGGATGGACGGATGGACAGATGGATGGATGGATGGACAGATGGATGGATGGATGGGTGGGTAGATGGATGGATGGTGGATATAAGGATGGGTGGATGGATGGGTGGATGGATGGGTCGGTTGATTGGTGGATGGACAGATGGATGGGTAAGGGGATGGATGGAGAATTACAGTGCCATTGTCCCAAACATACAAAAGGTAGATAAATGTATTTATTTTATCAGCGATAATAAAAGGATGTATGACATTTCTATCCTGCACCCAGCCTGCCCAAGGCGTGACGTCTCCCAGGAATTCCCACCTTGCTGTCAGTCCTCCCTGCGCGCACCCCACGAAACTTTCCATTCATTCTTCACCTTTGAGCCCCTCCGACAAGAACACGACAGAACAAGCACCTGGTGAGGCACTGGTTTTGGTGCCTCTTGCAGCCCTCGCCGGAGAGCGGTGCCCGCCCTCCCCCCTTCCGCGCAGGGCTGTGCGGCTCTTCGGACTGTCCACTGTGTCTCTTCAGCGGGTCCCGATGGCCGTTGTGGAAGCCCATTCGGCAGACGGGGACACCAAGGCTGGGGAGAGGCAGGGGCCAGTCCTGGGTTCCCACGATCGGTCGTGAGACAACAGAAGTGGCCAAGGCAGTGGTGGAACCAGCAGGTCCAAATCCAACACCCGTGCGATCTCTTTTCTCACCCAAATGCTGCCCTCCCCGCAGCCCCAGAGGGAGGCACACACACACGCAGCCCAGCCCGGCGGGCTCGGGCACGAGTGTGGGTCACCCTGGCATTCCGGTTACCGCAGTCTGGGAGGGACGGGGTCGGCCCTGGACTGCGGCCCGGGCAAGGTCACCTCCAACAGGTGGGCACTAATTACAGACATGCTTGTTCGCCTTTCTGAGTCCCTCAAGCCCTGGGGACACGGGCGGTTTCTGAACCTGCCGAGGGGTTCAAAGACCCACCCTGAGCAGCTGAAGCTCGGTCGCCCCGAGAGAGCCGCCCAGGGCCGGGACTCAGGGGACCAGGCCGTGGGTCCTTGGTCTGTCGGCTTCCCATGCCAGGGCCGCCTTCGTCCCGGGCAGGGGCCATCTGCCGCCTCGCCTGTCCCGTCGGCGCCGCGCAGGTGCAGGTGACCGGCTGGCCGCTCCCCAGTTTATCCAGCACCTTTGATGCTGCCACCTACGGACCTCCGGCAATCTGGGTGTTGCCGTGTTGTCAGCTGGTTTTTTGTTTTTTGTTTTTGTTTTTGTTTTTTACTATTTTATCCACTTCTAAGTGTGCAAGTTCATGGCCTTAAGGATTTTCGCAGTCTTGCGTGACCACCACCACTATCCACTCCAGTACTGTCCCTCTTCCCAAACGGAAACTCTGTCCCCATCGGACACCACCTCCGCGTCCTCCTCCTCCCCGGACCCGGCGCCCACCATCCGCCCTGTGTCTCCGGACGAGACTCCTCTCTCTGGTGCGAATGGAGTCACCCAGCGTCTGTCCTGCGTCTGGCTTCTGTCACGGAGCGTCGTGTCCTCGGGGTCATCCATGTGGAGGCGGGTGTCAGCGTTCTTTCTTCTTTAAGGCTGACGACTGCTCCGCCGCGGAGACGGACCACACTTTGCCCATCCCACCGTCAGTGGACCCCTGGGACGCCGCCTTCTGATTATTGCAAACACACAGCTGCAGACACACAGCTACGAACGCGGGTGAGCCCGTATCTGTTGGAGTCCTTGCTTCCAGGTCACTGGGGCATATCCCCCGGAGCGGACCTGCTCGGTCACATGCTTATTCCGCGTGTGACTTTTCGAGCCGCTGTTTTCCGCTTCCCACAGCAGCCGCCCCATTCACATCCCATTCCTGCACGCCCTTGACCCAAAGTCCCAGCGCCTCGTAAGCAAAGACCCTGCTCCAATCCTTGCGCCCTGCTTCCTCCCTCCCTTGTCCCCTGGCCAGGCAGGTGGAGGTGACAACAAAGGCAGGAGAGGACAGCGGGCTGTCATCACGGGAGCCTCGGGGTCCCCTGTCCCGGCTCTGACGGCATCTTATGGGGCTGCAGGTGCCAGTCTCTGCCCACTCCGGGCCTACGTGGGAGGGTCCAGGCCAAAAACTGAAGGGTGCCAGGCTCACGAGGCCTCACCCCCATCCCGATTTCCCTTTCTAGGGGATCCTACCTGCACACCCACCGCCCCACCTCCACAGGACTCCCAGGAGCCTTGCCTCTGCCAAGAAGAGGAGGCAAGTCAGTGACAGGAGAGCTGCTGGGCTCATGGAAGATCCGGGACCTCCTCAGTGTCCCTGGGGTTGCAGACCTCCACCGGCTCAGCCCTACCCTGGTGGGCCGGCAGTGTGATGAAGCCCTGGGCGTGGACAAGGATGCCCCGGGGGGGCCAAGGCAAGAGTCACACCCAGGGCAGAGCCCCACCAGCCTCGCAGTCCTGTAGACATGGGACCTAGATGGAGGGAACGCAGGGAGACCAGGGAGATGGGCGGCCTGGCTCCCTGCATGCGGGGGGCACCAGGGGCCTGTTGGGGACCAGACCAGGCATCGAAGCTTGGGAGGCAGTGCCTGTGACTGGCCCTCAGCCCCCACCCAGGAGCTACGTCCCTTCAGACACGTCCCGCCTCCTCCCGAGGCTTGTTTCCCACCCGTGCGGTGGTCAGCAGCCCAGGATGTGCCACACAGAGCGAGCGACCCCCGCCCCAGGGTGTGATGGGGCACAAGGCCACCCCCCCCGTCCCTGCACACAGCGACTGGGGGATGGGGCTGGATCCCACTGCATTTACCTACGAGCTTTCAAACTGACCTTCAATCCTTCTTCCCTTCTGGGTCCATTCTCACGGCTTAGAAAACACTAAGCTGGCTGGGGAGAGGGTCTGGGGTTGAAAGGGAGAAAGGGACGGGGGTGCTTGTGCAGGTCTCCCTTTGAAGCCCTCTGCGGCCCCATCCTTAGCACCCCAGGACCCCCCAAGGCCTGGTTCGATGGGCCTGGCATCAGCCCGGTGGTGGACCCCCTCGCAGCTGCTGCCCCCCGAACCCTTGCCAGGGGGGCCGAGGCCTTGGGTCTGGAGGTCTACCCACTCCTTGTCAATTGACAGCAGTAGGGTCCCCCTCGTTTGGGGGCCCACCCAAGTTGCCAGGCGTCGAAGACTCCTATCCTCCGTACGAGGCAGCTGTAACCGAGTCCCACAGCCCGGGCGGCTTAAAGAAGAGGGATTCGCTGTCTCCGGGTCCTGGAGGCTGCAAGTCCACGACTCGGGGCTCCCCCGTGCGGAGGCCCGGAGGGCGAGTCTGTGCCCGCCCTCGCGCCGGCTGCGGCTGGTTTGCCAGCGATCCTTGCCGTTCTCTGCGGCTTACGAAGCTATCGCCCTCTCTCCGCTTCCAAGTTCACGGGGTGACTCCCCGTGTTCAAGCCTGTCTCCAAATTTCTCCATCTCCCAAGGACACAGTCATATTGGATCGGGGCCCACCCTGCCCCAGTGGGACCTCTTCTCTACTTGAGTACATCCGCAATGACTCTATTTCCAAATAAGGGCACCTTCTGAGGTCCCGACTAAGTCCCCCTAACTAACGGAGGTGGACCTTAGGAGATGCAATCCAACGCGTAGCTCCCTCCTAACACGGGCCCGAGGGGAAGCTGCTTGGGCCACCGACCCGTCTGGACGGACCCGAGCACAGCCTGCCAGCTGCAGAAAACACATTCTCCTCTCCAGTCGGTTTTAATTAACCCCTGGCGCCAGAGAATCCCCCTTTTTCCCTAGGGAGCATCCGTCAATAGCGTCACAGTGAGGGCTGGGCGGGTGTGATCCCGCCGCACACTCCAACTACGTTCCTGTGTCATCGGTGACACGGGAGCCACGATGAAACCAGCTTCATCCCACCCGGCATCCGTCCCCTGCACGCCTGTGAAGTCCAAGAAAAGTGAGCCACTGCCCATGCTCCATAGCTCTCACTCAGGGGACCCCACCCACCACCACTGTTGGGGGAGCAGGTGTCATGGGGGGGGCAGGGAAGGCACCCTGTCCAAGACGGAGCTCGGCCACGGTTGGTCTATGAACCCGGGCAAGTCACGTCTCCTCCCTAAGCCTCCAGGTTTGCTTTCTTAGACGAAGATGGGAATACTCAAGGCTCTGGCAGCAAGTCTGAGGATACAGGAGTTCGGGGAGAGTCTCACCCGGCATATTACACAGGTGCTCAAGACCGTCGACGGACAAGCACACCGCTGCACGACGGAGGGAGGTTTTCGGAGTTCTCAGCAGAGTAAACCAGTTTCTCCCTCTCCCTCCCTCTCTCTCTCTAGCTGCCTCCCCCGACGTGTGCACACACACATACGTACAGTCTAGCCGGAACAGGCGCGCGCACGCACATACACACACGCACACACGCATTAACCTCTTCTTTTCGTGCACGCTAACCGTCTATTGGTTTGAAAAAAACAGCCACTTTCCAAACCGGGGATTAAAATGCATCTTTAGCTTGATTCCTCAGAACACAGTCTTACATCTTAAAACAGTGATTTGGCACAGAGGCTGCTCCCATCACAGGCAAATATGTTTCAAGTAAGAACGCCAAGTGTCTCCCCGGGCTGTGTTGTAATCTATTAAATAACAAAGTAGAATAAAATACTTTAATGTTTCGGTTACACAAACGCCCACACGTCCAACAGCTGAGCTGCAGGGAGGCTCCTCGGGCGGCTGGAAGCCCGGAGCGCCCGTCGGTTTTCCCCGTGGACGAGGGGGGCGCCCGGCCAGCGGAAGCCCACGGGGTGTGGATGGAAAGCAGCCCCCCCTCGGAGTCCCGGCTGCCTTCTGATCTGACCCCGTTTGAGAGAATCGGGGAGGGCTGGGCCTCGGAACACCAGCCGGGCAGAAGCAGGGGAGGGGCAGGGAAGGGGGGAGCTGTCCTGGGAAGTTGCCGGGCCGGGAGGGCCAGCGGGGCCCATGGTCGCTCTGCACCTGCTGCCGGGAGCCTGGACGGCCTTCTCTGTGCCAGGCCTGGTGATCTACGCGCCGCCTCGCCAGCTCGGCTTCCTCTGCCGCCGTCGCTGCTGCCGGGGCCGGGGGCCCTTGCCGGGGGATCCAGGCCGCCCGCCGCGGAGCCCGGCCCCACTCTGCAGCAGCCGCACCATCTCGTGGTCCTTGTGGTCCAGCACGCGGGGCAGGAACAAGGAGGACTTCTGGGTGCGGCGTGTCTTGAAGCCCCTGCGGGGCCGGCCCTTACCGTTCACGGACACATACCACAGTCTCTCGGTGCCGGGCTGGCGCTGCGCCCCGGGGCCGCCGGGCGCCGTGCGGTAGAGCCGCGAGGCGTACGTGTTGTAGCCGAGTTCGTGGATCCGCTCCACGAACTCACACTCGGCGTTGTAGCTCTCCTGCGGGGGCGGAAGGCCTCGGTCAGCTGCTGGGGAGGTCCCCCACGGAGGCTGGGGCTGGGGTCTTGGGGACCAAGGGTCCTGTCGCCAGGCCCCCCTTCCCTCCTCCCTCCTGCCGGACACCCATGCCTCCGCTGCTCCCGTCCTCCTTCGCAGTCTGGTGAACTTGGCCCTCGGGGTTCAGCTCAAGGCTTCAGCTGCTCTGCCAAGCCTTCCTGAGATCCTGGGGAGAGTGAGCCCCCAGTCCTGCTCCCCTTCCCTGGGCACTGACTGGGGGTGGGGGGCGTCCCAGCACAGGGAGGGGTGGCTGTCCCAGCAGAGCAGAGGCGGGGCCTGCCCTGCATCTCTGCTGGAGGCGGGGACGTCGGCAGGATAGCTGGACACAGATGGCGCCCCAGACTGCTTTCGGAATCTGTACGCGAGAAAGAGAAATGACCACCGGGGTACGGCTGGGTTCTCGTGAGCCTGGCTTCTCCACTGCACTGCAGTTCAGGTCCCGGCTCTGAGCCTTGAACTTGGAGAGGGGCTGTCTTGGCCCCTGCGGTCATCACCCCACGCACAGGGAGCCGGAGCCAAAGCCAGGAGCCCAGCCGGAAGCCGGGGGCACAGACACTGCTGCTGTCAGGGTGACTCAGGGGTGCCGGCGCCCCACACAGTGGGGGGTAGAGGAGACCGCTGTCTGAAGAGGTGAACGGGGACTTGTGTGCATCTGGGACACGCTGGGAAGAATGGGCTGGGCCTGGGTCTCTGCCTTGTCAGAGACAGTCATCCAGAGGGAGAGAGGCACAGACTCTTAACGGGCTTTGCACCAATGTCCCCTGGACCACCTGGTGGGGCGCCCCCAGATCAGGGGTGGTGAGTCTGACTTACACCCACCCAGGTCAGGCTTTGGTCTGAGCTGTAGGCAGGTGGGCAAGCCAAGTGCCCCCAGGGCTTTCCTCCTCACCAGGGGACAGGGCTGGGAGCCAGGGGATAATGGGCAGAAGGAGCCTGAGATCCTCATGGTCTCCATCTGCAGAGGGAAAAGGGGGGGCCGCTACTGAGTGCAGGTGGCCCAAAGGGCCCCGGGCCCATTCTCAGGGGGACCCAGGCTGGTCGGGGCCGGGCCCACAAACGGGACAGCATGTGGCCTAGCAGGGCCATAGGGCACGTGATGGTCAAGCACCGCACACCTCTCTTTCCCCGATGACACATAAGGGCAGAGGAAGGGGTGGGGGGGCTCCTGTTCGGCTGGAGAGGGGGCTGCCTCTCCCTGGAACCTCAGCCCCATCTGCCGTCCCAACCCTCGGGGGATGCCCAGAATGCCCTGGGTCACGGGACAGGTGCTGCTGGCGAAGACCGGGCATGGGGTGGGGGGGACCCCAAATCCCAGAGAGTTACGAGACTGTTCCATCTGTGCTCAAGGCCTTGTACATGGTGTGGGGACCAGGGGCCATCTGGGGATGAACGGGCGGGCTCAGGCCAGATCCCCATGCCAGGCGGCTACATGAGCATCTGGTCCCCACACTCAGTCGTGCGGAAGTCAGGGACAGCGCAGACTCTTGTCCCAGGCCCTTCTGTCCTGTGGCTGAGGCCCAGGGACCAGGACGCCAGAGAGTGGGCTTTCTCGTTGTGGGACAACTGAAGGGATCCGGTCTTGTGAGCCTGTAAGAGTGAGGCATGCAGGCCCTGCACAGGGGAGTCCTTGACCTTGGGGGAGGTCCTTGACCTTGGGGAAGACACATCTTGCACCTTGGAGGGGCTCCTAGAGAGTCAAGATGACCAGGAGGAAGGTGTCAGCTCAGGACCAGGGGGTCACAGGCCAGGGGACCCCAGGTGAGACTCGCAGTGGCAACAGTTCCCAATGCCTCTCTGGGTCCAGCTGTCCTACCCCAGACCCTGTGCCCCACAGGGCCTTCCCCCCAGTCGCTCCCGCCCACCGACGCTCTGCTGAAACTCCACTTGCCTCTGCCCGACCTCGGCCTTGGGGAGCCCACGCTGCCTTCTCAAGCTCTGCAGCACTTGGAGCGGCTCCAGAAAAGCCGGCGGGGACAGTGTGCGGGAGGCTGGCGAGACCACCCCCGCAGCTGGTCCCGACCCCCGGGGACCAGGCAGGGGGTGTGCAGGGAGGGGGGGAAGGCGGCTGGCTGCAGGCAGTGTGGTGTGACGAAGGTGTGAGGAGGAGGCCTGCTGAGAGGTAACTTCCCAACGAGGGGACATTTAGGAGTCATTAGGGAGAGGTGGGCCCTTCCGAGGGGGGCATCTGGTCTGGGCAAAGCAAGGAAGGGTGACCAGCACGGCCTGTTCCGGGAACCCAGCGAGGCTCCAGAGGCTGCGGTGGGAATGACGGTGGAAGGCAGGCGCAGAAGGCAACTCCCCTGGGGGCCAAGGCACCTGGGGGATAATTTATGGGGGATGGGGAGCTCCTGGAGGCCACGACAATAGTGGATTCACTTCCGAGTAAGATCCCAAAACGTACGCCTAGCAGAGAGTGCGACATATGGTAAGTGCCCACGGCACTGGTGGATGAAGGAATGATTGCCGGACGGAAGGGTGGCAAGCAGGCAGGCCGGCCAGCGTAGGCAGCGCTAGTGACAGCAGCCACAGGTAGACCCCGAGCCACGGGGATTCCCCCAGGTCATGCTTTGTTCTGTACCCCAAAGCCCTGGGCCGCCCCGCACCCCCCACCCCAGAAGAGGTGTCCAAGTCCTTAGACTTCTCCTGATTCAGCCTTCCCTGCCCAATCTGTGAACTTCCCCGTGTGGACGGGGGCCTCCAGCATCAGCAAGGCCTGCACCTTCCCTGCCAAGAACAGAACTCCTCCCCGGGGCCCCTCCATAAGGGACAGGGGTGTCTGTAGGTAGTCTAAGGCCATTTCAGGATCAGAAGTCCATTCCGCCCACTGGGCATCAGAGGTCCAGGGCGGAGGCTTTTGGAAAGCCACAGTCTGCCCCAAGACAAAGTCAGATCAGCCCTGGCCTGAGGGCTTGTCTTTATAAGGCGCGATCGGTGTTTGCAGACTCCGGGCGGACGTGCAGGGGATGCTGGGCACCAGAGGGACCCTGGGTTCTATTAAGTGGCCCCCAGGTCAGAGAAAACCAATGGGTCGTTCTGAGTTTTGCATTTCCTTTAGCAAAATAGAAAAACTAAATCTGTGATAAAATCAGGAGCTGAAAGGAGGGTTTTCCTGCAACTCTTGCCCGATCACACTTGGCCCAACTTCCAGACCGGCAGGGAGAGGCTGGCGTGTGTCCCCTGCAAACAGGCTGAATGGAGAGAGGGGGCTGCCGGGAGATGGTCTCCGGCTGCGCTGTCTAGGTTCCTTGTGGATGGAAAACCTCTCATTGCCCGGGGAGGTATCAGCCGAATTGCACGTAATGACTAGTTGGGGGCAGCAAATTTCCTGCTTACACGCATTTTACTCCAGGCATCCCCACCCCTGCTGTTGGGGGAAGGACATTGCCAATGCCTACAGAGTCACGGGACCCTTTTTCTGTTGTGGGGGCCCCAGGCGGTATACAGATTGGGTTCCAAATCTGTGTGCCTGGGACATGAGTCCTGTGTCCCTTCCTCTATGTTGGGGTCTAAGAACTAAGAGTTCTTCCCTTTCCATCCTGGGGAGAACAGGCTGTGCGGTGCCTGCTTCCCTCTCTTCTCCCTCCAGGAGCACTCTGCTGAGCCCACAGAAAAGTTTTTCCCAACACACAGTCACGCTGTGCTCCAAGGCTCGCCGGGTCCATTTACACCAGTGGAAATTTGTGGGGGACCATCTCTGCCTTGCTGTCAGCGACCTTGAGGGAAGGGCAGTGCTGGGGAAGAGAAAATGTCTGGAGGGGCATTTTCTGACCCAATGGCACTGGGAAACATAAGACAAGTCTCACCCCCCAGTGGGGTCCTCCCCGGGGGCCATGCTCCCAGCCAACCGAACTGGCAGCCGCCTCCAAGAGAAGCCGCTGGAACGACACTGGGTGTCGACACCCAGGGCCCGAGACCCTGGGCCCCGATGGTTGGTCCTGCAGGTCCCCATGCTGCTGGGTCAAAGCATTATACCGTCCACGTCCCCTCTGTCCCCCGAGGAGAGGTCCAAGGGAGATGGCTGCCCCATGCACGCGTGCCCACAGGAGAGGGCGGACTCACCGAGGCGTAGAGCCGCCCCCTCTTGTTCATGGCCAGGTACCGCCCGGAGAAGAGCCCCTTGATGGCCACGATGCCCACCTCCACCGCCGTCATCTCCAGGATACCTGGGAAGAGTGCGAAAGCCCATCACTCCCTGTGCCTTCCACACAGCTCAGGGCGGAGAGCTGAGCCCCCAGGTTGGACGATGCTCGGGGGGCGGGGGGGCGGGGGGGGCGGGGGAGGACTTGGGAAGCTCAGGGAAGGCTTCTCCAAGGAGCAGAATTCAAACAGGGGAGGGAACTAATACAACTAACATTTCTAGGTGCTAACCGCCAGGTGCTAACGCCTTGCAGGAGGTGAAGCTTATTGGAGCCTGTCAACCGCCTCTCGAGCCAGTTTCGCGATCTGATAGACAAGGGAGCTGAGACCGCTGAGGCTGGGTGACTTTCCCAAGACCGCAGGGACGTGTGTGAGCTGGAATTCGAGCCTGGGCTGCACATAGCAGTGCGGGAGCTCTCCCGGCGAAGCTGGGGCCCTGGGTGAAGCTGGCGGATGACACAGTCCACGCAGTGCAGTGAGCCCTGGGCCACCCAAACTCACTGGCAATGGACTTGGGCAGGAGATAGCTGTCCAGGGCGGGGTCCAAGTGGGATGCAGGAGCTGAGCAGGAAGTGGGATGAGACACTGCAGCTCCCAGAAGGAAGCCGCTCTGGGCTCTCCCACTCCTCACTGCGTTTAAGGAAGTTTCAACCTCCCCTAACCTTCCTTCTGGACACAGGAGTGCTTTTTCACCGGCGGTCCTCCAACAAAGGCCCGAGGGGGGCCGCTGTCCCCCCAGAAGGGCTCCAAGGGGCACTGGAGCCTCTGCAAAGCCCTCTTGGGGGGGAGAGGTGGCTCTCTGGGCGCAGCCCTGGCTTCCGCATGGCAGCGATCATGGGGCCCAGATGCTCCGCCACCTGGGGTCCACCGGGAGGCAGGCTGGGCGGATTCCGAGGCCCCCACCCAGGCACCGGGGAAGCGCGCCTCTGGATGCCTCGCAGGGGTGGCTGCCGACCCTCCGGATCGCGCCCTCCTCCGCCTCCAGGCTGCCTGCCTGGGATACCCCAAGAATTTCCATGCTCTGTGACTCCGCGGGGGAGACTGGATTTGGAGAGCACCAGGTGTGGCTGTGAGAGGAGCGCGTGAGCTCCGGCAGCCCCATCCTGCGCAGGGGGACAGCTGCCACAGAGCTTGTCTCCAACGCATGTATCCAGGGCATCCTCCCACGACGTCCTCCCCCGAGCTGCGGCTTTCCTAGAGGAAGCGGCGGTTTCCCGCCGCCTTCAGTCCACCGCACCGCTTCCTACCCGCGGGGTGCCGCAGAGGGACCCCGGACCTGGCCACGCTCCCACGCTGCCCCGCTGGCGCTCCGGCCTCCTGCTGCCCATCAAGCCGAGCCGCTTCGGTCCCCTTGCTTCGCGCTCCTCTCAGGGAGGCTGAGCACGAGCCAGGGTCCCCGCGGCTGGAGGATCCCAACCCTGGAGCCCCGCGGGACCCCCGCGAGCACGGTTCGGGGCTGTGTGGGGCGGCGGTAGCAGCATACCTGTGTCCCCGACCCAGGCCTAACCGGTATCCCGCGGCCCCCCACCCCGAAGGGGCGCGCCCACCCTGCCTTTCCCTCGGCGGCCCAGGGCAGAGGCGCGAGCTGCTGTTTGGCCTCAGGGGGATGGTCTCCACCCACGGCGGCCGCGGCCCAGGACCCCCGCTCTGTCCCGGCCACAGTGCTCCGGGTGGAGGCGGCGGCTCGGGGCGGCCACCTGGGCGGCCGCGACCAAGGAGCGCGGAGGGGCGGGCGGGGCGGCGCGCCGGGGTCGGCCGAAGGAGAAGTCGTCAAAATAATAAAGAAGATAATAAATGCCTCGTCCAGCGCCTCTTCCCCGAGAAACTCAAAGGGCTTGAACTTGTCAGGGCCCCCGAGCCCAGCCGCGCGGGGGGCCCCGGGGCTGCCGACCGCGCGTTCCCTCGGACCGGAGACCCCCGCGCCCCTCGCGCTGCTCGCCCCGACGCGAGGGGACAGCAGGGGAGCCCGGCGGGCGCCCTCCGGCCCGCTCCCCCGGGCGGCGTCGGCGCGCCCACCCGTCCCGGGCGCTCTCCCCGGGGAGCCCGCCGCCGCGCCGCGGGGCCCGGCACTCACTGTAGACGCTGTTCTCCAGGCTGCCGTTGACGCGGCCGCTCGGGTGCAGCTGGAGGTGGTACTTGGTGGCGCAGTACAGCTTGCGGCGCCGGGGCGCTCCGCCGAGGTGCTCGTAGACGCCGCCGCGGCCGCCCGCATCGCGCCGCAGTCGCGCCCCGGGGCCCGCGCCGGGCCGGCCGGGCTCCAGCAGGGTGAGCAGCAGGAGCCAGATCAGGCCCATCGTGGCATCGCGCCCGCCCCGCGGCGGCGGCGGCTGCAGGCGAGCGCGGCGCCCATGGAAGGGGCGGCGGCGGGGCCCAGGCGAGGCGCTCCGAGCCGCCTCCCGCGCCGGGCGGTGCCGACTCCCGCTCCGCGGCAAGTGGGGGAGGGGCGGGGAGGGGCGGGAGGGATTGCGGGGGGTGGGGGAGAAAGAAAGGGGGGTAGAGAGGAGGTAGGGGGAGAGAGAGAGAGAGGCACCTCCTTTAATTTTCACCCAGGATCGGGTGAAATTTCCGTTGCTGCGCAAAGCGCTGAAAGAAAAGACGGTTCGGCAACAAAAGGCCGACGTGGTCCCCAGGCGGGGGCGCGGGAGGGGCGGGGAGCCCGGCGGGGCGCGGGGTTCGGGCCGGGCGCCGCCCGCGCACACTCGGCCCCGGCGCAGCGCCGTCGAGCCGCGGCTCCGCTCCGCCGCGCGCCCCGCGCCCCCGCGCGCCCTCCCGGCTCTGAAAGGTCCCTTCCCGCCCCTCCCCCGCCCCCTCCCCCCAGGCCAATTATGCCTCCGAAAATTATAGACCGAGGCCTCGAGGCGGCCGCCCCAGGCCCTGTCACCCCCTCCCGCCCCCCATCAATCCCCCGGCACAATGGGAGCGCCGCCGATGACTGATGTCCGCGAAAGCAACTTGCGGGGAAGTCGCGCTGACAAACGCCCATTAAAGGCGGTGCATAATGAAGGGGGCCGCGGAGAGCGGCCGAGGGGAGGGCCCGGGGCGCGGGCGCGCGTGGGGGACCCCGGGGTTGGGTCTGTGCCCGGGGCTCCCTGCCGGAGCCAGGATGCTGTCCTCGAGGGGTGGCGGACCGGGCCGGGGGGCGCACCGCGACCTGGCACATCCGGAAGGGCGAGGCTGGTGCACGTCGGGCGGGCCTCGGAGGATCCTGTCCCAGCAGCCGGGCCAGAGAGGGGGCTGAGGGAAGTGGGAGGGGTGCGGGAGAGCCAGAGAAAGGGGCACAGAGACAAACAACCCGAGAGAGAGCGAGAGACACTGGCTCGAAAGACAGGGAGAAAGAACAGGAGAGAGCGAGCAGGAAAGGGAGGGACAGACCAAGAAACAGAGACAGAGATGAGAGAGCCCGGGAATGATCGAGAAAAGCCCAGGGGTCCAGTGACCACAGAGAAGGGAGAGGAAAGAGGGGAGAAGTGGCAGAAGGGGGTGGATATTTCCCTCGGGTGGGCGCAGCGGTGTAGACGCCCCGGGGGGCTCCTGGAGGGGGTGGGGGCCCTATCCCCTAGGGACCACAGTGAGGAAGGGCTGTGGGTATAGTGTCGGAAAAGGCCCCAAGCGCCATCCGTTCTCTTACTCCCCGCGGCCCCCACCTCCAGCAGCAGCAGATCCACGCACCCCCCCAACCGGAAGCTGGTCACATAGAGACACGCAGGCTCAACTCCAGCAAAGGTGCTCACCCACGGGGGCCAAGGCTCTAGGCCACAGCCTTGGCTCCAAGCCTGGGATGAGCTGGGTGGGCTGGGATCCCTCGTTCTATCCATAGGCATCAGGATTTGGGACCTTGGTCCTTCCCGGGAGAGGAGTAGGTGTGCAGGGGACCGGGGGACCCCTCCGAGCTGCAGGAACTAACACGCCCCATTGGGACACTGCTTACACCCTAGCCTAATGCAAGTAGAGCAGCACGTCCTCAGTGAGCACACCTCAGCACGCTCAGTGCCCCAGGGACCCCGGGGTGGGGGAGGGCGCGGCACGTCGCCCATTGCCTCCATCCCTGAGGGCGTGGCTCCAGGCCGGCGTCTGTCTAGTCAGAGTCCACCAACAGTCTAAAGACCAGGCCACTGGTGGTTAGTGACCCAGACTCTGAATGAAGGTCCCTGCGTGACAGAGGACAGAGGGAGGACAGCCTCCAGGCAGCCCCCAAGGACAGAGCCAAGCTGGGAACTTACTCGCTGGGGTTCTCAGACCTGGCCTGGGATTACACACTGTAGTCTTCAGTACATAGTCTTTGAATGAGTGGACGGCTCAGCCACTTCCTAGCCACGTGACCTTGGCCGTGTAGCGTTGCCCCTCGGAGATGCCGGCTTCTTGTGCGCGAGATGCCTCCCATGTAGCATAACTCAGTAGAATTAGTGCCGCCAAGGTCCCTGTCCTCCGGATCGGCACAGGGCACGTGCCCGCAGGAGGGAACCATTGTTTCGCGTGCAGACCGTGATGGCTTTGAGGGCGAATCGGGAAGGATCGGCCGTCATGCTGGGACAGCAGGCACCCACGGCCTGAGGTTCCGTCCAGAGGACCTGGTTGGCAACACGCATGTTTGTCAGTGTGACTCCTCCAAAGCGACTGAGCTCCCTGGGCAGGGTTTTCTCCTCGTCCCTGGGCCCTGGCGTTGGCGTCCACCCTGCAGCCCGAGGGAGCTGGTCTGAAACCCACCGTTGTCTTCTTCCCCTGCACCAGCTTCTGCTAGTGCCTGCACCCCGGGCCACGGCTCGCAGCCTCTCCCTCCAGGCTCTAGCTTTTGCTCTCCCAACCTCTTCACCTAGAGCTTCCTGCCTGCAGTGTTTCCTGGACCAGGAAGCCCCCCGGGCCCCCACCTCGGGCCTGGGTCTGGCTGGACACTGCTGGGGTACCAGGCCCTGAGACTCCCGGGCCCGGCCGAGGGAGGGGGTGCCTGGCTTCGTGGTGTCTTCCTGGCAGGGCAGGGTTCTCATGCGCAAAGTCGTGCTGGGGTGGGCTGGGCTGTGCTGGGACGGCAGCGTGACCCACAGGGTGGCGACCTCTGCCCCTCCCCCACCAATACCACACCAGGTGTGTGTGTGTGTGGGGGGGGTTATGTGGTAATAGCGACCCTGTTAATTGCTTCCAAATGGTCGCTGCTGCCATTTGACTAATTGGTCTCTTCCAGACCCCAGCATGGGCACCCCCGGGCCTGGTCCCAGCCCCCGCCTCGCCACCAGCTCCCAGTCCCTGAGACCTCTGCTCTGGGTGCACTCCTCCCCCACATCACCTCCCAACCCTCTGGTATCTGGGTCACCCCCTGGGATCCCACCCCAGGTCCAGAGAACAGTCCTGCCAGTTGGGGCGACTATCAGCTGTGGTGCTGGTGGCAGGCCCTGACCTCACTCTAATGAGGCTCCCCGAGGGCAGTGGGGGAGGGACCTGGCCTGAGTGCAGCCCACTGGAGCCTGTGGGCCCTGGAAGCCCGCAGGTGGTCCTGCTCAACCCCTCTCAGGGACGTCTCACAGCTGGGAGCCCAGGGGGAGAGACTGGGACCTCCCATCCTCCTGCAGGCTGCAGGGTCCAAGGCCTGAGCGGGGGTGGGAGGGTGGAGGCATCTTTGCTATCAATCTCCCCCTTTTGCTTCTGGCTAAGTTGGAAACCAGGGGGCAACGGAGGGAGACTTGAAGGTGGAAGTCTGCCCCCAGCCAGCGCCGTTCTCTGCCTGATCGACTCCGGGAAGAGCCGCGGGCTGCCCTCCTCTCTCTAAAGGGCAGGGCTGGGTTCCATCACCAGGCAGGAACCCACTCGGTTAGGGGGCACAGATCCCCAAATGTCCCGGGAATCCTGGGCTGGAGGGGTTGTGGGGTTCCTGGCCCCCCAGGGGGCTTGAACACTGCCTGGGCCACATATGGGCACAGGACGCCCACTTTCCCATGTGCTCGCACAAACCTCAGGCTGGGCCCAGCTTCCGAATGGCGTCACAGGCCAGGAGCACCCCCTGTGCACAGCGGCACCCCAAGGAGGCAAATGAGAGACCCAGAAGGGGGTTATGCAGGCCGGAAGCTTAGCGTTGCTACCACCCAAGCCGAGTCTTTTGAAAATTCTGTTTATTTCTATTTTTTAACTTTAAAGAGCTCTATCGAGATATATAACTCACAAACCCTGCAATTCACCCATTTAAAGATGACCACTCGGGAGCTTTTAGCTTGTGCACAGAGCTGGGCGTCCGTCTCCCGGGGTTTCTCTGCTGGAGACGTTTCATCTAAATAGACTCATTTGATATGAGGCCTCTTGGGACCGCCCTCGTGCGCTTCTCAGAATGCTTCGAGACGCACCCCCGTGCACCCGCGTTCATCCACGTGCAGTGCGTGTCGGGGCCTTGCTCCTTTTTAGGGCCGAGTGATGCTCCCTCCTGTGGCCCCCCCACATTTGTCTGGCCATCCCCTTCATCAGTTGACGGGCTTTGGGGCTCCCTCCCCGTGCTTGCGCGGTCGTGAAACTCCTGCCTGCAAGGAAGAGGAATTCTCTTGGGATCGACGAAGGTGGGTGTACAGCTCGGGTCCTCCCCCATGACACCAAGGGCCACCTCGGGCCCGTGCACCCCTCCTGGCATGGGGCAGCCGGTGTGACCCCGAGCACGGCCTCCAGAGACGCTGGCCCGTGTCTACGACCTCTGTGTGCCCCGGCCTCCTGGTTTGTGAGAGGAGGGATGGGAACCCCCACTGCATGCACCGTTGAGCTTTGAACAATTCGGGGTTCCAAGTGCCGACCGCCCCCGGTCCAAGCAGAACTTTGACTCCAGTATTAAACTACCAACAGCCTATGGTTGACCAGAAGCCTTGCCGATAACACAGACAGTCCGGACAGAGAGTTTGTATGGGACATGAGTCATGTACTGTACACGCCGCCGGTACAGCGAGCTGGAGGCAAGAAAATCGTGAGGAGGAGAAAGTGCATCGACCTCATGTGTTGTATTTAAGTACTGAAAATACGGACAAGTGGACCAGTGCAATTCAGAGCTGGGTTGTTTGAGGGTGTGGGGTCCTTTCGCTGCGTCCTCACGGCGTCATCCCTCCGTGCGTATCTGTGTCCTGATCCCCTCTTCCTGTAAGGATGCCGGTCACACAGGATCAGGGCCAGCCTACGGACCACATTGTGTCTTAATCACTTATCGAAAGACCTTGTCTCCAAATACAGTCCATCTGAGTGGCTGGGGGTCACAGCTCAATGTAGGAATCTGGGGGACACGATTCAGCCCATAAAAAATGCTAACAAGAAGGTGTGCCCGGGCCTGCAGGTGGGGTGGGGTGGCGTGGGGGCTGGGGCTGTGACCTGCAGCCTCTGCCCTAGTCCCCCCAGCTGAGAGAAGCCGGAGGAGCTGGACGCCAGAATGAGTGTCCCAGGGCGATCTCCTGGAGCAGGGGGCTGACCCGGCCCCCGGACTGTGGGACCTCGAGGGACCTGTGTTCCCGGGACCGGCCATGCCCACGAACCTGTGGGGACTCCTAGTTGCTCTCAGCCTCTCCCAAGGAAGTCTGAGGGCCTCCAGCCCTCTCCGGCAGGTGCCGACCAGGGTGGGTCTGCAGACCACAGCCCCGTGGGCACGGGCAGTTTCTGGGCAATGCAGCTTCCCTTCTCCCTCTGAGCCAGGTCCAGTACCACCGACTCCACAAGTCAAAGTCGAGACCCTAAGATGTGGCTGCCCTAAGTCCCCCCTTGATTTTGTGGCTGCCGACCTGGGCGGGTGCTGGATGCGCGTAGGTGGAGGGGAGCAAGGTCAGGCAGGAGCTGGCCTGGCACGCATTTTGTTAACGAGAAGCGTTTCTCGTTTCCCAACGTGGAGGCCGAGCTGGTGCCCCTTCTTCAACCGCCCGCTGCCCTCTTCAGCCGAGCAGGAGAGCCTCCCGTCCCCATGGCCACCAGCTACCAGATCCCCTGACATGCTGCTTGCAAACCTCCTGAGCTTTCCGGGTGCAGGCCACACCCCTTGCTCCCGCTTGGGTGCAGTCTAGCCCCTGCCCGTCTCTCCAGCTCCTTCTCTGACCCTTGGCCTCGGCGGTCACCGGGAGCGTCACCTAGTCCCCCAGAGCCACGGCGATGCCCCTCCTCGGGGACTCTGATGACTTCCCCATTGCTCTGCCCCCACGTCTGACTGGTTTAGACTCTTTTGTACTTG
This sequence comes from Martes martes, assembly GCF_963455335.1. Lineage (NCBI taxonomy): Eukaryota > Metazoa > Chordata > Mammalia > Carnivora > Mustelidae > Martes > Martes martes. Next base: position 3,605,436 of record NC_137898.1, on the reverse strand, counting down.
GCGATCCCGCTGACAGAGACCCTCCTTGGACAGGTCATCCCCGCACCCCTCCCCTGCTGCCCCTCGCTCTGGCCAGGCCGAGCGTCTCCCCTCGGGTCCCTGCCTCATGGAAGGGCAGCTGCGGGCCCCTCTCACCCACCCGGCTATGAAGTCCAAAGGAGGCCAGGCTGGTTTGCTTTTCTCAATGCCTCACTGCCCCGCCCACGATGAACACATGAATGAGTGAATGAATGAATGCAAGCCCAGCATCCCTCAGCCCGACGCTGGTGGTCGTCGGAGTGGCACCGTGGAGGAAAGGAGGTTCTCACGCGGACCTGCTAATGCTGGGACACGGGGAGACAGAACAGTATCACGTCCCCTCCCGCTGCCTGACAGGGGGTGGTGTCCCCCCCCCGGAGGAGGGGTGGAGGGGGATTTCTGGAACGTTCCATTGGCAAAACTCCTGAAAAACTGCAGACGAGGAAACCCCAGCCTAAGGATGATTCACCAGAGGGTATCTCGGAGCCGAAGGTGCTTGTTGACCCTAAGGAGTCCGCCTCACGGGGAAGGCCATCGGGGCCGCTGCACTGAGCAGGACGGGGACACACACACCAGACCATTCTGCAACAGTGTCTCCTTGCTCTAGGCATCCCACAAAGTCCCTAAAGAAATATGGCCAAGGATGTCCACTGCAACACCGTTCACGGGGAAGGATATCAAACCAGGAACAGCAAACCACGCCACCCACACCCCCCACGTGGCCAGTAAGGGAGACCAGGGCCTGGGGAGGACAATCCCATCCGCCGTTTACCTGTTGAAGGAGTCTGAGCGCAGGGCTTCCCTGCAGGAGGGGCCGAGGCACCCCAAGGGTCAGGACTAACAGCGGCAGAGACCGAAGGCAGGAGATGGGGGAGACCGAGGAGGCATGAGCGTGTCCATCGAGTGTCGCCCCCGGGGCTGGGGTCAGACCCCGACCGCCTGGCTGTCAAGGTCCCTGTTCCCTCCCACGCATCGACTCAGCCCTGGGAGCAAAAAATCTGAAGGACCAAGCACCCCCTTGCAGATTGCTGGGGTGGACACCTCAGGACACCCCAAGCCTTCAGCTCCCCCCCCAGCATCAGAGGCCAGGAACTAGGGTGGAGGCCTGGCGGGGCTCCTCGGGGACACCGGGCCCTAGACCCACACTCCCCCACCTTACCCACAAAACACTGACGCTGCAGGATGAAATCGCTCCAACCCGGGACAGACGGATGGACGGATGGATGCACAGACGGGCTTAAGCAAAGCCCCCACTTGACTTGAGAGAAGAACTTGGGGCCCACACGGACCCGGCCGCTGCCGGTCGGAAGCCCGCACAATGTAGCTAATTGGCCTCAGCCTTGTTCTCTCTCGGATTTGAAATCCTTTTAGCAGCAGATTACGAGACAATGGGCTGAACTCGCGGGGCGGTCATTAGGCGGGCGGAAGGCTGGGCCGCTCCGGGCCGGCTCGTTCCTGGGTGGTTCGAGGTGCCGTGCGTCTCTCCTGGGGACATGCACACAGACCTAAAGAATGTCTCCGAGCCACAGTGACATTTTCATTACGGGTGGCCGGCTGGCCTTCACAAAGGAGACGTTCCCTGGGGCTCAGGGTCCTCGACCCGGAATGTTCTTAGCCGGCACCCGGGCTCTCTTGCTCTGGGTGAAAAGTGGCACCAGAATCCAAGTCAAACACCCCCGACCTTTGCCCTGCACGTGGCACTTGTTCCCAGGGCCGGGACTCCTTTGGGGTGTGGGTGGGGGGCCTCGCTGGGCTGCTCTCCCAGAGCTCCCTGCCTTTGGCCAGGACTAGGGAAGAGCTGCCCGGTCCCCGGCTGTCCCGCAGGTCGGCCATTGCCCCCCGCAACCCCCAGATGCCTCTTCCCTGACCTGTGGGGCCGCGCGGTGCTCTCGCCGGGTTGCCAGGCTGTGGTGTGGGCTGTGGGCTTTGGGCCCAGTTACCCTTGGACGAGGACGGAGTCCTGCCCACAGGCTCAGGCCCCCTGCCAGCGCTCCCTGCTATGAAGCTGGGGGTCCCAGGGGTTCGAGGAGCACGGAGCCCCCAAGACAGAGCTCACAGCAGAGGCAGAGAAGGAAGCCTCGTCCTCACTGCGGGGGCAACAGCCTCATCCGTGAAGCCGTGATGTTCTCGGCTACATTGGGTGGCCGCCGGCCAGCTTCTTGATACGGTCTTTCTGTGACAGACACGGAGCAGAATCTCGTCACCTTGGCCCGGCGGCTAAGAGAGAGCCGGGTCCCTGCCGCTCCATCAGGTGCCTTGCCGGGGCCGCGGGACACCTGCTGGGTCACTGCCTTGCCGGGGCGGGGGGCGGGGGGCGGGGGGGCTTTGCCTCGGGCCGGCACCGTGTGCTTTCCGCAAGGACGACACGCAGACTGGCTTATTTCTACAGCCTCACTACTGAGACGGAGCCCACGTACCAGGCGGCGCAGCCAGCTACGGCGCGGGGCTCGGTGGGCTGGCGCGAATTCAGGCTTGCGCAGTCGTCGCCACCATCGGCGGGGCGTTTTAAGATCCCTGAGAAACTCGACAGCCATCCGCAGTCCCCTCCCTTCTCCTAAATGCCCCCCACCAGCCCCCAGCAAGTCCGCAGGCCCTTGGCGCACACGTGAATCTGTCTGTTCCCAAAATATCGCACAGACGGACCACGCACTAGGTGGTCTTTCGTGAGAGGCCAAACTTAGTTTTGAAACCAAGAAAGAGCCCCCTCTCCTCCCCGGTGCCCCCCATCTTAGGGCCTGCTAGCCACCCACATGTAGCAGGGGGCAGGGGGCAGGGCCCCAGTCCCCACCTGGTGTGGAGACAACTGGCATTCGGGCCGCTTCTAAGCCAGCCTCTGGAAACGGTGCTCGGAGACCCTGAGGGAGGCTCTCAGGCGGTGCCCGCGCCAGACCAGCCTGGCCTCAGGGCACAGGGGCCTCGGTCAGCACCGTGAGGACAGAAAGAGACCCCTTGTGCCGTGAGCCAGAGCCAAGTGTCAGGGCCACTCCCTGGGACACGGGGAGCCCCTCCTCTGTCCCCTGCCCCGACCACAGGAGCCCCGGGATCTGTGCTTCCCAAACCCAGGAGCTGGGGAGCAGTGGGACCCTCCCCGGTTCCGCACACAGCCGCAGCACCGCCCTCGTGAGGCTGTTGAGAGGATTGCCGTGGGGGGGGTCACGGGCAAGCGTCCCCTCCACCTTCCCTCCCTGCCTGGCTCCCCGTGCTTCCCACCTCCTCCCAGCCCCCCCCACCCAGCCCCCTACACTGGTCCACCCGCCCTGCAGCCCATTCACCTCTGAGAACTGGACTATGAATGCCTCCTTGCGACCCTCACACCCACCGCGGGGGCCACCACTGTCCCACCCAGAAACCCCAGCGCATTCCCCATCTCTTCTGCCTCCCCAGCCTGGGACGGTGCCTGCTTCAGCTCTGGTCCCGGCTCCTGCCCTCACTCAAAGCCAAACCCACCAGAAGGCCAAAGTCCCCCGGCCCCAGGCTGCACTGCGTAGGAGCCCTGAGATGTCGCTATCTTTGCCATAAGGACCCCTGGCTTCACTGCGTCCACACGTCGACAGCACGTCAACAGCAAGTCCCCCAGGCCAATCTGACATCCACCAGCTGCGGAAATTGCTCTCTTAGACCATCCGTGAGACCAAACTGTGGGCTGATCAGTTTTTAATTAATATTCACCCAGGGACATTTCGAATTCCTGCTTCGCCCCAGGCCACGAGTGGGGCCACAAGCTTGGACAGTCTCTCCTGGCAGCAGGTGGGGCGGGGACAGCCAGCAAACATCAAGGACCAAGGAGCAAGAGGGTGACACACCCAGACCCTCTGGCCAGGAAGGAGAGCCCCTGCCAAACCACTAGCCTTGGACCCTCACATAACTGCTCAGGAACGCCAGGGTCCCTCCGACCCTCCAAGTCCCTCAGTTTTCATTACCCTTCACAGTGTCCCGTGTCCAGGCAGCGGCTTCCCGTTCACCCCCGTGCTCCCCTTTGAGTTGCCCCGAGGTCCCTGTAGCAGACAGACTGGGCACCACATGCTCCGTTTCACAGATAAGGAAACCGAGGCACAAAAAGCGGCCACTTCGCAGAAGTGCACGCAGCCGGTAAGTGGGCGAGCCGGGCTTCGAATCCGCAACCCAACCCACACGCTGCACCCCTTTCCCATTGCCATCAACACAAAAGAGAAACCCAAGCCACAGAGCTGTTCCCCTGGATTCCACCTGCAGCTGAAGGGGGGTGGGCATACCCAGTGTGACCCAAGGGGACACTCCCAGACCCCGATACGGTGCCCCCTACGCCCAATGTGCCCTTCCCAGCATCTTATAAATGTGAGCTCACTTACGTGTTTGTAACCACTTCCGTAGACAGCAATTCGGAGAAGCCCATTTCAGAGATGACAAAACAGAGGCACAGGGAGGTTGAGCCGCTTGTCTGCAGGTGCTCGGTGGCCTGGGGGGACAGAGCCCAGACTCAGGGGCCAGGAGCCGGCTCGGGAGTTGGTGCCCGAGCGCCCAGGCTCTGCTGCCTCTGTCCTGGCTCCGGGGCTGGTTTTCCTGCTGCCCCAGGACCGTCGTGAAGACGAGGTATTGCACAAGGAGAGCTCTTGGTAACACAGGAAGGGAAAGGGCAGCTTTCGGTATCGTCCATACATTTTGTTTGCGCATAGGAGAAAAAAATCGAGCTGCATTTTTATAGAAAAAAGGTGCTATCCCTATATTACCTGGGGCAGGTCTTGGGAGGGGGGCAGACACAAACGTAGGCAGAAAAGTGATTAGGGAGGAGAAATGGGGGTGGGAGTGACCTTCCTTCCCCCCACCGCCTCTCCCATCACCCATCCCATCGTCTTTAAGACAAAAATAACTCATTTCCCCATGAATGGGTTTCTTTAAAGTGTCACTTCCAAATTCCTTTGGGATTCTCTGGCTCACTCAGGTGTCTGCAGAGGGAGCAAGGTGGGGCAGGGCCCAGGCCAGGACAGGGGACCGAGGTAACCAGACCCCACCAGACCCCACGTGTGCTGCTTCCGGGAGGGAGGCTGGAGGCACAGCGGCTCCCGCAGGCCCAGCCCTGCCTGCATGGGGTACGCGGACCTGATCATTTGCAGACGCTAACATCGTAGCTACAGGTGTCTGGCTTGGGGTCACGCCTTGGAAGCACGCTTGGTTTTAGAAAACTTGGCCAGAGCCAAGCTGGGAGAGAGCTTCCTCGCCGTGCAAGTCACGGCTCCACGGCCGCCCTGGGGTCCCCAGGGAGCGGGTGTGTGGCTGCGGGCCGCCCTCGTGCTCTGAGACTTCCCAGCACTGGCCGGCAGACAGCTTGTAAAGCGGAGCGGAGGGGCCCATCACGCAGGACCCAGCATCTTCCAGGCCTCCGGCACTGAGGGACCTACGGCCCTGGGGCCGGCGGGGGGCCATGGGGTGCGCTTTCCTCCTGGGCAGCCGATCTTCTGCTCCCGTGGCCAGGCTGCCCTGCGCACTCCCTGTCCACAGCCTCCTTCCTCATGCGAGAGATGTGCCAGGCCCTGGGCCCACCGGCGAGAGGGAGGGGAAAGTGGTACAAGCTCCCCGTGGCAGCTCCGAGGGTCCCCCTGCAGCGCTGGGCCTTGTGCTGCTCAGACTGTCCTTCAAGGCCCGAGGCTGCCTGGGCTGGACTGAGCCCTGCGGCCCTTCCCGCCTCCCCTCTCAGGGTGCTCTCCCTCACCACCTCCGCTCACTCGCTATCTTAGTCACAGTCCAAGCCAGAGGCCCAGAAAGGGCAAGAGACTCAGGAGGGTCGCACAGCCAGCAAGGGGCTGCATTCACGGGGCTCAGCCTCCACACCCCAGGCTGCGTCCTTGATTAGGAATATAGCAGCAGGGACCTTCGCCGTGGGATGACCACGTCCCCACACCCCGTTCAGAGGGCGAAACAGGCCCAGAAAACTGAGTGACTGGCCCAGGATCTCAGTGCCTCACAGTGGGGTGCAGGGTTGGGCCCGGGCCCTGCTCCCTGGGGCTGCTGCCCCCCACCCCAGGCTGGGGGAAGGCGCGGGCAGGAACAGGACCAGCAGAGCCCGGCGCACTCCCTCTTCAGAGCATTCTGGACTCCAACCATCCCCGCCCCCCATTCGTCTGGTTTTCAAGGAATACTGTGGTCTTTAAAAATCATTCATCTTCAAAGCCTAGAAGAGAAAAGGCTGTGGAGGGGCCGCCCGGCCTTGCGAGGGGCCGGGACACTTTGCTGAGTGCCTGAAACGATGACTAATTGAGCCCGGCCACCACTTTCCAGGAGCCGGGGCCGTCTCCGGAGGGCAGGCTGGGGGGGGAGCAGCTGTGGCCCCACCTCCCCAGCCCAGTGGAGCCGTGTCCTGGCCCCAGGGCAGCCCTTCTGGCTGTGGTTTGGGAAACCAGGAGCCCCCATGAGAGGCCAGGCGCCAGGTGGGAGCCATTTTGGGGTGCCCTCTGGGAAGCCGGTTGTAATAATATCAGCCAATTTTTCCCTTGATTTTCTGGGGCTGCTGGAACCAAGGACCACGACCTGGGGGCTTAAAGCCACAGACATTCCTTCTCTCTCCGGTCTGAAGGCTGGAAGTCTGAACTCGAGGTGTGGGCAGGTCTGTGTTCCTCCTGGAGGCACCAAGGGAAGATCCTCCCAGCTTCCTCCAGCTTCTGGGGCTCCAGGCGTCCCTCCCGTCTCTGTCTCCCTGGTCACGTGATGTTCTGTCCCTGGCCTGTGTCTCTTCTTTTCTAACAAGGACACCGGCCCTTGGACCAGGGCCACCCTCCCTGCCCGGTGACCTCCTCTTAACTTAATTGTGGCTGCAAAGACCTTATTTCCAAATAAGGTCCTATCACAGGTTCTGGGGGTTGGGACCTGGAGATTTCTTTTGGGGGGGACATAATTGTGCCCCTACATCACGTGATGTCCACGGTGGCCGGTCCCTTCACGGGCATCACTGCAGGGAAGCTGTTGTATGCAACAGGCCTGTGAGGGAGACATGTTGCCGCTAACATCATGCTTCCCGGTTACAGTTGGAGAAACTGAGACACCAAGCCCTGGGCTCGTTTGCTAGCCTAGGCGCCCTGACCGACAGCAGGAGAAGGGGCTGTGAGCCCCCTTCCTGGAGGGGACAGCGGGGCACGTCAGTAGCCCACACCCTGGCAGCCCATGGTTGTCCGGCCCCAAGCCCCAGGCACCGCCCACCACCCCTCAATGCGTCTCTAGCCAGTAAAGCCTTGAGCCTTGGCAGAGTGAGTTGTGAATTCCTGAGGCAGAAGGTTAGGGACTAGGGGCCAGAAAAACGCAAGCTGGTTCCAGCTCAGGCACGACCTGTTGAGGGGCCTTGGACAGGACACCTCCGCTCCCTGGGCCTCAGTTTCCCCAACTGGGAAAAGAGGAGGGGTCTAGGTCTGCAGTGACCCCTAGCTGTGTGTGGTGCAGGAGCGCTCAGAATGTGGCCCGTGTGAGTGATGGAAGAAAGCTTCATTCTACTTCATTTTAGTTCTTTAAAACTTAGATTCAAAAACACCCGACCAAGGGACTTATGGGGGGCTCATTTGGTTGAGCGTCTGACTTCAGCTCGGGTCATGATCTGGGGTCCTGGGTTCGAGCCCCACATCAGACTCTGCGCTCCGCGAAGTCTGCTTCTCCTTCTCCCTCTGCCCCTCCCCCACTCGTGGGTGCGCGAGCGCGCGCGCACACTCGTGAGCGCTCTCTCTCTCTCAAATAAATAAATAAAATCTTTAAAAAAAATTGACTGATCTCATTATTGGAAAATATCCGTGTACATCTGGAACAGCCTCGGTGCATGAGTCTACTTTTCAACCGCAGGTTTTATGAGACCTAAACGCAGTATCCTCCACGAAAACATCGTGTCAGGATAGAGGGGCTCGATGAGCAAAGGGCACACACCCCGATTTGGGAGATCAGTGGCAGAAAAAGAACGTGAAGTGGCTCGTGAGTATTTTTTATAGCAAAACATAGTGAAACGATGCTGTTTGGAGGATATGCCAAATTACATAAAATATATTATTGAATCAGTTTCACCTGCTTCTCTTTCCTCCTTTGAATGTGGCAGAAAATTAGGAAAAGGACCTCGTTCCCACTGGACAGAACGGGTCTGGATCCATGGTTCTGCGGGTCAATCCCTGACTCCCACAGTGTCCAAGATGCAAAACCAGTGGCCTGGGGGCCGAGGGCTCGTCATTGAGCCTGCGCTCCCGGGCGGAGGCCCACCGCAGCGGACTTGCCGTGTAACGAACAGCCCGACCCGCTGCGGCAGGACACCCGTCAGGTCCCTGAGCTCTCAGCGTCTGCAGGTCAGGAACACAGAACAGGACACGGTGGACATGGCTTGTCTCTTCCTCATGATGTCTGGGAGACCGGGAGGCTGAGGGCACCTGGACAGCTAGATGTGGAATCACCAGGGGCCCCCTCAAAGGTCTGGGGGTGCAGGGGGTGGGGGTGGGGCACTGGGCCCAGCTGGGTCTGTCGGAGGAGCGTCCCCAGGGCGAGCACGGCAAGAGAAGGAGGCAGGGGTACAACACGGTTCCTGTTTTCTTCACTTTATTGAGAAATACCTGACCAGGGTAATGGTGTATATTTAAAGTGTTACAATGCGACGATTTGATAGACACATACATGTGGGCAGAGCCCAAGATCAAGGCCCGCAGCAGCACACGCGTCACCTCGGAGTTAACCCTTTCTCTGGGTGGGCAGATAGACGCGCAGTCAGAGGGTCACTGGACCCCACCCAGCTGCACGGCCGATCCCCAACTGCTTGCCAGCCCCGTCCCTCTCCCAGGCGAGTGCACAGAGATGCTGCCTCCAGGCGGAAAGCTTGTCACAGACTTTGCAGTCACGTCTACACTTCCAGGACTCCCATTCTCTGAGGGCCAGCTGCAGGGGCCACACGCACCGGGCTCCTCCCCGCCAGGCCCACGGGAGCCAACAAGGCGGGCTTCCCACGCCCCCAGGGACACGTGAGAGTCTCCCATGCCACCACCCCTGCCTTGGCTCTCCGGGCATCCTGAGGCTCCCCGTCCCCCGCGTTCCAGGGGCGGGCTCCCTTGTTCAGCCTGGCAGGGGGGAGTGCTGGGCCGCCCCTCCTGCTCGGAAGTGGATCCTGGAGGACAGACCACGTGTGCCTGGCGTGGCTACACAGCACTGTATTCTCTGGTCAGGCGCCGACTCAGACCCCTGGCCCCCGACGACAGGCAAGCCACTCATTCCCAACCCTCATTAGGCAGAGAGAACCACAGTCCTTTTCTCCAGAGAGGACTAAGGGACAATGTAAGTGAACAGCTTCGCTCATTGCCTGGGATCCAGCTAGTGTGACCGACATTAGCGGCAATCCTCCCCCCACAAAAGATGGAAGTTCTCTGGTTTCCCGCCCCCTCCCCGGGATCGTCCATCTGTATTAAATCCATACCCTTTCCTACAACAAGGTGTCTGCATCAGAGAGGCTCCGCTGACTTAGAAAAAGGGCATTTAGCCTCGTGGACGTTCACCCAGAATTCCTGCGATCCCCGTGTCCTCCCCGACAGTGAGGCCAAGCACTGCCTGATCCTGAGAGCTTCGGGCACCTGGAGTGACTTACCGAGTCCTTCAGCAACCCAGAGGAGTTGGAGATGGCAGCACCTCCATTTCGCAGAAGACACAGAGCCTCGAAGTGTGAAGTGACTTGCCCAAGGTCACCCGGCCGCTGAGGGGAGGCGCCAAGATCTGAAGTCAGCCATGTGCCCGCGAAGCCAGCACTGGGAACCACAGGGCTCTGCCTCCAACCAGCTGCGAGGCAGCCCAGAAGCCCCCGACACACCCGAAAGCCATCGTTAGGGGGGACAGCAAGGAGTGCAGGCCGAGTGCCAGGGAGGGACCAGGCATAGCCCCAGACCCTCCTCCCACAGTATTTCATGTGGTCCTTCATCCGTCATGCCCACTTAGAGCGGGAGCCCGAACCAGATCCCGACTGCGCGGCCTGGCTCCCCGGCCAGAGTGAGAACCCGGACCACTGGCTCTGGGTCCCGGGCTTCATCACTAGGCGGTCCTGCGCCCACATCCCGCAAGCAGATGAACACAAAGTAACCATCCTAAGACTAGCTCATTCCTGCTTCGGACACGTTGTTGCCATCCCACCGGCCATTCACAACTCCCTGTTGGGACGACGGCTCCTAGGGTCCCCCCCAGAAACTGAGGCCCAGAGAGTCTATGTCATTGGCTTCCGGTCCCGCCTATGTGCATTTCTGCGTGAGCCCCGGGCTGCGCGTAGGTCAGCACGGCAGAAAGGGAAGGGGCCGTCTTCTCTGTCTTGCTCACCCACGCGGCCTGAGTCCATCTGGCCGGCCCGCCTCCAGGCTCCCTCCTCCTGGTGGGGCTCCTGAGCGACCCTGGGCCTGGCCTAGAGGCCCTGGAAGCTTCTGGCTGCTGTTGCATCCCTGCGGGAAGCCCCTGAACGAAGGCAGGTGCTGTGCTAGCCAGGTTGGGGGGTGCGCCGGCAGCCGACCCCTCAAACCCTGAGACGGCGGCCCTGCTCAATGCCATCCTTGAGAGGCTGGGGTCGCAGGCCAGTCCTCCCGCCGAAAGGGAATAGTCCTCCTGGGAGAGGGGCCTCCTTTCAGCGGCCGAGCCTGAGAAGGCCTCGCCATTAAGAGCCCTCGTGAGGAGCATTACCTTCCTGCTGCCCCTGGCCTCCCCTTTGTTGCGATTCCCACTGAAAATATCAAAGCCGCGGGGCCACAATGCCCCACTGAAAGCTGAGTCACCCAGGTTTTGTGACACCACCAAATCCCTCCTGCCGTCTCGCTCCGAGCCCCGGGCTCCTAGCTCCAGATGAAAAGGAAATCCCCAGCCATGGGTGGGACGGGGAGGCCTGGCGAGGCCCAGCGCCACATAAAGGGGCCTTGTTCCCAAATCAAAAGGTCCTGAACAAAAAGGAGAGGGAAGAAAGGGCCGGGGGCGGGGGGCCAGCTGCAGTCTGGCGCACCTTGAGCGGCACGGTGCCCGGCCGGCAGGGGCAACCTCCCCCTCCCCCGCTGGCCTGGCAGCCTGGGCTTTTCCAGAACCCCTGCCTTGGGAGGAAGAATAGACTGGGTGGGGTCCCTCCCGGAGGCGAGCAGCAGCCCGTGGAGCCTGGTACCCAACGGGAAAGGAGTGCCCGCGGGGAGCTGGCCGCCGGCGTGCGGCCAGCAACAGTGACCCCGCCAACCAAAGGAGGTCCGCCCGGCTGCCTCCCAGGGAGCTGAGCCGGGAGAGTCCGGGCTGCAAAGGAGGCCGTGCCCACCAGCAGAGCTGACCCCGAGCTTCTGCTGGGCGCCCCCCACCCAGCTGCCCCTCCAGACCCAGCAGGAGCCACTGCCCAGGGGCTGGACTCTTAAAGAAGTGTCCCGGCGTGGCTTCCCGTGTAGACACAATCCGAGTGTCCAGCGGCCAGGCCTGACGGGCTTCAGGTTTTCCAGCCCCACAGTCCCATGATCCAAGCCCCTGGCTGAGTGAGGGGGTGCCGACATATAGGTAGAACATGTGTATACCACAATGTAAATATATGCGTGCATATCCCGGCACGATTAGGTCCGGTTCCTACATCATTAGCACACGTATTTCTCTTAGCCATCGACACAGTCACTGAACTGACGCGTTCCCAGAGGTGGGCTATAGTCCCGGCCTGGGGACGAATGTGAGCTTTTGCCACTCTGTGGCTTCCCTCACGCTTACCAACAGGTGCCCCCACAAGGCCCTGGGAAGCCCCAGTCCGTGTGTTCACAAGCAGGTGCTCAGTGTCTGATGCTCGGGACAGAACATCCTATCAGATGAGAGAGGATGGTTTCACAGAAGACTTCCTATTCTTAGGTGGAGGGGGAAGCAGACTCCCCGCTGAGCAGGGAACCTGATGTGGGGCGCCGTCCCAGGACCCTGAGATCATGACCTGGGCCAAAGGCAGATGCTTAACCATCCGAGCCACCCAGGCGCCCCAAGCCTTCCTAAGCTTGACTTGTCCCATCTTTCCCCTAGAGTTGAGTCCACCATGCAGGGCTGGGGGTCAGCCCTGCATTAACTGATAGACCTGAGTTCCAGTCCTGGCTCTGCCACTTACCAGCTTACCAGTGGCCTTGGGCAACTCCTTACCCTCTGTGGCTTCAGGTTTTCTTCTATAAAATAGGGGTGATGACGGCACCCACCTCTTGGAGCTGTTGTTGGGATCGATGAGTTAATCCTGAGGATGAGGAAGATGATGGTGATGAGGATGATTCGAGCATCTAGCCTATCGTACGTCCTCAGAAAACGGTAGCTGTTGTTAGTGGTGAGTAGAAGCTGGGCTGTGAGACAAGCCTGACGTTTCGGGTGGGGGGTACTGAGAGGAGCAACAGCCAGCTCCTCACTCAGCAGGGACCAAGTGGCCTTCGCTGGCCCACAGGTGCGCTCAGAGGGGATGAGGAGTGTTGCGTGCAACACCTGATGGCAATGACTCCTCGCAACTCGAGGGCACATACAGCTGGGCTGAGGGAGCTGCAGGCTACCCTTTCCGGTCCTGAGTGAATACAGGCTTTGCTCCTCCCTCGGTTCACTGCTCCCGCAGAGCTAGAAGCTCACCCTCGACTATCCTGAGTCCTGTGTGGGCAGGAGCAGGCCAGAGCCCTGGTCCCATGTTGGAAGGGGCTGACCATACTGCAGGGACAGCTCTGTGAGCTCTCACCTTCACCTTGAGCAAAAAACCAGCTTCATAGCCAGCACTTTCAAGTAGGCTTCACCAACCTGGCCTCTACTGCTCCCTGGAAGTCATTTTCTGTTTTGTAAATTGCCTTTCTGAAAGCCACCTTGGCAGGCTTTGATGTGGCCCTTTGATAATTGGGCTCATCACTAGGCAGCCCAGCACAGAGTGCCTGGCTTGGAAACAGGGAGCCCTCTCGTCCCAACTGCCCTGGAGGGCAGGGGAGGGGGCAGGGGGGAAGGGCTATCTATGGAGCAATTGGCATGGAGGCTCTATCAGCCCTGGGGTGAGGCCAGGGCCTTGGCATCCTGTGGGTCACAGGAGGTTTGGAACCCTGCAGGGGCCCGTGGAGTTTGCTTCTGAGCCCCAGCGCTTTTTGGGCATATGCCTGTGGCAGATCACTTACCCTTCACGAGCCTCTGGGTTTCCTCAGTTTAGACATGGCGGTGAGAGACAGCAGTACCTCCTGATGCCATTGGCGTGAGGATCAAATGAGGTGATGCATACAGTGCCTGATACAGAGCCGTAGGCGCTCAGGATGAGCTGGGATGACCATGGTGATGATGATGATGGTGGTGATGATGATAGTGATGGTGATGGTGGTGATGGTAGTGATGGTGATGGTGGTAGTAACGATGGTGGTGATGATGGTGATGATGGTGATGATGGTGAAGGTGGTGATGACGGTGGTGATGGTGATGGTGATGATGGTGATGCTGGTAGTGATGATGGTGGTTGGGTGATTTAGGGGTTGGGGATCTGGGGTTGTATGAACATTGTTGGTGATGGTAGTGATGGTGATGGTGGTAGTGATGATGGTGATGGTGGTGATGATGGTGATGATAGTGATGACAATGACGGTAGTGGTAACAATGATGGTGATGATGATGATGATGATGGATGATAATGATTGTTGATGGTGAAGAGGAAGCTGATATCAATGAGAGAGGAGAAGAGGATGATAATGATGAAAATGGTGAAGAAGTTAATGGTGATCGTGGTGAAGATGGAGAAGAGGACAATGGTCAAGTGTAAGATGATGAAGATGGAGAAGACTGAGGTGCTACTACTGCTAAAGGTCTACTCTGAATCTCTCTTTACAGGCAGAGAAAAGGGAGGGATTAACCCAAATCCATAAAGGAATTAGTGGCATCCTAGGCCCCTGACTCCCATTCTGGTGGTCTTTTTCCCTGACCCCACATCCCTCGATACCACCTTGAACTGAAACAACTGGCTTCAGTGGACTCCTGAGACTCGTGAGTGTGCAGAATTAGATGACTTGCCCTAGATCCCCTCTGTGTGGAGTCTGCCAGTTGCCTCCTCCATGTCCTTACCTCTTTCTTTGGTAATGGAAGCCCTGTAAGGTGATGTGCCCAATGGGATATGAGCAGAAGTTATTGGGTGGAGCTTTTAAGAATCTGTTTTTACCCTTCCTTCTGTTTCCTTCCCTGCCTGGGATGCCGACAAGATAGTCAGAGCTGGAGCAGCCATCTTAGATCATGAGGTCATAAGAAAGGAAGTCACATGCTGAGGGGTAAGGGGTAGACAGATAGAAAGGGCTAGAGTCCCTGATGACTGCAGAACATCACAGCAGTGCCAGAACGCTCCTCTGTGCTGAAGAAATGAAGCCTCTGCCCTTTGGAACATTCATGCTGGTTGAGAGAGACAGGAAATAAGGCAATAAACATGAATGTGTTCAAGTCAGGTGGTGATAAAGCCAAGGAACGGGATAGAGAATGGCGAAGTTATGCTGCCTTGGAAGGAGTACAGGTGACCACTAAGTCCTGTGTACAAAGCTAGAGTGAGCCACTAGAGGTGGCCATTCGGAGGCGCAGTGCACCAGAGGGGAGGAGGGCCTTGGAAATGTGCCTCGTGTTCCCAGAGGTTGGGGATCTGGGGTTGTGTGAACATTGGGGTGTGCACGGAATTGCGTGTGTCCCCTCAATACATAGGCCCATGTCCCAAATCCTGGAACCTGTGACTGTCACTTTATATGACAAAAAGTGTGATTACAGTCAAGCTCTTGAGATTAGATGTTTGTCCTGGATTATCTGGGCATCCCTACGTGCAAACATGTGTGTTCTTATAAGAGAGACAGGGGACAGCCAGAGAGGAGGCAGAGATCAGAGAGATGTGGCCACAAGTCCAGACTGCAGGCATCTACCCTAAACTGGATGAAGCAGGAAAGACCATCCAGTAGAATCTACGGGTGGGTGGTGGGGGGACAGGAGGCACGGCCCTGCCCCCACCTTGAATTTAGCCATCTGGCATTGAACTGTGAGAGAATACATTCCTGTTGTTTCTAGTCTCCCCCAGTTTGTGGCCATTTGATATGGCAGCCCCAGGAAACTAGCACAGGGTGAGTGGTGGGGACTGAAGCTGGAGTAGGGACTCTGCACCTCAGTCTGGGTGTGAGGACAAGGGGGATCCAGAGCAGGGCGTGGTGGAATCCAGTGTGCATTTGAGAGGACAGCTCTGGCTGCCTGGCCTCTAGGAGGGTGGGAGGAAACCAGCTAAGAGGCACCTGCGGTCATCCAGTTACAGGAGGGGCCCCGCCCAGCGCAGCCCCACATGCAATCGGGCAGTTGCCTACAGCATTCAGAGTGCACCAGAGGCAGACACAGGGTGTGGCCGGGCCCCTCTGATCAACCGAACAGACGAAATGTGCTTTTAATGGGGAACAAGAGGCCACGTGTCCTCTGGGCAGAGACTCAGTTGTGGGTAAATATTTAGAAAACTGGGTGTGATCTGTTCATATAAAAAAATTCACTTCCTTTCCTTTAAATGTTTCTTTGAATGACAAAGTGGAACCACCCAATTGTTTTTACACTGAGGTACTGGGAGGTTGGGTCAATGACCTCCAGGGGCTGAGGCGGAGGAGACAGAAGGGGAAACGTCCACCAGGCGCCTCTGTCAGGTGACAGAAGAACCTGGGCGCAGCTGACCCTCGGACACCCACGAGACACAGTCACCCATTCAAAGGTCAGCTGCCGAGCTGTGGGTTCTACAGGGAAATGCTCTTGTTGATCAAGTGGAATCGGAGACCTTTACAGCTGGGTGAGGAGGCAGATTCACCTCACCTAAGATGACCTTGCAGAGGGGACCATTTTTCTCAGAGTGCCTCCCTATATCACCTCTTCTCTGTTCTTCACCTGTCCAATTCCTGGCTCTAGGGGAGCAGATACCCAAGGTGGATGCAGTATTGAGTGCCCCTAGGCTGTGAATGCAAGTGGACTTTCCGTGGGCCACCCAAGAGCAGGACAAAATCCACCCACCCAGCAGGAAAACCCTGGGACATCTAGCTGGGGCAGTTCACAGAGCTGGAGAGCACAGTGTCCAGCCTGTAGGCGCCCTGTGCCTCGGGAACATGGCTGCTACGCTCCCTACCGTGGGGGAGCTTTTAAGGGCACCGAGGAGCTCCACCCTCCCAGACAGCATTCGGCCTTGCCCCAAGCTGGCACATCCTAGGCCACCACTCCCACGGTGCCCCTCCCCAGACTGCCCCATGATTCAGTACTCACATGGCAGAAAGAGAGAGCGGACACCCACACATGCCAAACACCTACTATGTGCCAGGGCCTTTTATGTTTATATTGTGTAATTCTCACCACTTCCTGAGATAGAGGAGCTCTTGGAGAAGTGGAGAAGCGGAGGCTTGTCCAGACTCACTCAAGCCTGTCCTTACACCACACCACCTCTCCCAGGCTCAGAAGTCATCTCACTCTCTGAGGATTCATCGGATGCTGTTTGGCACCCAGCCCTGTTCCAAACATAGCAGATACAGTGAACATCACAGGTGCAACCCTCTGCTTCCCAACGGAGGCTTCCGGTGCAGAAATGTTCTAATTCTCAAGCACAAGTACGTTCAGTTTGAAAATCATCAAAGTCTACTCTCATCTTTTGTGCATTGACCATACTTAAAGAAAAAAAATTTTATAAAGGTTGCATATTCTGGTGTGTGTGTGTGTGTGTGTGGTAAGGCAGTAACCAAGGTATGGCAGGATGAATTGAGGCCTCCAGAGATATCCAGGTCCTAATCTCTGGAACCTGTGATTGTGTCCCTGGGTGGCAAAGGGACTGTGCAGACGTGATAAAGTGAAAAGTATGGAGATGGCGAGATTATCCTGGATGACCCAGGCAGGCCCCAAGTATAACCAGAATTGTCCTTATAAGGAGAGGAAACAGGAGATGTGGCACTGGAAGCAAAGGTCACAGTGATTCAGGGAAAAATCATGACCAGGGGATGGGGTGCCCTTCCAAACTGGAAAAGCCAGGAACAGATGTACCCAGGAGCCTCCAGCAGGGACCCGCCCTGCCTGTGCCTGACTCTAGTCCCATGAAACGAACTCTGAAGGTCTGGCTTCCAGAACTAGAAGAGAAGAGGTTTCTACTGGTTCAAGCCACTGAGTTTGTGATGATTTGTTACAGTGGCAACCAGAGACTAATACATAAGATAATTAAATAAAATATATAACATTACGTGCTGTCTTAGTTCAGGCTACTGTAAGAAAATGTAACCGAGTGGACAGCTTAGGCAACAGACATTTATTTCCCAGATCAAGGTGTATGTGGATTCGGTTTCTGGAGGTCCTCTTCCTGGCTTGCAGATGGACCCCTCTTCGCTGTGTGCTCATGTGGCCTTTCCTCGGCACGTGCACATGCAAAGAGGTCTCTCTCCCTCTCTGCTTCTTCTTGGGAGGAGCACTAAGCCATCATGAGTAACATCCTAAACCTACTTCCCTCCCAAAGGCTGGGGGCCGAGACAGCATAGCATTGGTGACAAGTGGAGGGAGGTGGTGACAAATGAGAAGACTCCGATTACGGGTCTTTTTCCCCAGGACAAGTTTTTTTTTGTTTTTTTTGTTTTTTTTTTTGTTTTTTTTTTTTAAATTTTTGAAATAATCTCCAACTTACAAAAAAGTTGCAAGTACTTTACGGCGAACTTTTCTGTTTGTTGAACTCTTGAGAGTTGCTGATGGGATGGCTCAGCTGCCCTGAATGGTCTAGGCATATTTCTCACCAACAAGGACCTTCTCCTATGTCCTCACAACCCAATAACCAAAATCAAGAGGTTGACACTGACCTGTCACTATGCCCTTCTGGCTTTACCCACTGTCTCCAGCATCTCTTTCCAGCAAAGCCTCCAGTTCAGAATCTTCGTCTCCCTCACTCTGGAATGTTCCTCGGTCCTCCCTGGATGTCACTGAAGGTCTGGGCCAGTTGTCGGAAGAGTGTCTCTCAGGTTGGGTCTGTCTGATGTGTCCTCGTGGGGACATTCAGGCAGGCCATGCAGTTTTTGCGGTAGCGTCCCGGAAGTGATGCCGTGTCCAGTCGCCGTGGGCCCGTGGCTGGTGCTGCTCACCCTGACCACTTGGCTACGGTGTCCTCTGCCAGCCCTCCCCTCTTCCACGATGCTCTCCCCTCTTGTGCATTAGTATGTTTGTTTACTTACATATATCGTCCTAGACTCACGGCTTCTGATTTCAGTCGATGAATCCTATCGTTGTGTGTTTGATCCTCTGTGTTCGGCCTCTGATCAGTGGGAGCTCCTCGAGCGCCTTTGGACTTGTCCGCATCCTGTGAGCACTTCCCTCCCTCCCTCCTGGGCAAGGTGCTCCAGGCTCACCCTGTGAGTGTCTGGGGGGCTCAGCTGGTTGAGCGTCCGACTCTTGGTTTCAGCTCAGGTCAGGATCTCAGGGTCTGGAGATCAAGCCCCACATCGGTCTCTGCACTCAGTATGGAGTCGGCTTCGGATTTTCTCTCCATCTCCCTCTGTCCCTCCCTCCGGCTGCACTCTCTCTCTCTCTCTCTCAAATAAATAAATAAATCTTAAAAAAAATTCATCTATGTGGCAGGAACACTAGGCTTGGGAGAGTCAGAAAAATGGCTGCCTTCTCCGCCTGGCCGTATCTTGCTAAGCCTCAATTTCCCCCCTCCAAAATGGGGTCAGGTGGTGGTCCCCGCCTCGGTCGCCAGACCACCGCCAGGCTCAAGAGAGAGCCACGTGGAAATGTTCCGTGCACCACTCACTGGATGCCGGCGGCATCTTCTCAGAGTCTGCCAGTGGCACAGACGGCCATTGAGCTACGCAGAGCAGAAAGGGGAACTTTCCAGAAGGACATGTGGACTGCTCCCAGTGAAATCCTCAGGAATCGGGCCACGGTTCTCTCCAGCTCACCCGCTGAGACCACGGGGATTCTGGTCACGGTCCCCCATGCACCATGCACCACTCACATTCTCCCGGCTCACTGCCAGAAGTGATGCCCAAGCTGGCTCTGGACCACTCTCCAGGTCAACAGCCGCTTAGAGCTTGGCAATAGTCCTTGGCTCCCAATTCCAAATTCCTAGGAGAGGAGCTCGGAGGCCCAGCTGGGACATTCACAAATGGCCTTGTGGTCTGGGCCCACTGGGCCAACATGTGTGGGCTTGGAGGAAAGATCAGTAACCAGAGACCCAGGAGGGGATTGGAATCAGGGTGGGCTTCCTGGAGGTGGTGAGACTTGAGCATAATGACATTCTTGGTCTGAAGGATCTGCGAGGGGAGGGGCAATGTCTTATCCAGTGTGGTGACCTCAGTGCCCAGGGCAAGGCTTGACGCCGGGAAAGTACACGGCTACTAGCTGATGAATGAGTGAATGTCCCCCGCATGCCAGGCCGACCCAGCTGCAGCTGCTGGGTGTGCACGGGGAAGCCTCACCTTAGGATGATCCCGAAGAAAGGAAACTCCGAGATTTGAGGGACCCTCTGGCTGGGGACAGGATACAGGTGAACGTCTCCATCCGTGCCGGAGGGAGGGAGGCGGGGAGCAGACGGTGCAAACAGAGGGACTCACAGGAACGGCAGAACGAGTGGCCAAAGAGGAGAGTTGGAAGGGGGTGGGGTCGGGGAGGCTCTATGCCGTCAGGGATCTTGGCAGACTTGGGGTCCTCCAACCCTGCACATTGCAAAGAGAGACTGTCCCCTGACCGAGTCCAGCAGGACACAGCTGGGGCCCTCAGACTGTCCTCCCCACCGGAGTGACCGTGTGCGGCTGAGACCCTTGGCCACGCTCCATCGCTCCCTCAGTTTGGTCTCTGGAGGGGCCAGAGCCCAGGTAGCCACGGTCAGTCCCGGGGATGCACCCCCAGGACAAAGCCTGCTTGCTGAGGCTCGGGGGTGCGTCCCTGGTTGGCAGGATGTCCGGCGTGTGTCACCCCAGGTTTCTGGGGTGGGGATGGGACCCCACTGCGAGAGGACGGCTAGATGCCTGGCCTCTCCTGGACTCTGCCCCATAAGCTTCGTACTTTTGCTGATTTTGTGAATCCTTTCACCATGAAGAACCGACACTGAGTACAGCAGCCTTGCTGAGACCGTGAGTCCCTCTGGTGAACTGTTGAACCCAAGGGTGGTCTTGGGGGCCCCAGCACTTCGCAGTCAGTGGTACCGTGTTCCAGAGCCCGAGCTGATGGAGGCATAGGCCCTAAGGAATTTGCAAAACGGGGACAGAAGACAAAGAAAGCTTGCAAGACAGAGTGGGCTCGGGTCAGCTGCGGACTGTCTCCACCCTGCTCCTTCCCTGCCGGTGCCCCCACTCTTCCCAGAGACAACCGGGACCTCCCCTCTGCTCACACCTCCAACGCCACCTTCCCTGAGCTCCCTCTCAGCTGATGGCCGTGTACCCCATCTCACAGAAACAGAGACGTCCCGGGGAGGCGGGGATCCTTGGGGGAACGGCTGGTTCCCGGGCTGTGGGACCCCTGGCCGGGCTGCCCCGCAGAGGACGCACCATAGCTTCTGGGACGCTCCTGCCGGAAATGCACAGGCTGCCTCAGTGTCCCCACGAGGAGGCATCAGATAGACCCACTATGAGACACTTTTCCAAATAACCGGCCTGGGTCTCCAAACACACGCAGCCCGGGACGGTCCAGGGATGACGAGCTTGCAGCCGAGACGAACACGGAGCTCGTCTCACACGCTTCCCTCCACCCTCCGTGCCGTCCGCGGGCACCTGGTCTTGCCGCCTCCGGCCCTGGGAGGGTGAGTTTGTGGCCGGTTACTGAAGCGTGGTAGGCCGGAGTTTCTCTACTCCACATACGGGTTTTTTGTTTGTTGTTTGGTTTGTTTGTTTGCTTTGCTTTCACTTTATTTTGGAATAATGGTCAACTCATATGGCAAATAATAATAATAATACAAAGAGTTTCTGTGCGTCTCTCGCTGGCTTCCTCCGTGTTCTCCCACGCGGCCGCAGCACAGTGATGGGAACCAAGAGATCCGCGTCGCTGTGATCCAATCAAATCCGGACGCCATTGAGTGCTCCTGGGCCCGTCCCCTGTCTCCACCACGCTGCGTGGAGCGCTCGCGCCCTCAGTCGGGGACAGTCCCGCGGCTGCTCCTAAGTCTCATGTCCTGAGCACCCGGGAGGAGGGCTGGCCAGGAGCGGAGTACGTAGACGACTCCCCTGTTGGGGTTTATCTGAAGCTTCCTCACCATCCTGCGGCGGTGACACACAGAGCTGTTGTGCCCTCCTGAGTGCATCTGGTGCGCGGACAGCGGGGGAGGCGACATGTCCCCTTACTCGTGACGTCAGCCTCGTCCCTCAGTGAAGGCGGGCCTACGAGTCTCTTCACTCCAATGTTGGCTGCTTTTCCTGCTGTAATTAGTAACTATTTGGGGGAGACCCTTTGGGGGGAGATACGCAAATATCCTCTTTCTCCTCCATCACTTCTGTCTGTGGGTCTTGCCTGGTAACAATGATCACCGTGTTGTTCTAATGGTGATTTCCTGTTTCCCAGTTCTGTCGACGTGTATTCAGTGGGACCGTGCCGGGACGAAGAACTGTCCCCGCTGCCCGTTACTGACTTAGCAGGTGCGTGTCTTCCCGTCGACGGGGGAGACACTGTGTCAGCCGCTGACAAGCCTTCACGCGTCCCGCAGGGTACTCTCAACGTTCCCCCAAATAAAAGGGAAACTTGGCTCATGCGTAGATTTTCAGTTTACTCCGAAACAAAGTGTTCTTGTTTAAATAAACAAAAATGTACGGGGAAGCGTCTGGGGAAGGGAATTCCAGGAAGAAGGAACAGCCAAGCAGTGGCTTAGAGTCCCGTGCGAAACGCAGCCCCAGCGGAACCCCAGCTGCTTTCTGACGACGACACTATTCACACCACGTCCCTCCTACTCCCGGGCCGGCGCCATCTCTTACGTTGGCTCCCGGGTTGGACAATTGCCAAGATGCCCCTAACCGTTCTCCGCCCTGAGTCATACCTCAAGATGCAGGGATTCCCACGAAGAGGCAAAGGCTACTTCCCTGCCCTCCACTCTAGGCTTGCTTTAGCCGGTGCGCATCAGCAGCTGCCAGTCGGCGGCTCTGAGCTTAGAACAGGAGGACGCCGCCCCAGCCACGGGAGCGGGCTAGAGGAGGCGAGATGCGGCCTGACGCCCGTGTCACCCCATTCACAGTCATCTGGGCGTCAGACACGCGAGTGAGGCCGTCTTAGATCGGCCAGCCCCCAGCCAACCCATCAGCGGACCTCAGACCTACGGATGAGTCCGGCCAAGACCGTCAGAGCCCGGCCAGGACCTGCCCAGCCCATCCGTGGGCTTACATGCAGAAACCAGCGTTTATCCCACGAAGCCCCTGGGCTTGGGCTGGTTTGTTACGTAGCCCTCGCTAGCCACACAGTCCTTACCACGCGCACTCAAAACTAGATCCTGGGACACCTCGGGCGGACCCCTAGGACTCAGAGAGATGCAGGGTGGGAGGCACTGGTCTGTCCAGCCGGTCAGAGGACATAAGACGCTAAGCGGGATCAAGTGACCTGCCGGGAAGGAGACGGCTGTAGGCAAGTGCGGGGTCAGAGCCCGGACCTCCCGGCTCCCAGTCCAGTGCTCTCTCTGTGACACTTCCTGCTCTCACCAAACCGAGCAAGTGCTCCAGGCCCACAGAGCACCTGCTGGGGTTGCCCTGCACAGACCCCAGGGCTGACCTTGGCAGTGCAGGACCCCCGCCGCCCCAGGCAGGTGTCAGAAGCCAGGGCTCCTCCTGTGCACGGTTCTGCGGGCCCCTGCACTCGGAGGGGCCTCTGAGTCTGTGGCAGAGACATTGCTCCATGAGCGTTTGCTGAGGGAATGACTGATGAGTAGTGTCAGTCACTGGGAGGACTTCTTTCTGGAATGAGCCGCATCTAAATAACAGCAACAGTGATGGTCGTGGCCGGTTATCGTGGCCTTGACTGCGGTCTTGACCGTGGCCTTGACTGTAGGTTTTTTTTTTTTTTAAGATTTTATTTATTTATTTGACAGAGAGATCACAAGTAGGCAGAGAGGCAGGCAGAGAGAGGAAGGGAAGCAGGCTCCCTGCTGAGCAGAGAGTCCGAGGCGGGGCTTGATCCCAGGACCCCGAGATCATGACCACCTGAGCTGAACGCAGAGGCTTAACCCACTGAGCCATCCAGGTGCCCTTGACTGTGGTCTTGACTGTGTTCTGGGCTGGGCTAAATGCATCTCGGGCCACAGCCCATTGCACGCCCCTTGCAACCTTACAGTATGGCTCCTGTCGTCCCCATTTCCCAGGTGAGGAGCTCAGACATGCAGAAGCTGCCCAGTGTCCCTCCGGCTCGCTGCCTCTGAGAAGCCTCCTGACCACCCCGGAGAGAACAGCGAGCCCCCATCCCTGCCTGCCCCTTACCCCGATCACACCGGGCACTTCCCCTGTGTCCCCTCTAGGACACGCGTCCGTAAGCTCAGTCTAACCTGCTCACCCGGGACGTGGCAGCGGCTGAGTCAGGACCCCGTGGCGCGAGGGCTCTGTTCTGGGAGGCATGGAGCTGGGGGATTAGGGCCAGGAGCCTCCCGTGGGAGCCTCCACCACGTAGCAGGTCACGGCTGTCCCGCGGGCCCTTAAGCAAGAAGGGGACTCGGCCCAGGGAAGGGGCAGGTGCAGATCAAGCCTGCAGACACCAGCTGAGCTGCCAGGAGTCGGGCCCCGAGGCACAGTCACAGTCGTGGTTGTCTCCCACCCTGCCTGCTTCCTCACTGGTGACGCTCTGCAGCCTCCGTCCGCCGGGACACTCGGCCCCCTCTTCCGCTCAGGCCCTGCAGCCCCCGAGTACGGACCGGCGACCGAAGAGTCCAGCCCCTTCCGAGCCTCTGCACCGGGCGAAGGTGGTGCTTGTGGTTACCTCCGCGTTCCACTTGGCCTCTGACTTCGAGCCACTCCGTTTGTAATCTGATCTGGCTTTTGTTAACTGCACAAAACGCTTACTTGGTCTCAAAGTTAGATTTACCGAAGAAGGTTGTGTGAGTCGCCTAGGGCTGTCCTAGCAAATGACCACGAACCACGGCTCGGAAGGGAACCACGATTCCTCACACCTCCGGAGCTCGGCAGTCAGGTGCCTGCGGGCGTGGCTCCTCCTGGAGGCTGCCTGTGTCCTTGGCTTGCGGCCCCGTCGTCATCTGACCTCAGCTCCGTGTCACAGCCCCTCTGACTCTGACCTCGTCCCCCTTACCGGGAGCCTGTGACGACCCTAGACCCACCCTGGTAATCCAGGACAAGCCCCATGTCAGGACTTGACTCAATCCCACCTGCAAAGTCCCCTTTGCCCCGTGAGGTCATGTATGCATAGGTTCTGGAGACGAGGAGGGGCGCAATTTGGAGGCCACGATCCTGTAGTCCACGGCATGCATATTCAAACGAGACTGGCTTCCGTCCCTGTGTCCCCCACCCCACCCCACTCCACCCAAGGTCCTCATTCTTGATAGCTATGCCCGGTAAAATTCACCCCTGCGACGTCCAGTTCTGTGGGTCTTGACGAGTGTGGGGTAGCACGCCCACCCCCGTGATGGCCATGGGAGTGCAGTTGCCTGGGGATGGGGGTGGGGCAGCCGTTGGATTTGGGGGTCTCTCCCAGGCCTGTTATCCCCGGGCCGGAATCAGAGACCCAACAAAGAGCTCATCAGGGAGCTACCTTTTAGCAGGGGGCACTACTAGCTAGCGACCAATGGCCGGGTGCCCCGGGGACCGGCACACTCTCGGGTGACAGCAGAGACAGCGGAAGCCACGTCTTCTCTCCTGGAACCCAGCGCGGCCGGCAGAGGTGGCCCCTGCCCCGGCCCTGGGTTTTCTGAAACCTCATGGAAATTAAGAGTGGTCTCGAGCACACGGACCAGGGGCTGGTGGCCTACGGGGACGGCCTTCCCAGGGACCACAAGGAGCCGGTGGCCCTTTCTTCAGCCGCAAGATAAAAGCCGGCCTCCGCGCCACAAAAAGACGGAGGGTGAATCACTTCTGCAGCCGTTGCATTTCCTTTGAGGCGGCCTGTCACCGGGGCCGGGCGGTAAGAAAACATTTTGTCCCGCCCGTCAGCTGCCTTTCTCCAGCCTCGGGTGGTCCAGGAGCAGCTCCTCCTCCAAAGGGCGCTGTCCCGGCCCGAGCTCATCCATCAAGCTCATAATGAAGTGGCAAATTGCCATCTGAAAGCGACGCTCCGTCCCCGACGACTTCAGCCTGTGTCCATGAGGGTGGCAGCGGCCTCTCCCCAGGGGACAGGCCCCCCAGGAACCTTCCAGTGGGGGCGGATGCAGATGCTTTAGTGACCACTAGAGAAGTGGCAGTGACCACCCACGACCTCCTTGTTCCCCCCAGGTCAGGCTGCAGGTCCCCTCACCACCCCATGGCCACAGTGGGTGTCCGGCTCCCCACCCGATGTACCCATGTAACCGGCCACCACTGGGCCGAGCAGAGACCAGCATCCTGCCCGAACCCCGGGAGTAACCCCTGACCCTCACGGACTTACCCTGGGTGGATGCATGGATGGGGCAGGGCCTCCCCTCCAGTTTTCCTTTGATGGTTTTCTGCCAGGCTGCCTCCTAGGTGGGGTCCCCAAGCCACCGTCCTGGGGCAGGCCAGGCAAGCAGGTGCCCAGACCTGGGTTTCTGGAGCCATTGCAATTAGGAACAGATGCTTTTCTTGGTGAGTGGTCAGGCTGGGCTGGGGCTTGAGGTCCTGGGGCCAGGAGCATGGTGGCCTCACCAGCCTGTCCTCAGGCTTGGTCCCCTGGGGCCTTGGATGGGATTACACAGACAGAGGTGGTTAGAACCATGGAAAATGCACCTGCCCTCCCTGGGCAGGGTAGGCCTCGATGAGTTGTCTCCATCAGCTGGCTCTAGAGGACAATCCCCGCTGGGCAGGAGGTCTGTCTTTGTTCACCGACCTTAAAAGAAAAATTCCAAACCACAGTTCTAGTCCCAAGACGTGAGCCCTAGCAGGGAAGGAGCAGGAATTCATGAGCCTGTGGTTTCTACAAGTATCCTGGCCACCTTTTCCTACCTTCCATACAAGTAGAAAAAGGTCTGCATTTCTGCTCATCTCAGGTCAGGGACTAGAGGTCAAATCCCCATGATGACCGCCAATCCCTGTGATGACCGCCCCATGGCTGCCCCCCTCCCGGCACGGTGCCTCCGCAAACCTGTGCTCATTCTGTGCTTCAGCTGGGGCTGGGGGTGAGGTCAAGACTCCGGGCGTGCTCCTCGGACCGGGTTCAGGGAGACTGAGCCTCCCCACTGGGCACAGGGCCTGGGCAAGAGGCTGATATGGCGGCACGGGGTGGGCAGGGGAGTGTTGGAGAAGGCCCGAGCGTCCTGCCCCGAGTTCAGGTCAGCGCCCCCATTTCTCCATTTACTGACGAGAAAGACGGTGACAAGCGGTGTGTGCTTTGGGCATCAGAAGGGAGAGATGGGGCCAATCCAGAAAGGGGCCACTCGGCAAGGGGGTCACAGAGCCGAGACCGCACACTCTCTCCTGCCCCTCCTAGACCATGACGCACCCAAGGGGGCTCAGCACAGGCCAGGCAATCTGTGAAGGAAAAACCGAAGCCCCTGGGTGGACATCAGCCTGCCCAACGTGGCTGAGGACGTTGAAGAAAAGAAACCAGGACCTGGCAGGCAGGATTCTTCCCGAAATAGCCCAGGGCGGCAAGAAGGAAGCTCTGGCCAGGGCTCTATCCACAGGCCCCCCGCCTGCTGCTGCCAACCTGCCCATAGCAGTCGATTTGACAAGTAGCCTCCTCCAGGGAGCCCGCCCAGACCTGCCCCGGCCAGTGTTCAGGAGACTCCTGCCGTTTCCCATCGGCCTCTCCCGCTGGACCTGGATCCCCAGGAGTTTCTGGCTCCTCCGGCTCTTCCCAGCAGATAGGACCCCGAACTGGATCTCGACTCCGGAGTCACCTGAAGTCGCGGCAGGATGGGTCCCTCTTCTGCCTCAGCCACCAACCTGCTCATGGCGGCGTGGCACCCCGGATGGTCTGGAAGGAACGAGCGGGTCAGTGAGGGCTGCGTGAACGTCCTCCACCAGGAAGGGCGCATCTGGGCTGGGGGTCCCGGCAGCCGGCTCTCCCCGCGTGCTCCCGCTGCTGCTGCCCATGAGCAGCCTGGGTGACCCGCGACGCTTGGGCGTGGTCCCGGCCAGGCACTCGTCCTGCGGGCTGGCGGAGCAGCGTGCGTGTCTGCGTCCGCCCTACGGCTGGGGTTCCCCCTCACCGGCAAGGGGACTGGGGCCCGCAGGGGGCACTGACTGAGCTTGTGCCAGTCCCCGAGCTCCACGCACCAAACACCTTTTGCTCTAGCAAGGGTTGGGGTTTGGTATGAGGTTTGGAGGCTCAGCAGGGTCTGCGCTCGCCCTCGGCAGCGAGAGCCAGCGCGACAGGCGGGACAGGCGGGGGTCCAGCCGACCCCGCCGCCTCCTTTCTCCGGGCCCAGCTGCTCCAGCCGCCTGTTGGGAGACCTCCGACAAGTCCCAGAACCTCCCCCAGCTCAGCCTGTAAAAGACCGCGTGTGTCAGCGTGGGGTTGTCTCCCCCGGAGGCTGGTGTGCTCCGAATCCGTTAAGGCTGTCCTCCCTGCTGTCACTGTCACCAACCAGGGAATTCGTATACGATTCAAAGTGGGATTCGGGGCGCCCAGCTGGCTCCGTGGGTAGAGCATGCGACTCTGATGTCAGGGTCGTGAGTTCAAGGCCCACGTGGGACGTGGGGCGTGCTCAAAGCGGAACTCTTCCAAAGGCGAGGTTTCTCCTGCAGACGCGGGAAAAGAAAACTCGAGTCTGGAGCCCCTGCCCCTCGCATGGGTGCAGGGACCCAGGCCCTCGTGGACACCCAAGGGACCCCCGCCAGCCCCTTGTGGGGGGCCGCGCGCCCTTCGAATCAGGGAGGGGGACCCGCCCCTTCCCCCACCCACCTCAAGAGCCAGGTACCCACATAAGAAGGGCTCGAGTGGGCGAGCGCCTCCTTTGTCATCTGATGCCATTAAGGCCGGAATTTCTCATGGGAAAAGTAGCGTTTTGGCTGCATGAGGTGGGGGGCGCAGCGCGGCCTGGTGGTTCCAGGCGCGACCGACCTGGAGCTGTTTGAAGTCCTCCGTTATCTGCCGCCGGGGCTGTTTGGCTGCTGCCGGGGCATAAATAGGGTGATTGAAGTGGGCGGCCGTGTCTTTCCGGACGACAAAAGTCCCCTTGCTAATTGCCACATCAAATGATCGGGAACCCCCCCAGTGCACGCCCTCAAATTACCGTGAACACACACTGCAGCCCAAAGGCCGACCCGGCGCGTCCCCCCCTACCCGCTCCCCGGGCCGCAGCCCTGCTCCCCCCAGATTAGGTTACCCGCGCGGGCGGAGGCACAGGAAGGTCTCTGCGGATTTGTTCTGCTTGGCCGCCAGCCCGCTATGCCAGCCCCCGGCCCGGGCCACAGCCCCCCATTGTCTCCGGCCGCCCAGCCAGCACGCAGGTCCGGCCTGCACAAAGCCCTAGGCCACGGAGGGGAGGTCCTCTGTCCGTGGTCACGCCCCGGTGACAGGGTACCAGCTCCCAGGCTGAGGCCCACACCGGGGCAAAGGGGCTGTCAGTCTCGGCACCTTCAAAGGGGCCCTCACGGCCCTGAAGTGACACCAAAGGCCAGCGTCAGCCCCTGCCCCTCTGGGCTCTTTGCTGTCCCTGACTGGTGGGGGCAGGGGGACGGGAGTCTGGTAGCCAGCAGGACCCTTCACTCTGATACTGTACCCAATGCTGTCTGGAGGGACCGGGACCATCATTCCCATCCGACAGATGGGGCAGTGGAGGCTGAGGATGGTCAAGTGCCCGGCCCCAGGTTATGCCCCTGATCTGGGCTCCATGGCTGCTTGTGGGCTGGTAGGGAAGAGACCGTGTCACCCATGGGTGACCACAACTGCTGACTTACCAACATACAATGTCAGGGCTATGCGGTAACCATTTAGAGGGGCACCCACGGCTCCTGGTGGCCCGGCCAGTGACAGTCCCCTGTTCCAGGCTGTTCACCTCCTAAGGCCTAGCACTGATTTCCTGTTTGGCCTTGGGGCACTCCAAACCAAGAAACCAGCATGCACAAAGGTCCTGTGGCAGCAGACCTGGACCCCACTCCCGGAGCCCGGATGGGAGGGACAGAATTGTAAGCTGAGCACAGCAGGAGGCAGGGCAGGCTGTAGAGGGCCTTGTGGGTCCACTGTGCTCGGGGTTCTGGTCTCAGAGTGAGGAGATGTTACTATGGGGCTGTTACCTGGAGGATGGCGGGGGACACACCAGGACCAGGTTTCAAAATGAACACTCTGCTGTGCTGTGAGCCCAGCTCTCTGCTTCTCCCAGGAAGTGTGGGCACGCGTGGGTGCTGCGGACCTGGTGCGTGGGAGGACGGTGTGGCCACAGGGCAGAGAAGGACGACAACCAACGTGAAGGTGCCTGAGGTCCAGAAGGAACTGGAGTGACCAAGCGCCGCACGGATGGCTCTCCCACCGGGAAGGGACATCAGATCGCCTGCATCAGCAGAGCCGAACTTAGCTGGTTCCGGGGGGTAGGATGGGGACCCCAAGGCTTCCCTGTGCCGGGGAGATCAGGCAGAGGGTCAGTCTCTACGGAGCCTATCTCATTCTGTCATCAACATCATGGGCTCAGGGTCACTGGGCATCGGGGCACCTTGGATAGGACAGTCGGGACAGTCAGGACAGTCTCCAGCTCAGAGTGGGTCCTCAACACAGGTAGAGCTTCAGAGCCCCGGGACCAGGCACTTCCCTTCCCTGAGCCTCACTCCTTTCTTCTTTACAAAAAGTGCCGGCCTGCAAGCGACTGTTGAAATGCGTTTATTTGGCGGGAGGGAACCCAGATGAAACCCAGCAGCCACAGACAACGCAGAGAAACTGCAGGCACGTGGGGACAGTGGGGAGGACCCACCGCTGCCCCGGCTCACCCTCCTCCCCGGGCCTCCCCAGCCTGGGGCAGCGGTGGGCGCAGGTCAATGCTCTCAGGCTTGACTCCCCTGGAGGCGGCTCAGCACTGGACAGAGCACTGCCCCAGAGGCTGGGCCTCCCTCCCTGCCTCCCAGCCTCCCTGCCTCCCAGCCTCCCTGCCTCCCAGCCTCCCAGCCTCCCAGCCTCCCTGCCTCCCAGCCTCCCAGCCTCCCTGCCTCCCAGCCTCCCTGCCTCCCAGCCTCCCAGCCTCCCAGCCTCCCTGCCTCCCAGCCTCCCAGCCTCCCAGCCTCCCTGCCTCCCAGCCTCCCAGCCTCCCTGCCTCCCAGCCTCCCTGCCTCCCAGCCTCCCAGCCTCCCTGCCTCCCTGCCTCCCTGCCTCCCAGCCTCCCAGCCTCCCTGCCTCCCTGCCTCCCAGCCTCCCAGCCTCCCTGCCTCCCTGCCTCCCAGCCTCCCTGCCTCCCTGCCTCCCAGCCTCCCAGCCTCCCAGCCTCCCTGCCTCCCTGCCTCCCTGCCTCCCAGGCTCCCAGGCTCCCAGCCTCCCTGCCTCCCAGCCTCCCTGCCTCCCAGCCTCCCAGCCTCCCAGTCTCCCTGCCTCCCTGCCTCCCAGCCTCCCTGCCTCCAGCCTTGCTGCCTGGCTGACTCTGACATGAGGATGGAGGACATACCAGCCGCTCTCCTGGTCCCACCCCAAGGCTCTGACCACTGTCCAGCACTGCCTGCCTGGGCCTGTCTCCATGAAACACGCACACACAGCAACTTTCCCTTCTCTGACTGAACGTCTGATTTTGTGGCAGTGACTGCGTGTGAAGAGTTGAGGACCCCCTCCCCTGCCTCCCGCCACCCCTGCTCTCCCCAGTTTACAGATGGAGTGAGTCCCTGAGGCTTAAAGGGAGGGACCGACTGGCCCCCTGCCCCAGGGACCACAGAGGGCAGAGCAGGCGCCAGCGCTGTGTGAGCCCGGACCTCGAGGCTGCCCCTGCCCTCCCCGCCTGCCTCCCCTGTCCCGGCTCTTTGGAGGCAGAGGGACCTGCAGACCTGCTCGTGTTTAGAAGCTCACAACCAGCTGGAGGAAGTCGCTCTTTCTGCCACTGACCTGGTGTAACCTCACAGCTCGGAGTGTCCCGTCCATGAAGCCCCTGCACAGGTGTAAACGGAATCGTGCGGGGTGTGGCCGTTTGCATCTGGCTTCTTCCACGGAGAGCATGTTATTAGGGTCCGTCCACATGCTAGCACGCGTCTGGGCTCCATTCGTGCACACAGACCACGGTCCGCCCATCCGTCCACCTGCCGCTGCCGCCTTCGGGCTGCCGTGAACAGACACCGGCGTGAGTTCGTTTGAATGCGTGTTCTATGTATCCGGGAGCACACCCCAGAATGCCCCTGCGGATCACACACTGACTCTGTTTACCCTTCGAGAAGCCGCCCCGCTGTTTCTCGCAGAAGACACCCCATCTTGCATTTCGGCCAGCAGCACGCAGTGTTCTCCAGTCTCCCTAGCCTCACCCGTGCCCTCATGGGGTGTGGTTCCTGGGGCCACCCCAGTGCGGGCAGAGAGGTATTGTGGCTTTCCCTTTTATTTGTACAAATCTCCTTAAAATATCCTTGGCCATTTCAAGCAAAGATGATGACTGAGTATTCTGGAGTGTGTGAAGTAGGCAGACGTGAACACAGGAGAGCTGGGGCTCGAGGGGGCATGGTGGCTGGAGGAAGAGACTTGAGGACAAGCACTAAATCAAGACCCCACCTCCAAATAGGGTCCCATTTTGAGAAACCGCGGTCAGGACACATCTGTGCCCATAACACCGGGGGGTTCCTAAAACATGCCCATGTAGCTGGCCCCATAAGGGAGGATGCAGTGAGGCTGGAGGAGTCAGCCCAGGTTGGGTAAGGGTCTGGGTGGGCTTTGTAAGGCTCCACCTGGGGTGGGGGTGGGGGGCTGCAGAGATGACAGAGGCCTGGGGCAGCCTGTAGGGTGGGCACTTGCTCATTCAGACTTTGCTGGGTTTTGGTAAAGATGCAGGGGGCTGAGGCCACCCCGCAGACCCTGGGTCACAAAGAGAAGGCAGGATCCTTACCATTAATGAGCATCTGGGGAAACACCCAAAGCACGAGGGCCCGTGGTCGTCACCGACAAGCCCACCCCCTTCCGGGACAGCCCTGAGCCACGCAACTGCTACCCGGGTGTCTAGAGAGTGGGTGTTGGGGGTCGGGCTGGCTCGACCTCCGTGTACCCAAGACCACACGGAGCCTTCCCAGGCACCTGGGGCAGCAGCTCAAGGCAGCCGGGCTGGCAGGTGAGGTGCGCTGGGCCCTGAGATGCTCCTGGGGCTGCCCGGCTGGGCGCCTTGGTGTGCGTGCTGTCCGACCACCAAGGGCTCGCCAAGCCGGACTCAGTCATTTCGCTCCGGCAGCCCCGCCACCGAGCCATGGAAATAACTTATTTTAGGAAGACGGGAACCCACCTACCACTTAGCGAGGAATGCGGACTAATTGCGAAGCCTTTCTCAGTTTCTTTATTTAGCTATTTATTAAACTGGCTCAGGCTGGGACTGATGGCCGGGCGACTCTCTCGCTTGCATCCGGGGGGCAGCAATTTGGTCCTGATTAAAGGGCCCAGCCCACCTCCTCCCTGGGATGCACAGCTCAGAGCTCCGGGCTCAGGAATGCTCGGCCTGCGGCTTGAAGGCCTGGCCGCCCCCTCGAGAGCCTGCTTTTGCCTCCAAATCCACGCTGGGTCCCCACCGGCCCTACAGATGTCGCCTCATCTCCCGGTGGCGCTGGCCCGGGCCCTACAGTGCTGAGCGAGCCTTGGGCAGGGGTCGCCAGCATCCCTCCCTGGGACCACACCCCTCCAGCCCCAGATGCCCTCCGCACGGCAGCCCACTCTTGGCTTCAAGGCACCATCCAGGATCTGACGTGGTCCTGTGTATCCACCTGCCCACCCCTCTGGGAGGCAGCGCCCAGGAACCCAGGGCCCTTCCCTCCCCGTTCATCCCGAATCTCCAGGTTCCAGAACGTCGCTGGGCACGCGGCCGCGCTCCATCCACAGGCCCCGCGCTCCTCCTTCCTGTTGGAAAAAGGAAAGAAAGCTTCAGAGACTGGCCCCAGAGAAACGGCAGCCTAGAAATCAAAGACATGTCCTCGTGGCCATCCGCCAGGTGGCCTGGTGGCCCCGGACACAGGGACACAGCTGGAGGACCCCCCGGTCCTCTCTGATGCCACAGAGAGCATTCCTGCTGGGAAAGAGCCCCGTTGGGCTCGTCACCTACACACCCAGGCAAGAGCCACGGCCTGGCCACCTGTGGCCCATCATAACCCCTAGCGTGGGAAGTCAGGTCCCAAGCACGAACGAGGGAACGGGGATGTGGGCACCCTCTTGCACAGTCAGTGGGACGCAAAAAGGTGCACCTGCCCAGAACACAGCCTAGAATCTCCCCGATGATCAGGTGTGGACTGACTGCTGGTCCAGCAATCCCATTCCTGGAAATGAAAACCCGGGTCCGCCCTGAAACGCGCACGTGAAAGCTGGGGGCAGAGTTAGCCGATTTCGTCCCCAAGTGGAGACCACCCAGATGTCTGTCCGCGCACCGACGAGGAACAGAGTGGGCTCTGGCCACACGGACGGACCTTGAAAGCATTCTGCTTGGCGAAGGAAGCCAGACGCAGACGTGCGCCCAGCACGCGGTCCCCTCTCCACGGAATGTCCTGGATAGGGACGTGGATGAGTGGTTGCCGGGGGCTGGGAGGCAGGACGGGATGGAGGAGGGGCGCAAAAGGGCACGGGGTTTCCTTCTGAGAGGATGCTAGTGTTCTAAACTTGGCCATGCACTGGGAATGGTCCAAGCTCCGCGGAATCCCACACTTGAAGTTGGTGAATCATACGGTATGTGATTCTCTCTCAGTAGGACGCTGACCAAAAGCACACACAAGACGGGGGCACTTCCAGCCCGTCTGCTGCCGATATACAACGAACTGAAATGCACACCCATGTACCCCAAAAGGCATGCACTAGAATGTTCTAAAAGTCCCAGTGGGGCTCTACTCAAATGCCTTTTGGAGCCCCCACCATTGGGCCCTGCCCCCTGTCTGCAGGTCCCAGCCCTGCCCCCCATGCCTTGCTAGCACCTGACTGCAGCCAGAGAGCCCGTTCAGGACTGGGGACCTCCAGGCTGTGGGAGAATCCGGTCCCGTTGCTTCCCACAGCCAGGTTCGGGCGCTCGTTACCTCCGCCCCAGCAGCTGCCTGTGCGGGGCCCCTCCCACCCCCCAGGCCCCGTGCACCCAGGCCCTGGCAGGGGGGGAGCTGTGTAAACCCCCCAGCGCCCGTGCTCGGTGCACTGGCTGGGCCTGTGCCTGGCTCCGCGCCCCGAAGCTGGGATCGGCGCTCTGCCCGGGCAGGGCCGTAGGGTTCCTGACCCGACCGCAGTCTCTCCCGGAGCCTCGGCTGCCCCAGCCTGTGAGCACTTCTCTCCCTGCTGAGGGTCTCCTCTAGGGTCCCTGGGCCTCCCGGAGCCCAGCGAGGCAGGGCCTTCACCCCGCAGACGCTCATTCAGGACACCTGCAAACAGCCTCCACCCCTCCACTCCACCTGGCACACATTATGGAGGACCTGCTGTGCCCCCAGGCTCGCTGTGGGACGGGGACACAGGTGAGCCAACACCAACGGGGCCCCCCCTGCCAGGGCACCCAGAGTCTAGCCGGGAAGACGGGTGTTGGTCAAATCATGGAATCTGGACTGGAAGGGACTTGGAGTGGAGGTTGGGCAGAAAGATACGGGAACACCTACCTAGGGGGGTGATCATGGGGGGGGGGTCCCAGGCATCCCACTAGAGGCCACGGAGGGGCAGCCAGGATTCTGAGCCTGGTAGAAGGTTCCGGAAGGGTATAAGCCTAGAAAGACCGTTCTGGCTGCCCCGTGGAGACCGGTGCGGGGGGAGGGGGAGCGTGAGGGGCTCTGGCTGACCCCGGAAGGGGGCCTCAGCGCTCACCCAGCGGCTGCCCCTTCCGTGCAGGAGGCGGGGCCCACCAACCCACCGGCGTGCACCCTGGGAGCTGCTCTGAGCGCCCTCCCTCCTGCTGGCATGGGGGGCAGGGCTGGGACCGGCAGGCAGGGGGCAGGGCCCAACGGTGGGGGCTCCAAAAGGCGGCAACTCTGCCCCTTCCAGGGGACGAGAGCCCCAGGCGGGCGGGCGGGCGGGGCGGCCTACCCTGCCCCGTTGTAAACCCGCTCCGCTCCCCCCCTGCCTGTTCACGGACCTGCAACCAGGCGCAAATTGGGCCCAGCCAGAGTCAAAATGGCTTTGATGAGCCAAATGGTGTGGCTCTTTCCGAGGGAGGCGTTGGAACTGCCCAGCCCCCCAGACATGGTGTCCCGCTGAGACCCAAGCCCAAGAAAGGGCGGAAAGTGTTGCTTTGTAGAAGCCTCTCTCCCGAGGGCTTCGGGCGAGGACCCAGCTGGGCCTCTCCCAGGAGCAGGTCCTCAACCCCCAGGCCCGGCCTGCAGAGCACAGAGACCAAGTCTGCCTTCTCGGAGGGAGGGGCTTCAAAAGAGGAGGGACGGTAAAAACTAACAAACCAATGACGTTCTATCTTGAAGGCCTTTTTCGGGGTCTCAAGAGAAGCTGGGGCGCCGCGGGTCCTAGGCCCCCTCCTTCTCGCGCAGTGACCTGTCCTTGCTCTCCCAGCCTCCCCCGGAAGGGCCCCTGTTCCCCAAAAGTCCGCTCCCCACTGCAGCCGGTGGTCTCTCCAAGCTCCGTACGCCACTGCCTGCCTGGCCACCCGTGGGGACCTCAGCAAGCCTGACAGAGCGCCCGGCCACGAGCCAGAATAATGGGGTGTCGCTGGGCGACGGAGCCAGGGGGGTGTGGGGAGGAGAGCAGATGAGGGCAGAGGCCATGAGCGGCTGCGGGGCCACTCCCGTGCAGGGGTCGGGGGGACAGGGTCGAGGTTGTGCCAGGAGAGTCACGAGCCGGGTTTGGGACATGGTCCCCTCGGGCTGCCTCCCTCTCCCCGCTGTGCGGGAGCCCATCTTCACCCAGGCTGCAGCCGGGAGACCCCCGATGCCTCCCCCTGCCCCTGATCCAAAGGAGCCCTCAGAACTGTACTCACTTTCCCCATTAGGAGCAGAGGGCAGGCCTGTGCGGCTGCAGGGGTCCTGCCCACTAACGGGCACTGAACATTCCACAGCCCCGAGGGAGTTCCCCGCGTACCTCCTGGGGGCGGGTGTCTCTGTGGGGCACCCGCCCGCCACCTCCCTTCCCGCATGGTCAGGTGGGCGAGCATCACCACCTCCCTGCTCACGGCACTCAGGCTTCCCAGACGCTCAGGCTATGGGTCCCCATGGGGTTCCCTGGGGCCATGACAGAGGGTTGGCCTTTGGGGTTTCCTCCTATGACGCCTGGGTGGGGCATCCCTGCGAGCTGCCCTTGACCTCTGCTGGGGAAGTTGAGACCTCTGTGCCCACTGGACCCCTGTCTGGGTCCCCGCGTGAACGCTTCACGCCCCACCCGTGCCCCTCCTGGCCGTGGGCGCACTGGGCTACTCAACCCCACAGTCCCCCTGAGAAACTGCCAGGCCTCACACAGGCTGTGTGGTATCCTGGGCTGCCTCGCCTAACCTTTCTGGGACCGGAGGACCAGAGGCTGAGTGGCCCTGCTCCCCGGCTTTGTGGTCGTCAGCTCGGGGTTCTGCACATTCCTGGCACCTTGTCTTCCCACACTGATTTCAGGCACCACGGGGGTCTGCAGAAAAGATCACTTTCCTGAGTCTCTAGGGAGTCATAGTTCATAGAATTTTCTGTGATCTTTTTAATATTGTTGCTGTAGCTTGAGGATGTGTGTCCCTTCTCCCCTCATGACCTGCACTTTCCTTCAAAGACGTTCTGCCCCTGCCCTAAGCATGACCATAAGGGAGAGGCCCCCATCCCTCTCTGCCCACCAAGCCACCGCTAACGGGACTGAAACTCTAGCCTGCAGAGAGCGGAGAAGAATCACTCATCACCAATTCATTCAACACTGATTTACTGAGCACCTACTATGGGTCAGGCATAGGTTAAAGTCCTGAGAATGCGGCTGTGCACTGGACAAAGTCCCTGTGCTCCTGGATCAGGCTGTTCCTGAACTCCACTCAGGTCAGTTCAGCTCAACCAGCAGCCCCTTTAGTGACAGTAGTACAGGCCCATTACTGGACTCATCCATTTTGCCCATTTTCACGGCTCAACAAAGGCACAAAGAGCATGGGCTTTGTCGGCTCACCAACACAACTGCAAACATGAGCTCCCCACCTACAAGCTGAGGCACTGGATAAGTGACAAACATCCTAACACCTAAACTGAATAATGCACTGAGCAGGTGCAAGGTGCGGCTCCAAGTACCCAGCACAACATGACCGTGGGCCACCCCAAGCCTATGGGGCAGGCACCGCTGTCCGCAGGGGCAAGGACATGGGGATGTGGGGAGAAACTGGTTGCTTGTGGGAGTTGCTCCCCCTCTCTGGGCCTGGATTAGGGTCCTGGGGCCACTGTAACAGAATAACACGGACACGGTGGCTTACAGCAGTAGGAATTTACTCTCCCACAGTCTGGAGGCCGGAAGACCAAAATCGACATGTGGGTGGGGCCATCCTCCTTTGAAAGCGCTAGGGGAGGGTCCTTCCCACCTCCCCCCGCTTCTGGGACTCCCAGCATCCCTGGGCTGTGCCCGAGCTGGGCTGGTGGCTGCTCCCCTCCAGCCATTGCCTCCATGGTCACTTGTCCCCTCCTCTGTGTCTATGTGTGTCTCCTCTTCCGTCTCTTGCAAAGACGCCCACCATGGGATACAGGTCACCCCAGGCAACCTAGGGTGTTCCTCTTGACTCTAGATCCTTCTCTGCAAAGACCTCTATGTCAAATAAGATCACATTCTGAGGCTCTGGGCAGGAACAACTCTTAGAGGCCACCAATGCACCCACTACAGGGACCTTCCAAGGTGTGGGGGTCCGGGCCAGGGGTCCCTCCTGTCCACATCTCAGGACGAATAGGTAGAGATTTTGCTCAGAGTTTCCGGAAGGTGTCTTTGTAGCCATGTGACCCTGTGAGGTCTGCTCTCCCAAGGTGACATCCCCACTGACCCACTGTCTCAAGGGCAGACATCAGCAGACCCAGCCCATAGGGCAGGGGCCGTGACCTCTGAGGGCTCCTTGGGGGCCCCAGAACCCCTAGGTCCCCATCTGTTGTGGTTTCCAGGGCTGCCCCAGCCCCCTCTGGTGAGCCCGAGTGCCCGGCTCAGACCAGACACAGAAATGCAGAGAGCCAGGGGGCCCCACTTCATGCAGGGACACTGGGCACTAAGCAAGGAATGCCGCGGGGCTGGCAAAGCCCAGC
The DNA here is from genome assembly GCF_963455335.1 of Martes martes. Classification (NCBI taxonomy): domain Eukaryota; kingdom Metazoa; phylum Chordata; class Mammalia; order Carnivora; family Mustelidae; genus Martes; species Martes martes. The sequence continues at coordinate 3,567,169 of NC_137898.1, read as the reverse complement.
TCTGGCGTGGAAGAGCCCACCTCCTGTCCCAGGCCAGGTGTTACAGAGTACAAACGCGGTTACAGAGCAGGACCCTGGTCCTGTCCCCCGGAGCAGCAGGGGCGGTTGGGGGGCAGATAGCAAGGACTGATCTGGTTTTGGGGAGAAGGGGAGGAGAGGGAAGCAGGGGCAGCTCTGCTGGATGCCAGGGTGCTCCTAGGCCACCGGGAGCAGGAAGAGCGGAGGCCTGGCAGCAAATTCTCTAGGGACCCGAGTGTCTGGGGGCTGATCCTGTAGGGCTTTGAGGTTCACAGAGGAGTTTGGACCTTTATGCTGTAGGCAGAAAGTTTTAGGATGGGAAGTAAGGTTGGATCAGCATCCTGGAAACATCCCTGAGGACATTGTGACTACTAGAGTGCCTCTGATTCAAAGCGTGTGATTCACACTGTGTGTGAAGTCGTCAAAGACCCCCAGGGAACCTTCTCCAGGTGCTCCCGGGCCAAGGCCGAGTCTGGCCTGGAGGGGCTTGTGCTGACTCGGGAGGCTTCCCCGGTCTTCTCACCCTAGACCAGCCTTCTCGGCTTCTGCCCCAAATCCACCCCGGCCTGGTCCCCCCCAGCTGGGCTCCCTCCCCCGCGGGGCTCCAGGCACTGCTCCCTCCAGGACTGGCGGGACGCAGGACATTGTGGGAGGCCATTACAGGGCCTGGGGTCTTCACCGAGGGCAAGAGAGCCAGCAGCCCCCTTCCCGGAAGGCACCCCCGGCCCCGCATCGGGGCTGGTGCTGGCCGAGAAGTCTGTCTTCTCCACACTCCCCTCCCGGACAGCCATTCCTCAAGCAAGTGGTTTTGATTTTACAGGAAGTGGAACAAGGGGCTAATCTGAGTTTAATTTTTAAAGCCAGGCCTTTGATTTCATACTTACTCATTTGAGTAATTAATGCCTCCGAGTCTGGGGTCAGAATGCATCCCCACTTAGCTCGTCTCTCCCACCTCCAGAGACAGACCTCGCAGCACTCGCTACCTCCAAACCATGAATCTGTACCGCTGCGAGTCCACGCGGCTCTCGGCCAGGGACGAAGACACCCCATCCCCGCGTGCGCAGGGTCGGAGGGGGGTCCCGGGACCAGTGCAGGCACCTCCCCCTCCCGCAGGGAGCCTGTGCCCACGCCGCTCCTCTTTCCCAGAGCACGTGGGCACAGAATGTTCTGGGCTTGGAGACAGATTTTCAAACCCAGACTGCATTCGGGCAACCAACATTTATGAAGCACCAACCGTCTACGAAGCACTGGGTGGATGGCGGAGGGCACCTCGTTCCCAGGGGGAGCAGGCACAGGGCGCGCCAGTCCGCAGGCGTGAGCCGTGTCTGAGCCCGGCGCCCGGCGCGCATCGCAGCGGGGGGCCTGGACGGGATTGCGAGGCCAGGGGCAAGGGTGCAGAGGGGACAGTGCAGCGCCCAGGGCCGAGTTCCAGAGGCTGTGTCCGGAGGCAGATGCCGGAAGGCTTCTCCTAGGTGAGTTCCTGGGGAAATATTTTTTCTTTTTCTTTCTCTTTTTAAACCCCCACGAAGCACAGGATGAGCCCACGCCCTTGATTTCACCTTGAGCCTGCCGGCTGGCCTGCGTCTCCCTCATGTTCCCGTGTCACTTCTCTTGTGCCACAGGTGGGTCGGGCGGTGTCTCAGGGACCTGGCTTCGCCGCGCGTGGTGCAGGGTTCCGGCAAGCACAGCTGTCCCTCGCGGGGGCCGCAGAGACACGGCTTAGCCTGGGGCACGTGCCGACCCTCCAGGCCCCCGACACAACCGCCCTCCGGGGATGCTCCACTGCCGACATCCAGCCCAGACACCCTGGGACGCCTTCAAGAGGCTAATGTCGAGATGGGACCGAACTGGATGGAAACGGTGTTCAGGACGGATGGGCACAGCCTGCAGCCCGTTCTCTGGGGCGTGGGCCCTGCATGAGAGGTCCACACTCAACGTTAGCCACGCACGGTTTTCCTAGACAGAAGAGACCAATGACTTGACCACAGGCGTCCACCAACCCCCACGACGAGCCCGCCGACTAACCCAGTAAGGACAAAGACAGGGAGGCAACGCTTGGCAACGCTGGTCTCTCCAGATGTCGGAGGGTGTGCACAGCTGCCTTCGTGGACACAGGGCAGGCGGCAAGGGAGGCATCTGGAGCCTCAGCAGCTCCCGGGGTGGCTCTCAGGGCAGCTGGGGGGATCCCTGCCCACCCCCCCAGGAGTGGGACTTGCACAAGGGGGTCGCTTGGGCCCGGGAGGTGGGGACAGCATGAGGACACAGAGCAGCCTGGGGTGCTCCTGGTGGCATGCACACAGCCCGGCTGCCCAGCCAGCTTAGGGGGCTCTTCCGGGCCCCCCAGGATGTGCACACCTTGCCATCTGGCCCTCGTGCAGAAGGGGGTAGGTTTCTGTGGGTGCATCACCCCGGCCTCCTGAGCTCTCAACGGGCTTCTTCGGGTTCTCAAAGGGCTCAGGCCGTCCCTGAGCCCCTGGCTTCCCGCTCACCGCCTGACGAACCGATCACACGCCCCGGGACGCCTGGTGGAACCCGGGGCTGCAGGAGCACAGAGGAAGCCGGACTCTCTCTGACGGGGTCAAGGAGGCCCCCTGCAGAGGGAGCACTTGAGAAGGAGCCCCCGTGGCCAGAGGAGTCTGATTCATCTCACCCCATAACCATCTCAGGTCTGCGGTGGACGCTGGCCCTCCGCGTCCTAGCTGCTGGCTCGAGTGTCTGCCTCTCTGAGTCTCGGTTTCCCTGTCCCAGCACAGGGTATACAGAACCTGCCTCAGGGGGCCACGGGAAGACCTAAGCCAACCCCAGCGATGGCCCAGAGCAGGGCCGGCAGATAGGAAGCCCCACTCAGGGCTCAGAGCCGGTCACTAGAGGCCGGGTCCTGTGTCCCGATCTGGGAGCCCGTGGAGCGCCACCTGGACTTGAACCCGAGGAGCTCAGAGCGTGGTGGGGAGAGATGTCCACGTGTGACGCTACGCTGCCACCAGGATGCCCTCCTCAGGGGGCCCCCACCCAGCCCCTTGCTCAGGGTGGGCTCCTTCCGGGGCCCCGACATTTGAGCGCAGTCCTGAACCATGCATGGCACCGGCCGGAGCAGGAGAGATGGGCAGCCCCCGAAAGGAGACAGTCCTCACTGCTTCCAACACACACATGCAAACACACGTGCACAGCACACACACACACGTCTGAAAGTGTGCACACAAGCAGACACACGCGCACAGATATGCACACACGCCCATCTGCACACATAAGTACATGGGCAGAAATGTACATGTGTGCATGCAAGACAGGACTATGCACTACGCACACACGTGTATTCACGCACACATGCGTACACACATGCACACTCACACAAAGGCACACACATGTGCACACACAAGCAGACACCAAGCACACGAACATGCACACACACACGGGTGCACACACAAGCACACGGACAGTTTACTGCACACACATGCACACACATGTATGTGCACACAATCACACGGAGTATACTCCATGCTTGAGGAGATGCAGACACGTACATGTGCACACGGTGCCCCTGCCCACATACAAACACACCCACACCCCACGGGAAGGTCTCCCGTCCCTTCACCGGGTCCGCGGAGTGACCTTCAGCCCCGGGAACCCGAGAGCATTGCTCAGTAGCAACCATCTCTAGGGTCAGAGCCAGAGAAAACCAGACCCCCCCCCCCATAACAGCACCGCCTTGTGGCGGCGGCAGGACCAGGTGGACGGGGAGAGACCTCTTTCCTGGGGGAAGGGTTTTCCCTAGAGCTGTGCTCCCCAGCCCGCTGTATCCCCGGGGGGAGGGCACTCAGCACACTCTCATTTGTGATGCTCTGGTCTGGGCCAGCATTTGCTCCCCTTCCCCGCCGCCCTTGGGTGGCTCCTGTGGGGGCCGCCCCTGAGGTCACCGGGGCACTGAGTCTCGCTCTGCTGGGGATTTAAGGAAATCTTCATTCCCTGCACTTCTTGCCTATCTGTGAAATGGGGCCATTATATTGACGCCCCGGGACTCCACGAACAGACAGCTGCGGCGGGATCTCCCTCGGGCTCCTCGCCTGCCCGGTTAGGCTCGCTTGTTCCTCCGCAGAAAACCAGCGTCAGCGTCACCCGGGAGCTGGTGAGAAAGGCAGGATCTCAGGCCCCCTCCAGACCCTCTGACCCCAGAGGATATGGGCAGCAGCGCCGCCATGATACCTTCCAGCATCCCTCACCTCCTTTGTGTGCCCCCTACCCCCATGAGGGCCTGAGCATGCTCCCCCTGTCCCCAACCCCAGCCCGCAGGGATGACAGCTCATAGCCACCCAGGGAACAAATGACTAAGAAGCCATAACGGTGAAAACGGGACACGGTGTTTCTCCCCATCTGCCCGTTCACACCAGCAGCTTGGCAGAGGTGTGTTGGGGGGGGGGGTGGACTTGGCTCTGAGACAACCACCCGGGGCCGAACCCTGGTTCTGGCATTCACCAGGTGGGTAACCCTCTCTGTGCCTCCGTGTGCCCGTCCACCAAGGGGAGTTGTTAGGAAGGTTAAATAGGATCCGTGCAAAGTCAATCAGTGTCCTCGAGCAAGAGTGTATTGGCTTCGCACCGTGTTCAAAACCCCCCTCCCTGGTTCTAACACACATTGACTTGGGGCCCCACGTCCAGAGCCTGGAGAAGGGGTCTCGGAGAGGACAAAAGTGGGAGGCTGGGTTTCTGCAGCCCCACCTAGACCCGGCGAGTGACGCCCTGTGACCGCGGACCCTGGCTTCAAAGGCATCAGAGGTGGCAGCGGCTTTGCCCACTTCCGTAATTCGCTCCACACCAATTAATCTCTCGCTGTCGACATGAACGCAGGTCCTGCGGCGGCTGAGCTCCGTCCCCAGAGAGCGCGCCACGAGCTCACGGCCAAGGGGCTTGCTTTCTTCTAGCAGAACGTTAATTTCCCTTGAGTCCCCCCGGAAAAGAGGTTTTAGAACAAGACGTGAAGCTTGGCAGGAATGTGACATCTGAAACAGCCGCCTCACGGGAGAAGGGGTTGAGACGTTTGCTAATTGCCCATCGAGCTGCCGGGTGAGCCTTGAGATGCTTGCAAAAAAGTTCCCGTCCGCTGAGCCCGCGCTGGTTTGCTGGTGGAAGATGCCCCGATGGGAGTGTGTCAGGCTTTGCCTTTGGTCAGCATCCTTCCAGGAGCGGAGGAGAGAAAACAGGAAATTTCTTTTGAAAAATCAGAGCACGGGGGGCGGCGCGGTTTGTGTTTTACACCCATCTCTGCTGAAAGCCTGCAGGGTCACCGAGAGCGAGACGCTTCTCTTCCTGGGTACCTGTGCAATGAGGTCACGCCATTCCGAGGCTCCCGCTGCCCCAGCCCCAGCCCCCAGCCCTGGCGCTCAGCCAAGGGATCTCCCTTGCCAGACACAGAGACAGAGACAGAGACAGAGCCTCCCAACCAAAGCACCGAGGTCCTGTGCAGACTGAGCTTGGAAGAGCCGTGGCTCTGCCGGGTGTTTGGTGTGGAAACGCCAAGCAATTCCAGTAGGCCACATTCTTGCAATGGGACCTCTTGGAAAGGCCCAGGCTTGGGGTGTGGTGGGGCAGAGGGGCGGGTGTCACCGCAGCCCCCCTCTGCATTCCGTCAGCCTTCACCCCCATGAGAAGGGCAGCACGGGAGGTGGGGGCTGGTTCTGCGAACAGGGTCCGACCAGCCCTCCTGCCCACCCTCCTGCGCCAGATTGTGTGCCCACCCCCCAGGTGCCCCGTAGGAATTCTGGGGCCCCTCCCCTATTCTGGAATCAAGGGAGACATTCCGGAGTAAAGCAGCCTGGTGTCCAAGCCATTTGCCAACCCAGAGCTCCCCCTGGGGCCCGTGAAATTGCAAAGTGCAGAGGATGCTGGCCACGCCCAGCCTCTGTCCTTGAGCTGGGCTCCGAACTCATCCCACGACTTTGAGCCCTGACCCCAGGGCTGATGCTCCCGAGCTATTCTGTGAAAAGCAGATAAAGGAGCACGCCCAGGGCACGCACCTGGGCCGCAGAATGCGTGTGCCTGCGTCCGCAGAGGACCGTCCGGCGGCCTCGCAGGCTTCCCCGGTGACCATGAGGGTGGCCTCGACTCCCCAGTCCCCAGTGCCCAGCAGCAGCTCCAGACAAGCACAACCTGAGTTTAAAACAAACAAACAAAAAACTCCCCTCTGCTTTCCAGTAATTTCCCTAATTCCGTGTGCTTCTGCCCACACTGCTGCCCCCGAGCCCTCTCGAAATAGAGCTTCCCCCACTGTGAGCTGGCACACGACGGGTGCCGTCACCTGCAGACCCGGGGTGCGCGGCGGGGGGCAACGTCAGCCCCAGTGCTCGGAGCCCTCGCTCAGTCCTCCCACAGGCACCGGCTGCGCTCAGCCTCACCAGCCGTGTCCTGTGCAGGGGGACTCGGAGGCCCTTCCTGAGAGCACCCAGCCCCTCCTGGCACCTGTGTGTCATCCCCCGTCACCCCCCGAGCCCCCCGAATGCGGTTGCAGAGGGCCAGAGCCGCCAGGGAGGGAATGCGCCTCACTGTGGAGGAGAAACAGCTCCCGCTCATTATGCAGGCTAACGCAGGGAAAGCCCCAGAAATAAGGCAGAGCGGACCTTGTTAGGGGCCACCGGGAACCCCACGGGGCGGAGGACTTTGTATGACATCCCGCTCGTCTCTCTCTCTCCCCTAACCTCGAGACTAAGAGGTCAGCAATGGTAGTCGTAAGACGCAAGGATCAAGCCCCTTCTCCGCGCCAGGCTCTGGGCTAAGCCCTTCATTCTACGGAACCTTCTGGAATCTTCTGAATAGTCCAAGAAAGCAGGCTCTGTTATCACTCCCTCTTTTATTTCATTTTGTTTGTTTATTTTTTCGTTCCCCAAATACGGACTGAGCACCTGCCCCGATTTTATACGAACTGAGCCTGGAAAGGTTCAAGAGTCTTCCCGAGTGTTCAAGACCCACGTGCTGAAATCTCCAACGCCCAGATTTTGGGTTAAAATCCTGCCTCAAAGCCCGAAAGAGTCGCCCCTTCTTCCTCCTGCAGTCCCACACGCACAGCCGGGAGCCTCGCCGGGGCGCAGGGGTGCGGAGAGGGGCCCCCCTACCGAATGGCATCCGCTCTTGGGCACGGAGCGTCGCTCTGCCCCCGAGAGTTCAAGCTGATAACGCGCCGGGAGTCGTCACTTCGTAATGGCCCCAGAGCTGTGCTGTCTGGTCCGGACGACGAACCACCCCAGCCAGAATGTGTCCTCGTTACTTGGCCTCGAGCCAACCGGCTCCTTCTTGGCTCGGTGCCCAACTCCAGCCCGGTCCCTGCCTGGATCGCGGGCCGCGGCGCCCTTCCCAGGAAGGCACATCAGAGGCGTCCGGCCCCGCCAAGGTGAAGCCGGGGGAGGTTAATGACTTAACGTGGGTCATGGCGTCCTTACCCCCCAGGACTCTGCCTACCTTTATCTTGGACACGGCAGTCTTCGGGCAACCAACCCAAATCCACGGCCATAAACGGTGGCCTTTGCCCATCTGGAATTGCTGCCTCATGGGACGCCGATTGCTGACCCGGATTGTTTATTTATTGGGAGTATTTTTAGCTTGCGCTCTGCTACCCCTGGGATCGCCGACTTTCCTCTTTAATCCTCGGCTTGAATAGAAAGGAAACAGAGAGTCACGCGCAGGTCGCTCGAACTCCGGGGTAACTTTCGGGCGATGCTCGGGCCACTGAGGTCAAGCTTCCGCCGGCGACAGCCCTGCCGCAGCCGGCGAGCGGCCCTCGGCCCTCCGGGGCGCGTGCGCGGATCAGAGCCCGGCCCGAGTCGCAGGTCAAGGGGTCCACCCAGGGACCCACAGAGGGGCCGCAGCCGGACAGGGAAGTGATGGGCCCTGGGGCCCCTGCTAAGTCCCAGGGTGACTGCTTGACACTTTGTGCGAGATCCGGCGCAATCCCGCACCCACCGCTCAGGGAAGACCCTCAGCTTCCCCCAGCGCTGGAGTCCTTGGCTTGAACACGGACACAGCTAACCCGCTCTGAGCCTCGGTTTCCACAGTGGTAAAAAGGGGCTAACGGGGGGATTAAATAAAGGTCCTCGGCACATGGGGAGCGCCCCACGAGGGGTGTGTCCGGTTATCCCCGTCGCTGACGTCGCTCCTCTCGGTTTCAGGGACACACGTGTTGGTGCATCGGGGCGTGCTGGAAACCGCCGGCCCACCCCGGGGGCACACGGAAGAGACGGGATGGGGACAATCTGGTTACTGACCCGCTACCAGGAGGGGGCAGTCAGGGAACCCAGGGTGCTGACTGGAGTGGTGGCCTTCAGTAGAGGGGGGACGCTCGTGTCCCCGGTGGCTCCAGGGGCTCGGCGGGAAGGAAGCCAGCCCCTGTCTCCTTCCACGCTCCCAATCAGTCTCTGGCTCCTCCCGCCGGCTGAGCCCAACCAGCACCCACAGGCCGGGAAGCCGGTGACCCGTCAGTCTCCTGGGGCCGAGAAGCAGGAGTGGAGTGGGCTGGGCTGGGGGCGGGCGCAGGCGGACAGTCGCCACCTGCACTGGGTCCTTCTGGCCCCCACGGCCACGTTGGCCTGGAGACCAGACACGGTGAGTCGCGTGGAGCTGGGTGCTGGGCACTTTTTATTCCTATCAATATTCTTGAGTTTTGCTCCGAGGTAGAGGCAAGTGACATGTTTGTCGTTGAATGTGATGTTTTGGCGTCGCACGTTTAGAATTCTTGGATGGGACCCGAGCCGTGTCTCACCTAGGGCTGACTTCGCTCACTAAGGAAGCCGGACCTTTCCGCTCAGTCCACGGCAGCCGCTGTCCGCTGCGGGGCCTTCCCGCCCGGGGACAACCGGAGTTATTTGTCGTGCGTTCCTCTCGGGGTTCCCTCCTCGGCCCGGGGTCGCCCCTCCACGCGCACGCTGGTCAGTTCTTGGCTGAACACGCGGAGGCCTTCTGCACCCCCCAGACACCGCTGTCCCCGGTGTCTGGGCTCTTCTCGGCTCTTCTCGGCTCCGCCCCATACCATGACCTGGGGACTCTCGAGGCTGTAAGCTTAGGAAGTCGCAGGACTCACCGCCTCGGGAATTCACTGCCCTGTGTTGCCTGACGTCCAGCTTCTGCAAACCAAGCTCGCCTATATTCTGTGCGGGCTTTAGCCCAAAGGAGAAGGTTGCATGTAGGTTTTTATGAATGGTTTTATGGTATGAGTGAAATTTTGTCATAGACGTCCTTTAGTCCTTCACTCTTAAAGGAGTTTTTGTTGTTGTTGTTGTTTGGTTTTTTTAATAAACTTTTTGTTTGGGACGAATTTTAGAGTCACTAAAATATTTCTGAGGAAGAACAGAGAGCTCCCCTCCCCCGCCCTCAGCGGACTCCAACGACAGTACCCGAGAGGACCCCGTCACCATTTATGAGCCCAAGAGATCAACACCGCTAAAACTAGGCCCGGACTTCATCCCCGCCCGTCGTGTCTTTAAGAACCTTCCTGCCACATGCCCGTGGGGACTCAGGAGACGTCCCTGCCGCGTTGGGCCCGGTCACTCTCCCCCAGGGCTGACACCAGGCTGAGGCCACCCCCGTGTAGTTTCAGACACATCCGAAATGGACGTGCATTTTCAGGCTCTCCGAGGGCAGAGGCAGGGAAGGTGACCTAGACCCTTCTCTTGCTGTCACCAGTCCGTCTTTGGATGGGGACACCCCTCAGGCCCGGGCAGCCTGGACTGTGAGGTCCCCGACGGTGGCCACTTGCCCACCTGTGGCTGCCGGGCCCGTGAACGTTGGGGAGCCCAAACCAAGGGGCGTTGTGAGTGTGAGAGCCACGTGAGCCTTGAAGACATCGAACAAAGGTACCAGGAATGACAAACGTCACACCGATAATGTTTCCACGCTGACCGTCGGTGGACAGGGTCAGATGTTGGAAATGCTGCATTAAATAGAATAAGCGATTAAAATCAATGTCACCTGCTTTACTTCTCGTGTTTAAGGTGGCAGATAGAATGCTTCCCATCACCCGTGCGGCTCCCACTTTATTTCTCCTACTGGACGGCAAACCAGTTATGTGGACAAGCCCCGGGACAGAAGTGGCTCTGTGCTCCACACCCCCACCACCCCTACCCCCGCCAACCTGCACCGCCCCGCCTGAGTCCCCGCCGCCACGCACCTCCCGCCATCCCCCGGCCACAGCTGAGACCCACCAGAGCCCCAGGTGGCCACGGGGAGCCGGAGCCGAGTCAGGGCTGGCTCCGGATGTGGCCGTGAGGCTGCAGAGAGGTCCTGGGTGCCCCGAGGGGTCAGTGGCCTGCCGGTCACGGCCATGGCCGTGGCTGGGATGCCCGGAAGCCCATGCTGAGTCACATTTCTGTGCTGAACCACAAGGAAATTCCTTCCCTGAGGCTCACTTCCCCGTTTGGAGAGTCTGGTTAATAAGTTACCTGCCGGTCCCGTCCCCAGGTTACCCAGACCCGGGGGCCCCCCCGTGCATGCCCAGGGTGACCTCCAGTGTCCGACGCAGGGCGTGGCAGGGTTGGAACATATATTCTCAAATGTGACTGTTTCCGAAAGGAGCCGGGCGAGGGGCAGTCGGCCTTTACACTCTCCGTCCGGAACCAGCCGCCTCCCACCTGTCACCCTCCTTGCCTCCGGCCTTCTCAAGCGTGTACATGCTTTCCATACGTCACGACAAGAGCACATGCGTGTTGTCCTTCGCAAGAAGGGACGGGGAGGCTGACTGGCACATCGAGCTGGAGCTTGCCCTCCCCTGCCCTCCCCCGCGGCCCCCCTGCCACTCCCGTCTCTCTCCACCTCTTCTCTCCTTCCAGACTTCCGCTGCCGACCTCCCACATTCCCGGGGCGCGGGGGGGCTTTTCCCGTGTTTAAGAAGGTGTCACACCTGTCCAGCTGTCCTCCCAGAGCAAGAGACCCCGCAGCGCTTCCCTGCACGGGACGGGGAGAAGCCAGCCTCCTCCCGCTCCCCGCAAGCTTCTGGATGACGACGTGGCCAGCCCCCCAAAAGGACATACCCTTGGCGCCCGTGTCCCTGGGTCTGGGAATGTAGCCCACGGATGTCCTCCCTCCCTGCCACAGGCGGGGCTTCCGGGGTCTGGCTGCTGCGCTCAGCAGGAAAGCAACAGGGACCAATCTGGTAAATGATGCCAGTCCTCGGACTGGTTCACTAGGCAACCATCCAGGGCAAACCGAGCAGACGCTGCGCCCTCTCCCTAAGGCCGAGAGCCGAAGCGGACGCGGGGCTGGGCCCCGCAGCCCCCGCTCTGGGGTTTTCCGAGATGGGTCTGCACGGACGTGTGCTCGGGTGCACGTCCACTGGGCGTGCATCGAACGCGTCTAATGGCGCGTAAGAAGCAGGGGCAGCACTTAACTCTGGAAATCGGGTCTCTGGGCTGCGGGCGAGGAACCGGGAGGATTTTCCCTGCCCACCTCCCGGAGCACGCGATGATTTTCTTCTGACTACCCAGAGCGGGCTTACTTTCATTCAAGGACAACGGAACGCAGCTCTGATGACAGCAGCCGGGCCAGGCCGGACGGGCTGCTCTTAAGACCTCGGGCTTCAGCCAGAAGCTCCATGAAGGCCCCCCCTCGGCTTCCTGGGGTCCAGACACCGTGAGTCCGACCCGGGGGTGTGGGGACAGCTGTGGAACCTTGGACTCCACCGGCCTCCAGCGATGCTGTTCCCTCGGCCTCCTCCAGGGGAGCCCGTGAGCACCGGGCCCAGGCCTGTCCGGAGGCCCAGCCGCCCCAGGAAGGGCTTCCTTCCCCTTAGCGGAGCCGATGGGCAGGCAGAGGGGCGGGCTGCGCAAGGTCTGGACCCAAGGTCCCCCCCAAATGCTGAGGGAGCAGGGCAGCAGCCCCAGGTTCACCCCGTACTGACAAAAGGCTAGGGCAAGTGGGGCTTCCTCTGACCCCAATGTTCTCCCCTGTAAGGGGGGAGCAGAGACTCCTGCCTCACGGGGAGCTGGCCCTCCCTGCGGGGTGAGGCCGGGCCAGGCTGCTGAGCCCCCACCCCCGGGCCGTGTTGCTCAAGTCCCGTGTCAGCGTCATAGCCGACTTTGCTTCCCTGAGAAACCTACTCTCTCTTATCTTTAAATACCTCATATTAAATTATCTTTAAATACCTCATATTATCTTTAAATACCTCATAATTAAATAAATTATTAAAAATAAAGCACAAGGACCAAGAAATGCCCCGGAGACAGAGACCCCCATAGGTGGCTCCCCTGCGGCATCCCCTCCCCTGCGCTCAATCCTAACCTCCGGGATAGAGCCCAGGAATTGAGGCCTCACCCCGCCGCCCTGCTTTTCCTGTCCCTCCCTGGCCCTGGGGGCTGGCCCCAACCTGTCGTGCTCCAGGCCTGCCCCTGAGCTCAGCGGGGGTCCCCTCTGGCCCGGAACTTTTGTGGAAACACTGGGGACACACGCTCTTCTTCCTGAGGGCTCAGAGGTGACAGATGCTGGCGGGGAGCTGCCAGGGCCTCACCTGTGACAGGGTGACGGGGGCGCAGGGGGGTCGGTGCCCCAGAGCCAGGCCAGCAGACACCACACCCCTAGGACAACAGAGACCAGAGCCCCACGTCACTGGAACTGTGGGACCCAGAGGCCCACGAAGCCACTTTGAGTTGGTTTCTTCACTTGCAACGAAGAAAAAACAAAAACTAAAACAAGGGGCGCCTGGGGGGGCTCAGTTATTAAGCGTCTGTCTTTGGCTCAGGTCACGATCCCATGGTCCTGGGATCGAGCCCCGCGCTAGGCTCCCTGCTCAGCGGGAAGCCTGCTCCTCCCTCTCCCGCTCCCCCTGCTTGTGTTCCCACTCTCCCTGTCTCTCTGTCAAATAAATAAGTAAAATGTTAAAAAAAAAAAAAAACAGGGGTGCCTGGGTGGCTCAGTGGGTTAAGCCCCTGCCTTCAGCTCAGGTCATGATCTCAGGGTCCTGGGATCGAGCCCCGCATCGGGCTCCTTGCTCAGTGGGGAGCCTGCTTCTCTCTCTGCCTCTGCCTGCCTCTCTGCCTACTTATCATCTCTGTCTCTCTCTCTGTCAAATAAATAAATAAAATCTTTTAAAAAACAAAACAAAACAAAACAAAAAAACCCCAAAAAACAAAAAACTAAAACTAAGCTGAAACAAGCCGCAAACACAAGCGTTTGAGGCCCTGAGCCTCTCCACCTGGAGAAGTTACCGTTCGCATCACCCCTTTCCGGGCGGTCTCCCCCTCCCCAGCCCAACTCCCCCATCCGGGGGCCGCTGTTGGCCCCACGGCCCCCTCTGGCTGGGCATCCCCAGCACCCAGGCCTGGGGCTGGACCGAATTTAAGGGGCTGAATGCTGTCATCAGCTTCTCCGGTTGTAAAGGTCTGCTTACCTCCAGCCGCCTCTCACTGCCGGTCACTGGTTTAGGCTTTTACGCGGGTAGTTTGCTTCTCCCGGGGACGCAGGAGCAGTCCCGAAGGCGCCTGGCGGCAGGGGAACCAGGACTTCTGCCTCATAGAGCGATGGAGCCTGGGCCAGCCATGGCTCTGCAGCTGCCCGGCCCCGTGGAAACCCTGCATGGCAGGTGCGGGGCCAGGGACAGAGGCCGTGAAGGGCAGGGACCACCCAGGGTCACCAGCCCCACAGGCAGAACAGAGCCAGGGAGGTGACAGGAAGAGAAGCCTCTGGGAGGGGAGGACCCTGGCGAGCCCCAGTCCCACACGCCCTGTCTCGTTTCCCCTTCTAGTCTCCTGCCCCTCATGGCGTGCCTGGATCCGTCCAGCCCTGTCTCCACTCTCCTGCCTGACAGTGTGAGCGGAGCGCTGGGCCTGGAGCCCGGGTCGGGCCCTTGCTCGGGGCCTCCACTGTCCTCACCTGCAAAATGGACATAAGATGCTGAGCCCCCACCTTGCAGGGGGACTATGGGGACCCACAGGAGGCGGCGGCATCTGGGTTCCTGTTAGCTGGCATGGACTGACCCATGGGGTGTTGTCTATAGAAGGCTCTGGAAGCCCAATCCATGATCCCTCCCCCCTGGACGTTTGCACTCTGAGGCAGCCGGCAGAAGCCAGGCCTAGCCCCTTGGATGCAGGTCGTGTGCGGTGGAAAGTTTCTAACTCCAGTCTTCTGGGTTTATCCATTCAACAAATATCCGTTGCCTATCTATCATTTGGCTGGCACAGGTGCTGGGAACACGGCAGAGGCCAAAGCAGACACAACACCTATGCTCCAGTGGAAGTAAACAGACAGTAAACATAAAAAGTAGAATGTACGGTCCGTTGTATGATGATGAGATCCAAATAGGAAACTTCTGGAGGGAATGGGGATCGGCATGTCTGAGTTGGGGTTGGAGCCTCAATTTTCAATCAGGTGGCCAGGGAAGGCCTCACCAGGCAGGTGTCATCTGAGTTAAGAGCCAAAGGAGATGGGGAACTGAGACACAGAGGTCCCAAGAAGAGTGGTCCAGACAGGTCATGGGATGTGCAAAGGCCCTGTGGTAGGAGCTTGGTGTGTGCAGAGAACAGCCAGGGGGGTAGAGGTAAAGGATCTATGAGAAAGTTAAGAGAAGTGATCAGGGAGGTTAGGGGTCACGGTATGGACTTGGCTTTGACTCTGGGTAGGCTGGAGTCTGGGGCATTTTAAGCCCAGGAGGGAATGATGTACAGGAGACCCCTTTATCCAGGGGAAGTACATTCCAAGACCCCAGTGGATGCCTGAAACTGTGGACAGTACCAAAACCACATATACTATGTTTTTTCTATGCATACACACCTATGATAAAATTTAACTCAGGGGCGCCTGGGTGGCTCAGTCAGTTAAACATCCAACTCTAGAGTACTCACTGACGGACACCGACTTTGACTTTGACGTTCCTATTACTTTCATGGGTCGTGAAACCGTCTTCTTCTTTTGAATTTTTTTCACCCACTAAAAATCAGAACGGGGGCGCCTGGCCAGCTCAGTCGGTAGAGCATATGCAATTCTGGGTCTTGGGGTTGTAAGTTCGAGCCCCACGTTGGGGGTAGAGATTACCCACAAACAAAATCTTGGCCATTCTTAGTTCACGGGCAGCTCCCAAGAAGACAGTTGGCAGATCTGATGCGGACCCAGGCTTGGCCGACCCCTGCTGGAGGCTGTGGCCTAAACTGGGCCATTGGGAGTTGGGAATGAGGCTGGGGTACAGCACTGTAGGCTTCTGGGGGGACCTTCTCATGGTGGGAGCTTGTGGGTGGGCAGGAGCAGGTCCAGACACACCCCAGGATCTCGAGGTCATGTCCCGAGACCCTGCCCGTCTGCCTTCCTTCTCCTGACCCTCCGGAACCCCTTTCTCCAGCATCTGACAATGACCTCCCTGGGGACGTCAGTGTCTTACATGCCGGGGACCGCACTGTATGCCCCCAGGCCCCTCCCATCTCATCTCTGTCCCCACTCTGTGACCCATACCTGTGGCTCAAGGGTCTTCAAGCGGCCCCTCTCGCAAGAGAGGAGACAGGATGACAGAGAAGCAGAAAAGTCCCGAAAAGACCCGTATGGACACGAGTGTGTCCAGACCTGATTTTATCATGTAATGTTATTTTATGTTGGATTTTGGACGAGGGGTTGTAGTAGGCGGGATTGTATCCCTGAGACCCCCACCCAGACGAAGTCATGTCTTAAACCCCAGAACCTCAGAAAGGGACTGTCTTTGCCATCAGGGTCTTTGCAGGTGTAACCAAGGATCTTGAGATAAAGACCGTCCCTGACGAGGCTGGGCCCTTTAAGTCCAACAACAAGCGTCCTTATAGGAGACAGAAGAGGACACACAGAAGGAAGGGGCCCTGTGACCACGGAGGCAGCCGTTGGAGGGGTGCGGCCTCCAGCCCAGGGACACCTGGAGCCCCCAGAAGTCGCAAGAGGCAGGAAGGACCTTCCCGAAGAGCCTCTGGCAGGCATGCAACCCTGCACCTCCCCTCAGTCCCGCCGGGGCCGCCCTCCCCCGACCCCAACACACGGGTGCTCTGAGCCAAGCCAACTCACTGCTCCGTGCTCAACACAGTGCTCCCCACTGCTCTGCCCAGTGTAGCATGAGGAAAGTCTGTGAACAGAAGCCGCTGTCCCACAGACGGGGAACTCACTCCCACGCGCGGCAAGCACAGGGACAGGCAGGGACCACAGCTCCTGGGTTGACCCGTACTCTGAAATTGGCCCCAGGGAGGAGCTGCCTGCCTCCCCCAGGGTAACATGGGTTTGGTTATTGAGGCTAACCACTAGGGACCTAGGTGGGGTCACACCCGGCCCTGCTGAGCGGCCCCTCCGGCTAATGGGCCCAAGGAGCTGTAGAGAGCAGGAGAGCCCCGCAGAACTCCACAGTCCCCGACCATTTGGCTCCCAGCTGGGCCTGGCTTCCAGCCCGCCTGAGGCCCCAGGTCACACCTTTCCAAGGGAGACTTAGTGGTGAGACGAAGATCCAGCTGTGCTGGCTAAAAAGGGACCCGTCTCACTGACCCGGGGTGTCCCCAGGGCCTCTGGGGCCACGCCCAACCTGTTTCCTGCCTAAGAGACAGACAGAACAGGCTCTCCCAACCCCACAGTATAGACAAGGAAACCGAGGCTCAGAGAGGTTTGGGATCTGGGTGGGCCTTGGCGGAGGCCGGGTTTGAACCCAGGTCTCTGAGTCCCATTCCAGCGCCCTTCCTAGTACACTCCCCGTCATGCCAACCTCACCCCCTGGGGCAGGTGCCTAGGTGGGAGGGGAATCCCCAGAGACCAGTGCTGCGGTCCGCCTGCCTCCGCATCCCTGCCGGGCCCCGCTCCTGGCATTTCAATGTCCACCTGCTGCCCAGCCTGGGAGGCACCAGCCCTCAGCCCTCCGTCCCACCCTGGAGGAGTCAGGGGCTGGACTGCCCCTCCCCACCAGTGGGGACCCACCAGACGGTGCAGCCTGGCTGTCCAACGGGAAGGACGCCCCACCCTCAGAGCCTGGGAGGGAGGAGAGGGGCCGCCACCCTCTGAGTCCCCAGCCTATCTGGGTGGGGCTGGGGACTCACCCCCCTTCCCCACCTTGCGGGCTGCCCAGGCCGCTAGCCCTCTTCCCGGGATCCAGGGCCCATGGGATTCCAGACTGATCTGTGAGTGAGGGCTGGAGGGAGAAGGAGCCGCTGGCCGGTGGCTGCGTGTCCCCAGGCCGGCACTGTCCCCTGGAGGGCAGTCTCAGGAGCCAGGGTGCAAGCATCTCCAGGTGCTGCTTGGGTGGGGAGCGGCGGATCCAGACACGCTCTTCCCCGGGAGCTCCTGTCCAACAGGGGGACTGCTGGAGTCTGTTTCCTAGCAGCAGGGGGTGGGGGGCAGTCAGCTGATGCCCAAGAGACTCCTGAGTGGGCACCTGGGGCCCGCTTACCTGCCAAGGGCCTCATGGGCTCCCCAGCGCCCCTCGGTAGGGCAGGTCCCTCCAGGGGCTCCAGGCAGCCTCGCCCACTCCCAGGCAGACAGCATCTGCTCCCTTCCTGGTGCTCAGTGCTGGGCCAGGCAGAGGGGGCAGAGCCATTGCCCATCCTACAGCCCTGGTGCTGGGTCCTTGTGCACCCGCAAGACGGAACCCCGGGGCTTCATCCTGGGGACCCTCGCGGGCCAGACTCACACCTGAGCTCACACACTTGGGGCAGAAGCTGTGGCTCGGACCAAGGCCTGGGCTCCCCCAGGCTTCCCCTTCTCCCTTCTGGCCTGGATGCCAGGAAGGCCCAGCCGATGGGGTAAGCCCTTCGGAGCACCTGCTGTGGGAACAGAGGACGCGGGGGAGCAGAGAGGTCTCCACCTGAGGACAGCTGGGCCTGTCTGCAGAGCTCGGAGCCCCTTAGGGCAGCAGCCAGGAGTGGCCCTGAGCCAGCAACTTGTCTCCCTCTGCGGGCTCAAGGCCAGGAGGGGGCAGCGGCGGGGGTGGGGTGATAGAGCCAGCCAGGGCCTGCTGCTGGAGCACAGCACCCCCCCCCCGCCCCGTTTCCAAGGCAGACTCTCTCCTCTGAGCCTCCCACCCACCCGGGCTGGGAGTTTGCGTGGCTCCATTTTCCAGGTGAGGACACTGAGGCCCCGGCTGGCCACGGCAGACACGTGCAGGCTGGCCACTGGCCCCCGCCGAGGCCGCCTCTCCAGCAGGGCGGGGCCGGGTTTGGAATTTCCTGCTGCTCCTCACCTTTGAGTGGTGCCCCCAGCCGGGCGGTGCCGGGCTGGGAAGTTTCTCTGCAGGTCCCACACCCAACCGCACCTGCTATCTTTGCTCCCGTGTGAGTCTGATGGCGGAATGCGGTTAAAGCTCATGGCCCCACCGTCTCCTTCCAGGTCCGGGGTCAATGGATCGCTTATCTGGCGCGATCTTATCTGCCTGTCCTTGCCGGGTTCTGGAGCTGGCTCCTGGAGGTACCGGAGGCCCAGGTGGGCAATCACGGGGACCAGGGACTGGCCCCGAGGGGGTGGGGCCTCCCACCTGGGGACCCGCCCCTGTCCCCTTCCCCCCAGGCAGGGCCTCCCTACAGAGCCTTTCCCTCCTGCTGTTTGTCACCTGCCCTCTCTCTGTGGCACCAGGATGTGTCAGGCAACGAGAAGGAGTCAGAAAAGAGGGGAGGCAGAGGAGGGAGGGGAGAGAAAGGAGGAGGGAGGGGCTCTTTGGGCCCGAGGGAGTTATTTCAGGCTCTGGCTGCATAACTCGGAGCTTCCTGGCAGCCAGGGTAAAAGGGAAAGAAGATGGGGGAGGTGGAGGCCGTGTGGGAGACTGGTCTGACGGACGGAGCCTAGAACATTCCCCATAATTTGTGGCACAAATCCTTGCTGCTGTCGGCCTCCCCTGACTGAATGTTCTCCTCAGGAGGAATGGCACCGAGCAAACGTCCCACTTCCTGCCAGAGGGTGTGAGGGCGAGCCGCCGTGATTTCGTTCAGCCGACACTCGCCTACTGCGTGCCAGACCTGTGCCACGTGCTGGGGGATGGGGGTCCGCCCTTGGGGACGGGCCCTCTGCCCTCAGTGACGCGATCCCCTCAGAGCGAGGCGATGGTGAACGAATAACACCCAAAAACCCACGACGCGCCCGCCGACCTTTGACGCCGCTGCTTCTCACGGCTGGAGGAGCACATCTGGAACGAGAAGACGAAGGGAAGGGCAGGAGCTGGTCTGCACAGAGCCGGGGGTGTGAGCCGCCGGAGGCCAGGGCCGGGGCACCCAGACGGGGCGGGGAGGAGGGAGGCGGAGGGCAGGGGGACACGAGTGTCCGACGTCACATTTGGGTTCTCCTGCTCTGCGCCCCATGTGGGCTCACAGCCTCGGGCCCGGAGAGTCCCGGGAAAGAAAAGGGGCCAGGGGGTGGGTGGGGGGTGGCAAGGACAGGTAGGCGGACACTCCCTACTCCCTGCCCTTGGGAGACCTAGGGGGTATGAGGGGCTGGGGTCTCAGATGTCTCCAGAGCTGGAGACATCAGGGTGTATGAAAAATGACAAGGACCTGTCTCCAAGCAGAGCTGCATTGTCCCGAAATCCTGTGTCGCCAAACACGGTATTATGTGAAAACCCAGGTCTAGGGGGGAGAAGGGAGCCTGTGGCTACAGAAGGTCGGATGGGAAAAGCAGATTATGTTCTTCTTGTGGGAATTTCAGTATCATAGGTGGTTTTGCAACAACAAACCTACTTTTGCAAGGTCAAAGAAAGTGACGGCCTTCTCCAGAACTGCCCTCGCCCACTCACTGCCCAGCTCGCCACCATGGCCTCCCAGGTCTCCCCCCGCCCCCCATTATCTCATAGCCCCCCTCTGTGCCCCCAACTCCTCACCAGCCGCACAGACTTTCTTGCTGTCCCTCAATATGGTGGGCTATTCTCCGCCTCAGGACCTTTGCACTTGCTGTTCTGTCCACCTGGAATGTTTTTCCCCAGAGCTTTGGTATCAATCCCTGTGCCTCCCAGTCCCCATGGCACTGCCTCAGGAGTGCCTTTCTACTACTTTGAGGCCGTGTTCCACTCTATCTCCAGGACCCAGCACATAGTAAGACTCAACACATTTCCTTTGAACAAAGACACTCATCGTTACATTTTAAGGACCCAAAAGGAAATAAACTATAACCAGTTCCCAGACCACTGTCTGGCTGTCACCTGCTTCCTCCCAGTCTCCCCACACTGTGACCAGCTGGGCTCTGAGGGACACCGACTGTATTCCCTGATGAATGCTACGTGACTAAAGCTCTGGGGGAATAGCATTCCCAGTGCAGCAAGTGCAAAGGTCCCGAGGCAGAGAATAGACTGCCGTATTTGAGGGACAGCAAGAAAGGCTGTGCAGCTGGTGGGGAGCTGGAGGCACAGAGAGGCGGTATGAGATAATGGGGGCACGGGGGCCAGAGTGCAGGGGGAGAGGGACCCGGAAGGCCACGTTGATGAGCTGAGCAGGATCTGACTGTGGGAGCTGGGGCTCCAGGTCCGCTTAGCACTCGCTGGAAATCCAGACTGACCTCTGGGGGGCAGCATGGTGTCACGGGAAAGAGCCCAACGGGCTTCCGGTGACCTGGGTCCGGATCCTGCTGCTTCAGGAGCCTGTGACATAGGCTGAGTCACTTCCGCTCCCCGGCCTCAGTGTTCCCTCCAGAAAGTGGGGCTAAGAAGCTTCGGTGCTGGGCGGCTGTGTGCCCCGAGGCACTTCCGGACAGACTGGGGAGGCTTGCGGGCCCCTTAACTCCCCGGATGCTGAAGTTAAACATCCAAACGTTATGGGGGAGAAAAAGCAACAGTTTAAAAATAGGGAGAAACATGTCCGAAAGGAATGTTCTATTATTTCTCTCTGGTGGCTCTTGGCAGGCTCTGGCGGGAGGAGCAGGGCAGGGCAGGGCCGTCTCACTAGCTAGAGCTCTCGGGGGGCTCCCGCACGTCCTCCCCTCCTTGGACAGCCAGGCCACCGCGGCGGGGACCGAGGCTGCCTCAGCTTCCCCACGAGGCCACCAGCCGCCTCGGGCCGGCACCTCCCCTCCTCACTCTGGGGAGCCTGGGCGGCGTGGGGCTGGAGTGCCAACCGCGCTGGGATGACCTGAGCACTGTGGGAACAGACCCAGGTGACCTCTGTCATCTACAGGACATGAATGACTCCCCAGATGGGACCGTGTTAGTGTCCCATCACTGCTGTCACAGATGACCCCAAATTTGCCCAGCTCGAAACACGCGGTTTCTTCTCGAACAGCCCTGGAGGCCCGGCGTGTCACTGGGCTACAGGGAAGGCGCCTGCAGGGCCACAGTCCTGCCGAGGCTCCTGCTTCTCCTCCCCCGTGAAGCCCCGGGGCAGCAGCTCCGACCCTCGTCCCTCTGTCCGGCCTGGCTCCACGGTCTGGCCTCGCTCTGCCTCTCACACCCCTGCACCTCTCTGCAGGACCCGTGGTGACACCGCCGCCCAGAGTGACCTCGTGTCTCACAGCCTTTGACTCAGTCACACCTGCAGTCACCCCGACCACGGAAGGCCACCCGTTCACGGGTCCTGAGCAGGGAGGAGCGGCCACCTGGGGACGGGATTGGGTCTGGTTTCCCGTCTAGCCGCAGACCCCGCACACAGCTGGTGCGCGAGGGCCCGACGAGGACAAGGGGCACCAACGGCATGCCAGGGGCCTTCCCCTCCGAGGACATGCGCCAGTCGGCGGAGGCGGGTGCTGGGGTCCTGATCCCTGGGGTGGGGTTGCGGTGGAGAGGTGAGTCAGAGGCCCAGCAGGACCATAGGCCTGCAAACAGCAGGCCAGGACCTGCTCCGCGGTTTCTGTCCTCCCATGTTTCCAGGGAATAATCGTGGTCCCCAGGCAGAGCGTCCCGCTACCTCTCGCGCTGTCCCCCATGAGTCCCTGGATCCCCGAGGCCCCGGACCACGGGGCAACCGGCTCAGGGGCAGGGTGACCCCCTGATGCTGGTGTCTGGGAAGGCCACCCCACCTTGGGAGCCTCACTTTGCCAGATACGAAACGTGACAAGGAGGGCTCTGGGTCCATCGGAAAGTTTGGGGCTCCAGTGTGGATTCTGGGGGCGATTGGCAGAGCCACCAGGACAAGACGGTTTCTGTGAACAGGCCCGCCTCCAAAGGCGTTGGAGGGTGCAAGGCAGACGTGTCCTCCTGCCCCCACCACAAGGCTCCTGGACCCTTGGGTCTCGGTCCGCAGGCCCCCCAGCCTCCACGGCTTTGCAGTACAGCTGCCAGATGGAAAGGGGAGAATTATGGGCCGTGGGCCGGGCTCACACACCATCAGGGGACAGGCTCAGCGCTCCCCTCTGAGGACCCCAGGGCCCTGTCGCTGCCCCCACTCCCCAAAGGGCCGAAGCCCCTGGGTTCCCACGATGTGGGCTGTGAGAGCCTACTGGACCCTTCCCAGACAACACCTCTCCGTCCCTACGAAGGGAAGCAGTAACCCCCTGAGGCTACCTCGGCCCCAGCAAAGGCCTTGGTGGACCGTCCCCTCCACCCACCCCGGGCCGGGTCCCTGCCGCAAAACCCCAGGGCCCCGCTTCCGCTCGGAGCTCTCGGCCCCCCATCAGCCTCACCTGCGACCTGCCTCCAGGTCTCCCCCTTCCCGCGGCCCCTCTGGTTTTCCCCCTCGCACCCCCCCCCAAAACCCATGGCCGTCCAGGTTCATGCCTGTCCTCACCCCGAGAGGGGCGGGGCCCACAGCATCTCTAAGGGCCACGGTGCCCCCGAGCCTCGTGCAGCCTTGCAGGGCGCGTGGGCCTGGTGCTACAGCACACACACACTCACACAGGGGCACACGTGGTGCATGGACATGTGTGTGTGCGGCCACACATGCATGGCTCACTCACACAGGTGCACACATGCACACGCGTGTGCACACACTCAGGCTCACGTGCACACAGGTGCATAAGTAACCTGCACACGGGCTCCTGAACACTCACACTGCACTCACACCGTGTGCACGCACCCGCACTCACAGATGTGCATGCTGTTGCACACCCGCACACACTAACTCACAGGCACACTCACTCCCCCACACTCGTAATGCACGCACATGCACTCACACACGCATGCACACACAGACACACTCACACATGCGTGCGCACACACAGCAGTCCTCCGGCCCTTGTAGGGCAGATCGCCCCTGTGTTGTTGCCCAGCTGCCCCGGGGGTCAACCTCCCCATGGACCCCTGGAAGTTCCCTGTGACTCCTGAGCTCCCCCTGAAGCAGGTGAGAACTTCCTTCTGGGAGCACGCTCCCTCTCCCCACTCCCTCTCCCCGGGGCGAGTCCCCTCCCTCAGTGACTCATCCCGAGGGGGCCTCCACCCCCACCCTCCCCTGCCAGCTTCTGCGGACCCTCTTCCGTGCTCCACACAGCAGCTACGAGGGGCAGCCCCTGGAGGGCAGGCTTTGACCACCCCGCGCCCCCAGTCGTGCCCTGTCTCCGCAGCAGCCCAGGTGCGGGGGATGCGGCAACGTGGGGAGGGGCAGCGTTCTCTCCACCTCCGGACGCCTGGCCCACGGAGGGTGGTCTGCAAAATGCTTTCAGGCCCACGGCACTGGTAGGGAGATGCTGGGGGTGCCCGGGAAGGTCCTGGCCCCAGCTCCTGGAAGGGCTGTCCATTCTGTGCTCACCTGCAGATGGCAGCCTGGGGCAGGGCGGGCAGGGAGAGGCTCTGGCCAGGCTGGACCCTGGGTTCTGGCAGCTCTGAGCCAAGAGACGGCATCCAAGGATCCGGGGGGCTGCTTCTAAGGCTCACAGTGTATCTCCAATATATGAGATGGGAATTCTGTGGGATCGGCTACCGAGACGTCACCCCCCCTCCCCACTTTGGATAGGTGGGGAAGGGGTGCTGGGATCCTGGGCAGTTCACAGACTCTTGGCTCCTCGGGACCCCCGATGTACCACCCAGATTTGTCAGAAGATGAATGTATTTGTCCTCAGGAAATAAAGCCGGGGTGGGGGTCCCTGAGGGGAAGGAGCGGGAGGCCAGACTCTGGCTGGGAAAGGGAGCCGCCAGATTCCAGGGAGCCCCTTGAGAGCTTGGAGAAGGGCTGGAGGCTGAGGGCTCTCAGGTGGGGCCAACAGATGGCCTGTGGGGTCTGGTGGTCCCCTCCTGTGGTCTTGCAGGCAAGCCTTCCATGTGAGGGCAGCGGCACAAGTGACCCCCCCCAGCCCCGCCCCCCGGCAGGGCCTCCTCTGTCTCCAGGACCACAGGGGTCCTCAGGCTTCCTGACCCTGGAATTCAGCCTCGGGCAGGGCGGCGGAACAGCGGCTCCCAGGGAATGGGGACCTCGTGGACAAAGGCCTGGAGGCTGGATTCCAGGTGTGCCCGGCGACTGGGGACAGGTGGGTGTGGCAGGAAGTAGGTGTGGGCGTCCCCACCCTGGCCTGAAAGTGAGACTCAGACTTGAGCAATGCTTTCCAGATAATGGGTGTGTGGAAAGCTGAATCTTCATTCCCAAGGGCTCCCAAGGGCTACTAGCCCATCAGGAAGATTCAAGTGACTCACGTGTGCCCCACACCCCGCTTCTCCTGGTGGCCAAGGTCAGTCTCAGGCCAGCTGGGGGCTCAGGGCTTACTCCTGACCCCTCGAAGCTCCCAGAGCTGCGTGGCTTCCAGGCAGGGGTTGCTGGGGGGGCCCTGAACAGTGTGGCCCAGGGAACCTGCTCCAGGAACAGCATCCGAAGGTCGGGGGTGGGGGACACTGAGGATGCTGGGAATGGCCTGGGAATGGCCTGGAGGCAGGAGAGGGCAGAGTAGGGAATAGGGGACCCTGAACCCTGCTGGCCTATGTGCTGGAAGACAGAAAAAAACCCCACAAATACCATGGTTCCTGGTGACTGGGACCCAGCTCTCCTGTCCCCATCCCAACCCCACAACCTCAGGGTGAGCAGATGGGTGGGTGAGTGGATAGGTGGATGGGTGGGCGAATGGACAGATGAGTGGATGGATGATGGGTGAGGGGATAGATGGGTGGTTCGATGGATGGGTGGATGGATGATGGGTGAGGGGATGGATGTGTAGATGGGTGGATGGATGGATGGGTGGGTGAGTGGGTGAATGGATGGATGGATGGATAGATGGATGGGTCGGTAGATAGATGGATAGGTGGGTGGATGGGAGGAGGCTCCGAGTTCTCCAGATCTGCATGCCCATTGCTGAGTTACTACCTTCCACTGGCTCCCTGTGCCCCCAGGCCCTGTCCTTGTTTTGGACTAAGACAGAGAGACCTTCACTCCTACCTGGGGCCTCCACCCTGCCAAGAACACTGTCAAGTCTGTGTCCTTGGCATATCAGATACTGCCTCTGCCACTGTCGGCTGCAAGCCTCTCATCTTGAAGGTCGTGTAGGAGCGTGCAGGGTGGGGGGATGGAATGCACAGGACATGGTATGCAGTAGGAGTAGCACAGGGTTGTGAAGCTGAGCATGGCCTGGCTGAGTCACGGTGGGGGGCTTTGAGGGGCCGGATGGAACCCTGTGAGGGACGAGGGAGGGGCATGGGAGAACCCAAGTGGCCGTGGAAGGGGAAGAATGTCAGGGGAAGAGTTGGGACTTACCCTGAGCCCCGGCAGAGCGCAGTACTGCATCTGGCTCCTGGGGATGGAGCTGGGAGACAGAAGGACCACCCAGCAGGATTTGAAATCAGATCACGGGTTCCCGGGAGAGTACAAGCCCCTGATCAACATGGAGTGTGCTGGACTCGGGGACCCACAGGCTGCTGGTCCTCTTCGCTTCTTGCTGTCCCCCTGCTTTGCTCCCCTTTCTCTCCCAGGGCCCCAGCTTCAGACCTCTCCTCTTCTCCAACATACTTCCTCCAGGGGCCTCATGGTTCCCGTGACTTTAAACACATCTGCACATTCATGAACCCCAGACGGCATTTCCCCTGTCTTTCCCCCAGCCCCTGCCCTTCCTGCCACCCTTTCGTGGACCATGTGTGGGCAGCCGTGGTGTGGGGACGGGTGGGGATATACACACCTCAGCCCTGACCGCAGGCCTCACGATTCTGCTCCCCACCCCTGCCACCTCGGTTCCTCCCAGGCTCTGAGGTCGTTCTCCTCAATACCCACAGATGTGCTTCCCGACTCTGAGACCTGGGATGGGTGCTGCCCCAACATTCACACTCAGCTCACACAGCCCTTCCTCACAATGCCTCTCCCAGGTCCCTGTCACATGGTCCCTCTGCTTTTCCTTCCTCGTGTACCGCACCTCCTTGTTCAGAGCCCCCTCCCATTCTCTGAGCCCCGCATCGGGCAGGGTCTACCCTAGCCACCGGTTCCACAACATGCACCACAGGGCCTGGGACACACTAGGTGCACAATAAAACCTTGATGGATAAAAATGCATGTATATGTGTGTGGGTGGGTGGATGATGGATGGATGGGTGAATGGGTGGGTGGATGGACGGTGGATGGATGGATGATGATGGATGAGTGGACGGATGGGTGGATGGATGGACGGATGATGGATAGTGGGTGGTTGGATGGATGATACATGGATGGGTGACGGATGGATGGGTGGGTGGATAGGAGGGGTGGATGGATGATGGATGGATGATGGATGGATGGATGATGGATGGATGGATGGATGATGGATGGATGGATGGATGGATGATGGATGGATGGATGATGGATGGATGATGGATGGATGGGTGGATGGATGATGGATGGATGGATGATGGATGGATGATGGATGGATGGGTGGATGGATGGATGATGGATGGGTGGATGATGGATGGATGGATGATGGATGGATGGATGATGGATGGATGGATGATGGATGGATGAATGATGGATGGATAGATGCGTAGGTGGAAGGGAAGCTGCATGGCCTATGCTGTCCCCTCTGGGTCACCTCACCTGGCAGGACACTGGAGGTGCAAAGTCACAGTTGTTAATTCAGGAGGCACTGTTAGCTGAGCGGTCCTGTTGGCCAGAGTTACCCAGACTGGCACAGGCTACCGGATTTGTGCAATGGCATTCCAGCAATTTCCATGCCGATTGCCAGGTGAGATTTTTTACTACTCATTCCCTGGCTTGGAAATGTAGAAAATCAGACCACATTGTCCCTGAGCCTGTGGGACTGCAGCCTCCCGCACCACAGAGGGCACCCCGCTCACCCCCAGGTGTCCTGGGCCGTCTGCTCTGGACACTGCCCGAAGACAGAGCCTTGCCTTACTGGCCCGCGTTGCTGGGACAGATTTCTGAGCTCAGCTCCGACAGGAATCAGATTTATGGCCGGGTTTATTTAAAGGAGGAAGCAGCAATAAAGCGCGGCACCCAGGGAGTGATGAGCGAGAGCCCCGCAGGAGACAGTAAGCAGGTACTGACAGATGGGACTCGTTATTTAAAGTTACCCCACGGACGGAGCGGATGGCGGGCCAGGCCAGACGCCCCTTGGAGGAGATGAAGAGTCCATTTCCTTCCTCTAGATAAACATGCCAGCAGCCAGATCCTTCCGTGATGATAAACGGCTTCCTCCAGCCACCAGTGCGGGGTCACGCCTCTCGCTGGCCGGAACCGGTGGCCCATCTGAAGCCCTGGGCAGGACGGCCCCAGGCAGGCGCTCCCACGCCAGGATGCAGCAGCTGTAGAAGTAAGGAGCTCCGGGACGGGCTGGGTCCTAGAGGGAAGGGAGCGGGGCCGGGAGCAGGGTGGGGGCCGCCCCACGCCCCAGGAGCACGGGCTGGCATTGGATGAAGTCTGAGTTCCCCATCTGGTGGAAAGATGGTCCCCCCACGTCATATGAGCATCTCTGGCCAGCCCGGGGCTGGTGCGGGAGGAAATGGGTCTGGCGGATCCGTGGGGCCCGGGGCAATCCACCCCGACTTCCAAACACGGTCCAAACGAGGTTATTTATAAAAGGCCAGTTGCTGCCTCTTGTACCTCATGGGGCTGGAGGAGAGGAGAGGGCGGGACAGGGTTTTTGGACGCAGGGGTCCACCAGCCGCTTCCAGCCCCTGGAGCATCTGAGACGCGTTCGTGGTTTCCCGCTCCAGAGGCTCACCTGGGGGTGGGCAGACGCGGCACGCAGCCCTGGGACTTAAGGCAGCCCCCTCCACCCCAGGCCCGAGCCCTACCTGCGCGCCCTCACCTCCCCGGAGGGAGCTGCCTCCTGCCTTCCCTCACCCCCCAGGGCAGCCCGGGCTCTGCGGTGAGGAAGGGGCCGGGGTGCGGGAAGCCACGGGACGCAGGGAGCGCAGACGCCCGCTACCGTGGGACGAGCCCTGCAAGCAGCCAGACTCAGAAGGCCACGGAGCTAGACCAGGGAAATCGGTAGAGACGGAATGCAGGCCCACGGTGGCCAGAATTTAGGGCTGGGGGTGGTGGTGAGGGGACGTTTTTGCTTAAGGGGGGAAGAGTTTCCTTTTGGGGTGATGAGAACATTTTAGAATTTGCCTTACCGGCGGTGCATAGCCCTGGAAATGTACCAGGTGCACCTGAATTTTCTCAACACGGTTCCTGTTACGCCGCGTGAATTTCACATCCACTTTTTTAAAGGGGCGTGTGGGGACCAGCAGGGCCTCGGGGAGGGACCTGCATGGGGGCACCTGCTCCTCCGCCTCGGCAGGTGGGAGAGAGGGGCTCCCCAGGGCAGCCCCAACCGTCTGCACTGCAGGCCCCAGAGGGAAGGTACATCTGGACTCAAGCCCAGCCCCACCGCGTCGGGGCGACGGGACGGAATAACTGCACCTCGGGAGTCCTCGGGCCCCTTCCCTCAGCCGGAGCCCACAAACACACGGTGGCCGGAAGCCGGTGGCCAGGCCCAATGCCGTGCGCGCCACGCCCCCAGGGTGGTGACCAGCGGCCTTGGTCCTGGGTGAGGTTTCTGACTGGGGTCCGTGTGTTACTCTCCTGCCAGATGGCCAGCGTCCCAGAGGCAGGGGGCTTTCTGGCTCACCCGACTCTCCCCTGCAGCCAGGCTACCCAGACTCCAGGCCGCGTCAGCACCTCGTGAGAGCACCTGCTGAAAATTCAGAACCTCGGCGTTCTTGCCTGACATTCAGCATCTGGGCAACGAAGACGGGGCCTGGAGGTCTGCATTTTTGCAAGTGCCTCTTGTGAGTTGAATGCACAGCCAGGTTCGAGAACGTTCTGCCTTCCGACCCCGCGGCCAGGGTTGGAAAGGGAAGTGGAGGGGACGAGGCGTTTGCTCCGGCTGTGGTTATGCAAGCAGCCTGCCACCTCAAGGAGACCCGTTGGAGGGTTGCTTTCACTCTCTTCACACCCAGCGAGACCCCCAACCCTTCCCCAACAGGGAATGACCCTCCTGGAGATACGGGGTTTCAAAAAAAAAATGCTCTTTTAAAAAAAATTTTTTTTTAAATATGAAAAGAACATTTGGAGCCTCCCTACAAAGGAGTAATAAGATTAAGGGATGTAGAGGAGACCTCCGGGGACAGACACAGAAGAGCCAACAGAGAGCCAACGACGTGGGGAGTCCTGCGAGGTCTGAGCTTACCCTGCCGGCCTCATTTGGGGATTGCAAAGTCGGCTCTCATGTGATGGTGATGACAGCAAACAGGGCTCCCCCAGGACAGGCCGCCCCGGCCTGCCACACTCCCTCCCTGCTGCCCGCTGCGGCGGGAAATAAAGCAATGAGATGGGCCGGTCATCCAGCTCTGGCCTCTCTCTCACAGCCAGTCTGCACACCCCAGTCTTACTTGCACTTAGTGTGGCCGTGGCCTGAGCATGGAAACGCCCCAGGCCTGGCCCATCAGCAACTCTGTGGGGCATCTGGAGGAAGATTCTGAAGCCCCAAGAGGACCACAAGCTGGAAGGAGCCTGGATCCCCGAATGAGCTCCTGGAGTAGACTCCACATGCAGTTCCTGCCGCCGACCGGCACCGAACTGGAAATAAGCCTTGAATGTGCGAAGCCACGAACATTTCGGTCATGAACGTCTACAGTCATGCCACTGCTGTGGCCGATGGTCACGGCCACGGTCAGCCGAGTTCTCATCTGGGGAAACAAAGCCTACATTGTCGGGGGCACGTGCACGTCAATGGTCCAAGGTCACCGTCCAGGACCCAGGGAGGCGAGCCCCAGAGCCTCCAACTTTGACCCCTCATTGGAGGAGAAGTTGAGATTCAGGGAGATGGGGGGAACACCCCAGGTTGCCAGCTGGTAATTCTGGGGAGCGGGGACTTGAACCATAGTCTTGGCCTCCAGAGCCCATGCTCCATGACCACTTCGCAATTCTGGGGAACTGAGGAGCAGCCGGGAGTGTCCCCAGCCCCGTGCAGCCCGTGGGGGCCAGCCTCCGTCTTCCCCAGCCTGGGGTCTCTTGGGGACGACCCCACTCGCACACAGCTCGGTCGCTCCCGAGTCCATGGCTGGCCAGTGCGGTGGGGTTTGCTGTCAGACCCGCCCCCCAGGGTCACACCCCCTGCCCTGTCCAGATGCACCTCAGTCTCCCCGTCTCAGACACCAGCTGTGGCCGGCTTGCTCGAGGGGCATGTGTTGGGTGGAGAGTCAGGAGTGGGGATCCGGCCCCTGGAGGGACTGTTCACCCAGTCCCTGCCTCTCCTGCTGGCCACCACCGCGCCTCGCTCAACGTGGCAGCTGCACCCACCCCATCCCTACGTCACAGCCCTTCTGCCCAGAACTTTCTTCCCAGCTTCCTCCAGACGCCCACCGGCCTCTGCTCTGTCACTTCCGAGAGGCCTCCCTCCAGATGTCATTTTGCCACCCTCAGAGCGGTGGTGGGATTGGGGTTCTGGACAGAAAGAGAAGGCCCTGCCTGACCTCCCCAGGCCCCCGGCATGTCCGGTCCTCACATCGAGCAGAAGCAAAGCAGTCAACACCCAGACTGCAGTCTCCTGGGTCCCGAGGAGGCGGGCAGACCTTCTCTGCACAGGCCCATGTCCCTGGGAGCCCATCCTTGCCACCCAGCACCTGGGGAAGTGTCTCTTCTTCTAGGGGAGTGTCCCCATGGTCTCCCTGTCATCCGCCACCCCCCGGGCGCTCTAGCCCTCCGCTCTCACCCCAGCCTGCCTCTGTGGGTCCCTTCCGCCCGCAGCTCCACAGGGCGGCCTCCTTCCCAGCCACCCGGTCCGGGCTTAAGTGTCAGCCCGCGGAGATGCTACCCTGACAGCCTCTCCTTCGGAACATGTCCCGGCTCCTCTCCACTTCTGCCTCCCCCATCACGCCCTGCTGCAGGCACACTGGCCTCCTGTTTACGTGTGCACAGGATTCTGAGTGGGGTCGTAGTGGATTGAAGGGTGGTGACCCCCCAAAGAACTGTCTTCATCCTAAGCCCCGTAACCTGCGGGTGAGGCCTTATGGGGGGAAAGGTCTTGGCAGGTATGATTCAACTGGGAACAGAGAGCGCAGACGCCTCCTGGATGGTCGGGGCTGGTGTTAAGTCCAAGGACTGTGTCTTTACAAGGGAAAGGAGAGGGGGACCGAGGCTGGGCCATGTGACCACGGAGGCAGAGGCTGGAGGGACGCCTGGGGCCCCAGAGGCTGGAAGAGGCAGGAGGGACCCCTGGCGGGGCCTCTGGAGAGAGTGCGGTCCTGTCAGGGCCTCGAACGCACCTTGATCTCAGACCCTGGCCCCAGGCTGGGAGGGAGGCAGCTCGTGCGGCTGTGAGCCCCGTCTGTGCCCTCTTGCGGCAGCCACCCCAGGACACGGAGAGCAAGCTGTGCCCACTCTTCCCTGCGGGGCTGAGCAGGGGGCGAGGGCTGAGGCAGCGGCAGCGGCGGGAGCCCCACACAGACCAGACCAGACAGAAGGCAGTCTCCAGGGCGGGTGGAGTAAGGCTAGCCCGAGGCCAGAAGGCGTGAGAAAGCCACAGGCGCCTGCGTGATGGCGTCAGCTCACGCAGGGGGAGAAGGAGCAGCGTTGAAGGGAAGAGGGCACGACCCGTCCTCCGTCTGTCTGGCCTCAGGGAGGAGCGGCCCCCAAGCCCCTTTGAGGTGTCAGCAGAGCTCACGTGCCGGCGCCTCTGGAACCCCTGGCAGCCTCCCGAGAGCCAGCAAGGTGCAGAGTCTCTGACGTCAGTGGGGGGCCTGGGGCTGCTTTTAAAGTTTGCCTGATTAGGTCAGGCCCACCCTGGCTCACTCTTGGGATGAACCCAAAGTCGACAGATTAGGGATTTTAATGTTATCTGCGAAGGCCCTCCGCCTTTGCCCTATCACACTCCACACTCACAGCCGTGATGTCCCATCCCATTTGCCACGTTCTGTTGGCTGCAAGAGGTCCTGGGATTTGCCCAGGCTCAAAGGATCAGCATTACAGAAGAGTGTGACTCAGTGGGGCCCCATTTCCCCCTGTCACCCTAGAGGGTGTCCACCACATAAAAATTGCTTTTTTTTTTTTTTTTGCAAAGTTCATTTTAAAAAAACCCAAAACCTGTAACCTTGGGAATGCCATGCTTGGGGCCCCTCCCGGGACCCTGAAAGGCACCTGGCTAGAGCGGGACTCTGAAATCCAAGTCACGTTAGCCTCACGGAAAATCTGCGTTTGATGATGTCAGGGAGGGGACATCCGACAGGCGGAGGTCTGAAGCCAGGAGTTGGGGAAACAAAGTCCTTTCTCGGTGAGACCCCAGAAGTCGGTTCCAGGGGCCCGTCTCCCTGCCGGCTCCCAGAGCAGCCGCTGCCCTGATCTGTTCATTCTAGGACCCGGCGCTTGGAAAGAGCCCAGGGCATGACTCCTGTGTGTGGGTGAACCCCCGGTGCACCCGGCTCCTGGGAGGCCCTCGCCTCTCCGATTCGTGCCGGTGTCTGGGTCTGGCTGACCGTACACTGTGAGCCCCTCGCCCAGATGCCCAGCAGCGACCTCAAGACGGACCCCAGCTACGTGCAGTTGGGTCAGGACGACAGAGTAGACAGAGGCATGGCAGGGAGATGGGGCTGGCCCAGAACCATGTGGGAAGGTCCCTGGGGCAGAGGGGTCCCCTGGGTTAGGAGCCGCGCCCCCTGGTTCGGAGAGGGGCTGAGTGGTGCCCGAGGCATTTTGTTTGCAATGGGCTCCACTTCTGTGTGTTCGTTTACACCAGCAAACCCTGAGAGAGGGGACGTCTGTGCCTGCTTTCGGTGTGCGGGGCCGCACCTGACCCTGCACGCCTCGGGGCAGGCTGGGGGGAGGCAGGCAGGACACGGGGCTTCTCGGCTCAGCCCTGCACCTGCTGCAGACCCCAGCTGGCCCCTCGGTTTCCTTACTGGCACAGGGCAGGGGTGTGGCATCGGTGTGGAGACCCAGAGCCCTCAGCGGGAGCCATTTGGCAAGGGACGGGAGGTGTCCGAGGCAGAGCTCCGAGTAACCCGGCCTCATCGGTGGAGGGCCCTGGGCAGCCGGCAGACCCCCATCGGACCTCCCCCTCAGCCATCTCTGCTGAGCCACTTAAAGGCCACGTGACTAGGATGATGCCTGGGGCCACTACTCACCAGAACTTTCTATTTCCTAAAAGAGACGGCATACAGGATGGCCAAAGAACTAAGCCAACAATGCAAAACCCACCTGTTGGATTCTTCCTTCTTCTAGCATCTGGGGGAAGGGGGGCTCCTGGCCATCCCCCCTCCGAAGGTCAGCACCCTGGGTCCCGGCCCCTTGTCCGGGACTCTGCAGCGCCGACCGGCCCCTCCTGCTGCGTCCAGGACGGGCGACCGTTGTCCCCAGCCTCTGCAGGCAGGGCCAGGAGTGGGGCCAGCTGGGGGCGCTGTCCTGCCAAGCTGTGTACTCACGTCCTTGTCTCTAGAACCGTCTTTCTCTGCTCGCGGAGATCTGACCACGGCTGGAGGTGACCTGACGACGGCTGGAGGGGACGCTGGGAGACTGAACAACCAGCTCAACTGTCTTCGGTTTTGTAGTCTCTCCTGAGTCCTGTGACCCTGGGCAGGAGTGCCGAGCAATAAACGGTGACGGGTGAGCTGCACAGTCTGACCCCAAGTCCTGGACCCACCCCCAGGGCATACTCCCTCGCAGACCCCTCCCCCCACCTCCTTTCTTGCCCCTTCTGGTCCGTTCCTCACACAGCAGCCGGGAAACGATCGGGGCTTGTTTGGGTCAAGGGCCAGATGCAAAGACAAGGTTGGCCTGGAAGAGATCATCGAAGGACACGACCAGAGGGGGTTAGAGAGCCTTCGACCACCGTGCACGGCTGCACCTACAGAAAGGGGGAGGGGGGCAGCGACTGGCAGGATGGGTCACTGGCAACTCGAAGAACGGTGCAGCCAGGAGGACTCCGGGGGGAGAAGGCAGGTGAGGCAGCCGAACTGACCAAGAACAAAAAAGGGGGAACACACAGGCGCACACACACAGATAAGAAACTACAGACGGAGGAATATCAGCAGAGACCATGAACGGAACCACCCGAGGATGATTCGACCGACTCTATGCAGGTAAGTGCGTAAACTGGGATGACACTGATTCTAAGAAAAGGTGAATTAGAGATCTTAACCCCAGAAGAGACAGAAAAAAGAAAATGACCCAATTCCCAATAATAATAATAATAATGAGGTTCTTAAATAGATAGTTCTATTCCATTCCCAAATAGCACCACACCATGTGACTTCACAAGGAATTTGAACATGATTTTAGGGAACAAGTCATTCCAGGGCCATTTTATTTTTATTTTATTTTGCTTTAAAGATTTTATTTATTTATTTGACAGGCAGAGATCACAAGTAGGCAGAGAGGCAGGCAGAGAGAGGAAGGGAAGCAGGCTCCCCGCTGAGTAGAGAGCCCGACGTGGGACTCGATCCCAGGACCCTGAGATCATGACCCAAGCTGAAGGCAGAGGCTTTAACCCACTGAGCCCCCCGGACACCCCTCCAATGCCATTTTAACTGCCCGGGGTATGGAAAAAGTAGAAATTTTCAATTTAGAAAAAGCTAGTATGACATCGATATTGAATTTAATAAAAATAGAGCAAAATTTCAAAAACCACAGACCAATCTCTCTTAAGAATATTAGTGCAAAAAGCCTGAAATAGTCTATTAGCAAACACTATAAATCTTTACGAATGTCGGTGCAAAGATGCTCCAAGAAATATTGGCAAGACAAGTCCAGCAACGTATAAAAAGATTGTACGCTATGACCACATGACATTTGTCCCAGGAATGCCAGGCTGGTTTCACTTAGGAACATCAATCAGTGTAACATTGCATATTGTTAGAATGGAAGATAAACACCGCAAGTGCGTCTGGGTAGGCGTGGAAAAAGCATTAAACAAAATGTAACACTTTTTCATGATGAAACCATTTAACAAACCAGGAATAGAAGGGAACTCCCTCCACCTTGTAAGGGCAACTATGAAAAATTCAAATCTAACATCGACTTGATTAAAGACGGGATGGTTTCCTCTTGGGATCAGGAACAAGACAAAGCTATCTGCTCTCTGCGCTTTGGTTCAACATTTTGCTGGCGGTTCTGGCCAGAGCAATTAGGCGAGGAAAAGGAGTATCAGGCATCCTGGTTGTAAGAAAAGAAGTGATTCTCTCTACTTATCGGTGTTATGTTCTCATATACAGAAAACAGAAGGGAATCCACACACACAAAAACAAAACAAAACTATTTGAACCAATAATCTAGTTCATCAGTGTGGCAGGAGACAAGAACAGTATACCAAAAAAAAAAAAAAAAAATCAAATGTGTTCCTACATACCAGAAATGAAACTATACACCACATTAGGAAAACAGCCCCATTATAATAGCAAGAGGAAGAAATATTTAGGATGAAATTTAACAGAAGAAATGTAAGACTTTTATTGTAAACTGAATGCTGCCAAACATTGTGGGGATGTAAGAAATTAAAAAACTTAAATAACTGGTGAAACATTCTGTGTTCATGAATTGGATGATTTAACATTATTAAGATGGAGATATTCCCCTAAATATCCACAGATTCAACGCAATTCCTATCAAAATCCAAGCTGCTTTTTGGTTTTTTGGTTTTGTTGGTTCTTTTTGTTTTTCTGCAGAAATTAACAAGCTGATCCTACAATTCGTACAGAATAGCCCAAGAATCTTCAAAAGGAAAACACAGATGACTCCCAACTTCCTGATTTCAAACTTGCTACAAAGCCACTGTAATAAGATAGTGCAGCACCGGCGTGAGAAGGACTTAGTGATCAGTGGAACAGAATAGAGGGTCTGGAGTAAACCCTCACCATTACAGTCGCCTGGTTTTTGACAAGCGCTCCGAAGACCACTCAATGGGGAAAGAATCATCTTTTCAACAGTCGATGCTGGGACAACTGGATATCCAGATGCAAAGTAATTCAGTTGGATCCCTTCCTCACACCATACAGGAAAATCCACTAAACATGGATTATAGCCCTAGATGTCAGAGCCAACATTATCAGACTCTGCATGGTTTGGTCGGTGAAGCCTTCAACTCCCGGTCTCACCTCAGGGTCATGAGTCCAAGCTGGTGTTGGGCTCTACGCTGGGAGTGGAGCCTACTAAAAAAATAAAATTAAAATAATAAAATAAAATTATAAAATGCCTAGAAGAAAATATAGGACTGGATCCTCATGATCTTGGGTTAGGCAACACTTCTTGGATACAACAGCAAAAGTAAGAAAAGAAAAAAAAATAGGTAAACCAGACTTCATCAAAACCAAAATTATTTGTGTTGCAAACATTGCCATCATGGAAATGGACACACAACCTAGGGAATGGGAGAAAGAGGTTTCTGAAACATGTATGTGATAAGGAACTTGTTTCCAGAATATATAAAGAACGCTTACAACTCAACAATCACAGACAAAACTCCAGTTTAGAAATGGGCGAAGATGTACCAGTGGTCGGTGAGTGGATGAAAAGACCTTGATATCATGGGTCGTTCGAGAAATGCTAATCAAAACACCAGTGAGGAACAATGCACACACACAAGAGTTGCTCAGATTAGAAAGACAGACAGTAACCAGTGTAGGTGAGAACTGAGAGAAGCTAGAAACCCTCATCCGCTGCTGGTGAGGGGTCAAAAGGGAGCAGCTGCCTTGGAAAATGCTTTGGCCATTCCTCCAAATGCCAAAGATAGAGTCACCGTATGACCCAGCACTTCCAACACCCAGGAGAAATGAGACACGTCTATGGGAGATTTCTGCAGGCACATTCCCAACAGCGTTATTCACAACAGCCCCAAACCAGGAACAAGCCAAGCGTCCATCAGCGGGTAGAACAGGGTATCCTCCAGCCATTCGAAGGGAGGGAGTCTAGATCTGTGCTACTGTGCGGATAAAATTCAGTATAATCATGCTGAGTGAGAGGAGCCTATAGTGAGGCCACAGATCGTACGATTCCATTTGATCCAGAATTTCTACGAAGTCACAAATCTGCAGAGCTAGAGAGTGGATTAGTAGGTGTCTGAGGCTGGGGGGTCGGGTAGGAACAAGGAATGACTACTAATTGGGGCCAAGTTTCCCTTTGGGCTGATGAAAATATTCTCAATGTAGATGGTGGTTACTTTGTACAATGCTGTGAATATACCCGTATATTATCATGTGTATATATTTCATATGTATTTAATATATTAAAGGGTGAATTTTGTGGTATTTTAATTTTCTCTTTAAGAAGCCAGGAAAGAAAAGGAAAGGAGAAAGAAAACAGGGAAGATCTGGAAAAAAAAAATCACTGGAGGAGGCAAGGCCTTCTCATATATGGAAAAAAGTCCATGAGAGAGAGTCAGCTGACTCTAAAGTTGACTCTTTTCATGGCAAATGCGACAACGTCAAAAGAAAATAACTAAAAGATGTGTCATTCATATGCTAGATGAAAAGCTAATTTCCTTAAGGAATAAACAGCATTTACAAATCAATAAAAATAT
This sequence comes from Martes martes, assembly GCF_963455335.1. Classification (NCBI taxonomy): domain Eukaryota; kingdom Metazoa; phylum Chordata; class Mammalia; order Carnivora; family Mustelidae; genus Martes; species Martes martes. Next base: position 3,529,472 of record NC_137898.1, on the reverse strand, counting down.
GTCCTAGTTGATCTAGAATAAGTTTCTCATTAATGAAACAACCCCCAAACTACTGAGCCTTGAAACTACACTAGTTCCTTTCTAGCTGATACTGCACATCCCTGTAGGGTCTGTGGACATCCCGGGTGTGTCGGAGTTACTCAGGACCATCTCAAATGTGGCCGGTCCGCCATGCCAGGCAGAAAAGGCCTCCAGCTGGTCATCAGATGCCCATCCCGGCTCATCACAGCATGGGACCCGGTAGCAGCCACATGGCTGCCGCATTCCCAGACGGGACACACACCACGACAGTCTGGCACGCAGCACTAATGAGGACCGACGGGGACACGGGCAAACCATGGGCTTCGTGGAGGAGGAACCGAAATCAGTCCTCCACACGTGGAAATGTTCACCGTGAACAAAAGAGGAGAATGGCAGAAGAAATCCACGTGTCTTCGCCTATCAAAAATTCAAAAGGTGGACCACGCAGCACCGGGGACTTTTTGGACACACTCACCATGGCCGCTCAGACGATCCGTCTGCCTCCATAGGGCCCATCGGATGGGATGTGGCCACGTGACCTAGAGACTCTGCTTCCAGGAACTTACGCTTTTTCTTTTTCTTCCCTCCCTCCCTCCCTCCCTTCCTTTTTCTTTTTTCCCTCCTGCATTGTCCTCAGATCTCTTTGAAAGGGTAATAACAGTAAAAGAACAATCAGGGCAACGCTGTAATTGTCATCATGATTAAAAGAACACGGAACTCCATTTTTCTTCCAGCAAACACCGAGCGCCTCCGATGTCCTACCCCTAACGTTCTCGGCATCCTTCACTCGTGTTTCTTTTTTCCCCAAGCGCCGTGCCCCCTGCGCCCCCCCCCACCCCGGCCCCCGTTTCCCAGCAAGGGAGCAGCTGCGGGAGGCAAAGCGGGGCCAGGGCCGGGCCCTCTCTGTGGACACGTGGTTCCGCAGAGAAGAAGGGGATTCGCCCAGCCCGGCGACCTCCCAATGCCCAGGGGTGCGTTGGAAGTTTAGAGTTCACGTTCCTGAAAAGTCAGCCCATCTGTTTTTAGGCCCCTCTGCCCCAGGATCGGCTTTTGGAAATTCTGAACAACCATCCTCCCAGCTTCAAAATAGCCAAGTTCTCTCAAATGCCATAAAACTCAATGTAAACAACTTTGCAACTCCAGCCGCGGGTGTCCGGGTTACCCAAGAGGTTGCTAGGATATTATCTCTGCCGGGAAGTGGATCCGCCAAGTTTGAAGACCAACAGAGCAGTTTTGCGGCAAAGTGGACGTATTTGCAAAGAACGAGCACCCCATCCTCCCCGCCAGGCTCCCCGGGGTGCCTGCAGAGGGATGTGGCAGGCGTGGCCGCCCTGACCAGGATCTGCCCGCAGCAGGATCCTGGGTGGGGAGGGCAGCTGCAGCTGTCCCCTTGGGCTGCCCCGTCCCTGTCCTGCATACTCGGAATGGGTCACCCAGCCCTGGGAGAGCCCGCAGGACAGCCATGACCAGGGCGCTGGGTGGAGTCGAAGACTTGCTAGCCTGGGCAGCATTTCTACCCACAGTCAGGAATGGGAGGTGTCCTGTCCCCGTCACTGGGACAGGAATCATGGGATTTGCCACTTCACTCAGATCGAAACCCCACGTGGATGGCCTGGCTGCCGTCAGCATTCTTGCCCCAGAGATAGTAAAGTGAGAAATGAATGTGATCTGGGGACACAGAGGGCCCAAGGAGGGACCAGGGGGCCCCACAGAATCACCTGCTCCCAAGCTGGGCCGGATCCTGAGGCCCTGGGGGGACTTTCTGTCTTCCAGCTTCTTAGCTCAGCACGTGGGTTTTTTTGTTTGTTTGGTTGGTTGGTTTTGTAAAAGATTTTATTTATTTATTTGACAGATAGAGATCACAAGTAGGCAGAGAAGCAGGCAGAGAGAGGAGCAAGCAGGCTCCCTACTGAGCAGAGAGCCCCATGCAGGGCTCGATCCCAGGACCCTGAGATCATGACCTGAGCCGAAGGCAGAGGTTTTAACCCACTGAGCCACCCAGGCGCCCCAGCACATGGGTTTTAACACATTGGGAGGATCGCTCCTCAGGGTCTTTGCACGTGCTATACTTAAAGCACAGCCCAGTGTACACAGCAAGTTTTTATTAAAGACAGAACAATAATGGCCCAGTGCTCTCAGCCCCAAGGAGCCAGGGTAAGTGTCAGGGTCCCCAGGACCACAGGAGTCTCAGCATTACTCCACCACTGAGTCTGGGCAGGGCTCCCACCCCCCCAGAAGGCATCCTCCCCGTGGCACTACTGACATCTGGGGCGAGAGCACTCTCTGCAGGACAAGCCTGTCGTGTGCACCGCAGGATAAGTGGAACCCCGACTCCCACCCACTAGATGCCAATGGCCAAAGTGATTTCTGTTGTCACCACGGGGCCCCCTGGGGGCCCAAATCACTGCCCTGCGGCCCCACTGAGCTTCACCGCCCCCGGGACATGCCCCTGCCCCCAGGAGGCCCGCAGGAAGGGAGCAGGCAAGGGTCTGTCCTTTGTCGAGCCCTCCTCTCGCCCAGGGCCAGCGCTCGGTCCCCTCCCCTCTGCTCAACACAGAAGGAGGCTCTCTGTCTGCAACAGGTGCGAATCCTGGCCCTGACCCCTGACCGGGGACCGCAGGCCTCCCTCCCCCAGAATGTCTCAGACACTAAAAGATCTTTACTGCCAAGCAGTGTGGAGGAGGGAGGGCCGGGCCCGCTCCCCAGATGAACCCGGGCAGTGACAGCCCCGGGACGGCCAAGAGGCGGCCGCCAGCCCGGCGGTGGGAAGGCAACGGCTTCCTACCGGGCCCAGATCCACACAGACAAGACCCTTGAGAAGCCAGCAGAGCAAAGGGCCGCGCAGCCGGGGCACGGGGAGCCGCAGGCCAGGCTGGGGCGGCTCTGGGCCAGGCACCAGAACTAGCCGGCACCTACCATGATGGGCGGGTGGGAGGCGGGAAGGCGCTCCACACCCACCGCGCACAGGGCCACGCCCTCGCTCCAACCCTCACGGCCTCTCACCCTGGCTTCCTCCGAGGACGTCCACTCCGACCTCTCCAAGCCAAGCTCCGCCCCGAAAGCAAACGGGCCTCGCCCTGGTGGGCAGCGCGCTTGCCGGCGTCCTCAGATCTGAGCTGCCCAGGGATCTGCTGCGGGTGTCGCCCCCGGCAGCCCCGATAGGGACCCATCCAGCGGCCCGCCTCCTGGCACCAGGGACCCGCCTGCCGCTGGGGGTCCCAGACGCCCCGTGCTGCCAGTCTGGGTGCCTCTGGGTCAATGTCAGGCTGCCCATCAGACTTGAACCCCCAGGAGGGCAAGTCTGAGTGTGCCTTGGCTCCCATGCGTAGTAATAAGACCCAATAGGAGGCGGGACGCCGCAGCGACTTGGTGGAGACGTGAATGAATCCCACGTACACCGACAAGGGCCTTCCTGCTGTCAGGTCAGGGGCCAGGTTCCAGACTGTGCATGGCTGGCCACTGAGGCACTGCCCAGCCCCCCCGCCACGGGCCTCTTGAGCAGCTTCTACCTTCGGTGAGGCCAACCCGCCATGGGCTTGTAGAGACCTCCGGAGTCTCAGAGGCTGTAGCCGATCAGCAGCCTGGTGGGTCTAGCCGACCCAGGCCCTGAAGCTACACAGGCCCTACACCCCCCAGAAGGACAGGCCACCGCGTGAGTCAGTCCCCGTGAGAAGCACGGCTGTCCAGCGACCATGCGAGGCGCGAGCTTCGCAGGTGTAATTCCTACGGAGCGCGCGCGGCCCGTGGAAACGGCCGTGGGGAGTGGACGCTCCCCCTGCGCGTGCCAAGGCTGGGGAGCGCAGAACCCTTGCTCCCCCAGGCGCCCCTCCCACCTCCCACAGGGACAGAGCCGAGGGTGGTGGGGGTCTCATCAGAGCGGGCCCTGTGGCCACCCCTGCCGTTTCCCACGCCGCCACCTACTGCGGTGGAGAGACCAGGTCCCCGGAGGGAGGCTATTACAGGGACTGACCCTGGCCAAACCCAGAAGCCGGCGCTGGGAGTCTCTCTAGGCCTGGCCCTGGGAGAGCAGCAGCAGAAGACTCCCGCGGAGAGCCCTGGAGATGTCGCCCGAGGCGGCCACGCTGCGCTGCCAGGCCTCGGGCTGGGAGGGCACCTCCTTCGGACCCACGAGGGGCTCTTCTCTGGGTCTTGTTTTCAGGACCCGGAAGGCCCTTCCGACTTCACACCGTCACTAAAAGAGAGAAACTCGTTTCCCATCAGGGGCCCCGTTGTCTGAAGATAGCGACCAGGCGAGAGCCTTCTGGAATCTTCCGGCATCGACAAAGTGGGGAGTGAGTGCCCGGCGGGAGCTGGTGGAAGGTTAAAATCTCATCAAGCACTGAACGCCGAGGTGCTGGGTCGTGATCGCCCCCCTGACAAACCAGCGTTTCCCCAGAAACACCGGCTCCCTGTTGCTCCAGCCGTCGACCCCTCACGTGCAGGCACGGCCCCTTCTTTTAATCCCCGCCCCCCCCCCAGGAGATTGAGGCGGGCGGACATCCTGAGGGCAGGACGGTCACCCTCCTGAACCACAACAGTGCCTGGGACAGAAAAGGCTAGCAAGAGGTCCCCAGGCCCCAGCCAAGCTGCGCGGCGTTCGAGGAAAGGCTCCTGGTGCAGGTGAGAGGAGGGCGGGAGCTGAGGAAAACCGAGGCAGAGGCCCCGCCGTCAGGCTGGAGGAGGGGCGCGTGATAGGCTGCCACCCGCCCGTGTGCAGACGTGGGGTGGGGGAAGATTCTCGCCGCGCTACCCCATGGCTGCAGCAGCCGACCCACAGGAGCCGGAGCTCTGGGTCTGGCCTCTTCTGGGCACAGGGACCCGGGGGTAGAAGTCGACCACACCCAGAGCCCCTAGAGGAATATTCTGTCAGGATGCCCGCCTGCTCTCTGTGCGGCTTCCTGCTCCCCGGCCAGAGGGCGGGACCCTCATGAGACGTCTTCTCCGGCGCCCACCGCACCTTCTCCTGGGCCACTGCCCCCTCCGGCTTCAGGTGTCCCCTCCCAGCCCCCACTGGGATCAGGCTACTTCCACTCACCTGCTTTCAGCTTTCACTTAGTGGAAGCCAAGTAGCAAATTAAACCTCCATGAACCACGACTTGGATAGCGGGGTTATTGCCGCTCAGAATGGAACAGCATGAAGCCAACCACGGGAGAGTGAGTCACGAGAAAACAACCTGAGCCGGGGTCCGTGGGAGTGATGGAGTTGAGGCACACTCGGAGACTCTGCTACTTCTCTGGGGCCAGCCCTCGACACATTGGCTTTCAGCCTCAAGAGGTCTCAGTCAGGAAAGACTCATTTACCAACAGACACTAACCAGAGACAGTAGAGATGGCAGGTTCTCAGCAACTATTTACTGGATGGGAGGAAGGAAGATAAGAAGGGAGGGAAAGAGAGTAGAAGGGAGGGCAGGTGGATTGATAGGTGGGTGGATGGATGGATAGAAGGGGTAGACAGATGGACAGCTGGTAGGTGGATGGATGGTTGGATGGATAGAAGGGTAGGTGGAACGGTGGGTGGACAGATGAGTGGATGGGTGGATAGATGGATGGAAGGATGGATGGATAGAAGGGTAGGTAGATAGGTGGATGGACAGATGGTTGGATGGTTGAATGGATGGTTAGGTGGATAGATAGAAGGGTAGATGGATGGATGGATGGATGGTGGGTGGATGGATGGATGGATGGATGTAATTATAGGTGGATGGATGGATGGACAGATGATTTGATGGGTGGATGATGGGTGGAAGGATGAATGGTTGAATGGATGGTTGGGTGGGTGGATGGAAGTGTAGGTGGATGGATGGATGGTGTGTGGATGGGTGGATGGGTGGTGGGTGGACGGATGGACGGATGGACGGATGGAAGTGTAGGTGGATAGATGGATGGCGCGTGGATGGGTGGCTGGGTGGTGGGTGGATGGAGAGCTGAATAGGTGGGTGACTGAGTAACCAGGTTCTGTGGTTCACGGTGGCTCCAAAGAGGGGAACCCCAATACTGTAGAAAGATGTTGTGTAACAGTGTTGGACAAAAGACTAATAAAATTGTCGGCAGGTGACAAGATGGCTGTGGTCTTAGTTTGACTCTGCTCTTCCGCACAGAAGACGGCGGGAGCCCTCCGAGCATGCCTGCTCCACGGCCTTATCAGGAAGGAGGTGCCTCAGTGCAGGGCTTTATCCTCGCCACAGGGGATTGGGGGGAAGAGAAGAGGCAGCACGTGGGAGGTGGACAGGGAAGAAGAAGATCAGCCGAGGGCCATGAAGAGGGCAACTGGGAAAGAGACGAGTCTAACGGGACCTTTGAGTCTGTGTGCCCCGGGATGAGCGACACCCCACCTCTATGACCTCATCTGGCCCCATCACACCCCGAAGATGCCATCCCATCAGGGGCTGGGCTTTGGTGTATGCATATGTTGCAGGAGGGGGTGGGGAAGACACTCAGCCCATTGCGGAATCGTCCTCCGTTCCTTTAAGAAACGATCCACACAGCCTAAAAATGAAACCACCAAGTTCAGAGTTCACAGAGCGCTCTGTAGAGCCCCGCGCCCGTGTGAACATGCACTTTGTGCGACGCACGGGGGCCCAGCTCCTCGGGGGCGTCGTCCCAGCGCGACACCCGCACCTTGTCCGGCTCTGTCGGATGGAAGAGGCATCTTTACCCGATTTGCACAAACTTGCCGCATAGCAGGAGGCGGACAGAACCCAGCAGTGTGGGCCTCCGTGGGCTAGCAGCGGGGACACCCACATGTCCAGAGTCCAGCCTTCCCACATCTGCAATTATATTAAAAAAGAGATGAAATCCCGACGTGGTTGTGGTCCCCTCCAGGCACAGGGAACATTCTGGACTATTCCAGGACATTCTGGAAACCCCAGTCGCCGATGCTCCGAGCATTACAATTCATGGAAATAGTCCCGGGCCTCAGCTCGCGCTTCTGAGTAACAACGATTCTAGTCCACCCAGGTGTTCTTGGCACGGGAGAGGCCGCGCTGCCTCGCCCCATCCCACGGTCCTGCCTCAGCCGGTCCCGCCCAGCCTGGAGGCCTGTGGCAGCCCCACCCAGGCCCCATGTCCCCAGCCACTGGGTGTTTCCTGATATCCCTGGTGAGCTCTGGTTCCGAGGGTCTGCAAAACGCCCTGGGCACCTGTGCTTTTAAGAACTCTCCAGATGATTCTATGATCCTAGCTCGGGGAGGGCTGGGCCAGGCTCTTTCCCTTCTGGTGGGCGTGCACCACGGGTGAGAAGGGACTCTGAGCCCATAAACGGCAGTGGCCCCCCACCCCTGTTGTTTGGACAATCTGGTTGGGAAGGCCTCCTGGATTTGCTTTAACCCGTGCCTACAAGCAGCTAGAAGACAGGGGCTGCCTCCCCCCATCTCTAAGCCTGGGACTTTCCCAGTAGCTCCGAGCCTCATCGTCCCCTGGCATCAGCGAGAAGGGCCCAAGTTCAGGTTGGGCCTGCTTGTCAGGGGGACCCTGAGTCACCGGGTGTTGGGGAGGGGCCGGAAACTGGGGGGGGGGGATGATTAGGCTGGCGGGAAGGAGACACAGGGGGGCGGCAAGCTTGTCTCCCAGCATCTGCAGGGCTGACTCATGGTAGTGAGAGCAGAGGATAGGAGCGGCCGTGATAAGGGACAGATTTTAAACAGCCTGCCCTGAGCTGCCTCTCCAAGGAATCCTCCCGGAATGTGCCGGAAGGAAGAGCGGTGACTCGGCGCACTCTCACAGGGGACCCCAGAGTGGCCGATGAGCGGGACGACGGGTCGTCGAACGCCGTGGGAGTCATGTGTGCTGCCCCTGCCCCGTGCAGTCGAAAATCCCCATATAACTTTCGACCCCCCCCAAAACTTAACTACTCACAGCCAGCCATCGACCAGAAGCCGTACCTATACCACAAACAGCTGATGAGTACGCGTTCTGTATTTACATATGTTCTAGACCGTGTCTTTACAACACAGCAGGTTAAAGAAGAGAAAGTCGGACTAAGGAAATCGTAAAGAAGAGAAAAGGCATTTCCAGGGTCGTGCCGTATTTAAGGGGAAAAAATCCGTGTTACGTGGGCTCACCCTGCTCGGGGGTCGCCTGTATTTTCAAAGGTGTGCACAGGGGCGCCTGGGTGGCTCAGTCGTTAAGCGTCTCCCTTCAGCTCAGGTCATGATCCCAGGGTCCTGGGATCAAGCCCCGAGTCACGCTCCTTGCTCAGCGGGAAGCCTGCTTCTCCCTCTGCCCCTCCCCCTGCTTGTGCGAGCGCACGCTCTCTCTCTGTCAAATAAATAAATAAAAACTTTAAAAAAAGGTGTGAACAGAGGACAGAGAAACCAACAATGGGGGTGCAGCCGGGGTCCCTGGGGCCAGCAGTGGGAGGGGGTCCCACGTGTCCGACACGGAGGAGGCCAGGGCAGGGGTGACTGTATAGGTTGAAGCCATGGCCGTGAGAGGTCCCTCGCGGGTGCTGCCCCCGTGAGCAGAGGAACTCGGCCGCCGCCCTTACCAGGCTCTCCCATCAGAGGGCGAGGAGCGTGGGGCTGAGCGCAGCCTGAACAGGGCTGCTCCCCGGGCCGCAGGGCAGCAGAAGGGCAGGGGGTGGCTCTCAGGCACAGCAGGGAGTTGCTGACCCACCCCCGACCTGGGACACTGGAGGGGAGCCCTTGCCCCCCCAGAAGGGTGTTGGCCTCAGGGACCCGTCACACCGGCCGGTGGGAAGAATCTGGGGCAAGCCGCGTCCTGCTGCTGCGGGTCCCGCACAAAATCGGGCTCCGTGAGTGAACCCACTTTTGGAGCCAACGTGGGACTGGCCGCTGGGGCCTGCCTGTCGGGTCAGACCGGTCAAGGGACAGGCACCCCCACAGCTGAGGGTCAGGCACCGGGGACTTCCAGGTGACTCAGACGAGCCCTGCCCTGGAGCCGGACAGCAGGTCCTCGATGACAGACGTGGGCAGGAGTCCCAAGACATTACGGGCCGGCACCCTTGTGGACGAATGCATCTCCCTCCCAAGGGCAAGACCAGGCAAGTCCTGCCTCCGAGAGGGATGGACTCCAAACCGGGAGGCTGCAGGGGCGGAGGGGGTCACGGTGGTCCCTGGAAAGCCAAGAAAGCCAGGGAGAGGCTGGGTGGGATGGAACGGTCTCGTCCGACGCTTTGGAAGGTCATGAGCCCTGAGTGGGGCTGGCCGGGCCCCATCACTCACGGGAAAAGGGCATCCCTATTTCCACACTGAACTGTTGGTGAGGTCCCCAGGCCAGCCCCCCACGCGCGTGTCACACATGAGGCTAGGACCAGCGTGACCAGCACCCACCTAGACACAGAACCTCCCTTCCGTTGTAGGTTTCCGGCTCCCTGTTTACTCTGTGACTGCCCGTCTTAGCTGCACGCCGAGAAGCTTCCTCCTGAAGCCTCCCGCACCCACGTGAACGGACTGAGAACCTCGGGCACCTGCACGGCCCACGGGTCTCGGGGTACTCTACACGGGAGCCGGAGGGACTGCATGGTCCTGCCCACCCCGCAGAGCCCACATTGGACCGAAGCTGCTCTAACGTGGGCCCACGGCCCTGTTGTTGAACTCCTGTCCCGCATCTCCCAGCTGCCTGTCTGGGGGAGACCCACACGGGTCCTCCTGGTGTCCTGTCTTACACTCGGGCTTCGAAAGTGCTTATGGATTCAAGGGCTTGTCTCCTTTCCCCATCAGGAGCCCCAGTGGGGGCCGAGGCTGCTTCATGAAGCTTGGTCTCGGCTGGGGGTGCCCTTGAGAACTTGTGGGTTGAGTCCTCTGGTGTCCATGACCTTGGTTGGAACCCTTCCCAACTCTCTGAGAGTGCGGTCCCGCTTCTACTCCCTTCCTGCGGGAGACTCCTTGCTCCCTGGACACGTCTGCCCACCTCCTCCCCAGCACCGCTCCTCCGGGGAGGGTCTAGCCACAGAAGGTCCTGTAACCCCATCCCCTCGGGGGCACAGTCACCATACCCCTTCTCTATACCATCACCCCCTTTATCCACATGGTCAGAGAAACAGGGGGCACCTTCCTAGCCCTAATGGCAACAACAATGTGACATTTCACCACCCTGAACACCCTGCCTGCTGGAGCCGAACTCTGGTGCTGAACATAATCGCTTGAATCCCAAATCCTAGGAGTGGGGGCCCTCAGTGTGATCAGCAGGGTGGGGAGAGGGAGGAGCAGAGGGGGAAGAGGAAGAACAGCTTCTCTGGTCCTCAACTCGGGACTGGCCCGTTCGGAACATTTTGAAACAGAAGACATGGGATTTTGTCCTCCTCCCTAGTTCCCCTGGCAGCTTTGTTTATTCCAATGCCCCCTTGCTCTAAGCTCCCCAGGACACCCCCCCCCAGGCCACTGCAGTGCTCTGGGATCCCAGATCCATCCCCAAGAGATCCTGTCCTCTCAGTACAGCTCATCTCCCCTTGAGCGTTAGCAGGAAAGCACACCGAACACGCTAACTTAGACTAAAGTGAGAATGGCTGAGACATAGCTAACCTCTAAGCTATTCGCATGTTCTACATAGATGGTTCCTGAGCCTAATTACTCGCACATTTATGCCAAATCAAAGGAAATGTGGGGGTGGGGAGGGGACGCCTGAGTAGGAGCGTGGAGCGGGCCGTCCAGAAGCTACCCCTCCAGCTGCTCCTCTCCTCCTCGTCTAGCTCTCTGAATTAAGTGTTTCTGTCCTGGCCTCCGGGGAGACAGAGGACCCAGGTGGAGGAGGGGGGTAGGTGTCCCCAGACGGTCCCCCTGAGGGACTGTGCCCTGCTAAGTCAAGGGAGATACTAGCCCCTGGCAGAGCCCCTAACAGGATTGGCCTCTGTGGATGTGAACTCTCCCCAGCTACCGGCTTGAGGTCCTTCCGCCCCCGGAGGACCCTCTGGCTTCACCGGAGGGACCTCGGCCCGAGTGGAGCTGCCAAGAGCCAGCATCTGGTGATCCACTTGTACTCCGTGCCTGCCCTACCCCCAGGGTAGGACCCCCAAGAGGACAGAGCCTGCCTTTTCCCATGGAGGAAACCCCTCAGGGCTCGTATCTCACGGAGACCAGGAAGCCAGAATGTCCCTTCCCAGCCTCGCCTGGGCGCACAGAGCCAGGAGCCTGGAGGGCAGCTCGAATGACGCAGGTCAGTGCTCCGTGTGTGTGTGTGTGTGTGTGTGTGTGTGTGTGTGTGAATGCCCCTGGGCTCCCCCCAGGGCAGCCTTGTGACAGACTCCCCAACACACATGGGGCACCTCCTGGCAGGTGTCCAAGGAGGTCGTGGTCGTGGTCTCCAGCCCCGCCTGATCTCCAGCCAGTTAGGGGTCGGGACGAAGTCTCTGAGGCCAGCTCAGCCCCGTTCCCAGGCTTTGGTGCTCTGGGGTCGGTCCAGGTGGCAAGGGCTCAGCATCGTTGGACACACCCCTGGTGCGCAGGCCCCCCCGTGTCGGGCCCTCCGCAGTGGGCGGCCCAGGCTCACGGAACAGGGTGCTTCAGGGCTCGGAGCTGTTTCTCCTCTGGAGGATGGGGGCAAGGGGGCTCCTCTGCAGGGTCAGCTCAGAGAGGAGGAAGCCGGGCAGCAGGGCGGCAGGCCCCGCGGAGGTGAGCCGCGGAAGCTGGGAGGGCCTTGGGGGGGGGGGGGTGAGGCGGGGCCGGGAAGGAGAGGCCTCAGGGCTGCGAGGCACCACCTGCGGAGGGAGCAGGAAGGTCGTCGGGGGCCGAGGGAGCAGCAGGTGGGAGGCGGCCCAGAGGGTGCGTTCCAAAGGCCAGGTGCTCCCCGGGAGGAGAGAGGAGTTGTTGCCGCGGAGAGGGGCCAGCGGCGATGAGGCTGGAGCTGTGGGATAGGGGTGCCGGGGTGCCCGGAGCCCATCCAGGAGGGTGGGCTTGGTCCCTGGGGCAGGGGTGAAGCTGAGAGCCTCTCGGCGGGGGGGGCTAGCAGTTGGGAAGAGACTTGCAGACAGACTGGAGGAGGGGAGGGCGGGCGAGGGTTACAGACCAGCACCTCCCGGGCCAGCGCAGGGGCGGCAGGAACCAGCTGTGGCCCTGGAGGGACCCCACGATCCCTCCCACCCCTCTGTGCTCCAGGAGGGAGCAGGAACCCCGGGGCTCCCGCTGGCCCCCGGGGCACCCGGGGAGCAGGGAGGCCTCAGCCACGCAGCTCCGCGAGCATTCCCGTGTTCGCCGCAGACAAGGCTGCAGGCAGAGAGCGGCCTAGACTCCGACGGCCTCACGATGGGCCGGGCCCGGCGCCCACCCTGCGGGAAGCCAGGAATGATGCCGGTCAAGGCGTGACCCTCGAGCGTGTCGTTCTCGGGTTGGGCCAACACCTTCCCTCACTGCTGAGCGCTGTCGGGCGAGGACGGCTAGAATCTCAGCCCGTCCGTGCCGATGAGGCCAGTTTGAACGGGAACGTGGTGGCTGGTGGCGGGGGTGGGGGGGGTGGGGACCACGGGACGGCTTGCTGGGCCAGTTCAGGGTGCTGGAAACACCGGAGCCCACATCAGGCTGCCGGGCCCGCCGACCGCTCAGGAGCCTTGGTGCCCCGGCCTTGCCCTCGCTGCACGAACGCTGTTCCGGGCACGGGAGGGGGGTGGTGTGGACGCAGCACCCCACCCTCTGCACCTGCGCGGGTTCCCGGGGCTTCACCTGGATACACAAGTTCAAAGATGACATCACTAGGGGTTTTACGATGGAGGCAGCAGAGTGCCGAAGCGAGGGGGGCTCCGTGGGGCCGGGGGCCGCGAGCTCTGAGGTCACTGTCGGGACGCTTCTGGCTTGGGCTCTATGTCAGAGGGCTAGTGGAGATTGACGGTCTTTGGATTCTATCTGGGTCAAAAATCCTATAGTGACGCGTTCCTTGGTTAATGAGTACAGCTCCTTCCCCTTGGGGTGAAATCAGGGGCACAGATTTAATTGAGCGTCTCCTCTTCTTTTCTCTCCCCTTGAACAGCCAGTTTCTAGGCCTACTCGGGTCTTATTTTAATTCACATCTGCGTGTCTGCAAATCCCAGCAGAGCAGCGGGGAGTTTTCAGCCTCCCCGAGTCTTCGGTCCTCCCTCCGTTAGCGGCCAGACAGGAGGTCCGGGGCTGGACCTGCGGCCCCGAGAACCCCAGGGCGGGAAGGGAGCGGTCAGTGAGGCACAGAACGGGTGTGATGGAGGGTCCACGGAGGCCGCAGACACAAAGGCCGGGGGCAGCCCGGGTCAGGCGGGCGCCCATTCTCACCAGGACAGATGGGGGAGCTGCCAGGACCCCCCACCCCGGGCCTCCTTCACACCCCATTTTTAACAGGGAGCAGTCAAGTTCATTATGTGGCACGGGCACGCTCCTGGTGGCGCCCCGTGTTTGCCGACGCCTGCCCCAGCTGGGTGGGCGCCCGAGGCCGGCTTGTGGTATGTATTTATCTTTCGGCTGTGATGCATGAGCTCCCGGCGCAGAGACTGAAGCCTGCGGGACGGGGCATGCCTGGACGTTGGCATCACCGCTCAGGACTGGCAAGGGCTGCAGGCACGGCTGTCGCCGGTGACAGATCGGTCTACTCTGGATGGAGGGCAGCTCCAGCCACCTCCGACTCTGGGACCAGCTTGAGGGTGAGGCTCCGAGGGGGACCCCCTGGAAGACGATGCCGTGCCCTTCTAAGAGCGTCTCCTTTGTCCCCACCACAGCTGTGCCAGGGACAACGGATGCTCGCTAAGTGATGGCTGGCTGTCGTTTCGAGATGCACACTCACAAACGCATCGGCTGCACCCCCTTCTTAGAAAGGAAGTACCCTTAACTCCCTTGTTTTAGAGTCGGGGAAACTGAGGCAGGAAGGGTCAGGTGGCCAGTGAGTGACAGAGCTGGGGTCTGAGCCAGGCCTCCAGAAGACCGAGGGGGCCCTCCAGGCCTGGCATTGGGCATCACAGTCCCCAGCTTGCCGGTGAGGTCAGAGGCTTCAAGGACAAGAGTCCTGCCCAAGGTCGCACAGCTGGCGAGTGGCCGGGCAGGAGCCGCACCCACCCCTGGGGATGCCAAAGCTTGGACTTTCTCCCAACTGAATGGCCCTCCGGGGAGGCATGGATGCCAAGGCCACGGCGAGCAAAGATGTGACCCCCACACTCCCCTCTCGGGGTGCCCTGCCACAGCCAGGCCTCTGGCTCACCCTCCTTCCTGTGTCCAGTGACCTCCTGGTCAGGCCAGCGGCTCCCACCCCAGCCCTCGGGGCAGCTACAATTCGCAGAACTCATGTGTTCCACAAGGTTCTTCCGGCACGTGACCCCATCCTACCGAAAACTCAGACGAGGGAAAGGTCAGATCACTCTGCCGGGAAGGCCTGGGGTTCCACTCGCGGGGCCCAGCTAGACCCGGGTCAGGATCCTGCCTCCCACCGGCATTCACCTTGGCTCTGCGCCCGCCCTGCCCCCACACAGCGGCTCCAGGCTGTGTCTCACCCAGGATTCCAGCAAAGCTCCCAGGGCCGACGGTCCCTGGACCGGCTCGGGTCTCATGAGCATCCCCGGACCTGTCCCCGTAGCCCAAGATGGCCAGTGCTCGAGGTGCCCTGGGAGTGGGAGGGAGGGGTCAGCCGGCCGGCGTGGGGACCGCAGGCACTGGGGAGTGCCGGGTGCCAGGAAGCAAAAGCAGCCGATGTCCTGGAGACCATGTGCCCCAGGCACAGACGCAGGAGGGGACTAGACCCTGCGAGCAGCCCCTGGAGAGGGCATCTGCCCTCCCCGCACACCGGCCGGGACCCGGACGCTGCATCAGAGCGTCCGTGAGGAAAACACTTCGCTGGAGATTTCCAGGATGAGACAGTGAGGGTTTCTGTCCATCTTGCAGCAGGACTCCCCGCTGAAGGCCTAGGAAGACGCGTGTCCTCCATGGCCAGCGTGGGGCCCTCTGGCCACCTTTCCCTCCCTTGCCCCGGCCTCAGCTTCCTCACGTCTAAAAGGGGGCTTTTAAAATCATGGTAAAGGGGCACCTGGGGGGCTCAGTAGGTTAAGTGTCTGCCTTCGGCTCAGGTCGTGATCCCAGAGTCCTGGGATCGAGTCCCAGGTCAGGCTCCCTGCTCAGCAGGGCGTCTGCTTCTCCCTCTACCTCCCCCCCTCCCTGCTTGTGCTCTCTCTCTCTCACTGACAAATAAATAAATAAAATCTTATAAAAAATAAATTGTGGGAAATTTCTCCCATTTAGTGCAAACATTGCCCACCTTCTCCCCCGAAAGGAAACCCGTCCCCGTCAGCATCCCCCCTGCCCCTGGCAGCCCCCTGTCTGCTTTCTGTCTCCAGGAACGCCCCCGTTCCGGAGTTTCGTACAAATGAACTCAAACAGCTTGCGGTCTTTTGTAATCAGCCTCTGTCACTCAGTGCCGGGTCCTCAAGGTCCCCCATGCCGCGGCCGGAGTGAGAGCTGCTTCCCTTTTCGTGCTGCGACGATACGCCACGGGTGACGGACCACAGTTGCACACCCCCTCCTCTGCTGACGGGCACTTGGGCTCTTTCCACCTTCTGGCCCTTCCCGGTGATGCTGCCGCCAACACCAGAGCATGATCTTAGGTTCAAACGCGTTTTCCATTCTTCTGGGCGTGACCCCTCGGGGCGGGCCTGCCGGGTCCCTGATCCTCCCACGACTCACTTGCTCGGGGGCCAAACTCGTTCCCACTGCGGCTGCACCATTTTACATTCCCAAAGGGGTTCGTGTTTTGTTTTTTAAGGGCTGGCTTGGGGCGTCGCGGGGAGGCCACCGGCCATGGGGCCGAGGCCCCGTCACTTGTAGGTATTTGGCGGACGATAAGAGAGTGGTGGCGGGCAGGCTCTGCTCTAGACTTGAACTCTGGTGTGACCACTCGGGCTGTGTGTCCTTGAGAGAGCGACTAAACTGCTCTGAGCCTCGCGGCCCCCATCCGAACAGCCGGGCTGCTGGGAGGGTCAAGCGAGCACGAGGTGCCTGCATCAGCCCTGGGCCCCAGCGAGCAGGACGGACCCTCTCAGTGCAGGCCCCCGGGACTCAGCACGGGAGGCCGCCAGCCCCCAGCACACACGGCATCTCATCCCGCAGCTCAGAGAGGTCGCGCGGCTTGCCGGGCCGCACAGCAGCCCCGCTGTGACCAGGTCTGCCGATCCTCCCGTACGCATGCAGCGGCGCACCCACCGCCACCCCCCACGGCAGAAACCCAAGCCCAGACCACGGTGCGTAGAGTGTTTAACGCCCATAAAATCCAAGGAACTCAATATTCCCAAATAAGGTCTCCTATGCATTTGCTCAGGAACCCAGCCCAGAGGGCAGACCTGGGAACACATTTTAGAAGAGAAAAACGCCGCCCTCTCCTTCTCCCGGGCGTCTCGTTTTAAGACCGCTGTGATGGCATCTCTGGGCCCCCACAAAAGTGCCCCACGGGACACCCGCCAAAGCTCGCAGCGCCCCGCGTTCTCGCCAACGATTCAAACTCAGTGCATTTGCGTGGGGAAATGATCAGCGGGGGCTTGAGTGTCATGGGCAGACTGAAGCCCACCGTCCTCCGTCGTGAGGGGCCTTTGGACACCGAACAGCCCCTCCACGCCAGCGTTCAGAGACGGGGGTTCTTAACGTTTCCACCAAGTTGCTTCTGGAGACCCAGCACCCTCCCTCACCCACGAGCCGCCAGCCGCCGTGGAGGGGAGGGCCGGCCTGGCTCCGTCACCCACGGGGCCTCCACCCAGACAGGCCTGGAGACCCGCCCCCGGGGCCCAGGGCCACCTCCTCCCTGTGGCGTGACTTCCGCCAAATTACTTGGTTTCTTCAGGTGTCAGCTTTCTCACCAGCCACATCGGTGCCAATAGATTGAAACATCTCACCGGAAAATGAGAGTTGTGGAGGGGCCGGTCAGGTTGGGAAGCTCCCAGAGAAATGTGGTCCAGCCCCCTGTCTTCCTCAGGGCTGCCTCTCTGCTTTTGTGGATGTGGGGGCCGCGGAGTGGGTGGCAAGTATGAAGACCACACAGTGGCTCGCCTCCAGGCCGCCAGCCCCACTGCACGGCTGGCCTGTCCCCAGCTCTGTCCGGACGCTTTCCACCTCTCTGTCAAGATACCGTCACTGGGAGGAGGGAGCCTCACACCACTTTGTCCACAGTGTCCAGGCAGGTAAAGCTTGCCTAAGGGATGGCCCCTTGGGCCGTAGGGGACCCAGCAGGCCTCTTCCCCAGCAGTGGGGCAGCTCGCCGTGAGCCTCAGAGTCCATGTTCCACTTCTGTGGGACAGCAGGGATCCGGACAGATGATCTGGTAGATTTGTCTGCTTACCTGGAATTACCCGCTGTGGCCCAGAAGATGGGGAGCCTGGGAAAGCAGCCACGGCTTGGGCACATATGGAGGGCTGCTCAAGGCCCCATCAGCTTATTATTCATTAGAAGTTCCCTCTCCACCTATGACAAATGCCAGCCTCCTCCCCACGACCTACACCGTCCTACCTGGGTGCCCCTGTGCCTCCCCACCCTCCTCTCCAGATACATTTCATAATGTGTCAGTTCCTTCTGACCACAGGGCCCTTGCACGTGCTGCTGCTGCTGCCTGGAATCCCTCTTGTCCTCCCCTCTCCGCCCAGGTAAGTCTGTTTGCCCTTCCCATCCTTCTAGTGCCAGCATGAACTTCTGATGCCTGAAAGGACATCTCCAAGTCCTAGCTCCCCAGTACCTGTGAAGGTAACCTTATTTGGAAATGGGCTTTTTGTAGCTGTAATCGAGTTACAAGTTATAATCAAGGATCACAACAGGAGATCATTCTGGATTTAGAAGTGATTGGGCTGCAAACCGATGACAAGGGTCCTTTTAAGAGACCGAAGAGGTGGCACAGACCTGGGGATGGAGGCGACATGGAGAGGTCGTCAGAGGTCGGAGGGATGAGTCTACCAGCCAAGGAACACCGAGGACCGGCAGCCGCCCCCAGAAGCCGAGAGAGGGGCAGCATCTTGCTTGGAGCCTTCGGAGAGAACCCCCACTGCCGACACGTTCGTCTCAGACTTCTTGCCCCCAGAGCTGGGAGAGAATCCATTTCTGTTGTTTCAAGCCGTCCTGGTGGTTATAATTTGCCACAGTGGCCCCAGGAAACTAGTAGAGTTGGAAAGCCTGCCCTACGGTCACAACCGACCTGGTGTGCCCCGAGCACAGGGCCTCCCTGAGATGCGGGACTTCCAGCGCCAGAGCCAGGACGGTCCCAGGCGAGGCGGGACACGGTCACTCCAGCTCCAGCCCGGTGGGGCCACGTTAGCCCCGTTTCCCATGCCCACAGCTCCCTGTGCCTCCCCGCAGCCCCTGCGACAGTTACAATTCAGTAACTGACTGTTTCATGACTGTTCATGCTGTCCTGGCCTCCCCACTGGAAAGTGAGCTTCTGGACACAAGAACCTCATCTGTCCCTGCCCCCCAGCAGCTAACACAACATCGTGGAAACAAGGTGCCCAATAAAGCTTTCTGGGGTGGATGAATGCCAGCGAGGAGATTTAGGTTAGATGGGGATGTCCCAGGGCATACAGTCAGGGAGGGCTGTATACAGCTGTATACAGCTCTGGGAGAGCTGGCAGCAATGACCGGGTTGCATGCGAGGTAGTGAGCAGCTCATCCCTGGGAGCATTTAAGCAGAGGTTGGTGGGATGCTGCGTGGCTCAGCCTGCACTGGGTGAGAGCCACAACCAGCATTGTCTAAAGACCCCTCGAGTCCCAGGATTCTGTCAGGGCTTGTCCCAAGCACTAAAGACAGAACAATCACCAGGAGGAGGGGGTCCTGGGCACCCAGGAGCACAGAGTGAGGACACCAAGTGACAGCAGTGGACCCAAAGGGGTTATTACAAGGGGAAAGGCAAAAGGAGAGTAGTAATAATCCTAACCATAGTCAACATGTTTGGACCCATTTTTAAGGGGAAAAACAAAGGCCGCAGAAGGTTAACTAAGCTCCCCTTCACTTTGAATGTTAGAACTGAGGTCATTACGTCACCCTTGCGCTCATCATAGCTCACAAGGCACTCCCACGTACTGCCTGAAGCAAAATGGAAGTTTGTTTATTGACCATGAAAACCCTGGGTACGTGCACAAGGGCCGGTGGCCCCAGTCTCAGAGATACTCTCACATTTTGCCGCTCTGCTTTATGAAGCCTCCATGCACAAAGCCATTTCATGCCTACAACAGCTGCTCTGGCGCCAGCCATCACGGCTCTATCCCAGCCGGAAGGCAGCGGGATAGGAAAGGGGGAAGCATACGCCTCTTTCTTTAGGATGCTTCCTGGGAGTTGCATTCCTAGGCACCATCATAATTAACGGTAGGTGAAACAATATTTTGGAAGCCTTAGGTAAAATTTTCCCATTAAATTAATTAATCCCCTCAATATTAGTTTAGCACCTACTGCGTGCCACTGGCCTCTCTGCGTCTGTTCATCTTACAGATTTCTCCCAGCAGCCTCTGGGACAGGTACCAGCTCCACAGACGGGGAAAGAGGCTCAGAGACAGTAATCTTCCTGTAGCAACCCCCCCCCCCGCCCCCGCGCGCCATGCCAGCCCCGGCTCCAGCCTGCCACCCCCCACTCTGGGCCGCCTGCCAGTTGTGGCCACGCTGTCTTCCCACTTCATTTCCTTGGGTTTGCACTGTCTGGGATCACTCTGGAGGTGACCCCACAGAGGAGACACCAGGCAAGGCCAACCGTGACTAAGCAGACGGCCTCCAGGGGACGCCTGCCTCTCCCATGGAGGCCAGCCTCTCGCAGAGGGGCCTCAGGATCTCCCCTGTCCCTGGACCAGTAGATCAGGCAGCTGGTTCCCCAGGGAAGCACCCGCACGGTTCTCCGGGTAGCCCCTCCTCTGTGCGGCTGTCTCAGACCTCCGGGTTCAAGCCCCCAGACCCCAGCCAGCTGGCACCCCACCAGCAGCTGACCTGTCCGCAGTCCTTCCCCTCCTCTGAATGGTGAGCCCGAGAACCGACCCCCCATCAGTGTCCAGGACCCATGGCCAGTGCTGAGCCCCTGGTACCCCGATGACACCAACCACAGCCAACATCCTGTCCCTGCTTTCCTTGCCACGGTTTGGAGCATTCCCTGGGTCCTCTGAAATCCAGGGACCCCTGCCATCCCCAAATCCCGCTCGACCCCAAGACAATCAGCGTTACTGTCTAAAACCCTTGTAAGCTCCAAAGGTTCTTCTAACGCCTGGTCCGCTGCACCTAGACACCTCGTCTGTTGCAAAGCCCGCCAGGGCCCCGGACTGGGGACGGGCAGTGTCCCCGTTCTGTGTGCGAAAGCTTCGCAAGAGAGGGGGGCTCCATCCAAACGGGGGTTCTGAACCCCACAGGACCAACCCAGGCAGCACCCAGTCTCCCACTGCCCAGCGGGCGGGGACTTGGAATTAATTGTTTCTCCCCTCTGTCGAGAGCAGAGAGGCCTCTGCAAGTGATGACTTGACTCTGTGACCAAATAAGGCAATATTACATTTCACTGTTTACAGCGGCCCGTGAGGCCGTGCGGCTCCGAGGGCACGGGGGAGAAATGCCGCTCGCCCTGAGCCTCTCTGTTCCCGACGCCCAATAACTCTGCCCACACCCGGCTATCACTTTCTGAGAGAAACAGCCACTCATCACTTACTACATACCCGGCTGGGCCGGAGAGGTGACCCCAGCTGGCCTCCAGGCCGCTGGTGGGCAGGACCGGGCTTTGAACTCCCACCCGTGTGACTTAAAGGCCGAGAGCCCAAAAGGTTTGATTGCAGGCTTTGGGTGAAAACAGAAGCACCTGGTATTTTTAGGGGGGGCGGGGCCGAGGGAGAGGAAGAGCGTCTCCAGCAGACACCCCCGCATCGGGGAGCCCGGCGGGGGCCTCGCTCGTGACCTGAGCTGAAATCAAGAGTCGGACACTCAACCAACCGAGCGCCAGAGTGGAATTCCTGAACCACGAGACCCTTGCTCTGCCCCGTACCCCTGCTCGCTGTCGGGAGCCCAGGCTGCTTCCTCTCTGCTCTCTGCCGCCGAGCGTCCCTTCCGGACAGCGTAGGTGCTCAGGAGATGTTCTCTGGAAAAGAGAATGAATGAAACGTACTACTGCGTCTCTCCCCGCGGCAGTCTCTGATCCACCTCCCTCAAACCTCCTTGGAGGGGCACCGGCTGGCTCCAGCGGTGGACGGTATGACTCTTGAGCTCGAGGTTGCGGGTTCGAGCCCCACGTTGGGTGTGGAGATGACTTACAAATGAAATCTCAAAAAAAAAAAAAAATTTTTTTTTTTTTCAGTCGAGCTGGGAGCAGGATGGGTTTATGGGGCCCAGAGAGCTGGGAGAGATTTGGAGTAAAACTCTTGAGTCCATAGCTCACTTCTGGGGAGGGAACAGCACCCAGTTCTCTGCTTTCCTGCCCTGACCCTTCCCTGAGGGTCCCCCTGCCCCATTGACTCAGAGCTTCCCCCACCCCCCCGGGGGAGGCCTCCCCGCACTCGCTCACCAGCCCCCCGACCTGTCCACACCCCGCCATCCGTCCCCTGGTCAGGAGGGCCGTCGCTGTCGCTGGAATGCCAGATGTTCCACCGGAAGGGGGCACCGTCCACGTTCCTGGGGGATGAAGGAAATGTCTGGCGTGTTGGAGGAGCACGTCCCTGGGAGGCAGGCCCGTCTGGTCTGAGATTGTCCTCCCCGTGACTTTGGCCAAGTCGCCCAACAACCGTCGATCTAACACATGCCGCCTGCTTCCACACCAGTGACAAACCAGGCCAGGATCCCGGGCCTGGACGCGCAGCCTGATGACCCAGAGAAAGGCCGGCGTCCGCTGCGTGCTCCGGTGTGCGCCGGACCCGTGCTCGGCATCTTCCTTGTGTGGCCTCGTTTAACCCCTGAACAGCCTGTGAGTCGGCCGAGGAAACAGAGCCCCCAAGGGGGGAAACGATTTACTCCTTTTCCTCCTTGTTCTTTGCCAGCCACCTGTGGGGCCTCACCCCGCCCCCAGAGGGA
This sequence comes from Martes martes, assembly GCF_963455335.1. NCBI lineage: Eukaryota > Metazoa > Chordata > Mammalia > Carnivora > Mustelidae > Martes > Martes martes. The sequence goes on along the minus strand of NC_137898.1, from coordinate 3,507,563 downwards.
TGGGGACACAACTCAGCGCTTGCAGGGGCGGGATGGTGTCCAGGGAGACGATGAATGTCAGGGGCCTGGCACCGCGTGGGAAACAGAGGAGGCACTTAGGGAACGGGATTTCTGAAGGGACTGTCGCTGGTGCGGTCTGTGAAATGGGCCTACTCCTTCCGTGACTCTGACTTGACAGAGCTGAAGTCCTGTGGCTGAAGGGAGAGAGGGTCCCTGGGTGCCGACCCTCCCCTTCAGCAGACAACCCGACGGAGGCGGACCCTGATGGGACGGGTCTCCCAGGTCCGCTGTCGAGGCTGGCCGAGGCCAGGCCCAAGGGTCCTTGGGGATCCAAGGGAAGTGTCTGTGTGTTAATGATTAACCCACGATTGGCACCTGGTGGCCAGTCCTCTTGCCCCGCTGACTCATTTTGCAAACCTGCTTGCCCTGGGGAGTGGCCTCCGCCAACGTGCCTGAGATCCCAACGCAGAGCCGTTCTGGAGTCTGCTGGGGAGCCGGCATCCACGAGAGGAGAGTGCGTGGTGGGGGCGCCCTGATGGAAGAGACCGCGCTGGACCCTTTGCTGACCAGTAAGGAGCCGCGGGGTCCACGGCGGGGTGGGGGGTCTGGGGAGCGCCGTGCACTGCCAGCCCCGTCGGCCCAGGCTGGACACCCACTCTGCCCTCTGGATCCCCATGCATGTGGCTTCTGGGCAGTGCCCAGGCCCAAGGCAGGGAGAGCTCCCCCATGGTGGCAGGCCTGACCGGGTCGGTTAAGGCAAGGAACCTTCCAGAAGGCAAGCCCCTCCTGGGAGCAGTAACCACAAGCCCGGGTTCTCGGCTCAGCACTGTTGACATCTGGGGCAGGCCTGTCCCTCGTCGTGGGGCCGCCCTGTGCACTGTGGGACGATCGGCCTCGTCTCTGGTCTCTACCCCTTACAGGCAGGAGCACCCCACCCTCGGGCGTGACCACCCAGAAATGTCCCCACACTGCCCGGTGTCTCTGGAGGGCTGCCCGCCCCGGTCCCCTGAGATCCCCCGTATGGCCTGGATGGACCGGCTCCTGCTGAGCCTTCAGGCCACGACACCCCTGAGCCTCGAGGGGCCCTACGAGGCGGCCATGATGCCAAGGCTTTGGGGCCAGACCCCTACACTGGACCCAACTCGCACTTACCCGCTGGGCCACCTAGAGCCAGCTGCTCCCCCTCTCTGTGCTTGGTTCCCTCCTCGGTAAAACTGGACTGTTAACAGTGTCGAGGCTGAAGGAAGGGCATGGCTCCTCCCAAGGGCTGTTTCAATCCCATATTACACAAAGCTGGGGCCCAGAGAGATGAAGCCACCACCTCGAGGGTCACCCAGCAGGTAGGGGCAGGGCTGTGGGGGTCCCCGCTGCCTCTCTCCAAGGCCTCCCCTCGTAATCACTGAGACTTTTGCTGCTGTGGAAAGAGGGAACATGGTACCGGGACTGAGAATGAGGACACAACTGGGGCCTTGCCCCCGGTACGACGGGGAGTTTCTTTCTGGCAACATGTACTGAGCAGCTGCCGTCTGCACGCGGGGGCTCTCACAGGCAACCTGTCCCCACCCCACCTCCCCTCCTCCACAACCCCACTGCCCCTCCCCTCCTCCACAACACCCCCCCCCCACCGGCTGGCCCGCATCCCTGCAGCTCAGGGAGGGAGAACAGTGAGCGCCACATTCCCAGGCCATTAGTGTCCTGTCTGTGATTCTTAGAGGGAGACCCTGGTGGGGGTGGGGGAAGTGGGGCCTCTGAGGGCCTTCCTGGCATCGGGGGCCGGCTGGGGACACGAGGGGCAGGGCAGAGGGCCTTTCCGGGAGAGAGCCGACCTCTTACCTCATGGGAATTCAGCCACCAAGTCTAAGACTTGGATCGGTCTGACCAGCCCCATGCTCTGTCCTGTGCTTAGTCCCGGAATGAATGAATGAATGAAGAGTAAATGAATGAATGAATGAACGGCTTCACCGCATCTCCACTGAATGGATGGGTGAGTGAACGGAGGAGGAAGCTTCCTTGGCTCCCCAGAGGGGACTCCAGCCGGGAGCAGGGGGCGGAGGGGGTGGGCTCTGGAGGCCCCCACTCTGTGCTTCCCCTCAGGGATCAGAGGCCGAGCCTATGGGGCAGCTCCCTCCCCGCAGACTGCCCTGGCCAAGGCCGGACCCGCCCCCTCCAGCCCAGGAGTGACCCTTCGTCTCCAGGGCAGAGGGGGACAGAGCGAAGATTTGCAAAAATGAGTGAATTCACTGGAAAAGGACTCATTTTTATTTTTGGTTTGTTCTCCGAGTGCCGGAGAGTCAAGGCGGAGGGAGGAGGAATGTGAATTAGGCATCAGACGTTTCCCGAGAAGCCCTCGAAGAGCTACAGAGAGTTGCCAAGTGTTTGCGACCCCCACGCTGAGACGATCTGAGACCCGTTTCCCGCGAGGTAGTCCCCGGACGGCCACGCCAGAGCCGCGGTGACTCTGCTCTGCGGTCGGGGAGGCGGGCGCCCCGGGGGAGGGCCGGCCCGCGGCTCACGCAGGAGGCAGGTTCCGGTCTAGGAATTCCGGGAAAACGCTGCATTGTAGAGTGAATGCTTGAGCCATTCAGAAGCTGGAGGCAGGATGGAGAGGCTGCCCAAAACAGCTCCGGGCCGAGGGCACCCCGCTCCTGCCGGACGTGGGACTCCGGGGGGGATGGGCGGGCCCTGACCAGGCGCAGGAATGCGGGGCTGGCAGTGAGAGGACACTCCCCTTCTCCAGAAGCGCCCAGAGTCCTGTGGTTCCCTTTCCAGGGCCGAGTGTGGAGACTTTCTCCAAGGGTGGAGGCTGCGAAAGGTGGTCGGGGGGCCGCGGGGTCTGGTCTGCGGCCGGGGCTAGATCCCAGAGCCGGGTCTGCCTAGCTGGTGTGGCCTGGGGTGCGTCAACCTTTCAGCTCCCGACTTCCTCTTCTGCAAAATGAGCCTGGAACTCCCCCTCCTCCCGAGAACTGGAAGGACGGAGGACACAGGGCGACCTTTTCCGTGGTGAGGCTCAGCGTCTGATGTTGCTGGAAGGGCCTCCCTCTGGCTACCGCCCCATTTTGTCGTCAGACGGACAGCCTAAGTATCTGACTCCACTGAGAAATCGTCCCTCTTGTCGCCAAGAGAAACCACATAGGATCTCGGGACAAGGAGGAAGAGGCAGCTCAGAGTTTTGGGAGACCTGACAGCAAGAAGGTGGCCGGAATGAGCTGGGTCACCCCCTCATCAGTCAGAGGAGGGGTCCCCAATGGGAGGTTCAGAATCACCATCAGAAGCAGTTTGGTGGGGGGGTGGGGTGCTGCCATGGTCTCAGGGTCTCAGAAAAGGCTCTGGCAACAGAAAATGCAGACAACCAGGAGGAGGAGCCGTGGAGGGGGTGTCCTGTGGGGGCTTCTCTCTGCGGAGGGGAACCTGGCCCGGGGGACGTCACACATCAGACCCAATGGGCCCGTGCACCCAGCCGTCCCAGAGCCTGACTGGCAGGGGAGCGAGTTCTAGAGTCAGGTCAAGGAACCTGGTTCTTCCCGAGTCTTCAGGGAGGGGCAGGCAGAGCTGGGCTGACAGCAGCCCTGGAGGGGGGCGGCAAAGGCCTTCAAAGTGTGCCCAGCCTCATCGATCAGACCTCCTGTGAACTCGCTGGGCTACAGTCTTGGCTGGCCCTCGGAAGGCGAGGGCTATTTGCTTTAGCAATTATTTTAGGCAGCTTTGAAATGAAATGCTTATGTAAGTGGAGCTCAGTGACCTTGGACAGATCACGCCCCCTCTCTGGGGCTCTTTCTTCATCTCTGTCATGATGAGGGACTTGCATAAACAGCCACCGTGAAGGGAAGGCCTCTGTTGGTTCTGCAGCAAGGAACAGAAAAGTTATCTTTAAAAAGGTGAGAGTGACTTTCTCTCACGAAGGCAAGTTCAGATGTAGGACTGTCAGGATCCCAGGACTGGTAGGGGGCTTCGTGAGGTCCACAGAGACCCAGGGTCCTTCTCTGAGGCTGCTCCACTGTGCTCAGTAAAGGCATCCACCTCATGACCCAAGATGGCTGCTTGAGCTCAAGCCATCAAGTCTGCATCCCAGCACCAGAGGGAGAAAAGACATAGAAAGGCACTGTCCTCCCGTGAACGTTCTTCATAAGCTTTCGTTCATTCTCACTGGCCCGAACCTAGTTCCACGGCTGCCATGAGTGGCAAAGGAGGCTGGGACATGCCGGCTTTGTTCGGGGGGTTACATGACAGCTAAAAACGAGTTCTTTTTTTTTTTTTAATATTTTATTTATTTATTTGACAGAGCGAGATCACAAGGAGGCAGAGAGGCAGGCAGAGAGAGAGAGGAGGAAGCAGGCTCCACGCCAAGCAGAGATCCCGATGCGGGGCTTGATCCCAGGACCCTGAGATCATGACCCGAGCCGAAGGCAGAGGTTTAACCCACTGAGCCACCCAGGCGCCCCTAAAAACTAGTTCTTTTAAGAGAAAGGCAAAAAGTGAACACTGGGGGACAACCAGCACTCCGTGGCATGGGTTCCAGAGGTTCCCCGGCCCTCGTACTGGCCAGGGACTTAGTTCTCCCCTCCTTCCTCGGAGCCTCGCTCTCTCCTCTGCAGAATGGGCTGTTGGCCCCTGGGAGCTCGGCTATGGGTAAATGGCTCCCTGGAAGAGACAGGGGGAGGCAAGCTGAGGGAAACCACTGGGGGGTCGGCCCGCTAGCGCCACGCCATCCCGGTCTACTGGGGGCAGAGTGAGCCATCACGTTAAGCAGGTGCGGGGACATGTGGGGACACGCCCCGTGGCCCCGGCAGGACGCGGCGCGCTGTGAATGCACGACGCATCCAGTCACCAGGCGAATGGCCCGTGATCCCCGCCTTCGCTGCCTGTGGAAACTGTGAAACCCTGAGATTCACGTGACGTGTGTCATCTTCCTAGAGCCGTAAAACAATTCCTGACGACTGCCTCTTGTCGCTTTCACACTGCGTCGTGATAAGATATTTCTGTGTAAACACGTCGTATCAACATTGACCTGGGATCCTGCCTCGGGACGGGGTTCGGGGTTCGTAAATCCGAGAGGATTCCCTGCTCTCCCTCAGCATACCCGAGAGAGTTAAGCTTGTTGCAAAAGTAGCAGCCGGCCGCCCTCAGGGCCTTTGCACGGCTGTCCCCTGGGCCCAGAACGGTCCTCCCCTGGTGGCTGTACGGCTCCCCGCCCTCCCGCCCTCAGGCCCACGGGCAGTCCCTTCCTAACCCCCGTCTGTGGTGGCTCTCTGTCCCTGCAGGCTGCGTCCTTCTTCCTCAAAAGCCCCCGCTCACCGACATGATATCACTGCCTTTCCTCCTTCTCCTGCGTAGAAAGATCTTCTCCTTTGTGGCAAAGATTTTTCTAAAGCCCTGTGCCCTCAGCACCTGAACCCACGCCAAGGAGCCGCTCGATAAATATTTATTGCCTGAAGTCCGCCACTTTTCTAAGTATTTTCAATGGGTCCTTGAAGACTCGGTTAAAGATAAAAAATACTTTTAATTCCCTGGTCTGGCAGCTCTGGGGAGACGTTCCCCAGGGGGCGTAAGACATCGGCCCACGTGATCTTACTGGAGCGTCTGCTTTCTGGATCGTCCCTTGTTCTAAAACGGTTTTAAGTTAGCTTACCGAGATTTTTTTTTTTTAAGATCGATGTATTTATTTTAGAAGGGGGTGGTGGAGAACGCGAGAGAGTGGGGAGGTGCGCAGAAGGACGGAGAGTCTCAAGCGGACGCCTCGTGGAGTGCAGAGCCCGACGCGGGGCTCGATCTCGTGACCCTGAGATCACGACCAAAGCTGGAACCAAGAGTCGGACTGCGCCCTCCCCACACGGCGCCCCGTGTGGTTTGCTGAGATTTTAAAACTTCCACAAGAAACACAATGATTTAGGAGATTGTACAAACAAGGAGGCACAGGGACAATAAGGTTCTGGAAATAGGGCACGTGTGGAAGGGCCGCTGTGGGCCAGACACGGAGTGTCCTACCCCGTCTCGCTCACCTGCTCTGCACGACAATGTGGGAGCGGGCACCACACGGACCTCCATCCAACAAAGGGAGACAGAGGAGAAGCACGCTTGCCCGAGGTCGCCGAGCTGGCACAGGGCAGGGGCAGGGGGTGTGAGTCAGCAGGCTCTTAGCCCACGGGACCCCCCACCCCGCGCACTTGACCCTGCACCCGATAGGAGAACGTGGGGCTCAACGGCGCGTGGCCCATCGCCCTAACCGCCTGCTCTAGGCACCGCCCCAAGTTGTCCCCGAGACCCCCAGCAGCCAATCCTAAAAGGAAACGGGAACCGCAGCCCCTTTCAGACCATCCACAAAACACGACCACGCCAGTGGCTCAGAAGGTAGATGCCTGAGACCCGCGGGCTTCGGGGCACGAGGGCAGACGTCACTTTCCGGGGCTCCGGGCCCCTGGCTGCGAGCAACAGCGGTCCACCGTGGCTGTCTGGAAAAGAACATGACGGACGGAAGGGAAGGGCAAGCGTCCCCACTCCGGACCGTCGTCGCAAGGTTCCCGTCGTCACAAGATTCCCTGCCACGGCCCACGGCTGCCACAGCCCCTGACCGTGCCCCGCGGCCCGAGGCAGTCCTCGCCATGCCCTCTCCGGACCCAGGCCTGGTGCTCACGGGCAGGTCTGAGCGGCCACACCGGACTCATGTGACCTCGACCCCCGCCACCAGGGAGCCGAAGCTGGAGGGCTGGCCACCACCTTACAGGAGAGGAGCTCCGTATCCCCCAGCATCACACCCAGGGGATCCCCGAGTGGGAAAGGGAGTTAGTGCCGGGCAGCCCTTCCCCAAAATGACCAAAGCCCACCCACCCTGCCTAAGGAGACCCCAGGAAGACCTGCTCTGGGGCCCACGGGCTCTCACGGTCTGGGAAGCTGCAGAGTGAGGCGCTGGTGTCTTTCTGTGGAAACGAGGCCCCGAGAGGAAGGAACTGAGCCAGACCCCAAGAGCAGGCCCCCGGACCTCCCTCTTGGGCCATTCGGGCTCCTTCAGCCCAGAGGCTCCTGGGTCCTGGGGGGCCCGGAAGGAAAGCCCCTCCTCCCGTCACTGGGAGCGTGCATGCCCGTCTTTCGGGCCTTCCTCGTGCATGTGGCACCTGTGGGACACCCGCCCCGGGCCACGCGCTCTCCCGGACGGCTGCCCCAGACGGGCTCCCGAGTCCTTCCCCGCGAGCCCCTGGGGGCTGTCTACCGGCTGGGCGACTTGCGCGGCACGGCCGTCCGCGGGAAACCTCCTGGCTGGCAGGAGCACCGCGCGCGCGATCGATGTGTTTGTTTTAGTTTGTCCTGCTGTGTTTGGTTTATCAAGCCGTCCGCATGGCCCGAGTCAAAGCCCTGATCCGTGGTGCGGCCTGAGCCTCGCTCCATCCGGCCCCGGCGCCCTCGCCCCCCGCTCGGCCCGTGCGCTGGGAGAAGGGCGGGGAAGGGGGAGACGCCCTTTATGTGTCTGCTTGTCACCCACTTGGCCGTCAGAACAGAGGACTGGCTGTCTGTCCCTCTGGCCTCTTCTGCAAGCGGAGGCTCCGGCTCCGAAGGCCGCAGCCCTCTCCTCCGGCCTGGCCTCCCCTGGTGCTATCGTGGGGGCGTCTCCTCGCCTCTGTTGATCCCCCGCCCTGACCCGAGCCTCTGTGAACCGTCCTTTCATTACACCTGGTAGGGGCTAAATCGTGCCCCCAAAGTCCTATGTTGAGAGTCCCAACCCCCAGCACCTGAGAATGTGGCTGAATCTGGACCTGGGGCCTTTACAGAGGGGATCAAGGTGAGACGGGGTCACCAGGGTGGCCCTGATCCAGTGTGACCGGGGTCCTTGGAAGAAGAGGGGATCAGGACGCAGACACGCACAGAGGGACGAGCCCGTGAGGACACAGGGAGCACGGCTGTCCACACATGAGGAGGGAGGGCTCGGGGGACCCGCCCTGCCCGCACCTGCATCTCGGACATCGGCCTCCAGGACCGGGGGACACCGAGCGTCTGTCGTGTGAGCCCCATCTGTAGCCCACTCTCCCCTGCTTCTCCGGGTCTGGGCAGAGCCATTGCCCAGAGTGGAAAGGCAGCACCCAGCTCCCTCACAATGCAATGAAATCTTTCGGGTTGAAGAGCCCAGGGGGGCGTGGGTACCAGCTGACCTGTCACGTGGAACCCGCAGCAGGTGATGATCTCAGAGTCCTGCCAGGCACACGTGCCCTGCGAGCCGACACCACAGGAACAGTGAGCGCGCAGGGAAGGCTGAGCCGTGCCCAAGAGGGCCTGGTCCTGCAGAAGCCTCTCTGGGCCCAGCACAGAGAGCCCAGTGCGCGAGCCCTGCAAGGCCGCCTGGGCCTTAGGCAGAAGGACACACACCCGAGGCGAGCAGGGGGGCGGCAGGGTTACGCTCTCTGACCGGGGTGCGCCCGAGCAGCAGGCCAGCCCACCCTCCCCACTGGCCCAGCCCTGAGCCCTGAGGCTGCATTCGGAGACTTTAAAAGCAAATGTGTCCTCCGGGAGGCAGAAGGGTGGCCTGGGGACATGCACTTACCCTCATCTTTTCAGGGACACTGGAAGCCGACTCCTGGTCAGGGCTGTCCCCTGAGATGATGGTGGCTTTGTGGGCCCCACTGCCCTGGGCACCGTGGGCAGCAGGTCCTCCCGGCTCTGAGCCCTTTGGAGATAACTGAGCTGGATTTTTCCTTCTCAGATTCCCTCCCAAGGTCTGGGAAAGCCTATCTTGGGAGCCCGGGGGAGAAGAGGTTTTGTGAGCTGTCCCGTCTCACAGTGCCGGTCATTTGCATACTGTGGCCAAGGGGGAAGGGAACCTGGCCAAGGGAGGCTCAAGGAGCCTGGCTAAGAGCAGCTGGAGGGAAGGCGGGGCAGGCGGGGGTCCCCAAGGGCAGCTAGACCTGGTGTTTTCTTTCCCTGGGAATCCCGGTCCCCCAACCCACACTGAAGAACAAGGTGAGGCCTGGGGACAAAACTGCTCTCCTGGGCAAAAACCCACAAGGACACCGAGGCCTCCCTTCCATTCTTAGGAGGGTCCGCCCTCCAGGCCATCTGATGGGCCGTTGTGCCAGGCAGGCACCCCGATCAGATGACAGTGTCTCAAGTTTTTGTGGGCAAAGCACACAGCCTTAACAAGCAGACTCCCCGAGGGATGGCAGACCGACTTCTAGACTGTTCTTTCTTAACACCACGCTCCAGGTGAAGCCATCTTCCTGTCCCGAAGCATTTTGTCGTCGACTTCTGGTCATCTCCACTGAGGGAAGGCAGCTCGCCTTTGACCTTTTGGGGGGAAAGAAACCACCAGATGTGTTGAATTACAAAGGGACTTTCTATATAAATCTACCATCTTTGAACCACTTAAAAACATAGCCGGAACCCATAATCTCGCCTCTGGTTTATGGCCAAGAGCCTTGGCACTGGTGTTATTTACTCTGAAAAAAAAAACCCAAAAAACCCAGGCTGTGTATTCTTTGATGAGACATTGAGCGTAAATATTTGCACCATTAATTAGAATCTGTTTAATTCCCAAAACTCGAGAGACAGGAGCGGCCTCTGAGGGTAAACAGGCCGCAGGATGTTAGTCATACCTGGAAGGCTGTGAGCGGAGCATCTCCCTCGGGCCCTCCGCCCACCTCATCCCACAAACAAACAAACAGGCGGAAGGTTGAGGACAGGCCAAGGAGCCCCAGCCGGATTTCGGACACAACACATTAAAGGGCCTAAATAGAATGTTTTTCTATTGTTTCCATAGCCTTCTTATTGTCCGGTCATAATGTGTTGAGTCCAAACAGAGGGTTGGCACGGTGCGGTGGAAAGCGTTCTGGAGTCCACTAGAAGGTTCTAGAATCCACTGGGCAGCTGTGTGGATTCAGGCGAGTGGTTCTCGCGGCCAGGGTATCCACTTCCTCTGCTGTCAGCGGGGACGAGAACCCAGGCCCCCTACAGTGGAGGCAGCACAGATGTCAAACAGCTGATGGGAGTCCCGCATGGCCGTGGCACCCACGAGCTCTGCGCCCGTGGCTGTTTCTCCGGCCACAGTGAGGCTCACAGAACCTCGCCGTCCTGCAAAGAGGAGGCCGCTATTTCTGGCATCTCCCTGGATGCGGCCCCCCACCACGGGTGTGCCGCAAACCTACTTTCAGTGCAAAGGGAACCAGTTCTAGGCAGCACAGGGACTCGGGCAGCGGGGCCCTGCGGCGCCCGGTATGGACACAGCTCAGTCTTCTTGGTCTCTCTTGGTCACTTGGCGTACGCCCCAGGCAAGTCTCGGCTTGGTACTAGGAGGCCTGCCGCTCCCTCCGGGCAAGAGGCAGGGGGAACGGGAAGGCCTGGGGTCTGAGGCAGAGAGAGGTTTGGCTTGGGAGCGTGGAAAGTTCTGGAGACGGACGGTGGTGACGGCCACACAAGAGTGTGTGTGCACTGAACGCCACAGAACTCTGCCCTCCGATGTGGCTAAGGGTACCTTTCATATTCTGCGCATTTTACCTTAATTAAAAAATAAAAGTAACAACGAAAAGGTTATTGAGAAGTGAGCTGGGTTGAAAAAAATAGGAAGGAGGATCCCGGGTCAGGCTCAGATCGGAGCATGGGATGGGCTGGCCGAGGTCTGGGCAACGTGGGGTTTCCAGCCTAGAGCCCAGGGCTCGGCACGGCCTCCGGGCTCCAGACCAGGCTGTCTGGGTTCGAGTCCCCGGCCCGCACTCACACCCGTGTGCCTCCCGCGCTCTGAGCGTTGGGCTCCTCATCCGGAAGGGGGGATGGGACGGAAGGGACCACCGGGAGCTGATGCTTATCAAGCACTTGGAACGGGGCCCGGCACCCAGTAAGTGCTGTCTTAGTGCTTCATAAATAGACTCCCGAGGCGAGCGCAGGCGGGGGGCTCGCCGGGTCTGGGGGCCCCTCTGCTGGCTAAGCCCATGGAGACCGACCCCCTCCAGAGGGCGACCCTCTGTGTCTGCCATCGGGAGCCAAAGGGTGTCTGGAAGCCTGTGCTTCCTTCTCCTCAGCTGGGCTGTCTGCACCGCTCAGCCTTGCCCGGGACCCTCGGCTTTCATGGGGCTTTAACGGGACCCCCTTGGAAGCAGCCCCAACATCCATCAGTGGGCACATGCGTCAACAAACGTGACAAAGCCGTACCGCGGAATATCAGTCAATCATGGAAGGGAGCGACGTTCTGATATATAACACGGATGAACCTCAAGAAAATTACGAAAAAGAAATCACGCGTGAACACCGTTAAGAAAAAAGAAACAGTGTGAGAGGAGCAGTGACCGCAGGGATGTGGAAAGTCCAGGTCAGGGCCATCCACGGTGACCGGGAGCAGCCGTGGCTGAGGCTGGGGAGCACAGTGGGGAGAGCTGCCACGGGGTGTGGGGCTCTACCGGGAGGGATGGAATGTTCTGGAACCAGACAGTGGTGAAGGTCGCACATCAAGAATGTACCAAACTGTCCACTTTGAAGTGGTTCATCTCATGTCATGTGGATTTCACCTCATCCCATTGTGTTTTTTCTTTTTATCTTATCAAAAGCCTCACCCTGTCCTGCCGAGGGCAGCCCCCCAGAGCCCTGGTCTGATCTGGCCACACCTTCTGCCTCGTCCCTCACCGGATGCCCCCACCTGCCAGGCCGGCCTGCTTCCTCCTGCTGCCCCAGCTCTGCACCTCCTCCTGGCCTCTGCCCTAAAGGCCCCTCCATCCAGAGAAAGCCACCCTCCCCGTGTCGGCCCGCAGGTCAGGGGCCACCGCCAGCCCCCAGCTTTGTCGGGAGCGACTCCCACCACGTGGTCCCGCCTTCGCGACCCCAGCATGACACAGACAGCAGCAACCCTCCAAACCAGCCCCTACAACTCCCCAGGTTCCGGGCTGGAAGCTGGATCCTCTTTCAAGCTTTGCAAAACCTCCTGAAGAAGCAGCCTCTGCCAAGGTCCTCCCTGTGGAGACACAGAATGAGGTTCCAAGAAGCAACTGTCGGAGCCTGAGGTCCCAGTCCCTTTGTGATGCACTGGGAGGCCCCAGGCTTGTCCCTTCCAACGGCACACCAGCCCTGGGGCCAGGGCCTCCCTTGCTCATCGTACACCCCATCCTCCGCCAACCCCGAGTCGGGGCTCTACCCACAGCAGGTGCTCCAAGCCCCAGGCTGAACTGAGAAGAGACTTCCTGAGATCACGTGAAGCCACTGTTTGAATGACCCATGGCCGTGTCTGTATTCAGCGGATGGATGACAGTGGGGACAGAATTTATGTGGCCTTCGGGTGTCTTCTGGCTTCTCCAAGGGTCCTCCTGGGAACTGCGGGGGATACACTGAGTTCTGCAGAGGGGGTGGCTTTAGGCGAGGTGACACTCAGCCAGTCCCGTGAGCTCGGGCTTCTGAACTGCTCCTGAGCGGCGTTTGGGAGCTGTGGAGACCCCAAGTGCTGCTGGCTTCAGTCGTGGGCTTGTCCAGCGTCTCTGAGGAGGCCCCAGAGTCTCTAGTACGGCCCTCCTGTGTGATAAGACCCAGGAATCGGGGAGACCGGGCCTGTCCCAGCGGGCTGGGCCTCACCCTGCAAAGCCTATTTTAAACCTGGGCCAACCCCAGGGCAGGAGCACTGGCCCCGGCCTCGCCGGGAGCTGCCTCCTCCACTGCCCTCCCCCCCCCCCCCCACCGCCGAAAAGGGAAACCATGTCCCATAATTACAAGCATGGCGTGGCGTGATTATCCCCGTACCCTATCATTATGGCTGTGACAGAGGCGTGCCACCTCCCCACGCCAGTCCACTTGTCCGGCTCTGCTTTTGATGTAAACGTCTTCCCGACGCAGGCAGGGTGCTCCTGACTGCCGGGGCTCCCGCAAAATGGGCTGGGGGTGCCCTCGGGGCCCCTCCTCCCGAAGCACTGTCTGCCGGCTCCGACCCCGCGAGAGCCCCCCTTCTCCCCAGCCCTGCCATCCTCCTGGCACAGCACCGTTTACCAACCTCACAGCCGAAGCCAATCTTTGCAGAAATGAGCGAGTTCAGCTATTTACTAAAATATCTTTTTCAACTGGATTGGATCAAACATTGTTTTAAACAGTCTGGAGCTCCGGCCGGCTTTCCTGCATATGCTGGAGCCGGCCGAAGGGTTTCACATCAGAGCACAACTTAACCGGAGCCAAGGGGATGAAAAGAAGAAAAATAGCTTTAGCTGGAATGAATCAACATCTATTAATGGCTGTTTAACATATTTCTGCTAATAATAAGGCATTAAATAATGTGCATTTGAACGTTGGCTAAATATACAATAGGCCAGCCCTTCCCCCCCCCAGAAAGGTAAACAATGATGGCTAAAAATAGCTCTGGTACCTATTTACATTTTTCCCCCCTGAGCTTTTTTGGTTTATAGTTCATGGTTCCAGGGGTTAGAACTCTAACATTTTCTCTGTGTATTTATACAACTGGGCTGGTGGTATGTACCACATTGGCCATCAGACTCTTCCAAGAAAAATGAGTCTTTATCTCCGCTCCTGCACGGTGGTGGTTTGGGCCAGAGGCAAAAGCTCTGTGAAGTCCGTGTGGCCCCAGCCAGGGCCCCGCACTGTCCTTGACTGCCATCCACCCTCCTCTGCCCCCTGGAGACAGGCACCTGGGGTACCCAGCCTGCACCTTTTAGAGATTTCTGGAAGCTCCTCCCAGGATGAGCCTTCAAATCCCTTCAAATCCCACCCGGGGCCTCGGCTCCCAGCTCAGTGCAGACCGAGAACAAGATAAATACTAAAGACCAGGGCAGGTGACCCTCCCTCCCACGCTGGGAGGAGGAAGATTTGACTCTCCTCTCTGTGCATAAGGCTTTGGGTAGGGGGAGCGGGGAAGAATGTTGGGCGGGACACGTTTCCTTTCGGTTTTGCGGCTACTACCAGTGAGCGTTTCCACCCAGGGCAAGTCTGTGGGGTTCAGGGAGGGCAGGTCGTCCTCAAGGATGCATAGATTCCTTGCCTATGAACGAAGTTGGGCCCCTGGGAGTGCTGGGTCTCTCTCCACCTGAGGCCAGCCACAGCCGGTGGCTTGTGGGCTGTTGCGTGGCAGGTGGTCTGCAGTCCCGGACCAGGCAGGAGCCTGGCTCCTCCCCGGGGTGCAAAGTGCGCGACGACCTTCCAAAAGGCCAGGCTGCCCCCATCCTGCCACCACCCATGCCGTGGTCAGGGAGCGGCTTTCGCCGTTGGTCTAGGCCAGCTCTGCCCCAGAGTTTACTGTGTTTATCCCGGGGTGTCAGGGGTGTGGGCTCGTGGCCGCAGGAGGCGCCGAGGCTGCGACTCTCCCAGCTCACCACGGGGCCGCATCCCTGCTGTCTGGGAGGGCGCTGAATCGTGCAGACCTTGCTTTCTAAACACACGCAGGGCTGCAGAGCGACACCTGCCCTCCCCACCTCCCCAGCCCTCAGCCGGCCTGGGGGGGGGTGTCAGAGCCCCCGCCCCTGCCAAGTTCTCTTTGCCCTGCTTAACTACAGTCCTCAAACCGCGGTAGCCCCTACTGGGGAAGGCTCACACTTTACCCAGATACCCAAATTCGCACAGGCTGGGGGTTCAAGCTCAGACCAGGCACTTGCCCTGCAACCTCCGTATCTCCTTCCCATCCCTGGGCTTGACTCCTCCTCTCGGGACAAACGGCCACAGTGATGAATTAGGGTCCCGCCGCCGGGGGGGAGGGGGCCCAGTACCCCCCACTGAGGCTGAACCCGGCCACCCACGCATCCGCGCAGGCGGTGCCCTTTCTCTCGGGGCTGGGTCTCTGCCCCCCCACCCCCGCCAGCACCCCTTCCCTGGGGCCCTCGCTGGGGGCGCCGCGCATGGCGCCCTGGAGCCCCACTGGCCGCCCCCGACTGATACGACGGTCCGGGCGGGTGGAGACGCGGCCGGTGGAGCAGGAGGCCGGGGGCGGGCCGGGCCCGCGGGCCGAGCGCCGAGGCTCTTCTCCAGCGTCCCGCGCCCGCGCGCGCGGTGTCCGGGTGGCGGCCGGGGCGTCGCGCTGCGCGCGGGGCGGGGCGAGGGCGGCGTCCGCAGGTAGCCCCGGGGGCGGGGAGGGCGGCGGGACCCCCAGCCCAAAAAGCCCAGGGGGAGGAGCGGCGCGGCGGCCGTGCGCGAGGGCGGCCAAGTTGGGCTCCGCGCGCGCGGCTTCGTGTCCTGCGTCTCGGAGGAGGAGGGGGACGGTCCCCTCCCAAGCTGGGCTCGACCCCCCGGTCCTCAGAGCCGCCGAAGACCTCAGGGGGTGACTCTGTCGCCCCCTCTCCTGGACGCCGCGCGTCCGGGCGCCCCGGAACCGGGCAGCTCAGCCGCGCCATGCTGGAGGGCGACATCGACCTCGAGGGGCTGTCCCCCAAGGAAGCCTCCGCAGCCCGTGAGTAACCGGGGGCAGCGGCGGGGGGCGGGGCAAGGGACCCTGAGCGCGGCGGCATTGGCCTCGTCGGGACGCCCGGGGACAGCCGCTTCCCCGGGACTGAGCGGCGCACGAGGGGCAGGAGGAGACGGGGACCCCGGTGTCCGGTGGCGGGGCCGGCCCCATGTTGCTCCCTGGTGAGGGGCGGGGGAGGGGGCCTCGGTCGGCGGCAGCAGGTCCCTGGGGTCAGCCGCGGACAAACGGACGGCAGACAGACCCCCGGGGCCTGGCCGGGCTGGGGGCAGGCATCTGCCAGGCCGGCCGCGCGTCCCCAGTCCCGGGAGAGCATCTCCCAGCCGTGCGGCGTCCGCGCCCCGGCGGATGGAAGCTTTTCGGATGTTTTTACAGGCGCTATTAATACACATAATATTTCCGTGCTATTTTGGAGATTTATTTGCGATATAAAGTAACTCCTATGACTTGAAGTCATCATGGAAACTGCGGGGGGACTGCGGGGGGGACCCTGGCGGGGGAGACAAATGAGGGCTGACCGGAGTTGGGAGGGGGAGTCCCTGACTTCCTGGGCCCCTCCCTGCGCATAAATCACGACCCTGGATATTTTTATACCAATAATTTTAAAATAAATGACCCAAGTACTGTTTCCTGGATGATTTTCCCTCCCAGTTCAGAGGTTATTGAATAAAGCCCGGAGCCAGTGGGACGGTGGCCGGTGGCCGCGGCTACGCCGCTGAGCCCCTCCCTCGGGGAGCGCCCTGGGTGGGAGCGTGTGCCCTGCAATCAGAACGCCCCTCGCCCCTCGGAACTGGGAGCTGCTGACTGTAGCATGGGAAGCTCCCCTTCTTACTCCTTGTCCCGACCTCTCCTCCCCCAGCCCCGCCCGGCAGCCCCTTTTTCTTTTTCTCTCTGGATTCCCATGGAGAAACTTACTGTGACGTCTGCTCCTGAAACAGCCCAGTTTGACTTCTCTCGAGAAGTGACACTGCGTACGCCTCAAATTAAGGGTTCAGGAGGAAGAGAGAGGGGCCCTGCCGGCCGGAGCGGGGTGCAGGAAGGGGTTGGGGGTTCCTGGCCAGGCTGCCCTGCCGTCTCCGGTGGCCTCCTCGAGCTCCCGGGGGGACTTGATCCGTTCTGTGGGCAGCCGGTTACGGGAGCCCCGGACTCCTCTCACTGAGCTCTCACCTCCACCTGGGCACAGAATTCAGCACTGCACACACACTTACTCCTTCATCCAACCCTGTGAGGTGGGAGCGGAATCATCCCCATTGTACAGACAGAGAAACTGAGACCGTGCAGTCGGTACATGCTGGTTCCAAGCCGAGAGCCACTCCTGTGAGGCCTTGGCTGTCCCTTACCCCGTCACAGGCAGAATCACCCACAAGCGGGTGCTCACCGAGGGCCTGCACCTTGGTCTCCATAGTGTTTAGGTGGGGGGATGGGCCGTATCTCAGCTGGGAGGTTCGGGGGAGCCCTGATGGGTCAGCTCTGAGGCACAGCGATGGTCAGGTCAACTCTGCAGACTCCTCTCCTGCCCCGGGGCTGGGTGCGGAGGGAGGGTCTCCCTGCTTCCTCGGCTCCGGGCATCAGGGCTCACAGGAGTAAGTAAGACCTTGGGACCGGTGTCCCAACCTCCGTTCCTAGCTTGGCCCCTGCGTGCCTTGTCCCAGCGCAGCAGGCCTGCGAGGAACTGTGACAGACCCTCCCAGCAGCACGCCGCTCTTAAGCTCTTTTGGTCATGAAGACCCAGAGGCTGCTGTTGGCACGTGCAGGCGAACCCCACTTGGTCTGACCCGGAACCTCTTGCAGTGAGTGCCCAACGCGAGCCCCAGCTGTGCGGCCAGTTGCTGTGTGACTAGGGCCGATGTCCTTAACCGCTCTGGGCCTTATCTGTGCATCTGGAGGGTGGTTGTGACGACGCCTGACCCGGTAGCTTTTCCGCCTGGTGTCTCTGCTCCGCACGAGTACTGGTTCATGGTCACCCTCCCGCTCGCCGTCGTCACCCTAACTACAAGCTGCGGTCCATACGACCCAGGTGCAAAGTTGAACCTGGTGTTCTGTGACTTGTCTTGGGACCAGCCTATTGTTGCTTCCCTGGGGCGATCGATGCCCGTGCTGCCTCCTTGAGCAGCTCCCTCATTACTTACCCATGAGCTGTTTATCCATAAGCCCCTCCCACAAGGGCAGGTGGAGTTGGGGGGAGGTGGAGGTGAGCATCCCCTCCCCTGGATCATGCCTGCCCCCCTCACTCCTGGGCATACCTCAGAACCCTGCTGGGATGTCCCGAGAGCCTGACCACACGGATGGCACGCTGGGCACAGAGGGAGGAAGGGAAGACGGAGGGAGGAGGAAGGGAAAGCAGGGGGGAGGGCAGATAGCCAAGATCACGGACCGGTCCCTTGCGTGCGAGGTACGTGAAACCCTGTTATGGTACCTTTGCTGCGTCACTCTCTCCGTGCACTGGACCCACTTACAGATGAGGAAACGGAGGCATGGAGACACTGTTGAAGGTCAAACAGCAGCTATGGGCCAGCGGCAGGGTGTGGATCCCAGGCGGCCAGGAGGGGAGGCCGAGTTGTCTCCTGCAGCTTGCGCTCGCCTGCTCACCCAACAGTTGCAAAGCGCCTCCCAGGTGCCCGGCCCGCGTCCTGGGGGCTTGGGGACAACAGATGAAGGCAGGGCCCTCGTGACCATGGGGGAGAAATATCCAATGTGTTTGCTGGCAATAAGTTCCACGAGGACAGGGAGAGCAGGGAGGAGCCAAATAAGGGGGCAGCAGAGGGTGGCGGCGGGGGGGTGCGGTGAGTGGGAGGATAAACAGGGTTCCGGGGACGCCCTCATTGATGAACACTTGGGGACACCTACCTACCTGAAGGGGGTGGGGGAAGGGCATTCTGGGAGCAGGAACGGCAGGTGCAAAGGATACCCAGAGCCAGGTTTCCGGTGCTGAGGGCGTGGGTTGGGGGAGGGGGTCGGGCTCTGCGTGTGTCAGATGTGGGGCTGGGGGTCAGAGAAGCCTGAAGAGAGGGGCATGATTTTTGAAACAGGAAAAAACAGGTTTGTTTTTTTTTTCCAGAGTCGCGGGGGAGGAGGTAAGGGAATTGCGTTTGGGTTATTTTGTTTGGTTTTTGTTCTTTTAAACTGATGTTCAATATATACAACATTTCAATCGTCGTGAGGGTATATGGGCACCCGTTACCTTCACGGTGTTGTGCAAGCATCACCAACATTTCTAAAACTTGCCTTTATCATCCCAAACAGAAACTGAGCACCTGTTCCGCAACGGGTCCCGCTTCCCCCAGCCCAGCCGCTGGTCACCTCCATCTCCCTCCCGCCTCGCGCCGTATGTGTCCTTCGGTGTCTGGTATATGACGCTTCACGTGCATTTCAAGGTTGATCCACGTCCTAGCGGGTGTCAGACCCATAATGTTCCCTTGCAGGGAAACACCACAACTTGTGTACCTTGTGTCTGTCACGGACCCTTGAATTATTTGCACGCTTTAGCTGTTTGCGAATGGTGCTGCTGTGAACGTTTGCATGCAAGTTCCAGTTTGTGTCCCCGTTTTCAGTCCTTTTGGATGTCCACCTAGAAGGAGATAAGCTGGATCGTGTCTTTAGCTTTTTGAGGACCCCCGGACTGTTTTCCTGGGGGGCTGTACCATGTCACACTCCCACCAGCCGTGCACAGGGGAGTTCCAGTTTCTCCACATCCTCGCCAGCACTTGTTATCTTGCTTTTTTTTTTTTTAACTGCAGTCATCCTAGTAGGTGTGAGATGCTGTCCCGTTGTTTGATTTGCAGTGACCTCATGACTAACGATGTGTGCATCTGTTCATTGGCTATTTGTATTATAGTCTTCATTCAGTTCCTTTGCCTGTTTTTTTTTTTTAATGGGTTGTTTGTTTTTTCATTGTTGAATTGTAGGAACTCTTTATATATTCTGGATGTTAAACCGTTACAGGTATATGATTTGCAAATATTTTCTTCCATCCTATAGACTGTCTTTACTTTCTCAGTAATGTTCTCTGATGTGCTCACACATAGAAAGAGTTTCTGTTCAGTGCTGTGGTACGACTAATAGAGGAACTATCTTGTACCATTGTAATTTGATGCACAGTTCACTTTGATTTGAACAGACATAGATGATCCTCCTTCTTTGGGCCAGTTACAGCGCCAGGGGCTGGATAACAGGATAGCCAGTACTTGCTTGCACGGAATTTATAGCCCATGTAGGTTTACATTGTGGAAGCTTCCTGATTTTGTCTAAGTAAGCTGTGTGTGAGAAGGATGGTCCATATCAGCAGCCCCGCCCCCCTCACCTCTGAGCCATTGCCTTGGGCGGGGAGAAGGGGTTCAGCTCTCACTTCCCTTAGAGCACATCAGCAATAGATCAAGCTTAATGGATGGATGGGTGGGTGGATGGATAGATGGATGGATGGGTGGGTGGTTGGATGGGTGGATGGGTGGGTGGGTGGGTGGATGGATGGATGGGTGGGTGGTTGGATGGGTGGATGGGTGGGTGGGTGGGTGGATGGATGGATGGATTGGCAGGTAGATGGGTGGGGGGATGGGCGAGTAGATGGGTAGATGGATGGATGGGTGGATGGATAGACAGGTAGACGGGTGTGTTGATGGACGGATGGATGGATGGTTGGTTGGATGGATGGTTGGATGGATGGATGGGTGGGTGGTTGGATGGGTGGATGGGTGGGTGGATGGATAGATGGATGGATGGGTGGGTGGTTGGATGGGTGGATGGGTGGGTGGATGGATAGATGGATGGATGGGTGGGTGGTTGGATGGGTGGATGGGTGGGTGGGTGGGTGGATGGATGGATGGATTGGCAGGTAGATGGGTGGGGGGATGGGCGAGTAGATGGGTAGATGGATGGATGGGTGGATGGATAGACAGGTAGACGGGTGTGTTGATGGACGGATGGATGGATGGTTGGTTGGATGGATGGTTGGATGGATGGATGGGTGGGTGGTTGGATGGGTGGATGGGTGGGTGGATGGATAGATGGATGGATGGGTGGGTGGTTGGATGGGTGGATGGGTGGGTGGATGGATAGATGGATGGATGGGTGGGTGGTTGGATGGATGGATGGGTGGGTGGATGGATAGATGGATGGATGGGTGGGTGGTTGGATGGGTGGATGGGTGGGTGGGTGGGTGGATGGATGGATGGATTGGCAGGTAGATGGGTGGGGGGATGGGCGAGTAGATGGGTAGAAGGATGGATGGGTGGATGGATAGACAGGTAGACGGGTGTGTGGATGGATGGATGGATGGATAGACAGGTAGACGGGTGTGTGGATGGATGGATGGATGGATGGTTACTTGGATGGATGGTTGGATGGATGGATGGGTGGGTGGTTGGATGGGTGGGTGGGTGGGTGGATGGATGGATGGATTGGCAGGTAGATGGGTGGGGGGATGGGCGAGTAGATGGGTAGAAGGATGGATGGGTGGATGGATAGACAGGTAGACGGGTGTGTGGATGGATGGATGGATGGATGGATAGACAGGTAGACGGGTGTGTGGATGGATGGATGGATGGATGGTTACTTGGATGGATGGTTGGATGGATGGATGGGTGGGTGGTTGGATGGGTGGATGGGTGGGTGGTTGGGTGGGTGGGTGGATGGTTGGATGGATGGATGGTGGCTGACAGTTTTTGCTGGCGTGTCCTCTCCCGGGCACTATTTCAAGTCACCTCCTCGCATACTCATTAAATAAGGAGTAGTATGAGTCCCTTTTGAAAGAGGAGGGAACTGAGGCCCAGAGAGAGCATGTAATGTGCCCACACTCACATGGCCAAGAGCTCCCAGTCCGTCGGGTGGATAACCACACCCGGCTGGGCAGTGGTAACCTGGAAACTCAGGCAGAGTGAGGGCAGCCCCTTAAAGACTGGAGCTGGGTCCCAGGCAGCTCAGCGGCTGCCTCCGCAACTCACGGAGAAGAAGGCCTTCCTCCGTGGGGGCTGTGCGGCTGCAGGAGCCCCAGCGGGGGGCCAGGTACGGCTGGAGAGATCTTCACTCTCCAGTCCCTGCCCCGCACCCCTCCTCGGCTGTCCGGGCCTCAGCCTTCAGCCCTGGGAGCGTTGTCAGAGTTGTCGTGCTGCGTGATGAAGTGTTATAAAAGCTTTCCAACCCTCGGAGATCCATTTGACAAGGGTCACGTGGCTGTTAGGTGGATAGATTACTAGTTTCGTGCGTTTAGCCCTAGGAGGGGCCTGCGTGTGCTACGGAGGCTTTGCCTGGGGATTCGGCTTAGCTTTCTTGTCGCTCCCCTCAGGCCTGTCATTCAGCTGGGCGCTGGGTTCACACCCGGAGTCCAAGCCCCCGGGCCCCGCACGCACCCCCTCCACTCCCGCGGGTCAGCAGAGAAAGCCCGTCTCCGGCTGCACCCCCGTTTGCCTCTGGGCGCGGTGTGCAAACATCACCCTCCACACTCAAGACTTAATCCTTTCCCTTTTACACTCGGCCGGAATTATTTCTGCCCACGTACGGCCTCTGGTGTCTAATGACTTCTGATGCTTTTACATGGCACTTCAGTGAAAACGTCTGAACGCCCCGTTGGTGGTGGAAATGGAGCTTTTGACATGAGGGCTCGGGGAGAAGGCGTGATGGGGCTTCATTTTTATTGTATTGTGTTTCCCGGACCGTGAGCAGCAGAGCCGGGGCCGAGCGGGGCGCGGGGGAGAGGCCCGGGCTGCAGACTCCGTCTGAGCGTGGTCTTGGCTCCCGGACCCCCCGCTTTGCCCTCTGTTGGGGCTCCCATCGCTTCGCCGCCAACACACCTGCGAAGGTCGCGAAGCTAGGTGTGGTGCCTCATCCCCACATCGGCCCTTGGCCTGGGCTGGTCCATGCCGGTTCCCACGCACAACTCAGTCCTGCCCGGTGCTCTCCAAGCCCGGGGCCACCGTTGCCTCCACGCTGCCCGGCCTGGTCCATCTCACCCCTCCGGTGGCCTCCTCACCCTCACCCAGCCCCAGCCCCGCTGGTGGGGCCCACCTGCCTCCAGAGTCCCTGTGCACCCCCAACTCTTGACCCGCCACCTCGCTGGCCTTCTCGTGGCGCTCTGGCCCCTTGTCCCTGCAGTCTTGGCACGCGCAGCCTCTCGGCCTGGAGCCCTGTCTCTCTCTTTGTGCTCTGTTTTGCGGAGGACTATGCAGTTCTTTTGTGGAATGTCCCTTAATTGGGATTTTTTTTTTCTTCCTCAGGCTCAGACTGGGGTTGCGTGTTTGGGAGGAAGGCCACGGGGTTCAGTGCGTGCCTTGGCTTCAGGGCACATGCTGTCCACGTGCCCTGTGCCCGTGACCTTGACCTCGCTGGCCTGGATGAGACAGGGGTTGTCAGGCTTCTCCGTCAAACAGTTCCTGGCTTCTCCTTTAACACCGGCGTCTGGAGCGCTGGGACTTCCTAATGGGCCCCGGGGGGGTTTAGATCAGAACCCTTCGCTTACGAATCCATCCTGGTTGGGTTTCCTGAATTGGATCCTCCGTGGGCTCCTTTTTAACTGGAGCTCCAACACCAGCATTCCCGGCCCTGCCAACACCACCAACAGCTCGCCGTGGCTGTAAATTCAACAATCTATGACTAAGAATACAAACAATTTAAGCTCTCGCTTGGCCAAACCTCCAGGAGTGGTTAGAAGCAGAGCAATAAATTGAGTCTTGACCTCGACTGACCACCTCATTTACACACACAGACTCCCTAGCCTCCGTGTCAAAGGGGAAATCGTTAAGTAATTATGTCATTGAATTTAATAAGTAGGCACTGGAACAGGTGATTTTCTGCCCTCGAAGAGCTACTAAGTGTCCCAGATCCCCTCCAGAGACTCCTGAACGAGAGCGCCAGGGCCAACACCCTCACTTTCCTGGTAACGGAAGGAAACCGCGGCTCCGAGCGGCTGAGCGATATTCCTAAGGTCACACAGCACGTTGTGGCAGAGGAGGGACCAGAGCTCACCTGCCTTTACTCCAAGTGCTCCTCTCTCCCTTCCTCCCAAATATAAGGAGGAAGTTAGCACGTAAGGGCGGTGAGCCTTGGAGGCCCCTGCAGCAGAGCCCGCGGGGGACCAAACTTGAAGACTGGCCGAGCGTCGCCTGCATTTCATGCCGCCTGGGAAGAGACCGTCTCTCCAGCAGAATGTCCAGTGAAACCTCTGCCGGGGTTCACTGGGCAGCTAATGCGGAAACACTCGCAGCTCCCTGAAGCCTGGGGCCCTGGGGAGTAGCAGTGCCCTCGTGCTGGCGGGCAGGAGATGAGGCCTGAGACCTGAACCAGGAACGTGGGTTCACACCCCTCACGTAGGCTCCCCCGGGACTCAGCTCCCCGGAGTGGGGGGACCCAGGGGCAGGGCTTAGTTGTTCGATCCTATCCCCAGTCCTTTCTTGGATGGAGAGGCTGGAGGTGTGGTTGAATCGGCAAGACCGCTGGGCCCACGTGGAGAACGTGGAAAGTCTCACATGGAAAGTCTCAAAGCACGCCGGGGCCGGCTCACATGTCATACTTAATTCACTTTTTATTGTTAAAAAATACCATGCTTTGTCCTCCCATCCCCCAAGAAGAGATTACAGTCAGTTTATACGTGTGGATAAGATATAAGAAAATAGCATAGATTAACACCATGACAAAAAAAAGAAGAAGCCAAGAATGGAGCCCAGAGAAAGCCCTGGGTCCAGCAGGCAGAGAACCCAGACCAGCTGGTCAGACAGACCACAGGACCGTGAACCGAAAACTGACCGGTGGCTCAGGAGGGGCTCTCCCCAGCCACCCCCAGACAGCAGCCCGGGGCCTTTGCACATGCAGTGCCCTGCGCGGGAGCGTGCTCCCTCTGCGTGCTTCTCATCTTCTTGTCTTGAATGTCCTCCAACGGAGAGACCGTCCTCATCCGCCGCGCCCCCTGGGAGTGCCCACTCCCCACACGCCCTTTGTTCCCTGTCCTCTGCAGCTGTTGGACTCCCTACTTCAGCGCTTTAAATGGAGTGTCGTTGACATACAGTAAGGGGCCCAGGCTCAAGGGCACGCTTCCTTCCGTTTTAACACAATCTCATCCATCTGTGTCACCTACACCGCGTGAAGATATGGGATATATTCTCGTCACCCCCAGAGAGCGGCGGGGTGCCCAATCCCTCTCCACCCTCCACCCCGTCCCCGTGGAATAATGCTAGCGTCTTATCATGGAAACATACGGTGTCAGCTCTTCCTGAGTCCGGCTTCTGGCGCCCCGCACAATGTTCGGTGCCTAGGAAAGGGGTGGGGTGTGGCCGCATTTACCCCATTGTGTGGCTGCACCTGGTCTGTGCATCCCTCCTCCTGGAAAGACTGCTTGTTTCCAGTTTGGGGCCGTCGTGAAGGAAGCTGCAAGAAACAAAGCTTTTTGTGGATGTCTGGAGTCCTGGGTCATAGGATGGACGTGTGTTTGTTTAGGAAACGGCCACGCGGTTGGCCGAAGCGCTCCCACACTTCCCGCCTGCCCCCAGCAGTGTCTGAGAATCGCCGTGGGGCCTTCTCTCGTGGGGGCGCGGTCTGTGCTTCATCCCGGATGGGAAAGGTGGGCGAGGATCGCATCTTCTGTGCGTCCCAAAGCCTTAGCGCCCGGCACAGGCACGGAGGAGGTGCTGGGAAACGTGTGACTTTTTCTGAGGCTACTTGGCAGGGACCCACGGGTCTCGCTGAGCATCAGGTGGCCGGAGTCCCTGCCCTCCTGTGACAGCAGAGACGGTGGTGCCTGAAGGTGCCGAGTCCGCTCAGAGACAGCCGGGACACAGCCAGCAGTCTGGTAACAGGGCCAAGGGTTTCGTCGAGGGCGGGGCAGGGACCCCCACGTGCCCCCATACAGGATGGCCTGCACTGTCGCTTTCTGGAAAGGTTCTGAGTCGGCTGTCACCGGACACTTGCCTCTGCCATAATCAGGTCCCGGGAAGGCTCTTACGGAGAACCCCCCGGTGGAATCTTCGCAGGAAAACCTGTAAATGGGGCTCTGGGAACTGAGTCTTTGGGTGGGGAGGTTAAAGTGGGCTGCAGCCACGGAAGTGCGCCCGAGGGGAAGCCATCAACCCGTAGGTCCTCCGCCTGCCTGTAATTGTCTGCAAGTCTCATGGGCATTTGGACTCCTCTGAGGGGAAGGACATGAGCTGTGTTGCCCGCTTGAAGGGGGCAGCTCATCCGTGTGTTCTCAAGAGAGAAGCCTGCTTCCCGTTAATCCAAACCCGTTTTATTTATTTATTTATATATTTATTTATTTTAGAGATTTTATTTGTCTGAGAGCAGAGAGAGCCGGCGCACAAGTGGGGGAGGGTCCGAGGGAGAAGCAGGCTCCCCCCTGAGCAGGGAGCCCGACGTGGGGCTCGATCCCGGGACCCTGGGACCGTGACCTGAGCCCAAGGCAGACGTTTCACCGACGGAGCCACCCAGGTGCCCCAACCCGAAAACGTATTAAAAGAAGGAGCCCAGGAAGCGGATGATAAGGCCCTCGTGCGCGAGCCGTCAGGAAGGGCCGGGTGAAACCACGGCTCAGCGATCTTGCACACCCGCCAGAGGGGCCGAACTGCGAAGTGCAGAGAACACCGAGCTGGGGCAAGAGCAAAGCACGTGGGACGCCCCCGGCCGCTCCTGGGAGTGTGAGCTTCTCCTCGGAGCATCGAAGGGTGGTGTTGGCGATCGCCGAGCAGGCATGCCCTTGGGGGCCCAGCAGATCCCCTCCGCGGAAGGCAGCCCCTGGTTCATCCAAAGCGGTGACGGGGCGTTTCCCAGTCATTCCAGCCCCGATGACCGCCAGCACCGGGCCGGGTCCCCAGACACGGCGCGTGGCCACCGTGGAGCTGTGCACGCCGTGGCGGGCGTCGCCTGCAACCCACCCCCAGGGTCAGGGAAGAACCACGAAGACGGCGGCAGGCAGGGAAGGCGGGCCACGGAGGGGGGCGCGCTGTGCGGTCCTGCGCACCCAACAGACAAAAGTGCGCCTCGGGGATCCGTGGAGACAGGGATCCGGAGAGTGGTTGTTGCCCTTTGGGGTGCAGAAGAGGGTGGGGTCTGGCCGCAAGCGTATTCAGTTAGCGGAAACTAATGGAGCTGCTCACGTATCCCGTTGTGTGCGTGGAGGGGGGACACGTCCATAAATGTATTTGTGAAGCCAGGAGGGGACAGAGCCAGAGCCCAGCCCTGCTTGAAGCCACCTGAGCGGCCCCAGGGGAAAGCACTTCTGCTGACCACCGCTCCTGCCGGGGAATGACGACGTGGCTTCGTCTGCGCCCAGCCCCAGGCTCCCTGCTGAGCGCGGTCCGCTGCCAGTCCCCGCCCGAGGGCGAGGGGCCACTGCCAGGGCGTCTCCGGGACGGCTTCTCCCACGGCGGTCTGTGGAAGGACCGTGGTCCGAGAACTCCGGCTTCCCGTGCACAACACCCGGGCTTGTTCCTGGCCACGCTCCTGGCCACGCCACTCGCTGGCCAACGAGTGGAGCGTCCGGGAACCGAAGCGTGAACGAGCGGGAGGTCAGGGTTCGGGAAAGACAACTTCCAAGGATGAGTTCTCGCGCTGTGTGACAAGCATGTGCGTTCTCTTGTGCCGTGGAACAAAACAAACAAACAAACAAACAAACAAAAAAAACCTAGTTGCTTAAAAAAACACACACACACACACAAATCTAGTAAGTCAGCCACGATGGCGGCCCTGCGCGCCCGCTGCGGGGAGGCCTCAGCTCCTCACCCCGTGGTCCTCTCCGCCGAGTGGACCAGCTTCCCCCAAAAGCAGGTGGTCTGGGGGAGGGTGAGGAAGACTCAGGAAAGCCTTTGACGACCAAGCTTCCGTCGTCACGCACGGTCGTGTCCCTCTGCTCCAGCTGACAGAGGCAAGGACTGAGTCTGGTCCCCGTAAGGGAGGAGGAGGACAAGGTCCTTTCTGAAGAGCGGAGTCTCAGAGAAGCGGGGAGCATGTTCTAAAGTCACCACAGCAGAGCTCCGGGGACAGCAGTGTCCTGGGGCCTTCATTTAACTTAAAGCCCATGACCAATTGTGGAGTAGAACCCGTTGTCCCTGGGCCCCACCTGGCCTGGGGGTCCCTAAGCTCCCTGGGGCGTCGGCCGCCACGTCCCCACTCGGCGCATGACGCTCACTGTCCTCTGCGCATCGCACTCTCCAAACCCAGGCCTGTGGCCGACACCGAGGTGCCGCCCGCTCTCTCACAAGTTGTCGTGGTATCGCTTCTCGAGGCGATCAGACGTTCATCGACGCGCCTTCGGTGATCCAAGGGCTCGGGCGGCCGGCTCTGATGGAGGGCCTGCTCGCACTCCCTGAGGTTTTGACAACGCAGCAAGGTGGTGGAAGGGTCGGCCGCGGTCACCGACGCGGGCCCGCTGCGTGACTGTCGGGGTGGCTCTGTAAACGTCGGCTCGCGAGAGACAGGACGGAGGAGAGAAGCCTCTGTACGGTTACCTGCTGCTGCACGCAGACCAGCCCAGAACTCGCTGGCTCTGGGCTACGGCCCTCGTGATTGCCCACTGTGGGGCAGGGGCTGACCTGGACCGGCTTTGGCTCATCCCAGTGGGGCTTGCTCACCCGTCTGTGGCCCCCTGGCAGCTCAGCTGGGGGTAGCTGGTGGAGGGCGGCCCTACCGGATTGAAGCAAGCGGGCCGTGGGCTGCGGCGACAGCAGTGGGGTGCCTCTTGTCCTCCAGGAGGCTGGCCCAGGCTTGTTCCCAGGCTAGCGAGGTCCTCAGTGAAGAGCCGAACCGTGCAAGGCTCAGGGGGCCCGTTGCTCGGCAGCATCCCGTTCACCAAATCAGGTCTCAGGCCAGTCTGGACTCAAGGCATCAAAGTACCTTCCACCTGTCGGTGGGAATCCAAGTCCATACAGGCAGGGGCAGCAGAATCGTGGCTTTTCCGGGGTCCACGACATGTATGATCTTCTTGACTTGAGAGTAAAATATATATTTGATAGCACTCAGCATCTCTGTCCACTCAAACATCTTTAAAAAAAAAAAAAAAGGAAACCTTTGTAACAAGATTAAAAATATCTGTTTGGAGCCAAGAGCCAACCAACACCACCATGTTGAGGGCCTTGAAAGTGTCTCACTAAATTTGGGGACCAGTCAAGGATGCCATGATCAGCTCACCAATGCACCAACAAGAAAACTGGCTGAGACCAAAATAGATCATTTACCACCCCCAAAGGCTATCTAGAACAGACAGCTGTGTTAGCACCATGAGATGTTTGTTGGCCCCTCAAGTCAACACTCTGGTGGCTGAGCCTGTGGTAGATAAGCTCTTCCACAAACAGGTCTTGACTCTCACACATCCCGGCCACCTGCACCTCAGGGCAACGTGTGATCATTCATTCCCCACACATTTGTTGTGAACCTGCGGTGTGCAGGGTGCTCTTGTGTGAAAAGCCTTCCTGTCTGTAGCCCTCCCCAGGCTTCAAGGAACTTACTACACACTAGAAGGGCAGTGGCCAGCTAGACTCTCTCACCTTCTCCCTCCAGAGTTTACACAGGGTTTACACAGGGTGGGGGCTTAACAGGTAGTTGGTGCGTCGATGGATGGATGCTTGGATGAGTAGATGGTTGAGTGGTTGGATGGATGGTTGGGTAGATGGATGGATGGATGGATAATGGAGGACGGACAGATGGATAGATGGATGGATGGATATTTGGATGGATGTTTGGATGCATGATGGATAATGGGGGGTGGATGGATGGATAGATGGGTGGATGGATGAATCATAGATGATGGATGGCAGGTGATGGAGCGAATGGAACAGACATTTACACTTGATTCAGTCACTCCAATTCCAGAAATGTATCCTAAGCACAGGTGATTCAGTCACTCCAATTCCAGAAATGTATCCTAAGCACAGGTGATTCAGTCACTCCAATTCCAGAAATGTATCCTAAGCACAGGTGACCACGGGAGAGATGGGGAGCAAAGTCAGCAGCTGGGCTCTGTGCATTCGGGAACCTGCTGTGTGCTAGGCTTTGGGCACGGGGAGGAAGTTAGCTGCAGGGAGAGCTGAGCTGGCTCAGGGACAAGAGGACATGGATAAGGACCACAGCTTGTCTCCGTGTACGCACCCAAAATGCCGAGCGTAAGTCATCTCAAGAGGATTCTCCTCCCATAAACGTCATCTTTGGTTTCCTCACTGGTGGTAGTGCCTGCCCAGACTCCCTGCAGCTGTCCCCACTAACGTGTGTTGGGAGTTTTCACGGGCCTTCCGTGGCCGAGGTTTCAAGGGGCCTTGGGTACCCACCAGGGGAGGGGAAGGCGTTCTGGGCCAGGGGCCGTGAACTCAGGGCAGGACAGATGTGGGGTCTGCTGGTGCTTTATGCCCCGGCCTGGGTGCAAACTGTTTAACAGACAGAAAAACGGAAGTGGGGTTGCCCCTCGGTCTACAACCACTTCCCATTCAGAAAATGGTTTGCTGATAATTAAAAGAGAAACAGTGCTTTTTCAGTAGCCCCTTCCCGAGAGTGTCATTAAAAACTAAGAAAATGCTCTCCGGGACGGGACAGATGCGTGTAAAGTCGGCTGCAGGTGCTGCGGACGGAGAGGCTCTTTAAAGACGCGGACCGGCCCTCCTCTCACTCACGGGAACTTTCCATTGTGAAGTCTCTGGAGCTGGTCGCCTCATTTGATTGGTCAACGCACTTGTGAATCGTGCACAAAATGAGAAGGGAGGGGAAGCCGTGGCTTTATTTATAGAAACCTTATGTTTGCTATTCCTCAAAAAAATAAACACAGCCCACCTCACACTAAAAATATGCATCTGAAGATCAACAATGAGGCCATGTTTGGCCGACTCCATAGAGAAGTGGAGATTTCAAGCCATAGGAATTTCTCACAGACGTTCTTAGAATAATCCCGGACACTGTGCCAACGAGCATTTTTTTCATTAACATTTTAAGCAAATGGCCCCTCCTCCCTGACTCTCAAACTGGTACAGAAAAGCGTCATGCTCTGATGTATTCGTACAAGCTGTGTGACCTTTGCCAAGTTGCTTAACCTCTCTGAACTGCAGTTTCTTTGTAGAATGAGCATCTACTTTCAGGGATGCCGCGAGGGGCAAACAAGGTAACGAATGCATGATGAGGTTCCGGATACAAAACAGATGCTCGGGACCTGGTGGCCATAATTATAATGTACCCAGAGCGAGAATTTTTCTGTCACTGATTCCAATTCCACAAGTCAAGGGCAGCTCACAGACGTGCTGGTACAAGTCCGCCTCCCTTGGGACCGCAGGGTTCAGCCTCTCCCAGCAGCACTGGAGGATGATGGGCCAGGAGGAGAAGAAGTCAGGGCAGTCACACAAAGGACAGTCCTGTTGCTTCCTGCCTGGTCCTGCCGCGTGGACGCGACCCCCGGCCCCACCCCTTCCCAGCTGTGGGACCTTCGCTCCTCTGTAGACGGGGAAGTAGCGGCACCCTCGTTAGTAGGGTTCAGCGACAAGCGACGAGCTGCGTGCACAAGCGTCCGGGGTACTCACACACAATCAGTCCTAGCCGGAATAATTATCCACAGTATCGCATTTTATAAGCTCTCCCTCTCTCTTTCCACGTAACTGTGTTCCAGACCATGTCTGTTTTGTTTACCAACAGTTGCTGCCAACTTGCTCCCACCCTAGAAAGGGCCTTCAGCTCTTTTAATTGTGGAAAAAACCACATCGTGTGGAATCTGCCGTCTTGACCATTGTCAGGTGTGTGGTAGCAGCGACCGTGGACATATTATCCCGCTCCACGTTTCTAGAACGTTTCCTCTCGCAGAATGGAAGCTCTGCACCCACTGAACAGAAATACCTCCCCCCCACCCCCAGCCCAGCCCTTGGAACCACCATTCCGTTTTTTCGTTCCTAACGGTTTGCCGACGTTAGGTACTGCCTGTAAGTGGAATCTTGCGGGATGAGTCTTTTTGTGTCTGGTTCATTTCACTGAGCATCACGCCCTCAGGGCTCGCCCGCGTGGTAGCAGGTGTCAGATCGTCCTTCGTTTTTGAGGCTGAATAACATTCCGTCATGGGGATAGACCTCGTCTCCTCTATCCACTCATCCGCCAGTGGACACCGGGACTGCGTCCACTGCTTGGCTACTGGGAATAAGGCTGCAGTGAGCATGGGTGTGCGCATCTGTCTTTGGGATCCTGCTTTCGGTTCTTCTGGGGTTGTAACCGTAAGTGGGATCGCTGGGTCATAGGGTAAGTCTATGTTTCATTTTTTGAGGAACAGCTGCACTGTGCTTGCCAGCGGCCACACCATTCTGGGTCCCCACCAGCCATGCACAAGGGCTCCGGGCTCCTTCCTCACCGATGCTCGATATTTTCTGGCATCTTGGCGGTATCTGTCCTGTCCGGCATGGGGTCATATCTGGCTGTGCATCCATATAATGCATATGCATGATGGCCTCCGTAGCTCGTTTGGAGAAATGTCTCATCAGGCCCTTTGCCTGTTTTATGAATCAGACTTTTTGAGTTTTTGTTGTTGACTTCTAGGAGTTCTTTATATAACCTGGATACTAATCCTTTGCCAGATACTTGGGTTGCGCAATAGTCCCTGCCCGCCCCCCACCCCCCGCCATTGTGTCACTTGCCATTTGCCATTTGCCATTGCTCTTGCGGCCTGTGCTTTTGGTGTCCCGTCCTGGAAACCATTGCGAAGTCGGTGTCATGAAGCTTTGCCGTGTGTTTTCTTCCAGGTCGTTTATAGTTTCAAGTCTTTTATGTTCAAGTCTTTGATCATTTTGAATTCATTTTTGGATACAGTGGTAGAGGAAGAGTCTGGGTTTACTCTTTGTATCCAGATGTCCAGTTTTCCTGGTTTGTTTGTTGGAAACACTGTCCTTTCCCTACTGACAGGTCTCAGCTCTGCTGCTGAAGTTCGTCCAATCGCCTACATGAGGGTCATTTCTGGGCTCTTTGTTCTGTCTCTGTGGCCCGTGTGTCTGTCTTGATGCCATTACCACACTGCGAGCTGTTAGCTTCTTCTGAAAGGTGTGGCATTTGTCCTTGTGTTTGGCAACATGTGCCTTGAGCTGTTCCCACTTGCTCTCCAACCTTGTGCGAAGCAAGTGTCCTTTAGATTTGGTGGCTGGTGATGGCCATAGAGACCTTATGAAGGGAGACAGTGCCAGTCCCAAGTGCTGTCCTAAGCACTGTCTGGGTCACTGTTCATCCTGGAACCTGTCCCAGCCAACCTCCCCCAACCCCTTTGGGAGCAGACGCTGCCTCTAGGAAGCCCACGGGGATGCCGCGCTTGGTGTCCATGTGCCACGCCACACATCTCACTGGGGGGACATCGAGGAACTGAAGGATGAATGTGGCCCAGCCAGCATCCACAGTGAGATGAAGTCATGATCCAGGGGAGATTAGTTGTGGGCACAGGCACCCAGACAGTCCCCTCGGGGCTGGAAGCCACGGGTGTGCCCCACGCATGTCCCCACCTGTCTGGAAATGACATGACTTTGCAGGTTTTATTAGTTACTTCTCTTAACACCCAGCAGAATTCATGCCAACCGGAGACCAAAGGACAGATGGCACGGTGGGGCGGTTTCCCTGCATCACTGAGTGGAAGTCGTGACAAGCGGGAGCTCACCCATCAGGGGGTCAGGGTGTGCTGCAGCCCTTGGGGCAGGGACCTCGTCCGAGCCAACTCTGAGCAGCCTGGGACATGGCAATGAGGCCCAGCAGCCCTTTCTCAGGACGGGCTAACATCTCTGCCGGAAGCTTCACCAGAAATTCCTTGCATCTGCCCGCAGAGCTGCAGGAGGCACACGGGGGACACGTGGGGAAGTGGCAGCATCCGAGGTGGGGACAGGCAAGGACCGGCAGTCATCAGCCTCCTCGGTGTGAGATGGGGCCGGAGAGAGGCCTTGTCGGGGACTTGCTCAGGAAGCTGGTGCAGGCACGCAAACCCCATAAACCCCATCCCAGAGGACAGTCCTGCTGGCTCGTGGACTGTCTGGAAGATCCCAGAAGAATGGCCACAGCTCGTGCGGGCAGGGCAGGCTCCCCCTGAGGCCTCTCTCCTCGTGTGCGGATGGCCGCGCTCCCCCTGCATCCTCATGGGGTTGTCCCTCCATGTGTGTCCTTGTCCTGATCCCCTCTTCTCGTAAGGATCCCAGTCCCATGGGATCATGGCCACCCCAGTGACCCTGTTATACCTAGTTTGTCTCTGCAAAGTCCTTACCTCTAAACATCCACCTTCTGTAGTGCTGGGGTCCGGACTCCACCATAGACGATTGGGGAACACAGCTTGGTGTCCATAGCCATAGCAGGGAGCTGTCATGTCCCCCGAGCTGCCCATGAACCCAGCTGCTCGCCCATGAACCCAGCATCCCCACACCCACCTGCCCAGCACTGCTCCTTGAGGCACGTGGTTTCGAGGAGGCTGCAGAGCTCATTCCGCCCTGCACGGCCCGCAGATGAGGCCTCTGCTCCGACCTCTGTGTCCCGGGCCTGTCTGACCATCACCTGCGCTTGTAATGAGTGTCATTCCCCCCACGTAGCATGACAGATCCCTGGGGACAGAGGCAGTCTGTCTGGCTCTCTGCCACACTCCCAGTGCCTCGATGTGTGTCTGCACACAGTAGGAGCTCTAGTAGGAGTTAGCTGGGCAGAAACGTACAGGAGGGGCATTCCAAGCAGAGGGAACAGCATGCACAGAGCGCTGGAGGCAGGGAGACCAGTTGGAGAAGCTGGAAGGTATGGATTCTGGCTGGAGTAGAGCAGGTGAGGGACGATGGCTGGGTCGGACATGACCGTCGGGAGTCCCACAGGGTCGGAACATTGAGAGCCCGGTGAGCTAGGTGCTGGGTTTGGGACCCTCCCCACTCCTGCCCATCCGACCCTGCACCTGCCGTGTGCGGGCTGCACACACACCCGGGGCCCAAGGACCAGAGTCTCCCCCCGTCCCCTCTCTGGTGCCAGGGACATGTCCTCCATCCATTTTCAAAAAACCCTTTTTTTCCCTTTCCATGTAGCTGGAAGGCCTTCTAAGGCAATACATCACAGTTAGCAGTATTTTTTAGGTGTTTCCAAATTTTAGCACTTTAAAAGCATAAATATTTAAAGAAGTCCACCATTTGCCTCATCGATGAAAGCCTCGGAGATGTATTCTTAGATCATTTCCTAAAAATCAGCAGACCGCAGAACACTGACTCATTGCTGCAGTGTTCACACACCTCAGAGCTTTGGTAGATGGCTACAATAACACAGTTGTAAGCAGAATTGTTGCTGTGGGAGATGTTTTTACTGGGGATTGACGTCCACCCATCTATCCATTAGTTCATAAATGCATCCATTCATTCATCATCCTTCCGTCCGTTCAGCCGCCCACCCACCTGCCCACCCACACATCCATCCAACAACCATCCACCAATCCATCCACCCACCCATCCATCCATCCATCCATCCACCCACCCACCCGTCTCTCCACCCCGCCATCCACTCACCCATCCATCCACGCATCCATCCATCATCCAGCCATCCATCCAGCCAGCCATCTGTCCACCCTGCCATCCACTCACCCATCCATCCATCCATCCATCCACCTACTCGCCCATCTGTCCATCCATCCATGCATCCATCCATCCATCCATCCATCCACCTACTCACCCATCTGTCCATCCATCCGTGCATCCATCCATCCATCCATCCATCCACGCATCCTCCATCATCCATCCATCCATCCATCCATCCATCATCCAGCCAGCCATCTATCCACCCTGCCATCCACTTACCCATCCAGCCACCCACCCACCTACCTGCCCACCCACACATCCATCCATCCATCCACCCATCCTGTCATTC
This sequence comes from Martes martes, assembly GCF_963455335.1. Lineage (NCBI taxonomy): Eukaryota > Metazoa > Chordata > Mammalia > Carnivora > Mustelidae > Martes > Martes martes. The sequence continues at coordinate 3,472,444 of NC_137898.1, read as the reverse complement.
ACAATAGGCACTCTGGTCCCCGTGGAGAACAAGACAAGTCCTTGCCCTCAGAGAGTTCATGGTCTAGTAGGGAAGACAGACAGTAGGCAGCAATATTTCATTTATTTCCAACTTGGATGGGTGCAGCGAAGGAAAAGTCAGGTGCTTTGAGAGTTTACCAGCTTGGGATCAGGAAGATTTCTGCATGGAAAAAAAACATGGTTAAGCTGGAACCTGAAGGACTGGTAGGAGTTTGCCAGGCAAAAAGGTGAGAAAGTGTTTTAGGCAGAGGGACCAATAAGTGCAAAGGCACTGAGGCACGGGAAGGGCTCAGCGTGTTCAAACAGCTGAGACAAAGTCAGTAGCTGTGGCCATGTGGTCCAAAGCTGGAGAGGCCAACGGGGGCTCCATTGTGCTGGGCTTTCAAGACCACGCTGTGAATGTGACCCTAGGAACAGATGGGAAGCCAGAGAAGAATGGCAAACAGACGAGGACTGTAACCAGTTTTGCCTTCTTAAATCGAGTTTGTGTCAAACATGCCACACGTGGGGAAAAGTACACACATCCAGGTACACACACAGGGGTCAGCTTGGGCCACCACCAGGGCGGGCAGCTTGAACAACACGCACTTATCGTCTCCGAACCCCGGAGGCTGCACTCTGAGCTCCGGATCCACAGGCATCGGGGTCTGGCGAGGCCTCCCCTGCGGACGGCCGCCTTCCCGCCCGCTGCCCCCGTGGCCTTCCTGCCCACGTGTGCGGAGCGCGAGCTCCCTCTTCTTACAAGGACGGCTGTCCTCCGGATGAGGGCCCAATGCTTTTCGCCTCATTTAGACTTAATTTCTTCCGGAAAGACTCTTACCTCCAAGTGCAGTCGCCCTGGGTGTCTGTGCTTCGGCGTGTGAATGAATCCGTGGGGACCTGATTCCGTCCATAGCTGGACAGCTCGGCGGAGATTCACAAAGTGAACAGGCCCCTGTAACTGGCACTCGGACAAAGGACAGGCACGGGACGCCTCTTCGTGACCCCTCCCAGCCCCCGTTGCCCCCAAACCGTGCCCTCTAGCACCACGGAGAGGTGTGCCCATTTTTTTAAACTGGATGCCCGTGGAACCGTGCGCAACACCCTCTCTGGCGTCTGGCTTCTTCCACGTCGGGTCTGTGCACCCGTGTAGCTCCGTGTCATGCAGTTCGAGTCATTCCCGCGTGGTGCCTTTGTGCCACCCAGCATGGTGTGCCCATCCTGCCGCCGGGGGTGCACCGCCAGGGCCATCGGGAGCGGCGTGGTCTGGTCGCACCCCTGCGGCTCCTTTGGTGAGCGCGGGCATCGTCTCCGGCAGGTGCACGCCCGGGAGGAGACCCGCCGGGTCCAGACCCAGGTGGAGCTCTAGTGCGTTATGCCTTGCCGCTTTCCCCCAAATCTCCACATCAGCACCGTAAGAACGTTCCGGATGCTCTGTTGGCCACACCACCTCGTTGTCATCTTAAAGATCACTTTGGCGACTGCAAGGAGACAGGGGCCAGGATGGGGAGGCTAGAGTTGGGGCTGACCTGGGAGTCCAGAGGAGAGGGGGTGGTGGCCCAGGGGACCCAGACATGTGGGCCGATGGCAGTTGGCAAGCCTCGTGCCCCTGGCTCCGCGTGCCTAACTCCACAAGCAGGCCCGCTGCCCCGGAGGAGGTGTGAGCCGTTCTCCGGCCCCTGTGTGCTTTCGCTGTCTATTCCTGGAGCCGCCGGTGGGGTTTTTGTTGTTGTTGGGACCGTTTTCTTAAAATCCTCACGCCAAGGAAGAAAACGCAGGTTCAATGCCAGTGAGTTTGTTATTTGGAAATTTTTTCCTGTCCTGTTTGGCCCAATTGCTAGATACTGATTTACTGAAGACTTCCCATGGCCATGTTTGGAGAATCCAGGGGACGAACTCTGCCCCCTGCCCTGAGGGGCGCCGTCATCCAGAGGGGCACCAGGGTGTGGCCCCTCCATGTTCAGAAGCATCTCTGTGTGTTCCCGTACGGCTGCCGAGGGAGAGGACTATGTTCTTGGTGCTTCTGAGGGTGGATGGGACCTCACTCCCTGCTCCGTGTGCGGAGACTACCGTGGCTCTGGCTCCTTGCAGCGCCTGACCGCGGGTCCCCACACGGCTCCACGGGCCACCCGGACACCGATCGCTGTCTTTGCTCCAGTCCCGTCTCCCCGGCTCCGCTGACCTCCGTCAGAGCTCACTGCCTCTGCCACCGGCTCGCCACGGAAAGATGAGAGCGTTGGCCGCTTGTGATGCCCTTGGGCTCCGGGATGCAGAAATCCCGGGGGAGGGAACAAGGCGGGGGCCGGACGACCCCACCGAGCTCAGGAGACGTGTTCACAGCCCCACAGCCGAGAGGACCCCTCCAGGGACAGGTGGTCCCTTGTCCCTTCTTGTGAGGTGGTGGGAGGGTGACAGAACGTCACCTCGGAGCGGTCTGCTCTAGTGCGACCGGTGCAGAAGAAAGGGCTCTGTTTCACGGCGCCTCCGGTTTGCACATTCACAAAAATAAGACGGTGCCGAGGAGAGGGCTCTGGGGAGCCATGAGTTATAGGAAATTGCAATTGTCTGTCTGTGCCTTTGCCCCCGGATTTGGAGACAGAGTGAGGAGGAGGTGGTCTGAGCCCCCGTCCCTCTGCCCTACTTCTGTGTCTTGATTTCTTACGGAGGGTGGACCCAGGATGCTGAGGGTGGAAAATGGTACGAGAGAGAAAACTAGGACGCTCTCGGGCCCTGGCCTGCTACCTCTGTGCCCGGAGCTCCCGGGGGGGGGAGCAGGGTGCCTGCAGACGGCAGCCTCATTTGTGCTCCTGGACGATTTTCTGCCGGGGCCGCCAGCCCTGTAGAAAATTGGGGTGGGGGGGTGTCAAGGCCTAGAACAGACTGGCTGCATCCCGGGCCCCACGGGCAAAGGAGAAATAGGGGCAGCCAGCTTCTGGCTTCTGGCTTTGGGCACGTTCTCTTAGCAATGGCCCTGGCTGCCCATCCCCGGGCCACCCCATCCCCAGGCACCCTGCACTGCTTTCTCACTGCCTCTTGCACCGCACACCGCATGCCCCGCCTTTCTCCCCCACCGCGAGGCAAGCCACCGCAGGCAAGGGTTTTGTCCGCTGCGCTCACCGCCTGGTCCCTGGACCATCCTCCAAGCCCATCCAGCCCTCCCCAGCGAGTGCGCCGACGCGTCCCCAGGGCGCCTTAGGTCCTGATGTGGGCGGCGGGGGGGGGGGGGCCTCGCCAGGGCCGGACCAGGGCCAAGTGCCCGGCCGCGCTCTCTCCACTGTTCGTCTCCCCACCCCAGCGGCACAGCCCAGCACCTACACGGCAAGTCATAAAAGCAAACTCTTGGGGGCCAAAGGAGATTCTTCGAGAGCTCTGAGTCTGTTTCCCACTTCAGTGAAGGCCTTTCCGTATAAAAGCACGTGCCTCCGCGCCCGGCTGAGCACCCTGATCCTTCACGCCCCTCGGGACACGCCAGCTCCAGGACTCACGCCCTGGCACCCAGCCTGGCTGCACCACGTGCAGGTCTGTCCAGAGCGAAGATGCGGGGTTCTGCCCATGGAACCGTTCAGTGCTGTTGCGTGGCAGCGTGCGAGTGTGTGTCAGGGACACCTGTCCTCACCTGAGGGCTGGAGGGCTTCCTGGAAGAGGTGTGCCATTGCCATTCATGCATTTATCCATTCATTTGACAAACACTGAGAGCGTGTTCGGAGACAGACCTACGCAGGCTTGTGTGGCAGACCTCAAGGCAGGGATTGAAACAGTGTGCCCCTTCTCATGCACTTTGAGACGCAGAGGACAAAAAGCAGCCTCCCCCCCGCCCGCCCACCCACAGGCATAACATGTGAGGCACGTCCTGGGGGGAAGTAAAGCAGGGACACCGGTCAGTTCAAGGAGCAGAACCCAGCACTCCAGCGGGAAGGACTCATTCCTTCTCCCCCAGCCCAGCCCACCCCACTGCTCCTTCTAACCTGCTCTGGGTGTGCTGGAGCCCTGCTCACACCCGCTCACACCCGCTCATAGCTGCTAACACCTCTCTCACCCGCTCACACCCTCTCATACCCTCTTCACACCCCTACACACCAGCTCACACCAGCTCACACCCCACACACCTCTCACACCTTCTCATACCCCCCTCACACCTCCTCAGACCCATTCACACCCCTTTGCACTGGCTCATATCTGCTCATACCTCTCACACCTACATACATCTCTCACACCAGCTCACACCTCCTCATACCCTCTCACACCCGCACACATCCCTTCACACCTACTGACATCCGTCACGCTGCTCACACCCCTCACACCAGCTCACACCCACTCACATCTCACACCTGCTCACACCTCTCCCACCCACACTCCCCTTCACACCTGTGCACACCCGTTCACGCTTGTGCACACCTCTCACACCCACTCATACCAGCTCACACCTGCCCACGCGAGCCACAGGTGTGCTTCCCTTTCCATCTTGGGGTTCAGCGACATCCCAGCGGTAGCCGGGACCCTGCTGTGGGGGGTGAGGGTGCGTGGGCCACAGCGAACAGGGAACATGCACGATTCGCTCTGATTTGTTGTTTGCGCTCTGCAGAGCCGGGCCTCCCAGCCCTGGGGTAACTCTAGAGCAGGTCCCATGACTCTCTGGTCACTGTCATAATAAAAGCTTTCCCAGCCACATTTAGTCACAAAAACTGGTCTCAGGAGGATAACTCGAATGTCCAGTCCCATGTAAGACTTTGCTTAAAGGCATGTTTTCCTTCCACCAGCCAGCCGGCCTTGGGCTGGAGGCCTGGGTGTGGGGAGGGGGGCAGCCGCCTTCCCTCCCCTCCCCGCTGTGTTTGTCTCTCTCACCCCACCCCACCCTGGGCCCCCGGGACCCCTCAGGACTGGGGTGAGCGGGGTGGGTTGGGGCGTCGCCCAGCTGAACTTGTACTCTCCCGCCGGGTGCCTGTCTGAAGCTGACTCTTTTGCGGGTGCTTCTGTGGGTTTTGCAGACCCGGTCATAACGAGAACATCCCGCTCGGACCCCACCCCCACCCCCACCCCCACCCCGAGCATCAGCAATGATGGTAACACACAGGATCCCGTCACTCCGGGCAGGCTCCCTCCCAAAGGCCCACTTCCCGTCCCTGGCAACCTGAGCCCCTTGCCCTCTCCACTCCCATGTTCACTATCAGTGGGGGACAGTCCCCACTCAGCAAAGCCAATTTCTGAGCGCACGTGGGTCACCCCAAGCGCCCCGGGACTCCCTGGGTCTCCCCTGAGCCTCGGGCAAGGAGAGGCGCCCTTCCCGCGTCAACGTTCTCCCGAGAAACGCTCCTCTCCGGTCACGTTAATTTCGTCTCTGCCGCAGCCTTGAGCTTGGTGGCTGGCTCAGGGTCACCGTGCTGGCGCTGGTCACCTTCTCGGCGAGGGCCACTAGCCTCGATCAGAACTGGCCACCAAGCAAATGATTCTCCACGCAGAGAACGAAGGCAAGAGCCGTCTCTGCTGGAAAAACATGCGGGCTCGTTAGTGCGCGGGGGGCGTGATGCTTGCGAGTGCCGCCAGCCGTTCTCCTCGGAAAGCCTTCCCTGGGGCCGGGCATCATGCTGAGCGCACCCTTTACAGACGAATCGCGGATTAGCACCCGGGGATGCACGCCCGGGGGGAGAGTGGTTTATTTTTCAGAGAAGTAAGATGACCTGCCCAAGTTCCCCTGGCTGCTAAGGGGGAGCAGGATTCGAACCCCGATCTTCCCAATCCTCAAGTCAGTGCCTAGCGTCACTGCGTCACCATAGAATTATGTAGAAAAGAAAAAAAAAAACAAACACCGATCTGCGAAAAGATCAAGAAAGATGATGGAACTTGACAATGTGCCGGACACCGTTGTCCCACTCGAGGCCGAGGCTCTGGGCTTTGACGGGACGTTCAAGTATCCACGTTTCTCGTCTGGCCCGGCCGTGCCCAAGGCCCTGTGGGCCTTGCCCGGTGCTGCTTCGACCTATATTTTCACCTCCCCCCCATTTCTTTTTTAAGCATACAGATTTCAGTTTTTAGAAAAAAGAAGGGTTTTTTGTTTGTTTGTTTGTTTTTTAGCTCTGTCAGAAGAGATTTAACTGAGACAGAATGGAAAACAAAGTATATTTTAAAATAAACCAAGCCCTGGGTTCACATTCTCCCCCGGAACCTCGGTCCATTTAAAGCAGCCTTGTTATTTTTAATGCGTCCTCGGCTCCCTCGGTTTTCCCATGTCGATCGGCAGAGAAATCCCAGTGGTGAGATTTATTAAGTGTGGGCCAGTGGCCGGGCGAGGCCTCAGGAGCCGGGCTCTTGCCCAGGAGGGCTCCAGGGACGCGGGGTGGGCGTCCGTAAAATTGTGACCCCGCACCCCGCGGGCCGTCCCGCCCCGCCGGGCCGTGGAACCCGCCGCTTCCCAGCGCGTTGACGTGGAGAGGCGGGAGCGTGTGAACTGGATCCTGGAGAGCACTCGGAGTATTTTAAACCGAGCTGCCATCACATGAGAGCTTGTTGCCCCGAAGACGGGAATGTCAAAAAAAACAAAAACAAACCCAGGGAGACAGACCCGAGAGCAGGTGTGTTACTCTGTGTTCTTAACAAGCCGGACGGAGAGAACGCTGCTTCTTCCCCCCAAAATCTCCTCCTCCTCCTCTCCCCACTTCCTGTCCCTCTGACATTTCGTTTCGTGGCAGAACAGCCAGAGATAAACAAGGGTTTCCGAGACTGGCAGGTGGATGGCCGGGTGGGAGGGGGCAGGGGTGAGGCATCAGCTAGCCCTCTGGGAGCCAGCCAGGTGGGCTCCTCTTCTCTCTTAGCCTCTCCGTTTTAACTAAAAGACTATTCTCCAGTTTAAAAACAAAACAAAACCCATGAGGGTAGGGACTTGGTCTGGCCTCTGAGGAGGTGGCTCTCGTATCCCCAGCGCCCATAGCAGAGGTTGGCACACAGTAGGTGCTGGATAAGCACTCAGCGCATGCGCGACTGCGTGAGCGCGTCACTGGCAGGGTCTTCTACTCCGTTCTTTCCCCCACGCTGGGACCCGTCCACACTTAGAGGGCGCAGCAGGCAGGAGAACAGCCTCCCAGAGAGGCCCACGTCCCAATCCCTAGAAGCCGAGAAGACCTTACGTCTACGTGTCAAGGAGAAATCAAGGTTGCCGATGGAATGAAGGTTGATCCACAGCTGACCCCGAGAGGGGAGCTCATTCTGGGTGATGCAGGGGACCTCACGGGGTCCTTAATGGTGGAAGAAGGAGGCAGGGAGGTCGGAGCCAGAAAAGTCACGGTGACCGTGGAGAAGGAACCCGAGCGGAGAGTGGCGGGTGGTCCTAGAAGCTGGGAAAGGCCAGGAGACAGTGTCCCCTCGAGCCCGCACAAAGAACACGGCCCTGCCAATGCCTGCATGTGGTCTGGCGAGACCCATTCCAGACTTCTGACTTCCAGAACTGTAAGATACTGAATGTGTGCTGTTTTCGGCCATGAAGTTTCTGGTGACTCATTCCAGCAGTCCCGGGAAACTCAATAGGAATTGGGGGCAAGGGGTTCCAAGGCTCCACAGTCCTGTGTCTTTTGGCGCCGTTTTCCCGCTCCCAGGAGAAAGGCAGCCCCAGCCTCTGGCCTCTGGAACTGACCAGCCTGTGGGGGTCTGGATTAAACCAAGTGGCCTCAGCATCTTCATTGCCCGTCTTCTCGGAGGCTGGGATAAGTGAGGGGCGCCCAAAGGAAGGGGCGTGGTGCAGCCTTTCCTGAACTTCGGGGACTGGGCACGCAGTGGGCACTTTGTTTTCCAGCAGGGGTGGGAGTGGACCCAGCGCTGAGACGGCCCAGTCACCGCCGGCGTCCAGGCTTGGAGAGGTCGGCTTTTGTTCTGTTACGGTTTCGGAGTCACAGACTCGCGCCCAGACTGCAAGACGACCTGTCTGGGAAGATCTGTTTATTTTAAGAAATGCCAAATATTTAAACCATCGCTAAATGGCTTAAAATAATAAAGGCTCTGTTAATGAACTCATGGAGAACTTTGCTTCCCAGAATCTGCATAGGAGTGTGTGTCTCTCCCAAGCCATCTGGGGGCCCGGAGAGAAAGGGCAAGGAAGACATCTGGCCCGTGCTTAAAACGTGTGCTTTAAATCTGGGGGAGTTCACCAGGCAGACCCTGAGCAAGAGAATGCAGGTGGTTCAGTGTAACCCATTCAAGAACGTTTGGGTTGTAAGTGACAGAAAACCTAACCGGCTTCAGGCTTAGCTGGATCCAGGGACTCGATGTCTCTAGAGTTTCATTGTTCTCCATCTCGTGGCTCTTCTGTTCTTTGGGCTGGGCCCACCCTCAGGCAAACTCTCCCTCGGTGGCCACATGACAGGTATACCTTCTAGTCTCTACCCTTTGTGGCCCCAGTGGACAGAAAGCACTTGTCCCCAGGGCTCTCCTACCAAGAGTTCCAGGGTCAGCTCTGATTGTCCTGATGTGGGTCTGTGGCCATCCGTAGGTGAGTCACTATGGGTAGTCACTGTGACTGAGCATAGGCAGTCTGCTTCTGAACCACGTGGACCAAGAGAGGATGCCGGTCATTCCTCAAGGAAAACCAGAGTGCCAAAACAGAAGTCAGGAATGGAAGCTGGGCAGAGGACTGTCATGTTGTGGGTGGGGCCCACCCCATAGACAATAACTCCTCTTCAAGGGGTTCCTCCGTGAAACTCAGTGAAACATCCACAGGGGCCAGGGCTTCTCTCACCTGACAGGTTTGACTTTGTGCCAAAAGCATCCTCTGCTCTAATTCTTGCAACGAAGCTGGGAGGTCAGGGCTCATGGCCCTCTACAGATCACAGGGGAGGAAACTCAGGCTCAGTTCTGAGCCAGGACCCCAAGCTCCTAGCCGCCACCACTGCCAGCTCCTTGTCTGAGCTGTGTCTGTCCAGGGTGGTCCACAGAAACCCGGGCTGGGCTGACCGCAGCGTCAGGGGTGGGTGTGACCATGGCCAGAGCTGCTTCTGCTGGAGAGGAGGATGTAATCTGAGCAGATCCTCTTGGTTCACATACAGAGGGACCTGTCTGTTCTCCTGCAGAGAGCACGAGGGGCTACCAGCAACCCTCACACAGGCACTCAGAGGTCAGCAGGCAGGGGACAGGCAGCTGCAAGGACTTGGCCCTGCGATGCTGGGCTCCCAAGATGATAGAAAAACATCAGACGGTCTCAGTTGGAGGGAAAAAGATGGATAGCTAAAATAAAGGTTTCTCCGGGGCTGTTCAGGGAACCCGACAGGCCAGAGTGGTATTTCAGAGCCTGGCTTGGGCCTCAGACTGAAATTCCATGCCCAAGCTCTTTTCCTTATCAGCTGAATGACCTTAGGCAAGTGACTTCATCTCTCTGAGTCTCAGGCTCCTCCTCCAAACAAGGGCATGTGACCAAATATCCAGCCCGTAAGGTGGTGGCAAAGATTCAACAACATCCAAAATCTTAGCACCTTTTCATACGTGCAGGAAGGACTTGATATCTGCTGGGATGATGGTGATGGTGGTGATGATGATGGTGATGATGACGGTGAAAATGGTGGTGGTGATGATAAGGGTGATGATGATGGCGGTGTTCATGATGATGGTGATGGTGTTGATGGTGATGGTGTTGATGATGATGTTGGTGATGGTGTTGATAGTGATGGTGATGATCGTGGTGATGGTGGTGATGGTGATACTGATGGGAGGATGGTGATGATGATGGTGGTGTTGATAATGGTGATGATGATGATGGTGAAGATAGTGGTGGTGGTGATGATGAAGGTGATGATGATGGTGTTCATGATGGTAGTGATGGTGTTGATGATGATGATGGTGTTGATAGTGATGGTGATGATTGTGGTGATGGTGGTGATGGTAATACTGATGGGAGGATGAAGATGGTGATGATAGTGATGAGGATGGTGATGGTGGTGATGGTGATGATGGTGATTGTGATACCGATGGGAGGATGGTACATATTGATGATAGTGATGAGGATGGTGATGGTGATGGTGGTGATGGTGGTGGTGTTCATGATGGTGGTGATGGTGTTGGTGATGATAGTAATGTTGGTGATACTGATGGTGATGATGGTGATGATGAAGGTGGGACAGCCTGACATCTCCAAGTATGATAACAACACCCCCAATTGCACCTCCATCGGACACCGTCTATGTGCTTTTCCTGCTTTGTTTTTCTCCATAGCACTCATCACATCCGGACAAATCATATAGCAGTTGTTTTATGCTCTGTCTCCACCACTAACTCGTAAGCCACAGGGAGGTGGGAACCCTTTTCTCGGCATATAAACCAAGGCTTTGCACATAGTAGGACCACGGTTTATAATGAATCAATAGCAGTTGGCATTTTTGTGCCTGGAAGGAACGACGTAGACCCTTCTGGGCAGGACGCACACTTGGGCCCATTCGCGAGGGTTGGGCCATTTCCAGGGGTGTTTTGGATGCAGATGAACCTCTCATGAGGGGAAGATGTGAATCAGTGCTCACCTTTAACTCAAAGTGGGGAAACTCCCGCCGTCACTGCACATTTTTATAGCGCCATCATAAGCGCCCCGTGAAAATCCTCATCTCTGTGTCATGTCATCTTGGCATTTGTATAATTTTTAAGTCATCTGTATTTGAACCCCTGTGTTTTCCAGTTGTATTTAAAATAAGGAGGTTAAATACACTCATGGAGTAAAAAAAAAAAAAAAAAAAAAAAAGGTAGAAAGTACTTCTGCTTTCTTAAAAAACAGATTATTTCATTTAAGTTCAAGTACTATCAGTTTCCCTCACCACAAAATATCGGAATGAACAACCACCCTGTTTACCAAAGGCAGACTGGTGTGTCTTAAAACCCGTTGTACGTAAAAATGAAGGTCTTTAAGAGGCAGATCTGCCCCATTGAAACTTCAGTGACCTTTGAAAACTCTCAGGTTCTGCCCACAGTTCAGCGTTTGTCTCGGCTGCTGTGGACGTCCGTTCTCCTCCCGGTCCGGCCACGGTCCTTCTCTTTCCCCATTTCCAAAATGCTGAGCTAAGCAGAAGGGCAGGTGTGTGTTCCCGGAGCCCATGCTCATGTGGGCGCGTGCACGTGTGGCGTGTGTGTGTGTGTGTGTGTGTGTGTGTGGAGGGGTTCCGAGTCCCAGGGCAGCTGGGAGCCAGCAGGGTGCCCCCACTTCTTCGCCTGAGGTTAGATTGTTCCAGAAGTTTGCAAGACGCAAGAGGGTCCAGAGTTTCATTGAGTCAAAAACCCTTCATTGGTGCAGTGATGTTTAAAGAGGAGGTTGGTTGTGAGGCGTTTCATGTTATTCCCCCACCAGAGGAATAGACGCTGGGGCCCCAGGGCCTTTCTGTCCCTGCAGGCTCTGAGTTTTGCAAAGGCAGGCGGTGCTGCCTCTCCCCAGCAGCCCTCCGAGGTTGCCGTACCCCGGGGCTTGATGCCTGGAAGGCGGCGGGGCCGGATTCTGGCAGGTGCGTGAGCGAGGGGAGCACCCCCCGCGTGCTTGCGCCCCTCGCCAAATTCACAGGGCAGCTGCGCCTCCCACCGCACGCAGTCCGCGGGCTCGTGACACAGAGCACCATGAGCTGGGCCAAGTGCTCAGCCTCCACTTTAAGGTGGGAAGAGGGGCCACCCGGGGGCCCACAAATGGGGAAAAGTGCGTATTCACAGCCTTCAGCATCCCCATCCATGGCTCAGGGACCCGACGGCCTGTGGCAGGGCTTCCTAGAGCTCTTCCTGGGGAGGGGCGGCCTCCCCCCTCCCCCCAGCACACGGAACCGACCGTGTCAGTGATTTGCAACTTGATTGATAAGGGCCAAAGCTGTGACGACCACAGGGAACGGCACAGGCCTCCGAGAATGTCTCCGGATGCTCCCGCGGGGACCGTGGGCTGGCTTCCTGTGACCGCCAGAAATGACCATGAACGGAGGGCTTCGGCCGTCAGAAGTCTATTCTCTCGCTGTTTGGGAGGCCAGAGCCCCAAATGGAGGCGTCTGCAGGGCCGTGCTCCCTTGGGACCTTGGAAGGCAGAGCAGTCCCTCCCAGCCGAAGGACCCAGAAAGTTTCACAGGCCGTCGGTGTCCGTGGCGTCCAGAGGCTGGTTGCAGGGGGGTGGGGGGGAGGCAAGCACGGGCAGAACCCAAGGTCGGCTCAGGCACCCCCGGGCCAGGAGGGGGAGTCAGCTTTCCACCTCTCCTGATCAATGCGGTGTACAAAACCGCCATCAATTATTCATCATGAAAGGAAAAGGGAGGGATCGCGCAATGGTTTCTGCCCACCCTGTCTGCCATTTATTCTGTCTTCTCAGCCGCAAAGCAGGGTGGCCACCGCAGGAGAAACAGCCCAAGGACCGTCTTTAAGGACAGACCTGGACAGAGGCCTCGAGAAGATGAGCTGGGGCGAATCTGTTCTTTCCAAACCGTACACAGAAAAAGGTCATGTTTTTGCATAGCCGTTACTTAAGCTGGTGAGGCTCTTGCATCTAATAGGGTGTAAATTCAAAGAGGAGGACAGAGAGCCAGAGGAGTCCCAGGCAGTGGGCGGTGGCTCAGGGCCCAGCAGAGAATGGCACCACTGGGTCCGCGCTTACGGAGTTGACAGATGTATCATTCGCACTGTACCCCAGAGCCGGAAGGGGCAGGACGACAGGATCTAGGGGCCACACCTTCCTTTCTCACCTGAGAGAGAGCGCGCGCAAGAGCGGGGGAGGGAGGGCAGAGGGGGAGGGAGAGAGAACCCAAGCAGACTCCCCGCTGAGCACGGAGCCCAGTGAGGGGCTCGATCCCAGGACCCTGAGGCCATGACCTAAAACCAAGAGTAGGATGTTCAACCGACTGAGCCCTCCAGGTGTCCCTCGGACGTGCACGTACCTTTTGGAACCACCATTCCAGCCACTCGCCCCGCGCACTGGTACGCGAGGCGTAGTCGGTAACTCTTCCTCTTGGGGATGAGCCCAGAAAGGGCTGAGGACCCTGGCCGCCTTCTACACCAGCTCTGACATTTGAGGGCACTTTCTGACGTGTTTTCTCCCCCAGAGGTGGGGAGTCCCGTCTTAGGCGTGTTGGAGTCCTAGCCTCAAAGATAGCGATTGGTGATTTGCTGGCATTATCTGTTCAGTGAATGAGCAAATGAACGACTTGTGACTCCTTCTCTCTCTCCTCCGTCACCCTTAGTCCTGCCATCCTACCTGTGAAGCGGCCCCAGCTTCCTGGGTGTCCTGAGGGCGGCGCCGGGTGTCCTGCCCTGACTCCCGTCCAGCGTAGGCGTCCGAGCCTGTGTGGCTCCTGCCGATGGAGGTGCACCCGACAGGGGAGGGAAGTCTGGGAGAGGTGCCTGTGGGACCCCCTGGCAGAGCCGTCTGTATGAGGTCTTGGGCAGGAGAGGTGTGGGTCTGGAGAAGGATCTGGATGTGGGGGTAATTAACACGCAGGGGTGGCTGGGACGACGGGTGAGACATGATGGCCCAGAAAGAGTGTGCAAAATGGGGGCACAGAGGGCCAGTCCTGGGAACGCCCACACTGGGAAAGCAGGCGGGAGAGAGGGAGCCACGCTCGTTTGACTGGGTGGCGCAGTGGGAAGAGTGTCCTCCAGGGTCACAGAAGTGTGGGTGAGACCTGCCTCCGCCGTGTATTAGCTCTGGGACCTCAGAAAGTTACCCAGCCTCTGAGCCTCAGTTTTGACTTTGGACTTCTTGAACATGAAATCCATCCGAATCATGCAGTGAAATAGTTGTTACGTAGCACAATACTAGCTAACGTCTGCTGGGTGCTCACGAGGGCCTGGGCTCCGTGATCATAATCGGACACTCACACTGACCCCGGGGCGAGCACAGTTCCTTCGACTGGCCGGTGAGGACAGGGGGCGGTTAAGAGCGGTTATAAAACGCGTCTACGGCCACAGAGCTCGTTCCGTGGCACTGTTGGATTCCAGCCCTGGGAGAAAGCAGGGAGCTGTTCTCGTGTGCAAGACCAGAGGGGCAGGTAGGAACAGGGACGTGAGCCCACCTGCTGGTGCGGCTGCTCAGAGATCGGTTGAAGGCCCTGGACTGTGGAAGCCTCATCTGGTGACAGCAGAGCATGCAAGGACTCGGGACCGTGTTCCCTCTAGACCGACCTGTCAGTAGAAGTGAGCACAGCTGCCTTGAAAGCTTGTGGAGAACAGGGTTAGGAACAAGTTGTGAGATTCTGCAGGCCTCAGAGACCACAACACGGCAGAGCAGGCCAGAGTTGTAAAGCAGCAGTCAGCAAATATTTAATTGAACAGAGAAAGAACTTTCTAAACATCACGATGCCAGGGGCTCAGTCCGTGGAGGGGAGGACATCTGCAGACTACACGCGAGTCTCTGGCCAAGTGCTGATCTGCCCAGACGCCAGACCAATCTGGGACAAAACCCACCAGAAAACACCTCTGAGGACTCCAGGGTGTCAGGGAATCGCTCATATTCCCACCAGCGGAGGTGGGGGATCCTGTGATCCATGGGGCATCACGTAGCAGGGTCATCTGAAGGGCGTCACCTGGATTCAAGGCTGCTTTGCCCCTGCACTGTTAAAGCATAGGGGCAAACCTTGAAAACATAGAAGTGATTCTGAGCAACTTAACTACGTGCTAGAACAGCCTAACACTAATTAAAGGATTAAACGAAAAAATCCAGCATCCAGCAACCTAAAAATACCAAGTTACCGGGCAAGCAGGGCAGCAGGAAAATATGATGCATCCCTAGGAGGAAAAAAAAATTCAGTCAATAGAAACAGACCCAGAAGTGGTGAAAGGATGAGGTAGGAGGATTAGAATGTTAAGACAGCAACTAACAATATGCGTAATCAAGACAGTGGAGAGAATCGTGAACAGAAGAGGAATAAAACGAAAGACATAAAAAAGACCCCAGTGGAACTTCTGTGATTGGGAAACACGCAGAATGGAATTAACAACACATAAGACACCATGGAAGAAAAGATTAGTGATGTTGAAGGTATACCGATAGAAACTCTTCAAAGCACAGAGGGAAAAGGTGGAGAAAAACACATAGAACATCCCAGACTTGGGGGGCGACATCAGGTGGTCCCACATACATGTAATAGAAGTCCAAGAAATAGAGGGGAAGGGGACAGAAAAGGCATTTGAAGAAATAACGGCCCGGAAGTTTCCATCATGGGTATGAACTACAAGCCTCCAGGGTCTACAAAGCTAATAAACCCCAAGCAGCAAAAACATACAGGAAAAACACGAAGACAAGTCATCATCAAACCGCTGAAGACAGCCGGCAAAGGGAAAAGTGTAAAAGCAGCCAGAGAAAAGGACATGGTCTGCGCAAAGAGAAAGTTAAGAGTTAAAGTTAAAGTTAAGAGTTCGTTAGACTTAACACCAAAACATAAGCTTTCAGTGGGGCGGAAGAAATTGCCAGCCTACAACTACACCCAGCAACAGTACATTTCCAAAATGAAGGTGAAGTAAAGACGTTTTCAGAGTAACAAAAACCGAGAGACTATTTACCAGCAAACCTGTACCACCATCAATGGTGGTTCTTCAAGCCAAAAGAAGGTGTGAATGGATGAAATTCAGACGCATGGCAAGACTGAAGAGTGCCATGATTTACAAATAATAACAAGTATGTGGATTAATATAAAATTTTTTTCTTATTTTTTTTAAGATTTCATCTATTTGACAGAGAGAGAGAGAGCACAAGCAGGCAGAGTGGCAGGCAGAGGGAGAGAAAGAAGCAGGCTCCCCGCCGAGCAAGGAGCCCGATGCAGGACTCAATCCCAGGACCCCAGGATCATAACCTGAGCTGAAGGCAGCAGCTTAACCGGCTGAGCCACTCCGGCGTCCCATTTCTTTTTTTAAAGATTTTATTTATTTTTTTCTTATTTTAAAAGTCTCCTTGGGGGGCACCTGGGTGGCTCAGTGGGTTGAGCCTCCACCTTCGGCTCAGGTCATGATCTCAGGGTCCTGGGATCGGGCCCCACGTCAGGCTCTCTGCTTGGCGGGGTGCGTGCTTCCCCGCCTCTCTCTCTGCCTGCCTCTCTGCCTACTTGTGATCTCTGTCTGTCAAATAAATAAATAAAATCTTTTTTTAAAAAATCTCCTTGGAAGATAATTGGGCATTATAGTAAAATCAATAGTAATCTATTATTGGGTTTATGATATACGTGGGGGTAAGGTGCTGGACACAGAAGTAAGAGGATGGGAGACAAGGTGGACATATGTGGCTAAGAGGTTCTTAAACCACACATGAAGTGGTAGAGTGGTATTTGAGGGGAGATTATTCTAAGTGTGAAATGCATATTGTGAATCTAAGAGCAACCACTAGAAAAAGTGAAATAAAATAAAGTATTACAACTCTGAATTCACTAGTAGAGGTAAAATGAAATTATACAAATGCCCAACTAATCTGGAAGAAAGTGCACGTGCACGAAACATGTAACAAGACGGTAGATTTATACCAACGTTGATAATTACACTGAATATAAATTGTCTATACATTCCATTTAAAAGGCAGAGATTATCTATCTGGGTCAAAAAACAAGACCTAATTGAATGTCGTAACAAAAGGGACAGAGACATCGCTTGAATTCAAGGGGCTCTCACTGGCCAAGTCCGGAATGATTGGAGTATCACAATAAATTGTATAGTAACAGATTATAATTCTTTGAGTAACATAGAGAGCCACGCATCCAGGGCGTTGGGGAGAGAGAGAGAAAGAGAGAAAGACCTTCCTTACAACTGAACATCAAACCATTAACACAGAGGTAGCTACTGCTAGTGTCGATAGTGAGAGTTTCAGGAGGAACGGAGTATTTCCACGGTCGCAGGCATCTCCCCACAGATTTCCCACTGATTATCAAGGGAACACAGTGGCTGTTCTATATTCTTCAGAACTGTTAAGATCAAGAAAGCCTTAGAAAGGCTGGGGAACTCTTCCAGATCAGAAGAGGCTGAATGCACTGACATCTCAGTGCGATGCATCGTCGTGGATTAATCCTGGTTCAGCAGGGGAAGGCACTCCACACAGGAGGCTGGGAATGGGAAGCAGTCTGAACACAGACTGGGACTAGTTAGCGCTGATATCCGCGTAGAATGCCTGAATTTGGCAACAGCATCGAGGTGATGAAAGACAATGTCTTTATTCTTAGGAAACACACATGCCAGCATTTAGTCCCCAACTCACTTTCACGTGGTTCAGGAAAGAAAGAATTTGCACTCCCAGTCCTACGGGGGTGCTGGACGTGGAGGGGTGCAAGATGGTAAGGTTTTTGTTCATTTGGGGACTGACCCTTGGAGAGAAAGGAATGTTCCTTACCACACTACCCAGTGTTTTCTTGCTCTGGACTCTGCGATGTCTCCTGAGATGACAGCTCAGAGACCACGTTCAGGAGAAGGATGGGGAGTTCAGTTCCCAGATCACTGAGATCCTATCTTGGAGTAAGATCAGCCGCGATACCAACCAACGTGGCCCCCATGCAAGGAAGAGCAAAAAAGCTGAGCGTGTGAGAAAGGAACCATGACAACAAGGTGGGGCTCACTAGGTTCTGCAGAAAACACCCAGGGCTGGCCAGGCTGCTATAGCCAACCTTCTGTTCTTTTAGGTGACATGAAAGCACCCAAGGTTGGCTGGGGTGCCCTGGGATCCCCTGTGGGGCATTGTACGAGCTGCTAATTGCTTGGAGCATCAAGCATCAGCACGCAGTGTGGAAGTGTGACACACACAATAGCTGCTTGTCACTGTCATCCACCCCAGAGGCCGTCTCCAGGAGCACCCTAACAAAGCATGCAGCTCCGGACCTCTGGGTTCCAGGCAGCTCAGCAGAACTTACCTGGACAGAACGATGCAAAGGGAAGGCTATGGATATCGCAAAAGTGGGTCAGACATTTGGAAGATGGAAACACAAGAGGGCTTGTGGTGCTTTCCAGGAACATGACAAATTAAGAGCAAGGAGACCACTGGGGATCCTGGGAGACATGGGTGATCCCAGGTCCCAGGACGGGAAAGGACCAGTATGAGCCCGGAGCATCTGGTCCGACAGAGAAGCGCTCAGAGCTTAACGCGTGGGCCAGCGAGACATGGGGGCCACTGTTGGCCACAGAGGACACCCCTAGAGTCTCCAAAAGAATAATGATGTCATGCGGTGTCCTGGACGGGATTCTGGAACCCGAAAATGGACATTAAGTGAAAACTAAGAAAATCTGGATCAAGTGTGGACTGTGTTGGATAATAATGCGTCAGATGAGTTTAATTGTAATAAGTGTGTCCCCTAATACGGAATGTTCATGAGAGGAGACCCTTGGTGTTGGGTATCTGGGAACCCTGTCCCATCACCTCAATTTCTCTGCAAACCTGAAACTATCCTAGAAATAACAAAAAAAGTAAATACACAGAAACACAAGAATGCTGGCCATGGTAGATGGAGACACATCCAAGACGCAGGAATCACTGGGCGGTGACAAAGGGAGAGAACACTTGGCCGGGGGCGAGGCCAGGACGTCACAGCAGACACAGAAGGCAGGAAACCAGACAAAAGATCTTCTTGGTACTTAGGACAGAGAAAAGTGAATCAAAGAAAGACTTTCCAATAAGAATAACTTTTGTTTACCTGTTGGGTCTCTGAAGACTTTCTTCTCCCCTAAACACAGAGAGAGAAGACAGCATTTTCTGTCCAGTTGTTGGAATTGTCATGAACCTTCCTTGTAATTCAGCATTCCCCTGACACTCTTTAAAATGATTTTGATGACTGCGTGTGACATCATCGTCATAAACACAAGCCGCAGGAAAAACTGGGCTATCGTGGGGGGGGGGGCAGTTACAAGACCCCGTAGGTGTGCGGACCAAGCCAGGATTGCCTGTTTCCACCTGCGCTGTGACGGCGGAAGGAGAGGGAGCCTCTCCCGCCCAGGGAGGGAGTCCCTGGGATTTTACAAGCAATGCGTTTACAGGCGGTTTCTGGCTGGTATGACACTTTCTGAGATAAATTGTATCTTTGTGGAATGAATGTTTTAAATAATAACCGAAGCCGGTTTCCAGATACTCCAGTTCCCAGGAACCAACTGAAAACCTCCCCAGCAGAAGTTACATTGAATCTAGGTATCCGAATTAAAAATAAAATAGCTTTTCCAAATATTTTGGTGAAAATAGAAACTTTCCGTTTTATGAGCTATTATTTTTGTCTTCCATCTGTACTCAAAGTAAAACAAAATATTAACGCTTAATTCCATTTTATTTCAACTGTTTAACTTTGCCCCTGAACTTTTAGATAAACATTTACCCGATGGACAAACTGGCGGACTTGAATTTTTGAGACATAGTAAACATTTTCCTATTTAATAATCTATCTGGTTTCTATAAACTGAATCGATTTATTAGATGTTTTAGCTTCTTTTAAGGTTGAATAAAGTTTAAGGTTCATGCAGAATTTTTTTTTTTTTAAGATACCCATTTCTATTTTCTTCCCCATCTTGCTTCCAAAATGGCCATGGGAGTGTGTATCTTGTGTGTTGTTTTTTTTTTTTTAAGTATGTATAATCAAGTTTTTGAGGTGAAGCAATGAGCTGGGTGTGGCTTATTGATTACATGTGAGATTAAAGGTCAGGAAATCCAAGACTAGAAATAAACTTTGCCCTTGGATCTGGTCCGCACCCTCTCCCTCCGGCCCTCCGGCCCTCCCTCTCGTCTCCTCTCCCCACCCCCAGAAGTGGGCACCGACAGGCGGCCCAGTCCCGTCTCCCACCGCTAGGCGCTGCGCAGCCCCCGCTGGGGGTGACCTCCAGACCGGCCGTCAGTTCCTGCTCACCAGGAAAGGATACACCCGGGGGCCCTGCTGCCACCAGAAAGTGGACGGACGGGATTCTGGGCACCAGGCTTGCCAGTGGAAACAGGTTCTACTTGAATGTCGAGGGCTCTGCTTTGTTCCTTCGTGTTTTGATGTGTGTCCTGTGGACACGTGGGCATGCGCTTCCCGGGTGAGCAGGATGTTTTCTTCCTGAACCATGACTCTGCTTCACAGCCGTCGCCACTGGTCGTGGCTTCCGACTGATTCCTGGTGGCTTATGTTGAGCGTTGGCTGCGACACCCGGGAGGTGGAAATCCAAGGTCCGAAAGGTGCCAAAGGTCCGGGTCAGCCGAGGAAGCCAGGACCTGGCATGAAATGAGATCGGGGAGCTCGGATCACTGCCTGCACCTTCCCAGGTCTCCCCATGGTCCCCAGCGGAGGCAGCAGGCGTCTTGGGGGCCTCACACGTTGGAACTCTGGCTTGGTGGTTTCGTGCTTGGACACCTTGGCTCTTTACAGCTTGGCTGAGTCCCTCTGCCTCCCTCTGCTTTGGTTTCCTCATCCATCAAATGGGGATAATAGTCCCTGCCTACAGGTTTTCTTGAAGAGAACGAGAAGAGTGGGTGTGACACGCGACACCTCTCACATAGTTGGTGTTGAATGAATGGTGGTTTGTTCTTTCATTCAGTAGGTGGTGCTTGGAACACCTGCTATGTTCCAGGCACTGTTACGGTCACTGGGGATGGGCTTTTAAAATATTTATGTTGAGTGATCCTCACTGGACCAAAGCTAAAAGGGAATGATAGGGATAGCTAGTCCAGGGAGTGAATTAATGAATGAATGAGGAATCAATGTGCCCACCTCGTCTTCTACAAATACCTATCTACCTGTGGTTTAAGCAACAGATGCAGCCCCTGGGCTATTTGAGGTGTGGCCCCTCCCTCCCTGCAGAGGACAGACCTGCTGGGGTGAAGTTGCGTCATGACAGAACTAGCCCAAAGCTCGCATCTGTAGCAGGTGTGATCACACAGCTGTTTCTGCACCTGGGACAGGATCAGAGTTGTGGTGGCTGACCCAGTAGGGCTGGTGACATCTGGGAGCATGGCTCCTTCTTGCCCCCACCCTTGGTCCCTAGTCAGCCCCGAGCCCAGCCCCACGTCTCCTTGTTCTGGAGCTTCCTTTGACTCTCCCCAGCCCTGGTGCTTCTCCCCTTTCTTGGTGACCTCCGCCCATGCCCCCCCACCCGCAGGGTGCAGTGGTCCCCTCCTTCCTGGGGAATTACTGCCCCACAGCTATGGGTCTGGGTCCTCTCTCTCCCAGGAAGTTCCTCAGGGTGAGGCCCACACTCTGCACCTTCTCCACCCATCTGGAACATTCCAGAACAATGCACCCGAAGGTGCCTTACAGATGACGAGTACTTACATGAGCACATGCCTGAGGTTCTTGGCTCTGCTTCCCCTTGGGGGTGGTTAACCTCGGAAGGCAGAAAGGACGTGGTGTTTGTAGGTAGGAGACCGGGGCTCGAATTCCCCTCTGCCATTCACCGCTGCGTGAGCCCCAGCGAGTTCGTTGGCATCTCTGACCTTGTTCTCGTCTGTCACGTGGGGATACCAGCAGGGTTAGGGGAAACTAAGGGGGGTTTCTGGAGGCTCTTAGGATGGAGAAGGACCACATGGCTAATTACCAGCACCGGCGGCGTGGTGCAAACACACCCCGTTCTCCTGCCTTTCATGGTGTCTTCTAGAAGCTTTGTCGTCGTACTTCCCACACCTGGACTCCGCGTTGTGTGAGGCGGGAGATCATCAGCTCATCTCTCTTCCTGTGACAGTCCACCCCCTTCGCTGGCTTCAGACCCTTTACTGGCAAAATGGTCCTCTCCTCCAGCGGCGACTTCGCAGTCGATCCAGGAACCGTGTATTGTAGGTCTGTCCCTGGATCCCCCTTTGCTCCGTGTGTGGCCGTGTCAGTGCTTCTCGCCTGAAGCCTTCCGGGCGCAGAGAATACGTCCCCGGCCCGAACCCCAAACGGTTCTTACTGTTGTCAACTCTTTGCATTTCCAGATGGATGTTAGTATCGGCTCCCCAATCTTCTCTGCCCTACACACACCTCCCAGCCGTGGGATCTCACTGAACCTACAGATCAGTTGGGGGACAACCGACAGCTTCCCGTCGCAGACCGGAAGTTTCCAGATTGGAGTCTTCCAATCCACGGACGCAGAACGTTACCCACTCACATACAACCCCCTGGTTTTCTCTGTTGAAAGCATATATGTCTTTTGCTTGTTCTTAACTGTCTAGTTTTTGATGCTATTTCAAAAGGCCTAAGTTTTTCAGATTCTGTTTGTTCCTAGTTTAAGGAAGAATGTTTGACTTTTGAATGTTAATCTCGTGTTCAGAGATCTCGCCCAGTTTATGTATTAATTCTGATCATCTGTATGTCGGTACTTCTGGGTTTTCTCCACGCCAAGTTATGTCGCCTGTGGGTGATGTCAGTCCTGTCTCTTCCTTTCCAAACCGTAGCTCCTTATTCACAGCTCTGGCCTCTCCGCACTCCCGGGACCTCCTGGACGACGCTGAGTGGGAGGGGAGGCAGACATCCACGTTTCCGTTCCAGCGTCCGTGTGTCACCTGTTCTCATGCGATCTGTTGTCACGGGTTCAGCCCTTTACCTTGAGTTTGCTACAAGCTTTTCTCGTAAACAGGTGCGACATTTTACCAAAGGCTTTTCCAGCACCTGTGGAGAGGATCGCTTGGTTCTATCTTTATTTTGTTAATTTGTAAATATGACCCCGCCCTTATGTGCCTGTGATAAATTTCATCTGGCTGTAATATATTAGCTTTGTGAGTGGAATTAGGGTGGTAAGATTTTTTGCTTTGGGGTTTGCGTTTGTGCTTATGGGGGATAAAGTCCCTTTTCTAATGCCTTTTTTTTCTCAGTTAAAATGAATTGGACAAAAGCCCCTTTTTATTCCTGGATGAGTTTGTGGAAGATGGGTGTTGTTTCTTCCTGAAATGTTTAGAAAGTTTCACCAGTGGAGCCTTACGGATCTAGAATCGTCTTAGTGGATGGGATTCTAATCACGCATCAAGTGTATTTTATAGATAAAAGACTGTTTGGATTATTTCTTCTTAGGAAAATTTTGGGAAGTTGCATTCCTCTAGAAAACCGTCTGTCTCATCTGAATTTTCCCATTTATTTGCATAAAGTTATTCATGATGAGCTCATGTTAGCTTTCTAATGTCTACGGCAATAGGAGTGATGTTGCCTCCTCATTCCTGCTGCTGACCGTGTCTCCTTCCTCCTCCCCCCAAAGAAGGGCCCTGATCTCGACCCTCCCCTGGCCTTCCTTCTTCCCGTCTCTCTCCATGGGTAAGATCCGTGGGGCCCAGGGGACCGCCCACCTGAGCACACACTTCCCTCCTGAGACCACGCTTGGACACTCAGGCTCTGAAGATGCCACATGGCCCCAGCTGACTTCCACAGCCTGCACGGCTGTCGTCCCGGGACTACCCTCTCAAAGGCAGACCGTGGGCACGCCTCGTGGGCCCCAGGGGCCACTGCAGGGAGCTTAGACAGGGAGGCTCCTCGTGGTATGGGAAGGTGTTGGGGTGGTGGGCAGGCACCATGTCCCCATCATCCCATCCTCTGGCCCCGATCTGCAAGGAGTGTGTGACTTGTGTATTTGAACCTCACCTTCTTTGTCGTGAGAAGGTACGTTTCTCAAAGGAGGGGAAGAGAACACACTTACTTAATAGTTTGTTAGCTTGATTCCTAACATACGTACTAGACATTTGTCACACAGTCTACTCTCATTAGGGGCAGGCCTGCGTCTTGAAAGAGGTTCATCAAAATCATCAGTCTTTCCCAAGAGCTGACTTTTAGGTTTGTTAATTTCTCCAAGACATGTTAGTTTTCTAAATCACCGATGTCCACGCTGATCAGCATTATCTGCCTCCTTCTGCACTACGCTGTTCTGTTGTTTTGTTCTGGCTTCTTGGTATGCATGCTTAGATCATGGATTTTCAGCATTCTTTCTGATTGTGTGCATTTTAGGGCCGTCCAGCTGCCTTCACCTGACGGCCCAGCTGCGTATGATGATACGGGATAGCGTATCTTCATATCTCAGTCCTTACTCTGATGTCTTCTTTGGTCTGCAGATTATCTAGAAGAGTATCACTTGATTTCCAAACATTGGGGCCTTTTTTTAGTTATGTTTTTGTTATCAGTCTCTGTTTGTTTCCACTGCCCTCGGAGGACAAGAGCTCAAGAGCTCGGTACTCTAAAACGTGTCGAGACTATCTTTAAGGCCCAGCACGGGCCACAGGGCAGATGGTCTGCGAGCACTTGGGGAGTCCGTACCCCGTAGTTCCAAGGATTCTTCTGTCTGCGGTCCCACCATTTGTGGAAGGTGTTAAAGTTCCCCAGTGACTGAGGGTTTATTCCTTGTTTCAACTCTGTCGGGTTTAGTTTCACATAGTAGGAGGAGAAGAATATCATTGACAATGGTTTTGTCTTTCTGCTGAGTTGGTGTGCTGTTACGAAACCTCCATTTTCATCTCTAGGAAAGCTTCTTGCTTTGAAGTCTACGGTGTTCGATGTTAGGACAGCTGCACCAGCTTTCCTTAATTGTACTTCCGTGGTCTGCACTTCATCCGTCTTTCAACATGTGAGCATTCGGGGTCTTTATATTAAAGTGTGTCCATTGTAGGTAGTAGAGAGCTGAAGTTTAAAAAAAAAAATCTAGCGTGATAATATCATTTAATTGGAGTATTTAGCCCATTTATACTTAATATAATTATTAAGATACATCTGGATTTACACCCACCACTTACTCTTTGTTTCTTCTTTGTCTCATTTGGTTTTGGGACTTTTTTTTGCCTCCTTCTTTTTGATCAATAAATTCTTGTTGGAGTCCACTTGCTTTTCGATTCGCTGGCTAGGTGTGCATTCCTTTATTCTGCCTCTGCTGGTTGCATCAGAAATTATGAAATGCATCCCTGGCTTTTGAGAGTCTGTCTTAAAATCGTGCTTTTGCCATTTTTGAACACAGTACAACCTTAAATGCCTTTCACTTCATTTATTCCTCTTCCCTTTTGTTTCATTTTTGTCATGTATCAGTTCTATTTATATCTTAATCCCACAGGACATTATTCTTGCTGGGTTAAACGGAGGTTTGCTTACACATTTGCTCTTTCCGATGCCCATCCGTGATGCTTCCAATGGGGATTACTTCCCTCCCGTCTGAAAAAAAATCCCTGTACTGTTTCTTTCAGTGTGGGCTGGCTGGCCGCAAATCCTTGTAGATGTTGTTCATCTGAAAACATCTTTATTTCACCTTCGTTTTTGAAAGGTATTTTCTCTCCACACAGAATCCTAATTGGGTGGTTGTTTTTTCCAGCAATTTAAATATGCCCTTTTATTATCTTTGGCTTCCACAGTTTCTCGGGAAAGTCAGCTATTAGCCTTATGATTGATTTTTTGAAAACATGCTTTTTCTCCTCTGGCTGCTTTTAAGGATTTTTTCCCTTGTCCTTCATTTTCACCAGTTTCCATGTGAGATGCCTACGTATGGTTTTCTCTGTCCATCTCCACTTGAGCACTGGACCGCCCCTCGTGTCCGTGAGGAAGGAGACCTCCCCTCCCTCTTTTCCTCCAGAACTCCGACCACACCTGTGGGAGGCATGGTCCCCAAAACTTGTGTGTCTCTGTTGGTCTTCTCTGCCCTCCAGTTTGAGGATTTTCTGCCGGCCTCTAAGTTCACTGACCTTGCCCACTCTCCAATTTGCTGCTCTCCCCACCTTCTGAATTCTCACTTGGGCTTTAGAATTTCCGTCCGATGCCCTCTGTGGATTCCAGCTCTCGTACTGAAATTCTCCTTGTTTTCATTTAGATCCTCTAGCAGGTTAACATACGACAACCTCCAACACCTGGGTCTGCTGTCGGTCCATTTCTCTTGTCATCTGTTTGTTTCGCTTGAGTTTTGATTATTTGACCTGGCCTCCTGACACTTGCTGTGATTTTTCATGGAAATTTGGATGCTGTGCATGATAGAGGGGATAGCTCTGGCTGATGCCCACGTCTTCCAGAGAAGATTTTTGTGCCTTTTGTGGGCAGAAATGGACAGATCTGCTCGTTTCTCTAGGGGTTGGAGATGATTTGAGGCTAGACTTTGGATTTGGGGAGGCTGGGCTCCTGAAACATAGCCTTTCAGAGCTCTCATTTGAAAGCTGGCAAGTTTACAAGAACCCCCACCCCTCCCGAGGGACCCAGGACTCTAGACTTGGCGTCATCGGGCGGGAGGGAGGCAGGGCGGATGGCCCAGAAGTGGCCATCTCTCTGCTCCCTTGTCCAGCATCCTTTCCTCAGGGCTTTCATGGATTCTGTGCCCTTATCGATCAGGAGTTACTGGTCCAGCAGCATCACAGTAAGCTGTGTGCACGTCTGTCCTCCTGAGATTAGGGGGCCCCGGACCCAGCTGCCCTCCGAGCCCCTCGGAACGGGAAATCTCTGAATGTGAGGACCTACATCTGTATTTTGTAAAGCTCCCCAGGTGAAGCAGTGGCTGTGAAGACCTCCACTTTGTAAATACTGGCCAAGACACTGAACTTTGCTGGGGTAGGGAGGTGCCGTAGGCTGGAGTGCACCTGGGACTTGCTGTGCATTTGTTGAAAGAAAGAGGGGAGGGAAGCATTCCACAGGAAAGCGGATCCCAGCTCTTGGGGCCCAGCCCCTGATCCCATGGGAGCCGGCCCAGCTGCAGCCGAGCTCTGGCGACCAGCGGCCTTGCAGACATCCCTCTAGCTGAGTGATGTCTGCCTTTCTTCAAGATAAGAGTAAATTTATGTTAATGTCGGTCTTATCACTCGGGCATTACCCTCTGCCTGGAAGCCCAGCTTTCCCGACGTCTCACCCTGTTTTCTTGGTGTCTCCTTACCCGTGACAAGGAGACCGCCTTCACGCCATTGGGGTTCCGTTACCCACCCACCCACTTCCCCAGAGCCCTGTTTGTTCTGGGGAAACACGACCGGGTCCTATCAGGTCATTTTCCCCCCTTCGGGTCGTTTTTTTTTTAATCGAAGTCGGGCCACCGCCAGGACGAAGGTGTGACCTTGGCTGGCTCCGGGCTGGCCCCTGGGCTGTCCCCAGCCTCCGGTCCCTCTGTGAGCTGGCTCCGGTTTCTCTCCTCCCTCTTCTTTCTTTCTCTTCTTTTCTGTTCCCTTCTTTGATTCCTCTTTTTTCTTAATCTGGAAGCAAAAGCCTTCCCACTTTGGAGGAGGTTGGATGAAAGCTGTGGGCGCGGTCCTTTGGCGGCACACACGCCCCCCCACCCCGGGTTGTGACATCAGAGGCCGTTTCTACGGTAGGCGTGGCCCAGAGGGGTCTCGGGGCCACACCGGCAGGTTCATGGCTCGTCCGTAGCACCCGGGGTCCTCCCTGCTGCCTCGCGGGCTCCCCGCATCAGGCGGATGGGACTGAAGCCCCAGCCCGCAGGCGCAGGACCGGGCACTCAGCGGAGCCTGTGCCCACGCAGCTGGAGTGGGGGGGACCACCCTCAGGCACCGGCTGTGGGGAAGGACCCCACGACCCGCCCTCCCCCCAGTGCTGGTTCCCTGGCCTCGGCCCCGCAGATGAGGAAATCTCCTCCAAAGGCCAGATGCTCACCTGAGAAACAGGTGTCTCCATCCCCGTGTTGCCGGTTGTTTCTCCTCCTTCGTTCTCGGTTCTCTTTTCGCGTGGAGAAATTTTTCAGATGGACACCCTGGACTGAGATGGACTTTAAAATTATCCCCAGGGATCAGCCAGATGCTGGCCCCTTCCCTGCTTGTGCTGGCGGCCCAAGTCAAGGCACTGGGCAGCGAAGGGCCGGCCTCATTGCCGCCCGCCCAGCAGGAGATAAAGGTTTTCCTTGTCTCCTTCCCCCAAACCCCTTCCTCCTTCCCTTTCCCTATGCTGTAGGAAAGTCCCTTCCCTTTCTCCACATCCGTCATCCCCACCAGTCATGGGCTGGGTGCCACTTGCCCTGTTTGCCTATTAAAATTATTTGGAAGAGAGTAGTCATTCACACCTTAGTATGAATTCGATCAGTAGTTTCCCTTTTCTCAGGATGTTTGCTTTCTGGGTCAGGGAAGAGCTTATTGCCGCTGTGTAGACGTTCAGAGTAGTTACAGGAAACAAGGGTTAGGGACGGAGGGCCTCCCCGGAGGCCAGGCATTCACGCTCATGGACTGCTACCGCTGAGTCCTGGCTGAGCCAGCCTGCTGCCCACGTTCCAGAACAAACGACATGGTGGAGAGTGATGTGTGGCATAACCAAGGACAGGGTGTGGAGAGAGCTGGGGCTGGGCCGGGCGAGGAGGGGACACGCAGAGCCTCACAGGACAGCTGACTCTCATCTGCAGCGTGTTGCTGTAAAGGAGTCACCGTGTGGAGCCCAAAGCTGGAAGCACTTGGTTTTGGGGAACAGGTTCCGTCTGAGACACGCAGGGCCGCCCCAGAGGCAATCAGCCGTCTCCGGAGTCCTCGAGAGCTCTGTGCTCGGCATTCGTAGAGGAGGCCCTGCACATTGTTGGGGGTCCCTGGCGGAAATGTACAGCCTGCACCCCTACTTCTAAGCTCCTCTCCAACCCAGCAGGCTCGGAGCCCCTGTAGTCCCGCCTGCCCCTCAGAGCTCCTCCCGGCCCCCCGGGCTGTGGCCTCCATCTGGAATGTTCCTCCCTGAACCTTCTTCCTGAAGGCTGCTCCTCTCAGCCTGCGGGCCTCGGCTGGGTTGTACCTTCCCCAGAGGGGCCTTCCTGATCACCCCTACTCGCCGTCCCGTGTCACCACCACCACCGCCCGCCGATATTCCCATTTGTTCTCTGTCTGCCTCCCCCGCTGTCGTGCACAGCCCGCGGGAGCAGGGCTCCTCTGCCGGGTTCCCTCCACGTCTCCCGCCTGACACTCAGAGATGCTCGGCGCACGAATGAATGTGCGTCGTGTGAATGAGTGCGTGGTGAGAGACAGGCCTGGGGCCCCAGACGGCTGAGCGCTAGTCCTGTTCAGCCCCACGTGAATCTGGGACATCTGTGATGGTAAGTGGCTGTCACAGCAGACAGCCAGGCGCTGAGCTCCATACGTGCTGTCGCAGCGGTGACCAGTGGGGTCCAGACACCAAGCTTGCGTTAGCTGTGGGACCCATGCTGGGTGACCTGGGGCCATCCCCGCCGCCCCAACAGCCTGCCCGTTATTCACCCCCCAGAGGCTGTGTGATTTGTCCAAGGTCACCCTGTAGGTTTATAGGAACCTGGAGGGATTCTCTGGAAAGTTCCATTCCAATAGATGCGTGAACACTTCTAGAAGTCCCCTGGGAGGGTCTTGTCTCTTCCACCGGCATTTACGGAGCACCTGCTCTGCGTCAGGCACATTGTCTCTTCCTGTCCTTGGGGATTCGGGGCGGGTCTGTCAGGGGCATCCTGACCTTGGCCTTGCCCCTGGTGGTGGTCCGGTGAAGATTTCTGCCCTCCTGGGGAGTTGAAAATACCTCTAGGTGCCGAGATGCAGGACAGGCCACCATGGTAACATTCTTCTCCCCGGGGGGGTCAGGGGACCCCAGGGGCCGCCCATGGCACAGTCTCACCCTGGTGAGGCATGAGGAGGCGCTGACACCCCAGGGGCCAGCCCAGCCCTGTCGTCCAGCATGGATGCGCCCGCTCAGCCCGAGGAATGTGCAGAAGGACCCAGAAGCAGGGAAGGACCGTCTGATGCCCAAGGGGGGCTGCCCTGCTGCCCACGCTGGTCATCCTAGTCTGCAAGGACATCCCTCGGCAGGGGTGCCCCCTCCTCGTGAAAAGAAAGCACCAGTGCACATCATTCCTGGGAGCTGGGAGCAAGGTCTCTCCCGAGTGGCTCTAACACCGCCTCACAGCGAGGCCCACGAAGGCCACCTGCGGGAAAGCGCCTGCCCCACCCTCTGGGTGCTCCTGTGCCCCTGCGGCCGGCCCCGGGGCACCCCGTTATCACCTCCCCTGCTCTGGGGCAGCCGTGTCACGCTGGGTCACGGGTGGCAGTGCCCTGAGGCAGCCATCTGATGGACGAAGCCACAGCCTTGCCCTCCCCTCCTGGGCCCTCTGGCTCCCCACCCCCTTGCCCAGTCCCCTCACACCTCCTCCTCCTGCCGTGTCCCCTCCCCTGCAGTTTCCTGGCTCCCCAGGACTTCCTAGGGCTCAGCTGAGAAGTCAGTCCCTCTGCAGAACCTTCAAGACCTCTCTTTCCCAGACCCTTCAGTACTTCCGTAGCCCAAGCCGCTGTGAGCTCTGTGTCTGTGTCCCTTTGTGTCCGTGGCTCCCAGCTCAATGGCAACTCCTGGGAGGACCTTAGGAAACACACTGATGGCCCAGCAGAGGGGGAGGGTGCCGTTCCTCCCCACCCGGAGAGCCGGGCCCTGCAACTCCCCAGGCCGGGGCTTGTCCACGGTGCTTGGTCCACGTGCTTTTGTGGCAGCCGGACCAGTGGCCTCCAAGCTTTCCCTAGTTGCTCTATCAGCTTGAAAATGTTAAGACAACAACTTTGTCCTCCCAGCTCCCAGGAAGAACCCGTGCGTGGAGACCTCACAGCCCTCCTGTGACAAAGGCAGGTGGCGCAGGGGTTGTTTGAGTCCGATAGAAATTGGCCTGTCGGTACCAGTCCTCGCCCCTGCCCCCTGGGGCTTGGATGCAGGGACCCTGAGAAGTACACGTTCTTCATTCCTTCATGTTTTTGACAAATACTTCTGCAATTTGCTGAGTGCCAGGCTCTAGGAGGAGCTAAGAATGCTGCAGAGAGGAAGATGGACAGAAGTCCCTTCTCCTAGCGCAGAGAGAAAATGGCGAGGTGACAGGGTGGCAAGGGACAGGTGACAAGGGACAGAAGCAAAAGAGGGGGCTTGGGGGCTAGGGCCAGGGGAGGCTCTCTGGAAAGGCGACCTCACTCCTGTGAGGCCATTAGCCAATGTGTGCTCCATGCTGAGGGAGCCCCCCGGAGAGCAGGATGTACCCCCACCCCCCCGACAGACTTGCCCTGCGGAGCGATTCAAGTGCGCCCGCTCACACCGGACCGGTCCATCTCCAGGCAACGACCCCGAGTTTCTCTTTCCCTTTGTCTTCCTTTTGGAAGGAACTAGGCACTCTGATGTCCACCCCACCCCACCCCCGCCCGAGGAAGGTAGGACGGGCTCTCTCCAGAGAGGGGGCAGGAAGGAGCCCCCGGAGCAAGAAGGGGTCTTGGGTTTCAAACTCGTGCTGAGGTCAGAGGTCAGAGGTCAGAGGTCAGGCTCGCCCCCAGCAGGGAGGAAAGCGGAGACGGGGAGGGGAGCGGTAGTTAAGAAAGTTGCAAGGTGCTTGCCCTGAGAATCCAATCATGGAGTAAAAAACCAAGCACATTCCCCGTCCAAGGGATTCCCTTGCTGCTTAGGGGATGGGTGGAAGGAACAAGGGGGGAAAAACCCAAAACAGAGACAAGAGGGTTTTCCAGAAAGTCTGATTTCAGTTGTAGCAGTTCTCACACGGGAAGCAGGGGAGCTGAGCAGTGCCGGAGGCAGGGGCGCGGGCACCCAGGAGGGCGCAGGGGCAGGTCCTGGAGGGTCCGGGCCGCGCGGGGCTGTAGCTGTTGTGAGCCGCTTGCTGTGTGGATCAGAGTCACTCGTCATGTCTACGTGAGGGAGGGGGCCCTGCACTCTGGGTCTGTCGCCCTGTGGGGACGCCTTGGTCCCTGCTTGTCTGTGCACGGGTGCGAGGGTGAGTGCGTGCGTGTGCATATGCGTGTGTCCTTCCTAACCGCCCACGACGGGGAGCTTAGAGCAGAAGGATGCATTGCCCTCCCGAAAGCATTCTGCAAGACAGACCTCGGTCCTAGAGGGGACGCTCTCGCTCCCTGTCCCCGGCTACAAGCAGTTTGCTTCTTAAGGGAGAGTGCTGGGGGGGGGGGGGGGCACGCTCCTTGACTGACTGGCCCCGGGCTCTTCCTTGTTCCTAGACCCTGAGATTTTCAGGCAGGAAAAATAGAGCCGGTGACTCATGGCAGGTTGGCCTGAAGCTGTCAGCCTAGCCGAGGGGGTGATCTGTGCCGGTGACAGGGGACGATAACATCTGGGGAGGGAAACAAAGCTGGGAAAGGTATGAGCAGGGTAGAGGTAATAGGAGGTCGGGGGTGGGGCAGGGAGCGCATGGGGGAACAGACGCGTCTCCCTCTGCCTCTGCCCCTCACCCCTGCTCGTGCTCGCTCTCTCGCACATGCATGAGTGAATGAATGAAGGCAAGTGAATGAATGAGGGAGTGAATGAATCATGGGTAAACCAGTGGACACGGGGCTGGCACAAAAGTGGCAGGCGCGAGCCCGAGACTCCACCTCCGGGGTGCCCACCTCCTTGAGTGCGAAGATTCAAGAAGTTGGCCATCGGCCCTCGAACAACAGAGGAGTCCAGAGCAAGCCTGTGGGGTCTGGGTGCGTCCGTGGGACCCGTGTAGGAGTCACACTTTTCCTGCTGATGAGACTCGCTCGGGTTCATCGCAGAAACCTCGGGAAAATGTAGGGCAGAAAGGAGCAGCCATGCAACACGGGTTTTCTCAAGCGGTCCTGGCAGGCTTTGGAGCTTCGCCATCCTGTGCGCCGTCCCTGACCCCATGCGGCTCTGAGGTCCGGAGGCGCAGCTTGTCTGAGCCCCGACGAGCTGTCAGTGCCAACCTTACCCCAGATTGCGGACACCTGGGAGGGCATAAAAGGTAAAAGATCTTGGTAGTCATTTTTGGAGCGGTGACACGTAAAAGTTTTTGCATAATAGGTGCCATTAAATATATTCAATAATTGGATCTCATTATGTTAGTCTTGTAATGCGGCTACGGGCACGTCCTGGGTTCCCTGCGTGGCTCGCTTCATGCTGCTCGTGGCCAGCGCTGTCCCATGGGGTCCAGGAGCCCCCTCCTTCCGGGCAGAGATGTTCCCGCAGGAGGTTGAGGTCTGGGGAGCCAAAGCTGGAGGAGGTTTCGGTCCGATCCCCGGGATTGTCTCCCCCGGGGAGACCTGCTGACTTCCTAGGGAGGCCCCTGCTTCGTTTGCTCATTTGTGTGTCCCATGAACGTCGGGCCATCGTGCCCAGCTGGGCAGGCCCTGGATGCACGGTCCACCCCAGAGAAGCTTGCGGCCCAACAGCTCCACCGCGGGACGGAGACCCCAGACCGAGCAGAGGCCCAGATACACACAGAAGCTAGCGCGGAGTCACGTGCCCTTGGAGGCACAACCAAATTGCACAATTTCCTGGGAAAGGCCATTCCCAGACCCACGAAACCCCAGAAGAGCTTTCATTCCCGTCCGGGGTGACGCCTCGCAGGACGGCAGTGGGATCAGCCCATCAAACACCTGAGCCCTGTGCTCCGTCCGGGGAGCTCCAGCTCATCTGACCCTCTGGTGACCCGTCGACAGCCACTTGTGCCCAAGAGGAAGCCAGAGCCCGGGATGTCGGGGTCCAGCCTCCCTGCAGATGCACTTACAGTCCCAACACACACACACACACACACACACACACACACAGGATGCAGGCCTTGGGGATGCATGGCGGAGATGTTCACACTCTCCACGGCACGGGGATCCTGACTCCCATCCCC
This sequence comes from Martes martes, assembly GCF_963455335.1. Lineage (NCBI taxonomy): Eukaryota > Metazoa > Chordata > Mammalia > Carnivora > Mustelidae > Martes > Martes martes. The sequence continues at coordinate 3,439,091 of NC_137898.1, read as the reverse complement.
GCCTCCCCCAGCCTGGAGGCCTTGCCACCTTCACCCCGAGCACCCATCCTTGTCTGTCCGGGGCACCCTCCATGCAGTCGGGAGGAAGGCTCAGCGGGCGTGGAGTGGGTCAGGCCTGGGGGACAGCCCTCGAGTTCACTGCAGGGAGATGGCCGTCCTTTGTTCTTGCTGGAGCTCTGGGGGAAGGGAGTCCCTGCTGCTCTGAGCCAGGGTGGCGGGAGCTCTCCTCTCCTCTCCAGCCCGGGGAAGAAGAGTTAAAGCAGCAAAAGGAGGTTTCGAGACTTTCCTTTCGAGAAGCTGGAGCCATGACGTGGAGTTTCCACAGAGCTGGGCAGGGTGGTCTGGCGGCTGGCTTGGCCTCCGCCTGCGGCGGGGTGGGGGGGACAGTCTCCGTTTCAAGCCCCCAGAGGGGGCAGGGTTTCCGACGTCCGGGCATCTGTCGGGGGAATCAATGCCGTGATGCCCAAAGGGGTGCTGGGGAGGGGGAGCGGTTTGAGGCTCGGGCTGGACCACCCCCCCCACTTCCGCAGGCGGGAGCCTGGGACCCAGAGACGGCGTGTGAGTCTGCTTGCAGGGGTTGTGCTCCCCAGAAGAACTCGAGTCAATATTTGTACAGAGCTTAGCGCGATGCTGGCTTATAGCAAGTGTCGTACTTGTTAAATAAATAAACACAAACAGGGAAATCTGTGGTGTGCCGAGCACCGGAAGGGGGTGGAGGGTAGGAATAAGGCAGAAGACGGGACCGTGGAGCAGAAATGAGCCTGAGTGCCGGGACGGAGCCGGGAGCGGGGCCAGCGGAGCAGAGCCGGGCCAGAGAGGCTTCCGGGAGGAGGTGGCGGCTGGCTGGGGTGGCCAGCTTCTAATCCCGGGGGGGGGGTGCTTTTCGGGTTCTTAGGAATTCTCAGAAAGCGAGCCTGGGTTAGCAAAACACATGAGGCGTCTGAAAAAGCTCAGAAGGAAATAACGTCCAGGGATTCCGTTGGAGGGGGCGGGGGAGGGGGAGAAAAAGTCCCCCAGACAGAACTTCATGCTTTGGCTGCGCTCCAGAACTTTGGGCTGGCGGTTTCCGTGCCCACGGAGTCTCCCTGCCCGCTGCTCAGGGTTCTGACATCATGCGAGGGAAGGAAGTGACAGGAGTCCCGTCTCGGTTCTGACCCCCTCTCCCAGGCGTGTCTTCCCCCGGGGAAGTTACACCCCAAAGCGCTTTTAGCGCATGAGCTCATGGACCTGTTTGGCTTTGTGTCTCCCCCACACGGGATGCCCGGTGGACCCTCGCGGGGGTGCAGAGAGAGCGCGGGAGCGGGACGGGCCGTTGAGCCCAGAGCAGGCCTGAGTCATGAGCGCCTCACTCCTTCCATGTGGTCTCCCCCATCCGGCTGCCCGCGTGAGTCAACAGCCCGTACTGAGCACCTCCGAGCGCACAGACCCGTGCTGGGGAGACAGCTGGCCGGTGGTGGGGACGGCCAGAGCCGGGGGACGGCACAGCTCAGCCTTCCACCAATCTAGAGTAGCCAGGGCCATCTAGGCACTTTGTGAAAACCGAACGTCCTACTGTGTACACTGTGTATCCCTCTGTGTGTGCGCGCGAGCACGTGTGTGTGTGTTGAATTCATGGACCCAGCCTGTCCCGGACGGTCTGGAGACCCAGATGCAAAGCCAGATCTGCCTCTTGGCTACGCCCGAAGCCAAGCACATCGCCTCTCCCGGCCTCTGCGCTCCCATCTGAGGACTCGGGCGATAAGATCAGCCTCCCGGGCCTCCCGGCTCTTCCTGGGTGGTGCAGGCAGGGGCTGACGGTAAGCCCGAGAACAGTGGCTCTCCCCTGGAGGCCATCCTGCCCTTGGGGACATCTGACAGTGTCTGGAGACGTTTGCAGTTGTCACACTGGGAGGGAGAGATGCCACTGGCATCCAGTGGGTAGAGCCCAGGGAAGCCGCTGACCATCCTACAGGGCACAGCCTGGCCCCCAGGACAGAAGAGATCCAGCCCCAGACGTCAGCAGCACTGCAGAGAAGCCCAGCCCCAGGGCATTATTCAAGGCCGTGGCTCGAATAATCCCTGACCCCAGGCTCGGGCTCGGCTCACTGTGGCCTGAGCCGGCCAAGGGGCTCGCCCCACCTTACTCTCTAAAGCTTGGTTTGCTCACCTGTTCGCTAAGGCTGACAAGCCCGGGGAGTGCTCTGGCCCCCGCAGCTGGGCAGGGCACAGAGCAAGACGTTCCTTCTCGTGGGCTGGGTCAAGGAGGGGAAACCGATGTTGTCTGCAAGGTCCTCTGAGCCTCTTGCAAGGGAGACTGTCTTGCGGCTCAGTCCCCTCTGGCGTCCCTCGTCACCCCGGTGCATGTACTCCTGGAGATTATTACAATGTCAGCAAAGACATGAGAGCATGACGGTGGCTGACGTCACAACAGCACGAGAGGGAGGCACGGTGGCAAGTAGGGTGAGCCGGGAAGCCCAGAACTTCCCATAATAAAATACCCCATTTAGACTAATGAGGCTGGTTTTTACTCATTCATGAGCGGGGAATTAATCCTGCCCGTGAGCTCTGTCCCTTTGGGTTTTTATTGATGAGAATTACTGACTCCAAAAGAGAGTGCATAGCTGATGGGAGAGTATTTCTAGAGGGCCGGTTCAGAAGCAATTAGCGACTCAGAGCAGAGACACGGTCCCGGCAGGCTGGCCTACGGGAGACGGTGTGAGGCAGGAAACCAGCTCAGCACCAGGCGGGGGAGGCTTCAAAGTCCCAACGTGGGGGAGAGCTCAGCGGAGTAGAACCCCGTTTCCCTCCCTGGTTTGGGGAAATGTTGTTCTTACTTTTTGGTCCCTGAAATCCCAAGACCCATGCCGTCCCAGCCCAGGCCACTGTGGCCCTGGGGACAAGATCAGTCCCCACTGGTCCCCTCCGCCCGCCAAAAGCATTTTCACGCTATTCACCTGGGAGCCTGGGGGGCGGCAGGAGGACACACAATGCAGGGAGGGGGCAGCGCAAGGAGATGTACTCATATGTAGCAGGAAACTGATGCTTTATGAGCAGGCAGGTGTGTGGACCCGGTTAAGTCCTACATCACAGAAGTGGGTACAACCCGGCTTCTTGGGGAAAGCCAGAGCAGGGAGGCAGGCACCGCCCTGCCTGAGAGATTGTCCCCCTCTCTGCAACAGCTCCCAGAAGGGCTTGGGCACCCCGCCCCCGAGGCCTCTCCGTCAGCGGTCCAGGCGTTGGGGAGTGTCAGGGCACCCGGAATGGAGGAATCACGGTTCTGCTCCCCTTTCACAGTCGTACCTGGTAGACTTCTGCAAGATCCTTCGTCACTTGAAAATAAATTTAGAAAGTCAGTGCTTTACGGTTACACAATCTTGGTTGTTTACCAACAAGGGTAAGAGAATGAAGTTACATAATTCTGCGTGTGTGTGTGTGTGTGTGTGTGTGAGAGAGAGAGAGAGAGAGAGAGAGAGAGAGAGAGAGCGGGCTTCTTCCCAGGCTGGAAAGCTCGAACTGTTCTCAGCTCGAACTGTTCTCAGCGCTGTGGAGGGCTGTTTGTGCTGAGGACAGGTCCAGTCTGGCACACTTTCTCCAAACCTGCGCTCACCGTCCGAGATGCAAACAAAAGGTCCTGGAGGGCTGCTCGGCGCCCACTGGCAAGGCGCGCCCCGGGACAGACAGATCTTGCTACACAAGGGTCAAGAGGGTCACAAACTTGAGCCTACACGGAGGGGAGGGAGAAGGGGAGGTCGTGAGAATGACGAGATGACAGTAGTAACGGCAGCCCCCACTGCCCAGCCCCCCCCCGCCCCCGCCGTGCCAGGTGCTGAGCCCCAGCGTCACGCACGCTGGACGCTCCCGGGAGGAGACGCTGGCTCTGGGAGGCCCAGGACATCTGACCCAGGTCACAGGGCTGGAAGGTGCCAGAGCTGGAGCGAGACCCCACCGCATCTCCCCCAACCCCATCCTGATTCCAGAATCCACCCTTGGACCCAAGGCATGCCCAAAGCGCCTTGCAAGACAGCTTTATGATCCCTTCTGCAGGCCCGGAATGTTCCTCGGTGGCCCTGTGACAAGCAACCATTGGGCATCAAATGTATGAACACAGTGTAAAATGAGGTGGAGTAAAGGAAGGTCTGTGGCCAAGGTACAGACTTGTCCTTGGGCTTGAGTGCTTGGGTGAGGGGCAATCCAGGATGACTGCCTGGAGAAGGCGGCTTTCAGGGCACACCCCAAAGAACTAACAAGATATAGGGAGGCAGAGGAAAAGGAGCTTGATTCCCACTGGGCATGGCTACTCCTGGAGACCCGCGTCATCCTCCCTTGGGGATGGTTTAAAAACCGGTCCAGGGGAGCACCTACCACGTGCCAGGCATGGTCATCTGGGGTGAGAGCGATTCAAGTCACTCTCAGGGAGGCAGTAGAGGCAGGAGTGCAGGCAGCTCCTTATGAACCCCAGGCCCCTTCCTCACGCCCCCTCCCCTGCAAAGTGAGGCCCTGGCTCCCCTGTGAGGGGCTGCCCCTTCCCGGTCACAGAAGAGGAAGCCTTCCATACCCCGGACTCAGAGAGCCGCGGACCAGGGGGGAGCCGCAGAGGGAGCAGGGCCCGCTGGAGAGGGTGGGCCCTGGCTAGCAGGGGAGGCTCCCTGGAGGAGGTCAGGTCTGAAGGGCAGCAGAAGTCCCCCAGGGGGAGGGGGAGGAGGAGGAAGGGGCAGGGAGGGCATTCCCACAGCGACATCCGAAGCCTCTCTCCCCTGCAAGGCGGCCTGACACAGGCGTTGGGAGACTTTTCTTAGAGGTGGGAAGTTCCGTCCCTGGTAGGAAACCTTGGCCACCCCCAAAACTCCAAGGGGGCACTTCCCCGGATAAATACACAGCTCGGAGGGGCGGCGGGCATGGAGCGCTTTCTTCCCGTGTTCAAGTTTCCTCGGAAAGTCTGAGCGCGCGGCCGCCGCCCCTGCCCCAGCGCGCAGCAGCGCGGGGCCGCCCGGGGCCGCAGGGGGGCGGCCGCAGCGCGCGGGGCGCAGGGCCGGCCGGGCGGGCGGGCGGGCGGCGGGCGGGGCGGGAGGCCCGGCCCCCAGCGAGCGCGCCAACGCTGCCCCGTCCGCCCGCAGAGGCCGCCGCGGCCGTGGATGCGGAGGGCGCGCCGCCCGGCCGGCCCGGCGCCCAGGCGGCCGCGATGAGGGTCAACGAGAAGTACTCGACGCTCCCGGCCGAGGACCGCAGCGTCCACATCATCAACATCTGCGCCATCGAGGACATCGGCTACCTGCCGTCCGAGGGCACGGTGAGTGCGGGCGCCGCGCCCGGAGGGAGGCCGCTCACCTGCGCCGCGCGCGCTCGCGGGGAGGACCGGGGCTCGCGGGGCTCGGGGCGCGCGGGGGGCGCCCACTCGCGGACGCGGCGTGTCCCCACCCCGGGGCCGGAGCCCGAGCCCGAGCGAGCGCCAGGCTGGGCCCCGGGTCGGACGCCCCCTTCCCGTGGGTGCCGGTCGGCCCCGGGGGGCAGCGGGCTCGGGGTGGGGGGAGCCCCGGGGGGGTGGCAGCCTCGGGGCCCCACCGCGCCGCCACCGTCTGGCGACAGCCGCGCCCTTTTCGGGCTGGACCCGCCGGCGACTGCCTCACCTGCCCTGGGAGCACGGAGTTCCCGGGACTCCGTGTCCCCGCCCGCCCGGGAACGCCTAACCCTCCCCCTCCAGCCCCGGGCAGCAGGGGGATGCCGGTGGGTCCGGACTTGTTTCTGGGCCGGTCCAGTCTCCGGCCGGCGCCCTGCCTGGTGCGAGTGGAAGAGGGAGGCAGCTGGCCACGTGGTTGGGGACCCCTGCATCCGGGGTCTGCTACCCCCACCATTCTCCTGGGGGCCAGATCCTGAAGTCAGAGGGGTCCTTGGAGGGCGGAATTCACCAGTGAGGGATTTGGCTTAGAGTTAGAACCAAGTTTGCCCCAGAGGGAGGGGCTGAGAAGGGCCTTTTGCTGAAGCAGGGGGCACCCCCGGGGGCTCAGTCTGGACCGGAGGAAAGTCTCCTTTCTCTCCCCGCCCTCCCCCACAGCAGCTGCCTGAGGCCCCCGCCTTGTTTCTTTGCTCTGACCGCGGGGATCCAGGCCTGCCTCTGCAGCCTCGGATGGCAGAGCCCGGCCTTCGCGGAGGTGCCTGTGGGACGGGCTCCTGGCAGGGCCGCGAAGTGCGTTCCGGGGAAGGTGGAGACCCTCTGGCCCTGCACCCCTTCTGCCGCTGAGCTCGCGCAGAGATGCTGGGGGGGGAGGACACTGGGAGCCAGTGTGGATCAAAAGGGGTGTCTGCCTGTGATAAACCCCGTTGGCCTGAGCCGATCAGAGCCATTCTTTGGGCAAACGCTGTGTAAACGCTGTGTGCTTGCTGTGGGCCCGGCTGTGGGCACCCACGGCAAACGAGACAGGGAGGCGTGCCCATCTGGGGCTTGAGGAGTGGTGATGATGGAAGGGGGCCCGGGCCAGCCGCTAGGGACACTTCCTTAGCAGCCTAGCAGCCGGCCTGAGGCTGAGGATAAGCTCGCTTAATTTCCATGACCCTAAAGGGTCGGTGCTGTTTCTCCTGGTGAGGATACTGAGGCCGAGAGGGGAGCCACCCACCTGCTGGGAGGAGAGCTAGCAAGGGGCCAAGACCGGAGCAGGTGGCCACGGGCAGCCTGCAGAGGAACGGGCATCCTGGACGAGGAGTTGGTTCTACCCGTAGTGGGGGTTGGGTGGGGCCTCTCAGACAAGGAAATCTCCCATGGGAATGGGAGGTGGGAATGCAGGGACACCAGTTAGAAGGCACAAGAGACAGTCACACCCAAGGAGATGGAGAGGAGTGGACATTCCAGAGGTAGCCGGCATTCAACGTGATGATGGGTTAGACCCGAAATAAGGGCGGGAGCCCTTATCGGTGGTCTCTGGACCCGTAGTTCAGGGACCTGTTGTTTACGTGGACCCAGAAACTCTGCCTTCCCCAAACCCTGGCAAGGGCCACGAGGTCTGCCAAGACTTGGCCCTCCATTCGAGGTCTCCACGGTCTGGAAACACACAGACGACACCTGACTGCGACGGCTGACTTTGATTTTGCACATAGCTCTTACTCGGGGCAGGTTTGGGGGGCTGTGAGTCGGGGGGCACTGACCGCAGGAGGGACAGGTGGCCAGGCAGTGTCCCGCCAGGCAGACAGGAAGTAGCGGCCCTAGGAGCAGGGGGCCCTGGGAGAGCCTCCAAGGGCATCCCCAGCACGGTTCAAGCCAATAATTGTTGCACAGTCATTACCCTGAGTCACCAGGGGAAGGCGGCTCTGTGCAGGCAGAGGCCAGAGGGCGTGGGCTGCACTGCAAGGAGTTCCCAGACAGGCGTCCCTACGTGCCGCTGCCGTGTGGATGGAGTCGAAGCCGGCCATCCCGAGTCCCGTCCCAGGCAGGCTACACTTGCCAGCCAGGGCCAGGCGCCTCTCCTCTCCTTGTCATTCCCAAGTTCAAGGATAAAAATCACCTCATTGTTTCTGCACAGCAGGGTGCAAGAAATGACTTCAAAGGCCAGGGGCCAGGTTGAACACAGTTTATTTCACTGAGTTTTCTTTGTGTTTATCTTTGAGAATTTCTACTTTCTTCCCGATGGCTGTCAGTGGCCCTGATCCGCACACTCCAGCAAGCTCAGACACCCTGGAGGGGAGGACTGGGTGCAGCTTCGGCCGGCCTGCAAAGGAAGAGCCCCTCTCTGGTGATCGGCAAGTGGGGGGGCGACCTGTTTATGGGATGTGGGCTGTGCCCGAGGATCCTGCATTGACTTGTAGTGCCCATGATTTGATTTTAAAATTTGGAGGATGAGAGTGAAGTTCCCAAATGTTTTCAAAGAGTCCCCAAACCTGAAAGAAATGTCGCAGGTTCCTGATTTCATTTTCCCCATTTTAGGAACAAGGGAATGTAACAGATTCTCTGGGTGTGACCGTGTAGACCTGTCCCAGCTCTGGCTATTTCACACACATGTGTGACTTCGGCTCCTGGAGCTCCGGCTCCAAGCGAGAAGCCGGATAAACAAGTGCCAGTCCCAGTCCGGCATCCACGGTGTGGACACAGGGTTCCTTCCACTCCTCTCTTCTGCCCTCTTCTCAGAGTTGGGGAAGGGAGCCTGGAGAGGCAGGTGTGGACCCGATGTAGACTGCCCTCTCGCTGCCTGTGGTGTTGGGGGCAGTGCCGCTGTGGAGTGGACCTCTGTCCCCTGATGCCCTCCAGGGTGACCCCAGGAAGCCATTTCTCTTCTACCATATTTACTGTCTTTCTCAGGGACGCTCCTTCTGGGAGTACATCCCACCAAACACTCCAGGCGTGATCCTCAAAATACTTTCAGATCTCCCGTGACTCCCGTCCACACAAGTCGAGGAGATGTTTTTGTCCCCACCTACCAGATGGAACAAGGGAGGCTTGGAGCTGGGGGGCACTGTGTTTACGGTGCCAGCCGGGCTGCGTCTCGGCCCTGGTGTCCTTGATCGGGTGACCCCCACCAGCAACCGTGCAGCGCCCAAGCTCCTGTCATTCATGCATGCATACACGCGTTCATTCATTCCAAGGCCGTGTCAACAAGATGAGCGAGAGGCCCCTGCCTTCAGGAAGGGTGTGCAGCTTAAGGGTACGGAGAGGACATTTTGAAGATTTTTTCAAGCTTTTGAACTGGAAAGTTCTACATAGAGTCTCACTTGCGTCCTTCCTGCTGCAAATTAAATCTTGATCTCTTTTCCCATCCTGCACAAGAAGAGCACCCGCTCCACGGCTCCGTAGAAGGGCCCCGGAGAGGTACACGGCCACCGGGGAGACTGCCTCTCCAGCTGTCCTGAAACCTAGCCCAGACTCCCTCTCCAGACCCTGGGCTCCGCCTCGCCCGTGTACACTATCGTAGAAACGGACCCCACTCTTTCTGCTTAAAGGTTGCTAGCCCCTTGTGCTTACCCAGAGAGGATCACCTCCATTTTATAAAACTAAGACCCAGACAGAGTAGCACCTGGTCCGGAATCACAGAGCGAATCAGCGACAGGGCCAGGCCGGGGAGGGAAACGGGGGACTCTCACACTAGGGCACCAGAGCTTTGCACTTCCTCCTGCTGCCCCAGCCACGCCTCCAGCTCCCTTGGTAAATTAACAGTCTGGATCCGGCGCTGCCACCCTCTTTCACTTGTGGTCCACTCTGACCAGGAGATTGTCCTCCCCTAGTTCTTTATTTGTGCTTGTCTCAATTCCCAGTTAGAGCAGACTTCTCCTGGGGGTTCATCACATGCCAGGCCCTGTTGTAAACTCCACATACAGGGCATGTTTTATCCTCCAGTAACCCTGGGAGGGAAGTCGTGTCGACGGGGAGGTTGGTTATCCCCCCTGACCCTGACGTTACGAGGAGGGCTTCAGAAGGACCAAGAGATTGTGCTGTGCACCTGGGATGGCACAGCGGGTCTTGGATGGCAGATGGAAGGGCGGTCATTGCAGATGAGGCCTCTGGGCCGCCTCCAGGCCTCCGGGTGCAGGGAGAGGTTTAGGGAATATGTCTGCTCTCCCCCAGGCTGTCAGGCCCCCGAGGCTCCTGATTGGGCCCCAGCAGACGAGTGGTTATTGTTCAGTTTTGAACCTGGTAACCGTTTCCTATCTCACGATGGCGGAGGAGTTTCGGCTGTCCCCCGGAGTAACTGCCCTGCTCTCTGACCTGCTGGGCTCACTCTGAATTTCCCTTCCCTCTACTGGGGTTTTTTTGCCCATTTTGTTCAATATCAGCCAATATTCCCGCCAACCAGGGGCACGTACGGAGCCCCCACCAGGTACCAAGCCCTCCATGTGCATGTGTGTGGCAGGTTCTAGATGGAGGTGTGTTAGGGGCGGTCCCTGGCCTGCCTGGGGACCCCCCGACCCTGCTTCGAGGCCCCTGTGAGCAAGAGCATGAGAACAGATGTTTTCAGGGCGGCCCTGGCCCAAGACACCGGCACTGGCCGGAGGGCTCTGGGACCTCCAGAGCACAGAGGCTGGGGATCTGCCGCCCACCTGGGAGGGTAGGTAGGCTACAAAGCGCAGGGAAGGGAGAGGACCGAGCGCAAAGGCGGGGAGCAGGGGACAAGGATGTCCTGAGTGCAGGCAGCCCCGGGGCTGTGGGGAAAGGAAGCCGGGGAAGGTGGCTCAGGCAGGACCTATACATGGCACCTGGCTCGGCTGGCAAGGTCACAGTTCCCCATTTGGAAACAGGGATGAGCCCCTCGTAGAGGCCCTGGGAGTGCCCGGGAGGCAGGCGTCCCTTGCACCCCGCCCACCAGGAGACCCTGCGTCCGCCCCGTCTGACGGCCTCCTGAGCGCTTGCCCTGCCTGACTGCGGCTTCTTTCTCTGCGCCTCACGCAGCCCTGGGTCCGGCTTTCCTGCCCACTGCCCCCGGAGGAGGGGAACCTTAGCCAGCCCCCTTCTCCGACCCTCCTGTGGTGTTGAGGAGAACCAGCCCTTGATGGTGCTGGGATTGGTTGTGGGGGGTGGGGGGGAGGGGCAGCTTGGCCCCCAGGGGCTGGGCCTGCTAGTTAGAGGGAGAACCACCCCACACGGGCGTCCTGTGCCTCCGATGGTCGTCCTGGCCACCAGAGGGACACGTGTATCGCCCTCCCATCTTACAGAGGAGGACGGCGAGGCCCAGAGCAGGTGCGGAATCTCTCCCAGGCCTCGTAGCTGGAGTGGGACCAAGCCCAGACTTATCTGAGGCGTCCCACTGCCCCACGCATCTCCTCCAGCCTGACCCTACCTCCTGGCTCTGGGAACAGCCGGGGCAGGACCTCCCTCGCTGTGTCCTTGGGCACAAAGCTTGGAGACGGCTCCTGGGGTCAGCCGGAGGGAATCTGGCCCTGATAGCTCGGGCTGAGCGCTTTGCGGGTGTGAGCCCCGCTCTCTCCGGGTCAAGCAGACCCGAACCATCTCGCCCCCGCACCGGGTCAGGGCTCGGGGAGAGGACATGCCCCCTGCAAGGCCCTTACTCACATCCCTGTTACTGTGGGGGGTTGGGCAGCGCCCTGGGTGTGCAGACGGGGCTCAGGGCTGGGCTCAGCCTCCCCCCTTCGCTGTGGCCCACCTCGCTGACCCTCCATGTCCTCGCTGACAAACCGAGGAGAACCCCACTTTCCCGCCTTTCCTGCAACAGCGTCCTGCAAAAGACGCTGTGGGGTCTTCCGCGGACGCTGGGCTGGGCTGGGCTGGGCCTCCCTTCCCCCCTCCCCTACCCTGCCTGCCCTTCTACACCCGGAGGCCCTGGACAGACACCTATAAGAGCCGGCTAGTGGGGTGTCTACCCCGTGGGGTCCCGTGAAGGCTGCCGGAGCGGCGCCGGATTCCGTGGGACCGTGGGTGGGCATGGACGGCGTACATCCAGCCGCCTGCCGGCTCCGCGGGCCTGTCAGGCTGTGAGCGTCCTGGGACCGACCAGGGACCCTGAGATTCGGGAGCGTGACTCCCCCTCCCCGGCCAGGGGTGAAGGAATCCAGACCCCACAAAAGGCCCAGCCCAGAAGCCCGTCCCCCTCCTCCCCGGGGCAGCTGCCATGTTCTGGGCACACCCCCCGCCCCGGCTTTGCTTCTTGCCCTCTCCTCTCTTCCCCTGCCCCTGAGCTGGGCATTGGGAAAGACACCTGCTCACATGGGGTCCGCCACCCTCCGGGCATCCTGGCCCTGGAGTGGGGAACGCCTGCTGCTTCTCCCAGCCGCCGCCACAGCCCTTAGGAGCCCCCACAGTGGGGGCAGCCATCCCAGGGCTCCAGGAGACCTTGTGGGGAGACCCTCCAGGCACAGCTCTGTCCTCCAGCCGTGGGGCTCGGGGCCTGCCTTTAGCCACAGGCCGGCCTCACGCTCGGTGCGGGAGGGCCTCGTTCTCCGGCGACCGCGCGTGTCTTGGGCTGTTAGCGGGAGCGGGGTGGGAGCCAGGCGATCAGGGGCAGGACCGGTGAGGCTCGGCTCTGAGGACCGTCCCTGGTGCGGGGTTGCTGGTTAGAATACTTCCCGCATGATGTTACTTGTTTCTCTTACTGCCGCAGACCAGCTCGCTGATTAACCTCTGCCCTCGGTAACCAGCGAAATCCCACAGGAGTTCTAGCAACGGGGCTTAGCGTTAGCAACAGCCGTGCGTGATCCCAGCTGCACAGGGGGTCCCAAATTTTAATGCACAGGCCCACATTTCTATCTCACTGCCCCCCCCTCCAGAAGCCCCAGGCAGATGAGGAGACCGGGCCCCGCCCCACCTCTCCGAGCCCACCCCCAGGGCACCCTCTGGTGCGGGAGCAGGTAGAAGCCATGTGCAGGGCGGGGAGGTAACGCCCAGGTGTGGGTGGTTAACCTTACCCAGCTTCCTCACCCTCTGGGCACCAGCACCTGGGAGCCCAGCTGTCCAAGGCAGTGACCCTCTGTCAGGCCCTCCCTGTGTGCCTGCCCCCGCCCCCCATCCAGCCCCTGAGACCACCTCTCAGGTAAACGGCTGAGCCCAAACGCTCAACTCGGGGACTGCTTTTGGAGGAACCCAACCTAACAGGCAGCTAGCTAGTGGCCGAGCTGGAACCAGGCCAGGTGAGGGCCGTCGTGGGCCCGTGGCCATTTCGACATGACCTTGCCGTGCACGCTGGCCCTCAAAGTCTGAGATTTGCTGGTGCAGACCGTGGGCTCGGCCCGCACGGCCCCCAGACCCTGCGGGAGAGAATAAGGAGCACTTCTGGTGGGGGGAGGTAGGTGTGGGGGGGAGTGGCAGGTGTGGGGGGGAGTGGCAGGTGTGGGGGGGAGTGGCAGGTGTCGGGGGGGAGTGGCAGGTGTGGGGGGGCAGTGGTCCTGCAGCCTTTCCCACTGCCTCTGCAAGCAGCCTGGTTCCTCCCCGGAAGCCTGCTCCGGCTCCATAGAACCGGGGGCCCGTCCGACCTCTGAGGGTCCGGCTTGCCCTTCGTGTGTGATTATGCGCATGTCTCCTTCTCAGGTGTCACCCCCACGAAGACAGGGCCGCCGTGTGCGTGGCTGCCCCAGCCCCAGACGGCGCCTGCGTGGGACGGGCGTGCGGCGCAGCTTTGCTGAAAGCGGGCGGGCGGTGGAGGAGGCCGTCCAGCTTGGTCCCTGCTCCCCTCCACGAGCCCGGCCCTGACGGCCCGCGATCTCTCTTTCCCACTGCAGTTACTGAACTCGCTGTCCGTGGACCCCGACGCCGAGTGCAAACACGGCCTCTACTTCCGGGACGGCAGGCGCAAGGTGGACTACATCCTGGTGTACCATCCCAAGAGGCCCTCGGGCAGCAGGACCCTGGCCAGGAGGGTACAGCACAGCGATGCCACCCCGGCCGCCCGTGGTGCCCGCCAGGACCAGCCCCTGCCCGGCAAGGGGAGCGTGGGGGCGGCAGGGGGCCCCGAGCCCCCGATGGACTACCACGAGGACGACAAGCGATTCCGCAGGGAGGAGTACGAGGGGAACCTCCTGGAGGCCGGCCTGGAGCTGGAGCGAGATGAGGACGTAACTATCCCTGCGTCCTGCGGGCTCGTGGGGTGGGCGCCCCCCCTTTCCAGAAGGTGGTGCGGGGAGGGGCTCTTCTGGCTTTAGCCGGGGCTCCCAGAGCGGCCGATAGGAAGGCTGCTTCTGTCAAGATTGGGGGAGCAATCCCTTGTTAAGTCTTGGGGTTTGGGGAGCCCCAAACCAGTGCCCCCAACCCCAGTGATATATCTTCTGGGGGAGGATAAGGTCTTCTTGGCGATGACCTCCAGGGTCACGGCACTTCCTGCTCTGGTCAGTCCCTCTCCTGGGAAGACGAACCCCTCCAGAGGGGCGGAGGCCTGAGCTCTCCTCGGAGCCCTCCTGGTGCTGACCTTGGCTCTTCTTGGGGCCTCAGTTTCTCAATCTGTCAAGTGGGGAGGTGGGTCTGGCTCGATCCCTGGGGGGGCTCTGGTGCTCGGAAATCCCCGACCCTCACTGTTTCCTGGAGCAGCTGTCCCTGGCAAAGCCCGAGAATCTTTCGAAGGAAAATTTTCCGGGGAGAGTAAAGGGCTGACTCACGGGCGCACAGGGCAGCCCAGGGGGCAGGTGGGGGCCTGGGCAGCCCATGGGACGGGGGTGCTTCTTCTCAGCCTCTTAGCAGGCTCGCTGTGTGCTCCCCTGCCTGCCCCTTAACCTCTCTGGGCACGGGGCAGGGGGCGGGGCTTCCTGCGGTGAGCATTGCAGGGCTCACCCGCAGCTGTCCACAGGGTCCCTGTGTGGACTAACCGAGAACCCGGGAGTCTCTAAACTGCGGCGAGAGGGTCAGCGGGCTGTCTGGAGGAGCCGTGAGCCGGCTGGGGTGTTTAAAGGAAAAATTGGCCTGTTTGCCGTTTCATCGTTGAGAACCACTGTGCCCTTAAGTAATGAACGCTTTGGGTCCGGTGGTAAGGATGCCCCGGGGTGCTCGGGCCAGCCAGCTAGTCCCCGGAGGAGCAGGTGTGAGCTCTCTTCTGTGCCACGTCGTTAGTGTCAGCCCTGAGTACCCCTGGGGCTGCTCCGTGGGGCCTCTCTCTCCGTGGACCTGACGGCCAGGGGGCCTTGTGTTGTGTTGCACGTGGAGCGTTTCTCTGGGTGGCGGTCTCCTGCCGCGGTTCGGCTACCTGGCGGGTGTGCACTTCTGCCGCAGGAGGGGTCCCCGTCAGAGTGGTGAGGGTGTGCGAGCATTGAGTCCCGCTGTGGCTGCGGGGTCTCTCCCGGGCGGGGCAGCCGCCTCGGCTGCAGATGCACTGGGCCTTTGGGCTTTTCCGTGACCTGAGCCCGGGCCCCTTGGGAGAGAGCAGCAGTCAGGTCGCTGACTTAGGCATGGTTCCCTGTCCCTGCCAGCCCCCCGGCTTCTCTTGCAAACACTGTGGCCACTATGCAGACCTCGCCCTGATGTGGCCATTCACAGCTGGAGGGACAGACGGGCTCCGTCAGAGTCCGGAGAGCCCGTGGCGCCCAAGTGCAGAGCTGGGAGCTGGGGCTGCGGTCTGCACCTGCCTGGTCCGTTCCTCGAGCGACACACTCTCCGCTCCCTCATTCCTTCCCCACGATGGCTTCAGAGCCTTGTACTCGGAAGGCTCCCGGGAGTCTGGGAGGGAACCCTGGGCCCGACAGATCCCAGAGCCTCTGCCTGTCCTTCCCGAGACTCACTGGCTGCTCGGCCCGAGCTTCCCCTTCCACAGCACGAGGATAACAGTGGCATCAGTGGGTGATCGTGAGTCAAGGGCAAGGTGCTCGACGTGGCGAAGTCTCCTGGGGATTGCCAATACCAAATCGTGTATTATGGTTCCTGCGGAGGGTGAGAGAAAGGAGCCTTTCCGAGTCCAGTCGACTGGGACATCCAAGTACCTTTCTTGAAACTCGATCTTCTCAATCGTGACTTTGAAATAAAAAGCCAACATAGAGACAGCGGTCACTGTCACTGTCACCGTTTTCCCCATAAGCGACCCACGAATTTCATCGATGGTTTGGCTCTGCCGCTACAGGAGGCTTTCCCACGGTTGACTGGGGCCGTTTTAACAATGAAAGATGTACACGGCACTGCTCCAGTGTCCAAGGTGGCTGAAACCAGGGCTGGGCCGTGCCCACTGGATGCTCTTGCGTCAGGAACGGGGCTTTACAAGGGCCCCCGTGCTTCCTGACCTTTCATGGGACACGAACGAGGCCCAGGGCTGTTGGAAAAACCCTCTGACCGCGGCAGCCCGGTGCTCTCCCCCACCCTCCGCGAGGCAGTCAGGACCAGAACCCGGGTCAGAGGCGGCCTCCGAGGTCTGTGCGAGGACCACTGCCAGTGCGATTAACAGCTCGTGGCCGTCGCCTTTATTTCAGGGAGAGACGCCCCGGCTAGTGAGTCATCCCCGGAGGTGGGCTCCGGTTACGAGGAGCGAAGGGCTTTTAGTTCGGGAAATAGGAGAGCCCCCGGGAGAATCATTGCGCAGTCTTACCTGGTGTGCAGTGGGATTGGGGCTTATGTGCACGTTCACGGGGAGAAAAACCCGCGCCGTCCATCAGATACGCCAACGCTGGGTGAGGCGAAGAATCAGCCTTTAAAGGGGCTGCTCTTGCCCGGCGCCACTGCTGCTGGAAAGTCCGGAGCAGCCCTTCCCAGTAGCATCCCCGGGGGCCTGAGGACCAAAAATGCTCCCAGATATTGCCGGCTGTCCCTGGGAGCCAAGCTCGCTCCTGGTGGAGAAACCACCAGGCCACCAGGGCACAGAGATGACTCGCTTTCGCTCCTTGAGAGGCCAGTGGGTGCATGAGGCTGCGTGGCTCCTGGACACAGCCGGCCACCAGCCCCACGCAGACGGGGCATCTGTGTGCTGGCCTCTGTCCCGAGTCCGGAGGTTTGCTGTGGTGAAGACGTCCTGTGATGACCCGTGGGAGACCTTCCAGTCTGCGGGCACAGGGGAACATGATACAGGGAGTGTCCCAGGGCAACCATAACTAGTGACCACCAGCCGGGGGCTTAAAGCAACCCAAATGGGGTCTCGCACAGGTCTGGAGACCTGAAGTCCCAATTCCAGATCTCAGCGGGGCTGGGCTCCCTCTGAAGGTTTCCAGGCTGGATCCTTCCTGCTTCTCTCAGCTTCTGGGGGGCTCCAGGTGCGCCTCCACGCTCTGCCTCTGTCCCCATACGGCCGCCTTCTGTATGTCCTTCTGCATCCCCCTTCTCCCTGCAAGGACACCAGACGTTGGACTTAGGGCCTGCCCTCCTCCCTTGTGACCTTGTCTTAATTTGGTTACACCTGCAAAGTCCTGTATCCGAATAAGGTCCCGTTCTGAGATTCTGGGGTTAGGACACGGATGTCTCTTTTGGGGGACCCCCTTCACCCCACCACAGCAGCTGAGAGTCCCCCAGAGTGGCTGGTTCCCTCAGGAGTGAGCTGGCTCACACAGGAGCCCCTGGAGGCGCCCATAGGGGTCCAGGCGGTGACTCGTGATTGGGGCACATCAGCACAGGTTGTCTGGAGGGTGGGGTCCAGCCTCGGCCAGGCTGCCTGGGGCCCGGATGTGTCCCGTAACCCACAGGGGGTCCTGTCCAAGTGCGGGCTCTGAGTCAACGGGCCTGGGCTGGGTCTATGTTCCTAACCAGCTGGCAGGGTGTGTGGTGGCTGCTGAGCCCAGACCATCCTTGGAGGGGTGAGGAAGGTGCAGGCCTCTCCCACCATGAGCCAGCAGAAGCACCCACAGAGATGGGCCCACCAGTGTCCACGCAAGCCCTGATCTGCTGTTTGGTACCCCAGAGGTAGCCCCACACGGAGACTAGGCCAAGAGCCCACAGAGCCGGGACACCCACTCTCACTCATAACCCCAGTGTACAGGACAGACAGAGGTTGAGCCTATGCCCATGGGTCCCCCATCCTCCTTCCCTGCTCCCCTCCCCAGGCACTGTGGGCTCAGAGGAACCCAGTTTGAAAACTGCTTCCCAGACTCCCCGAAGAGAGAGACCTTAGGGTGTCAAGACAGACTTTGGTGCCTCCATCCAGGGGGTGGCCCTGAATGTCCGTCTCACGCGTGAGGGTCCAAGAGGGGTCCTGTGTCAGAGACCCCGGGACAGCATGACCGGAAGTGGCAGGAAGAGAGAGGAGCGTCTCTACTTCCGTCCCTCCTTCTGTCCGACAGCCGTGGGGTCAGCTGCCGGGCTTCCCATTAGAAGGAGGAGAGCACGCTTGCTTGCAACTGAAACCCATCAGCATTTTTCAAGTCTGGCCTCAAAGCCTGCTGGACATTATTTATGTCCGTGGGTCACTGCCGAGAAGGCCACACACCAGAATCCCGGCTGTGCCCCGAGGTTGAACTTGACCCCGGCTCTGGCAGAACTATTGAGGTTCCGGACGCGGGAACCCTGCAGTCTTCTTTGCTTTCATGCTGCCGCTCGGGGCTCACCCCTGCACGCAGTGTGGAGGCCGCTTTTCCAACGCCAAGGAGGAGCGGTTGTTTCCAGACGGGGCTTTGGGGCGCACAGCGGGACCGTGAGGCTGGCCTCTGAGCCCCCTGTGTGCTTCAGACCCTCTCGGCCACTTCCTGGTGGGACGGCCTGGGCTCGAGTGGCTTCCCCTCTCTGGACCTCATTTCCCCAGCTGTGAAATGGACGTGATGTACTTCTGTCCTCCGGAAGTGCTGGGAGAATCCAGGGGACGTGAATACAGCCTCCCCTGTAGCTCTCGGGCATAGGCTGCCGTCCCCCGCTTCCCGCCGGCTGGGCGGGAACCAGAAGGCAAATCTGGGCGGGGCAGGGTCCCCTGGGGCGTGGAGACCCCTCATACACCACACGGGCACCAGGTGACCGTGGCTGGTGGTGGGAGGGGGTTGCCATGGGCACGGAGAGGGCAGAGCCAGGCTTCCTGCCGTCTCCAGCAGGTGTCCCAGGCAGGAGTCGGAGGCGGCTCTGGGGTTTGGCCAACTGTGACGACAGGCACGGCCCTGAGCATGGGAGGGGCTGGGGGCAGACCCTCGTCAGCACCCCGGGGCCTTGTGGGTGGAGCACCTCGACTTGAGAAGCCTGAGGTCCGATCCTGGCGTCTCCATTTGGGAAAACAAACGATGGCAGATGGCCCTGGGGGCCTCACGGGTTTGGGAGCAAACCCCCACCCCACGCTGCGTGGGCTCCCCCCGTCCCCGCCGTGAGAAGGCAGTTCCAGCCCAGGAACGAGACCCCCTGCACAAGTGGAAGCAACGGGCCTGGGGCTCTGAGCGGTGGAGAGCACAGCCCAGGGCCGCGGGGCCCGGCAGGGGTGGTCCTGCCCCACGTTCTTTGCCCTGAAGCACTGGCATGAACCAGCCCCAGCCCCCGCCCCTGGGCTGAGCGCCTCCCCCGTGGGCCTTCTGCACAGTGGGGTGTCAGGGACCCTAGTCTAGTCCTGAAGGTATGATTTCTCCATTCATCATTTCACCATTTCGCATTCATTTCTTTGGCCTTAAAGGTTTTACGTACTGTGCGTGTTCTGTGGAGGCTTTTGCGGACCTTGCCTGGCTTCCCTCGGGCTTGCCTTGGCTTTGCGCACGCACACACACTTTTCAAGGGAATTCTGGACATTCTTCTCAAAACTGCATCTTTAAAGCAACCCCGAGACCATCACACGGCTCCCCTCGGGTGCCGGGGTTTGGGGGTAAAAGCTTCGGCCCCCAGGCTGCAGTTCTGACGTCCTCTTGTGTCCCCAGGCCTGTGGTGTGCCCAAGCAGGCTCTTTCCGGCTCATGGAGAACTCTGCCAGCTGGCTGTTAACCCTTCGGTGGCTTGGCAGAGTGAACCCCAGAGGTCACAGAGGTCAACAGATGCTCCAGCAGCTGGGGCCAGATTTGTTCCCTCCCGGGGGCCCCCGGGGCAAGCCTCACAGCGTCCGCGGCCCCCTCCCTCCGAGGGGTGGACAACCTTCAAACGCCGTTCGTTGGGTTTTTAATGTTCCTTACAGTGCTTTTTTATTTCTGGAAGTTCTGTTTGGTCTTTTTCCAAATCAGCTGTGTCATTTTTTTAGTGGCTTCCTGTCCTTGGCAGGACCTTTCTGTCCTGACTTTTTTTCTTAAGCACGGTAAGCATCGCTGGTCTGTGATCCCAGTAATCCGCTCAGAGTCCCCCGGCGGAGGGGGCCCCTTGTGCGGGCTCTCCTCCCGGTGGGCCTGCCCTGCCCGGGGGTCCCTGAGGCCTGGGCAGAAGCCCTTGTCTGGAGAGGCTTGGGGCTTCGTCGGTCACACGTCCAAGGGCATTAGAGCCAGAACCACCTGGAACCAAGATCGAGGGCTGTGGTTCCCAGACCCACTGGGGCCGAGGAGTTTGGAGGCCAGGACCCTGCACGCAGGGGATAGAAGTCCCCTCCCTCCCCACCCTTGTCCAGCTCTGCTCAGCACAAGTGACCCAGGGTGGAGGGGGGAGCTTTCTGGGGGGATCCGGCTCCCCGGGGGCGGGCCTGGGGCTGCCCTGGGAACGACCCCACCTTGGTCGCCGTTCTGAGCACAGCAGCGCCCGGCCCTTCCCTCTGGAGCCGCTCTGCTGCCACGATCCTTATTTTCTTTCACTTTCTGTCCCGCGCGCTGTACTGTTTCCCGTGGAGGGCGGGTGAGTCCTCCACCGGCTCGTCGCAGAAGCAGGACCGTGAGTGACTGTTTTCGGGTGACTTACTTGTCGTGTATTCCTTCAGCATGCTAGACTCGGACCGGACCGTGCGGGGGGCCGGGGGCGCAGATGCCCCTGCCCAGTCCTCACACAGCTTCTCGGCCGCCCGCTGGGGCAGCGTCGGCTGGTCCCTCGCTCGCCTGAGCCTCGACCCTGGTGCATCGCCCTGATGATGCACAAAGCTCCGTCGCCCCCACACACGATGGAACGGTCCCTAAGTGACTTAAGCCACTGCTCCCGGGCGGCGTGGGCAGGATCCACAGAAGCCGTGATGTGGGTCATGCAAGTCCGTGGGCCACCTCTCCACGCCGACACACGCCTGGTGCCAAGAAAGTGGGCCTCCTCCCCCAGCACAGCCCCGATATCCCGAGGCCAGGGTCCGGAGGGGGCAGGGTCCCTGTTGGAAGCCGAGGACATTGAGGCCCAGTGGCCATCGGGGGTCGGGGCCCAAGCCCCTCCTGGGCTTCCCCTTCCAGAAGGAGCCCAGGCAAGGTCTCTGCGTCCCTGCTTGCACATGGCACCATGCCCATGGCTTGGGCACATACACCGGGCATGGCTACGGAGACTTCCCTGGTGGCAGTGGCAACCGGGGGGCCCCTAGTTCCCTCTGTCATCCCTATGAGGTGCCCAGGCATGAAGCGGCCTGTGGGTCCGCAGGGCAGAAGAGGAGACGGTGCTGCCGGGAGCTCTCCGGGGAGCCGAGGGCTAGCAGAACTGGCCCACGGAGGGTCCTCCCGTATGCGAACCTTCCAGCAATCCCCAGCCCACGCCTCAGCCAGCACGGGGGTGGGCCGTGGCCAGATGACGGAAACACGCAGTCCAGCCCGCCAAGTTGGAACGTCCAGGCCCGCAGGTGGCCGTGGGGATGTGGGGGGGGAGCCCCAGGGGTGCTCAACCACCACCAACCTCCTGTGGGGCTGTTATGTTGGCTTCGTTTGTGCCATTCTTCTTGCTTCTGAAAGGAAAATGCCGGAAACAGTCCTGGTCGGGTCACAGTGTGAGCTGGGCTCAGAATGGAGGCTTGAACACACTCCGTTTGCGCCGGGAGAGCTCCCGGCCTGGTGGGCATGTCCGGTGGGCTCCCAGGGCCCTGCCCCTGCCTTAAGCCAGCCTGGTGCTCCCAGGCCGCACCCCGGCCGCACCCCGGCAGGTCTGTGGCCTCCCAGGTAATTCCACATCATTGGCCTGGCTGGGGCAAGGGGGACCCGGCCATCTCGTGCTTTCTTCCCGCTGGGGCCGGGCGGCGGTCAGGCCGGGCACCACGTTTGAGAACATCCCGTATGTGTTTTTCCCGAACTGGTCCCACGACCCCTTTCCCAAATCCCGCCAGATGTTTCCTGGGAGAGACCTCGTTGCTCACGTCAACAGAGGAGCGCGTTTTCCCAGGCAGGCCGGCCACAAGCACCAGCTCCGTGACCACCGGCGAGAGTAATCTCCATGGGACTGGGAAGAATATATTTTGGGTCTGTGTGTGGGTGAGCAGTGCCCAGAAATAGACCCGGGTCTGGAAGGGGAAAGACAGGCTCTGCCGAGCGCGGGCTCCCGACAGTCATTTCTCCCTGCTCCGGGCGCCCCATGAGATCGGCCCCACGTGCATGAGTCACCTGGGCCGGGGGTGCTGCTCCTCTCACATCCTGTTGTCCTCCGGGTCACCCTTGTTGGACAAGGGTGACTGCGTACGTAAGCCGGAATGGCCTCAGCTGCCCGGTGGCCACGGAGAGATGGTCCAGAGCACAAGCAGTAACCATTCACTGTGCGGACACTTCTTGCCAGCTGGGGGGCCGGGTCGGAATGCTAAGGACCCCGGGCCGCCTCCGACTGTGAAGCAAGCCTTACACTGCAGAGATTTGCAGATGAGGAAATGGGCTCAGAGAGGTCACGCCACTTGCCAGAGACACACAGGGATGGAACCAGATGCCAACTCAGGCCCCAGATCTCAAGGGCTTATCTGGTGCCTGCTGGACTGGCTCCCCGAGGACAGCAGGAGGATCTGGGCTGCCCTCTCCCACGGCCCCCAGGCTGGGTCCTCCAGCTCTCGCTGGCATAGGTCTGCTCACAAGCCTGTGCACTGTGCGCCCCGACCTGGGCCATGCCAGGACTCCAGGCTCTTCCCAGGCTGCCCCGCACCGGCCCACCTCTGAGCGCTCGCCCATCGGGTCTCCGCACTCAGCGCCCTGGTCTTGGCTTGTTCCTCGGAGGCAGCCCCTGGGCCCGTGCTTCTTGGAAGCGCCTCTCACCGTGTAGACAGGCTCCCTGCACGAAGCCCTGTGGGGCTCTCGGCGGCACATTCAGGGCGAGCAAGGCCGGCGGGAAGCCGTGTCTACCTGGCATCTGCAGACGGGACCTTATTGGAAGAGGCGTCCTCGCAGGTGTACGTCAAGGATCTCTGGGCTAAGGTGGGCTCTCGGTGCAATGGCAGGTGTCCTTAGCAGAGAAAGCAGAGAGAGATTGGAAACAGACCCACGGGAGAGGCCACGTGGTAGCAGAGGTGGCTGGAGGGGTGTGGCCACAGCCCAGGACACTCAGAGCCCCCAGCAGCGGGAAGAGCCTCCAGAGGGAACATGACCCCAAGGACACCTCAGTTTAGGACTTCCGGCTCCAGAGCCGTGAAGGAATGAGTCTGCATTGTCTTAAGCCCGGTGGTCACTTGTTAGAGCCGAACTAGGACGCGGAATCAGGACAGTCACCTGAGGAGCTGGCGGAGTGTGTCTCGGCGTCCTCGCTCCAAAACGAGGACGGCGGTAGGGCCCATCCCATAGGTTCGTGGTGAGGACCGAATGAGCAAACACACAGCAGGGCACGGAGCGGGGACCAATGATGGGTCACGAGCGCCCGTGGGTCTTGGCCTCCTCATCACCGCTGTTCCTGTGTGTGGCTTTCGTCCGGGTGTGGGGCACGTGCACCGTGTGGACAGACGTGTGTGGGGCACACGCATGTGCTGCTGTGGGCATTGGGACTGGGGAGCGGAGGCCCTGAGCAGACCTGCCCCAGGACAGGACGGCTCCCCTGGGCCCCACGGGTGGTCCCCTTCCCCAGGTGGGGTCCCGCTGGGGTCCGTCTGTCGCTCTGTCTGTGGGCCTGACCCAGAGCGTTCTGCTCGCTGCCCAGCTGCCCACCTTCTCCTGGGCGGCTGTGAGCTTCAGCGTCACGGGCTGACGGGTGAATGTGTTTGGCCCACAAGGATGTTTTTCTTAAAATTCATCCTCAAGTGACTTTGGCTCCATTGCTTTTCCCCCCGAAACCTGCAGCGAACCCATGGGCCATAGCCATTCCCAGACCAGTGACGTGACCTGGGGTCTGGAAGCCAGAGGCAGGCCCTGAGTCGGCCGAACCCCAGCGCCCGGGGCCGGACCCATGATGGTGACGCCCTCCCTCCCATAGCTTGATTCCCTTCCCCCGGGACTCCCGGCCAGTCCCTTACACCCAGGATGGTGGAAGGGAGAGCTGGGTGGGCCCTCCGTCTGGGGCAGCCTGGGCTCTAAGCCGTGGGGTCCCCTAAGGAGTCTGCCAGACCGCGGGCCCCTCCGCCGTGGACGGCTCTGGCTCGGGCACAAGCCCCGTTTCTTCGCTTTTTGTTGTGTTGGCATTAACGCCACGGGGCACCCAGTTATCGTGGGGTGCTTAGAAAGTCTGCTGATGCTCGTGCCTCGTATCACCTCCCTGCTGCTGTAGGCGCCCCCAGATAATCTCCCCTAAACATGAAATTCGGGGAGCGGGGTCAGAGAAGAATGAAGGGTCACCGGGGGTGAGCGCGGTCCCCACTCCTGCCAGTACAACGAGCTGCGGGCCCCGTGCCACCCCCGTGTTCAGGAAAAATCGAGCACGGTCACGGCTCCCGCGGAAGGTCCCCAAGCGGAGACCCAATGGGCCCGTGCATCGTGGAAACGTTACCCAGATGAGGTCACAAACACAGCTACTGGGCCTCAGAACCAACTCCCGTTCTTTCGTTGCAGAGGGCACGCGTGAGACGACACGGCAGCGCCCGGGCAGGTTTCATGGGGCGGGAGGCCAGGGTCCATCTGCGTCGCGGCACATGGCCGCATTTTGTCCTTTCGCGCGGCTGGGCGTGTACCCCGGGCTGCACACACACATCTTTCCCCGTTTTCCCGTCCATCCAGACCCGCAGGAGTCGCCCTCCCCTGGCCCGGGGAGAGTGGAGGGCGACTCCTCCAAGCTCCCAGAAGTTCCGGGGGTGGGGGGTTCCTGGCTTGAACAGGCCCACCCTCGAGCCCCTGCCCCGGGCTGCCCAGGGACCCCAGGGGATGGCTGGGTGCCTGGCCCCACAGAGGGAAGGTGTCCAGAGGGGGTCACCTTCTCTTCCTCAGCCCTGCTTGGGGACAAGGGGCACCGGGTGCACCCACAGGGGACAAGGACCCGAGCTCTCAGTTGTGAAAGGTCCTCTTTCGTGGCCGTGCTGCTTTGAGCTCCTCAAAGCTCCGTGGGAGTTTTGGGCCCTGGGACCCCCTCGGGGCCCTGCTGGCCCCTCACCACGCACAAGGGGGAGATTCTGGGAACAGATCGAGGAGGTGCCCGGAGGGGTGAGAAAGGGGCCGCTGACCTGTCAACCTGGCTCGTGCCGACGGTTCCCAACCCGGAGCTGTCCACACTCACAGAGGCTTTCTCTCCCCCAGACCAAGATTCACGGGGTCGGATTTGTAAAGATCCACGCGCCCTGGAACGTGCTGTGCAGAGAGGCCGAGTTCCTGAAGCTGAAGATGCCCACAAAGAAGGTGGGTGCTGGGGCGTGGCCCCCTGGTCCGCAGGTGCCCGGCAGAGAACCTCATCTGGCGGGGCTCGGTGGTGGGAAACCAAGCGACCTTCGGTGCCACCCAGGGGGCAGGCAGTGGGCGCCCACGTCCTGATTTCGGAGCCTGGGGGTGGGGGGTGTTCGGAGACCCCAGACCACACTCACTGAGAGCTGGCGCGGGAGGGGCGTCAGGGGCACCTGTTACAGACACAGACACGCTGAGACTTCCCGCTCGGTGTTTCCTCCCCGCGGTGTCGTGGCTAACCCACCAGCCCCCTCTAATCATGCCACCTGGCCTGCAGGGACTTTCTTTTTCATCTCTGAACGCTTCGGGCTGAGGCGCGTCTGACAGCGGGCTCCTGAGCCCAGCGAGGCGGCCGTGTTCTCCTTCCTGCGTAGAAAGGAAAGCGGGGGGTGGGGGCGAAGCTGTTCTCGGGGGTCAGTCAGCCCCTGGCCCCCCAAATCCACTGAGACCCTGTGGGCTACCTCTTTTGAGACAAAGCCAAGACCAGAGGCAGGTTTTCTGGGACGCGTTGTGATTGTACGTTGCGGGGACAGTCTTGGAAGTCAGAGCTTGGAGGGTTTATCTGGAAACCGGGCGCAGTGGGGCTACTCTGCCTCCCCGAGTTCTGTTCCCAGGACGTGCCATCTCGGTGGGGCGGGGGAGCGGACGGTCCTGTGACCGTCTGAGAATAGATTCCAAGGGTCACGGCCCAGCAGATGACGCGGACGCCCCCTCCCAATCTGGTCTGCAGCTCTACCACATTAACGAGACCCGGGGCCTCCTGAAAAAGATCAGCTCCGTGCTCCAGAAAATCACGGACCCCATCCAGCCCAAGGTGGCCGAGCACAGACCCCAGACCACAAAGAGACTCTCCTACCCCTTCTCCCGGGAGAAGCAGCACCTGTAAGTGGGAATCTCCCCCCTCCCCCATCCCGCCCAGCTTGCCCCTTCCTGGAGGGCCGTACTGTGTGGACCCCGCAGCGTGGTACAGGACAGGGGAAATGCAGGTTGTAAGACAGTCCCCTGGGGCCAGAGAAGCTCTCCGTCCTCCCAGAGCAGTGGGGTTTCAGCCCCTGAAGCACTTTCTCTGAACAGTTTATAGGTCTTGAGTACAGAAGAGATTCAAGGATATTCTCCAAGATCGCTGTTAACTAAGGAATGGAGGGGTGACGAGTCTTGTCCTCTTGTCGGGGGACATTCAGGGAAACACACGGCTCAAGGGAGGGCGTGTATGCGGCTTGGTTCAAAGCCCCAAAGCAGGGACCTGGGCATCTCTCCGCTCCCCGGCAGCCCCATCCCTCTGGGGTCCATGTTCCTGTGAGAGGGCTTGGCTAACCAGGCCTCCCGAAGGGGCCGAGCTCTGGGAAGCAGGGACAAAGGCAGCCACAGCTGGAGGCTGAGGCTCAGGGGACCTGCTGCCAGCAGGGTCGCCCGGCAGGGCTGCACCTGTTCTGGAACCTTCCATCCTACCCTGCTCCCGAGGGGCAGTGGGGCATCGCCCTCTGGGTCGGTGGGGCCTCGCTGCTCAGAGCTGGAGTGTGGGCAGTGGTGGGAACAGAGAGAACTTGGGCTCTAGGACCCACAGGGACGTGCATGACAAGCAGGGCAGGGGGGCTCTCCAGGATGCCACTGGTCTCACGGGACGCAGAGAGCTGTTTCTCAGCTCAGAGCTGGGGCTTCGGCTCTGGCAAATGTGTGAGTCACGGGGAGGGGCCAAGCGCTGGCCTCGGCGGTTATTTCTCCAACCTCCTGATCGTCCCTGGGATCCCAAATAAGACATTTGTAAAAAGCGGCTCCAAGCCCAGCTCCTTACACCAGCTGCAGGACGGGGGATCCCAGGGTGCCCTCTTTCTAGGACCTGCAGCACCCCGGGCCTCCCTTGGCTCTGCCCTGGCTGCCTCGCTTAGAACCCCCTTGCCAGGCCCAGCTGAGCTCCAGGCTCCATGGGGACAGAGCCCCCCTCCCTGGCTGTACCCTGAGTGCCTGGGGCAGTGGGCGACCTCTCCCAGAGGCTCCCCTCTGCCCTCAGGCAACCTAGGAAATATGTGGGGGCCAAGACCTCAGGACTGACACTCTTTGTGGAGTATTGGGAGATTGTCTTCAGGGCTGGCAGCATCTGATGGTGGGACGGCACTGTCCCCACCGCTGGCAGCGTTGACCCAGAGACCGAGGGCATCGTCGGAGGGAAGCAGATCCTTGGGGGGAGGTGTGGGTATCCAGGCCTCCCAGAGGGGGCTGGGGGAGTGACACGGACTGTTCCGGATGCCCAGGGTCGGGGCACACCTGGCACACCTACCCAGTGTCATGGTCATGGCTCACGGGGACCGTGTGCTTTCCCAGAGCCTTGGAAACCCAGAGAGCCGACTCCGGTGCACTGTGTGTCTCTTTCTTCTCACTCTTTCAACAGATTTGACCTCTCTGACAAGGATTCCTTTTTCGACAGCAAA
Source organism: Martes martes (assembly GCF_963455335.1). Classification (NCBI taxonomy): domain Eukaryota; kingdom Metazoa; phylum Chordata; class Mammalia; order Carnivora; family Mustelidae; genus Martes; species Martes martes. The sequence goes on along the minus strand of NC_137898.1, from coordinate 3,411,829 downwards.
ACCCGGAGCACGATAGTAAGTACGGCTTGTGGGACTCGCTGGCTCCCCAGCAAGGCGGCCCCTGGGAGAAGCCGGTGATAATTTCATTTCAGCAAAGCTCGTCCAGGTGGAGGCTGGCTCTAATTGCCTGGGACAGCGATAATTAGAATAATAAAGCAGACGGGGCGGCTTGGGGGGGGGGGGGAGCAAGGGAAGCCCTGCCCTTCCTCCCCCAGGTGGAGCCACAGGAAAGGGCAGGGGGACTCTAGACGCCCCAGCACCTGTGCCCGGCCTCCCTGCACGGGGCCCTTAGCAGAGCTCCTGGGGCCCCGGCTGCAGAGTCTCCGCACGGGGGCGGACCTGGCAGGAGGGGTGGGGTGATGGAGGCAGATTTCCGGGGCTGGGCCAGAGGAGAGAATGAAGTTTGAAATCGGACCAGGCCGCCCTGCCCTCTGCAAGGTATTGGTTTAATGTTTATCCATCGGCCGCCAACTTGTCCACCAGCCAAGCTGGGCCACGCACGGCTCAGGACCCGGCTTTTCTCTGCACAAGAAATTAACGTGGCAGCCAAGCCTCAGGAGCTGCTGCTGCTGCTGCCCCCGCCTAGAAAGCCCAGCCTGGAGGGCAGAGGTGCAGGGCGGCCACTTGACCTTGAGCAGATAACTGCCCCTCATGGCCACATCCCCAGGCCAGCAGGTGGCCAGACGAGGCTCGGTGGTGCGGGTTGCTTTGGTGAGCGGGGCTCGGACCGCTGCCAGGAAGACAGATCCGGGTCCCGTCTGCTGCCCTCTGTCCCCTCCCAGCCTCGTGACCTGGGGAGGCACCGAGCCTGCATCAGAACGAGAATGGTTCTGGCTTCCCGCTCAGAGCGCCGCGGTGCCCCTTCGTGCGGGGCGGCCTGGGCCACAACGTGGTGGTTTACATGACCCGTGTTACTAATTAATCTTAGCAATTAAATCTCATCGTAGTAAATAAGAAGGAACTCGTTGATGGGAAGATAACAGCCAGCTGGAGTGTCTCGGGGCTGACAGGTGTCCCAGGGGGGAGCAGCTCCCCCGGAGACCAACCACTTGGGTGAAGCAGCCACTTTGACTTTTTCTGCATCATTAGGAAATAGAGGATTGGAGGAATGACCGGCTGTGGAAGCCGAGTCACGTGTGTGTTTCAACATGATCGTGTCCCCCAGGCTTTCACATGACCTGCGGCTGCCCAGATGCTCCCCAGAAGCATGGGGCAGGATGCAAATTTGTGAATTCACTCTTGCTCTTGGGGGGCGGAGGGGGGGGCGGGTAACATAGGTGGATGGAAAGCTCTAGACCCCGTCTCGCTGGGAGTCTGCTATGAAACAGAGCCCGTCCGTGATCCCAAGTTGCAGAAAGTGGTTATGTCAGCGACTGGTCACTGAAGGGTCTGGTTTACTCTGGGGGGCTCGGGGGGCTCTCTCCCAGGGACCTCGAAGGCTGATTTGTAAACCGGCTGAGGCTCCAGAGAAACTGACAGTTCGAAACTTTGTCCTTGGGTAGTCAGGCCCCATGGCCTTGGAGACCTGACAGTATCCGGCGCTGGGGTGAGGTCATTCTAGGCAAAGGTATGGAGATCGACAGCCCTCCCTGCCTCCTTCCCCGTGCTCCTGGCATCGGGGTCACCCAGTGTGCAAGTGGGTCGGCGTCAGGACCAGCAGGAAGGGCTGATTGCGTTGGTCTTGGGACCCAGACCTTCAGCCTGAGGGTGCCAGAGAGCCATAGATGGTTGCAGAGCGAGGTTGAGGATGTGGTCAGATCTGTTCCAGCAAGATGATGGCCAATTGCCAGCTGCGGGAGGGCAGGTGGAGGCAGGTGCAGCCTTAGAGGTGGTCATGAATGAGGCCGTGACCCACTGAATGGGAAGCGGTCATTCCGGGAGAGTCAGCGAGGTCAGGATGGGGCCCCCAGTTAGATGCGGGGGCACCGGGGATATGGCCTGAGTGGGTCACTAATGCAGTCATCGGCAGTTATCGGTGGGAGGGAAGCAGGAGGCAATGGGCGCCTTTGTGGCAGATGGGAGGGAGTGCTCCCGGACAAGAGCAGGGGGGAGGCAGAGCAGGGGGTGGCCACTGCCCTGCAGCCTCGTAGATCTTGGGGACCAAGTGCTTCTCGCCAAAGGACATCGAGGGGGGAGGCCCTGGTTCTCAGGAGAGGGTTTGGAGAGGCAACAGAGCGCTGGGAGGCCGGGTTGCTAGGCCAGAGCCGAGGTGGATGGAGATGCAGGAGGGCGGGGGCAGGGCCAGGGGGCCGCTGGCAGCGGGTGGGGGAGCCAAGGGCTCGGAGAGAGGATGGCCGCTCTCCCTGTCATGTCTGAGCCAGAGGGCCAGTCGCGGTCACCCCGTTTTGCAGGCAGGGAAACTAGGGCACGGGGTGGTGGGGTAGTTTGCCCGAGACCACACATCTGCACGTGGTGAAGCCAGGGCCAGAGGCGGGCAGACTCCCGAGCTGGGGCTCCCGAGGCCACCAAGTGAGATGTCTTGTTAGTCAAGGGGGCACAGGGCTGGGGTGGCGTGGGACCTTGCAGGGGCGGGATGGGCTCCCAGAGCCTGCCCCCACCTCGGGTTTCTGGAACATCCAGGGCTATACCCGGGAGGGGTCCTATTAGCCGGGTGCCCGTAGCTTGGAATCCCACCTGCCTTCCCAGCCGGAAGGGAGAGTAGCCCGTCCCACGGGGCTCCAGGGACAGCTCTCAACCCCGAAAAGCAGGACGCCGTCGGTGCCTCACAGAGGGAAAGAAGGGAGAGACAGGAGTCCTCCCGTCCCACCAACTCCTCCCTCAGAACCTGCCGTCTGTCCTCAGAGGAGAGCAGGTGGCTGTCGCTGCTCGTGCCCGACCATGTCCCTTTCCGGCCGTCGTGGGACAGTTTCCGCGTGCCGTGGCTGCCTCGGGTAACCATCCGCCCTTCCTTCTTGTCTCCCCAACAGGTCTATGAGATCCTGAAGAGAACGACGTGTACCAAGGCCAAGTACAGCATGGGTGAGGACATTGCTGGGGCCTGAGCTCAGCGCCCCTCCCAGCCCTAATCTTGCCTCCCATCATCAACGTGGGAGGCGGGAAGTTGGTTTGGGGGTTTTTAGGTTTTGATTTAAGCCCGTGTAGCTGCGTCAGATGGGAGAGCTGCTCCAGGCCCGTGGGGCCGTTGAACGGGGTGTCCTTCTCTCCGGCTTGCGGCGCTCGCGGGGGTGTCCGAGCCTCTCCCTGCAGGGGTGGTAAATGTGGCCGCTGGAAGCTGTAGGGACGACCAAGGCACCGTCACCCTCTTTGACTCTCACAGTCCAGGGGCATGTTGCTGGGGTTCTGGCGGGGGGGTGATGGCCCAAAGCAGTGCCTGCGCTAGACACGCTCCCAGCTTGGAGCAGAAGGCTCCCCACTGGGGACCCACACAGCTCCACGCCAGGCCTTGCCGGAAGGCCCGTCCTCAACACACAGCCCGAATCCAGAACCTGGCACAGATCCATCCGGCCAGGCACCTTCTGGATCAACCCCAAGCCACAGGTGCAGAACTTTCCTGCCCCAAGTGCACCCCATTGACCTCCCCCCCCACCAGGGGTCCCTCGCCGGTCACTGTGGGCTGAGGTCGCCAAAACCAAACACTTCAGAGCAAAGGAAAGCCTTTGCTAGGGTTCCTCCTTTGTAAGCTCGTGCACGCCCGCTGAGAGCTGTGCGTCACGCACGCCCTCCGGGGCCACGGGGCCGCGCTGGTGGGCAGGGGCCTGTGAATCCAGGAGAGACTCCTTGCGCACTTGGCTTCCTGCAGAGGGGAGAATGCCTGCCGGCACGTAAGCAGGGAGCAGCAGTGTGGGGGCACGCTGGGGGCCGGGCCCAGGACACAGGGCGGAGATGACGGACCCTCAGGGTCAGGTGGGCTGCCGATGTCCTAGCCAGTATGGCCGATGGCCAGTCACAGGGACTCCTTCCAGACCCGCAATCTCTGAGCCTGTGTCCTAGGTCAGTGGGAATGGGGGGCTCCCATGCAGGGGTCAGGAGGAGCCTGGGGAAAGTGTCTGCCGTAGGCCCAGACCACTTTAGAAGCAGCGAGGGTGTCCGGACTGGCCCCGGTCACCTGGGGTGGGAGGAAGTGTGGCTTCTGTCCTAGACCTAAGTCTTCCTGTAGGCCCCTGTAGGGTCCCCTCCAGAGCAAACCCGCATGCACCAAAGGTTTGCAAAGAGCCCAGGGTCTGGGAACTTCCCAGCTAGAGTTGATCCCTGCTCTGGGTCATCTCCGGCAGTGGACATCTTGAATGCTCCCCCTCGTTCTCTGGTAATGGGGCCGATAGGTCAGGGGTCCTTGTCGGCACCCCCATTTCACCTCGCTTCCTTGTCTGAAAGCCCTACTTATCTCCAAATTCACTCATTCAACTTGCAGAAAGTACTGATGGGTTCTGTCCCCCTCAGGGGACTTACATTCTGGGGGAGGAAACAGATAATAATCAGAAAAGCCAGAACGTCATCTTGTAGGGGTTGGGAAGGCTGCCGCAGGGATTTAGGAACAATGATTGGAAAAGGCCTTTCCGAGGAGGAGATGCAGATGCTTGAGCAGAGATCTGAAGAAAATGAGGGATCCAGACCTGTGCAAAGGCCCTGTGGCATTCCTGTGTTGAGTGTTCTAGAATAGTGAGGAGGCAGTGAACCTGAATCAGGCCCACGTCCGCTTTTGTTGCAGATGAATTTTCACACACGGGGCTTTAGCGGGATGCTCCCACCTGCCTCTGGTTTAGATTTCAAAGCATCCCTCAGGCACCCTGGTCATTCCGGGTCCCTGACAGAGGAGATGGTGTTTTTAGGTGGGCCTCAGGAAGACACTTCCCCACCATTTCCCAGCGGCGGCGTAAAGGGTGGGCCGGCTCGGCCACTGAGACAGCCGCCCCGCTCACCACCTGCAAAGCCTCTTTGACCAGACCGGGGGTTCCGTGACCAGCAAAGGGCTCCTGGAGACTCTGGGGCTGCACTGGCCCCCGAGGGTGGGCGCGAGATCAGGCTTCCTGGAGCCCCCCCCCCACCCGTCTCCATGCGTGGGCGGCTCGGCCTTTTCTCCACAGCGCGGCCTCCTGGGGCGGGGCGCCGAAGTCTCACCTCCGGGTTCTGGGAGGTGCAGGTGTGGTGACTTGCCCAATGCTTCCAGGGCAGGGTCTGGCCGCCATCAAGTCCGCGGCCACCGCCTTGCCTCCCCCGGGCGTGCGGACCGCCGTGAGCGAACGCTTTCTCCCCCGAATGCAGCTTCGGTCCCCTGAGGTGTTTTCGTGTAACTAATAGCCCCGATGTACAAACAGGGCAAGGAGAGGGAAGAAAGAAGGACTCTGCCCTTTTAAATAAAAGGCGAAAATGTAGTAAATATGGTAAGTGCCGCCCCCCTGTGGGGCCCGCAGGCCCCTCCTTTGGCTTTTCCAATCAACCTGAAATCTAATTCCAAATTGTATGTGTGTTTTCCGACACCATCAATTTCCCCCCGTATTTCCCTCGTGATTCAGCTTCTCTAACCCCTGGAAATCCACTTTCTTTCCTCTGCAGGCTTGCCCTCGAGCAGGTGTGGGTAGTTGGAAAATCGCAGGCTTCGGGTGCCTCCCTCCTCCCAGGCGTGACTGTCTCTTGGGGTTTCCTCTGTGTCTTCCTAATCCTGCCGATAGAGCATGTTTTACCGTCTCCTGGTGGAACCCGGGGAGGAAACGCCAGAGCCGTGGCCTGGCCCTCTGTGCCCCGGTGCAGCGGGCTTCGCGAAAATTCTCGGCAACTGACACGGTCCTGGGACTGCTCTGTTTGCAGAGAGAGCGGCGGGAGACGCACCTGGTCCGTAATTCTGCCTCTGCCTTTGTTTTTAAGGTATCACGAGCCTGCTGGCCAATGGCGTTTACTCTGCTGCCTACCCCCTGCACGATGTAAGTGACCTTGACACGGGGTTCGCGCCTGCGTCATTGGACGCCCCAAATCCCCGCGGGCCACACCCCCAGGGAGCTCTAATTATCCTGCGGTCTCGGCTTCCTGCTTTGGCCCTCCTGCAAATGTCAGCCGCTCGCAGGCCTTCCCGGCCGGGGGGGGCGGGGGGGGAGCGTTTGCACCCCTGGCCTCTCTTCTTGCAGAGCGAGCCCACCAAGGCAGGGACGTTTGTGGCAGGAACCCTGTCCCGGTTCACCCAAGGGTGTGAACCTTGCGGCCGGCCCGTCCATGAAATGCTCCCCCTGCCTGGGTCTCCCCCGCCGCCCCGCCCCCGCTCTGGCAGAGGGACCCGGGCTCTGCGAGTATCCATTTCTGCCGAGCAAGTAGCCGGCTTCCCGGGCTGGATCTCCAAATCCCTCTGGTATCCCCCGACAAATATAGCCTGTGGCCATGGCCATGTGCTGGCTCAGTTGGGCTGGAGAGGGATGATTCTCCTCTTGTTGTCGCTGTGGAAACGGGGGCTAGGGGTCAGAGGGGCACGGGAATGCACTGTGGGGCCCCAGCAGTGTGGGAACCCTGGACTGGGGGCCTCTAGAACATTCCAAAATGGGTGTTGCCCAAGGACTAGGAGCCACAAAGCAGGAGAGAGCAGAGAGGGGTGGGGCTGGGAGTCAGGGGACCCAGAGGCTCGTCCTGGCCACGCTCCTCTGCAGCCCGGGGTAGAGGCAGCCCCTGTCCTCTCTGCGCCTCGTGTCCCCATCTGCGAGCGGGGAATGGTTCCCGATGGGCGTCAGAGGGAGCAGAAGCGAGAGGGCTTCCAGTAAGACCCTGGATCAGAGAGACCTGATTGCCAGGACCGCGAAGGGCCATCCCTCCAGACCCCTGACTCTGACCTGCTCGTCCCCTGTGGGGAGCTGGGGCCCACTGACCAGGGGCAGCCACTGCCCGGCGGCTCCTCCCCCCGCAGGGCAGGCAAAGCCTCCACACAAAGCCCTCGCGTCCCCCTCCCCGGGCCTGCATCTGCCGCCCCCGTCATGTTCCCTGCCCCGCAGAAACACTCCTGTTTGGCCGCCGTTCCTCGGGCACACGTCTCACGCACGCTGTGGCATTTGGCAAGGGCTCGATGAATGTGGTGTTGATGTGGGCATGCGGAGTCAGCTGCCTCGGCCGGTGACCTGCTGTGTTTTCAAGGGCAGGGCTCCGACCTCGCGGGTCCCCGCCAGCGGTCCTGGCTGGAGGGAGGGACCGTCACCCCCCATCCCACTTCCACCAGCGGGTGCTCACCCGCCCCGCTGGCTCCAGAAATGCAGCTCTCCTCCAGCCCCCCCAGCCCCGCTCACAAACTGCTGGGCCGGTGACAGCCCCCCCCACCCACCCGAGATGTCAGGGCCACTTGGCTTCTCTGAGCCTCAGCCTGGCCATGTGCGAAATGGGAGTGTGGGGTCACTGATCTCTGCGTGGTGACCAGAAAACGTCCTGCCCTTGGGAGTGAAAGGGAGGCCCGCCTGGCCGGGCCAGACTCTGGGGCCTCCCGGCAAGTGGGACACACGTTCCCCCAAGTAGAACGAGGCGGAGGCTCCCACCAGCCTTTCCTGGGCCGTGACCTGCGACCGTCTGGGGTCATCCTGCCGTGCCCACAAGAGCCGCCGGCACTGACTGCGTTCGGAAGTGTTGGGTCTGAGCCCTCGGACCCCTGTTTGTCCTGATGCTTTTCCTCTTCTCCCGAGCAGGGAGACTACGAAGGCGAAAACGTGGATTTCAACGACAGAAAAGTGAGTGGATGCGGAGCGGGCGGAGGGCCGCGGGCAGGACGGGGCTACACGGTGACCCACGGGGCAGCAACACTCCCACCGCTCGTGTTGGGGGACCTGGCTGAACCCCGGCCTGCTGGAGTTGTGGGGAGCGCCGTGTCCGGGCGGCTTGTGGGGAGCGTGCGAGGGCGAGGGTGTGTTTCTCTACCGTGGCCTTCGTCGCCCGCCCCAAAGCCTGTATCTCCCCTGGGTGATCAACTTGCCCCTCAAGGGCGTTTGGCCTGATCATGCACGGCTCCCGGGCCGCGGGGGCCAGCCCCACAGAGAGCCACGGCCTCCTCCGCACACTGGGGAGACTTGTGGACGCAGTTCAGGCTGCTGTCTCTCAGCTTATCCGACCTGGGGCGCTCTCTAAAGGAAGCGGTACTGAGCCGGTGTTCCCTGGGTTATGCCTTTGGAGACACGGAGTGATCTGTTTGTTCAGTGCTCTCCCTGATCCTATGTGCCCAGGCTCCCTGTGTCCCCACCCCCACCACGGCCACTTCTCTGTCTTCCCCACTCCGGAAGGTTCTTCCCTGCCGTCTTGCCGACCCGCACACAAGCCAGCGCCTGGCTTCCGGCCTCCTCCCTGCGCCCACTGTGCCGCCTCCCGCTTCCCAAACAAGTCGCAGACTTCCTTCGGCGTGGGGAACAGACCTCCTGTGCCCGTGTTTGCCCCTCAAGGGCAGATCCTTCAGAAGTGGTGGGTGGAGACGCTTCCCTGGGAAGCTCACAATGGCGGCCTTGTCCCAGATCTCAGGCTGGGAAGCTCTGTGTATGGAATGTTCTCCGTTCCTGCCTCCCGCTGTCCCCCCATACGTGTTTTTAAACCTTTGGTACTGGATACAACTTGCCCGCCCGGGAATCCAGCTGAAGATGCTATCTGATTTAGCTCAAAAATGACATATTTGGTTATTTTTAGTGGAACATCTGGCATTCGTCTGAGACCCAGTGACTTGCAGAACCTCCCCCAATTCAGTCCCGCTAGAGAAGCACCATCCCCTCCCCAGGCCTGCCCGGGCCAACTCTGGCCTCGGAGTCTATCCTCCTTCATTCCTTTGTCCCCCTGCGCTGCGTGTCTGGTGCCTTTCCTCCACCTACAGATGCTTCCTCCTTGGGCACAGTGACCCCGTTTCAGGCCTAATTCAGTCCTCCTCTTCACAGGCCCCTGTGGCCTCCTTCTCACCTGCCTCCCTAGGCACCAGCCACACTGGCTGCTTCAATAATCTGAGGCTACTCGGATCTCTGCCAAAATGATCTCATTCATTTACTCAGGAGCCACTTACTGGGCACCACTGGGCACCAGGTCCAGCAAACGTGAATCTAGGTTGGTCCAGACCCACGTGTTCCCTCTGCCTGGAATGCTGCCCACCCTCCACTCCCCCCACCCCCGCTGAATTTAACGTCCCAGGTGTGAGTACCAGGCTGTCCCACAGGGGTAATCCCAGGAGTATTGGATGGATGGGTGGATGATGGATGGATGGGTGGGTGTTGGATGGAGGGATGGATGGGTGGATGGATGGACAGATGGATGGATGGATGGGTGGATGATGGATGGATGGGTGGATGGATGGACAGATGGATAGATGGATGTGTAGATGGATGGATGGATGGGTGGATGATGGATGGATGGGTGGATGGGTGGATGGATGGACGGATGGATGGTTGTATAGATGGATGGATGGATGGGTAGATGGATGGATGGATGGGTGGATGATGGATGGATGGGTGGATGTTGGATGGAGGGATGGATGGATAGATGGGTAGATGGATGGACAGATGGATGGATGGATGTGTAGATGGATGGATGGGTGGATGATGGATGGATGGGTGGATGGGTGGATGGATGGACAGATGGATAGATGGATGTATAGATGGATGGATGGATGGGTGGATGATGGGTGGATGGGTGGATGGAGGGACAGATGGATGGATGGATGTATAGATGGATGGATGGATGGGTGGATGATGGATGGATGGGTGGATGGGTGGATGGATGGACAGATGGATGGATGGATGTATAGATGGATGGATGGATGGGTGGATGATGGATGGATGGGTGGATGGGTGGATGGAGGGACAGATGGATGGATGGATGTATAGATGGATGGATGGATGGGTGGATGATGGATGGATGGGTGGATGGGTGGATGGACAGATGGATGGATGGATGTGTAGATGGATGGATGGATGGGTGGATGATGGATGGATGGGTGGATGGATGGATGGACAGATGGATGGATGTGTGGATGGATGGATGGATGGGTGGATGATGGGGGGGTAGATAGATGGAAGGGAAGGAGAGAGAGAGGGAGAAATGTTACTAACTCAGAGCCTTGGAGACCTTCTCATTCTCCCATGTGGCTCCATATTAAGTGACCTGGTTGTGAGTATTTTGTCTTTCCAGTGACAAAACCTATGGCTCCCCATTATTGGTCCCATCCATGGCAGAGAAGCCCCCAGTGCCTGGCCCTGGATACCTCATAGGATGGAAAGGGGGGTGCAGCCAAGCCAAGGCCATTTTCCTGTGCTGAGCTGGAAGAGCACAAGTAGGAAGACTTAAGCAAAGAGTCAGGCCAGGGCCAAGGCTGGGCATGGTCAGAACAGTCATGGACTCTCAGGGCCCTTGGGAGCGGGAGTGCTCCTTCGTGTGGGGACATGGAGCGGGGGAGTGACTCCAGGCGTGGACTGAGCTGTCTCCATCCCTGTGCCACGGGACCCTGCCCTCCTTCCCCCTCTCCTTCCCTCTCCTTCCTTCCTTCCATAGGTACTTACTGGGACCCTGTTGTCTTCCCCAGGCCCTGTACAGGGCTCTGGGGATCACGTGGACCAGGAAACCCAGCCCTCGTGGGCCTCCATTCTAGGGAGAGACGGCAAGGGGCAAGTCCGTACGCGGTAATGAAAGATAGTGTCGGTGCCATAACGGGTCCGCTCAGCCGGGTGGGCCCACATGGGAGGTCTGGGCTCCCTCTGAGGTCTGGGGTCACTGTGACTGGAGCCACCAGCCCCCCATTGGCCCATCCCAGGGCCTGACACCTCCCACCCTGTTTGCTAGCCTAGGGTGCACCCTCGGAGCTCTGCCAACCATAACAGGGAAATCTTGAGTTTGACTTCTCTGGTCTGCCAGCTGCCAGGGATCGATGTTCCCTTCTTGGCAGGAAGAACGTTCCACTGAAGTAAAGTAATTGGGCAGAGACCCAGGGTGTACCCCTAGCTGTCCCTTGTACCCATGAATAGTGGCCACCATGCCGCAGGCCAGTGTCCATGGGCAGGCCCGGGGACATAGGGACCAGTGTGACGAGGCCATGCCTTTGAGAAGGGCCTCCCGTCCCCTCCAACCCTCCCTCCTCGCTCCTGCCCCCATCTCTTGTGCACCTCCCAGCCTGCGTGGGGTCTACACCAGTGGCTTGATTTCATGGAGGGGAGGAAGCTGCCCAGGTCAGCGATGGCCGCTTTGCTTTTCCAGAGGTGGTCTGTGTGGTCATCTGAGTTTGCTGTTTGCAGTGTGACGCTGGGGCTTCTTGTTGTCCATGTAACCAGGCCTGCCGAGACGTGGTGAGCCCCTGGGCTGTGGCTTTCACGAGGCACAAGCCCCTGGGGTCCCCCTCTGACCCTGGAGGAAGGACAGTCTCCACCAGAATAATGGAGGCCACGGGCTCAGAGGGGAAGGGCTGCCCTGGATGCCCAGCAGGGCTCAGAAGGGAGGGGCCCTGCCTGGACCCCGACCCAGGACCTGGGACTCAGACTCAGTGCCCAGGACGCCCACTGGAGGCCCAGCAGAGTCCACATCCCCACCCAGGAGTGGTGCCTTTAACTCCCGCCTCTCTCCTCTGAGACAGAGGGGAGCCCCCCTGCACCCCACTCCCTCGGGAGGCTGCGGAGGCCCCCCACCAGCAGCTGGCCTTGCTGGAGTCCTTCAGGACACAGACCCTGCCCAGTACGTCTTGTCGTAGCCCTCACAGAAAGACATAAAACCGAAAGACTGTTCCTCTTACGGAGATCAGAACAGACATGCGTGTGTTGACTTTTGAGGAAACGAGCACGTGCGTTGTGAGTGTTGGTTCTTGGAGCCGACTCCCTGGCATGTGGGAGCGGGACCCCTCCCAGCAAGCTTTCGTGCACGCTGTTCATTTCTGGAGAATTACCCAAAGATACACGTGTGCACAAAAAGCCATTAGCTCCGGACTCCGGGAGGTGGAGGCAGGTTCATGCATCCACGCGGGCTGCTACCTCGGAATACCCAGGCCAGGGCTTATACTGCAGGGAGCTCGTGGCACCATCCCCCACCTGCCTCCCTCCCGTTCCCCATCTGACACCGGCGGGGACAGGCGGCCAGGCACAGGGGGTCCCAGCCGTGTGACCTAGGCCTTGCATTAAGCCTGGGGAAGCATCAGTGACCCACATGGGCGGGATTTCTCTCTTAACACCACCCGTCCCAACGTGGTGTCTTTCTTAGGACACTCCCTGCGTGTTCATGCAAGGCTTCCCATCCACCAAGCTCATTACCATCCCTGCCTGGAGCCTGGGGGTAATGGGGTGTGTGTAGATTGCATTTATCTCACTGAACGTGTTAATCAGACAGCTCATCTCGGGGGAGAAACGCCGAGCTCTCTTTGCATCCCAGGAGAGTGTGCAACGTCTTGCCACTGGTATTTCTTTGCTGCAGAGCGTGGTGGTCTCCGTCCTTTATAAAGAATGACACGGCATCGGACAGGGACCGCTGAGAACCCTGAGTGGAGAAGTCTCACAGGGTCAGGCCATTTTAGGTCAATTCCGGATCAGATTGTGAAGAGGGAGGCTTCCGTAACGATTCCAGAAGCTTCTGTCCCTTCTAGCCCGTTCTTGCTCCAGTCCCAGCTCAGCTCCCACCGCTGGGGGGTTCTTTGGGACGCTTACCAGAGCTGAAAGTTTCATGTGGGTCTCCCCTGCCAGGACGGGAGCCCTGGGTCTCGGGGCTGTGTCCGTCGTGCTCCCCTCCGAAAGCGCACTGCCCAGCGCAGTAGCGGGCACACGGCCGACTCCCAAGAAGGGTTTGTTGAATGAATGAATGATGTCGCCGGCAGCTGGGTACACCAGCTCTGGGAAGTGAAGCTCCATTTTCAAAAACCCTCACCACTTGCTGTCCCACAGCTCCTGTACCAAGAGTGGGCGAGCTACGGGGTCTTCTATAAATACCAGCCCATCGACCTGGTCAGGTGAGAGGGGACGCCGGGTAAGGAGCGGCCCGGCTGCTCCGAGGCTGTGGGAGGCGAGTCGGTTGGATGTCGGTTGGTCTTGACCATACTGAGTACTTATCACCTGGGAACCTGTCTGAACTTGAGAAGCTTGGGAAGGGGCCCCGGGTCCCCCGCAGGCCTGTAGACTCGCTGGGGGCTGGGCTCTTCCCGTCATGTTCAACCTCCTCTCCTGAATCCTCAGCCCGGCTCGACCCCGCTGGGTGGCCGCTGGGGCTCCTTGCACGGCTGGTGGAGGGGGAGGAGGACACTGTCCTGTCTCCCGGGGCAGGCAGGGGAGCAGATGTGTGTCTGTGGGGACCTGCAGACCGGAGTCGGGCCATGGAAATTCTGAAGCCCCTCAAGGCGCCAGGGACGCTGAATGTGAGGAGGGCTGGCTCTCTTGGCTTCTCCAGGCCGGAGCCCTCAGATGGAGCAGGGCTTGGGACAGCGGGCGACCTCCGGGCAGCCCGCCACGCCCGCGCACCCCAGCTTGGGCCTCACAAACGGCATGGCCCGCTTCCCGGGGCACAGAAGGGCAAGGGGCACCCCTGCCCCTGACGGCCGGCCCAGAGCCGCCCCCCCCCCCGACTCTCTAGGTCCTGCTCAGGGGCACGCGGGGCCAGGTCGAGCTGTTCCGTGCCGGGCGGGGCGGTGCCACTTGTCCACACCGGTAGGCCGTGAGCATAAGCCTGTCTCTGTTTGGCTTTGCCCTGTGGCGCAGGAAGTACTTCGGGGAGAAGATCGGCCTGTACTTCGCCTGGCTGGGCGTCTACACCCAGATGCTCATCCCGGCCTCCGTGGTCGGCATCATCGTCTTCCTGTACGGATGCGCCACGGTCGACGAAAACATCCCCAGGTAGGCAGGTCTCCTCCCCGCACACGCCCTCTGCTCCCGGAGGGGCCGCCCTCCTCCCGTGGCCGTGGCCCCGACAGGCCCTTGAACCCGCGGCCCCGGGTGGGGCTAGCGCTGTCTGAGAGCAGGGGCGGCCTTTCCCAGCACAGACGCCCCGGGAGACGCACTCCAATCCGGAGCGAGACGTGAAATTAGCATCCAGCAACTTTCCCTTCTTGGAAGGTGTCTTACCCCGTTTTAAAGGAGTTTCCAGTCCTTCAGGGACCAGGAAATTCGCTGCTTCCTAGTGAGTTCCGGAGATGAGCCAAAGGGCCCTGCCGAGGTCTCATGCGTGGCCTCGGCCCCCCGGCTCCCCACCCCCATCCCGTCCCCGTGGCCCTGGGGGGGTCACAGAGCGGACAGTCCTGCTGTAGTCCCCCCCAAGGGTTATGCCAGGCAAGGGGAGCTCTTGGGAGAAGGCCGGGGCCGCCGAGACGGCCCCATGCTGGGGAGCATGAGCCAAGCGGTGGGAGGAGCCCGGAGGCTGCGGTCCTCGGGGGGCTCGGGAGTGCCCTGTCTCTCCCCGCTGTGTGCCAGGGCCGCGAGCCCTGAGCCAGGGGTGACTGTGTTGTGTGTTGTGGACGACAGGCCCCTCCTCGGTCAGGGACACCGCTGCCGGCTCGTGGCCCTGCCTCCCACCAGCATGCAGGCTCGCAGGGGAAGCCCGGGGACATCTATTCAGTTCTATTTCTCACAACTCAGCCCTGTGGCTCCAAAGCAGAGCCGTGGCTTGGAACATTCATCTGTAGTTCCAGTCAGCTAAGATCAAACGAGTCCCTTACCTGGCCAGGCGGCTGGCTTGTCACAGCTCGGCCGCGCAGAAAGGCCATATCCGGCAAATTTTGGTGTAAATGGTGCTTTGAGGCATGAGTAACACCTAAAATATTTCCACCCACCCAGGATCAAAACGTTAAAGGAATCTGGCTTACATACCCTCCAGGGCTATTCTGGGTACAGACAGACCAGAGGACGCTTGTCTCTTTGTTGGCTAATGTGACGTGAGGCCACTGTGCTTGGGTCCAAGGGTGGCTGTTGGGAACCCAGGTGTGATGTGGCTTTAGCTCCAGAGCCCCAAGGGACGTGGCAAGTGGCAGCCCCCGGGGGCTTCTCCTCCCTCCCCTCCTCCCGAGCGTAGCCGGGGAGTCTCAGCCAGGGGCTCTGCCCGGGCATGCCTGCACCACTAGGGCACCGAGGTCCCCGAGGCCAGGCCAGCACTGCCTCCTCTCCAAACACGGCCAGGGATGTGCACTGCCCTCACGGCGGATTCTGGACGCAGGTCCTCCCTTGGCCTCGGCCGCTGCCCGGTTGGTGCCTTGGGTGAAGCGGGAGGTGTGTGTCCCCTTTGGAGTCCGATCCGTCCTCGTGTGTAGGGAAGGCGGAGGCCCTGCCCTTCGAGGTCCCCGCTGCCACCCCCACCTGGCCCATCCCCTCCAAAGAAAAGACCTTCCCGTTCCTTGTCTTTGTTTTGGCTGTGGCTGAGGAAGGGCGAGGCAGAGGGTTTAAAACCGGCAGAAAAAGGCTTTTTGTCTGGCTGGCCTCGTTTATGCCAACAGGTGAGAGGGCGGGCGGCAGGCAGAGCTGCACGGCCTCGCCCCTGCCCCCCGCGGGACTCCGGGCCACCCCATCCTCCAGCCCGGGCACCGGGGCCCTGGGCAGTGCAGTGACAGTGGGGGCCTTTATCAGCACCCCCCAACACCTGCCACCCGGAAGGGCCCTTGGAGGAGAGGGCGCTCAGCGGGGGGGGGGGGGGGGGGGGGCAGGAGACGGACGCTCACAGCCGCTGTCCGTGCTCGGTGACCCCCAGGGTAGCAACGGCGACACCGCTGTTCCCGCTGTTCCCGGGCCTTCGTGGACTTTCCCCAGTGTCCCCGGTGTCCCGACAGCGCTCTTCCCCTGCCCCAGCAGGGCGCGCTCATTCCCAGCACCCCCTTCCACAGATGGGGAAACTGAGGCCCAAGGAATCCGAGTCACCCACCCCAGGCCACACAGATTACGAAGAGTAGAGCCGAGCCCTAAAGCCAGAGCTGGCTGGCTCTGGGGTCCACACGGCCACGCCGCCCGTGTGTGCCGGCCCCTCTCGCACACACGTGCACACACGCGCACGTGCGCTCCCTTCCCCAGGGGCTCCAAGGCAGCAGCTCCTTGCCACGACCATCTTTCCACGTCCGAGCCTGACACAGTGCCTGGCACACAGGGTTTTCATAGTGTGAGAAGAGAGCCGGGACGCCCACCATGCTGGCACAGGGGGTCCCCACAGCCTCTCAGCAGGTGTCCTGCTGTGGGCCAAGCATGGTTGTGCACCTGAGTTCACGTGCACACAAATAAGAAAGAAACACCCCCCTCCATGCTCTTCAGGTCTGGGGAAGCGCGCTCCTGCCTGGGGTCTACAGCTCAGTGTCTTGTCGGAGTTAGCAGGGAGGGGAAAATTCGGGGAAGGCTAGAGCTGGAAGCACCTTACTCTGGATCCTCTCCTCATCTCCCAGAAGGAGAAACTGAGTCTGAGGCTAAAGGGACATGGGGCAGGAAGAGCCAAGGGAGGACCCAGGGGCAGGAGGTGAGAGGCCGCAGTCTGTGGGCTGCAGACAAGAACCACGAAGGACCAGGGCCCAAGCCCCACTCTGCTGTGTGACCCTTGGCACGTTACTTCCTCTCTTTGGGCTTCTTTCTTCATCGATGATGGTGGGATTGTAGTGGTCCCCGCAGCTGATCTGGGCCAGGTGGGTGCCCGTGGGGGCTCCTGCTTACACAGCTGACAGCCTTTGAGTATCGGTGACTTGCCTATTTTTGGGAGAGAGCCTGAGTGCCAGGGAGCTGACGGGGGCGGGGGGGAGGAGAGGAGTCTCAGCTCCCCTCCGGTCCCTCTGCAGCAGCTGGGCTCCAGCCCCAGACTTCATGTCAGCCCATAGGATAAGAACCTTGTTCAGCAGGACCCACTGTCTCGGCCAGGCACCCTTGGCTCAGAGCGAGCCCTGCACGGTGGATGTCCCTCCAGCCCGGCTACCTGTCTCCCCTGTGTGTCCAGAGCCCCCCTGAGGCTGATGCCTGGGTGGCCCCTGAGGCCAGCTGCCCCACGGCATCCCCACCAGGACGGCTGAGCCCACATGCGCTCTGCCTGGGACGTGCAAGGGCACGGCAGGGCACAGCCTTCTTGTGGTCTCACCTGTTCCTCTTGCTGTCTTCCGGCCCTCATGACATGAACCCCTGGGCATCTCCCGCTACTAGAACAAGCCCGGACAGAACCCAGCTGTTAGAGGACGCTGGCTGCTGTCTCTCCGCTCCTCCAAGAGGTGGCTCCCATGTAGGCTGTGGGTCCTGCTGCCTCCGGTCCACCCCGACCCCGAGACATGAGCACTCACACGCCCCTCTCGGGTCACCCAGCAGGTCTGGACGGGCCTGCACCCGGGGTGGGCTGCAGAAACGGCAGGAGCCCTGTCCGAAATCGTGGAGAATCGTAAAGCGGTACCAGGCGCGAAAGCAACCCAAGGCCCTTCGGAGCACAGGTCCTCCGGGACCGCCCGTGTCACCGGTGTCCGCAGCCGGCCCCAGAGAGCATGGTGGGGGACGCGGGCATCGGCTGCAGCCAGCTAGCGGGCCTTACGGGGGTCACTTCGCCAAGCCCCACCCCGGCGCGGCTCCCAGCGTGGAGTCCCTACGTGTCCCGGGCCCGGGGACTCACAGGTCGCCCCCGCCTTGCAGCATGGAGATGTGTGACCACAGACAGAACGTCACCATGTGCCCGCTGTGCGACAAGACCTGCAGCTACTGGAAGATGAGCTCGGCGTGCGCCACTGCCCGGGCCAGCCACCTCTTCGACAATCCCGCCACCGTCTTCTTCTCCGTCTTCATGGCCCTCTGGGGTAAGCAGAGCCTGGCCGCCTGGGGTCCGGGGCGGGGGCGACTTTGGCTCAGTCCCTCCAGGGCCTTCCTTCCACCTGGACATCTTGCACAGGCTGTGTTGGCCTGGAACGAGCATGGGAGGGAGGCTCCGTGGGGGGACGGCGCCCCGTTGTGCCTGCAGGTGGGGAGGGTCTGGGCTGCGTTCCGGATACAGACTGGTTCTTCTGACCCACGCCTTACGGAAGATGGAGGGGTGTTTGCTCTTAGAAACGGGCCGTCTTTCCTGGGACCAGGTCCGCGCAGCACCCCTGTAGGTTCCCCATGCCCACTTTTTGGGGAAGGATACCAAGGCCCAGAAACAGTTAGTGTGGGTTTCCCAGGGTCACTCAGCTCCCAAGTGTCCAAGGCAAGGAAGGAACATGGGGTTTCCAGAGCCGGTGCCCTCAGCTCCACCCGCCACCCCAAGTCCAAGGCACGGGGCTCAGCCTTCAGGATGCTTTTCTACTCTGGTACCCAACAGATGCCGGGGGCATGGACGGTGGGTGAGTGGTGTCTGGTTGTATTTCTGCAGATGTTTTTGGATTAGCAAACTGACCTGTTCCCTCCTCTGTGGTCCTGTGTTACCCCCTTGCCGGGGGAGGATTCAGAATCCAGGCCCTGGGCAGCTGTGTGCAGAGCTGTGCCCTGGATGCCAGAGCCCCGGTCCTTGCCCCCAGGGACTCCCATCTAGTAGGAGATGGAATTGGGTCCTCACCGGGCCTGAACCGGCTTCTGCCCAGCCTGGCAGCCTCCCTCCCCGCCCGAGGCGGTCCGTTCAGACCTGAGGTGGTGATAGAGAGAGCTGTCAGCGAGGGGGGGAGCGGTCAGCGGGGGGGGGAGCGGTCAGCGAGGGGGGGAGCGGTCAGCAAGGGGGGGAGTGGTCAGCGAGCGGGGGGAGCGGTCAGCGAGGGGGGGGAGCGGTCAGCGAGGGGGGGAGCGGTCAGCGTCCCCGGGGGGCTGAGGTTGCTGCCTGGCCCGGTCTCCCTGGAGGGGCGGCCGGAGCTCAGGGTGGGCTGAACCTGTGTGGTTTGGAGGCGGGGGGCGCAGAGGAGCTGCGCGGTGTCTCCAGAGAACTGGGAGGAGCACGGAAGGCTGAGCTGTGGGGCTGGTTCCTCAGCCACGTTTCCACACTTGCTGGAAACCGCGTGGGGCGATGGGGTGGCAGGCAGCAGCCGCCAGCTCTGGGGTGGTCCCGCTGAGGATGTGAGCCGCAGCCCCTCCCCTTAGATGCACCCACCACCCCGCCCAGCCCACCACCCTCCAGTCTGGAGAGCAGTGTGGTCCTTGGAGCAGGTCCCTGCCTGTGGGTCTCCCACCCCAAGGCCTCATGCCCTGGGCCCGGCGCTGCAGCCACCCACCTCTGCCCGCTTGGCTGGGGTGTGGTTCTCCACAAGCACCCTCAGTGGGCCCCTGGCCAGTTGCACTGGCTCCTGCAGGGTCTCTGGGCCCGGGTGGCCCGTGCCAAGCCAGCAACCACCGGTGTTCCATAGGGCGACCCGTGAGGGTCAGAGGGGTGGCTGCAGAGCCTCAGCCTGGCCCGAGGGCGTAGCTGACTCTCTAGGGCTCCTGCACTGTTGTCACACCCACTGGGGGTACCACCTGCCATGTGGGGTGGCATGAGAAGTACAAGTGTGCGTGACTGTCCTGGCCATTGGCGGGGGTGGGGGGGGTGATCAGCCACTTTTATGATGTGCGTGTGCTCAGGGAAGCCCAGGAGGCAAACTGATGATTCTGCCGCCCTTGCAAGATTACAATCCTGGATTTAAACAGGAGAAGCATGTGCAAAGGCCCAGTGGTAGGGATGCAGGGCCTGGTGAAGGAGCCTGCCAGGGGCAGGGAGGGGGGGGAAGAGTGCGGGGGATCCCAGAGACCAAGCAAGGGCCCGCGGGGAAGAACTCCGTGTTCTCACCGGAAGGAATCAGGAACCGGTGCAGTCGGCTTGCGGCATCAAAGGTGTTTTTGTGTCTTATCCTTGAGTCAGAGACAGCAAGTCTAAGAGGCAGCTTGGGAGGAAGTGGAGGGAAGGCTGACCCAGCTCCGACAGGGACAGTGGCCGGGGGGCTCTCACTCGAGACTGAAGTGACAGGTGCTTGGGCCATTGGTAAGAAGCCAGGTTAATCCAAGGGGGTTATGGGGCAGCCAGACCGGAAAGGGGGCCAGTGGGAAGGGCCAGAGCAGCGGTCAAGAGAATTTGGCGCCTCCCTCCCTGGCCCCGGGCTCCCCGGTTTTGTCCTGCCTATTCCCACTTTCCCCACGGGAAGCTTCAAGAGGAACCTGGTGCCCAGACTCCAGGTTACTGCCCCTCCAAACAAAGGGCCCCGGACAGAGAAAAAACATCTTGATCGTTACAAAGGACTCGGGTGCCTTGTTTCCACTCTCACATGGGCCATCCCCAGAGTTGAGGAGAAGTGGCAGGCCTGGCTGAGCCGGCTTCGTGTGAAGCGTGGGGGGTAGAGTTACAGCCCCTGCCCCACTGTGGATGGGGAGTATCGGCCTCTGGGGTACAGCCCGCCTGGGCCTGGCCTCAGGGCGGGGAGGAAGCAGGCCCACTGCGTCCCTGGCACACGCGTGTCCTCTGCGGCCAGCCTCTCTGGACAGAACGTAACTTATAGGTGCGCAGCCTGTCTCCTCGGGCGACAGGGCCCACCCTCTCCTGCCCGGCGACAGAAGCCGGTGGTGGCTGGAGCTCAGCACGGAGCCGTCTGAGGCTGTCATCACCGTGCCTCCAGCTGAAAGCCGTCCCTGGCGAGTCTTCGGCGCCAGGCGCCAGGCGTGGCTCTGGCTGCAAAGCCTTGAAAGCTCCCTTGGCATCTGGCCGTCGCCAGTTTTGTGTTATAAGTACAGCACCTTCGCTGTCCCCTGCAGGGACGTGCACCAGACACGCGTGGGGCGCCGCACTTCCTCCTCAGGACATCACCCCAGGGTGGACGCAAGCCGTGCCCGATCTGACAGGGGCGGGTCTGTCCCCTCCCCCACCCAGCGGTCAGGAGGAGGCCGGCCAGGCTTGTCCCTTGCTCGCTGGGCTCGGAACGGCCCTGACTGCCCACAGCCTGTGTACCACGGATGATGGAGAGTATCCGGGACTGTCCATCCAGCCCGGTTCCGGGGAGCTCCTGCCCGGACCCAGCCTGGCCCTGCCCTCCCCACTGAGTAGCAGTGGCTCTGGACTCGTCTGTCCCCACTTGTCCGAGCAAAGAGTCTGTTCCCTAAAAGTTTAAAACCCAACAGTCTCCCTGTAGGGTCTCACACTGGGTTCCCACCCGACAGGATGGTTACCCCGGGACGAGGGTGCAGCGAGGGAGGAGCCTGGATGCGGCGTCCGTCGGCGGCCCACCCCACGCTCACCCCCGCCCCCCGCCACCGAGCCGGTCTGCAGGTTTTGCATGATGCACGCCTCCCCCGTTTCTCCCAGTCCTGGCTTCGCTTTGAGATGGTAGCAGCCCTTTTACCGATTTTTCCATTTGAGGGTTCGTCTGCAGGATTTGGGGGACACGGGAGTTCTGCCGAGGAGGTGTGAGACCTCTTTGCTGCAGCAAGGACCGGGGAGCCAGGAGACGGACTTTGCAGCGGGCACCTGGGGTGTGAGCAGCATGAGCGCGCACATGTCGGCCAAGACAGGAGCTCGGGAGCCGTGACTGTGCTAGACTCTGCCTTGTGCGGTGCGGCCGCGGAGCGAGGAGGCAGCACCTGCGTTCCAGGACGTGTGCTCAGAGCGGGAGGCAGACGCAGGCAGAAATAAGCAGAGCCTCACGATAAATGCCGTCCGTTAGGTCTCTTAGCGGGCAAAGGCAGTCTTCTGAGCGAGGCCGCATGAAACCCTAGGGCGCCAGCTTAGCACGGGGAAAGATTTCCAGCAGTGAGCCCTGTGTCGCACTAGGTGGTGAGCGTCCTGCTCCGAGGGGCATTCAAGCTCTGTTGGAGGATGCCTTGCTGGGGGTGCTGCACAGCCTAGGGAGGCGGTAGCTCTGTGTGGTTCCACTGCCCCCCCTCGCCTCTCTGGACCCTGGGTCCGCCGGGAGTTACCCCTGTGCCCCCCACTGCCTTCTGCTCCTCATTCTCGGCCTCCCTGGCTTCCTCAAGACCTCAGCGCTGCTCAGCTCTCCCAGCTGGTCTGGGCCCAGGAAGCTCCAAGCGGAAGCCAGAACACCCGTTGGGCGGGCACACAGCCTCCTGGGTCCCTGCCCCGAGCTGGGAAGGCCCACCGGGCAGCACGTTCGAGCCCCCAGGGGAGCTCAGCTTGCACAAGCCGCCGGCCGGACGCTTGGGTCTGAGCTGCTACTCAGCTGGGTGGGCTCCGTGCCGGGATGGGTGGACGCAGGGAAGCAGTCACCGGCGCCGCCAGGTCCTGGGCCGGACACGGGTTCAGATCTCTTAGCTCATCCCCTAGCGGCTGTGTGACCTCAGGCAAGTGGCTTCTGCTCTCTGGGCCCCAGGTTCCCCATTTATAAAATGGGGGGGAATAACGCAAGCCACCTGGAGCCGTGCCGGTAGCCTTGAGCACACCGTTCCTTGTGACATCCTCGGGGCCGTGCCTGGTGCCAGCTCTCACGTCGGCTCTGTGAGCGCTTGCTTATTGGACGTGTGCAAACAGCCTGGACCGTAGGAGGCCGGGGCTCAAACCCTGTGCTTGGGGGCCTCTAGAGGTCGTGTCCCTTCACCCGCTCCGGAGGAACACCCGCTTCCGCGAGCCGGGCCCTGCGCTCTCCCGGGCACTGGGCTGAGTGTCGTAGGTGCACTGACTCACTCATGCCCCCGGTGACCGCAGGAGGTGGACAGCTTTATTGCCCGTTTGACAGATGAGCAAATCGAAGCAACTTTCCCAAGCTTACACCAGAACTGCGAGGCGGAGGCAAGACTCGAGTCCCAGCACTCTGGCTCCCGCGGCCCAGTGCTCCGCCGCTCGGCCGCTGTGTCCTCCTCCGTCTGCCCACACGGTTAACCCGCTCCTGCGGATGTGCCTGCTCCACATGGGCCTTTCTTACTCCTGACGGGATGACCTGGATGGCTTCCCCATCTGTCCCCAAACACACCTCCCTCCCCCGCACCCCTCCCCCCCCCCCAGGGCTGACTGTGCACCAGACCCTGGGCTGGAGCCCTGCCTCGGTGACCTCTGTCCCAGTAGCCCTGGAGGGAGGGTGGGGTGTTTCTCTCCACTGAGGACACTGCGGCACAGAGAGGGTGTGGCTTGGGCAAGGTCACGCAGCACCGGGGTCTATCACAGACCTGACGGACCCCGCCCCGGCCCCGGCTTCCCAGATCTACACGACGGCTCCGGTCACCCCTCTTCCTGCCAATGTGTTCCCGGCTCTGTTCCGCACCCTCCTGGGGGAGCAGAGAGTTTCCTGGAGCCCGTCGTGGGGGGGCGGGGGCGGGCGGGCAGGCAGGCGCCGCTCAGCTGGGCAAACCCACAGGGATCCCATCGAATGCTGTGCTCCTGCTCCGGGGAAGCCAGCATGCTGGGCTCCCCCTTTGTTGAGCACCTACTGTATGCAGAGAGCCTCAAAGGTGTTGGCGGGCCCTTCCCAGCACCCCGTCCTTGAGAGACAGATGTGACTCCGTCCCCCTGGGGTGGAGGGAAGGGGGCAGATCTGCCTCTGCCGCTTGCCGCCCCCCCACCACCTCCAGCTTCACTTCCGCCTGGGAGACAACAATGCGCTTGTCTGTCAAGTGCGAGTTCTCTCATTTGGGGAAAAAAATAACAAAAAAGCCAAACTGCTCCCAGGAGGCACTTCCCTTTAGGAAAAAAGAAGCGTATTATAAATCAAGACAAAAGCCACAGGAACGAGCCTGTGGGGCTCGGGAGGTGGCTGTGCGGGCCAGCCCCGGCCGATGGGCAGAGGCAGAGGGGACGCCCCCTCGGTCCTGCGGCTCCACAATCACCGTCAAGCGTAATTAGCAGAGGCCTCGCTGCTGGTTTCCTTTAAATCCCTTATTCAGTGACTTGTTCGCTGCCCTCTGGGGGGTCCTTCTCCCCCTGGTCGGTCTTCCTCCCCGTGTCCTTTCTTCTCCTGCCCTCTGGCTGCTAACATTTCCACGGGCACAGTGACGGGGCCTCCTGTCCGCTCCCCCGTGGGGTCCGCTGGCCTCGGGCGCGGACACGCTGGCCCCAGAGACTCCAGCTCGCTGCCGCCTGCGATGTGTGACATTTCAAAGCCTCCAACAAGGTGTCCCACAAAGCAACTTTGAGTCCCATTTAGCTCTTTGCTGGGATCAATTTTCTGAAATTATGGCGTAATAATGGGGTTTTAACAGCTTGTCAGTTCCGTGCGGAACAAAGGAGTTTGTTTGATCTGAGCCCGGCTGCGAGAAGCTTGGGAAGGTGGCTCCGACCTGAAGGAGACAGACGCGGCGGGGTCGTGAAGCCCCTGGGGGCGTGCCCCGCCTAGCACCCCGAGCCAGGTGGGGGTGCCGCGAGAGCTGGTGCGGGCTTCTCGCTGGAATTCAACAGCCGGGGCGGCTCGTGAGGGAGGCCTGCTCGGAGGGTACGTAAGTAGGGTATCCGAGCCGCGTCTCTTCCGAGAGCCCCCGCCGGACCTGCAGCTCCGGGCGGAGGCGCCCCTGGTCCCCCCTTGGAGGAGGAGATGTGTGCGGCAAGCGGACACTCGGGGTGTTGGGAGCCGGAGGGTCGGAGCAGGTCTCTCCTCTCGGGGGTGGCCTGTCAGGGTGGGCGCGCCCCTGGGCTGGTGCAGAGGGAGCGGCTGAGCCCTACCTGCCCCCAGGGCTCTGGGTCCGGTGAGGGAGAGGGTGGCAGAGGTGAGACGAGACGAGAGGTGGGTGGAGGGAAGTAGGACAGACACGGATGGGTGCCCCTGGCGTGCCGCCGCCTCCTGCCCCGGCCCTTGGGACCCCCCGTGTGCTTCCTGTCTCAGAATCTACAGGAAACATTCTAGGGGATCCACACCCCATGTGGCCCTTGAACCTACGGTCAGCCTCTTGGCCAGACCCGGAACGATGCTCCCGCGGGAGCCCCGTCCCAGGAATGCACCCCGGTGGGCCCCCACGGGCCGCTGCGAGCTGCCTCGTGGACGGCTTCTAGCAGGCTCTGTCGTCGAGCCGCCCGTGCCGACGGGGAACGGGGGTGCTGCAGAGGCCGGGTGGTCACGCGCCCGAGCTCCCACCTGGACGCGATCCAGGCTCAACCCAGGGTCCTGCGCTCACCTGCTGCCTCCGGGCTGCCCCACAAGAATGTGTTTGTCTAGCATTGTGTCGCTGGGACAGATGTTTGAGGAAAGATGAATTACGGCTCCACCACCTGCTTCCGCCCTCGCCCGGACTCGCTCGTAGGTGTCTGTCTGTGTGCTCTGCTGCCCTCGGGGCTCTGGACTTGGGCGCCCGGGCCTTGTCTCTGGGCCCCGCCTTGTGTGGTCGTCGAGGCCGTTTCTTCTGTACGCTGACCAGGCTCAGCACACAACTTGCCCTCAGGCCGGGGGGAGCCGCCACGCCAGCCCCAGCCTGTCTTGGCACCAGAAGGCGTGGGTCCAGGCCTTGTTCGCTGGCCCTGGATCGCTCAGAGCCTCCGTTTGTGCACCCGTAGGAAGGAGTGCGCTACCCCTGCGTGGAGCGCCAGAGGGTACGGCGGAAAGAGAGGGGGTGGGAGCCACCCGCTAGCCGGACCTCCAAGGGAAGCGAGGGGACCCGGCAGCACCCGCTGCCACCCACGCAGTCGGAATGGGGGTGCGGGCATGGGAGCGCAGTTGCGAAGGACGGACGCCCGAGCGTCCCCCACCTTTGCCCGGCCCTGTTGTTCACGATGCCCTTTGAGCTGAGACGCCGGGCCTGCCCCGTGGGCTCAGCACGAGCCTCCCCGTCTCTGCTTCACTGGCCAAGCCTGAGCTCCATGACTGTGCCCCTTTGCTCCAGAGCAAAGCGTGCAAACTCGGGGCCGCAGAGTCCGGCAGTGGGGTGCGGTGGGGTCTGTGGCCAAGTGGAGAAGATGCACCTGAACTAGGACGCACAGAGGGTCTCTGCCTGCTCCAGCCCTCTGGTCCCAGTGCTTTTGGTTTTTAAAGAAGCAGAACATTGATCACTTTATATAACAGGTCTTTATTACTTAAAAGTAATCAAGCCAAACGAGGCTTGGCCGTGAACCATCTCCAAGCCCGGCCACCAGGCTCCAGTCTTGATCCTTGGCAGGGATACCTCTGGGACACGTCCCCGTATCTGTCTTAAGATTCACAGCACATGCTCTAAGCAAGCGTGCTTCGGACAAAGAGCGGCTGCCCCGCTGTGTGACCTTGGGCCAAGCAGTCAGACTCTCTGTGCCTTGCTTTCCTCTCGTCCATACGATGGCAATCCAGGTTTGCTCTAACCAGACTACTCAGTACGGCTGTGGTCATTACTCCCTTAACATAAGGATCCATGCGGAGGGCCGGACGGTACAGTGCTTCAGTGTAGACTCTGTGCCCAAATAGAATTCGGTTCAGACCCCAGTCGTGCTCGTAACCTGCACTTAACCTCGGGCATGGCATTTAACCCTCCGAGTCTCCTGGTCACTTGTAAATCCATGAACAGAAATCATCCTACCACATAGCGTGGCGGCGATGGTCAGGTTCCCGGTGTCGGTGATTCCCGAGGGCAGAGCATGGTCCATGGCGAGCCCCGCTACGAGGTAGCTCTGTTATTAGCACACTGCGGGCTGGTGACAGGAGGGCAGGGGGCCCGAGACACAGAGGTGGGGACGGGCCAGGCAGCGAGCGGGGAGGACACGGGGAGGACACAGGAGGTGGGTAAATAGGCCAACCCCTGGGTGTCTGCAGCCACCCTCCCGCACGTTCCGGCTCTCGCTCGGCCCAGGACAGAGAGGAGGGGCTGCTCGGGTGGGCAAGACCGGGACAGAGAAGGCATGAGGCGCCTTCCAGAACTGGTCAGTGTGAGGCAGGCCAGACTTCCGCCTCCCACCACAGCGGCTGGAGGACATGTGGGAAGAGGCGAAGGAAACTGCCTCGTGTCCTGTTTCTTGGGAGGTGGCGTGGCCACGGTCGGGCCTGCTCCCCGGACTGCTCCCGGGGCCGTGCTCCCCACGGCACTGCTGCTCGGGGTCTCTCTGCTGAGTGTGCCTTGTACCCCGTGGGGCTGCCTCCCTCTCCCCTTGCTGTCCCATTTCCCTGTAGGTTCCGCCAATGGGAAGGCCGGAGAGAGGTCAGAGGGCGGCCGAGGGGAGGGCCAGGGTACTTCTCCCCACCCCACCCCGGCTTCCCAGCCTCTCTGGCAAAGGCTTTGCCGTGCCCACGGCTCTGACACCCCCAGGAAGACGCTCCCTCCGTGACGCCGGCTGTTTCTGGCTCCAGCGTGTCGGTGTCCCGGCAGCCTGCACCCGCCTCCTGCTGTCCCTAATCCCCGGCCCTCTCTCCGTCCACCGCCTGTCTTCTGCGCTGCTGCACGGCCAGTGCGGCCAGTCCCCAGGGCTGAATCACGCCCCCTTGAAAGACCTCGAGAGGCGGCTGATTCCTGGCCGGCCTGGCTGCTTGGGTGGCTCACGCTCCAGGCGCGCCCACTGTGCCCACAACTGGCCGTCGCGGGGGCCCTGTTGTCACCTGTTCACGTGGAGGGAGGCGGACCAACAGAAGCTCTCTGAGCCCAGAAATGAGCCACTCAGCCCCGCTTCTTGCCCGTTCCAAAGCTGCACCCCCATTGACGATGGACCCCGCTGCCGGGCGAGCGCCAGACCTCATTCCGTTCCAGCTTGATGCCCCTGCTTGTCAGACAAGCCATGCGATTCCTCCTCTGGTGACGACTGGGGTTTAAGGAGGGTCAGGTGCGGCTCCCCCAACAGTGCCGGCAGCTATCCCTGGGGGCCCTGAGCGCTCATTAACCATACGACCGCACCTGTCCTGACCCCCACTCACGGCCTCTGGCGGAGCGTTAATAGTCACGGACTCGGCTAGGGGCATCTCCGTGGTTCTGCGCTCCCGAGAGCCACTCGTTCGTCCGCGAGCATGGCTGGCACCTGTCTGTGCTGGGCTGTGGGCTGGGAATCCAGACGGACGAGGCGGCGTCCCCACCCCACGCACCAGAAGGACCCCTGTCGTGGGAGAGGGGACCCTGTGAGCAAGCGAGGTCCCAGGAGGAGTTGGGTTTTTCCCGATACTGAGAAGGATGATTGAGGGCTTCCTGGAGGAGGCAGCGTTTGAACTATGTAGAGTCTGTTGGGAATACGAAGTAGGACAAAGGCAGCTAAGAGTACAGCTCAGCGGCCAGACAGTCCGCAGGGATGTGAAGCCTGAGTGAGCGGCCTTGGCCCTCGCCTCGCCCCACATCTCGCCCTTTGTGACCTCAGCACCCCCACCTGGGACCAGGGGTCCTCAGGATTGATGGAGCAGGGTGTTAGGAGCAGGGGCTCTGTGACCAGCCTGCCTGGCCCCTCGCCGGCTGGCTGAGTAAGCTTGGCCGGGACTTGATGTCTCTGGGCCTCGGTTTCTTCATCTGTAAAATGGGTTAGTGAATGTCCACGTCCCATGGGGTCCGCAGGAGGGCAGAACGGGTGGACCGGTGTGAAGCTCTTGGTCGGGCGCACTGGTACCTGGATGACCGGACGGCGCCGGGGATGGGGGCCCTCGTGTCCTGGGTGACGTGGCTCTCCCTCCCGCCCGCAGCCGCCACCTTCATGGAGCACTGGAAACGGAAACAGATGCGGCTCAGGTACCACTGGGACCTCACGGGCTTCGAGGAGGAGGAGGTGAGCAGGCCGGCCCCCGCGCTCCCCGGGCCCCGCCCCGTCTCCCTGGGGCTAAGTCGCCAGCAGCTGCCAGGGCGACCTTTTGGGGTCTCCTGGAGTCTTAGATCTCGAAGCTCCCGTGGAGGACGTGGGCCTGGGTTCCCTGCGTGGACCCCTACACGTCCGGCAAAGCCCGGAGGGTCTGGGAGGGGACTGTTGCCACCCTCACAGCCGAGGACCCAAGGTGGCCTCCGCCTTGGCCTCCAGAGCCCGCTCTCCGCCTGCGGCCGGACCCGGCGGGGGCGTGGGGCGGGGCCCTTTGTAAGAGGAGGGCAGCCAGGCGCTGCGTGTCTCTGGGCACCAAGGAGAGGGGCGTTCGGGAGCGAGTGGCCACCGGGCCAGCAGGGCCCCTGTCCGAGGGCTCCTCGGGAGGAGCCTTGTCACCGCCTCATCCCTGAATCACCAGCTCCGGCCGGAATGCCCCGGGGCGGGGGAGGGAATGCGGAGGAGAACGGCGCCCACACGCAGGCGGGCACGGAGCAGAGCCCGCAGGGGTGCCCCGGACCTCTACTTAACTTTATAAAGCACATGTCTATTTTTTATTTTTCTAAGTAAACTCTACCCCCAGTGTGGGGCTCGAACTCCCAGCCCTGAGGTCAGGAGCTACGCACTCCACGGACTGGGCTGGTCAGACGCCCCTCGTGGGTTTTTGTTTTTTTTTTTAAGAGAGCCCTCCGGCACCTTCCTCATGATGTGGAAATTTCTTCCACTGATTTTTTTTTTTTTCCCGCGTTCCTCTTGTATGCCCCCCATGACGCGCTCCCTCCTGGGACGAAGGGCCGGTCTGCCCAGGAAGCGGTGTGTGGGCTCTGTCCTGACAATGTCGTCCATAGCCAAGGGGACAAGGGTCTGCCAGGAGAGGTGCAGCGGCTTGGTGACAACAGATCTCGGGGGCCGGGCCACAGAGTCCCATCCCAAACTGCCCCCACCCTCGCCGTGTGACCTGGAGCTATCCCTGGGCCTCGGTGTCCTTCCCTCTCCTCGTCCTCCCTCGATGGGTCCTGAGGGGGTCTTAAAGGGTCCCCGTAGGCCTGGAGCAGGGCCCAACAGGTGCGAATGCTCCAGAACGGGTCACCCGGGTCGCCGCCCCCGGACACAGCCCTCATCCACAGCAGGTCCTGTCACCCCGTTCCGCAAGGGGCTGCATCCGCCCCGGTCCACCCCCAGGCCATTCCTCAGGGGTCCGGCCGTGCATGGACCTCGGCGCTCCGCCCCCGTGGCCCGGTCTGGGTCAGCCATCCACCTGGCTAAGCCACCTTCCCTGTAACTGTTTCTTTTCTTTTCTTTTCTTTTTTAAGATTTTATTTATTCATTCGACACAGAGAGAGAGATCACAAGTAGGCAGAGAGGCAGGCAGAGAGAGAGGAGGAAGCAGGCTCCCCGCTGTGCAGAGAGCCCGATGCGGGGCTTGATCCCAGGACCCTAAGACCATGACCTGAGCCAAAGGCAGAGGCTTAACCCACTGAGCCACCCAGGCGCCCCCTTGTCACTGTTTCTATTAGGAAGATTCGAGTAGAACAAAAAGCAGTCATCTTATTACTTGAGAAGATTTAGAATGTCCTTTCCGCCATATGGTCAGGGGAAGGTGGGGGGATGATCTCCTTTGTTCAACCCCAGGGGACCCATGATCTCCTCGCCCTCATGGCTCAGGTACTTGGTTTTGGGGTGGTGACCAGAGCCAGCGGGCACAGGTCCCCGGCAGGCTCCGGTGAGTCCCCTGAGGGAGGCTCCCACCCCCTGTGGCTGGTCAGGGCCCCCCGGGGGAGCTGGTGACTCAGGGAAAGCCTCACGGAGTCTGGCCTGGGGGCTGGGGCCCGGCGCAGAGGGAAGCCCGCGTCCGGTTGGCCGGCCTGCGGGCCCTTTCCCGAGTCTCACCCATCGCACCCTCTGGGGCCTCCAAAGCCCCACGAGCCACAAACGTGCCCCGCTGGTCCCGGCCCCCAACATCCGCCTTGTTCCCTGCGTCCCTCTGCCGCCTTCTGGTTCTTCAGAAAATGATCTCTAGAGGGTGCGGCCTCTTACAGAACAACACAAAGTAATGAACTCTTTTTGTTTTTGTTTTTAACGTCCTGGTTCCCCGAAGGAGGCTGTCAAGGTTTGGATTTTTTGTCACTCCTCTATCTTCCCGTAGCCTGTCTCTCTGGGAGAAGGGCCTTCTCGCACACCGACCCGTCTGTCTGTGCCGCGCAGCTCCTCACCGCCGGCGGGGCTCTCTGCTTCCTCCCCCACCGCGGGGCCTCTTGCACCCCTCGTTCTTCTGTTCCAGCGCCCTTCGCTGACCTGCTCTGGGCTCCCCCGAGGCCTGGCACCTCTGGTCTGCCCGTGCTCGCTGACACTTACTGCCATCTCTTCGATCCCCGCAGCTCCTGATGGAACATTCTCAGGGGCCAGTTCATGGCTGGGTGTTCACCATGAGAAAGCGGGAGGCGGGGGTGGGGGCAGACTCACACAGACTACCCGCCCCCGGGACATGGACACCAGTGGGCTGGGGTTCCTACTCAGAGAGAGAATCCTGGGTGGGCCACGGATGGGGAGTTCTAACGGAAATAGTACAAGCAGCCAGCTACGAACTGCCCCCAGAGGGTGCCCAAGGCCAATGTGAAGACTGAGTCTGTCACGTGTGCTCATGTCAAGGGTCTCAGACACAATTAACAAGGCTTCTCGTTGACTTGGTTTCTTTCACAGGACCATCCCAGAGCTGAATACGAAGCCAGAGTTTTGGAAAAGTCGCTTAGGAAAGAATCCAAAAACAAAGAGGTATGGTGGCCTTGCCAGTTGGCTTTCCCAGTGATAAAACATTGTATGCACCCAACAGTATAGACCAGGGGCTCAGCAAACACCGTATGCACCCAACAGTATAGACCAGGGGCTCAGCAAACACCGTATGCACACAACAGTATAGACCAGGATTTGGTAAACACCATGTGCACACAACAGTATAGGCCAGAGGCTCAGCAAACACCATGTGCATGCAACAGTATAGACCAGGGTTCAGCAAACACTGTATGCACACAACAGTACAGACCATGGGTTGGCAAACACCATGTGCATACAATAGTATAGACCAGGGCTCAGCAGACACCGTGTGCACGCAACAGTGTAGACCAGGGCTCAGCAAACACTGTGCGCATGCAATGGTATAGACAAAGCGTTCAGCAAACACCGTGTCCTCATCAACAGTATAGACCAGGGTCCAGCCTCCCGGACAGCGTCCAGAGCATTTATATCTGACTCTGCAGGCCTCTGTCACAACTACTTAATTCTTTCTGTAGCTTGAGAGCAGCCATAGACAGCAGGTAAACAAATGGCCCTGCTTGTGTTCCAATAAAACTTTATAAAAACAAATAAGGGGCCAGGTCTGGTCCACAGGCTGACGTTTGTCCGACTCTGCCGTGGGGCTCTCTCCTTGATCTACCCTGAGGGTATCTCAAGTGTCAGCCAACATTTCACCATCAAGAACCAGGTAGTTTGCAGCTTTTCCACAGGACTCCTGCCATTTTCTTAGGTCACCCCTTGTGTTTGATGTCAAACTGTGAAACAGGAGGGTTTGTCCTACCGCCCCCCGCCCCCAGCATCCCTGAGCAGATGGCCAACTCCTGGTTTCCCTCAGAGATGCGGGAATGAGAGGGAAGTGTTTTGTGATGTTCTGAAGATCACCACCTTTTTATAATAAGTGACTGACCCCCAAACCTCTCGTTTGAGTCGGCTGTCTTATGTTCACGGCCTAAATGCCGGCAATCCTCTAGAGGTTCCTAACGAGGGGGTTTTATATGCCCTGGGACAAGCACGGAGTGCCCCAGCCCCCGGCAGCCTCCGCCTGCGGCTGGGGGAGGTTTGTGTCAGTCCTCGAAGGGTGGGAAGCAGACGCTCCCTGAGCAGCCCCCCGCCCGGGCCCCCGTGCACGCCTCAGCCTCTGGGGCTGACCGGGAGAGCCCCTGGGTTCGTCATTCCGATTGCCCTGGTACACGGACAGGGTTTGCTGGATCCACGCGGCCAAGGGTTGCGATTGTGCTGGGAACCACAGCCTCCAAAGTCCTACGGCCTCCCCCTGGGTCACTAAGGCCTATGTCCAGGGCAGCACCCCCCACCCCCAGCCCGGGTCAGGACATACAGCCCTAAGCCCATCCACCCCGTGGTTTTTCTTTATGGCGGCTCCCCTTAGCACGAGCCCGGATGAGTATGTCATTCTCCCCTAAGGAGAAGAAGGCTCTGTGACACGTGTCAGTCCTTTCAAGTCCAGACCGTGACCGAGCACCAGGGGCGCCCCCCCAGACTCCGCCACCCACCCCTTGGCTGCGATCACCAGCAGCAAGGGCACAGGGTTCCTTTCACATCTGTGTCTGGCAGGCCGTGCCCCTCATCTCTTCCTCTGTGTCCCTTGGCTCCAGAGCTTTAATATGGGGCTTTAATTTCCCCTCCCCCCGGGTATGGCACCCAATTGAGTCGCCAAAGAGAAAGCCACCCTTTAGCGGCACGGGAACCCACACTTCTGGGTGTGGCGTCCCCCGTGTCTTCACGTGACACTCACCCTCGAAATCACAGGGACCGCCTCCTGGGGGAGCGGTTCGGAGCCCCCCAAAGCCGTTCCTGGGGCAGTCCGCCTCAAAAGCCCCATCTCCCGCCCCCACACCCTTGTAGCCCCCCTTTCCTTTAGAACGTGGGCATCTGCCCTCTCCCACCGGTTTCAAACGCCCGGGACCCACGTTGGCCTTGGCAGCCAGCGCAGTGAGGGCGGGCCCGCGGCCACCACGGGGACACGGTGGGGGGCCCAGGCCTCGTCCCGCTTCACCCCACGGTGCTCTCTTGTTCCCTCCACCCGCCCTCAGAAGCGCCGGCATATTCCAGAGGAGTCAACAAACAAATGGAGGCAGAGGGTTAAGACCGCCATGGCGGGGGTGAAATTGGTACTTTCCTCTTTCGGGGGCAACGCGAGTCTTGACCGTTTGCAGACCGTCCAAGTCCGTCGCGTTTTCTCCTCGACAAAGTCTGACTGTTGTATTTTTTTTTAACGTCCGCGTCCACGCTTCTTCACCTTCCCGCCACACCCACGGAGCTGCGTGCGACGTGTGTCGTGATGTCACTGCATGGCTTCCGTGGGTCCGTGGTGGGGGTGCGGGGGGGGCTCGTGGTGCGTGCTTGTCACGGCTGCCCGCGCCTGGTTCTCCGTCTTCCCGCTAACACGCATGCCGCCCGTGGGAGGTGGCCTCCGGGCTCCCGCCCTCGTCCGCATTCTCTGTCCTAATACGTGCATCTCTCCGTGTTAAACATCCACCTCCGTTCATTCTGGAAAGATCACGGGTTAGCGACGAGCTGCTGCTCAAGGGCCCCACCGGCCCGGGCCGTCCCCGAGCCAGAGAGCCTGCAGGCCCCGTGTCACCACGGCGCACCGTTGCTACGCGGCAATCGGCGTTTTAACTTGTAATGCTCGTGGCCTGTTTCAGCTTGCCCCGTGCAGGAAAAATAAGTATTATGGTGTGGGTGGCGGAGGGCGAAAAACATCTCCGACCTTCCAGCCTTACAGTGAGGCTTGGGCCGGACGCAGGCGTCCCCCAGACGCGGGGCCGACAGTCTGATGTAGGAAAGCGTTTGGCGCTGGGATGCCGGGGACACAGAGGGGTCTCGTGGTCTAACGCGGGTATCGCTGCTGTTCCCCGGCATCGTCTGATAGGTGAGGAGACCCCAGACCCTTCCTTGGACGCTAGATGGGTGCTTTCACTCGTCACCTGCGGGCGTGTTTTCATAAAGGTGTTTCTGAGTGTTTCTGTCGTCAAGTCGTTCACGCACACTCCCGCGCGCGCGCACACAGCATCTCTCCGCCAGGACGGGTCCCACCAGGTGACCCGACATTGTTTCCTGTTGCAGACGGATAAGGTGAAGCTGACCTGGAGAGACCGGTTCCCAGCCTACTTCACCAACTTGGTGTCCATTGTCTTCATGGTAAGTTCCGGAAGGCTGCGGTGGGAGAGATCAGGGCCACCCACAGGGACACAGTGTGGTGTTCAGCTGGATTGGAATCCAATGTCAACATGGCATTGGCTCTCATCCCAGGCTCCACCACTGCCCCTAAAGTCGGAAGGGGCCAAGGGGTCTGCAGGGACCCCAGGGTCCCTGTAAAAATGACCGGCCTCTTGTCCAGCCTGGAGCTTTAAGTTAGAGCCCGGCATGTGCCCCAGTCCTGTGGCCTGGGTACTCAGGGCCTGGGATGGCCATGAACCAGGGCCCGAGCGTGTGTCCAGCAGCCCAGGGGCCATGCAGGGAGTCTCCCCGAGTCCTCACAATCCCGATGCGTCCCCCTCCTCCTGACGAGGAGACAGGCCGCAGGTGTGGCCCCCTCGCCGACCACTGGGATGGAGGCTGTAGGCCCCTTGCCGGTCAGGCCTTCTGCCCTGAGGGTCCCACGGCCCTGTGCCAAGTTCTCCAGAAGCAGGGGCTGGTCTTGGTTTTCCCTCAGGGACGAATCAGTCACAGCTCTGCCCCCCGCACCCCCCCCTCCCGCCAGCCAGGAGCTTCATTCATTGAGCAAATCCTGTTTGAGCGCCTGCGATGCCCCCCTCCTACGTTCCTGGTCCTGGGAAGGCCAAGGTGAACCCAGACCCCCAGAGCTCATTTAATCCAGAGAGGGCATGGCCCACAGGGGTTAAGACTGCTGGAGGGCTCGCCTGTCGGGGGGGTCACGCTCTCTGGCAGGAAGCAGGGGACACCCTCCTTCCTGAGTCACCCTGCGGGCCAGCCGCCTGTCTGTCCCTCCGCAGGCTGGAACAAGGCCACCTCTGAGGCCGGGGTGGTGCCTTCCCCTGGGAGGGGCCCCTTGGCAGGAGCCGGGGAGTTTCCAAGGAAAGCCCTCATTCCCGGAGCCAGCCTGGGAGTGTGGTCAGGGTGTGGCTGGGCTGCCCAGGCTTCCTGAGCGGGGTGTGGCCGCCGTCGGGCACCCACAGATGTGTGCAGAAGCGGAGGGACAGACCCGAAGTCTCAAATAGGAGCTTTCCTAGATTTCCGGTGGCTGCCGTCTGCCCCCTTCCAAGCCGAGCCCCGAGACACCGTGCGGGCCCACGCCCCAGCGGGAGCATCCCAGGGCCCGTGAGCGAACATCCTAGCCGGACGGGGCCTGCCCTCCGCACCCCAGTCGGGAGGAGGTGACACAGGTCACGGGGAGCAGGAGCACAGAGCCTGGCCCGCTGCTGGAGTTGGGTGTGAGTGACCGTCAGGCACAGCTAATCCCCATCCTCAGTGCGTCCTGGGGTTGGAATCTGCCCACATCCACACCCCAGTGCGGGGCCGCGTGAGGACCGGGTTGTCTCCAGCGAATTAGGGCCTTTGAGGAAAAGTAAGAGAAACCCAGGCAGACAGACTTCTCCACGTGGAATAAACTCACCCGCCTAGGCAGGGCCCACCCCCCTCTCCCAGGCAGCCACCAGCCCGAGCTTTATGGAATGTTCTGGTCCACCAGTGGATTTGGCCAGGCAAGCGACGAGCCAGGTGTGTGGGTGGCTCACGGAGAGGTTGAGAGAAGGGTCCCAAACAGTCTGTCCCAGCCAGGCCTGTGGCCCTGCCCCACGCCCACCCAACTCCGGGACCGTCCTCCTCCCACTCAGGACCACCCATGTTTTGGGGAGACCCCCTCTCCCCAGAGTTAGCCTGCCTCACACAATCCAGGCCAGCTGGGTTTCGGCCACCTGGTGCCCTGGAGGGAAGGCGTGAAGCCCCGCGGCAGGTACCAGCAGAGATCACGGGACTGTCCGGCTCGGCGGACTCACCTGGTGGGTCCCAGAGCCCAACCGCGTTGAAGCCAGCCCTCCTCCCTCTGCAGATCGCAGTGACCTTTGCCATCGTCCTGGGAGTCATCATCTACAGGATCTCCACAGCCGCCGCCTTGGCCATGAACTCCTCCCCGTCCGTGCGGTCCAACATCCGGGTCACGGTCACAGCCACCGCGGTCATCATCAACCTGGTGGTCATCATCCTGCTGGACGAGGTCTACGGCTGCATAGCCCGCTGGCTCACCAAGATTGGTGAGTGCGCCTCCCGGGGCGACCGCGGCCCCTCCCTGCCGTGCGCCCTCGGGCTGGTCACTTAGCCTCTCTGAGCTTCGTGCGCATGAGAGCTGAGTCTGTGGCCACATGCCTCTCCCTCCTTCTAGAGGTTCCAAAGACAGAGAAGAGCTTCGAGGAGAGGCTGATCTTCAAGGCGTTCCTGCTGAAGTTCGTGAATTCCTACACCCCCATCTTCTACGTGGCTTTTTTCAAGGGCAGGTAGGGACTGCGGTTACTAAAACTTGCTCATGTTCCCACCTTGTTCCTACCGGGGCAGCTGGAGGCTCTCCTCCCGATCTCCCTGCAGGGTAGAGGCCCTGGGCCCAGGGCAGAGCATTCAGAATGGCTCCTAAGGCCTCCTAGCTCATGGAGATGCCTGGCTCCTACAGGGGGCCCAGAGCCTCAGAGACCCTGGGCGGAGAGCTCCGTCGGCTCCCACAGTAGGCCGGGATGACTGCGGGGATTAGGGCCCTAGAAGTGGGTTAAAAAAGACACAGCCGTGGCCAGCTTGGTGTTCTAGGCTAGTGCCCAGACCCCGCGAGCCATCCCAGGCTTGGAGGTGCTTGTGGCCCACTCACCAAGACTCCCCATCACCCTTCCTGCCTGGAGCTAGCAGGTCTGGTCCCAGAACTCCTCCAAAGGCTTCTTCTCCAGCATCATGGGTCCCAGAGCCCGGCCAAAGGGTCCAGGCCCCCCTGAGATCATCCGTGACCACAGAGCAGCCCCTCAGAGGTCCCCACCCCTCCCCAGCCTGACAAGGCCATAGCAGGTGGCGTTGCCTATGCCGGGCGGCTTTGCCTCAGTCCTCACGCCTGCCGCCGCCACCCCGGCCCACTTCCCTCTTGGCTTCCTGCTGACGTCCTGCCTGGTCACGCATCCCTGGCTTTGGGAGTCCCTGGAACACGCGGCCACCGCACACCACGGTGGTCGTGTCTCAGGTGCCAGAAGCCTGTGGGCACGTCGAGCCGGCTGCAGCCCCCACCTCGGGGTCTCCCCGCGCTGCCCCTCCCCACCCACTGCCCCTACTCGTTGCAGGTTCGTCGGGCGCCCGGGAGACTACGTGTACATTTTCCGTTCTTTCCGGATGGAAGAGGTAAGCTTGTGCTCCGTCCTGCTTTCCCAGGTCCGTCCACACAGCGGACT
The DNA here is from genome assembly GCF_963455335.1 of Martes martes. Lineage (NCBI taxonomy): Eukaryota > Metazoa > Chordata > Mammalia > Carnivora > Mustelidae > Martes > Martes martes. The sequence continues at coordinate 3,374,294 of NC_137898.1, read as the reverse complement.
CAGGGGAAGCAGACGTTCTGGACTAGTGTCTCCCTCCTCCCGGCGGGGAGGGCAGGGGGCCCCTGCCATTGACCCGCGGCTGGGACGGGGCTCTGATCTTATTGGGCCCGTCCAAGTAGCATTACCTGAAAAAGGGAAAGTCTCTTCAGAGTCACCAAAAGAATGACACCTGTTTGATTTTTTCTTTTTCTGTGTAAGATCTTAAGTGTTCCTTCTCTTTTTTGTTAAGACGGATTAGAGGGGATGAGACAGAATTCAACTTCAGTCTTTTACTGTGACGGAGAAATGCCTGCCTTTCTCCCCCTAAATCAGTGCTGCTGACCTTTGGCCACTGCAGCCACCATGGGTCTGGTTAGTGCCCTGGCCACTGGACTTGCTCCAACAGTCCCCCCCAAACCAAGCCGGGGCTTCGGGGCCATAGGGCATCAGGTGCCGGGGAACTGGCCAGCATTTCCAGCGCCCGACATAATTCGGCTTACTGGAAGACAATCGGTGGGTCTTTTGATAAAGACTTGTGAAATGGGGTAGAGAAGATAGGGGTGGGCTTCAGGTACAGGTTGATCTGGCTGCCTGGGGCACAGCCAAGAGGTTCAAGCCCCTGAGTGCCAGGCCCTGAACATCCCAAGATGTAAGCCTCACCCACAGGAACAGATGTTTGCAAAAAAACCCATGAAGCGCTCTCCCATTATATGATCCCAGCCTTTCCATAAATGATACCATATCAGATTCTTTAACAGTTGGAGAGATTGGGGAAATGTCTTTGTAAAATAGAATAAAACAAAAGGTGTTATTCTTTTTAATGAAACGGTAGCTCTCCAACATGAAATCTGTGATAACAGTATAAAAAGTTTTGTTCCAGGCACATAGAGGGGTCAGCTGGGCACATGGAGGGGTCAGCTGTGCCCCAGAGGGTCACCCGGCGTCCCTTGAGCTCCCATCACTCGGGCAAGTAAAGCCTCTGGCCCATCCCGTGCCTGCCCACACCCAGCCTCAGGCAACGCAAGCCCACCAAGGACAGGGACATTAGGTTCTAGAAGGGTGACCAGCTTCACAGGCCCCAGGCTGCCACAGCCGTGCAGGGCCCGTGGCTAGGCCACAGTGCGTGGGACCGGACAGCGGCCCTGGTGGGGCGGAGGAGCCTCTAGATCCAGCCCCAGCCCTGCCCGCTCCCTGGCAATGAGCTCCCCTCTCTGAGCCTCGTCCCAGCCCTGACAGATGTAGACAAGATGCACTGGCTTCCGGGGACGATTGGGACAAAGTACCACAGAGCAGGAGGCCTACAACAACGGAAATGTATTCTTACGGTTCTAGAGGCCAGAAGTCCCAAATCAAGGAGCCAGGGCTGCGCTTCCTCCGAGAACCGGGGGCAGGTTCCTCGGGCCTCACCTTCTGGGGGCTGCGGCCTCCTGGGCCTGCCTTGCTTCTGGCCAGGGCACTCCAGTCTCTGCCTGTGTCTTCACAGGGCCTTCATTTCTCTGTGTTTCCTCTTCTTATAAGGACCCCGGTCACTGCCCTAGGGTCCCCCTGCTCCAGGATGACCGTGTCTTAACTCGGTCACATCCGCAAAGACCCTTTTCCAATCAAGGCCACGTTCTGTGGTTCTGGGGGTTAGCATGGAGACCTACGTTTGTGGAGAACACATGCGACCCACAGCAGCAGGGCTGCGGGGGGCTGCGGTCCTCTCCCCGGGTGTCCACGACGGGTGGGGCGGCTGTGACGCACCTGCCCTCTGTCCCGCAGTGTGCCCCGGGGGGCTGCCTGATGGAGCTCTGTATCCAGCTCAGCATCATCATGCTGGGCAAGCAGCTCATCCAGAACAATCTATTTGAGATCGGCATCCCGTGAGTAACGTCCGGCCTCGGGTGCGAGCAGAGCGGGGTCGGCGGGGAGGCCCTGGGGTCTCCTGAAGGCTCCCGTGGGGGCCTGGGGGGGGGCACGTGAGGTGGGACCTGGGCCAGGACAGGGTGCCGGGAGGGGGGCGGGGCTGGGGTGAGGACAGGAGGGGAGGCAGGGCACAGCCACCCCGCGGTGGGCGAGGAGAGGGGTCCTGACGGGCACCCTCAGACTCGTGGGCCGGCCCCCTGGGGTTGGCTGTCAGAGCGCCTTGAGGCCCTGCTTCCTGACCTTCGAGAAGTGTGTCCCGATGCGCCTCCAGGACAGCCAGCCTGCTGGAATCAGGGCGTTCGGGATGACTCCGCACTCCCCTCCCCGCCCCCGCCCATGGCGTCTGCTTGGGCATCGCGGAACCCTGACCCTGGGGTCTCCCCTGCACCTGCTTCCTTATGTCGAAAACCGAACAATGGCCCTTGACCCCGCCTCCGGGGGGGGGTGCGGACCAGGAAGTCATGACCGAGGAGTCCCGGCTCCGAGAACAGGAGACCCAGCTTGCAGGTGACGGGCCCCGGCACCCGTGTCGCCGGGCCCGCGGCTGAAGCGACGCCGTGTCTCTCTCAGGAAAATGAAGAAGTTCATCCGCTACCTGCGGCTGAGGCGCCAGAGTCCCCCCGACCACGACCAGTACGTGAAGCGGAGGCAGCGCTACGAGGAGGACTACACGCTGGAGCCGTTCGCGGGCCTCACCCCCGAGTATATGGAGATGAGTGAGTGTGGTGCGGGGCTCCCGTCCTCGGGGAGCACCGAGCCCGCGCACAGGAGATACCCATGGATGGAGCCCCGGCACCAGCAACGGTGTCCCTGGACAGGACGATGCCCAGAGCTGGCCCTAACTCCCAGTGGGGGGCACCAGGGAGGAGGGAGAGAGGGCAGGTGCAGCTCGCACGGCCACCTGGAGCCCCCCAATCCCGCCTCCGCCTTCTCCTCGCCTCCTCCCACCATTCCAGCCCCGCTGGCCTCCTTGCTGCTACCCAAACATCCAGAGCTCATGCCTACCACAGGGCCTTTGCACTAGCCATGCCCTGTCAAATGCTCTCCCCCTAATACCTGCATGATTCATGCTCTCCCTTTTTCCAGGGCTGTGGTCAGGATGTTCTCCACCAGAAGGGTCTTCCTGACTGCAGGGTTCAGAAGGGGCAGCCCCTCCCCTGCACTGCTGTGGCCCTCTGCCTCTCCCCCTGCTCTGGTTCTCGTCACCAGCCTGCACTCTAGCCTTACCTCCACCTTCCGGCAGAATGATGGACGTTCTGTCCTCTCCCCGGCCAAACCCCCTACACCAGAACAGATGAGCTGTATCGCTGGCACTCAGTGCATGTTCGCTGAGTGAACAGACCAGTAAAGTAGGCCAGGACGGCTCCTGCAGAGGGGTCCCAAAGTGTAGGCCCCCAGCCACCACGGACAGCACATTTTAAATGCTGGTTTGGGCCCACCCCTGGTCTGTGCAGGGTGCGACCTGGGACCTGGCCCTTCTACCAAGTACTTGAGCAAACCCCAGACCTGCTCTCAGTGTTGAGGGACAGGCTGCCCCAAGAGGCTTCCCTCCTGCTGGCCCAGCGGGTCCATAGAAGTCACACCCAGCGTCCCCATGATCATTCAAGAAGCACCTTGCGTTGACTCAGAAGGAAAAGAACCTGAAGACTTTAAAAACCGGAAACAACGTCGTGTTCAGAGGACCTCGTCTGTTTTCTCTTGGAACGAAATCCAAGGTGAACCGGAGGCGGACGGGCAGCTCCCTCACCCCGTGGGCCGCCGTGGACCCCCGTGGGCCTGCTCCTTCCCTGGCTGTCAGGCCTCAGCCCTGGGGTCCAGGAGCAGGCCACCCTGCCTGCCTGAGGCCCGTGGGAAGGCGGACACCAGGACGAACAGCCTGTGACTGGCGGGCAGACGGGGGCTCCCCAGAGTTTAATGTCTACAGTGGCTAGAAGTCGCATCCCACTTCCCCGTTGGGTGTGGTGGGACCCCTGGGATGGGCCCCTGCCCACCCAGGGAGCCGCCCACCCTGGGACCCGTGTCGTACCCCGCCACTCAGAACGCTCCGCCACGGCCACTGCTGGCCTCTTCCTCGCGGACCGACTCTGCTGGGCGCCTGGAGCACACGGTGCCGGAGACTGGACGGGGGGCAGCGGGGAGGGCCCCGGGCTCAGGCCATCTCCAGCCCCCCTCCCTGCTTCTCGGCCGTCCACGCAGCAGCCGGCAGCACCGCTCAGGAGCGAGGACCCCACAGCCTCAGACTCGGCGGCCCACCTGGAGCCCCCAGCGCAGCTGATCCGAAGCCTCCATTCCCGCCAGAGCCACCTACAGACGCGACTGCCCACGGAAGGATCCCATGGAGGCCCACAGGGCAAACGAGAAGCAGCCCCACTCCCAGAGGGAGGCTCCCGCGGAGCCCCCCGCCAGCGGCTCTCACAATGGCCACTCAGCCTGCCGGGCACACGGTGACATTCTGCCGGCTTCCTTGTTTACCACCCAGCAGGCCGCAAGAGCCCTGGGACAGACTGTACGGTTCCGGAGCCAGCCTCCCCCATGCTGCAAATTTTCCCGGATCTCTCCCGGGATCCCGGCTCTGCGCCGGCCACGGCATCCAAGGTCCAAGCCCCAGGGCCGGCGATGAGGATGGACCGAGAGGGGCCAGACTGTCCTGGACGGTGGGCCCCGTCCAGCTCCCCGAGGCCTGATGGAGGGGACAGTGGGGTGTCTTGGACACTCAGTGATACTGCCAAGTCCCCCAGGTCCCAGGAACCCCCAGCCTCCGGGCACTGGGGCTGCGCCCAAGGCCCTTGCCAGCCCCACCTGGGTGACCGAGGCCGGGTCTTCGTGCTTATGGGGGCCTTTTCCCCATCACTGATGATTGTCTGAGCATAGACGTGTGATAGTGACTGCAGGCTCCTTACACACAAGGCCACACTGGGGGTCAGAGCAAAATTGGGAATGCTCCCCACAGCCCCCTCCTGGCCCGTGGGCACCTGGGGTCGTGGTGGGAGTGTTCCCAGGTCCCCCCTCATGCAGGTACAGGGGGCATGTCAGGGGCAGGGAGCCAGCCAGACCCCGCCCTCCCCGTATGTCCAACTGTGGTAACTGCCGTGGGAGCCTGCCGTGGGGGCCCGCCGTGGGAGCGTGGGGGCCCGCCGTGGCACACGCGGCATGCTGACCATCCCTCTCCCCTTGCAGTCATCCAGTTTGGTTTCGTCACCTTATTCGTTGCGTCCTTCCCCCTGGCCCCGCTGTTCGCGCTGCTGAATAACATCATCGAGATCCGCCTGGACGCCAAAAAGTTCGTCACTGAGCTGCGAAGGCCGGTGGCTGTCAGAGCCAAAGACATCGGTGAGTGACTCTCGGGAGCTGGCTCTGGGCACGTGCTGGGTTGGGGGAGCGGGTCCTGCTCCCCAGAAGCGCAATCCAGAGCAGGCAGACTGGGGTCTGGCCACAGGGTCCCCACGGGCTCCGGGACAGAGACTCGGGGGCTCGGCGTGGGGGATGGGAGACCTCCTTTGCACACTAACCCCAACATCTCAGCTCCTGCGAGAACATCCCAGAAAGCGTCAGTGCCTTGGGTGTCTGAATATCTTGACATCCAGCTGCACTAGGAGATCCCCCAGGTGCGTGCATGGAGGTCCTCAGCACCCCGCCCTCCTGCTCATGGCCCCAGAGCACAGACAGAGCAGACGGGCGGGAAGGTCGTGTTCGGGGCTGAGTGTGCCTTTCCACGAAGGGTGTCATGTAGTCATTCAACGTGCACAAACGGGAAAGGGAGGAGGAAGGAGCCCTCCCAGCAGCGCAGGAACTGCTCTGTAGGGCTTGCCCGGAGGATCAGGCCAGAGAAAGCTCTAAGCCCGTGCCAGCGAGGGCTTCCCCGTCGTGGTGCACGGGGAGGCAGGGGTGGAGGGATGGCGCACTTTGGGGGAGCGTGACACCTATCCCTTGGGGAGTCAGAGGGGTCACCAGCGAGGGACAGCATCTCAAAATGAGTCAGCTTCATGCAACCAGGACCCAGTTTTCAAGGGGCATGCAAAAAAGTTCCTCTTTAATCTTGAAATGAGAAGGAAAAATGACAGAAATACGTTAAAGGCCTATCTGACGTGGTTTTCGTCGGAACGGCACATCTGGGCCTGTTGGTGGAGGACACCAAGATCGAAGGACGTGTTCGACGTGTCGTTTGTTGTTTTACCAAGATGAGGACGGGATGCCAGGGTGACAGGATGACAGCAGGGCAGACGTCCCCTGGCTGGAAGGTGGCGGCGGCTTCTCCAGCCCTTGGCACTGGACTCGTCCCCGTCAGAAAGGCCCCTCGGCCGTCCCATCCTGCCTGGGTCTGTGGGGCTCCTCGGTCCATGCCCTCCCTGGTCCCTGGTGGCACTGGCGGCGTGGCCGTGCCCGCCACTCTCCCAGGTCAAACTGTCCCAAAGTGCCATACATACACTCACGCGGGGCCACGTGTCACATGTGTCGGTCATTCTGTCTGGTTCACTGCAGCCCACGTTGGCTCCGTGACATCCGTGGGGACTCCTTCAGGGCCCAGCTTTGGGATGGACCGGGGAACCTTGGTGTTCGGTGGGGAGGGGCGCCCGCCAGAGCCGGGTCTCAAATCTGGAGGTGCATCTGTCACCGTCTGTCTGTCACCTGTCTGGACGACCCAGGCAATGGGCAGAGACTCTGCAAACAGATGCTCTCCGGGCCACGCTTTCCTGGAAGATCTCACTTGTGATTTTAAAAGGCTTTGAAAGAACGGACCGCCCCGCTGAGGTCCTTCTGGCTTCCAGGCGCCTGATTCTGCCGCAGTCCGGCTGGGGGGTGAGTCCCCGCCCCGAACGCCACAGCTCTGGGTTTGCTGCTGCTCCGGGTCCGAGCTCAGCTCGAGGGTGCCGTGCGCGGCCAGAATAAAGGCCGTGGTCTCTGCGGACCACGAGGGCACCATTCTCGCCCCAGGCTAAGTGCACTGAATTTGGGCCCCAGGCCGCGTTCACAAGTCCCCTCCCCAGATGAAGGTGACATTGTCCCCAGGGTTCCCGTGAGCTTGTCATGCCCTGCTCTGAGGGGGAACCCCAGAGGCGGTGCGTGGACTTGATCACTTCTTGGGGCTTTCGGCATCGGGTCCTCCCAGGGTCCTCTAGAGGAGGCCTGGGCAGATCCTCAGCCCCATTTTCCCAATGGGGAGACCAAGGCCAGGTGGTCACCAACGCTGAGCTGGGACCGGAGACCCTACACCCCCAGCCCCCCACCCCCGGGCCGCCCGCTCCTGCAGCACCCCCACGAGCAGACGGTTTGCCCGGGAAAGCTTATGTTGCAACCCAAGGCCCTAAAGGAAAGGGTGGACGGGGCAGCTGGCCAAGGCACTCCCTGGACAGCCCTTGGGGATTCTGGAGCGCTGTGCCCAGTGTTAGTAAAGACGGGAGTGCGGCCTCCCGGCTGTCACTTCTCCCAGACAAAGGCCTGATTCTCAGGCGCCCAGAGGCCCCAGGCAAGGCCGGGGTGGCCATGTTTGCCTTGGCAGAGCCCCACTCCCCCTGCGGCCTCGTCCTCAAGCCTGCAAACCTAGCAGGGTGAACAGGAGCGCCCCGGCCACCTCCCGGCCCCTCCCGGCCTGTCCCTGGCGTGGTCCTTCCCACCACCGGCCGCGGCTGGGATGCGGGCGTCCGCCGTCTTTACGCCCGCGGCCCCCCTTCTCTCCCTGTTCTCGTGGGTCAGCTGCTCCCTTCCTGGTTCCTGTCTGCTCGGTTGGAGGCATAATCTGCCCTTCTTCCCCTGTAACCTTTCCCTGAACAAGCCTTTGTAGTCCTCCTGTGATCCGTGTGGGCCCCGAGGGGACACCGGGCCCCGGTGGCCCCCACAGCCTGCACCCAGGGCGCCAGGGGTGGCCGGGGGAGGCTCTGGCCGGGAGGGGAGGCTGGGGTGAGTCACCGTGGGGACCCAGCTCCCTGCCAGTGGGAACCCGGCTCCAGCCTCCCGGCCCGGACCTTTGACGGCGGACGAACTCGCTTCCTGCTCCCACGTGTTCTCTTCAGACTTTCCCGTGAGCGGCTCCTGCCTGCGCTCGGCTCCAGTGCACGGTCCGGGGCATCGGAATACCTCCCTGTCTCATCCTGGGAAATGGGCTGTGGCGTCCCTGGGGACAGCAGGGACACCTTGGAGTGTCTCCCTCTCCCCTTGGAGATTCTCCTACAGGGAGCCTGAAGGTTTTCATTCTGTACCTGGAGATCACTGGAGCGTGGTGTGCTCTGCGGCGTGCGTCCCGATAACACAGAAGGGGGGGGCCAAGGCTCCCAGAGGGGCTGAGCCCGAGGACCGGGGCGGGCATCCTGGTTTGGCATTTTTTGTACAAGACCCTAGGATTCTGGTGTGGGGTCCGATGGGATCTCAGGCCTGGACATAGAGATGCCCCGGGGGCCTGTACTGTGGGCTCCATCCCGGGCTCCGAGAAGGTCTCCGGCCCACCCCACATCCCAACCTGGTCACCCCCACCTCCCATGCTCCCCTCCCTCCACCCACGGGCCTGTCCCTGGGCGGCGAGTCCAAGACCCATTTCTTTTCCTCGGGCCGCCGCCTGCCCCCAGGAGCCCCCTGCCCCGGACGCTTCACCTTCACCGGGCTCTCACCCAGGCCCCAGCGCCCGGTCTTGGAGGTCGCAAACCCAGACCCCCGCAGGGCCAGGAGGCACAGTGGGTGAGTGCGCGCGCTGTGGGGAGAACAGAGCCGCAGTGCATGGCCCGGCCTGGAGGGGGCGCCACCGTAGCCAACACAGCAGGCCACCTGTTTGGGATCGAGGCTCTATCAGAAGAAGCGGCTTCAAAAAACACATCATCATGGTCTGTAGACACCAGTCAGCGTCGTCAAGCAGCACGTACGTGAGCAGGACCAAACAGCCATGTGCCCGGCTGTGGCCCAAGGACCACCATCCTGCGGCCGGGGCTCCGGGACCAACAACCCCGGCAGGAAAGGGCTGTCTACGCTCTTGCAGTCACTCAGCAAACGTCAGCCCAGCAGTGCCAATCGCCAGGGGCCAGAGAGCGCGCACGAGGCCCGGGAGAGAAGGAGGGATGCACAGCACACAGCCTCCCCGGGTGCCGGGTGCAGAGGGGCTCCTGGTGCCGAGCGGCCAGGCGGGAATCCCAGGAAGCCTGACCTCGTATGGAAGCGTCTCCCCCGCGAGGACCATCCTCTCTCCTGCATCCCCACTGGCACTCCTGAGGGGAGCCCGACGGGGCGGCCTGGTACCAGCGCGTGGGCCGTGTGTGCCAGCAGGAAGGAGGCTTGAGAACCACTGCTCTCGTGGGAAGGCGGACAGAACCCAGGATGTCTCCTCGTGGGTCCGGTGGCGCTCCGTGGGGTGGCAGGGCTGCTCACGGGAGGCAGGCCCCCTCGCTTCCCGCAGGGGCCCTCAGAAAGGCACTCCCTCGCCGGGCCCTGCCGGCCTCATTCTCCTGGGGAGGCCAGTGGAGGACCGTGTGTCTGTCTGGGGAGCCCCCTGCTCCCCGGGCATGGGGGGCAGCGCTAGACCCCGCAGTGGCAGAAACGGGGGGCACACAGACAGGAAGTGTCCTGCGCCTCACGGCCGTCAGGTCATTATGCTCAGGTCATGACCCCAGCGTCCCCCACCCAGGGCCCTGGCATTGCTCTTGGACCCCGACATACATTTAGGGACCCGTCCCTGAATACTGTCTTCCGGTCCCGGAGCAACAGTGCAGGACACGGAAACCTCCTGGGCTTGGTCTCCGCTCCTGTGTGGACAGGACAGGACAGGAACGGCATCCAAATGGAATCTTTTCCCTCTGGGGACTTCGTCTAAGGTTTCGGGTTCAGGGGAGGGCTGCAGAAGCGCTCAGGGAGGAGCTGATTTGAAGCGCCCCTTGGAGAAGCGACAGTTTGGCTCTGAACACCTGCGGAGCTGGGAGCGGCTGAGGCGCTGTCGTCAGCCGGGATCCCCTTTCCCGGAGCCCTAGAACATCTGCTCGTTCCACGCATCTGACCACCAGGGAGGGGACCAAGCCGGCCCCACTCGCCCGCTAGCCGGGGGTCCTGGCAGTCTGGGGCTGAGCCGGCCCGACACTGTGCTTCTCTTCCTCCCCAGGAATCTGGTACAATATTCTCCGAGGCGTTGGGAAACTGGCTGTCATCATCAATGTAAGTGACGTGGGGGGGGGGGGCCCTCTGCTGCCCAGGAGCACCCGCTGGGCGGCCACAGGGCTGGACGCCCCTCCCGGGAAAGCCACTTGGGGTTTGTCTCCTGCTTCGGTGCCGCCCAGGCTGGTGGAAGCATCTCCCGTTCAGACACGTCCCTTGATCTTACGGAGGGGTTGGGATGAGCTGTGGGTGGGAACGACATTGTCCTTGACCTGCTTCTATAACCTTGAGCAGACTTCTCCGCCACGCCCACCCTGGTCCCTAAGTCTGCTCCCTCCCCAGAGTCCTGAGAACACGAGAGAGAGACAGACAGACAGAAACTCCTTCCTAGCAATCGTTCTGCTCTTATTTTTAGAAGTTACCTTTATCCCTTTATATGAAATACATGCCTGTTCTTCAAAGGTTCAGGAAATGCAGAACCACGGAGACGAGGGGCAGCAGCCCGCCAGCCCCCTCTTGCACACAGCCGTCCTCCTCAGCCCCTCATCCACCCACTCCTGCTCCATGGTGCCACCCTCCCAGCCTCTCCTGCCCCTGCCCCTGACCCTGACCCTGCAGGTTAGGAGGGCACGAGAACCAGCCCACGGCCTTCCCTGCGGCCACCCATCCAGGTCTGCATGGCTCTTCCGAGGCCTGGATGTCCCTGGACTTAGTGATCTAGCAGTCCCTAGCACATGCTTCAAAGCCAAGGCTGGTCCCTAGCTGTGCGAACAAATGTCAGACAGCCTCGGAGGTCCGCAGTGCCCCCAGCCTGTGACCCTCACCCAGCCCCCAGAAGCTGACTTTCGCACACAGGCCACTGCTCCCAGGAGCAGACACAGCCTAGGGGCTGTGGGTCTGGGGACTTGGCCCCCATAGCACAGGAGGTGACGCTAGGCCCCGGAGAAGAGACTCTCAGAGCCCTGGGACACTGCCTCCCCTGCTGGGGGGCAGCCCCCTGCTCAGTCCAGGCTCTGGAACCCCTGTTAAATGGCCGGGATGGCCAGAGCGTGCACACTAGGCAGTGACAAATCCTCCTCCTGACCTGGGCTGGTGGGTGCAGAGCTCCAAGGCGGTAGCACACATTTTGTTGGGGGGTAGGGAGGCGAGCTGGGAATGGGGTGCAGCCGTCTGGAGCACAGGGGTGCTGTGAGCAGCTGGAAGCCAGCTGGACCTCTCATGGGAACAGCCAGCAACAGCAGTAATGGCCCTTCTACACTCTTTACACACATCCATCACTTGTGCACGCACAGCCTTCAGGGAAGGGACTGTCCTTGCCCATCGTACAGGTGAGACAGCCGAGGCACAGAGAGGTCAGCCAACCTACCCAACACCACATAGTCAGAAATTGGCAGGGCTGGACCTTACCCCACGCGGCCAGGCTCCCGGTCCCTGCTCTGGTGTTGACAGCACACCGGATGTCCCCAGAGACGGCTCTGGGATAGGATGATCGGAGTCCGAACATCACTGTTCACTTAAGTTCTTTCCACTCCCGCGTTCCCTCTCAAGTACGCCAGGGAGGGGAGGCGCACAGAGCACAGAGAGGTTAGGTGACATGGCCGAGGCCACACAGCCGGTGAGAGGCTGCATTTGTCCCTCGCCTTCCTGCTCAGGGATGTCCTGTTCCCTGCACCCAGGCCCCCTTGCCAACTCATGGCCCCGCCCCAGGGCCAAGGCCACCCTGGCTCCCTCGGGGCATGTCCCCCTCCCGCACCCAGCCAGGGGTCTGCACTCACCGCCCTGTCCCCGGCCCAGGCGTTCGTCATCTCCTTCACGTCCGACTTCGTCCCTCGCCTGGTATACCTCTACATGTACAGTGAGAACGGGACCATGCACGGCTTCGTCAACCACACCCTCTCCTCCTTCAACGTCAGCGACTTCCAGAACGGCACCGCCCCCAATGACCCCCTGGACCTGGGCTACGAGGTGCAGATCTGCAGGTATGGTTCTCTGCGTTTCTTTCTGAAAGACACATGTGGTGGGTTTCTGGGAAAACCCTAGTTCAAGCAAGGATTCTTTTAGGGGAAGTCACAGAATATCTCAAGCTTGCTTCAAGGGAAAAAAAAAAAAAAAAAAAAAGCCAGGGTGGCCAGTGGGAAGTCATTTAGGAGTTCCTTTCATTAAGAAGGTAATGACGGCTTCAGGCACGGCTGGATCCAGGGCCAGGGCCACAGTTTGCCATCAGGCCCTGCTCTGGTGCGGCCTCCCAGCTTTGCCTTCCTCCATAGTTGTGTTGTGTTTGGGTGGACAGTGAAGACGCTCTGTCACTTCAGGCATCCCAGTGGCAGAACGTCTTTCTCAATAGTCAGCAGAAGCCATGGTTCTCACTAGCCTGTCGTGGACCACATGCCCATCCCTAAATAAAGTGCCGTTGGCAGGGGTAGGGGCTAGAGCTGGGGCATGTGCCAGGATGTGGGGTCATGCTTAGAGAATGAAGAGGTCCTCAGGACACTGGGGTGCTCTGACTCGGGGAGGGGGTACTGGATTCTGGGCAGGCCAGCAGAGATGGCCAGACCTGTGGGGCCCCACCTGCCGGCCAGATGCATGAGGTGCGCAGGAAACCCCCCAGGAAAGACGGAGGCGGGGCCGGGTGTGGGGGGCAGAGCTGAGACCTGGCCATTCCCTGGACCCCTACCACATGCGCCAGCCTGGGTCGGGGTCCGGGGACCCGGGACTGGCACGGTCCCTGCTATCCGGGGACCTTGGTGCAGATCAGTGTAAAGGAGGGGATCGTAGTTGGAAGCCCGGGTGAAGGGCAGTCGCAGCGGGGTCACTCCGGCGACAGGACAGCATGGGCAAAAGCACCGAGGAGGGAATCGCGTGAGCTGTTCCAGCCCAGCTGAGGTTCAGGACACAGAAGAGCTCAGGGGCCAAAATACGCATCCCGGAGCCCGTGCGGTGAAGCTCGCTCCCTCCTGCTCGGGGAGGCCTGCTGGCTCCTCCTTGGCACATGGTTCCCTGAGGCTGGCTGGTGTGTCTCTGTCACCTTGACCGAGGAAAGGGGAGGGGGGCCCCTGCTAGTGTCTAGGGTACTGAGCAACAAGAAGCAGCTTGCAGTGACAAGACGGTCCCAAGAAACGGAAAACGCCCCGCCTCCCGGAGCCATGGGGGAAAGGGAAGCGGCCATCCCGGCTCGGGTGCTCCCCACAGCACTGCACACAGCGGGCGTCCCCGTGGGCCCGGAGCCACTCCGGTGCAAGGACACGGTGTTCTCTTCTGTGTCAGGGCGGGGACGGCAGCTGCTCTGGGCCCAGGTGCAGCCGGGGGAAGGAACGAGGTAGAGCCGCGTCGGCCGGCTAGATAGGGTGCGTGACACCGCAAGGCCCGCACCCCAACCCGGCTCCAGCTTTCCGAATCCCACCCACCCACCCACTTCCATGTGCACCTAAATGGGCCCAAAAATCACTCCGGTGTGGTCACCTCGGAGAGGGGACACCTGGGAGCCGGAAGTGCAGAGAAGGGACCCGCAGACACCCACCCCCATCCTTCAGCAGACGCACACCCCAGGCTGGCGCACACAGGCGGCCCCCACCCCCTGGGCTTCTGCGCCAGACCCCCTCTCCTTCCGCAGCCCCGACGCTCTCCCTGCATCGTCTCAACGGTTCAGGCTAAATGTACACACTTGACCTACTTTGCTAAAAATCCATTTTGGGGGATGAATAATTACAAGCAAAGAAGACAGGAGATGTGTGGTCCTCTTACTAGAAATTTCCTCTGGAATGTCAGCGTTGGTATTTACATGGTTAGCCTCGGTTTCCAAGAGCCAGACGTTGGGTCCCAGACTTTGGCTAAGGAAGCAGCTCCATCACCATCCCATGCATCAGCCCAGGGTCCTGGCCACATGGGGGAGAGGCCAGGCTCACAGCCAAGACCCATTTATAAGCGTCTTATAGCTTTCACCCCCGCGGAGTCGGAAGACCAAGGATCAGACCAGCCCGCTCCCTGGGATTTGGGCTCCAGCCGGGCCCTCCCGCCTCCATTGGCCAAGATCCGGCAGCGCAGGTCTGGGAGCTCCGGGCCCTCACCAGCTGCGCCCACGCAAGGTGCCTCTCACAGGAATAGGTGGCAGGAGGCACAGCACCCAGCCCAGCCTGGGGCGATGGGTGTGGGGAGAGGCAGAGCACGCTCAGAGCTCCAGTCGCAGCTGGCTAACATTTACGTCTATGCTGAGGCAGGCCTTCTCTCTCTAATGCCCGGAGCCACCCCCAGAGAGGGCATTATGACCCTCCCCAGGGGCACGGGCAGGCTGGGTACCAGAGCTAAGCAAGGAAAACATTAGATCGTCTCCTATCGAGGTCAGTGCAGGTGGTGGGAGGTGGCCTCTGGACAGGTCTAAGCGGGCTTTGAGGGATGCCTAGGAGTCTGCCAGATGACCCACTCATATTTCCCCGCGTCCCAGTGCAGCTGGCCATGAGCACAGAAAGAAAAGGGAGGAGCGAGTGTGCATGGCGTCTGACACTGGGAGAGCAGGGGCTGCCTGTTCCCGTCACAGAGCAGGTTGGACAAGTCCTATGTCACTGTGCCGCTGGTACCCAGATAGGATCGTTCCCGGAGAGATCGATCCTATCTCTGGTCTGGCAGCTTAGCACCCAGCAGCAACTCGGAGGCTCCCATCCAGCTCCCTCCACAAGTAAGGCTCTACGGGCGAGGGGCCCTCTCTCTTGTGTGTTCCTGAATGTGCACCCTTGAAATGGGAGCTGGAAGGTAATAGCTACTCACCAAATGCTTCTCCTGTGACTGAGAGGATGCCAGACCGAGGCCCAGAGAGGCTGAGCCACTGCACAAGAACACACAGCAAGGTGGTCACTGGTTCTGGGGTCAGGCCAGGGCTGTGTCCCCAGAGCCAGATGACCCCTCTTCTTGTCCCCCCACCCCTGGACATCAGCGACCAGCGGGGATGAACTACCACCCCAAACCCAGAAACTGCCCCTGCTTCAAGCTTCTTCAAATGGCTTTGGGGGAGCTTTCCCCTGCATAACACAGGATCAGCCCCATTAAAGCCAACAGCGTGCCCGGAATTCGGGGCACGGTCAGAGGGCCTGGGGAGAGACAGGACCCCAGTTGTCGTCCTTGCCCTGCTACCACAGATTGGTCATCTCAGAACCTCTGAGAACGAGGGGACAGGGACGGGGCACTCTGGAGGGGAGACAGGGTATGCTGGCAGGACAGTGGACAGGCAGGCAAGGAAGACCGTTTTCCATAGAGCGAAGGTCAGTGGGAGGTCCCCGGGGGCAGGTGTCTGCCCGGCGGGAAGGTGTCTGCCCGGCGGGAAGTCAGCGGGCAGCGTCTACGCTGATAAGTCAGGGAGTGGCGTGGACGGGGGTCGTGTGTGGATAAGGAGGGAAGAGCCGGGAAGCTGCAGCGCAAGAGGGGACGGAGGCCGGGGGAGGCTTTCTTGCTGCTGCTCAGGGACGTGGGGTTCTGGGAATGATCCCTGGTCCTGCTTAAAGACCCCCAACCCCCCGCTGATTTCTGCCCATCTCTGCAGGTACAAAGATTACCGGGAGCCCCCGTGGTCAGAGCACAAGTACGACATCTCCAAGGACTTCTGGGCCGTGCTGGCGGCCCGGCTGGCTTTCGTCATCGTCTTCCAGGTGGGGCAGGCCCTCATTTCTGGGAGGTTTGAGAATCGAGCACTGACGAAGTGCTCTGAGCCCAGAACGGGGTCAGAAGGCAGGAGGTCAGGGGCGTTGGGAGGCCTAGAGGCCTGGTGACCCTGGGCCCTGTCCCAGGAGGGCAGAGGGAGGCCTGAGCCAGCACCAGCAGTGGGATTTGGACCTCTCTGGGGAAGGCAGGCCTAGTTAGATACAAGTGGTCTTTATTGAAGGAGACGGGGAGGAAGGGAGACCCAGCTCGGGTTCTCACTACCTCTGTAGCTGGGGACGATCCCAGAGGGCAGGACCAGTACAGGCAGGAGGAGGGGAGTGGGTTCCCAGCTGACTCCAGCCCCCAGCCAGGGACCAGAGCACCAAGCCTCACGTGGTCTCTGGGGAGGGGACAGGCTAATAACTCGGAGGCCAAAGTGATTCCCAGGGGACAGGACCTAAGACTGGGAACCAGGCTGGTGTCTGCAGCAGCTGTAGTCCCAGGGCTGGGGGAGCATCCCTTAACCACATGGGCCCAGTCAAGGTCCCTTTTACCTGGGTACCTCTCGCATTTGGAATCCCAGGAACTCAGTTCCGGCCCCAGCGCTGCCCTTTACAGAGAGTGTGGCTGCTGGTGGGACCTTCACCCCACTGCTGCCTCACCTGTCAGCTTCCCATAACACTCTGCAAACAAGTATCTGCAAACAAGTGTTTGGAAACAAGTGTCTGGGGCTGAGTTTACCAGAAGCAGAGCCTGAGACAAGGATTCGGTGCAAGTGGGTTATCCCAGCACACACCCAGGCCCACCTGGAGGCAAGAGAACCCCTTTGGTCTGTCCATGTTGGTTGGGCATGGGCCGTAGTCTGTTCAGACCAAGAAAAGCCAGGCGGGAGGGGGTTCCCTGGAAAGAAGGCAGCTGTGAGCCTCAGCAGCCACAGCTGGGGGCTGGGAGCGCCACCAGGAAAAGCGGTCTGGGGGGCACCAGCACAGTCCACCAGGTGACAAACAGCCAGATATGCTGACAAGGGATCACGGGACAGAAGTTTTGGATTTTGGTTCTTCTGTAAAAGCCGACCGGTTGCTCTCCATGCACTAGAAATTTCTCCAGGGAGGGAACAGACTTGCGGGGTGACCCTGGGAGACCTTGCAAACTGGAGAACAGCCTGTGGCATCATCAGACACCACGTTCCACCCGGCTTTTGTGCTATTTCTGTTCTATTTTCCTTAAAGCCCGATACTTACTGTATTTGGTGATGCGTGACCAATCCAATCATCTCTTAAGCTTCCCAGCCCAGGGAGTCAGAATTATTCAGAAACTTGCCATTTACTGAGCTCCGGTTCGTAATAGAAGCCAGCAACGGTTTCTGGAGGGCTAGCTGGCCGGTTTCCTGCCTCATTTATACCTTGGGGGAAACCGAGGCCAAGGGAGTTCAAAGTGTACGTCCCAGGTCGCAGGCTGGGAGTGATGGGGTGGGCGCAGTGGATGTGGGTGGCGGGGAGGTCGGGGGTGGGGCGCAGCAGAGACAGGTGTGGTGGAAGGCAGGTGGGAGTGGAGGCGGGTGCCAGGGAGGTGGGGAGCACCTCCTGCTGTTCTCCTCCCCGTCCTCACACACTGACTCTCCTTCCAGAACCTGGTCATGTTCATGAGCGACTTCGTGGACTGGGTCATCCCAGACATCCCCAAGGACATCAGCCAGCAGGTGCACAAGGAGAAGGTGCTGATGGTGGAGCTGTTCATGCGGGAGGAGCAGGGCAAGCAGCAGCTACTCGACACCTGGATGGAGAAGGACCGGAAGAAGGACGAGCCGTGCAGCAACCACGGCCCCAAAGCCTGCCTGGACAGCCCTGAGTACCCCGGGGGTGCCCCGTAGCTGCCCCTGGCCTCCCGGGCCCTGGGCACCCTCCCCCAGCCGCTGGAAGACCACCTTCCGATAGGACAACGTTCTTCTGTCTTTTTTCTGTTTCTCTTCTCCTCGTTTTTGCACAAAACCATATGCAGGGAATTTTTTTATCTTTAGTATTCAAGGTTAATCAAAATGATCGCTGGGGATGGGGTGAGAACGCACGGGAATACGGTCGCTTTGCAGAAACAATCCTTGGGAACCTTGGGTCTCCTTTGCGATGGAAGGCGAGCAGAGGCCTCCAGAAAGCGTCTTTTCTAAACCGCCCGATGCCTTTAGAGAGAGTCGAGATGGTGTTGCAAAGCATTGGATAAATATCGTGCAGTCCTGGAGGGAGAGTGGAACAACGAGGTCGACACCGGTTCCAGAAGGCTCACTACCGCCGGGTCGGAGAAGTCAGCTGGCTTTTCATCTTCTGTTTTCTGTTAGTTCAGAAACCGAGAGACCCTCTGGCCGGAAGGAGAGGGCCTGTGAGCTCAGAATTTACTGTTGGAGAACCTTGGGGCAGCAGGTGTCCCTCAGGACAGGGGGTGACCCGCACCGTCAGGGTCCCCACTGTCAGCCCCACACCTGCCCCTCCACCATGAGCCAGCCTCAGAACTGTTCATCTGCTTGGTGGGACAGAAAAAAAGAAGAAGAAGAAACAAAAGCAGGTGGGCAGAAAATGAGCAGAGAGAGAGAGGACCCCAGACGCATTTCTAAAGACGGCTTCAGGTTCCACGAAATCTTAAGGCATCGGGAAAACAGTCACAGCTTTAGAATATTTATTGGGATTTTTTTTAAAAATCAACTCTAGGGTGGATTTGAGGGTTTTTCTCTGTCGCTCCAAGGTGGAAGGAGTTTATTTTATTAGTTAACCAAATATCATCGTGAGGAATTTAAAAAACACTGTTACTACCAAAGATTTTTATTAATAAAGGCTTCTATTTTGGTAATACTTCTCTATATTTTTACTTACAGGAATGTGACTGTGGGACAGTTACCATTTTAAAGCTTGTAACAATGAGTCTCACAGATGACAGGAGTGATCTAAATTTGCAGCCATTTTACTAACCAATTGCCTGAAATTTCTCGAGCTCCAAGAGAAACCTAAAAAGAAATGTCTCATCGAAGGGAGGGGAGAAACAGACGTATTTGCCGTGAACGTGCGGTCGGCGTGAGGCCATCCCCTCCAGCCGCCAACTCCGACCGCCATCCATAGGCATTTGCGATAGTCGTGGGGTCTGACGCTTCTAGTTTCTCTTGTACAGTAAGTAGTTGGAAGTGGGGTTTTTTGTATATAAATACTGTATTAAACATTAGGTGATAACGAAAAATCCTTTTATGGAAACTATTCTTTTTTTGAAAAAAAAAAAAAAAGTGAATGTACGCCAGTTCACCAAGGACCGTGGCTGAACCCTCATGCAACTAAATAAATTTGGATACACAACCCCTGTCTTCACTCGAACGCCGTCCCTGTGACCTTCACCCCGGGAAGCTCGAGAGGCTATCCCCGGAGCCTCCTGGCTGAGCTGCAAATTCGGGAGGGATCACAGGCGTCCACGTCTCTCTGTGAGTGTGTGCATGCATGTGCCTGTCTGTGCTTGCGTGTGTGCACGTGTGCGTACGCATGGGCTGTTTCCTTGGACACCTGCGTGCGTGTGTGTGCACGTGCACGTGCCTGCGTTTACGCTGGGGTGGGCGTCGTGCTCACCCCTTCCCACCATCCTCCTCCTCCATCCTCCAGTTCCCGCCCCGGTCCCACCAACCGAGCACGGTGGCACTTAAGAATCCACGGACCTAAAATGTCCCCAATCCTCCTGGACACACACCGAGGGTTGCCAGTGTTTTCGTTTGGGCCAGTGGGGACACGTTTTCAAACTACCACTTCTAATCACCACCATTTCACGAAAGAAAGATACTTTTCACACCCAACGCCAGCAAAGCCTCGCAGCCCTGCTAGCTGGGGTCGGTCCCTAGAAACCCCTCGGGGCGGTTCTGCCTCGCGCACCTCCAGGACGAGGGAGAGCTTTGGCGCTCCCTAGTGCCCGCGTTCCTGCGTCCCCAGGAACATCTCCGCAGAGCTCAAACTCCCAACGTCTGCTTACCCACCGCCTGGATGTCCTCCCAAAGTTTTGGAACCGCTTCCTTAGTCCAGACATGAAGGCAGCACCCGGGGGCAGCACCCGGGAGCAGCATCACGGGAACTGCCCCTCTCCATGAGTTCCCCCAGAAGCCCGCGAGGGCCCATCTGACGGATCAGCAGCTCAGCGTGGGGAGGTAACTTGCCCACGGGCGCAGGGCTCCTGAGCGCCTACGCCAAGACGGGCACCCAGACCGTGTAGACATTCACTCGTGCAGCGTTCAAGCACGTAGCAGTGGACAGAGCGGACCGGTCCCTCCTCCCCGCAGGCAGAGGCTTCCTGCAGAGGGTGTGAGATGCTTAACCAGACTTTACCAAACTATCTGAACCAGATAGTTTCAGAGGCAGAAAGAGATGCTGATAAAGTAGAACAGAGGGTGACATGGTTGGTCCGGGAGGCCCATGGAGGCTTGAGCAACAAGGAGCCAGGATGCCGAATCCTGGAAGAAGGCAGGACAGATCAGGCAGCAGAAGGGCAGTGCAAAGGCCCTGAGGTAGCAGTGCGCAGAGAGCTGAGTGGAGGGGAGAGGGTGTGGAAGGAGGCAGGAGACCGGGTGGACAGGGCAGCCAGGACCAACTCACACAGGGTTCCCTGGTTACATGAAGACTTGAGGCTTGGTGGCAGATGCCATGCAGGAGCCGAGTGGTTTTAACCAGCCCAGTGATGGGATCTGACTCACATTCTGAGGTCATGGCTGCTGTCGGGGGGACATCGCAGTGGGATGGATGGGAAACCAGAGAGGGGTGTCACAGAAATTCGGGAGAATAAGGCGAGAATAAGGTTTGGATGAGGCTGGTGGAGGTGGGTGGAGGAAGACCAAAAGGTGATGTCACAGAGACCTGGTATCTGGCCGTGGAAGGACCCCCCAGAGATCAGCAGGTCGGCCAGCACTGCTATCTCAGACAGGAACAATGAGGCCCAGAGAGGGTCAGGGCTCCACGGCAGTCACACAGCAAACCAGCGACACAACCGTCTCTCGAACCCTGGCCCCATGGCCCCCAACACTGAGCATTGCTTCAGATCCTGGAGTCGTGCCCATGCACAGAGGACAGGGATGGGCAGTGGCCTGCGGGGGAGGGGAGGCCGAGGTGGGGGTTGGAGGGCACCTGTGCTGGCATCTGCCTTGGGGATTCTGCTTCCCTCCCTAGGTGGAGGCTGCCGTGAGCTCCATCCAGCCCAAGACAATCTCCATTTGACAGGTTCAGTGTTGGCCATTTTTTTTTAGTTGACTTAATGTGTAAAAACCTGGTACATCTACATATAAACCCAGATTTGAATGTTCTCGAAAATTCAAGCCATCTGACGACACAGGCGGCTTTTCAGCAGGTCCCGTTCTCGCATGTGCCTGGAGCCAGTGGTGGCTGCTCTGCTTAGATGGGGCACGCGCTCTGCCGTCCACCAAACCCCCTCCCCCTGCCCTCCCAAGTATGCCCACCCACTGGCTAAGGGGGAAGCTGTGACTGTGGCTCCTAGGGTCACTTGCCTTTCTAGATAAGCTTCAGGCCAGGTCCCAGTCCTGGGGCTCAGGACCAGCTGTGAGATTCCTGGGAACAGGGTGTGTGCCTACCCCAAGGCCAGATTCAGAGCTCCTAGTCCAGGGAGCCCACCCCCCCAGCCCCCACACACATTCATGTACAGGTTCCCAGGAGTCATCTGTGTGCCCCTTACAATAACCCTTTACCACAAGTGGTGTGCGTCCCCCTACTCAGGCGACACTCATCTACCTGTTCATGCTTTGTGAGAGCCCCCACAAAGTAAAGAAGGGCTAACTCTTGCCAGAAAACAGATCAGTAAGAAGCACTGGTACAGTGCCAAGCACAAAGGAGGCAGCAGAAAGCACTGAATGAATGAATGAATGAGGGAGGGAGAGATGGATGGATGGGTGGGGTGAACGGGTAAATGGATGGACGGATGGATGATGGAGGACAGATGGATGATGGATGGATATTTGGATGGATGTTTGGATGGATGAATGGATGGATGATGGATGGACGGACGGACGGATGGACGGATGATGGATGGATGGATGGTTGGGTAGATATGGGTGGACGGAGGGATGGATGGATGATGGAGGGGTGGGGTGGATGACGGACGGATGAATGGATTGGTGGATGGATGGGTGGGTGGATGCAAGGAGATGTGGATGGGCAGATGGAACGACAGATATCTGAGTGCATGGATGGAAGGACAGATGGATGAGGATGGCAAATTGACAACTGGACCTTTCTGCCTTTGAGCTGAGTGGACCTCAGAGTCAAGCTGGCAGGCGTATTGGTGGAGGAGGTAAGGGGGCATGTGGAAGGTAAGCTCTCATGCCTTCTGGACCACAGATATGTCCACGGCAGGCGCCCACCCACTGCTCACTGACACGGCTCTTGGCAGAGGAGTGGGTGGCGCCTGAAATACTGATTTGGACCAGCCGGGTCATTTTAACCCAACCTCCTCGGATGGGCTGGTGTCTGCTGCCCCCACCAGGAGGCTGCCAGGGATGCATCCCTGGGAAAAAGGCAACCTTGTAGATGCTGAGGTCTGATGACGCTGCTCTGCCAAGGTATTGATTTGCTGTGTTCCATTCCTGTCCCCCTTCTCTTTGCCCCCAACCCTGGCCCCCTCCCAGCTCTCCCCGCCCCCCAACCACATTTTCACCGCAGTATGACATCCAGAAAACTGTACATCCTACGTGTGAAATCGACTTCCACACACACCTGTAGCCAGGACTCAGAATGTCACGGGCCCTCAGCAGCCTCTGGCCACCCCTCCTCACCGGGTGGTGACCAGTCCTGAGCAAGGGTCCTGGCTTCCAGCCACAGACCAGGGAGCCTAGTTCTGCTTGTCGGTGGCTGCTGCCCTCTGCTGACTGCCTGCTGGAGCTGCCCCGGGGAAGGAAAAGCGGTGGCCCGCGTGGTCTGTTCTGGTTGCTTCGGAGGGGGGGATGGCCACAAACTTAAGGGCTTAAAACAACACAATGTATTATCTTATGTTTCCGTAAGTCCAACATCTGACACAGGCCTTGCTGGGCTACAATCAAGGTGTGCACATGTGCAAGGTGTGTGCCCCTCTGCCGTCTTCAAGCCAGCCCTGGGGGCATCTCCTTCCCTATTGATGAGGATCCCCATGCATGGCTGGTGAGAATGTAGCGTGGTGCAGCGTCTCAAACACTTAAGAACAGATTGAGCATATGACCCAGCAATGCCACTTCTAGATATTCATACAGAAAATCGGAATCGGGGACTCAACAAAATATTTGTATATTCATGTACGTCTGTGGAGTCCCCTTCCGGTCAGCTGACGGGAGAGGAGGCTCAGGCCCGGCTGTCCAATGGGTCTGCGCTGTGCTCAGGAGCTGCCACCCGGCGTGGACAGCTGCCACTCTCCAGCCCCTCCCCCGGACATCCCTGGAGAATGTGGTGGAGGGGAGTTCCCCAGGGGGCATGACTTGGGTCGTGCGCCTGCTTGTGCACCGTGCTCGGAAGGAGAAACGGCCAGACGTGATATTACACGCTGACTCATGGCTGCGGCCAGTGGTTCGGCTGCTTGGCCAGGGATCTGGAAGGACCGTGACTGGGAAAATGATGACACGGGAATTTGGGGAAGGGGTGTGTGGACAGGTAAAACGTGGATATCTTTGCCCCGTGTGAATGTCCACCACGGGGGACGGTCGCCAAGCGGCCTTTCATCATCAGGCGGGTAGATGGCCCGTTCTGGGGGTACCAGGCAGCCCCTTCCCCAGCCACCCCGGCCATCGTCCCCTGGGCTCCGGCATAAAGTGGTCGTGGTGGCAGAGGTGGAGGCCACGTGTGGCTCAGCAGCAGGGACTTCACGCCCCAAGGCCCACCCGGCTCTGGCCCCCACTGTGTGCCCCGCGTGCCAGTGGTGGACGCCCACACGAGCCCTCACCTGGCACCCTTCCTGGGGTGACCAGCCAACCACCTGCTGGCAGGCCGACGGCCCTGGACGGCCTCCGTCGTGGGAAGGGCCGGGCTCTGTTCCTACTGGAATAGACACGCATTCGGGATACAGATTTGCCTCCCCCGTGGGTGGACTCCGCCAAAATGACATCGTGGACTTCCAGAATGCCCCATCTGCCGTCCCCGTGTCCCACGGCAGAGCAGGAGCTCGCTCCATGGCGAACGAGGTGGGGCCGTGGGTCCACGCTCACGGGGCTCACTGGTCTCATCGTGGCCCACCACCCCGCAGCAGCTGGCAGACAGGACAGCGGAAGGGCCTTTTGAAGGCTGGTTCCAGCCCCAGCGAGGGGGCGGTACCCTGCAGGGCCAGAAGAGTGTCCCCCTGAAAGCCCTATGTGCTCTGAGTGAACATCCCACGTTTGGGGCCGTGGCTTCCAGAGCTGGGATTCATGGGCCCAGCAATCGGCGGGTGGAAATGGCCGGGGTACCCTCACTATCACCCCTAGTGCCCCACTAGCAGAATCTTCGCTTCCCGCCCCCACGACCTTGAGCTCTGCTGCCCTGAGGTCTCCGTGGCAGAGGGAGGAGGCTTCCGTCAGAAGACAGCCATGACTCCAGCGAACGGGAAGCCAGACCACCGCCCGGCCACTCAGGGACCCCGGCGCCCCCAAACCAGCGGGGAGAAAAGGGAGGTCCAGTGTTGGCGGTTGGGGGGGGGCTGACCCTGATGCCACTGGGACATGGGACCGCTGCTCCACGATGGGGGAAGGAAAGGAGAGTGTCTGGACCAGAGCAGGTCCTGTGGGGTGTCTCACAGTTGCAGCACCCTGGGGTGAAGGTTGATGGGAAACCACAACGACCCCCCACCAGGCAGGACTACGAATGGTCCAGACCCTCCAGGAAGGAAGGGGTTAAGTCACTCTACCAGGTTAAGACCCACAAGCAGCTGGGGTGATGCTGAAGGCAAAGGGCGGGCAGGTGGGGAGTGGAAGGAGGTGGTTACAAACACCAGCTCTGACCCCCTCGACCTCTGCCTCTACAGAAATAAGGGGTGTATTTGTGTCGTGTTTCCTCCCGATTTTCCTGTGAGTCTGCTCGTGTGTTTTGTTTTCTTTCCTTGCGCATCCCCTTATCATGTGCACGAGATACATGGACTTGATATCCCGAGAGCACAGGACTGTTCCTTTCACATCACAGTATTTACCTGTGTGGTGTCAGGAGACGAGTACACATCCCTCCCACCCCCTTCGCTTCCTGTTCTGGGGAAGGCGTGAGCATGTTTTCAGGCGGACTCACGATGCATTTTATCGTGTGAGGCAGAATTATGACCTCATCATCTTTATCTGGAGATTAAGTATGGTTTAAGCAAATGTGCGTGGGTGCCCACACTAAGACATGTAACAAGGCAATGGTACAAGTGACTTTGTGCTCATGGATTTCTACAGTTTAGGGGAAAAAAGAAGCAATTCTTCATAAAGCTACACCAACTACCAAAACTCAAACAAGATGAAACAGACAACTTCAATGCCCTTATAACCATGCAAGAAATTGAATTCATAATTTAAAATTTCAAAAAAAAAAAAAAGATCTCCAGGCCTAGATAGTTCCGCTGGAGAAATCCGCCAAACATCTGAAGAATTAATGTCAATTTTTCATGATCTCCTCCAGAAAAGAGAAGAGGAGGGAACTCTACGCAGCTTACTTTACGAGGCCAGGATTACTGTGACACCAGAAACAAACCAAAAACAATGGAGGGGGGAAACTACTCTTAAGAACTGAAATGCAAAAATCCACAACAAAATATTAGCAAGCAGATCCAACAACATACAGAAAAAGAATTATATGCCACGAACAAGTGGGATTTATTCCAGGTATAAGAGGCTGGTTAGACATGTGAAGATAAAGTCCTTATGGGGGCGCCTGGGTGGCTCAGTCCTTTAAGCATCTGACTCTTCTATTTTTTTTTTCAGATTTTATTTATTTATTTGACAGACAGAGATCAGAAGTAGGCAGAGGGGGGGGGGAAGCAGGCTCGCCACTGAGCAGAGAGCCCCATGCGGGGCTCAATCCCAGGACCCCAGGATCATGACCTGAGCTGAAGGCAGAGGCTTTAACCCACTGAGCCACCCAGGTGCCCCGGGCATCTGACTCAATTTCAGCGCAGGTCGTGATCTCAGGATGGTGAGATGGAGCCTGTGTCAGTCTCCGGACCCAGAGGGGAATCTGCTGAGATTCTCTCCTTCTCCCTCTGCCCCTCCCCTCACTTATGCTTTCTCTCTCTCTTTCTCAAATATATAAAAGTATCTTTAAAAAGAAAGAAAGATTCACGCCATCCACCCCATCAGGAACCTGAAGAAGAAAAATCCCGTGATCATATCACTTGATGCCAAAAAGGCATTTGACGAAATTCTTCCATGGTTTATGATTTCAACAGCAACAACTAAAATTCTCAGCAAGTTAGGAGTAAAGAAGCATTATCTAAACTTGATAAAGAACATCTGCCAAGAAAAAAAAAAAAAAAAAAGCCCACAGCTTCCTACGCACCAGCCCCCACTCCAATCAAGAACAAGACAAGGATGTCTCTTCTCGCTGTTCATTCAACCCAGCATGGGAATTTCTAGCCCCTGCAATATGGTAAGGGAGAGAAACAGAAGGCATACGGATTGGAGAGTAAAAAAATAAAACCGTCTCTGTTTGCAGGTGACATGATTGTCTACATAGAAAAATCCCAAAGATATAAACAAACACAAAAACACTCCTGAACTAAAAAATGAGCTCGGCAAGGTATTGGGGATATAAAATCAACATACAAACATCAATCACATTTCTGTATACTGAGAATGAACGTGCCGGAAGCAAAACTTAGAATAGCATTTAAAAGGACTCCAAAGAAAACCAAATACTTATTGTATGCACTTAACAAACTATGTACTATAACCTGAAAATGACAATTTGCTGATGAAAGAAATCAAAGAAGACCCAAATAAGTAGAGAGACATACCATGTTCATAGATTGGAAGATTCAGCATGGGAAAGATGTTACTTCTCCCCGGATTGGTCTATGGATTTAATGCAGTTCCTGTTAAAATCCCAGCAAGTTTTTCTGGGTATAGACAAGCTTACGTTTGAACTGATATGGAAAGACACAGAGGCTAGAATAGCTAAAACAGCCTTGATATGTGGAATAAAGTCAGAAGAGTCGCTCTACACAAAATTAAGTTTTCCTATATGGCATCAACAAAGGATGGCATTGGGAGAGGTAGAATCATAGATCAGTGGGACAGAATAGGGAACATAGAAGAAAGTCAAACATGCTTAATGAATTTTTGGCAAAGATGCACCGACATTCCGATAGGAAAAGGATGGCTTTCCAACCCACAGTGCTGGAGCAATGAGACACCTACGGGCAAGACAAAACGAAACAAAACTCCACTGAAACCTTACATTTTGTACCAAAATTAAACCAAAATGGATCACAGAAGGAAACAGAAAACTATAAAACTTTTAGGGGAAAAAAATAGAGGAGAAAATCTTTGGGTCCCAAAGGTAGGCAAAGAGATCTTAGACAACACCTAAAGCATAACCCATAAAAAGAAAACTGGATAAAAGTGAAAGCTTTTGCTCTGTGAAAGATCATGTGAAGGAGGTAAACAGACAAGGCGCCTGGGCGGTACGGATGGCACCCAGCTCTTGGTTTTGGCTTAGGTCATGATCTCGGGGTCCTGAGACGGACCTCTGGGTCGGGCTCTGCATTCAGCTCAGAGTCTGCTTGAGATTCTCTCTCTCCCTCTGCCCCTCCTGCTTGTGCGCGCTCTCTCTCTCTCTGTCTCTCTCTGTCTCTCTCAAATAAATAACTAAATCTTAAAAGAAAGAAAGAAAGAGGGTAAACAGACCGACCTCAGACAGTAAGGCAGTGGGTCAGACATGGGTATAGCCGTGCCAATGGAGATGCAACTTAACAACACCTTATGTAAGATTCGTTCATTCAGAAATGTTGTCTGAGCACCTATTAAGCTCCATTGGGTGTTCTGGGGGCTCGGAGTCCCTGCCTCCAAGTGTCACATTCCGGCAGGAGAGACGGGTGAAAAATGCAGAGCAGGAAGCCAAGTATATGGTAAATCAGGAGACACAAAACGTGCTAAGGGACAAAGAAACAGGGTTTGTCAGCAGGGGTGTGCTCTGAGGCTCCTTGGTTGACCTCCTGCCTCGAAGGGCTGCTTCTCAGCCTCCTTCATAGGCTTCTCCAATTCTCCTACACAGCTGGACACCACAGGGCTCAGCCCTTGACCCTCTTTTCTGTCTGCTCCCTCCACAGAGGTGACCTCACCTTGCAAATGCTCTAAGTACTATACTAGTGAGAACTCTCCAGAGAAACAGACCAATAGGATAGAGAGATCTATACAAGAGAAGATTTATCATAGGCATTGGCTCTGGTGGTCACGGAGGCCAAGAAGTCCCACGATGTCCAAAGCTGGGGACCTACGAAAGCCAAGGGTGTAGTTCAGTCTCAGTGTGAATGCCTGAAAATGGGGTGGGGGGGATGGTGCTCAAGCAGAGAGGGCGAATTCTCCCTTGCTCCGCCTTTTTGTTCTATTTGGATGCTTAATGGATTGGATGATGCCCACCTGTGCCCACCAGTGGTCCCTCCCACTGGGGAGGACCATCTGCTTCGCTCAGAGCATCGATTCACAAACTCTCATCAAGCTGACACCTAAAATTAACCACCGCACACACCATCTATCTGCTGAATACTCCCCAGTTCACATCTCCTGCCCAGGTCTCTGTTCTAAACCCTTGTCTTGGGGCGCCTGGGTGGCTCAGTGGGTTAAGCCTCTGCCTTCAGCTCAGGTCATGATCTCAGGGTCCTGGGATCGAGCCCCGCATGGGACTCTCTGCTCAGCAGGGAGCCTGCTTCCCCCTGTCTCTCTGCTTGCCTCTCTACTTGTGATTTCTGTCAAGTAAATAAATAAAATCTTAAAAAAATAAATAAATAAACCCTTGTCTTCTGCATGCCACTGTGCAATCAACATCTCTACCGGGTCCTCTCTGACCCCCCACCCACCCACCCAAACCTCACCTGGGTCAGTCAGGGGACTTCCTCCATTCTTGGCACCCTCGAACTTTGCAAGGGTCCTCAGTCCCCCTGCATTACGTACACCTCCAAATCAAAAGAAGTCTGTCCCCTTCTCATCCCCACCCCTGCTCTCAGTCCAAGTACCCTCATCTCTCATCAGGGTTATTTAGCGTCTACACAGTGGCAGAGTAACCCTCTGAAAATGGAACACCAAGTTCATAGCAGCATTATTCATAACAGCCAAAAGGCGCTGTTAAAAAAGGAACAAGGGGCAAGAATTGTGTCACTTTTCCCCACCACAACAAGCCGAGACTCTCCTGCCACGTCTACCGACCCTCTCCTAGGAATGTAACCTCAAACCAGACAATCTGGGGTTCCCTGCTGGGCACTGGTGAGGGGGTCTTCAGGACACACCTTGCCAGAACAACCCACTCTTCCTTAGAAAACTTCCTTTTCTTCCCCTTCTGCCTATAAAAACCTTCTGTTTTGTACACTCAGCTCCCCAGAGCTTTCTCCTCGCAACACGGGATGCTGTCTGGTTCATGAATTACTGAATAAAGCCAATAAGATCATCAAATTGACCCAGCCAAATTTTGGTTTTGAGCAGTGGAAACAACTGAAATGTCCATCAGAGGACGACTGGATATATTCAAGCGGGGTCTCTCCAGACAGCAGACTGCTGGTGACTCCTTAAAAATAACGGAACACCAGCACATGCTACAATATAGGTGAACTTTGGAAACATTCTGCCCTGAGAAAGAAACCAGGCAGGAAAGGCCACACAGTGCATGGTCCCAGTTATAGGAAGTGTCCAGAATAGTCCCATCCAGAGAGGCAGAAGACAGGGTAGTGGTTATCAGGGACTGAGCAGAAAAGGCGGAGGGGAAGGAAGTAATTGCTAATAGGCAGCAGGTTTCTACTGGGTGTGATGAAAACGTTCTAAAATCACCTAATGGAGAAGCTTGCACAACCTTATGAATACAGTAAAATCCACTGAAATGCACACTTTAAACGGGTAAGTTACATAGGTCCTGAATTGTCTCAATTAAACATTGTATGATTTTTTTTTTTAAGCAAACTCAGCTGGCTTCCCTCCCTACTCACACTCCGCAGGGGCTCCTCTCAGGGGCCGTAAAGCCGGTTCTGCACCTGGCCCAGGAGGCACCCTCCTGGCCCACCCCTCCCCTCTCCTCTCTGGCAACCGCAGCCTCCCTCTCCCTGCTCCAGACACTTCGGCCCCCCCAGCTGTCCCCGGAACCTCCACTTTCATGCGCCGCTGCTGCGGCTGTGCCCCCGCCCGCACCCTTCTCCCCCCAACACCCACACACCTGGCCACCGGCCCCCGCACCTGGTCCCTGCACCTGGTCCCTGCACCTGGTCCCGGACCTGCACCTGCGCAGGTGAAGCCCGCTCGGCCCGCGCGCTCTAATCGTGCCCCCGCCTCCACACCGCCCACCCCCTCCTCCCCCTTGCCCCGGCGCTTCCTCACGACTGCACGACTTTCGTGGGTGTTACGTAAGCCTGGGTGCTGATGACGTAGCTCCCCGCCGGCGGACAGTTCCGCTCTCTGCTCCCAAACGTGCCCCCAGCACTTGCCGCCCGGCACACAGCAGGCGCTCGATGAATACTAAAGGCCTGCGAACGCGCCAATGACTGTCACTTTAGAAATGACACATTCATGAAATTAAGCCTCAAAACTCCGATAAACCTCGGAACAGCCTTTTCCGCTCCGAGAGAGGCGCCCTCACCCGTGTTAACAAGAAATGCATTTATTCCCGGCACCCGCGGTGCAACACTGTCCAGGGAACGCAGGTCCCCCCTCCCGGCTCGCTCCCGGGTCCCGGACTCCGGGGCCACAGTACCGCACTGGGCGGTAGACGTCCGCTGGGCGCAGGCGCGGAAGCCCTCCCGCCGGGCGCCGCGAGCTCGCCGGGAACGCCCCCTGGCGGCCGCGGTGCGCCTCCCGGGCGGAAACGGCTACAGCCAGGCCAGGGCCGCATGCGCGGGTCCTGGAGTTCTCGCGAGACCGCGGGAGTGGGCGTGGGCGCGGACTTCCGGCGGCGCGGGCTGTGGGACGCGGAGGCCGGGCCGCGGGGAGGCCGGTGGGGCGGAGCGGGGCTCGCGCGGCCGCCGCCATGGACCCGTTCCTGGTGCTGCTGCACTCGGTGTCCACCGGCCTGTCGGACGACGAACTGACCGAGCTCAAGTTCCTGTGCCGGGGCCGCGTGGGCAAGCGGAAGCTGGAGAGCGTGCGCTGCGGCCTGGACCTGTTCGCGGTGCTGCTCGAGCAGAACGAGCTGGACGCCGAGCACACCGAGCTGCTGCGCGAGCTGCTCGTGTCGCTGCGGCGCCAGGACCTGCTGCAGCGCCTGGACGGCTTCGAGGCGGGCGCGGCGGGCAGGGCCCCGCCGGAGGAGCGAGGTGGGCGCGCGGCGCCGGGGGCGGGGCGGGGCCGGGGAAGCCGGGGGACTGGCCGGGCCGGTGCGCCCCGCGGTAGCTGGGGCCGGTCCGCCGGGGGTGCCCTTCCCCGCGTTCGATTTGCGCGGATTTTCTCCGGACGCTCGCGGGAGGCCGGTGAGCCGCCCGCTTTGCAGAGGGGGAGCCGGAGCGCCTGGAAGTTAACCCACCCTGGGGTGGACGACGCGGACAGGCACACACCCAGCTCGCCGTCGCTCCGTCACCCCCTTCCTGCGGCGAACGAGACGGTGCTGCGAAGGAGAGGGCGTCGCGCACCGCCTCGGCGGGGAGCTGGGTGCGCCGCCGCTGCTTTCGTTTTCCTTCCGCCTCCGGGAGCGCCCCGCCGGCGTCCTTGACGCGGAGGACGGGACTGGGAATGGCTCTCGCCCAGCGGCTTAGTCCTCGGGACAGCCCTGTGCTCGGGTTCTGCGCTCGATCCTTCTTCGTGTCTTACAGGCCGGAGGACCGGGGCTGGCTGGGAGGTGCAGTGAGGAGCCCGAGATGCCCGGCCCATTGCTAGCTGGGACCAACTGAGGCAGCCGCGGCGGGCGGGCGGGATTAGCCCTACCCCCTCTGACCAAGGCCCTTCCGCGTGGCTTCCTACCCTGTGCGCAGGCATCCCCTCTTTCCCCCCTCCCCTGGGGCTTGCACAGGCCTGGGGAGTGAAAATGAGATCTGGGTAGAGCAGGGCGTCTCAGCCACACCCCTGTGTTCCCAGAGCCCTGGGAGGGGGTGCTGAGGAGTGCTCTGGGGACACCTCTCATAGGCTTGAAGCGCTTGCCTGGCATCAGCCCTTTGGTCACCAGGTCAGAAAGGGTGGACCCGTAGCAGCACGGGCGTTGCTCCATAAAGACTCGTGCTTACTGGTGCAGATGGGCACGGGACTGCTCTGCCTGGGATCAGATTCAGCCTTCTGTCCAGACACACTCACACACACCCCTGTGTGAGCATACACACGCGCACCGGGCCGTGCAAACAGGACAGGACGTAGAACTACGTTTTCAAGGACATTGAGCAGAGGGAAGATTGGGGACATAACACGTTTAGAAGGCCGTGCACACACCACAGATCGTAACGTTTTAGATTTCTCTGTGTCCATCTGTGCGTGTACATACTGTGTGTTGCAAGAGAGCACACCGGACATTACCAGGTAGGGGTGGGTTGATGAGGGCCCGTCCTGTATTACTCTCGCTCAGAAGACGGGGTAGCGTCGTGGTCGGGTGGACCGGCACCAGGCTCGTCAGGGTTTCACTTTCTAGCTGTGCCGCTGTCTAGCTGCTTGGCATCAGGAAAATACTCCTCTTCCCTGTGCCTCAGTTTCCCTCTCTGTGCCATTGGTCACAGTAACACAAGTGCCCGCTTGCCCACCTGCAGGGGACGGAGGAGTCGGCACACAGGCTGACAGCACCTTGGGGGTGTAGCTGAAGACACACATTTGCTGGGGCCTCTGAGCAGCATTTTGCCCTTCCTCTGCTCACCGCCCCCATTCCAGAAACTACCTGTTACGGTGGGTAGTGCCCCACCTGCTGGTCTCAGTCGTGACCTTTCCACCGATGAGGACACGGTAGCCAGGGACCAAAGACTGGTGGTCAGTCCAGGCAGCTTCCAAAATAAGAATTGGGGTGTTTTCGTGCTGCAGGGCTGCCATACAAAGGACCACAACTCGGGGCCTTGAAGTGACGTGGAACTGATTCCTTCGCAGTTCCAGAACCAGAAGTCAAAGGCCAAGTTGTCAGCAGGGCCGGGCTTCCTCCGGAGGCCGCGGGACAGCATCCTTCGGTCTCCCAGAGTGCAGTGGCTCAGGGCATTCTTTGGCCAATGGAGTGGGCTGGTGGCAGGACTGGAGGCCCCCCTCAGGCTTTCTCTGACCTTCCCCTGGCCCCCCTACTGCTGCGTGATTCCAGCCTCTGCAGAAGGACCTCTCGTGTCCCCAGCACTTGGGCAGCACCGAGAAGCGCTTTGGGAATATGGGGTTACTCGTCCCCAAATGTGTCCCCCAAACCTCTGGTAAATCATTTTCTTCTTCCCCCAGACCTGCGTGCCGCATTTGACATCGTCTGTGATAACGTGGGGAAGGACTGGAGAAGACTGGCCCGGCACCTTGAATTGACAGACGCCAAGATCGATGCCATCGAGGAGAAGTATCCCCGCAACCTGACCGAGCAGGTGAGGGAGTCGCTGAGAGTCTGGAAGAGCGCCGAGAGGGAGGACGCGACGGTGTCCCACCTGGTGAGGGCGCTCAGGGCCTGCCAGCTGAACCTGGTGGCCGACCTCGTCCTGGAGGACCAGCAGGCCCGGGAGAATGAGCACGAGACTGCGAGCAGTAGAGGTGGGGACAAGAGCCCCGCGGAGTCTCTGACGTCCTGGGATTCGAATGGGCCTGCCTTGGGGGGCCCCTGGTGACCCAGCTGCTCTTCTCCAGGAGCCCGAGGGCATCCACGCAGCCCGAACTTGGGTCCCCCCCCCCCCCCACCAAAGTTGACCAAGTGCCCTCCACGCGCCGGTGCTATGATGACCTAGCAGGGAGCCAGGACGAGGGACCCCGCACTCGAGCCACGGCCGGCTTCACGGAGTAGTGCCCGGGGGGTTCGGCTGCCGTGCAGGTGCTTTCATTAGTGCTTCAGGATCGCCCTTGAGAGGGAGAGTCTGTTGTCCCGTGAGATGAGCCCTGCACAAGGAAGCTTTGGGTCCACGCCCAGCAGGTAGAAGGAACGTCAAAGTCAGCGGTGCTCAGTGCTGTTACTCAGCAGGTGGGGACCGTGTGCAGTCCGTGGCTAGAGAAAGTTCATAGCAGTGGGAGAGCCGGGGCTGGAGCCAAGGCTGTCGGGCTCCAGAGCCCACACGGTGACCACTGGGTCACTCTGTTGCTGCCACAGTTGGCCAGAGGCTCTGAGGCCATCAGCTAGACCCGTACACCAGGGCAGGCTGTGTGGAGGTCCCTGGTGGGCTCATGGCCCTTGAGGGTGTCCGGGGGGGATAGTAAGACTCGTGAGAACGGCCTGCGATAGGATCCTCGAGTGCTCTGGCGGTTGATGCCGTGGGTGCTTCACCAGCGGGAGTTCTTAGAAATACTATGATTTCTTTGATGCCACAGTTTACTGTTTTGTATCAAAATCACTATTCTGATAACAGGATCCTATAATGTTAAAAAGTGGTCTTTTCTGCTTTTACGGTAATCCTATTAAAGCTTATTCCTTTACAGTGGAAAGCTCTATGACCCAGAATGTTACATTCCTTTTGAGGATTACTTCATTTCTCATATTCTTGAAAGTCCCGTTGTGGTCGATTTCAGTACCCGGGGCCGCTTCTCCTGGGCTGAACCGTGAGCGGGGTGGCGGGACTCCCAACAGCTCCAGGAACCGCTGACCAGGGGAGCGTTCGTGCTCAGCAGACTGGTCGGCTAGAGGTCGCCTTCCACCAGCTTTGGGCCCACCTGCCACTGAGTGGCATCAGAGAGCCGGGTGGCCGTCCCTTGCTCAGGCCTTCTGGCTGTGACCTTGGGAGAGCCCCCCATGAGGTCCCGGCCGCATTGTCCTGCTAAGCTACAGATCAGCCTTGGAGTCCCTCGTGCCTTCAGCAAGTCCTTACTGATGCCAGGCAGGGCGAGGGGCCGGGGCCACCGCAGGAGATGAGAGAGCCGTGGCCCCGCTCTGTGGCCCTCCAGCTCCGCACCAGGAACCCAGGCATCAAGCAGAGCATAAGCTCAGGGTACTGTTGAGGCGCTGAGCCCGTGTCAAGCCCACACTGGCGCGGCCTGGCCCTGTGTCATGCGCTGTGCGTGTCCTTCCCCCCGCCCCCGGCCAGCCATCGCACCTGCTTTGCGGGCCCTGGGGCCGAGCTAGTTCTGTGGATAGTAGACATGACAGCACTGTCAGTAAATGTCAGGAGCTTGGCTGATGGGCCACTTTGGGAAGGAGGTTTGCTGAAAACTATGTCTGTGTTTCTGGAACACGGGCGGATTTCAGGAGTTCTCCCGTTCCTTCCTGGCTTATGAGATAAGCCACTGAAAGGGTGAATGGCGAACATTCTGACCTGCGCCCTGCATCCCCCCCATGTGCCTCTCACACCCGGAGAGACACCCCCCCCCCCCAGCCATCCATCACACCACATGTGCTGGAGGCCCCAATGACCTGTGGTTTCTGCACCCGAAATTCTCCACGGGCAGTGAGCAGATAGGGCCTGGTCCCCAGCTCTGCCACCAGCTTGCTCCTGTGGCCCGTCTCTCGGTCCCACAGTTGTGAAGGCACCGGGTACCCCCCTCCCCCGGCACTCACATCCCTGACCTCCACGGAGAGCAGCTCCTGGCCACATGGTGAGGGAGAAGGAGCAGCCACGCGGATCGCAAGGCCGGGATCTGAGTTCCAGACTTGGAATAGACGACGGGCGAGGAGTGTCTCCACCCTGTGTGGCTAGGCTCTGCGCGCCGCCTGCTTGCCGGGACCTGGAGGTGGCCCCCTCCACCGCCCCGCACGAGGGCAGAGCCATAGAGCCTGGTGATGGGGGTGCGCGTGCACAAGCAGCTGCCCCCAGAGATGCTGGCTCAGAGCCAGATGGAGGCACCGGTCTGTTCGGCCAGTTCGCACATCCGTGGGCCGGAGGCTTCCACCCTCGCTAGCACCACACCGGGCTTGGAGCCACGACAGCGGGACACGCAGCCCTGCCCTTGGGAAGCACACGGTTTTCCTGCTTCTTGAAGAAAAAGGACAAGTGTGACGAAAGCAAACACAAGCACACAGTAAACATACAAACACGTACGTGGACCGTGGAAATGGGAAGATGCGTGGCAAGAGTTGGAGAATGGTGGTTTTAATTTTTTAAAAGATTTCATTTATTTACTTGACCGACAGATCACAAGCAGGCAGAGAGGCAGGCAGAGAGAGAGAAAGGAGGAAGCAGGCTCCCCGCCGAGCAGAGAGCCCGATGCGGGGCCCGATCCCAGGACTCTGGGATCATGACCTGAGCTGAAGGCAGAGGCTTAACCCACTGAGCCACCCAGGTGCCCCAAATGATGGTTTTTTAAAAATATTTATACTTTCTGTGTTCTCTATATTTTCTATAATGTGTTTTCATTGTCCCCCAGATACAGTTGCGTGGGAGTGTCCCCAGCGAGGCACGGAGCATGGGGTCCCCCCGACTCTGCCCCTCGTGGCTTCACCCTCCTGAAAAGGGACATTTCGGTAAATCTCAAGTGCTTGCCCGAGTCTGTGGCAGCTCCTCAGGCACCTCGGAATAAGCAGTGACATTCTGCCCAGAGCCCCGGGGCTTCTGTCCCTCGGGCTCTCACTACAGTGGGGCCAGCCCGGGGCCGCTGGTGCCGACATGTTGCTTGTCACCCTCATGCTTTCTCCACCGTTGAGCTGAACCACGGCTCCAAGGGAGCAGGTGTTCTGGGACGGGTCTGACTGACACCTGAGTGGAACTAGGACCTTTGCAACCGGGACCAGTGACGCCCTGCCCTGGATCGGGGCGTGGCTACATTTTCTAGAGGAATCTCCCATGGCAACTTCACGGAAAACAATTCATGTTCCATTTAGATTTTGTGGTAAGACTTTTTCATGAAATGTGTACTTCCAGTAAAGGTTGCACACGAGTCCCGTGGTTTACTTGAAAGTTCGAGTTAGAGGCACATTTTGCCTTAGTTCTTCTTTTCCTGAGAAAGACGGGGGGAAAGGCCCAATTGTGCGTGCTTTCAGGCCAACGAAGGGGGATTTGGTCAAGTGCTTCCTGGAACAGAGAGCCAGCTCCCTGGCTTCGGCGCCCCCCAGATTTCCCGGCTTCACACCCTCCCCCCTCTGCCCTCCCACCCCAGCCAGCCCTGCTGGGCTCTGAACATGCGCACACACAGAGCTCTGACAGGCCCTTCCAGACCCTTCCAGACACTTGCGGTGGGGCAAGGCTCGAGGCAGACCCTCCCCCATCCCATCTCCGCTGGGGCATTTGATGTTTGTCTTGATGGTTGCGTGACATTTCCTCCTGCCGGCTCTTCCTCTGGCCACCGCACCTCAGACCCACTCCCTGTCCCTGCACTTCTAGAATCCTCTTCCCACTCAGCACCCAAGGAAGCCAGGCCCTCAGCCTCACGCGCCAGGTGGCCAGTGTGGCCACATGGTTCCCTGAGGCCCCAAACCCTTATTGTCAGCTGCCAAGGGGCCACACCTTTTGCCTCGTAAGCGCACGTTCACCGATCCGGGGATCAGGCCGTGGGCGTCACGGCGGTCAGGCATCATTCTGCCCGTGGCACGCACATCCGGTTCTGTGCTTGGTACCACGATCCGCCCCGTGGCCAAAGGTGCAGACTGAGCCCCCTCCCCAGGGGCGGGGGGCTCCCTCCCGTACTTAACAGCCACTCCTTCCCACCCCACCCACCCACGTCCTCTCCTGCCCCTCCCCCGCGGAGCCCCATCCCTTCTCTCAAGGACCCCACCCTCCGTCATCCCCCAGACGCGAGCAGTATCTGACGACAGCCCCCTGACTATCCTCAGCCGCCAGCTCTCTGCGTCTGTTTCAGTTTTGTGTTTGTATTTCCGTGATACCGACTGAGTCACCTTGCCCACGGCTTTCTAGCCACGTGACGGTGTGTTGTGTTTGGGCCCCGCGGGCAAGCAGACCGGGAGCGGCGTGTGCTCACGTGAAGACGGCCAGTCACCCGACGTGTGCTGATAGAGACGGGACCTCCCTTCCGCAGGGAACACTGGCCACGGAGGTCCCCTTTCATCAAAGAAGCCTTGTGTCTTAAGTCCCCGACAGAGTGACAGACGGCAGGAGTCACGTGTGTAGTGCTCACTGCGTTGTCACCCAGGAACAGAGACGGATTCAGTGCCTGAAAGGCCCTCCCTGAGCCGGAGCTCTGTCCGTCTGTGGATGGAGCTTTCATGGTATGGCTTGAAGAGAAAACCACCCCGGCCCTCCGAGTCACCCGAGGCATCGGGCAGGTACGAGGCCCCTTGATCCCCCAAACCGCCCGTCGGTGCAGATGGTGTGGAGGTACTCAGTGGCCCTCAAAAGTGGCTGTAAGGGTGCGTTGTGATGTACATTTTACCACAAAAAAGCCTACCTCGTTTTAAATGAACTCTCCGTTTCATTGTGATATTAATCTAAACCCTGTGTATCTTGTGGGCTCTTCTCTCCCTGATTGATCATTTTACTGCCATTTGGTAGTTCTCGAGGCTCAGAAGCACGAGGTCGGATCTGACCCCATGTCTGTCTGTATCGAGGTAACGTGATCGTAAGACCTTGCTCATCGCCGGGAGACCGGGGCCCCGGGCCCCTCAGGATCACACTGCCCAGGAGGGCCACCCAGCCCCACGCACCTCATTCCTGAATTCCCATCCCCAGTCCTTACCGGGCCTAAGGCCCCGCTCAGACACCCAGGCTGATGGCAGCTTTGCCTGACCCCCCACTTCCAGGGCACACGCAGGGGGCGGTCAAGCTGGGGCGCATGCGGGCAAGCAAGCAGTGTTCTCCCGGGGGCTAGGCTGCCCCTCTGCCCATCACCGATGCCAGCACCCCCAGCCAGCCTTCCCTCGGGGACCAAGCCCCAGGATTTGCCCTTCACAGTGCCTAGTCCCAGGGAGGTCCATCCAGGGACCCCAGGGAGGTGTCTCCCCCCACCGAGTCACCGCAGACCCCCCCCCAAGGGTCCCTATCTGTAGGCAGGGTAGATCCGCATACACGAGAGCACACAGCCCTTCGCTGCGGGCTGTCTGCTTCATTTCTGCGTCCATTTGTCTGTCCATGCGCTCACTCTCCGTTCTTAGCAAAAGGCCAGTGGCTGGACCTTCTAGCTGGGTGACCCCCCCCAGCAGAGCACCTCCCACCCCCCTTTCTCACCTGATCAGACCCTCTCCCAGGGTCGCTGCCAGGTTCAAAGAGATGAGCTGTGGTGTCTGGGAGTGACCGGCACATTGTGAGGGTCACTAAGTTTCATCTTAATGGTTGCTGAGCGCCTGTTGTATTTACTTTTTTTTTTAAAGATTTTATTTATTTGACAGACAGAGATCACAAGCAGGCAGAGAGGCAGGCAGAGAGAGAGGAGGAAGCAGGCTCCCCATCAAGCAGAGAGCCCAATGCGGGGCTTGATCCCAGGACCCTAAGATCACGACCCGAGCCGAAGGCAGAGGCTTAACCCACGGAGCCCCCCAGGCGCCCCTGACTGCGTGTTTTAAAAGGCCTTGCCCTTATACCAGCTTGGCCGGGTCAAAACGCTCTCAAATCGGGTTCCATCCTGAAGGTCTTTGGAGGCGCTGAGGCTGCGTGGGGAAGCAGCCTGAGTCCAGTGAGGGGTTCGATATTAGGAGAGAGGAATCCTGTGTCCTCTGACCCCACTGAGGGCCCAGACTGTAAACCAAAGACTACAGGAAACGAGGTAAAGGTACACAGATGGGCAAGGCTGGGAGATGAGGCCGCTTTCCCCTTTCAAGGAGGCATGGCCTCGGAGAAGGCCAGCCTCCAGAGTCCACTGCCTGGGTTCGAGTGCCAGCCCCGCCGTGTGCCCAGCTCTGAGAAGTGCAGGGCGAGCAGCGGGGCGGGGCCCGCAGTTCCAGCCAGAGCACTGCCCGGAGACGCAGCTCACGGAGTCCTTGAACCAGCCCGCTCTGCCCGGGCTCCCTGTCCCAGGAGCTGACACTTGAGTTCCAAAATTTTTAAGCCCGTTTGATTGAATTTTCTGGTATTTGTAGTGAAGGTGATCACACAGGAATTTAGAATATGATAAAGATGGTGTTTCAGATTAGAAGGAAATTCAGCTGTGGGGCCGGGTGAGCCGGGGGAGGTCTGCGGTGGGGTCTGGGACAGGAAGGAGAGCGCCGTCCGACAAAAGACCTCGCTCTGGCCGCTTAGAGAACTGGGAATGTCTGCTTGTCAGGAAAACATGACAGTCACCCCCCACCCCTTATCCGCGGTTTCCCGCCCCCCCCCCAGTTACTCCCTGCCAGCGGTGGTCCTGGCGAGGTGATCCTCCTGCTGGCGACCTGACACCCCATCCCCGCTGCCCTGTCGCCGTGTGGGCCCGAGGAGCAGGGCGGGGACGGTGAAAGGCGTTTTGAGATCGGGACTCATTCACGTACCTT
Source organism: Martes martes (assembly GCF_963455335.1). Lineage (NCBI taxonomy): Eukaryota > Metazoa > Chordata > Mammalia > Carnivora > Mustelidae > Martes > Martes martes. The sequence goes on along the minus strand of NC_137898.1, from coordinate 3,334,191 downwards.
TCAACTGCCGTACATTGTAACGTCCCTTTTTGTTTGGTTGTTCATCTCCAAATGCGCCTAATCTAGAAGTGAAACTTTATCCTAGGTGTGTATGGATAGATAACAATGTGGGGGTTCAGTACCACCCAGGGGTTCAGGCATCCACGGGGCAGGGTTGGATAGACACGTTTGGAAGGCAGGTGTTCGTAGACGAAGGAACTCAAGTTTAGGGTAAAGATCCTGTTCAATGTCATTCACCTGTTTGCTTTCGAACAAGTGTTTGCTGAGCACCTACTACGTGATAGTGCCGGGACCATTTGGGCTAGCTGCTTTCATGGAACTTTCGCTCTAGCGGAAGAGACAGACAGACATCCATGTGGGATCCCGAGTGGAGGGGAGGCCCACAGGACCCCAGGGAAGACTGCCCAGGGCTGAGCGGACGTAGCAGCCTCCCCGAGGGATAGAAGCCAAGTGGCAGGGAGTGGCTGGGAAGGGCAGGGATACGGCCGTCTCGTGGGGCCTGTCACACGGTTTTGGCGACAGTCAGTGCCAGCTCTAAGGTTCCCTGGAGCAGCTCTGCACAAGTCGTAGGGTGCTGTTGCCCTCCTTAGGTCTCCGGGCCTCCCACTGCCCTTACCACCTTGCTCGGTGGCCTGAGCCCCTCCGAGCTCTGCTCCCTTCTGTTTTTCACTTCTGTTTTGCAGCTAGAACTGCCACAAGTTTGGCTTCTGTCCTGAAAGCCAGGAGAAGGCCCTGTAGAGGCCCAGGTCGGAGGCTGTGCGATCAGATTTGAATTTTTCAAGCTCCAGCTGGGGGCTGGATGGGAAGTTGCTGGTGGGGCCAATGGGAGCTGGTCCGGAGGCAACTGGCCAGGGCCAGGTGGGGGATGATGGAGGGGGCCTTGGGGGTGTGTGGTGCTGGAGCGGCCGGCAGGAATGGTTCCAGGCTGGGGTCTGGCATACGTACAGGGCACGAGACAGGGAGGTGCCCTGGAGGCTCGAGGTGTCCAGTGGGCAAGGACGTGCGGCACAGGCCCGGCGCGAGAACTTCATGAGCGTGTGGGTGCCGGCTGTCCAGGGAGGCGCAGGGCCGGACCCCTGGAAGGAGGGGATTCTAGGCCTGTGGGGACAGGGAGAAGCAGGGCCCTGCACCTGCCGGCCACCCCGATTCCGCCCCTCCCAACCCCCCCAAGAATCTTCTAGAGCCGGTTACAACTGCAGACACCAGGCCACACCCCCAGAGAGTCTGATTCAGCCCTGGGTGGGGCCACACGTTGCCTCACCACTGCCTGGGGCACAAGGACTGTGTAATCACAGCCGGGCTGCCCTCAGCTCTAACCTCTTCCCCGCCGGGCTGCTCAGGACAGGACAGGCCCCACGCGGCCACAGAAGGTGGTCCCGGCTCCTCCAGGGCCTCCCACCCCCAACAAGCCTGGAGCCCTGGGCTACAGGGAGGGGCTGTGTCCCAGGGAGGCAGGTGGTCACCTCCAGACTCCCGACCACTAAGCCCACCGTCCCCTGGGGTTGGCAAGGGCATTCCCAGTGGATTTGGCTTTTGTTTGGGTTTCAGGTTAATCTGAGAGGCTGTGCCACCCGATGGGTAAAACAAACGCGATGTGATTCACCCTCCGTCCTCCCTGGCTGGGCTCCCGGCCCACTCGGGGGGGTGGCATTGGCCGCGTTTGACACCCACGGAGTCCCCGCAGCTGGGCCCCAAGTCCTCCGGTGCTGGGACCCACAGCAGGCATGGGAGGGACCCCACTGAGTGAGGGATCCTGCCTTGGCCTGGAAGCGCTTACCGCTGGTATTGGAACCCTAACCCTGCATTTCCTGTGAGTGAAGTCGGGATGCTCCTGCCTTCCCCAGGGCTAGCCAGCGCAGAACCTGGCAGTCCCACCAAAGCTGGTCATTGATTTGTTATCATCATGAGGTGGGGACTGCCTTCGGCATTGGGCAGGGAGGCAAGGACTTGGGGATGAACAAAGTGTGGGGCGTGACGTTGAGGGGTTCCCGGTATCATGGGAGAGACAGGGAAACAATGACCAGAGGGCGGTCCTCAGAGCCGAAGTGATTTGTGAGGCCACGAGGAAGAGCTTGGGCGGAACCCAAGCGTCTGGCTCCAAGGACCACGCCAGGTCCAGGACACCTAACCGTTTCCCAGACGGGGCCTTTTGAGTTGGGTTTCATAGGTTAGGTAGGAGTTCTCCAGGTGGTGAGCGGTTCGGCCGCAGGAAACAGAAAGTGCAGAGGCCGGGAGGAGACAAACCGGAGGGCTTATTCGGGACGCAGCAAGCGGGTAGAGAAGTGGGGCCGGTTCCTGGCAGGCTGAGGGGGCTGTTTGCAGCCTGAAGGTAAAGGAAAGGCCTGGAGTCGCAAGGGGAAACACGAAGAATTAGGTGCTCTCGCTCAGGAAGGACGCAGTGCGCTCATGAAGGCCGGTCCGGCAGCCTCAGTTGTTTCCAAGGTGCCTGGAGGACTTGCCTCTGTGTTTAGCTTCACGGGAACCTGGGACTGTGGTTGAGGAAGGTGGTTTCCCCCTCGGGACTGGGGAGAAGTGCAGGTGCACACGGGCGAGGCCGGGTGGTGATGAGCACAGGGGTCTCGCTGTAGGAGGTGGAGAAGTGAGGGTTTCCATTGCGCTGCCTGACCAAAAACCAGCCTGCCCTGCAGAACCTTCTAGTTCCCCAGGCAGCGCAGCAGGCTGGGAAAGTGGCCCAGTCCGGGACAGGGGCTTGGCCCTTCCCAGGCTGCATCCTGTCTGGGGGCTCCCGGGGAAAGTGTCCCCGCAGGCCGTCACCAGGGAGTGTCCCTGCCCAGCGCGGGAGCACCCCCAAAGCTAAAATAAGGCTCATGCGTGCTCCAAAAATACTCTGCTGAAAGCACTGGCCAGCCAGCCCTGGAAATCACCCCGTCAGCTGGCTTCCTGCCCAGAGGAGGCAGGGTGGAGGCAGGGAGGCACGCTTCCGGTCCCCACACCCCCACACCCTTTTATTTTGGGAAAATCAAAGGCTCTCCCCCTGCGGAGGGAGGGGCGGCACGGACCCCCGCAGCTCTTGCCGGAGAGCGGTGGGGCTCAGAACGGGACAGCGGCCCTCCCTCCACCCACCCCCTCGCTCCTGTACCAGCTCGTCCGCTCCAGGCCTCAGGGAGCCGCCGGACCCCAGACCGCAGACCCTGAGGGGATCTGTTCTGCTGCTTACGTGCTGTGACACCATGGGGACCAGTGTCCTCTCGCGGCACAACGGGGACCGACTGCTGGCAGGTCCACCGTGCTGTGAGGCACGTGCAGACAAGGTCAGCCCCCCACGGACCGCCCGAACTGGGCCTTGGCCACTCGTTCCTCAGGATCGCCCACGGGCCTAGCGCAACGGACCGGTGGGTTCCTCCCAGCAGCCTCCGGCCTGCTGACCTCTGACCTACCTGCCTTTTAGGTCGCCAGCCCTGCTCTGCCAGCCCTGCTCCAAACCTTTCCCATTCCTCTTGAACCCCACGGCAGGCCCCACCCCCCGCCGTCCCTATCCCCACCACCACCCGCCAGCGACCTTGGCTCCTGTTTCCAAAGCGAAGGGAGGCGGGGGACCCCCTTCTTCCACCCGACCCCCCACTCCTGGCCTCCAGCTCCTGTGCCCGGCTCAGACGCTTTCTGTCTGGCCTGTGGAACAAGAACCTGCCTCCTCCCCAGACCCTGCCTCCCCCCTTCCTCCGCAGGGGGCCTGGGACCTACCCCTGAGGCTGGAGCCTGACCCTCTGGTTTTTCCCTGGTGCCGGCGCCTTTCCCCAGTCCCAGACCCCAGGACCAGCTTGGCGGTTTTTGCCTTCACCACGGACCACCTGCTCTTCTATTTACGCAGCTTTTTCTTTCAAGTGACTCTCTTTCCTCGCTTGATTTTAAATCACAGAAAGCTTGATGTGTCCACCACAGTAGGAAAGCAGCCTGTGGCAGACGGCGCTGGCGTCCCCACTGTCTGTCCACACCTTGTTTCTGTGAGGCCCCTGACGTTGAGCTGGGGCGTGGCTGCCCAGAATCCAGGCCCATTTCCCAGCTCACCGTGCGGTGCCGTGTGGACATTCTCCGGAGGTCGGCAGGCGGATGCACGCTTCAGCATCCCCTTCTTCCTTCTGGAATGCAAACGTGATAGCCGGAGCACGGGCAGCGCTGTTGGCCCATGAGAAGAGCAGCAAGAAGACGGAGGGGGCCCGGGCCCCTGGTGGCTCCTGACGGCCACGGTGCCTCTCCACCAGCCCTCGAAGTTCTGTCTCAGGGCTGCATTTGTTCAAGAGAAATACACTTCTCTCACGGAAGCCACTGTGGTTCGGGGATTTGCAGGCAGTGACACTACGAATGAGTGAAAAAATAATATTCTGCAATTGTCGGTAGGACCGGCCGCCCATCGAGGCTCTGGAAATGAGGGCTGCTGTGTTTGTGAAAGAAAACATTAGTCATCATTAGCCAGAGACTGTCTCTGTGTAGCCGGGACTGACCGGTAACTGAAACGGGAGTGACTTTCTCCCCACGTGATTCCAAGCAGGTTGGTGCCAGGTCCCTTACCTCACCGCTGCCTCAGATCAGCGGGCTGGGCATGCCCCGACAGCTGGAGGCACAGCGAGGCAGGAGAGAGCCTGCCTCCCTCAGCATCCCCTCGACCACCCCCACGTGGGGCCTGGGATCACCTGGCCATGCGCCCTCCCCGGGGGCCCCGTGTGCTCGGCCGCGGTGAGCGGCCCTGCTCCGAGCTGTGGACATGTTCATCGCCCTCCAGAACCTCACGTCCTGCCTGTTCTGCGGCCACACGCCCCCTCCTCACACCCCACCCAGAGATGATGCTGGTTCATCATCTCGCACGCGTTTCTCCAGCTCTTGCTGTCTGTGGCTACAAGCATGGGCTCTGGAACCAGACCTGCCTCCTGCCTCCTGCTGGGACACCTGGGGAGTTATGTCGCTTCTCTCCGCCTCGGTGCTGCCCGTCTGTAAAATGGGCCTGAAGGGTTAGACCACACAATACATGTCAAGCCCTTAGAAAAGAGCCCGGATGGGCTAAGCCCCCAGGACGTGCTAGCTGTTACTGTTGTGTGTCAAGCAAGGGGCCCACAGCAACAAGCTGGACAGACAGGGAGTCCGCTCTCCTGGGGGAGATGGGGTGACCTGCCTGAGCCTCTCCACACATAACTCCAGCCCTGCCTGTCAGCACGGCTCACGCTGTGCCAGAACTCGGATCGCCTTTGATTTCCAAACACCTAGCAGGACCCTGCCGTGTCGCAGGTGCTTGGGAAACAGAACCGACAGAGCGATGAGCGTCCCCCTTCCTCCCGGCCAGGTCCCCGACCCGAGCCCAGCGCTGTTCCTTCTGCCAGTGACTTTCTTCCCCGCCAGGCCATGCCACTGACTCACATTGGTGCATACGTTCACGTGAGCAGATGTTGGCACCATGAAGCCCGGGCCAGGAGATCCGCACACTGGCTTTGGATTCAGACTCTCCTGTCTGTCTGTGGTGTGGCCCTGGGCAAGCTGACCTCCACTCTTGACCCTCGCCTTCCTCACCTGAGAAGTGGGCTGATGGCCCCATGATCTGTTTGTGCCAACAAAACCACCGAAAGACTCAGTGGCTTGAGACACCGGTCACACTCCCGTTGCCTGGGTTCCTGTGGGCCGGGACTCGGGAAGGGCTCAGCAGGTGCTTCCGGCTGCGGGGCTCCAGTGCCAGCGTGCAGCCCAGTGCACAGGCTCCAGGCGGGGGCGAGTCACCCGCCCGCCCCGGATCAAGGAGAGGGAAATCGGAGTCCCCTCTTTGATGGGGCTGTGGGAAAGTTCCAGAAGAGCATGTGGGAAAGTACACTCCCGCTGGCTTCGGAGGGCTTGTGGGTGGAAACACCTGGAGGTTTTGCCACGTGCCCGCTAAGTGACATCTGCAGCGGCGGTGGCCCGTTATCATCATTGGCTCGCCCTGGAAACCCACCCCTGCTCCTCCTCCCCCGGCTGGTCAGGTCGCATCCTGCTTTTGGCCCACAGGAACTGGCTCTCAGGAGACAAAGACCTGTTGGTTCACTCAGGGTGCCTGGGGGGTGGCCAGCCACTGGGCCGAGGGTTGCGTGGGGTGCTTGGCCCAGACCCGGCGAGAAGCGGGGGCCCCCATGCAGCCAGGTGAGCTCACCCGAGGCTCGTCCCCACCCCCAGGGTGGCAGCCGCTCCACGGGCAGATCCCGGCAGAGCCTCACGGCGTGGTTTGCCGCCCCACCTGCCGAGCGGCACTGATCTGAGGCCGTCTGTGCAAGGCCACAGAGGCAGGGAACCCTAGCATGAGGTCCCTTCCACGGGCTGAACGGTCTTCCACAAAAATTCATGTCCCCCCGTGACCTCCAAATGGGACCGATTTTGGAAATGGGGTCTTTGTAGGGTGACCGAGTTAAGCCGAGGTCCCACTGGAGTAGCGTGGACCCTAAACCCAGTGACTGGTGTCCTTATAAGCAGATGAAATTTGGACAGAAAGACACACACAGGAGAATGCCGTAGCGTGACCAAGGCAGAGGCTGGGTCCGTGCAGCCACAAGGATCGCCAAGGGCTCTTGGCACCCTCTAGAAGCTGGGCCAGGGGCGTGGAGCATGTCTCCCGCGAGCCTCCGGAAGGAGCCAGCCCTGCTGACACTCGGGTGTTAGGGCTGCTGGCCTCCAGACTGTGGGAGGATCCCCCTCTGTGACTCTAAGCCGCCCCGTCTGGGAGCGGGGGCTCCAGCCATCAGAGGACACTCACACAAGCCCACCCGCCCCTCCGTCCTCTGTGCCCCCGGCTTGAGACCACCCACTCAGCTGCTCTCTCTGGCTCGCCAACTCTGGCGGGGGGAGAAAGAAAAGCTACGAGTCTTTCAAAAGCCCAGGGAAGACCAGATGTCGACCAGGTATGACCCCGTCCACCACGTGATCGTCTATGCAGGTTACGATTGCGTTTGCTTGTGCCGCTGAGAAGCCTTGCCTCGCGCGTCCCCTGCCTCTGCCCGTAGTAGAGCGGGATCACCCCCAGGAAAGCACCTGGTCAGACCTTCCCATCGGTCCCCGTCTTCAGTGACACACGCCTGGGAGGAAACCCCTGGTTTTCTCAGGGACAAAACGGGACCATTCGTAAGACGTATTTCAAGACGGACTCACTCTCAGGGCAGTGAGCCCCGGGTCCCAACCTTCTCAGGGAACAAGAATCAAGAAACAGACTCTCCCCGTGAGTGGAGAGAAGAGGGATGGGGTGGAGCCCTTTCTGTCTCTGTCCCCACCCTGCCCCCCAGCCATCTGGGTAGAGCCCCTCCAGCCCACCGGACCCTCTTTAACTGTCCTATCACCCAGAACCCTAAGGCTTTCCCATGTTCCCCCGCCAGCTCCAGCTTGGGGGTCAGGATCAGTGGTTCTGAACCGAATCCCCCCTTTTGTATTCTGGTAAAATGCACATGACACAGACAGACCAATTAAACCATTTCAGGCGGCATCAAGCCCACTCTCACTGCCGCGGCCACCAGCGCTGTCCAGAACCTCGTCTTCCCACTGAGACTGTCCCCACCGCACAGCGACCCCCGGCCCCGGGTGCCCACCGTCCGACTCTGACCGTGAGTCCGGCTATGCAAGGGACCCTGATGAGTGGGGTCATACAGGGTCTGTCCCTTGGTGTCTGGCCTGCTTCTCAGCCCGGTGTCCTTCAGGACCACCCATGCCATGGCGGGGGTCAGAATCAGTGCCCCCGTTTATGACAGGCATCCCGTACCCCCCTTTTCGCCCTCTTGAAATGGGATTCTAGAAGGATCTAGCACCCGGCCCCTCCCCCCACTAAATGTCAAGTAGAACCCCACCCCACATTGCCAGACACCCCCCTGCTGTCGCGTGTGGCCTTTCCCGAGGGGCCAAGGCTCCTGCTCCTCATCCCCTCCCCAGGTCTCGGGCCCCTCACACCCCTCTAAGGCTTCTCCTTGCAGACTTTTTTCCTATAAGCAAATCACATGTGCAAAAGGCTGCAGAGGGCAGAATCGGTCCCACACCCAATCTTGGCGGAGGCTCAGCTGGGGGCACCCCACAGGTTTCCTACCATCCTTAGCCATCACCCCCATTGCAGAAGTGTGGAAATTGAGGCCCAGAGGAAAGGAGGGTCTGGGACTAACATGCACGGTGTGCCTCCCAGGCACGGCAAACCGTGTGTCCTCACTGCTCGCAGCATCCCTGAAGAGACACATCGTTCCATTTTACAGAAGGAAACGCTGAGGCTCACGGGGGCAGGGTGACATCACAGAGCTCCTCGGTGGCAAAGCCACATCTGGAGTGACAACTGCTAATTGAGTCGCTACACCCTCCCGGCCTCTGCGAGGAAGGACCCAGGGGCTCAGATGCCCTCATTCCCGACAGCGGCTGCAGGGCCCCCGCCAGCCCCAGAAATCTGTGCCCCGATCCCGTTCACCGCCTGGCCGGCTGTGTGAGCAGGATGCTGTGTCCCTCCTGTGAGCCAGGAGCTGATTAACACAGACTCAGCAGGGAAGAGCAGGCAGAAGCAGGGGCAGACATCGCAGCTGAGGCTTTGGGACCGTGCCTGGCTAATTTCTCTGCAGCCCCGGGCTTCCCCCCACTCAGGAATAGCGGCTTCCCAGTCTCACCCAGCACTCCCCCCTTCCTAAGGCCAAAAAGATTGCATTTGCCCCTTTACTCTGCTCCTGCGGCTGACCCTACCCTGTAGAGCCGGGCGGGGCAGTGCGTGCTCTCCACCTTGGCATTCAAGGCCTTGGTGCCAACTTGGTGCCCCCTCCCCGTTTCTGGCACAACCCTCTGTTCTGGCGAAATTCCTCTCTGTCCCTGGAACATGCCACGATTTTGCTACCTTTGAGCCTTTGTCTCCAACTCCCACCACGCCTACGCTCCCCACCCGGTTTCTCCTCCTGGGATGACAGGGCAGGTCTGGAGTTGGAGGAACTTCACACCAACCCTAATTACAGACCCTGACGTTGCTGACTTAGGAAGCTGTGCGACGTTAGACAAGCACACGAACCTCTCTGAGCTTCCGTCGCTTCACGTGTAAAACGTCATTCTAATCGGTATGTTTATCGAGCTCCTACGATCCACAGCCGTCTGGGGACTCAGCAGTGGGGAAATGTGTTTTTTAGTGTCTATCCTCTCTTCCTAAGTGCTCCATCAAATGCTAGTGATACTTACTTAAAATTTTTATTAAAATATTAATTACCAGTGAAAAGAGACCTAGGATAAGGGAAGATGTTTCACTCCAGGGGAGGGCTGCCATGAGGATGAGGGGGGGTATCCCACGTAAAGTGCCGGGAGGAATGATCGTTAAATTGCAGCTGTCAACAAGAGGCTGCCCTCGAGTCCTCCAGGCTGCCTCCTGCAGTCAGACCTGACCCCCCACCTCCTCCAGGGTCTCCCGGCACCTTTGTTCTATTTCATCCATCCATCCATCCATCCATATGTACTTATGTACGTCCGTCCGTCCATCCATCCATCCATCCATCCACTCAGCCCCAATACATTCATCCACCCATTAGTTATTTACAACATACAACGTGCCGAGTCCTGTGCTTGGTGGGTAGGAGATAAAGACAACACAGTCTTGGTCCTTCTCATGGAGATAACTGTCAGGAGGAAGAGAAATGCCGTCAGAAAGTATTTACAGCGTCTGAGCTTTGACAGATCGTGTGCAGAGCACATGGTTCAGACACATGGCTTGCAGAAACGGGGCGTCTAAGTTGACACCCGTAAGTTACAGGCAGGTGAACATGGGGCAGGGAGGGAAGAGGACCTTCCTGTGAAGGGTAGAAGGTGAGAAGGTAGGGGGAGAGGAGTGCGGGCCTGGAGAGGTAATAAAGGACCTTGTGGGCCATTTAAGGAATTTGAACTTTGTCCCGAGAGCAGGCTTGGATGGCTGCAAACAAGGAAGGGCATGACAGGCTCTGGTTATGGAGAGGTCGGTGTGGCTGCCGTGGGGACAGTGGGTTGGAGTGGATGGGAGGCAGGGCCGAGCGGGAACCATCCGAGGAGTCAGCTGGAAAGCGGGAGCAGCGATGGCCCCGGCAGCAGCAGGTGGCAGGAGTCTGAGCAGGGCACGGGCAGTGGGGTCAGGGAAATAGACCGAGCTCTACCCTCCACTTTTCCTGAACTAGATTTTCACCTGCTGCACGATGAAGGAGCCGCAGACAAACGCCGTCTCCACCTAGCTTCTGCAATCAGTGACATGTTTCCTGTTCTTTTGCTTTCGCTGTAGGCAAATAGCAAGACGGGCAGATTTCCCTTTTCTGAACATTTGAAAGTAAGTTGTGGTGTGATGATGCTCTGTCCCCAGGCCCTTTGGCTACAGCTCCCAGAGTAAGGGCACCTTCCTCCTTAACCACAGAGCAGTGTCGCCCTGGAAATTCAACACCAGCAGCGTCTACTGTCCCGTCTGTGTTCAGACTTTCCCAGTGACTTCAGGGACATCGTTCACAGTTGGGTTTTGTTTTGAAAGCCGAGGATCATCAAGTTGCCCGGGTTGCGTTTGGTCACGTCTCTCTGGTCTCCAAGAAAGACACGGGAGGGGGAATGCACGGGCTCGATGAGTCGCTGCAGGTCAGGTGGAGAGCAGGGAGGGATCCGGTGACGGCTGGGCTCTGGCCTGGGCTGCCAGGGTGCCGTCCCCCAGGTGAGGTGTTCCAGAGAGAGAAGAGATCTCGAGAGAGGAATTGTCGGGCAGGTGGAAATGCAGGTGTGAAGGTCAGGAGACCGGTCTCGGCGGGATACAGACCGCAGACTGCCTTAGTGTCCCGGGGTGGCCGTAACGAGTGACCAGACCAGAAGTCCTAAATCAGAGTGAAGGCAGGGCCACGCTCACCACAAAGGCTCCAGGGAGGAATCCTTCCCTGCGTCTTCCGGCTCCCAGTGGCTTTCAACAACTGTGGGTGTCCTGGCTGCCGCCGCGTCCCTCCGGTCTCTGCCTCTGCAGGGGCACGTGGCCTTCCTCCCTGTGTGTCTTCACAGGGTCCTCTTTCGAGGATGTCAGTCACGGGATTTAAGGCACGCCCAACTTCAGTGTGACCTCATCTTAACTAATTACATCTGTAAACACCTAATTCTAAATAAGCCCATATCCTGAGTTTCCAGGTAGCTGTGAACTTGGAGGCACCGGGGTCCACCAGGATCTACATGATAATCGAAGCCCCCGAAAAGGGTGCCATTGCCTAGGAGGTGGAGAGGAAGGAGAGGCGGCTTGGGACACAGAGCAGGTACGGAGTGCGGGCGTGTGAACAGGCAGGTGACTCGGGCCTGGTCTCCCGGCGGGTGCTAAACCATCATCTGTCCCGGTCCCCCTCGTGGGAGAGGGCACCCCTGCTCACTGCTCACCCCATTACCCAACACAGTCCCTCTCCGTCCCGGGGACAGGGCCACACGTGCAGAGCACGGAATAAGGAGTCCTAACGACCGTGGACCTGTCCCTCGGGGGCACTTGGCTGCAAGGACACGGCCGCGTGATGCCGCCCCAGGGAGTGCCGCCTCCTCCCATCCGCTCCTGTCCCCAAGGCCTCCCTTTGACTTCTGCAGCTCCCAGGCTGGGCCTGTGGGCCGCCCAGCCTCCTGAGACTGTCTGTGCTCTGGGCCCCGTCACCCCGGGAGCCCCAGCCACCCCTTGCTGCAGGTGGGTGGGCAGGGTGCCCCGGGCGCACGTCTCTTGCGTGGACCGGCTCATCGGATCCCACGGGGGCCTGTGGGAGCGTCAGTGCCGTGGGAACATTGTCGTGAGTCCCGCCCAGTGGCTGAACCGAAGCACAGAGTCGCCCACCCACGGTCACACAGGAAGGCAGACGAGCTGCGACCCACGTTCAGATCCAGAGCTTCACGGAGCCCCAGAGAGCGCGGCTGTGGACGGACCCCAGCCCCTCGTCCTCCTCTAACGGGCCGGAATGTCATTGGCCGATTTCAGGGGGACCGTGGAAGCCGTCTTGCCCCGGCCCGAGGATCTGCTCTGATGCTCCCAGGAGCTGTCTGGGGTCTGGCCTGACCTGGGGCTCTGCCCTGTGCCCCCTGCACCCGATGGGGGCAAGACAGGGGCCTTGGGTGCTGGGGTCCGAAGGGCAGGTGCGGACCTGAAGCCGGGGGCCTCCGGGCCTCCGTGTGGCTGTGGCCTTTCGGGGCTGGGACTTCGGCCCTGCCGCTCGGCCTGCTCTTCTCTTCCATTCTCCACCTGCGGCCACAGATGGGCTTCGTCCAGGGTAGGCCCCGGAGAAACCGCTGCTGGCTTTTCCCAGTTCTCACCTGTGCCGGAGCGGGAAGTGGTTCCGGTCTGGTCTGGTTTTCTCAGTCTTTATTAGAGGCCTCGGGGATCTTTCCCACGAGGGGCGGGAACCTGTTATCCCCGGCAAGCTGCTGCACGGCCGGTGGGAGGGAGCCCTCCCACACCCCCCCCCCGGGGCCGAGCGGGCCGCTGGGGTGGGGTGGAGCCCGCTGTGGGCCGTGGGAAAGGGGGCCCCAGAGAGGGGTTGGCAGGGAGGAGCCCCTTCTCTCTCTGATGGAATTTCTCTTCCCCAGATCTTTGGGGAGAGGGGATAAAGGATGGAGTAGACTCCCCAGGCTGGAAGGACGCTCGCCTCCCAGCCTCCGGTCTGGCTTGTCTCTCTGCCTGGACCCCCTGCCCCACTGTCCTCACAGCACTAGCGCTTACTGATCCTTTTCGTCCTGCCTTCCGTGCTGCTTCTTCCAGGAAGACCGCCCTGCTTCCCCTGGACCTGAGGTAGTGGCTTTCCCTGTGCTCCTAGAATATCCTCTACCCCTGTCTCTGCCAATGGAATTTAGGTTCCTTGAGGGCTGAGGCCATGCCTTCTTGCCCACCTGGTGTCCTCGGCACCGGGCCTCACACAACATCACAGGCTTGCAACCGCTGGGTCAGGAGCCAGCCTGTTATCTCTCGCTCCCCTTCCCCTCTGGGGACGAAGCTCACCGCCTCACCGCCTGAGGCTCCCAGTTTCTCCCTCCCCCACTGGGACGACATCCAGCCAGGGATGATGCAAAGGTCTCCTGTGTCACACAGAACAGAAGCAGAGGCAAGGTGGACAGAGCGGGCTACGGGGTGGGGAACTCCCGGAAGAGGTGACTCGGTAGTGTGGGAAATCAGAGACTGGGAGAGGTCTGTCACGTGAAGGGCCTACTCAGAGTGTTCTGGGTGGAGAGAGGAGCGAGTGCAAAGGCCCTGGGGCAGGAACCAGCTTGGCAGGTTTGCGGGCCACGCAGGTCTGGAGCAGTGGAGCTGGGTGAGCCATGGGTCTTATTCCAAGTGTGTCGGAAGCCAGGGGAGAACGTGCCGTGACTCGGCCAGAGGCCGGCCTTCGTGGCGCCAGGGTGGCTCGCTGAGCCGAGGCTCAGCGGCAGGACTCAGGGGATTCCCGGGGGTCCCACGGCCTCCCCTGCCCCAACCACCCGGGCGGTCCTGCACGTGCTGGCCGTGATTTGGAAATGTTGGTGGAGGCACGGCAAGGAGCAACGCGTCCCGTGGGGGCGGCGGGGGGCCCGCGGGAGCACACTCACCTTCCGGTTCCCAGAGTTGATATGACCCGGCGAGAAGTAGGTCAGGGGCAGAGAGAACCTGTCTTTCAGCCACCCACAGGGATGCAGACATGGCTCAATGAGCATTTTCACCTTTGAGCACAAACAGCGAGGCCCGCCTCTGTCTGAGCTCCCGGTATTTACACGAAGGTATGAGTTATATGGTAAAAAGGCGTTAAGTTCTACGACAAAAAGGGGCCAGTCTTGTTCCCTCCCATTGGAAAGGGCCTGACCTGCCGTAAGGGTGCCGCCCTCTGCACGGGGTCTCACCCCGTCCCTGGGGGACCCACAAGGCACACCTACCTCTCCACTTCCTCCCACATGACCAGTGAGGAAGGAAACTGAGGCTCAGAGGGCCGTAAACACCTCCCCAAGGCCCAGGCCGGAACGAGCAGGGAAGGAGCTTAGCACCCGACTCCCCATTCTGCACTGCTGAAAATAATCCCTTCTCTTGAAGTAGTTCATTCGCACAAGAGGACAGAGGGGGACACTAAGGTGACACGGACACCACATGCCACCTCCGGCCTAAGACAGAGAAGCAAGACGTGCCAGGACCCAGCAGCCCGGCCCCCGCGCTGGCCGGCGACCCTCTGCCCCACAGGGGACCACCCCGACTTCCCCTCGGTCTCCCCCGCTCCTAGGCCCCTCCCGCTGCGGGCTGCTGCTCTCCGGTTCCACGGTGCACAGGGTAGTAATAGGGATTGTTTACGTTTCATGGATAAAGGCATAAATAGACCTGTGTTTGGGCCTTTGGGGTTCCTCTAATAAGCTAGCGCACACAGGACAGCTTGAAACAGCAGACACGTACTCTCACATTTCCGTGAGGCCGGGGGCCCGAAAGGCAGGTGTGCGCACGGCTCGTTCCCTGCGGAGACACTGGGCGACGGCACGTGTCCCGGCCCCCTCCCGGCTTCCCGGGCCGGCCAGCGGCCCCCCAATCCCCGGGCTGTGGCCTCGCGGCTCCGGCCTCTGCCTCCATCCTCACGTGGCCTTTTTCCCGGCGTGTCTGGTTTCTCTCCCTTTTTTTTTTTTTTTCTAAAGATTCATTTATTTATTTGAGAGAGCAGGGGGAGGGGCAGAGAGAGAGAGACCGTCTCCTGCAGACTCTGCACTGAGCACAGAGCCCGACGCCGAGCTTGCCCGTGATCCTGACCTGAGCTGAAATCGAGTCGGTTGCTCAGCCGACTAAGCCCCCGGGCGCCCCCCGTCTTTCTCTAAGGACACAGCCGTTCCATGGGGGACCCACCGTAAATCCAGTATGGTCTCCCCTCGACATCCTTAACTTGATCACCTCTGCAAAGACCTGTGTCCCCAATAAGATCGCGCTCCTAGGGACTTGGGCTTCGGACATGGACGTATCTTTCCAGGGCGTCTGTTCCCCACCACGTAGAGGAATGTGCTCCAAAACTTACTTAGTTGTTGGGGTGTTTGATCAGTTTAGGGCCCCGTGGGAGAGAGGATGTCCCTGATACTGCCTGTCCTGGGGGGGGTCACACCTTGTGCCCCTCGGCGCCCTAGCTGCTCAGCGGGGTGCAGGAGGAGACCAGCCATCCAGGCCGCTGGAGGTTCCTCGGGAGCTGGCGTGGGTGTAGGACGTGGACAGTCGTGGAAAGGGGCGGCCGGGGCTTCCCGTCTGCGCCTGCCAGACACAGCTCCCTGCTCTTGCCCACCACCCTCCTCCCTCAGACTAGCCTGGACAATCCGAGGCCATCTGCTATGGCCGTCGGTCCTCCTTGCATCCTGTCCCATCCTCTGGGGCGTGTCTCCCCTTGTCATTTAGAGAAATGAAGGGGGTAGTGACTGGTTCAGGGCTTGTCCCCCCGGGATCTTGCCTGTTCCATCCCTTCCTGCCTTGCAGGCCCCCCAGAGGTCCCTGTGGACCGAATGCATGACACTGAGCCTGGCTGACCCAGACCCTTCTTAGCCTGGTCCACAGGAGACTGTGTGGTGGGCAGGGTCACCGTGGGGCGCCCGAGCAGCCCGGGAGGAAGGGATTCCTGAAGACTGTCTTGCCGGGACCTCTCCTACAGCAGCCGCGAGCACCAGGCAAGCCACGGTCGCCGTCACCTGCCCTGCACCCTTGACTGGGCAGCTGGGAGGCTTCCACGGGCAGAGACAGTTCCCCAGATGAGCCCCCGCTTCATACTGGAGATCAAGACGGAGGGACAGACTGCTGCCCGGCCCGGCCCGGCCCACAGGCGGGGTTGAGGACCCTGCCCCTCGGGCCCCTGGCCTGCCGGCTCTAACCTCCTCTTTGCTCAGGCTTGGGGAAGGGCTCCTCCCTCCTCCACCCGGCGACCTCCCGCGTGGGGGAAACTCGTGCAAATCCTCGGAGAGATCCCACACGTTCTCCTTCTGCCTAATGCAGAAAAGCCAAGCCTCACAGCAAAAAGCTATGAATTCTCGTGAATAGAACCTCGGCAGCGAAGCTGCTGTACCCTCGGGGACCCTCACTTCTCCCAGGCGCTCGGAAGCCCCTTTGCTCAGCCCTGCCTCCCACAGCTGCTGCTCGTGCCCGGCCCAGGGCCTCGGGCCTTTGGGGCTTCATCAGGAGCTAGGGACTCGGCCACCTTCTTTGGCACAGGAGAGGAACTCCCCACAGGTGGAGATTTCCATCCTAATAATAATAATAATAATAATAATAATAATAATAAATCCCCACCCCGTCCCCCACTGTGCAAGGATCAGGCCTCTTTCCCTTCCTGTGTTCTAAATCCCACACACAGGTTCTGAGAATGTCCTCCCTCAGTCTCCGCCAAGCTGGAAGCCCTCGTTTCCTCCCCTTGGGGCCAGGAGAAGGTGCACAGGCCCAGGGCACCAAGCAAGGCTCGAAGGGAAGGCAGGAGCGGGGAAGGAGGGCGGCCTGGGGGCGGGCGCCCGCCGGGGTGGCTGCAGCCGGCCCGTCGAGGCTCCGTTGGTGGGAAACACGTTTGCCTCACACGTGGGGACACGTTTCTCCTCCCGTCGGATCCGACCCACGCAGCCGTTAGGGTCTCAAGTCGCGCGCTACCTAAGCAGGCAGCAGGAACAAGCCTCGGGTGTGTGGAAGCGGAGCCAGCCCCGGGGAGTCACAGGATCGCCCTGAAGACACCCCGAAGGCCCGGTCACAGGAAGGCGACGGCCGGTGGGGACGCCGGCGCGGGCTAGGCGTGCTGGCAAGTCGTCCCTAACTCATCCCTCCGCAGTGTGGTGTGAAGAGCATGGAGGGGCGCTGCGCGGTGCAGTTGGGGGAGCGCCCGCCGGCTGGTACTGATCTCAGAGTCCCAGAATCGAGCCCCGCGTTGGCCTCCCTGCTAGGCGTGGAGTCTGCTGGGGATTCCCCTTGCCCTTGCCGTCTGCCCCTCCCCCGCTCGCTCTCTGTCTCTCTCGCTAGAATAAATAAATTAATTCATTTTTTTAAGGATTTTATTGATTTATTAGAGACTGCACAGAGCAAGAAAGAGAGCGTGGTATGGGGAGGGGGAGGGAGAGGCAGACGCCCCACTGAGCAGGGAGCCCGACCTGGGGCTCGATCCCAGGACCCTGAGATCATGACCTGAGCCAAAGGCAGACGCGTCACCCACTGAGCCCCCCAGATGCCCCCATAAATCTAATTTTAAATAGAAATGACTAGATCCTCTTCAGGTGTGAGAGTGAAAAATAGAATTGACTAATGTGGATTCAAGAATCCGCTCCCAGCTTGAGTGTTTCCAGATTGTTGTTACCAGTCTCTCGAGGTGGCAGAGAGCATCCTGCCGCCCTCGACCGTCACCCTGCCCTGTCGGGTCCACACTAGTCGACCGTCACCCCGAGACACTGGGGATGTGGGGGAGGGGCAAGAGGGCAACACTGCAGGCGGGGGAAGGACTGTCGGTGGCTGAGGGTCCTGTGGAAGCAGGCTGTCGGGGGCTGCTCTGTGTCCCCCAAGTTCCAGGGTTGGCGTCCTAACCTCCAGCACATCAGAGTGTGACTGTATTTAGAGAGGGGTCTTTAAAGAGAGAATTTAAGGTAAGATGATCTAGGGTCACTAGGGCAGACCCTATCCAACATGACCGGGGTCCTTAATAGAAGAGGGGATCAGGACACAGATGCAAGGAGAGACCACTCCGTAAGGACACAGGGAGACCACGGCTGGCCACACACGAGGAGAGAGGCCTCGGGGGTCCCCTGCCCTGCCCATGCCTGCATCTCGGGCTTCAGCCTCCAGGCCTGGGGGATGGTACGTGTCTGTTGTTTAAAGTGCCCAGACTAAGGGACTTTGGGACAGCAGCCCTAGCAAACTAATACACAGGTGCCAGTCGCAGCCAAAAAATGTTTTCAGCTTTTCCCATTTGTTGTTACATAAAATGCTAAGGTTTTGGTTCTAAATTAACTTGGTATTAGCCATGAAGTGTGACCGCTGGGCTCCAAGACAAAGATCCAAAAAGCACGTAGGAGCCCTTCGTTTGACAGATGGACTCATCGGGTAATCGACCCTGAGCTCACATCCGTCTGCCACTCTGGCTTCTCCCGGAAAACTCATTTCCTCCTCCACGTCACGGGAGACGCAGAAGGCTGGGGAGGGGCCCGGGGACCCACAGCAACCTCCCCTCCTGCCTCAAAGGCAGTCACCGGCCCCAACACACACTATTTTCAAAGCAGAGGCAAGTTTTTTGCTCGTTCATCTCTTTCTCCACCGAGACCCTGAGCCCTGACGTCTTGACTCATTGATGTATCTCCAGTGCGTGGCCCGCCGCCGGCACAAAGTAGCTCCACACGAGCGTGTCTGCCAGACAAATAAGCAAAATGTCTAAAAACTGCACCGCCTAATGCTTGTCGTGGCAGCTGTAAAAGTTCACGTGATTTTCTAAGAAGAGTTTATTTTTAAGGACTCTCTGTGCCCAACGTGGGGCTTGAACTCACAACCCGCACCTTGAGAATCACGCACTCCGCCGGCCGAGCCGGCCAGGCACCCCGAAAGTTAAAAGCTTAAGAAAGTGTCTGGAAGAAGAAGAGGCTTCCCGCTTGGACCGTCGTCGCCCGCAGCCACCAGATGGAGCACCCAAAGGTGCTCGCAGGGGACGCGGGGCCAGTGCTCCTCCTTCCCGGGTGTGGCAGCAATCCTGGTCTCCCAGTTCCCAGCACGTACTTATCTTTAAGGCTCAGGAATCTTAATTACTCGGCAGCTTTCAGAGCACCGTATTTATGTGCTTTTAAATGATGAGTGACCAGAGTACGCAGGTTCACGGGTTTCCTGTTAAAAAAAAAATCACAAACACGTGGCTGCTTCTTTTCCTTTTCCTTTTTTTTTTCCTTAAAATTTTATTTATTTATTTGGTGGAGAGTAAGAGCGCACAAGCAGGGGGAGGGTCAGAGGGCAAGAGAGAGAAGCAGGCTTCCCGCTGAGCAGGGAGCCCGATGCGGGGCTCGATCCCAAAACCCTGGGATCATGACCCGAGCTGAAGGCAGAGGCTCAACCCGCTGAGCCCCCCAGGCGCCCCCCACATGGCTTCTTCTCATTACAAACCATCATTCTGACAATATCGCATATTTTAATAACGTGAAAAGGATCTCCGTCTGTTACAGACGTTGGATAATGGCAAGCATTTAAAGAAGGAATTAACAAAAAATAATTGCCAAATACAAATCATTAAAAACACTTAAAGATAATTCCACAAATGTCTACCATTAAGGGTTCGTTGCCCTGTCTGATCATCTTGATCCTTTGTTTCATGATAAATATTTAAGTCGTGGAAAAATTTCCTTCAGGGCATTGATACTGGCAAATCTTTAGGCATCTGTACAAAGCATCGTCAAGTTGGGCAAGAAGAGGAGTACTGGTTGCTTTTTTTTTTTTTTATTGTGGTGAAAACATACGACACGAAGTTTACCATCTCAGCTATTTTTAACTGCGGAGCTCAGTGGTTTGAAGCACAATCACATCGCACAGCCGTCCCCGCCTTCTGCCTCCAGAACTTTCCATCTTCCCAAACTGGACCTTTGTCGCCCTCCCCCGGCCCCGACGCCCACCGTCCACCCTCTGTCCCCCTGAGACACCGACCCCCTTCCCTCCCCTGCCCCCCCCCACTCTCCGTCCCGTGAAGCTAACCACTGCAGAGACCTCTTCCAGGTGAAATGTGTCCTTTGGTGACAGGTGTATTTCACTCAACATAATGTCCTCAAGTCTCACCCATGAGGCAACTTTTGGGTGGTGAAACTCTTTCATCGGCTTCACGGGAAACCGTAGCGCACAGTGACTCCTCGAACTCGGGGAAACGCCCGCCAGGGCTATTATTGGGGGTGCAGCTCCCACACCCTTAGGATCCCTCAGGAGGCTCCGTAGCCCCGCACGGAAGCAGCCCCCGCCGCCAGCCTAAGTACTTGAGCTGCTTATCCCTTAAAACACCACTCATCGGCTCTGTCTGAAGTAGGCCGAGTGTATAAACTCATTAATATTTATTTTCTTTGCAAGAATGAGTCACCCCTGGCAGAGGCCTGCTGAGTCCAGGCACCCGCCCCCCCATCACGCGGCAGCCCCGAGCCAGCGAGGCCGCCGCCGTCTCACACCCCACGTGCCAGAAACGCCGCTCATCTGCGGCTCCCAGCTGTCAACCTCGCCCTCCTAGGTGACTCCGCGTGACAGCATTTCCTGTCCTTGCTCTGACTGGACCACCCAGTAGCCCTTCCTGGTGATCAAGTTTAACTCGATGAAGACAGTTAACCACACTTTCCCTTTTTCCAGCTTCCTTTTCCCTTCTCTTTCTCTTTCCTTTTTTCTTTTTCTTTTCTTTTCCTTTTTTTTTCTTCCTTTCCTTCCCTTTTCCTTTTTCCTTCCTTCCTTCCTTCCTTCCTTCCTTCCTTCCTTTTTCTTATAGGCTCTAGCCTGATGCAGGGCTTGAACTCACGACCCTGAGGTCCAGACCTGATCTGAGCTGAGGAGCCCAACGCCCAGCGGACTGAGCCAACCAGGCGCCCCCTTCTTTCTGGATTCCTGGACGGATCTTTCTGGCTATTTGGAGTTGGGAAGCATATAACCTGCCTAAGAGATGGTGGGAAGAAATTCCTGTCTGGAGACATGCTGGGCAGTGTGTCAGGACTTCCTGGGGCTGTCACAGATGCCAGGGCAGGCTGCGAACGGGAGAGGGCGGTGGCCTCGGGACTTTCTCGGTCTGAAGAAAGACCCTGCAGGCTGTCCCTTATGTGGCACTGATGAGAACAGGGGCCCAGGCCCTCTCTCAGCCTATCAGGGACAAAGGGGATGAGACGCCAGTGGACTGGGACCAGCCCTGCTTCCCTCCAGGGGTGTGGGCAAGGCCCAGATACAAGGGACTTCCGCTGTGTGATGATCCCCCATATGGCCTTTCCCGACTCCCTGAGACCTCACAGCCCCCCTCCGAGGCGACACAATCATCTTCACTTCAGGAATGAGGAAACTGAGCCCAGAGAGGTCTAGCAACTTGCCTACGAGTACACAGTCATGGCCAAAAGAAGCAGAGCCAAGGTTAGAACCAGAGCTCCCAGCTCCAGAGTCTATGATGACGGCCTGAAAGCACCACTCACAGAGGGAAAAGGTGACCAGCCAGGGAGGTCACCCCTGATGGGGGCCCAGGGCCCTCGGCCACCTCTTCTTTCCAGCCTTGAGTCTCCCAAAGTCCCATCGTGGTGTTTCATGTGGCTGTTATTATCCCTGACAGGTGAAAATATTGAGGACTTAGTGCAGGTTGCGACATACCTTGCCCGAGGTCAAGGTGAAGGTAAGGGCTGGGGCTCCAGCCTAGCCCTGGGAGAGCTTGAACTACCTCTCTGGGCCCTTCTCCCTACCATAACTGGGCATTGTTAAGAATGTGGTGAACACAATGAAGTTGTCGAGACACAAATTGGAAGCAGTTTATGACTTGCTTTTAAAATATAATTATATAGAAGAAAGAGACCGAAGTCTTCATGCCCATGTGGGAAGCCTGGGATGCTCCAGGAGCTGGGGACTCCCTGTACCTGGTACTGTGCTGGGACAAGATGGCCGAGAGGCCCACAGACCCTTGGTGAGCGTCGGGGTCAGTATCTTGGTGGTCCAGCACTGGTCCAGGGGGTTTGTCCCCAGCTTTGGGGGCCTGGGGATGCCTTTGGATGCTTTCAAAACCATCAAGAAAACTGTCATTGGAGGCAGGCTTCAGTTCAAGCCCAACTTCCACGGAATCATCAACTGGGCGGGTGAGTTCATCTGTGGGGTCTCAGTGTCCTCATTGTACACCTGGGAGGGTTGAGTGAGGTTATATGGGGGAAGGGGTCTCCATAAATGTTCTGCAAATGTGATGTTTCCTGTCTGTGGCCTCGGGGATCGACACACACCCAACCAACCTCCCAACTGGCTCACGCAAGATCAGAATTCCAGGCCCGGTTAACAACGGGCAGTAGAACTTCCGTGGCAACTAGAACACGGTGGCTGGTGATCTCCCCCAGCTCGCTGGCCACTTGGATCATTGTTTCCTCCTCCATGGAGTAGGAAGGATACAGGACGGATTGTGAATTACTTCGAGAATGGGAGAAGAAAAGCAAGTACGAGGGTTCTCTTTCTTTCCCTCTCTCCTCCTTTACTGCCTCCCACCTCAGCAGGGACACACGGGAAACCCAAGCAGGTTGACACGAGCAGCTGAAGTCACCAAGCCCAGGCCCCCCACCTCTTCTGCAGGGGGCCGGACTACTTGGGCAGCACTGGAGACCCACTGATAGAAAGCTCTTCGGGGGTCCCTTAAAGAGACCACTCCTTGGTCACAATAGCATAGCGGCTGGACCAGGAATCCAAAGTCCCCGGTTCCCTCGCAGCTCTGGTTCCAGGCCTGCTGTGAACTAAGCAGGTGCCTGTGGGCAAATCCTTTCTGGGATTCAAAAGAAAACGGGATGGCAGTTTCCTCCTCTCGAACAGAGGGCCACATCGAACAGAGCCCCCCCCCCCACCCCCCCCCCACCCAGCCCAGCTTGGCCCTTCACCGAACTGTATCGTCACCCCCCCACCCCCTGCCTGTCATTAGGTTCTTTTCCATACTTTATTTATTTTTTTAAGATTTTATTTATTTATTTGACAGAGAGAGATCACAAGTAGGCAGAGAGGCAGGCAGAGGTGGGGGGGGAAGCAGGCTCCCCGCTGAGCAGAGAGCCTGATGCGGGGCTCAATCCCAAAACCCTGAGATCATGACCTGAGCCGAAGGCAGAGGCTTAACCCACTGAGCCACCCAGGCGCCCCTTTTCCATACTTCAGCTAGATCTGGGACACACCCAGACCTCTAGGACACGGGCTAGGCTACACACTCTGATCTTACAGAAACACTCCTGAGCTGCTTAAGTCTCTAGAAGGGAGAAGTGGCTCAGGTCAGGTTCAAGGCTGACAAACAACGACATCATCCAGAGAGCTGAGGTGGTGGGCACATTTGTAAAAAGCACAACACTGGGTGTAATACAGAACTATCTACCCCCTCCCCTCCCATGTTACTGGGTTTTCTTTTTCTTTTTTCTTTCTTTCTTTCTTTTTAGATTTTATTTATTTATTTGAAAGAGCGAGAGAGCACAAGCAAGGGGAGTGGCAGGCAGAGGGAGAGGGAGAATCAGGCTCCCCACAGAGCGGGGGGAGCCCGACATGGGACTCGATCCCAGGACCCAGGACCCATGACCCAAGCCAAAGGCAGTCGCTTAACCAACTGAGCCAACCAGGTGCCCAGGTTTTCTTTATCAAACCTTCAACGGGAGTGTTAGAAATAATGTGCAAAATATTTCCCCTGCTCATTGTTTTCCTGATTGAAACTTACAAGGATGCCACCCATTCTCTAAAGTATTTTTTGGATAGATACTCTGGGGAAAGAGTTTAGTTGGGCGGTATAGACGGATACGTAGAAAAGGCATTTTTACTTCCCAAAAGCCAGTTTTCATGATTCATGCTTGGCTAGGTTTTACTAAAAGAACATTTCGCGGCGGGGTGGGGGAGGGGTCTTGCCTAGTGATAGAAATAATGCACATTCATGATGAAGCGTCTGGAAAGCACAAACTAGCACAAAGAAGGAAATGAAAAATGCCCACAGTTCCCCCGCATAGACCACTGCCCACGTTCTGACAGATCTCTTTCCGGGAATATATAAGCACACGTGTACACAGAGAAATGTGGAGGACTAACTGACTACGGTCAAATAGAAACATAGATGTTTGTCTTTTGTAACTCTGAGACTTAAAATTTAATTTCGCTTTCCAAAAATATTTTATTTCATGTAAAACTCGTTTTCGTAAAATTTTATCACTTTGGTTAATAACGTTCTAGAGTTTTTCAGATACAAGGTAAGAAATTTTACATGATATGTTCTAAACACAGATGTTTTCTTCTTTGAACTTGGACTCACAGCGTCTATACTTGTTTGTAACTTGCTTTTATTTAAAAAGGTTTTTTTCCTCCATTTTAAATATCAGAACATACTTCCCATACTGATGGGCAGTTCTGTGAGTTCTGACAAAGGTACACGGTTGTGTGACTGCTGCCACCATTGAGATGTGGAATTATGCTGGTTATGAGCTAGTTACTGAAAACATGACAGTGAATGCTACCAAGCTTTCTGTCATTTGAAAGTGCAAAGATTTAATCAATCTCTTCTTCAGGCCATTTAGGTTTACAATCTTCCTCTTAATGATTTTTGCAGTCTGGCGGGGGAATGGAATGAAGGAAGGAAAATGAGTGGAATCTGGGATCGCATTTTCCTGGAGCTGTACCAAAGGGGCTTCTCCCTTCTCTGCTTGGGGAACTGCTCATCCTTTGAGACCCAGCTGAGATGTTATGTCCTCTGTGGTCCCACAGTGCTAAGTTACACGCTTGTTAACTTGACATTGTAATAGTCTTTCTCCTCTCCCCTCCAGGCTGTGAACTGGGCCAAGTGACATCTTAGACAGCTCTGTGTTCCTGAAACCTAGGCCATGCCTGGCTCATAATGCTCTCTACACATGTTCATGAAATGAATGAACATTCCACACCGTTGAACTAAATGTTGGCACTGGGTTGATTTCTTAGGAGACAAATACTTTATGGGTGTGGTGCGAATCTGGGCTGGTTGAATTAAGCTGGTAGACTTGAGGAGAGTTGGAAATTTTCCTCCGTTCCAGACCCTGGGCCAGGGGCACAAATTCCTCTTTTTGTCCATTGTTATTTATTTGATGAGCGGACCCATGAATGAAAGAGGTCCTGGGCCCTAGGAGAGAAAGCCGGTCAGAGCCAGCACCTGTTGCTGCGGAGCTCTCAGTGGGAATCAGGAATCCACTTGGAAGGGTTCACCCACTCCCCATACGACCTTCACTCAGGCTTGGGTGACTTCAGGGGTTCCTGGCTCCCTCACCACCGACACAGGAGCCAGTGGCCCTGGCACTTCGGCCTGTGGAGAGTTTGTGCGGCAGGTGTCAAACCGTGAGGGGCCAGCATCTGCTTTAATTTATTAAAGGCGTGTTTTGTCATCTCTGTGTCTGCAAGAGCCAGCACGGGACTTGGCCCAGAACAGGCGTTTTTAAAAGTTAAGTACAGGGGCACCTGGGTGGCTCAGTGGGTTGAACCGCTGCCTTCGGCTCGGGTCATGATCTCGGGGTCCTGGGATCGAGTCCCACATCGGGCTCTCTGCTCAGCAGGGAGCCTGCTTCCCTCTCTCTCTTAGCCTGCCTCTCTGCCTACTTGTGATCTCTCTCTGTCAAATAAATAAATAAAATCTAAAAAAAAAAAAAGAGAGAGAGAGAGAGAGACTGACCTGAGGAATGGCTCAAGGTCATTTCTAAAAAATAAATAAATAAATAAAAGTTAAGTACAAAATATAATGATGAATAATAAGGACGAAGACCCTAACCACCGTAGGAGGCCACCTGTTTTAACATCCCTGGGGTAGGTCTGTGTCATTTCCGCATCCTGCAGATGGGGCACGGGGCCCGCGGGCTCCCCGAGTTGCCCAGCCCCACAGTCGGGGACGAGCATGTGCTGGGAGTCGAACCAGCCGTCCCTGGCTCCCGAGCCTGCTCTCCCCACGGCAAACGCTGCCCACCCGGGCCTCCGCAGGTGCGGCCGGTGAGCCTCGGTGAGCGGGCCCCGCGCAGAGCCGCGTCCTTCGGAGTCCTGTAAGGCTTGGTCCCGAGGAGGCTCCGGTCCCCGAGGAGGCAGCCCGCAGGGGACCCGCAGGGGACCCGCACCTGGGCGCGCCCTCCTGTAAGGTGTGCGGACGTGACGTCTGGTAAGGGTCTGGCTCAGAACCTGATGCACAGTAGACGTTCGATAAGGGCCTTTGGCTTGCCCGGCGGCTGGAAGGGGAGATTTGGGGACAGACGCCTTCGGGAAGCTGCGGCAACACCGAGACGACCCCCGCCTGGGCGGGGCGGGGCTGGGGGCGGGGTCGGGGCGCGGGAGCGGGCGTGGCTCCCGCCCACCCAGCCAATCGTCGCCCGAGAGGCCCGGCCCGCCCACCTGAGAGGGCGGCGCTTGCGCACTCGGCCTCCGCGGCGCTCCTCCCGGGGGGGCGGGGCCGGTCGGCGGCGCTCGGCGCTGACGCTGCGCCGACGCGCCCGACGTCGGGCACGTTGACGCCGGCGACGCGCAGCCGGGCCCGCTCCTGCTGCGCTCAGCCAGTGTCCGGCCGCGGGCCGGCCTTAGTGACTGGGGGGGCTGCGGGCCCGGGGCCGGCGGGCGCGGGCGCGGGCTGCCTTCGTCGGGCCCCGAGCTCGCCCGGAGCGAGCAGCCGCCCGCGAGCCGCCGCGGAGCCTCCTCGCCCGCTCCCGCCGGCGAGCAAGGTAAAGGAGCGGGAGACCGAGGCAGGCTCGGGGCGGAGCGGGGCCGAGGTCGCCCCGGGCGCCGGGCGCCGGCCCCCTCCCCGCGGCGGGTGCGCGGCGCTCGCTGTCAGCCCCCCGGGCGCGGGGGCGGGAGCCCGGCGGGACCCCTGGCCGACGCGCCCCGAGGGACTGGCTCCTGGGGCCGCGCGCCGCCCCCTCCCCTGACCGCGGCGCCCCGGTCACCCCGGTGGCCGGGTCAGCCCCGGTCAGCCCGGCGCCGGGGCCGAGGACCTGTGCCCGAGAGAAGCCGCGACCTGGGCTGCGCTCCAGTTGTCAGCGGTCCTCCCCGCCTCGGGGTCCGGGGACTGTGCGGCGCCCGGCGCGGGTGCGAGGGGGACCGAGGTCGTTGTGTCGCCGCCCGGCGCGCAGTCCTCGGCATCGGCTCCTCGGGGGTCCAGCCTCCGGCCCGGCCCTCCTTCCCCTCGTGCCGGCCTTATGTGGGGGACACTTCGCAGCGTCTCCGTTCTCCCCTTTCACTTTTCCTTCCTTCTTGGCCGTCCGCGGCGGTAGCGACCAGCTCCGTGTCCGTTGTGAAAGTTTCCTTTTCTTTCCTTTTTTTGGGCTGTAAAGTTACGTAAGTTCGGGTGCCGGACCGCCGCACCTTGCCGCCGTTGGAAAACACCTTTCCCGGCGCTGAACGAGTCGCGTTCCTTTTAGCGCTCAGCAGATCCAGCCCGAGAGTTCAGGGCGCCGTCAGTCCTCCTCGGGAGCTGACTGCACACATTCCTGTAAGATGCCTGGTGGATTTTGTACTGGTCAGTTTCACGGGCTGTATGCTCCTTCTGTGCTTTTCCTGAAAAAGGATTGGGTGGCATGTGTTTTGACTTTCTCTCTCCCCCACCGGGAAATAGGGAAAAAAAAAATTAGGTTACAGAAGCACACTTGTTTCCAACAACTAGAAAGTAGGGCTTTGCAAACAACATGCCACAGAGTTTGTTCTTCACGGGAGGGGTAGTCTCGGGGGTCTTTACCCCTTCCCTGGATTATTGTGCACCGTGATGTGTTGCTCTTGTGGGTTCTGGACTCGGCACTCCTGTGTATGTTTTCCCCCACTTATTTATATTCAGAGTAAAGTCAGAGCTGAGAATAATGAGGCTGTCTGTCATCCTTCGGTTTACTAGTTACACGCAGCAATAACGTTGCAGGTTTGCGGGAGCCCCTATTTTGCACTTAATCACTAGAGTCTGGGTCTTTTATTCCAAGATGATGTGCGAGGTGATGCCGACCATCAGTGAAGCCGAAGGCCCACCAGGAGGAAGTGGGGGTCATGGGTCCGGCTCCCCGTCGCAGCCAGACGCAGACTCACATTTCGAACAGCTGATGGTGTCCATGCTGGAAGAGAGGGACCGTCTTCTGGACACGCTGAGAGAGACTCAGGAAACGCTGGCATTGACCCAGGGGAAGTTACACGAGGTTGGTCACGAGCGAGACTCCTTGCAGAGGCAGCTCAATACCGCGCTCCCACAGGTATGGATACACCTGGGACTCTACAGATTCTTCTTCTCCTCTCTCGGTGTTTTTATGGTATCATCTTTCGTGGTGTTCATGTTTTAGGCGAGTTGGTGAAACGGTTCTGGTTTTCGTAAGTCACGTGCAGAGAGTTTCTGACGGTTAAACGTACCGAGCAAGGATGAACTCCGTGGTGTGCTTCACTGTAAACACCTCGTAACTCTCGTTCCCTTCCTCGGGCAGCAGAAGGAACTGTCTAGATTTGGGACAGTGCTCCGAAGATTTCGGACGGGGGCCACGAGGCGTCCCAAGCTGCGTGGTGCCTTCCGTTCTGTTGTCTCAGGCCTTTCTGGCTGAACGTGTGCTTCTCATGGATTTTATCACATAGCTCCCATTTTCTAAGAAATTTAATGGGCAGATAGGATTGATCTCACGGGAAAGATGTTTTTACAGTCCACCTTTAGAAGAACGCCTGTGTTTTGTGAATGCAGTTTGTCATGGGGGGACATGAGACGGAGATTAATTTCTTCGGAACTGTCTCTTGGCTGATGAGAATCGTCAGCTTGAAGTGACACCGAAGTCGTTCATCTGAGTCTGTGACGTTTGACTGGTGTTTCAAAGTCTCTTCTTCTTGTGGAGCTGAGCGAGGACATAATGATAGGTGAGGGGAGAACGTCACCCACGAAAGTGTAAGGCGAGTGGCACCTGGTGCTTGGGTGCTCACAGCTGCCTGGGTGCCACTTGACTCAGCCGTAATGGGCGCCTTTATGGTCCTTTCAGGTGGGCCTGCCTAAGCGCACGTTTGTGCTCCCGCCATCGGTCTGCAGTGCTCAATTAGTGAATGAGTAATTGCTAGCCCGAATGCAGTTCTTGGCTGCAGTCGGTTCTCCTGAAAGATTGATAAGCCAAACATTTGCATTTCCTTTTTAGCAGTAATAACCTGGCGGTAGTGCTGTAGTGCTCCCTCTCCGTGGGCTCGGAGGACCATCACGGTTCTTCTCGTGCAAGCCTCACCAGTTCTGTAGTTTGCTCAGGTCGGGTTTTATTACCGCGAGCTTGAAAGCAGGGGCCAAACGATGCGCCACCGGATTTTAGTGTCCTTGTAAATTTTTCAGTAGATTTTGCTTTCTTGTTTTGTTTTGGGATTGTTATGTGTCTTAGTGTAATTTGAGGCCGTGCACTGAAGTGCATATCAAATACTTAAGAATTTGATCGGGTCGATTTTTGGAAGAAGGAGCACACATGACCTGACAGAAGGGACCGGAGTTCTGTGCAGTGGCAGGGCCGTCACCGGTTGCCACCGTTGCTCTGTGATTTGTTTTAAGCTACTGCTCAGCGTGCTGTAGCCTGGAAGCTCTTCGTTGAGTGGAGAGTGCAACACCGGCCACACCCGCTAAGCACCTCCCCAGCTGCCCACCTGCCCACCTCCCCGCCTCCCCTCCTCCCTGCCTCCCCACCCCGCGGCCTGCCCCAAGGCCTGAGCACCTGAGAGCAGCGTTTGAGAAACGGGAAGCATTAAGTAAACCGTTGGGGGAACTTCCCTTGCTGCAGCGTTTGACGCGCGTTTGGCGGCGGGGAGTGGGGCGGACAGGTACGTGAGTAAAGGCATCCGTACTGCCAGCACAGTCTGTGAGCGAGTAATAACATACGTTTACAAATTTCGACTATAACATGCTCAGAGAAGTTCACAGTGGGGAGTGTACATTTCAGAAAACTTTTTCACTTAGCGAACACATGCTTGTGACCAGCACCTGGCGAAGAGATAGAACATTTCAGGTTTCCTGCAAACCCCCTCCGACCCACTCGCAGCAGTTGTGCCCCAGAGCTGTACCCGTGGTCTTGACTTCTCGCCATCAGTTGCTTTGGTGTGCTCTGATCTCGTGTAAATGAGACAGTCGTTAAGTATTATGCTTGTGCGACGTGTCTGTCTGGCCCCTTGTAGCTTTGCTCATTCTCAGGGCGGTCTGGTCCCTGGCGTGAACATACCACAGTTTATTCTTCCTGCTGGGCATGGGTCGTCCCAGGTGCCGCCCGCGGCGGGTCTCGCCTGCTTGTTGGTGCCGGTATTTGTGCATTTCTACGGAGTGTGCTCAGAGGCGCGGCATCGCTGGGTGATCGCATGTGTTTGTCCCCCCACGCACGGTGTGTGCGCACTCAGTGGCCGTCCGACCCTTGGTGTTGTCGGTTCTTGCATTTTAGCTGTCTGGTGGGCGTTGAGTGGCGGGAGGCTGAGTGCGCTGTGCGCTGGCTGCTGCCCGACGACGGGGGACTAAGCAGGGGCAGGTCTTCTCTGCGTTTGTTGGCCGCTTGGATATCTTCTTCTGTGAAACTATTCTCTCTTGCCCATTTTTCAGTCGGGTTGTCTGCTTTGTTCTTTATTGATTTGAAGGGTTTTCTTTGTGTTATTTTGAATACATATATGAATGGCAGATTTTTTTTTTTAATAGTCTTGTGGGTTTGCCTTTCATTCTCTCAGAGGTGCCCTTTGGTAAGTTTTTTTCCTTTCCAGTGCAACAACCATTTCTATTTTTCTGGCTTCTTGCACTGACTCGGATCTTCAGGGCAGTGTTGGATAGAAGTGATGAGAATAGGTGTCCTTGTGTCACTCCCAGTACCAGAGAGAGCTTCAGTAGTTGACCATCGCATATGATACCGGCTGTGGCTTTCCTGGGATGTTTGTTATCAAAATATGAAAGTTCTCCTCTATTTTTAGTTTGCTAAGGTTTTCTTTTAAATCATGAATTAAATTACATTAAGTTTTATTAAATGTGTTTTTTGCATCTTTGGGATAAGTGATTTTTTTTGTTGTTGTTAGTGTGGTGATTTAACTTAAAATTTTTTTGCCACACAGCAATAATCCCGACTTGATCTCTGTGTATTCTCTTTTTGCTGGATTTTATTTGTTAATATTTTGCTTAGGATTTATTCATGAGGGAGGTTGGTCTATAGTTGTACTTTGTTGTATTGTCCTTGGTAGGTTTTGGAGTTAAGGTTCATGCTGGTCTCATCAAACGAGGTCGGAAGTGTTCCTTGTGTGTTCCCAGAAGGGTTTGTGTGAGCCTGGTGTTTTCTTCCTTTGGTATTTGGAAGAATTGTTTGGCAAAACCAGCTGGTATAGGGCTTTCCTTGTGAGAAGGTTTTCAATCTCAGATTCATTTTTTTATGCGGAAATAGGATTTTTCTGATTTTATATTTCTTCTTGTGTCTATTTAGAGAAGGCCTTTTTTTCCCTAAGAACTTGCTCAGGTGAGGGCGCCTGGGTGGCTCAGTGGGTTAAGCCTCTGCCTTCAGCTCAGGTCATGATCCCAGGGTTCTGGGATCGAGCCCCGCATCGTGCTCTCTGCTCAGCAGGGAGCCTGCTTCCCTCTCTCTGCCTGCCTGCCTCTCTGCCTGCTTGTGATCTCTGTCTGTCAAATAAATAAATAAAATTTAAAAAGAAGAAAAAAGAATTTGCTCAGGCCACCCAAACTTTCCAAGTAATGATATAAAATGCTTCATAACACCCTTATTATCTGCAGAATCTGTTGTGATTATTTCCTTTTAAAAATTCTTAATACTGGGGCGCCTGGGTGGCTCAGTCATTAAGCATCTGCCTTCGGCTCAGGTCATGATCCCAGTGTCCTGGGATCAAGCCCCGCATCGGGCTCCCTGCTCAGCGGGAAGCCTGCTTAAAAAGAAAAAAAAAGAAAAAAAATTCTTAATCCTGGTAATTTGTGCTTTGTCTCTTTTTCTTAAAAACATTTTTTTTTAAGATTTTATTTATTTATTTGACAGACAGAGATCGCAAGTAGGTAGAGAGGCAGGCAGAGAGAGGGGGCGGGGGAAGCAGGCTCCCCACTGAGCAGAGAGCCTGATGCGGGGCTCGATCCCAGGACCTTGGGATCATGGCCTGAGCTGAAGGCAGAAGCCCAACCCACTGAGCCACCCAGGTGCCCCTTAAATTTTTTTTTTAAGAAAAATTTTTTTTGTTCATCTGTTGCAGCCCCTAAATATGCCCTGCGTTGTTTCAGTCCTTTGAAATGAGTCGAGCTTTTCTCATGGCTCAGCGTGCATTCATTTTCATCAAGTGTTTCTTGGGCACTTGAAAATTATGTGTATTGGTGGGAATGCAGTGTTCTGTGTTTACTGGTGAGAAGAAGTTTGTTAGTCACGTAATTCAGATTCTAGTAGCCACGTTCAATAAAATAAGAAAGAGGTGAAAGTCATTTTAAGAATATAATTTATCTTGGGATGCCTGGGTGGCTCAGTTGGTTAAGCCGCTGCCTTCGGCTCGGGTCATGGTCCCAGGGTCCTGGGATCGAGTCCCGCATCCGGCTCCTTGCTCGGCAGGGAGCCTACTTCTCTCACTGCCTCTGCCTGCCTCTCTGCCTGCCTCTCTGCCTGCTTCTGTGTACTCTCTCTTTCTCTCTGGCAAATAAATAAAATCTTTAAAAAAAAAAAAAGAATATAGTTTATCTTACACCCATATCCAGAATATCATTTCAGTGGATAATCAACAGGAAAAAAACCTAATGGAATATTTTACATTGTTTTATCATACGAAGCCTTTAAAAGCTGGTGTGTGTTTTATATTTGAGAGCACATCTCAGTGGAATAGCCCCGTGTGACTACGGACCGGACAGCCCAGCCCTGCACCCGGGGCTGCGTTGCCGCTGTCGTGGGTTCTGGCAGTGACGGAGGGCGCGTCCGAGGTCACCCTCCATACTTGTGGGTTCGGCTCGTTCTCCTTTTCTGTTTTCATCAATTTTTATGTATCTTGAGATTGTGTTATTAGGTCTGTTCAAATTTGAACTCTTGTTTTCGTGGTCGATGGAACTTTAATCGTGAAACGTTCCTGCTCGTCTCTAGTAATGGCTTTGGCTCTGGAGGTCACTTTACTTGGGAGTCATATCTGCCCTGTCAGTTCTCTGTGGTTCCGGCTCACCTGCGGGTCATTTGCTTTCACCTGTCTGCAAGCTCACGTTTTACGGTGTACCTGTGTGAAAGGGACACGCTTCGCTTTATTTTAATGAATTTGACGGTCTTTATCTTTTGGTCGGAGTATTTGCTCTGTTTAAATATACTGACTGATACGTTGGTTTACAGGTACCGTATTACTACATGTTCTTTGTTTGTCTCAGCTGCCCTGTGTTCTTTTTCTCTCTGGCTTTCGTTTCGAAGTAGGAAGTGTTTTTTAATTGTATACTTCTCTGTTAGGTTGTTGGAATATATGTATTCCTAGGTGCAGGGTGCGGTTTCAACCTGGGCCTAATTTAGTACTTTTACTACTTCCCTGATACTACTGTTGCCTTTGACACTTGAAGGCATTGAACTCCCTTCCACCATTTTTGTCATCGTAATATTTTTAAATTTTAGATCGATTTTGGCCCTGTCATCGTTGCTTTGTGCATTTAATACTTATGAAGATTTGGGGCACCTGGGTGGCTCAGTCAGTTAAGCGGCTGCTTTCAGCTCGGGTCATGATCTCAGGGCGCTGGGATTGAGTCTCACATCTGGGCTCTCTGCTCAGCGGGGAGCCTGCTTCCCCCTCTCTGCCTGCTTGTGATCTCTGTCTGTCAAATAAATACATAAAATCTTTTTTAAAAAATACTGATTAAGATTTATTTTCCTAGTTATACTTTTTGTCATGAAGTTGCTCTTTACTCTTTTTTTTTTCATATTTCTGTCAAAGAATACTTCTCCCCAAAGAACTGCTTTAACATTTCTTTTAGTTCATGTCTGTGGTTGATGAGTTGTCTTTTTTTTTGTCTGAAACATCTTTACTTTGCCTTTAGTTTTGAAGAATGTTTCTGTTGGGCATAGACTTCCAGGTTGGTGGTTATTTTTGTTAAACATTTTATAGATGCCAACCCATGGTCTTCTGGCTTCCTTTTTTTTTTTCCCTTGAAAAGTCAGCTTGCAGTGTTACTGTTATCCCATTGAAGGCAGTATCTTTTTTCCTCTTGTTACGTTTAACATTTTCTTTCTGCCTCAGACATTCTTTGTTGAGTCAGTGGCTTGGTTCTTTAATCGGTTTTGGAAAAGTTTTGACTGTTATTTCTATAGATATTCATAATTCCCCATTCTATCTTTCCTCTACTTTGAGGGTCCCCATTGGACCCTTTTATCATATCCCATGTGT
This sequence comes from Martes martes, assembly GCF_963455335.1. NCBI lineage: Eukaryota > Metazoa > Chordata > Mammalia > Carnivora > Mustelidae > Martes > Martes martes. The sequence continues at coordinate 3,300,326 of NC_137898.1, read as the reverse complement.
CTTTTGAGCTCTTCTGTTTTCTAGACTTTTTCCTCCGACTTCTGTCTAAATATATTTTTTTACAGAACTGTCTTCCAGTTCACTAATTCTCTCTTCACCTATGTCTATTCTGGTGTTAAGCCCACAGATTGAGTTCTTAATTTTAACTGCTATATTTTTCAGTTTAGAATTTGTTTTGATTCTCTGAAAATTTCCCCTCTGCCAAGTATGTATTTGAAAAGTTGATGTGTGCATCCAGTAACTCTGGTATATGGGTCATATTTTGATCTGTTTCTGTTCTTTTTTCTTTTGGTCTATATACTGTTATATCCATTCGTTTGTTCATTCTTTCTTTTTCTCTCTCTCTCCCTCCTTTTCTTTGTTTTTAATTGAATGTTGGATATTGTGTATGAAGAGCTGTAGAGGCTCTGGGTGAGGCTGTCTTGCTTTAGCATCTCCCTTCACACACCCCAGGTGGGGAACTGGGAACTCCCAGACACTGGGGTTTAAGCTTTGTAAGCTGCCATCTTCCCTGTCTCCCCTCCCTCCCACCACGTAGCCCTCCAGGGCCTCCATCTGGAGGCCTGGAGTGTTTCCCAGGGCCCCTCCTTCTTGGCAGGTCCTGAAGCCCAGTTCTTGTCTCCTGAGCACAGGAGATCATTGAAGGCTCAGCTCTCGGAGTGCTTGCAGAGTGCTGGGCTCACTGTCTATGTGTCCCTGCTCTCAGGGATCTTGGCTTTTAGACCTGGCTGACTTGTCAGGCCTGCACTTGAATCTGGTCTTCCTGTACCCATGGAGCTGTCCAGGCTCCATTAGCCAAGGCTTTCTTCTTGGCTTTCTACTGTGTTTTCTTTCCGGCTTATTGGTATATTGCCCCCCCCCCCCCGCATCCCTGAGTAGAATCATCAAATGTGGGCTGCCTGGGTGGCTTAGTGGGTTAAAGCCTCTGCCTTCGGCTCAGGTCACGGTCTCAGGGTCCTGGGATTGAGCCCCGCATCGGGCTCTCTGCTCAGCGGGAAGCCTGCTTCCCCCCCCCTCTCTCTCTGCCTGCCTCTCTGCCTACTTGTGATCTCTCTGTCTGTCAAATAAATAAATAAAATCTTAAAAAAAAAAGAATCATCAAATGCCTTGAGGGAGAGAGTGGCACTCTATAAATATTAGAGTCGCCTCAGTTGGCTCCCTTTTGTTTGGAATCGCCCTCCAGTTGTGGTTGCCTCAATATCTCTTTGATGTCTTCAAATAGACTTAAAAACGTGTTCAGTTTTTCTAGTTCTTGGTGGCTTGACTTAGAGACTGTGCATATAACTGGAAGTGGGAGACTGGCATGCTCTGTGTATCTGACATGTCAAAGTCATGGTAAATATGTCAGTTGTCATTATTTGGTATAGGAAAAATAAAAAACCCACTAGTCCTTGTGTAGTACCCATTGTCCTTTTCCTAATCTGAGTCTCCGGTTTGCCCACGCTTAGCCACTGTGCATGGAAGGGCGATGGGGGCGGCAGCCCAGCCCACCAGGTGCCCTCCTCCTCCCTTGCCGGGTGTCCACCCAGGGTGGGCTCTGTGGTGACAGGCTGGCTGTGGCAGAGAAACCCCGGGGGTGGGGGTGTGGTGAGATGGCCTAAGTGACACTTATTCTGTGACTTGATCACAGTGATGAGTATTTTTAAAAATTACTGCTCATTTACTCTTCCCTCCAATTTTATTTAAAGTTGAAAATGCAGATTTTATTCTTCCAAGTGGCGTGCAGTGATTTCACAGTCTTTTTGTAACCAGCAAATTGAGTTTCTCAAAAGACATGTCACCCAGAGAATTCCAGGAAAAGAGAATATGTTCGGCTTGAATTGTGGGTGGGACCCCAGGTTTTGCCCGTGTCTCTCCCAGAGTCTGCGAATCCCTGGGAAAGCGTTTACGTAGGAGTCAGAGCGCCCTGAAGAGTGAGGTTTTAAAAGCACAACCTAGTGGCAGGTACGGCCACCTGTGCAGGTGCGTTGTCGCCACAGAGGTGTCGGCTAACTGGCACCCGGGCGGATCGTCAAGGAGGAAGGTGGAAGCAGAGCCTGGCCGGGAGGGTAAGGGCCGGGGGCGGATGAGTCAGGGCCAGGCTCTGTGGCTGCGGAGACAGCGGAGGATGCTAACGCCGGCCGTCATGCTGCGGGGGTCGCCCCCACACACTCAGCCCTGCAGCCTCCTCCTGGGTGGAGAACCGCAGGCTTTTCTCAGGCCCTGCTGTAACGCGTGCTGGGGTGCGGCTCTCCTCCGCGGCTCCATCGTTAGTGCTCTTCTCGAGGTTTCATCCCTTGCCAGGCTTGAGATAGTGAGTACGTTAGGGAGACTTGACCTCATGGTCCGAAGGAGGTGAGATGAGCTGAAAGGCTCCGCGGCAAGGATAGAGTCTAGTGATACCCTTGAGTTTTGGTCGTCCCCCCTTATGAGCTGCCCTTCGGCGGGAGTGGTCGGCAGAGCCCCTCTTGGAGCCCATGCTTGCTTCTGCGTTTGGGGTTATGAAGCAGTTCCATGGATCCTTCAGCGCCCTTGACCACTCGCCGCTGGTCAGTGGCACACACTCGTTTGCCTCTTTCCGCGAGCGGCCTGTCTGCTCGTCCTTCTCTGTTGCTGCGCCTGTAATCATCTGTGCGAGACAGAGCCGTCCACTCCTCTTGGGCACCTCCATGACTCTGCCCTGTTCCGCACTCTGGGTTCTGTGCTCCTGGGATGTAGGGTGCCCGTCCTCAGCGAGCCAGCATGCCCGCCCCTTCCCAAGACAAGTACTGGCTGTGAGATGCACCCGAAATCACGAAGGCGTCGACAGGAAGGGCTGTCTGCTGGCACACTGGTCCGGGAAGGGCCCCTCAGAGGGGTCACGCTTGAGCTAAGGCTGAGCGAGTACTCTTCTCGGCACTGCAACTGCGGGGACAAAGGCCAAGGGCAGGGACGAACCTGGACTTGATTTAAGCCGTGGGAAGCAAGGTGAGGTGCCAGGTGTCAGCTGGTGGTTGGACAGAACCTGGCCATGTTAAGAGTTGGGTTTTCTGTTGTATTTTTCGAGTCCTGCTGAGGGCCCAGGGGCATTGTGGCAGCGGCAGGAGGGATTGGCATGGTTTCACTGAATTTTTTAAGTAGGCTCCACGTCCAGCAAAGAGCCCAATGCAGTGCTTGAACTCAAGACCCTGAGATCAAGACCTGTGCGGAGGTCAAGGGTCGGACACTTAACCCGCTGAGCCACCCAGGTGCCTCCTGCTTGAATTTTTTAAAATCTCGTGCTGATGCGGCATGGGTAACAGGCTCGGGGTGGAGACGAGTGGACACAGGCGGACACTATGGGTTCGAGTAGTCCTTGCTAGTGCATGGGCTGAGCCGTAACGTTAGTGTGTCAGGCACAACTTAAAACCGCTTAACGTCACGGGTCTCAGAAAGCACAGAGCCATGGTGTTTCATGTCACGTGCAGGGATCGGGAGTGTTGAAGTGCAGCGGGTATCCGCGTGCCGTGCGCAGCGCCTGCGTCAGTGCGCTCAGGTGTGTGTTGGGTGCGGGCCAGGCGCTGCTCTGGGTGCTGACGGTGCCGTCCACGGTGACAGGTACCCAGCCCGGGTGTGTTGTGGCTGCACAGAGGAAATAGAAGGGCAGGGAGTGTGCGGCTCGGTGTGAGCAGATGAAACGCGTGGACGGTGCGGCTTCTCACGCGCCCGTGCGGGCCGGGCTCGGGGAGGTGGCTTCCTTGGGGGTCTGGCTGTCCCCTGCTCCTCAGGCTCCTCGCTCCGGGTTACAGGTGCTGCCCTCGAGCGCCTGTGGGGTTCCTCGTTTGGACGGACTTTGGGCTCCTTAAATTCAGCATCAACTGAGATCGCCTCTTCCCACCCGTGCCTCTTCTGTGAATGAAGCCGTTTTCTACCCAGTCGGGTGGGCCGGAGCCAGGGGTGTGGCTTTGCCCCTTTCCTGTGCCTCCCTCCCCTCCCGGCCCCCAGGTCCCGTGACGTGTGCCTTTCCTGTCTCAGAGGCCGTCTCTGAGGACCCTGGGGATCCGGACCCTGGCTGCCATCAGGTGGAGTCGAGGAGGGGCCAACTCCTGCGGCTTCCCCAGCCCCCGGGCCCATGGTCGCGTGGCCCCGTGGTGGTCACGCTGTGCCGTGGGCAGCCGACACGCGCAACTCTGTCGTTCCCCCGCACCTTCTGTGTGAATATGCTGTTCTCTCCGAGAGCAAGGCCTTTCTTCCTGGCCCTGTCTCCTGCTCGCTAGCAGTGCTGGGGACCGCTCCGTCACTGGGCGCCTGACTCTTCAGGGGAAGCAGTGTCTCCGTGTGTGCGAGGACCCCCAAGAATGCTCGAGTTCTGACCGAGCGGCTTTCCTTGTGCTCAGCAGAGTGTGCGCTGCAGGGAACAGTGCCTGTGACACTTCATGTCTGACTGGTCAGGACATCGTAAGAGGGACACATGCCAGTTACAGACCATGTAAAGGTGCGAGCTCTGCTTACCCCCTTCCACGGGCTTGACGCGTCTCGCTCTTGGCCCCAAGCCGTCCCTCATCCCCTCCGTGCTTGGCGCTCGCTGCTCAGGGTTTCCGGCGGCGCGTTCCTGCGGTCGGAGGTCAGAGTGGGCTGCGGGGTGGCGGCAGACCCCTCTGACCGTGGGGAGCCACAGGGAGTCCCTGGGGGCTGCACCGTCCACCGCGTCTGGTGCACACGCGTCCCGGTTCGCATGCTGCAGATGGAATCGGGCAGCCCTGGGTCCTTCTTCCCGGACTGACGGACCCGCTTCCGGGAAGAGCACCCCGGTCGTCCTTCTGCCCGTGTAATCGCTGCGCACACTTGCATCTGTGTCCACTCAGTGATCACGCTCAGTTATCATCACCGTTCCTCAGATGCCCTGTTGTCCCCTCAGATGGGCTCCTGTGTCCTCTTGCCAAGGCCCTGTTGTCATTGAACGTTTCACTGTTTTCTAGCACCAGAATTTGTCCCAGGCTCACTTCGTGTTTTTCCTGCCTCAGATCTGAAATCACTTCTCTGAAGAACCCTGGTTGCTTTTAGTGGGGAGATGATGATCAGAATCTAAGCGAGCGAGGTGTGCTCGTTGTTGCTGGGGTTTGCATTGTTTAGGTCCTTTTTGGGGACAGAGTTAGACAAAAATACTCATTGAAAGAGAAACCTGGATTTCACGTTGCTGTTCCATTCGCAAATTAAAACTTAGTTTCCCCTTAATTTGTTTTCTGTTTATGTCTGTTGTCCTATCATTTCTAATGATGTCAGCATTATTTTCTTTATCTTATGATGTACATAAAGCAGTTTCAGCCTTCTAGTACCGTATTGGCATAATAATCCTACTGAGTGAAGTTTTAGAATGTCTTTGCAGGGGGCGCCTGGGTGGCTCAGTGGGTTAAAGCCTCTGCCTTCGGCTCAGGTCATGGTCTCAGGGTCCTGAGATCGGGCCCCGCATCGGGCTCTCTGCTTAGCGGGGAGCCTGCTTCCTCCCCTCTCTCTCTCTGCCTGCCTCTCTGCCTACTTGTGATCTCTGTCAAATAAATAAATAAAAAATCTTTAAAAAAAAATAGAATGTCTTTGCAGTTCTTATGGGTCTTACAATAAATACGTCTTAAGACTATACAGTTAGAGGGGCACCTCGGTCGCTCAGTTGGTTAAGTGACTGCCTTCGGCTCAGGTCATGATCCTGGAGCCCCGGGATCGGGTCCCATATCGGGCTCCCTGCTTGGCAGGGAGTCTGCTTCTCCCGCTGACCTCTCTCCTCTAATGCTCTCTCCCTCTCATTCTCATTCTTTCTCTCTCTCTCTCTAATAAATAAATAAATAATCTTACAAAAAAAAAATCTATACAGTTAGAATAACGGGGTCTAAAGCAAGTAATTGGTCACATAATTGTATGAAATTTGATATTCCATTAGGTTCATTTGTTTGTTTATTCCTAATTTTAGGGTTTGGATTTATTCTTTTGGAGTCGTTTTCAAATACCTGAAGCATTTACATGATTTAACACTGAGAACTCAAGAAAAAGGCACTGTCTGGAGTCTTGCCCATCCCGCCCCTGAGTCACCCACCTCCAGCCGGTGGGGTGGCCACCCTGGTTTGCTTGCATGAGCGGGCCCCTGATTTCGCCTGTGCTCCTGGAGCCTTTGGTACCTGTGCCCGTTTCACCCTCAGAGATGAGGCCCAGCTAAGCTTTGTCACCACTGGCTCGTGCTCGTTCAGAGATGTGGACAGAATGTTTCCACTCGGTAGGTTTTCTCCCTGTAGCCGGAAGCCAGCTCTTGGCCGACTGTGCAGCTCAGGTTGTGGTTCGTCCGGCAGGCGAGGTCCGCCCGTGCCGTTCTTACTCTTGGCTGTCAGGATCTCATTCTCATTCCGAGCAGGAAATGTCATTTTGCTCTGAAAATAAATTTGGGAGCTTGAAGCATATCTTGCATTTTCAAGTTTTTGTGCTTTGCAAATGGGCTAATTATCCCTCCTGCCTGTGTAGTTGGAAACCTTTGCCAACGGAGATATAAAAATTGATTTGGGGCGTGGCTGAAGGTGAATCGTGTGTACGGAAGCTGAAGTCTGGGCGCCGGCGGCTCCGTCGGTTCAGCGGCTGCCTTTGGCCCAGGTCATGATCCCAGGGTCCTGGGATCGAGTCCCACATCGGGCTCTCTGCTCGGCGGGAGCCTGCTTCTCTCTCTCCCTCTGCCTGCCACTTTGCCTGCTTGTGCTGTCTCTGTCTCTCTGACAAATAAATAAATAAAATCTTTAAAAAACAAACAAAAAGAAAGAAAGAAAGAAAGTTGAGGTCTCCTTGAGGCTCATCCGTATTTCTGAGGCATTGATTTCTCTTGAAATCTTAAGGTGCTGTTAAGAGGCTAGGGCACACACTTCTCACACCTGCAAGAAGCTTATGGGGAAACATGGATGGCAGGTCAGGTCCGGGTGTCCTGTGTGCCCTGAAATGAACAGAGAAGTGGCAGGGAAGATGGTTTTGACGGGTCTGAGTGTTCACTTGAACAGTGCGGTGTGTGTGGAGGGTTCCACTGGCGACACCCGTGGACGCTGATGGTCCAGAAATGCCGTGCGGCTTCCCGTGCGCGCTCCGTCCCCTGACCGCCACCGCCCACACGCGCTGCAGGGAGGCCGCGGGCAAGCTGGCGCTCCCGTCCTCCTGCTGTCGGGTGGCATTTTCCCAGAGCAAGTGCGTCTCCCTCCTCGAGCAGACAGACAGCTGAAAGCGGGCACACAGGTGCACACCAGCGCATCTCTGCTTCCGCCCGAGTCTGCGGGCCGGTCCCACCCGCTCCCCACCCGCTCCCCACCCGCTCCCCCACGCGCCCCGAGCTCAGGGCGGCCCCGCAGTCCGTTCAGCTGAGCCCAGGGCTTGCGTGCAGTCTCTCCCTCGTGACCTCATCCCTGAGGGTCCAGTGTCCTCGTCCATCCGGGGGGTGGGGGGCACCAGCTTCATTTTCATTTAGCAGACGTTTATGCGCGTCTGCCACGTGCAGGGCGCCGTCCGAGGGCCAGGGAGCCGGCTGTCTGGGAGACGCAGTAAGATGATAGCCTGCGCTGACGGCCCGCAGCCTCTGGATAGGGATCACCTCCCCGAAGCCTCGTCTCCGTCCTGTAACGTATACTTCAGACTGTAAACCATCCCGGAGAGCTGGTACCCTGCATTACAGATGAAGAAACGGGGGCACAGAGAGGTCTGGGAGCCTCAGGGCCTTTGCCCCCTGCTTTGCCCGGGCCGTGAGGTGGTCCTGCGCTGGGATGTCCGCCGGGGTCCTCCCGGCGCCGCCTGCACGTGGGGCCACAGCGTTGGTAATGCACGCAGAAGGGCTTTCTCATGTGCTGTGACCCGCAGGCCGTGCTCGGAGCCTGGGCTCTGGCCGCCCGCCATCAGAGCAGCCTCACGGGCTGTGGGGACGGTGACGTGAGCATCCCTGTGATGGTGTCGCAGCAGTGACCGCCAGCCACTGTTCTGCTGGTCACCACTGAGCCACATCACGAAGTCTGCTTGTGGTGAAGAGTGCTTCTCTTCCTGGTTCCCCGTGGCGGCTGTGGCCAGTAGGGGAGAGGGTCCCAACGATACAAATGCTTACGATGCACGCGGTCCTCGGCGTCCCCAGTGCCCACCGTGTGCGGCACCGTCCCAGAGGCGGTGTGCTGTGATGCGCTTGAGGGTGACGCTCCACGCTGCGGGCATAGACGGCGTAGCATGATGAGCGTGCCTCGCCGCACGCTGCCCGGGTCCGTGTGCAGGAGAGTGGAGTGAGGATGGGGTAGCCGGCAGGGTTTCCGGGAAGGCGGGAGAGCCCAGGCCTGCTTGGGAGGCTCTGGGGAAGCTGCCTGTGCACCCGGCGCGTGTTCCTTCCCGTTCACAGTCGGGCTCCGAGCGTGTAACTGGGCCCAGGGCTGCCCCGTGCCGTCCCAACCTCCAGGAGAGGCTGGGAGGGCCAGTGCCGGCTGCTCTCGGCTTCCCTGGGCCACGCGCTGCTCCTGAGAGGCGGGAAGGGAGCCCAGGGGCTGGGTGGCCAAACTTGGTGACAAATGGCAACAGCAGGACAAAGAGGAGTGACAGTTGTGCCTGTAAAACCGAAGGACGCAGTGTTGTTTAGCGCCGCGGCGGGTGTTGGCGCTGCCTGGCTGGGTGATCAGGGAGAATTGTCACGGCTGTCTGCCCTCTGCCCCAACTTCCCCTGGGCAGAAAGAAAGGACACTTGGCAAATAAAGACTGAAACGGGTGGTTTGGGGTTTCTTCCTCCCCTCATCCCTCCTGCTGCGGCACTGGCCTTTCTTACCCTTACTCGCGTTCCCGATGACCTTCGCTGCGTTTCGAGGCGCAGGTACGAGAAAGGTTCGTGGACCCGAGTGCGGCCTCTGGTGTGTGCCATCGCCTGCAGCGGTGAGGCCCGGGGAGGACGGGGTAGGCGGGGCTTCGGGCCATGCGGGCAGGTCGGAAGGAATGTACGGTCCGAGGTGGTTTTCTTGCGCCAACTGCAGAAATACTTGGTCGCAGCAAGGTTCAGTGGTGGATTGAGAGATTGCTTAAAGCGCATTCCCGTGGACCAGCTCCGTGCGTGTCGCCCGAACCATGCGCGGCCAGCGCTGCCCTATGTGTCACTGCACGGGACTGCTCCAGGGGCCAGTGCTCAGAGGAAGTGAGGTTCTCTCCAGAGAAGCTGTAGTTGTTAGGAAGGTGGCCTGTTTGTGAAGCAGCCCCCGGCCGCTCCAGTCCGTGGAGCTGGCCTAGAAGCTCTGTGAGCACTCTGCTCCGAGTCCTCGCTTGGAACGCGGTCGTCTCTGCACCAAAACCCTCCCGGTGTTGCGTCCTTGTCCGTTCCTCTCGAGGTTAGGGTTAGGGTTATCCTGCAAGGCTTGCGGGATACTGCAGAAAGCCACAGGACACACAAAATGCAAGCTTAAAGTAACTTTAAGTTACTTTAAGTCAAGTGGCCGACTCTTGGTTTCGGCTCAGGTCATGACCTCAGGGTCCTGCGATCGAGCCCCACATCGGGCTCCGTGCTCAGAGCAGAGTCTGCTTGAGATTCTCCCTCCCTCTCCCCCCGCTCGTGTGCGTGCTCGCTCTCAAATAAATAAATAAAATCTTTAAAAAACAAAAACCTGTCAGGCATTTAGAGGGCACTCAGGTTCCCTGGTGCTTGTGTCCGCTCTTTGTGGGGTTCCTGCGCCCACACAGTGTTCATGTTAGGGGGCCTCTGTGGAGGGAGTCGAGGGAAAGGAAGCCTTTACTGTGCAGACGTATTTGGGGAGTTGTTTTCATTCAACAAGGGTATCACACCCAGGATTAGGAACTGTATTACCCCTTCCGTTCTTTCCTGTGGCTGTTACCTTGAAGATGCAGCCGCCTTGTGGGGTCAGCCTCCCCTTTGGAAGAGGAAACTACGTCTGTGTCCTCAGCCCCGTGTTTGTGATGTTCCTTCCACGTCCCGGGCCGGCCCCACCGGCTGTCACGGCCGTTCCACGCCCCAGAGATGCCCCGCTGGGTGTTGAGTTCAGAACTGTGTTCATCCTTCCTCTCTCAACCCCCCACAACCCCCGGCTTCACCCCATGCTCCTCCTCTCCCAGCCCCCCTGCTGCCCCATCTGTGGCTTCACCCCACCCTCCTCCTCTCCCAGCCCCCTGTCCCACAGTGCAGTTTCTGTCCCTGTTTTCTTTTCCAGTGTCATTTTTAATTCCTTTTGTATTCCAGCATCCTAGGTTGGGCCCTTGGTGCCTCAGGCCAGGATGGTGAGGGCTCTGCTCGCACCTTCTCTTCCAGTCCAACCACCACACTTTCTGCCGCCCTCGACTGAACCCAGACCTCGCGCGGCCAGGTTTCCTGCCATGGCCGTCCGTGCTAGCCGCAGGGGCAGAATCCACACTCTCTGTTTGGCACTCACAGCTCCATGTTCTGGTGCAACTCAACTTTCCCACCCCATTTCCTCTCCAGACCCCCTCGTTGTGGCCAAACCAGTCTATTCACTGTGCTCCCTTCCCTGGGCCTACACGGCTCCCTTGTCGGGAAGGGCCTCCCCACCTTCCCTTTGTCACACCCCACCTGTCTCTCCAGGTTTGCTGTGAGTGCCTGATGCCCGCTGACATTCGGGGCCTGTCCCACGTCTCAAAGAGGATGGGGTCTGATGCCTGGGGCTGCCTTTATTTTCTATTCCTTTATCTTTTCTCCACTGTTTAAAAAGGCCATCAGGGGGTGCCTGGGTGGCTCAGTGGGTTAAGCGTCTGCCTTTGGCTCAGATCATGACCCTAGGGTCCTGGGATCAAGCCCTACATTGGGCTCCCTGCTCAGTGGGGAGCCTGCTTCTCCCTCCCTTTACTGCTTGTGATCTCTCATTTTCTCTGTCAAATAAATAAAATCTTTTAAAAACTTTTTAAAAAATAAATAAAAATGCTATCAGTTTTAAGGAAAACAGAGATGAAATAGTATTGGATGTGGGGAGCCTGGTAGGGGGGCTAAGCGTCTGCCTTTGGCCTGGGTCATGATCTCGGGCTCCTGGGATCGAGCCCCACGTCAGGCTCCCTGCTCAGCGGGGAGTCTGCTTCTCCCTCTCCCCCCAGCTCATGCTCTCTCTCTTGCTCTCTCTCTCTTTCTCTCTCCCTCTCAAATAAATAAAATCTTCAAAAAAAATTGTATTGACTGTGTATCAAGGTCACCCTTGATTGACAGAAGGAGCCACGGAGAGAGCTCTCGGGGCTCCATGGGCCTGTGTGAGGGTGGTGGTGGGTCCCAGTGGTGGGTCATGACCGGCCCCTCTGTACCCCTCACTGCTGAGCACGCTTCCCTCCCGTCCCCCACGTCAAGCCTTGGGGCCCTGCCGAGTGGCCTCTCGGCCAGGGGCCTTCACTCCTGAGACCGTCTGGTCGTGCGTGAACTCGGGGTGCCGTTGCTGTCTCAGTAGCGCGTGCAGGTCCGTGAGTGCCGTGGCGGCCCCGGCCAGCGGCCCGCAGCAAGTGGGGGCTCCGGAGGCGCGAGGCGTCTGTGCAAGCCGCTTCACAGCCCGCGCACACTCGGGCCTCGGGCGCCTTGGCCGGCGGGGGGACTTGGCCTGGGGGCTCGCCATCCTCTCGTCTCCTGAAGAGAACATCCGTGCGGAATTCTGACCGCCGAGCCACCTGGTAAGCCGGTGACCTCTGCCCGTCACTGACCTGCCTGGGCCTGTGTTCTGATTTGTAAACTGAGGTCGTATGTGGGCCTGGCAGGGCGGCCGAGCAGAATGTGTGGGAAAAGTTAGGAAACAGTTTTGAAAACCATAAAACAGGAAGCAGGTCTAACGTTACTGACGTGTTTGTATCTACTAAGCTCTCGGCGTAGCGTCTCAGGCGTCCCGATCTTGCTCGGGAAGTTACTCGTCCACGTTCAAAGGGCTACTCGTTCTCAAGTTCTTGTATTTCTATCGACTAAGCCACAGAGAAGTTCCCCAGTGAGGTCCCTTCGGTCAGAGTTTCGTGCCGAGACCTCGAATTTGTTCTCAGATACCGTCCGTGCCCGAGGCTCGCGGGACGGGAACCTCAGAGCCGCGAGAGTCTGAGCAGAGTCACGAAGCAGTACCGGCTGCTGGCAGTGGCGTGTCCCTGACTCCGTGCCCGCGCGCCGGCTGGTGGGACACCCGCACTCTGCCCACTGCTTTGCCGGGGCGTGGGGAGCAGGTCCTTCCCCCGAGCAGACGCGGGTGGGCGCCGCGAGGGGCGGGGGGTAAACCGAGTGTGCTGTGCGTGGAGGGATCGCGGGCTGGGAGAGCCCGCTGTGGAGGGAGGGTGACTGTGCTCAGGGGGAGACCTCGCGGTTGGTGTCCGGGAGGCCGTGGGGCTGGGGCCGCGGGTGCGGGAGGCGTGCGGTTGTGGGTCCGCGTGGCCGACAGTCTTGGCATTGAGGGCGGGAGCTTGCCGGACGGAGGCTACCAAGGGCTGGAGTCAGTGCACCCCTGACACTGGCGGAGGGCGATCGTGGTGGGCCGGGGGCACTCAGGACAGGGACAGGTGTGGAGGGGCAGGTGCTGCAGGCGGAAGAGATGCTTCCTTGGACAGCAGATGCTTTATTTGGGTCATTTCCAGCAGCGCAGCTATGAGGTTTTCTCGGAGGCAGTGTCATTCCTGTTCTGAGAAGTACCTGAGAGAATCAGAAGGTGTTTTCAAGTTCCCTGTCCTTGATGCCAGCGGCCTTTGCTCCACGACCCTGCACCGCATAGTGCTGTGTGCTGGCTGGGCCACCGGGCACGGGGTGCTGCTGCCTGTGTGGCCGTGGGGCTCGCCGCGGGCTCGTCCTCCCACTGGCACCTCTGCTGAGCCCCAGACGGCAGTCCCCGGTAAAGCGCTGGACATTACAGCTTGGTGTCTGGGCCTCGCCCCGTCCACAGAGGGGAGCAGGCGGCCTGCTAGCTGCCCCAGCCTCCCATGCATTGCCCTTGGCCTTTCTGCCGTCGCCTCCAGCTCCTGGGAGATGCTGGCCGACAGCATCACTGTCTCGTGGATTCTGTCCTCAGGGCCCCCGCGGTCATAGGCAGGGTGAGGGGACCCTGTTGCATGCAGCGCACCTGCCAGGAGTGGGTCAGAATTTCTCATCTGTCAGTTGAGCAGCCTCGTGGCGCTGCCATTGGGGTCCTTTCTCACAGCCCTGGTCGTGCACTTGTGCCTGCTGATAGCTATGAGCGCCTGTGTCCGAACACTGCTCCTCATCTAGAACCTAACTTAAGGAAGGTCCCCAAATCGTCTCAGAGTGCCTGATCACATGTGGAAGAGTCGAGTGAGGCTTCCTTTGCACAACTGAAGTGCTTACGGGGTGTGAGGACATGGCTGCTTTGTGCTGGACGCGTAGCCAGCTCAGGGCACCCCAGCCCACCTTGACTCGCAGCAGCACCGTGAGCCTGTGAACCACAGGGCGGTGCCTGGGTGCATGGGGGGCCAGCGGGACAGCAGGTGACTGGAGGAGCAGGGCCATTTGTGGGGGAATGACACTTGCTGTCACTTCCATACGTTTATTTGGTCCAGGTTTGGGTGGTGTTGCCGCAGCAGGGAGGGAGACAACCAGCATCCTGGGGCAGGCCCCCCAGTGGTTCTAGAACCTGGCGGCGTGAGAGCGAGGGAGCCGCCATCTGCCCGGTGTCCTGCAGTGAGGACACTCGGGAGGCACGAGGGGATGCTCACATGGTGGTTGGTGTCCTGGGGTTCCCAGGTGGCTCAGCACAGGTGAGCAGCTGCCGCAGCAAAGAAGGGCAGAGAACATAGTCGAAGAATCTCCTGGAGATGTTTTACATCCATGTGATGTAACCAGACGTAGAAAAGAAGCATGTTAGGGAAGCATAGCCTCCAGCCGGAATAACGTTTACTTTAATAAACAGAGCGGCCGGGGGGCGCCTGGTTGGCTCAGTGGGTTAAAGCCTCTGCCTTCAGCTCGGGTCATGATCCCAGGGCCCTGGGATCGAGCCCCACATCGGGCTCTCCGCTCAGCAGGGAGCCTGCTTCCCTCTCTCTCTGCCTGCCTCTCTGCCTGCTTGTGATCTCTGTCAAATAAATAAATAAAGTCTTTAAAAAAATAAAATAAAATAAACAGAGCGGCCAGAGCCGGAGTCAGAGCAGCCTGTGCGATCTGTATTGCTAGTGGTTCATAAGCTGCCGAGACTCGCAGCGTTGTTTTTCTTGAGATTTATTTATTTACTTTGCCCGGGGGTGGGGGGAGCGGGCCCAGGAGGCTGCTCCGAGGGTCTGTCCCGCCGGTGGAACAGGCGCAGGGTCAGAACGGGCAGGTGGCGGGTAGCGTCCCCGTAGCCGCGCTGTTTGCAAGGGCAGAGCGCGGGCAGCACGGACGCAGCCGGCCCGCGGCGGGCGGCGTTTGCGCTCACTGGCGCGCGTCCGAGCGGCCGCAGACAGGACGGCGTCCCCAGAACCGGCTCGGGGCCCTCTTCGCTCCTGTCCTTAATCGAGGGAAGCAAGGGGCAAAGGAACGTGCGTCCGAAAGCCCTGAGTAAGCGAGGAGCCCATACCTCCGTCCTCACCAACGAAGCCCGGGACGCAGCGCGGGCGAGAAGCGGGAGCCCGGGGTCGGCAGGTGCGCCGTGCTGCTCGGCTTTGGGGGGTCCCTGAGAGCCCGTGGGGTGCTGTGAGGAGAGGGGGCACAGGCTCCAAGAACTTGAGGGCGAGATAGGCAGGAAGCGCAGGTGGAGGGTGGACGCTGTTCGGTGAAAAGTCTGTCGGGGGCGGGGGGGAGGCCAGGAGCCCAGGGCGTCCTTTAGACGGACACGCTGAGCGCCCTGTGTTCCTCTCTTGTCTCACGCGTGCGGATGCTGTCAGGACCCGGATTCATGTTTGAATGTGTCCCGGGGACCCTTTCGGCTGTGTGGCCGATTGAGGGAGTTGGAGCCCCGAAGCCCATCCCACCCGCGTCTGGAGCAGCTGGCTTCCGCCGAGAGCGGGACGCACCCTTGGGGACGGCACGGGGACGGGGCGCTCGTTTGGTTGTCTGGCCTGTGTGCTGGGGTGGGGCGCCAGTGCTGCCCCCCACATCGGAGATGGAGGACGCAGAGACCGGTGTGCGGTCGGAGAGGTGAGTTGCTGCCCAGCACGGAATCATGGCAAGTGACCCGAGGACGCTTCTCCGAGCTCGTGTCCTTGTGCGCGCTGCCGGGGGCCCTTCCCCGCGGGCCCCTCGGAGCGGCCCGCCAGTGAACCGTCACCCGGCCTCCTCGCTGCTGGGTGCTGAGCACCGAAGGGGCCTGTACAGGGGGGAGAAACAAACAAAAAACAAAATAAGTATTCTCCCCCCACCCCCCCCTGCTGGAAATGAAACCTCCAGGGCGGACGGGCGTTTGGCCCAGCGGCGGGAGCAGGTCAGGGGAAGACTGGCCGATTGACAGGTCTGCAGCAGGGGACGACCGTGGGTCCAGAAGCATCACAGGAACAAAATGTGTTCAGGGAACCATGGGTGAGTTGGGACCATATGCTGTGCCTGAGGCACAAAGTGGTAAGCAAGGAGGCTGGAGAGAGAAGCCCGCAGAGCCTGCAGAGTGGGCCTCGGGAGCCGCCTCTCCAGAGCAAGGACACTTTCCAGAAGATGCCCGTGGGGAGTAGCGTCAGAGCAGCCAGCCGCC
Organism: Martes martes; assembly: GCF_963455335.1. Lineage (NCBI taxonomy): Eukaryota > Metazoa > Chordata > Mammalia > Carnivora > Mustelidae > Martes > Martes martes. The sequence goes on along the minus strand of NC_137898.1, from coordinate 3,284,784 downwards.
AGTTAACATGGGGGAGAGGAAGGAGGCGATGTACCCAGGTGTCTGGCCCAGACGGCTGGAGGGATGCAGTCCTGAACCGTGCCAGGGCAGACAGTGTGCTAGGGACTGGAGCACGGACGACACGGACGAACTCGTTTGGGGAAGATAGTTTGAGCCTCCTGGAAGACATGGAGATGCGTCGTGGGCAGGTGGACAGTTGCCCAGAGTAGTGGGGCGGGGGGTGGCAGCAGCGGTGGCGGCCTTGGACACCGGTCACACAGGCATGGTGTGTCGGGTGGGCAGGGGGCCTAGGATGGAGTGGTGGGAGCACCAGCAGGTGTGCGAGGAGCAGAGAACATGGGAACAGGATGAGGCAGGAGAGTGGGAAGGAGGAGGTCGGGGCTCCCCCATCGGGCAGGTGGCAGGGTTACTGAAACCGGCCTGGGACCAGCCAAGATGAGGCCATCGCTGGGGTCTCAGCCAGAGCTCTTGCTGTGAAGTGATGGGGGCGGAAGGCACGGTGCGGGGACTGGTAGGAGAGCAAGAGAAAGCACCAGTGACTCCAGGGAGAGCCGTGTGTCTGCGTGGGCTGTGAGCACCGTGCTTGTGTCCTGTAGCTCTCCCAAGTTTAGGAAGAAGAGCGCGGAAGGGAGGCTTGGTATTTTTTTTTTAATACGATGAAAATGCATACTTAAAATTGAATGAAAAGGAGTATAAGTTGAAAGTCTCATTTCCAGCCCCTTTCCCAGCCACAGTGGGTAACCTTCATTGGGTGGGTGTCCGTCTGTAGTTTGTCTTACGTTCATACAGAAAATACTAATACGTGTTTGCTTTTACCCAGATCGAGATCACCTTGAAATACTGTTCTGCACCATGTTTTTTTGGATTCAAAGTATATAATCTTGATTATTTCATCACTAAATACTCAGTATGAGCTTAAGTTTTGTCAGTGTTTGTTGCTTAAAGAAACTGACGAGGAAACATTAATTATATATATTGGAATTTTTTAACTGCTTGTGAATTTTATTTTGATGCTTGCAAGTACTAGTCAGTGTTTGAAAAGCCAGTGCCACTGCACTGATAGTGGCTCAGAGTAAGTCTAGTGAGCCCGTGAGCCCCATTCTACAATTCTACTTTCTCTCTCTGTGTTCCCTGCTTCCTCATATGCATGGATAGGCAGCTGTATATAACCTTCCTTTTTTAAAAAAAGAGGCGGGGGACATGCCTGGGTGGCTCAGTTGGTTGAGCGTCTGCCTTCAGCTTGGGTCATGATCCCAGGGTTCTGGGATTGAGCCCCATGTTGGGTTCCCTGCTCAGCAGGAAGTCTGCTTCTCCCTCTCCCACTCCCCCTGCTTGAGCGCACTCTCTCTCCCTTTCAAAAATATAAGTAAGATCTTTAAAAAAAAATATTTATTTATTTTAGAGAGCGAGTGAGTGAGAGAAGGGGCAGAGGGAGAGAAGCAGACTCCCTACTGAGCGCAGAGCCTGATGTGGGGCTCGATCTCATGACCCTGAGATCATGACCCGAGCCAAAATCAAGAGTTGGACACTCAACTGACTGAGCCACCCCGGCACCCCCTCTATGACCTTTCTGAGCATACCTTTAATCAAGACACTGGGGCTTCAGAACTTGTGATTTGCTCATTCATTTTGGTGTATGAATTTCCAGTTTTCTTTTCAAAATTTGGCATGCTTTTAGCTTCTACTGACAGAAAATAATCCAAGCCCACTCGGCAAGTCTGTTTTTCAGGTATTCCTTTCTGATAACTGAAAATCAGAGCCCGTTTCTGTCTGTCATGCGCTCTGCTCCGACATGGAAAGGACATGTACTGTCTGCCTTCCGTGAAGCTTTATTCTTGTCTCAGCAGGTTAGCAGAATAGTGAAAAGTCAGGAAGAAATAAAATGGAGCCAGTGATGGAGACTATCAAAACCAAAGGCTGTGGAAACGTGACTCGTAACTCGGGATGACCAGGGGACCAGGGCAGGAGAAGGGGGAGGGGTCAGGACCTTGGGGGGGCGGGGTGAGGCTCCACAGCTGCTTTCTACCCAGAGTCCTCCTACTGTAACCACTGGGACGACCATGTTCGTCACTTTGGGAGCCGAGTGTCGCATCTGAGCCAGGGGACTTAATTTAAAATTGGACTGCGTGTGGATTTTGATCAGTAGTGTCTGGCTTATATGACCTGAACCTGTTACCCAGGTCTGAGCCTCTTGTCCAGAAAGGACAAATATCAACATTTTCAAGCACTATGTGAAACCAGGTTCTTAACCTGATTCTGATGGTTAAATGTTGCTTTTCTGGTTCTCAGTCTGAGGACTGTCAAACAGAAGCATGAATCTGTTTTGCTCGGACTTCTGTTTTATTACAATGAGAGTACTCCAGGGATGGGCGTATCTGTTCCCTTCCAAGAAATACTTCAGACTTTGATCCTAGTAACTAGAACGTCACTTTCCTACGTTTGGCTTGCCGTGTTTCTTAAATAAACCTCTCATCTAAAGAGGAGAAAGTGGTCGATGCTGACCGGGCGGGTCACTCGTGGACCGCGTTTGGGGCCAGTTCTGCTGCCTTTGGTGCTGCCTGCAGTGGGAACGCAAACACAGTCCGCATATGAACATGCTTTTGGAATCTTAAACTTTGGAATTTCCTGTCGAATGTTTATCTGAACTCCTAAGTTTAAATTTGGTTGATACTTTTTCACTTGAATTCTTTTGTCCAAAGAGAAAGGTTTTTCTTTGAGTAAGCGTAATTGTCAAATCTTAGAAATTCATTTTCTACCATCGCCAAAGCAGTGTATCGTAGAGTGGTTTGGGCTGTTGAATTTATTGTAAGAAACACTTACATTTAACCAAAATGATGGGAAATAAATACATTCTCTTCATAGGCGAACAAAAGACAGTTTGGGATCTCTGAAAAACGTAAGGGACTTCAGACTCGGACTTGCTTTGATGAAGGAGGAGTTACAGGAAAAGTGAGCCAGTGGGGGTCTGGAGTGAGGGGCTTGTAGCTGAGTGCAAGTGGGGCAAGGTGGTGATCCCTCCACTGCCAGGAGCCCACTGCCAAGATCCAGGGGGCTCTGCGGTGAGGGGCTCCTCCTAACTGGGGACTCAGGAGTGACCAGCTCCTCCTAACTCGCGGGCGCGGGAATGGTGGCTCCTCTTAGCCAGGGGGTGCGGGAGTGACCAGCTCCTCTAGCCAGGGGCTGTGGGAGTGATGGGCCCCTCCTAGCTAGGCGGGGACACGGGACTCACCCGGGAGGCTCTGCGGTGGCCAGCTCCTTGTGGCTAGAGCATGTCAGAATTTTGGAGCACCGTTTCACTCCTTCTGAGTATCCCGTGTCCGCTTGCTATGATTTGACTAGGTATTTCATTCAAAGCCAGCGAGATTTGTTCGTAATCGGAAGGCTTTTAAAAATAAAACACTGATATTCAACTCTCCTGGACCCGCAGTCCGGGACCCTACCAGGGTGTCTGCGTAGTGGCCCTCTGCCCTTCTCGTGGCTCCCCTTTCTTCCTCCCCTGCCTGAAATCCCACCACAGCCTGGCTAGCCCCTGGCTGCTTTCACTTCATTGTCCTCAGTGGGCAGGACGCCGTGCCCAGTGGTGCCTTCTCTGTGCACATTCATGGCCAGTGGTCCCGGGCCCCGCTCCCCCAGGCAGCTCTCCCGCCTCCTCCCCAGTATTCCTTGCCCGTCCTGTCTGCATTTCACTTCCAGTGAGGCTGGGACAGATAGAGGAGGACTCCCATAAACGCCCACCGCAAGTCTCCCGACTGGCCTGGGTCTGTGCTGGGCAGCCTTTCCTCTCCCCGTGGAGGAGCCGTGCGCTCCCAGGACGGGCCGCCCTCTGCGCCACCCCCGTGCTCTGCTCCCAGCTACTCAGAGCAGCCGCCTGGTCAGTCCTCCTCTCCCCTGGGTTCTTACCACAGAGGGCCTTTCTTGACCCCGGATCTTCCTCTTTCTCTCACCCCCGCCCCCCACCCCTTACTCAAGGCTTTGCTGCTCCTCCCGTGCTCTGCTGACTTCTGTGCAAGTCAGGCCTCCAGCCCCGCTGCTGCTCCGGGACGGCCGTGCCCACAGCCCCCGCTGCCCTCCGCCTCAGCGGGCCCGCCTCTCCGTGAGCATCAGCTGGCCCGGGTGACTGTCCTGGAAGCATTTGACTCCTGACACAGTCCCTTCCTGGTTTCCCCCTGCTTGCCAGCCGCTCCCACCCTGTGCCTCATGTCCCGCGTGTTCGGCGTCAGACACCTGCTTGAGCCTCACCTCCGTGTCCCTGCGCTCAGCGCCGCGTGGTTTGCCCGCAGTGAGACTGCCCTCCTGCCTCCGCCGCCGTCCCCAGGAACCCCAGCAGCTGCACTGTCTACCTGATGCTGCCGTGGACTGTCTTTAATACCCCGCACGGGGCACAACCTGGACTGGACTGTCCGAGCTCCCTTCCACACATGCCCTGCCCGGAGCCCTGCCATCCTCAGGAAATGCTGCCTGTCCGTCCCTTGCTCCGGCCGGAGCTCTCGAGCCCTCCTGGGCCTTGCTCGCTCTCGGACCCGTCGGCTCTCCTGTGCAGCCTGTCCGGAACCGGCCAGCTCCTGCGCCCTGGCCTGCCTGCATTAGGGCAGTGCCTGACGGTGTGTTGGTTCCTTGTGTTCCATTTTGAAAACTCTCTCTTGGCCTCGGGTTCTCTAACACGGGTCTTGATTCAGACCCTCGTGTCTCCCAGGGCCGTGGCAGCTCTCCAGCCGTGGGCCTGGAGCTGGCTTCCCATTGTTCACCTCCTCCTCCAGCCCCGCTCCAGCGCTGCTCTCAGGGCTTTCTATGACCCTTCTGAGCCCGCCCTCTGTGTCGAGCACCACCTGGGCTCCCTGTTCAGGGCCGTCAAAGTCTGTAGAGGGACGACTCCCGGCGCCTTCGGGATAAAATCGGACTCCTCACTGTGGTGCGCGGGGGCCTTCCGTCTCGCCTCTGCCCCCGCCCAGCCTCCCTCACCCCGTCCTGCACAGTGCCCGGGTCGCAGCCCACTGACGCCCTTTTCCACCACCAGACGCCTTTCTGCTTCTGTGAAGAGGCTCTCCCCTGCCGGACAGCCGGTTCCTGTCCGGGATTCAGCCGCGCCGCCCTCTCCTCCGGCAGACCTCTGGGGCCACATGGCCACCTCCCGTCACAGATGACCTCGACGCCGCTCCCATGGTAGCCGGGGCGTTTCCCGCTTGGAGCGCTGACCACACGGGGGTCACTGCTAGCAGCACCCTGAAGGGGCCAGGCACGCCTGTCTGGTGTTGAGCTAGAGTGGACGAGCGGCCAGCTCTGGAATGGACAGTGGCTGCCCGTCACCAGCCTAAACTCACTCTTTGACTGGGCTCATCTGCAAACAGCAGTGCAAAGGTAAAATTTAAATATAGAAACAAATCAGCCCAAATATATAGCCAGGCCCCCACGAGAGAAAAATAACCTTCAGTACAGAAACAGAAGAGAAACCCAGTGTGTGGTCAGCATGAGTTGGCCTAGTTCCCTGGCCTGCGGCGCTCCAAGCACCAAGCATGCAGGGACAGTGGGAAACTTGGCTCCTGCACTGGGGGGTAGCAGGGACTAATATGTCCAGAGGAACTAGAGCTAAAATCAGACTCGCTGTTTGGAGCTGGGTTCAGATGAGGCTCCCCACGGAAGGTCTCTGTCCTCTCGGTACACTGGGGCTTTATAGGAAGTCGTGGGCCTCGGGAGGGTAGGAAGCACTGCCTGGGCTGGGCCACGCTGTCCGGTGACTCTCTCATGGGATCCACATCGTCTGTAAGGAACAGGCAGCAGGAACCCTCGGTCACCGTGGAAACCTAGCTCTGGCCTCAGGCCTTGGGACGCTCGGAGGGGCAGCCGCTGGACACCAGGCAGGGAGGGACACGCCAACAAGAAGAGCTGCTCAGGCTGAGCTGGAAACCAGACCCGGCGGCTCCGGGTCCGCACGTGCGGACGTACGCGCTTACTCCGTCTGCAGTCCAGCGGCTGTCAGAGTGAGTCTGTTTAAATGCTTAAACAGATAAATGAACATCGCAAGGAGAAACAGGAAATGGTAAAACAGAAACAGAAGCGAAGCAAGGGAAGGAGGGCGCGAGAGAACATCCTACAGTTTAGTTACTGAGGAAGGGACCGGCCGGCACGATAAACTTTGGACCCGACATAATCGGAGAGCAAAGTAGTGAATTGACCCAGATTGCGGCACCAGGCCCTGGCCCAGTGAGGCCCCCCCCCCCCCCGCGCCGCCCCCCTTGGACTTGCCTGCCACGTGAGTGATCGCGGATCTCACCAAGACTGGTTTGGGTCAGCTTCTCTTTCACCTAAACACCAACGGTATTTTCTGATACGAGATCTCGGTGACTAGATGCAGATCTCTCAGTGTTAGGCATTGAAGGTCACTGGTTATTTACAGCAGGAGATGAAAATCAGAGTATTTGGCCTAATTCACTTTGGCACATAGGAAAGGAGTGTCTGCGGCTCATGAAAGAGCGGGAGCCGATGGGAGAGCAGGGCCCCCTCCGCACCACTTCCCGGCCACGGCGGGCCTCCTCCTCGCGCTGCCCGCTGGCTCTCTGGGACGGCGCGGCTCTCCGCGCCACCTGGGGCAGGTCAGAGGACACGTTTGGATTAATCTCATTTAGTTTTACTGTCCTTTCTTTGTGGCTCTGCCTTAACACACTGAAGTAAAGAGTTGTTGGGGTTCTGGAGCGGGAGCAGCCTCGTCTGCGGAGAGCCGTGTGTGTGTGTCTGTGTGTGTGTCGGAGAATCATGGTGAAATATATATAAAATAAAGGTAATGTTGCAACCAGTTGATTGACCACCTGGATGATTTCAGTGAGGGCCCCCTCGCCCCTAGCCCAGGCTCCCTGGGTGGCCCCACTCAGCTGTGAGACCCCGCCCCCCATTGCCGGCCAGTTGCTCTGTTGTTTTCAGTGATGCTCTGGGGTATAAATGTCTCTACAAACTAAACTGATCCAATTCTGGCTCCTTCTTAGGAATGGTACGACGTCGGGGTTCGGTGTGTGTCCTGATCCTGGGAGGGCCCCTCCCGCGGCCGCCACCTCCTTGTCTTTCCTGCCCACGCAGCAGCCTGCGGCCCCGGCTGCTCGCGGCCCACTTGACCTTCAGGACAGCCCCGTCTGCTCTCTGGAGCACCTGGGTTTAAACCTGGCCTGTGAAGCCGTTGTCTTTGGGAGGAGAGTAGGAGTTATCTCTTTTGCTGCCCCCACCCCCAATCTCTGCACCAGGCCTAGGGACAGCTGCAGGCTTGGGATGACACCCCTGGTCCAGGAGCTGAGCACTTGGTGGAAGGCGGGTGGCCGCGTGGGGTCCTCTCCAGCCTTGCAACCACTGTCTTCGAGACCAGGGACAAAGATGACCAGGACCCGTTCCACCAGGGTGCCAGCCTCTGTTTCCTGAGCAGGCTGAGCACAACCTGGGAGCCCTGCTTTCTAGCACCCATGCCCCGGATGTGGCCCCTATGCCGGACGGGCAGCTGGGGCACGGTGAGAACACTGGTGTCCTGCTCCCACCTCTGGAAAGCCCTAGGGCCCGGGGGCTGGGGGACGTGAGAACCCCATGCTCTTGTTCCTGGGGGGATGGGGCAGACCTGTGCTCTTGGCTACAGCCTCTGGAGGGGAATGTCCACCTCCCTGAGCTGGGAGGAAGTGGGGGGAGGGGCGGTCAGATTGGGTTCAGATATTACAGACTCACCTTTCTTACTGAATTTTCTTGGTGTTTCTGAGTAGATGTTCCTTCATTTGTTGTGTGCCATTGGATGGTTTTGGAGGCTTTGAGTATTTGCTTTTATGTATAATTCTCCCCAGGTTTCTGGAGGAGCAGGCGTACAGGGCTTTTCATGCTGTGATCCTGGAAGCTGATCACCCACAACTGTGGGTTTTTGAAGAAGCAGGTCTGACTTAGAAGGCAGATTAGATATAATGACCGTTAGCGTATTGTATCCACGAAAACGCTCAGGGTCTGTAAGTTACCTGCCTCCCCACCCCCTTTAGTCTGTCCCTGAAGTAACTGCATTCAAGAGAAAACACTCCAATTTTACTCTTTTCTGTTGTTGATTGTAGCAGTACTGCCTGTTCTTTTCATTCCCCCTGGACGAGTACAGTTGCCCCTTGAACAACTTGGGGTTAGGGGTGCTGACCTGCCCCCAAACATCTCAGTCTAACTTTGGGCTCCCCCAGACTGAACAGCTGATGCCCTCCTGTTGACCAGCAGCCTTACTGGCGACGTGAGCACCCGGGTCACACGGACCTTCTGTGCTGTATCATATATAGCATCGTCTTAAAGCAAAGTACGCTAGAGAAGAAATTTTAAGAAAATTACAAGGAAAATACACTGACAGCGCTGAGCCGCATGGATGGCTGCGTGTGTCGTCCGTTCACAAGGTGGCTTGTCAGCTCCTACAGCAGCGCTGCCTTCTGGGACTTGCGGGTGTGATGGTGTCACCGTCAGACATCGGAAATGAGAAGGTAACGGGAAAGGTTCCTGTCTACATCTAGGTCGTGCGTTACTGCGTGGGACTGCTTTGGCGAGGCCCGGTGTCATTGGGACGATTGCTTCATCATAGCCTCGCCTGTCCACTAATGAGTGAATGGTTATAAAACGTTTATAGCCTGCTGTGTTACAGACATACTCATGCTGTAGTATTAAAAACGTTACATTCTTTAAAAAAAAACAATTGTGATAATAGGCTGATACATGTTTTCTCCAGTGGGGAGAGAGGCATTCTGTGAGGTAATGTAATTCTTCGAAAGCAAAGTTCTAAAACAACCAGCACATGATTCATTCATGGTATGATGTGTTAATTGTATAATATGTTTGTATGTGTGTGTATGCATGTTAATATCACATAATATGATGGTATGTTAAATCTCACTCACCTTGCCCGTGCACACTTTCTAGATTTGCACGCACAGCAGGTAAGAGTATGAATGCCATGGTGGTTCTCCACTGTCCGTTAGGTGGACGTGGGTCATTGTAAAGGTCCTCATCCTTGTGGTCCTCCTGTGGAGTAGGCTGAGGGGGGAAGAGGCCGGGGGGGGGGGCGGGGTGGTCTCGCCGTCTCAGGGGAGGCAGGCGCACCTGGTGTCACTTTCTGGAAGTACAGTCTGTCTCAGGTTTTGCCCCTTCCTTTCTCTACAAGTGTCTGTATATGCGTTGCCGGTACTTTCGCCACGGGCTTTGGCTTCGGTGCCCGCACCACGGACGGGTCTGCGTGCTACAGGAAGCCAAGAGTGGTCTCGAGCAAGCAGAGCCGTCTCCAGAGTACCTGATGGCACTGTGGTTTCTGGACAGGGTCTTCTGAGTCTCCTTCCTCGCCCCCGGCGCTGGCTCAGAAGCTCTCATCTCCGTCCCGTCATCCCCTGTTAAATCCTCCGGGGTGGCGTCTGTGAGCCCTTGCATTTCTCCAAGATCCGCATCTCAGAACCCTTCATCCGCCAGCTTTTCTGCCATGTCGGTTTCATGATTTGCCACACTGGCTGTGTCGTAAATCCTAGGAGATCATGCCTAACATTTGGGCCGTTTTCTCCAGCAAGAATTTATTATTTTGGGTTTGAAGGCTTTCACGACGTTTCCTGTCACAGCGATGGCGTCGTCAGTGGCATAATCCTTCCAGACTTCCAAGGCATTCTCTTTGTCGTGGTTCACTTTTATAACGTTGGCCATCCTTTTCGTAAAGGATCCTGGCGATGAGCCTTGCAGGTCCTCATGGCCCCCGACCCACGGGCTGCATTGGAGGTGTGCTCCAGGGCACGTGGGCCCCCGGGACACATTCCATGTCGAGCTTGCAGGGTTGGGAGTGACCAGGATATTGTCCAGTATCAGAAGAACGTTAAGGGGGACGCCTGGGTGGCTCCGTGGGTTAAGCCGCTGCCATCGGCTCAGGTCATGATCCCGGGGTCCTGGGATCGAGTCCCGCATCGGGCTCCTTATCCAGCAGGGAGCCTGCTTCTCTCTCTGCCTCTGCCTGCCACTCTGACTGCTTGTGTTCTCTCTATGACAAATAAATAAAATCTTTAAAAAAAAAAAAAAAAAGTTAGGCGGCAGCCCCTTCCTGTCAGGTTACCTCCCAAGTTAAGGGACGAAGCATCAGTGGACCTGACCCGGAGAAAGGGCTCTGGTTGTCCAGGCCTCCTTGTTGCACAGCCGGAGGACTGGCTGCTGGTGTCAAGCGCCGGGGGTTAGCCCTGGATACGGCCGGCCTAATCACAAACCCCACTGCCTCCGCACATGCGCTTGCTCGTTCTGCCCTCCCTGCCTTCGGTCTCCGCGTTCAGGTCTCTTCCGCAGGAATAAATGTCCTTTGTGGCATTTCCCCCCCAAAATAGGGCACTTACATCTGCATGAAAAACCTGGGCAGGCAGACGTCCTGTACTCACGGATTTCCCCTCCCCTCTCCTAGGCTGGAGCAGAGTCGGCACGCAGTGTCTCCCCGTTCCGGCATCTCCGCGATTCTCGCGGTGGTGTCCGGGGGAGGGTCCGCTTCCTCTTGATGGCAGAAGCTACTTCTCCTGTTACCTTGACCTGTGTTAAAGCCGCACCTCTTTCTAAAATTACCAGACGATCCTTTGCTGGCATTGAAATTCTCCAGCTTTAGATCCGTCCCCTAATGACTTCCCCCTGTTTTGAAGACTGGTACTGGAGGGTGTGGGTGCGCTTTCTGCAGCGCGGCTGCACCTGCACTGCGGGACCGGAACGTATTTTGCGGAAAGTGCGAGCTTTCTGTGCTGGTCAGCGCAGCTGCAGCGACGACCTCACGGACCCCCTGGGCTCGTCTTTGCTTGCAGGGCAGGCCGCAGTGTGCGGTACGGGCCGCGCAGCTCGGCTTGTTCCTGGGGCGCCTCGACTTGCTCTGCCTCTTGGGAGCGCTCCCAGCAGCACTAGTGACTGGCACTTCACATGGGTCGCGGGGTGGTGGCCGGGCTTCTGGGATTGCAGTAAACACAACAGACAGTCGGGAAGCACAGACAGTCGCCTCTGACTGCGATGCGCAAGTTACTGGAGGACAGAGCTGCTTATGGGAGAGGACAAGTGTCACGTGTCTGGCGGATTCCTGCCGCGCTCGCGCCCGCCGCAGTAGCCACGGGAGGCGGCACGGGATCTGCGCGCGATCACCACGTGGACCACAGCCGCGCGCGCGCACAGGCGTGATTGAAGACCGCAGTCAGCGTTCGCTTGCGCCTCTCTCGGCTGCGGGTGGCTCCGGGTACGGGACGGGGTGGGCTTGCACGCGCGCGCTCTCATAAAGTTTAACTTTTTGTAGTAGATTTGCCCATGTTTTATGGCCGCAAATGATAAAAAAGGTTAGTACCTATATATATATATTTTATACATTTATGACATGTCTTTTTCTTAAAATTTTTAAAAGATTTTATTTATTTGAGATAGAGTGCGAGTGAGTGAGAGAGAGAGAGCAGGAGCAGGGGGGCAGAGGGAGAGGGACAAGCAGGCTTCCCGCTGAGCAGGGAGCCGACACGGAGCTCAATCTCAGGACCCCAAGATCGTGACCTGAGCCGAAGGCAGATGCTTCACCGACTGAGCCACCCAGGCGCCCCTTTCTTAATTTCTTGACATTTTCTAGGCTACTCAGTTCATCTGCCAGTTTTTTCAAATTGTTGCACATCTCCAGAAGATTTTCCGATGCGTTTATTGGAAAAAAGGCAGGTAGAGGTGGAACTGCACAGTTGAAGCCCTGGCGTTGGCGGGTCAGCCTGGTTCGGTTCTATGTCGTGGCTCTGTAGGCTTTTGTGCGCCAGCCTTGCAAAGTCGGATCGCCGGGAATGCTGTGCGTTCCGCCGTCAAGTTCCCTCTGAGTTGCAATGGGTTAATTTACGAATGGACTTCAAGTATGCCACTTGTTAGTTAATTTTCTGGAGTTGCTTAAATCAACCGCTCTCTATACTTTGAATGTCAGATTGTTAAGTGAACCTTTATTCCCTTCTTTGTCCTTTGAAGAGAAAACTCTTAGAAATAAGGAGATTCATGGACAGAAGACGTTACTTATTTCCGAGGAGTTTTGCTTATTGAGAAACTGACCGGAGAGTATGTGTCCACTTCTTGGAGCCTGCCTGTGCGTCGGGCCCCAGGGTGGTGCTCAGTATTGCAGGAGAGCGACCCCACAGCAGGGAGGGGGACTGGCATCCTCTCAGGGACACTTCCCCCAGAAAGTTCTCTGAGTATAGACGTAAATCTTCTGCGCCCCTTGCCTCACGAGGCCTGCCAGCAGTTGTGAGAGGTCCGTTTCGCTGGGTTGATTTTTGAGCCAGTTGAGGCTAACGGACCAGCTTTGGGGGCTGCCAGCCTCTTCCTGGGGCTGCCCCAAGCCCATGGTCTTCACAGGCTCCAGGAGCTGGCTAAGGCAGGACAGGAGGCTGGAGACAAGCGGTGGCCTCCCCGGCCTGGCGTTCTCCCCTCAGCCGAGGTTCTGAGCCGCATATCTGCGAGGCACCAGAAAACCTCCCTGGCCCCTCGGGTGTCAGGCCCCGCGCTTGGAAACACACTTGGGACTCGGGCGGGTCACGAGGAGGGAGCCTGTGTGCCTGCGGGGCTCTGGGGTGGCGGGCGGGTGTGGAGGCTAACGACCCCCTGCCCCCCTCCGGTTTTGTTGCCACCCCCCAGGAGTTCGCGGCACTTACCAAGGAGCTCAACGTCTGCAGGGAGCAGCTCCTGGAGAGAGAGGAAGAGATCGCGGAACTGAAGGCGGAAAGAAACAACACCAGGGTCAGTCGGCGCGCTCTCGCCGTTGGCACGCTGGCGGGGTCGCCTGGGGGGCACGGCTGCTACCTGTAGACCCAGGGCGCTTCCGCTCGACCTGCTTTGAACACTCTGTCGACATTTCCCCGTGGAGTCGACCCTGACTGATGAGCTCAGCGTGCTCAGATTGTGTTTGGGTCGTGATGAGAACTAACGCTGTTTTAACTCATTCCGGGGGTGGGGGGGGCTCTCTCATTTTAGACTGAATTGAAGGGATTCGTGTTTGGCCTGGCATGCGATTAAAAGGGGGTTTTTGCCCCAAGGGAAGTGTGAAATCACAAGTGCTCTTTCAACATGCTTTTACCTTGGCCTGTCCCACCAGCTGCTGCTGGAGCATTTGGAGTGCCTCGTGTCCAGGCACGAGCGGTCCCTGCGCATGACGGTGGTGAAGCGGCAGGCGCAGTCCCCGGCGGGCGTGTCCAGCGAGGTGGAGGTGCTCAAAGCACTCAAGTCCTTGTTCGAGCACCACAAAGCCCTGGACGAAAAGGTGCCCGAGCCCCAGCGGCTCCCGGTGTGCGCGTGCCCTGTGTCAGGGACACGCTTCGTGCGTGTGTGACTGCAGTCCACTTTTAACCTTCTCGAGCTCCTGTACACACCTTTTCCATGAGAGGACAGACTTCTGTATGGTTAAAACATAGCAGTTGGTATAAATGTCTTAAGACTTACCATATGCTGTATATTGATTTGTCATGAAGAGTTGGGTAATGTAACTTATTTAGGGGAAGATTTCTCTCAACTGCAAAATTTAAAGCTGTTACAAAGTAAGTTTTTTTTTTTTTTCCAAAGATCTTATTTATTAGAGAGAACAGATGAGCTGGGGGGGTAGCGGGAGAGGGAGGAGCAGGCTTCCCACTGAGCGGGGAGCCCGATGCAGGACTCGATCCCAGGACCCAGGGATTATGACCTGAGGCGAAGGCAGACGCTTCACCGACTGAGCCACCCAGGCGCCCCAGCAAGCCAGTTTTCTTGACATTAACATCAGTGAAAGACATTGAAGCCATTCTGTCATGTTACCTTACGCAAATGGGTCCCGAGGGTGACTTTACGTTAAGAAGCAATTAAACAAAAACACGTACACACTCAACCCCTCTGTTTCCAGGTGAGGGAGCGGCTACGAGTAGCACTTGAAAGGTGTAGTTTGTTAGAAGAAGAACTAGGGGCCACACACAAAGAGGTAAGCTGCGTAAATCACCAGGGAATTTGATTAGAGGGGCTCTAATTTTTATCCCTTGTTTTCATAAGAAGCATGAAGCCTGCAGTGCTGGCCGTCAGGTGTCACTGGTCTTTCTGACCAGCGAGCCAGCCTCCCGGGCCACTGCAGTGACCAGCACTAGGCTCTTAGCGCCGGGTCGCACGGTCCCTTATGTCCCCATCGTCCAGTCGAGAGCACTGACCTAGTTGCTGACCTAGTTGTGTTCAGGCTAGACAACATCACCGTGTGTGCTGCCCAGTCCCGTGTTTACGGTTTGTAGTTGCATCTTTCCGGGAGGAATTTCTCTTTATCTCCTCACCCTGTGTTCAATTCTTTGCTTCTAGCTAATGATTCTTAAAGAACAGAATAATCAGAAAAAAACATTAACCGACGGAGTGCTTGACATGAACCACGAGCAAGAAAATACTCCGAGCACAAACGGAAAGGCAAGTCTTTAGTCTCCCTGTGTCTTTCCCTGATGTCCTCTGTGTGCTCCCAAGGGCCGTGGGAGCCGACCCCGGCACAGATCGCGGGACTTGACTCTTTCCGGGGAGGGCTCTGTCCCTTAACTCACCAAACAAGGCTATTCAAGGATTTTTTCCCCCCAGAGATCTTCCGACGGTTCTTTAAGCCACGAGGAAGACCTTGCCAAAGTCATCGAGCTCCAGGAAATCATAGACAAGCAGTCAGAGGAGCAGAGCCAGATGAAGGAGCGCCTGGCCGCCCTCTCCAGTCACGTGGCGGAGCTGGAGGAGGACCTGGACACCGCCAGGAAGGACCTCATCAAGTCTGAGGAGGTGAACACGAAGCTGCAGCGCGATGTCCGTGAAGTGAGTGACGGGGGCGTCGCTGCGCCGTCGTCAAGCTGAATGGGGGTGTTCGGTGGGACCCTTGCGTGTGGATGTCTCCCCTTGGCAGAGTCCGGCTGTCTGGATCTCTTCTCCATCACACTCGTGTTTCACTCTGGTGCACGCGTCAGTGTCTTTTGTGCTGCTAGTGCGTGCACTGCTGAGGGCGCGCGCTGGCCGCCGTCCGAGCTTTCTGACCCGCCGCACCCAGAGGGCTCATGTGCTCTCAGACATCAGCGGTCAGACCCGCTGGGCAGTGGCCTTGCTCACACTTGGGTCACCAGGATCATGCTGTCAGACCCGGTACACGGGTACTCATTTCCGGCAATCGTTTCCGTGTGTGCAGTGATGTATGGGAATCAAATCATGTTTACAAAACAGGTGAAGGGCAGGATGCTTTCTCTGGTGCCCCCACCTGTTGCTCACTGTATGGTGTCCCTGTAGACAGACAGTCGTTCCTCCCCCCACACCCCACACCCCGCCGCCCCCCACCCCCGGGCTGCAGGAGGACCTGTCACACCCTCAAACGTGGACACTCAGGCTTCCTTTCTGCGTAGTAGTGTAGCGGGCCTAATTTCACCCAAGAGTTTAAAACAAAGAAAAATATTTGTAGGGATTATATAACCTACTTTGTTATATTTTTCTTTGGCAAGGGTAGGAGATTCTGTAGCTGAGTTTAGTATGCAGAGAATTGTGAAATTCTCTTTTTAAGACTCGTCACTTGAAATATTAAGACTTCACTGACATAAGTTCCTTCGTAAACAGGGAGGGACCTGAGATGAATTTTTAGGGTGGGGGACAGGCAGGCGGGGCAGAAGGTTCTGGGCCCACTTTCTGTGTCAGACTCCCCGTGGTGGAGTTCGCTGCAGGATGGGGCTTCAGATGGTGGCTTCCAGTCACAGCAGACGTGGTATCTCGCTTCCGTTGGTCGACAGCAGTGCTCCAGTTCTGTGGTGATCAGCTGTGATTTCATCCAGCCTTTACGCAGGGAAACGATGGCTGCGTCCCCTGATCTGTCTGGGAGAGGCCACTGCCTGCTCCGTGGAATGCCCACCGGTGTCAGGGCCGGTAGAGGCCGCGCCTTGTTGCTCGCACCTTCAGCTCCCAGCATTCTTGCCGTGTGGGGATATTTGATTCCGCGTTTCTTTTGTAGCATCATGTAGGAAAGAGTAAGCTTGGTACACTTAGCGGCCTGACGTAGTATGAAGACAGCTGAGTCTTCATTGGTCGTGTAGGGACTTGGGATATTTGAGGTAAGTATATTTTCATTCGTATTAGAGGCATTGGCACCTCTCTCAATTTTGAGGACACTGGTTTTATATTTGACTTTGAAAATCAGGATTTAGTTCGGTTTTTGTGTGTGGAGTATATTAATGTGCATATGTTAATTACTTGCCTTTTTTCCCTTTGAAATACTTGATGTAGGCCATGGCCCAGAAGGAGGACATGGAGGAGAGGATCACTACTCTTGAAAAACGCTACCTCGCGGCACAGCGCGAAGCCACCTCTGTGCACGACCTCAACGATAAACTTGAAAATGAGATTGCAAATAAAGACTCTATGCATCGGCAGGTAGTGGCTTTCGTCGAACTTCATTCGACTTTCGTCTATTACTGATGAAGTTAAAGACCTTTTTCCTGTGACTTTTGTGTTGGAAATCAAGTCTCAGTGTAAAGTTTTTATGATCTTAGAAAATTATGTTCAAGAACTTGGTTATCTCAACTTGCAGGTTTTTACTTATTTAGGATTTCATGCAACCTCCATTCTTTGCTCTGTTTTGTTTTCATTGCACATTAATCTGGTGCATCTTAGCATTTCTACCAGAGGAGGAGGGAGTGGCCGAGAGCGTGGAGGCAGTTGGTCCCTTTTGTTGGTACTTGGGTTGGGGGTGAATGGCAGGTGCAGAAACGGGCCCCTCCCATGGTTGGGAAGCCACACCAGCTTCTCTGCCCGGCTCGTCTCAGGTCGTCCGGAGTTAGCAGGAGAGCCAAAGCCAGCCTCTTGGAAAGAAAGTGAGCTTGTCTGATATGTTGTAAAGTGTATCGTTAGGTCCAAGATAATAATAAAGAGTAAGATACTAGGAAACCATTCAGAATTACATTGTGCGATGCTCTTCCAGAGCACGTAAGACGTTCTAAATAATGACCGTAAAAGGTAGGTGACAAAACACTGAGTACGGCGTGCTGTGTCTTCTGAGGGTGCGTACAGATAAACACGGACACGCGCACACAGGAGAAAGAAGGAGCCCGCACGTGAGCAGGTGTTGGCCTCTCAGGAACCTCGGCTTATCCATGATTTTTAAAAAAATTTTTTTTACAGATTTTATTTATTTATTTGACAGAGATCACAAGTAGACAGAGAGGCAGGGAGAGAGAGAAGAGGAAGCAGGCTCCCCGCTGAGCAGAGAGCCCGATGCAGGGCTCCATCCCAGGACCCTGAGATCATGACCTGAGCCGAAGGCAGAGGCTTTAACCCACTGAGCCACCCAGGCGCCTCTTAAAATTTCTTTAAAGAAACAGTCTTGTTTGAATTTTCTTCGTTAAAAAAAATGTTTCTTAGAACGAGAGTGTTTTTAAGGAATAATTACTCAGTTATGAAAATAATGTGACTAGCATTTCATTAGGTGGACTCTTAGAAGGCCTGCACTTCCGAGGCCGTGTGAGCTGTGTGTGGCTTACACGCCCACGGTCTGCGAAAGGCGAGGGGTCTGGTCATTTTTTAAGCAGGGTTAGGACCGAACCCTTCTTTCCTTAAGTTGTCAAGAAGAATGAGCCAGCTTCTACAGAACGCGGGTTTTCTTTAACAAAGCCTGGGAACTTCTTTCTATGTAGAGACTTGGTTGAAGATGTTTAGGAAGAGCAGTGCTTTGGCAGGAGGTGTTTTGAACGTTGAAATCAAGCCCAAGAAAGTGGGTGTATGTTCGTCACAGGAAGAAAAATTGTACTCGGAAGCAGCTACCAAAACAGTGGGCTTCTGTCGGAGCTCGTTCAGTAGCTCTCGTGCTTAGATCTCGTTTCATTTCATCAAACATGGGAGCGGCTGGAAGACGGGCTGCACTGTGATGCTTTGCCTTCCTCTCCTAGACCGAGGACAGGAATCGGCAGCTGCAGGAGCGCCTGGAGCTCGCCGAGCAGAAGCTGCAGCAGACCCTGCGGAAGGCCGAGACGCTCCCCGAGGTGGAGGCCGAACTGGCGCAGAGGGTGGCCGCGCTCTCCAAGGTGGGCTGCCTGTCCCTCGGGGCCCGGGCTGGGACTTGGAGTTGGATGGTGCCGGGTTCGTGAGCCTTAGTTACCGTTGTTCCTCGTGTCGGAGCATCCGAGCCAGGAAGGAGCTCTGGGCCCACTGTGTTCAGCGCGCTTCTGTCTGAGGTCGCGTGCTTTTTCAGCGTCAGGAATCGTCCCCTTTTCGTTCCCCCTACATTGATTTCCCCCAGTTTTGTCAGATGTCTACTGCACTGTTTCCGGAGGGCTTGATCTGACGCTCACTGCTGCTCAGGGTGATTCAAGTCAACACCTCAAAGCTCGAGACACGAGCTCTGGCTAAAGCAAGGGTCAGGGCGCCTGGCTGGCTCGGTCACCGGAGCGTGCGCCTCTCGGTCTCGCCGCTGTCAGGGGAAGCCCCACGTGGGGCGGAGAGATTACTTTAAAAGAAAGGATCAATTTTTCCCAGAAAAATGAAAATCCTATTCTCTTTTGAAGGTGATCCAAATAAGTATATAATACCGAAAGCTTTAAGTAACTCATTCATGGGTTTGAGAGATACGGGCTAGCATGTGTGCGACACAGCCCTGCCCTCCCAGTCCTCGCCATCCACGCGGTAGTGGGGGGTGGGCACCAGCAGGCAAGGACACAGTGTCCAGCTGTGATGTGGTGGCTGTTGAGGTCAGGGGATCCGCGTGGGAAGAGGAAGCACAAATCCCAGCAGACAGTGCAGCCTTCCAGGGTGCAGACACCCAGCAGGCAGAGTGTGGTCGCATGCCCCCTGCCGAGGGAGCCCGTAGGGAGGCACCTGTCAGTCCTCGCATCTCCGCTCACACCGGTTTGTGAGGTCCCCGGGGAGAAGGGGCAAGACAGTCCCAGGTGCTGTTCTCGAAGGCTGCCCTTGGCTCGGGCGGACAGTATTGGGGGCTCACAGGACCGTTTCCGAGAGCAGGCTCGTGGCTACCAGCTTGTAACAGCCTCTCCTCTCCTCTGTGATCTGCGTGTAAAGTCTCCGTTTCTTTTCTCCCCCTGTCATCTCTTCTGTCCCCGGTCGGCCTTGTAGCCTGACCTCTTGTCTTCGGGAAGCTGTGCCGCTAAGGAAGCTAGACTGTTCGAACTCGCTTCCCAGCTTAGGAAGGTAGCGCGCACGCGCGCGCGGCTCCGTGCTGCTTGCCGCTTCCTGCTGTCTGTGCTGAGCGAGCCCAGGAGACAGCCCCCGGCCGGGCCGGGCTGCGGGGAGGCCCCTCTGCATGGGCAGAGGCCGGCATCGGCCTGGTCGGGCCTCGGTGGCCTGGTGCTTGGCGCTGCGGCACGTGCGGCCGCGCAGGGTGCGATCCGGGCGGGAGGAGAGGCCGCCCCGCCCGGCGGAGTGTGAGCCCCGCACAGAGCATGCTGCGCTTGTGGCTGTCCTGCGCTGGCGCGCAGCACGGTGGCACGGACGGGGCCGCCCATGGGGCTGACCGTGTCTTTGCCGACAGGCCGAGGAGAGGCACGGCAACATCGAGGAGAGGCTCCGGCAGATGGAGGCACAGTTGGAGGAGAAGAACCAGGAGCTGCAGCGGGTACGTGTCCGGGCACAGGGGCTGCGCGCCGGGCGCTGCTGGGGGTGGCAGCGCCTCGTTTCCCGCTTCTCCCCACCCAGACACTGGTCCCCTTCTTGACTCTGTCAGGTGCAGAGTTAGTGGCCTCCTCCGCCAGCTGGCTGCTGGTGGGTGCACCCACCACACAGACCGTGTCAGGTCGGCATTGGTGGCGGGGGACGAGACCGGTGCCCCGGGGCAGTGCTGCTGGGGTGCAGGGACCCCATGTCCCGCCGCTCTGACTAGCTCGTCAGGAGAGCTGCTCCGTGTGCAGGTGGGATCTCACAGGTGCCCCTCAGCCAAACTGGAGGTGCTGGCTGGGGCTCCTAGAGGATTAGTCTGCTCGCCTAGTCCATGACATTGAGGTCCTGAAGTCAGGTCGCGGCCCTGACCTTGATCCTCAAGTACTGAAGTCTCGCTCAAGACATAAAAGCACCGGCCAGGATAGCTCTTCCTGAGAAGGGGACGTCCGTCCTTGAGCTGTGGTAGGGCGGGGGTGCGCGTCTGTTAAATCCCCAGAGAGTTTTCACTGGAGGAGTTGCTCACGTGTCCGTGTGGAGAGACTCAGGCCGACCGGGCCGCGGACCCAGACAGCAGCCCGTAGCCGCAGGCCGGCGGTTCAAGGCCATCAGATTTTGTTTTCACCAGAAGCATACGTGCCTGGCCAGGGGCTGCCGAGGATCACACACGAGCTCGTGGGAAGTGAGGATTCTTTTTTTTTTTTTTTTTTTTTTTAAGATTTTATTTATTTGACAGAGATCACAAGTAGGCAGAGAGGCAGGCAGAGAGAGGGGGGAAGCAGGCTCCCCGCTGAGCAGAGAGCCCGATGCGGGGCTCGATCCCAGGACCCTGAGATCATGACCTGAGCCGAAAGCAGAGGCTTCCCCCGCTGAGCCCCCAGGTGCCCCCAGAAGTGAGAATTCTGTCTCCGGCCACAGGACTGCGGCTTGGGCAGCCCCGGCCCCCATGTCACACGCACACGCGTGCACACAGGCAGACACTCGCCTGTTAGAGGGTTAGACTAGCTGTTCGGGGATGGACTCACTGCTTCTCGGGGCTGGGTTGTCACCGGAAAGGACAGGTGTGGAGATGGGGGCTCTGTCATAACTCGGGTAATCCGAAGCCAGCTTGTCAGCTATTTTGCTTTAAAAATCCTCAACCTGCTTCCTTCCCGTGGGTTGTGGTGGGTCGTTTCATAGCTGCTGTGTGCGCGGTGGGGTTCTCTGTGCTCTGTTTCATCCTTGCAAGAAGAGAGGTGCCAGCACCCATGTTTTAGAGCCGAGGAGGCCGGCACAGAGGACTTGACCCTGTTGTCCAGTCCGTGGTGTGTCCTTGTGGGCTCACTCCCCCTGCGTGGGCGGCGCGCCCGGACAGCCCGTCTCCACCCTGTCCCCTCTGCCCGGGAGAACCCGCTGAGCCCTGTCCCCAGCTCAGGTGATGCTCTCGGTCACCGTCCCAACTGCTGCCCTGAGCACTTCCTATTCCCACGCCTTAGGTTTTGTCTTCCTTCAGGATAGGGGCCAGCACAAGCTCTGTAAACCAGGAGATGGGTGATGGTTTGGCAAACAGAGACTGTCAACTTTGTTACTATGTTTTTAAATTCCTTGAGGTAATTAGTTGTAATCTTTGAACATAAGTTTTCGTTATAGAACATTCAGGCGATGTATGAACATACAGAAAAACAGATGAAAGTCTCTTGTTGCCCCTGAAGTTTTCTCCAAAATGGGTTTTTTTTACCTTTTGCTGTGTAAATTGGTTCATCCCCCCCCCCCGCCCCGAATCCAGATCCAAGCTTCTGTTTACACACAGGAAAATTCCTCCCCCCGTGTGTAGATAAGCTGATCCCCTTAAAAATACGCCCGCCCGTTCCTGCATGTAAATCTGCCTCCCGAGTCATCTGTTAGTAATTCATGACATGCCTGCGGCCCGTGAGTGCTTTAACAGAAACACTGGGACCTTCTAATCAATGATCTCCGGAACTTGTCCCTGCGTTTCTCTGCACCGATATGTCAGTGCTGGTGCACAAGTGCCCCGAGGGTGGCAGTGGGATGGACCAGCCCAGGGCAGCACGCGAGTGAATCACGCCATTAGTCCTTGGCATTTTGGAAACCCTGATCACACCCTTTATTCTTTTTAAAAAATTTTAAAAATTTTAATTCAGTTTAGTTAACAATATAGTGTATTATTAGTGTCAGAGGTGGAGGTCAGTGATTCGTCAGTTGCATGTAACACCCAGTGCTCTCTCCATCTCCTGTCCTCCATAATGCCTGTCCCCCAGTCACCCCAGGCCCCCCACCTCCCCCCCCAGCAGCCATCAGTTGTTCCCGAGTTAAGAGTCTCTTGTGATTTGTCTCCCTCTCTGATTTCGTCTTATGTTTCCCTCACTTCCCCTATGTTTATCTGTTTTGTTTCTTTCTTTTTTTTTTTTTTTAAAGATTTTATTTATTTGACAGAGAGATCACAAGTAGGCAGAGAGGGGGGCAGAGAGGGGAGTGGGGAAGCAGGTTCCCTACTGAGCAGAGAACCCAGATGCGGGGCTCGATCCCAGGACCCTGAGATCATGACCCGAGCTGAAGGCAGAGGCTTAACCCACTGAGCCACCCAGGCGCCCCTGTCTGTTTTGTTTCTTAAATTCCACGTGAGTAACATCATATGGTGTATGTCTTTTTCTCATTGACTTTATTTCCCTTAGCATGATACTCTCTGTCTAGTTCCGTCCACGTCATTGCAAGTGACAAGATTTCATTCTTCTTGGTGACTGAGTAACATTCCATTGTATACACACACAGCACATCTTCTCTATTCATTTGTCTGTCGATGTTGGGAATGCAAACTTTCGCTGCCACTCTGGAAAACAGTAAATTAAAAGGAAGTTTAAAACAGAACCACCCCGCGGCCCAGCAACTGCACTACTAGGGGTTCATCCAAAGGCAACAAACATAGTGACTCGAAGGGGCACCTGCACCCTAGTATTTAGAGCAGCAGTGTCGGCAGTGGCCAAACTACGGGTCATACCTTTCCCGGAAGTTTGTAATCTTTTGTTTTTCGGTCTTAGGCAAGACAGAGAGAAAAAATGAATGAGGAGCATAACAAGCGTCTGTCAGACACTGTGGACAAGCTTCTTTCGGAATCCAACGAGAGGCTTCAGCTGCATCTTAAAGAGAGAATGGCTGCTCTGGAGGACAAGGTGGGGTGTCGCGAGCATGCCCGGGGGGCTCCCACCCTCCACAGGAGAGCGCTCACGCTCTGCTCCGGAGGATTAGTGCCGAATGGCAGGTGACAGACGGTAGCGGAAGCACGAGTTATTCTCTGACGTGGGAACGGGACAGACTTTACCCACTCACTGAACTGACTTGGCAGCGTCCTGTCCTCACCCGCCACGTGTATTACTCTCTGTCTAGAGCAGGAGTCTGTAAACTGGGTCTGTAAAGGGCCAGAATTGTAGGGATCGGAGGCTTTTACTAATTGTGAATATTGTGTAGACTTGTGTAAAATAACCTCCTGCTGTCAGTAATTAGCACAAGAGCAGCCATAGACTGTACGGGACAAGTGGGTGCAGCCGTGTGCCAGGGACCCTTGATTTCCAGCACCGGGCAGTGGCCAGATGTGGCCTCGTCCGCCAGCCTTGCATGAAACTGTGTGTTCTGCCCTCAGCCGTGATGCTATTGCTTCGGGGACGAATTTCTGTCCCTCTTAGGAAGATGACACTGTAGGAGCCCAGTGTTGCATAAGGGCTTTAATCAGCCGAAGACAGACTCTCTCCTTTTTCATCTCCTGCCTTCTCTCTTTTCATCTGGTTTGGAAAAAGTCTGAGCCTGGGCTCGTACTGTCATCATGGAAATACTCGAGCTGTAACTGGAGTGAAGGCGTGTCCGAGAATCTATGTCAGAGAAGCTCCGGTGGCGACACTTGGATTCCCGCTTGATAAAACCTGTTCTGGCTACAGCCGCCTCCCTCAAGTTGGGCCCAGAATCTTTCCTAAGGTCGGCACTTGGAGTCATGCTCATTTCGGAGACACCAGTGATCACGGCTGATTACATGACACATTAGTTTTACGTAGGACCCATAATGAAACATTATTACCGCGTAGGGCGGTTACTGCACTGATGGGCCAGCCCTCGTGTAGGAATATTTTTATCTGAGATTTGAATTACACATTTGACACTTACGTCAGGATTCCCAAGTGACTGGAGAATTACAAAGCCTAAAAGCTAGTACAAACCGCTTTAACTGATTAAAACAAACTTACTCCACGAACTTGTCATACTTACGTTTAGAGAATCGATCAGTGTAGAGATTTTATGCAGACACATTGTTACATGCTGTTATTTGATGTCATTGTCCGCATTTGCTCTGTGGGCTTGTGGCCTGCTGGTTGGCATGGTCCTGTGGTCCGTTCCTTTTCTGTGGTACCGTATTCTTTTACACAAAAGCGTGGCCATGCTGTATCGCATGGGACGTTTTCAAGAACCAGTACCAAAGCTCCGTCTGCATCTTTTTCAGAATTCTCTGTTGCGAGAAGTTGAAACTGCGAAGAAGCAGTTAGAAGAGGCACAACACGATAAGGTACTTTCCTCTCTGACTTTTTCGGGGGGTCCGCCGAGCCAGGAGTGGAGCCGAGCTGGGGGCTGCTCTGGGGGCCGCTGCCCTGAGCTTTACAGCGGCCTTCCATGGGCGTGGTTCAGGATTCCAATCCTTTCTGGTTCATTCGAAAGTGGAAATGTTCCCGTAAACCTCTCATGTGGTGTAGTGCTGGCCAGCGGGAGGTCAGCGTGAGGCACCGGGGTCACCTAATGTGTGCTGGCAGCTGCGTTTACAGCCGTAAGGAGAAGCGGTGAAGTTCAAGTTGACCCAACCCGACACACGTGCGGTGCGGCTGCTGCGTGGGACAGCACGGCTCGTGAGCTGTTGGGTGCCCTAAGACTTCTGTCGGCTTCCCGCGCTCCTCTGCGTGGACAAAAGCGAGGTTGGGCTCCAGATGCCCCGAGCAAGATGGGAACAGGAGACTCTGTGCAGTAGAGCATGGGCCCGGCTCTCCCCACCACCCAGAAAGTTCCGCTTCTTGTTGCAAAGTTAGTCATCGTTCACGATCTGGTGTTTCTCCTCTAAAGGCTGGCTGTGACTGAGAGCTCATAGCTCTGTCTGCCGGGGTTAACGAGGGTAATTTGGTGACCCGAGTGTTCAGGTTTACCGTAAGACTCTTGGAGAACACTTGCTCGAAATTAAATGTGGGGTGTTCGTGACCACTACAGACACCCTGCTGTGGTCGCGAGCCCCTGTGACCACGCGTAATGCAAGTCACTTTTCCGTACTTTTTAATTGGCACATCATTAACCTGTGGGGTTCGGACAGTTGTGGGTATACGGCACACGGACTCTCGAGTCTGTATGTCACTCGGTGCTCACCACCGCTGCGGTCACGTCCCGTCCCCACAGTGTCTGCGGGATCACTGGCTGTGTGTCCTGG
Organism: Martes martes; assembly: GCF_963455335.1. Taxonomy (NCBI): domain Eukaryota; kingdom Metazoa; phylum Chordata; class Mammalia; order Carnivora; family Mustelidae; genus Martes; species Martes martes. The sequence goes on along the minus strand of NC_137898.1, from coordinate 3,259,748 downwards.
ACCGCGCTTTCCACCCCCATGACTTACAGATCGCGAACCGGAAGCTCCTACGTGTTCACCTCCTCACCCCGTTCATCGATGCCCCACCCGCCCGGCTGCCTCCCCTCTGGTGACCAGCAGCGTGGGCGCCGGGTTAAGAGTCTGTTGTCGCAGGTCATTTTGAGTCCTGCAAGAGGTGGCCAGAGTCGATGCCCTCTGCTCTCTTGTAGGATCAGCTTGTCCTAAACGTGGAGGCGCTGAGAGCGGAGTTAGACCAGACGCGGCTGAGAGGCGCTTCCCTTCATCACGGGTATGACACGGACCAGTTCACAGGGATGTTCCGGGTGAGGCGAGGGTCGCTTCCCCTTGCCACATGTCCGACCTGAACCGGCCCGCAAATATGGGCTGGAGGAGCCACGGGCCTCGCATGAACCAGTTCACACATCCCTGTTTTAGCACCTGAAATGCATCCACAAGAGTGTTCCCGGGGTCATGCGGAGCTGGAAGCTCGCTTATTGGCAGATGGGAGCGGAGATTTGGGTTTGGGCACCTGAGGGACTGGGAGTCCTGTCCTTGGCCAAGCTCCCAGCTGTGGGAGGGGGTTTGGAAGGTAGGGAATGATCAGTCTGTGCATGGGCGGGTGAATTTGCGGGTCCCCAGAGTGCAGCACTGACAGTGTGGGTCCCGGAGGACCGAGCCTAGCATGTCAGAGGAGGGCCCTGTGCCCCTGGGAGCAGTGGGCCCCCCACAAGGCCAGTGGGGTTGCCGGGGAGCGGCCGCACGGCCAGAATTGTGAGGGGCGCCTTGAGTTCACGGGCTCAGCTTAGCGCTTGTAGCTTTTCACGTTCTTTAAGGGATTGAAGGAGAATGATGTGTGGTCACCCTAAGTCTCCTGGGACAGCTTGGAGTCAGCGGCTGTGGGAGGGGGTCAGCTGGCCCGGGAGCCTAGCAGGTCGCCCCGTGTCCTACAGTCCCACGAAGGTGTTGGGGGTTTGTTTGCCCCATGGTAGGAAAGAGTCATCACGTGAAAGTCGCACTTGACTGAGAGCTGCCGGGTGGCTGAGTGAGCCTCCTTGGTCTGCAGGAAGCAGGCGCAGGCAGGCCGCGCCGGTGTTTCAGCGATCACAGGCGTGGGCTCTCGGGAAGGTCGGGGGTATCTTGTGGTTGTGCCTGTGGGGCCTGCGTGTAGGAAGGAGGGGGACGCTTCGGGGAAGGCGGAGGCACAGAGAGGCAGAGCCGGAAGCTGTCCCTGTGTGGGGAACCCCCGGAGGGAGAGCTTTGAGAAGGAGCGGGAGTGTGTGCAGGTGGGGCAGAGCGTGGGAGGATCGGGGCGCAGAGCAGGCTCTTGGTTTGCTGACTGAGAGCCTCGCCGGTGGGAAGCCAGGGTCACGAGTGGCGCTGCTCCCGGCTTGAAGACGTGTGTGTGAGGAGGCGGACACAGCGCCCGCCACACTGGCAGAAGTTGGAGTATGAAGGGAAGGGGCCGTGTGGAAACCTGAGGGGTGGCACTGTGGGACAGTGTGATGACAGAAGTCCGTGTGTGTCTGCCTGTTCTGGGTGTGCTAGCAAACGTGAAGGATGGAGAGGGGCGGAAGGAGTGGCCACGGTCACAGGCGGCTGTGTGGTCCAAAGATAGGTGCGGAGGAGGGGTGTGTTTCAAGTGGTCTCATGGAGAGCCCCACCCCCCCGGTGGCCGACAAGAGGCTGGTGGGAGCTGTGGGACAGACGTGTCGCAATAAGCACAGGCGAGCCGTGGGGGGCAGGATTGGAAAGATGGCTGCTGGCCAGCAGGTGCAGCCCCCCTGGTCTTATCCACGTGACCTTTTCCAGCAGAAGGAGATGGTCTAATTTGCAGAGCAGGAGAGAGGTGACAGACAGGCTCCCACACACGGTTGGGGCCGATGGGACATAGTTTAGGGACACGACCTGATGCAGGGTGGCGGGCTCGGGAGGAAGTAAGCCCCAGAAGGGGATCGGAATTAGGTGACACTCGTGACCCCTGGAGGGTCCGTGTACCACCCCACATCACACGCAGGGTTTCGTGCGTGTAGCTCCCACCGATCTCGCGACGTGCCATGGCCCCAGAGCGGCCGTCCTCGAACTGCCGAGTGCAAGCAGGCAGCTTCGGGAAGCAGGGACTAGAGGAAGAGAAAGGAGGCTGTGGCCAACAGCATCCTCAAGCAACACTGAACGAAGGCGTTCCTTTCAAAACCAGAGGGAGGTGCATGGAGCGCAAGTGGAGGGGGGCGGCCTGTCCGAGTGGCCCCGTCTGCAGACGGCGGGGAGGTGCCAGCGGCCCCCTCCTGAGTTGACCCTAATCACATGAGTAGGTTCTGTCTCCCAGGATCTTAAGGATTTCTGAAAACGCAGGCAGCCACTCCTCTCCCAGAGAACGAGGAGCCACTGGACTCTGTGCCAGAATCAGGGCACAGGGGTGAACCCGTGGCCGAGGCCAGGCGTGCGGGCTCTCGGCCGCCGCGCTCCTTCATCTCTGCTCGCCAGTTTCTCTCCGGAGCGTTTGCTGAGGGAGCCGCTGACGGCCACTGCAGCTCTGCCGTCTGGTGCCCCGGGCTCCATCTGCCTCTCCTCGGGACTGCCCATCCCAGGGCGCCGGCCGTCTGCCGGCCTAACTGCGCACGCCTGTGCTTCTGACCGGAAACACCGGGTGTGCCGCCAAACCCAGTGCACATAAGCTGGGACTCGGAAAGCTTCTGCCACCGGTGCCCTAAGACAGCAGCTAGTAGCAGCTGGGGGAGTCCCTGGGGTCACTAGGCCTCACACAGGGGGCCTTGGCACAAGTGATGATGGCAGTTGAAGGCCAGCGTGATGGGTCGGTGCGCTTCCTGATCATTCGGGGGGACGGGGACGTGGAAATGCAGGACAGTGGGCCTGGGGGCGGGCTCTGAGCCGGAGAGCACACCTGTCCTCCAGCTCTCAGACCGCTGGGCCGTGACGTGCTCGCCTGCCTGTGCGGGGCGTCTGCCCTGCTCTCCTGGGCGTCCAGGTGTTGCGCCTGCTGGGGTGGACACCCTCTGCGGGGCGTGGGCAGCGAGCTGTTAGGGGAGATGGGGAACAGATGCCCTCCTCGAAGAGGCCTTTTTTGGTGAAATCATCTTCCGACTGACAGGTTCTGGCTTGGCTAACAGAGCTCACGGTTTACTTTTCTTCCAGTGACGACCTTTTCTTTTTTTCCCGTGTTTCAGCCGACCGCACTTGGGCAGTGTCCCTGATTTCCGGTTCCCTGTGGCAGATGGCCCCACGGACTCCTACAGCAGCGGTGCGGTGTTGCGGCGCCCCCAGAAGGGCCGTCTGGCTGCTCTGCGAGATGAGCCTTCCAAGGCAAGGGCCTCCGTCCCCAGTGGGCTCTCGGCACCCTCGCACCTCCCCAAGTGTCACCTGCCGTGTCCTCTGACTTACACGCCCTTCCGGAGTGGCAGTGCTGACAGGTCACTGTCTCTGGCCCCCCACCCCCGGCCCCCGTTCTTTTGCCGGCTCAGAGTCTACTCTTAGGGCTTCTTTTCTTTTTAAAGAGTGGGAACGCGGGTAAAGTGTGACTTAAGATTAAGCACAGCACAGCGCCAGTTAGTACAGGCCTGAACTGTTAAGAGTAAACACATGTGTTCTTCCTTAAGCACAAAGAATTCGCATTCGGAAGCTTACAGACCTCCGTGGTCGGCAGCATGTGTCTTTGTAGACGGGTCTGTATTCTGAGTCTGCGTCCTCCCTGAGCGGGTTTGCGCCCGGCGTCCCTGGAGCCCCGGGGCTGCAGCAGTGCGGAAGGACGGATGAGAGGCGGAGTCCTCTGCGCGCAAGTGTGGTGAGGGGCGGCCGGCCCGTGGAGTCAGATGCGGCACGTGTGTCCGTCATCTGCCGCTATTTAACACGCTGCTGTGGTGCCTAGTGGCTTGGAATGAACGTTCAGTAGTTCACAATGTCCTTGAACTTGGGAGGGTTGAGCGGGTGCGTCTGGCTTCAGGCCTCCGGAGGTTGGGCCACTGGAACGCCCACCTGGGGCCGGCGCCCTTGCCTGGCTGTGGTGGGGCCTCAGTTCCTCGCCACGTGACCTCTCGACAGGAAGTCTGCCTCCCGAGGCGGGGAGGACCACGGGGTCGTGGAGGCTAGTGTGGGGCCTCAGCCTGGCTCACGGGTCGGCAGGCCCATCGGACACCCAAGGGGACAGGTCTGCTGAGCAGTCGGATACGCCAGTCTGGGCCCGAGGAGGCCTTAACTGGAGAGAAGGATTGAGACCAGGACCCACTTGTGGCATCTAGAGGCACAGGCAAGGTAGAGTCACCAGGTGGGCACCTGTGGATAGACCTGAGGTCCAAGAGTAGAGCTCCGGGCGCTCCCAGTGCACAAGCTGGGGGGACGGGGACAGAACTGGCAGAGACAGAGCAGTGACGTCAAGGTGCAGTGACCAAGTGCTCAGGGCAGGGGACAGGTCAAGGGCAGCTGACAAGCTGAGTCCAGTTCTGGGGGAGCCTGCTCGCGACAAGCTCCACTGGGAGGCGAGGATGTGTGGACAAATGGACCCGCATTCTGGAGAGCCTGTACTCTGGCTGGGAGCAAAGTCACAGTGGCAGCTGGAAGGACCCCTGGGGTAAAAATTCTGTGGTTTCTGTCCTGTTCGTTTGGAGGGAGCAGGGAGAACACATTTTTAGCCTGATGTGAATAAACCGGTAGAAAGTTGATTATCCAGAGAGAGGGCAGAATGATGTCCTTGAGTACACTGAGGGCCAGGCCTTGTGCCTACAGGTGGGGCTATGCCCGGGGGTGGGGGGCAGCGCCCCCTGAGACCGAGGAGGGGGAACGAGTGTTGGTATGGAGGGAGGAGGGCGGGAAGAGCCCTCTGCTCACGCCTGCACTCGGGACTGTGTGCGGCCGGTCCCGTGTGTGGTGCCTGCAGGCGCCCACTCGCTCAGACAGGAGGGTGTGGGCTCAGCACGGTGGGGCCTCTGCTGCCCAGGGCAGGTGTCGTGTCCTCTCACCGCTCAGCCTCAGGAAGTGGGGCGGGAAACTCCAGCCGTTCCTGGTCCCCTGCATGGGGACACAGGTGAGACGTCAGGGCCACTGAGGCACACCCAGCCTCCATGGATCCCATGGGTTTTTTACTTCCTGTGAGGGTGGCTGACTGGCCATAAGATGCTGTTTTAATTTCCAGATTTTGTATCTGAGCCGGTCGTCCCACCTCGTAAATGATACCACAGAAACGTATCCACCTCGGGTGCGCGTGTGGGCCCTCCCGGCGGTAGGCTGCCACCTCGCCCTGTGCCTGAAATTCTGCTTCTTGCCCTGAGACGGCAGCAGCTTGGAAGCACGGCCTGTTCCCCGTTCCTTTGGGGCTCCCGTTTGGAAACTTGTAGGGTTTCTGCTGGATTTTTCTGAAGTTCTTGTAACTGCTGCTGTTACTTTCCGTCTTTGGTGAGTTTCCGTTTTCTTCTTTGTAGGTACAGACTCTGAACGAACAGGACTGGGAACGTGCCCAGCAAGCCAGTGTGCTAGCAAATGTGGCCCAGGCATTCGAGAGTGATGTTGATGTGTCTGATGGCGAAGACGACAGGGACACTCTCTTTAGTTCGGCCGCTCTGCTGTCGCCTAGTGGCCAGGCCGATGCCCAGACGTTGGCCATGATGCTTCAGGAGCAGCTGGACGCCATCAACAAAGAGATCAGGTACCCGGCCCCTGGAGACGGGAGTGTCTCTGAGGAGTGCTGTCGTGCTCGGAAAGTCGGGGACACATCCTGTGAGGGCTTGCTACGTGTCCCACGATGATGAAACTACTCCATTCTACCCTAGGAATTGAGTTCTGAGACTGCCCTTGATTGTGACATCGGTTAGCCAGGGCGTTCTCTCCAGGGTCGCAGTCTTGGCGTGTCGGTGTGACATCTGGGGGCGGAGCAGAAGGTCTTTGGTCCTTTCCCCCAGGAGCCGACAGCACAGCCAGAGAGAACCACAGGGGTGCCCGGTGTGTGCCCACGATGCTGCTCCGTGCCACACGGGGCCCCAGACTCGGCCAGGGTGCCCTCCCTGTCTCGCAACGCAGAGGGAAGATGTGTGCGGCAGGGTGCCGTCGCAAACGGGAGAAGGGGGCTGGCCTGGCACGCTCGTGGAGAAGCAGCTGGGGTCCTTCACGGGGCAGAAGACCGGGCTGCTTCGGAACGTCCGAGCACAGTGCACGGGCGAGGGGAGGGTGAAGCGTGCAGCCGCAGGTCAGGGGGGAGCTGCTTCTCTGCCTCCTTCTAGCTGCAGGGTCCCCTAACCCCATGTGGACGGGGTGCCGGGTGGTGTCCGCCCGCCACTCTCACGTCCCCCGCCCAGAGATGGCCAGTTTGTGTCACTCAGCTGCCTGAACAGAGCAGAAAAGCCCAGGTTTGCAGGCCAGCAGGTTCCCATTCAAGTTGCAGTTTGCTACATTAAACGAACAGAACAGGTCAGAAGTGGTGCTTCGTAGAACGGTGAGAGGCCAGAGGATATAGGTCTTCCAGTCTCTTCGCTATTTCAAAGGTCTTTTTCTTAGAAATGCTCTTAGCAGTGATAGTGGTGACTTGACAAAGCACTGGGCCCACGGGGAAGGGACCCAGAGACTGGCCCCCGCGGTGATGGAGGCTGGGGCGTGGGGGGCCCAGGGCCCCTGGGGGCGTGTGCCCAGGGGCCCCGACAGCTGCTGTGTCTGTGTGTCCTGCAGCAGCCCCGGGTCGTGTTCCTGCCCGCGGAGAGCGGAGCTGGACAGAAACGTTAGCGGGAGAGACAGTAAGAGCGGCCGGCTCCAAAGCGGGAAGGACGCGTGCCAGCTCCGTGCTGACGGGCTCAGCGCCGAAGCCTTTCCCCCGTCCACTTGGGAAGGGAGAAGTGGGGGTAGCCCAGGCCCAGGTGCAAGGGGTCTCCCACCAATGCCATTGGTCAGGTCTGTCCACCGACGTGTTACCCGTAATAAAACATGTTTTCAGGGTACGGAAGTGGAGCTGTCATCGGAAAGGTTCCTTCGGGGACACTGCGTATTGTTAGACTAATTCACGCAGTCACGTATGGTCACTGCTGTTCACTGACGAGTCGTACGTGAGGGGAGAGGAGCGCTGACCCTGAATTCCAAACCAACAGAGCATGGTTGACAGGAATCCAGAAACTCAGAGGAGGCTGGTCCAAAACCCCATCAAATAAGACTTTTGTTTGAATTCAGCCTTAAAAAAAAAAAAAAAAAAAAACCAGTTCCACCTTTCCATCCAACCTAGACACCTGAGTGGGAACTCCCGATTGGCTCGTGAGTTGGTTCCTCAGGTACGCCGGTTCCCGATTTCCAGTTGAGCTGAGCTGTAAACACGCGGCTCTGCTCTAAGAACAAGGTTCACGTAGCCCTCATGCGGGAGGAGAGCTGCCATCGGGCCCCACTGGAGTGTCAGCGAGTAGAACGAGACACACGTGGCGGGAAGCAGCCCTGTGGGACTCCGTGGAAGGTTGGCTTGGCGGTGCCCTGAAACGACGTGTACTAAGCAGGGGAAGCAGAACCTGACTGTGACCTTACTGTTAGAGCGGCCGTTCCTGGAATCTTCTGACCGGCACACGCTCGAAGCGGGCCCAGATCCGTGGGGCCCACGCACTCACTGGCGAGAGGGCTGACTGCGCGCTTTCGTTCCAGGTTGATCCAAGAAGAGAAGGAGAGCACAGAGCAGCGGGCGGAGGAGATTGAGAGCCGGGTGGGCAGCGGCACTTTAGACAGCCCGGGCCGGTTCCGGTCTGGGGGCGCCGCCCCCCCACACCCCACGTCCACGCTCACAGGCCCGTCCCCTCCGCACAGCGGGCGCTCCACTCCGCGAAGGGGCCCACACAGCCCTGCCAGGGAGGTGGACAGACTGGGGGTCATGACGCTGGTGAGTATTTGCCAACCCTTCTGCCGGCTGCGCCCCCCACCCCAGCCCCCGAGTTCAGCCTCAAACTTGGCAGAGGTGCCTTGGTTTGGTGTCTTGTCCCAGAAGGAAATCAGGTTCACTTGTTATGTTCAGAGGCTCGAGACATTTTAGACTGGCTAGGATGTAATCACTCAGCACAGGGACTTGTTAATTGTGGCGTTTGGATGACCGGCTTAGCGTGTCATCGTGAGCCCATCAGAGCTTTTACTGGTGCAACTTTGGACAACCTGGGCCTGTGCCGGGCGCAGCAGCTCCAAGGGGAATATTATTATTTTCTAGGAATAGACGGTTTCACAGAAGTAATGCGAACAGTCTCTGTAGCGTGTAACACACTTACAGAGAAGTTACTGCTGTCCTTTGCATTAGAGGTGCCGAAGTGGAGAGTACAGGACATTCAGTCAAAAAAGAAAGCTTAAATTGGTTCTTTCAATGATGCCCTGGACCACATGCTTGACGCTGGCTCTGTGCATGAGACAGGGACGGCCGCACCACGAGCCACACACTGCGGCACCCCGGGGAGGTCCTGGGGCGTCTGTGCTCATCAGGGTCTGGAAACACAGTGACCCTACGGTTTTCCGTGACAAGTGTGCAGCTCTGAAGTACCTTTGATAACTTTCCTGTGTATGTGCCTTAGGTTCCATGAGCGCGTGCCTCTTTCCCACATAAAATCACGTTCCCAGTGTTCTGCTTTTCGATCACATTTCTGTCTGTCAGACTCTCTCCTGTCCGTTTTTATTTTTAGCTGCATCGTTAGCCAGCATGTAATTGAATGAGCCATGAATCGCTGTAGTGGCGTCTGCCGTGGTAACGAGTCCACTTCGTGGTGTCTCACCTACTGTCTTTATCATTCACATCGTTAGCTAATTAGCTCATATTTTAAACTCTTTGGGGGTTTTATTTGTGGTTTCATGCTTCCTTCCAGGGGATTTGTAAGAGTGGTTATAGAAAATAGTTATGCTTCTTTTTCCCCCGTTTTTGTGCTTTTGTATGCTGGCTGACACTCCGTGGCTGGTTTTGATGTCCTGACCCATCCTTTGGTTTGGTTTATCACTGTGAGTGCAGACCTCGGCCTCCCGCCCCAGCCGGTGTTCTGTCCACCCAGCCCCGTGCCGTAACACCCTCGCCAGCATGCTCGGGTGGCAGTGACCCTGCGGTCCACTGTGTGTGTGTGTGTGTGTGTTCAGTCATGGCTCATGAGTGTGGTTTCTGCTTTGTCTTCATTTCTCATTAGATAGTGGGGTTTTTCTTTCCCCCAACAGTAATACATTTTCATTAGCATGTCACTGTATAGTAGATGTGGGAAAGGGCATGATACAGGTGAATCTGGAGTGTTTTACTCAGAGCTGCCTCGTAAATGTAATCCCTCATAAATGAAGTGTTTCTTATATAAAGAAGTAAGGCAGTAAGCAGGGAATGATTGGAAGCCTGACCCGAATGGCACGCGGTCTGGTTTCGATGCTCATATGTGACTACAAGTCTCATCAGCTTCCCGAGCGAGTGTACGCTCTGCCTTCGTAGGCTGTTTTCCACGTTGGATACGGAATCACAGAAGGCAGCGGGCCCCCTGCTGTTACGCCGGTGTTTATCCTTACACATCGGCACGGGGCACCCTGCTTTAAACAACGCTCTTATTTTCGAGAAGCTTGAAATCAGTGCTAGGTGAGGATTCTACGTGAACGTCTGGCAGGTGCTTCCCGAGAGTGGGTTTGCCGGGTGCTGGAGGACGTGGGCAGGAGCTGCATCGTGGGGTTCACGCTGTAAAAGTGCAGCGTGCTTTTCAGTGAGGAAAACAGACCCAAGACGAGTTTAGAACAGACGGCTGTTCGGTCCCTGTGTTACACAAGGTGCCATACTTTAATCAGGTGTGTGTGTTACAACGGAATTCTTCTCCCTGAGTAATAATTTATAGCGTTTCTCTAGTAAATCTTGAATAACCTATTATGTTTAAATTCATGGTGAAAAGAAGTTCTATTTCCCGTTAACGTTGTTTCTAAACAAGTCTCACCTCGCTTGTATCTGATCTGTTATTTTTTTAATATGTTTGCCTGTTCTGGTCCTTGAATTTTTAGCTTCAGCGTGTGCAGTAAATCTGATTTTTCTTCATTTCTTTGCATGCCTCTGTCAGCCTAGTGATTTAAGGAAACATCGTAGAAAGGTAAAATTTTTAGTAGTTGAACGTTTCTCTGTTTGTCTGTGACCCGTGGAAGAGCACCCTGCCCAGCCCAGGAGCGCGTCCCAGGGAGCGCGGGGCCCACTGCACTCCAGCGCGCGGTGGGTCGCCCTCGGGAGCCCGGCTGGTTCTCACAGGGCACCGCAACAGAGCGGGGTGCTCGCCTGTCCCGCATGGGTGTGTCCTGCTCGCTGCGTACTTAGCTCCACCAGACATGATGGTTTGGTTTGTGAAGATTTTACTTACTTATTCGTCAGAGAGAGAGAGAGCACGCGCACAGGGGGAGCAGCAGGCAGAGGGAGCAGCAGGCCCCCCGCTGAGCACGGAGGCCGATGCAGGACTCGATCCCAGGTCCCCGAGATTATGACCTGGGGCAGAGGCACACGCTTCACCGACAGAGCCCCCAGGCGCCCCGGACATGATAGTTTTCAAAAAGAAATTAGTGAAGCAGAGCCAGAGGCTTTAGACTCGGCGCCGCTGGCGTCGACGACTGTGGCTGCAGCACTCAGGGAGCCCCCGCCGTGTGCCAGGCTGTGCCGAGAGCTCCGTGAGCCTGCTGCCCTCACACAAAGCCCCTCGAGGCCTAGGTTGTGTCATGACCCCACTTCCCAGGTGCGGAGCCCCGGGCTGGGGCCGTGGTGCCGTGCGGGTTTGCCTGCCACCCGGCCCGCACAGGGCTTGGGGCTTCTACGTACAGGGGACCGCAGGTTGGGTCTCCCCAGTCTCAGAGAAAGTACAGCGCATCAGGGGACAGATCCCTTGACCAGAGTGTCTTCCTTGTAACTGTCGTGCTTTGCTCCCTGGACTGTGTGCACCCCGACCCCAAACCCGCCGGGCCGTGCGCTGCCAGGGCCATGCCTCGGCAGGGTTGGGGGCTCAGTGTTGGGAGCTGGGCAGCAGCCAGGGGAGCCTCTCTGCTGGGCGGACAGGTGTGGCCATTTAGTGACACTCCTGGGTTCAAGCGCCCGCTCTGGCACGATGGCTTTGTGACCCGGGTGTGGTCTGGGTGCCCTGCTCTCTCTCCTGTTCCGTGAGGATGACGGTGGGATCCTGCTCCCTGACCCAGCCACGGACTGGGCCCGTGTGAGCGCCGTCTGCAGAGATCGGGGGCCCACACCGGAGCCAGGCCCGGCACGGCCTGAGTCTGCCGCCTTCTTGCCTTTGCGGTTTTCGTGGGAGCAACTTTCCCAAAGACAGAAGGGGCTGCTGCTGACCCCCAGGCAGGACAGCGGCGCCTGTTGCTTGTGGTCCCTCGAGCTCACGCGCTGCTTCTTGGAGGCCTTATTCAGAGGCTTTGGGAGGATATTATACACAGAGCGCCGGGTGGGCACAGACAGCGCCAGCTCGCACCGTGCCCGGGGCCCTCCTGCTGCTCCTCGTGGTTGGTGCCCACTGGGCTGACCTCCGGCTCTCCTGGACGCTCCCGTTCTAGTCGACGCTGCAGCAGCCTGTGGGGGCTCCTCTGCTGGGCCCCAGTGGCGCGCAGGGTGTGCTTCCCCTGGGAGCGCCGAGGGAGGGCGGGCCCGGCTGGGGCTTGCCGTGTGGCCCGGACCGAGGCGCGGCGTGGGCTTGTGCTCGGAACTGTGTCTCCACTGACCGCACTGTCAGCACAGCCCCGAATGTCGAATGTCGCTCTCCCGATCCTGTCCTTTTTTGTTGTTGTTGTTTTGTTTTTGATTTTGCTTTTTACAAATCACTGCTTTAACCTGAATTTGAAATCTATCCCTGTTATTGTAATCTGTCCCTGCGAAGTTTGATGTTTTCATTATCTAACCAGTTAAGATAGCTTTTTGTCGTCTGATGATTGTGATGGGAATTCAGGAGAGGGTGCAGGGCTAGTCCGGCTGTTCCTTACGGTTGTGTCTTACCTGAGCTCAGCTCCGCTGGGCGCTGATGCACACAGGGGTCCCTTAGCCTCTGTGGCTGCAGAGGTCCTGTTACAAGGCACCCCCTGCTGTCCCAGTCTCACACAGGGGTTTGCCACGTGTGTCTCATGAAACCCAGCCCCGCCTTAGCCAGTCGCAAAGCCCAGATCTGTGTGAGCCCTGCCAGGACCCCGGGTGGGGCGAGAGCGCCGGCCAGACCGGGGCCCTGCCTTCCTGCCTGAGGCTGCAGGTGCAGCTCAGAAAGACACACGGGGAGTCTGAAGGGGTTCACCTTGTCGTGACAGCAGCCTAGTGTCCCCGCCGGGCGGAACAGAGTGTCTCTAAGGTGTACATACGTTCAGGTTACAACCTAGTCCCCGAAAGACATGGGCCAGGCCCATGGTGGGGGGGTAGGGTGGGTGCCTGTTCACCTTGAACTTGACCTTAGGGATTCTGCGGTTTGCATCATTACTAGAAATGATGGATTATGGTACAGGCTATTTCCTTTACCCCCCACAACGAGAAGCTCCGGGCAGTGCTGCGTGGCAGCGTTCTGGGTTTGACTGGCACTGGGGTAGACAGTGTTGCTCCTCAGCGCTCCATCAGGGAGAGCGCCCGCCGGCTGGCCACAGTTTGTACGGACCTGGTTTGGGGCGTGGCTCTGGTCTCGCCATCCCCGTTGGTGGCCGTCCTTGTGGCAGCGCAGGGTTCCAGGGAGGGAGAGCCGCGAGCTGCAGGGAGGCTCAGGGAGAGGAGTGCCCGGGACCCGTGCTGCGCCCTGCACTCACAGGCAGGTTGGGGGCGTGTCCTGGGGCTGCTCGTAAGCAGGACCACTCCACAGCACAGCCCTGGGCTACCACGAGGCTTTTGGGCGCCCCTAGCTTTGCACGTAAGGTTATGGCTGCGTGTGCAGCCTGCACGATTGCTCTGCGGCGGGCTCTCACTGGTCTCCGCTGTCTCCCCCGCAGTTGCCGGCTTCCCGGGAAGAGGTACGAGATGACAAGGCAACGATAAAATGTGAAACATCCCCCCCTTCCTCACCGAGATCCCTCCGCTTAGACAGGCTGCACAAAGGAGCACTGCACACGGCCAGCCACGAGGACATCAGGGACATTAGAAAGTAAGACGCGCGCGGGTGCTGCTCTCCCCGCGGGAAGCACTCTCGGGCGATAGTCTGCAGTTTTAAGAAATCTTTGATCTTTTCCTGGGGGAGAAAAAAAGGTCAGAACAATGATTTTAAAGAAATATCAGTGAATCGAGTGGAGTTTGCATAAACAATGTCCTTGGGACCCCTGTGGGAGCTCGGAGAGCCATGTGGAAATCGGGCTGGGGACACGTGGCTGTTTGTGCCTAAGTCTGTTTGGAAAGAAAGGGGCTAAACTCTGAGGATGATTTCATTTCTTCAGAGTCCGCACACCGGCCCTGGAGAACCTTCTGTTTCTGGTGGGGCTTGTGCCAGCCCACGGCACGGTCCTGACGGGTCCTTTTGTCGGCCGCGCTCTGGGCCCTTCTGGGCCGTCGAGAGCCCCGCACTGTCCTCGCCCCTGGGCCGCTCGGGGAGCGCCGTGCGCACCTCTGTGCAGTGCCCCCCACCGGCCTGCTCCCCCGCTTTGCTCACACCAGGAAGGGCCTGCTCGGGGAGGTGCTCGGGGCTCCCGCGGGGCGGCGGGGCCGGCATCTGCAGGAAGCGCCTTCTCGAGCTCTCGGGCCCCCGTGGCTTGGTGCCATCGTCTCCCAGGGAAGGAGAGAGTGTCAGCCTCCCGAGGAGCGTTCGCGGGAGCTCGTGCTTCTCACGCTTGTGAACTCGGCGCCGCAGGTGCTGGCCGTGAAGCTTGAAGGAGTGTTGGAAACGCGGGGTGTTCTAGGTCGTGTGTGTGGAATGGTGTGCTGTGCTGAGCGCTTGTCACAGACCCTTCCCCGTCCCCAGCTCCACAGGCTCACAGGACGGGCCCGTGAGCAACCCCAGCAGCAGTAGCAGCAGCCAGGACTCGCTGCACAAGGCCCCCAGGAAGAAGGGCATCAAGTCCTCCATCGGCCGCCTGTTCGGCAAGAAGGAGAAGGGCCGTCCCGGCCACGCTGGCAAGGAGCCCACGGGACCAGGTGGGTGGCCGGGCGCTCCTTACGGCACCTGTCGCGGGAGCCGGTGGCTCGTGGCGCGCGCTCGTGGGTTTGGGCCCCGACGGCTCTGGCGTCCGCGTGCCGGCCGGCCGGTTGGAGGTGCCCTCGGAGCCGCTCGCGCTCTGCCTGCCGCCGCGCTCCCCCCGTCGGCAAGGGCCCGCACGTGGCCACGTCGGTTCCTCTCGGTGTTTCAGCCCCTCTGCTTCCCCACAGCTGCTGCTTCGGAGATGGAAAACTCTTCTCAGGACGCCCTGGGACTCAGCAAACTGGGAGGACAGGCTGAAAAAAATCGTAAACTTCAAAAAAAGTAAGTAGTTTTTAGTCTGTCGTCTCTCTTTTTTAAAGGTCTTATTTATTTATTTGACAGACAGATACAGTGAGCGAGGGAACACAAGCAGGGGGAGTGGGAGAGGGGGAAGCAGGCTTCCTGCTGAGCAGGGAGCCCGATGTGGGGCTCGATCCCAGGACCCCGGGATCATGACCTGAGCCGAAGGCAGACGTTTGATGACTGAGCGCCCCAGGCACCCCCAGTCCGTCATCTCACTGAGCCACTCACACTTGCACCCGATTTTTAAGCACTGGTTGTTTATTAGATGTACCGGCCAGCTGTGCGTCTTATGTCCAAGAGGGTGCCCCGAAGGCCTCTCTCAAACGGTCCTTCCTGGAGGTAGTAGAGATCAGACGAAGTTGGGAAAGGACCCGCGTGGACTCCCAGGCCACCTCGAAAACCCTCTGGCTGGGGTGTGTTGTGCTACGCACTCAGGGCTCGGCCTCACAGCCCTTGACTGTGAATCGCGGCTCTGGCTCACGTCGGTTGGGGGCTCTGGGAGAGCCGTGGGGCGGCTGTCCTGTGCCTCCGCGTCGTCCTCTTCCATGCGAGTGAGGGGAGCGCTCACCTCCCGTGCTCCCAGGGCCTGCCGTCTGCGTGACTCTCCGTGGGGCGCTCCCAACCAAGACACACGTGACCGTGCGAACGGCTCCGGCCCCCGGCGCTCAGAATTCGCTGTCCGCATGGGTCATCTGTCAGGAGGCCCTGGCTGTGCCGTCCTCCTTTCTTCCCCAGGAGAGTCTGAATTTTTATTTTAAATAGACTCTCGGTTTTGTAGTCTATTGTCACATGTCAGTTCTAAATTGTCTTGATTCTGGGAACAGGTGATAAGAGTGGGGACAGTGTCCTGCCGGGCAGCTGCGGCATCGTGATACCACAGAAGGGGGCGTGGAGGCACGGCGGGGGCACACCGCTCTGGGACTTTCCCATCCAGAGCAGGTTGTGTCCGGCTCACCATGTCCCAGACCAGAGCTAAGTGGATGAACCACAGGGTGGGAGCATGTCGCCCCTGAAAACCGAAACCGGCGCTCTTCACGGGCAGAGGGAGAGTGTAGTGTAGCCCGGAGGAGAGGACGGGAGCCCAGGGAGGAAGACAGAGCCAACGGTGAGAGGCAGGACTCGGCGGGCTCTGCGGTGAGCCTGACAGCAGGAGAGGCTCTGGCTGCCCTCGGGTGCCCTGAGAGCCAGCGCTGGTCTGGAGCCTGCGGCCGCACGGTCCCACCAGAGCCCACGGGACCCTCTCCACCGCAGCTGGCTCCCCTTCAGTCCTGGACCTGCCAGGCGGCTTCTCGTTGGTGAAATGCGCCTCATTTTAGATTTCTTTTTAGAAATCACAATAACGATCTTGACTGACACACCGTGGATTGTATTTCAGGTGAAATGCTGTATTTCTGTTATTGCTTATTGTACCATAGGAGTACTCAGTCTTGGTTCTCTGGGAATGGAAATCTGTAGAAACCGCTTAACAGTGGTCTGATCTGAATGTTGCTATGTTTGAACTGTATAAAAATGTTATAAAGTAACTTGGGTAGTTGCCACTTGGCGCTGTGAAATTTAATATTGAAACAAGGCCTTTTGCTCCTGGAACCATGCTAGGAAAATTCTGTCCTTAGAGTTTGCTGATGTGTTTTATTTCATGTCCTTACACTTTCTGTAATGAAAACAGTAAGATTTGTGGCAGTGCCCTCTGGCTGTCCCGCTCTACTGCTCCCAGAAATGTGTGTTTCACATAGATCAGAAGGAGCCTGAGCTGGCCAGTTCCTCTGTTTCCTGCATTTATTTGTCACTCTCAGGAGGTGTGCTCAAGTACGTGGCCAAGTACATGGCACGCACTGTGTGTGTGCGTGTGCGTGCAGGCTTCTCTGGAGTCGAGATGTTGAGGTTGATGGATTTGGTTCTGTTCTGTGCTGTCATAGCTGCAGCTGAGCACCGAAGAGTGGGTCACTGTCCGTCCTCTGTTGTCACGCATGCAAGTTCTAGAATGTATGGTAGACGCTTGAACAACACGGTTTTGAATCGTGCAGGTCCACTCATATGCAGACTTTTTAAAAAAATACAGTGTAGCACTGTACGTGAATTTTCTTTTCTTTTTTTTTTTTTGAAGATATTATTTATTTGACAGAGAGACAGCGTGAGAGGGAACACAGGCAGGGGGAGTGGGAGAGGGAGAAGCAGGCTTCCTGCCGAGCAGGGAGCCCTATGGGGGGCTCCATCCCAGGACCCCGGGATCATGACCCAAGTCAAAGGCGGAGGCCTAATGACTGAGCCACCCAGGCGCCCCTTTAGATATATTTTCTTCATTGATTCTTAACCCTTTCTTTAGCTTAGTTTATTAGAGAGTGCCACCCACAGTACACCTGACACATAAAATATGTGTTAGCTGTCTGTGTCTTGGTAAGGCTTCTGGGCAGCTGTAGGCTGGGAGTAGTTTTAAGGGAGAAATTATCCGCGGATTTTCGAGCGTGGTGCTCTGCGGGCTGGCGGAGCCGTGGCAGGAGGGCAGGGCCCTGTGGGCCTGTATCCAAGGTGCCAGAGTGGCGAGGGTGCCAGGCTCTGAAAGACGAGGCGCGACGCCTGTTGTCATGTGGTGTCTGCTGAGCAAAGGCTCACGCGCATCTTGGTAGGAAAGGTGACTTTACTGTCGTGTTTATGTCTAAAAACGCGTGTCCTCTGCCCCAGGTTACATGACTTCTCTCATGCTTGCGCCTGCTCCCCGTGGAAGTGAGCAGATCTCGAAATGTCTTTCTCCTGCGACTTTCATTTTAAGGTTGGGCTGTGTTCTGCCTCAGTTTACTGTGAGAGCAGGCATTTGGAAAATCCGTTTGGGTCTAGGTTTGGTCCCTCAGGGAAATGCGGTCACAACTAAGTCCCCCCGCACCACGCGGCCTGATGGATCGGTGGTGGGCACGGGGCACCTCCCGTCTTCCTCCGTGGAGGGGGCAGGGCCCCCTTCCCCCCCGGCTGGGCTCCCAGGCTGTACACGGAGGAGGACCCAGCGGCAGCGGGGAAGGCGGCGTCGGAGAGCTTAGGAAGGAACCGACAGCAGAAGCCAGACGAGCCTTCTCCCTGCTCCGGGAGACTGGCTGGTAAGCCTGTGTCTTCAGCAGAGTCTGGTGCAGAGAAGCGCCGGTCACTCCGGAGTCCCGCCGCCTCCAGTGTTGTGTTCGAGGCTCCGGAACTCAGGGCAGAAGAGTTTCATGTTCTGGGAAATTGACCTGTATAAGAGTCCCTCGTTTCCTTCCAGTAGACTCTTACCGATCATGCTTATCCTTGTAGTTGCAGTAACGGAGGAGAACACCAGCTGGTTCTGCTGCTTAGTAGAGCGGCCGTCTGGGTGAATGGGCAAGTCCGTAGGGTCCACACAGCCACTGAATTTACAGCGGCCACAAAGGACGGAGATGGGTGGTGTGCACGGTGTGCGGTAGGCCATTATTGGTGGCCCGTGAAAGAAGCGCAGCTCCTAGGGCTGGCAGGGCAGGGGCGTGCCTGCTCACCGAGGTGTGTGGCTGGGCGGTAGTGGAGCTGGCCTGGGCGTCCTGGGCGTGCCCTTCCCGGCGGCACGGTGTCTGGGGGCTCCGTGTCTTCCTCGCGCAGGTGGGAGGCCTGCTTCACGTGGTGGTGGAGCAGTCACCCCTGCGAGAAGGAAGGGACGCAAGTGTTCCGCCTGGGTCCAGCTGGAGTTTAGTCTTCTGGGCTGTGCAGTGATGGAGAGGCCTGGCCCAGCCACCCGGCAGGAGCCCCACCTTCCTGCTGGCCTCTGCGTCCCTTTGCCGCAGGGTCCTGTCTGCCCTGCCTCGTCGCAGTCTCAGCAAGACCATGGAGCTGAGCTCGAAGCACGTCCCGTACGAGAAAGGGCTTTGCCTGCACAAATGGCTGCTGCCAGGACGAAGGTGCCGGCAAAGTCAGAGTCATGTGTGCCAACCTCCAGGCCATGGGATTCACGGACCATTTTTAACCCTGTAGTCAGTGGAGCACGTAACTCTTGATCTCTGGGTGGTGAGTTCGAGTGAGCCCCACGCTGGGCACAGAGCTTACTTTAAAGAAAGAAAAAAAGATCCGTTGCGTTCTCCGGTGTGATCATTCCTGCGGAATTACAGTACCTGTTACTTCACGGAGACCCGCGGTTGACTGAGGGAACACGTACTTGAGATTTTATGTGAGACTTTTTGAGCTTTAATTTTACATGGATCTCACAGTCTCAGGAAAAGTTTAACACTACTAAATATATCAAAGAACCCGTCTGTATCTTTAGAAATAAATGATTCACTGATGTTGACTGCAGAAATTATTAAAGAAAAGTAACACTGAAAGCGACCTAGGGATTGAAAATGCCTCCGGCTGAGCAGGCACATGGGCTAAACTGCCCCAGTCCAGCCCCACCTCCTTTGCAAGCCTTTTCATTTTTAGGAAGAATCTGTCTTGGGGCGCCTGGGTGGCTCAGTGGGTTAAGCCTCTGCCTTCGGCTCAGGTCATGATCTCAGCTGGGATCGAGCCCCGCATCGGGCTCTCTGCTCAGCAGGGAGCCTGCTTCCTCCCCCCTCTCTCTCTGTGCCTGCCTCTCTGCCTACTTGTGACCTCTGTCTGTCAAATAAATGAATAAAATCTTAAAAAAAAAAAAAAAAAGAATCTTTCAGAAAGCCTTGAAAGTACACAACACAAAAAAAGTGAGATAAGATTTGTAAAGATTGCTGTGTTGCGTCTTACATAACTATGTTATCAGTAGATAGCCCTTTGTAAAGATGCTAGGAGGGCAAGTCCTGGTTGGGGGTTGTAGAACCCGGCCTACAGGTTGTCTCTGGTGCTGCAGAGACGCGGCGGGACATGGGTCCTGATGCTCTCCCCGTGTGTGCCGGTACACGTGCTCGGAATTTCAGCTTTCTGGGTATGAAGCCTGCGGGCCAAATCCCAGGGTGACCCGGCGCCTTAACCTACAAGCACCCGGTGAGCCTAAACAGCAGGGTAGACCGGAAGCTGCCAGCACCTGCCGGTGACTTACCAGCCACATCCCACCATTCTGCGCCAGACGCTGTGATGGTGTCCCTACCTAGCCCTTGGGCTCTCCCAGGGGATCCTGGGCTCCGACCCGGCTGTAGCTTCCTCTCCTGCCCAGTTTTCCTCGTTATTCAGGTACTCCCTTGACTGTCCTCCCGTGGACCCGAGGACCGCAGGCGTTGCTAGCGCTGGCGGGAAGTCTTCCGTTCCGCTGGGAGGTGGCCCGGGGATACTTTCAGACGCGTCGGCGCAGCCGGTGTGTGTGCGCTGAGTCTTTCATGCCGGATGTGTTGTCATTCGCAGGCACGAATTGCTCGAGGAAGCCCGGAGACAGGGTTTGCCTTTCGCACAGTGGGATGGACCGACCGTCGTGGTTTGGCTGGAGGTACGGCTTCCCTTTAATCCGGGGTGGAGCCCTTTCCCTGCGTGACGGTGCGCCCTGCCTGACCCTGCGGCCCGAACACGTCTCGCCTCCAGCTGTGGGTCGGGATGCCCGCCTGGTACGTGGCCGCCTGCCGAGCCAACGTCAAGAGCGGGGCCATCATGTCCGCGCTGTCGGACACGGAGATCCAGCGTGAGATCGGCATCAGCAACCCGCTGCACCGGCTCAAGCTGCGGCTGGCCATCCAGGAGATCATGTCCCTGACCAGTCCGTCAGCCCCTCCCACCTCGAGAACGGTACGTGTTTGTAGACGGGGCGGCCCCGCTGTTTCTGTGGCGTCTCCGGCTCCGACAGACGGACCCCATGTTCTGACTTAAAGGCTTAGCATTCCCCAAACACGGCGATTTCTAATGGGTGACGGGTGGGTGGCTTACGGGTCCTTCACTGAACGTTCTCACAGCGCTTGGCTGCCATGCTTTCCCATGCAGAAATAGGAGTTTTTGAAAGCGTAGGAGAGTAACTATCTCTAATTTAATATAAGTTGACCAAAAGTGAAGGGGAGAGAGCTTCGATTCCCCACGTGCCCTGCGACCCCTGTTTTACCGGCCCGCTCAGGGAGCCGTAGGCACGGGGACCCTGGGCTCGCGGCAGCCCGTGAGTGTGCAGGTGCACGCCGAGCCTTGTCTGTGCTCACACGCTTCTGCTCCCTGTGGGAAGCCGGCGAGGGTCCTACCGGAGGGTCCTCCTCGGGGCGTGCGCAGCACTCCTCTAACGAAGACCCGGACGGCTGCTGGGGCACAGAGCAGCCACCCCGTCTGTGAAGTGCGGGTTCTCCACGTCCGCTCGGCTCTTGGTCTGCTCTGCGGGGAAACCCGACGGGAGACGGAAGAGCCTCGCGGACGGACCCCTCCGCGCAGCAGTTTAGTGCCCGATTCGGGGCTGGCGCTCCCCTCGCACCGGAAGGGGCTGCAGCTGGCACGTTTTCTCTTGTCTCTTAGGGGTCGAGTCAGAGCGAACTGTCAGTCTGTGCCCCTCCCTGAGGCCCCGAGAGCTTCGTGCCAGGGATGCTCTGTCACAGCATCTGACCGGGTCCCCATGGCCGCTTGTTTCCAGTTCGAGTGCCCTTTCCAGAAGTGAAGGTGTCGGGAGGTTTTCCCGGAGTGTTTGTGAACCGCCCGGTGAAGGCCGCTGCTCACAAACAGAGGCGGTGCGCGGGCATGACGAGTCCCCTCGGGCAGGGGACCGCACCGTGAGACGGGGTACGGCCCGCTCCGGAGGGGCCTGGCGGCCGGCTCGGCGCCTTTACGGGCCTCAGGTCCGCTGTGGCGCTTCAGTGGGGCCGGTATTTTGGCTCCCGGAAGTCCTGGGCCGTGCCGTTTAACGCTGTCAGCCCTGGGCCCTGCCTCTCGGGTTCCCCAGACGCGGTGGTCCTAGTCACTGCAGAGCACGTGCCGGGGACCATTGTCCCACAGTCCAAAGCTAGAACCTGGAGACCGGGCTCTCAGTTGTGCTTTGGGCAAGAGGGCGGATGTATCGAGTGAGACTTAGTTGAGAATGCACAATTTTCAGAAGTGCGGAATGTACCGTTGTCATAGTTGACGTGCCTCGGGCGGGAGGCATGGCAGACGAAGCTCTGGGAACCGTAGGCTGTTCTTGGGTCGCTGACAACGCAGCGTTCGTACAGCGCGGTTAGTCTTCACGGACGGGGCGAGCTTATTGTAACGCTCCGTCATGGTCCATGCGGGCATCTAAGAGGAGAAGGTGACAGGAGGGGCCTTGGTCTCCACCTGCTCCTCTTACCTGCCCAAGGCTTACGTGTCTGCCACCTTTCCTCTTTGTCACTGCTTCCCTTGCCCTGGATGTGGTTGGTCCCTGGGGTCACCCTAGACCACAGGAAATGTCTGGTTAACGCACGAAGAGATGGAAACGCTCGCGGCCGCGCCACAAACGGTCAGTCACAGCCCCGAGCCTCCCCCCTCCCCGAACCTCCCCCCCCACCCCCACCGCCCCGTGCTCCCCGCCCAAGAACGGCGCGGTTCTTGGCTTTTCCTTGGGAAACAAAACTGTCATTTCACATTAAATCGTTCCGATAAGTTTTTCCACTAGGTATCAGTTAAATGTGTGAAATGGAATTCTATTTTAGACTTTTTTCAGGAACTTAAAATTAGTAGACTTGCTCTCTTTAGATGTAATTCCTGTCTCCTTTAAGGAGAGACCTCAGTTTGGCGCTCAGTCTTCATGTTCTGGCCCTAGTTTTCTCCTCATATGGAGGCGCTCGCCTTGGGAAATGGGCTCTTTGCATGAGAATTGGAATTGTTGGTTTTGCATGAGTTTTGCATGATGCTTTGATTTTTTTTTCACTTTTTCTCTCACGTCACTCCGCACCTTCCCTACAGCGTCGATGTGCCTGCATCACTAAGCTCACCAATACTAATAGTTCTGTTCTTTTGCATTCCTAACCTCGTAACACCAGGAGGATGAGGAGGGAAGCTGGGCTCAGGTTGGAGACTCTCTATAATATCCTCTTCACTATATGTACCGCAGCAAAAGAGCTGGAGTGTGAAAGCTTGTAATTGACTTTTCTTGACATTTTTAACACTTAATTTGTGCGGAATATTGTTGATGACTTAGAAGCGTTAGTCAGAGCGAAGCATAGGTTTAAAGAGTACGTCTCATGGACAAATTTGAAACTTTCCCATGTGGCACCGTGATGGTTCACTCTGTAACCTAGATGACTTCATTTAGCACGCGGCTCGCGGACGGGGTGCCACGGCTTCGGCAGCCCCTGGGATGCGTGCCCAGCATGAGACTTGGCACGGGGACCGTCCCCGCCTGTCTGTGTCTCAGGGCGCTGCTCTGGGCTGTCCTGCTGCTGTGCTGGTCGAGAGGCTGTCTCACTCGTGGGATTCTCAGAAATCAAGCCTCTCCCTGCAAAACGTGCATTCGGATTTTCAGCTTTCTGGTTCTTCGGCTCACGTAAAACTCTGTCGCGACTGTTCGGCGCCCTGATCTGAGACAGCTTGAGTAAAAGCAGTGGTTCCCTGCCTGGGATTCTAGCACTGTTGCTGCCCGACTTGCTGTCCCGTCGTAGCGCCACATCGGAGGCTGCGAGGGCGCGGCGGGGCGGTTCCTCCCAGGGCTCTTACTAACGGCGTCATGTTCAAGGATCTCAAAAGGATACTGGTATATCTGAAAAAAATCAAACTAATCCTAAATCTGAATTTTCCTTTTTTCCAGTTGGTGGTTGAAACACCTGTTTTCCTCTAGCTGTACTCCTAAAATCAAGCCAATATTACTTTTTTAAAAGCAAAAGAGGAGAGTGGCTGTCGTATTCTGTGCACTCCCTCTCCCGCCGTTTGAGTTGGGCGTTTTGTGCCGCTACCCCAATGAGTATCCTCATTAATCATTTAGCCCGCTCAGACGTCCCTTCACGGGGCCAGCAGTGACCATGAGTCGATTAAAAAGGCTGCATTTCGTAATTGCTTAAAGGTCAGTGTTTTTTGTTAGAAGGACTTTGACAGCACCTCGGTATGCGATTCTCTGTGCTGGGGCGTGACTTGTGAGTTAAACCAGCTGAACATTTGCTCTTTGCAGTGGAAACATAAGCAAGGATGGGCCATGCCAGTGACGCCAGAATTAGCCAGCGTCAGTCTTCAGCGTAAACAAGGACGGTTTCCGCTCCATCCCTCCTCTAGATGGGAGGAGAACGAAGAGGCGTCCTGGGTGCCCCTGACACCTGCTGCCAAGGGCAGAAGTCGTACAGTGCGCCTTCCGCATGCTGTTACATAGTCACCAGCTCCAAAGCCCAGGGGCAGTTTGAGATGCCCTTTGGCACCCAGGGCAGGAAAACACCCAAGGTGTGGTCAAGTCATCGATGCCTTCACTTAGCAAGTAGCGTCAATGTGCTGTCTGTGCGGAACTGCGCTGCTCGCTGGTCGCAGCCGCCATCGTCCCTCACGTTTTACAGAGGTTGCAAAGCTGAACCGTATTTGTGATCATGTCAGGGCTGGAACAAACAGAGCCTGTGCAGGGACAGTCTCTTGAGCCCAGGTGGTCCCTGACCATGAGAGAGAGCCCTGTCATGTGCTGCTTCAGCACAGGTGACGGCAGCCCGGGAGGTGTGGGTCGCCCTGGCCTTGAGCCTGGTCGCCCTGGGAGCTCATGTCATGAACCACTGAAGTGGAGCCACAGGAGTGAGTGAGCAACGTTAAGGAGGGCTGTGCTCCCACGGAACTGTCTGTTTAGAAATTTCTTTGCATTTTGTGTCCAATTAGGAATACGTAAACAGAGGCAAGAAAGCAGTGAGTAGTATTCACACTCCAAAACTCAGGTCTGTGACACTGAGAGTGAGCTTTGAAAGAGTGAAAAAACATGACACTGTGACAATTTTCCAAAAATGTTTACTGGTTTTCTCATGCATGGTTATTTAGAGACAGTAGTGAAACGGGTTTTTTTCTACTGAATTTGAGCATTCCTGTTGTAATTTGACTGGTTTCTTTTGGCTTGTTTGGTGTAAATAATAGATTAGAGGCTGTATTTTCAAGCTGGGACACCATGGTAGTTGAAAGCTACCGTTTCCAAGGATTCCGTAAGACACTACAGAATTGTGACTGTCACTAGTCTTCTAGGACTGAAGAACACCCAGTACCTTTGTCTGATGTGTATGCGGATACTTACGATGTATCAATTTCTTTTTCATGGCACAAATCTTGCACATACCCGGTTAGATTTATTCCAAAGGATTTCATGAGTTTTGATCACATTATAAATAGTTTTTTTTTAATCTCCATTTCTAGTTCAATATATGAAAGTGAACTGTATTTCTAGTATTTAGAAATACAGTTCACTTTCATATATTGACCTTGTATCCTACAACTTAGTTAAACTCGCTTTAGTTCAGATAGCTGCTCTGTATTTTTCTTTTTTTTTTTTTTTAAGATTTTATTTATTTATCCGACAGAGATCACAAGTAGGCAGAGAGAGAGGAGGAAGCAGGCTCCCCGCTGAGTAGAGAGCCCGATGCAGGGCTCAATCCCAGGACCCTGAGATCATGACCCAAGCTGAAGGCAGAGGCTTAACCCCACTGAGCCACCCAGGTGCCCCTGCTCTGTATTTTTCTAATACTGCTCATCAAGTCATCTGCAAATAAAGGCAGTTTTATTTCTTTTCCAACCCATATGCTTTTGATTTCTCTTTCTTGCCTTATCACAGTGGCTAAGCGTTCTAGTACAGTGCTAAATGGAAGTGGTGGGAGTAGACATCCTTAACTTTGTTCCTGAATGTAGGGAAGATGCATTCAGTCTTTCACAACTGAGTGTACTGACAGCTGTGTATTTTTTTAGAAGCCTTCATCAAGTTGAGGCAGTCGTCGTCCGAGCCTGGGTTGCAGAGGTTTCCGTGAATGAGTGATGATTTGATCACACACCTTTCTCACATTTCTGTGGTTCTTCATGTTAGTCCTTTGATACGGTGAATTTCTCTGATTTTTTCAAATATTGGCCCAACTTATGTTCCTGGGATAAACCCCACTTGTCATGGTATCTTGTTCTTTTAATTTATTACTGATTTGTTTTGCTAACATTTTGTTAAGAAACATTTTCATCTGTGTCTGTGAAGGATATTTATTGGTCTGTAGTTTTCTTGAAATGTGTCTGGTGTGTTTTGGTGTCAGGATAATGCCACTCTTATAGAATGAGTTAGATATTCCTCCTTCTTCACATTTTTGCAATAGTTTGTGTAGAATTGGTACTTTTTTCATAAATGTTTGGTAGAGTTCACCAGTGAAGGCATTTAGAGTAGAGATAGAGTGTATGGGCATCGTGTGTGTGTGTCTGTGTGTGTGTGGTCTGTAGCTACAAGTTCAAGTTCAGGTATGGGTCACCTGTTTCTCACTGAGTGGCTCTCATAGATATGTCTTTCCTGAAATTTGCCTGTTTTATCCAGGTTTCTTATAGCTGTCCACAGTTTTCCCATATTACCATTTCAGTGTCTGTAGGGTCTGTACTGATGCCCCCTCTTTCATTCTTCATGTTGGTGATTTATATCTTTCTTCTCAATCACTCTCAGTGATATTTAGGAAGATCCCGGTTTTACCTTCATTTTATATACACCCAGTGTGGGGCTTGAACTCACAACTCCGACATCAAGTCGCACACTCCACTGACCAAGGCCAACCAGGTGTTCCTTCCTTGCATGTTCACTTTCATTTAGTTCAAAATATTTTCCCATTTCCCTTGTGATTTCTTCTTTTGACAATGGGTTATTTGGAAGTGTGCTAATTCCAAATATTTGGGACCTTTCTAGATGTCTTTTTATTACGGATTTCTAATGTAATTCACTTGAGGTCAGAGGAAATATACTTGGTATGATTTCAGTCTCTCTGAATACGTGGAGATTGTTCTGTGTTGGAGAATGTTCTGTGTGTGCTGCTGTTGGGTGGAACGGTCTCTCATGTTGGTTGGGTGAGGTGACGCTGCTGCTTCCGGGCTTCTCTGTCCGCGTGAGCCGGTCGTTTGGCTCAGGGTCTCAGTTACCAAATTAGGTGGCGAGATGGGGGGGTGTCTCCTGACTATCTCTCCTCTCAGCCTTACCATGTTCCTCTCTTCTTTCAATCTGTGTTTTAATTCACTTTTTTAAAGTTGATTTTGAAATTAACCTGTTTTACTAAAGAAATACAGAAAGCAAAGTGTTAAAAATAAAATGAAAGGCAGCCAGAGAGATTTTTACTGAGTAGACTTGGATTGATCCTTCAAACTTGTTCATGAGCCGTGATTGTTCTTTGTCATTGTATCATTATACATGAAGACTAGCTCAGAGAGACAGCGTGTAACTAGTCACCATTTTATTGTACTTTGGTAAATATGTTAAATTCATTAGCACAAGTCATAGACTTTTCAGGGTATAATTTCTTTTGTACAAAATGTTACTAACAATATAAGAGTAAATAGGAGATCAAGTTACTCCGAAATTATAAAAAAAACTGTTATCAGTTTAGCCTTTGAGAATCTGTAACAGATTGAAGATCCAATTTAAAGATTATTTGAATGACCCTTATGACCTCTTCCGGGGCTTTTCTTCTGAACTGATGTGCTTAATTATTGCAACCAGACCCTGGCCTACGGGGACATGAACCACGAGTGGATCGGCAACGAGTGGCTGCCCAGCCTGGGCCTGGCGCAGTACCGCAGCTACTTCATGGAGTGCCTGGTGGACGCCCGCATGCTGGACCACCTGACCAAGAAGGACCTGCGGGGGCAGCTGAAGATGGTGGACAGCCTCCACAGGTGCGCCCGGGGGAGTCCTGCCCGTTAGCTCCGGGAGCTCGTGCCGCTGCCATGGCTCACTTTTTTTTTTTTTTTTTCCCCCAATAGAAACAGTTTCCAGTGTGGAATCATGTGCCTGCGGAGATTAAATTATGACCGAAAAGAACTGGAGAAGAAAAGAGAAGAAAGCCAGAATGAAATAAAAGGCTAGTATATCGTGTGTCGTGGATGTGGGGTACTGCTGCTTCCCACGGTGCTAACAGCCTGGTGACTGCCTATTTAAAAACAAAAACAGGAAGGGAAAAAAAAAAAAAGTTAAAAAATTACAAGGGGCACCCAGCCGGCTCCGTCAGTGGAGCGTGCTACTCTTGATCTCGGGGTTGTGTGTTCAAGCCCCATGATGGATGTAGAGATTACTGAAAAACAAAACTTTAAAAAGAGATTAAAAATAAATAAAATAAGCAATTAAAAAAAAGTAAGGAAAGGCTTTAAGTGGAGAAGACTAGTCCGGCATCATTACAGAGAAAGGAGGGGTGACTGGGCGCCTCTAAGACCCTCCTCTGTGCCCGTTACCTTGTGCTTACATCAGTCTGTGAGGTTGGGGTCTCAAGGTGAGCACTTTTCCTGTGACCTCAGACCTCTCCCGCTGTGAGGACACATGTCCTCCTTCGTCCAGAAATGCTGCTACGTGAGGCCAGACGGCAACAGAGCAGAGGCGAACAGGCCCGTGCCGCGTGCTGCTTGGCGGAAGTGTGACGAACACTGCTGTCTAGCCGGGGCCTGAGGGAGCCGCGCGGGGTTACCGTGCCAGTCCGGCCCTAAAGACGGGATGGAGAGCCCCTTCTTGGGGCCGGGCAGTGGGCAGAGGCATTTTCGGGTAGAAGATAGGCCGAGGGGTGTTACGGGGACAAGGGTGCTCGGCTGGGAGGTGGCAGGTGCTCTCCTCTGCTGCGGAGCTACCCACCCAGGGCACCTCTCAGTGAGCAGTGTGGAAATAAGGTGGAAATAAGGTGGTAACGATTATTAAGCTCCCAAGTAAAGGCTCACCAAATTTTCAGTATAAAGGAATCACTAAGAATGGTAAAAGCACGTGAGCTGTGTTGACCAGCCCTAAGCATGTAGGTTGATTTCCGTTATCCTTACTACCGCAGTCCCCGTAAGTGCGGTTATTGTCCCGTGTCTTTAGTAAGACAGAAATTAAAGACAATGATATGGTTGGGGAGGTGGCCCATTTGAAGGCTAGTAGTCTAGCCATGATTGAGTTCCTGCGAATCACAGGAAAAATCTTTAGCTAACATTTGTAATCTGTCTTCTAAACACATGCAATACAATGCATTTAACATATAAATACAGTTATGATCTCTAAATATTTTACCGGCTGTGCCTGTGTGTGTATATCTGTCCTTTTATCTAGAAAAGGAGGTGGGAGATGAGATATGTAAATCTGTTTTTTTGTTTCGTATTTCCATCTTAAATCTTTTCACAGTTGATGGACGCGGTCTTTGGAAGGAACTGGTGATCTTCTGGCTGTATTTTTTTTACAGGGTGGCTATTTTTCGATCTCAGCTAGAGCAAAAGTGATAGTTTATTACTTTGCATAAATATAAGATCTTCCCCCACAGTTTCTCATATGCTGGAGAATATCTTCCAGGTTCTGTTTTTAAAATGCAACAATTAAAAAAGTCTTTGAGATTATGAGGGGCTTGTGTCGAATTCACAAGCTGCGCAGCCACAGTGCCCACGGCCCGTGCCTCTGATGGGAGGACGGCATTTCAGAAGATCCGGGGTCTGTAGGGCAAGCACGTGCCTACCTAGTGGGCGTTCAGATTCTTGGTGTGTCCTTTTGGTTTCCGAAGCCTGGGCCCCCCTCGCTTTCTGTTCCCTAGAAACTCTGTGTGTGTAGTAAGTTCCTTGCCCCCAGGTCAAGTCGGAGTGAGCTTCAGTAGGACGGTCTCCACCGGACAAGCCACAGGCCAGGACGGCAGCGTGCGAGTGCAGTAGAGGCC
Organism: Martes martes; assembly: GCF_963455335.1. NCBI lineage: Eukaryota > Metazoa > Chordata > Mammalia > Carnivora > Mustelidae > Martes > Martes martes. The sequence continues at coordinate 3,230,743 of NC_137898.1, read as the reverse complement.
CTCCGTGCGCCCACCTGGCTGTGCCCCCGGGCCCGTGCAGCTCATGTCTCTTGTCAGGAGCCGGAGGCTTGGGGCCTGTGGGGGTGTCTTGATCGTGTGTTGCGGGGCGGACGCGGGAAAAGAGCTTCCTGCAGTGCCTGGAGCATCGTTTTCACTCGTCTGCAGATGTGTTGGTTTGGAGCAACGATCGAGTGATTCGCTGGATCCTGTCGATCGGCCTTAAAGAATACGCCAACAACCTCATCGAGAGCGGGGTCCACGGCGCGCTGATGGCCTTGGATGAGACCTTCGATGCCAACGCCCTGGCACTCCTGCTGCAGATCCCGACACAGAACACGCAGGTGACGTGGCTGCGCCCGCACCCTGCCCCCCAGCCACCGCCTCGCTCCACCTTCGAGCCAAACCCCCGGCCAGCCGGTCCTCTCTCCCCCTGCTTCATCCGCCACGTGGTGGCTCAGAGTGCACAGCGCTCCCTAGCTGCTCCTCGCGTCTGCCTGCCCTTCCCGGGCCTGGGGCACGCGGGAGTCCTGGAGTAGATGGTATCCGGGAGACCCGCGTCCATACCGGCTACTCGTAGAGCAGCCCAGGAAAGGGACACTCTCACTCGAGTGTGCCACCGGACGGAGGTCTTGGGAACTTTCTCATTTCCCTGTGTCCTCCTTTTTTACCTATGGGCTCATTGGAGAATCAGGAATGTTTCTGTTTGTCTACAGAACATCGTACTTGCCCAGTCCCTCAACCTCCAGCAGCAGCCCGCACGGCACACTTGTTACCCGGTGGCCCAGGAGCCCGCGGATGCCCACCTCCCAGGGCCTGTAAATGACTCCCCGTTAAAACCGCTGACTTAAAGTACACTGCATGGTTCCAGGCCTTCAGCCCTTGAGTTATTGTTGGTTTCTTTTTAAAATTCTCCGTTTAAAAGCAGCCGTGGTACGCGGACATCCTCCAGATGAGACTGATGGGAGTGTGGGGGCCTTGTTCTGTTATGATTTCAGGCTCGCGCTGTCTTGGAGAGAGAGTTTAACAACCTTCTGGTCATGGGGACTGACAGAAGGTTCGATGAAGTAAGTTTTCAGCCTAATGATTTTTAAATGTGCATTAAATGTAAACTTGATATTTGGGGGCGCCCTTCTGGCTCAGCTTGGTGGAGCGTGGGCCTCTTGATCTCAGGGTTGTGGGCTCGAGCCCCACATTAGGTACAGAGATAACCTAAAAGTAAAATCTGTAAATATAAAGAAACCAACGTAAATTTGCATATTTGCAGGAGCCGGGTAGTCTGGATGACTTCCAAGTGTGGAGATGCTTTTACTGTATGAGTCAAGCTTTGCTCTTAATTTATTAACAAATAAGCTAATACAAAAGCAGTATTTTCACTAAGATGGGGAGGTGTTTTTTTTTAATTTTTGCTATTTAACTTTTGATACCCTTCAGAAATGTTTTTCACATCAGAAAGCATTAGTTGCAGTCTGGGAAGAGAGTCTGAGCTGTGTTTTGGGACAGTGGATACCTCACCCCATCCGGGGCCCCTTGCGCTCTGGTGGAAGGTTTCAGAAGTTTTTTTGGAAACATAGGACACATTCATGGCATACGAGACCATGACTCGTGTGCTCCCACACCACGACATGTTACTGTCTTCATCGCTGTGCGAACACTTGAGTGTGGCGGGAACAGAACACCTGACCCGCTGGCCTGTCCCAGCCTGAAGACTGTTTTGGAGACAAAAACGTAGTATCTTACCGAGCTAGAAGGTGATCTTTGCTGGAGAAGGAGTGACACGTGGCAGACAGGCACACCCCCAGGGGGCCCAGGATTGTCCTGCTTTGTGCCCAGCTGGGGTCCCAGCATGAGGGCGGCCCTGCTCCCTTTTGCTCCCTGAAGTTCCCAGTCCGGGCACGAAGTCCGATGGTCATCAAGAATGGAGTTAGATACACGTGAACAAAAATGCGGTGACAAGGACATTTTAAAGGGATGGTGACTTTACTGCGTATTTTGTCCTTTGTTTTAAAAGCAGTCCTGCTTTCTGCCCTTTAATTTACCAGGACGACGATAAAAGCTTTAGGAGGGCACCTTCCTGGAGGAAAAAGTTTAGACCAAAGGACGTTCGTGGCTTAGCTGCTGGGTCAGCAGAGACTCTCCCCGCAAACTTCCGGGTCACTTCTCTGTCCTCGCCCTCTGTGCAGCCAAAGAAGATGCAGCTGGACGGTACGTGACGCCCCACGCCCCCCCGGCCGCGGCCGGCAGCACGAGCAGCTTTCTGGCAGGGGCACTAACAGCGGTCCGAGCTGGGGGTTCGGGGGCGTGTGGCTGCGGTTGCACGCAAGCTCAGGGAAGGCTTTCTGGAAAGTGCTTTCCTCGGGGCTGTATGTGGGCCGCGAGAGCAGAACTCGCAGCCTTCTGCACAGGCAGAGCGTACACATGCCCTAGAATTGACCCTCACAGCTGTGCAGGAAGTTCAGACACAGACAGGTTTTCCGATCTCTCCTGGTTGAACAGTAGCACGTTCTCCCGACTGATGAAGCTGAGCAGCGCGCGTGTCCTCAGAGTGTGGGACCAACGTCCGCGCATGCAGAGACGTGTTTGTGCGGCCCGGGGGGCTCTGCCCTGAGCGGCAGGAGCTTTCCCACCGCATCCTTCATCCCTGGGACTTGTCTCTGCGCGGGAGGAGTGACTGAGTCCGTTGTCATCAGCGCGGTCTCCACCTCCGTCCCTGCTCACACTTGTCCGGGTCATGACACGTTGTAAGAGGAGGCGGCACAGGGAGCGGGGGACCCCGGGAGGTCCTCTCAGAGCGCGGCCAGTCCTGTCGGTACTCTGGCTGGACAGTTGTCGTGTCACATCGAGCGTGACAGTCCCTGGACAGTCCCTCTGCTAGTGAGGACTTGGCTGTAGCCTGCGGAGGGACGGCTCCGCTCTGACCCCGTCCCACTCAGTGACAAGAGGGAGGCCCAGACTCCCCGGCCTGGGCTGGAATTGGGTTCTGCCCCGCGCAAGGCGCATGACCTTGAGCCCTGTGCCTCAGTGTCCCCATCTGTAGTGTGGTTGTTGCACTAGCGTCTTCCTCACTGATGGCTTGTGGCAGCGAGTCCTTCACGGGAAGCGGTTGGCAAGTGCCCGGCGTGCCCCGACCCGTCGGCCCGTGTGACGGGCAGCCGCACGCTCCCGCTCGGTGGACGGGCTAGGCGACTGCAGGGAAGGGCGCGGGTGTAGACGCACAGCGCAGTGTTCCGCTTCCCGTGCCCCTCGCTCTGCCTGTGCCGAGGGCTGCGAGTTCTGCTCTCGCTGCCCACGTACAGCCCCGAGGAAAGCCGTTTCCAGAAAGCCTTCGCGGAGCACTGAGTGGGGGAGGCTCGCCGGGCGGTGTTTTCGTTTAAAACACTGAATCTCTTCGCCAGGCTTCAGCAACATGCTTAACGAGGGGAAACCAGCCTTTTGAAAAAATAGCATTTTTCTTCAAGAAGCCTGTAGGTGGTTTCTCTAGGGTTTAGTGGTCACTTAGCCTTCGGCTTCTGGGGCAGTCGGCCTGCTCACGGCTCCGCTTCACAAATCGCATCGGGCTTGTTAGAAACGTTAGCGACGTTTGGATTGCAGCTCGGGTGAACGAAACATGCCCCTAGAGAAAGGCGCAGGGAGCACAGCCCCGGGAGGGGACCCTTGCCCGCGTAGCCACGGACGCGTAACTCGGGTCCCGTGGGCATCCTGGCTTCTGAAATGCAGGGTGCGTGGGGCCCGGCGCCCCAGCTCCCTGCATGTGCTTCCCGGCCCCGGGGCGGACGTCGGTGACGGGGCTCCTGGGCCGCCCGTGGGAGACGGGACTGGGGCTGGGGACTGCCAGTGGCCCGCAGCCGAGCCATGCGGGGGCTCTCGATAGCACGGAGCACCTGAGGCACGCCCGCTGCTGCCGCGGCCGCAGGAAAGGGCGCTGGGCTTGGGTTTCCTGAGCGCAGTCCTGCACCTGCTGCCGGGAGGGCAAGGCCGTCCTCGGACAGACGGCCGGAGCGGGCCTCGGGACGGGCCCCGGGTGCCCCGCAGCGGCCTGGGAACACTCAGCTTGCTGCCGGGCTGTTTGCCTCCCACTCTCCCTGGACAGATGGATACTTAGGACTGAAAGAAAAGTCCAGAAAAGTCTATAAATCTGGAGGCTTTAAGGAGAGCTGGAGTCACCGTGTTCATGATTGTTACTAATGCAGATGAGTGTGGCAGAATTGCTCTCCTGTCATCTGCTGCCCCGGGGCCCCCCGGGCTGCTCGGGGGGTGGGGGGACAAGGCCACTCGGTGACTCAGTTCTCCTCCTCTGGCTCCTCCTGTCCCGCTCGGTGGTCCCCTGGGAGCCCCTCCGTAGGCGCTGCTATGGGCGTGAATGTGCGTGTGCGCGCGTGTGTGTGCCGCCGCGTGCCGCTCTGAGACTAACCGCATGCTGTGTTTGCACGCCTCCCCTCGTGGCCGTCGGAGCAGGCGGCGTGTCGGGACCGCAGAGGCCGGATTCCGCCACGGTCAGGACTTACTCCTGCTGACGCCTCCTGCGGGTGAGTAGCCAGGAGAGGCGGCCCCGGGAGCTCAGGGCCCCGCGCAGCAGAGTGTGCGCACGAGCCCCCGTGCCCACCGTGCACGCCGCACACACAGGCCGCCGTGTCCTGGGTCCGCAAGCGAGACAGGGTATCTCACTTCTGTCCTTGCTGGCTCCGGCGTCAGCTCCTGTCTTCTGGGGGGTACGGGGCGGGGAGAGGCAGGACAGCACAGGAGAGGGAACCTGGCCCTCGGTGGGCTGTCCCCAGCGGGTCTCTGGCGCCTGGGTGGCTGCCTGCGCCTGCCGTCACCCCCCAGGCCGCCGCCGCCACCAGCCCCCTACTGTAGACACACGGTCCTGAGTGACTCAGGCCCCACGTTTGAAGCTTCGTGAGGCAGCCCCACCATGCGGCGCTGAGAGCCTCTCCACTGAGAGACTGGGGTTTGCCTTAAAGATCGGTTTGAGAGAGCGCGGGGAGCGCGTGCGCACACGCGTGTGAGCGGTGGGGGAGGGGCTGCGTGCGCGAGCCTCTCCCGGCCTCCGTGCTGTCCGTGGAGCCCGATGCGGAGCTCAGTCTCATGACCGCGAGGGCCCGATCTGAGCCCAAACCAGGAGTCAGACGCCCCACCGACTGAGCCCCCCGGGCGCCCTAAGAGGCTAGTCTAAAAAAACACACAAAAAAACAAAAAGCCAAGTGCGTTGCCCTGAGAGGGGCTGAGTTTGTGGATTGAGATTTCCAGTGCAGGCCCAGGAGCCCAGCCTCCTGCCCCTGCTCTGGGGGCCCTGGGGTGGCGGCGGGGGGGGGGGCTTGTTTGCTCTTACGGGGTTTCTTCCCTCAGCCAGGAGGTGTGGTTGCTGGGGGCTCCCTGCTGGCTCAGTCTGAGGGGCGTGCGGCTCTGGGTCTCAGGCTCGAGTTCGAGCCCCACGTTGGGTGTGGAGTTACTTAACAATAAAACCTTTTCAAACTTTTGGTTTTTTATCCTTTTTTAAAATTGGTAACTTTTAGACGTAGGCCAAAATGAATTCTCATTGACAAGCAAAAAGCTCGATGTTTTCTCTAACTTCTCGGAGGGGCTGAAGACCCAGTTGCAGGAGGGAAGGCGCGCTGCGGCCTGCCCGGCCTAGAAGCCCTTGTTCACGTGGCTTGTCTTAAGGCTGATTCTTTCCCCGAAACAAATAACACGTTACACATTAATAATAATAATGATAAAAAGGCTGATTCTTTTGTCTGTTTTTATTTTCCAGTTTACCCGCACTACTTCTACAGATGATCATGCAGCATTTTGAATCCAACAAAGACTACATTTTAAAGTTCAATGGAATCTTTAATCTGTTAATACTTGTTATATGGACCGTGAGATATTTTATTACAGAGTTTTTAATTAGCAAAAAATTCATGAATACCATAGAGAAAATATTTTAGAATTTAATGTTTCTTATATTTATGTAAACTTATGACTTCATTTACATAGTTACTGACTTTTTCGTGTATATCCAGGCTATAAATATCCTTTCAAATCAATTCATGTTCTTTTATCTAATTTTAGTCTTTCAGATGAATGTACTGTAATGCTTGTATGTATAAATCCTAAGAACAAATCTAGGGCTTTTGTAAATTGTGCATTTATTGTAATTACCATTGCTTAATTTGTTATTAATAAACCCTGACAGAGAAGATTTTTCCATGCTTGTAAAGTCATCATGACACAACGTGTGCTATCAAACGGACCCCAGCTCCACAACAATCATTTTGAAAGAAGCAGACTCGATTTCAAGCAACTGTTGTATTTTAATGACTGACCTTAACTCTACTTTTTCTAGCAAGAAATGTTTTTTTCCACAGCCTGAACAGATTTAAACTATCTGGTGTTAAATATCACCTTCTGAAAATTTGGACTGGAAAGATTATCGGAACACTATGGGAATCTCTTAGGACCCCTGGACTCTTTATAGCCTCGCCCCCCGGGGGGGCTCGGGGCGAGCTGAGGACCCTGAGGGCCTGGGGGGGGGGGCCTGGGCGCCCTCCTGGAGTGGAGCTCGCTGGCGAGGACTCTCAGAGGACCAATCAGGAAGCACTGCCCCCCCCCCAGCTGGGTGCCTGCAGGGGAGGAGGCGCCGGCCTGGAAATACTGTGGCGCAACTCTAACAAGGCCTTACTGTTCTTATGTAAATCATCTTTTTACATTTGTTTGTAAACACGTTTAAAGAATGGACCTAGTCGTACATTTTTAGACTTTGATGAGATAGCCCTTTCGGATCGTGTAAGGAGCAAATGTATCTCTTCCTTTCTCCTCGGCATATTAAAAAGCCAGCAAGAATTGTGTCCGATCCCCGTGCGTTATTTATTATGCCGCTGATAGAGCTGGAAACGGCATGTCTTTCTACACCTGGTTTCTGCTTTTCATTTACTCTTACGGTTCACTGTTACCGCTCTGTTTTTCTATTAATCTTTTGTGAACTTCCTGACTATGTAACAAAGTCTGTACAGTCTACTTTTGAGCTATTTTTATCACAGTATTATTTATTGCTGTCTTTCAATACAGTACTGAAGCCTTTTCCACTGCCAATAAAGAACACTGAGAACCAGCTGCCGGGCGTCGCCGACTCCCTGTGCGCGTCCCCCTGTGGGCCCCCGGTGGTGCAGGGGGTCTAGTGTGCAGAGCAGCTCGGAGACCCAAATAGCCCAAGGGTGCATGAGCAGGCCTGGGGTGTCCCCCGGAGGGGGACCCGGTGTTTGTGCCCTGGGTCCCGGAGGCACAGAGACTCCCATCTCCCTGGCCCCCTCCAGGGCCCCAATGAGGCCGGGAAGCGTGTGCGTGTGCAAGCGTGCGTGCGTGCTCACCACTGTTTTCTCATCTCCCAGGCCGTCGTCTGCCTGGGCTCTCCTCTCCCGCGGCTGTCCTCGCGTGACCAGAGACGGTGCCCAGGGCTGCGTCCTTCCACTTCTCGTGGCCCCCGGGAACCCACGCGGCTACTCCTCAGAGAAGGTCCACGCAGCGCAGGGCAGAGGGGAGGGGGCGGTTAGGGCTAGCCGACTCCGACGGTCCCCCCTCCCCACGCCCGAGACCGGACCCCCCTTGGGGTGGGGAGGTGGGCACACCACCCACCGTGCGCCCTGCGAGGCAGGCCCTGCGAGGGCGGCTTGGTTCTGCCCGTCCCGCTCTGCCTGGCCCCGCAGAGTGGACAGGCTGCTGCTCCGAGCGAGCCGTGTGTCTTCTGTGCGTGAATCCGGCCGTTCTCGGTTCCGTCAGGGCACAGCCGGGTTCTCCTGTGTCCTCCTGTTAGAACCGGGCCGGCTGATCTTAGGGAATTCAGGGGAAGCCTCGTTCTCTGCATTTCTTAGTGCGCAGCGTTAAGCATGAGGCCTGGAACGGTGCCGGCCTCCTGCGCCTTTAATCTCACATTCCCGGGGCGCCTGGGAGGCTCAGTGGGTTAAAGCCTCTGCCTGCAGCTCAGGTCATGATCTCAAGGTCCTGGGATCGAGCCCCGCGTCGGGCTCTCTGCCCGGCGGGGAGCCTGCTTCCCCTTCTCTCTCTGCCTGCCTCTCTGCCTACTTGTGATCTCTGTCAAATAAATAAATGAAATCTTTAAAAAAAAAAAAAAAGATTTCACTTGCTGATTCCATTTATGCCTAAAAAGCAAACGTCCATTGAGAAAAAGAGCCGTAAGCAGGTGTCTGGGACATTCCGTGGCTCTGAGAAGGCCCGCTGGCTGCGCGTCTGGGGTCCGAGCTCCCCACCCTGATGTCGCAGGGCTCGCCCGTCATCCCTTGGCCCCACATGCTCCCCCGAGCCCCTCCCGCCGCTGCCCTCCCGGCTGCTGGGCCTCAGCCCTCCTTCCTGTTTCACATCGTGTGTTCTGAAGCCCCGTGGGTTTGGGTTCTAGTCCTCACGTGGCGCTAACTCTGTCCTGTGTGCAGGTGGACGGGGCGCTCCAGCTCCGCGCCGTCCTCCCGGCCTCCCGTGCGTTCTGCCTCCCGTAAGAACACCTGTCAGGGGCCCTCCCTGGGGGTCCTGGACGGGCTCAAGCTCCCTCACGGAGCTGCATCGACAAAGACCCCTTTTCCAGGTGAAGCCCCGTTCACAGGTTCCGGAGGCCTGGACAGAGGAGGTCTGCCGGGGGCCCCACCGGCCAGCCCGCCTCACTGTGGAACATGTCTAATGGCGACATCAGGGTAGGGAGGACGGGGCCCACCTTCCCAGCGAACAGGACGGGAGAGCAGGGAGCTGCTGAGCCGAGATTCGGGGAGGGAGCAGCCCAGGGTCTGGCCGGAGGAGAGCAGAGGACACAAAATCATGAAGGGGCACCTCTGGCACGAAGACGGATTTACTCGTGGTTGACCTTTGAACTTGAGTGTGCCGAGTATCGCCCGGCCACAGACTGGTGACGGTCGGGATGGGGGTCTGGGGGGACTCTGCTCTATTAAAAAGCTATTCCCATAACCCCCTCGAGGTTGTTGTGGAGGGCCTGCTCCGGGCAGCCACTTGGAGGTGCTGGGGACACCGTGGCCAGCGCTAACGGTCCTGCCCGCCGGCGGGAGGAGGCAGCGCCCGCCTGGACGCCCGGGCTCCTGCAGTGGAGGCTGCGGGTGGCAGCCACATGGTTGGGGGGCACCCCTGGATGGATTTCGGGGTGCACCAGTGCAGATGGAGCTGTGCAAGGGTGCCCCGATTTCCCCCACGTGCCCGCTGTCCCGCGGCCGGGCCCCGGGGGGGCCCATCTCGCATTATTTTCAACGGGTCTCGCCGGCCCTCTTCCGAGGAAGCCAACAGAACACAGTTCCTCTCCTCGCCGTGAGGGTCGGCCACCAGCCCGCGGCTTCCCGGCTTCAGCTCCACAGCCCAGGATGCGCTCCTAAAATTAAACAAAAACAATTTTTAAATTTTTTAATTAAAAGTAAATTAATTTGGGGGCGCCTGGGTGGTTCAGTGGGTTGAAGCCTCTGCCTTCGGCTCGGGTCATGATCCCGGGGTCCTGGGATCAAGTCCCCCCGCATCGGGCTCTCTGCTCGGCGGGGAGCCTGCTTCCCTCTCTCTCTGCCTGCCTCTCTGTCTACTTGTAATCTCTGTCAAATAAATAAATTTAAAAAATCTTTAAAAATAAATAAATAAATAAAATCTTTTAAAAATAAATAAATAAATAAATAAAAGTAAATTAATTTGAAATTTTTTAATTGAACAAAAGCAGTGTCGTGGAGGACTTGTGACATCACACAAGCTATAGGGCTGAAGAGATCTGAGTCATCCGTTCTCCATCACCCCATTTTCTGTTCAATTTTTAATTTTATTTTTTTATGATTTTAAACAATCTCTACACCCAACGTGGGGCTCAAACTCACGACCCCGAGATCGGCGAGTCACACGCTCCACCAATGGACCAGCCAGGTGCCCCTCTTTGTTTTGTTTTGTTTTTTAAAGATTTTATTTATTTATTTGACAGACAGAGATCACAACTAGGCAGAGAGGCAGGCAGAGAGAGAGGGGGAAACAGGCTCCCCGTCAAGCAGAGAGCCCAATGTGGGGCTCGATCCCAGGACCCTGGGATCATGACCTGAGCCGAAGGCAGAGGTTTAACCAACCGAGCCACCCAGGCGCCCCTTCAGTTCCGAGGAAAACAGTGGCGGCCATCATCCTTGTTCCCCCTCCCTGCCCCTGTGTGGCCGCCCCTGCTCCTCTCCTCGCGCCTCTCCCCTAAGAAACACATGCTTAGTGTGGGCTCCTGGCTCACCAGTCAGGATTCGCCTACTACTGGCATCTCTTTGAGGGGGATGAGAATTTAGCATCATTTACCACCAGCCTAGTGGACTGCTGGGCTTACAGCAGGGCGGGCACGGGGTACCACTGTGCTCCCCAGGGGTTATGGGCGAAATGGCGCCTGGGACTGGCTGTAAGATAATAGCGGCGAAGGGGCATCTGGGTTGATGCGGGTGAAGGCGGGATGTGTCCTGGGAGCGGCGACATGTCAGACTTGGAGAAGTGTGTCCCCGTTGCAATGGATCACAGGTCCTTTGCGACAACTCCCATCTGGGGTGGAGTCTAATGCCCCCGCCTTTAGCCTGGGCCACTGGTTGACCATAGGAATGTGCAGAGGGGAGACTCGGGGACCACTGCAGTGAGGCCATCAGAAGCCTTCTAGAAACCAGATCCCAAGTAGACATCCAACTGCCCAGAGACCACCCCCCACGCTGTAAGGGAGCCCAAACGAGCCCCACGTTGGCGCCGTGGACGGTGAGACCCCAGAGGTTCCTCCCATCCCCCGGTATGTGCCCGGCTCTTAAGTGAGGGAGCCACACCGGACGGCCCGGTCCCCGACGACAGGCCGGAGAAAAGGCACGACAATCTCCCCCAACAGGGAGAACCAAGTTCCCAGACATTCAGCCGAGCGTCTGAGCCAGCCCGGCCAAGGCTCCACCAGAAAGGACATGAGCCGCTGCCCTGCGCCCCGTCCAAACTCACGATCCCCGACCTGCCAGCACGGTACGAGGGTTGGTTTTTCTCGTGAACTTGTGGGGTGCCTTCTTACACGGCAGATGACTGGAACCTCGTGTCCCACGTGGACTGTCACACGTTCTGCGGCCTCTGTCTGTCTGTCTGCAGTCTTCGTCCAACCCCCCCAGAGACCTCCATCTGCCGTGGATTCTTCCCTGCCGCCTTGTAAAAGTCCCCCCCACCCCAAGAGCTTCATGGTAAAGAAACGACGATTTACTGTTTCTCTTGATTTGCTGGATCGCCAACCCGGGTGGCCCCTTGGCTGGTCTGTCCCAGATGCCCCCATGGGCCGGGGGCCACGGGCTGGTGCGGCCTGCAGGTCCGGGAGACCCGTGTTCCTGCTCACGTGGCCCGCTCACCTCCCGCACCGGGGTGCGTCATTGCAGGGCCTCCTCCAGCTCCGGAAATGCAAGATCCGAAACGAAGGGGGCCGCAGGGCCAGACCCCTGGAACGCCGTCCACAGAACTCATACCACGTTGTTTCCTGCCGCCTTATGCAGACGAGAACAAGTGCCAAGCCCAGCCGGGATGGAAGAGGCTAGAGACACAGACTCCATCCGTCTCTGGACGGGAGACACAGCTAGGTCGCCCTTGCAGATGGCACGCTTGTGTCCCCCTGAAACTCATATACTGAACCTAATGCACGACGTGATGGTGTTTGGTGGCGGGAACTTTGGGAGGTGCTCAGGTCCTGTGGGCGGGGGGGGGGGAGAGGAGGGGACCTCATGCCACTGCTCTCATAAAGGGGCCCCAGAGAGTTCCCTTGTCCCTGTGTCATGAGAGGGCCCACCGGGAAGGTGGCCATCTGTGAATGAGGAAGCCAGCTCTCCCCTGACACCACTTCTGCGGGTGCCCCGATCTCGGACTTCCAGCCTCTAGAGCTCTGGGAAGGGAAGTTTCTATTGTTTGTAAGCCACTCCCTCCGTGCTTTTCTGGGACAGAGACCCAGACACCAGGCCAGTCCCCTTGCAAAGAGGCAAGAGCGTGGTTCCTGGAGGTCTCAGCGGTCAGCTTCAGCTACAAACCGCCCCCCCACCCCCGTATGACCCACCTGGGTCCTGCATGCGATCACTATTGTCCCTGGAACAGAGAGAATAAGAGATTAATTATTTTGTGGATAACCTGGTGTTTTTGTTTTTTTTTAAAGATTTTTATTTATTTGACAGGCAGAGATCACAAGAAGGCAGAGAAGCGGGCAGAGAGGGGGAAGCAGGCTCCCTGCTGAGCAGAGAGCCCGATGCAGGGCTCGATGACCTGAGCCAACAGAGGCTTCAACCCACTGAGCCACCCAGGTGCCCCTGGATAACCTGTTCCTAATTTAGCAAAAACAATTTCTTGGCCATGAGCCCTTAGCATGAAGACAATACTCAAGTGTACAGATTTGGTAATAACTTGTGCGCTAAGAGTCGAACCCAGCCAGGCCAGCAGATGGCTGCTCCTGGGCACTCCAGGATGCACAGCAACGATGGAGGTCTTAACGGTTAGGGTGAGGTCTTCCTTCACTGTGGGACTTGGGCTTCTTGTGAGCTGGTCGGAATTCTCATTTTCAGGGGTTCTGTACTTTGTAGGCTCCCTACTCTGGGGGAAAAATTGTATTTTTACAAACGTATTGGTATCTAAATGAATACAGCAACTACAAATACGTTCTTCAACCTAAAATGTCAATTTTTCCTTCTGATTTTAAAACATTTTCAGGGCCCCTGGGTGGCTCAGTGGGCTAAGCGTCTGACTCTTGATTTCAGCTCAGGTCACGATCTTGGGGGTCCTGAGATGGGAGCCCGGCTAGGGTTCTGGCAGAGCGGGGTCTGCTTCTCTCCTTTTGCCCTTCCCCCCACTCTAACTCGCCCACGAATAAGTAAATCTTTAAAATAAAACATCTTTATGGGTCTTTGTGGTGGGCTGGATGGTGGCCTCCAAAAGGTAAATCCAGGGGCGCCTGGCTGCCTCAGTCCCTGAAGCAAGCGACTCCCCACCTCCGGGTTGTGAGTTCAAGCGCCCCCTTGGGCAGAGATCTTACAAAATCTTTAGGGGGGAAAAAAAAGGTAAGTCCATGCCCTAATCCCTTGCATGCGGATCTTCCCTCCTGGCAAAGATGGGACTCGGTGAGGGCTGGAGAGCTTATCCTGGGTTACTCCGGTGGGCCCGAAACGCAGTCCCCCCTCTCCTCGTGCGGGGGCCGCGGGGGCTCGGGGACCGCGGTCCGGGGCAGGGGTCGGAGGCCAGCGGCGCGACGCAGCCACGAGCTGGAAGGCGCAGGAAGGGCCGCTCTGCAAGCGCAGCCCGCAGGGGCGCGGGCGGGGTCCCAGCTCGCCTTCCCCGGTGGCCCAGACGGACGGCGAGTCTCTGGAGCCCGGTCCCCGCCCGCCGCGAGGGCGCAGCAGCCCCAGCAGGTGCGCGCCGGCTCGGAGCGCCCCGCGCCTTCCACGGAGCGCCCCCGGCCCCCGCCCGCACTCTGGTGGGGACCGCCACGGGCGGCCGGGAGAAGGGCGCCCCGGCCGCCGCCGGACCGCAGCCGCCGAGAACCGGAGCCCGAGGCCCGGGCGCCCCGAGGCCCGTGCCGAGACCTCACGTCCGCAGGGGCGGCCCTTCCGGGGGGCGTGCCCGGATTCCCTGGTGAAGCCCCATTGGGCCAGGTTGAAGTCCGTGCCCAGGCGCGAGCCAATCAGCGCCGGAGGGCTGCGGTGTGCGGCGTGCTGATTGGCTGAGGCCGAGGTCGTGGGCGGCACCCTGGTGGGGCTCCCGCGAGGCGCGCGCGCGGACCGGGGCTGGAACCGCGGGCGCGGAGCTGAGCACCTGCGCCTTTCCTAGCGAACGGGGGTGCGCGCGACAGTCGCCCCAGGCCCGCAGGCGCCCCCCCGCTGTGTGGCTTCGGGAGGCGGGGTGTCGGCCAGCCTCTGGGATCTCCGTCTCTGCCTTTTTTTTTAACAGTTTTTTTTTAAAATTTTTATTTATTTATTTGACCGACAGAGATCACAAGTAGGCAGAGAGGCAGGCAGAGAGGGGTGGGGGGGGAAGCAGGCCCCCTGCTGAGCAGAGAGCCCGATGCGGGGCTCGATCCCAGGACCCTGGGACCCTGACCTGAGCTGAAGGCAGAGGCTTAACCCTCTGAGCCACCCAGGTGCCCCCGTCTCTGCCTTTTTAAAAAGATTTTACTTATTCATTTGAGAGAGAGAGAGCGCGCGAGCATGAGCACGGGGTGGGGGCGGGGCAGAGGGAGAAGCAGGCTCCCCGCTGAGCAGGGAGCCCCACGGTGGGGGGGGGGGGGCTCATCCCAGGACCCGGAGATCATGACCTGAGCCGAAGGCAGGTGCTTACCCATCCGAGCCTGCCAGGCGCCCTCCATCTCTGCTGAAGACTCTGTTCCCGGGCCTCGCCGACTCCCTCCGCCTGTGGCTATCACCTGGAGGCCCACGCACGAGGCACCCGCGTGCCCGGCCTGGGGCTCATAAAACGACACTCGGTCCTCATATGACAAGTTCGGGACGCGGGTGCTGGCTGCAGGGCTGGGGAGACCGAGGCGTAGAAACACACAGCGGCTGTCCACTGCGGGGCGGCTAGTCGGTGGGGGAGCTAGGGTTGTCGTCGGGGCCTCGACCTCCGCAGTCTTTGCGTGAAAGGACCCGTTCTTGTCCTCAGTGAGTGCAGTCCTCCGGGGAAGACGCCGCAGAAGGGAGTCCACTCCCTTTGTGGGCCCCTCACCCAGCGCCGTCGGGGCTGCAGTCATGATGGAAGGGGAAACCCTTGAGTTCTTTCTCTCTGCCCTCCGCTGTTCCCCGTGCATGTCTGGTTCTCTCCCACCTCTGCACCTCTGCTTGGATCTCTCCCTGATCCTGGGACCCCTTTCCCACCATTTTTTACATCCTTCTCCTGCTCACTTTTAAAACCCCGGCTGAAGAGTCACCTGCCCCTCTTGAGCCTCAACTTGATGGTGCCTCGGATGTACCAAGACCGAATCTGTATTCTGACTCTGACCCCTCCATCTGGGTGCTTCTCTCTTCCCCCACCCCACCTCCCTCCATTTTCCTTGTCTGAGCATCTGCGCAGAGGCTAAGGGCCATCCTTTTGTAAGGAAGGATTTCAGACTTTAGAATGACAGAAGTGATTATCGGATATTTTCCAGCAGAACTCAGGGGCCTCTGGTAATCATTTGATTCCATGGGCTAGAGTTTTTGCCCACACTCTATCATACTTCTGAAGAAATCAGACAGCAATGCAAGTAATTCTTGTCCGTAGATACAAATTAGCCGAATGTAGTGAAATACAGTTGACTCTTGCCCTGTGGATAGATTGGTTTTGTATATTCATTTCAGCGGTCCCTTGGCTTCTCCTTGAAAAGCTGGAACACCTTATTGCTTCACTCATTATTAAGTTACGTAACATCTTTGACATGTGTTCGTTTTACAGGTATATGTGTAGGAAAGTCACTTTATGTTTTAAAATTATCCTTTGACACCTGACATCTCCTTTGCCACCCCTAATCCATCCAAACCTGACAATTTAACTTTCTCAATGTCTCTTGTATCTACTCTCACTCTCTCCATCCTACCTGCTACCACAAGTTTGCCTGAACTGGTTGTCCTAGGCTCCTGTCTGTCTTCCCATTGATTCCCCACGGAGAAGCTAGAGGGATCTCATTATAATCGAAAATTTATGATGTCTCTTCTCTGCGTAACTTCCTCTAAGGACTTCCCATTTATTTTAGAATAAAGACCAAGGTCCTTGCTGTGCCTTGCCGAGCTCTACATGACCTGGCCCCATCTGACCCCACTGCCGTGCTTCATCCCTGTACTTTTTCTACCCAACTTTTTTTGGTTCCTCTGCCTCAGGGCCTTTGCACACGTTGTTTTCTCTGCCTGGAAAATGCTTCCCTCCTGACCTCCTTACTTCTACTGACCTTCACATCTTGGTGCAATTGTTAATTGTCCAAAAGAATCCTTCTCTGATCTCCTGGGTGAGTTAAGGTCCCAAATTCTCCCCAGTACAGTTTCTTTTCTTTTTAAAATATTTTATTTATTTATTTATTTGGCACAGAGAGAGACAGAGAGAGGGAACACAAGCAGGGGGAGTGGAAGAGGGAGAAGCAGACTCCCCGCCAAGCAGGGACCTCGGGGGCCACCCCCCCCCCCATGCGGGGCTCCATCCCAGGACCCTAGATCATGATCCGAGCTGAAGGCAGGCGCCCCCCCAGTAAATTTCACAACACTTTTGACTTTCTCATAGCATTTATCTTGTTTCCTAATTATGTGTCCGTGTGATAATGCCTGACTTCCCTTCTAGGCTGGAAGGGCCCTGAGGACAAGGTCCGTGTTTATCCTGCGGACTCTCTGTTCTCGCTACATATGTGGCGTTCTCCGGGTGGATAGATGGTGGACGGGTGGGTGAATGGAGAGCGGAGGAGGGACGGAGACGACGGATGATGCTCCGGTGGGTGGGTGGATGGAAGATGCGGGTCCTGGGCGAAGGCGGGCAGATGGGTGGGTGGGTGGAGAGGATGGATGATGCGTGGCTGGGCGGGCGGAAGAAAGGACGGTGGGTGGCCGGGTGGCCGGGTGGGCGAGGATGCGTCCCCTCGCTGACTGACCACTGCAGCCGCCTCCTGGGAGTCCACCTGGCCTGGCGCATCTCCCCTTCTCACCGGGGCAGTGCTAGGGATCCCAGAGCAGGCCCTGGAGCTTCCGCCCCGCGCAGGCCGAGCGGGCGCCCCGCACTCAGGCCGCGGGGACTCGACTGCATTCCCGGGCCGAGCTCGCGCGCCGCGGGCGGAGGGCGCGGCCGGTGCCACGTGGGCGCGGGAGGCGGCTCGGGCCCGACGAGACTCCCCGCCCCGCTCCCAGGGCGCCCGCAGCCCGCCGCCCCCTCCCCCCCGCCGCTCCGGAGGGGGCGGGGCGGGGCCTCGCCGGGACCCGGATGCGGCCCCGCCCCCGCCGCGGAACCGGAAGTGGAGCCGGGCGCCCGGGAGCAGCGGGCGCGGCGGAGCCAGGGCCGGGCCGGGGCCGACGGACGCCAGGCCGCGGTGAGCGAGCGCGGCTTCCTCCGGCCGGGCTGCAGGGCGGGGGGCCCGGCTCCTCTGCCCGCCGCCCTGGGCGCCGCCAGCCTCGGAACGGGAAGGAAGCGGCGGTCGCTGCGGTCTCGCCGCTCTTCCGCTCGCGGTTTCGGGCGGGGGCGGGGGCGGGGGGGCGCGGGCCGGTCGCTGGGCCGCGAGAGGAGGGCTGCGGGCCCTGAGCGGGAGCGGCGGGGGCTGCGGGGAGGAGGGGGGCCCGGGGGGTCGTCGGTCTGAGTGCGGCGTGCTTGGGCCCAGGGGGGAGGGGGCGAGAGCCGAGGGACGGAGACCGGGGTCTGCCCGGGGTCGGGTCGGCCGGGGGCCGGGAAGGGCCCGGGTCAGGCGGGGCGGGGCCGGGGTCCGGGGGGCGGGGTCGGGCCGGGGAGGGAGGCCTGGAGCCCGAGCCGGGCCGGGGTCGGGCGGGGAGGGGCCGGGAGCCGGGGTCTTCTGGCGGCCCGCACCTACCGGGAAGTTCTGCAATCAGGTCAGTGGGAATGCGCCGACACGCGCCGCGGCGGCTAGTCGAGAGGCTCTAAATTTGGAGCAGCCCCTCCTCTGGGTGTGTTGGAAGTCCCCAGAAAGGTTCTTTTGGGCTGGTGGTTGTGGTGCCGTCTCTTAAATATTATGGGAGCTCGATCGCCCCGCTGGAGGGTCGGGAGAAGAGGGGACAGGGCCTCCTGAGACTGGGATCTGTGGGGGAGTGGAGCCTCTGGGGGAGGAATCCCATTTTCCGCTGACCGCAGCTCCGGAGGCATCCTGAGTGGGCGTCCCCTCCCAGAGACCGCCCTGCCAGCGCCCCATTTGGGCTGCGTGGACTTGGCCCCGCTGTGCTTTGTCAGGGGTTAACCCCCTGCGTTCTGGCGTCTGCTCTGGCCCCGCGGGCCCAGGGCTGGGAAGGGCTGTGCCTTGGACAGGCCCCTGTTGTCCCTGCCTCTCTCTGACCGTGGGGTGAGTCACTGCCCCAGTGCTTGGAGGCAGCCCTGTCTCTCAGAAAACCAATCCCAGATCTCCCCCGGAGCAGGAAGACACGGAAGGCCACTTGCCAGTGCTCCGGAATGAGAATAAAGAGGGAGGGGGCTGCAGGGTTGTTTCTGATCCTTTGTCTCCCAGTGGCTGCGGCTGACTTTTGGTGGATCATTTTGAGGGGTTTATCTTTAAAGCCCGTCTCAGTGGTTCCAATGGGTGATTCAGACTTCCTTGGGTGCCGGGCAGCCCAGGGAGGTGCTCAGAAAGGGCGTGGTGGAGGGCCTGAGTCCTCGGGGGCACCTGGACTGGCTGGGGAGCATCCGGACTGGCTGGTGGTGCGGGATGCTGGGGATCCCCAGCGGCCGCAGGATGTGGGCTCCAGCCCCGGCCTAGTCTTTCAGGTTTGTGGGGGTGCAGGCTGGTGGGGAAGCAAGCCCAGGCGCCAGGGGGCTTTTCTGTGGGGAGCGCAGTGTGAGGAGTGGCTGGCTGTGCGCAGCTAGGGCCTTCTGGTTCAGTCTGCTGCTCTGCCGCGCTGGCCATAGTGACCTTAATGGGAAGCCAACTCTGTCCCGTCATCTAGAATTTTGTCCCGGAGAATGTTCTCCTCGGTTTCTATGGCGGCGCACGGTGATGTCACCCTTGTGCGGTCTTAATGAGTACGTGTGATGTGTGACGTTTGCAAGGAAGGTCCGTTGATGGTGAGGGGTGTTTTTTGGTAACAGTTTTATTGAGATGCAATTCATACACCATATAACTCACCCGGTTGAAGGGAACAATTCAGTCGTTTTGTAATACATTCAGACTTGTGCAGCCATCAGCGCAATCGACTTGAGAGTAATTTTATTCCCTCAAAGGATCCCTGTTCCCTCCTTCCAGTATAGGTAACCACAAATTTGCTGTTGTCTCCCTAGACTTGCCAGTTCTGGACATTTCACGTGAACGAGATTGGCTGATACATGGGGTTTTTGTCTGGCTTCTTTCCCTTAGCATGTTCTCAAGAGTCGCTCGTGCTGTAGCGGGTGGTCAGGTCCCTCCGTGTTGCCAGATAACATTCCACTGCGAGTGGGTCACTGTACCTGCTGCATCACGTGGGCGCTGGCCTTGTTTGTGCTTTCTGGCCCTAAAGAATCCTGCCGGACCGTTCCCGCGTGAGGTTTTGTGCGGCCATAAATTTTCCTTTCTCTTGGGCCTGCCTCTGGGGGTGGGGACCGCTGGGCCAGTGGTGACTGTGTGTCACCTTTCGCCGACCTGCGGCTCTGTTACTCGTTTTCCCTTCCACCAGCACTCTGGGGCGGCTCTGGGGCCCGCACCCCGTCTGGTGTTTCGTTTCAGCCGCTCATTTGGGGGTTTGATTTGCATTTCCTTCGTGGCTGATGCTCCCTCCTATCTTGTCGTGAGCTCAGCAGCCTTTTACTCCTCTCTGGAGAAACGTCTGTTCAGATCTTTCCACCTGGTTTTACAACACGGTTCATTGTCCTGTTTGCTGTTGAGTTGTCCGAATTCTTTATGTCGGGTATATAATCTGGAAACATTGTTTTCTCCCGTTCTGGGAATGGTCCTGTGTCTCTTGCCGGTGTCTCTTGAAGCACAGCATTTCAGTTTTGTCCAGTTTCTCTGTTCTTTCCTCTTCTCGCTTGTGCTTCTGGTGTCATATCTAAGAGCTGTCGCCAAATTGAAGGTGATGAAAATCTACACTTCTGTTTTCTTGTGACAGTTTAATAATGGAAGGTTTGATTTGTGATCTCTGACCTGTTCTGGGGTTAATTTTTGTATATGGTGTGAGGTAGGGGGCCAGAGGGATTATCTTTGGGTCCAAAAAAAGACCCAGGCTTTTACATTCTCAGTTATTGTTGTGATTTTTTTTTTTTAATGGAAAAATTTAAGGGGGTGGTAAGTGTGGACTTGGGTCTGTCCCTGGCCGCCCTTGGGTGGATTGTTACAGGTGCTCGCTGATTACGGTAATAACCTCAGCCCCTAGCACGTACTAAGCAGTCTACAGAAGTTAGGGTCTCCAGAGGGGACTGAGAAGAGAGGAGGAGTGAATAGTAGCATCAGGAACACAATAGGGAGTGTAGGGAAGGCTGGCAAAGCATCATCCGTCCAGTTCGTGACGTGGGACAAGGCTGGGTGCTGACGCAGGCAGCTGGTGCTTCTGAATGGCTTGTTCCTAGGCGCAGGGGGGCCAGATTCCTCGGCTCTGGGGTGTCTGGCAGTACAGTGCCGGTGGGAGTTGTCTCGGGAGAAGGTGGTGGAGAAGGTGGTGCGTCGGTGGCCCCGGGGCGCTGGAGTCTTGATCCCTGTGCTACCGGTAACCACACCCGCGCATCGGAAGCGCCGCCCCCTTCTCATACCGGGGACTGTCACCGTGCGGCTTTTGTCTCCGGCCACAGCACGATCCCTTCAGAGTTTTCCTTATGTTATTATTTTCTTAAACTCACAGTAATAGGATTTTAGGATTTTGAGCAAAGTCCTAAGTTAGAAGGAGCAGAAAACGGAGACGTGTCAGGATCGTAGCCAACAGGAGAGTCTGCGAGCGATCGCCGCAGTCATCCCCGTTCGCCCGGGGAAGCAGCTCCACGCGGCTGTGAGTCTTGTGAAGCTTGCTGTTTTCTGTGTTTTCTCGATGTGTCTGAAAGTCGCGCTTTCACGTTCGTCAGCTGCGAGTCTTGCCGTCCGCCTTTCAGGAAGCCTCGCGCCGCGGGGGAGGAGGTCAGAGTTTCCCGAAAGGACCTGTGCACGAGGCTCTGCCCAGCCGGGCTGCTTCTGAGCTTTCTGCCCTGCATCTTTTCGCAGACAGAATCGCTCCCAAATGCTGGAAATTCCTCGCGGGAGCACTGGCTTTCCACAGGGACCCCTGAGCAGCCTTTCGTTGCCAGCCGGAGAGAAAGGTTTGTACCCCGTGAGCGTTCTGACCTTGTCTCCCCTCGGAGTGCCGGGGTGGATCCCCGGGCAAGGAGGGGGAGTGGGTGTTCTCCCTTTGGGTCTGCAGAGGTGGGGACCATCATTTTCTGGAGGAAATGTGGCTTAAAAAGTAAAGTCAAGGGGCGCCTGGCCGGTTCCGTGAGAATCGCATGCGACTCTTGACGTTCGGGTCTTGGGGTCGTGAGTTTGGACCCCACGTTGGGTGTAGAGATGCCTTAGAAATCAGTAGAGTGAGTTAGCCCGGTTTCCAGCGTTGCCTGTGGTTGGAGGAGAAGGGGGTTCCAGAAGTGTCTGGAAGCCTCTGTCCTGGGAGGAGCCGTCTGGCCTCTTGGATCTGGGCGGTGGAAGGTGGGAGGAGCCGCCAGGCAGGGTGTCAGGAAGCAGGCGCCCGTGCTCACCCCGCCCCCAGGAGGCTGGCTTCCAGAAGGACCGGTGAAGGTTGGCTCTGCCGCGTTCTCTGGATGAGTCCGTGACAGCAGCAGCAAAGACCCCTTTCACCTTTGCCTGCGGGGGAAAGGTAGCCTCACTGACCCTCCCCGGAGACCCTGTCCTTCTGCGTGACCGTGTCCTCAGTGGCTGGAACCCTGGGCAGCTGACGTCCCACAGTTGCGGCCCCTTTCTATTGTGGTGACATACGGGGCGCGTTTGGCCGGGAGAGGCAGGCTGTGGGCAAATTAATTTTCAGGCGGACTGTCCTTGTGTTTGTAAGTGGGCGCACGGGGACGGGGCACATCTGGTTGCTCCTCCCAGGGCTGAGGGTTTACTCTGTTTTTTGGCTAAACTTGGGTCCAAAGCGGATTACATCCGGGAAATTCTTGCCATGCCCGGGACAGCGGGACAGAGGAGAGCAGGGTTCGCAGTGGCCTCGAAGGGACTGTGTTGGTCCTGCCTTACCCAGGAGCGAACTTCCCGGCTCAGGTGACAGTGACCGGAGTCGCATCTGGGAACTTGAGAGTGCTGTCACGCGCCCCTCACTACCACCTTGAGTTTGGACCTGAGGCCCAGCAGAGCTGGGGGCAGGGGCGGATCCGGACGGGAGATTGTCGGTCTCCTGAGGGGCTTCTGTCCTGTCTGAGTTCAAGCCACAGAAGCTTTTGGTTGATCGAGTTAAAATAATCTCTCAGGTGCTTCCTGGCTCGAGGGAATTTTATGAATGCTTCTGGGGAAGACGGATCTGCTCTTCTCAGACCTCGTTTTCTCTTGACACCATTAAAGGTTGAAAGGTTAGAGTTTACCTTTGTGGTTAGGAAAAGCCTCTGCTGCCCCACCATGAAGCCGTCGTCCTCTGGGCCCGGTGAAACCGTCGCTGGGGCGGAAGGGCCACCTCCCGTCCTCGGGGCTGCCCGGGGCAGGAAAGGTTGGCAGTTCGCGTCCTGGCTGCGTTCCCAGGTGGATGGTGAGGGACCCTCGTAGATCTCGTGGAACATTTATTCACTTGCCAGAGTCCGAGTTAAGGAAGCCACTTGCGTGTCCACTAAGCACTAGAAAGCAAAACGGGTAGCCTGTTTCCTTTTTTTTTTTTTTGCGGGAGGGACGGGTTCTTCACGAAGTAAGCGCACGCGTGACGTTTTTGTTTTCCAGAAGATGTTCTCACTTGAACCGAAGGCGGCCTATTCTGACGCGTGTTTCGGATGCCCTTTGAGAACAGGGCTAGAAATGCAGTGTTCTGTTTCTTTCCTTTCTCGTGTTGGGGTCCGTGCGGGGCAGGCGACCCCCGAGCCGGGTTGCAGTTGGGGTGCCGGGGGCCGCCCGCTCAGCCCCCGTGACCCCGCGCACTGCTCTTCCAGATGTGGAAGGCTTCGGCAGGCCACGCCGTGTCCATCACCCAGGACGACGGGGGCGCTGATGACTGGGAGACCGACCCCGACTTTGTGGTACGAGCCTCCATCCCGCCGTGGCTATACTGCTCCCGAAAGCGGCTTTCCTCCACGGGTCCCCGGGGTCGTGGGGCGTCCGCTGATCGTGTCTTCTTCTTCTTTTCAGAACGACGTGAGCGAGAAAGAGCAGAGATGGGGGGCCAAAACCGTGAAGGGGTCTGGGCACCAGGAGCACATCAAGTAAGAGCCTGTTGGTGTGAAAACGGTCCCCTGAAAAGCGGACAGCAGGTGGGCCCTGGCCTCTGTCCCTCACGTGGTCCCTCCCTCTGTTCACTGCGGGAGACAAGGGTAGGACACGGTGATACACTTATGCGTGTGTGTGTGTGCAGGTGTGTGTGCGTGTGTGTGAGCTCACAGACGCAGAGACTTTGAGTTCCTATTGCAGACGAGTCCTTCATTTTTTTTTTTTAAAGATTTTATTTATTTGACAGACAGAGATCACACGTAGGCAGAGAAGCAGGCAGAGAGAGAGGAGGAAGCAGGCTCCCTGCCGAGCAGAGAGCCCGATGCGGGGCTCGATCCCAGGACCCTGGGGTCATGACCTGAACCGAAGGGAGAGGCCTTAACCCACTGAGCCACCCAGGCGCCCCGAGTCCTTCATTTATAATTCTGGTGTCCACTCTCCTCGCGGGACACAGTCCCCTGCATCCCGTCTACCAGTGGCCTGCCTCTGACACACACAGTGTCCTTGAAAACTTAGACCTGAAACCTCCCCCCCCCCACCCCTGCCATGACTGTTAACAGTTTTACTGTTTTATCACGGGCCTTTGGGTCCTGGATTCTAAGCTGTGTTCTCGCCAAAAGCCCAAAATAGGGGAAATGAGTGATCGCCGTTGTAGGAGAACGTGGCCTTCATCCCGACTCGGCCCTGTCTTGACCTGTCCCCTCTCTGGGTGGTGTTTCCTTGTCAGGAAGTGTAGCTAAAACCGACTTTCAAGATGTGCTCCGACTTTTGCGTAGGCCGTACTGGCTTCATAATGTCCCTTTCGCTCCCTGTTCCTGAAGGGCTGTCCCTGACCGGGTGACCCCTGTGACCATTTGCACCATTGGTCCCGCTTGGCCCCGCTGTCTCTCAGGGAGATGACGCCGTTCTTGGCCAAGAGAGTCGGTAGATCATCCATAGAAGAGGGGGCAGCCCGTGGTGTGGGCATTTGCAACACGAGTGTCCGTTCCTCCCTGACTTGCCGGGCCTGCACCCTCCACAGAAGCCCCAGGAGGACGTCGAGGGAGGGCCCCGGGCCTGCCGGGAGGGGAGCCAGCACCGTCGTGCGTCAGGCTGCCTCCCCAGTGGGTTAGGTCACCTGTTCCTCGTTCTCCCTGTTCCCGTGGCTTTGAGACGTGTTGGCCGTGGCCGGCGTTCTCTGGTGGAGCAGCCTCCGGGACGGTTCCGGGGGCCCTGGGGTCCTTCCGGGGGTGAGGAGCAGTGTTCTTCCTCCTGCTCCTGAGGGGAGCGGGGGGGGGGGCGCGGGGGCGGGCTTGTGCCACTTTGTGGTCTGATGGGGACAGCTGTAGATACTCCCTGACCTGCCAGGCTGTGACCACAGCTTGTGATCTGTTTGACGATCCCCGGTATTTTCCGGTAAAAAGTGGCTTTGGACGATAAATCTGAAAGTCTTTCATTTCACTTTTGAATATTTCCAAAGCTGGAGTATTTCCAGTAAAGAGACACTGTCGAAATGTTTTGCCTCACTGTCTTGAACCAGTGTCCTCAGTGTGTCTGGGGTAAGGGACTGCTGACTCTGTTTCCCCTTCTGCCTTGGGTGGCGCTCACAGAACTGCTCCTGGTGCTGTTACCTGATGAAGCAGAACCTTTTCTCCGTGTGAGAGAGAAGGTCCACGTCTCAGGGTAGCTACGCGGGGGGGTTGGGATGCCTTGTCGGTGCGCACGTTAGTTTCTTTTCCCCCTTAAGCTTGAGCTGCTGGAGCAGGTGGGCCGGCCGGCAGAGGCGTCAGGAAAGTATGATGAAGTCGGGGACTTGGGGGCCCAGAGCACGAGATCACAGGTTTGCGAAGGTGACGTCTCTCGTCCTCGTGTGTCCTCCTCGAAGTCGAGGGTGCGTTTCTGTTCCGGCGGTTTGCGTTCATTTCCTCTCTTCCCTTTAAGCATACACAAGCTGAGAGAGAATGTTTTTCAAGAACACCAGACCCTCAAGGAGAAGGAGCTTGAAACGGGACCGAAGGCCTCTCACGGCTATGGAGGGAAGTTCGGCGTGGAGCAGGACAGGATGGACAAGGTGAGGCGCGGCCGCTGTGCGTCTGTTCTCGGCCCGCACGTGGTCGGCGGCGAAGGGGCTCCGACCTCCTGGGGTTAAACGTTTGCAGTCGGTTTCTCGGAGCTGGGATTTGCCAGAAGTCGTCCTCTGTTGGCTGACCTGGCGCCCGCTCTTCACAAGCTGCCGGAGGGTCTCACGGTTGCCGGGGTGTGGGGACGCGTAGGGCGGCCTGCCCTGGGACCCGGACAGAGCCCGGAAGCCTCGACCGCCGGCGTTGGCGTGACGGCCGCATGCCCTCCAGCTTGCCGCCTAACCCGCACCGGCCTGCCGACCAGGACCAAATCTGGGGGCGCCCCGGTTTCACACCGCAGGCGAACGTTGAGCCCCGTAGGTGTGCTGACTGCCGTCGTGCGTGAATGACCCGCACACGGGAGTCTGGCGCTCCGTGAAACACGGAGCCCCTGCCCACGAGGCCAGGCGAGATCGCTCCCTCTGAGAACGGTGGCCGAGCCTCCCCTGAACCGTCACCGGTCGAGTTCAGGCACCGGGGACGCGGTGTCAGCCTTGTTGACCGGACGGATCAGCCTTTGTCAGCAGTTTGCGTCTTCTGTGTCCCAAGAGGGAGCAAGGAGCTCTGGGCGGCCGGTGGTGCAGGAGAGGACAGAGCAGGGGCTGGTGGGTCGCAGGCGTCTCCCCTGAGACGGTTCTTCACGTTCTCCAGACGTCCCTGTAGACGCGAGTTTCCCGCTCAGCAACGTGAGATTGCTCTGACCTGCCGGTGTCTGCCCGCGTTCTGTGTAGAGGCCATCGGCAGGAGGGAGGCCGTCGGCAGGGGCGTGTTCTGGTTCTGGTCTGTAATTCCAGACCTGCCCTCCCCCCTGTCTTCCCCCCCGCGCGCATGGATCAGATTCAGTGTCTGAGCGGACATGGGACGCCCCCGCTGGGTCACAGTGTACCACGCTGCACCGTGTTACCACAGAGTGGGTGGGGGGGGCCTATGGGCACCCCAAACCGGGTCCGAACTTTGCCTAATCTGGAATTGGGCCAAGTGTGAGCCACAGGAAAGACATGGACGTTTCCTGGTGTGACTGTCACTCCTGGAGCTGTCTGGACAGGGAAAGTGGGCAGCTGAACGATCCGTGGGTTTTTTTTTTTAAAGATTTTATTTATTTATTTGACAGAGAGACTGCGAGAGAGGGAACACAAGCAGGAGGAGTGGGAGAGGGAGAAGCAGGGAGCCCGATGGGCTCCATCCCAGGACCCTGGGTTCATGACCTGAGCTGAAGGCAAATGCATAACGACGGAGCCCCCCAGGCGCCTCTAATGTTCAGATTCTAAAGAAAAGCCTGGTAGCTTTTTGCAGTGCAAACGCACACAATCACCATGTGCTTAGGCCAGTGAAAGAATCAAGTAGGCAGAAGCCTTTCCCACCCCGAACGAAGCCTGTGCGCGTGGGGTTGTGGGCAGTTGGAGAGAAATTAATTATTAGTTTGGGCCCCGGGTCTGGGTTGGAAAAATGACACCCCGGGGAAAACAGGGTGTCAAGGGAGAGCTGGATGGCGGGAATGACGTGGGGTTCACTTTTGGCTTCTCTGCTGCTGAGGGACTGTCCCTCCTGCCCACTCAGCACCTTGGCCTCAGGCCTTCTAGTCGAGAAGCTTCCCTAAGGAGTGTCCCCCTCCCCACTCCGGCCAGCCCGCAGCGCCCTTCCCCTGTGCCTTCTCCCTGCCGTCCTCTGTGCCCCGGGGGCTGGCTGGCCCCCGTGAAGGTGCCCGGGTTGTACGTCCCTGGCCGACGTGCTAACCATCCCCAGACGGCTCAGGGAAGCCCCCTTGTGCCTCTGGGGCCGGTGCAGTGCGTGGGGCCCCGTAAAGAGGAGCCGGGTGGGGATGCTGATGGGGCTCGGGTTCCTCTGTCCGTGCCTCACTGCGCACTTCGGCGAGGCTCGCTTGCAGCCCTGGGGACACGGTTGGACCTGTTGGCAGAAAGAAGATTCCCCAGCCCAGTTACTCTTACTTGGTAGCTTGTTCTCTCCAGAAGTTGGAAAAAGCCCTAAAGTCTCTGTTAACGGTTGAGGACGATGCAGTAGAGACATTTGGGAGTACGATCCACCTCGGGCAGGCACGGATTGGCCCGAGGTGCGTGGCCTGGGCCGGTGGGGCAGCCGCCAGCCCCTGTCTGCTCGGCTCTCAGGCCCCCTGCCCTTCGCTTCGGGTCGAGCTGGCCACAGCCACACCCCAGGACCTGGAATGTGTGTCCAGGCGGCGCCCTGCCCAGTGCTGACCTCTAGTCACGAACATGACTTTGTCAACGGAGTAAATCTGTGTTGATAAAAAGGTTGAGAAAAATTGACAAGCTGTCACTGTGGCTGCGTTTTTAGGAAGGTGTTAAAACCTCTTTCACTGCTTCCTGGTGCGATTCGTGCTGGGGGACCCCTTCGGAAGGCTGCCCCTCCGGGCTGCTGTGTCAGCGCTTTCTGGCCCGGGACCCTGGAGGCTGCGGCGTGTCCCGGAGCTTGTCTGTCGGTACCGACGTCGAGCAGACTCGGGGTGGGTGGTGGTGGCACAGCCCCGGGGCTTCCGGGGGGACGTTGCTCCTTCCCCTGGGATATGGCGAGAACAGACTCCTGAGTTGCCCATGGAGGGTCCGCGGTGGGGCTGACCCTGCTTTAGTTCAGCCTGAACCAGGGCGTCCTGTGAAGCCCCACAGACGAGCGGCGGGTCATTGTGGGGTGCCTCCCGGGTGGTGTGATGGTCGGAGCTAGAAGGAGGGCTCAGATGTGCTGTCCGTGTGCTTTGTCCCGGGGCCCCGCTGTCCATGATCCTGTCCGTTCTGGGGGCGGGGCTGGCAGTGCTCAGGGTTTGGTAGTAAACGTGTTCAGCTTTGCGGACCGTGGGGTCTCGGGCTGTTTCCAGAACTTGGTGGCTGAGTCTCAGAAGTGGCCTCAGGATGTAAGTGAGCAGTTGTGGCCGTGTTCCAGAAGCTTTATTTACAGAGAGCTGGATGCCCAGTGTGGCCTAGAGGCCACAACTGACAGGGTCTGTAGCAGACAGCATGGCGGGCAGAGGGTGGCTGAGTCCGCCTCCTTCCCTGAGGGCCACACGGGGACGTGGTGGCAGCCGCTCCTTGCCTGGATGGGGCGCTTTCTTGATACTAGTGGCTGGACATGTGTCCTAACGGAAGCATGCTGTCTGCAGCTCTGTCCCTTAGCAGGGTATTTTTGGTTCCTGGTCCCATGTCATGCTTTAGCGGAGCAAGTAACTGTTGCCAGCATTCTCCGTGGGCAGGCCGGGTGTCGCAGGCCGGGTTTGGGGCGGAATTGACAGCAGCGTCCTTGCCTTGTCCCCACTGTGTCCAGAGGTCCCACCTGGCAGGGTCTCGGGCAGCTCTGGGCACCCCCTTCGGCGGTGTTCGCGCTGTGTGTGTTTTGGGGAGGAGCCGAGCCTGGGCTTTGGGGGGGCCGCTGCAGCCGGCAGCTCACTGCCCCTCTGCACCCTGTTGCAGTCGGCCGTCGGCCATGAGTACCAGTCGAAGCTCTCCAAGCACTGCTCCCAGGTGGACTCCGTCCGCGGCTTTGGAGGCAAGTTTGGTGTCCAGGTGGACAGAGTTGACCAGGTGAGTGGGGAGCATGGGAGCCAGCACACGGCGATCGGGCCACTCTCTCCAGACCGTGGTGTCTGCTGGGACTGTCACTGTAGCACGAGGTGCCTCTGACTCGGCACTGCCGGGTGGGCGTCCTGAGGGCAGGATTCCTGGAAGAACCCCCAGGCGCCCCCACCCTGGGGCTCGGAGATGATTGGCTTGCTGGGCTGAGGACGTGAGAACAGGAACGTGTTAAGGATCATTTTTTCTCTTTGTGGGGGCAGTCCTCTGTGTTGCTATCGCATCATCACAGGGACCAGGAACAGCCTCACATTTGCCTGAGAATGTGTCCTTGGGACCCTGTCTAGCCACCCACCCTGCACAGACGTCCCTGTGACACAGGAGAGCTCCCCACCCCAAACCCCCACGCCTATTTCCAGAACTAAGGCCTGGCGTCCAGGTGTCATCCAGGGCCTCGGCCTCTCCCCCGATTCTCTGACCGAGCCCTGCGAGCACCTTTGCTTTCTGTCGTAGCGTCGGAGAGCCTGGGCTGTGGGCTCGCACCTCAGTCTGCATTCAGGCTTTACTCTGTGAACCGTGGATCTGTGTTAACTGTAAAATGGGGTGATGGTGCCTGCTTGTCCCTGGGCTGTGGGTGCAGATCCCCCCCGCCCCCATTCTCACGCCTGGTATCCGTGTTGCTCTTGGAAGAGCTCATGTGGAAAGCAAGGTCACGGGCGGCAGTGGGAGTTGTCCCAGGCTGGCATCGGGCAGAAATCCACGAGCGGAACTTGCCCGTGCGACCCGGTGCACGTTTTCGTGGCCCGACACACGTCAGACACCAGAGCTTTGGGCCTTGGTTAGACCTGCACCTGGGTTAAGTAATCAGAGGTTAAAAAATAACATGGTTCCTGTTTTTAAAAATGTCGTATGTGTTGTGGGTTCAGATGAACTGATTTGGAGGCATTTAAAAATGTGTGTCCCTTTCTTTGGTACCTGCAGTCCGCTGTCGGCTTCGAATACCAGGGCAAGACCGAGAAACACGCCTCGCAGAGAGGTAAGCCGCGCTGTGGACGGCCGGGCAGGGGGAGTGGCGAGGGGGCACTGTCACTGGAGGAGGTTTCCTGGGGAGGGCCGTGCCCCCTAAGTGTCCAGGTCCTGTGTCATCATGGTGTCTCCCAGGCTGCGACAGAGGTTGCCTCCTCCCCTCTGAGCGGCGTTGTCCTGGGAGAGTTGGTCTCGGGCGTGGCTGGTGACGAGCTCACTGCCCCCAGCAGTGGGAACCAGAGCCCTCAGATCACTGATGCTTTACTCCCCACGTGGTCCTCACACGATGCTGTGACCTTCGAGTCATGCCGGCCTCCTAAAGCTTCTTTCTGAAAGTGGAAGCACGTCACTTTCTCCAAGTGCTTGATGCGGTCTTCGCGCGTGCTCGGGCTTACACCTGTGTCTTGCTTGTCACCGGGTGGCCCCAGGAGCGGGTGCGCTGTCCGTTTGGCCTGGCCCGGACCTCTACAGCCCCTTCGGGAAGGGGTGAGCCACGTGGCTCGCCGTGCTCCAGCGGCTCGTTTCCCAGGCGGGACCGCAGCTTTCGTGCGCCGTTCGCGGGTGCTGGGGCAGCGCTGGGGACGGCGTCGGGGTCACTCGTGGGTGATCCTGGGTGGGGGGCATTTTAAGCTGTGTGCTTGATCTCTTGCCGAGTCCTGACTCCGACATGTTTTTGTCTTGCTCGGTTGAAGGGCCAAAGTGACAGTTGAGGCTGTTACTGGGCTCCTCGACCAACCGCTGCCGTATCTCCGCAGACTACTCGAGCGGCTTCGGCGGCAAGTACGGCGTGCAGGCCGACCGCGTGGACAAGAGCGCCGTGGGCTTCGACTACCAGGGCAAGACGGAGAAGCACGAGTCGCAGAAAGGTCGGGCCAGCGCGGGGCGTGCCTCCCTCCCCCTCCGTCCCGCGTGTGCAGAGTCTGTCCGCCCCCCGGGGAATTTCCTCCCCCGTGCCGGCCGCTCGCGTGACCCTTGCACGGCCTTGTTCACTGCATGCGTGGGGACGCTCTTGTCCTGCTCGGGTCAGCGTAGGGGGTTTGTCTGCGTCTGACCGCTCCGTCCCCGTCGCGCGGAGAAGCTGCAGGCACGTAACCGTGCCTCCTTAGAACGTGGAATTGAGCTCATTTGCGATTTTTGAAGCCAAAAATTGACCACAGTGAATGTTCCTGTCCCCTTGTTTCATCCGTAAGTGGTCCTTTAACAGTAAATTTCGAGAAATAGAACTGCTGGGTCAGAGGGGTGTTGACTTCAAAGTTCTGGAGGCAACTGCAGATTGGCCTCGCCCGCCGGCTGGTTTTTCCCTCTGTTGGGGATCCTGCCCGGCGAGGGGTCTCCTTGTGCGACATTTACGGGTGCAGCCCCTCCCGCAAAGGCCCCGGGTGCTCGCTTCTTCTCTTGGTTTTGTCTGGCTTGCGTGTTTAAATTTTTTTAAGTTTTTTTTTTTTTTAAGTAATCTCTATACCCAGTGTGGGGCTCGAACTCACAACCCCAAGATCAGGACCCCACGCTCTACCAGCCAGTCACCCTTACACACTGAAATTTTTAAAAAACAGTTCCCAACGTGTAAAAACAGAGTTCACGTCTAATTTAAAAATCCTGATTTCTTTTTTTTCTAAGATTGATTTATTTGAGAGAGTGAGTGAGAGAGCGCACGAGCGGAGGGAGAGGCAGAGGGAGAGGGAGAAGCAGACTCCGCACCGAGCAGGGAGCCCAGCGTGGGGTTCCATCCCAGGAGATCTCCATCCCTGAGATCATGACCTGAGCTGAGGCAGACGGTTAACTGACTGAGCCCCCCAGGCGCCCCTAAAAGCCCAGATTCCTCTAAGAGACAGAAGTTCTCACTGGAAGTGCCGCTGGCTGGGCATTCCCTAGGGAAGCGGCCGCGAGGCCGGGGCTGGCAGCTGGGCCTCTGCCTTGCCGTGGGCATCGCCGAGCAGGGTCACGTGCAGCTCAGCCTCCTCTGTCCGCGCGTCGCGGACCTGTGCTTCGCTGCCCAGCACGGCGCGCGGCCTGCGCATCGGGGCCCGCCCTCGGGTCCGCCCGCTGCTCTTCAGACCTTCTCTGCCATGAGCCCTTGAAGAAGATGAAAACTGCTTCCGGGCAGTCGGGGAGCGGAGGCCAGAGCACACGGGGCAGACAGGCCTCTGCAGCCCCGGCCTTGCCCCGAGGGGCCGATCTCCATGGTCTGCGCTGAGAGGGGCCCCGGGAGAGCCCCGCTTAAGTGTCGAGATGCGCGTGTCAGTGGCATCACTGTGGCGTAGAAGGGATGCTTCTGGGAGACGCTGTGTGTGTCCTCATTCTGCTTGCTCTGGTTGAAGAGGCTGAGCGACCCCGTGAGAGCTGCCGGCCACTGTGGCTTGGTGGCTCCTCTCACGCCTCGGAGATTTTTATAGCATGCGTCTGTCTGCCTGGGTTGTTTTTTGTTTTTTTAACTTAAATTCAGTCAATTGACATACGGTGTTTTGCCTGTTTCGGAGGCCGAGCTCAGGGATTTATTGATCGCCTGTCACACCAGTGCTCATTCCGTCTCCTGCCCTCCCCAGCGCCCCCACCCACCTCCCCTCCGGCAGCCCTCAGTTTGTCTCTGAGTTAAGAGTCTGTTATGATTCGTCTCTCTCTGATTTTGTCTTACTTTGTTTTTCCCTCCCTTCCCGGTGCTGCTCAGTTTCGTTTCTTAAATTCCGCACGTGAGTGAGATCACATAATTGTCTTTCTCTGATCTGATTTCGCTGAGCACGATACCCTCTAGTTCCACGCACCTCGTTGCAGATGGCGAGATCGCATTCCTTTTGATGGCTGTGTAGTATTCCATTGTGTATATGGACCACATCTTTATCCGTTCATCAGTCGATGGGCCTCTGGGCTCTTTCCACAGTTGGGCGATTGTGGACATCGCTGCTGTGAACGTTGCCCCTTCTTCTCACTACATCTGTATCTTTGCACTAAGTACCCAGCAGTGCGATTGCTGGGTTCTAGGGCAGCTCTATTTTTAACTTCTCGAGGAGCCTCCATACTGTTTTCTAGAGTGACTGCGCGAGCTCGCATTCCCACCAGCAGCGCAAGAGGGTTCCCCCTTCTTCGCATCCTCTTGGACCTCTAACACGCTCATGAAGGAGAGATACAACAGTTGTTACAATTTGTTGTACTTGTTACCGTTCACGTGTCTGTCCTTACTTACGCAAGTAATGCTCTTCTGCGTCTCCCGGCTCCCGTGTTAGTGACCTCACAGTGCGCCTGGAAGACTTCTGGCTTGTGTTGTGTTGTTTTAAATTGGGTGATAGGAATACTTTCTCAGATCGGCTCGCTGATTGTGTTGCTGGTGTGTAAACAGTACCTTCCTCGTGTGTAGATTACTCCAAGGGCTTCGGCGGCAAGTATGGCATCGACAAGGACAAGGTGGACAAGAGCGCCGTGGGCTTCGAGTACCAGGGCAAGACGGAGAAGCACGAGTCGCAGAAAGGTGCGTCCGGTTTTCTCTTCTCTTCTCGCCGGCAGCTGGTGGCCTGATGGGGGTTGGCCAGAGGGGAGGGAACCCCGGAAGTTAGATGCCTCTTTGTAATTCAGTACCGCACGTGGAAATAGCAGGTCCCCAGCACAGCTGTTAAATGACACCATATCCTGACACGTCTTTGGCCCCGGCACCCCAGCCGCTGCCTGTGATAACGGCTGCGTGTCACACGTCTGTGTTGTAAACGGGGAGGCGTGGCGGCTCGCTGGGGCTGCTTTTGGCCGCGGGTCTTGGAGCTTCGTATGCAGGGTCCTCTGTGGTCACAGAGCCGAGAGTACAGGTCAGGCTGCTTTCCAGACGTTCTCGAGGTGGCCGTCTTCCTGTGGGAGGAGCAAGCACGGATGTAGCAGGTTGTGTGTATCTGCCTGTACCAGGAACTTGCTGCCTGTGTTCCCTGCTGACACCAGACCGTGGTCTTTTCTTGTGTGTGTAGACTACGTGAAAGGGTTTGGAGGAAAATTCGGTGTACAGACAGACAGACAAGACAAATGTGCTCTTGGCTGGGATCACCAGGAGAAATTGCAGCTGCACGAATCCCAAAAAGGTAATGTTTGTTATGCCGGCTTCTACTTGAGAACATTCCAGAAGTTTGTTTCCGTCCATAGGTCTGCCAGTGTGCCGTGTTCTTGCTACATTTCTGTCGTGTGTCCTTTTCTCTCCACCGTTTGGGGTTGTCCTCTGCCAGCCACGTTTTTGGAAAAACGCCCCAGCTAGTGTAGTGATGAGCCCTCCTCCCCCGGGAGCTGCTAGGATAAGGGGGCGCCGTGCCCGCCTTTGCTCCCGGAGCATCCTGGGAACGCTGTTTCCTGCCCGCATGTGCGTTCCCGCTGACCAGGTGTGCCGTGGGTGCTGCCTGCGCCCGGCAGCGTGTTCACGTCAGGACGAGCACCATCCCTGGGACCCAGGCTGCGGGCCGGGGTGTGGGCCCTGCCACGTGTGCGCTGGCCTCGCATCTGCCCTTGCAGCCAGCACGCTGGGAAGGGGGGCCGACCTGCGGGGCCCTGTGGTTCTTGTGCACAGTGCGTCTCTGCCTTACACGCACAGAGATGCACTCTCGGGTCCGCAGCGAGGTAGGACCCCAGAAGGAGACCTCAGCGTGGAGTGCTTTTCCGGAATGATTTCATTTGCAGTTCCTAACCTCTTTTTAGACCTGGGCTGAAGCGTCATGAGTTTCAGTGTGTCCTGTAGCCTCAGCACGGACTCGGGCCTGTGTGTGAGCCCGGGAGCTGGCTCTGCCCTTGGGCTCCGCGGAGCTCTGCCTTTAGTACCTGTGCTGCCGAATCGAGCCCAAGCTCTGCGTTCTCTAAGCGACATGTGTGATGCTTGCACTTGCTGATACGATCCTAACCAGACTGTTTCCTCTCTCGGTTTTCCCCACTGTTGCTTGTGGATTTTCAGATTATAAAGCTGGTTTCGGAGGCAGATTTGGTGTTCAGTCCGAGAGGCAGGACTCCTGTGCTGTGGGGTTTGATTACAAGGAGAGACTGGCCAAGCACGAGTCCCAGCAAGGCATAGTCGCTCACCAGCCCCCCCCCCCCCTTCCTCCCTCCAGTGCAGCCGCCTCTAGCATGGACTTCAGGGGCTCAGCCTTCCGAGTTAGCCGCTGGCAGGGGCACGTGGCTATTTTTAGCCCGGTTTGGGGCTGGGTGATTCTAACTTGCAGCCCTTTCTGCCCCGTCCTTTAGAACTTGTGTCTGGTAAGAGGAGTCATTCTTAGGGTAACATTCTCCTAACCCTGTAACATGATGAGGGGTGGGGTGGGCTGTCTTTTGTCTCCCAGGAGCTCGTGCCGCTGGCCGTGACCGCTGGGAGTCACGCAAGGAGCTGTTCGGTTCTGCCTGGCCCCGAGCCTTCGTGTTCTATGTGGTCTCTGTGTTTCCCTTGTGGTGGTGTCCTTGGCTGGGGTGGGGATGTTTTCTTTTTGTTTTTGTTTTTTGGGTGACACCATCTATGTGTAAATTCCTCGCACAGAGCCACTGGTATGTGCTCAAAACGGGAAAGAAATGAAATTTCTAGATGTAGGTATTAGGACTCTGGCCAGTGCGTTTTTTTCTTTAATGACCGTTCAGTCTTTTTTTATTTTATTTATTTATTTATTTGACAGAGATCACAAGTAGGCAGAGAGGCAGGCAGAGAGAGAGGCGGAAGCAGGCTCCCTGCTGAGCAGAGAGCCCGACGGGGGGCTCGATCCCAGGACCCTGAGATCACGACCTGAGCCAAAGGCAGAGGCTTTAACCCACTGAGCCACCCAGGCGCCGCTAATGACCATTCAATCTCTAACCGAGTTGTTAGAACGGGGAGTGCAGCTGGGAAAGGAGTGATGGCCTGAGATCTGGGGGCAAAGCTCAGGTGTCCGGTGCCAGGGTCCCGGCGGGGTGGGAGCACGCACTTGGGTCCGTCCGGGAGACGGCGTGGGGACAGCCTCAGGTCTCCATGGCAGCGCTGCGTGACGCCATGACTACCCTGTAGACCTGTGTTGCCGGGACATAAGTCTTCGGCTGGTAGAGTTCCCCCATGGAGTTATTTTTACTTTTGAAAAAAGTGCGAGAAGCCCACAGTTGAGCTTCTTTTTAGCGCTCACAGAGCAGGATACAGGAAGGGCCGCGGCCGGTCAGCCGTTGCTGGGCGGAAGACTGTGCTCTTGAAGCGGTGCCCCCCACCCCCCGGCCCGCGCTGTGGCCTCCTCGACCTCACTGCCTGCCCGCCCACACCTTCCTGTCCCTCGGGAGAACGCGGGAAAGCATGCACACGCCTCTTCTCTGCCTCGCACCTGCCTGCCTCCCGAACACCAGTGGTAGAATCCAGACTCGCCTTGCAAGTAAAGACGCATCGTTTGGTGGCTCTCGTTTCTTTCTGCGCTGGGTGCATTTTCCTGGGCTGTTTCTGGGTCTGCATGGCTCTGGTGGTGTCACTGTGCTGCTCCTCGACCCCCAAGTAAGCCTTGTGTTGTGCCTCTTTTCAGACTACTCCAAAGGATTCGGCGGAAAATACGGGGTGCAGAAGGACCGCATGGATAAGGTGAGTGTTTCCGACCCAGGGCTGTCTTTTCTGCGGATAGTTCGGGAATTGACGGAGGCCCGGCTGGGTGTTGCTGTGGGATGGTCTCCGGTGGGTGGGGGCTCAGACGTTCAGGAGGACAGACCCTGAGTGCTGCTGCCCACGTGCCAGGCCTCACCTCGCTTGTTGGGGGTGTTCTGCCTGGGGCCGCGCACGGCCGCGCTCTGAGGCAGATACCGTCCCTGCCCCTTTGGTAGTCGGTGTGTGGCTGGACCACGTCGGAACCTGGACACGAGACTGACGGCCCAAGAGCGTGTCGCTCTCTGAATTCAGCTTAGTAGGAAACCACTTTGGAAACCGGGTTCCTTGGTCGCACGGGCCATGGTAGAAGAGCCTGTTGGCCACGCGTGGGTGCCGGCTGCCGTGTTGGGGCCTCCAGATCTGGAGCGTCTGTGTCGCTGTGGAAGGCCCAGTGTTGATCTAGAGCCAGAGCCCAAGTGCTGGGCCACCTCTTACAGCGGTCTCCCTGGGATACCCCGTTCCTCTCACCAGGGCCTGTGTCGCTTCTGCTGGCTTCAGAGTCTTGGCGGGTCAGTCTTAAGCACGTGTCGGGTGGCCGTTCTTGTTTATGGCCCGACTGCATCAGCGTGGTGAACTTAGGAGCTGCATGCTGGGGACGGGGGGCAGGTCTGTCCCCTCAGGTCCGCTGAACAAAGGCAGGCCGTCCTGCCCAGTCTTGTGCCTGGCTCCTGGTCACCGATGGCGGGGCTGGTCCTCCTGCAGTCCTGCTCCGTCAGGCTCAGAGGTGGCCACTCGGACATTGTCACCCCGGGGGACCCTGCCATGTGACTGTGTGGGCCCCGGGAGCAAGTGGCAGGGGCCCGGGCTTGGGGAGAAGGTGTGGGAACTCCCCCGGTTCCAGTAAACGTGTGCAAGGGGTTCAGAGCCAGGCGGTGACATGAGGTTGTCGCCGAGAGAGGTGGGGCCCCTGGGACTTCGGTCTGCAGCAGTCCCTGGGGTGGCGGCAGTGGTGAGAGCTGTCCCGCGTCCTGGGCCAGGGGACGGGGAGCTGTGTCCACGTTGGGGAGTGGCAGCAGAGGGAGAGGGTTCTGGTCAGGAAGGAGGAGGTGGGCGCGGTGTTGGGGAGACAGCACAGCTGGGACAAAAGCCCCCAGGGAGGTGGCAAAGACAACCCCGAGTGGCGCTGGAGAACCGGCTGGACGAGGCTGTCACCCCTGGAGCCGCGGGGAGCGGTCGGGAGGGTGTAGGCACCCTCTTCCCGCAAGGCTGCAGGGCAGGGCGAGGGACGGGCATTGGAGACCTTTCTGGAAAGAGGCGTGGCAGACGTGGGCAGTTTTGGGGGGGCGTCTGGAAGGGGCAGAGGGTTTCGTCAGGGCAGCCCAGCAGCTGCATGTGGAGGAGAGGCGGGCATGGCTCGGTGACCCCTGGGTGCGGAGGTGGCCCGACTGGACGCCGCTGGGTTGAAAGGGCAGGTGGTGACGGGAGGAAGGCTGGGTCGTGTCCCAGCGCTGCACCCCGCAGAGCAGCTGCTCTCCCTCAGCCTCGCGTCGCCGTGAGCTCCGGCTGCTCGCTCCCTGCGGCCCCGTCCTCCTCGCTCGTGTGTTAGAAGCAGCTGTGTCCTGAGCCCCAGCCGCGTTCGTCCGGGAGGCGTTTACGGGGAAACCGAGGATGGCCGGGGTGCCCTGGGCCTGTCCGTATGCGTCTGAGTCCGGCTCTGGACGGGCGGTCATCACTGTCACTGCGCTGTGACGGAGTTGCGTCCTCTGCAGAACGGAAGGCTGGGACCTCGCGCGTTGGGGACTGGATGACGAGGCCCCGCGAGGCTCCGGCGTGGCCCAGGGCGCCGTCCCTGGCAGAGCAGAGGCTCGGGATCCCCGCCAACATGTGGGCCTCCCTCGGGGGCCCGGGAGGGTGAGGGGCTTGAGAAGAGCCCATAGTCGGGTTATCGGCACCGATGCCGATGTGTGTTTTGCGGGGTTGGGGGCGGGCGCTTGTTGACTGTTTTCAGAGCAGTTTCAGCAAACACGGGGCAAAGCGACAGGTTTCCGGTATACCCTTGCTTTCCCTTGTGCACAGCCCCTCCCGCTACCAGTCACCAGCCCTCCCGATACCCCCCACCGCCGCCGCCGCTGCCCCAGGGGCACGCGCTTGTACTACCCACGAGCCTGCGCAGACACGCGCTCATTGCCCAGAGTCCTTGGCTGACATTGGGGTTTGCCCCTGGCGTCGCACATCGCGTGGGTTTGGGCAGGTGTGGGATGCCACGTCCCGTCCGGTGCCGTGTCACACGGGGTAATCGTCCCACCCCGACGCCATCGCGTCCTCCGGGAGGTGGGCGTGAGACCCCTGGGTGCCCCTGGTGGTGCTTCCGGGAGCTGCAGGGCCGGCCCCCACCTTGGGGCGAGGTAGGAGGCCTGGCGGGCTGGCGGAGGCAGGAGAGTGCTCCCCTGATTTTCCCACTTCCGTCTCCGTAGAACGCTTCCACGTTTGACGACGTTGCCCAGGTGGCCCCAGCGTATCAGAAGACCATCCCCGTCGAGGCGGGTAAGTCGTGGCTGGCCCCGGTGCCGCGGTGTTCCCGTCGTGGGCACTGTGTGGGCTGAGAGCGCTGGAGGGCGGCCTTGTCCTGCTCACTGTGGGGAAGGGGTTCCGCCGTGCCTCCACGGAAGGCCTGCATGTCCCCGCAGCCTGTCGCCACGCTCCGCCACTGGGCGGGGGTGGGGGGGGTCTGTGTTTGTGTGTGGTGGGGGGCACCTTCCAGAGCAGAGCTGGGCCAGCCGCCCATCTGCAAGGACCCCCCTCACAGCCAGGGACCAGGTTCTGGGAGGTTGTAGTGCCTGCAGGGCTCCCTCCCACCCCGGCTGGCCACTGAGGCCTGTGAGCCGCGGCTCTGACACGAGGAGCGTGTTGCTTGCTTGCGCAGAAGCTGAAGTAGACGCTCTTGCCCTTTCCCTCTGCGGGTTGTGCACCCGGCGGCTGCTGCTGGCCCTCGGAGCTGGCCGCCACCAGGGAACGCGCCCTCTACCCGCTCCGGCCATGTGGGCCACACCCTGAGGATGATCGCTGTGTTGGAGAAAATGTGTAGAAAGTGCTAAATGGAGGGGAGGGAGAGCGTCCCCGTTGTTTCCTGTGGACACCCCGGGTCAGCAATTCCCAGACCTGGGGGTCTCGGGTCCCTCTATCCCTCTGTGCCCGTAGGGAGTGTTGGTGGGGCTTGTGTCTCTTGATCTTTATTGTAGTGGGATCGAAACACAGGAATTTAAGATTTCGCTTATTCACTTAAAAACGATGAAACATCCCATGTTGACATCATAATACTTTTTTTTTTTTAAGATTTTATTTATTTATTTGACAGAGAGAGAGGGATCACAAGTAGGCAGAGAGGCAGGCAGAGAGAGAGGGGGAAGCAGGCTCCCTGCTGAGCAGAGAGCCCAATGCGAGACTCGATCCCAGGACCCTGAGATCATGACCTGAGCCGAAGGCAGAGGCTGAACCCACTGAGCCACCCAGGCGCCCCAGCATTATATACTTTTTATAGAAAAAATAACCACGTTTTTGAAGCAAAACCTGTGCAGAAATGTGGCATTGCTTTGTGTGTCAGTAAATCTGCTTAGTCAGGGACCTTTGCTCTGGAGCTGTTGCTGCTTCGATCTGTCGTAAGTGGTGTCTAGGAGGGAACTCTGGACCCTCCAGATACCCCATTGGGAAAGAGAAGAGCGTTACCCTCGCGTCTCGGGTCATGGCGGGTATGCCCTCGTGGCCCTGCCCTCGGACAGCCAGTGTGTTCCTGGTGCTCCCAGAGGGTCGTGTCCCTGACAGAGCGCGTGGTTCCGGAGCGGGCAGTGGACGTTTGCAGAGTACTAGACCATCGAGTTAAGCCAAATTTCCAAGCGTTGTGTTTCACATTCCGCCATCCCGCCAGTGATGCTCGTGTTGTGACCAGTCTTACCAGAGTCCTGACGTGAACCTGGGGGGTGTCATGCTCAGAGCAGATACAGGGTTTCCACAATTCTGAATTTTTCTTGGAAGCTTGAATTTTCCCATTGGTGACAGACTGAGTTGATTCATCTTGGAGAGAAAGCCTGCCAGGTGCACAGGACACACACCCGTACCTCGTCCGTTATGTCAGGGCAAAACGACGTTCCGTGAAGGGTCCAGCAGCTCAGCACACGAATGGTTTCGCCCGAGACCCTGGCAGGACGTGGTCTGCGGCCCCTCCCCCCGCCAAGGAGATGTGCTCGGGGCTTGAGATTTACGGAACAGCAGTGCTCTGTGCGGGGTCGTCAGGCCCCGTCCTCAGGGAAAACGTTTTGGTCCCCTCCTGTGTGCTGCCAAAGAATCCAGCGCCCTTTGGAATAGGAAATACTCCCGATGCCAGGCTTGCGCCCTCCGGCAGGCCCCTAGAGTGTCCGGGAGACGAGGGCGTGGAGGCTGGCCTGGGACGGGCGGGCTGAGCTGGCCGCTGGGGGACAGCTGTGCGTGACGCCAGGTCCCGCGTGGCAGGCCGCCCTGGCGCGGGGCTGGGGTCGGGGGATACGCTGCCGCTCTGACGCCCGGCGCGCGTCTCTCCTCCCCTCTGTAGTGAACAGCAGAACAAGCAACATCCGAGCAAATTTCGAAAACCTGGCGAAGGAGAAGGAGCAGGAGGATAGGCGGAAGGTGGAAGCCGAGAAGGCCCAGAGGACGGCGAAGGAGAAGCAGGAGCAGGAGGAGGCCCGGAGGCGGCTGCACGTGAGTGTGCCTTCCCCGGCTCGCGGTCGCGAAGCTTCTCCGTGGAGAACGTTCAGAACCCTCGTTCAAGGCTCTGCTCTTAGGAGCTGTACCCTCAGCCGCCCACAAGGTGGGCGGAGCCTTTGACCGCCAGGTCCTAGCCGGTCAGCCGTGCTGCTCGCGTGCCCGCCGCCCCTGCAGGGCCCCGGACCCCACGTGGGCCTGACAGTCTCTGTTCTGACCCGTGGCCCTCTGGAAGCCCCTTCCTCCTGGGGAGGAGGCTGAGAATACAGAGGGGCTCCCTGGGAAGGAGCAGAGCCACTCTCTGCTTTCTCTTTCAACTCTCTCCTTTTCGTACCTGCGTCCGCTGTGTGTGCACGTGCGTCTTTGTCCTGCGGTCAGAGCCAGGGGGAGATGGGGAGAGCCTGGGCCTGTTTCTTCTTCGGCCTTCTCCCTGTGGCCTGCATGTCTGTGGCTCGGGTCCCCATGTTAGCAGCGGCCGACCAGGCAGACTGAGCCCAGCCGCTCCCTGTGCTGTGGCCTCGCGCTCTCCCGTGCAGCGGGGACGGGGAGCTCACCACCTCTCTTTCTTGGGTAGTTATGAAGCGGAGTCACAGATAAAGCCTGTGATGTTCTTTCATAAACCAGAAAGCTCTGTTGCGCTCTCTAGATGTCTGCTCCCCAAAATCAGTAGTTAGGGCTCAGAGAACCCCCATCGAGAGGGAAGGGACGGTTGAGGAAATGAACGTGCTGTGAGCACCGTAGAGACGAATTAAATAGAATCTGAGGGTGGTTTCATCGCAGGCAGAATAAAAACAAGATCGTGTAATTGTTTCTTGTTTCTGTTCCGGGATTGCTAGAAACTTGCAGTCAAATGCTCTACCCCTGAGCTATACCCTCAATTGCTAGAAGCTTTTGAATTAAGGGGGTTGCAAGTTAGGTTTTCTTGGTTGTCCAGCTCACGGGTACACACGCTGGAGGGCGGTTGGTAGTGGTTTCAGCGAGTGATTACTGCCTTCCTCATTTTAAGCCTGCTCGTTGGGACTGCTGGGTCCCATCGGCGTCTGGACGGCCCAGCATGAGCCGGCGGCTCGCGGACAGCTGTCGTCGAGGTTCTGTCTGGTATCTTTGTTTTGCCTTGTCTTGTTGTCTCTTCTGCCATCCTGTCCTCTGCTTCCAGCCGCTGCCCCTCGCCTCTGCTGGTCCTGGGGAGCCGCTTGGACTCCACAATCTTCCGGGCCATGGGACACTCCCATCGGCAGGCGGGCAGGACGTCACGAATCCACACGCACTGGACTCTCGGGTCGTGCTGGCTCGCCGTGACAAGTTATTGTCTGTGGCCAGCGGCTGTGAGAGGGGCCGTCACAGACCCTCCCCGTGGCAGCTCAGGTGTGAAGGGCAGCTCCGTGTCTGGCCGCACCTGCGGAGCCTGCCCGGACACGCCCCCTCCACGGGAACACCCACCCCCCGTGTTTTAAGCTGGGGCTGGCTCCGGGCATCGTGGGACCCTGACTGTCCGGCTGGCAGCAGGGCGGAGGCCGGGGAGGGTTCTGTTCCTGCTTCTGCTGCTTCCTGGTACCGGCCCCTCTTGGTCCACATCTGTCTCTTCTGCTGTGACATCAGGCTGTCCGCATAGGTTTCCTGGGGCTGCCATCCCACACGATCCCAGACTCTGCCTCGGAGCCGCACACGTGGACCCTCTCTCAGCTCTGCAGGCTGCGAGGAGACCCGTTTCCTGGCCTTTTCCAGCTTCTAGAGACACCCGTGTTCTTGGCTCGGGGCTCTTTCTGGCCTCTGCTTCCGTGGTGACCCCTTCTGATGGGTCTCCCACATGCCTGCGTCCCTCTCGGTGGGAAGGACCCTGTGGTTACGTCGGGCCCCCACGGGGATCCCGGCATTGTCTCCCACCTCCCGTCCCTAACTGCGTCCACGCTCTGTCCCTTTGGCCCTGTGAGGTCGCCTCTTCCCAGGATCTGGGGGCTGGGGTGTCTGCGTCTTTGAGATGCCAGCCCCCACTCTGGCCCCCAAAGACTCCTGTCTGTCCCGCGTGCTTGTAGGTTTGCAGAATCTCAGTCCCGCCCGCGGCAGCCCAGAGGCTCGAGGTCCTCCTCTGGTCCCTGTGCGAGGTCTGGGCCGGGCACGGGTTGGCCGCCTGCCTGCACCCTGTGCTTTGCGTGGTGACAGCAGGAGGACCGGGGGCCCCTTAGGTCCTGTGTGTTGATGATGCGAGATTTTCACTTCCCCTTGTGCTGAAGTCTCTGTGCTTAGTCCTCCCTGTGCTCCGCTCTGGCGGTGAGCGCGCGGTCGCGTGAGCCTGGGCGGACCTTTCTCTGCTCACCTGACCGCCCCTTGCCTTTCCATTCCAGGAGCAGGCCCAGGCCCAGAAGCCGACGCCCCCAGCCTCCCCGACTCCTCAGCTGGCTCAGGAGAGGCCGCCCCCAAGCCCCGTCTACGAGGTTGGTGTTCTTGCTCAGCGTGCAGATGGGTCTGACCCCCCCAAAGACGCCTTTCCCAGGTGGATGTCACTGTGCACGGAGAGGGGTCCCCTACCCCACTCTGCTTGATGCCCCACCCGAGGGGATGGCCCTTGTGAGTGCTGGGGGGCCCGTGCTCCATGTCC
Organism: Martes martes; assembly: GCF_963455335.1. Lineage (NCBI taxonomy): Eukaryota > Metazoa > Chordata > Mammalia > Carnivora > Mustelidae > Martes > Martes martes. The sequence continues at coordinate 3,187,248 of NC_137898.1, read as the reverse complement.
AGCCTCTCCCCGTGTGTGTGGCCACCCCCGCTGGCCTTCCTGGCCCAGCCTGCTGCCTCCCGGGCGGCTCTCCTGACGCCACGTGGACGATTTCTGGTCTTCATCTCGCTTACCGTCTGCTGCATCTGACACTGACATCAGTCCCTTAGTCTAGAAACCCTTTTTCTGGCACGTGAGGTGACTTCACCAGCTGGCCTCACCAGCTTTCCCTCCCAGTCCCTCTTGAACATTGAGTTTCTCGGTGACCGTCCTTGGCCCGCGATCCTCATTCCCACCATCAGTGCCTTGTGGCCGCCGGCTCATGTCCTGTCTTCTTTCCTGGGCTCTGAGTTGACCGGGCTCCCGCCTCACCGTTCCTCATTCTGTCGCGGGGTGTCTGTCCTGCCTCGGCAGAGGTCTCTCGGGAGACCGCTGCCACTGCCTCAGTGACCACCTGGCTGAGCCCTGCATCCTGTCTCCTCTGTCCCCACGGCCACTGCCCTGGTTCCCTTGCCCACCTCTTTCACTGGGGCGTCGGGGCTATTGGGTGGTGAGGAACAGAAGCTGCCTCAGCTCAGCTGACAGTTGAAGGGGTGAGCCTCCCGGTTAGCTCAGGAACCAGAAAGCTCCGGGCAGCAAGCCTGCATCTCGGGGGAAATCACGTGGCCACTGGGCTCCCTCTGCGTGGTGCCCGTGTCTTCCTGGACTCGTAGGCATTGGCGCATGACCTTGGGGCTCATAACCCACTGGCAGGAGGAGCCTCGAGCGATCTCGTCTCGTCCTGTTGCACTGCCGGCCGGTCACTGAGGAGTTGGTCCTCTGGGAAGGCGGCGTGGCTTGCTCTCCCTAGCCGGAGGGCAGGGGGGTCCCATGACGGGCAGCCCTGTCAGAACCACGTGAGATGCTGGGGGCAGAGGTGCTGTTGCCAGAAGACAGGGAGTGGGGGCCGCCGGCAGTCCGGGATGGGGTCCCCTGCGCCCCCGGGCTGCTCAGGGTCCGCGGGGCAGCCGGCACAGTGCCCCCCTACCGTGACCGGCCTCTGGCCCTCCAGGGCGTCCCCGCACATCCACGGACTCTGGGCCCGTCGCTCCTTTGCGGCTGGATCCTTCGGTGGCACAGGGCCTGGCCAGGATGCAGGGTCCCCTCTCCGTGGCCTCCCTGGTGGCTCTCACGGGCTGCCCGAGCCACGATGGTCATCAGCCAGCAAAAGCCAGTGCCTGATCCCACTGGTTCTTACTGGGGCTTTTCTGTGTGTCCCTTCTCTCTGTGACCCCCCTGAGGGTACCTTCGGATGGACCCTGGTCAGAAAGACGGCCTAAAGCCGCTTCCTTCCATCCGGGTCAGAAGTCGTGGTGACTGAGCAGCCCGGCGTGGACCTCTCCTGAGTCCCTGTGCTTGCCCGCGGCTTGCCGGTCACTCTCCCTTCCCCTGGGGGATTCGGGCGGACTCGGTTCCTCGGGCTGGGAGGGGGCGTGATGCTGCGAAGCTGCCGGGCAGGGCGTGGCAGGCCTGCTGGGGCCTCCCTCGGCCGCGTGGCACGGTGCTGTTCTCCACGGGCTGTGTGGTTTCGTCACTACGGGATTCCGGGGGCTCAGGGGCTGGGACGGGGCAGTGGGCGGGAGGTTGTTGTTGAGGAGGAAATGCCACGTGGGCCTTCTCACGGCGCTGGGCCATGATTAGGACCTGAGTGTGCTTAAAACGTTAGTGATGGTGCTTCCTCGCCCACGTGTCTGTGCCGCGATCCCCCCGGGACTGACAAGTCATGTGTTGGGGACCCAGCGTGGGCCACGGGTCACGTCTCCTCCACCCTTCCCCCGCCCCAGGACGCGGCTTCGTTCAGGGCTGAGCCTGAGCCTGTGTACAGCATGGAAGTGGCCAGCTACCAGGAGGCCAGCAGCCAGCAGGGCCCGGCCTACGCCTCGGACGCCGTCTATGAGGCCACAGAGGCCCCCGGCCACTATCAAGCAGGTACGCGTACAGGGGCGCCCCACCGAGTCCCCTGTTTGCACTCCTCTGCGGAAGGGGTGCCTGTCTCCCCGTTGCCTGGCCCTCCCCACCCTGCCTGTGCCGGCGGGGTCCTCGTCTCCCTGGGTGGGAGGGTGCCAGACCCCCTTCCCTGGGGCTCGGCAGGGGCTCCCGCGGGGGTTCCAGGAAGGCCCGGCTGCTCCGGGGTGGTGGGTTCGAGGAGTGTGAAGGACGGGGCCTCTGCTGTTCCTTCACGGTGGGCGCTCGGGGCAGAGCCGGGCTCCGGGATCAGAGAGCATCTTGAGGTCCTTAAAGATGATTTCTGCAAACTCTGAAAATCATGTAGATGTTTCAGCAGAGTGAATCCTGGAATCGGTCTCTTAGCTTTAAAGATGACGTTTCTTTCCGTATGTTTGGGCTGATGGAACCTGAACCCATCCAAGAACACAGCTCAGGACAGAGCCGTAGCGCTTCCCCCAGTGTGACGTGAGGTGTCGGGCAGCGCGGGGCCCCTCTGAGAACCCGACACGCGCAGTGTAGCAGCCCGTCCTCCAAAAGCGGCCTCGGTGCCCACCCCGGTTGTCCTGCTGCCGGCTGGTGTCGGTGTTGGGAAGCGGGTGTTTGCTCCTTAAACCTGGGGTCCGTCCTTTTCCTGATAGGTGCCCCCAGGCTGGCTGACAAAGGCGACATGCCTCGGCACCCCCCCGGGAGCACTTTGTTTAACCCTCAGCTCTTGTTTTGGTTTATTTTTAGAGGAAAACGCGTACGACGAGTATGAGAACGACCTCGGGATCACAGCCGTCGCCCTGTATGACTACCAGGCCGGTGAGGGACCCGCCTTCCCACTCACTTCCCACTCGCTGCCCGTTCTCTGCTGATGCTGCTCTTAGGGGTGTCACTCGCAGGCATTATTACAATTTTGAAGAAGCAGCTTGTTTTGAAATCATCTCAGAGTTCCAGAATCTCCCATTTTCCCCTCCATTTTTCGGTCTCCCCAAACCTTCGGTTACTCTTAGTTAGGCACAGGGCCCCCCCAAAACCGAGGACACTGCCCATCCCAAAGCACGCTCCGTCCCCCAGTGGGAGAGTCAGCCCTGAGACGCCATGACTTCTGGGGCCGGTCCTGTAGTTACCGCCTGTCCCCGCCGTCTCTTGTCGTGTTGGTACCAGCTGCCTCCTATCTGCCCTGAGGCCTCTTGTCCTGAGGGGACCCGCGGCCGTGCTCCGAGGACGGGGTGGTCCTGGGAGAGCTTCCTGGTCTTCACCGCATACCATGTGGGGCCCAAATGGGTCCCTCTGTCTGTCCCGCCTCACGGGGTCCCCACCGCCTCGGTCCAGTGTGCGGGCCACAGTCTCCCCCGCAAAGCCAGCCTTCCTCCCTTCGCTGCTGCTGAGGGGTATTTTGGGGTGTCCCCAAGACCCTGTGCGTCCTCCTCAGGCTGCTGGCTGTATCCCTGACCCCTGTCAGCCCCTGGCGGGATGGGTCCTTGTCCCTTCCCTGCTGGTGGTGCCGCCGTCCTGCCCCGGGAAGACCGTTCCCCTCCTCCCGTTTACTTATGTCTGTTCACGCCTTCTGTTGATCCGGGTGTGGATTTTGTGAAATGGGGCATCTGGACTTTTTACAACGTGGTGCATTTACCCTTGAACGTGCCTCCCCAGCCGCCGGCTCGCCTCCGTCCTAGGCTCCCCTTGGCGCCTCATAAGTGCTCTCCGGCGGGAGAACAGGGGAAGCCTGGTGGCGGGGGCCCGGACACGGGCTCTGTGTCTCGTGCTCGGGGCCGGTGGGCACAGGGAAGGGCGGGCAGGTGGAAGGAAGGCCGTGCCACGTGGGGAGGCTCTCTGTGCTCTGCTGCCGGGCCGGGGGCCGCCGGCCCCTCCAGCGGCTGCCAGGGCACTCTTTCCTGCAGACCGGGCCGTGCCGCGGGTCGGGGCGTCACGTCCTCTCTCTCTGCCCTCTCTCCTAGCGGGCGACGACGAAATCTCCTTCGACCCCGACGACATCATCACCAACATAGAGATGATCGATGACGGCTGGTGGCGCGGGCTGTGCAAGGGCAGGTACGGGCTCTTCCCGGCCAACTACGTGGAGCTGCGGCCGTAGGCGCCGGGACCGGGGGCCGCTGGACACGGCGCCTTTCTGCGGGGCCCTCCTGCCGGCGCTTCTGGAGACGCGCATGCCGCAGAACGTGCTAACGTATTGTAACCACGCTCCTTAGGAGGACCTGGTAATCGATTCTACGCATTTCAGGCATTTTCCTTGTTTCTGCCAAACCGATTGTCACGGGAGCCGCTTGGGGACCCTCCGCTGTCCTGAGTGCGTGCTGTCCTCGCCCCCACTGGCGGCGGTCGGGGCCCCCGACGCACGCGGCTTGTGCTCAGACCTGCCCTGTGGTGTCCCGGGGGAGTCCCTGGCCCCGGCAGAGGGAGCTCTGGCAGGAGGTTGGGACTGAGGGCAGGGGCGCCACAGGCGGCAGCTTTAGCTCCGGGTGGGAGCGCCTTCCTGTTTCCCCAGACCCGCGCCCTCTGCCTCCCTCCCGTCCCTCCCCTGATGCCTGACACCAGGAGGACCGCTTCTGTCCCCGCTCCTGCCCCTGAAGCAGATCTCCCAGTCCAGCATCCCCCAACCCATGCACACTGCCCTCTGGGCGGCCCCGGGCGGCCTCCTGCCACCGCACCCTGTGTCTGCTGGGCAAGAAGATGGTGTTGTGTTGCCAGCCGGCAGGCATCTTCACGGTCGTACGCTGCCAGAGACGGTTTTCCCGTTGGGGCACTCATATTCGTTGTGCCAAAATACCGTGTCCTGTGACAGTCCGACGCGATCCTTTGCGTTGGTTGAAGAGGGAAGCAGAGAGCACGTTCTCCCACCCGGGTGCTCCCCGTGCATGCCGCCCGGGAGCACGTCGCCCAGCTGAGAGTTGGGGAGGCCAGGGCGGTGCTGGCAACGGTCAGGGGCAGTGTCTTTCTGGAAGATTCTGTTGAGGTGTCTCAGGTGTTGGGGACGTGAGCATCTACTTCCTGAAGTGTGTTTCTTGCATAATCTTCGCTTTACCACAATTAGGTCGGGTTTTATATGCAATTATTGTATCTAAGTTTCTGTAGCACACATCATAGGTATGATTTTTTTTAAATTAATTATCCAGAATAAACTTTTTTTGATCCACTTGCTTGCTCATGTCCCTCTGGTATTGGTCACTTTGTTCCCCGTGGAAGTTGACTTCCTGACCCTTGACCTTTAGTTTATCAGAAGATTCCCTTTTTAAGAGGCATGCTCCTTAAAAGGCACTTTTCATGAAGGGAAATGGGTTTACACTGTGATGTTGTCCATTTCTTTAGGTAGGAATTCTTTTTTTTTTTTTTTTAAAGATTTTATTTATTTATTTGTCAGAGAGAGGGAGGGAGAGAGAGTGAGCGAGCACAGGCAGAGGCAAAGGGAGAAGCAGGCTCCCTGCCAAGCAAGGAGCCCGATGTGGGACTCGATCCCAGGACGCTGGATCATGACCTGAGCCAAAGGCAGCTGCGTAACCAACTGAGCCACCCAGGCGTCCCTTAGGAATTCTAAACGAACAGGAAACCGCTTATTTAAAATAAAACTCAGTTAGGATGGCGGTTCTCGCGGTATATCCCGAGGTGGTGACAGTGGGGCCGAAGGGCCTGCTCTCCGGGCTGCAGGTCGCAAGGTTCACAGCAGCAGGTTTGCGGGCAGAGGCGCCGGCGGGCGTGGGGGTCAGGGACCGGCCGACTCTGTGGGCAGATGGGGGCCGCCCGGCGGGGTGCTCGTCTGCTCCTGCTCATGTGGGCTCTGCATCGGGGTCCCCCCAGCGTGGCGGTGGAGGGGCCGTGGGCACAGACCTGGCTCCCCAGACACCATGGCACTCGGCGGGCTTCTCCTTGTGGGCATGTGGTGTGGCAGGACAGGGCTTGGAGGCTTCCGGAAGTGCCGCCCTTGCCGCCCCGGGAGATGTGGGGGACAGTGCGGGTCAGGGACAGTCCAGAGTCGTGCCGTCCTCCATGTGCAGGAGCTGGGGGTCGCCCACCGCTGCCACAGCCCTGCGGGGACCTCACGTGGGCGGAGCCCTGCAGGAGCTTTCCTTTGGTGGCTGCCTTGTCACTCCATGTCACGTCCTGCTGGTCTGTCCCCGCTGTTGCAGGTTTCCGTGTGTCCTTGGGGTTTATGGCTGTGACGGTCCCGTTGTGTGGACAGACCCCTTACCCCTCTGTGGACGGTCGGCTTGCCTCCGCCTCCCGGCGGTCGGGTCACCCACTTCCCCTCACGCCTGCTGTGTGCAGCCGCCCACCCCCACCGCCCCACTGCCGCCCCCTCGGACCACGGTGGACTGGAGCTGTCCTCCTCGCGCCCCCACCCTTCCACCACACGCGTCCGGAGGGCGTCTCCGCGGCCGCCCCGGGGCCTTCGTGGTCTTCATGTTCTCTCCCGATCTCCAAACGTCAGGACGTCCCCGGGCTTTGTCCTCGAGCGTGCTTCTGTCCTGTCGGACCGACGCTTGGGGACGGCCCTGCAGACCAGGCCTCCCCCAGCACGTCGAACTGGCTTCTTGGCTTAGCTCGTGCCGGCTGGACTCTGATCTCGCCCCAAGGCGGCACTTCCTGCAGACCTTCGGCTCAGCCAAAAAGTGCCTGCATCCTTCCCTCGCGGATGCCCACGGCCTTAGAGTCGCCCGACTCCTTCCTTCTCTCCTCTGTCCCATGTGCTAGCAAGACCTGTTGGCTACATCGTGATGCATGGCCCACCTTCCTGCTGTCACCCTGAGGACCTTACCCCTCGCCTAGGTTATCCGATAGCTCCCACCTGGGTTTCCTACCTCCTCTGCCCTTTAAGGATGTTCCCTCCTGGGCTATGAACTCTGGAGCTGCTCCCATGTCCCTGGGAGTCAGACTGCGGTCTTCCTGCAGTCCATCTTGCGTGATGGGCAAGCACCTGCCCCTGCCTCAGGGCCTTTGCACTTGTGCTTCCTTCTGCCCAGAGCCCCACAGACTTACTCCCTCACTTCCAGCTGGTGCTTTCTCAGGGGCTACCCTGATCCCTCCTAATAAAACAGTGGGTCTCCCCTGCACCCAGCCCCCATGCCCTTTATCTTGTTCTCTTTCCTGTAACAGGTATCGCTTATGTTACATTGTATGATTTTTATTTGATTATTTTTTACTTTTTATTTTATTTTTTTAAAGATTTTATTTATTTATTTGACAGAGATCACAAGTAGGCAGAGAGGCAGGCAGAGAGAGGGGAAACAGGCTCCCCGCTGAGCAGAGAGCCCAATGCGGGGCTCGATCCCAGGACCCTGAGATCATGACCCGAGGCGAAGGCAGAGGCTTTAACCCACTGAGCCACCCAGGTGCCCCACATTGTATGATTTTTAAAACTGCTTTATTGAGATACAATTCAGAAATCACACAAGTGACCCTTTTGATTTAGCATGTAACCCAGTGGTATTCAGTGTGTTTGGAGTTGTGCACCGTGAGCACATCTTAGAATGCTCCCGTCTCCCTGGAGATGAAGCCCTGTGCCCAGTGGCGGTCAGTCCCTGTCCCCCTGCCGCCAGCCCCAGGCACCCCCTCACCCCCTCACCTGCTCTCCGATCTGTCTACTCAGGACGTCCCGCATACGTCCAGGACATACGGGCTGTGTTTTCTGGAAGGGCTCCGCGCGCTGTCTCCTCTTTGGACCGCCGGCCGTGAGGACGCAGGGTCTGTGTTGTAAGCAGATGTGTTTCCAGCTGCTGGAACAGCGGCTGCACCCACGGGGTCCTCGTTAGATCGCTGCGGGCGAGTTATTTGTGGAGCGGGTTCTGCATGGGGGCTGTTGATGGAGGACCGTTGGCTGCTGCCCGTGGAGCGGCGACCCTTACCTGGAAAGGGCAGCACGCGCTTCCCGAACCTCAGTGGGGCTCGGGTCACCGTCCCTCAGAAGCCACATCTGGAGAGGGGCTCGGTTTCCAGCCCGACTCACTGCGTCCTGTTCAGTTCACTGTTCAGGACAAACACCGTACACGCTTCATCCAAAATATTTGTAAAATGCCTCTTTCAACCATGCCCCGCCCTGGCAGGTCGGAAGTCACCTTTATCTTGGGTGCTGTTGCCTGAGAGGCGGGTTCCTGTAGACCAGGGGTGGGAGGACGGGGAGGTGGAGGGTCGAGGAGGCCCGCACACACATGCTGGCCCTTGTCTTTACTGCGTATTTGACCGCTAACTCGGTCTGGCTAACGTACTTCGTATCATCAAAGCATCATGAGCGCGTGTTGAAAATAGCGCAGCGTCACGAGGTCTGGTGTGAAAAGGGAAACCTCTTCCCCCACTGTTCTCTCCTTCACTCCCTGAAGGTGATTTTGTGAGTGATTTATGGGATTTTTAAGGAAAAATTTATATATACAAGCACATGCATTTATAACAACTTTTCTTTTTAATACACAGGTCCGTACTGTGCGTCGGTGTTTGTGGCTTGCTTTTTTAACAAAAGGTAGATTTTGTCCATCTTGATCACATCCCTTTTTGTATCCTCTGCGTAGAATTTCACTTAGGAATGTGACGATTAGTTGAGCCCCACGGGTAGACACTTTGCCGTCGCGGACGGCGCCTCTCGGTCTCACTGCACGTTTGGGCACAAGTGTGCAGAGGAGGAACATTCACAAGTGGCCTGGCTGAGAGGTTGCCTCTCCCCACCTCCCTGTTAGTCACCGACCTCCATTGTCTTCAGAGTTGCAGCCCATGATGTATTTTCCATCACTTGCAACTAGCTGCGGTCGTGTGACTGGCTTGGAAGTGGACTTCATTGGGGAGGATTTCTGGGAAGGTCCTTACGAAGAGGACTGACAGCGGGAGTATCTTTTGACCTCCTCCTTCCCTCCGTTTCTCCTTTCTATTGTCTGGAATATGGGTGTGATGGCTGGAGCTCTGCCAGCTCTTTTGGGCTCTGAGGCACTTTGAAGGTACTTTCTGAGGGTAGTGGAACAGAAAGAGCGAGCCTGGGTTTGTGACAACATCAAGGAACTGCCACGCTAGTCTTGCATGCTTCGGTACTTTCTTTTTTTCCTCCAATGAGGCAGAGACATAAATTCTTTTTTTTTTTTAAGATTTTATTTATTTATTTGACAGACAGAGATCATAAGTAGGCAGAGGCAGGCAGAGAGAGTGGGGGAAGCAGGCTCCCTGCTCAGCAGAGAGCCCGATGAAGGGCTCGATCCCAGGACCCTGGGATCATGACCTGAGCCGAAGGCAGAGGCTTTAATCCACTGAGCCACCCAGACGCCCATCGTTATTTCCAGTATCTGCTATAAGTGCACACAGTTTCCAACTAATTTGCTGGGTCAGTGAGGATGAAATTTCCCTTGTGAAAGGTTTGCACGTGACGGCACGTTTCTTCACTTTGACCAAATTCGAGTATTATAAAAATTGCAGGTCTCTGACCATCTAATACATGAAAACGCATATTCTTGTTGCTCGTGTTTCATTTTACTTCCAGGGATGGCCCCTTCCTTTCCTGCCCTCTCCTCTGTCGCCTTCTCGTGCTTGCTTACGCACACACAGGCACCTCACGACAGGCTCCCAGTGACCATTCAGACCAGGACTTTCAGTTCTGGAAATACTTGGAACTGGACATTACGACAACCCTCTTGCCATAAACGCCAAAAATGTGAGACAAATGCTAACCGACATCTTTTAAATGTAGAGCTGAGGCTGTAGGAAGGTTAAGGACACCCTCGGGGCAGAACAGCAGGGGAGGCGGGAGCCCGTGGGAAAGCTCAGCTCCCAGTGCTGACGAGCGCGCGGGCCCGGTGCACGGCAGGTCGAGGGGTTTGCCCGCACACAGGGCAGGAGGCACGGCTTGAGGCCCGGCGGGGGGGAGCCCTGCTGGAACAGAGGACCCCAACCAAGCCGGGGCCCTTCACGGGACACGGCCTCGAGGCAAGAGTGGCAGGGTAAGCGTCTGCCCGTTGGCAAGGCCAGTGACCCCCATGACGTGTCTGTCTCGCCCGCGGGTCTGGGGAGGGAAAAGGAAGTTGTGATGTTTGGTCAAGATTTTGCTTAAAGGAGATTAACTGAAACTGAGGAAGTGGGAAAGGTGAGCTTGGCAGAAGCCCCAAGCGGCCCAGAAAGAATGGAGGAGGACGTTAGGCCGGATGTTTTCCCGAACTAGCTCGAGGGGTGACCTGAACTCAGGACCGCCTGGTTGCCCGCTCACTGAGCAAATAGCGATTTCCTACTATTTCCCCACCTCTTTGCTTAGGAATTGGGGACCCCGAGGATGCCTGGGTGGCTCAGTCGGTTAAGCCCCTGCTGTTGGCTCAGATCATGACCCCGGAGCCCCGCATCAAGCTCCCTGCTCAGCGGGGAGTCTGTGTCTCCCCTGCCCCTTCCCCCCTACTCGTGCTTGCGCGCTCTCAAATAAATAAATAAATAAATAAACCTTAAGGGAAAAAAAAAAAAAAGAATTGGGGATGCAGAGATGAGGAGACTGTCTCTGTACATCTCTAGAAAGCAAAACAGTGGTTACCGGGGGCTGGATGTCGGGGGAAGCAGGGAGTGACTGCTCGTGGCTCTGAGGTTTCTTTGCGGGGCCATGATGTTCGGCATTAGAGACAGGTGCTGCCTGCACAACATTGTGAACGCATGAAATGTCACTGACTCGTATGCCGGAATGATAAATGGTTTAAAGGAAAGGAGAGAGATGGTCCCCATCCTGTACTTTGTGGGTGTGGGGACAGATGTCTGATACCAGACGAAAAGCAGGAGTGCCACAGGCATCAGAGGAGGGCAGCTGGGCGGAGTCAGGGACAGGTTCTGGGAGGAGGCTGGGCTTGAGCTGGGGCGTGGTGGGCACGTACAAGACGGCCGAGGGGGCGGGGAGCAGGGTGGTCTGAGCAGAAGGACAGACTGTGGCGGCAGGGCCTTGCTGTTGCTGGGCGCTCGGGCACAGGTGGGTGCAAGCCAGTGAAGGGGCTCGGGCTTCACTCCGAGTGCGCACAGCGGTTGCTGCAGACTTTCAAGCCCTGAAGTGATCCCGCCTGTTTTCTGGAAGGTTCAGTTTAGGCGTCTGAGCTGTCAGCGCCATGCTTCAGTTCTCAGCACCAAAGTCCTTAAAGACGGATGTCAGAAAGCAAACTAAAGTTTCAGAATTGAACCCTTTGTATTTCAAGGGTCATTATTCCCTTTTGCCCTTGTGTATCTCGAAGGAGGAGAAAAGCCTCATTTCATTTACTGAAAACAAAGAAAACACAGTATTACTTATGCTTGTTTAAAAAAATTTTTTTTCAGGGTACCAAGGGGGCTCAGTCGTTGGGTGTCTGCCATCGGCTCAGGTCATGATCCCAGGGTTCTGGGATCGACCCCCCACATCAGGCTCTCTGCTCAGCGGGAAGCCTGCTTCTCCCTCTCCCACTCCCCCTGCTTGTGTCCTCTCTTTCCTTGTCACTCTCTCTGTCAAGTAAATAGATAAAATCCTTAAAAATAAATAATTAATTTCAAAAACCTTTTTTTTAACTGGTAGGAATATGGGATTGGAGTTGATCCTGGGTTCTCTATTCTGTTCTGTTGATCTGTTTATCTTTCTGCCAATACCAGCAGTCTTGGTTACCCCGGCCATGCTGGGAGTCTTGAAACTGGGTAGACAATTCAGAATTGTCTTAGCTTTTACAGGTCTTTGCTTTTCCACATACGTTTAGAATAGTCTTGTTTATGTCTGCTACAGATCTTGCTGGGGTTTTGATGGGATTACACTACGCGCACATCACCTTCGCCATGTAGCGAGCCTTCAGTATAGAAACGTGGAATTTCCCTCCGTTGATTTGCATCTTGTTTTGTCCATTGCATCAGCGGTTTGTAGTTTTCAGCATCTGAGTCTTACGTGGATTTTATCAGATCTACATCTAAGCATTTAATTTACTTTGGGCAGTTACAAACTCTGTTTCTGTTTTCAGGGTACACACATCCACTGCTGGTCTGTAGAAGAAACACAATTGATTTTTGTCTGTTTATCTTATATCTTGTAACCCTGCTGCGCTCCTTTAAAAATTCTAGAAAGTTTTGTTGTTTTTGTAGATACGGGGGGATTTTCTGTGCACAATCATATCACCTGCAGAGTGAGACCGTCTTATCTCTTCCTTTCCAACCTATATGCCTTTTCTTGTCATATTGTCTTGGCTACAACATCCAGCAGTATGTCGACAGTGGTGACAGCAGACTTCCTGGTTCCCGGTCTTCAGAGGAAACCCTCGGTGTTTCCCCATTTACTGGAGTGTTACGTGTGGGTTTCTGATAGATGCTCCTTACCCCTTTATAACAGTACTAACTAGGCATGTCTTCTGGGCCTCCCTTCATCTGTAACCTGCAGCGATACTGTCCTAGCCGGCCTCCGAGGGGACCCCAGTGCTCCAGGATTGTGCCCCTGTGCAGCCCCTCGCCAAAGAACAGGGCAGCCCGGGTCGTGATCAGATGCCGGGAAAATGGGGGGGCGTCACCTCCAGTTGTGAGTCCTAGGAGACACCGCGGTTTCTGCCTTGCTCTCTTAGGTCGTGGGCTTTCAGAGAAGCTGGCTCTGTCACGAGGACGCTCAGACAGCCCCCTGGAGAGGTCAGGGTGGTGCGGAGCTGAGGCCTCCTGCCAACAGCCGTGCGAGTGCACCACCTTGGAAACGAAAGGTGTCTGTCCCCAGAAAGCCTCCATCAGCATCTCAGCCGAAGCCTCACGAGAGGGGCTGAGCCCCCTTCGCCTCGCTGAGCAGCTCCCGAGTTCCTGGCCTGAATAAACAGGATGAGAAAATCCGCGTTTCCTGCGGCGTTAGGCCGCTCAGTTTTGGGGTAACTTACAAGGTAGCAACGTGTCACGGGGGAGACGTTTGAGTTTCTTGTTTGAATCCGGCAAAGAGCGGGCACGGGCTCCCCCTCAGAAAACATTGCTGTACTGACGGGCATAGCCTGGTGCCCTCTGTGAGGGGACGACAGTCAGGCCCTGCAAGGACTTAAGAAAATGCAGAGAACGCCCTTTAATCCCCACAGTTCTACTGGTAAGGATTCATCCTGCTTGTACGTGCACCTGTGCATATTGGCGACACCCTCCGTGCCCGTCGCGGGGGCCTGTCGGAGAGTGTGGAACCTCCACGTGGAGGGGCTGCGGCCAGCCGAGGAAGAGCAGCCCCCCCGGCTCTGCCTGGGAACCATTACCAGGATGCGTGGGGCCTGACAGAGGCGAGCAGTCCCGGGGGCAGCGGTTGGGCGATTTCCAGGAGCTTGGAGAGGGCGGCAGTCCCGTCCCAAGGGAGTGCCCAAGAGACGCCTTCACACACGCACACGGGAATGTTCATGGTCGTGCTGCTGCTTTGGGTTTGTTTTCTCATTATGTTTAAAAATTATTTATTTAACTGGAGGGGAGGCAGGGAGGGAGAGGGAGTCTTCGAAGCAGACCCCCCCGCTGAACGTGGAGCCTCCTGTGGGGCTCGACCCCACGGCCCCGAGACCACGACCCGAGCTGAAACCAAGAGTTGGACGCTCAGCTGCCTGCACCACCCGGGCGCCCCTTGGTCGGTTGGTTGATGTCCAGGGTTTGTAACACGAGGGCCAGAGCTCTGTCCCCAACTGAAGTTTGTACATTTCCGACTGGCTCGTGAGGTCCCTGGGGACACTTCTTGTTCAGGTTGGTTTCCGGGAAGACTTCATTCTTGTCTTCACTTCATTCAAGTCAAGTCTTGGCTTCATTCATTCGGGTCCTCGGGTCATCCGAGCCCACGGACTTCTGTTCTTCATCTTCTCTGGCTGCCGTTCACGCTCCTCGGTCCTGGCCTTTGAGAGGGACGGAGACTCAGCACAGCGTTTCACATCGTTCTCTTCAGCACCCGCCCGAACGGCGTGTCTGTCCTCCGGCGCGGGAGCCTTCAGGCCGTTAAACTTCTCGAAGGCGTCTACCCCGCCGGCCTTGGCCGCACCGGCCTGGGGTAAGCCCGGCCGAAAGCAGGTGGTTTCCCGGGGAGAGTAGCCAGCCCGCAAGTAAGCATCTGCGTCCAGGATTTCGGGGGGGCTAGCAACGGCCTTCCTCCGGTTTTGGGCTGTGAGCTCCCCAGAAGCTCCCCAGTCAGCGGCTCTTAGAGCGCGCCTTCACCGGCCATCTTGAGATCCTTTGCCGACCCCGGCGGCCCACGTCCGCAGCAGCAAGGAACGGAACGGGGTCCCCCCCCCCCCAGGTTTGTTTCTTAAAGAAACTTTGAATTTTGGAATAATTTTAGATTTTTAGGGAAGTTGTAAATTTAATACAGGGAAATTCTTACATACTCCCTACCAGTTTCCCTTACGATGAACCTCTTGTTCAACCACGGTCCGTCCACTCACTCAAACTAGGAAATGAACGTTGGTATGACACCGTTAACTAAATGACAGACTTTATTTGGATTTAAATTTTGTCCACAAAGGCCCTTTTTCTCTTCCAAGATCCAGTGCGGGATCCCACGTTCCATTTAGAAAAGCATTTTTTTCCCTTAAAAAGGAGATTTATTGAGATGTAACTTGCTTCCTGTATAGTTCACCTAGCTCATGTACAGTTTAACGGGTTAAGCGTATTCACAGAGTTACAGATACACTGCCGCTGTCTAATTCTAGAACATTTTCAGCACCCAAAAAGCAACCCCGTGCTGGGCGGCGGTCACTCCGCATCCCCTCCCCCACCCCTGGCCCCCCACTCACCTGCTGGCTGTGTCTGCGAATCTCCGCGTTCCAGACGTTTCACGGAAACGGAATCACACGCTATGTCGTAATTTGTGGCAGCCTTCTTCCGCTTGGCATGATGTTGGAAAGCTTTGTTTTTATAGCCAAAAAAAAACCCCCAAGACTAAAAATTGACAGATGAATGGATGTATCAGTTTTGGTATATTCATACAGTGAAGTGTGTTCCACTGGGAACATGAATGATTTAGAGCCACATCTGTCCTCTTTGATGAGTCTCGAAAGTCATATTGAAATCAGCCAGCTGCAGGATTCACGACTGCCGATGATTATCACGCCGGTGACCGTGACGGCCGCCACCTGACTGAGCGGAGCTAAGTGCCGGGCGCTGTTCTCTTTGAGGATTGCTAATTGATCATGCGTGAAGTAGAGATCATTTTTATAAGGTTTTAAACTGTGCAATATAGGGGCGCCTGGGTGGCTCAGTCGGTTAAGCCTCTGCCTTTGGCTCAGGTCATGATCCCGGGGTCCCCGGATCGAGCCCCGCATCATGCTCCCTGCTCGGGGAACCTGCTTCTCCCTCTCCCTCTGCCCCTCTGTTCTCTCTCTCTCTCTCTGTCAAATAAATAAATAAAATCTTTAAAAATACACTCCATAGGGGCAGCTGGGTGGTGCAGTCAGTTGAGTGTCTGACTCTTGGTTTCAGCTCAGGTCGTGATCTCGGGGTCCCAGGATCGATCTCCAAGTCAGGCTCCTCCCACAGTGTGGAGTCTGCTTGGATTCTCTCTCCTCCCTCTGCCCCTCCTGCTCGTGCTCGCTTGCTCGCTCGCTCTCTCTCTCAAATAAATTAAGTAAATCTTAATAAAAATAAAATGTGCGTAACACTATGTATTGTTTATGGACACACACATGAGCGGTGCACATACCAGCATGTGTAGAGATGAGAAACACTGTGTCCGGGGCAGTGGTTTCCTCTGAGGTGGGGGGAGGGGGGTGGAATTAGGAGGGGACCCAAGGGGCTTCGAGTGTCCCTGTAATGTCTGATGTCTTCAAGCTGGGTGCTGGCTATGGGTGTCCATCATTCCCCGCCCTTTCAGGGTGCCCGGCATGCTTGATAATTTCAACAAGAGCAAGACTAGCACAGAGCAGTGTGTCGAGTGAGCTGTATTTGGGTTTTAAATGGGATTCACACACATATGCTTACAGATGTATGCACCAGGCCAGGAAAAGAATCGCGGGGAATCCTTAATAGGTACAAGCTCTGGGGAGGTGCCCTCGGGTCTGGGGAGCCAGGGGGGAAAGGACACACACTTTTTCCTGATCGTTCTGGATTTCATACCACGTGCATTTTTACCACTCCATTAAAAAGATGACCCAGCCTGTCTGTGCTTATTCCTTTCGGCATGGGCAAGCCGGCATGCACAAGCCATTTCCCCGTGAGACCTCATTTGCCCCCATGAGTTCCTGGGGCCACTGGGATTGTCCATATTTCAGATGAGGACGCTAAGGGGACCAGAGGTTGCACTCCTTGTGGACTAGTGGCTGGTGCCCAGGCGAGGTCCCACCTTGGACAGTGAAGCGTGATGGGTGGGTCGTTCAGGGCTAGTCTGCCGGCTCCGTGGCACTGGGAGGAAGCGCCTCGGGCCCACGGTGCCCTCCCTCTGGGCATTCGGCATGGCTAGATAGGCTGTTCTCCGAGGTGTCCCCACGGAGATCTCAGTGACCTGAGGGCCACGGCCCCTGGGAGGGTGGGGTGCGACACGCTCGTGGGGGAGTGTCAGCTGTCCCCTGATGCTGTGTCGCTGGAGGCTTGGGGCAGGTTTGTCTTGTAGGGGTTGCTTTGGAGAAGGCATGGGGGTCACCCGGAGGACCCTGCCCCAGAGCTGCTGATTCTACAGATGGGGGAAGAGGCAAGAATCTGCATTTCTAACCCGGTCCCTGGTGAGCCCACTGCTGCTGGTTCGGGGACCGGACGTTGACTGAGGACCCCGCCTTAGAGCTGCTTGTCTGTGTGCTGTAGACGGATGGAGCCACAGGGGTGAGCCCGGACAGCAGAGGTACAAACTACCCCCTACAAAGGTCGCCCGTGTGTCAAGCTGGACCCCCAAGAGTGGCAGCGTCAGCACCGCAGTCTGTCACCCATCCCTCACCCGCTCCCGTCGAATGGGGATGGTGGATGCACGGCGCGGTTTCTCTGACTTCCCTTAAGACCTGCCCAAGGAGGGCGTCGACCACACAGATTTGGGGTTTCCTCTGTTTTAAAATAAAATAAAAAAGATCCTGAGCAGACAGACCCAGTTCGTCTTATGTGGGCAAACCTTTATCGAACTCATCTCGTGAACAAGAAAGCAGGTTATTTATTGTGAGTGCCTCTGATCGTCATAAATGAAACCCAACTCGTGTCTCCCAAATGATGTTAAGATACGCCATTTGCCCAGTCAGTCCCCTGCCATCTGGAAACCCCCACCTAGTAACCATTCTTGCTTTATAAGCCCGTCCGTAACGCCACATGCCTGAGCTTCCTACCACTTTCAAATTGGAAATCACCCGGTTGTTTCTCCCTCCATAAAGCATTCATAGAGTAGAGCTCTCGGAACGTTGACGCGTCCTACCGAAACCGGATGCCGGGGAGGAGGCCGGGCAATGTGCTGGCAGACACTCCTGGGAGCCGCAGCGGGGTGACGTGAGCAGCCCAGACCCGTCTCCCCAGCAGTGCCCGGGGCTTGCTGGAAAGGCGGTGTCTTCGTGCCCAACCTGTTCCAGGGGCCTGGGCTGTACATGGAACCCGGAGATGGAGCTCCGTTCCCTGAAGGATTGCAGCCGACGGAAGCGGGACCTCAGAAGGCTCCAGGGAGTGTAAATGGTCCCGCCTTTGCAGGAAACAGTCTGGCAGTTCCTTGACAGTTTCAGCGTGGAGTGACCACACGACCCAGCGATTCCACTCCCAGGACACATGCCCCGAAGAACGGAAAACAGGGACTCAGGTGTACACGCATGTTCGCAGCAGCAGTACTCACAGCAGCCAGAAGGTGGAGACAGCCCCCATGTCCGTCAACCGACAAAGGGAAAACTCAAGTGTGGTTGGGTTTTCCGCCCAAAAGAATATTCTTCAGCCATGAGAGGTGTCACCCGCTACCCCATGGATGACCCCTGAAAACAATCATGCACGGTGGGAGAGACCAGACCCAAAAGTCCACATACTGTGTGATTCCATTCATGTGAAATGTCCAGAATGGGCAGCTCCACAGACAGATTCCCGGCGCCTGGGGCCCAGGACAGTGGTGGAGACGGGATCACGGACAGAGGGCTTCTCTTTGGCAGGATGGAATGGGACGGTGCTGATGGCCATACGGTGTTGCGAATGTGTTTAATGCCACTGGACTATGTACTTTCTTTCCTTTCCTATTTTTTTTAAGTGGGCTCCATGCCCAGTGTGGAGCCCAACACGGGGCTTGAACTCACCACCCTGAGATCAAGACCTGAGCTGACATCAAGAGTCGGATGCTCAATTGACTGGGCCACCCAGGTGCCCCTGGATTGTGTACTTTGAAATGCTCGGTGAGGAAAATCTAGCTGGACACTCTGGTGACCCCTCTGTCCCCTGTCCATACGTTCTCTTTCACCTTCTGCCTTTTAGCACAGCCGCAGCTTTGTTCCCGGCAGTGCTGTGCCAACCTGACTGCTCCGTTTCCCGGTCTGCCCTGCTTCTAGGGATGGCTTTAGAAAGCACCGTGGCTCATGACATGTTGGTAGACACTTCTGGAACGCGTTGGCTTTCCTGGTAAGGCGAAGCAGACACAGCGGACATGGTCTTCCCCTCTTCTTCCTGGCTTGGATCATAATGAGACGTGTAGGGTGGCAGCAGCCTTTCGTGGCTGTGAGGCTGAGAAGTTGGAGGGGGAGGCTGATCTCAGACTCGACCATGCTGAGCTTTTGGACCAAAGCCAGGGACGGCGGAGGAGCCTCCAGCACACCATTATCGGGAACTTGTGTTGTAGGCGCAGGACCACGAACAGGGGGGCTAAAATTCCTGACCTCCTGGAGCTTACATTTTGGGGTCCTATGGGAAGAATAAAGCCCTTCCGGCTTAAGCCACTTTCAACGCGAGATTCCTTTATTTGCAGCCAAACGCTGTCTTTTATTAACACTGATCCGCTTCCAGGGCTGGGGTGAACGTGCTCCCAGCTGCGTCAGGTTGCCCGGCCCACGTGGCTAGCAAGCCCGGAGCAGGTGTCTTACTGGCCCGGCAGCTGCCTGCACAGTCCCACCCCCACGGTGGGCGGGGCGCCTCGTCCACAGCCCACCTCCTGGTCCCAGGGATTGGCCAAACACCGCCCCTCCTCTAGTTGGGCCAATCACGATTCCCCCTCCTTTGCCAGTTGTGATTGGTCCTTGCAGGGCACGTGCTCAGCGGTTCCCTCTGCCCGTCCTGATTGGCCCATGCGTGGACCGAGACGGGGGGCACGTGGCCGACCGGACCAGCGTCCTTTGCGGCCCAAGAGGCGTGCCGTGGCGGTGGCGGTGGCGGGAGGCGCCGCCATGGCCGCCCTTGTCCCGGGAGCGAGGGGCGTGCAGACGGCGGCCCCTCGTGCCCTGCCTGTGCCCTCGCCCAGAGCTGTGGCGAAGGCCGCGTCCTCCAGAAGCCGGGCCTGAGGTAGGCGCCCCACACCCCTGTCCTCCCGAGCTGGGCGGCGCGGCTGAGCCCCTCTCCCCGCCCGGCCGCCCCTGCCCCGTCCGCCTGGGCGCCGGCCCGTTGCTGCTCCCGCAGCGGCCCCGGGAGCTCGGGAGCTCTAGAGGGAGCAGGGCCTGGGGTCGCAGGGCGGGCGGGCGTCCCAGGGAGCTTTCCGGGCAGGGCGGGGAGGGTCGCACGGCCGCGGCCCGGGGGCGTCGCGGGGGCGTCTTCCTCCGCAGGGGTGCGAGCGCGGGGGGCTGGACGGGAGCCGCCGCGGGACGCCGGGGCCGCGAGGGCAGGACTGGCCTCGCAGGAGCTCGCGCGGGACGGCGCCGTCCTCCCGGGGCGTCCCTGCCGGAGGGGCGCGAGCGTCCGGCGGGGGGGGGGGACGGCCGTGAGCGAGGGAATCGGCCGCGGGGCCCTGAGAGCCGACAGCGTGCGGGGGGGGGGACGCGCTGGGCTCCGAATGCTGTGGTCCAGGAAGCGGCGCAGACACGGGGAGGAACCTTCCAGAAGCCGGGGATGCCAGCCGCGGGGCGGTCCTGCCGTGGGAGTGTGGCCGAGCCAGGACCGGGGGGCCGGGCGGGCGGGGCGCAGGTGGCCCCGGCGAGGGGGGCCGGGGCTGGCGGCGGAGCTGGGTCCGCGTGGCTGTTTCGGTGCTGCGCCTGCGAAGACATCGCGGCCTGCACTTCACGGTCCCCTCGCGCCGGCCGGAGGAGCCATCAGGCTGTCCGCTTGCCCTCCCTGCTGCTGCCGGCAGCGGCCGCCAGGGCCTGTGTGGGAGGCGGGGGCTGGGCTTTCCTGGCCCACCGTCCCCGGCGCCGAAGGTTTCGGCCCGCGGTCCCCCCCAGAGCTTTGATGTCTGTATCAGGACCTTTGTAGTCACATTTATAAACTCTCGAGACCCAACGGAGCCCTTATTTTTAGCTTGGGCAGATGCAGGCTCCAGCCCAGGGAGGAGGCCCCGCTCTGTGTCGGGGGGCTTCACGTTGAGCTTCAAAGCCGGGTGGGCCTGCGAGGCGCGTGTTCAAACTCCTTGGTCACCGTGTTTGGACTTCTTACCTGTCGTTCCTTGGCCTTTGTCCTCCGCCCTCCAGGGCACTTATGAAGGGGCAGGAAGGGCTGCCCCAGTTCTGCCTGGCAGGAGGAGGCTGTGGGGCGTGGGAGGGAACGCACTGCTGGGGTTGGGAGTGGCACCTGCAAGCGGCTTGGGCTTGCGAACAGAAGCAGGCCTGGCGGACTTCGGCCACAAAGGATCCCGCTGGGAGGATGCTGGGTGGCTCAGGGCCATGGGAGGAAGAGTCGAGGGGGGGCGGGGCTGGGAAGGACAGACAGGGCCCAGGGCGGCTCTGCTCCCGGGGTGAGGACTGCCAGGCTTCGGGATGAACGGTCCCAGCTGCCAGTAGGCCGCGGCTGACAGCGTCCGTGTCCTCACCAGTGAAGGACATGGTCCTGTTTTCCACACTGGCCTCACAGAGTCCTGAGAGAATTTAAGCAGGTGCCACACATCTCTAAGCTGTGGGCCTCTTATAGATACCTAGTCTTTGGGAAGACCTGTGATCCCCAGGTCCTGGCTTCCCTGATCCTACTTGAGGGCGGTGGGATAAGCAGGTTACCTCTGAATTAAATCTCTCTCCACATCCCAGTGAATGAGCTGGGAGGAACCCCCACCTTGCCCAGCCTCCTGGGCCCCTGGCCCTGCACAGATGACTTCGGAGGGGCAGAGTGGTGTGTTGCTTGTCATGAGTCGTAGACCCTGACCCCACCAGCAGTTCTCAGGGCGCCTGATGGGGGTTCTCTTCCCTACCGATGGTCGTAGCCCTGGAGGTTCTACAGCAAACCCCGGTTCTGCCGTCATCGTGGACCTTGGCAAGACTTCACTTCCTGTAAAACAGGGCTGTCTGTGTCTACCGCAGGGCTGTTGGACACTCAGTGGGTGCGGTGCCAAGTGCCCCCCGGGAGATGTACTGTTATTTCTAGCCTGGGATACCTCTTGGGACCATGCACGGAAATAAACTGACTTCTGCCTTGTGCTGTGCTTTCCTCCTGCTCTCTGGGCTCTGGGGTTTGAAGAACACACGGAAGTCCACGTAAGCTCCTTGGCAAGACAGACTACGAGCAGGCAGTAGCAGGAAGGATTGATGGCTAGGAGCGCAGGACAGATGTGCTGCCACCAGGTGTAGCTGAGATCAGCTGTCTTTGCACTCAGACCTGCTCGCCTGGCTGCCCTGAAGGCCAGCCTGAGATTTCTCTGGTTCTCATCGCCTATGGGGCCCAGGACTTGCCTGCCCATCCACACTGTCTGGTGGCTACGGTTGGCACTGGGCACACCCCTGTGACTTGGGACACATACATGCTTCCAGCCAAGGCAGCAGCGCCATGTGGAATGGGGACCCCAAGAAACCCCACCATCTCTCCCAAACGACCTTGTTCAGATTCTCAGATTATCGGCTACATTTGTGGCCTGAAATGATTAAGTTTGGATCTCCAATTGACTTTAGCCTGGTACACAGCAGCACTGATGCTAGTCTTATGAGATAAACAGACACAACCTGTGGAGGTCTTTTCCCTGAGACACGTGTTTGGCAGAGAGCCCAGAGACATGGCAGTGGACACGGCCCAGGGTGCCTGTCTGCCTCTCGACGCTGAGCTGTCCCCCGCTCCCACTTGGGCTGTGATGGCTGTGGCCCCACAGGCGGGGTGGCGGCTCCTGACATGCTCTCTACACCCCAGACAGCTTCTAAAGATGACCAAGGCCCTCGCGTAACTTGTGGCACAGGGAGTGTAGCGGCGTTGGGCCAGAATTTGGATACTTCCTACGTCATTTTTCTTTTCAAAGAGAAACGGACTGTGTACTGGCATGTCTTTCATTTGTAAACGTTGCAGATAGTTCTGTGATGAGAGACCTCAGTCACTAGCAACAAGTATTTGGTTAATTTTTAACAAAATCTGAGAACGGTCAACACTGCTGACTCTGAGCAGCCGCCAACCAAGTGCCGCCGGGGCGACACGCCACCGGGGAGGCAGGCGGCTGCCCAGGACACCTGCCAGGATGCCTTTCTCCGACGTGGGGACTCACACACTCTGTGTGTTAAGTCAGCGAGAACACTGCAGGTGGTAGAGCAGAGAGCACTTCTGATGGAAAATCAACTGATAACACAGTCTTATTTCAATTTTCTTTTTATTGTTTAAGAGACTGTGTGCATTCCACAGTCTTAGGGTGGAGGCTTCAGAATCACGTGTACGTCTTCTCAACATTTCAGTTCTTGAATCGGTTTTTACGTTACGTTGTGCATTGATATGGGCTTCTCAGTTCAGAAAACAAGGCACTAGAACTATTTTATCAGCTACATTAATACAGTGAAGGTATATTTATCCTTTCATTAAATATACAGCATTTGAATACAATATGGTTTTATGCAGATTAGGTTCAAAACACCCAAGGCACACACTTTATTTTTTTTCCTTTTTTTTCATTTCTGTATTTATTTGAAGGCTCATATTAAAGTTTCAGAATTGCTATAAACAGAGAGTTCCAGAGTAGAAGCCATGGACAGTGATTGTTGTCATTTTAAACACAGAACAATAAAGACCGAAATGCAGAGACATGTTACAGGAACAGTAAAGAAAGAAAGTCATGGATACAGCGCGGATTGGAAACTGAAGCGGTCGGGCCTGCTGGCGTCGGAGGGCCAGATTGGGGAATGACCCGGGTCCCCGTGAAGCACGGCTGCCCCCGGTGCAGTCGCGGCTGTGCTCCTCCAGGTGCCGTGGGTTTTCCACCTACTCACTGGGTACACGGGCAGCGACAAGCACAGACAGACGCTCCAGTGCCCTGGCTGGTAACACGCCTCAGAGAAAGTACAAGTCAAAAAACAGTCTTCCATCTTTTTCCTTAGGACAAACTGGTACATTTACCCAGAAGCGGTCTAGAAGAAACCGCCGGAGGCGATGGAGGTGGTTAAGGTCTGGGAGAGACCACTGGACAGTGAGGCGGGAGGCCTAAGGGAGGGTGAACTAGGCCGGATAGGAGGATTCAGACTTTTCACGGACACAGAAACACAGTGGCTGCTGTTCGAATGGAGCGTGTGCCAACATAGAGGACACTGGCCAGGAACTAAGGACATCAGGTATTCACTGATGAGACCAGAGATGAGGTTCAGTGTTTGAAACATACTTCCCTACAGACAAAGGGATGGCCCACGTCTTCCTGGCTCAGTTCTCGGCCAAAAGACACAAATTCTCTTGCCCCAAGGCTCAGTGCCTGCTTGCTGACCAAAATGTGGCTGGCTGCACGTTACCCAGAGGGGCAGCCCGGCTCTGCAGCCCCACAGCCTGGCGGGAAGATGACGAGCAGGTGGGGGCGCAGGGGACCCCCTCGGTGCCACCCCCACTTCCATCCCAAACCAAAGGAAGGCCAGGCCTCAGCTGGGCTCTTCCAGGAGAGCTCGCAGACGCATGCGCTGACACGCACACGGCTCTGAAACTGTGCGTGTCTCCGTCCGTGCCCTGAGGGGAGGGAGCCCAGGCAGCCGAGCTCCGCGAAGGGAGGGCTCTTACTCTTTGAAGAAAGGAGGTACCGGTCAGCCTCACGGAGGTACGGACGTGATGACGTTCAAAGAGCCTGCGTCAGATCGCAAGTTGGCAGCTCCGGGCTCGCCCAGGCGGCTTTCACTGTGCGCAATCAGAGCCACACCCTTCGTGCAATCGCATGTTTATTTTTCTTACAGTAATTTTGGTTGCCGTACAAGAGGTCGAAGGATCGGGAGGAAGTGCACGTTACAGGAGCTTGGTTTTTGTTTCGTTTCGTTTCGTTTTTTAAAATAAAGTTTAAAAGGAATAAAAGCACAAAAGTAACAGCAACACAGGTAATGCGAACACAAGTTACACAAACCATAGTGTGAAACATATTAGTTTCCAAAAAAACAAAAAAAACTTGTTAATGGGAAAAAAAAAATCAGTATTTGTGGCCCACACACACAAAGTCATTGCCAGATCACCTGGGTAATGCTTGCTTGTTCAGTTAACTCAGAAAAAAAAAAAAATCCCCATTTTACTAACTGAAGTACCACAAGTAACCCACTTTGTGATATGTAGAGTTCAGCAGGTCAACAGTCACACTGCGTCAGTCTAGTACGTGAGCTGACCGAGAATGTGGCGGAGCCCCTGCAGCAGGTGTCTCCGCGGGGGGTACAGGGCGTACAGCTGGAGAGTTTGGTTTCGCATACACAATGTTACAGACACTAGGCATGTAAATGCAATTTATTTAAATTACAGTAGATAACAAAAGTTGATCTTAAAACCCGGAAGAGTATTAACATGATCTTTATATGAGCAGTTTGACTCGTGTCCCACCATTGAGGGGGTCATAGAATAGGGCCTGGTCCTAACGTGTCCGAGGGGGGTGGGGAGGGGGAGCCCCGGGCGGCGGTCTCGGGAGGAACTATTGCTTTCTGTAGCAACACCATCGAATAGGGCTAGAGATGGGTTCATCTTGGCAACATGTGTTACTCTGTTGGTCAGTGCAGGTTCTGCGGGGTCCTGTGACTTTTCTAGAATAAGACAAGGCAAAAATAAATGACTGCCCGGCTCTTTTTTTTTTTTTTTTGGTGCAGTCTGCTTGCTTCAGGTAAGTTGCCCGTGGCTGGACGGCTCTCTAAGAAAGGGCGCGGCAGCCAAAGTCCAGTGAACCTGAAGCCACCAGGTGGCGTCCTAGCAGCGCCTTCCCTTCCTGCGCTCGCTCTCGTTCTGGGTGTCGCCCGGCACTGAGCGCGGAGGTAATGCCGAACAGTAGACAGAGGAGGGAAGAGCCAGGGTGAGCGGTGCACTGACTGAATTTTGCTCTATCACCAAATGGAAGACAAATAATGGCCCAACCACCACCTTTTCGTTTTCTGAACACTCGCAGGCGGCCTCAGCAGGCCACCCGTAGCGTCCTCAGCGCACCCCACGACCGCGGGACCGCGGGTGCGTGGGACAGAAGCGCCTTGTGTTCAATTGATTTCACGTTGGATCGGGGCATTCTCAGATACGGATTGCCCTGAAGAAGGGTGTGGAACAGAGGAAGGTCCAAAACTCAGTTTCCAATTCAGGGGCGTGTGGCTGGAAAAAGTTTGCGCGCGCGTGTGTGTTGTGTGTGGGTGGTGCGTGTTTGTTTTTGGAGAAACTGCTGCATTGTGAATTGTAACCACTTTTGAAGAAGTAATTGTCCTTCGATGACGAAGTTCTAGCAAAGATAGAAAATATAACACAGCTCTGCTGGTTCAGACGCATCCAAATAAGGTTGATTTAAAAAGGTCATACTTTTATAATCCCACAGAAATAGTATTATTAAATCACAAAAGTTTTTTTTTTTCTTTAACTTTCTAGCACTGAAGTGGCACAAAGGCTGCCGAGTAGACCAGCCACTTTTTTTTTCTTAAAATATTGTGCTTATAAACTATCTGTACAACTATTTAAACTTGCAGTAAAGAAAGAGATTTTAAATTGCTAAATTTTATGTGTTCATTCTAGAGCTGTTCCAGACCTAATCAGACACTTGATTGTGAGCATAAAGAAAAGAAAGGAAAAAAAAATCATGTTTTTATAATTAGAGATGGGCTAGGCTAGTTCTGAAATCATAATAAAAGCCAAAACCTGCGGTTCGAGTTCCTTCCAAGTGTGGGAGAATGTGCTAGAAGCCTGGCTGGATGTCTGGTGGCCCCTGGGCAGGCGGCAACCTCCCTTGGAAGCTGGAGGTAATGTTACGGGGGAGGGGACTCCAGGGAGGAGAACGGGCACAGCCCAGAAAAGCCTCGCGAGAGGGGCCTGGCGCAGCCCGGGGAAGCCTCCCTGGCTGGCCTTTCTTCATTTGTCTGCCTGCCCCCTCGCCCTGCAGCCCACCATGTGTTCTAAA
Source organism: Martes martes (assembly GCF_963455335.1). Classification (NCBI taxonomy): domain Eukaryota; kingdom Metazoa; phylum Chordata; class Mammalia; order Carnivora; family Mustelidae; genus Martes; species Martes martes. The sequence goes on along the minus strand of NC_137898.1, from coordinate 3,161,078 downwards.
CCCTGAGTCCGGTCTAGACGCCATACCCTCCGGGTGCTCAAGAAGCCTGATGTAGGACAAACTGGTGGGCTGTGCGGACAGTTGGAGACAAAGGGGGAGAGCCCCCAAGTACCATCTTCCCTGGCCTCAGAGAGCAGAGGGGCTGTCTCGGCAGAGATGCTCACCTGGGCCGGGCTAGGAACTGATGTCGCGGCGCCCCACCAGCTCCCGGGGAAGACGCGGTCTCCTCTGCCGTGGCACGCGCCCACCGTTCACCTCGTGTCCCGCCCTCGTGTTAAAGTGGACGCTCACCTGCTCTGATCTTTGCAGAATGCAGCACACTTGCAGTTAAAAAAAAAATGTCGTGAAAGGCAGAGAATCCCCTTCTGACCGTCCTGGAGACACTCCTGGCAGATGACTGACTGCTCTTCCCCTCGAGGAGACTTGGGCCCCGGGCAGCTGCACACTGGCTGCTTCCCATGGCCGGGTCTCCCCTCCTCCTTGGAATCGTGACTTTGTGCTTTGACTAACTCCGTGTGACATCTGTTTGGCCACTTTGGAATTATGCTAATAGATTTGCAGAAAGAAAGAAAGCTACGCAAAGCTGGGCACGATCCCATCAGACTCCCCACCACGGCCAAGAGCTTCATGGCCGAAGAACCACAGACGCACCTCGCAGGAGGAGATGGGGTCATGAATCCAGAGGAAAAAAAGATTCTCTACCTTTCGGGCCCAAGAAGGGGCACCAGACAGACTACTCTGGGGTGTTTTACCGCAAGCGAAGTAGAGGAAAGAAAGGAGCAAGTGAGCATTGAGAACCCTCCCGGAGGCCACAGACTGCGGCGGGCCTGGGGTGGTGACAGCTGCCCGGAAAGCAGAGGGAGGTCTCAGGAGGCATCTAGAGGACACTGGTGTCTGCAAGAGCGAGGGTCCCGTGCTAAGTCGACGGGGGCGTCCCCGGGGCCTGGCAACGTGAGGTCACCTGCATGCTGGGAGGCAAGCCGGGCCTCTCTCTCGCGGTGCAGAGCTCCCTCCCCGTGTCCCCTGCTGCACAGAAACAGCCCGTGAAGCCCACATGGAGATTGGGGGCATTTCAAGGCCTTCGCTCAGCCACACCTGGACACACTTGGCATTTCTTTGGGTACCAGGAGACACACCCGTTGAGTGGGGTTGGTGCTCACAGACCATGCTTGGCCGCCCAAATATTTCAGTAGAAGCCCATCTCTACTTATAACAAGGAGTCTGTGAAGGTACAGAGCAGCCACCCTTATCTGTCCAGCAGCTGTTTCAAAGCCCTTTCTATGTTCATCCTGTGCCCGACCCGAGTCACCCCGAGATCTATTAGGTCTTCCTTCTGAAGATTTGGTAGGTGACTGCCATCAATCTCATTGTCCATGAAGGTCTCTTTATGCTCACCCAAGTTTAGACTTTCCAGCCAATCCGCCACGTCTGGTTTAGTCCACAGGTGCACAGGCTTAGTCGTAAAAGGCTTATTTGAGATTGGCTGTTGCAGTATCGAGGGGGATGGCGACCTGCTGCGGCCCGCCGGGTTCAAGCCAAACAGGTCCCCAGATGGGGGCTGGCTTGGAAGGCTAAAGACCTCTGAGAGAGTGGGAGAAGGAGTGGCAGCAGCAGCGGAGAGGGGGGCAGGCAGGATCTCTTTGCTCAGCTCTGTTGGCGACACCACAGGGCTCGGGGCACGTCTTGTTCCTGAGGTCCTGCTCTCAAAGTCTGTGGGCCGGCTCTGCAGAGTGATGGGCTGCGAGGTCCCTGGGCGAACCGTGAAGGTCACCGTCGTGCTCCGCGTCCCTGAGACGGTGCTCATGACCTCTGGACTTCTGAAACAGCAAGAACAGAGACAACTATCACAAGCCGGGTCACGGTCCAGGTCAGCGGGATGCCGACCACCAGGGGCGCGGGGGCGGGGGGTGGGGGACACTCTAAAGGCAGCTGCGCTGGCAGTGAGCAGACGACTTGCCATGCCAGGACCAGGGCAGTGAGGAGGGGAGCAGGAGCCAGAGTTCTGAGAAGACACCACAGCACACCAAGGCCACCCACTCACCTGGCCCCACGCAAGGGCCTCCACCGGGCCGGGTGGGGGGGGGGGTGCCTGCGCCTGCGCCGTGTGAGCGGGGCGGGCCAGACCGACGAGGCCAGGGAGGCACTGTTGAGGGCTCCCTCGAAGACATGAGGACGGGGCCTGCATGAGGTTCTGCTCCCTGGGTGAGCCGTGGCCGGGGATGTCACAGTACATCACCCGTATGAGGAAAGGACAACTTTTGTCTCCATTTCGGCGCGGAGAAGGCAGAGCAGCCTTGGGGAGAGGCCCTCCTCCTTAACTGCCTGTCAGGCCTTGGGCTTTTCGGCTTGAAAGGCCGAATGCAGGGAAGGGCCCCTTGCAGCTGGCCCAGTTGCCGTGAGTGGGGAGGCCCATACCTACTTGGGGCCACTCAGGATTTGATGAAGCTTTCCATCCACGGACCCCGAGAACGAGGAGTGATTTGCCAGAGTGCAGTCTCTACTGACCCAAAGGGCTAACCCGGCACTGCGGTGGATTTGTCCGGTGTCGGCGGGGCCGTGTGGTTGCGGAATGGAATGGGCGCGCTAATGTGTTTTCTCTCCCCGCACGAAGGCAGTGTGGGAAGCTGTCGGTATGTACTGTCCTCACCAGAAGGCAGGAATCTGAAAGGAACGCCGTTCTCCCAAGCGGCCGGGGGAGATCTTGGAGGCCCCCATGTCCTTCCTGCTCCAGCCGGGCAGGTGAAGCCCGAGCGGTCGGAGTGGGGGTACACTCGTGCCTCTGAGGTTTGGCCTTTACTGGCCCCCGGGAGAAGGCTGAGTGACCTGAAGGGAGGAGACTGCGTCTTGGTGCCAGGGACGTCTCTGGTCTTTGTACTCCCTGCACAGGGGTCCCTCCCTGGTTCTGGCCAAGGCCCACGGCAGGCTTTCCCACCCAGACGGAACAGCCACACCTCTGGGCTCTGGTTCGTGCTCTTCTCTGCTGTCCCCCACGCTGAAAGCGCGTCCACGCCACAGCCCAAGAAGCCACAGCCAGTCGGGGGGTGGCAGGAGTAGGAGTTGTGTTTTCCTTTTGGGCTCATTCACGTGAATGTGGACAGACCACCTACCCCCTTCTGGAAGGATCTCTCCTACCATGGTTCCTCCCCGGTCTCTGGACTTGAGGAATGTGAAGTCTGGCTCTGGGCAGTACCAGCGTAGGCACTTTCTAGCCTGTGAGTCTCCTTGTCTTCACAGTTGGTATGGGCTTGTCTCCCTCCCAGGTGGTGAGGGTGGGGCAGGCTGTGCTCGGGAGCACGTGAAGAGCCACACGGGTGCTGCCCTGGTGGGCGCGACAGGGACTGGGGGTCTCTGTACGCGGAGGGCTGAGCTGGGCACGAGGCCCGGTTGGCCCGTCCTCTGCCCTAGCTTTTCTTTGGCGCCCTTTGTTTCCTCCGCCACTGACAGATAAGTGGGTACAACCCCCAGCCGGCTACCTGGCTGTCTCCAAGCTTGGACACTCCTGCACCCAACGGCACGCCTGGCCGCTTCAAGGATGGGACGCGCAAGCATGGATCAAGGGACTTGGGCGGACTCGCGCTTTGTCCTGACACAGGCACTTCCAGGGGCAGGTGGGTGTGACTGGACCAGGGACAGCCACCCCCAGGGTGTCCTCATGCAGCTTCCCGGAGGGCCGCATGCCCCAGGCGGGATCTGGTACAGACAGGAGACCTCCGTCAAGAACCTCCGGGGCTGTGGGTGCTGGTTGCTGGTGTACTGGTTATACCGGCCGGAAAAGGCAGCCCCTCGACCACTGCCAGGGTCCGCTACTTGGAATCTAGAAGTAGGAGCCCCAGTGGTGCCAGCTGTAGGGGCGGGGAGCCAGCACCTCTGGGACCTCGGTCAGGTTCTTGAGAGAGGGGTGGACGCAGCAAAGGTTTAAGGAGAAACCTGCGCATTCTGCTGCTCAAGTAGGATGGGAAGCCCCACTCCACTTCCAGCTTGGGCCAAAGTGCAGGCCGGCAGGGAGTGCTGCGGGACGCCCGGCAAGGTGGCCTGTGCCTGCTCTGTCCGCTCCACAGCACTCAGGCACCTCTGTTTTGGGAAGACTCATTGGTTCTGCTTTGATACAACAATTAAGCTAAGATGGTTGAAACGAAACCATGAGTAGGCACAAAGCTACTCCATCTGGAGGCGATCTGAGCTGTTAATTAGGGACCGGAAGCTCTGGGGAAGAGACGAGTTTTGTAAAGCGTGTAAATTACAAGAGCACCTTTGCTCAGGTCTTGCTTTGTTGTAAGAGTCCAGATGTGCTTTTTCCGGAGGTGATACTGCATGGTGCCAGTGCCCATGCCCTTGACTCTGGGTGGACCCACTGGGGCAGCACAGTTGGGGAGGGCCCCCAAGCCCGGGCCACACTGAACAGTGGGCACCTTTGAGCCAGAGCACGGCTGTCAGCACCGTCCTCCCCCTGCAAACATCCCAACCATCCCCAGGTAGCTGGGATGGTTTGTTTATTTATTTATTTAGAAAGGAAGGTCTTGCAGGTAGCTGTGTTTGTTGTTGGAAAAAAGAGAAGGCTCTCCAAACACACTGGTGGGCAGCAGGGGGGGACAGCAGCACACACCAGAGATCGAGGCGGCACTTACTTCTGTTCAGCATGACCCTCTTCTGTGAACGCCCATCACGAGAGCACATGAAAATGACAGAATGGAATGGCTTGAGACAACACTGCAAAATTAATTAAAATTTAAGAAGAAGCTTTTTTCGATGGATGAAATGAAATCGGGGATACAGACATCAGCCGAGAACCTACGAGGCTGGTCCCTTTGTGGCCGAGGAGGCAGGTAGAGGGCAGTCCGCCTCGCTGGCCAGACTGGAAGATGAATACGGGGGTCCTGCTCATGTTTAGAATGGGAAATTCCCGACACCGCCTTCCCTGGCTTGGGAGAATGTGAACGTAAAGAAGAAAATTACCCAGGGAAAGCCTGGTGCAAACGTGAGGACCGCAGTCCTCAGAGGACGAGCTCGAGCTCGTCGCTGAGACCCTGCTGAGGGTTCCCGAGTCGTCCTTTGTCTTCTGCAGCCTGGCAAGTCTAAGTCAGCATTCCTGGTGGGGGAAGGGGCCCCGCAGGTACCTGTGCTCTGCTTCAGGTCTACACCTGAACGCCTGGCAGCTAATCACGGGGCAGGGTGGGGAGGGGACACCCCGGATCTGGCCACGCCCTTGGGGCTGGTGGGGAGTCAGGGTGGAAAAGAGTCACCAGGGAGCCTGAGAAGCAGAGCAAAGGCGCTCTCTGGGCTGGCCCACCCTGCCCTCCCTCTCAGCAGTTTGGTCCTCTTGGTTCATCACACTGGCACTATTCACTGGATCCTCCTGGCTCCAGAGATCGGACGTTGCTAAGCAGCCACTGGGTCCCCGGGTGGAACGTGCGGGAACGTGTCGCTCTGATGTAGACACAGACACACGCACGCGCACACACGCTCTCTTGGCTCAGCACTCTCCGTGCTGCCTTTTCAATCTAATCCATATGGAAACAGAATTAAAGCAAGAATTGAGAGCTGACTGACTCTCAGAGACGCCTGTTATTTCATTAGCCAGAAGCAGTTAACTGGGGTGGGGGCAGGCAGATTCCAGTGGCTTTTTCACTGTGTTTACAGATCCCGTCTGGCTCTCGGATGGCCACTGAATGTGGGCCAGTGGCTGCTGGGTGATGCCGCCTGGATGTGTCTGTTGTCCTGCACCCGCACTGGGCAGCAGCTCTGAACCCGTCTGGCGTGAGACTGCCCCAGCGCGCCCAGTCCCGCTTCTGCGGTTTAGTTACCAGGGGCTTCTTGTGTGGACATGGCCCTTCCTGCTCAAGTGCTCTTATGAAGTGGCCCTGGGACGGGGGGGTGGGAGGGCAACCGAGTCATTCCCACACCGGCCTAAGGCCCGAGCACTGCCACCATCGTGTTCTCCCTGGCTCCTCGCCTGGGTGGTGTCGGTGCCTCTGCTGCCCAGTCCTCACGGCCGCCACGGGCCCTGAGCACCGCCGGGGGCCTCGGCCCACAGATGTGTGCGGCGTCAGTGTTGCGTCATTGGGGGGGTGGGTACGGTTTAGCTTGTGGCCCGATTGGCACCTTAAGGGACTGGGAGTGCGGTGGGTGTCTTGGGTCCATCGGGAGCCCGAAGCCTCCTGTCAGAACGTCCACATCCAAGCCGGTCAGGAAGGCACCCCGTTTTCAGGGAGCTGCACCCTGACGTGCTCCCGCTGACTGATCTTAAAATCCGGACAGGAAAGTGAGAACCTAAGAGCCACACTTGCGATCGGCCGCGGGGTGAGCACGGGGAAAGGCTGTGGCTGGACTGGAATGACCCTCGTCCAGCACCGTCTACAAGACAACACACCTAGAGCCCATTTCACGATGCCCTGCGTGCAGCACTCGCCCAGTTAGCCCAGTTATCTACACTTCTATTCACTGACGTTCCCTTCCCGTATCGGTTGGGGGCCGTGAAATGGTAAAAACCCCATGACGGCGTCGAGGTTAAGGGAATGCGCTTCGGCAGCTTCTATTACTGAGTTAGCTTTGAAGTCCGTGCTTTGGGACCAGCTGGGCGGAGATAATTTTTTAACAACCCAAATTGATTGATTTTAAAGCCAAGAGGCTCTCATGATAATTCTGCAGAGCTGGGGAGGCGCTGGGGGCACCAGCCAGGCGAGGGCGGATGCAGGGTCTGGCCGTGTGGGGCCGAGGAGGAGGGCTTTCCTCCCCCGAGCCCATCTGGGCCCCCAGGAGGGGGAGGCCAGGCCGAGAGGAGCTGGAGGGGCCTTGGAACCCGGCGGATGCTGTGCCCTCTGGACGGAAGCTGAAGGGGGACCCCCACAAGCTTACGTCCACTGCTCGCTCCCCCCCGCACACACAGGATGAAAACGAGACTGACTCTGTGTGGCCACGGAAGCGCTAGACACAGAGCAGCGCGTCTGTCTTGCTCTGGAAATGATGTCTGGGTTGTCTGGGCCTCCAGGCAAAACGCAGAAGTCAGGCAAATGGAGTTACCAATCTGGGTTCCTGAGGCCCTTGGCCTTTGAATCTGCCTCTTGGTCTACGGAGCGCAGGGCCCCCGGCCTTGCACATGGACCCCGCCCCAGCCGGCGAGGGGCACCTGTGCCACTGTGAGAGCTGCTGTGCTGGGTGGCTGCCGGTAACTGACACGGTCAGGTCACACAAAGCCTGGGACGGCCACCTTCTCGCAGAAAGCACACAATCCCGCTCTCCCTCCTCCGAGGCCTGCCAGGCCTCCCTCAGCAGGGCAGGCACTTTCTGGCCTCCAGGCTTTGTGCCCCTGTCCCTGTGCCTGGGATGCTCCACTCCTGGCTGTCCACACACCTGCCTCCTTTCTGTATTTCAGATCATTCCAAGGTCACTTCCTTAAGGACTGTCACCTTCTTCCTGCCCATGTTCCTCGGACTTGGGAGTCAGCCCCATTCCTTCGTCGCACTGGTGTGCTTGGGTTTCTCCTGTTTCTTACTTCCTGTCCGTCTTCCCCCTTAAAGAGTGCAGCTGCCCACGGAGGAGAGGCCTGGAATGTTTTCCGGAGCGGGGACGAGCCCCAAGGCTCAGCACGGCCCCCGGTGCAAGAGAGGTCCTTGCCAACTTCACGTCCGCTGCCCGGCTTCCGAGGGCCCAGGCCTCTGTGGGGGTGTATCCCTGCCGCTACTCTCCTCCCTCAGGACTGGCCCCGGGTCCCTACAAAACAGCAACTCGGGGACTCCTGGCCGGGGACTCAGGAGGCCCTGGGCTGGGCCAGGCTTCCAGGCTCAGGAACGGAGTGTCCTGTAGGCTTTCCAGCTCTGCCCCTGGGGCGCGGCCGGGGCTGCACGGGGCCCCATGACTTCAAGCAAAACACCAAGTGTTCCAGAACCGGGAGGAGGCCGGTGATGCAGAGCCCTCCACCATCACCACGAAATCCTCGGGGGACGGAGATCACCGAAGCGCTTTGAAGAGGAGCAAGCGTGTGCGGGAAGGACCTCCTTGCAGCCGTGGGTAGCACGTTCGCCAGCGCCTGTTCTAAGGGGAGCTCGGCCAGCCACCCTCCTGACTCAGAGCTTCCCGGGAAGGGCTAGGGCTCACACACTGCTTGCAGACGCCCTCAAACCACTGCTGTCTTTGCTTTGATCCAAGCTGGTCTTCTCTTCCAAGACGAGGCCACTTCCTGGAAAGGTCGGGCTGGGCGGCGGAAGGACCGCTTTCCCCCGAGCTGCCAGGCCGCTCCCCGCTCAGTGGGGCGTCTCCAGCCTCGGTGCTCAGGAAACTTCTCGATCACGCTCTCGCCAGCCCAGCGGTAGCCAGGGCGTCTCCAGATCCCGTGTCCTCTCTGGTCTTGGGGACAGACAGGAGCTGTGTGGCTCAGGTCGAGCCTCACGTCCTCAGGTAGGCAAGGGTCCGGTCCCACCCTGGGCTCTTCCGAGAAGTGAAGAGTTTCGCCTCAGTAGCTAGAGGCAGCCAAGCAGTGAGCCGCAAAACTCGAGCTCTCGGGCGAGGGAAAGTTTCTGTGGAGAGAAGGTTTGTGCGCGTGCTTGCTTCTCGCTCTCCCTGGAGAACCACCTTCTCAGGAGGCTGCCCCGCGCGTCGGTCTGCGCCCTTGCCACCGGGGCCACTCCCAGCCCGAGGTCCTAGACGTGACCGCAAGTAGCGGTGAGCCACCCTGGCAGGTGGCCTCCAAATGGGCAAACACCCAGGTCTGTCAATCAAGGCTTGCCCCCGGCCCAGCAGCTGTCACCCACCTCACTCTTGTCAGCAGCTTCACGGCCACACCTCACGGTTGCTTAGGGCTTTGCCCAGTGAGGCTGTGCGACAGTTAGGCCACGGTAGCAGGTGGAAGGCCCCGTGTAGCGCCTGAAGGTGACGACCTTCCTCTTTGTCCTTGGGGCTCAAGGCCATCAGATGCCCAGGCCAGCTCAGTGCCACCCTTGGCTGAGAGCCGAGAATAAGATGCCGCCCCTGGTGCTCAGCAGTGCTGGGGGCTGCCTGGTGACGGCCTGGTCTGCCGTCAGCCACCGGGTCACCAAAGAGAAGGGCTCTGGCAAGCAGGCAGTCTCAGGTGGCCCGCAAAGGCCTGGGGATGGCCTGCCCTCAGGGATCTCAGCCCTGCAGACAGCTCGGGCAGCCGCCCCTTCCTTCGAGGCTGATCCCTGGCTCCCACAACAGCTCACGAGTGGAACCCTGAGATGCTCCCTGGGTGGGAGGTCAGGTCTCTGCCCTGGCCATGCGCTCCGCTTCTCTGACCTTCAGTCTGCTCGTGTGCGCCCAGGAGATCACGGCAGGCCCCGCGTCAGCAGTGCCCATGCGGCGTGATGCCCAGCATTTGGGGAGGCCTGGATCGATGTCGGCTGATGTTCTCGTTGTAAGGGAACGGGGTTATAAATAACAGAGCAGACCGGAGGTGGCTGCTCTTGGCATCTGAGCATCGCTTGGAGGGGTCCTACAGCTGTTCTCGAGAAATCCAACAGGATTCTGCCAGGTGACGTCGGCTCTGAGGCCCCTCCCACCGAGGGAAACGCAGGTGGGGAAGCCCTCGGGACTCTGCCTCCTGCCCCTGGGGGCTCACACAGTTGGGAAGGTAGTGGAGGTGGTGAGCAATCCAGAGGCCCCTGGATCGGGATGGGAGGGCTCGGGGCAGGGGGGGCTAAAGGCCCTGAGCAGCCCTTGGGTCACCCCTTCAGACTCTTCCGAGCTCAGACACTGGCCACGAGGGGAAGCGCCAGGCCAGGCCCTCGGCCCGAGTCCTGGTTCAGTCTCCCGCCGTGCATGGGGCCTGGCTGCCCCGCGCCCCACTTTCCACTTCTGGAGAATGGGTACAATCAGTACCCGCTCCCCTGCACTCGCAGGCCAGCGTTCTGTAAGAATGGGAAGCACTCGAGAGAGAGCGTGCTCATCCTTGTGCCTCACGTGATGTAGCAGCCAAGCGCTGTATTCTCACGCACAGGGAAAGGGCAAAACCGGCCAGTACTAAGACTTTCCTTTCAAACTTCCAGGTATTTGGTATTTGTAGGTACGTGTGTGCAGATGTCCGCCAGAAACGGGGACTTTCTGCGGACTGCCTCTTCCGCTGGCGGGGTTACTCCGTGTCACAGTGAGCGGTAGAGTGTCCATTAAAAGACGGAGTGTCGCCCTGCTTCTCTCTACCAAGGCCGGCCCATCAGTATTTCTCCGAGCGTAATGGGAGCCATTTGAGTCATTTATTACATCATGCTAAAGGGTAACTGGGGAAACTATGGCCCTCGGCCCAACCGCAGGGGGTGTCGCTGGTTAATGGGTGAGACGTTTGAGGCAAACGCCTGTCCGGAGGGAGCATGAAGAAAGACTCGGTAGTCAAATCGAGGAGACCTGGGAACGGACAGAGGCGTGGGGCAGGGAACGGAGTGCGTCCCGGGAGGAACGCCCAGCATGGGGAGGGTCTGCGGGTCTGAGCGAGCGAACAGCTCTGGTGAGAATCACCCCCCGAGCTCTAGGCAGAGCGCGAGGGGCCTGCTGTAGGGCACGGCGTGCCTCCTCAGAGCCTTCTGGCTCCGTTTAGATGTGACCCCTCACCCCCAACCCCCAGCTGCGGTAGCAGCACCTTGAACGCTGCGTGAATCATGAATGGTGGCCCAGGGGAGACATGGACGCCCTCTTCCGTGATGCCTGCTTGAGGGCTGGTCTGGTGGGGGTGGAGGGGGGCATTCTCCTCTGAGCCCATTTGGGAAGCCACCACCTGGCACCTTCCCTAGCTCTCCAGCCCGTCTGATGGGAGGAAGCGAGAAGGATCCACGCACACTTAACCACACGCGCAGGCCGCCGCCCCACTCACTCTCCTTTGGCAAGGCTATTCCCTGCTGCCAGCTGGCGGAGCTCGGTTTTAGCATCTGCGAGGCTCCAGAATGACCTCGGGGGGGGGGGTCCTGGCAGAGTTCTGGAGGACATGGGACGACAGGGACCAGAGCTCCTCTTGGGAAGCCGTGGTGGGGCTGGCCCTGTGTGGCTGCGTTTGAATACAGGTCTTGACTCGGGGAGGGCCGTGTCCTGCCGGGATGGCCGAGGTGTGCGCTCTGCCGTGCTGGACTCCAGGAGGGTGGGGTGGACGGTGAGTAACAGGTGCGGCCTGCACAAGGCCTGATGGATTCCCCGCTTCACGTCCACTCTGGCTGCTCCCCGAGGGCCTTTCCTGGTCGGCCCTGACTGGACGAGATGGGAAAGCCGGCACGGGGCAGTCTGCGTCTAAGCCGATTGTGGGACTTACCTTGGAGCGAGGCTGGCAGGCTTGGTTCCTGTGGGCGAATCCAATCCTTCCCCCGGCTTTGCCGATTTCTCTCGGTTCATTTGCTGCAGGATTGAGTTCAATTCACTGATCACGTTTGCCTTTGGGCCTGAGCGAATCGGGCTTCTGACCTCAGACACGTCCCCCCACAACTTGGAGGTCCTTGGTGGCGTGACCTTCGTGGCCCCAGGCTGGGCGCTGCCCGGCGGCGGCGGGGGTGCCGGGGGAGGGATGACGAAGCTGTCCACGTCCTCCTCCACCAGCGCGTCCTGATAAAGTGCGTTGCTTTTGGGAATTACGGGCTTCACTTTTGGCTTCGGAGGTACTGGGGGCTTGTCCACCGTAAATGCTTGCCCATCTGCATAGACTGTGCAGGTGTCCACGTTCTCCCCGCCTTCGGAGGACAGGGTGGACATGCTGGACACCGTGGAGATGGTGCTGGTTGTCTCGAGATGGTGGTCACTGCTACTCCGGCTGTCCACCTCCTCGATCCCAGAGTCCGTGACCACGTCAAAGTTCTCGGGGGGCGGCAGGAAGGAGGCAGGCAGGCAGTTGGAAAGGCCAGCCGGCTTCTTACTGTCTGCACAGTTGGCTGGTTGGCTGGGGTTCAACGAAGGGGACGGGGAGGTGTCCTGTTTCTTCTGCTTGACCAGGTCCGTGAGAGCAGGGACAGAAGCGATGCGGTCATCGGGGATATCAAAACTATTTGCGAATTCCAGGGGGGGAGGCAATGGCTCTGTAAAAATAAAATCCTCATCCAGATCCACGGATGCCAGAGGGGGAGGAGGGATGCGGAATGGCAAGATCACCGCCTCTTCCACGGAGCCCGCTGCCACTATGGTCCTGCCAGGCACGGCGGCGGCGGGCTCGGGGCTGGCGGAGATCTGTAAAGCACCTTCGGTTTCGGGAGCGCCTTCTGGCCCCTCGGACAGCGAGTGGTCTGGCTTGGCCTCCACGTCGGCTTTCTCGTCCTCTTCCTGCAGCAGGTGGTCGGTGGTGGCCGCGTCCACAGTGTGGACCATCAGCAGGCCGGCCGACCTCTGCTGGGACGTGTCCACGATGTTGATGAGCATGTGCTTCTTGTCCTCGCCCTTGCGGTCCTTGCCCAGCTCTGCCTCGTACTTGTTCTCGGTCTCCTGCCGCCTCAGGGGTCCCCGTGTGTTCTGCCTGGTGACCGGAGGGAAGCCTGCTTCCACGCTGGGCCGCATTTTGGTATCGATGTAGAGAGGTTTGTGGAGGTCGGCCTTGGGGGCCTCCCCCTTGGGGCCCTGTTGGGACTCCTTCATGGCTCGGTCCCTTGCAGACAGCGCCAGGGCCAGCGGGGAGCTGGGGTCCAGCAGCCGGCCTGTGAGCGGGTGGACGTAATTCTCGGGGCTGGCCGCGCTGCTGCTCTTGGGGGGCACTGCGGGGCTGCCCTCGGGACCCTTGGCTTTGGATGTGGAATTCAGCGGCCTGCCGGCCTCCCCCTGAGCTGCGGCCTCGCCACCACCCACGAAGTGGTTCTCGGGCTCCCTGGGCGGTGCCACCGGCGTGGGCAACGACAGCGGCTCGGCGCCATCCTCCTCGCCGAAGCCGACATCTTCGGGGAAGTTGGAGGGGTGTGCCCGGGCAGCGGGCGGCCCCAGTCCGACGTCCTCATCCCCCAGGTCTGTGGAGAGGAAGGCCGGGGAGTTCCTCCTGGCTTCCAGCCGCTTCTCCCGGTCGCGGACGGCCCCAGCGATGGCGGCAGCGAAGGGGCTGCTGACGGTCAGGCTGTCGTCAGGCCGCAGCTGGCCCGGCGGCTCGGGGGCCTGCGGGTCGATCTCCGTGCTGCTGCCCTGGCTGCTCTTCCCGCTGCTGCTGGTGGAGGGCTCCTTCACGATGATGGTCGGGATGGGGATGGAGCACGTCTTCTCAGGGCTGTCCTCCACATTGGACTGCTTCACCAGCATGCCCTTCCGCCGAGCGGGCTTGGCGGGGACGTACACGGCTTTGCTCGCGATCCTCCCCACCTCCGAGTACGGGTTTTCTGGCATCTGGCCTCTCTTGGCGCGGAAGTTGGCCTGGGCAGCGGCGCTGCGGCTGTAGAGGTCGTCGGAGTCCAGGGAGTAGCGGTCCAGCTCCCGCCGGTAATACATCCCCTTGTCTCTCATCACCGTGGCCACCGTGTCCGAGCGAGCCGCGGGGGGCACCTTGGCAGCGGGGTTCTGATTGAACGCTGGCTTGATGGTCCCGTAGACTCTTGGGGTTGGGGACTTGGGGCAGTTGTAGGTGGTGGGGGATGGGGGTGGGGGGGATGGGGGCACAGACTGCGGTGGGGGCGGGATGTCCTCGGAGGTGTCCGGCATGGACAGGCTTCTGGTGAACTTCAGCATCGGAGGGGCCAGAAACTGCCGCTCTTCCTCCGTTATTCCTGCAAGGAGAAGGCAGGCTTAGTTTGCAACCATGACCGGGACTCCCCACCAAGCTCCTAGGTTTGTGCTACGCGTATGTCTGCACACCACAACGAACCACGGTGCACACGTGTTCACGGAGCACAGCACAAGCCACACGCCAAGAGCTTACGTGGCCCAGCCGAGCCCCCCAAGGAAAAGACAGGAAACCGGGAAAGAAAAGAAAACAAGAGAAAGGTGCTGGGAGGCACTGAGTGCGTGCTGTTGAGGTGTTCCGTGTGCGGCGCCCAGAGTAGCAGTGGGGAGGGATGCGTGGGGTGGGGCAGGTGCCCAGGGCCACAAGCCGCGTGCCAGCACGTGGGTGCGCGTGAACACCCTGGGGCTGGGCTGGGGCAGGACGCATCTGTCCCGTGGGGCTTGGCCAGGCCCGTGTGACGTGGATGGTGCTGCTGCTGGGGGGCCCAAAAGCTGGCCTTGCCCAAGTGACGGGAGCCCGGTTTGTCACCTGCGGCCTGGAGGGCATTGGGGGTCCCTCAGGAGGACAGCTGTGAGGCAGAGAAGGTCTTTCTGGCTCTTTGACACACCTGTGAGGGGAGGGGGTCCAGAGTCCTCTCTAACTCAAGACCCCAGCCCCAGCCAGGAGCCGCTTCGGGAGCAAACCCTGGGTCACTGGCCTCAGGAGCCCCCCTGGGTCATCCTAAGACCCTCTGCACTGGGCTGGGGGGCCAGGAACTTTCCACCGTCACTGCTAAGCTGGGTCAGCATTCAGCAGACGTGGCAGCAAGTCAGGGCGTGCCCCCAGGACCTGACATAGTGGAGCAGCCCCTGTTGCGTACGAATGTGCCGCGGGGCCTGGTGTGGTGACGGTGGGCATCTGGCCTCACTGGGTCTGGCTTCTCTGTGCGGGTCAACTGGGCAGGGCTTACAGTCTAGACTCTTTCCCACGGTCCGAGACAGTGAAACATCAACAGAACGCACTCCCGGAGACGGGAAGGGACACACACACACACACAGATGGGAGGGACTCAGGTCTCACGCTGGCGGCATGCAGGTGTTCAAAGAGGTAACGGAATGAATTACTTCAAATAAAAAAAAAAAAACCTTCTAGGACAAACTACAATAATTTATTCCAATGAAAATTTCCATTCGATAAGGGTATTCCCAATTTAACGTACTCCTGTGGGAGGGTGTTTTGGTATCGAACAGACGGATTGCTGAAAGGCCTTCTTGACCGTTCGCTACACATGGGTTGCCTGACAGTGATGTTCCCAAGGAGTAATAATTTAAGAATACGCCTTATAGAGTAAGTGTAGGGGTTGCATTCAGATCACAGATTCCAAACTGTAAGGTTCACTGACCTGATAGAAAGATTCTGCTGTCTGACAGGAGGAAATCAATTGTTATTAACCAGGTACAGAGCCGGGGACACAACACGGCGTCTATGCTACTCTGCGGTGGCCCTGTGCACCTGGGAGGGCGAGTTTTAGGAGCCAGATGCCACCATGGTCACTACTGGATCACTGCCTGTGAGCCACCGCACACTGGTGACAAAGGAACCAGGCCCCCACACAACAGCACAGGGGGTGCTCCCAGAAACCACCCCATGGCGTCCCCAAGGGCTGGCCTGGGATGGCTGCGTCCACTGGTGTCCAGCAGTGGCGGCTCCTTTGAGAATTTACGTGGTACAGACAGTGCTGGACTGTCTCACAAAGGGGCTGCCTGGCAGGGTCACAGTCACCTCGCCCGGAAGCATCAGTAGGTGTCATTGGGACATTAACAAGGAGGTAGGTGGCTTTCTATGACACAAGGACACTGGTTTATCCGAGTTCTAGAACCTGGCCCCCCACCCCCGGAAGTGTTCCACCGAGCTCGCCCTGAGAAACATGGCAGTTTCGTTCCAGGCAACGCAGGGAACGCGGGGATTGCACCGAGCAGGGGTCCCCCCTCCACCTGCCACTCTGATCCCGGTGGGATGAGGGAGGGGGCTTCCCAGACCACCCCGGTCTGCCCCCTGCCTCCCTCCTGACATGGGCCCCTTCACCCTGCTGGTGTTAGCACAGATAATGCGTTTGCAAGGCTGGACTTTGTTGCAGCAGGTAGAAGGGTTCCAGTCTGCTGGGGCGTTCGGAGGCCCCTGGTGAGTGGCCCCGGGGGTGGCTAGGGCAGGCCTGGGGGTCGGCTCTGCCCTGGGGCTCTGAGGGCTTCTCTGAGAGCCAGGGGGAACCTCTGTGGGTGTAGGCCATGCTTCTTACCTATTGATTTCTGCCTTCGCATCGTACCTCGGGGGAGGCCCAGAAACGGGCCTTTTGGGCTCCCGGGAACCGTGGGCGTCATTACAGCAATCCCCTGTCGTTCGTACACGGACTGCAAACCAGAGAACCCAGAGTGAGATGGGCCCCTACCAGCCCCGCCCATGGCAGCCAGGCCCAGAGGGTGTCACGGCAGCCCTGGGCGGTAGACGCCTGTCATCTGGCTTCATGTGCCGCCCCCAGCAGCAAGCTGCGTCCAGCTGCGGTTGATGAGATGCACCCGCTTCAAGGACCCCGGAGAGGCTCTCCCTGAACACTGCCCACCGGCTCCTGCTCTCTAAGCACTAGCATGCTAGGTGGAGCCGTGGTCTGGCCAACCAGCCCGAGAGAAGGGGCCCGGGCTGGTGCGTAGGAGAACAGAACGCACACAGTGGCGGCCGGTGCGGGAGCCTCGGTCTTCCTCCACTGCACGGGAGGGGCGGGCCGGGGGCTGGTGGGAGCGAGCCCGCTGCTGGGCTGCCCTGGCGCTCCGGGGCCGCACGGGCACAGAGGCTGCAGCAGGTGGGCTGGCGCAGCGGGAGGCTACGGCTTACCTCCTTCACATGGAAGCAGGTTCCTGAGCAGCCCCCAGCCGAGCTGCCCCTTACCCATCTGCACGGGGCTGCCGGCTGCCCCCTCCAGCCCACGGCGTCGGAGGGCGACTCTGAGCCTGGGGTGACGCTGTGGGCTCTTGCACATCTTGTGCTCAGGGCCCCACACGGTCTTCCTACCCACCGCGTCCCCCCCGGGCTCAGGGCATCTGCCTGGCTTTCTGGAGCCCAAGACCGGGCTGGAGAACATCGGGGCCGGGGGAGGGGGATGGGGGGGCGGCACTGGAGACAGCCAAGGCTGCAAACAAGGTAGGCAGCAAGGATGGGGGCACGTCCTGCGGGATGGCTGGCCCTGCATGGAGAGGTTGCCTGGAGCTCCTGGGAGTCCCCCCGTGGGGTTCTGGAGATGACGGGGGTCCCGGGGTGAGCACGTCCACTGTCATCACTAGCAGTTGCTGCTGTTTGTGCACCATGCAAGGCTGTCCTATTCGGTGAGTGATGTTTGCGGGTGACGGTCTAAGACGAGACTAGGGGAAAGCGAGTGACTCATTGTGAGGTGGGTTCTGAGAAGGCACTAAGGAACTGTGACTGGGACACTCAGACCTGCCACGAGGTATGGAGACCGAGTACAGGTGGCCGAGTCGGGGAGACAGCGAGGAGCACCCTGCCCACACAGCCCAGAGTGCATGAGCTCCCCCTGCCGGGACCCCCCCCCACCATCCCCCGGGGCATGGCCACTCACGTTCATGTCCGAGACGGACGGGAAGCACCGGCTGGTGGGCCGCTGCTTGATGGTGGCCACCCTGGACTCCATGGCCACGTTATCAGCAGCGCGGGATGGCTTCGAGGCCGGGACTATCTCCTCGGGTTTATCTGCAGTGGAACATGGTGGTGGGAACGGGAGTCAGTGGGGGAGCCCCTGAAACAACCAGGCCTGCCTCTGGCAAGGTGCCCTGCACATGTGCGCAGCCGTTTCCCTGCTCCGGCCTTGACCATGCAAGCAGGCGCACGGCGCCCCGGCATGGGGCACGCATGTGTCGGTCTGCCTCATGCACGCACACCGTCACCCCGGGGAGGCGCACGCAGACCAGACGCAGCCTCAGTCCCTGGGGCCCCACACTCCCCGAAAGTCACATCTTCACGGGAGCCGCTTGGATTCGTGCCGACGGGACTTACTCGTGACCGTGTGAACTAAACCAGTGTCAGGAATCTTGTTAAGAGCTCGGAGGCACGGCTGCTTTGTAACGAGATGCAGTTGCTGGGGTGTAAGCCCTACGGCCCAGGGCTGGAGGCAGTGGGTGCGGCCAGGCGGAGGCGGGCCACGCCGGTGGGCTTGGGGGGCCGGCTTTGGGGGCGGCTCTGGGGCCGCTTGGGGGGCCAGCTTGGGGGCTGCTCGGGGGCCCGGCTCCGGAGGCCGAGCCCTTGCTGCTTGGGCAAGACCTGATTTCCCAACAGTACCACATGCTCATTTCTTTGTGAAAAAGAAAGTAAAGCGTTAGTTATAACTGATTTTTACAAATTAAAAACTTAAGAAAATTATAAACTAAAAAAACTTATAGTTTTTTTGGTTAAACTTGTAAGCTTCACACTTGAAAACATTCCAGAATTGCCCTGACACCCAGTTTTATCTGGAGGATGCCCGAGATGCGCAGAGCAAGTGTCCTCAGTGGGGTGCGCCCCAGCCACCCTTCCAGGAAGATTGTGGCCACGTCAGCACGAAGCCAGTGTGAGGGGTGCCTGGTGGGAATAACCTGTGTTGAACCTGGTTAGGCACAGCACTCTCCTTGCTCCCCCAAGGCTATCTAGGCCACAGTCTGAGGCCTCCTAGCATCCTCAACCTTTTTGGGGGTCTCACGATGCCCCACAAAGTGCATGCCGTCGCAAAGACCCAGGCCCCTGGGGCCTTGCCCCCGCCTTGAGCTGTGAGGTCAGCACATGAGTATTGGAGCAGACAGGATCTCTGGGGGTCAAGTCATTCCCATTGGGTGGGACAGCCACTTGTAATGGGGACTTCCCAAGAGGAGCTAGCCCCCTGGAAACCCCCCCCCCCAGAGCCCCAGCATTTTCAGAGCCCCAGACCAGGGAGGGGGTATGTGGGGTAGGGGTACCTGGGGGCCTGGCAGGCAGCCAGCAGTGCCACCCCAGGCTCCCAGAGCACCCAGAGCACGCATGGGTAAGACTCAGACATCTGCGGGTAGCTGCTCACAAGGCTCCTGACTCCAGAGCTGTGTCCTGGGCCAGGGGTCAGCACTCTACTGCCCTGGGGTCAAACCCTGCCGGCCCTTCTTGATGCATGCAGGCTGTTTACATTTGTAAGAGGCTGTGAAAAGGAGGGGCAGGAGAACGTGCCAGAGAGTCTGGGGCCTGCAAAGCACGAAACTCTCACTGTCTGGAAGACGCCTGTGCCTGGCCGGGACCCTGCCCCAGGTCACCTGCCGCTGAGCCACAGGCCCAGGGTTCAGGCAGAGGGGCCTCAGGGAGGCCCTCCCCCACGACACACACAGACTCGCGCCTGCGTCTCCCACGTGAAGACCCGCTCCTTCCCTTTGTCCTGCCCTGTGTTCTGGGCGGGCCTGCCGAGGGCATTTCATGCTCCTCGTGGGTGCTGCGGGCGCTGGTAAGCCTTGGTCCTTTAGGGAGTTGGTCAGAGACACCCACATCTCTGGGTCACTCTGTCCCCAGCCCACCTTCCTCCTCATAGCTCCTGGAGCTGTCCTGTCTTCCTCACCAGTGCTCAGGGCCACAGAAACGCCACTCATCCCCTGCCCCCCTCAGCTGCTGCCCCTTCTTTCTCTCCTGCCCTCTTCCCTCCGCTGTGCTGTGTGCACCCCACGATCTTGGGAAGCTGTCTGCTCTCTGGTCTGGGGCAGGACTCCTTCTGCGGCTGGGCTCTAACTCGCTTCTGCGGCCTGCCAGCCGGGCCGCGTGCTCTTGACCATGGCTCGGGCCGCTCATGGTCGGTGGTCCGGTGGTGCTTGGTTAGCCTCCTTGATCCTCGTGGCCTGTGCCTGGAAGCCGGCCCCTCGTGACGGCTCTCGGTTTGCTTCCGTTCAGGTGCAGGGATTCGGGCGTCCTCGGAGCTGCGAGCCCGTCTGTGGGTCCGGCCTTCACCGCAGCCCACACAGCTCCCTGAGGCTCCCTCTTGGACCTCTGGAACCTGGAGCCCCACAGTCCTCCTTTGGGCGGCCCCTCAGGTGGGGCACTGGCGGTGCCTCTGGCCGCGTCGAGCAGGGAGCCCGGGGCAGGACGCTGTCCTGGGATGCCGAGCTAACCAGCAGAACCTTGGCGGGCCTCCTGTTTGCAGCACTCGCTTTGGTTTGCACCCCCTTCCCCCCACATGCTGCGGGTCCGCTGCGCGGTATCGGGGTGCCGCCTGGGATCTTCACGTGCCCCAAATATGCAGGTGGCAGACCGTGATCGTGAAGCTTCTGGGCACGTGGCAGTCACCCTAAAAAATAAGCCTTGGATGCTGGGTGTGTCGAGGTGAGGCCAGGCCCATGTTAAGAATCATCCCTGGTGGAAATTCTGAATGCCTCACTTCTAACCCTAATGAGAACCTGGAACAATCCAGATCTGCGGACCTGAAGGTCATGCAGGTAAAAGCCAGGGACCAGGTGGTGGGAGCTGGAGCTCCAGCTGGGTTCATCCAGCCTCTGTGCCCCCCACCTTCGGCCAGGGGTGCCGAGCCCTGGTGGGCAGTGGACATCTAGGATCGCTATCAGAATGGTCTGCCTGGTCGAGCTGCTGGCGGTCAGGGCCCTGTCCACACCACACTCACCCGCGATGAGGGTCACCTTGGGCAGATAGCCTTGTCTGTGTTGCATGCCCGGTCCTCTGGCCTCCACCCAGGTGTCCCTTGGAGCCAGAATAGCAGAGCACGTGGGCTTGTCGGGGGCAAGGGTGGGAGTCACTGCTGCTTCGGCGAGAGCCACTTAGTGTGGTTCGCACAGACATGCTTCCCCGGGGGGCCTGGCTCCCCTCCTGGCTCCGGCCTCAGAGGGAGCTGCCCGCCTGGCTCAGGACCCGACTTGGGACCACTTGGCCTGCGTCTCTGCAGGCTTGTCTACCAGGCCACGAGCCAGGGCTGTGAGGCTCTCAGGATTATGTTTCAGTGACAAAAGCTGGGGTTTGGGTCTCTATTCAGGGGCTCCGGATGAAAAGGATTAGTGAATCCAGCCCCCTGAAGTCCTAAAATGAGACACTCTGTGGCCGAAAACAGTCCTGCAGACACATCTGAAAACCAGAAGATCTTGGAAAACTGGCTGGGGGAGTGCCGATGAGGGAGCTGTATGTAATTTTCTAAGCACGTTTGTGGTCTGTTTGGAGGACGGGGTGATGCTCACCGTCCATCAAGGGCAAGCTTCCTGGCGAGGGGACTAGCGCTCTGGGGGGAGGGGGTGGGTTTGGCAGCACAGTGACAAGGGCGCCGTGGGAAACGGAGCAGGGAGGGCCAGAGCATCAGCAGTCCCTGCCACCCGGCCCGGGAGCACACCCTTGACCGCAGGCAGGCTTCAACACGAGTCACCCCGTGGGCCCTGAGCCCTCCCACTGCAGAAACCCATGCCCCACGAGCCAGACCTCGGGGGGAGACCCTGGGCAGGAGTTCCTCTGCAAGAGGAAAGCACAGACCCCACCAGCCCCAGAGGCTGACACCAGCCGCGGCCAGCCGGACCCCCTCTGGCTCAGTTTCCTCAGGAGGCGTAGAGGCGTGGGGAGGGCCGCTCTGACCCCAGCCAGGCTGTTCCTGGCCCGAGGGCCCCCAGGCATCTCCCGCCTACCATGGGATGGGTCTGTGGGTGCAGCCAGAGGTGCGGGTAGGTTGGGAGGCCACGGTGAGGCCGGTCCCACCATCCAGCCTGGCTCTCACCCTGAGCTGCCTGGGGCTGGGGACTCTCCTGGTGGCCCGTTCACCCTTGTTCCCACAAGCATGCTGTCTGGGGACTAGGGCAGGTGCTGGAAACACTGGAGGACAAAAGCAAGGGGTTCTTGAGACGAGGAGCTGGAAACTCACAGCCAGAGCAGGCGTCAGCCCGGAGGGGCTGGGGATGGGGGCTTCTCACAGCTGCGATAGTTTCTTAGAACTGCTGTGGCCAGTTGAGGACACAAGGAGTTTATTCTCCATCAGTCTGGAAGCCAGAATCCCCAAATCAAAGTGTCGGCAGGATGGTTCCTCCTGGAGGCTCCGGGGAGGATCCTTCTCTCCTCTTCCAGGTCCCGGGGCTCCGAGCGTTCATTCCTGGCCCCTCCGAGCTCTGCCTCTGCGGCCTCCTGTGTGCGTCTCTCTGCCTCTCCTGTGAGGTCACGGTCACAGTCCAGTATGGCCTCATCATGACTACATCTGCAAAGGGCCTGCTTCCAGATAGGGTCCCTTTCCTAGGTTCTAGCTGGATGTGGATTTGGGGGGACACTATTCAACCAGTGTGATGTAAAGGCCTGGCTTTCCCCTGATGCACGCGGCTCCTCTGGAGGCTGGAGAGTGCTTCTCAGGAGGTGAGCCCAATCCCCCAGAAGAGTGTTGTGGGGCAGGAGCTTCTCTACACGCCCACCGTTGCCTGATGCTCCCCGCTGCGTGAGGCTGGACTGTCAGCCGGCATGGGCCCCCAGAGCTCTGCACGGCACCCCACAGTGCCCTGGGAGCCGGGTGGGCCATGGCCGCTGGGCCCATTGGGGTCTTGTGCGCACACCTGCCTCCTGCTTTGGCCAGGGTCAGGAAATGGGGGCAGGGGCACTCAGTCTCGAATTGCATCCAGTCTTCTCTGCTCTGGAAAGCAAGGTGGGTCCCTTGGCTGTCCTCTGTGTTGATTCTCCTCTGGACCATGCTGGCCGTAGGACTGTGACTTGTCTTTTCGCACAGTGTGGAGTGTCTGGCTGCTGGAGGCGCCCTTAAGGGAGGAGAGCAAAGCGGACGGGGCCTGGAGGGTGCAGAGGACTTCCTCAGCCGGCTCTGCCACGCGGTGTGGCTCCTGGGAGCTGGGGGGCCTCCTTCAGGGTGGCACGGCAGACAGCAAGTGATGGCTGGACTGAAGAGGCGCGCGGGGACAGATGTGGTCCCGGGAAGTTTTGTGTGTCCTGGGCACCCACCGCACGGCTGACACGGTGACCCTGGGAGTTTCCAGGGCAGCCTCTGGGGGCGGGGGGTGGAGGCCAGAGAGGGGAGAAAGGAGGCGCTCTGTCTTGGCACTCCACAACCTGCGATCCTGCCCCCAGATGCTGCCCTGTTGGATTCTCAGACCTACCCCTCGATTCCAGCCTTCACAATACTGCCTTGTGCCTTTGCCTCAGGCCTAGGGCCACGGGACGGGGTCCACTCTGCGCCCTCCCCCACCCCCAAAAGCAGTTTTGAAATTACTCTGCTTTCAGCTGTTGGGGTGGTTGTCTCTAGCAGCCACGTTAGAAGCACCCCAGAATGTGGATGCTGGGGAAGGAGGGGCCCGCGGCCATCGGGGCCCTCGTGGGGCAGGTGTCTCTGCTGTTCACAGCACGGTGACCGTGCCCCACCCCACCCCACGCCTGTGGGCTCCCTCCTGGTGCCAGCTCAAGCACAGCACGGCGTGGGCCTCTGGGAGAGCCGGGGGCTCTGCTGGCCTGCTGCTGGCCGTTAGGGCAGGCCCCGCCATGACAGCCTGAGGGTCCCACGGCCTTCCCAGTCACGATGGTGAGGACACAGCTCTGGGGGGACGCACAACACGCGGAGGGGCGAGGAGCCACAATGGGAGAAGCAAAGCAGACGGGACAGACTGCAACGGGACGTGGTCCGGAGCTGGGCCCCTCCGCGGCCCCGGCACAAGGAGGACACAACGCGAGTTCACGGCAGTCTAAACGCCACGCCGACAGCCACAGAGGGGTTCTTGTCCACAGGGTGTGCGGGTGGGGGCTGGGGACAGACACCGGGCTCGCCCCTTACCCTTCTTCTTCCGGATGGAGGCTTGCAAACAGAAAGGGGAGCGTGAGTCTGGAGATGGCGGCGCTCCCCCCGGGCCTGGCTCGGGGGCGCCTGACCCTCACCCGCAGCTCACTGGGGTTAGGCTTGGCAGGCCGGGGTTTCTAGAGAGCTCGATTTATGGCTTCCCCAGGACCCCGGGATGGGGTAACCTTCCCCGCCTGACACGTCCAGCTGGTACACCTGCTTCCTAGCCACGGATGAGGCTCTGTCTCGGGGCGTCCTTCCCGCTGAGCTCGCTGCCCCCTGCCAGCACCGTGCCAGTGTGGCATGTGAGAGCGGAAGCCGACCTCAGGAGCCCCACGACCCCGCATGGGGGAGACATGGGCCACGAGACGCTGAGGCCCCTTGGAGGAGGCGGGGCGGCACGTGCTGTCTGGCTGTAACGGACAGGCAGCGGTTCTGTGGGCATCCCTGCCAGGGGCAGGCCGGGTGTGTGGGGATAGTCAGGCTTTCCTGGCCAGTCTGGCTTGGAAGGACAGGATGTGGTCAGGAAGGGGGCCAGGAGAAGAGGGGCTTGTGGGGGTGACCCGTTCTTGGCAGGGGGTGGGCAGCACCATGGCAGGGGTGCTCGTTTCTAGAAGGCTAGGCCTCAGTGACCGGTGAGGGGTGATGGCTGGGAGACAGCCAGGGCTGGGGAAGGACCGTCTGGCTGCAGCACTGCACCCACTATGGACGGAGGAGACCCCCCCACCCCGAGAATGCTGCAAAGAAGGGTTGCTCTGTCCTTCCTGGGAGGGAGGGTCCCGAATGTCCCCCGTGAAGGCTGGGATCAGGTGGGAGTGCTGTCCGGTTCAACACCAGTGAGGGGTGCTCAGATGTCACCCCGCTGGGTCAGCCGGGCCTGAGGGGCGGGTCCCGTGTGCAGATGCTCACTCTAGCACCTAGCGAGGCCCTCTCCGCATTCTCTGCAGAGTGAGCCTGTCAGCCCACTCGCCACTTCCGTGTGGTCAGAGCCAGCCTCCTTCCAAATGTGTCCCTGGGCTCCATGGTGACGCCCAAGCATGACATTTAGTCAGCATCCAGGCAGCCCACACCGGCTCCAGGGTCCTCCCTCCCCCAGCAGCCACCAGTGCCACTGGACCCAGGGCCTACGAGGTTCTGCATGCCCTTCCCTGTCTATCAGGTGGGGACAATGGCTACAGCCTTCCTGTTCTTTGCAGACCTTCTAGAAGACGCCAGGAACTCCCTACCCCTGGTGTGCAGCTCGCCAAGCCTGTCCACCCCACCGCTGTCTACGTCAAACCCCAGGGACAGAGCTTTCTGGTCGAGCCGTGCACAGAGCACCAGCGTGGCAGAGTTCGGTTGGGGCTGGGGCAGGGGGAAGCCTAGATAGCAGGGGAGCTGTTTAGGGAACACTGTGGGGCAGCTTACCTTTGTCCACTAGTGAGAGGCCCAAAAATTCAAAACAAAACAATGTTAGATGAGCCGAAAAGAGGAAAAGGCGGAACTAGTAACCACCCCCGAAGCCAGCAGAATTCCCACGGAGATGCCAACGTGGGAGCCGCCCGCACGCAGGAACCCGATGCCATTCCTGGGTTTCAGGGGCAGAGACCAGGGCAAGCAAGCGAGCAAAGGCCATGCATGGCCTGAGGCTGCGCGGAGGCCGGTCCCACTGCGTCCCAGGTGCTGGCGACAGCGCGGGGCGGGGCGGGCCAGACGGGCGACTCTTACCGAGCTCCTCCAGCTCCGAGGTCATGGACTTGGAGCGCAGGGTGAGGGCCGTGGTTGGAGCACGCTTGGGAGGCGGGGGAGCTTGAGGGGCAGACGGGAGAGACAGAGGTGTGAGAACCCGGCCGGGATGTCACCCGCCCCACCCCCACGCTTCCCGCACAGTCTGGGAGCCGGCGGCTCTGAGCCTGCAGGGAAGGCGGGCAGGCGGGCGTCCCCCCGAGGTTGGGGAGCAGCAGCGGTCACGCAGCGAGGCTCCACTTGGGCTGGGACCAGCCTGCCCTCCCTGAGCGAGAAATCCGCGGAGGGGAGGCCGGTTCGGCTCTGTCTGCGCTGTGCCTGCCAGTGACTAACGGGACTGACAGTTCCCGCAGCCTCGCAGCCCCTCCCTGGCTGCCACCCCCTCATCACGGCAGGGGCGTGGGCTTCGTACGTGTGCGGACGCCCCCCAGGCCCCGGCTGCCGAGCACGGCCGTGCGTGCTGCCACCTGTGTCCGGTGCGCAAGCCCACAGGCACCTCTCAGCCTCCCTTCGTGGCTTCTTTCCCTCCTCTGAGAGGGCCGGCCCCCCAGCGGGAGGAGGTGTGGGGGGCACCTGAGCGTGTCCAAGCACAGGAGGCTGGAGCGCAGGGGCGGGGCGGGGCGGGCACCTTTCTTCCTGGCGGTGTCGTCCGGGTCGAGATTCCTGGTCACCGTGACCACCTTGAGGACGAGGTGGTTCCCTCCCTGGCGGATCATGTTCACCACTTGCCGGTGGCCGACCTTGACAACGTTCTCGTTGTTCACCTGCGGGAAGACAGGGGCTGTGGGTGTGGGGCCGCGTGGGCTGAAGGGAACAGGGCCCACCCCTGGGCGGCATAGCCCTGCCTCCTGACGGTTGGACGGACGGTCAGCAGACTGACGGCGTGAGACCACTGTGGCTTTGGAACCAAAGCCGTGGGGGCTGCAGGCCCCCTGACCGTGGCTTGGGCGGGGGGGGCATCGCGCCGTGCGGGGCAGTTCCTAGCTGCCGGGCGGCTGCGACCGACTCTCGTCTCACCCGAGGGCACTGAGGTGCTCACTCTGGGCAGGGCTGGGGCGAAGTTCCTGGCCGCCAGACAGATTTCCAGGGTTCGGGGTGTGGCCCTGCAGCTGTCCATTTTCACACTTAAGGGGAAATCCTAATTGTTTCTCACATATTTGGGGCGCACACATAAAATGGCCCATTTCCTCCAGGCGCTCCCTCCTTCCTCCTCACCCACCAGGGAGGCTGGAAAAGGTGTAAAAGCTTGGCCGACGAGGCACTGAGGGCTCCAGGTCCCTGCCCTGCTTATCCAGGGGTCCGAGATGAGGCCCCCATCACGGCCACTCCGGTGTTTGCTGACCTCCTGCCCGCGGCCTGGCTCTTGACCTCCATCTGTCCCTGCGGCATCAGCAGGCAGAGCCGGGACTGGGCCTCCCAGAGCTCGGTCCTGTGGCAGACCTGCTTTGTCCGCGCCCACCCACTGCCCCCGGGGCGGGCACGAAGACAGGCCGGACCTCGGGGGTGAGAGTACAGAGGGAGGCAGATCTCAGGTGTTGGGGCTGCACACTCCTGGTCTGGGAAACTGGCCGTGTCCTGAGGGGGCTCTGGCACCTGCCGTCCCCACAGCCCCCGGGGGGCCTGCCAGGCATGGAGGGGCACCACAGGGAGTGAACCCACAGGTGGTGGAGCTCATGGCCACCCCATGCACTGTCCTCCAAGAAAGAAAAGCCCCCACTGCAAAGAACAAGTGAGAAGAACCCAGTGCCCGGCCCACCCCACAACCGACAGCCCCGTGTTGTACTTGCTCCCGCTGCAGATTCCCTAAAAAACCTTAAAAGTGCAAGGTCGCCTCAGGCAGAGACGTTACCAGGCTTGGTGACTTCTCACCGTCCTCACACCGGTGCAGCCAGGTCTGCACGCCAAGGATGGGCGTACTCTTCCTGGAGCACCTCGGAGCACTCATGGGGGGGGGCATGTCGCAGCTGTTCTTGGTGACAAATGACACCCCTCCCCACCTTTCCTGTACGTGCCCCAGGGAAGTGACGTTGCTCGTTCAGTCATCCACCACTCTTGCTCAGAGCACCCACTAAAAGCCAGGACATAAGGGGTGATCCTGGCAGGCGGTCTGTCCCTGCCCTCCCTGCAGCTCACGTTCTCAGGGGGTTTGGCCACACCTGAGTCCGTGAACAAGTGTGACCCCGGCTGCGCTGAGTGCCACCCGAGACAACGGGTCCAGGCAGGAGGGGCCGGGGAGTGGGAGCCGCGTGGGGGTGGGGGGGCCCAGGCAAGGGCTGAGGGAGCCCCTCTGCAGGAGGATGGCTGCCGGCAGCGCCCCAGACCCTGCCTCTTTCCATCTGTAGGGGAGCGTCTTTGCCTTCGGCAGTCCTGTCTGGCAAGTCCCAGGTGTTCCTCCTCAGGCCGGGCCCCCCAAAACAAAACTGCACTCCCAGCCGCCTCTGCTTCCTAGCGAGGACAAGAGTGGCACCTGCTACGGGACGGAAGGACTGGCTTCTCTAGCCTGCTCTGACTGTGGGGCTTTCGTGCTCTCCTTTCCCCGCGCCCCCTCCCCTCAACCAGCCCCATCTTCCTGCCCTGCTCTGGATGGAGTTGTCCCTCCGGAGTGAGAAACATACCAGGGTCAGAGCCACGGGCTTTGTGGCTCCGGGCTTTTGTGGACATCACAGGTGCACGGGTGAGCACTCTGACAGCGAGGGCAGGGGGGTGCCAGGTGCGTGTGCTGTGATGCCCACCAATACCCTCTTGCCAGAAGAGCAGGCAAAGGTGCGAGGCAGCGCCGTTCAACCTGGAGCCCACGAGACCAGGACCAAAGGCAGGACAGGACCCTCAGCTCCGGTCTCCTCCCCAGCACAGGGTGCACCCAGGAGCAAGAGCAGAGCCTGCTTTAGAATTTCCCAGCCTTTAAACAAACTCGAAATTCAGTTTATCCCATAACGGGACTTTGGAACCAGCCACCGGCCCTAACAGATGCTGTGAACCGTGTGTGTGGGGACAGGAGCCACAGAGACTGAGAGGGTGAAATGTTCCCTGCTCCCCCAGATGCCTGGGTTGGCACATTGCGCAGAGCACCTGGCCTGCAGTGCTGGTACGCTGCCACCTGGGGGACGAGTGTGCCACAACCTCCTGCCACATTTGGAGAAGGTGAACACAAATCTGGAGGCTCCTGGGATTGTAGTCTCAAGGAAACCGATTATAAACCACAGATCCGGTTAACGGCAGGGCAGAGTAGCAGGTCTCTCCATTCACATTCTTATATACAGACATGGGGCCATCTAGAAGGTAGCACACCGCGCCCACATCCTGGTGGAGGGTAAGAACCCAAGCCTGGCGTCCACCACAGTTCAGAGAACTTCCGTGAAGAACACAACGACAAGCCTTCCTCTGCACTTCTGCGCTTTTCTAAACCATCGTTGTCTTCCGCTCAAATGGTTGTTCCGGATGGGAGACTCACACATGCACACGGCTTAAAGAGACGGGGGGTCCACAAGGCTTGCTACAAAACCCAGAGGACGCGCCACCCAGGGGCCCTTCTCACTCCCAGAGCCTTCAGCACACGCTTCCTGCTCTAGCCCTGTGTCTCTCAACACGCTTATGTAGCTGCTCCTTGGCGTTTACATTTTAGATGTCGTCTGCTGACACACCACTATGGCAAACGATGACCTTGCTCGGGGTTTCTGAACGGTGGCACCCCTGCAGTCGTGGACCAGTTAGTTCTCTGTTGTGCAAGCACACGCGAGTGTGTTGATGAGCACCCCTGGATTCCACACGCTGGCTGCCGGCCACAACCCCTTTCTCCCAAACGTGACCACTGGATGTGTTTTCAGACGTCACCAAACGTCCACGGGGAGGTCAGAATCCCCCTTGGCTGAGAATCACTCATCAGGGTCTTTTCTCCCATTGCTCCCTCTCCTCCCCCAGGACTTCCACCCCCAGGTTACAGTTTTGTCAGAACTCCAACTGGATCAACGCTCAGGACATAGCTTACGACCAGGCGGTGTATCTATTCGTAGCTAAAGCCATGTAGTGTGTTATGATTACTTTGTTTTTTCCCATACAGCATGTTTTCCCCGGAGCGAAATCATTTTCTATTGTTTGTGTGTTGGTTTAATTTTCTATGTACTTAACAGTAATTCCAATCCAAATGCTTCCTAATTATGTAAATCTCTTTTCAAGATCTTCAGATATGTTGGGTATTTTGCTAAGTTTATCTTCTTGAAGAAATCGCTCCCAAAGACTTCTGCTCTTCTCAGCACAGTGTGGGTTCGGTGTACTTTAATCCTGTGCTCCAGGATTCCTTTCCATCTGTTCTTGTGTTGGGCTCACCTGAATCCCACAACCCCTGGACATATTGATTGTTACTTGGTAAAAAGCCTCATTTTTGGTAAAGGATATTCTCTAGTTGCTTCCCAATGAAGGGAATTTGGCAGATAGATTTATTTGAGAGAGAGACTCTTAAGCGGACTCCACACCCAGCTTGGAGCCCAGTGTGGGGCTCGATCTCATGACCCTGAGATTATGACCTGAGCTGAAACCAAGAGTTAGGTGCTTAACTGGCTGAGCCACCCAGGCACCCTGGAAATGTCTTTATGTGCACATTTAACTGGGAGTCTGGGTACAAAATTGGAGGTTGGGGGTTAAGGTAAAGAAAGCTCCTGAGATCATCTCCTCTGTAGGCAACACAGTCTAGGGGAAAAAAAAAACTCACCCCAAAACTCAAACAAACAAGAATGACTCCGTGAAAGCTCTGGGATGTGAACTGAGGTAGGCAGATTTTGGATGGGAGTGGAAAATTGGAAGCTTTCGGCCAGGGACTGAGGGTAATGAGGGTCACCTGAAGCTCTGATGGAAAATGGCAGCTTTTCTGGCTTAAGAAATTAGAGGACAGGAGCACCTGGGTGGCTCAGTGGGTTAAAGCCTCTGTCTTCGGCTCAGGTCGTGATCCCAGGGTCCTAGGATCGAGCCCTGCATTGGGCTCTCTGCTCTGCGGGGAGCCTGCTTCCCTTCCTCTCTCTCTGCCTACCTGTGATATCTGTCAAATAAATAAATAAAAATCTTAAAAAATTAGAGGACAGAATGTGGGGTGGCCATAGCTGTCAAAGTGAGGGGAGAATCCCAGAAAAGAGAGAGCCAGAGAACGGCAGCTCCATGTGCTATGCGTAAACTCCAGATCTCTGATGCATGTATGAACTGTACCTGCACAGGCCTGACCAACACAGCTTGCAGATGAGGCTAAAGTGCCTGAACCTAAATTTGAGCTGCTGTTACTGCGGGCTGGACACTTTCCGGTTTGAGACTAACCAAGGTAATTACCAGTTAAAGTGCAAACATCAACACTCATCCAAGGAATGTAACAGAATCCAGATTGTCACAGTATAACGTTTACAATATTCAGGATATGGTGAAAACCTACTTGATGAACCCAGGCATGCCCAAGATGTTGGAGTTATCAGATAAGGATTTAAAGCAGCATTATAACAATACTCATCTCAGTATAGGAAAATACACTCCTATTGCATAAAAGGTAGGAAATATCCAAGAAATAAAAATGTAAAAAGAAGTGAGAATGTTAAAACTGAAAAATACAATGTCGTCAGTTAAGAAATACACTGGATGGGCTTAATAGTGAGATGGATATGGTGGAGCAAAGAGTGAACTTGAAGAAACATCAACAGAATTTATCCAATACGACAAAAGAGAGAAAAGATTTCCAAAGTGAAGAGAATCTTAAGGACTTGTGGGACAGTGTCAAAATGTCTAATATTTCGAGTCCTAGAAGGTAAGAATTTGGAATCCCAGAAGCAACAGAAAATGGGTCAGAAAGAGAATTTTTAAAAATGATGTTTGAAAACTTTCTCAATCAGGTGAAGGACATAAATTTACAGATTTAGAAACTAAGTGAAGGTGTACCTGGTGGCTTGGTAGGTTAACTGTCTGCCTTGCAGGATCCCAGGGTCCTGGGATTGAGACCCACATCAGGCTCCCTGCTCAGTTGGGAGCCTGCATCTCCCTCTGCCCCCATACCTAGTCCTGCTCACTATCTCTCAAATAAATAAAATCTTTAAAAAAACAAACAAACAAAAAAACTCGGGGCGCCTGGGTGGCTCAGTGGGTGGAGCCTCTGCCTTTGGCTCAGGTCATGATCTTGGGGTCCTGGGATCGGGCCCTGCATCGGGCTCTCCGCTCAGTGGAGAGCCTGCTTCTCCCTCTCCCTCTGCCTGCTGCTCTGCCTCCTCATGCTTTCTCTCTGTCAAATAAAATCATTAAAAAAAATTTAAAAACAGGGGCGCCTGGGTGGCTCAGTGGGTTAAAGCCTCTGCCTTCGGCTCAGGTCATGATCCCAGGGTCCTGGGATCGAGTCCCGCATCGGGCTCTCTGCTCAGCAGGGAGCCTGCTTCCTCCTCTCTCTCTGCCTGCCTCTCTGCCTACTTGTGATCTCTGTCTGTCAAATAAATAAATAAAATCTTTAAAAAAAAATTTAAAAACAAACAAAAACAAACAACTCAATGAATCCTGAACAGGGTAAATATAAAGAAAATCTCACCCAGG
This sequence comes from Martes martes, assembly GCF_963455335.1. Lineage (NCBI taxonomy): Eukaryota > Metazoa > Chordata > Mammalia > Carnivora > Mustelidae > Martes > Martes martes. The sequence continues at coordinate 3,129,432 of NC_137898.1, read as the reverse complement.
CACATTACAACCAATCTGCTGAAACCAAAGGTAAAACGGGGAACTCTTAAAGCAGCCAGAGAAGCATGACACATTCCTTAAAGACAACAGTGATTTTGATGACCATGAACTTCACATCAGAAACCACAGAGGCGGGGCGCCTGGGTGGCTCAGTGTGTTAAAGCCTCTGCCTTTGGCTCGGGTCATGATCTCAGGGTCCTGGGATTGAGCCCCCCATCAGGCTCTCTGCTCAGCGGGGAGCCTGCTTCCCTCTCTCTCTGCCTGCCTCTCTGCCTACTTGTGATCTGTCTGTCAAATAAATAAATAAAATCTTTAAAAAAAAATAACTGCCAACCTAGAATTCTATATCCAGTGAATATATCTTTAAAGAATGAAGGTAAAATAAAACATTTATAAATAAGTGAAAACCATGAGAATTTGTTGCCAGCAGACCTGCTGTTAAAGGCATTTCTTCAAGCTGGATGGAAATGATATTAGATCTTAGAGGCCTGAGGATATCAGAAATGATAAATACATAGGTAAAGTATTAAAGATGGTTTTCCCTCTTATTTAAAAAATAGGTGTGACTGAGGCAAAAATAATGTCTTGTGGGGTTTACAGTGACAGTAGATGTGAAGTCTGTGACACTGTAGCATACGTGAAGGCAGGAGTGAGACACACACGCCTACATGGTTGCAAGGTTGTTACATTTCCTGTGAACTATGCAGTATGAATTCTAAGTGCACTGAAAAGTGAAGGATGTATATTGTAGTCCCAGAGCCTGCCACTAAAGAGAACGTAAAGTATGGCAAGAAGGCGGTATAATACAATGGAGTTCTAAAAGTAGTCAATAGGGGTGACTGGGGGGCTCAGTAGGTTAAGCGTCTGCCTTCAGCTCAGGTCATGATCTCAGGGTCCTGGAATGGAGCCTTGCATTGGGCTCCCTCTGCCCCACCCCCTGCATGTGCAAGCACGTGCTCTCTCTCTCTCTCTCAAATAAATAAATCTTAAAACAATAAAAATAGTTGGGGCACCTGGGTGGCTCAGTAGGTTAAAGCCTCTGCCTTCGGCTCAGGTCATGGTCTCAGGGTCCTGGGATCGAGCCCCGCATCAGGCTCCCTGCTCAGCAGGGAGCCTGCTTCCTCCTCTCTCCCTGCCCGCCTCTCTGACTACTTGTAATCTCTCTGTCAAATACATAAATAAAATCTTAAAAAAAAACAATAAAAATAGTCAATCCAAGGAGAGCAGAGGAAAAGAGAACAGATGAACAGAAATAAATTGGTGGGCCTACACTGAATGGCACTAATAATTACATTAAATGTGAACGGGATAAAACTAGGTAAAAAGCAGTGATTATACAAATGGGTTACAAGGAAAGATCTAATATGCTGTGTGTACACTTTAGGTACAAAGACACAGAGGTTGAAAATAAAAGAACACAAGGTTTCCCATGGGTGGAGCGCCGATATTAATATCACACAAGGGAGACTTCAACCACTTTGAATAATAGTTTGGCAATTCCTCAGAAAGTTCAACACAGAGATATGAGATGACCCAGAAAGTCCCCTCCCAGGCATATTCCCAAGAGAACTGAAGACAGGCTCAAACAAGTTCCTGCACACAAAATTTCCTGGTGTTACTCCTAGCAGCAAAGAGAAGGGGATGGGGGGGTGAGGAATGACTGTCAATGGGTGTGAGATCTCTTTCTGTAACAAAATGTTCTAAAATTAGACTGTGCACATGGTTGCAAAATTCTGTGGATATACTAAAATCCACATTGGGTGCCTTAAACGGTTGAATTTTATGGACATGAATTATATCTGGATAAAGCTGTTATTAAAAAAGATAGACTTGAGGAAAAGAGTATTACCAGAAATAAGAGGGATGCTTCATAATGCTACGAGGGAATTCATGACAAGGACAACAGTCAAACATTTATGCACCTGTTCACAGGGCTTCAGTATACTGAAGGAAAGTTTGATGGGCATCTCTGCAAATACAGCAGGACACTGACTACGCCTTTGTATTCAGCTGGACAAGAAAATCAGTAGAGACATAGATGACCTGAACAAACATCTTGAACTAACTGATATTTATGGGATAGTAACTCCAGAACACACATTCTCTGGGCCACATAGTTCTAGTTTGGAAAGAATTTTGCTTCAGGATTTTGAAGGGTATGCTTCACTTACTTCAGTTTCCAGGTTTGTTCTGGAGGGATCTATGACCTGGTCATGTTTGTGGAACCTCCGTCTGCTCCCTGCTGCCCCACCCAGAGGCTAGAGAGCCCTGTCAGACTGCTTCTCTCCTCCAGGCTGTCTGAGGTGTGCTGACATGCACTGTGTGTGGCTCTGTCCTCACCTCCCACCCTGGGTACCTGGGTGGAGGTTGGGGTGGGGGCTTTTCCATGGGGACCCTCATGCATTACATTCTGGAATGCCTTCTTCAACTATGTCTTGGCCATTCATTCCCTTGCTTTACTTTTCTCTTTGAGGCAACCTTATTCCTTCCTCCAATTTATTTATCTTTCCTCTTTAATTTCCCATATCTTCTCTTTCTGGGAGATTCCTGTCAGTTTTATCTTACAATTCACCTGTCAGAATTTTCATATCTGCTCTGGTATTTCTAAATTCAAGAGCTCTGATTTTGTTTTGTGAATGTGACTTTAAAAAGGAATGCTTTTTCGTTCTAACTTCAAGGATGCAATATCTCCTCTTATCTCACTGAGCACACTCGTGGTACCTTTTCATACTCCTATTCTCCCTGCATGATCTGTGTCCTTCATCTCCTCCATGGCCTGTTTGTTTGGGGGTCCATCTTCCATATTCTTTTTTTTTCCATAGGAAGCAGAAAAATACTTTAGGCCAAAAGGTGGCAGAAATAAAATCATCCTGAAAATAAACTTCAGTGTAATTCTGTTGGGACAGATATTCCCTGTGATCATTCCCTCCCACTGACCGTGCCCCTGGAGTCTCACGGACCACGGTTTTTAGACACTTCCCTAACTCCTGTGTTGCAGGCAGGCCGGAGTCATCTGTCAATCCCCAGGTTCCAAGGGGGAGAGCAACGTATTTCTTGGACGAATGGCACCCTCTATATCAGAAGAGTGCACAAACATTTTGCAGAGTCAGCATACTTCAGGTTAAGCAGGCAAAGAAATCATCAAAATGTAAAAAAGGTGACAGGAACGGGTACCATGTTGTAGAATAAGATATTCACAAGTGTCGTGGACATGTAAGGCAGCTGATGGCCAGAAGAGGTGAGTCAGAGAAGGTGTGGGTTTGGAGGTGATTTTGCATCTAGAAGAATTCTCTGTGGCCCCAATGAGTGAGCACCAGGGAGCAGGGCTTCCTCCTCAAGCCACTGTTACTTGAGGTACCAGATGGTTCAAAGAGGGGGTGGAGTCAGGCCAGAACTACAATCCACCAAAAGACAGCACAGCTGCTAAGATAAATAATAAAATAAAAATTAAAAAAAATGGGGCACCTGGGTGGCTCAGTCAGTTAGGCATCTGACTTGATTTTGGCTCAGGTCATGATCTCAGAGTCGTGGGATTGAGCCCTGCGTTGGGCTCTGTGCTCAGTGCGGAGTCAGCTTGAGATTCTATCTCTCCCTCTGCCCCTCCTTGCTCTGTCTCTCACACTCTCAAATAAATAATAAAATAAATCTTAAAAAAAAAAAAAAAAGCAAAAGAGAGCATTAAACCGAACAGGTCACCAGTGTGGTGATGATAACTCCCCGGTGGGACACTTAGGGATGAACCAGGGCACCAAGAAGCCAAAGAAGCCCCAGAACACACTCATCAGGACATGGGACACTGCGAGGCCCTTCACACCACGGGTGCCGCCAGAGCTGCCGGCTCTACCCTGCCACCTCACTTTCTGAAGTGATTTCTTCATCCACGCACGAAGCTCCCTGGCAGGCAGTGTGTACTTAGGAGTGGCCCCTAAGGAGTGGACTCCCGTCCGAGTACATTGTTTTGTGATTACTGACAAGCCAGTCCTCAAGTTTCTATGGAGGCAAAAGCCCCAGAAGAGCCAACTCGATACTGAAACCGGTACTCCCAAGGACTGGAACTACCTGACTTTAGGACTTACTATAAAACTATGGAAATTGGGTACTGGTGAGGGACTAGACAAATCGATCAGCAGAACAGAAGACAGAGCCCAGAAACAGACCCACACCAGTGCAGTCATTTGATCTTTGATAGATGAGCAAAGGCCATCCGGTGGACAGGAAACAGACTTTTCAACAAAGGCTGGAACAACAGGACATGCGCCTGCAAAACAATGATGACACAAGAATCTAGACCCAGACCTTACACCCTTTCACAAAGACTTAACCTAAAATGGGTCATTGACCTAAATGTGAGATACAAAACCAAGAAAATCCTAGAAGGTAATGCGAGAGAGTGTCTGTGTGACCCAAGTCTGGCAATGACTAGCTGTTAAAGAAAAAATTGGTGAGTAGGACTTCATTAAGACGAAAATGTCTGCTCTGCAAGAGACACTGTCAAGAGAACAAGACCAGCCACTGAGTGGGAGAAATTCTTTGCAAAACACATATCAGGCAAAGGACTGGCCTCCAAAGACACAAAGAACTCTTAGAAGTCAACAATAATGAATAAGCAACCCGATTAGGAAATGGGCAAAAGATCCGAACAGACACCTCGCCAAAGAAGACACATAGATGGCAAATAAGCACGTAAAAAGGTTCTCCATGTCATATATTATTAGGGAATCGCAAATCAAAACAACATAGCAGTGCACACCTATCAGAGTGGCCCAAATCTAGAACACTGATGCCAAATGCCGGTGAGAACGCAGAGTGCCAGGAGCTCTCGCTCACTGCCAGCGGGAAGGCAAGATGGCGCAACTGCTCTGGGAGACGGGCTGGCCGTTTCTTACAAAACGAAACGTGCTCTTGCATACAATCCAGCAACTGCACACCTTCATGTTTACCCCAAATAAGCCTGAAAGCCTATGTCCACACAAAACCCTGCACATAAAAGTTTAAAGTGGCTTTATCCACAATTGCCAGAACTTGGACACAACCAAGATGTCCTGCAGGTGGATGGATGGACAAGCTGTGGGACATCCAGACCAAGAAGTATGTTTCAGTGATCAAAAGAAACAGGCTTTCAAGCCACAAAAAGACACAAAGGAAATTTACATGCATCTTATTGAAAGAAGCCGATCTGAAAAGGTTCCATACCATGTGATGCCAACTGCAGAAGATGCTGGAAAAGTTAGGAGCATGGTGACAGTCAAGACCAGGGGCTGCCAGAGGATGCAGGAGGGAGGGAGGAACAGGTGGAGCACGGACGAATTTGTCATTCTGGCAGGGCTGTCATAGCATAGCGCTGGACCCACGTCATTTGTCCAAATCCATAGATTATACAAAGCAGAGGGAACCCTAAGGTCAGGGGTGAACTTGACCTAATAATAATATATCCATGCTGGTTCGTCAGTTGTCCAGCACGCACCACACCAGAACAAGATGTTACAAGTAGGGGAAATGGTGGCTGGGGAAGGGTGAGAGAGTATATGGGAATTCTCTGTTCTTTTCACTCTCTTCTTTTCTGTGTTAAAGCTGTTAACACACAGAGTCTCCTGGCTGGAAAAGATGCTAGTTTCTTCCATTTCTATTATGGAAAAATGTCCCACAAATAGCAAAGCAGAGAGGCAGTTACACCGGACTGACCGCCGCCGTCTTGTCCGCTTAGTGACAGCAAGGAGGAGCTCGTGGTGTTCCGGCTCCTCCCTCCCCCACGCACCACTGCTCTCCGTGATCCTCGTGGGGGGAATTCCAGCTTCCTATCACCTCGCCTGAAGGCAGTCCAGCATGCTTTTTATTTAAAGACCTAGCCTTGTGGTAAAAACATAACAGCCACAATACCATGATCACCCCAAAAGGCAACTAAGGTCATCACGTAAACGCCCTCCCATGGCTGAGCCGGAGCCGGCTTAGTGGAGTCACGAGAGCGACCCGTCGCATCTGGCCGGCACGTCACTTGTCTCGTTTAATCTATGGGCTCCTCGGTCCTCTCTTGGCCCCTTGGGACTCACGTGCTGGAGGAATGAAGACGTGGCACCATCTGTTCTGCGCATCACGCTCCTGTGTCCTCTGTCTTGCCGTCGGGTGGAGGTTGGAAGGGGACCACATTCGGGTTTGATCAGGGCAAGTGGTGCCCTCTGCCCCCACACGAGGCGCCCCTAAGAGTCGGCAGGAGTTCTGTGTGATGTTGAGATTTAGTTAGAGGGGTGTTCAGGAGCGGCTGACCGGATCCACCGCCTGTCTGGAGCAGCTCCCAGAGTCTCTGCCTCCGGGGTCCGTGAAATGGTGATGCTCTTCTGCCGACCTTCTCCAGTTGTTATTTGGAATAATTTTAAAAGAGCAACTTGCCTAACAGTTTGACTGCCTCCGGGTACTAAGAAGGGAGAGATAATGCCTGCTGCTGCTGCTGCTGCTGCTGCTTTTTTTGGGGCCAGTTTTCAGATTAATATTCCTTCCGAAGCGACCCATTCCTTAAGGAGTGTCATTGTGAATTTAGGGATGTTGGAAAACCATTTTTGATATACTTGAATCCACTGCAGGGACTATCCTTTGTTTTCAAACAAGCTTTGGATTTTAGGACAGTCTCAGATAATGCACAGAACTTGGGAGGGAGGTGGCACAGAGGGCTTCCCTGGACCCCACACCCGCTGTTCCTTAGGCGCACACCCTACGTTAGTGTGGTGCATCTGGAACCAGTACTGACACGTTATCATATTAGCTGAAGCCCACGTCTATTCAGACCTCCTTAATTGTTGCCCAGTGTGCCTCTTCTGTCCAGGACCCCATCTAGGACCCCACATTACTGTCAGCCGCGTCTCCTTAGACACCTCTCCTCTGTCACAGCCGCACATCCCTGGGATGCCAGTGCGGGGCCTGGGGTTGTGTGTAGGCTCTTCTTTGGTTTTGATGACCTTGACAGTGCTGGGTACCTGTCAAGAATTTTGTAGATGATCTCTTAATCACGATTTGCCCCTCACAGTCAGACTGGGTTGTGGGTTTGGGAGAAGGACCCAGGATGAAACACCCCCTTTCCACTCTGCCTTCCACACTCCCCTTGTGCTCTGCCCCTGACTCGTCCCCATGATGCTGGCCTTGCTCACTTGGCTGGGGTGCGCTCAGGTCCTGGCCGCACTGTCCCCTATGTCACCGTGCTCAGCTGCACCTTGGGGTGGGCAGTTAAGGCCCACGTCGCCAAGAGCAGGGTAGCCTCATGAAGTTTAGGGGTTCTCCTGCAGGGGAGAACTTGTCTCTTCCTCGCCCACGTGCGGCTGTCTATTCCCATCCGCAGCACTCACGGGTCCTTCTGGTGTTACGCGTCAGGTCATAACCCAGGACCACTGTGTTTACTCTGCTGCTCATAGTGTCCCAGCGCTGGTCCCTGGAGCGGCGCTGTCCCCGGTCCTGCCTGCACGCCCGTGCTTTACCACGTCCCTCCTGGCCCCCAGCTCTTGCCTCCATGCTCCAGTTCTCTGCGTTTGCTCGGGGCGGCGTCTTTATGGGACATCGTGCAGCTTGTTGGGGAGACGGGGTGTTTGGGCTCTCGGCGCGCATCTGCTGGACCTCAGTTGCACCGAGAATAGGACTTGTATGTCTCTGATTTTACACTCTTTTTTCTCTTCGCTAAAAATCTGGGCTCCCAGTGACTGACGTGAAGGTAATGGTTTGTTCGCTGGCGCGATCTGTCTGTCTGCGTGCGTGTCGTCTGCTACTCAGCCATCCGCCATTAGGTTCGTCGGTTCCAGGATAACAACACGGCGCCAGGACCAACGGTCCAATTGCCGAGCAGAGCTGAGGACTTCCTGCCTTCTGCTTGCCGCCGTACGCAAACTGCCGCTTGGAACGATTTCTCCGTGGATGCCACTAATTTAATTAGCAGTTATGGCCACTGACATTATTTTGTTTTTGACTTTTAAGATGTTGATTGGTGTTCTGCAATTATGTGCAGTTTTCACCCAGTTTCATAATCTGATCCACAAGACAATCAGTACTCAGAATCCTTTGTCTTCCTCCCCCGGCCCCAGAGGCAGCACTAAATTGAAAAAAATGGGGCGTGTGAAGGATCTTTCCATGAAGGAGACACGAGCGGATCGCTGTGTGCGTGTGCATGCTCGTGTGATCTGTTCCCACCCTGCGGAGAGGGGAGCGTGCTGCTCCCACTTTTCCGACCTTGCCTCTTCCACTTCATGGTTCATCCTGGAGACAGTGTAGGGCAGCACCCGGAGGTGTCTGTCTCTCCTGACAATACCCCCGTCTTCCACCGTAAGGCGCCTCCGCGGTGTGGGCAACCGTGTGCTGTAGCCGCGGTCCCCGGGACGCCTGTGCGGGGCCTGGGGTTGTGTACAGGCTCTCAGGGCTCCTTGGGCAGGTGTCCGGTCGGCCCGTGTGCTGGGCCCCGGCTTGCTGTGTGGGGTGCTCCCCCTCCCACAGCCAAGGGTCCAACTTGACCCCAGGCTTCCAGAAACCACGTTGCTGCTGTCTCCCGCTGTTTATGTGCGGTGGCTGTCCCCTGGCTTCAGTCAGCAGGCTCCGGGGGGAAAGCCGGCCCCCAGGCGTGGCTGCAGACCCGCCTTACTGGACATTTCTCCAGTCAGATATGCGGGCTCTTTCATATGGGAAATGGTGCCCATGGGATGTAATTCAAATGGTGCCGAATGGGGAGACTTCCACCCTCCCGGGGCAGTCTCTGTGAGTGCGATCTCGTGTGCTTTGGGACTTGCGCAAACAAGACGCAGGAGTTCACACTGTTGATTCTCAGCTGGTCTGCAAGCCTGGTTCATTCCAACCCCGATCTTGTCTCCTCTGCTCTCTGTCTGCCTGCCTGTGCCGGCTCACATCCTTCCCAGGGACCTGCGTCCCTCTGGACACACGGGTTTTCGACAGCCTAGGCCCCTCACCCAGCCTCAGACACCGGCTGGCCAGCCACCTGCTCCCATGAAGTCCTTCAAGGATGCCCTCGGCCTGCCCTGCCCCCCGCTGAGCACGTTATTCCCTCAGCTCCGACAGCACTGGAGGACAGAAAGTCACCACCCCCTTTTCCGAAGTAGCCCTCTGCCTGAGCCTCGCCGGGTGGCCTCCTCCTGCCTTGTGCGGGCAGAGGAAGCGAAGCCGCCCCAGGGTTGGCCAGGCGCTTTGGCCCCAAATGGCACCCTCCTCTCCGGGCAGCCGGTGTGCCGCAGTAGGAGGGCGGCCTTGCTCGGACTTCCTCCGGCCTGGAGCTCCACTCCACACACCCTCAAGGAAGCTTGCGTGCTCCAGCCAGCCGTGGGCACACCCCCTGGTGTGGGCTCAGAGCGTGGCCGCTTTCTTCCTGCGCCGCCTGACCTGAGGGGCCCGTGCAGGCACTGTGGGGCGTGTTTCTGCACTCACTTGTGTTGGCCGTGGAGCCGCGTGCACGCGTGGGTGGCGTGTCCTGTGCTGAGCACAGGGGCACTGGCCTCACGCGTCAGCGTGCATCACGATGCCCAGAGCAGATCCGGAACTGCAGCAGGTGCTCAGTAAATATCTGGGAATGTGCAGACACGCTGGGGGGTCCAGTGCCTGGGTTCCGGTCCCAGCTCCCCATTTCCTAAGGGAGTGAGTGACCGGGGAGTAAGGCTTCGAGCCCCAGCCCTGGGAGAGGGAGCCCCCGCCGGTCTCTGCCAGTGCCACAGGCAGGGGTGAAAATGGGTGTGTGACACCCAGGGACAAAGGCGAAGCTAGAGGCTCTGCTCTGCTGGGGAGGGGCCACTGCACCCCCAGCCCCGCTTTCCCCCAAGCTCTTCCCTTCGCCAAGTTCGGGCTTATAAATTGGCCTTTCTGACCTGATTTGAGCAGCCTTTGTCTCTGTCCTGCCGGCGGTGGGTCTTGTGAGGACAGACATCTGTCACTTCCCTGCTCCTGCTGGGGCTCATCTGGGCACGAACTGGGGGGCTCGGGGGCTCTCAGCCCATTACCTTGTCATTGCCCTGGTGAGTGGCTGTCATTTCAGTTCAAGACCAGCTGCTTAGGAGTATTGCGTGGAAGCCGCCTGGCCGGGCTGGGAAGCCAGGGTGACTTCATGACCGCGTCCCCCTCCCATCCCCAGCTGCATCTCACAGCGCTGCCCTCCCTCCCCATCACTCTGCCTCAGCATGGCCCCACGGGAGATCTTCGGGTCCAGGGTCCCAGGCTTACCACTGGAATAACGGGAGGGGGCCCAGCCGAGTCCGCAGCGTGATTAGCGAAGCAAGATCAAGAGGGAACGTCACGCGAGCGCCTCCAATGTGTCCCCATGCAGAGGACTCGATGTAGTTATGGCATCAGTGCTACGAACGGCGCACAGACTTCTGCACGGCCTGGCCTCGGTGCTGCGGCTGTCAAGCTCTGTCGGCACATGCAGCTGAGCCCCTGGCCAGCCCCATCTCCCACAGAAAGCCCCGTCGCTGCGCAACCTGGTGGCTGTCCGGTGCGTGTGCCCGATGGCCAGGAAGCACGTGTGTCCCGGCCCCTTCTATGGGAGGGAGGGAGCTAAACGCCAGTTCAGGGAGGCTTCTGGGGGCTCGGCGGTCTGGAACGTGGTAGAAGGTCCCCTCCAACCTGGAGACAAGCTGCCGCCCTCACCGCAGCCCACCGCACGGCACGCGTGGGCGTACACAGGCGTGCTCCGCCTGCTGGGAGTGTGGAGCTCTGGACACACGGAGGCCTGGACACGAGGCCAGAGAACCTGGCGTTTGGTGACATGAAGGAGCAAAAGCCAACAAGCTCCCAGGGCGAGGTGCGGCCGGGGAGGGAGTCAGGACAAGGCTCGGACTTCTCTGCTCCCCAGCACCCCTTCCCCGGCCCCAGGGCGGCCCCTTCGGTTGGCGGAGGTGCTGCCCGGGACGCCATTGTCCCAGCACCCCCCCCCCGCCCCCGCCCAAAGAGCTTCTTGTCCCTCTGACGGAGCCCCCGTCCCACCTCGTGGCCGGGGCAGTGGGCCGACTGGTCCCTCTCAGGGAGGGGCCTCAGCTGCCCTGGTTCTGGTGCCCAGTGGGTCCCTGTCTGTCCAACTTGAGGGCATCAGGAAATCCACATCCACGCCGGGAGCCTGGTGCCTGCAGGCCCTGGGGTGGGGCACTGCGGTGGGGTCGGGGGGACGGACGAGACCATCTCCTCCGCTGTGGGAGAGCGGACAGGCTGCTGCCCCACGTGCCGGCTGCGGTCCCCGGGGAGGCAGACCCTCCGAGAGCAGTGGGTGGGCTCCAGGGCTGGCTCCCCGCTCCAGGGAAACCAAGTAGGACCTGAAGGTGTGGAGGGCAGGGGGGTGGGGGAGCTGGTGGAGCCTGGGGTGGGCATGGGGGCAGGGCACCGGTGTGTGTGTGGCACAATGGCCCCCCAGGTCCTGGGGGGTCACGGTCCTCACAGAGCAGGGGCTGGGGCCAAGCTGGGGGAACTGCCTTCCCTTGGATGGCGGAGATGACTCAGTGGGGAGCCCGCAGTCAGGGCTGATACTTGTGGGGTGAGGGGCGCCATTCCGACCGAGACGTGGGGGAAGTCCGTGATGAAAGGAACCGCGTGTTTAGGACCGGGGCCCTGCGGTAAGCCCACAGCTGAGGTGGCCCTTCCTGTCTGGTGCGTGATTAGGGGCCCGGCGTCTGGACCGGGCTCGGCTGTGGGCTGGGCTCAGACGGGGGAAAGCAGATTACCCACGGGTGGGAGACCGGCCCCACTCGCCGTAGCCCCTCCTGAGGCTCACCGGGCGTCGGGCCCCCTCCCCAAGGAAGACTCACCCGGCAGTGCTTCCTAACACTCCCCTGCTCTAACAGCAGCAAGGCCCCTTCCGCCTTCCCTCCGGGCGGCCCTGCTCATGGGGCTTTGCCCCTTCCCTGAGGCACGGCGTCCGTGGGACCCCAGCTGGACCCAGCTCACCTTTGTGCTGGTTCTGCCCTCCACCCCGGGAGCACCCCGACCCCTTCCCAGGGACGTGCCGGCCACCCAGTCTCCTCACTGCAGACAAGATGCCCCCAGTGCTTCTCTGAGTGACGTTCTGGACCCTTCCCTTCCACCCATCTGCCCTGGCTCCTCCAACACGGCCTTGAACTCTGCAGCCTTGGTCTGGGCAGGCCCCCTGCAGGGTGAAGGGGCACTGAGGCCTGGTCCTCGACACAAGCATTGCCTTTCCTGGACCGCATTCTCCAGAAAGTTCTGCCACTGCTCCCAGGACCCCTTGACTTTGGCCCTCCCGAGAGGGTGGTGGTTGGCCTGAGGGCAGACGCAGGCTGCCCAGAGCCTGGACGTCATTCTGGAACAGCCCCCGTGGGCCTGGGGAACAGCGTGGGCTCAGGTGGGCCTGATTCCGGCCGGGGAATCCTAAAGTGGTTATTTCCTGGTGTGTTTAAAATAGTCGTTTTGCTCCTAACTCAGAAAGCCCGTCGCTAAAACAGGATTCCAGCAGCTTTGCCCAACAGCACTAATGTGTATAATTAAAGTCAGCTTGGGCTTGTGAGGGGGTGTCTCCTTGTTGGAGACCCTGCATGGCCCCCCTGGCCCAGGACTCCACGGCCTCCTGCGTCCCCGCTGCCACCCAGGCTGCCTCATCAGGGAGGGACAGCCCTGTCCCGGGCACTCGGTGACTCAGACCCAGACACCACAGGGAAGGGGAGCCCGGCACAGCATGGACGTGCACGGCCTCTCCTGCCGGAGCCACCCAGGGACTGTGGCTGCAGCTGGGGGGAGGGCAGGGAGGAGGCTGTGGGGGTCAGGCCGGGCGGCGGGTCCCGGGGTCCTGCCCCACTCCACCCCGAGCATGGAGCTTGCCAGAGCTTCCCCGAGCCGCAGGCTCCTCGTCGGCCGTGGACTGGGAAGAGGGAAAGCCACGGACTGCCGAGGGCCTGGAGGTTCCAGCCTGGGGCTGAACGTGGCGCAAAGAAACACTCCAGAAACGCACGTCGTGACTGTCCCTTCTCAGCAGACTAGCTGGACAGTGAGACATGGGTGGGGACGGACACACAGACACGGTCAGGACACTGTTGCTGCCAACCTGAGCAGCTGCCGCCTCCAGAACCGCCTCCCAGGGGGTCCCCAGGCCCCGGCACAGCGGGGAGGAGCACGGCGGGGTGGCCCGGGCGCTGCAGGAAGAGGGGTGCCCTGGCTGGGACCACTGCCTGGGACCCTCCGGCCACACGGAGCACCAAGCCATGCTTCCTGCTCTTCCAGAAAGTGGGGCTGGGGGTGGAAATCATTCACTCGGGGTTTCATTCCCTCCTTACTAGGAAGCAGCCGAGATCAGACCATCCCACCTCTGCCGTCCCTCCCCTCTGGGTGGTCATTGTGGGGGGGGGAGTCGCTGGCAGGGGCTCGGAGCCAGCCCAGGGCCAGTGTGTCATGTGCAGAATCTCCCATCTCCCATCTCCACATCCCCAGGGGAAGCAGCTGTCAGGGCTCGAGTGGGACCCGCTGGATCAGACCCCGACTCTGAGTTTAAGTCCTGAGCACCCGCCGAGTTCTCCCCGTTAGCCCCACCGGCCGCGCACGAGGCTCGCATTTCTCTGCGTCCGCCGCAGCCCTCCTCACTGTCTTCTGACCAGAGCCATCCTGTTGGGCGTGAGCGGGCGTCTCCTTGTGTCGGTTTCTGTTTCCCTAAGGACCACGGACGTGGGGCGGATACGAGCCTTCACGTTCCTAGTCGTATCAGGAGCGCTGGAGTTTGGGGGTTAAAGTTCACGATTTCCAGGTGCGGGGCCAGAGATGCATCTTTGGGGCCCATCACCCCGTCCACTGATGACGCGCCCCGCGCCCAGTCTCCCGTACACGTGGGACCTCGGCACCACACAGAAAAGTCTCGGTGGGAACACAGAATGGTGTGCCCAGAATGACCACGTGATGCGCTGGTCCCACTCCAGGGCGCCTCGCTCCCAGACCCGAAGGCGGACACTCGAATGGGCTCTTGCACTGCTGTGGTCCCAACAATGTGGAAACTGTCCGTGTTTGTGGACGAGATGTGGTCCACCCATGATGGGCTACTCTCCAGTCTCAAGAAGGAAAGACATCTGACACCTGCTGTGACACAGCATCACACTGAGAGAAGGACACTGGTCACAGGACAAATCCTACAGCATTCTACTTCTGGAAGGGCCCTGGAGTCATCAGATCCACGGTCATGGTTGCCGGGGGCTGGGGGAGAGAAAGGCGCCGAGTTTAGATCTGGGAAGGCGAAGCCGTTCTAGATACGGATGGTGGGCACGGCCTCAGAACACCGTGGGTGAGGTCAATGACCCAAACTGTGCGGTGACACATGGCTGAGACGGTAAATTTCATTTGGGTGTTTTCATCATAATTACAAATATTTTGAAAAAGGGGGCAGGTGTGGCTTGAGGCCCATGGACCCGCGCTGGCTCCGTGTGCGCCCGCTGGGTGGTGGTGAGGTCAGGCACGCGGTGTGGCTCCAGCCTGGGGTGGGGACACCGTCCGTGGGCGGCCCTGGGGCTGCCTCCTCCCCCTATGGAGCCCACCCCGGGAGGGGCAGCTGCCCCCCTGCCACGGCGGGAGGGCCCAGAGGGGGTGCGTGGTTGCCCAGCACCCCACTGAATTGTTCACTTTAAAATGGTTAATTTTACGCCACAAGGATGTCACCTCAACTTATGAAGCAAGTATCCTCGCAAACGGAGGGACACCCTGTCTTCGGAGAGGCCCCGTCGTGGCAGACGCGGCTTCCGGCCTAGTGAAGGCGCCCCCAGAAGCCGCCAGGAAGACGCAGGCCCGTTGGCGGGCGGTTGCCATAGCTACCTCCAAATCCCATATCAGTGTGACTTCACGCTTTGGGTGTGGATGGGGGGGGGCTCGGCTCTGGCGGGAGGGCCCAGGGATGCCCCCCAGTGGGTCCATCTGTGAAGCCCGGGGAAGCCAGAGCCTGGTGGCCTGGGGTGGTCAGGGGTCCCTGGGCCGGACACAGCAGCTCTGCTGGCCTCCTTTGTGGGACTAGCGTCAGAAGTTGGGGTTCAGGGTCTGTGTGTGAGTCAGTGCTTGTGGCCATGGCACAGTCCCACACATGGGGCTCACACACCAGACACTCACTGTCCCCTGGGTCCTGGAGGCCAGAGCCCTGGGTGTAGACGAGAGCAGGGCGGGTCCTCCCGAGGCCTCTCTCCTGGTGTGTGGACGGCTGTGCTCCCTGCGTCCCCACGGGGTCATCCCTCCATGCATGTCTGTGTCCTGATCCCCTCTTCTCGTAAGGACCCCAGTCACATGGGATCAGGACCGCCCGGGTGACCCCATGTTACCTTAATCACCCACTGAGAGACCCTAGCTCTCAATCAGCCACATTCTGGGGGTCGGGCCTTCAACAGCTTTTCTGGGGACACAGCTCAGCCTGGAAGCACCTGGTTCTGCCCCTTTCTCGCTCGGTCTCTGAAGATGCCGGCCGGGCGGGGGTCTGCGCGACGCCCTGCACCTGGCAGTACCATGACCCCTTCACATGGCGTCGGCCAAATGCTCTGCAGCTGAGAAGGCCCCGTGGGCGTGTGCAGCGGCGGTGCCCCTGCTGTGGCCCGGTCCCTCCTCAGACAGCACGTGGCGGGCCTCCGAGGGTCCCCGAGGGGTTTCCAGGGGAAGGACAACGAAGGAGAGCGCTGCATGGACGCGAGCAAGCTCTCTGGAGCTCTGCTTTCTTGGGCTTTAAAAAAAAAAATAAAACGTGTGCTTCCAACACCCCCAGATCTGGTCGCTTCCATCAGGTGGTAGGAGGGGGCGTCCTTGGCCCCCAGAGCGGCAGCGGCTGGCCACCTGCTCTCACCGGCTGGACCCCATGGGGCAGCCACCGCCAACCCAGACACCTTTCCCCACCGGCACGTGGCCCTGGGCGGCCCGTCGGGAGACGGCGCAGCTCGGAGAGCAGCCTGCTGGGGACGGGCCATGTGCGGACGTCACATATGGCACGGGCTGCCCGGGGGAGACCTGGAGAAAAGCCACATTCTCGCGTGGCCTGCCTTCTCCCCCGAAGCCGACGTGAGCTGGAGAGACAGCCCGCGGCAGACTGCCCCCCCCCACCCCCCGCCTGGGCCTGAGGCCCACAGGATCCGGTCCCATGTCCCCGCCACCCACCCTGTCTCCCGGCATTCTCTGCCTCAGCCGTGCCGGTGCCTCCCCGTTCCCCAACGACCTGCTCCCACGAGCTTTTTTTTTTTTTATTGTTGTTTATGTGTACTTTTTAAAAAATCGAGGTGAAATTCATATAATGAACAATGTATCCTCTCCAAGTGCACAACCAGTGGCATTTAATGCCTTGCCGTGCGGAGCAACAACCACCTCCATCTAGTTCCAGAACATTCTCAGTGGCCCGAAGGAACTCCTGTACCCACGGGCTACCATGGCCCGCCCCCTCCCCCTCCCCCCAGCCCTGGCAACTACTTTCTGTCTCCGTGGATCTGCCTGCTCTGGGCAAAGAAGTCATGCAACACGGGGGTCTCTGTGTCTGGCTCGTTTCCATTCGGTGTCGTGTTTTCGAGGCTCGTCCGCGTGGTGGCGAAGGTCAGCGCTTCGCTCCTCTCCGGGCCACTGCAGGTCCCTTGCACGGCTCCCCACGGGCTCTCTGCTCCGCCTCTCCAGGCTCACGCCAGGCTCTGTCTCTTTGGAAAGGGGAGCAGGAGCGGCATTTGCTGGGCGCCGCAGCAGGAGCGCAGGAGTTCACCGAATCCTTGCTGGACCGGGAGGCGGGTCCTGTCACTGTCCCCCCTCACCATACGGGAGCCGCAGGGAGGGGGGGTGGGGCAGGACGTGGCCTGGCCCTGGGATCTGTGCTCCTGCTTCTGTGCCAGCTGGATGAGGGAAGGACTGGACCGCATCCTGGGGCTGCTGGGGGCCCCGGATGCGTGACGGCCACTTTAGCGTGTCACCCCTGGCCCCGGGTTTTAGCAACGTGTGGCTCAGCGGTTGGCTGATGCTCTGACTGCTCCCCTGAGCCCAGGCCGTCGCATGCTCTGGGGGCTGGTGCTCCCCAGCCACTCTGAGCCGACCGGGCCGGGCTTCCAGCTTCACACCTGCCCAGGGGGTGCCGGGGATTAGGGCAGCAGGCAGATGTGTGCCTTGGCTGGGAGACACCGACTCCAGTGCCCTGAACAGCTCACCCGCCCCCGGTGAATGGGGGAAGGGCTGACCCTGGGGGCGATGCTCACTGCCAGAGGAAGTTCCTACAGATATGCTTCCTCTCTCCCTCCTTCCTTCTGTCCTCCCATCCATCTTCTATCAGTTGAGCTGTGCCTCTGTCCACTCGACCCATTGTCCATCCCCGTCCCTTTCTCCTAGCTCCCCCTGTTCATCAGTCTCAGCTCTCGTCCATCCACCCGTCCATCCACCTGTCTACCTGAAGTCTGCGAGACCATCTCGTTAAATCAGGCACTGTGTAACGTCAGCGCCCTGCCTTGGAGGGACACACGGTTCGGCATGAGGATGGCCAATGCGGGGAGGCTGGTCCAGCACGGCAGCGCAATGGCCCACCAGCAGGGAGCAGGGCTTGGCCCTTGGGAGCCTAAGGAGCACGGCAGGGACCTCAGGCCCTGGAGAGCAGGTGAGGGCGTGGATACTGGCGGGGAACCCGGGGCAGGGTGGGGGGGAAAGGGGTGTGGCCCTGCATGACTGGGATGGGCAGGGTGGGGCCCGGGCCACGGGGACACGCCTGGCACCCCCAGGTTCAGGCCATCCCACGTTGCCATACCTGCCCTCCCAGGGCTGGTCGCCTGGGCTGGATCCTGCCCACACCAGCTGCGGGACAGTGGCCTGGGAGACCCCAGTCATCACCCCCCTTCTGCCCTGTGCCTCTGCCCGGCTCCCTGCAGAGATGTCCCCACGTGGCCGGAAGCCGGGGGGCTGGGCCAGCTGTAAATGACAGGGTGCGGCTGGGCTTGTCATGCTTCTTCTTTTTTTGTTAAAGTTCAAGTCTGTTGGACTGTGCTGAGCATGAGGTTTGGTCTAAAATAAACCCGGAGGTGCGTCAGTGTGTGGGCTGGCTCTGCAGGCTGGAGGCCGGCTCCACAGCGGGTGGGGGTGGGGGCCGGGGGCCACCTGCTGCCGTGCGGTCCCAGGACTGTCCCCTCCTGGGAGCCCAAGGGCAGAGAAACCAGCGCTGGCTCGGAGGTGCCATGCTGGGGGGCTCGAGGACCCACCCTGCCTAGCGCTGGGTGGCCATGCTCCATTTCTGCCGTGAGCACTGGGGGTTCTCAGCTCGGCTGGGGAGGCGGGCACCCCCAATTTGGCTCTGACTTCTGCCAGGGAGCTGTGGGGGCAGAACAAAGCAGAGGCGCTTTCTCCCCCAAGGAGACGAGCGCAGCATTTCCTGAGCGCCTGTGAGTGGCTGGCAGGCTCGTACTGCACCCCAGCTAGAAGAGGCACTCCCCAGGATGGGGGGGGCTGGAGCATGTCCTGCTCCTTCTCTTCTCTCCTCCATCCCTGGGGGCTCCCAAGCACTGGGGTTCCAGGTTCTGACTTGACAATGTCTGGCCAGCAGGGGCCTGGTGGGGCAGGGACGGCCAGGACCCCCGCCGATAGCTAGCCTCCCATTCTTCTGTCCTGGTGTAAGCCTGATACTGTTTGGGGCAGCAACACCCCCAGGTTCTAAAATGAATAAATTCCTGGCTTCTCCTGAAATTGTGGGGAGATGCATCACATCATTCTAGCCAATGAGATGTAGGTGCAAATCTGCTGGGAATTTCCAGGAAAGTTGGGCTTTTCTAATATAGGTGCCAATCTGTCACTTCCTTTGGCCTTCTGGCCTGGAATGTGGACGTTACGGCTGGACCTTCAGCAGCCGTCTTGTGACAGTGAGGTAACGGCCCAGAGAACTTAAGCTACTGTATCCTTAACCTGTTGAATGAATACTTTTAGCTACTGACCTTCAGATTTAAAGACCGAATAGCCTCCAATTTGTTTTAAAGCATCTGTTTACTTTGGTCATCTTTACTCCATAATTGATAGACTTGGCAAAGTATTGTCCGACTCAGAGGTTCATGCCCCTATGCCCTTGGGTGCTATTTTCTTGCAGCATGATGCTCAGAGCCCTCATAAGAACCCAGAAAATCAATCATTAATAGACCTCAGCTCTTCGGGAAGGCTGGGCCCTCTCCCCTCCTCAGCCAAGGGAAGAAACCAGCCTCCGAGACAGGACCGGCCGCTCTCCACATGTCTTTCCTATTGGCTCTGTGTGGGCACACTTCCCGTTTCTGCAGCCCCTAGATGTGGCCGGCGCAGCTAGGCCTGAGGACGTCACCCTGAATGTGTTTGCTGCGTGGGTTGTAGCTGGCCCAGGGACCGGGGGGTCCCGCTTGCAGCGCGGTACAGGGGCATGCAGACAAGATGTGTGCCCAGGTAGTCCAGGGCCAGGGGAAGGTGAGGAAGACCCAGAGGGCCAGAGGGTGGCTGGGCATCAGGGAGTGGGCTCTGGAGGGGTGTGTGCTCGGGAAGGTGGGGAAGCAAGGCCAGGGGCGTGGACGGCCTGAGGGAGGCCAGAAATAGCAGGAGGGGCCGGGGAGGGCTGTGGGAGGCTGGTGGGCGGACTGGGAGGGCTCCAGGGCGGACAGTGCAGAAGAAGGGCCCTGGGAGGGAGAAGGAAGCTAGGACGGTTGCAGTAGTCCAGGGGAGGAAAGCGGTGCCAGCTTCTCTGTCTGAATCTCTCCCACGCCAGCAAGTGGTGGAGCCTGTCCCTCACGTTCCCCTCCCTGGAGCCCCTGTAGGGGTCTCCCCAGTGACACCAGAACCTAGGCCTGATGGACCGAGGAGGGCTTCATGTCCCCCCAGAATCCACGTCCTTGCCCTAACCCTAGAACATGTGACCTATGACCTGGGACCTAGAAAAACAGTCTTTGCAGATGTAACTCGGTAAGGATCTCAAGACGAGACGACCCCGGGTTCAGTGAGGGCGCGCTGTGACTCCAAAGGCAGGTGCCCTTAGGAGAAACAGAAGAGGAGAGGACGCACAGCGTGGGAGGCCACGCAAAGGCGGAGGCAGAGACTGGAGGGATGAGGGACGCGGCGGCCGGCCAGGGATGAACGCTCGGAGCCGGAAGCCGGAAGAGGCAGGTAGAGCCTCTGGGGGAAGCGCGGCCCTGCTCACACCCTGGTTTCAGCCCGCGATGCCGGGTTTGGACTTCCGGCTTCTGGAACCACGCAGGAATAAATTGGGCTTGTTCTAAGCTCCCTGGTCTGTGGTGTTTCGTCGTGGCCGCGCAGGAACTCACACACTCCTACTGCTCAAGGCAGTGAAGCATCAGGCACGTGGCTGGCCTGGCTTCCGTCCCCAGGGGCCCCTTGACGGCAGGGACTGGGTGGGTGCAGAGCTGGGACAGTCATCCTCAGCCCTGCCTCTAGGAGCCATTGCACGGGGCACCCAGGTCAGTCACCTGCCCGGCTGGACTGTGCATTTACAGGCATCTGGGGACCCCCAAGGGGGGCTCAAAGTGGCCAACTCACCTTGGATTGCGCTGAACCCAACCCCCACTCAGCCACCCGGTCCTGGTCCAGCACACCCGCGTCAGGGGAGCAGGGGCCCTGAATGTGGGCGAGTGGGGGGGAGGTCAGTGTGCCACCCCCCCCCCCCCAGCCAGCAGACCCCACAGGGCCCCTGGGGACATGCATCCTCTAGATGGCCTCTCACTCCTTCCCTGGGCAGCTTGGCTGCTCCCTGAGCCTTTGTCCCGGAGCAGAGCTGCCCACCCAGGCCCCTTCTGGATGGCTCGCAAGGCCTCTGTCCCACGCTCAGGATGGGGCAAGGTCAGAGCCGACAGCTCATGCAGCGTTCTGGGGGAGCTGTCCTAGCCTTGAGCTGACACTAGGGAAGTAGCCCCTTTACTGTTCCACGGAATGATCAGTCAGGGTCTTGGCCTCGCTTAGCACGGAGTCAGGACCGAAGGAGGAAGCTGGGGTGACATTTCTAAGGCAAGAAACAAATGGGGGAGCGGGAAGCCAGGTCACTTGTGCTCCGGTGATGGAGAGGCCCCTCGTGGACGAGACCCAACAGCCCCTCGTCGGAACATCTCCAGGGATGAGCCAGGCAGAGCCAGCCTCCAGGGAAAAGCCCAACTCTGGAGCAGAAGGGCGGAGCTCCCGATGGCAGTGACCGTCTGTCCAAGAGCGGGGGACCACCCTGGGCGCCGTCTGCGGCCCCTCCTCCTGCCACGAATCACCGGTCCCTCAGTGGAGAAGACCCGTCAGGGAGGAGGTTCCTGAGCCGTCGGCCGGCGACACAGCCGGCGACACAGCCCCGTCGCTCCCGCGGAGCCCACGCGCCCTTGCTCCACACGCGGTGCTACCCGTGGGCTCGCCGGGGCGCTGCTCCCGGGGCTGAGAGGCAGGAAGTCAAGCAGCAGGAACGGCGGCACGGGCCAGCACACGGGTGGCGGGCAGGAGGGCAGAGGACAGCGGAGCCGACCTGAGAACACGGAGCCCAGAAGGTGGGAGCCACAGAGGGCTCGGCCGCTACCGCGCCCACAGCCGGAACCGCCAGCCTGGGGCCAAGGCAGGCCCTGCTCCGGCTCCAGAAGTCGGAGCCCCGGCCCAGAAGGCCCGTTTCCAGGGACGGTACGCGTCCCCTGGGGCCACCGGAGCAAAACACACTGACCGGAGCGTGAAACGGGGCTGAGCGGTCTCAGTCTGGAGGCCAGACGTCCAGCATCAAGGTGTGGGCGCGGGACGGAGGGAGCTTCCGTTCCAGGCCCTCCCCTGGCCTCGGGTGCTTTGCTGGTGAACTGTGGGGTCCTCTGGTGTGTGGACGACTCCCCTACCGCTGCGTCCATGTTCACACGGCCTCACCCTGCCTGCACGCCTGTGTCCAGACTCCCCATTTCACGGGAACACCGACCCCCGCTCCAGTATGACCTCAGCAGGTCACGTCACATCCGCAGAGACCAAGTTCCAAATAAGGCGACATTCTGAGGCCCTGGGCGGGGGGGGGGGGTTGGGACTTGGATGGACGAATTGGGGGACAGAGTTGCAGCTCCCGATGGCTACTCTCCTCCCCCTCTGCCCTTGGGGAAGGGCTGTGCTGGGTCGCACCAGGGCACGACGGGGCTTGGGCTCCAGGGGAACCGACTCAGATCCCGCCCTGCTGCGTTCAGACCGTGTGCCCCCCTCTCGCTGGGGAAGTCGGGGTGAGGAGACCGCTGACCTTACGGGGCTGCACGCGCCCGCGTGAGGTTCCGTGTACCGCGCTCACCGTGGCGTCCGGCACGTGGCTGACGGCCGGGAGCCGTGGCTTTATGCTCGGTAACGGAGAAAAGCAAATGCCGCTGACACCTCCAGGTGTTCTCGGTCACCCCTCTGGAAACACCTGGGGGCCGGCCCTTCGACTTTTTATGTTTAATGATGGTAAAATGCAGGCAACGTGAAATGGACCACTTTAGCCATTTGTAAATGTATCGTTCCTTAAAGTTAAAGTACATTTGCGTCGTGGTGACGGGGGTCTCCAGAATGCTCCCTCCTCCCAAACCAACACAAGAAACACGAGCGCCCACCCCTCCCCCGGCCCTGGTGCCCTCTGTCTGGACCTCTGTCTAAGGTCCGGCCCCTCCTGGGACCTCAGGAAAGTGGAGTCATGCAGGATCGGTCCACGCGGCAGCAGGTGTCCACATGCTCTTCCTGTTCAAGGCTGAGTAATAGTCCACGGTGTGGAGGGACCGCATTTCGTTTAGTCCCCCCCACCCTCCTCCAGGGCTCCGTATCTGCGAGCATCTCCTTCCATCCTACCAGACCTCAGCCTCTGCGTCTCCTGGACTCCATCGGCCGAGGGTGAAAGACCAGATTCAGTATCCACTTGTCCCAGATGCCCTGTCCTCAGCTTCGTCAACAACAAAACCCCAAAACAGGGGTGGCCGCTGTGCTCAGCCTGGTGACTCCCCGGGGCGCCCCCCTGTCCCGGCTGCCTCTGCACTGGGGGTGGGGGACTGGGCAGGTGGGCCAGGCATGATGGACTTCCCCGGGGAGCAGGCATGAGCTCAGCAGGCTGGTCTTGGGAGGTGGCGGGTGCTGATGGCTGGCGCGGGTCTCTGGGTTTGCCATGCAAAGTGGCTCTGAGAGCCCAGTGCCCAGTCCAGGGGAGTGGTTTTCACCTGGGGTTTGATGGCGCCTCTGTCCCCCGAGCCGTCGAGTGACGAGCGACCTCTGGAGACAATTCAGTTGTCCCAGCTGGAGGGGAACTCCTGGACCCAGTGGGCAGTGACTAGGCTGCTAACAGCCCACCGCACACAGGAGGATCCATCCAGCCCGTCTGCGCAAGGCCACTGAGTCCGTGGCAGCGTCACGGCAGCCTGCTGGGCGATTCTGAGCACCTACTGTGTGCCTTGTCTGGGGTGAGCGGCGGAGGCCGGGAGGTTACGAATGGACCGGGCGGGCAGTGAGCTGAACAGTGGTCTCTGAAAAGATCCTACCCACTGTGATCTGCGGATGTGACCTTATGTGGAAACGGGGTCTTTGCAGATGTGATTCTGTTCAAAATCTCAAGAAGAGGTCATCCTGGCTGGTCTTCGGGGGTGGGGGGCGCCTATTCCAACGGCAGGTGTTGTTGGGGGGGACACGGCGAGGAGGCCATGTGAGAACAGGGGGGCCCTGGGGAGTCCAAGGGAGTGAGGCTCGGACGAGGGAGCGATGCCTTTGCCTCAGACTTCCGGCCCCAGGACTGGGAGAGAAGACATTCCTGTTGTCCGAAGCTGTCCAGCTGGTGGGCCCTGGTCGCAGAAGCCACAGGAGACTCCTGCAGACCACTCAGCCCTGCCTCCGGGTGAGGCCGTTGGCCTCCTGACTCTCCCTGCTCCGCCAGCGTCTGGACGGCTCTCTGATGCCGGGACGAGCTGGAGCTGCTCTTGGGGGCTTCTCCGGGATGGCCCCAGGAGAGCTGACCAATCCATTCTTGGGCACTGGAGCCATGCGGGGGGACGGGGCAGGCGGAAGGCAGGGCACCTGGTGCCGGGCAACCCAGGGAAAGCTCCCAGAGCCCACGACCGTCCCAGGAGGGGCTCCAGCCAGGCCGCGGTGAGTTCAGGGGTGGTCCTGTTTGGGAAACACACGGAGAGCTGCACGCCCAGCTTGGTGTCAGCGGGAGGGGACGAGCAGATGGGTCTCTGCTTGGCAGGACCGCTCCCTGGGAGGGGCCGAGAAGCCAGCCCGCCGGGAGGGCAGCCTTGTCACCCACACCCGCTCCGCATGTCTTCCAGGCGGGGCGCCCCGGCTGGGGACGACAGGACGGTTCAGACCCCTGCTCTCCACGTCCTGGGGCCACCGTACAGTTCCATGCCTCAGTGTCCTCATCTGTAAAGTGGGGTGCCCCGTGCCCAGCTCAGAGCTGTGCAAGGCTAAACAGGTCCCCAAAGGTGGCGTCCTCCTGTGTGGGGCCTCCCGGTGCCAGCCCGTAGCAACGGCCGTGTGTTATGCACGGAATGGCTGTGATCCCCCAAATTCCGATGCTGAAGCCTAACGCCCCAATGGGATGGTCTCCGGGGCGAGGCTGTGGGAAGTGGAGGAGGTTGGATGAAGTCATGGGGGCGGTGGCCGTCCTTGGAAGAAGAGACTTCCGGAGAGCGCGCCCTCACGCAGCCAGAGGCAGGCATCTGCAAGCCAGGAAGGGGCTCTCAGCCGCGCGAGGGCGGGAGGGGGCCGTGTGCTCAGGAGGGTCCTGGGGGCAGGAGCCAGGCCACTGGCCACAGCGACCTGGGGATCCACTCAAGGGGAAACAAAAGGTGGTAGGAAGGCCCCTCACCTGCCCCGGTGACCGGAAGCCCGTCTCACCGCCATGGGAGGGACAATCCCCACCTGCCCTCAGCGTGTCCAGCCACAAAGTAGTGAATGGGACAGGGGCCACCCCAACACCCTGCCCAGATTCTGAGTTGAGAAGGGACCCTACAAGGTGCACGGTGGGGGAGCTCGTGGTGGCCGCCAGGGGTGAGACACCAGCTTCGGCGCCTGCCCGTGTCCCAGCCTGGGAGCCTTTCGGGGACGGTGTCCTTCGCAGCCAGTGGACACCAAGGGGCAAAGTCACGGGGCTGCAGGGCTGTGGGGCCTTGGTGCGGAGCTGCCGTGTCTCCCTTCTGAGTGTGGCTGCGCCCCGGGGAAGGGGACCCCTGGCCTGGGGAGGCGTCTCCCGCGCACGCCCCCTGCAAGCAGAGCCTGCCCGCGACAGGTGTCACCGCGCCTGCAGCCCCGTGCTCGGTTCCGGCCCCTGCCTGGGCTGCCACGGAGCCCTCTGCCCCGAGACGTGGCTGCGAGCGGCTTCCGAAGCCCCTGAGCTCGCTGTCTGACCCCCGAGTCTGGCCGATCTGGGTCCGCCGGGGCGGCTGACCTGCCTCTGTGTGTGCGTCTCACCTTCACGCGCTCGTGCTCCCGCGGCCCGGCCCGCCTCACCTCTGCTCCTGCAGCCTCTGCGGGCCGCCCCTCTCCTGGGACGCCATCCACCTCGAAGCCCGGCGCAGGCACAAGAGTCCGACCCCCATGCCTCAGTTTCCTGACCTGAGCGCGGCCTCATGACTGGGCTGTCGGTGGGATTAGCTGCGGCCGTCCCCACCTCCGCTGGCATGGTGCCTGGCACGCTGGTTGTTTTACGTGGTTTCTTCCGGCACCAAATGGGTCATCCCAGCACTGGTGCTCCCGGTCAGTGTGGACCTGTGGCGCCGGGGCTCGGTCCCCGCTTCTGCCATCCGAGGTCCAGGCCAGCCGTAGTTCTGACCCACCCGGCCGGCTGTGAGTCCCGGGTCCCCATGATCCCTTTCTCCGGTAGGGTAAGTTGCTGCAAGGGTTCCCGAAACGCAGCAAGGTGCTTTCCTTATGCTTATCAGTTTATTATCAAGGGTACAACTCAGGAGCAGCCGACGGAACCGACGCGTGGGGCAAAGTATGGGGGCGCGGCCTCCCTGCCTCTGCAGCTTCACCCCTCCCCGCACCTGTGCGGGGTCACCGCCCCCATCTCCCCCTGCTCTGGTGTTTCAGATGTAGAGGGACTCCCGTAGGTGGGCTCGGCGAACGGGATCCCCGGACTCAGCCTCCAGTTCCGCTGCCCCCACCGCAGAGGGAGCTGGGGGCGGGGCCAGGGCGGGGCTGAAAGGTCCCTCACTCGGGTGACCGGCCCCATCCCGGAGCTGTCTCGGGCCCCCACAAGCCAGCTCGTCAGCAAACAAGAGACAGTACCTTCCAAGGGGTTTAGGGGCTCTGTGCCAGGAACTGAGCACAAAGGCCAAATACTTACTGATAACATATGTATTTATACTTATTTATTTTTAAAGGTTTTATTTGTTCATTTAAAATTTTTTTATTTTTCTAAAGATTTGGCTTATTTATTTGGCAGAGAGAGAGAGAGAGAGATCACAAGTAGGCAGAAGTAGGCAGAGAGAGGGGGGAGGAAGCAGGCTCCCTGCGGAGCAGAGAGCCCGATGTGGGGCTCGATCCCAGGACCCTGGGACCATGACCTGAGCCGAAGGCAGAGGCTTTAACCCACTGAGCCGCCCAGGCGCCCCATTTGTTCATTTATTTTAGAGTGAGAGAGCGAGCGAGCGCACGCAGGGCAGGGAGAGACCTGAAGCAGACTCAGCACGAAGCCCACAGCCGGATCCTGGGCTCGATCTCACGCCTGCGAGGTCAGGACCTGAGCCCAAACCAAGAGCTGGACGCTTAACCCACTGAGCCACCCAGGGGCCCTCTGTTTATACTGATCGCATCATGCCTGTCATCTGCCCAGATGCCCTGCCTCACTCGCCTTTCCCCTGAACCCCTCCCTTCACTCCCGTGGGCACCGGGTGGCCCCCTGTGGGATCCGGGCCTTGGGGCAGGGGGTGGGGGGCGTGCACCCTCCCGCCGGCCCTGGGATGCTCCCTGCGCTCCTCCAGCTCTCGCTCCTCCGTTCTCGCACGGCCCCTCCTGCGGCAGGTGCCCGAGTATGACCCTCATTCTCCGCCTTCAGGAGGGGACGGAGCCGCTGGGGAAGAAGTAACTGCCCGTGACCCCCGTCTGCGTAACTGACTTGAAGGACTGAGCGCTGGCTCCAGGCGGCTGGTTCCAGCCCAGTTGCCTCTGCTGACGGGACGGGTCCTTGCTCCCCTTGATGCTGTCGGGAGCTAAGCCAACGAAGACCGTGCAGAAGGGACAGCCCTACGACTGGCGTCCATATGAAACGAGGGGCCATGTGAAGACAAGCAGAGGCGCGAGGGCCTGGGGCCAGAAGCCGGAGGAGGCAGGAAGGACCCCCCACCCATGCAGCACCTTCAAGGGAGCACGGCCCTGCCCACGGCTTCATTTTGGACTTCGGGCCCCAGACGGTGGGAGGAAAACTTCCCCTGTTAGCGGTCCAGTGGGCGGGGCTTGGTCGTGGTGGCCCAGGAGGCACTGAGGGCTCTGCTGGGGCTGGCGCTGCTTCCCCAGGCCGGGGGGCGGGGAGCAGGCTGGACTCCCAGCATGGACGGGGGCCCCCCTAGAAAACCACGCCCTCAGAAGGCCACCCTTCTCTGCAGGTACGTTACACCAGCACGTCGGGGCCGAGGAAGGAGGGCTGCGCACCCTGCTTCGTCCTCGGGGCCTGCTGACATCCAGGCTTTCCAGCAGGGACAGGTTTGCAGACACGGGCCCCGGTCTGCCCCTCATCTGCTGGCGCCTGAAAGCACAGCCGGCCACCTCCCAGGGGCGCCTGCAGACCGGACCCACAGCCTGGCGGTCTGGCCATCAAGGCCCCGGGACACCAGATCGGGAAATCGTCCGCGATCCCGGCCAGGGAGGCAGCAGGATCGATGCCTGGCGGAGGTCATGCCGCCCCCCCACCGGCCGGATGCCCACACAGACGGGCGGTTACAGCAGCAGAAACACAGATGGTCCTTAGCAGAAAGCCCGCAGCGAGGCGTGGAGAAACGGGCATCGCTGATGGGAAGTGCATTTTGCCCAAGGCTGAGGCTCTCCTGGGCCACCTGCCCCAGCCCGCCCTCCCCGCGCCAGACGGTCTCAGGCCACGCCGCGTCTCTGGGCCTTCTTTAGTCTAAACGGCGCGGGCTGGGGCTTCTAGGAGGGGCCCACGTGTTCCCAGCGGCGCTGCTCCGAGAGGCCCCACGGCAGAGCAGCCTGGCTGCAGGGTGGTGGGGGCTGGGCCGGCTCCTACACTCCCACCCTGTCCCTCACCGAGAGGGACCCCAGACAGCAAGGAGGTCGCTGTGCAGCTGGTCCGGGGCCCAGGGGGCTGCAGGACAGAGCTGAGCCTTTAAGGAGACCTTGCTGGTGAGGCAGAGACTCCGGCGGCCCTGGGGAGTCCCAGGGAAACAGAGCCCGCAAAGGAGACCATGCCCTACCTCAGGGGCTCTGGGGAGGTCTCCGGGGAAGGCCGACAGGTGCGGTGGGCAGGACCTGGCCATCCGGCGGCGCCCAGGGAGCCTCTGTGTAGCGGACGGTGAATGAGAGACGGGTCAGTCACTTAGTCCGATGAGGACATGCAGGCGGACACAAGTCAGTGCACCGTGGGACCATGGGAGGGTGACATGGCCCAGGAGGGTCCCAGAGGGCTTGAGGCCCCAGGACGAGCTGACCGAGGTACCAAGCTCCCCCTCCTGCCACCAGCCTCCCAGACCTTGGCCTCCAAGGCCATCTCAGTGTCTCCAAGTGCCTGGTTTGCTGGAGCCTCAGGCTCGGACCGGGGAAGCAGCTAGTGGCACTTTGTAGTTGTACTGACTCTGGTGTTGGCGGCAGCAACGCTTCCCACGGGGGAACAGCAAACGAAACCTTCCCTCCTGAGGCCGCCGGCCTCTTCCTCGGCTGGTGTCTCAGGTGCACGAGCCACCCCCCCGCCCCGGCTCCCTAAGTCCAGCGTCTGGTTCACGCCCAACCCTGAGTCCATCTGCAATGTCCTCCTCAATCCCTCCCTGCCCCCTCGATGGCCAGTGTGACCCCCCACCAGGAGCACAGATGGGGTGAGGAGGCATGGCCCCTTATTTTAAAATTGTGGACAGAATGTTTTAAATTTGTGGACATCCAGACATTTGTATGTGAATTTTTGCCCCAAACACCACCAGGGTTTTGACGGTAATCGTGTCTCCACAGTGTAATTTCCGCAGCCTTTCTCATTTGGTACCTCGACCTCAGTTCTGACCCCATCACTTAGGTGCCCTAGATGGGGTTGTTTTTCTAGACTGACTCAGGGTTTCTGTACTCGATGCCCTCCCCCGAGCCCCGGCAGGAGGAGAGCCACACCCGTGCTGTACACCTTCCCAGCACAAGACCCGGTGGGGGCTGCAGGTGCGTGGCCTCCTTCCTCCCCAGGCTCTGCGGGCTTTCCTGGAGGGGCCTGCACAACCTGAGGAGCCCTGACCGTTCCCATGTCCCTTCTGAGGTCACAGTGAGCGGCTCGAAGCCCCAGGACAGCGAGATGGCAGGGGGTCCTCCGGAGGTGTGCATTGACTTTGGTTTTGAAGGATACCTTGACCCAGCTGTGTCGCCGTGGAGAGGGGAGGGGGCAGGGGGCGGGGGACAGAGGGCCTCTCCAGGATGCAGCCCTCGGGCTGGGAAAGACGCAGAGACGAGCGAGAAGCGGGTTGGCCTTTCTGGGAGGAGGGAATGTACTAGAAACCGCTGTGAGAGTCTCCGGCCCAGACCGGGCCTCAGGAGATCTGCCCCTGGTTCGGGCCCGGGGAGCCCTGAGAAGGCGTCCCGGAGGGGCCGGTCTCCCAGCCGAGCTCATGCGTGAGCCCCTCCTGGAGGGAGCGCGGACAGAGGCTCAGGCTTTGACACGAAGCTGGGGAGATTTATAGCTCAAAGCCAACAACTGACAAGTTAACCCCCAAAGCAAACGATTAACTCTCAGAGGGGATAAGATGCCTCTTTTCTGAGGCACCAGCCCCCGGGCTCTCCTCCTGGAAGGCAGTTTCAACCTTCCACCTGGGCCCCTGTGGGTGGACTCTGCCCTGGGGTGGACAGTGCGTCAGCTTGGATGGCTACCAGGGCACATCCTGGACGTCAGCCAAACCTGAGCCCGGAGAGCGGACACAGCCCACAGTGCCGTGGGAGCAGGGGCCAGCCACGTCCGGCGGGACCACGGAGTTCTCTCTTTCGGGAGGGGTCAGTGCAGACGGTGATCTGGGAATTACCCAACCTCTCCTTGGACCCAGGTCCCACGACGTCTGGAGGTCTGCTCCGGCTGTCCTAATGCAGTCCCTCATGTGGGGCTCACACGACAGACACTCGCTATCCCCTGGTCCCAGATGCTGACGCCCAGGATGCTGGCGTGGGCAGGGCGGGGTCCTCCTGAGGCCTCTCTCCTCGTGTGCGGATAGCCCTGCTCCCCCTGGGTCCTCACAGGGTCGTTCCAGCATGCATGTCTGTGTCCTGATCCCCTCTTCTTAAAAGGACCCAAGTCACACTGGATCAGGGCCACCCCGGAGACCTCCTCAAAGGCCCCATGTCCAGATACAGTGATGTCCTGAGGTGCTGGGGGGTCAGGACTCCAGTGTATGAATTCTGGGGGCCCAGCTCAGCCTGTAAGAGATTCCAGCACTTTCCCTTCCTGGCTGCGTGCCCAGATTCCCCTTCTGACTCTGCCGCTTGATGGGACGCGTGGGGAGGCCCAGTGAACCAGGCTCAGGACCCCCGATGCCTCAGTCCTTTAACAGATGGCTTTGTGATCTTTGGCAAAATACGTCCCCTCTCTGGGCTGACCCGGGCACTGTCCAAGGTCCCTTCGGCCTGTACACTCTTGGGTTTCATGCAATCGGGTGACTCACACGAGGTCCAAACTCAGCACCCGTGATGTGTCCTTGTATCCGTGAAACCGACTGCTGGAACCGATGCCCCTACAACTGCGAGCTTCCCCTGGGAGGCTATTTCTCACCCCGGCGAGATACTGAGAAGTGGCCACTCGCTTCCACGGGGCGATTCAGGGTCCCAGGCGCTGCCGTTTCCAACACGGAGCTTTCGGGTTTGGGCTCCTCTGCATCCGCGCACTGGATGGATGGCGGGTGCGGAGGTGGCTCGCGGAGGTTTGGAATGGGCCACGCTCCTATTCCGTGGCCAGAGCTCAGGCGCCCGGGCCACGGTGTCTCGCTGTGTGTTTGTGAAGAAGAGGCCGCAGGCTTGGTGGATGGCAAGACACGGTTTGTGTGGGGAAGTTGCAATTGGAGTAAAGGGCGGGACGACCTGAAACAGCCCGGGGCGGCCACGGAGAGGCTGAGGACCACGGGCTGGGGAAGTGTCCGGTGTGGGACTCCGGGTGCACCAGGAGGAGAAAAGGCCATGTCCACAACCATCTCCTGATCCCCGGGCTGAGCAGCACACCTCCCTAACCTGCCAGCGGCTTCTGGGAGCGCCCCGGTCCCCCCGGGCCCTCAGGACTGATGGCGTCCCGGGGGAGTCCTCCTCACGCAGCCTCGAAGGTCCGCAGCTCACCCTGATAACGGCTTCTGTGCAGACTGGCAGAAGGGTCTGGAACTGCCTCTCTTCTGATCCCCTGGGGGACGGGTTCCCTAAGACGGCCATGCTCGGCAGTCAGTGAGAACTTCGTTTTAATTAAGACTTCATGCTTCGGAACAACTTTAGGTTTTCAGGAAGAACGTCTGGGCACACAGTACAGCGATTGCCCACACAGCCCCTTCCCGACGATGGATGCTCGCACGGGGACGCTCCGCTGGCCAGCGTGGACGACCCCACGGATACGTGGTTACGAATGGAAGTCCACACTCTGCTCGCACTTTGGGCCGGACACTCAGGGTTTCATCAGATGCATGACGACACACACCCACCACTACAGTGACATGGAGTAATTTCCCTGCCCCTGGATTGCCTCCGGGCTCCCCCTGGCCTTCCCTCCCTCCCCTCCCTGCCTCTGGAGAGCCTCCGTGCTCCCCTGGTCATCCCTCCTTTTCCTCCCTGCCCTGGCAGCCCCTATCTCTTTACCGTCTCCATGGTTTTGCCTTTTCCAGAATGTCATCCAGTTGGAATCATACAGCTTTTCCAGATTGAGTTTTTTCACAAAGCAATACGCAGTTAGGGTTCCTTCATGTCTTTCTGGGGCTTGCTAGCTCATGTCCTTTTATAGCCAAATAATATTCTGTTGAATGGATGTACCACGGTTTGCTCGAGGGACAGCTTGGTTGTGTCCACATTTCGGCCGTGATGCAGAAAGCCGCTACACGCACGCATGGGCTACCTGGTTGTGTCTTCACAAAGCCACGATGAGAACCAGCCTGGCACCACCGTTAGGGCTCACCGGGACCTCACGGCTTCCGCAGCTCAAGGGCTCATTATGCACAGGCGGGGCCCCAGATGCTTGACTCATTCACTCTACATTTGCCGAGCACCTCCTGCATGCAGGTCTGTCCCGGGGCTGCAGACGGAGCCGGCCACCGGTCGCAGGCTTGCAGGCACTACGGCCGGAACGCGGACCGGCATGCTGCAGAGCGAGTCCCCGGGCCAGGGTTCAACGCAGGCCCGTCTGCCCGAAAGTCCCCGCTATTGACCCTGAAAGGAGAGACCGACGGTGGAGGGGTTCCACGTGGAAACTTCTGGAAGCATGTCCCATGGTGGAGCAGGGATGAGGCAACCCTGGCTTCGAGGCCTGACATGGCGCCGGAGGCTCCTAAGCTCTGTCCGGAGAGGGCAGGACACTAGCGCTGAGGGGGAGGGCAGGGTGGCAATGGGGGGGCCCTTGCTTTCACGGTCATGCGCCCGAGACCCCATGTGCTTGGCCACCCCACGCTCATCACCCCAGAAGACAAGAACATGCCACTCGGCCTGGCCGTCCTGGAGCGGGGCACCCCCACCCCGGTCCTGAGCCCCCCAGAGCCCCCAGGGGCTGAGCCTTGGGTCGGAGTCACTGCTGCCACCTGGACATCTTCCCTCTTCAAAGCGACAGTCTTGGCAAATGTATTAAAGGCCAATTGAGAATAAATGCCACCGGGAAGCCTGACCATCCTTCATCTCTCTAGCAAAGAAATGCCACAGGAAACTAGGAACAAGCTGAAAGCGGTGGGGGGAGGGGAGGAGCTGTGTCCACTCCTGCTGGCACCTGGGACCGTGGGGCACAGGTGGCCACCGAGGCGGCCTGCGTCTGTCCGGGGTTGTGGAGAGGCAGCGTCCATCCAGAGACCTGCTCACGAGGGCGGCTCCCTACTGCACACCTGCGCCTGCCGGCTCGGAGCCACGGGGTTGTGCCCACCTGCCCCACGGACAACGGCACGGGGGCTCCTGGCGGGCGCCCCCCGCGAACCCGCACCAGGCTCAGGCTTGAGCCGGACTGTCTGGGTTCAAATCCCAGCCCCGCCACCCTCCACTGGGCGACCTTCAACAAATGCCTCACCCTCTCTGGGCCTCCGGACCCTCATCTGTACCAGGTGGACGGGCTCTGTGTCCCCTGAGGGGACTCGAGGAGGGTCCCAGGAAGAACGTAGCCCAGGGCTGGGCACCGGGGGTGTCTCGGTCCGCGGCCTCCCTCCTGGGGTCCCTGCGGCCCTTCAGAGAGACGGGCTCTACGCTGGGCACGGA
Organism: Martes martes; assembly: GCF_963455335.1. Lineage (NCBI taxonomy): Eukaryota > Metazoa > Chordata > Mammalia > Carnivora > Mustelidae > Martes > Martes martes. The sequence goes on along the minus strand of NC_137898.1, from coordinate 3,095,994 downwards.
CCAGACGCGGCCTGTCCACCCGTCCCGAGCATGAGACAAACGGCGAGACACGAGGTCAACAAGGAGGTGGCTGATGTCGCGTAGGACGTGACAGAAACAGTAACGGGCACACAGCCTCCCCCCGAAACGCGGCACCCGCCCGTCTCGGGACAGGGGAGCCGACGCGCACGAGCACGCCCCTTGCGTATTTTCCTTACGTTTCACGGGCTGCTTCTCAAATCGGTTTTTAAGTTCCCAGCAAAGTGGAGCATGATGCAGAGTTCCCGGCTCGGCCCGTCCCTTTCTTAATGCGATCGGCCTGCTGCTCTGCGCAGGGCTTCTTCCCCTCGGAGCCACTTCCGTGGCGGCCGTCCCCTAGCAGGACGCCAGGGCCACCTCGCCTGTGCGACGGCACCACCGCACACGCCGCTCAGATGCTCCGTGTTCGGTTTGACTAACGCCCTCCCGGGGGTGCATGCGGTGTTCCCACGAGCTCGACCCTGGGCAAGCAAAGCCGGGTGCGGTCCCCGCCGGGTGGAAGGTTCTGGCATTTATGGTGTTAGCAGGAAGTGAGGGGCTGTCCGCCACAGAAGACGCGCCAGCACAGCCTCTCCCCGACACGGATCGGAGCGCCCACTGCCCACCTCGTTTCTGCCCAAAGGACAGACTGTCGGGCGTGAGAAAGGAGAGCGCCTCCCGTCCTCGTGGGGAGTTACACACCAGGTAGTGGACTGAGCATACGGCATCCTCGTGGAGACCACTGGGCCACCTCCCCTGTCGTTCTGGGCAACAGCAACAGACGATCGCGTGCAGAAGATGTGAAACATGTCCGCGACCCCGTCAGAGAGGGAGAAACAGTTAGGGATGAATTTGGCCAAAGACCGGCAAGGCCTGTACACGAGAAACATGCGAACCCTGCTGAGTCGAGTGGCCGAGCCACCGCAACAGCGGTTCCCCTGGACTTTGAGGAGGACAGCTCCACCCTGGCTGGGGACGATGTCCACGCTCCGTGTCATCACGGACCCGGCGGGACCCCAGCAGGCTCCCTACAGAAAACGACAAGCTGGCTGTTAAGTTCAGACGGAAAGGTAAGCTATCCGGAATAGCCAAAACCTTTTTTTAGAAAAACAAGACTGAAGTTGGGGGACCAACTCGATCTTCCTCTAGACCTATCACGGAGACGCAGTCATCAAGTCAGTGGGTCAGGGACAGGAGAGCGAGCTCAGGACTACAGCCCCAAGCATCTGTGAAGAGCTGGTTTTCCACACGGTGCAAAGACACCTGGATGGAGAAGGGCTGGTAGTGACATCTGGGCTCTCATTTCCGGTGGGGCTGGTTGTCCCCCCCCGCCCCCCCCCCGCTTCTTACTCCTCGATAAGCCTGGCTAGAAGTTTACCAATTTTATTGGTGTTCTCAAAACACCAGCTTCAGATGTCATCATGTCCCTATTATTTTTCTACCTTCTATTTCATCGATCGCTGTGATCTTCATTATTTCTGTTCCTCTGCCTATGCTGGGTTTAATTGGCTCTTTTTCCTCCCACTTCTCAGAGTAGAAGCTGAGGCCACTGATTTGAGCACGTTGTCTTCTAGGCAAGGCACGGAGGGCTATAAATCTCCCTTAAGGACTACTTTTGTGGTGTCCCACACGTGTGGGTGGGTAGTGTTTTCATGTTCATTCAGCTCAAATACTACCTAGTTTCCCATTTGATTTTTAGTTGGACCCATGAAAAATTTAGAGCGGTATAATTTCGTTTCTAACTATTTGGGGGATTTCCCAGAGAGCTTTCTCTTATTGGTTCCTAATACGATTCTACATGTACATGTACGACTTGCATAATTTTGAGTTTACAGACACTTGTTTTATGACTCAGAATATGGTTTATCTTGATAACCGCCAAGTGCACTTGAAAAGAAAGCACAGAGTTCTATAAATGTCAGCTAGGTCAGACTGTTGGACGGTGCTGTTCGAGTCCCCCATATCCGGACTGATTTTCTGTGTACTTGCTCTATGGGTTCTTGAGAGAGGGATGCTGGAATCGCCGATTACAGTTGTGGATCTGTTTCTCCTTACAGCTCTACCAATTCTTGCTTCGTGTATTTTGAAGCTCTTTTATTAGTCGCATACATGTTTATGGTTCTCAGGCTTTTCTAACAACTCTTATCATTATGAAATTACCTTAACTCTGTTAACATTCTTTATTCTGAAACCCACTTTAATACTAATATGCCCATTGCAATTTTTTTTCGACTAGTGTTAATATGGTATAGCATTTCCACACTCTTGCTTCTAACATATCAATGTCTTTATAATTAAGGTGTGTTCCTTGGAGGCAAGCATCCTGCTTTTTCATCCAACCTGATAATTCTGCCTTTTAGTGCATGTGTGTTTATACCCCATACATTTAATGTGATTACTGATATGGTTAGGTTTCACTCTGTCTTCTATTTATTTTTTATTTGTCCTATATATATTTTGCCTCCCCTTCTTTCCTTTTTTTTCTGCCTTCTTTTGGGCTAAATATTTTTCATGATTCCATTTTATCTCCTCTGTCACCTTATTAGCTATAATTTTTTTTAAAAAGATTTATTTATTTACTTGAGAGAGAGAGAGAGAGAGAGAGAGAGAGAAAGAGCACACAAGTCTGTTGGGGAGCAGAAAGGGGAGAGAATCTCAAGCAGACTCCCTACTCAGTGTGGAGCCAGAAGCGGGATTTGATCCCCAGGACCCTGAGATCACAACCTGAGCCAAACCAAGAGTGGGATGCTCAACCGACTGAGCCACCAAGGTGCCCCACTAGCTATATTTTTTTTTTTGTTATTTTAGTAGTTGCTCTAGGATTTACAGTGTATGTCCTCAACTTACAATCAAGGGATGGTCTATTGCCTCACATGTAGTGTGAGGACCTTGCAGGAGGATATGTCCATCCCTCTCCTCCCCGCCTTTGTGCTGCGGTTAGCAGGCACATTAACTTCCCGTTATAATCCCCAAACTACACTGTTGTTCTTTCTCTTTAAAGTCAATGACTTTTAAAGAGATTTAAATAATAAGAAAATGTCTTTGCATCGTCTTGTAGTTACTGTCTCTGGTGCCTTCCTTCCTGGGTATTTCTGTCTGCTTTACTTTCCTTTTACCTGAAGGAAGTCTTTTTTTTTTTTTTTTAAAGATTTTATTTATTTATTTGACAGACAGATCACAAGTAGGCAGAGAGGTAGGCAGAGAGAGAAGAGGAAGCAGGCTCCCTGCTGAGCAGAGAGCCAGATGCGGGGCTCGATCCCAGGACCCTGGGATCATGACCTGAGCCGAAGGCAGAGGCTTTAACCCACCGAGCCACCCAGGCGCCCCTGAAAGAAGTCTTTCAACGTTCTTTATAGCGTGGCCTGCCAGGGATAAAGTCTTCCAGTTTTGCACTTCGAAGAAGTCTTTATTTTATCTTTGTTTTTGAAGTAGTTCTGTTTTCCTTCCCTGTTAGTAGTTTAAAGACACGTCTCTGTGCCTTCCCACTTGCACTGTTTCTAACACTGGATCTGCTGTCATCCTTGTCTTTGTTCTTCGTATGGAATGTGTCTTTTCTCCCTCTGGTGGCTTTTAAGATTTTTATCTTTATCATGAGTTCTGAGCAACTTGAAAACAGCGTGTCTTGGTGTACTTTCCCCCCTTAATGTGTCTTGAGCTTTTTGCATCTGTGAGTTCATAGTTCACTCACAGTTTGGAAACATTTTCATCATTATTTCTTTAAGTATTTTTTCTGTCTTTCTCCCCACACAATTACCTTTAGGGACGTATATGTTACGCTGCCTAAAGTTGTCCCACAGCTCGCTGATGTTCTTTTTTTATTTTCTTAAGAAAATGTGTCTCCCTTGGGATAGTTTCTTCCTCCCCTCCCCTCTTCTTCCTCCCTTCCTTCCTTCCTCTCTCTCTTTCAAGATTTATTTGAAAGAGAGTGTGCACGGGCAGGGTGAGGAGGTGTGGAGGAACAGAGGGGGAGCAAGAAAAAGAATCCTCAAGCAGATTCCCCACTAAGTGTGGAGCCCGACATGGGCTTGATCTCATGACCCTGAGATCACGACCTGAGCTGAAACCAGGAGTTGGACTCCAAGCGACTAAGCCACCTAGGCGCCCCTTCCTTGAGATAGTTTCTAATGTTACTTCTTCAAGTTCACTGGTCTTTTCTTTTGCAATGTCCGATCTGCCGTTAATCCCATAGTATGTATTTTTTCATTTCACTGCAGTTTTCATCTCTGAGAGTTTGAGTTTTAAAATTAAAAAATTTAAAATTGTGGTCAAATACCCAAAACATAACATAAAATTAGTCATCTTAACCATTTTTAAGTGTATAGTTTAGTGAGTTAAAATTTTTTTTCCCCATGTCTCTACTCACCTGTGGAATACAGGTACAATGATTCTTTGATATCCTTATCTGCTAACTCTAATGTCTGTGTCAATCCCTGGCCAATGCTGATTAATGATTAATGATTTTTCTCCTGCCTATGGATTGTGTTTTCTGCTTCTCTGCAGTCCTGGGAAGTTCTGAATGGACACCAGACATTGCAAATTCCACTTTGCTGGGTGCTGGATGACTTTGTATTCTCGTAATATTGCTCGGCTTTGTTTTGGGTGCAGCTAAGTTTCCTGGAAAGGATTTGAGGTTTCAGGTCTTGGTGTTAAGATCTGTAAGGTCAGATGAGAGCCACGGATTAGTCTAGAGCTGATGACTCTCCCATGGGAAGGCGAGACCCTCTGGAGTACCCTTCCCAATACTCTATGAATTACAAGGTTTTTTGGGTTTTATGAATTACAAGGTTTTTACTTAGTCTGGCTGGGTAGGAAGAGGCACGACCTCTCCATCTCATGTGAGTTCCACACACTGTTCTCTATCCCTTTGGGGGACACTTTCTCTAGCTTCTTGCTGTTGAACATACTGGTCTGGGCTATGCTGCCCCTTTCTGTGCAGCAACTTCCTGTCTGGCATGATGTCCTGCGAACTGTCTGGGGCTCGGGGCTCTGGGCTCCATTTCTTCCACCCGAGCATCCTCCCAGCCTCTGCTTGTGTTCTCTCTCCTGTGCTGCAGCCTGGACGCTCTGAGCATGGGAGGCTGGGGCAATCAGAGGGCTTGTCTCCTCTGTCCCGTCACTGTCATTTGTCACCCAATGCCTAGTCTTCGTACTTTTTTTCTTTTAAGATTTATTTATTTTAGAGGGAGAGAGAGAGAGAGTGAGCAAGCGAGCAGGGGTAGGAGAAGACGAGGGAGAGAGAGAATCCTGAAGCGGACTCCACGCCTAGCGCGGAGCCCAATGTGGGGCTCGATTTCACAACCTTGAGATCACGACCTGGGCCGAAATCAACAGCTGGATGCTTGACTGAGCTACCCAGGGACCACTAGTCTTCACATCTGGTTTCACACATTTTGTCTGAGTTTTGGTTGCTTCCTGTGGAAAGGCAAAGGCAGCCTCTGTTTTCCCATCATGGCCCCAAATTTGAGTAGGCATCCTTTTCATTTTTAAGTCTCTTTTTAATGGGAAATCTCAAAAATAAACAGAAGTAAAGAGAAGCACCGCAATAAGCCCCACGGCCCTTTCCTGAAATTTCCAGAATCGTCCATTTTGTGGCATTATTCCTTCTGAGACAAAAAAATCACACTTCCCTGCTTTTAATCCACACTACCTTGCTTCTCGTGGTGCTGACCCCAAGTGCAAGAGGAAAAGCAACACTATCCTGGGACAGTGACTACTCACTCCTGCATGCCCCCCGCCCTGCCCTCAGGCTCATGGGGGCGAGGTGGTCCCCACAGCCTGAATGTGAAGTCTGTTATCACAATTGACAAAGACACAGGTGATCACTGATCTTGAAAAAGGAAGAAACGACTGGTGTTTCCAAGAGACGGAGCCTCACCCCACCCTGTTCTCCGGCTCCCACGTTCACGGACAGTATGTCCCTGGCAAGACACCAGCTCACACGGACACTGGGAGATCCGATGCAGGCCACTAACAAGTAATTCATTTACTCTCCGTCACGCCCACTTAGCAATCTCTTCTCTATTTCCTGTTCACAGACCTCTGGACGCATCAGTCTGAATAATTGATTGGAGCAGAAAGCCTCACGCTTCCAGAGCGTCTGAAGCCCGTCATTAATGATCTGGGCAGAAAGAAGGGAGAATCTCTACCTGGCCACACAGCTGCTAAACACCATCAAAGAAATACAGTCAAGATGTGGCTTGGTTCCCCGGTCAGCCGGGTGCACCATTTTCCTTCCGTGATGGCAGGGTGTTTCTGGAACGTTCTCAGGAGCCACTGAGTACTGCTACCACTTTCAAGGGGGGTGCCGCCCTTCCACCCAACACCCAGCACACGTGGCTCCAACTGGTGGAAAGTGGTCGGCAGAGCGTCCTTGACCGGGACGCTGTTCCGGGCTGGGTGGTGCGCCTCCCCCTTGCCCCCTGGGAATCGCTGACACCCCACCCTCAGCCCCTCCGAACGTGACCGCGCTTGGACCAAAGCCGTTCAAGACGTGGCGAAGCTGCCCTGAGGCTGCGGCAGAGACGGCAGGGGCGCGCGGGTGCAGGGGGGCGGCCATCTGTGAGCCTGGGAGCGAGGACTCCGCGGAAAGCAGCCCTTCCAGCCTCCAGGACTGTGAGGAAGGACTTGAGGCCGTTGCTAGGGCAGCTGGAGCTGACAGGGCTGGGGTGGAGCCCATGCCCTTGTGGGGTGGCACAGAGGCTCCAGAGGCGGAGTAGTATTTTCCTGTCAAGCATTTTATTTTATTTCTTAAAAAGATCTTATTTATTTGAGAGAGCGAGTGTGAGAGAGCACGAGAGGGGAGAAGGTCAGAGGGAGAAGCAGACTCCCCGTGGTGCCGGGAGCCCCACGCGGGACTCCATCCCGGGACTCTGGGATCACGACCTGAGCCGAAGGCAGTCGCCCAACCAACTGACCCCCCAGGCGTCCCTCCTGCCCAGCATTTTAAAACGGACCCCACGGTTCGAACCGAAGCACCGTGAGGAGACAGGGCACCGAAGAGTGAGCCCTGAGTCCGGATCCACGAGGCGGGCTCCCGGGGCCCGAGGGCTGGGGCCACGGCGTGAGGGGCTGTGAGGCCAGGGACCGGTGGCGGAGGAGGAGACCCGTCCTGGCTGGGATGGCTGCGGCTCGGCGGTCCAAGGAGACCGCCCCACAGGAGGAGCCCCGAAGTCAGCCTCCCCCAGCCCCGCGGCCGCCTCTCCCCGCAGGCTGCACCGCGAGCGGCCGGGGCTGGCGATGCTCGGGGAGAAGCCGAGCCGTCCGGGGAAGGCCAGCTCACCCCCTCCCCGCTGCCTCCGGCCGGACGGCTCCGTGCGGGGAGCCCTCGGCGGGGAGACGCGGTGAAGGTGGCTCCGAACAAGGCATCCCGTGCGCGCCCGGGAACGGCCGGGCCCCTGACCCCGTGGGTCGGAGAACCTCCGGCTGCAGGGGAAGCGCGCGCGTTCCGCCCGGCCAGCTCGCTGCGGCCCGGCCACTGCTCCTCCAGGACGGGGACGCTCGCGGCGCCGCCTCCGGGCCTGCCCCGCCGCAGGTGGGACGGCCTCGCTTCCTCCGGGGCGCAGTGGGGAGGGCAGCGGGGGGCCGGCCGCTGCGGCCTCCACGGCTTGCTCCCGGGGCCCCCCCCGCCCGGGAGAAGCCCTCCCTCCCTCCCTCATTTTCTCCCCGGTGGGGACACGGCCGGGTGCCCACCCCAGCTGGTGGCCGGTGGCCCCGAGTCACGGCCGGCGCTGGCCCCGACGCCCCACGACGTGCTACGCCCCGGCGGGCCCTTCCTCCAGGCTCGGGGGCGGTGCTTGCGGGGTCCCTGCTCCTGGCCTTGGGGGGCCGGTGGGGATGACCCGCGGAGAGGCCCCCAGGAGGGACAGCGGGGCCCCGTGCCCAGCGGCGCAGCACCTCCCACGCTCCCTCCTTGCGGCAGCCTCGCCACGTGGTCCCTGACGCTGTCCACGGAGGACACGCCCTCCCTGGTCACATGATCTCCACAAGCCCCAGCCCGCACAGTCCCAACTTAACATTTCCCAGGCTACAAGGACACGCCTCCCCTGGTCACGGGAACACCCACGTGACACAGCCCGGGCCAGTCCGAGCTTCCCGTTTCCCGGGCCACAGTGATTGGTTTATGGTTGGTCATGTGACCCAAGCCAGGCCAATCCGGACGCTGCCTGGGTTTTCTCGCTAGCTCCGGGGCAGGAGGTCCGCCATCTTGGGGGAGCTGCGGTGTGGGAGTCGGCGCGGGCGGCAGGCGGGCTCCCGGCTCCCGACGGGCAGAGGGAGACCCGCACCGCGGGAGCCCTGCCTGCCGCCCGCGCCCGGGGCCCGGCCCTAACGGTGGCGCCCGGCACGCGCTGTCGGGGCGGCCCTGACGGCCGCTGCTGCCCGGCCGCGTCCCCGGAGGGTCACCGGCGCGGAGAGGCCTGACCGGAAACGGGGGCCGCGGTCGCTGCGCCGAGCCCCGCCCTTCGGAGCCTCCCGTCCTTAGAACTGGGGGGGCTCGCGCTGGCCCGGCTGGCTGCAGGCCCTGCGCCGCCCTGGGCCGTGACCGCGAGGCGGGCGCCGGGCCCTCCGGGGCGCTCAGGGGCAGCGGGCTCTGCCTCCGCGGCCGGGCCCCCGGGCGGGGTCCGCAGCGGCCTGAGCTCTGCGCAGAGCCGCGGCCGGCGGGTCTCCGTGCGGTCCCCGCAGCGCCGGCTTCTCAGGGGCGGCCCCGACAGGCCTCCCGCCGCGGCCGGAGACGGCCCGGACGGCGCTCGCTCGCCCGCGGTCTCGGCGCAGGCGCTTCTGGAGCTCCCCGTGCGGCTCCGGGGACACAGACCGTGTCGCGGCACGACCGAGGACAGGCCCGCGAGTGCAGCCCACGCCGGCGGCGGGCGACGGGACCGAGAGGGCAGAGACCACCCCAGCCGTGCCCCGCGCGGCTTTCCGGTTGTGCGCACGGGGACGCGCCCGGCGGACGCTCACGGCCAGGCCGGGAGAAGCCCAGGAGACGCGACTGCCCGCCCGTCAGCCCGTCTGTCCACCGTGCGGCCGGGAAGGCCGAGGGGAGCCGGAGCCACGGGCGCTGCTGTGGACGACACGTTCGCGTTTATCCGCAGGCGACCCCCGTTTCCCCAAGGGACGACAGCGCGTCCGCAGGAAGACCCGACCACGAGCGTTCACAGCCCCTTTCCGCAGCGCCCGGAGCCCACGCAGTCCAGTGCCCATCAGCCCGGGACTGATTGGCCAAACCGCGGCAGGTCCGGCGAGGGAACGTCCCTCCAACCCCAGGAAGGATCTGGACGCTCCAATCCCAAAATAACGACTCTGAGCGAAGAAACCACAAGAGCCCAGACCGTGTGACTCTGCTCCTGGGAAATTCTTGAACACGCGGACCACCGTCGCAGAAAGCTGAGGAGTGGTTGTGCGCTCCAGGAGCCATGCCCAAGTCCAGGCCCCCTGCCAGCCCCCTGCTGCTGCGGGGACAGGAACCAGAGCGTGGCCCCTCCTGCCTACACCCATCACCCGAGAAAGACCATCCCGGGTTCTGTCTTAGCGTCTGCGAAGTAGTTCTTACTCCGGGGATCTGGGGGCACACCCCCACCCTGGTGGCAGTGGGGACCCCCCCCCCGGCAGCACTTCCCACCCCTCTAGTGCCTGGGCTGACATCTAAGGGCACCCGGTTAGTGCCCTGCTCTCTGCATCCTCCCTGGGGCCGACCCTGCTCCTCCAGGCTCTCCCACACCACCGGCTTTGACGTGTCTCCCGGCTCCAAGCTCTGCCCTGTCTTGTACCTACCCCCCAGCCCAGATCTCCAAATCCACACAGGTCTGGTCTCCTCGGGCCCAAGCACAGTTGCAGCCACGGCCCGGCAGCTTAGCGCTGATGGAGACCTTGGGCCTTGCCTTTTTGTCCGTGACCCCACAGCCCACCGTGCTCACAGGTGCTCCCTGCTCAATCCTGCTAGATCCTGCCTCAGTTTACCCCAGCTGCCCCATCTCCACCGTAAGTTTCGTCTGGGGCCTTTCTGCCGGGGCCCTGTCACTGGGCTGCTCCGGCCCTTGGGAATGACCTGGTGTACGCGGTTGGGCGCTCCGTGCACATCATGATGAGGGGCGAGGGTCAGAGGCTGTGAATCTCTTTCTCCACGTTGGGAGGCAGGAGAACAGGCCCACTTGATGCCCACCTCCACCCCATTCCCAAAACTGCAACTTGCATTCTCGGCCCCTGGCCCCTCCCCCATTCACACGTTTGCACTCCGACGGGATTTCCAGCCATCGTCCCTCAGCTCACGAGGGGGGCCTGGCTTGAAGGGTCTCTGTGTCCTCTCCCAACTCAGTAGGCAGACCTGCCGCGCCAGGCGGGGCGTGTGGGTTTATAATGCCGTGTTTTATAGTGTGAGCACGTGTTACAGAATATACATAAGCGGACACACAGATGTTGGGAGGGGTGTGAGGCCAGAAGGGCCGAGATTCTGGGGGGCTGCACAGCATTTCCTGACCCGCGCTCTGGGGCACTGTGGCGGGTGGAGCGGTCTGGGGAGGTGGTCTGGGCGGCATGGGGGAAGGGCAGTTCCCGTGGGCTCCTCGGAGCTGGGCCTGAGGCTGCTGCTCAGCATCGACTGTGAGTCCCGGGGGCTCTGCCGCACGCAGCCAGGCGGTGTCTGTGCTCGGTCACTGCTGACCGAGTCAGCGGAGCACTGAGCCGAGAGCAGATGAGGGACACTGTGCTCCCCGGGCTCATGAAAGCAGCCGGGTGGCCGAGTGTCCTGTGGGCGGTTCTGGAAAAGATGCTGGAGTCGTGCACCTGAGAGAGCCTGTCTACTCCCGGCACCCCGGGGACCGTTCGTTATTCTAAGTGCTTTGACCACATGGGGCGGGCAGGATGACCCAGCCAAGGGACAAGGGTGGCGAGCGAGCCGGGAACCCGCACTCCCAGCCCCAAGTCCACCCCTAGACCTAGCAAGTGGGTGCCTGAGACACGTGGTGGGACACACTGGGTGCCCGTGGACGCTGGCCTTGCACCTGCCACACAGAGGCCTCGGACCTGAGCTCCACCTCCCTCCTTCCTGCAGGGGCTTGTGTGAGCGGTGAGTGTCCCCGACCTCCATCCACCCCGTCCCCATACCATGTCCCCAAGAACCCTCTTCCCTTGGTTTGGGAAGCCAAGACACTGACGTGACCCCACAGAGCCCAGAAGCCTCCAGGGGACTCACAGTCCCCACCGTGTTGGTCAGGAGAGTGACAGGAAACCATGCCTTTGGAGAATGCCGGCACCTTGAAGCAGAATGAGAGTGTTGTCACTGTCCCAGACCCCCGAGCTCCGGGCTGGAATGGTAAAGGTTCTAGCACACTGGGGGTTACGGGAAGGAGAAATCTGAATGCGCCCAGTGAGGGGACCTTGGTGGCCTGTGTTGCTGGCAGGACAGTCCACAGTGGCCTGCTGCAGGCAGGAGTCCCCAGGCTCCCAGGGCAGCAATGCTGGGGCCTGGTGCAGGGGAGGGGTGTCCCACACCTTTCCAGAGCCTCAGTTTCACCATAGATGGGGCTCATAAGCGCACAGGCTGATAAAGGCGTGGGGCACCCGGGGGTGGTGCTCAGTGAGCATAGACCAACAGACCCGGGTGGCCACTGCTCCCCCACAGGGCGGCACTGATCCCGCGCTCCTCACCCTGCCGTGATCCTCCTGCAGTCCAGCGGGTCCCCGGCCCTGGCCGCTTGCGGCCTCCAAGGGGTCTTGACCAATGTCCACAGTGTGTAGCCATAGCCCGTGAGGACAGTGACGTGGCTCCGGGGCCCAGCTCCCCTCGGCAGCCTGCCCGCGTCCACGAGCCGCTTACTCACCACCCCTCTGCTCTGGAACATTCCACTTCCCAGAATGCTCTCTTCACAACCCATACCCCAAAGCTCTGTAGGACCCGCTGCTTGGGCAGCCTCCCGAGACACAGCTGAGGCTGCCACATGGCCTGTGTCACCAGGGTCCTCTCCCCAAAGCCCCCAAAGATCCGGGCCAAAGGGAAGAGAACTGCAGGGCACCGCAGGCAGCGAAGCCCTCACGGTGGGGCCTGTTCTCTCCGCCACCGGGACTGAGCCTCGAGCGGATCCAGGCCCTCAGGGCACTGGGGGTGGACGGCACACGGACCAGGGACCCACAGTGGGGGCTGAAGGCACACGCTGCCAGTGGACTGGGATTCCGAGCTCCGGCTGGGGTCGTGACTGTTCCTGCGGCTCGTAAGGCCAGCAGGGGTAACCTCGCTGCAGGGTCCAGTCGGAGCGGGGAAGGCATGGGGGCGGGGCACGGGGCCGAGGTCGTCAGGATGGCGCATGTGCCCAGGAAGCTGTGGGAAAGGCCGGGGCAGGTGAGCTCAGGACCGGCCCCTGCAGGTGGGAGGACAGCAAACAGGTGCGAAGGTGTGGTCAGAGGGGGTCAGCTGTCCAGGGCCTTCGCTACGGCAACAGGGCCACCCTGCCAGGGCTGGGTGGGGGGGGGCGCGGAGGTTCAAGGCCAGGACGGGAAGGGCCTGAACGGTGCCCAGGACACAGCCGTGAGCTGCGTCGTGCTCCCTGAAGGTTGTACGTTGACCCCGGCCCCCCACACCTCAGAACCTGACGGTATCTGGAGCCTTTACAACAGAGGGGATCAAAGTGAAACGGGGTCACCGGGTGGCCCTGATCCAGTGCGAGCGTGGCCCTAGTAAGAAGAGAGGATCAGGACACAGACACCCACGGAAGGATGACCCCATGAGGACACGGACAGCACGGCCGTCCACACATGAGGAGAGGCCTCGGGGGGCCCCCGTCCTACCCGTGCCTGCATCCTAAGCGTCAGCCTCCAGGACTGGGAAAGGATAACTAATGGCAGCCTGAGCAAACAGACAGACAGACAGACAGACACACAGTGAGCACAGGGCTCTGCCTCCCTCTGCCCGCAGGGCGCCTCTCTGCTTCTCAGAACCGCGACAGGCTGAAGCAGCCAGGACCCCTCCCTCCGGAAGGAAGCAGGAATCGATCCTGCCTTCGACTGTCCTCGCAGCACACGGAAGGGGTTTCAGGAAGGACACGGCCCGCGCCCCTGAGGACGCTGCCGTCTCTGGTGGGACCCCCACCCCCTGCAGCGGGCAGGGCCGGTGCCCAGCCTGGACGCTCCCACGTGGAGTACAGAGACCGTTCACAGGGCTGGTGACGGCGGGGGCTGTGTGGTGGCCACAGCCAGGGACCCGGGATGGGTCGGGGAGGGACCTTCACTCCACGCACTGTCCCACAGCAGCCAGCCAAGGGGCGGCCTTGTGCTCCAAGGCAAGCGAGGCGGTCACAGACGTCCAGCTGCTCATTTACAGAACACGGAGCGATCACCTGAGCCGGCGGGACGGTTCCAGCTCAGGGATAACCTCGAGGATGCTTCTCACGTGTGACGGTTTAGAGTCCGGGACGCCGTGAGCTCGGATGACATTCCGCCCTTTTCTTGCCTCAGCATGGGGCGGGTGATGTCTGCCCTTGGGCACAACGGAGTGTGAACACGAGGCTCCGCTTCCCTCTTACTCGGATTTATTAAAGTTAGGTTCCTCTCACACTTCCGCACCCACCCCACTCCCGGTGCGTGAGGACCCCAAGGGCCTTCGGTCACCCCAGCTGCCCGACCCCGCCGTGTGCTGGCCGTGGGGACTCCTCACACTCTGAGCATCGTTTCCAGCAGGTGAGCTCATCGGCTGGGGCGGAGCGTCTCAACGAGGGGGGAGGTCCACCAGGAGACGCGAACGTGGGCTTCTTGCCAGGGTGGAGCGAGGGTCCCTGGGACGGGGCAGGGGCTGGGGCCTGGCCTTGGGGTGGCCCCCATCAGTGTCTACGGCTGTTGGGGTGGGCCTGGAGAGGACGGGGGTGGGACCCACTGCCTTGTGTGTCCAAGGCTGGGATCAGGGTGGCAGGAACTCTTAAAGGAAGCACCGAGACATCCAGGCCCATGCAGGACAGTAAACCACCCGGGAGCACAGTCCTGTGTGTACGGAGCACCTGCGGGGTGCGGCCTCGGCGCTGGGCACGCGGCTGTAAACTCAAACGTGACTGGTCCTGCTCACCGCCTGGAGGTCGGCCGCCTGTCGGTGCAGACCCATCACCGCTGCGGGTCGGCCTGGGCCAGCCCTTAGCCGGGGCTGTGACCGGACATCAGCTGCTTAGCCAACGGCCCTGTGTGGAGGGAAGGGTCTGGGGCACCCCTGGTATTCTAGAGGCAAAGGCTTGTATCTGGGAGCCCCAGACCATGCCAGGCAGAGGAGACCCCAAGGGTTGTCTGAAGTGCATCCTGGTCTCCCTAGTTTCCCCATCCTGTCCTGTGGCCCAGGACACGTGGACATCTCTGTGCACCCCACACATTTTCCAGGAGCCCCTCTGTGCCAGCCTCATGCCCAAGCTGGAGGAGACAGACCACCATGGCCACAGGCCCTTGGTGATAAGTGCTGGGCATGGGGGGAGGGACACAGATTACTGAGGACAGAGCACATCAGATCGGAGGAAAAGCACAGGCAAAGGCCCAGAGGTGGGTGGGAGCCAGAGCCAAGGGGAGGGCGGACATCCAAGTTTCTGTGTGCAGCTTCCGGAGATGGAAGAGCAGTCACTGGGGAAACTGGGTGCGGGCTGTGCTGCTGGTCCCCTCCACATGTTACCTGTCCCGAGACCAGCAATCCCAACATGAAGGCTTCCCAGGACCCTGAAGCCCAGAGAGGCAAAATGCCTCATGGAGGTCTGACTTGGCTGCTGGGAGTGTTCCAGCCCCAACAGCATCTCCAGGGCCTGCGCAGGATCCCAGGACCACAAGGACCCCCCGATCCTGCCGTCCACAGGTCAGAACAACCAAGGTCCCCCAAGAGGCCCAGATGCTAACCCCTGGGACCCGTGACTGTGTGACCTTACAGAGCAGGTGTGACTGAGTCAAGAGAGTGAGTGGCTGGCGATCCTGGACGATCCAGGGCTCACTATGACCGCAGAGTGCTTTGGAGGAGACGGGGTGGGTCAGGGTCAGAGAGGTAGACGCGACAGGGGATGTGGCCGTGGGGGCCACAAGCCAGGCAGTGTAGGAACCTCTAGAAGGTGAAGGGCAGGAATGACTCCTCCCTGGAGCCTCCAGAAGGAACGCAGCCCTACTGACGCCTTGACTGTGGTCCCTTGAGCGAGTCCATTCTGGACTCGTGGCCTCAGAACTCCAAGGTAACAGACAGGGGCTGTTTTAAGCCACGACGCATGTGGCCGTCTGTCACAGCAGAACTTACAAGAGCCACGAGGAGAGCCAGCATGGAGGATACGGACGAGGGCTGATAGACGGGGTCTCTGCAGACCAGCCGTCCCCTTGGTTGTTAAAATAGTGGGGGAATAAATAGGCTCCCCTTTTTGCTTGAATATGGCTCAAGGCACAAGGCAGCCCAGAGCCCTGCACTTGGGGGCCGGGGCCCCCGCAGCCACCAGCACCTCATCTCCAGCGCCCCCTAATTTTCACAGAGCCTGTGGACTCTGGAACATTCCACTGCATCCATTGTCCACCTGCAAAATAAAGTCGAGCCACTGGTGTGCCCCCGGGTCAGCAGGGTGGGTGCCGAGGGGCTCCTGAGTCCTGCCAGGACCGAGGACAGCTCCCTGGTGGCCGACCTGCTGGGCTTGACCGAGAGCACTTCCCCACCCTTCAGGCCTCTTTTTTTTGGAGGGCGTGAGAAGAAAAGCTTTTGTGGTCACTGAAACAAAACCACAAACACGGCGGTTACTCCACTAAATTAAGAAAGAGCATATTCTGCATTACATTAAGGTCGTTTGGGGAATTCGTTTTATGGTCATTTCTCACCTCTAACCAATACCATAACTTCAATGTGTTTTTTACACGAACTGAGGGCAAAGCTGGAAACTGGTGCCCAGGGCAGCAGGTGGGGTATTAAAGGAGGGTCCATGGAAGGAACCTGTCTCTATGCCCACTCACCCATCTCCAAGCTGTGTGACGCTGGGAGGCCACTCGACCTCTCTGGGCTTCTTTCTATTTAACCTCCCGTACAGAGAAGGCCTGAAAGCCATCTCTCAGGTGAAGGCAGGGAAAGCTGGAATTACCGCCCCAGAGCCCACAGACGTCAGCCCCGCCTCTCTCCCTGGGAGCCGCTGGTCGGGAGTGGGGACAGCTCCCTGGCCAGCCCCGGCCTCTCCTTCCAGCCACAGAGCCAGGACTGGGGGAGGGCTCAGCCCAAGTGAGAGAGGATAGAGACAAGACGTGGGGTCAAGGGCGGCCCGTGCCTGCTTTGTGAGATGTCTGGAGAGCTGGAGCAGAGCAGGAAGAAGGAAAACCCGCCAGAGGGTGTGGGAACGGGCCCCGCGGAGAGGTCAGTGGGGAGGAGCGTCTACATTCCCAAGTGGCATTGTCAACTTCCTGTCCCTCCAAGGCCCCTTAACTCCATTAGCGCTGACCGAGCGTGCTGGAGTCCGCCAAGTCCGGACCCAGATCCAATTAGCTTAGGAACACATGTCTGACCATGACCACGAGCGTTGGGTGGGACCGCGTCTGCTCAGAACGTTCCGCACAGGGGACGCGCTCAGCTTCTCATTGTCCTTGTCTTGGATCCCCATGTGCCCGGGAGGTTAGCCTCGGATGATGCAGAGACAACATATACAGGAACTCACTTGGGTCTGGGGTACAGGGTGGTTGGAGGCTGAGCAGTTGCCTTCCCGAGCTCCCGGTTAAGACACTGGTCCCAGTAGACACCCAGCCTGGCGCTGGATGCCGTGTGGGTCCCTCGAGGACTCTGCGTACACCTGCCACTGCGTTTGCCGGGCCTCTCCCCAGTTAAGCTGCCTGGGTAGGCATGGGCTGGGTGAGTGGGGTCTGCATGTTGAAGGAGCAGGAGATGTCCCAGGAACCACTTCTGGAGCTCGCCCACAGGACAGCTCTCTTCCCCGCCTCGGTGGCAGTCCCATGAGGCTCAAGGTGCTGCCACGTTGATGGAGGGACACTGAGTGCCGAGAAATGACCCGCTCGTGGGGTGAGTCCGAATGCTGCGTGGTCCTGGGGGAAGGGTGTGTGGGAGGTGAGGAGGCTCCAGGAGGAAGGGCTCCCCAGCTGGACTCCGGGCGGCCTGAGGGTCCGCAGAGATGTGGGGGTTGGAGGGCTGGAGGACGAGCCCCGAGCCCTGCTGCCAGGACCCCGAGGGGCAGCATCAGAGACTTGAGCTGGGGCTGGAAGAGCTGGTACCGGATTCTGTAGGGGAGGCACGGCGAATGCCGCCTCCCAGCCCCTCCACACTGGAACTGCCCGGGCCACGGCCAGCCCCCTCCCAGCATGCTTCGTGCTCTGGCAGCCCGACTGACCCATGAGCGGCCACGTGATCCAGGGGCAGGTCATCCATTGGCTGGTCAGTGGCTAATGCCAAGATCTGATGCAGAGGGCACTGCCCAATGGGCAGGGATGATTGGCAGAGCCAGACAGGCTGGCTGCTTCCAGAAGCAGAGAACCAGAGACCAGTGATAACAGAGCGATTAACAGAGAGGAGCCGGGACAGCATTAGGGAGGGACAGGGACAGCAGCCAGTCTGTAGAGCTGCTCTGATTCTCAGGCTGCACTGTCTCACAATAATCCCCAACTCCAACTGTCATTTTTAACAAATGGGCTAGAATTTGTCCTTGTTGTTTGTTTCTCGTAAGTGCAGGCTTGCTTTCACTCATCCGTCTCTCTATCCTTCCGCTTACCTACCCGTTCATCAACCCTCCATCTTGCCATCCATGGATACAGCCCTCCACCCCTCCACCCATCCACCCATCCAGCCATCCATCCATCCACCCACCCAACCATCCATCCATCATCCATCCATCCATCCATCTATCCATCCATCCCTCCATCCACCCATCCACCCATCCAACCATCCATCCACCCATCCACCCACCCATCCATCCACCATCCATCCACCCATCCATCAATCCCTGTCTCTCCACCCACCCCGCCATGCATCTTTCATTCATCCCTCCCTCCTTCCCTCCTCCATTCATCCATCTGTCCATCTATCCGCCCACCCAGCCACCGATCCTTCTCTCTATCCATGGATGCATCCATCCATTCTTCTATCCATCTAGTGGTGATCCCAACGATCGAGTGAGCACCTCCCCTGGGGAGACAGCAGGGAACAAGACAGACTGGCCCCTGGCTCCACAGAATTCCCAGCCTGTGGAAACAATGGCTACACCCGCCCCCGGTGCAGTGACGATCCCTGGAGGATTGCATGGGGGCCTTCCCTGCGGGTAAGGCAGTGGGGGCTATTCTGGTTAAGGGGGTTCAGGGAAGGCTTCTTTGAACACATGACTGTAAGGCTTGGCTAGTGCCTAAGTCACCCAGGAAGGGGCAGGACCCCAAAGGCAAGAGAGCGAAGAGGAGGTGGTATGGCTCGTCCTCAGGGTGAGTCTCCAGGTATATGTGAAAGCCAGGATCCTACAAACTTCGCATCTCAGAGAGATCCCTACAGGTGTGGGGACCCTGGAGGTCACTGTGTTCATCTAGGGGTTTTGCTTCTCTTAAGGTGGAGCTGAAACCGATGACACGGGTGGTCCTGGGGCTCAGCTGGTTACTCCAAGCCGGGCAGGGTGGGCACACAGATCTCCAAGGGGGATCTTGGTGGCAATAATTCTGGGGCAGCACCTGTGTGGCTGACCAGGCAGCAAGGGGGACATGCATCTCCCCAGAAACCCAGGGGCAAGAAATTTACTTCTCTGGACCCTTTTCCCACCGCTGGCAGCCAGCACCGAGTATGGGGAGGGATCCTGCTGCGGCTGCTCCCTGGGACAGGTGAGACCCTTGCCTTCCAGAGCGGGGGATGCTCACAGAGCATCGTCCCGGAACGCACTGCTGCGGAACCCATCAATAATGCAGGAAAGTCGGAGTCCCCTTTCCCTCCTCCAACGTCACCCTCCTTTGCAGGGGCGACTGCAAACATCAGTTTGAGTGGTATTATTCCAGACTTTTCTGTATGCATCTCCGGGCCGATGGGTGAACTCAGAAACACGTAGGTGTTCTTTCTAATGAAATGAGGCCACTTGAGTCTGTGACCCCTTCTGCCACTTGCCCGTGTCACTTAGGGCCCACCCTGGCTGTCTTGGCCAGGACACCTGGATTTCTAGCATCTTTTCCAACGGCTGCACAGTATTCCGTGGAGAGTCGTGCTAGGGTTTCCGAAGGCTGTTCTGCCCAGGGACACGCTGCCACACAAGTCACCGAGAAAGTGACCGGACAGGGTCCCCACTCCCTCCTCTCCACTCTCTCTCTGGAGGTACACTGGCCCCCAAGAGCCCCACGTAGGCAGGCCCAGCCAAGCCAGAGCCGCAGAGCGAGGAGGGGGCCCCAGGGCAGGAGCCATCACGGCGGGGTCCCTGCGGAATCATGGGTGAGGGTGAGCCAGGGAGAGACAAACTCCGTTCGGGGCATCCTGGGCGCCATCAGATCACGGACGACAGCACTTACTGATGTGGAAAATGGTCTCCACGTGCTGGTCTCCACGTGCTGCTTAAAAAAAGCAGGTTACAAAAAGCACATGGCAAGGGGTCCAGTTTCCAGGGAGAAGAGGCACTTGCGGGAAACATCTCCAGAAAACACGGTTTCCGGGGTGCCCAGGGGCTGCTGGGCCCCTCATCCCGAGGCAAGACCGGCGCCCTCTGCGGCCTCGTGTCCTTGGGAAGTTGGGCGCCTGCCCCTGACTTGTGCTGGTGTTTGAAAAGGGAAAGAGAAAGAGACGAGGGAGGGAGGACGTCTAGAGCTTGGCAGGGACGGAAGACAGAGAGCAGAGAGGACGAAGCCAGGACGGGCAAAGGGCCCCAAGCCCCCAGGGCAGCCTGGCGCGGGCGAGTCCGAGGGACGCGCTCCCGAGCACTGTCCCCGGTTCCGGAGGCGCATCTGCTTTTCTTTCCCCGAAACAGAGAATCTCAGAGCCCCGCCCTCGTCTTCTCGGAGGAAGGCCCCGTTTCCTGTGAAATCTCAGATATTCTCAAAGTATTATCTGTTGAGGGACAGTGTGCTGCCTCAGTTTCCCTTGTGGTCCCACCACGGGGCCCCACCCTGAGGACCTCAGCAGACCTCGGTTCCTTCCCAAAGGCCCACGGCCACTGGCCATCCCGCTGCGACAGCTTCCACACTGGAGTCTCCGGGACACAGTTCAGCTCACGGAGACCTCAGAGCTCATCTTAGGACACATCACACGCTCTGGTCCAAAGACACTGTCCTGTGCTCATCGGCGTGTCTCTGTCCCCTGCTGGGAGTGAGCTGCAGCCCGAACCCCAGCTCTGAGCCCTGGCCCAGCCACGGGGACACCAGTCAACACCTGTTAAGAAGTCAAGGGCCAACCTCCCCCGCTGTCCACCTACCACCCGCTCTGCAGCTGCCTCGGAAGAGCTGGGCTGTGGGGCCCTCAGGCTCTGCCAGGCCTCAAAACGGAGGCAAGGCCTGAGCTGGACGACGAAGCAAGGGGCCTGTGTTCGGTGGAGGGCGAACAGGTCCGTGGGCACAGCCCGGATCCTCCGAGGGCTGGACAGCCGCGGTGGCTGGGGATCGAGTCTCTGCAGTGCATGGGTCTCTCCTGTCTGGCTGAGCTCCTCACGCCGTTTCTCCGGCCCCGCAGCTCCCTCCACGACCCCCCAACATGAGCGCCCAGCGGCTGACGTGTGCGCGGTGCTCCCGCCCAGCAGGCATCATGCATGTGATTGCTCGGTCCTGCAGCCGCGCTCGTCTGCCACGAGGACCTTCTGGGGTCCCCGCGCCCCCCTGGGGAAAGCACTGGTGTCTTTTGCCTTGTGTGTGCTGACGAGCGAGGCTCCCGGCCGCTGTCCCACCCCAGGTCTGCCAACAGCAGGTGCTCGGTAAACCCTCACGGCCGCAGAGGAGAGACCTCAGGCCAGAAGCCGGGGTGTTCCTGGGCAGTGGACGTGCGTGGGGCTGGGGGCTCTCGCCCCCGTCGCAGACCGTGTGATGCCGAGGCCACCTGTGCTGACCCCTGAGGGCCCTCCCTGTGCCTCTTCCACACAGCGTGCGTGTCCCAGAAGACGTACTTTTTGGCGGCAGGATCCGGAAGACATCTGTACGCTCCTGCTTCCGCAACTGCTGGCCGGTGTGGCCCCTTTTCCGGGGATGGACTCTACCTTCCCGGGGCTCGGCGTGCAGCCAAGTGGGGAAACGTAACCTCTGAATGGTTTGTGTGTTTTTAAAGATTTTATTTATTTCTTTATTTTAGGGAGAGAGCGACCCAGAGCGGGCGGAGGGGCAGAAGGCAAGGGGGAGAGAATCCCAAGCAGATTCCCCGATGCGGGGCTCAATCCCAGGACCCCGAGATCATGACCTGAGCCGAAACCAAGAGACGGACGCTTGACCGACGGAGCCCCCCAGGCTCCCCAAACCAACCTGTCAATGGTTTTAAAATGAACGCTCGGTTGAGCAGCGGGTGAAACTGGCACTTGGTAATTAAACATTTACTAATGTAAATGGTCCCGTTACCTCTCCTTACTTTGGACCCTTGATAGGGGCGTTCTAGTCTCTCTGGCTCTTGGGAAGCTAACGAGCTCTTTGCCCAAAAGGGTCCTGGAAGGCGGGGGGGGGGGTGTCGTTTTGATGACCTGAGCCTGTTTCCCTGGGGGCGTAGTGGTGGGTGTCCCCTCTGCCTGCCCCACAGGACTTCCTCGGAGGGAAGTCGCCAAAGACCCACGTGCCCCAGGACCCTAGGAGGTACTCTGCAGTCTCACAGACCCGACGAAGTCAGGCGGGACCGGAGTCTGAGACTGATGCTGAGGGGGCTGTCGTGATTACCGTTCCTGTCGCTCATTCACTGATTCACGTACATGCCACACCCCCCTCTGATAGCATGACAAGCAGCACACGCACAAGGCCTGTGGCTCGTGTGAGGCTGGCGTGGACCCACGTGGTGGGCAGTGAGGGACTGCGGTCACCTGGCCCAGGGCCGCCGGGCAAGGAGAGGTCAGGCACCACGGGGGACACCCCCCAGAGCTCCCAGGTGGGGAGGACAGAGGCCACACCCTGGCCTTCCCGGGCCACCCTGGCCACATCCCCAGGCCCCTGCCACGAAGCCACACCCAGCCCCAGCTGTCCGCAGGTCAAGACCAGGGAGGGCCGTGAGGCGCTGCCCCACCCGAATCCACTTGTCCTCACAGTCCTGGTCCTGCCTCCCTTTCCACCAAGACAGGAGGAAGCCCTTAGGGCCATGGGAAATCAGTCCTTTTACCAAGTGAGTGTGAGGCCTACCCGATGGCCGGCGACGGACACGTGGATGCACGTGGACTCCGTCTGCACGTAGATTATCGCTGGGCCACGAACAGGAGCAAGGCAGGGACCCCGGCAGTGGCGAGGCTGGCCCCCGACCTGCTGCCCAGTGAAGGAAGCTGGACTGAACAGAGCGTATGTCATGTGACCCTGTCTACATCACGTGTCCAGGGGAGGTGACTCCATGGGAACAGAGAGCAGACAGGTGGTCGCCAGGCGGGGGGAGCGGGGAATGGGAGCCACTGCTGACTGGCACAGGGTTCCTTGAGGGGAGGCAAGAATGTTCTACAACCAGACAGAGGCCGTGGTGGGAACGTTCTACAACCAGACAGAGGCCGTGGTGGGAATGTTCTAGAACCAGACAGTGGCTGTAGTGAGAATGTTCTAGAACTAGACCACAGACACATGAAACACCACTGCATTGTCCTTAAAATGGTTACTTTTCGCCTCACTAGAATTTTACAAAGTCAATCGAACACATGATAAACTGGGAGGGTTTCAGGCCTGGGGGGGTGGGCTGTCATTCTGGAACCCACCCCTGGGGGGCATACACGTGGAGACACTCGTGTCACCCTTCTCATCTCCCGGGGACTGGGCAAGGGGCCGGTGGCCCCACAGCCCCTCCCTCCGTCCTCCCACGCCCCCCACAGGCCACACCGCCGGCCAAGCCTCCCTCCCTGGGCCCCGGGGGCAGGGTGGGCGCCCGTGGCCCGCCACCCTGAAGCCCTCCCTGCTGTCAGCTCCCCCTCCCCGCGCTCCCTTGCCGCCAGCTCAGCCTGCCCGTGTTTGTTAAAAATACACAGCACCATCTGCAGCAACATGTAATTTAATAAATTTATTTATAATGTGACTGAGCTTGTTTTAAAGGCGAGCTTTTCTCTCCAAGCTGGGGCATCGGGGGCCGCGGCTCACCTGGCACGGGGCGCTCTCCGCCCGGGACCACTCGCCCTGCAGACACGGCTGCCCCGGATGACCCCTCTGGGAAGGTGCAGGAGAACCACCCTGGCCCTGGGCGCAGCCTGCACCCCGTCCCAGGACAGATGGGGCCCACGGGCCCATCCAGGACAAAGACTTTGCTGTGCTGGGTCGTGCCCCCCAGAACCTCAGAATGTGACTTTTTGCAAGGAGGTCTCTGCAGAAGTGACAGTTAAGATGAGGTCACAGCGCCGTCTGGGGGGCCCCGATCCCATGACTGGCATCCCCATAAGGGGGGGCAGCCATGGGAGTGGAGGCTGGAGGGGCTCAGCCACAGCCCAGGGGTGCCCGGGGTCACCAGAACCTGGAAGTGGCAGGACAGACCCTCCCCCGACACCTGGAGTTTGGAATTCTGGCCTCCAGAGACACGAGAGCATAAATGTGTCTTGTTTTTGGCTGCCCAGTCCGCGGTCCTTAGGTCCGGCTGCCCCAGGCCCACCCGCTCCGTGAGCTCCCGTCCCGCTAGCTCTGAGAAGCGCCTGGCGTGTAGTACGTGCTCGCACAAGCGTGCGGGGGGCCCGGGCGGTGCCTGGCTGTGTCCGGACCCCTTGCTGTCACGTGTCTGGTCACCCATCGCAGCCCCCTCCGGCCCACCCGGGGTCTGGGAATCCATGGGAAGGGGCGTGTCTGGGTGGTGGTTCCGGAAGAAACCACGGGCCACAGAGGGGGACACTGCGGTGCTTTTGAGGGATGGGCTGGGGCCGGGCGGCCTGAGGGGCTCTAGGGTTCGGGGGCAGGAGCGACGCTGATCCAGGGACCTGGCCTCGTCCTGTCCAGGACCCTGGGCCCTGCTCTGCCCACACGACTGTGGGACTTCATGGAAATGAAAATGCCAGGAGCAGAATCTGAATGTGGGTCCGGGGGGGTCCAGCAGGTGCTGCCTGGGACAGACAGCGGGGGCCGGGTTGCCCGAGGGCTGGCCACCTGCGGCTTCTCCGCCGCTCCCTCACCCAGGGTTTGTTGAACACCTGCGGGGTGGGGGATGGGCTGTGAACCAGAGAGACGTGGCACCCTGCCCACACCCTAAGGTTGCTTCCCCCAGGGTGGTGGGCGCTCTGATGGGGCACGCATGGGGACTGGGGAGTCCGGAGCTGGGGCCTTACGGGAGTTCAGGGAATCAGGGAGGCTTCTTGGAGGAGGCATGCATGCTGCAACCTGAAGGGTGTAGGAAGGAGGTCGGAGGTGCCCAGGGCTGTGTGTCAGGTTGCACGTGCCACATGGACAAAGGCCCGAGGTGGAGGGCAGGGGGGCTGAGAGCAGACCGGGGGATAGACGTGAGGCCTCCGCAGGCACGGGCTCACCCGGGGCAGTGGACCGGGCATGTCTCCTCCCTCCAAGGTGGGCAGAGTGAGCGGCTTGTGCCTGTGTCCGGCTGTGTCCGTCCACAACTGACACCTGACCGCTGCCCTCTGCTGTTTGCTGAGCCTGCCATGGACGGACGGCGTGACTCATGCGCGAGTGATAAGAGGTCTGACAGGGACGAGGGGGATGAGAAGTCACCACCACCCTGCAGTGAGCAGTCCGGCTGCCCCAGCAACCGCCGCGGTCAGCCTGCCTCGGGTTCAAGTCCCCGACCTGCCACAGCCTTGCCACGACTCTGCTCACCTGAAAGTGCTCTGAGCCTCAGTCGCCCCACCCGTAAAATGGGAAAGCATGCCCTCATGGACAGGAACCCAAGTCACAGAATCCCAGCACCAGAGACCATCCCTGCACTTCAGGGTCCCGGGGCAGCCGTAACAAATTACCCTAGTCGGGTGGCTTACAGCAGGAAGTCCAAAGTCAAGCTGTCTGCAGAGCTGACAGTCGCTGAAGTCGCTGGGGGAGGGCCCTTCCTGCCTCTTCTCATTCCGGGGTTCCAGGCACCCCCTCCGGCCACCGCGGCCACACACTTTGCCCCTCCGTGTCTGCACGTCTGTCTCGGGTCTCATACAAGGACGCCGATGACTGAATGAGGACCGATCCCGGGGAAGCCAGGATGGTCTCAACCTGAGACCTCGACGTAATGGCAAAGACACTTGTTCCAAATAAGGTCCCGTTCACAGGTTCTGGGTGGGCGTTAATTTTTAGGGATGTGGCTTTTCAGCCACGACATGCAGCGAACGTTTTGGCTGACTTCTCTTCTGTCTGTCTGTGGCCACGTGTGGATACGAGCTCTTCCCCCCCATGACTGAGATCTGTCTGTACTTGTATTTTGTATCGGTTTGGGAAACTCTGGACACCCCACAGGCCCACTGAGGAAAGCTGATGACAAAGGCACCCAGGGTCCATGTCCAGGTGCAGGCGGACAGTGGCAGGGGTGGGACATGCCGAGCATGAGGTCACCGGCCCTGCCCCGTGTCCCGTCCCGTTAATACTATCTGACCTTGCTGCCCCCACAGCGCAGACACCCACCACGTCCCCAGGACTCCAAAGACTCCAGCCCAAGAAATGAGAGTTGCAGACCCTTAGTGGACACAGAAAGCAGGAGCCCAAGGACCAGTTTTTTCTCGACTACACAGTGCATTCAGAGCTTACCGGAAAAGGCCCGTGAGTGGTAGCCTGCAACATGTGGGACTAGTGATTTCCCTTGACCTGGCAAGGTCCCCCCTGAGATGCTGCCTTCTGAGAGAGGACCTCCTAGTACCCCATCCAGCAGCTCTCCCCGAAGCCCACCCTTTCTGTCTGCACAGCGCACAGCTCGGGGATGCCCCTCTGGACGCCCTGGGGTGGCCCTCCAGGACCCCGGCCATGTCCCGGACACAGGTGTGGAACCGGTTCCTATCCCCTGCTGGTGGAGATGTGCTGTGGACGGGGTCCCCGGGAGGGGCCGCAGAGCCCGTTTCCAGCTCCGGGTGACGGTACGCCTAGGGTGTGTCAGGCATCCGCGTGGCCGGGTAGGTTGAGTGAGGGGCCCGTGTGCACAACTCTGTGCAGTTCTGTGCGGCCGGGGCGTAGGGTGTGTGACAGAGGAGAAGACACAGGCAGAGTCCGGAAATGCCACAGGGCCTTAAACGCCCAGGGAAGGGGCCTAGGACGGATCCAAGGTTAGCACGAATGACTCAAGGAGAAGTAAAAACCTAAACAGGTCCCATAACCACGAGAGAAACTGCACCAGAAGGTACGAATCGTTGCAGAAGGCCACCATGAGGTCCGTGATGGCTTTCCGAGTGGGGTCGACCCATCACGGAAGGAATAGAAAATTCTAACCTGAACGACGTTCTCCAAAGGAAAGAGAACGAGGAACACTTCCCAGTTTTTGTGAGATTGGCATGAGCTCGATTCTCCAATCAAGAAAAGGAAAGTATCTGGGGCGCCTGGTGGCTCAGTTGTTAAGCGTCTGCCTTCGGCTTGAGTCATGATCCCAGCCTCCCGGGATCGAGCCCCGCATCAGGCTCCCTGACCAGAGGGAAGACTGCTTCTCCCTCTCCCACTCCCCCTGCTTGTGTTCCCTCTCTCGCTGTTTCTCTCTGTCAAATAAATAAAATCTTTAAAAAAAGGAAAAAGAAAAGGAAAGTATAGATGGGGAACTTGAAGCAAATCCTATTCAAGACCATGGACGCAAAACCCCTAACTGGAACAGTAGCAAATGGGAGTTAGCCTTAGTACTAATAAGGTTCCTACGTCGTGACACATGGGGTTGTCCTAGGAACCCGAGGCTCATCTACTAGACAATCAGTTGATGTAATTAATTAGCAAAGGAGAAAAGCCACACAGTTTTTTTAAAGTGACGTACAAAAGCCCTCGATAAAATTCAATATTCATTTGCAATTAAACCGAAATCTCTTGGCACACTAGGAAGGGAATGAAATGCTTTAACTTGATAAACTTCGTGCCAAAAAAATCTAGAGTCAACCGAAATTCTGAAAGCATTTCTCTTAAGATCAGGAACGAGACAAGTATCCTCACCTTTGTCACTTCCAGTGAACATTTTATTAGCGGGTCCCACCCAGTGCAGAGAGAAAGAAAGAAGAGATGCGACCAACAGATAAGAGACGGGAATTAATAAGAGAATTTCGCAAGCTGGCGGGATAAAAAAATCGATATGCCGAAGTCAGCTGCATTTCCAGCCATGATCAGCAGATGTAATGTTGAAAAATATACCCCAAAACGATGAAAATTCAACCACCTAGGAATGCATCTAAAAACGTCGCAGAAGCTCTTTATGGAGACAATTATAAAATCTGTTTGAAAGACATTAAAGATGACCCAAATAAGTGGAGAGATAGATCACGTTCTTGGGTGGGAAGATGATACGGTAAAGAAGTCAGATCGCTTCAGATGGGTCTATTCTGGGTCAAAGCAATTCTGATAAAAATCCCAACGTGTGTGTGTGTGTGTGTGTGTGTGTGTGTGTGTGTGTGTGTGTAACTTGGTAAACTGAATGAAAAATGTACACGGAATAGGAAAGAACCGAGAACAGCTAAAACAACCTTGAGGGGGCATGGGGGATGGGGTGGTGGGACTCATTCAGATGACAATGAGACCACGCAAGACAGCCCAGAAGCAGGCTGCACCCTGGGGACCCTTCGCTCATGACGGGGCCACCAGCCTTGTGGGTCTTGGAGAAATGCCTCTTATCTCACAAACCACGCTGGGAGAATGGGTTCTCCACATGTGGGCAGAACAAGACCGGATCCTGACCTCACACCATACACATACATAAAAATAAATTCCTGGATGAAGGACTAACACACGAGGAAGGTGAACCTATGATTAAGTCTCAGAAAGCAAGGTCGGAAAATAACTATGAACTCTCAGGAGAAAACAATTTCTTTTTTTCTTTTTAAAGATTTATTTATTTGAGAGAGCAAGAAAGCACAGAAGAAGGGGGAGGGGCAGAGGGAGAGAGACCCTGGAGCAGACTCCCCACTGAGCACAGAGCCTGATGCAGGGCTCGATCCCACAACCCTACGATCATGAGCTGAGCTGAAGCCAAGGGTTGGATGCTCAACCAACGGAGCCATCCAGGTGCCCCAATATAATTTCTTAAACAAGGTACAAAAGGATACGCTTGTCCCCTAGACAAGAAATCGACAGACTTACCTATGTCACATTAAAGACTTGTCACGAGCAGAGCGCAGAGGCGAGCGAGACACAGTCGAGAGAACATACAATGAGCACGAAACTCTGAGAACGATAATCGACCTCACCAAAAACCCAGCAAAACGTGACAGCGAGCCCGGCGAGGAAGACGAGCTCAGAATGATCCACCCACGTCTGCAACAACGCTCAGTCCACGAATCACCAGGCAACGCGAACCACAGCATCCATGGCTGACCACGTGGCACCCCGGACTGCCACCACTCGAAGCATCACGGCAGCTGGACGCACGGGCCCCTGTGGACCCACGCAGGAGCGCTTGGAGCTGCCCTAGTGTGTGGCCACAATGCCCAGGAGGCCACCAACCGTCCATCCACAGGGGACTGGACACTGGCAGTGGTAGCCAGCCATGGCACCATGCCCCAAACTCCCACATCAAAACACTCTGAAAATCGAACCCATTTTTGTTTAGTTGGGGTTTTTTTTGTTTTTCGACGGGTGGCAAAGCCTGGTGTGAACAGATCATCTGTGTTTGTCCCCAGGTGGCAGGAACATCCCCGTGGCTGACGTGGAAGACACAAGAGGCTGGGCTCCGTGGGACCCGCATGGCCGGGACTGCACACACACAGAGCCTCTTGCATTTCCTCCCTAGTGCGAAACGAACTTCCCTCCCTAGTGCGAAACGAACACGCGCACGGTGTGTCAGCTGTCCTGCAGTGTGCCGGCCCCCGGCTCTGGGGAAGGGCCGGAGGACCAGTCTTGCCCACCGCGCAGTCCACTCCGGCTGGGAAAATGAACACAGGGAGGCTACCCGCTCTCAGAGAGGAACCCTCGGAGGAACGCCGGGCAGCCCGGGAGCAAGGCACCTCGGACTCCAGACGGCCAAGCTGCACTTGTGGGACGTCGGGAGGCTCTGTTGGCTGCTGTGGACACAGGGAGCAAAGCCACAAGGAAGGTGTCGGGAAATGACTCGCAGGCAAGGGCCCTCCTCTTCCCCAGTGTGTCCCCTGGCTCCAGCCTGCGCCGCCCCAGTGCCTCTGGACATGGGACCTTGGGACGCAACCTGTCACCGAGGGGCTCTGGGCACTCCATTCGGCCAGGCCTGGTCAGCCAGTGAACCCCAACTTCCTGGTACGAGCAGGCAGGGGTCGCTGCTGAGCCCCCCCCACCAGACACGCCCCCCCCCACCCCGGCTGCCCCTTGCACACATCCAGACCCCCAGATCCACCCTGGTGCCTGGTTGGGCCCCCATCCACGGCTGCGGTGGCCTCCGGACCCAACGCCTTCCCTCTGTCGCCTCTCCCCGTGGCAGCTGCCTGATCTCTGAGGACCGAGGACAGCCCAGAGTGCAGGGGCCAGGCCCCTCCCTCGTCCCTGCCTGCTCCTCTCCTGGTGCTCCTGCCTTCTCAGGCCTTACCCAGGTTATGGAGGGAGTGTCACCTCCTCCAGAAAGCCCCCCCAGGCTCACCTACCCAATTGTCCCAGGGCCCCCATCACTGTCTCCACGCCCCGTCTGACAACGCGCTCCTTTCCTTCCTTGTTGGTGTTCTGCGTCTTTAGCGATGAGCTAACTGACTGAGAAATATTTCTCAACATATTTTGTCACTGCTGTGAACCCAGAGTCCACCAAAGCCGTCGCTTCGTAGGAATACAAATCACTCTTGAGCAGAAGAGCCACTGGTAATGATAATGACCCCCAAAGCACAGAGCGGTTGAGTAAGTTGCCTGAGGTCACACAGCTCGTCAGGTCCTAGAACCGGGATCCAGGGATGGAGCTTCCTGCGTCCTGTGCCGCGCGGACCGGGCCTGTCCTGCCCCACTTGCACCCCCAAGCCTTGTGTTTCACAAATCCAAGAGGTGCTAGGAAAACAGGGCTGACGGTGGGTCCCCGGAACGTCCACCCCCCCCCCCCACCTCCATCCTTCCTCGCAGCCTGCCTGCAGGTGAGGACACGTGCTCGGAGCCCTGTGCCCACAGTGAGCCTCACTCTATCCCCGGGGACACTCAGCACCCCTCCCCGCCGACCCTGGTGGCCATGGAAATGCTGAGCAGATGGTGGTCAGTGCCCCATGGAGAGGGTCAGAGAAGCAGATGAGCCCAGTAAATGACTTATGCAAATATTGAACCTGAGAATGCCGTAGAAACGCACAAGGAGCCTCGAGGGGCACGGTGGGGGTATGGGAGGGGGAGAAGGTGACCAGCGGGGAGGCTGCCCCAGCAGCTGCCAGCCCAGCTGGACAGACCTCCTGCCCTCTGCCCGCGTCCGGCCCGGCTCTTCCCTCAGCCCCGCTGCTGTGAACGCCATGGAGCACAGTCCCGCCCTCGTCGGTGGTGAGGGAATGCGGCCGCACCGCAGTGATGCCGGCGAGCATGTGCCCGTGGCCTTGGCTGACCTAGGGAAGGCGGGTGCTCTGAACGCTCACAACAGGGCTGTCCGGCCCGACCCCAGCAGCAGGCGCCTCCAAAAAAGGGACGGGGCTGAGAGACACACAGGGGGAGGGGATGGTGCTCCGGGACGGAGAGCGGGTGGCCTGACGTGGCCTGGTGAGCATGGTCCATAGGCTGGTGTCAGCCCCCCAGACCCCCCAGTGGCCCCCTCGGCTCCGGGGGTCTTCCCCCACCTCTGTCCTGTCTGCACAGAGAGACTGGGGATCCCTGACGTGCACCCAGGGGACCGTCTGCCCTCTGAATGGTTTGGACAGGTTGCCCAGGAGGGCCTTGGCCCCGGGATGGCCTGGGAGAGGGGTCGCTGGCATTCCGGGCTGGGTGGGCACCGAGCTCACACCTGCTTTGTGGACACGGACATTCAGCTCGAGACGGAGGGGATGGCTGGAGGGCCCGGGCACGGTGTAGGGTGACGACGATGGTGCCGGAAGCAGTAACAGAGCTTCTCCCATACTGCAGGTGACACGGTAACTATCACACGTGCGCATGTCCACATAGACGCTGAGTATCTTCACATCCATGTGCCTCTGTCAACGGACCCCCTGAGTTCTCACAACAGCCGCCAGCTGGGTCATCATCCCCATTTCACAGATGACAAACCGAGGTAGAGGGGCTAAGGGATGTGCCGGCAGAGGTCGAGGAGGGATTCAAAGCCAGTCGGTTTGGCTCTGGCCGGCCGAGGGAGGCACGTGTGTGTCCGTGTGCACACGTGTGTGGGAGGCACGAGACCGACGGGGCAGGCTCAGCAGTTTGGGCTCCGAGCTTTTGGCTGGAGTGCGGACAGGCCAGGTGGGAGGCCACAGCAGGTCCCCAAGGACGACGTGCTGGAGCGCCCCTGTATTCCCGCTCTGGAGGCTCCTTTCAACCAGCCACATCTTTGTCCGTAAAAATGCCCTCCTAGACACACCAGCTCTCCAAGTAAGAGCCATTCCTCGGGGAGATGTTCTCGCCCCGAGAGGCTGGGTCACACGACCGCGTGCCGTGGGGTGGGGACAGCCCAGAGGGTGAGTCTGTGCACCACGCTCGGACGAAGCCTGAACACACGCCTGCTTGGGGTACCCCCCCCACACCCCAAGGCTGCTCAGTTTTAGGTCAGACACTGGACACCTGAGTTTTCCTAACGCTGCCAGCCTGTCACCTAGTGACCAGCGAGCACGCTGGGACCAGAGTGGGGCCGGGCGGAGTGGGAAGCGGAGATCTTCGTGGCCGGCAGCCGCCGGTGACCTTATTTTTAGCAATTTTCACTCCAGTTACCACTCGGTGAAAACACAGACGTATTGAGAACTCTTCCATATCACGCTTTCTTCCACAGAGGCAGACGGAGGCACGGAATATGGAGTGAGTCCACGGTCCCCGGATTTGGGGTGCAAAGATGAGGTACAGACGCAGACTTCTAACCCGTTTTGTGACGTTTCTCCTCCTGGAGCCGGAGCAGAGGGAGCCCCGCAAAACCGGATGGCAGGCAGCCCCGGGACGGCAGGCAGGCTGGCTCTGGCCCGCGGTCTCCGGGGTGGCCAGCCGATGAGCCTGGCACACGGTGCTCCTGTCTGGAACCGCATTCTAGGGACACGGGGCACCTGCTCTGGTGACTTCAGCCCAGCCCCTTCCTCTGCCGGAAGCACAGAGCCCTGAGGAGGAAATGCAAGACGGAAACCCTCCCTCTGAAATGATCTACTGTTTTCTCCCGCCCTGGCAGAAAGGACGCTGTGAAATATCCTCATTTAGGAAGTCTGGGAAAAACCCGCCGGAGGCCTGGCTGGCCTGGGGAGCCTGGAAGACTGTCTGAGCCACCCCGCCCGCCCCATCAGACATCCAGTGCAAAATCGTCCCATCCCGAACTGGAAACCGCCTCCTTCTCCTCACTCAGCGCTGGATGGAGGGGCTCGTAGCACAGCCTCAGAAGACCAGTGACATGCTGCCACAGTGCCTTTGCAGGTGCTGTCCTAACTCCTCCGAACATCCTTCCCCTGCTGGTCCCGTGCACGACACTCTTACCCACTCTCTACAAATCCCAGCTTGCGTTTACAGCCTTCGAGGGCAAGCTGCCTCTCGGGATCCTATAAGAACCGGAGTCTGACTCAGGAGGCGGAGTCCCTCCTGCACTTCTAACAGGTGCCTGGGCCGTGCTGAGGCTGCGGGGCCTGGGCCACATCTGGATTCCAAGGCTCTAGAGCCCGGGCTACTCCATTCCTGCAGCCACCTGCTCGCAGACACCCGCACGCATTCCAGGCCACATCGCACCATCCTGACCCCTGGCCACGTGGGACCCTCCTCCAGGACTCCCGTGCCCTTGGGGGCCAGGCCTGAGTCCTGGTCATTGCCATGGCCCCCAGGACCCAGCCCAGGGCTGGGGGGGGTGCCTGGGGCAGAGCCAGGAGGAGCAGACCTCATCTGTTCCCAGCACCCAGAGTGGCTGCCTCTCCCTGCTCCCCCCGCCCTGGCCCTGTCCCCATTACTGGGTCAGGCAGCAGCAGGAAGATGCTGGGAGGGAGGAGGGATGGGTAGCATCTCGCAGCGGCTTTGTTCCTGGAATATTCTCGTCCCTGGACTGGGCCCTGGAAAGGGGGGGGGGCTCTGCCTCTGGCTCGCTGCATCTCATGCCAGGTGCTACCTGCCCTGCCGTGCACAGGTGAGGTATCCAGGTTGGGCCGGGGTCCACAGGGGCACGAGCTCCTGCTCCGGCCAGAGTCAGTGAGAACCTCTGACCCACACGAGGATCTGAGGTGTCTCCGAGGAAGGCCACCTGCCAGGAAGTACTCAGTCTTATCTCGCAGCACCACTGGGGACATGCGTCTGCTTGGAACCAGGAAAGGAGCAACCCCAGCCTCCGGGTGTTGATGACGCTGGGTCCTAAAGAAGTTTTATTGAATGAATTTGTTTCCAGGCTAAAGTCGGGCTGGGTCTCCCTGGAAGGTCTAAGAGAGCCGAGAGCCCGACCGCTGGGGGTGGTCCTCTGGGGCCCGGCCCCCCAGCACACCCTGGTTCTAGCCCCTGCTGGCGGTGCTGGCTCCCTGCACCCACTAGTCTAAGGACGTCTCAGAAGAAGCCTGCGGCCACCAGGGGACCCAGTAGATTGGCCTGGAGGCGGGGCTGGTGTCCTCGCACACTCCTGGCCTGTCCAAGGGGAACGTGGCAGCCAGGACCCCTGCCCCACGGGCCCACAGGGGTGTGCCACGACCCCCTGCAAGCAGGTGCTGGCCAGTCTGCTCTGCTTTGAAGCGGCAGCGTTGTCTGGCTCCAGGCCGGCCTGCCCCTGATGGACGTCGCGTTGTGGTCTTGGAGAGCGAGGGTCAGGATGAGGGGAGAGAGGCCCCGGCTGTGCTCGGTGGCCAGGAGAGCTCACGGAGTGTTCTTTGTGCCGGACAGCATTTTAAAGTCTTCCGTCCCAACCCCTCTTAGACAGAAGAGTGGGTTCCTAGTTCCGTCCTTGTGCGGTGGGGAGCGGGGAGGGGCAGCTGCTTGACTCTGAACCAGAGAGGCTGAGTGACCAGCTCCGGGTCCCACAGGAAAGGCGGGGCCGGTCTCCCGACCACTCCCCGCCGCGGGGTCTGCAGAAACGGAGGAGCGGCTCCTCGCCCGCCCGCGCTGGGAGCGACGCCCCCACGGGCAGGTCATCGTCTTGCTCCTCTTCGGGGAAGGGGCCAGTCTTCCAGCCTCTGGCGGGGCTACGCCGAGCGCTCCCCGGCTGGACAGCAGGGGCCTCTGGGGAAGCTGAGCTCCTGGGGAGGGGTCCCCGGGCCTGGGCTCCATCACAGTTCCGCGCTCTTAGCCCCGGAAGGTCAGACAAGCCGCCCAGCCTCTCTCAGAGCCCCGTTTCCTCATCTGCACAAGGGGGTAACATAGGGCCCCTCGTGATGGGCACCCAGCCCATGTCTGGCGGTGGCGAGCCCCTGTGGGCTGCCCTGTCCCTCCCTCTCGGCCGCATCTCCACGAGTCCGGATGGGGCATCTGCCCGGGCGTGCTCTGCAGGCCTCGGCTCCCGGCACCACGCACCTGGCCCCGGACCCCGGCTCGCAGACGCCCACTGACCACGGAAGGTCGAGCCCACTGCGACGCATCTATTAACAGATGATAAAACCCGATCTCAAATTACAAACCTCTCAGCCCAAAGCAGCCTATTACCCCAAACCTCACTCGGATGGCTACAAATGACCCTCACGGCGCAGTCCCCAGGAATTCTCTGGAAGGGCGCTGCATGGTTTTGAATAACAAGGTAATGGAAGTGCACGCAGATGCGGGTTAATCTCTCTGCCAGAGGCAGCACCGGCCTTGCTGGCCGGGTCGGGGGGCTCGGCTGTATGGGGGCAGGCCCGTCCGGAGTAACGGAGCCCGTTGGTGTGAGTGTGCTTGTACTGTCCACTCGGGAGAGGGGCCTGGCACTCCCGTCTCAGCCCTCCTGCCCAGACAGGCTCGGAGAGCCTGGACCAAACCCGAAAGCAATGCAGGGACACCTGGTCTACTTGTGAAGGCAGGTGTCTTCCCTTTTCCAAAGGAAAGAGGGATCTGGGGGCTCTGGGGCAGAGGGGCAAGGGGCCCCGAAGGCTGCTTCATCCCCTCGAGTCCCGCCCCACGTGGTGTGGATAGCTCCACTCTCGGCCATGGAATCAGCTTGTGGGGCCCTCGGTGAGGCAGTCAGAGTGACCCGGCGATCCCACTCCCAGAGGACAGGCCCCAAAGAACGGAAAATGGACATCCAAAACCTGGACTTTGGGGATGCACTGTTCACAACAGCCCAAAGCAGGAGACGACCCCAATGCCTGTCCGCAGAAGGGACAGCGTGGTCTACCGCAGAGCCGTCTACCGTCTACCGAGAGCGTCCGGCTCAGGGCAAGAAGCCAGATGCGAGGGGGCACACGCCGTGTGAGCCGGTGCATGGGGAACGTGCAGAACAGGGCCGCCCACAGAGACGAAGCAGATCGGTGATGCCTGTGGTTGGAGAAGGGGGCCGGTGTGAAAGCTCAGTGGGCACGGGGCTCCCTTCTGGGGGACGAACAGTTATGGGACCGACAGAGGCCTCAGAGGGGAACTGGGGGGTCCCCGCAGTCTGGAGCACAGCCTGTGCTCGGATCTGGACGCCGTGCTCGTGTGCCTCTTCCATAGACAGTCTCATACCTTCCGACCGCAAGGAACACATGCTCCTGCCCCATCTGAGAGCGCGATGTCCCTCTGCACGTGGCTGTGGCGGGGGGAGGGGGGCTGCCGGTGGCAGAAGCCGTGCCCCGTGCTCTCTGGCCATCCCCGGCCCGGTCTGGAGCCCTGGGCTTCTCACAAACATGAGCTGAGGCTTGGACGGGGTCCTCCTTCATGCACCTTCCATTTCTGAGGACGGTGGTTTTCCGAGCAGGCTGCGTTTCTGAAGGATAGTGAACGTTTCCCACTTTCTATTAATTGAAGACAGGTGTCCGCGCCAGCCGGCGCCGCCGACAGGCACCTGTGGAGGGAACCGGCCCAGGAGAGTCGAGTTGGCCCACGCGACTGTAGCTCAGCGCATGCGCAGGGAACCCAGGGGACCCCTCGGGCCCTGTTCTCCCCGGGGACAGTGAGGCCAGCCAGGGCAGAGTGACACGGGAAAGGGCCGGAGGGCCTGGGGCCCGAGAGCCATTCGGCATCAGCGCATCTTCTTGAGCTTCCCTTTGGGACCCCATCCAGCTACCGTTTTGGAAGGGGAAGGGACCTGTTGGCCAGGGGCAATCCAGGAGGGTATCCTGGGGTAGGTGTCATCTGAGAATCCTTCATTCCTTTAGCCATTTAGGGAGAATTTCTAGGTAGCCAGGCTCTTGCGGGGGGCCTTCCAGGACAGACAGGGGAGCTGAGAAAGTTGTCTTCGTTTCGACTGAAAATGGGAGGGAAAAAAAAAAAGGCAATTTTCAGTTCTTCCCCCTGGGGATTTAAGGAGCGTGAAACCGGGCTGTTGCTAACAGGTGATCAAAAGCTTTGCTCCAAAGTGACCTGCGTGCTGCCAACGACGGCAGCCCGCGGGAGCTCTGAGAGGGTGCTGGGGAAGGAGGGCACCCTGCTCGGGCTCCGAGGGGGAGGCCGCTGGGCGGGGCCTGGGCGTGGGTGGCCTACAGCATCACCTGTTGGAGGTGTGCGATTTCCCGGCGAGTCCGCAGATCAGGGCCATGGAGGTCCCGCTCCTGGCAGAGTGTGGGAATGAGCGAGTCTGGGCAGACGGGGAGACGACGACTTTCATGGCCGAGGATGACTGGGACGGTGTCTCCCCGAGGGCAGGGAGGCCTGGGAGATGCACCTTCTCGTTGACCAAGGACCGGGGCACCGCAGAGGCAGCCCAGGGCAGCGGGTCTCGGGGCATCCGAACGCAGAGCGCCAGGACGCCCTCCCTTCACGCCTCGCGCCTGAGCCCCACCTCCTGGGCCGTGAGGAGCCCAGACGGCAGGACGGGGGTCCCTGTGGATGGTACAAGGTAATCGTACCGAGTGGGCTCAGGGCCCCGGCTCCGGGGACCTGCCCGCTTCCCCGCTCCGGGGACACGGCCATCCACCCCGTTTCCCAGGCAGGGAGAGGCCAGCCTGGCCTTCATTCGGAGCCCGGAGACCCTGGATTTTCTTCAACGGCCAATGCACACAGGCGTCCGGGTCCCGGCAGACCTTCCCCCTCGAGGGACGGCGCGCGTCTTCAGACCAACGCATACTTTGCACGTGGCACTGCTCCCGGGGCCTACAGGACGCGCCCGAGCTTCCCTGGGTGTCTGCGGAAGGGACCTCATGGGGACCATGGGACCCCGGCCGCCCCTCCGCCCCTCTGCCCGGGATGCCGGGAGTCCGGATTCGTCCCTTTCCTGCTCTGGCTCTTCTTTCTGGCGTCAGCCCCTGTTCGCTTCCCGAAACCGTAACTGGGCTCGTCCGCCTTCTTTTCCGGGTGCGGGGGGTGCCCTCCTGCTCTCGGCCTTGCTCCACGGCTCGCGGTGCCCCCCGCCGACTCCGGAGATCTCCGCGCTGCCGCGGGCCGCGTCCGCTCATTCATCTTCCCGCGGCCGGTGCTCCTCGTGTGAACGCGCCGCGGTCTCCCCGTCATTTCTCTTGTTCACAGACACCCGCACGGCTTCCAATTTCCTGCTCACACGAGCAGGGTGGCCCGGAACCTTCCTGCGCGTGTCTCCTGGTGCACGTGGGTGACAGCCCGTCTGCGGGGCACGTGTGTCTGTTTTTGCAAACAGGGACTGCTGCGTTCCACAGAGGTGGCAATTTGGGGTCCTTTTTTTCTGTCTTGAAACACAGGGTACAACCCCAAGGAGGCTCTGGCGGGCCTGGCTCTGCGTGGGCGTGTTAGGGGTTGAAATGTGTCCCCCGGGAGGTTTGTGGAAGTCCTACGCCCAGGACCCGTGAACGTGACCTTGTTTGGAAACAGGGTCACTGCGGATGTATTTAAGGTGTGAGTTAAAAGGAAGTCATGCTGGTTTTGGGGGGGGCCCATCACCCAAAGTGCCCGTGTTCGTAGAAGAAGGAAATGTGGACAGGGACACAGAGGGGGAGAATGTCCCGTGACGAGGACAGAGACTGTAGGGACGCGGGTAAGCCAAGGACTGCCTACAACCGTCAGAACCTGGAGAGGCAAAGAGGGATCCCCTTTCCCTAGAGCCTCGGGGGTTGGACGGCCCTGAGACACCGTGATCTCGGGCCCCCCAGCCTCCACAACAAGGAGACCATTAATCTTTGCTGCTTCAAGGCCCCTGGCATGCGGTCCTTTGTCAGGGCTGCCTGAGCAATGAAGGCGGCAGCATCCTGGGCCCTCCCCCCGGCCTGCCCCCGCCCCCCGCACGTGCTTTGTCTTGGTGACCAAACAGGCCTTTGGTCAGTTGCCATGAGAGCAAGGATGGCCAAACCCTTCCACGGGCCCCCAAGGATCTGCACGTCCCCCCAGCACAGAAAGACAGGCTTCCTACGCTCCTCATTCAACGTGAGTGGGAGAGGCTGCGCTGCGCACCCCTGCGGCGTGGGCTGGGAGGGAGGAGGCAGAAGGGGCAGCTGTTCTGCCCCCAGCCGGGCCCTGGGCTCCGGAGGCAGAGGAGGGAAGGAAGAAGCGAGCTGCTTCCCTTCACCCGGGCATGGCGCCCGCTCTCGGACCTGCCACGGGCGATGCGTCACGGCAGAGGTCTTCAGCCGGCGGGGTGGACGGCGCACCACGAGCTGGCCGTGGAAGAATAAAGGCGGGGGCAGGGGGGCACCGGGTCCCTCTGCTCCCCTCCCTGGATGGCCAGCCCCCAGCCCTCCAGCTTCTCACTGGGGAAAGCTCTGTGTTTGCAGGTCTCGGTGGGTCAGGATTGGCAGACGGCTGAGGTTCAAACTAACAGACGACTTGATCGTTACTGCCGCTCCGGTCAGTGTTTCCTGGGGTCCTGGGAGCCCACACCCTGCCCACATTGGCAGGACGGCCCTCAGTGACCCCACATTTGGGCCAAGTGCGGCCAGGGGCTCGGGGACCAGCTTGGGGAGCCTGAGAGAGCTTTCCCGAGCCAGGGCGGTGGCTGCTGGTAATAGTGTGTCTAGCGCAGAGGCCAGGAGAGGCCTGGGAGGCCCAGAGCTGGCCACGAGAGGAACCCACAGGTGGGCGCCTCCTAACGGGGCCTCCCGAGTGCCCTTGTGCAAGGAAACTTGAGGCCACAGCCACGAAAGAGGGCTGGCAGGTGGCACCGGCCCGAGGGGAACCACGAGGCCCGCGGCTCACGAACGCAGCCTCCCAGCCCCATTAACGCGACCCGAGAGCAACACCAGACTGTCGGCTTCCGTGAGCCCGCGTCGCCGCGCTCTCGCCGCAAGGGACGCTCTTCCCTGCTCAGGTGGAAATAAACCCGGAAAAGCAGCGGGCGACCCTCGGAAAGGCTCAAGGCCCCGAGGCCGGCTTGCGGGGCTTCCAGGGAAAACGGACAAGAACCCAATCTCGAGAGTTACGCCAGGACCGGTGGGCTTCGTGGGGACCGGAGACCCCCCCGCGGACAGCCAGGAGATGGGCGGGGCGCAGCACTTCCGCCAGGAGATGGGCGGGGCACAGCACTTCCGCCAGGAGATGGGCGGGGCGCAGCACTTCCGGCCCCCTGTTGCTCCGCCTTCCTGCCCGGGGCCCGGATTCCCCCGATCTCCGCCGTGCACCCGGCCTGGCCCCCGGGGCTCTTGTGCTCCCCCACGTTGGCCGTTTACGTCTCGCAATCCCAACAGGAGGAAGACAGACCTCGATCATGGCTACAACACGTTATCGTGAACGCAGTGGCTTAGAACGACGCAGTTATTCCCTCGTGGTTCTCGCTGGGTTGAGATCGAGGCGGGTGGGCCTGCCTCCTTCCGCTCTTCCCACGTCCGGGGGCTCCAGTGACCCTGGGCTGGTGGCTACACCACCCCAACGGCTGCCTTCTCCTCGAACCCATTCGAGTCCCCCTCTCCTCCCGCCTACGGCGTCACCTGGGACGACACTGGGCACGCGGGTGGCCCTGGATAACGTCCCTGCTGTGAGGCCCTCAACTTTCTCCTACCTGCTAGGTACCTCCCACCACGCAGGCCACCTTGTCAGAGGTCTGGGGGGACCCAGGAGGGCATGGGAGATCGTGATTCAGCTGACCATGGGGAGGCATGGGGCTTGTGGGGGGCACAGCCCAGGGACCCACCCCACAGGCTGGCACAGCCAGGCCTCGGGGCCTCACCATGGCCTCACCCCCTTCATCTCTCGGACACTCTGCTTCTGTCCGGCACAGCCCCAAATGCCCTCACTGTACGTTTTGGGTCATTTCTGTGCTCCTTTGTTTTTATTTATTGTTTTTTAGGGGGGCAGAGAGACAGAGAACTCAAGTGCACCCCTGGCTCTGCATGGACCGAGCCCCGTGGGCCAGTCCATCTTCTGACCCTGAGACCGTGACCTGAGCTGAAATCGACAGTCTGGAGCCAAACCGACTGAGCCTCCCGGCGCCCTTGTGGCTCTTTTAAAATTTTCCCCTCTCATGCCCTCGGCCTCAGTTGGCAGAGCTAAACACCGGGCACAGCCCGAACAAGGGCTTGGCCCAGCACTGCAGCAGCCGGGACCAGCTCTGGGCCAGCATGCCTGGGCCGGCCGCCGTCACCACGGGGCCTGGCCTCGTTGCTCTCACAGGAAGTCTGCGCT
The DNA here is from genome assembly GCF_963455335.1 of Martes martes. NCBI lineage: Eukaryota > Metazoa > Chordata > Mammalia > Carnivora > Mustelidae > Martes > Martes martes. The sequence goes on along the minus strand of NC_137898.1, from coordinate 3,055,218 downwards.
CCCTGAGGATGTGGGGACTCATTCATACTCAAGTGTGAGTGACTGACGGCAGACGGGACAGACTGCAGTGCTTGCCTGGGTCTTGCTGACCGGGATGGGCCGTCTGTGTATCTGCTCTCAAGCCAGAGCGGTCACCTGGTTTGTCCCCTGGTAAAGCCCCTCTGGGTGCTGCTTGACCTCCGGGCCCCTGTAAGTCTCAGGGGTGATGGGACACCGTGGTGAACATGGAGATGGCTGGGGGCCGGGGGCAGCAGGAACCCCCTGGTCAGGGACCGGGGTCTGCAGGCTTGGCTGTGGGCTCCAGGACCCCGCGGCCCCACCTCTGTCATCACTCCCCTGTGTGGCAGGGGAGGGGGACGCTGAAACCCTCTGGACCACAAGGGGCTTTTGTGCTGACACCTCGATCAGCACAGCGGGGGGTCCGTGGGCACCGAGGCGCCCCACCACGAAGACCTGCCCCCCTGTGTTCCAAACACGTGTGGCCTCACTGCCTCATGCTCTGGTTTCCAGGTGGGGATGGGCCACAGCTCTGGCATTTATGAGCCACGGGGTCACGGGGGCACCCAGTCTGCAGGTGCCTTGCTGTGCCTCAGTTTCCCCATATGTAACATGGGGGTGTTCGTGGGGTTTCAGGATGAGAGGCAAGCTAATCTCTTCGCATGGAGCTCTTCACGGGTCCGATCCTACTGGTCAGTGTCCTTTTCAGAAGAGCCACCAGAGACCCTGATCTGTCTCCTCTCCGTGGGGACACAGTGAGAAAGAAGCAGTGTCTGCCAGCAGGAGGAGGGCCCTCGGCGGGGGCCAAGTCACCCAGCATCCGACCTCGGACCTCCAGCCCGCAGCCCCCGGAGGACAGACATCTGTGGCTTAAACCTCTGCGTGCGGCATTGTGTTAGGACAGCTATGCTGACTGAGACATTTGTGGGTGCCAACTTGATGCCCGCCAGGCCCCAGAGTCCCCACCTGTAACTGGGGGGTCACACCAGCACCTGCCCTGAAGGCCATGGGGGATTAGACATCTGATTTCCCCTCTGAGTGGTCCTAGCATTTACCGAGGTGGGTGGGGCGCTCGCCCCACAATCTGCCTGTGACCACCCAGGACGGCCCCCTTTCTGGTGAGGTGTCTATCCTCGCCACTGCCCTCTGTCCCAGTCCCCGCTTTACGGACGAGGAAACTGAGGCAGGAGCTTGCCCAGGGTGGCAACAGGAAGGAGGAGGAATGGGATTTGAACTCGGGTCCACTGGCTCCAGACTGCCCCCCACTGCGATCTGGGCCATCTCAGGGCTCGATGTCCCGGAATGACCCGGGCCGCGACCGGCGCAGGGGGAGAAGACTGTGCTAGAGCCCACGGGGGACGGGGATGTAAGAGGCACGATGGGGTTGCGTGGGGACCACTGCCATGAACCTTTCCAGGCGGCACCCGGAAAATACCGGGAGACACCTGATTTATGCCGGCATAGCGGAACTGGGGCGACGACAGGCATCACCCCTGGAGACTCACCCGTCCCCCCGCTGAGCCCTTCTGCCTGGCGAGAGGCTGCGGGTCCCCTGGGGAGGGAAGACAGAGTTCAAGGGGTGGGAGGCTCTACCCGAGGCCACCTGTTGTCCCTCCCTCAATGCCAGACAACAGTGACTTTGAGCTCTGGGCCGCGACGGATGTCCTGGTTCTGTCCACACGTGCTAGGAGCTTCCAGTGCCGAGCCTCGGGCCTTGGGCCACCCTGCTGGGCTGCCCCGAGGTGAGTGAGGGTCAAGGTGCATCACTGGGGCAGGGGGGAGCCCGACAAGCAGGGATGGCCCCTCCTGGCACCATCCAGACCCAGCGCCATGTCTAACGGGCACCGCAACCTGGAGGGCACAAGGGGCTCTCCCCACCGCCCGCTGCCGGCCCCAGCTCCCCTCGCTGGGTGTCGCTACAGGACTGTGTGGGAGGAAAACCAGCAACCCCCCTCCTGTGGGTTCTATACTCAGAATGGACCCCCAGTCAGATTTCTCTCCATCTCAGTGTGGGGGGTGGAAACAGCCTCCTAGTGGGCCTCCTGGCCGTGAGGGAGCCTCCGTCCCCTGCCTGTCCCCCAGCCGATGGCCGTGTCTCCTCCTGTCCCGTGCAGGGCTCCTCTTCTTATAAGGACCCCAGCCCCTGCATTTGGGCTCACCCTCCTCCAGGATGATTTCATCCCAAGATTCTTAACTGGACATCTGTAATACCCTATTTCCAAACAAGGTTCCTGGGGGACATGAATTCTGGGGGGATGCTCTCAAACCCACGCTCCAATCCATCTCCCCTGGGAAGCCAGCGCTGAGCCCTGCACACTCACCCCTGTCCGACCACCGACCCCACGGCCTCCTCACCCTGGAAGGAGAGCCAGCTTCCTCCACACAGCCCGGCCCGCGGGGTCTGGGCCCGCCTCTCCCTCCATGCCTGGACCTTCTGCCCCTTGCCCACCCCCCCTGCACTAGTCTCTGCCCTGAGCCCCTGCCCAGGGGTGCTGGCTGGAAGGGCTGCCGGCCCCTCCAGGCACCCCCCCCCCACGGGCCTCTGCCTCTCCTCCGGCCCTCCGAGAACTGACTCTACCACCTGCTGCCCAGAGGCCCTGCCATGGCCAGTCCAGGTGGGCTCCCGGGAGCCACAGGGGGCCGGCTGCCCGGAAGGAAGGAAAAGCGCCTGGAATTCTTCCCAGCACCTCTGTTCCCAGAGTGGAAGGGGACCTCCCCGAGCGGGACACCCAGGATGGCAGCCCGGGCCACCTGTGGCCACGGAAATTTAGATAACCCACAATTAAATAAAATGGAAGTTCAGGACCTAGGTCACACTGGTGACATTTTAAGGGCCAATAGCTACATGTGGCCAGGGATGCCAGAAGGGGCAAATGGGACATTTCCAGAAATTTCTACTGGACAGTGTTACTCTGGCCAACAAACCAGAGGGGACTAGAGGCTGTCAGTGTGGCCAGGGGCCCAGGCCTGACGTGAGGGAGACAGCCCTGGGTGTGCTGGGGCTGTCCCCTGCCTCAGCCCTAAGGGGGTTTGCAGCAGAACCCGCCAGCAAGACGGAGCAAGCCATCCCCATAAGTAGGGACCCCTGGGGCCTTTGCCCCCACTCGGGGAGGGGCAGTTTTGAGTGTGGTCACCTCAGAGCAGGAGGCCCAGTGTGCCCTTGCGGGGAGGCAGACAGGAGGGCCAGCCCTGTTTGCCCAGAGCCTCCTGGGACCATCCATCCCCAGGATCAGCAGGTGCCATGGGCAAGGCCCTTCCCGACCTCGGCCGGGGGTGTTTGCAGGGGGGCGGGGCGGGCGGTGGCGGAGGTGGGCACGCCGCCCCGTTCCCAGGAGTCTCAGGGAGGCAGGCACAGGTCCTATTGGCCTCCCAGTGGATGTCTCCAGATGGGGGCGGAGCCCCATGGCGGCCAGCCATGTCCCCAGCCCGAGGACACACCCCCACAGAGGGCGACAGTGGTCCCTCCCAGCTCTGCAAGGACTCACTCCCCGTGCTGCCTGCTCTGCCATCCATTCCTGTCTTTCATATAAACACTCCTACAGCCAGCAAAGAAAACAATACGGAGCCACCTCTCCTCTAACGCAGTGAGCCCCCACCGGGCGTGATCTCCCAGCCCCTGCCCCGGGGGGACATTTGGCACTATGTGGGGACCTGTAGGGCCAGCAGGACTGGGAGGGGCTCCTGGCCACAGGCGGGCGGTGGCCCCACATGGTGGGAGATGCCGCCTCGACGGTGCCCCTTCCCAGCAGCTGACCTTGTCTCCCGTTTTCCCCGCAGAGGAAAGCGAGAGCGGGCGGTCACCCCATATCCCCCCCGTCCACTGGCAGGCTGGGTTAGCTCCGTGAGCCGCCCTGCCTGCCCAGCAGCTCCAGGCCAAACCCCCGCAGCCCAGTCACCGGCAAATGCTGTGCTCTCCCTCCCAGCGCTTTCCCACCTGCCTCCCTGCCCACCAGCACCCCTGCTTGGTCCTTCCATTCGGGGTGACTCTCCACCCACAGCTAGCGTGACTTCCCAGGAAGTGGGGCCCCGGGCCGCTCCTTCACCCGGGCCACCGCCTCGCCCCGGCACGACACGCTGGCTTCCTGGAGTTCCCTCGGCTCCCACGTGTCCGGGGCCTCCGTGCCTCGGGGCCTCTGCGCTGGCTGCTCCTTGTGCCTGGACGCCTTTGCTGGGCTGGAGGGGCTGCCCCTTTCCGGCCGCAGAGGCTCCCTTCTGGAGAGACCCCTCCTGCCCCCAGGCCTGGCGCCCACACCTGCTGGGTCAGTTCTAGAAAATCCCACGACCCGGGGTGACCTCTGTTGTGGCCTCATGGTCTGCAGGTCGCTGTCTCTCGATGGGGAGACAGAATCAGTCCTGGCGGGACTTCAGCTACTCGCGGCTGCAATGGCACCTCACTTCGGACACCAGCAACACGTCCGAGGGCTCCCAGGACTCCCTGAACGTGGACACGCGTGGTTGCGTTATTCCAGGGGAAGGACACGGATTCCAACCACCAAGGGCACAGGCGGACGGGCAGGAGGGCCCACCCGCGGAGCGCCCATGGTCTCCGTGGCGTCGGGATGGGTGGCCCCGGCACTGGTGCGTGACAGTACACAAGAGTCCCCCAACTGGGAAGCCCCAAGCCCTGTGTTCGTGGTTTCTCCTGGGGCCCCATCACACCCTGCCTGGGGGCTGGCCTCTAGTCTCTAGCCCCGCCCGGAGTTTTGGGCGACTACGTCTACTCTCCAGGCTCTCCGGGAGGCCAAACCCGGCATGGCCAGTCCCTAACCCCAGGCAAACAGAGACACCACCTTGAGGCGGGACCTTCCGGGACCCACAGATCCGGAGGCAAAGCACGGGCCTCTCCTGGGGTCAGGTTAGCTCCTCCCTGCGCCGGCTGCCTCCGCTCTGCAGACGAGCAAACGAGCAAATGGGGGCCTTCCCCTCAGGGGACCTGCTGGGGGACCTGGGCTGGGGTGGGCTCAGCCCCTCTGCTCCTTTTCCCGGGGCCCCCCACCTTCCAGAGGTCAGTCCCGCCTGTGCTGGGAGAAAGAGCCCAGCCGCTTGCCAACAGATCCAGGAAGCGGAATAAAAGGTCTCTGTACAAAAAGGTAGAAGTAGGGCATGCTCGCGTATAAATGCACACGATGTGGGGGGTGAGGCATGGCGATAAGAGGCATCTGTACCCACTCTCCCCCATGGAGACCACTGGGGCAGGGGGGCCTGGGTCTTAGCGGACCCTGCCCGCTCACAGAGCTGAGGCCTTCTGGCCTCTGGCTCCCCATCGGCCTCCTTCCCAGCCTCCCATCCAGGACGAGCTTGGTACCCCGCACCCACGGTTGCTAGGAGACGGTTGCCGAGAGTCACAACGCAGCACAACGGGAAACACCCCCAGCAAGTTTGCCAGGGCCCAGTTAGAGAGACGGGCTCCGGTCCACTCGGTGCCTTGGCCCACTTGCAAACATGTCCAGCATTCTCTTCCCCGCGGTTTCTGGAGAGCACTAAGCAGCCCTCTGTGTCCAGCGGCGGTTACAAAGCAAACCCATCGGCCCCTCTATCCGCATGGGATGTGGCATGAAGCCTGGGACTGAGAGGCCGGGAGAGCCCCGGGCTGAACACCCCGCTTCCCAGCACGGGCAAGCTGAACGCTGAATCAGGGCCAAACCCCACGACCTCCGGGCAGCTGGCTGCACCCCGCCAAGCCCAATGCCCCCAAGATTCGCGCACATGCAGAAGAGGGTGGCAGCCCTCGCCTCGGAGCAGAGACCACACCCAGACCACGTCGTGGCTGCCACAGGCCCCGAGCGGCAGGCGACAGAGGGAGTGAGATGCTGGTCCCTAGCACGCCGGCCCCCCCACACCACGTGCCTTGGGGGCCCCAGGACCCATCGTCCTGCCTTCACCAGCCCTCCTCCTGCTCAGCACTTCTCGCACTAAAAGCTCTTGCTCTGGGGTTCTACAGTAAGTGTCAGGGCTGTTCAGTTGAACCCCAACTTTCCTGTCTGGACGTACACAGGGTCACTCTCCCCACCCTCCTGGGGCTGGCAGTGGCCCGTGACAGGGGATTGAGGTGATGTGTGGCACTCCGGGTAGAGTTAAGGGCACTACACATGTCCGCCACACCCCCCTTCAGCCTGCCTTGGCCGCTGGCGCCTGCTGAAGGGCAGGGAGGGGCCCCTCCGCCCAGCTTTGTGAGCGAGCACCACGTGAGACAGAGCACAGCAGAGCCGTGGGGTGGTGGCAGCCAGCGGCGACTCCACCACCGACACCGGGGGACTGCGTGTCCCTGCACCTGACACAGGCTGCTGACGGCCACAGGCCAGGCGGGTGGCTCGCTCCGAGGCAGCCCTTCCGGTGCAAGTGGGAGACCCCTCGAGGCTGAAGGTCTCATCAGGCCACGTTCATGGGGTGTGGGCTCCGCAGGCCGGGCTGGCCGAATGGAGCTCGGATCCCAATGCAGAGGGGGTCACCGGGTGCCCCTCAGAGGCAGGGGCTGTGCAGTGAACCCAGGCTCCAGGGCGCGAGGCTGCAGTCAGGGGTGCTTGTTCTGCGACGGGAGGAGGAAGGAGGGGGCGCGGCAGCAAACGCACACCCCCTCCTCCTCTTTCCTCGCTAGGCCCATCCCTGCCGGATTTGTCTGGGCCCGTTTCCCTGTCTGCCAAGCCATTCCTGCTCGGGGCACCGTGGCCACAGTGGCACGGAGCATTGCCGCGGACACGCAGAAGTCCGCGTGGTCCCTGGAGCAGCCCCCAGGGCGGGCGTCCATCTCCGGAACGAATCAGGAGACTCGCCCGGTACTGGCAGAGCTCCGTCCGCCCAGCCTCATGCTGGGGGCCCTGCGCTGCCTTCCCGAGCCGCGGGCTGCTGCACGGCCCCCGCGTGGGGAGAGGCCGCAGCCCCTCTTCAGTCCCTGCGCCCCCAGCACGGGCTCTGGGGGAGCCACTCAACCGGCCGAGTGAGCGGCTGTGGACGGTCCACTCGGGGCTCGGGCTAGGGGAAGAGTCCCAGTTCGGGGACTCTGGGCCGGGCCTAACAAGGAGCGTGTGTCCTGCACAATCACAGACAGGCTGTTCTCGAGAGAGGCTGCAGCCCCATTGTGGGCAAGTGGCAGAGAAATTAATTTCATTCCTGCCCTCGACTCCAGCCTGGGTGGGAAGTGCCAGTGCTCCGGGAGGGCTGGAGGCTGGCAGGCGCAGGTGCCCATGTGCCCTGTGCAGCAGCCCCACGGGCCTGCCTGGGGACACGCCCGCATCCGCATTCCAAGCTCACCTCTACCTTCTGGAACAGCCAGAACCCTGGCCCTGCTCCCGCCCCGGAGGTCTTGGATGGTTTTCCACGAGTCATTTTCCCTCCCTGGACCCCACCCCCTCACCACCCCAGGCTCTGTCCACACCTGCAGAGGGGCCCGGAGAGAGGCAGCAGCCACACAGAAACCCCCTCTTGCCAATGTGCAGACACTTTGATCTGTCGTTATACACTGAATGTGGGAACAGGCTGCAGCACTGGGCGACCACCTGGACGGAAGGCCCCGCCCTATCTCTGGGCCTCAGCTTCCCCAGACGGACCACAAGGGGCCTGGTGGTCAGCTCCATGTGCCGACACCCACTCTGTTCTCCTCCTGTGGGGCTCAGCCTTGCTGCGAGATGGTTCACGGCTAATCAGAGCAGAGAGAAGCTCCGCGGGGTCCCTGGAAAGCCGTCCACGAGGGCCCCAGCCTGCACCCCCCTTGCTCCTGGCCCTTCTGCTTCTTGCTGCCCGGCACTCCCATGACCTGTTGGGGTGGCACGGGCCTCTCAGAACCCCGAGGTGACCCCACCCTGACAGCTAGAAAGCCTGGTTCTTGATGGCTTCACAGGGCCATGGTATCGCCCCTTGATTTCTGGGTCCACAAAATTGCACGCCCCCTTCTAGATGAAGCCTCTGAGTTTGCTCCCAGTGCAGACTCGGAATGGGAACAACACAACTGTGTCCCCAGTCGTAGGCACACCTGTCCTTACCCACCACCTCACCAGGGGCCGGGCTAACTACTGTGTCCGTGTCATTAGCAGGCTCAGCGACAGCGAACGAGGCGCCCCGATTTGGTGAGGGGGCTTCGTGTGAGGGCAAAAGGCGACAGCTCTATGGGGAAGGAGCTAAACCCCAAAGACCACAGATTGTATGATTCCGTTTATACGAAATGGGCACAAAAAGGCAAGTCCACAAAGAGGGGAAAATGTCCAGGACAGTGGGGCAGGGGACCCGAGTGAATGCTAATGGGTAAGGAATTTTTTTCTGGAGTCATGGTTGCACTGTAAGGTGTTTTAAGAATAGGGCCTCCTGGTCCTTCCTCCGGGGGCGGGAAGGACATCTCGTCCTGGCTCTGTCGTCCCCGTCCTCAGGAGCATCGCAGACAGTAAGGGGACCCTGGCCACCTCTCCAGGGAACAGGGTGATTGGGGGTGTGGGGGAGGACGCAGCTGAGACCTCACGGTGGAGCCCTAGGACGAGGAAGAGGTACTCGTTAGCAGTAAAAGTCAATAAAAACTTCATCGGTGCCTCAGGGAAAAAAGGGGAAGTTGCGTGTCATTTCAAGCAAAGTGGGAGTAGGTGGCTGAATGGTGCCCCCCTAAAACTTGGGTACACCCTGAACTTCAGAATATCACCTTATTTGGAAATGGGGTCTTTGGAGAGGCACTTAATGAAGATGAGGTCACAGTGGAGGGGGCTGGGCCCTGCTCCAGGCACCGGTGTCCCCGTAAGAAGCAGGGAGACACAGGGGGGAAGGTTGTGTGACCATGAAGGCGGGGGGGGAGGGGGGTGCCGCCACAGCCCAGGGACACCTGGGGACCCAGCAGCTGCAGGAGCAGGAAGGACCCACCCCTAGCGCTGCTGGAGGGAGCAGGGCCCTACCCACACCTGGATTTGGGGCTCCCAGCCTCCGGGCTGTGAGCGAACAAGCCTCTGTCCTTGGAGCCCCCCCAGTGTGGCGTTTGGAAGCAGCAGTCCCTCAAGCTAACACCTGGGGACGCACCTTGGTGGGGCACCCCGAGGCTCCCCAGAACCGGCTGTGCGCGGGGGCTGGAGGAGGTGGGCGTGGCTGCAGATGGACACGGGAGGCCTCCACTCCCCAACCAGATGCCCCAGGACCCTGGTTGTCGTGGGAGGGGCAGCTGAGGACGCCCAGGGCTGGATTTCGGAGCTGCATTGGCCGCGAGGGACCCAACCTCAGGGGCGGGTGGGTCCACCTCCGTGGGGCCTTTGGAAAGGGGAGTTGATCTTTCTAGGCTAAATTAAGGTGCAGCTGCTCACAAGGGAAGCGACAGTCTAAAGCCTGATTCAGGGGAGACCCGAGAAGCGCTTGCTGGCGCTGTGCCCTGAACCATCCCCAGGGCACGTGCGCGCGCACCTTCCCCCCACCGACAAAACCCCATCCCGGTCCACCCCTCACTGCTGACTTCTTCGTCAGGCCTCAGCTCCTGACCCAACTCAGCAAGGTCGTCGCATGGACCCTGACTCATGCGGGCCGAGAGCCAGGCGCGCAGGCCGAGGTCTGTGCAAGGGTGGGGACACAGGGGCACGGGTGCCCCTTGCAGTGGGCGTGTCCTGGGGGGGGACAAGCTACCTGCAGTGGGCGTGTCCTGACCTGGGGGCGGGGCGCTTCCCGCAGTGGGCGTGTCCTTAACGGGTGGGGCAGGGCGCTTCTGGCGCGGGCAGGGGAGCAGGCGGGGCAGTGTCCGCTGACCTGACCTGGCGGCTGGGACGCCGTCCCAAATGCCGGGCCTCGCAGCTGCGGGGTAACTCGATCGCCCTCCGCCCGTTCTGTCCCCCTGTTGCCCGCGGCCCTGCTTGGCAAACACGTCCCGGGAAAGGAGAACATTTTCCAAAGGTTTCTCGGAACCACATGGGGAGATGAACTAATTACGTTTCACTTATTTTTGAAAATAAATTTATGACTTTGAAGGCTTAATGTTTTCCAAGTACGACGGCCGTGAGAAATGCTGCACAGAGATGCTGGGCGTCCTAATGCAGTGCGTCCTTCCAGCCGAGCGAGCGGCCGCACCGATCCCAGCAGCCGCACCGATCCCAGCAGCCGCACCGATCCCAGCGGCCGCACCCGATCCCAGCGGGCGGCACCCGATCCCAGTGGCCGCACCCGATCCCAGCGGGCGGCACCCGATCCCAGCGGCCGCACCCGATCCCAGTGGCCGTACCTGATCCCAGGGGCCGCACCCGATCCCAGTGGCCGGCGCCCGATCCCAGCGGGCGGCACGGCACCCAATGCCAGCAGCCGGACCCGATCCTAGTGGGCGGCACCTGATCCCAGTGGCCGTACCCGATCCCAGCGGCAGCACCCACGCTGAGTCCTGGGTCCCAACAGACACAGGTGCCTGAAGGCGGTGTAGACAGCACCTCTAAGCCAGACTCGGTCCTTCCTTGACTCGATAGAAATCTAAATTTTTACTATTTTATAGAATCTCTTTTTACAACAAAATACCCCCTCCCCCCACTTAGAGCTGACGCTGCCTGGAGACCCTGTGTCCCGAGGGGTGGTGAGTGCTGGCCAAGTGTCTGGGGTCATTCTAGTGCACGGCAGGTGCTCAATAAAGAGAGAAGGTGTGATGATCGTTTACAAAAAGGGAAAAAAAGAAAGTGAAAGGAAGCTATTCAAAGTCCTCCCCCCACCTCCGCCAGCCAAGCTTACAGATAAAACTCACAGGTGTCTGCACTTGGCCCTAACTCTTTGTTTTTCTAGGTCATGGTGCCCTACATTCTTAGAAAGTAGACCCCAATTACAAGAGATAATCTCTAGTTTGACCACAACCCACATCGCAGACAGAACCCCTTGAGAAACCTGCCACCTCCTGCTCTACCTGGCCAAATGGGCCCCTCCCCCACACACTCCATGGGCTCAGCTGCAGCTCTTGGCCACTCTAATAGAAGGGAAGGAAGAAAGGAAGGAGGAAAGGAGGGAGAGAGGGAAGGATAGGAGGGAGGAGGGAGGAAGGGAGGGAGGGAGGGAGGGAGAAAGGAAGAGGGAGGGGAAAAGGAGGGAGGAAGGCGGAAGGAAAGAGGGCAAGAGTACAGCAGAGCTTCAGAAAAAAAATGACTCATTTTTAAATTTCTTGAAATAAGGTACTGTTGATTTGGAAAGCAGCCGGGAGAGGCCAAGAGGACCAAAGAGAGGACAGAGGCAAAGGACACTGTTGAGCCACATGGGTCTCGGGAGGGAGTCACTGGTGTGTGCGGAGGACAGAGGTCCTGCAGTCCCCAGGCCCGGGCACCTGCACCGTGAAACAATCTGGACATCAAAGAGAGTAACGTCTACAGCTGATTTAGACACATTGAATATATAAAATCCCCTGAGCTCGCTGTGATGTTGAGAGAGACAGACAAATGGAGAGATGGAAACAGAGGAAGATATACCAGCTGCCACCCCACCCCCGCCCAAGAGCCATACCAAACCAATCCCCAGCACACGAATGGAGTTCATGGAGCACCAGTTCCTTGCAGAGAAATTTGATAATGAAGAGGAAAGCATTCAGCCTTTATTTTGCCTTCTTGTACAAATAGTGTTTCAGCCAAATAATTGTATTTGATAAGGGAACGTTCTTTGTGATCGCAGAACCCCTGCTAAGAGCTGTGGAGGGAGCATCAGGATGAGGAGAGCACGGTTTGCCAGCCCTGCTGAACTCATCAGTGCCTGCAGAGCCCACCCTGGAGAGAGCCCCCCACTCCCCTCCAGGTGGAAGACCGGAGAGGCTTCCCAGTGGAGGAGCCAGCCACTGCTGCCCGGTCTCTGGGCCCCCAATGGAGTGAGGCATGGAGCACCTGGTCCCCCTGCCCCCGTGCTGCTGGACCCAGCATAATGAGGCTGCTGGGCTCACCTCCTTTTCCCAGAAGTAGGAGGGACTGAAAAACAGGTGAGTGGCACACGAGGAGGCAGAGACCCATCCAGGGTGTGGGCAACCTTGTCCAGTCCCCTAATGAGCCAATGGCAGGAGACAGAGGGGTGATGAAAGAGGCTGAAGGAGAGCAGGAGGGACAGAGCTAGCAAGAGCCACACTGGGTCCAGAGTAGAGTCACCACTGTGACAGGACATTGCTGAGGGACCATGCTGGATGCTTAGGTGGCATGGGGTCTCATGAGAAAGAGGGAAGTGATGTGACATCTGGGATTTGCTGAGAAAAAGGAGAAAAGCAATAGCTAGATGGTCATGGTTTCTTGGCTATGACACCAAAGGCACAGGCAACAAAAGAAAAAGTAGATAAATTGTATTTCATCAAAATGAAAAATCAAAGGACAAGGTTACATCCAAAGACAAGGTCAACAGAGTCAAAGCAACCCAGGTGAAAATGCTTACAAATTATGTATCTGAGATGGGATTAATATCGAACATACATAAAGAACTCCTACAACTCAACAACAAAAATAAGACAATTCAATTAAAAAATAGAGGGCTTGGATAGATGTTTCTCCAAAGCTGACATACAAACATCCAATAAGCACGTGGAAAGCTGCCCAACATCGCTAGTCACTGTGCCAATCAACACCCTAATGAGATACCACCTCACGCCCATTAGGAGGGCCACTCTCAGAATAACAACACGGCAAGAGTTGGCAAGGATGTGGAAAAATTGGAACCTTGTGCACCGCTGGCGGGCATGTAAATGGTACAGCTGCTGCAGAAATCAGTATGGCAGCCCCTCAAAAAATGAAACAGAATTACCATTTGATCCAGCAGTCCCAATTCTGGGTCTGCCTCCAAAAGAACTGAAAGCGGGGACTCCGACAGATATCTGCCCACCCACATTCACAGCAGCCTTGCTCGCCATGGCCAACGGGAGGAAAGCCCAGGCGTCCACGGATGATAACTAGATCCAAGTGTCAATGGATAAAAAAAATGTGGCGCGTCCCCACAACGAGGTCTTACTCAGCCTCACAGAGGAGGAAAACCACGGCACCTGCCATGGCAGGGAAGAGCTCTGAGAACGTGATGCTCAGTGAAACAAGGCGACGCTCAAGGACGCGGGCTGGACGCGGGCTGGAAGAGCCCAGGGACACGGAGGACTTGGCCTGGTTGGACTCACAGAGACAGAAGGTAGATGGCGGGCACCAGGGCTGGGGGTCAGTGTCCTGTGGGGACAGAGTTTCATCATCATTTGGGACGATGGAAAGTTCTGGAGATGGGTGGTGGGGATAGCCGCACAACAGCGTGGATGTGCATAGTGCCCTGAGCCATGCACCTAAGAATGGTTAAAATGGTCAATTTTGTCCTATGTATCTTTTTAAAAGATTTTATTTATTTATTTGACAGACAGAGATCGCAAGTAGGCGGAGAGGCAGGCAGAGAGAGAGGGTGGGGGGAAGCAGGCTCCCCGCTGAGCAGAGAGCCCGATGCGGGGCTCGATCCCAGGACCCTGGGATCATGACCCGAGCTGAAGGCAGAGGCTCAACCCACTGAGCCACCCAGGCGCCCTGTCCTATGTATTTTATCCCAATTTAAAAAACAATTAAAACGATGTAATCGCAAAGAAAAGGGGATACATGGAAGGAACGCGGGCTGACTTCCGGAAGGCCAGCTCTCCACGTGGGTCTTCCTAAATCCTGAAACTTTGCCCAGCTTTGCTCAAAAACCCCCATGGCCCCCCATTGCCCTAGGTCTTCCTGCGGTTTCAAAGACCTGGCCCCACCCAGTCCCCCCAACCTCCTCTGTCTCCCCCTGCCCCAGGTATTCTAGAACACGTGGAATCCTTTCCTGGTCTGGGCAGGGCCTCGCACTCACTGCCCAGTCTGCTGGGCCCACTCTTCCCCACGCCCTCCCTGCATGCAGGTTTTAGCCCCGATCTCACCCCTCTCGGGCCTTCTCCCGAGCCCCGGGGACACAGGCTCTGTCCCGCTGTCACTCTCGTAGCACTGTGGCACACACGTGTGAAAGTGTCCTGGGGTGGCCCTAACAAATGACCACAGACTGGCCGGCTGAAAACAGCCATTTCTTCTTTCCCAGGGTTGGAGACCAGAAGTCAGAGATCAAGGTGTCAGCAGGTGCACAACCCAGAAGGCTCGAGGGGAGACCCTTTGGCCTCTTCCAGCCTCCGGTAGCTGCTAGCGTCCCTCCACACTTTGCCCCTGCCTTCCGTGGCCTCTCCACCCTGTCTGTGTGTGTCACGCCTCCCTCCCGCCCCGTCTCTGACGAGGACGCATGTGATGGCAGGTAGGATCTTCCTGGAGAGTCCCGGGTCGTCCCCCGCCACAACCTTTAAGTTCATCATGTCTGCACAGACCCTTTTTCCAAATAAGGTGACAGACAGAGGTCCCAGGGATTAGGATCTTTGGATGGCTGTCGTTGGACCTTGTACAGTCTGCGCACGCCCGTATGCATGTGTGTGTGCACATGTGCGTGCCTGTGTGCACCCGTTTCCCTCTGCAGGGTCCCACCACGGTTCTCTGCCGGCTGGCTTACAGCACACAGGTTCCAGGGGGCGCCTCCGTTCCTAACCAGGCCCCTCCACGGCTCAGAATTTGATGTTCAATATAGGTTTTCCAAATGAACACATTTCCCTTGAACCTGGTAGCAAGAACCCTGCCCTTTCAGATTAACAAGAACACCTCCAGTGAGTTAGACGGGGCGCCCATATGCCTGTCGGGGGACAGACCCCCTGCGCCCAGCACGTCAAGCCTCCCTCCTGGCCAGCAAACACCGCACAGAGGGCAGGGGCTCCTACGGATGCCGTCTGGCCCTCCCAGGGTCAGGACAGGGAGGAAACCACGGCTCTGGAACCCTAGGAAGGAGAATCTGCCACCCCAGGATGCTGGGAGCCCTGCAACCCCAGACCCTCTCAACCCCATGCCCCCAAACTCCAGGCAGCCCAGGGAAAGCCCAAGGAATGGCTGCCTTGGCACCCGGGACAGCACGGCGTGTGTGAGAGGCCCAGCCCTGGGCGGGGTCCGAGAGCCGCCAGTCTACTGCAGCCGCGGAGCCTGGCCTGCGGAGCCCGGGGCTCTCGGGGCTTCGCCCGGGAGGCCTGTGTGGGCAGGTTCATTGGCAGCAGCGCCTCCCAGCCCGCGAGAGGGAGCCGGAAGGCCACGCCCGGTGAGCGGCGAGGCACGCAGCAATTTGGGGGCGAATTTTCTCCCGTAAAGAGGTTGATCCAGTCGTCTGGTTTGTACACTGCCCAGCTGGGCCTGTGTGCCCCGAGGCCAAGGGGGGTGGACGCCACGGGGCGGGCTAGCGGGCGGGCTGCGGGAGGGAAGAGCGCACGGCTGGGAAGGGAAGCAGGTCCAGGCAGAGGCCGGAGGGGAGGCCGCCCGATCCCCGCGGACCCGCCGAGGCCTGGGCCCTGCCCTGGATGGGCGACTCACGTGGTCACCAGGTCCGCACCCGCACACGCGCCTGACCCCACTTGAGAGGAGGACACAGCGGTGGAGGGGCCGCGGCTGACCCTCCCCTCCCCTGTCCTGCCTCCGTTCTACCGAAGTGAAGAGGGGTGTCGGGTGGCTCTGGGCAGAGGACCACGTGCCGGGCTGGCGGAGGCTCCATGGGATCAGGGGGGCCAAGGCGGCCCATTTTGTTACGTCTGCTTAGAGTTTCTTGTACAAGAACAACAATAACAATAGAACTGGAATAATCACCAACATACACAATGGGAACATTTCCTGGAAAAATTCTGATCTCTGGCTACTGACTATAGGTGGTGCCCCCCCAAGTGATTGTATTGGGGGGTCCCCGGGAGGTGATTAGGTCCTGAGAGTGGAGCCCCATGAATGGGATTAGTGGCCTTGTTAGGACCCCTTCGGCCGCATGTGGACTGCACAGACAGGGGCCTGAGCCCTGACTTGGGGGCACAGCAGGACGCAGCTGGGCCCCTGCAGGCAATGGGGGGGCAGAGGGGTGCCCCTGGGTCATGCCCACTTGCACTCTCCTCAGACAACCTCTCAGCCCCGCCTCAACCCTCCAACCTCCCCGAGCTGCCCCTCCAGCTGGAGGCTGGGGACGAAGTCAGAGGGGTCCAGGCAGGAGACGCCCCGTCCTGCTCCTGCACAGCATCATCAAGCCTGGACCCCGTGATGCCTGCGCCAGCCCCGAGGGCCACAGCATCGTCACCTCGAACACAGGGATAAGAATGGTAGGCAGAGCATACAAGGGACCAGTGTCATTACCGTGGCCTCCTGGGGCACAGAGGGACGGACTGAACCTCTTTGCTCCCCTTAGCCTGCTAAAACCACACACCGGCTGCCGCCGGGCATCTCTCCCTAATGAACTGTAACTGCAGACAAGGTCCGGGAGTCACGGTACATTTTCTACGGTTTGTTTCTCCTAGAAGCCTCTAACGTTGTCGACCGGGATGAGGACAAGGCCTTTCTAGGTTGGCAGTGGGGATAAGCCATTTGCTCTCCTTCTGGACACCCGGTGAGCCAGCAGCCCGGGCACCCACTTCCCCATGGCGAGGAGCAGCTCTTGGAACGCGAATGCAGGTGATGTGCCCCCTTCCCTGTGCCCCTTTCTGCCAGTGAGATGCGGGGGAGCCTGGTGGCCTGGGCCTCCCCAAGTGCAGCGTGCAGGAGCCAGGGGAGGGGACAAGCCTGGTGCTCAGAACTGTGGCATGGAGGAGAGCTGGCTGCCCGCTGCGGACGCCCATTTGGGACTTGTAGCCGAGTGGGCAGGAGCCCCTGCCTTGGCTTGTGGCTTGGCTGGCCAGAGAAGGCAGGTGGTCCTGGGGGAGGGTCTGGCACCTGGGATTGTCATTGGTCTGCCTCTTCTGGGTGACCTTTTCTTGGGAGTTCCTGGGCTGGGGAGAAAGTCACAGGGGACTGGGCGCCAGGATGGGGAGGGCCAGAGGGCCAGAGGCGGGGGCGGCCTCATGTCATCAGTATTCCTTGGAGAGGCTTTTCCAGCTGGGCGAGTTCTCAATGCTTTGGCATCAGGGTCTCTTGAACAGGCATCCAGACCAAGCCATCCCAATGCCTTCCGCTTTGTTCTGGATCCGCAAACCACTCTGGGCAGCAGCGGGCAATTGGTCTGGCTTCCAGGGAGATTTTCAGGGCTGAAAATGCCACAGGCCTTAAAACGTTGATTTTTCCATTGGCTTCAAACTGAAATCCCTAACTGTAGGGCTGGGGGGAGTGTTCGGGACACACGCAGTCAATAAGGCATTGAGGGAGAGACAAAGGGGACTGGGCAGTCACTCAGTGAGCATGGTGGCACACGGGATCCTCGCCCAGCTGTGCGACTTATGGGGACAGAGCTCTAATGGCAACTGAGGTGAAGCCGAGCCGTGCCCCCTCGTACCCACGCCGGCTCTCGTCCTGTCCTCTGTGCCTCCCTGTGCTTTCTGGGAAATAGCAGGGGACACAAGCAGGACATGCATTTCCTGGAGATCTGTAGCGGGCTCGTGAGTCTCCCGCTGGCCGTGGAAGAGTGACACGGGTCCTTCCAGAGCCCAGGAATAATGCGGCTGCAGCTCCCGTCTGAGAGCCATAACCTTGCCGTTTATTCCCTTTTAATGAGGCAACAAACACCAAACGTTAAAAAAAAGTTACATTCCAAGAGAGCCGAGTCCCCTCTGACTCCCCGTCCTCCTGCTGGGTCACCCCACTCTCCTGGCGGTAGGCAGCCCTCCGGTGCTTCTGCACGCATCGGCGTTCCCGGAGAAAATTCAGAGTGTGGAGAGGAAAGAGCGTCTTGCCTGCTTCTAGAAAAGGCACATGTGTGATCGACGGCAGCGACGCTCTGCATCCCGTGTTCGTCACTTAGAAACACGCTCTGGGGACAGCTCTGGGTCTGCGCAGACGCGCTTTCCTCTTTCTAACGCCCGTGGAGTTTTGTTCCTGTGCAGGGACTTACTGGGCACCTGCCTGGACAGGTGCCTCCAGCTGCAGGGGAGCGTGGGGTCCCGTGGGGGAGGGGGGCGCCGACCCACAATGACTCAATGGGAATGGGACCCCTGCGTGCGAGAGAGCCCTGAGTAAACAGAAGACAGGCTAAGGGATGGGGGGTGGGGAGGGGAGGTGCACAGAGGGCCAGGGCGTTGTCCAGCCTGTTGTGTAGCTAAGGAAACCGGCGGGGACAAGCCCAAGCTCGGAGGGCAAAGCCTTACTGTTCAAAGAGTTTATTTTTTTTAAAGTCAAGAACATTGCTTTCCTTTAAAATTTTTTTTTCAATAATGGTAAAGGTACAAAGGACACAAATTTTGCATTTTTACCGTCTTTAAGCATACAGCTCCGTGTCATTAAGTATGTTCAAACTGTTGTGCAGTCGTCCCCTACCATGCACGTCCTGTCTCCTGAGACACCAGCCCCCATCCCTCCCCCAGTCCCGGTACCCACTGCCACCCTCTGTCCCCCGAGACACCGACTCCCATCCTTCTCCCGGCCCCAGTGCCCACCATCCACTCTCTGTCCCCCTGAGACACTGACCCCCATCCCTCCCCAGGCCTTGGCGCTCTCTGTCCCTGTGAGACACCGACCCCCATCCCTCCCCTGGCCCCGGCGCCCACTGCCACCCTCTGTCCCCCTGAGACACCGACCCCCATCCCTTCCCAGGCCCTGGCGCTCTCTGTCCCCGTGAGACACCGACCCCCACCCCTCCCCCAGCCCCAGTGCCCACTGTTCACTCTCTGTCCCCCTGAGACACCGGCCCTCATCCCTTCCCCGGCCCCGGTGCCCACCGTCCACTCTCTGTCCCCCTGAGACACCGGCCCCCATCCCTCCCCCTGGCTCCAGCCCCCCCCCCCCAGTCTCTGGGAGTCTGATGCCTCCAGGGACCTCATGTGGGTGGAATCACAGTGTCCTTTTTTCCCAGTGCTTCCCGGCCCGGACACCTTGGGGGCAGCAGTGAGAACTGAGAGGGGACCCCATCCCAGGGAAGCACCTGCCGTGGGCGGGGCAGCCGTGTTCCCATTCCTGCTGGAAGTAAAAGAGGAGAGAGGATCTTTGAGGGCGCCCTTCGTAAGGGGGTTCTCCGGACAGGCTTAACGTGGGCAAAGCTGGAGAGAGGAGGGCACCGGAGTCCAGGCCCAGACCCCCTGGCCAGAACTCCCCGAACCCCTCTGTCCAGGAACAACAGCCTGTTCTCAAACAAAAACAAAAACTGGACCAAACCGGAAAACAAAACAAAACAACAACAAAAAACAACCCGCCAAACCCAATCAGGCCATTCCGTCCAGAAGGCTCATTAAAAAGCACTCCCGGAAAATTAACTGACAGCAGCAAACACAATTTTTCCCTGGAACAGATGAGGCCGGGCCAGACCCACGGATAGCAAATGATCACCACAGTCCCCACGCGGGTGCCGCAGGGGCCGGACCGCTGCCACCAGGCCCCGGGCTGCGTCACCTCCTGCTCAGTGACCGCCACATCCCAGGAAGAGATGACAGAGCCCTGGGGCGGGGTGGGGGGGCGGTGCTGGAGCCCAGTGCCAGGCGGCCGCCTGTCCTGCCCCCACAGGACAGCACGCAGCGTTTAAGAGTTAGCTGCCCCGTGCTGGCCCCGGGTTTGAGTCCTGCCCTGTCTCTCCCTCCCGTGGCCATCATGCTGGCCACACCTCGATTGGCTGGTGTGCAAGAGGGCACGACTGCCACCTCCCTCAGGAGGCTGCTGGGTGTGGAAGGAGGTCCTGGTGCACACCAGGCACTCAGCGAAGTTCCCAGCGCTGTGTGGCCCCCCAGCATTACGGGTGGGGGTCCGACTGCTGAGATGGTGGTTTTCTGGTCCCCCGTGCTGCTTTGTCTCCCGAAACCAGACCATTTGGTGCAACCGACCGAGGCTCTCAGGCAGGACAGACTGTCCCCTCACCGGCTGCGGACACACCCTCGCCCCGCACCGCAGGTCAGAGGCCCGGGGGGCTCATTTTCCCAGCATGCCCCTCCATGGACACTAAATGCCGGAGCCCCCCCATTCCTACGTCAGAGCCCCAAATCCCGGTGTGATGGCATGTGGGAGGCACTTAGAGTCAGATGAGGTCAGGAGGGTGGGGGCTCCATGACGGGATTAGTGCCCTGGTAAGAGAGACACCAGAGAGATGATCTCTTGTCCTCTCCGCTATGTGGGGACGGCAAGGAGGTGGCCGTCCGCAACCCCGGAGGTCAGGACTCAGAGACCGTGCTCTGAGCTGCCATGCCATGCCACGGCTTCCGGGGGAAGAGGAGGAGAGTGCAAGGTCCTGGACCCTGGGACCCCGCTTAGCCAAGCCCGGCGGGGCGGGAGGGACCCGGAGGTCCTTACAAGGCACCAGATGGTCACGCAGCCTTTCCTGTGCTTGGGACCAGGTCTAGATATGCCGCAGAGCGGGAAATTCTGGGCCCCTTTGCCTCGGCTTGCCACGGGGTCCGTGTCCCCGGCCAGGGGTATCAGAGAGAACCCACGTGCCCACACAGAACACAGAGTCCCACCTGAGGGTCAGGGCTGGGCCTGACAGCTCAGCACGCAGGGTGAGCTCAGAGAGGCAGAAACCCATCCCCGGAGCCCCGTACACCGGGCACAGGGCGGCCGGCTGCTGGATTCCCCCGTCCAGACGTTCGTCTCCCTCCTTCTTATACCTGGGACTCAAGCTTCCTTTGGGAGCCGGCCCACCCCACTGGGGAGGGCACGTGACCCCGCCTGGCCACACAGCATTTCCCATTGGTCCAGCGGGTCACTGGCTCAGTGATGGTGACCTGAGGCAGGCCAACGAGGTGCTCTTTTCTACTGGGGCTCCTCCCCTGGTGGGACCGAGTCTGCCACCTTCCTGGGGAGAAGCTGCTTGGGCATGAAGCCGAGAGGAACCCAGAGCTGAGAGAGGGAGCAAGATCCTGGGGGACACTGCTGAGCACCTGGATCCAGCTGGGCCTGAAGCCAAATACCTCCGGAATCTCCAGCTCCTCAAACCAGTCAGTTCCCTCCACATGCTGAGCTAGTCTGAACTGAGTTCCGCCCATTGTACAGAAAGTTCTAGCATGACACACCTGGGGGGCATTGAGGAGATGGGGTGCTCTTGCTTTGTGTCCATCCTTAACCAATTCCCCTTGACGCTGAAAGACTCTGCTCCCCTCACCTCCTCCAGGAAGGCTCCCGGGGATTTTCCAGTCAGTTACGACCTCCCCCTTCAAGAACTTCCCATCTGCTTAGTTGGCATCTCCCTGAACTACTTTGCTGTCTCCAGGTGGGCCTCCAGCCTGGGCAACAAGACCCACCCGGGAAAGACGTGGCAGGGCCAGCAGCCCTCTAGCCCTGGGCCTGCCCCGAGAGCTGTGAGGGCCGGGGCAGGGCCCGTGGCCTTCCCGAGCCTCGGCTTCCTCGCTGGTGCATGGGAACGTCCCAGACCCGCCCTCTCGGGGACGCAGGGCTGTGATGGGAGGCATCCGCACAGAGCAAGGGCAGCAGCGGACGGGGCGGCTCCCATGATGACCGTGACATTGACTCTCACAGCACATACAACTCTGCCCAGCTGGCTGTGGGTCCCGGGGCCCGAGGGACTGTCCTTCCCTCGGAGCTGCCGCTCCCGGGTGCCGTGACTCACTTCAGCGGAGCTGTCCTTCCCAGGCTTCCCCATTCCTCCCACCTCTGGCCCTCTAGGCGGCCCCCCCCGCCAATGGTCTCCACGATGATCAGCCACCGAGATCCACGTGTCTGCCCGCCTGCACATCCCGTCCTATAGCTCTCCTCGCCACGCCCCCAGCAGTCACCTGGCTCTTCTGACCCTGCCCTCCTTGGCCCTCCTCCTGCCTCAGCCTCTGCAAACCCAGGGTCAACGGGCCCAAGTTCCTCCTTAGCAAAAACCACCCCCTTGCAAAAAAGCATTTCAAAGCGTGCCCTGCCTCCTCCAGGCCAGGGCAGGTGACACCACAGCCTGGGAGATGTCCCCACCCCACCGAGTCCCCACCGCACCTCTCAGCCCTGCCCCTCGGTCAGGTGCACACTGGACCCTAGGCCAGATGCTTTATGAGGATGTCTCATTTCATGCTCACCCCAGCACTGGCTCTGTTCCTGTGCCCCTCCCCAGGAAGACCTCCCCACCCTCTGGCCCACCACGCTCCTTCCCTGGCCAACCCTTCCCTCGGTTCCTGTTCCAGGCCCCACGGTGGAGAAGCTCACAGCAGGGCCTCCGGAGCGGTCACCCGTCTGGAGCGCAGCCTGGCTCTGCCACGCGCTTGCTGTGTGTCTATGGGCAAGTGACTTCCCCTCTCTGTGCCCCAGGCTCCTCTAGCAGAATAAAGACCTGGTGGGACTATTCAAATGAAACTGAGCACTAAGGGAGTTCCATGCGCGTGAAACCCCCAGCGGAGCCCGGCGCGCAGGGAGTGCTGGAGAATCAGGAGCATCTCCCACCGCCACCGTCGTCGCCGGGGTGACGTCACCTGCGGCCCCGGCACACGTGGTCCAGCAGTGAAGTCGCTGGTGGCATTGAGTTCTGTCTCTGTGGGCCACCTCCCCGCCTTCTGCTCTCCCGTGTCTCCTGCCAGGATGGGCCCGGAGATGGCCACTTACGAGGGCCTCGCTGGACACCTGCTGCTCCCACCCCAGGCCGGGTTGGTGGTTTCCATAAACACAGAATTACTGTGCGACCCAGCAGTTCCACTCGGAGGCACCCCAAAGCACGGAAAGCAGGGACTGCATCCGCGTCCCGTACATGCACGGTCATGGCTGTGTCGTGCACGAGAGCCGGAGGTGGAAACGACCGGAATGCCCATCAGTGGACAAATGGGTACATGAAATGTGGCTTTCTGCACACGACGGGGCGTCACTCGGCCGTAGAGGGAATGCAGCTCCGACACGTGCTCCCCTGTGGGCGAACCTTGAAAACATTCGCAGCGGCAGGAGCCAGGCACAAAAGGCCACGTGCTGCAGGATTCCACGCCTCGGGCGTGTCCAGACAAGCAAACCCACTGAGACAGAACGTGGACCAGCGGCTGCTCGAGGCAGAGGGTGGGGGAGGGGCTGGGAAGTCGCTGCTAATGGGGATGGGGTAGCTCTCCGGGGCATGAAAACACTCCGGAGCGGGAAAGAGATGACAGATACACGACACCGGATACACGAAACGCTGCTAGAACGCACGCGGTCAGCGGCTGGACTGGTGAATTTCATGGTAAGTGTATTTCATCATGATGACAAAGATATGCACGATGGGGAAGGCACGTGTGTATGTACACGTGACCGAATGTATCTGTAACAGGCACGTGGAAAGAAATAAAAACCCGAGAAGACAAACATTACAACGACCGTGTCTCCTGGCAGCATCACCTGACTTTTCTCTGGTTTGTCTGTATCCTCAGTTTTACCCGGGCGAGTGTGACTTACACCAACCCTAAAGAAAGAACACTCGTGGAAAAACCCATCACCAGGCTCACACGGGAGGAAGTTTACTCCCAGTCCCTAATATTTTCTGAAAGCAGAGGCACACATCCCCCTGGAAAGTCCGTGGGATTCAGGTGGGCACGGGGGGAGAGTTCTGGAACTTTAGGGGAGGGACAGGCTTAGTGCGGTTCTCTCTGATGTTGTCGGTCAGCCGGCCCCTGCGTCTCTGTCCACTTTTCAAGGTGCAGACTGTGGGGTCTGAGGGAGGTGGTCCAGGACAGACAAGCCGCCCCCCAACATGGACGTTTCCAGCATGTGCTCTCAGCGCGTCCTGCCGTCCTCAGGGAGCCAGCTAGCCTCTGGGCCCGACCCCGAGCTCACCAGGAGCTCACCCATTCCACCAACAAATTAGGCTCCTGCTTTGCAACTGACTCTGTTCTCCTGGGTGCTGGGATGAGCCCAGGCCCTCGAGGAGGGCTCTGCCCTCGGAGGGGACTCAGGCTCCGGAGGGGAGCTGTTCCGCCAACACATCCCGTGTCACGTAAACTCCATGTGTGGTGAAGCCAAGAAGAGAAACATCCCTCAATAGGGGCGAGCAGGCTGTGGAGGTTTGTGCCATTCAGAGGAGGTTGGTCAGGCAAGGTCTGAAAGAGGCGACATGGGCAAAGATGTGGCGTGAGGGAACAGAGCAAGCAGGCGGGGGCGGGGCGGGGGAGAGGAGGGCAAGGAGGAGGCGTTGTGGGGGGTTGCTGTAGGGCCTTGTAGCCATGGAAAGAACCGGATTTTACTGAACAGTGATGATGGGAGTCCCCCTAGAGCTGGGAATGGAGGGCAGAGGGGGCAGTGGGGGTGAGGTGGGGGGCTGCCCAGTGCGCAGGACAGGACCTGGGACAGCGGCCCAGGCAGGGACCGGACTCTCATGTGACTTCTCACCTGATCGTGTGAGCAGAAAGGCG
Source organism: Martes martes (assembly GCF_963455335.1). Lineage (NCBI taxonomy): Eukaryota > Metazoa > Chordata > Mammalia > Carnivora > Mustelidae > Martes > Martes martes. Next base: position 3,031,040 of record NC_137898.1, on the reverse strand, counting down.
CTGGGTGGCACTGGGCCATGAGGGGGCTTTGTGACTCTGAGCTGCTATTTTGACCTCTCTGGGCTTCACCTTTTCCACCTGAGAACCAAGGCCGGTGTCAGAAGCCGCCTCCCGGGGTTCTGGTGAGGCTCCGGGGAGGCAGCATGCTCAGAGCACATGGCGGTGTGGGTTTAGCAGTGGGAGGACGAAGCACAGCAGGAATGGCGTTGCTGGGGAGGGGCAGGCATGTCGGCCTGATGCCCTTGCCTAGGAGAAATCCAGAAACTCCAGTCCCATAGCAGGAGCCACAGGGTGCTGGCCTGTCCCAGCACCGCCCTGTTCGGGCCCAGGGGTAACTGTGAATGGCGCTGGTTCCTGAGGGTCATCACTCTCCTGCCTTCCCTCACTTACCAACCCCCTCTCTCCAAAGCCCATGCTGGGCCCCAGGGTCCTCCTGGGGCTCAAACCTGACTTCAGCATGGCAGGTCCCATGGAGGAGAGATTCCTGGGCGGTGGGACCCTGCCCTGGTCGGGAGGGAGGTCTGTCCCGGTCGGGAAGGCTTGTGTCCCTCCCAGGGCAAACAAGAGCAGAGTAACGGTAACGGCCCCTCTCGCATGTGCACCTTAGCTCCTGCCCTGCTCTTTCTATGCACCTCAGACTTACAAGCTCACTTAACCCTCAGGAGACTCTGTGAGATAGATGCCCTTGTTCCCACTTTGCAGGGAAGGAAATTGAGGCACAGAGGGGTTGTGTAACTTACTCAAGGCCACACAGTGCACAGGTGGGGCAGCTGGAGTTGGACCCAGGAGGGCTGTCTCCTAGGGCCACGCCTTGAATGCCTGCTCTGACCGGCTTCTCGAGGACCGTGGGCTCTAGTCTGCCTCCACCTTCCTTCTTCAGCCACAGAAGTCCCTGCTAAAGGGCTCGAGTGAGCTTGCCTCCACTGACACAGTGAGGTCCCCATGAGTCAGCTCTGCATTTAAGGCCCTCCCTGACATGGAGACCCTGTCCCCTTCATCCTTCCTGGGCCTCCAGACATTTCTCACACACTTATCGGTGCTCCTGCCTCTGAGCTTTCCTCCTGGCTGTGCCCTCCCCCCGGCACCTTCCATCATTTCACAGATCCTGACTGTGTACCTGCCCTGAGCTGGGCTCTGGCTGGCCCCTTAAGTCGGTTCAGGCAGGGACAGTGACATGCATTGTGAATGGGTGTCTCGGGGACTGTCAGGGAGGCTTCCCCGAGGAGGGGCCGCCATGCAGAGATCTGAGGGTAAGCCAGTCACGCAGGTGGAGGGGGTAGAGGTGGGAGACGGGTAACGGAGAGCATGAATGAGAAGTGTGAGCAAGTGCTGGGCGTGAAAGGAAGTGTGGCACCTTTGGGTGACCAGGGAGAGAGGGCCAGGGTCAAGGCCCATCTGTCTTTCCAGGCTGGATGTGTGTGCCACCTCCCCAACCCACCCCTTCTTCTCTGTCCTAGCCCTGAGGCCCAACAGAAATTTCTGGGCTTCTCTCCCCACTCCACTTTGCCTCTCAAGGGCAAAGATGGCCTCCACTCATCTCCGTGACTGGGGACCAAGCACAGAGGAGGTGCACTGAAAAGTCTGTTATATGAAACCCAAGGTCCCAGCCAAAGGGAATTGGAAGTTTCGCCTGAGGGTGATTGGTCTCATAGCACCAAAGAAAGGACACCACTCAAGACTTCACAGCATCAGAGGCTAACCATGGCTTCCCACTCCCTTCCCCTTCCCCAGCCCTTCTCTTTTTAACTCTTCTTATCATTGGCATGCACGCACCCTATTTCCAGCATTGACAAACTCCATCAATTAGAAGATCCGACAGGGCATTTAGCGTGAGGCCTTCCTTCAGTTCATTTGCCAACCTAACCGCTTGTATCATGAAATGCCCCACAAAAGGGCACTGCAGTCAGAGACAAATCAATGCTAACGAGAGCCTGCTGAGCATACTGGGAGGTGAGTGAGTGGGAGGGAGGGAGGGAAGGAGGGAGGGCAGGTAGAGAGGACCCAGGAGGGCTCCTTTCAGGGGAGCCGAGAGGCACATCAGAGAACCCCGCACCAGAAGCTCTCAGCTCACCATGCCTCCTGCAGACCTCACCGCATGTGGACTGGGGCTGGGTCTACAGCATCCTCCTCAGATTGAGGAAGACGGTTGTAAGATTATGTCTCCGGGACTTGAGACTTGCCCAGAGCATCAGAAAGATGCAAGGCTGGGAATCAGCTCTCCCTGTGGGGCCCTTAGCATCCATGTAATCTCCATCACCTGCATAATGGGCATAAATGCCTGCTTCCCAGGAATGTCCATCACTGAACACAGATTTTGGGGCCTCTGTCAAGCATCAGGCATACACTGGGTTCTGGACACACAGTAGGGACCAGATCGGCAAGCCCTCCAGTCTTCAGGGAGGAGGCGTCCTCTTGAGGGAGACAGTTGATCGCTCAACACAAATGACGATTCTTGTGGTGAAAGAAGCACAGAGTGGAGTGGCAGAGTCGGGGCAAGCACAGGGGGCCCAGGGAGGCCCTCTGGGAAGGTGACATTTAAACCCAGACCTCAGTGATGATGTGAAGCTGCCTTAGAGCACAGGATCCTGCAGCACTCAACCCATATTGGTCCCTTCACCCCTCTTTACAGGAGAGATTTCCCCACCAAGCAGACACAGACAGGCACACTCACTGAATAAGAAGCTGTGGTACCCAGAAAGGCCAAGGAAATAGGATACAGGGGTGTGAGGAGAAGGGAACAAGAGAGGAAGCACCAAGAACTCCCACCAGGCTGCTTCTCCTTGGGGGGAGGGCATCCTCCCAGCCCTCAAGTTCAGCACCCTGGAGAGGCCCCACAGAGCAAAGGGTTTCAGCACCACGGAGAGATCCCTGGAGAGGTTCAGCACCGCGGAGAGCTCCTGCCAACGCTGTCCTACCGCTCCCTGCCGCAGACCAGCCATACAGAGATGCCGGAACTTAAACTGACATTCCAGGCCCTCCCTGGACTGGACCCAGTCACCCCCAGCTCCATAACATTCAACCACTCCCAAATTCACCTTGAGCCTTCCTGACACCCTAAGCTCTCCCTGGGACCCTCCCGAGTTCTGCCTATAGAAACCCCACGTACCACAACTAAGCATGATGCCAACACCATCTCGTTCACAAAGTCCTCTTTCAGATTTATCTTGGGGCCTTCACCATACCCTGCCTTTGCCCCCTTCCAGACTGTGTGTTCCCAGAGGAACTGAGTCGGATTGATGCCTTTTTCCCCCACAGCACATACTAGCCCGGCGCCTGAATGAAGTTGCAGAAATGACTTGTACGATTGCTAACAATTGCTGAGATCTCACTCTGCCAGGAACCACGCTATGTGCTTCAAACACATTTTTATTTACAGTATAAGAAACTGAGGCCAAAGGATGAGAGATGGGCCCAAGTTCACATTCAAATAGTCCAGTGACAGAGGCTGGATTCAAACCCAGGTCACACGGCACAGCCAGTGCCCTTGACCGTGGCTCCTTTTTGTCTCTATCCAACCCAGTGCACTGCCATCTGCCAGGCCTACGGAGCCTTGAGCACAGCAGCCACGGTCCCCTGAAGTGATTCTGAATCTTTTTTTAGCCTGAAATTGAAATCACTGATGCTTCAAATTAGAACCCCAAAATGAATGAGCCAAGACTTCAGATTTGCAATAGCTAAGATGCCCGCATCTACCTTCTCAGCAGGATTCTGGGCTCCTCCTCAGCCGGGACCACCTGTTCCCAGTCAATATGGAGGACAAAGTGAACGATTCTCTAGGCACAGAAGGGGCTATGGCTGGCTATGTGCTGGAAAGGGGTCCAGGATCCTAAGCTCTGCCCAGAGTAGGGCCTCTTTAGAGCCCTGGAGAGCAAAGACCCCAGTGCTAAGAGACCCAGATAGCAAAGACCCCAAGGCTACGAGCCTTGGAAGGGCACAATCATTTGCCATCGGTCCTGGCATTGTCAGAAGGCAAGAAACAAACACAGCTGCGCTCCTCTGTGCTGACTTTTATTTGCTACTAAAGAATGTTTTCCAGTCATCACTGAGACGTGGACTGGAAGCTTAGAGCCCAGCAAGGCTGGGCAGGGGGATGGAGAGGCAGGTCAAGATGGCCACACTTACCCCCGCATTAACCCACCTGCCGGCAGCCCAGGAGCAGGGGTGCTAGAGTGGGAGGCTGGTTGGCAAGCCCCCGGCCTTTTTCAAAATGTGTACAGCAAGAAGCCACAGAGCTTCAGAACAGAAGTCCTCCACACTTGGAGAGACCCCAGACGGCCACTGGGCGTGGCTTGTCTTTCACATGAAACCAACAGACCTTCACGACTGAAGTATCAATGACTGACTCAAAGTCGGGAATTCATGGGCCGCCCTCGCTTCCTGCTAATATCAGCTGGCGTTGGGTCTTAACTTACTGCATTAAAAACTCATTTAAAAGTATGTAAACAAGATATTAAGAATTTGGGGGGTGGGGAGGCTAGAGTTCCCAGCTTGGCCATGCAGGCACCAGGTTACCCCGAAAGGCAAGGCAGAGAAGCGTGAGCTGGGTGTTGTGGCTGGACAGCTGGATGGAAGGGAAGCCGGCACCGCGGGAGCCACAGCAGGGCTCCGGCCTCAGCCCTGGAATTTGTGGCTGGAGGGCAGAATGGGAAGCGTGGGGAGAAATTCCAAGATTACCCAAAAGCCAGACTCATGCCAGAACAGAACTGAGCGAGGCCGTGAGGGAGTGCCCTGGGAGCAGAGGTTCAAGCCAAGTCTGGAGGTGTGCTTGCCAGGGGTACTTGGGGCTTGGGGGTGGGGCAGGGCAGGCCCCTGTACCAGCTGCTCTGTTGTCCGCAGAGGCACAGAGACGCTCTGGCCAAGGCCCTCTTGGCTGGAATGTACTTGGCACATGATGACTCTATGTGCCTGGCCCAAGGCAGACGTGCTCTGTAACGGCTCCATGCTTGAGACGGTCCTGGTAATGGTGCACCTGCCGTGATTGTAACTTATGACAACTTGCTCTTATTACTTTTTCAACTCCCAGTCACTGGTTCCCTCCGCTCAGTCAGGCATCGGGAACGGCGATCAAGGACGTGATGATCCTCAACAGTAAATGCTGATGAGAACGTCAACCCTGTGCCCAGCACGGCTGGCCCTCGGCCTTCTCTAAACCAACAAGACCAATACTCACGGCAGCCCACGTGCCCAGAACTCATCTTGGTGACTGAATCCTCACAACCACCCATCTTGTGGATGGGGACCCTGGGACGCAGTAAGCACGCGCTGACCAATAACGTGCAGAGCGAGTGACTGTTCGGCCGTAACCTGAACTTTGTCTCCCCTCCTTTGCACAAATTAATCTCAAAGCTGGGGGACATTACCACCAGGCTTTCACACCTGTTTGTAGCTCCAGCCTGGTTACAAGTAACGGTTCAGGCAAGCGTGTGCTAGAACCCATGTTGCGTTTCTCAAGCCCCGTTCTCAAGAGAATGTTTCCGGAGTAACATTTTATAAGATACTCAGACGGTCTCTCAGGAAAACACCGGGGCACCCCTCTTAGCGGCCTCACTTCAGTGCAAACTGAGATTATAAAACAGTTGTAGGCCATCACTAGTGCAAGCATTTAATACGAGGAAAAGTAATTAGCAAACTCAAGCATCGCTTTTCAAGGATGAAAGATATTGCCGCCTGCTTTAATTGCAAGGGAAAACCTATTTAGGGAATTAACACAAAAACGAGATTGGCCACTTCAGGGCTAAGAAAACAATCACAAAAACCATAGGGGCCTCCGGCACGGTATCAGGTTGGTGAGCAATGGCCCCAGGAAAATAATTAACACCCAGGAAAGTGTTCTCGTCCCGAAAGCAAACAGCAACACCTTGGCCACGGAGGCTGAGACACCACTCAGCTGCGTGCGACAGCTTCTCCGAGGGAATAACTTTCTATTTATGAAATTAATACCTGTCAGAAAAGAGAATGCTGTCACTCTGGAAAATCTGAGAAACAGACAAAGGTCTGAAAAAGGAGATGATGATCACACATGATCCCATCGCCCAGAGGTTAATGGTTCCTTTCCTATTCCCCCCACCCCGAGGCCTATTTTGGGGAGAGGTGGTATGAATTAGATGGTATTGTGCAGATAATTTTGGGTCTGCCCTTTTCACCTGATAGAAGGTGATCAGTTCTCATTAGTATCGAGAACTCCTTGCAAGCCTCATTGTGAAATGCTTTCTCAGGAATCCGTGACAGACACCCGAGGTCCCCTTCACCATTTCCCTGTGGCCCCATCCCGTGATTCTCTCTGTTACACTGTGGTCTCCGCTCTGCCTGTTTTTAGATCGTTCCCTCAGAATGGATTCCTAGAGGTAAAAATCCCTGATGTGGCTTTACAGCTCTCACTACATACTGTCACATCGATTTCTAAAAAGTTGATGGCGATTTATTCTTTCACGTAGCGACCTATGAGCACTGTCACCGGCGATGGGTATAGTAATAAAAAAAAAAAAAAGCATTTGCTAATTTGAAAATAAGAACTGGCAGCTCATCATCTGTTTTTCTCCTTCCCCTCTGCCCATTTAGACATCGACCACATCAAAGTGTCGCTCGTGAATCTCTGGGCTCTGGCATCGTGGAGTCAGGGGGGCCCGGTCAGAAACCCCGCATCTCCACTCGCCCCGTCCACAATGCCGGGCAAGTTGATTTCACGGCTCCGTGCCCTGTTTCCTCATCGGTAACACGGGGAGGGCAACAGATACCACTTTCCAGGCTTATGCAGTGGGTCAGATGGGACTGTGGGGTACCCGGGCAGAGAGACCCTCAGTCATTATCAACGAGGACATGGGCCTTGGTTGTGTTTGTCGCGGATGTCGTTTGCCCTTTTGAGGTTTACTGTTTAGTTCAATTAGGAGTCGTTCTGGAGATAAAGGACATTTTTAAGAAAGCGATGCAAGCAGTAAAACTAGGGTTTCCGGAGGGGAAGCTTGGGGAAGGAAGACAGCCCCGTGTCACGAAAAGGAAACAAGGGCAGGACCTGCTTCTGTCCTTCGGCCAGAATGCCAGTTAAGAGGTTCAGAAAGCCAACACGATCAGGCCAGCCGGTCGTCACCCTGCCTGATGCGAGAACCCTGGGCGGTGTCACCCAAGTGCCCTAAAGACATCACACCCAAGTTCCTGCCTCGAGACTCTGACTCCGAAGGTGTGGGCTGGCCACCGAGTCTCTCTATAAATAAGGACAGGTGGCTCTGATGCCCAGCCACGTGTCACTGGGTGAGCCCAACCTACAGGACACCAAAGAGACATCCCCAAACCTCCGTGTCTCCTTAATTACTGGATGCAAAACTGTCATCTCTGAGCCATCCAGCTCCTCCTTGTGACTGCTCACGAGTGGCCTCTCCTGCCCCATCTCATGGGGGTGGGGAGACCTAACCAAGAAGATCTCCAGGAAGAAGCAGAGGACGTCTTCAACAATCTGGCTGATTCTCCCCCTAAACTCTATGCTTTCAATTCTCTGACAAGCTTCTATCATTATTAAACTCAGTTCGAACTGGGTTTCCTGCTCTAACCAAAAGGGATGCGGGCCTTTAGCATTCCTGGCTGGTGGAGTCCCCGCGCTTACACGTGTTGTACAGGGAAAGGAAACCTTGCTCCGACTCCCCTGCTCACTTCTCCCCCTGGCCTGTCACTGCCACTAGGACCCACTTCTCTTTAAGTATCGCTCTCCCTGGAAGGACTCTGCCCCTACTTCCCTGCCCACTCCCCTGCCTCCTAACACTCTCTGGGAAAGCCCCAGTGGCCCCAACCATCCAGAGGATTCCAGCAAATCAGGCTGATCTGAAAGTGGTAAATATACATGGCCTACGGGGCCCCCAAGTTCAAGTGCCCACTCCTCCTTCTCCGCTTCTAAAATGAGTTTTAATGGCACGTCACTGGCGCACTAGGACCCATTGATCTCACTGTAATTCCTGGTTTCATGAGAACCTTTTACAAGGGACTCTACTTGAAACTTTTGCATTGCGGCAGAAGCAGGGTGTGGTCGGCAAAGAGACAGTCCCAATGGTCAGCATGGTCAGCAAAGAGACAGTCCCAACGACAAAGTCCTCCCCAGTGCTAAGGCAGGAGGGACATAAATTCCGGAGGGTAAGCACCCAAGAAAAGCACACACAACAGGAGACCCTTCACGACAGACGCCGGTGATGCCAGCAAGACGACCAAGTCCGAGAAGGGAGAGGAGAGTTCAGGACTCTGAAGAGGGAACGTCCCCATCAAAAGTTGCCCCTTGGTCTCCACATTCAAGCTGCAGCACGTGTTTTTATACTGACATGTTTTGAGTTTCCTTCCAAGAGCAGCGAGAGACGGAGGCCGGCCCAGAGGGATACGGGACGACGAGGACAATCTGCCCGCCCTGGTGACCTCTGCCCACGGGACCCCGTGCTTCACCAAGGCTCGGAAACCCCGTCGACTCCAGGGACGGCCAAAATGCAGATTCACCCGAGACCCATGCGTTCATGGAGAACCACCCCTCCCGAGGTTGAAGCTTTTCAACGGAAAATGTGGAAAACGTCTGCTGGGAAACGACGCATCTCTAAGGCTGTGAGTGATTTCGCTTCTCTGGGGGTGAAGTCCGGCAGCGAGGAGAAGGCATCCACAGAGTCTCATCAAGCACGCGAGGGAGACTTTCTGAGTCCCCTGAGTCGCCTTGGAAATGCACTGGGTGGGGCAGGCTTCCAAGGGTCCAACCTCCTGGCCCCCCGTTCACATATGGGCCCCAGTAAGCAGCCCGGGGTGGCTGTGGAGGGCTCCCCCCTCCTGCGGGTCTTTGGGACACAGTCACGCCCACACGGCATTACCACATCTCAGGGCCCGCCACTCCTAGAAGCCCGGAATTCGGAGGTTATCTCGAACGTAAACCTGACCCTAAATGGCAAATGCATTTGCACATCAGAAGTTAAAAGCAACGTCCAAGGAGGTGCTTTGGCAGCAGAAGCGCAGGTACCCTTCATGCCCCAACTGCCACGGGGGCGTCCATCGGAGCGGGTGGCCGGCCTCCTCCGCCCAGGTCAGGCGCGCGCCGCAGACACGTCCACGAACCCCGGGCAGCTCAGCTTCCCCGCGAAAGGGGTGGGCCCAGCGCACGCTCCGAAGCGCTCCCTCGTTTCCCTTACTGACTAGTTCATCGAGGAAGCACTCCACTGAGCCCAACAGTGGGTCGCACGCTTGCACGTGCAGCCTTCGTTTATTATTTAAAACCAAGAACCAGCCTTGCCTGTGTCAACCTATCAGAGCCTCTGTCCCTGGGTCTGTCTGTCACACACACACACACACACACACACACACACGCACACGCACGCGCACACGGTGAGGAGACTTACATCACAACTGCGTCCCACAGAAGATGATTCAACGAGTCTCTGCATTTTCGTGAGGTTACAAATCAAGTTAACCCACGAGAGCACTGCAGGTTCCGGTCTCCACCGTTCCGGGTAACGTACCCAAGGTGTCAGCCGAACCAGGCTCCGATGGGTCAGGAAGAATTTAAATGTAGCTTTCAGAAAATAAAAGAGAGACCAACACAAGACACCTGGAAGAAGGTAAAGCACCTTCTCCGTTTTCCTTGGCTCGCTCTCCCTCCAACGTATCTCTCCTGGATTTCCTTCAGTCCACCAGGCTGGAGAGGCCCTAAGGAGATCCTGAGCCAACCTGAGCTCAGCAGCGCCCCAGGAAGCTCAGGCAGAACGGGGAGACCGGCCCCCAGTGCCCGGCTCACCAGGGTCTGGGTCTGCTCTGCAGAATGAGCAAGTGTCCAGCTGGCCCAGTGGCGGGGCCTCCCCGTCCCCACCCCCTTCCACCCGTATGTGCATTTCCAGAGCAGATGAGACACAGCTCAGGGTTAGCGTCAAGGGATGCTTTCCCAAGAAACGTGAACTCCCCAGGAGGGCCCCGGAGCGAACCAAACCCTTTACGAATAATTTTTCCAGGGTACGACGTGCTCTTTCACGCTTAATGTTTCCAAAGAGTAACACGTTCCTTTGCACAACAAGATTGAAAGTAACACCTCAACCTGCAAAAGGCAGGGAGCTCAGACGTGCTGGGAGCTCGGACACCTGCACACACCATACTACTAACCCCAGCCGAGCTCAAGAAACACGGGCACTTGCGTCTCGCGGGGTTCCTTCAAGGAAGAGAACGCTCCCTCCCTTCACCTCAAGCGAAAGCCAGTTTTCAAAGCATCTGGGTTTCGTAACTTCCTTTGTGTGCCCTCTCGCACGTGGCTCCTTGGTCCTTGAAGGCCAGCATCTGCCGGGCCAGGCACTGCAACTTGCAAACCAACGGTCTCTCAGCCACCAAGGTTACAGACCTCAAGCAAACAAGAGACACAGCACAGCGCTCTCCGTCCGGCCCTTAAGGCATGAGAAGGGCAACGGCCCCAACCGGTGTCTATTCCTACAGCTACCAGTGAACCCCACGCAACATCGTGGCAATCCCGTGTCTCTTCCTTCTTCTACCTTCTACTTCAAGACCGACGGCCACTTCCATGAACATCTCCACCTCCCAAGAGTTACAGCCAAGGCCTTAAGACAGTCCAAACGCACAAGTCCACCGGAAATGGCATCCCCAATGGATGGACCAGGAAGTGACCCATGAACGTGGGTCCACGGCAGCCTCCGTGAGTCCCCCTAGATCTGGCTCCACAGCGGCGAGCCAAGACCACGGACCTTAACCCTAAGAGAGGCGGCGCTCTCCCCAAGCGGAAAGATACAAACACCCGTGTCCCTACCTCAATCAGGAAGTCCCCGGTCCTCAGTCCGGCTTGCCACGCCACCCCTCCGTCATCCACGGACTCCAGGTACTGCAGGGCTGGGAACGCCGGCGTCGGCGTGAATTCTTCAATGGGCGTATCGGCTGGGAAGACAAGGGATACCTCAGTTCAAGCCTGGGTGACATCTCCAGGTGGGGAGCCCCGGCCCCTCACGGGCCCCTGAGAGAAAGGGGGCGTGTGTGTCTCCCGTTGGAAGTGGGTGCTCCGGGCCTGCTCCCCCCTGGGAAGACCTTGCCACTCACAGTCATGGGCCGGCACCAACTCGAGCCACGAAGCCCGGTGGAGTTTGGTGCTACCATGTCTCTTGGCCTTTTCGAAACCACGAGTAATGTACTGTGCGTGTCTATACGTACACGCCTGTCATTTTCTTTAAAAGCATCAGTGACTAAACATTTTCAGTTCTAAAAATGGAAAAGTTCCCCCCCATAACCACACAGAGCTCCAGAAACACCACACTGAACCACTTGCCAAATTTATAGCTACGTAGACTCGCAACCAAGGGAATTCAACTTGGAGCACGGACAGATCACAACGCTGACCCAGTGGGTGGCTGCGGATTTGGAACCTGCTTGTGAATTCTGTCTACAGGGAGCCCGGCTCCCGGCGACCACTTTGCGGCCAGCACCCACAAGAAGGCTGGGCCCCCCGCTCCTCGGCCGAGAGAGCCGTGGCTTGTGGGCCCCACACAGCTGCTGAGCAAAAGTCCAGGGCAAGAGATGGGCTGGCCTGGGTAGTTCGGAGTGGCCGGGGCTGGGTGGGTGGGAAAAGGAGCATGACCCCAGCAGGGGGAGGGGATAGAACATCCCTCAGACAGTCACGGACATGGACACACACACACACACACACACACACACACACACACGGGGACAGATTCGTCTTTCCTTTCTCTCTCTGGACAGATGGCTCCTGGCCAGCCTGAGTTTCGGGCAGGTGGGGCTCCCACCCAGGGCAGGAGGCCCTTCCTAGCTCCAGGGCAGGACCCCCACACAGCACAGAGCATCTGACATGAAACTTACACATGGCGTACCCGCACACGCGATGGACAGATGTCTCCTCTCCCGGGGAGCTGATGCCATTTTGTTTTCTTTTGGAAGGGAAGCCCCCAAGTGAAGGGCCGGTGGGGGGGGGGGGTGCACGGCCACGGAATGCGTCCCCGGAGCCCCCCACCCCAGGCCACATGACGTGTACGCTGCCGGCTCAGTCCACGGCAGAGGGGACCATCTTGCCACATTTCCTTTGCAAAGTCACCTTAGAGGCGGGCACACAGAGACGCCTGCTGCACTTGAAGCCAAAGCCCACTCCCAGAATGGGGCAGTCTCCAGACAGCCAGAACTCAGCACCGGGTCATTGTGGGTATCCGAGACCAGGAGCTCCAAATCTGGCTACAGTTGCACTGAACTAAACCACAAAAGATACATTAAACCCACAATATATTTTTTTAAAGGGTGGGGGGAGGGAGAGAGAGCGAGAGCGAGAGCTCGCTTGGAGCAACACTGTGTACAGAAAATTGAAAATATTCCTCAAGGAAGCCCCGATGTTTTCTGAGTAAGGCAAAATATGTTAAAGAACATGGTTGTCTAGCAACCAAGTGCCCCCAGGAAGAAGGCTTCCTTCTGAGCCGGGGAGCGTTTCCATACGGCGTGCACACGCACACACACACTCACACTCACACACACTCACACGCGCACAACAGGGGGTGCTCCCGGGCTGACAGCAGCCGCTCTTACCTTTCGCCCCTCGGAGCACGAATCCGAAACCCTCATTGTCCTTCTTCTGCAGGACCACTGTCTTCTCCTCGATAATGCAGTCACTGTAGAGAGAATTCCGGGGATAGCGACCATTACTGTAGCCCGTCATCATCACCGTGGCCGGTGCTCCGCCGGGAACGTTCATCATCCTGGCCGTTAATCACCCGGCTCGCCGGATCCAGGCAGCATGGAGGAAACTAAGCAGCACAGGGAGCAGGAGGCGCGGAGGCAGCTGGGGGGGCCGGCGAACGGGATAGGCGGGCTCGGCACAATGGGGCTCGGGGGGGGGGCAGGCAGCGCCGGAGCCGAGCGAGCGAGCGAGCGAGCGGGAGGAAGGAGTCAGGCGTGGTGGGGAGGCCGCCGAGCCATGGCCGCACGGGCTGGCTCTGGGCACCCAAAGGCAAAGAAAGTAAGTGGCCCAGAGCCACGGGGGGGCAGGGCCGCCAGGGCGCCCGGGCCGACGCGTCTTCCAGGGGGGCCCACTGAAAGCAGCCAGAGGAGAAATGAGGCAGCAGGTTTTTCTTCTTCTTCTTCTTCCTGAAGGGGTTTTCAAAAATCAGATTCTATTTGCTCTCCGCACGAGCCGGAGCCAAGACGCAGCGACCCCTCCCTCTCGGTCCGAATGAATGTGGTGTCCCCACCATCACCACGGAGCCCACAATGCCACGGCTGTTGCTCGGCGTCATCCCGCACAGAGAAACCGCAGGCTGGCGGAGGGGGCGGCCGGGGCGCTGCCGGGGGGTGGGGGCTCCCAGCAGGAGGAGGCAGGTCACTCCGGCGACACCCAAGCCACCAACGGCACGGCCTCCTGTAGGGGACGACGAGCCGTGGGGACAGGGAGAAGGGGGCTCAGGGGTTACCCTCCTTGAGAGACCACCTAAAGCCACACCGCCTGCCTCTTGGCACAGCATTTTTTTTTTTAAAGGAAAGAAACGCGAAAGCTCCAACTTTGCTTCAGCTGCCAAAGCCTCCCATCACGCACAGTAAGGGCGCTTTGCCACATGACTGTCCATCCGCAGAGGCACCCGGGGGCGCGGGACGGAAGTGGACTTCCTGGCGGGCCACATGGCCGGGGCTGCACGGTGGCCCTCCCCACCTCCCAGGGGCGGCATCCCCTCCCCCCGCCCCCAGGACTCGCTGCTGCCCCGGAAGTAAGTCGGCAGCTGGAAGGCCAGGCCACTGCGCAGGGGAGGAGGAGGGGCGGGAGGAGGGGCGGGAGGGGGGGCGGGAGGGGACGTGGACAGGCTTCCTCCAGGGTCCTAAGGGGCTGGTCACACACGGGAGGGCTGCGCGCCAGAGGTCCTGAGGAATTCAGCAGCCCCAGTCTCAGAGGGGAAAGGCCGGGGGATGCAGCTGGCAAACAGTGGGAGCGACGGGCAGACAGGCTGGAAGTGACAGACAACTGAAGGTCAGCTTTGTCCAGCACTGGACTCACAGCCCGCAGGGAGCACGGGCCGCAGCGTGCAGCCCACCGGGAGCAGCTCAGCCAACCCAGATCGGGCCCCAGGAGGACAAGGGACAGGGGTGCTTGGACAGAGCGATGGGCTGCCAAGAGCTCTTCAGGGCCCAGATGGGGCAGGGGAGCCTCGGAGAGCTCGGGGGGCGCAGCCGGAGAATGCACCGTGTCCTGACCCGCTCCTGAGCGCCCGGCCTTGTGGCGGACACGCGTGCGACGGCGGACACGCGTGCGGCGGCGGACGAGCGTGCGACGGGACTTGTTGGGGTGACCCTGTCTTCCAGCAAAGGGCAGGCTGAGTGCAGACACTCACTTTCACAGTCAACAGCCCGTACGCTTTGGGATGACGGGTTTAGGGTGCTCTAGGACTCAAGGAGGGTTTCGTCCCTGTCTTGCTCAGCCTGCCAGCCCGGGCACAGGGAGCCCGGGCTCCGGGAGCTGGGCCGTGAGCATGAGCCCCCTGAACCCATCAGAAAGGGGGCTCAAGCAGGATCAGGAGTCAAGGGCTCTGGGAGCCTCTGGGCAGGCTCACACGGCTGGCCTGGCCTTTCACAGGTGACGGGGATCCCTAAACCTCGAAGCCTCGTCCTCACATTACAAGGCAGCAAGAAGCCACGGGCCTCCCTGGGGATCTGTGAGGTCCGATGGGGCAATTCCCAGGGCGGTGCGGTGGGCCGGGGGAGCCCCGGGGAGCCGTCGGCGGCCCTCAGAAATGGCAGCAGGCTGGTGCTTCGCCAGGATCTGGGGAACCACAAAGCAGGAGGAACTGGGGGCAGCTGGAGGCTCTGTGGTGAGCGGACCCTCTGCCCGGCTGACCACCTTCCTGTCTCCACAGCCTCGCCCAGCCAGGACGCAGACCTGGACTCCTGCCCACGTGCCTCGCTTCCGGCTGGACTCCTCAAGGGGGCCCTGGCCCTGGCCTGGTGGCTCCCTGGGGCCCCGGCCGCTGTGTCCCACTTTCACCCTGCACTGTCCTCTGCATGCGTAGCTGCTGGCAAGCGGCCCCTGAAGCTGATGCCTGCCCTGCGGGTCCTGGGCCCCATCTCCCCCTGGGCGCATAAGCAGCCCCCCGCCCCACCCCTTATCTTGTATTCCAGGTGGCGGCCCTACTATGGGCCAACTCTTGGGGGGACCAAATGGTGCCTCGGGCTATGTGTGGCTTGCAGGCGACCGTATGTTTTGTGCACGCTGTGCCCCCACAAAGGGGAGCCTGCCGGGGCCGTGCAGCGCCACTACCTCACTGACCGCACGGGGGTGGTCTGCTGGGCTGGGCGAGGCTCACACAGAACTCAGCTCAGATCCCAGCTCTGCTCGGACCCAAGGTCACTCTGACCTTCACAGCCTCAGCGTCCTGCTCTGCACAATGGGGTGAAGGGCAAACCACGCCTTGCGGGCTGAGAGGAGTTAGCGACAGAACCCCCCGCAGCCCAGGCACGCAGCATGGGTTAGTGACGGCGACCCTACTTGGAGAGGGTTTGCTCATGCCAACCCCTCTCTCTTCTCCTTCCCCGGACCTCCCGAGCCCACAGTGACCCCCACCAGTTAAGTGGAGACGGTGGTATTTGTCTGGGAGACACTTTGGGGAACAACTGGGACAAGACCCCGTAATGGGGAAACAGCCCTCTTGTGCCCCATCCCCCAGGAGATGTGGGTCCTGGACGGCACGACCCTGGACGCCCACAGCGCCCAGCACAGGGCGCACCCATCGCGACTGTGGGCTGCTGCAGGACAGGTGTGAATACAAGGTGGGCGTCAGGCTTGGGTGTGTCTGGGGAGGTGGCAGAGGAACACCACTGGCCCGTGAAGGGTCTCCACGCACACGCCTCCCACCGGGACAATCCCGGGATGCTGGGTCGCACCCAGAGGGCAGGAGCAGCTCAGCACGGTGGGGCGCCTCCCGCACGGGGCGGGCTGGGCCGGGGCAGCCTGAGGCACAAGCGGGAGGGAAGTCCCAGGCCGTCAGAAGCCTCCGGCCTTTGTTGCAAACCGTGGAAAGCAGCAGGAGCTCCGAACGCAAGCATCGCTCCCTTGAAACAGGAGCTCACGTCTAGTTTCACGGACACCAGCGCGCAGCATTCCCTCTACCCCCACGAATCAGACTGGGCATTCCCACCCCCGGGCCTCCGGGAGGAACCTGCCCGAGACGAGAAACTGCCAGGAGGCTCCTGAATCTGGTTTATGAATCTAAGAGCTGTCTCAGGCCGACAGCCACGGCCACAGCCCCAGAAACCAGGGGCCACGCGGCCTCCTCCCGGCCGTGCGCCGCCAGCCCTGCTCCCCAGATGCACCCCAAATGCCCTGGGAGCTGCCCGCATGGGGACACTGCCTCGGCGCCCACGCGGGTCCCACGCTGCTGACCTTGGGGCCACCCGGTCCCTGGGGACACAGCCTGGCGAAAGCAGAAGCCCAGCCCCAGTGATCACCCCACACCCCACTTTGCATCTGCCCCCACCCCAGACCCCAGTCACCGCCTTCCTGCAGCCCCCCCTCCCCCGCCCCAGCTCGTTTTCACTCCCTGAAACGCTCTGCTGCCGGCCTGGCCGTTTACCACGTGCTCCCACGTGGGCCCTTCATGCCTCGCTGCCTTGTGCTCCGTGTTCCCTTGGCCTGCCACGCCCTCCCCAACACTGGTCAACTCGCAGGCTCTCTGCCCTGGGCTGAAGCCATCCCAAACCCTCCCAACCACGGTCAAGGTCACACCTTCTCTCCCTGGGGGTGTCTTCGAGCCAGGCCCAAGCCTCTGAGGGGACCCTTCTTACCCACTAACCCATCAACCACGGGCTCCTTGGGAGCCAACACCAGTGCTTGTTCCTCTCTGAATCTCCCTAAGGGCACAGTGTTCCTTCTTGGTGAGATTCTACCTGGGTTGCTGACTACACACACACACACACACACACACACACACACACACACACACGCAATCCAGCTGTGCTGTCTTCAGACGTGTTTTCTGAGTGGGGTGGAAAGGCACGTTAATGAACACAAAATGTACCCTTTGCCGGTTTCCCGTAGCAGGAGCCATAGAAGGCAAAGCGTACAGGCATCGAGCCCCACCAAGTACAGTTGGGCAGGCTGTGCACAGTGCAACTATAAAGGCTACCATCTACATGATGACCATCAAAGATTCCCATATTTATTATGGTTATTTTGGCACAGACAGAAGGAAAGCACCTTGAGGAAGGGGCAGGCAACCTTTACTAGTTCATACAAAGATGGAAGGTAGGCCACTGGCTGCCTTGAACAATGTGAGAGGTAGCCACTGAGAACCACATCTACACTGGGAGACGGCTCCGTGTCGAAGTTCTCCGAGGAGCCACATGGTAGAGACCATGAAAGGTTTCCATGTTCTCACTCACCCAGCAGTCCCACTGCCCACCACAGTCAAGAGTTTACTGAATGCTCCTGGAACAAGACGAGAGGATGATGGCAATCAGGGCTGGCCACACAGTGGGCCCCAGCATCCCCAGCCCACCAGCGGGACTGAACACACTCCCAGCGTCTGCTTCTCGGGACCACAGGTGTGCAGGCACCCGTGGTTTTAACTACGGCCCGAGGTCTACTTTCTCCCGGCAGCCCCCCCACCGGCCTACAGGGAAGGCGGCTGTTCTCCTGGTCCGGGAGGCAGCAGGTACCAGGCAGGAATGCTGGCATTTAGGGTTTGTCAGCCCCGAACAAGCTCCCTTGGCAGTGGTGCCTGGTCCCGGAGGAACCAGGCAGGAGAGCCACAGGAAGCCAGGCCTGGGGTGGCCGAGATGTGTGAGCACACAGGGCCCCGGGCCGGCTCTGCCTGTCTTGCCTCTCATGGGAAGGGTCACGACGGGCGTCTGAACCTTGAGCACGGGGACTGTTGGGGGAGACCAGATGGCTTCCCACGGAGCTGTCCGGATCTGGACATCACGTCAGACAGCTACGTTTCTCCCCTGCTCCACGGGGACGGGGTTTTGGTGCAGGACCGAAGGTCGGAAGCAGTCGGGACCGGGGGCCGAGCTACGCTCATTAGTATGAGAACCCAGCCACAACTCACTGAGTACCCACTACGTGCCAGGGGGTGGACTGGATGCTTGGCACTTAGCAGAGCCCAAACCAGGCCCAGTCTGGGACTCATGGAGACGCACGGTGTGTTGAAGCCTGCAAAAGATGGGCTCAAGTCCCGACTCCCCGGACAAACAGGGTCTTTGCAAATGTGCTTTAGTTAAGGATCCGAAGATGAGGTCCCCCTTGGATCTGGCGAGGGTCCTAAAACCAACGACTGGTCCTTATAAGGGAAAAGAGAGGGAGATCCGGGGCACAGAGGCACCTCGGTCAGAGAAGCCAGGTGAGGACAGACAGCGGCAAGGACCGGGGGATGCGGCCGCAGACCAACAAACAGCAAGGATTTCTGGCAAACGCTGGGAGCCCGAAGAGCTGGGGAAGGACCCTCCCCCGGAGCCCTCGGAGGGTCACAGCCCTGCCGACAGCACGCGCTCAGACTGGCAGCCTCCAGAACGGGGAGAATGCATTTCTGTATCCTCAGCCCACAGCCATTTGTCACAGAGGCCTCGGGGAACTCTCACAGCGGGCAAGCAGGAAGGCAGTCCCAGGAGTGAGCGGGATACGGCGCTGTGAGAACCAGGCTGGGGACTTCCTGGAGGAGGAGGGCTGATGCAGGAGCAGGAGTGAATGGGTCAGGAGGCTGGAGAGGTAAGAGGGAGAGGAGAACATTCCAGAAGGAGGAGGAACCACAAGATAAAGGTTCTGAGGCACATCAGGAGAGGCCAGAGAAGACAGTCACATGGGGCCGTGGGTACCTGCCCACTCGAGGCCAGGTCTGAGGGACGCAGCTAGGCAGTGAGAGGCCAGGGTGCAGGCCCAGGGCAGCCCCTGCTGCTCCCCAGTGTCACCCAGGATGGCTAAAACGAGACAACACCACAGTCCCACTGTCTTCCACTAGCCCTTTGTGGCCAGGCCTGCGCCTCGTTGCAGCGACCCAGAGGTGCCCAGCAATGGCCAGCACACATGGCAGGAATGACCACGTCCCACGGAAACAATTCACAGCCAACGTCTGTGGCTGCTGCTGGTGACACCTGTCCTAAGCCACCAGCATGAACCGGATGTCAGACGAGGCACCAAGGTAGGAGGGTGCTGTGCCCAGAGTCAGCAGGAGCGGACGCACGCAGACACGGGGACGTGCCGGGAGCCGGGCGTGTTGACCTCTTTGGGGTCATGGGAGCGGGGGGAGGGGTGCAGAGCTGCCGGCTGGGAGGCAGCAGGGATGTTTCAGCAAGGAGGTCCTACAGCCCAGCCCCCGGCGGCCTCAACACTTCGTGGGGCCCCAGGGACATGCCTGTGACCTTGGAAGACAAAATCCACCAGCTGTGGGATCCGAGGAGCGGACGGCCATGTGCAAATCGGCCCGCGCTTAATTGTCTCGGAAACCTAACCTGGGGTCCGCCTCACGGCTCACCAAGTTTTGTATCCACAAACATATCGCCGCGTGCAAAAACCAGGGGCAAGTCCGATCTTCTCAGCTGGAACGACTTTTTGGGTAACCGGCTGCGGCAAAGAACCCGCAGGACCCTCGGGGGACTTACCGCAGGGAGCCACTCACAGTCTTTGTTCAAAGACAAAATTCCCCAGATCGTGGCAGAGCTTGTCCCTGGCGAGGTCCACCACACGCGGGCCGTGCAAACAGGTGGCGGGTCCGGGCTGGGGCCGCTGGAGCAGCGGTGGGGGTGGGGCGGCGGAGCCTGGGGCCCCCCCCCGGGGGGCACTCCTGTTAGGGAGGCTGGTGCACGTATCTTAAGAAGTGGCTGTGGAGGCGGGGGTCCCCGCCCTCTGCAGGGCAGCGCCACGGAAGCCAGAGAGAAGCCTCGTCTTGGTCACTCCCCCAGTGAACGCATTTCGGTGACAGCCTGATGCAGGCAGGAACTGGGACACTATTAGAAAGAGGGACCTCCAGGGATCAGGAATGACAGTGGCTGTCCTAGAAATTTCCGGGCTCTGCCAATCAGGAAGGATGAGGCGACACACAGAGCCTGTCAGCTCCTCTGAGGGGGGTGTCGGTGGCCTCAACAGGTGTCCCAGCTGGGCAGAGATGCCAGGCATGGGCAGGTGGCCCAGATCACTGCGGCGGCTCTGGCTGTAGGGCAGCACAGAGGGCCGCTCCACGGGCGGGCAGGGGCAGAGCCGGGGCTCATCCTTGGGAAGGCCTGGCAGTCGCGAGCGAGCGGCGGGGGCGGGGGGGGCAGTGTTCCCCGAGTCATCTGTCACTTGCTGCTGAGCGAGTGCCTCTCAGCCCTTGTCCACACGCGCTGACACTCCCTGCGGCCTGCTTCCTGCTTCCTAGCCGGGAAGTGCTTGGTGCTGCCGTCTTGCTGCCCCCCTCCCCCAGCCCACACCCCCACACGAGCAGGAGGCTGCCACGGTTCCCCGGCGAGATGAAGCCGTGCGTGCGATGCCATCTTGGTGTTCTGTGGCCCGAGCTGTGCACGGCGTCACATGCAGGAAGTTAGGAGTGGGGACAGGTCCCTCACAAATGACGCTGCCCCTGGCTCCCGGGAGCCCATCCTGCTCCCCGGCCGGGGAGGCGGCGTCCTTTCCTGGGGCACCGGTGAGGACACGGGCTCCGTCCCCACGGAGCTCACACACCCACTCAGCAGAGACGGGGGATCCGCGTCTCCAGATCGGCAATTATGAAAACGCCCTGCCTGGCGTGTCTCCTCGTCGCTAACGTGATAAGCAATACAAGTTTTTCCTAATAGAAGCAATAATGTGCAAAGAACTTGATTCAAATTAAATTGTCTCATTACTTTGTAATAAATCACCCCAAAGCATTTCCTGAGCACTGCCAGGCGTGTTACCTGCCAGCGGCGGCAGCTGGAGAAGACAAAGATGCGGCCGAAATGCGTTCGAAATCATGACGGGAGGCGATCGTCGCTGCCCGAGGAGGAAAGGAGACGGGGTCTAAAATGGGAGACGGCTGCCTTGGCTGGAAAGACTTGGCTGGAGGTGGGGACCCCAGACGGAAGTGGGACTTTGGACGGGACCCTCACCGACACCGGGCTTCGGTTTTCCCGTAAGATGCAAAATTGGAACATCCCAGTAGGTGCTGACCTGATGCTGGTGGGATCATTCACGGTGGAGGGTCCGTGAAGCTGGAGGGGGAAGATCCGGCCAGGGCCTCACGGCTCAGCCAGTCGCATGTCTGACTTGTAATCCTTTGCCTTTGGTCCTAAACTGAGTATTCTTTAAAAAAAAAAAAAACAAAACAAACCCAAGAATCAGGGAAACAGTACAACCGCCTGACATTTTGCGAGGCGTGCGGAAAGTGGCCGTTTGTGACTTTTCTTCCTGCGGGAAGACAGTGGGAGGCCAGGCCTGCCCCATCTGTTGGTCTTGAAACTTGCCCAGAAAGACCACGCCAAGTAGCTGTGGGGCAGGCCGTCCCCAAGTCCCTCAGGGAGCAGCGGACAGATATCGCCCACAGCTCTAACTGGAAGCCGTGTCTTTTCGTGGGAGCCAGACCGAACGTAGGTACCACTTGGTGCTC
The DNA here is from genome assembly GCF_963455335.1 of Martes martes. Taxonomy (NCBI): domain Eukaryota; kingdom Metazoa; phylum Chordata; class Mammalia; order Carnivora; family Mustelidae; genus Martes; species Martes martes. The sequence goes on along the minus strand of NC_137898.1, from coordinate 3,009,513 downwards.
CTGGCTTTGGAGAGGGCGCTGATCTGGGGCTGGGTGAGGGGCTTGGGGGCCCAGCTGGCCAGCCAGATAGCACTGACCCCTAAGGTGAGGGAGTGAGACACCCAGGCCAGGCCCCGGCTAGAGAGTAGGGCCTGGCCGTTGCTACCATTCAGCCTCTTCCCATAGAACATCTCGTTTCTCTTCCCAGGGCTCGTGCTTATAGGAGAGGTTGCCTTCACCAAAGGGCTGGTTCCAAAAGTGGCTCAGAGTATGAAGTAAACACATTTTCACGTGGAGCACATGCATACGTCCTTCGAAAGGGGCTCTGCAAATATTCTAGAACAGGGGTTGGCCAACTCTTTCTGTAAAGGGCCAGAGAGTAAATATTTCCAGCTTTGCAGGCTCTGTGGTTCCCGGGGGGGCAGCGACCCACTCTGCTACTGGTGGCTCAAAGGCAGCCATGACACTATGTAAACAATCTGGTGGGCCTGTGTTCCAATAAAGCTTTATTGACACAAAGGGGCAGGGGCAGGATTGGGTCCTTGGGCCACAGGTTTTGAAATCATGGTCTAAATGTTCTAAAGACACCCGACACTAATGATGCGTGTATGTGAGTGACACGTAACTCCCCTGTGCCCACGCGTCATAAAAGCCGGGAGAAGTCTTCGTCCCACACAAGCCATATGTGCATCACTGTCCACAGGTACCGAGTTTGACACAACATCTGAGCTTCAGAAAAGACCCAAGGAAAATGCTTTTGAGAAATGAGGTCATCTATCAGATGCCCTAGAAAGATTCAGGAAGGTGGAGTGGAGAGTCCTTCCCGAAACACAGAGACACGCCGGTCCTGATAAGCAGAGCCAACGCTAAGGAGGCCCAGCTTCTAAACATTGGGGCTTGAACGCGTGTGTGAATATTCTACCGCTGAAACAGCGAGCTCAGCTAGGTAGGTGCTTTCCAGTTTGCATCTCCATTAACAGGCCATCTGCCCCAGGAGAGGGTCTTCTGGGGCGCGGCCGAGGTGCGCTGTTCTTGGAACACACCCCATGTGCTTGCCGTATGCCGAACTCCTATTCATTCCTCAAAGCCCACTTCAGTAGCCACCACCTCCAGAGAGCCCTGTCCCCCCCACCCCCCGCACGCCCGGCTCCTGGTGCTCCCCTCCGTCGCTTCCCACGACAGAGGCGGGAAGAGCCAGAGACTTGCTCTCAGCCTCCCCTGCCGTTATGAATGGTCACTGGACATGGTTTAGGGCTGTGAGACTCGAGGGCAAGTCTCCAGGGCCGTCGGGGAAAGATTTTACTCGTGGGAGAGATTTAGAGTGGGGGCTTCCTAGTGCCTTTTCTTCCCCTCAACCTTTGCTCGGGATCTGCTCTGAGGGCATGACCCTCGGAGCCGCGGCCGCCGTCTTGCAGCCATGAGGGAGAGGCTCATGGAGATGCGGCTGAGCCTCGCGGCGGACCCTAGACATGTCCTCCTTCAGGCCTGCCATGGACGCCCCAGCCACCGTGAGCGGGCTCCTGTCCTTTGCAGCCAGAAGCTTCCTGATGGGCATCTGGGGGCTGGAGCAGGGAGGGCGGGGAGGCTGTCTGTCAACGAGATTTGAGCAAATGACCAGAATCCGGATGCTGAGACTTTCCGGTAAATCAAGCCTCCTTCAAGCTCTGCTCTGGGCGGGAGAGACGCATCCAGACCCTTTCTTCTCCAAGGGCTGCTCATTAGTCGCAAGGGCTCAGGATGCCCTGGTGACATGGACCCGAGGCCTCGTGCCGCCTTCCACTTCCCTGGGGAAGATTTAATTACGGCCCCGCATCGCCGATGGACTCGGTCTGCAAAGTGGAGGCCACAGCTGGGTGGTCGTCTTGATCTCGGCCACGACTGGCGTGCCGTCGACCATGCAAGGAGTCCAGAAACACCCCAGCGGCTCCTCGGTCCCGAGGCTAAGCTCGTGCGCCGTATTCCGGGGACAGACAGACACAGCACATGTGGGAAATTTCTGAAGCTCCAGCCAAAGTCAAGGATGTTAGACGGAGGGGAACTTCGCCACGGTGTGGACTGGCCTCTGGCCCGACAGAAGGAAAACGGAGGTCTGAGGCCTGCACCCAACCAAGTCGAACGTGGTCGGCCAATGGAGTGTCGGTTCTGGAAAGCGACCAAAATGGGAAGTGCTCGCAGTACGGCTTATCTAGCCAAGCCCCGAGCGTCTTCCTCTTGAAACCAGCAAGTGCCACGGAGCCTTCCCCCTCCTTCGAGTCCCAGGACACATGGTGCATCCCCCTCGACCGCCGCACACGACCATGGGCGTCCCCCGGGCTGCAATCCAGCCCCACATGCCCTTGACCTCCAGGGCCGGCCGGGGGAGGGCTCAGACGTCAGGCTGCTCCCGGGCGGACAGACACTCCGTGCTCCGGTCCCTAGAGGCCGCTGGCACTCACTTCCGCCCGCGGGCGGCTCCCCGAGGAAGATGCCGTCGAGCAGAGCAGGCGCTTGTCCCCAGTTGTGTCCGTCTTCCGTGCAGGACGTCCCCCTCCATCTGCCCTCTGCCACGTCTGTGCCTGCGTTCTGGGGGCCATTTCCCACGGCACCCGGACAGCGCTGTCCGAGCCTCGCGCTGGCAGATCCTCCGGGGACGAAGTCAGTCGGCCGCCAGGCTGCAGATGGTCTGCGTTTCCGGGGGGCTTCCCGGGGTCTCCCCGGAACTCCCCCGGTCTTTGGGATTTCCTGATTGCCCCACCCCCTGCCATGTGCCTCATTATTCTTTATTAAAGCTGGAGTCCCAGCACATGGCCGGCCATTCCAGGCCATCCGTCTCGTCCTCCTCTGCGCTGCGGCTGCCGACCTGCTCCTCGCCCCTCCGGCGACGGTCTGGTGGTTCCCAGCCTGCCCCGAACAGAACCCTTCTCGACCACGACCTGGCGTCCAGGGGCTTCTCTCCAGGGCCGGGCTACATCTGCATCTGTCTTCCTCCCTCCCTCCCTGTTTTTAGATAGCCAGCCTGGCTTCTGCTCCCCATTTCCCCAAACGCCCCAACACTGACCCTCCTCAGCCAGAGGATCTCGGGATGTCTGAGTTTATCAAAGCAGATCCCAGCCGAACGACCCTCACGAGAACGTCCCTCCCTCCTCCCCTCCCCCGCCCCACTCCTGAGAAGACCACCACCGTCCAGGAGCAGGTGCCGGGACGTGGGGCTCATCGCGAGGTAGACAGTGCAAGAGTCCCGTCTTCACAACACGCCGAGCACCGTGTGAAGCCCCCACAGCCATTCCCTCACGTAGCAAACTTAGGAGGGAGGCACTGTGTCCTTCCCCACTTTACAGACAAGGAAGCTGTGGCTCAGAGAGGTTTGGGGATGAGCTGAAGGTCACACAGCTGGCATGGGGCAGAGCGGGGTCTCTTGAGTCCTGCTTTCGCCTGAAAGGAGCCAAGTCCTGCCTGAGCACAGGGGAGGCCTGTCCTTTGCCCTTGGAGGGAGGACATGGGGCTCCTCCCTGGGCCTCCTGGGACATCTACTGAAATGTGCACGGTCCGGGGCGACCCTTCCACGCCCAGCAGGACTTGGAGACTGAGGCCTACCTCCTGTCTCTCCCCTGTGCCTGGTGAGACGTGGGACCAGAGCCTTACTCCCGGAGCAGAGAGGGAGTCGGTCAGGATGGGACGTTGACTCCCCTGAAATGCCTCCCTGCCTGTTACAGCCCCCGCCACGCAGCCAGCAGTCTGATCCGTTCACCCCACAGCACGGATGAGCGGCTGAAATGATGTCCTCGTTTTCCCACATGTCCCTGGAGCCACCCGCTCCCCCCGCACTAGAACGGGAACGCCGGGAGGGCAGGGTGCTGTCTGTCCCGCTGGCCATGCACCCCCGGGGCCTGGAAAGGCGCTGGCACTGTGGGCACACTGTGGGCACACTGTGTCTTCCGTTGGTGACCTTGGGGAGGCCCCTGTCAGAGCCTCGGTCTGGCCCCAGAGCTTCCCTCCGCTGTGGACATAGGGGCCACCGCTGCCGGCCACCTACCCCAGAGCCTTGTGCAAGTCAGAGCAGGGGCCCCTCCCTCAGGCCCTGACTTCCGTGTGCGAACACGTGTGAGATCCATTTCCAAATCCACAGGGCCCAGGGCGTGAGTTTCACCCGTGGGGGCTGAACAACCCCCTCCACCCCCCGCCCCTCCCCTGGGAGCCTTTCTCTTCAGGCCTTCAGGCTCGAGGCCCGCAGGCGAAGGGGCTGGGAGTGCGAGCGGGAGCAGAGTGCAGGTCAGGTCTCGGTCCCGGTGCCGGTCTGGGTGCTCGTCTGGGGACCCGGGTGGCCGAGGGAGGATACGTGCGTGGGGTGCAGTGGCGGGACAGCAGGCCTGCCCCAAACGTGGGATGAGACTTCTTTGGAAATAGGACTTTCCAGATGTAATTAAGGCAAGGATGGAGGACGGGTCATCCTGGATTTGGGGGGGGGCCCTAAGCTCAGTGATCATATCCTTGTAAGAGACAGAAGGGGAGAGACAGGAGAAGAAAGCGTGATGTGAAGTCGGGGGCGGCCGCTGGAGGGACGGGGCCATAGCCCCGGACGCTGGAGCTCCGGAGGCTGAAAGACGCAGAAAGTGTCCTCCCCGGGGCCTCCAGAGGGAGCGCAGCCCACCAGCACCTTGAATGAGGACTTCCGGGGTCCGGAACCGGGCGAGGACAAGTTTGCATTGTCTAAGCTGCCCAGTGTGCGGGCGTCTGCAGGGCGGCCCGGGACCCTGCTCAGGGAGGAAGCGGCGGGAGGAAGGCTCTGCACCCGCGCAGGCCGCCCAGAGAGGACCCACGGGCGCTGGAGGCCGACGCCAGGCCCCCGAGCTCTGTCTGCACACACCTCTCCGCAGGTGCCGGGGCCCTGTCCACAGAGAACCATGGCCAAGGCCGTGAGGGTTCCCCCACGTCTTAAACGGTTCCCGGCATGGCCAGCTTCGTGGCCTGCTGTCTGCGGCCCGTCGTGGCGGCTCGGCAGCAGGACCGTGGTGAGGAGGGGCACCCTCCTGCGTGAGCAGCAGGCGGGGCATCACCCGGACCTTCCCGGGCGTCAGCACTGACCTGGCTCCTTGTGCCGTCTGGGTCCAGCCTCGGCGGGCCCAGCACCACCCCGTGTGTCCCAGATGCAGGGCGAGCTCTGGGCTGGGGCCTCCGTGGCAGCAAATCCTTGCCCTCCTCCCAGGTGGCCCCTGCAGAGCCTCCCAGCTGTGGGGTGTCACGGGCTTTCCGGGTGGGCACACAAGCGTAGGCCCCATCCCCTATCCCACCGGCCTCTGGAAATGACTTGGGGTCTCACGGAGGCCAATATGTGGGGCTGGGAGCGGAGCTGGAGGCCTCAGGCTGGGGCAAAGGAGACCGGAAGTCCCGAAGCCTCAGCTTCTCCGTCTGTGAAGTGGGCTGTCACTCCGGACTGGGGGGTGGTGTACTCGAGGCCGACACTGATGAAAACCACCTGTCCCAGTGTCCGTGCTCACGGCTCCAAGTCGCAGTGTGTGGAGTGCTCAGAACGCCCCGTATCAGCGTTTGCTACGGGAGCAAATGAGCACGAGCCAGGCGCCTCCAGAACGCTTGTGCTGCCGGGCGGGAGTGGGCAGCCTCTCCGGCTGAAGCAGGGCATGGCAGGGAGGCCCCGGGGCCAGGTGGGGCCCCTGCCTCTTGACCTTCCAGGTTTCTGGAGGCGGCCTGCGCTCCTCGGCTCGCGGCCCCTCCTCCACCGTCCCTCATCAGGTCTCCCCTCCCTCTGCCTCCAGCCCTCCTTCGTCCTAGCGAGGACCCCTGCGATCACACCGGGCCCACCCCATACGCCAGGATCATTTTCCAATCTTAAGGTCAGCTGACTCCCTACAAGGTCCTCCGGGCAACCCGAACCCCTCGGGCAGCCACATGTTCACATCCGGGATGAGGATGTGGGGGTGGGGAGTGGGGTCACTACTCGGCAGCCACGCCCCCTCCCCGCCCCTCCGCCCCGCCCCCGGGAGACAGAGAGAGACCAGGCGGGGAGTACAGGCTGGGGGTGTTTTCACCAAACCTCCCTGATGAAGGGATGACTCATCCCATCCCGGGCGCTGCCCCGGTGGTGACGCCGAGGGCGGAGGAGCCCGTTGGCATGGGGACCACGCAGGGAGCAGACAGGTAGGGCGGTGGCCCCCTCTGCGCGCTCCCCGCGGTGCAGGAGAGCAGAGGCTGGTGGGCAGTGACTGCGTGACAAGCACCGCCAGGTGGGGGGCTCTGAATCTCAGGTGCGCGGAGAAGCAGGAGTCAGGAAAGGCTGGAACCTGCGACGTGACACATCCAGCCGGGGCTGGCAAAGCCTCTGGCCTGCAAGGGCAGAGTCCGTCAGCCTCTCGGGGCAGGAACTAGGGAGATGCAGCAGGGCTGAGACGGGGGCCTCCCGCAGACCTCGTCCTGCAGACCTGCCTGTCGCGCGGCCTGGGACACGCGGGGCTACGAGGTGTCAGGTCCCCACTGCCCTCCCACCGTGTCTCTCTGGGAGATACAGTCCTCGACCTGGGAGCAGTGAAGGGGTTTTCCGGATCGTTCTACTCCCCCCCCCACCTGCCCCGCGTGGCCCTCTTTGGTTTAAGAAGTGGTCCCTAACACAGTGACCAGAGGTGGGGGGGAGGAGAGCAGGTGTGTGCCCCGCAGAGGAAACACACCCTTTCTTGGTCTGTGCCTCAGGGCTCTTGGTTTTCTTACAGAAACCCCCTCTCCGTGCTGCACACACAGGGCTTGGCTCACTGCAGGGTGTGGGTGCTGACGGCCACACGCCACCCGGATTTATAAGAACAGGTTCTGGGCATGCTTAGGCTGAAATGGACGGGGAGCACACCTGGGACATGGCAGGCACTGTCCCTCATCCCTCGTCCCTCATCCCACATGAGGGGTGGTTGCTTTTCTGTGCGGCAGACAGGAAACACAACCTTGGGACAGTGTGAGCCGAACCTCTCCAAGGGCGATGGGTGAGGGCACGGGGCCCGGCAGCTGCGGCTGGAGGACCCCATCTGATGGACGGACGCCCTCGGGAGCACTGCGAGGTCGGGGGGATGGCAGTGCAGCACCCAGCCGCCTCCTGGGAGGAGACCAGCCAGGGAAGAGGGAGGAGGAGGTCATCCTCATACACCGATGGGGGCTGGACACCACGCGGCAAGTGTGGGAGCAGGACCGCACGTGGGGTGCCCGCTGCGGCCTCATATTGGCAGGAAAGGCCACCTGGGCATTACAGGAAGGCTGGCAGGCACAGGCAGTCCCAAGAGTGGCCGCTCTGGGGCAGCGGGATGGGGGGACATATGTATTTCCCATGGTCCCACGTTCTCTCAAGGTCTCCAGACGGACAAGCGGGCATGGACAGTTTTCTAAAAAGCCACTGAAGGTGGAAGGAAGAGGGCCCAGGAGGGAGGAAGCCTGGAGTCCTCGTCCCGCAGGTGGGTGGTGGCGCAGGAGAGGCGGAGGACAGAGCAAGAAGGAAGGACGGAAGGAGAGCCCTCCTGTCTCGGGAGAGGTCACCGGGAGGATGTGAACCTGCCTAAGGGCGGGGCCAGTCTGGGGACTTTGCGTCCTCGCCCGGCTACGGGTCGGGGGTCGGGGGTCACAGCACAGGAAAAAACTGCAGAGGGGGCGAGGCCGGACCTCAGAGGCAGAGGCAACAGGGCAACCTCAGGCTTGGTCCTGCCCCTCCACCCCGGCACCCCTGCCTCCCTCCTGAGCTCCCCAGGTCTTTGGTGAACCTTCCCAGTGGGGTCCACTTGATACAGCATCCCGCCCTCCCCCCGTCCACCTACCCCTACGTTTCTGTATCTGCCACCGAATGTGTCACCCCCCTTCCCTGGTGTGTCTTGGCGTGTGCGTGGGGCCTTTCCTGCTCGTTTGCACCTGCGCCCACGTGCTGCAGGAGGGCCCCGGGGAGTCTCCAAACTGCAGAAATGATTGTCTCACGGTCCCGGAGGCCAGAAGTCCGATATCCACTGTCCCCGGACCCAAATCAAGGCGATGGCAGGGTGCTGCCTCCAGGGACCCTAGGGGAGGCTCCTTCCGGCCTCTTCTAGCTTCTGCGGCTCCAGGCGTCCCTCCCGTCTTCTCCGCCTCCACGATCACGTGGCCGCTCCCGTTCACATAATCTCCCTCCCTCTGTCTAAGGACAGCTGGGCTGGTGTGCAGGGCCCACCTGGATAAGCCAAGATAATCTCCCTATCTCAAGATCTCTAACTTAATCATGTCTGCACAGACTTCCCCACGGTTCCCCCCCCCCCATATAAGCTGATGCTCACGGGTTCCGGGGCATCGTGGGGGGCCATTATTCAGCCGACGGGACACGCCAATCACTTAGAACAGAATCTTCTAACACTTGACACATAGTTTCTCAATGAATGCTTCAGAAGAGAGGCACCAATTCCCTCCATGCTCCTCCCTCTGGGTACCGATGTCCCCCTCTCCCGGGGTCGTTACATTACCCCTGAAGTGTGGGAAGCAGCTCTCAGAACCCGATGTCACGTGTGGTCAATGACCCATGCCCCAGTTTTCTGAGATGGTCTGACTCATTATGTCACGCGTCCCCTACCAGGGAGGTGCAGGCCGTGCGGAGAAGGGGGGTGGCGGGAGACGGGCGCAGCCCAGCGCCCAGAACCTCAGGGTCCTTCTAGGAGGAGGCCCCGAGCCTCCCTGCTTCAGTGTCCCCGTCAAGAACCAGCAGCTCTAACTGCATGTAAGGGACGAGGGTGGGGAGACGTAAGGCATGTGTGATTTCACGAGTGGTGACACTGTGTGTGGGAAGTTGACATTAAGGACCCCAACCCTTTCTCAGTATACAACTCCCACCCCTGTCCTCAATCCTGGCCATGCCCCCACGGGGTGCTTCCAGACGACCCCTGCCTTCCCACGCATGAGACCCAGACATCCGGCAAAAAAAAGTGATTCATGCATGGAAAGAGGCCCCACTTACAAAACACGGAGCAAGAAAAGCTCCAGACCTCCCGCGGGACCCCAGCTGCGCAGGCCCTCCACCGACCTTCGGCGCTCACTTCCCCTGCCTCCCGGCCCCGTTCCGGAACAGAGCTCTGCCCACCCCAGCGGCTCCCCTTCGCATGTCCCCGAGCCCCTGCTCATCCTTCCTCCACAGCCCAACTGCAGGCCAGGAACCTGGGAACACGACGGCGCCATCTGCCATGCCAGGCTTCCGGCCGCCTTGCCAGCCTCCACTTTCACCTTGACTCGTGGAGTCGGGCTGGAATGAGCACATGCCCTGAGGAGCAGAGACCCCGCGTGCTGGCTGGCAGCCACCCAGGGGGGCATCCAGGGCTTCTGGAGCCGCTGGAACAACCCCCCGAGGCAGGAAGGGCAGGCAGCAGGTCCCTCTAAGCTGCCCCCCCCCGGAAGCCCCGACAGGCTGTGTGTGAAGCCCCCGACGGGTGCCTGGCCTTGCCTTCTGTCCCTGCCCTCCCTGCCCTGTGCCGCTGCACCCAGCTGCCCGTGGCCGGCTCCTCAGGCCAGACAGACCTTTAGCAAATGGTGTCTTATTTTCTTTTTCAAAAAATTGAGGTGTAGTTCACAAAACATAAAGTTAACCATTTTTCAGGTGAACACTTCAGGGGCGTGTACTGCTTTCTTAGCACTGTGCCACTACCATCCCTATGTAGTTCTGGAACATTCTTACCACCCTCGGAGGAGACCTCACCTCTGCCTCACCCCTGCCAAACAAGCATTCCCCAGTGGGATTATTCCTGAAGATGCAAAGGAAGATCGGGCCCTCACTGAACATAGTATGTAAAATGTGGTCATAACATGCGTCTACGTTAGGAAAGTCCCTTCAATCCCAGGGAGATGGACACTGCGAGCACTTGGCCTGGGCTCGAATATCAACCCTCCCCTCTCTGTGCAGCTTCCTCTGTGAAGTGGAGGGCATGAACGCGCCCCTACTTGTAGGGCTGGGATGAAAAACGGGGGCTGAGAAGAGCGAGCGGAATGAGTCGTGGTGCACGAGGAAGTGCCAGGCCTCAGTTTCCCTATCTGCGAACGGAGACAACAGTGCCCTCCTAGGAAGTGTGAGGTCCAGAAGCAAGAACCCCTAGGAAGTGTGCTGTGTGTAGTAGGTGCTCAATGTGCTGGCCCTGGGTTGGGGGAGGGGCTCAGACAGATGTTGCCCAGGTGCCCTAGGGACCACTCGGGGGAGGGAGGACTTGAAGGAGAGAGCCTCCCCTGTGGGCCTACTATGTGCGGGGCTCCATGGGTGCTTTGTGGGCAGTGATCACAGTATCCCCAGGCAGGTGTGGATGAGGAGACTGAGGTCAGAACGGGGAGGTTGCCTGCCCACATCTCCCGGCCCGGAGAGCCAGCGGCACCAGAGCCCGGACCCGGCAGCGCTCTGGGGCCACATGGCCGGCTCTCCACCGCGCTCTCGAGTCCACGCCTGGGACTGGCTCACAGTGCGACTCAGGGGAGGCTGGACAAGCCCCCGAGATGGGCCTCCTGACTTCCTGCCTGGGACTCCCCAGGCAGCCTGGCTCTTGCCATGGGACGCAGCTGGGGTGGGGAGCTAGGTTGTGTGTACAGGGGCTCCACTCAAGACACTTGGCTCCCGTGAACTGCTGTCTTTCTGTGCATTCCTGTGCTGGAGCTCTGGTAAGCCTGGTGGGGGCCGGGGGTCCCCATGGAGGATGGTGTAGGACAGGGGCTGGCGCAGGGGTGAATGTGGAAAGAGTGTGCCAGCAGGCGGGCCCCCTGTGGGCAAGGGCACAGGGCATGGTCACAGTGACAGGGAGGACAGAGGGGCCTGGGACCAGGAGGTGGGGGTGAGGGGAGGTTCGTGCACCGCACATCAAGGCCTGAACTGTTCTGTGTCCAGGGTAAGTTGCGAGCACGAGAAATTCATATTCAGAAATGTCACTCAGGTGGGTGGACTGGGAGGGGATGAAGCTGCTCCGCCGGGATGAGTCAGAGGGCCAAGCCCGCTTCAGGGGAGAAATACAGGGAGCATCTGAACACGGCTGCAACAACAGGGGACGTGTAACCAAGAGGAAGGGCCAGGGGAACTGATGGCACGTGGGGATGGCTGGCTGCTGGGAGAGGCTGGTGGCTGGCATTTAACAGCTGGCTGGGTCTGCTTTGGGAAAGCCTATGATCCACCTGAGGAGGTCAAAGTGCTGGCCTGCCTTCCTCCTCCCTTCTTCCCTCTTTTCCTCCCTCACTCCCTCCCTTCCTTTCCTTTTTCCTTCCATCATCCATCCATCTATCCACCCACTCACCCAGCAACCACCCATCCACCCATCCACCCACCCACCATCCATCATCCATCCATCCATCTACCAATCCATCCATCCATCCATCCATCCACCGTCCATCATCCATCCATCCATCCGTCCGTCCATCATCCATCTATCCATCCATCCATCTACCCATCCATCCACCATCCATCATCCATCCATCCATCTACCCATCCATCCACCATCCATCATCCATCCATCTATCCACCCACTCACCCAGCAACCACCCATCCACCCATCCACCCACCCACCATCCATCATCCATCCATCCATCCATCCATCCACCGTCCATCATCCATCCATCCATCCGTCCGTCCATCATCCATCTATCCATCCATCCATCTACCCATCCATCCACCATCCATCATCCATCCATCCATCTACCCATCCATCCACCATCCATCATCCATCCATCCATCCATCCACCATTCATCCATCCGTCCATCATCCATCCATCCATCCATCCATCCACCATCCATCATCCATCCATCCATCCATCCATCCATCTATCCATCCATCCATCTACCCATCCATCCACCATTCATCCATCCGTCCATCATCCATCTATCCATCCATCCACCATCCATCATCCATCCATCCATCCGTCCGTCCATCATCCATCTATCCATCCATCCATCTACCCATCCATCCACCATCCATCATCCATCCATCCATCCATCTACCCATCCATCCACCATCCATCATCCATCCATCCATCCATCCATCCATCCACCATTCATCCATCCGTCCATCATCCATCTATCCATCCATCCACCATCCATCATCCATCCATCCATCCATCCATCCACCATTCATCCATCCGTCCATCATCCATCTATCCATCCATCCACCATCCATCATCCATCCATCCATCCGTCCGTCCATCATCCATCTATCCATCCATCCATCTACCCATCCATCCACCATCCATCATCCATCCATCCATCCATCTACCCATCCATCCACCATCCATCATCCATCCATGCATCCATCCATCCATCCACCATTCATCCATCCGTCCATCATCCATCTATCCATCCATCCACCATCCATCATCCATCCATGCATCCATCCATCCATCCACCATTCATCCATCCGTCCATCATCCATCTATCCATCCATCCACCATCCATCATCCATCCATCCATCCATCCATCCACCATTCATCCATCCGTCCATCATCCATCTATCCATCCATCCACCATCCATCATCCATCCATCCATCCATCCGTCCATCATCCATCTATCCATCCATCCATCTACCCATCCATCCACCATCCATCTATCCATCCATCCATCCATCCATCCACCATCCATCATCCATCCATCCATCCATCCATCCGTCCATCATCCATCTATCCATCCATCCATCCATCCATCCATTCCCCTATCCATGACTCCCCCAACCCTGCATTCTCTGATGCTTAAGCACTTGCCAGGCCCCATGCCAGGTGCCAGGGAAGAGGAGATAAGTCAGAGTCAGCTCTGTTCTACCCTGGAGGAGACAGACATAGGAAGTAGGAGGTGGAGGGAGCAAAGACACAGCCACTTCCTGGCCACGCCCTCCTCGGGCCAGGTGACATTGAGTTGGGGGTTCCACTTGCTTCTTGCTTTGGCTTCTCCCAAGTTAGGCACCAAAGGCCCTCCTACCTCCTGGAGGAGGAGGGCTCAGAAGACCATGTCTTTGGCCAGAGGTGGGGAATCAACATGAAAATCTCCTGAAAGCCCACTGACTGCCAGGCACAGCCTTGGGAACACTTCCAGAACTGGCGTCCCCATATTCTCCTGGAATAGCACCCCCTTGGCATCCTGTGCCTGAACTCTGAATTTCAGGGTCTACAGTTTTGCTGAAAGTATGTTCATTCTCAGGTGACCACAGGCTGGTCCTTTGGGTGGTTGCAAGCAGAAGGTATAGAATTCTGTAACCAGAGTAAACCTTGGGGATGATATAGCCATTTTCCAGGTGGGGAAACTGAGGCTCATGCAGGCAGCTAGTGTCAGAACTGGGACTGGGACCCTGGCATCTGAAATTGGGTCTCATCAGGCTCAAAGCTAGTCCCTAGGACACCAGATTAGTCCACCTAATTACATATTTGAGGACCGGCCCAAGCAGACTCTGAACCAGGGTTATGGGGTTGGGGAGGGTAGGAGGAAGGAGACATGGATCTTGGCTCGGAGGGTGCTGGGGCTGGCTCGGGGTATCTCTTCCTGCCTCTGTGTTTCAAGGCTCATGCTGGCAGCCTGGACTCAGACGTGGTGGGAGTATTCACACTGTGGACACCAGCAACTGGTATACACACCAGGGTGGAGAGAAGCAGGGGATCGAGAGAGGCCAGACACAGCGTGGGGTGCATGGGGGCAGAGGTAGCTTTTGGCAGCTAGCATTGTGGAAAACTTCACAGAGCCCTGTAAGCCCTGTGCTTTGGCTGCTGAGTAGCTTGGGCATTTGGGGAGGCAGCAGACCCATGTGCAGGCTCCGGTGGGGAACGAGTCCTGGGGGCCGCGTGGGGGCTTGTCTGGCCCCGACCTGGAGGACTGCCTGGAATGCCAGCTTCCTCCTGCTGCTTTGCCACCATCCCCCCCCCCATCCGCCTGTGCTCCCCCCCACCCACACACCCACTCGCCACCTGGGAATGTACTAAATGTGGTCCGAGGGGGCTCTGAACCAGGAGGCTCCCTGTGGTAGGGGACTCTGCTTCTAGCCTCCACGTAGGGGCCGCTGGATCCAGAATAAAGGTGCCAGGGCCTCCTGCCTAGTCCTGCCAAAAAGGGTGAGATGAGAACGAGTGCCCTCCGTGACCCTCGGCTTCTGCTTAGAGCCACGCGTGTCCCTGGGACCAGCAAGGTCCAAAGCCTCCCATTCAATCGCTTTACACTACTTAAGTGTGGGGGACAATGGCTGTGGTGAAGCCAGGCTACAGTTAAGTCCTGGAGAAGGAGGCGCCCTCCCTTGGGCCAGCCAAGCCAGCAGCCCCTGTGTCAGAACCAGGGTATACCCACGACATATACAAAGTGCCAGGAGTCTGCAACATCATCTATTAAATCTGATTCTCAAAGCTCCGTGTTGGGGGCTGAATCACAGATTTCGATTTTCAGACGCCAGGAGTAGAGTGAATGGTCTTTTCTATAAACCTCCTCCCCCACCAGTCAGCATCTTCCACCCAGCCTGGCCCCGGCATTCCTCGGACCCGTTCCTCTCACCGCTGCTTCCTCACCTGGGCATCTGTGCACACGGACTACAAAATAAACAAATGAATAAAATACCCCAACCCCTCGAGTTTCAATTTGGATCCTACTGCATGCCCCATGATTTGAACAAGAGCTGCATCTGTCTGCTTTGGAGTTCCTGGGGTAAGAGGGGCAAGGGACAAGGGACAGGACTCCGGGCTTCTAACTTTTTGGCGTTTGACCTGAAGGAACACCCAGTCAGCTTGGACTCTGCTTTGAGAGCAGCTCTTGGCAGAGAACCGTCCATTCATAGCTGCCTGCTTGTTACCAAAGATATCCTGAAACCACTTCTCTCAGCTTTAGAAGCTCACCCATCGTTGAAAGGAAAGGCTCTTGGAACATAACAATGTGACTGTCAAAATAATAACTTACACGGACAGGTTGAAAGTGGAGGGAATCTCCCAGAATACAGAGCAAAAAGGTAAAGGGACAGGAAATATGAGAAAGAATGAGGGGCAGGTGGAATGGACTCAAATGGGCTGATGAGAAATCTAGAAAGATGAAACCGAGACAGGAAGTGAGGGCATTTTCAAGGAAATAATTTTCAAGCACATTCTTGAAGTTGAAACTGCTTCAGTTCGAAGGAGCCCCCAGGAAAGTGAACATGATGAATAAAGAAGAGGCTTATACCCAGACCCATCGTCATGACATTTCAGAATATTCAAGAAAAGTAGATACACTGAAGTTCTTACAAAGTTTTGGACACGAAAACAAATGATCACGTACGCCACAGTGAGGATCAGACAGCGCCATAACCTCTCGCCAGCAGTGAGCAGGAGCAAGATGACAGTGAGGTGGTGCCTCACCAGTTTAGATGGGAAACTATTTTGAATTTTGAATCGAGAATTCTACAATGCTGAGCACATTTGAAAACCAGAGATCTTTCAGACATGGAGGTCTCCTACTGAGGTTGTTACTTGAGTGTGTGTCGCAGGAGAACAAGGCTAAAGAAGAACCTCACTTGCTCAGTAGCTCAGTGAAGGGAAGTATCGGAACGATGACTGTGCCCTGGGAACTCGGGGAGGGGCCCAAATGGGAGGAGAGAGCCCCAGCAAGAATGAGAGGGGTGCTGGTGGTAGAGAAGAAGCAGGAAGATATTTTAGTGGCACACTGAAGAAATAATTTCACTTCCACAAAAAAAAAAAAAAAAAAAAAAAAAAAAAAAAAAAAAGGCAATCAGAAACTCAAGGAAAAAACAAGAGCTTCAAGTGAAAATCATGATCCTAATATTAAGCTAAACTTTGGCATTACTTTGAACAGCTGATGGAGGTGAATGAAGAATCCAATGGGTTCTCATATTAGAAAGCCCCTTCCCCTGGGTCTATAAAGAGGAACTACAGTCCTAGCCTTATACTTGGAAATGATGTAAACAGTTATGGTATCATGATAATATAATGCTTTCCGCTGTTTTTTTTTTTTTTTTAACTTTTGACTCCAGCTTATAGACAGAACCTCAAAGACTTTTACAGCAAAGAATTAATGATGCCTTATGTTGTTAAATTAAGAAATAAAGGGCTGGGCGCCTGGGTGGCTCAGTGGGTTAAAGCCTCTGCCTTCAGCTCAGGTCATGATCCCAGCGTCCTGGGACCGAGCCCCGCATTGGGCTCTCTGCTCAGCGGGGAGCCTGCTTCTCCCTCTCTCTCTGCCTGCCTCTCTGTCTACTTGTGATTTCTCTCTCTGCCAAATAAATAAATAAAATCTTTAAAAAAAGAAGAAATAAAGGGATAAGTCACAGAGTTAGGGAGGTAATCCTCAGAAGACCAAAGCAAAACAAGTGAAAAGATGTCAGCTCACACCTGAATGGGTGTGAATGGCTACTGTCAAAACACACAAGAGATGATCTAACTAATCTAACAATAGATAATCCAGCTAGAGGTAATTCTAACTATATAACTAGTCAGAAAGGCTACTGTCTAGAAGACAAGAGATAACTCGCGTTGATAAGGACATGAAGAAATTGGAACCCTGGCGCACGGTTGGTGGGAATGTAAACAGGTACAGCCGCTATGGAGAACAGTACGGAGAGGCACCAAGAAAATAAAAACAGAACTAGCAGAGGGTCCAACAACACTACTTCTGGGTATGTAACCAAAGATAAATGAAAACACTAACTCAAAAAGATTTCTGCTCCCCACGTTCAATGCAGCATTACTCACAACAGCCAGGATGCGGAAACCAGCTAGGTGTGCGCTGATAGAAGAATGGATAAAGAAGCGGTGTATGTACGCCTGGAATACTATTCAGCCATAAAAGGAAATGAAATCCCACCATTTCCAACAACAGAATAAACTCTGAAGGCATTATGTTAGGCGAGATAAGTCAGAGTACGACCAATACCGTATGATTTCACTTATACATAGAAGAAAGCAAAACAAACGAACGAGTGAAAAAAACTCATCGACATAGAGAACATACACAGAGGGTCTAGTGGTTGCCGGGGCGGGGGATGGGGGTGTGGATGAAACGGATGAAACTCTCAGCCATAAGGGAATAAAATCAATCCCAGGGATGTCATGGACAGCAGGGGAACCAGGGTTAATAATCCCATGTCATATACTTGAAATTTGCCGGGATACTACCTCTGAAAGTTCTCGTCGTAAGAGACAAAATTTGTAACTACGTGAGGTGACAGATGTTAACTAGACTCGTCACGGTGGTCGCTTTGCAATTTGAACAAATATCAAATCATTATGCTCAATACCTGAAAGTAATGGGCATGTTGACTGTATCTCAATAAAAAAAAAAGAAAAAAGAAATAAAAAAAAAAGAAAAAGAGAATAACGGGTAATCACAGAGGCAGGAAGGTAGTCCTCAGAAGAAGGAAGCAAAATGAGTACAAAGTGGTCCCTCCGCCAAGCAGACGGCAGGGGTGGGAGACGTGGTTTCTTTGCATTCCTAGCAGCGTCTGTGTGGTTGGTTAAATTAATAACTAATCTTCCTACGTAATGAATGTCCTATTTGTATCAAAATTTGTGGAAGGGGGAGAAGTGTTACCGTGACAATGATGAGGGTGGGTGTCCTGGTGCAGTCAGGGGGTGTGGACAAAATGCTGAGGGCCGACCTTGGAAAGCAGAGGACGGATGGGGAGAAGGGCAGGATTCCCCAGATCCGCGTGATGCACTGAACGCGGGAGGGGACAGGACCCGGGTCTCGCACTCTGGGCACAGGCGGGCTGTTCATCACGACGGTGACGGCAGAGGACAGCATTTTTTAGGGGAAACCAGTGGGACGCGTTCTCCAGGGCCATGGCTCACCTGGCTGGTGATCTGGCTCTCGCTGTCATATGCGTGCCCATGGTTCCCCTGGGACACCCTGACGGCGGGGCTGGCATGCACGGGTGTGCTGACTTCTTACATTGCCTGTGCCAGGGGATTCATCCCTCTCTTTCTGGTTCTCCAAAAATTTACAAATTGGTATATACTTGCAAAAAAAATAAAAATACAGAGATGTAGGGAAGAAACAGCAAAATCGCCTTGGTCCCTATCCCAAAGGAGATGTCCTGAGGGCTTCATTACTAATCACCAGGCCCAGCCATCGCTTAACAGGAGAGAGAGAGGGAAAAAAAACCCCAAAACCAAAAAAACAGAGTATGTTGTCTTACGAATCCAGCCAGTGAACATGCTCAGGGGACTGATGCCTTTTTTTCTCAAGTCTAAGGAATCATAAAGAACCACAGAAATATAAAATAATGATGGAGGAAGAGTGGGGGGAAATCAGTGTTTCTTGCCATTCAGTCCTTACTACCTACACGCTGAGGCAGTCTTGTGCAACACAAAGTTAGGGCTTCAAAGGAAAGCCAGCTACCCACACATGCCGTCCGCAATTCAGCTTCCCTCTGGGTTTACACGGCGCATGCCTCTAGGCTGCGAGCATGAGACGAACATCTCCCCCATTCATCCTGTCATGACCGCCACCGGGCACGTGGCCGGAGCTGCTCGTAGGGGCACCCCTTCGCAAACCGGGTTTGGGGTTTCAGGGACTGAGGCACGGAGAGGGATGGCGAGTTGCCTAAGGTCACGCATGGTGTTCGCCGGAAAGTCAGAGGAAAAACCCCAGGACGCTCTATTTTCAGGAGCCTTACAAGGCTTCAGAATATATGCACGTACTCTCCCATTTTTAGAGTCTGTCTCTGGAAAGAGCCTCAGGAGACGGGCAGGGGGGTTCTGTCTGGGGAGGAGTGGGGGCCGCGAGGTGAGGATGAGAGGAGGGACCTACTCTGGTGCTGAACCTGCACATTCTGCATTTCTTATGCATGCAAATATATTTCCAGCTGCCAATTTAAAAATGCACACAATTGGACGGTGATGTCAAAGCCACGAAAGCAAGCGGCTATGGCGCGCAGATGTCCGACTGGCCAACAGGCACGATTTGCCATGCTTCTAATCCCATGGGTCTCCCTAAGTTAGAGGAATGACAGCCCATCCCATTCTTAGATGCCTTCCCCGCGTGGTGCTTCTGAACGCAGTCCTCCTGGGCAGGGCCGAAGCGGCAGGTGCAGTGAGAGGTTCTGAGAGGAATTTGCTGACAACAGGGAACGGGTCCAGCGCCCACTCACCTCTGGTGTGCCTCCCTGGGAAACCCCAGAGATGGACAGCCCTCCTCACTCCCCACTCACCCCATAAGCAGTGCCTTGGTGGGTCTTGTCCCTTCTAACTACACTTTATACCTGGAAGCCATCCACCTGCCTACCCCTACCTCTCCCCCGGCCCAGACCGTTACCACCGCCTGGCCAGGAAGATGGCAATGGTGTCACAACCGGGCTCCATTCTTCCTTCTGTCTGTTTTCCTCCAGCAAGGTTACCCAAATCATGTCACCCTTCTGCGTCAAGCCTCTAGTATCCCCACTGCACGAATGGGAGTAAATCCACTTGCCTTCCACAGAACACAAAGTCCTTCTGTGGCATCATCCCTTCTACTCCCTTCCAAGCCACTGTTGCTTCTGTGTGGTAGTTTCTCTTTTGACCTCAGGGCCTTTGCATACGCTGGGCTTTCTGAAGATGGCTGATTCTCCCCAACTGTCAGGTTTCAAATCAAAAGTCACTTTGTCACAGAGACTTCCCTTGGCTCCCTATATAAAGCTGGCCTGCCCCCACCCTGCCCAAGAGACTATATGGCGGGACTGCTGATTTGGTCCGTAGCATTAATCACTAAGTGGGACTCTCTAGTTTATTTATTTATAAACTTTGCTATTTTCACGATTTAGGTTTTAACCTACATGAGGTCAGAGACTGTGCTGGTCTTGTTTACCTCCACATCCACAGCTTCCTGAATATTTAAGTTTTGACGAATATTGGTTAAATGGATGGACAGATAAGAGGAATAGATGGGTGGATGGCTGGGTGGATGGGTCGATGGCTGGCCGGCTGGCTGGCTGGATGGTTGGTTGGTAGAGTTGGTAGATGGCTGAATGGGTTGTTGATGGATGAGTTGGCAGATAATTGGATAGCTGGATGGATGGGTAGATGGTTGGTTGGTTGGATGAGGTGGTAGACGGCTGGATGGCTGGTTGATGGATGAGTGGGCAGGTAATTGGGTGGCTGGATGGATGGGTAGATGGTTGGTTGGCTGGATGAGTTGGTAGACGGCTGGATGGCTGGTGGATGGATGAGTGGGCAGGTAATTGGGTGGCTGGATGGATGGGTAGATGGTTGGTTGGCTGGATGAGTTGGTAGACGGCTGGATGGCTGGTGGATGGATGAGTGGGCAGGTAATTGGGTGGCTGGATGGATGGGTAGATGGTTGGTTGGCTGGATGAGTTGGTAGACGGCTGGATGGCTGGTGGATGGATGAGTGGGCAGGTAATTGGGTGGCTGGATGGATGGGTAGATGGTTGGTTGGCTGGATGAGTTGGTAGACGGCTGGATGGCTGGTGGATGGATGAGTGGGCAGGTAATTGGGTGGCTGGATGGATGGGTAGATGGTTGGTTGGCTGGATGAGTTGGTAGACGGCTGGATGGCTGGTGGATGGATGAGTGGGCAGGTAATTGGGTGGCTGGATGGATGGGTAGATGGTTGGTTGGCTGGATGAGTTGGTAGACGGCTGGATGGCTGGTGGATGGATGAGTGGGCAGGTAATTGGGTGGCTGGATGGATGGGTAGATGGTTGGTTGGCTGGATGAGTTGGTAGACGGCTGGATGGCTGGTGGATGGATGAGTGGGCAGGTAATTGGGTGGCTGGCTGGATGGGCAGATAGATGGATGGGGTGTATTCATCCTAGAGTGAGAGCCTGAGGTCTCCCCTTCCTCTCCCAGGTAGACCTTTTCTGGACGCCCTATGCTAATGAAGTTGGAGATCTGATTTAAAGCTAGTGGAAACTCGATTCTCCCAGACGCTGTGTTGAGGAATGTTTTTAAAAACAACACGGAGATATTTGTAAGCTCCTCTGTAGAAACGGCCCCAGGTCCTTTGCTTTCGGATCTTGGTCGTGTGCCCACGTTTCTAGACCCTTCCGTCGTGTGCGCACTGGGTGGGCGGAGGGGAATCCTGAGGGGAGACTCGGCCAGAGTATCCGGACACATTCAACAATCCATGGGTGTGTTTTGGTCAGACCACGGGCAGTGGTTCGGTCTCTGCCATTTCCCCCCAAACTCAGCCCTGTTCCATGGCTGGCCCTGGGCAGCCACACCTCCACTGTGGGACAGAGGGGCTGCGGGCACGGGTCCCGTACTCCAGGCGACCAGGCCTCACATGCTGGCACAGGCACCCTTGTGGCCGAGGAGTGGGTCCTTAGTGTCGCCTTCCTTCCTCCAATGAAGCGGGTAATGACATTGACTTCCAAGGTCACCGGAGGGTGGGCAGGCAGCCGTGATCAAAGCAAGGCGTGTTGGGCACACGGCGGGAGGCTCATAAATGGTGCTGTGATTCCTCCCATCTCCTTCTGGGCAGTGGGAGCCCGCAGCACGTCTGACTCCCCTGCCCTGGGAAAGTTGGGGGGGGCGGGAATCCTGAGCCACGGTCAAGGCCAGAGCTTTTCTCATTTACTTAGAAGCTGCCCCTTGACCTGGGTGTGGCTGGAGGTCCCTCTTCTCTATGGTCTCACGCCCTGGTACCAAGCCAGTGGTCAGGAACCTATGAAACCGAAGTCTTCATCTGGGCACCAAATCACAGGGAGGCAGAGCCGGCAGAGATCGCTCAGGTCACCCCAACTTTTTAAGACGTTCTGGCAAAAGAACGCCCAGAATGCTTGGCTCCCTGCACTGACAGGGAACTCATCCCCTCCCGAGAGAAGTCTGTTCTATCTCTGAAGAGCAACAATGGGCCCAAACAGCAGTGCATGGCCCTGGTGCGTCCTGGTCATGCTGTCGCCACATGACAGGCGACCTGGCCAGCTCGGCCCCGCGGTCTTCTCTTCCCCTGGCTCCTGGTCAGCTCAGGCCCTCCCACAGCTCCTGTGTGTGGAAGCCGCCTGTTTCCAATGCTGAGGGTTCGTGCAACACCCAGCTTCATGCACACGGATGGACCCTGGGCGGCCTGGGGCGGCTCGAGCGCTGCCTAAAGCCACAGCCTGCGGACGCGCCGCGCTGTCACGGGCTCTTCCCCAGAAGCCCCCCTCCCGGGCTGGATGGCCCTCCACGTAACCATGGCGACAGCTCTGGGCCTCCTCGGGGCCGCGGGCACACCCTCCTTCTTAGAACGGAAGCAAAGCACGACAGGCCCACTGGCGGTGACCACGTGGTGCGGGTCCACTCTGCCAGGCAGCCTCTTGCTGCTGCAGAAACCCCGCATCTGACCCTGACGGAGACGCGTCAGGAGAAGCCCGGGTCAGGCATGGCTCCCCGGAAGCCCCTGGGCGTTCTCTCTTGGCCCTCCTGGCGCCAGGCCAAGATCGCCGCTTGAGCGTTCAAAGTCAGAAAGCGGGCAACGTTCGTAAGATCTGGAAAGTCGGCCACGCCCCTTAGGAGGGGACAGCCCAGCCCCTCTGCTGGGCATGGGATTCCTGT
This sequence comes from Martes martes, assembly GCF_963455335.1. Taxonomy (NCBI): domain Eukaryota; kingdom Metazoa; phylum Chordata; class Mammalia; order Carnivora; family Mustelidae; genus Martes; species Martes martes. Next base: position 2,987,113 of record NC_137898.1, on the reverse strand, counting down.
CCTAACACCTCTTGTGGGTGACAGAGGGGTGGCAGGGAGGAGGCAGCACTAATAGCCATTCCACGGCTACACAAACACCCCAGAGAGCGGGAACCCAGCCCCCGTGGGAGAATGTCCACAGCAGCACCATTCGCAGGAGCCAAAAGGTAGAAGCCGCCCCGACGCCCACCCACAGAGGAATGGCGAGCAGAACATGGCTGACACAGACGACGGAATATTCTCCCTCCTTAAAAAGGCAGGACACTCTGACACCTGCTACCACATGTTTGGACCCAGACGCTATGCCGAGTGAGACACACTCATCACAGAAAACACCAGTGCTATGTAATTCCACTTTTCTGAGGGCCCCGGGATCACCAGATTCAGAGAGAGAGTGGACGGTGGGCACCGGGGTTGGGGGAGGGACGGGGGTCGGTGTCTCAGGGGAACAGAGAGTGCGCAGGGGGTGCTGGGGCCAGGGGAGGGCTGGGGGTTGGTGTCTCAGGGGGACAGAGAGTGGACGGTGGGCACCAAGCTGCGGGAGAGACGGGGGTTGGCGTCTCAGGGGGACAGAGTATGGACGGTGGGCACTGGGGCCGGGGGAGGGCTGGGGTCAGTGTCTCAGGGGGACAGAGAGTGGTTGGGGGGCTCTGGGGCTGGGGGAACGATGGGAATTAGTGTCTCGGGGGACAGAGGGTGGCAGTGGGTACCGGGGCTGGGGGAGGGATGAGGGTCGGTGTCTCAGGGGGACAGAGGGTGGCAGTGGGTACCGGGGCTGGGGGAGGGCTGGGAATCGGTGTCTCAGGGGGACAGAGGGTGGCAGTGGGTACCGGGGCTGGGGGAGGGCTGGGAATCGGTGTCTCAGGGGGACAGAGGGTGGCAGTGGGTACCGGGGCTGGGGGAGGGATGGGAATCGGTGTCTCGGGGGACAGAGGGTGGCAGTGGGTACCGGGGCTGGGGGAGGGATGGGGGTCGGTGTCTCAGGGGGACAGAGATTCAGTCTGAGAAGATAAAAAGTTCTGGAGACAGATGGTGGGGACAGCCACACGGCTATGTGAATGTACCTAATGGCACTGAGATGTGTACCTAATAATGGTCGAGATGGTAAATTGTATGTATATATTTTATTACAATAAAAAGTTGAGATACTTTTACCTGCTAAAAATGGATGAACCTTGCACCCATGATTCTAAGTAAAAAGGTACACATGAAGGGTCTCGTGTTGCGTGACTCTGTTTCCATGAAACACGCAGGGAGCCGGCTGGTGGTTTGGGGCTGGGGGCAGTGAGCATGGGGCAGGCCTGCCGAACAGCTGGGAGCTCTGGGAGCTCCCTTTCGGGCGGATGGAAACGATCTGGAACTAGACCGGGGCTGGTTCCCCAGTACGTGAATGCACCAGCATCACCACCGCGCAGTTGGAAATGGCAGTTAGGTGACGTGAATTTTAACTCAGGAGAAGCAGAGACGAAGGAGGGCAGGTTGGGTCCCTCACAGGCAGCCGAGAGTGAGGAGCACAGCGTGGGCTGCTCACCACGGACTGGGGGGGCCCGGGGCCGGGGGGCAGAGGGTCCAGACCCTTCCCCAGCCCCAGACTAACGGAGGAGATGGTTTGGTGGGCTTCTCAGAAGGGGCCCCAGGGACGGCCGCCAGCAGGGCCGGGAGCGGGACCTTCCCTTCCCGTTGGGTCACACAGCCGGCATCTCCTCCCTTTCCCTGTGTCGCAAACTAACTCTCACTGAGGCCACCATCCACTAAGGTTCCTTCTCCACCCCATTCTGGCCCCCGGAGGGGGACCTGTGTTTGTGACAGAAACGGGGGGTAGAGAAACTCGGCGCGCGAGGACATTAAGGGCCTGAAAAGCGGAAGTGGCAGCAGGGACACTGGCTGGAAAGGCAGCTCGTTTCTGAGCTGTCCGTCCCCTCGCCCTACGGGCCCCCGGCCTGCCTCGGGCTCTCCCGGAGTTACAAGGAGGAGGCGTGAGAGACCTGAGCACGACGTGTGCGTCTGTAGCTTCTGCGGGGAAGCCGGAGCCCGTGCCCCGTGTCGCATCACCGAAGGTACACGGCTCTCCGCGTGCACCGGACAAGCCCCCTTTGGAGCGGCAGCCCACAGGCAAGCCCGCCATGCTCAAAGGCGCCGCCGGCTTGGTGCCACGCCTTTGCCGGGCGAGGAGCCTTTCCGTCCGCGGACTTCAACTCGGAGGCAGAAGAAAGAGGGAAACGCGGATGACGGGGAGCCCCAGAGCCCCGCGTCCTCAAGATTCGCACGGCCAGAAGCTGTCATCAATGACGTCCGCGCTGCTCCCCGCCCCCACACGAGGCCCGGGCTTCCCGCTCCGGGGCACCCCACAGGGACGCTCCAGCCCGACCCCAAACCCCGGGCAGTGCAGAGACCGCACCTCGGGCAGGTTCTCTGGAAGACGGTGGCTTCGGTAATGTGGCCCACGTGCAGGGGGTCACAGTGGCCACAGCGAGCGAAACAGTCCGGGGGGTCCGAGGGCTCCACGCAAGGGGGCCCAGCGCTTTCGCGGTGCATCTGAGCCCCTCTGACCAGAGAAAGAGCCTTGTCTTACCTGGTGGCATCGAAGCTGTCGTAGGACCCGACCGTGTAGTGCCGGAAGAGCTTCTTGCTGCGGTCCGCGCGGGTTTCTGTCCAGAGAGGGAAGAGAAACACCGTTTAGAAAAGTCACAGTCCCCAGACGCAGAAACCAAGCGAGGCCGGCCGGGCCTCTCATTGCTCGACCTACGAAGCGCGAGACCCGGTCTCCGGGGGAAAGACCTCGGGGGAAGCGACGGCTCGTCTGGGAGCTCTGACTTTGCCAAATCGAAGGAACGCCCGTGAACCTCAGGACCAGCTTCCGAAGGGTCGGGAGCTCCACTCCGAAATGGAGGCAGAGTCCGGGGCCTGGGAGGGAGAGGGAGGGGGCTCTCTGCAAGGAAGACAGCCCCGTGCTGTAAGCCGGAAGGGCAGCGAGACTTTGACACAGGGACCTTTCCAGAAAGGTATTTTCAAGTGCTGCCGGGCCTCCCAGCAAACCCAAAGACGGCTGCTTTCGGGAGGAGAAGGCTGATTGCTCCTTTTCCGGTCAGACCTGCTCTTTTCCTAGAGAACAAACAAACAAACAAAGCCCAGAACGTGATTCACGTTCCTAATGAAGCCCCCGCCGGCTTCTCTCACTCCGCGGGGCTGGACGTGAACTTGACGGGACGAGACACGAGCGCTGCAATCGGACGGAGCGGACGGCTCGGGGCTGGAGGGAGAAACCCACCGCCACGCGAATACAAGGAATTCGGAGGCTCCTTGATTCACTGCCCAGGTGTGTCCAGGACAGCCTGCTTCCTAAACCCTAGAGAAAACTCGGAGGGACCATGCGACTGGCTTCAGGAATACAGCTCAAAACCTCACGGAACCTCTTTGACCCTTTCTGTGCTCAATCCACATACCCAGGTCACCATGCTTGTATCCAAACCCCCAAACACACAATTTTGGCTCAAAAGTGAGCACACATAAGCATACTGAGAAGGTCAGCACAGTCTTTCTAGGCTCCTTTTATGCCCGGAGGCAGCTAGTTCAGCAAAAAACGCAGGCTCGCTTTCTATGCTAGTATGGAGTTGCCTTTGGGGGATGGGAGGCGTGGATTCCAATCCAGGACTACATTTCCCAGCTCCCCTTGCACACTGGCAGGGTCACATGGCCGCTTCCCACCAATGGAATGTGAGCCATGGAATGGAAGATTCCATTGCGAGGATGGGGGGGGTCTCGGTGCGCTTCCCTACCCTCTCTGCAGCTTTGCCCAGCTCAGAGCGAGGATTCCCGGGCCTGACTGGTTGGCGGAACCCTCTAGGGTTCCCACAAGATGCCCTGGTCTCCGTATGTGGAACTGTTGAAGTGAGCAACAGTTCTATTCCTCAGGTGACACTTGAAGGACTCATTGGTACGGCAGCTAACACTGTCTGCACGGATGGGCAGGCCAGGTGCTCTGGGACCTGACTCCCCCCTGGCTCCCCACCCCTTTCCCATCCCTAACCCTGACGCTCCAACAATACAAAGTGTCTGATTCTGTGAACAGAAGCATCATCGTCACCATTGTCATTGCGAACACTAATTGAGCGCTTACTGTATACTAGGCCCTGTTCCAAGTGCCGTTCCTGTATTCCCTTCCTGGAACTTCAGGACCCCCACAGTGGGGTGTGCACGGCTTTGCAGGCTCAATCACATCCAGCCACCGCTCCAGTCCTGCTCAGGACCTTGGGGGTCCCCCCCCCCAACCCACCAATGGACTTGGCCTCCCTCTCTCTGCGCTCTATGTGTCTCTGTCATATCATCATAAACATTTACAGAGTCGTTCCCCTGTGCTACGGTCTGGTCATCTGGGCTCAGCCACTCACTGGTCACACCAGCCCAGCGAGTGAGGTGGCACTGTGCCTGTTTTAAGGATGGAGATGGTAACGCGGCCAAGGCAAAGTCACACATTCATTATGTGGCAGGGTCAGGATGAGTGCCCCGACTGGCGGAGGGGCTCCAGGCCCAAGCCCAGAGCACCAGACCCCACCAGCTGACCCCTGGAGGGGCTCCAAGTCCCCATGCTCTTCACAGTGCCCAGGAGCGGAGGCTGGCCTCTCCATACCACACCACACCCCCATGCCTAACCCCTGGTAGATGCTCAGTGCCAGCGCTTGTCCACTTAATCCAAGTGGCCTACTGTATAATTAGCAAAGAAAACACACTACACACCATCGGAGTAGCCCGAGTACATGGGACCCTTGCTGTGCTGGGCACTGGTCCAGCCAAGCTGCACACACCCCATCTGTGTTTGGCACCTGGACAAAACGGGCCAAGATGTTTTGTGCACTCCTGCCCTCCTCCCTGGCTTCTGTAGCGCGCCTACGTGCCATTCGAGTCGTTTCTTAAGCCCACGGGGAGACAGGTCCTGTTCCCCACAGGCAGGAACTAGGAGACTCATAGGGGGTGGGACCTCTGCTCTGCTCTCTGGAGCTCAGAATCCTGGGCATGGGGTGAAGATGGGGCCTGCAGATGGGGACCTTCTGTGGTCTGGGCTAAGGACGTCAGCAGTCAGGTGACCGTGGAGGAAGAACATGGGCCAGGCCATGCATCTGGCCAGCTCTGCCCTGTGACTTCTGCATGGGGGCCCCATATGTGCCAGGCCCTGAAGGGATATGTGGGATTTGAACCTCACTGCATTATGCAGAGTAGCTCATGAAGCCATTGAGCCACTGTGGGGACTGGCTGGAAGCTGCTCTTAGTACCCTTAATTACCTCACTTGCTTAAGCCCTATGTAGGCAGCTCTGTGCGGGTTGTCTGGGCAAGGGCTGGACACTGAGACCTGACTGGCGCAGGCCTCTGGCTAGAGTCAGAAGCTGTGGGTTCCAGCAGCAGAGAGAGCGTGCAGCGAATGTGTGTGCGTGTGTGTACATGTATGTGCGTGTTTCAGAAAGGGAATCATTTCTAGGCAAGGTCAGTTAGCCAGTGGTTCCCAGACTTTGAGATTTCATGGACCAATAAAATTTAAATAAAAGAGGGCAGAATGTAGACTGACATAAGATTTACCAAGTATTTCTTTTGGCCCAGTAAAAACACTGAAAACAGGAAGATTCCCTTCTGTCCCCTCAATGATCTTATTAGACAAAGGAGACCCATAGAAGGACCTGCTTTATGAAAACCTCCCACTGCACAGGTCTTTCCTATCCTCAGGCTACTGGACACAGTCACACCTCTGCTCTCAGATATAGCCCCAAAGATCAGGGAAGAGGGACTCAGGGACATATCATAGCCACCATCACCACGATCATCACCATCTCCTTCATCATCATCATCATCACTTTTATCACCACCATCACCTCATCATCACCAACACGATCACCATCATCATCACCATCATCACCTTCACCATCACAATCACCATCATCATCACCGCCATCACCATTGTCATCATCATCATCACTATCACTATCATCACCACCATCACCACCATCACCATCACCATCATCACCGCCATCGCCACCATCACCATCATCACCACCATCACCATCACCACCATCCTCACCATCACCATCATCACCGCCATCACCATCATCATTACCATCACCACCATCATCACCACCACCATCCTCACCATCATCACCATCACTACTGCATCACCATTGTCATCATCATCACCATCACCATCATCATCACCATCACCATCATCACCACCATCAGCATCATCACCATCCTCACCATTCTCACCATCACCATCATCACCGCCATCACCATCGTCAACATCATCATCACCATCACTATGATCACCACCATCACCATCATCATCATCACCATTGCCACCATGACCACCCTAATCATTATTATCATTACAGCAGCTCTGCTAAGTCATCTCTTCACTCTGTTAAAATGAAGTCGGCCACCTTATCTGGTCTTCACACAGAACCTAGTGGTAAGCGGAATCTTGCTCCCGATTTACAGAAGTACCAGAGTAAGTGATGAGGGACGTGGATTCAGTGTCTACTCTGAGGGTAGACACTGAATCCTGTGGCCCTGCCCTTGCCTGGCCTCAGTTTCTACCTGGAAAGAGAGAAGGTGGGCTAGACTGCTCTCAGGACGCTTCCCCACTGTCACAGTGTGCAACTCATGTCACTGCCAGGCCTGGTCTTTGCTGGCAAGCTGGGACCGGCTGTTACTGTGCAAGGAGATGGGGGCTGCCAGCTGCCTGGGCTAACCCCTTCTCGTGACTCACTGATGCAAACGTGAGTCATAGATATAAACTGTGGACTGGGCAAAGGGGAGGAGAAGCCGGAAGTTCGAGGCCAGCCCAGCATTGAGGGGGGCTGTGCCCCTTTCCCAGGCCTGTAGTGTGAACAAACCCCCACCCCCTCCACTGTGTGCCTCTGGGTCTGCCCTGCAGGGCCCCAGCACTGGGGGCAGGAAAGGAGGCGCCACATGCCACGCCGGGGGCCAAGGGGCCTGTGGTCAAGTGAGGTCTACAGGCCACTGTTCAGGGCAGGCCTTGGGGGGCTCCTGTGCCCATCTCAAATTGAATAAAGGAACAGGTGTCTCCCGTGGGACAGACCTGGGGCTTACAGCGGACCTGAGGAGGGAAGGGGCACAGACCCTGTCCATCGTTCTGATGTGGACATGGACACACATGTTCAAAGACTGTGGGCTGGGCGACCCTGTCACGTACACGCCCATCATGGCCCACTCCAGGCTCGCAAGGGCGGCCCGAAGTCCACGAGACCTCCAGAGGGCCACAACAAGAGCCCTCAGGGCCCCCACATCTGCCTCTACCCTCCCTCCTGCACCGTCACCCTCTGCCTTCCCCTTACACTGAAACGACTGGCCAGCCACACCCTTCCCAGTCCATGTGCAAAGACATTCCTCTTCTCTTGGGCTGTGCCTCCCTGTTCTTTGGGGTCAGCCCTTCCAAGTCCAGCCACGTGGCCAAGGGAGGCTGCCCAGGCCCCCCATACCACCACTGCCCGGCCCTGGACCCCGGCGTTTGGCAAGGGAGCCTGGACCGGCTGTTCCTTTGACCACAGCAGGCGCCTGGCCCAGGGGAGGCACAGGTGACCCGGGCTGGGACAGTGGAGTCCTACTCCTGCCGCTGCTATTTCTACTCTTGAGGCCACCATGGGGGACACGCCGCCTGAGAATGAGTCACACCGAGGACAGTAGAGCAGCTGGCAGGGAGGAAGTGACCGACTGCCCTGGTGACATGGTCCGGAGCCCGGCACGCAACCCGCAGCTCTTCCCAACTGTTCAGTTACAGGTGCCCGATGCATGTCCTTTTCGGTTTAAGGCAACGTCGCTTACCATCGCTAGAGCTGGGGACGCTCAGAAGGACGCGGTTACGTCCTTCACCATTTGCAACGCTGCACCCAGAAGCCAGGAACAGCCCCCCCGCAGGTGTGGTGTTTACTCCGAGTCCGTGTGCCTGGAGAGAGGGCTGCTCTCTTCTCCATGGGGGGGGGGGTCCTGGAGGCACTACCTCTCGGGGGGCCCGGCACCCTGTTCACCACAAGCACAGCTGTGCCCCAGGCTGGCCCAGGGATCGTGCTGGACTCTGCTGGACCCCATCATTAGGACTGAGGGAACCCACGGCCCACACAGGACCCACTGGCTTTTCTCAGAGATGTTCTGAGACCTGGATGCTGAGGAAGGGGATGTGGCGTGGTTGGATATCCTTGAAATTAGTTTGGGTCCGTGAGTTTCGAGAAGTGACCTGTGTCCCTTCTTGGATGGACAGAGCACTGAGTCTCCAACGAGAGACCACCCCCTGCCCCCGATGCTGACTTTTGCCCTGGGGCACGGCGACCAGAACATTTAGGATGGCGATCATTCCATCAGTCTGGGGTCCCCTGGTGAGCCCCTGGGACACATGACAGACATGTGGCACGAGAAATAAACCTCTGTGGTTTTTAGGTTATTAGGATCAGAGGCCCGTCACTGCAGCTCGCCCAGCAGACTGATGCAGACGGAGCACAGCCTCCCGCAGCAGCCTGTACATCCACGTTTTGCTCACCCCTGAAGCTTCCTAAAGCCAAGAACCAAGTCATCTGCAGCCAGGCGCACCCCCCCCCCCGCCCCACTCCAGGCAGCAAATAGTCAACATGTCTGCAGTCCCTCCGCTCTTGTCTGAGTGAACATCGGCCCTGGCCCGGACTGGTGCAGTAGCCTTTGTCTGCCTGTTTCCACGCTTACCCCTCCCCTCACCGATCTATTCCCCACAAAGCAGAGGGAGCTCTAAGAAATGTAAAACTTAGGGGGATCCCATGGTGCTATTGTTTTCCAACAACTCCCTGTGGAACAAGAGGCACATCCGAGTACCCTGGGATGACACAGGCCTGACACTGGGTGGCCTCCCCTCCCACGGCTCTCCCTCCTCCAGCACCTCCCTCCTGACACATTGGGTGCCTCACTGTTCCTTGCAAATGACGAGCGGGTCTGCACCTCAGGACCTCTGCACTTGCTGGACTCTCTCCAGGACATGCTGTCCCCAGCTCAAATCCCGCCGCCCCGCTGGAGTCCCGGCTCCCACCGCGGGGACCGCACACTCAGTGCATGACGGTCCCCAGGCCCTTGGGTCCTTTGCTCCTAGTCACTCTTGGCAGTTTCACATCCTCAGGTCGGACTGTGGAGGATCGAGGCTGGAGCACAGTGTGCTGGCCCCTTGCTCCTCCTGGGGATGGCTGGGGCAGAAGCAGCCCACCCTGCGCACAGGCACACAGGAGTTCTAGTCCCGACCTTGACGGTGACAACATGACCCTCCTCGCTCCGCCTCTCCGGCCGCAGCTTCTCAGCTACAAAGCCGACCACTGGACAGAGTGACCGCTGAGTCTCTGCCATCTCAACGAGACACCTCCCCTCCACCAACCATGTGGCTGGGGGCCAACCCTTTCCCAGGAGAGGGATGTGCCCCCAGGCGCCCCACAGAGGTGCGGTTTGGGGGGACACACCCCGGAAGCATCTTTCTGAGCGTGGCCTAGAAAAATCTACACCGAAAGAAAAAACTCTAGAAATCCCGATCCATATACCTCTCGCGACTCATGAAAGGGAGCGACAGATGGCATGACAAGCCTTGGAGTGTCTGCATTGAAAATGGCCCTTTACGCCGAGCTGCTGGGAAGAGGATCCCGTATAGCTTGGCAGGGAAGCCAGGAGGGGCATCTGGGGAGAATCTAGTGGCCTCGGCTCCTAGAGGGTGACGGGTGCTGGAAACAGGAACCAGGAAAGCGATGTTCTCAAAAACCCTGCGGAGATTCTGAAGGGCCAGCAGTAGTTCAGAGGCCAGTGTGGCAGGGACAAGGGCTCCCGGGTCAGGAGATGCCTTCGCGGGGAGGGCGAGCAGGCTGGGTGGGGCCCCTCCCGCCCAGCCAGGTCCGTGGGGACGGCACCCCCTGCTCACGGGCGCCCGTGTACGGGAGAGGCACGCAAGGAAGGGCACAGATGTCTGCATCTAACAGGGCAATTGTGAGCCTAGCCCCTTGCTGGCTGTGCAGCCGGGCTGGAAAGCGCTTCTCCAGGCCTCGGTTTCCTCATCTGTGAAAGGGGCCGGCAGCAGGGAGTGACAGCCCTGCAGGGACCCGTGCACTTGTCAACGGACCCAGTGCAGGCCGTCGGGGACTCTGGTTACGTTGCGCTACCAGAGTCCGGCCCCCAGGACGGAGGAAAACCCCAACTGTATCCGTGTGTGTGACCTCAGGAGCTGCCTGTCCCCTCCCCCCCCAGAACTGATGTGGGGCGGTCTCCACGTCCCGTTCGAAGTGAGCACCAAGGCCGTCACCATAGGGAATGGAGGGGGACGCAGCTGAGTCCACGCGACCCTGCAGAGAGCCAGCTGAGCTGGCCCGGCTCCTGGCCAGGGCTGTTCTACCTCCAGACCCTGCTTTCTGAACCAGGGGAGGCTGGGCCACGCCTTCTGCCCTCGGGTCCAGGAAAGGCCCCGCACGCTTACAATCCGGGATGTTTTTTCATGTGACCCTGTTCATATAGGCTTTAGGGTTCTTGCAACCAAAAGAGCATGGTCTTCTGGTTACCCTATCCCCCTGCAGAGAAACTGTGACCACGGGGACAGTGATAGTGTCCCAGGTTTCATCCCGAGGCCTGGCTTGGCGGCCCGTCCCCCACGGGGCTTGGAGCACCCTGGCCTCCCGTTTGGGACGCCGGCCTTTACAGTGACGATCCCCCCTCCGCGGCTCCAAAGACCCCTCTCAGCCCTCGCCGCACACCCCTGTCCCCGATCACCTGCGGTCACAGAGCAGTTAAAGTGACCGGACGAGGGACACCAGACCCACAAGGGGTTCCGTCTCCCCTGCCCGTGAGGAAGAAAGAGCCTGGGGTCAGCCGCAGGCCCGAGACGAAGCACAGGGTCAGGAAGCGCTTCTGGGCCCGCTGCCCCGGTCCACCCGTCACGCCGTGGGGGTCACGCAGGTAACGCTGCCCCGGTCCACCCGTCACGCCGTGGGGGTCACGCAGGTAACGCTGCCCCGGTCCACCCGTCACGCCGTGGGGGTCACGCAGGTAACACGCCGAGCTTCCCGTCCTGCTCTCCACGTGCCGTTTCCCGAATTTACTCGGTTTACAGACGACCGGCCCGGATGCTGCTGCGGGAGCGCGCACGTGTCTTCAGGACGAGGGGCAGAGGGAGCCCTGGCTCACGGCAGCTTTGCGGCAGGCCGGACGAGGTTCTCAAAACGAGGACGAAGAACTCCGGTTCGTGCGAGCCCTGGACAGGCCAGTCCCGAGGGGGACGTGAAGAACTCAGTTCCGTCAGGATTGCGGCTCACACCAGAAAAGGGCCCAGGATCCCGGGCAGGTTGGCGCCGGCTGACTTCCTAGACCAGGCTCGAGAGGCAGGGCTGAGCCACGGCCACTGGCCAAGGGGAACCAGGGAGGGTCACTCTAGAGGCGGCACACAGGTGTCCCCTCCGGGCCGCGGGACGGAGGCGGAGAGGAGGCCGTTCTCTCCAGACGCTGCAGAGAGCACTGCTTGGAGGGAGCTCCTGCTGGGACGCAGGCGGTGGCTGCGGTCCATGACCTTCGCCACGGCCTCCCTCCCTGGACACCAGGTTCCACGGCACAGGGACGCCATCCAGGGCTGGGATGAATCTAATTCCAGGATAAAACCGTTTCTCCGCTGTGGGTTTAGGGGCAGCAGGGGATTTGAGCCCTGGCTGGTGTGGGGTTGGAGGGACAACAGGAACCGGACTATGGGTGACCCCCTGGGGGGTGGTCCGCAAGGACACGGGGTCCCCTGTCCTGCGGCTCCCGGGGACAAAGTCCTACTGCCAACTCAGCACGTGGGGAGTGGATTCTCCCCAGAGCACCCAGCTAAAAGCCCGCCCATCTGACACCCGGCCATGGGCCCCAAGACTGAGCACAGACACCGGGTGAGCCTGCCTGCGCTGTGACCCTGAGCCCCATGACCCCATCAACAGGCAGTATCAGGAGCGCCAAGCCTGCAGCCACGCACGTCAGCACAGAAAACGGACAGGGCTGGGGCTTTACTTGTCCAGAGTCCTGTTTCCTATTTCTCTGAAGAGTGAGCTTCAATCCTACCAAAAGGAGAGACAGAGACAGAGACAACAAGGAGGGACCGGAGGCCTGTGCTGCTCCCCGTGTCCCTCTTCCCCTGGAATCCCGGTCCTTGCTGGCCCTCCTCCTTGGCCCCTCACCCAAAAAGGGCAAAAACTGCAGTGGGGGACACCTGAGTAGGGAGCAGCTCCGAGCCCAGCCCCCACCGTGGTTCTGGGCATTGGGTGTTTCCTCTGGGCCGGCACCGAGTCAGACGCGGCCCGGCAGCCTCCTGTCACGTCACAGGGCTCCGGACCGTACCAGTCCAGGCCCCCTGATGCTGTGCGTCCACAGGCCGCCCTCCCACAGGCTCCTCTGATCTCCAGTGGGTTGTAAATCACACACCACGCAGGCTACACCCCAGGCTGGTGAGCCAAATGCAGAATCGGAACCACAAGGAGGAAAGAGATTACCGATGGGGATGAAGACAGAAATAACTTTTCTTTTTTAAAACCAAAGATGCCGACGGGCTCATTGCAAAGCAGAGAAACAGGCAGACAGGAACGCAGGGAGATACCAGGAGTGGGCACGAAGGCGGGCGGGCTGGGCACTGGCATGTGGGGTCGGGTCGCCAGGGCCAGCGGGGGTCACCTCCCACCCTCAGCTGACCCCAGAGGGAGTGCGAGGGGCTGGCTGGGGCAGCGGGCGGGGCGGGGGAGGCGCAGCCCGCTCGTTCCCCGGGCCCAGCTCCACTGCATCCCCGGCCCATGGGGCTCTGCTGACGGGTCAGTCCCACCACCGCCGGAGCTGGAGGTCAGGCCGCGCCGGTGAGACACTCGCTGGGGCACAGAACCGCAACGTGGACGTTCGCTAGTCCTACCCAGATCAGTGGCTAGCACAGCGCAGGGCTTATCCATGACCCCAGCCGCAGAATATTTACGCAGCACCTTGTGGTCCGCGGCGTTGGCCCAGCAGGCGAGGCAGGAGAAGGCAAGGACACTGTTGTTACGGCGGACCACGTGCCACATGGACCCTTTCCTGTGGCTGTTGTAATGAACGGCCACAAACCTCGTGGCCTACCACGACAGATGCGTTTTCTCATAGAGGTTTGGTGGTTGGAAATCCAGCCCGGATCTGACCGGGCTAGGCTACAAGTGTGGGCAGGGCTGTGCTCCCTGCAGGGGTGGGGGCGGGGGCGCCGGGGAGAATCCGTCCCTTTGCCTCTTCCAGCTTCTGGAGGCGCCGGCACTCCTTGGCTCCGGGCCCCGTCCTCCATCTGCAAAGCTCTGGGCCAAGTCCTCAAATGCCATCGCTCTCATTTGAACCGAGTGCCTCCCTCCCCCACTTGGAGACGGCTGGGATTCCGCGGGCCCTCCTGGACGCTCCCAGATAATCTCCCCGTCTTAAAGTCAGCAACCAGCAACCTTCACTCCATCTGTGACCTCCCCTCCCCTCGGCCACGCATCCGAGCATAGTCCCAGGATCCAGGGCTCAGGACGTGGACGTCGTTGGGGGCCACGACTCTGCCCCCCACAACTGCAAAGAGACCACACCTAGAGGGAGCCCAGCTGGGCCAGTTGTGCTCAGATTCCGCGCTCGTGAGGGAACTCAGAATCCTGCGTCCAGGTCAGAGATTCTGAGTGAAAGAGAAGTGGTTTGCCAGCAAATGCCTTTCCCTGTTTGCAGGGGCGAGACAGCGTGCGTCCGAGTTCCAACCGAGTGACGGCGAGAGCCAAGGTGACCGCTCAGCTCCTCGGACACTCCACCCGCTCTGTGCGAGCTGGGGACGTGGGCCTTATCTCAGGGGCGCGGTGGTTCTCTGCGTGCTCGGCAGCCCCCTGCACGATGCCCCCTTCAGCAGACAGAGCTGGGCTCTGCACCGTGACTTGGTTTCCAGGAGCTGGAGCCGCTCACGTGTGGGGTCACGGTCAACAAGCACCTGAGTCACTGGGGTCTCTTTACCCCCAGTGCCCCGAGCACGGCTCCCCCTGTCTCCGGCCCGTGCACACGCGTGTGCTGGCTGTGTCCTCTCCAATCTCCCTTCCTGTCCGGGTCTGGGCACACCAGCCCAGCGCACACACAGCTGGGCAAGGACCTAGTGGCAAGGTTTTCTGCAATAACCACATGCCTTGGGTTCCCCTAAAGTTGGCACAAGTGTGCCCGCCCCTACCCACCCTCTAGGGCACACGTCATGGGTCCCAAACACTCAGCCACCATGTGCTCACTGAACCTGTGAACTCCAAGTGCTAGAGGCAAAGGCAGGCGGTGTGGCGCGGGGCTGATTGTCCTTCCCTGATAAACAGCAGTCACGTGTGAGAGCTGGACCCCCTCCCCGGACCGCTCTGTCTTCTCAGCCATCCCTGGGCGACTGCTGGTCACACTGTAAGCTCCCCGAAGACAGCTCAGGAACTACGTGGTGGCTGTGTTACTGGGTGAGTGGAAAACCACTGCAATTATACCTTCACGAAGCAGTCTTTTTGCCTCATGGGGCCCCTTGAGGCCACGGGGCATGTGCCCCCACACGCGAGGCCTGCCGGCCCCGGCTTCAGCCACCGGTCCACAGGAGAGGTGAGTCCCCGCGCCAGGAGGCCGAGGGCGCCCAGGTGCAAGGGCCGTGGCTCAGCTGGGAGGCTCAGCAAACAGAACGCGGGACCACCCGATGGAGGCAGGGGCCAGCCTCTGAGGCGGGGCTCAAGGGAGGGGACTCGAGGGAGGTGACCCCAGGCACGGGGCACATCCCGCTGCCATCACCGTCCCCCTGCATTGATAGTCATCACCTGTCATCCTGCTGTAGGGGACGTTTCCTTGGCCCTTCCCATGCACCCTGTGCTGTTCCAAACGCAAAATGCCTGAGCTCCTTCCGGCAGAGCCAGCTCGCCCGACCTCTACTGCACAGGTGAGGAAGTGACAAACATCAAGGTGGAGCGGGACGGGGGCTCCAGGCCCGGTGACCCAGCTCCAGAGCCGGGGGTCCTGCCCCGCCCTGCCCTGCACACCTGGGGGCGCAACACTCCCCCGCCCTGTGCTGAGCACCTTCCTCCCCGGAGCGTCGCCCGCGGACTCCCTCGCCAGCACCTCCAGGGAGACCAGAGGCCAACAGCACCAGCTTCCCAGCCTCCTTCCCAAACCGGCCCCTCCCTAGGGCACGTCCCCCTTTCCCTTCTGGACCGTGGAACGTCACAGCCACACTGCCACCTGGGGGTGGCAAAGATGTGGGGCAGCGTCGATGGGTCTGCGTGGTTAGGCAACGGAAGCCGACCCAGCACCATCCCAGCTGCAAAGCCTCGTCTTATGGTCACCCACTGCCCCTATCTGCCCCCCTCCCCGCCCCGAGGCAGAACACAGAGGAGGAAACCGAGGCCTGGGAGGGAGAATGGCTTCCCCTAGTGCACAGCTGCTGAGCGAGGAGCTGGTTTTAGGCGTTCCGTTAGTGACTCCACTACAACCACCCAGCAACACCACGGAGCGAGTCTGTTCTGCTCAAGACAGAGTCAGGTGCAACCAGATGCTCTCCAAGGTCACCCGGCTCTCGGGTAGCAGAGCTGGTCCAAGCCCCGGCTCCATGACTCAAGGTCAGCGCTGCGCACCTGGCCACACCACCCCTGCAGCCGTTTTTAAAGGACAAATCTCAGGGATGAAGAGTTCCCTGTGGGCGATGCCTTTTACAGCGCTAGAGCTGAGAATCGTTCGGGGTTGCAGGAAGCGCCTGGAATCACAGGCTTTTGGGCTAAGGACCTCCATGGGGGAAGGGGTGGGGGCTTGCCCGAGGTCACACCATAGGGAGCCACCTCCCTACCCTCTGCTCCCCTGCCCTGCTGCCCTGCGCTCGCGAGCTCGGGGGACGCCCCCTGCCCCCCGGCACCGGGCACTCACGCTGGGGGGTCTGCAGTCCGACCTCACCCACCTGTCTCGTTCTTGCAGTTTCTGGGCCCGACACTGCTGGACGAGAAGCTAAGCCCGGTTCCTGGCACTGTCGACCGATCCCCACCCCCCCAATTTGGCTGTCAATGAGCTGGTTTCTACTCTGTAGTAATTAGAATGTTTTTTTAAAAAAAAAAATCGGCCCAGGCGGCTGAGTGGAAGTGTTTATACTGCTACACAGAGCCGAGTGGGGCTTTTTTCAGTGGAAATTAAAGTCAATGAAGGACCGGGTGCCCGTGGGGTGTGCTGTCGCCAAGCTCAGCCGGTGTGTCCGTGCCAAGGACGCCCCGTCTCCCTCTCTTTCCACTCAGACAAGCCCTTGCTGGCCGGGGGGGCTGGGGGAGGTTGCCGTGCCTCTGGCCCCAGGGCTGTGAGGACCTTGGTGGGGGCAGGGTGTTTGAACGCGGGCAAGGATCTGAAAAGGACTTTTCTGGCCCTGGATCCAGCAGCCAGGCCCGGAGGGAGCAGACAGGCCTGGTCTCTCCATCGGGCCAGGATATCTGGACGGATGCTGGGCTCCCACGCCGCCTCCGCCCAGGACCTGACCCCGCAGAACGCCTGGTCCCGGGCCCTGACCCGGCACGGCAGCTGGCACCAAGCCCACGAGTCAGAGCCACCGCTTGTGGAAGGGGGACACAGAGCAGGTTAGGACACCCCTCCCCCCGAGGCAGGGCCGTCCCTTCCCCTGCCCCCCTCCCCCACAGGCCCAGGAAGCTGAAGTACAAGGGCCAAGGGCACCAGGAGCCCGAGCAGCAGAGCTGGATTTAAACCCAGGAACGGACTGGGGGCGGGAGGGTTCCTTTTAGTTCCTTACAATCTTTTTTAGGGATGTTGGCAGCTGAGGTTTAGGAACTAGGACACGGAGAAGAAAGACCTGTGGAGCTCAAGGAAGCCGCCCTGTCGTGCGGGAGGGCAGCCGGGGCCCTTCGAGCTTGGTGCCGGCCGACCCAGCGGGCAGACCACGGTCCAAGGTCCCAGGAATCAGTGGATTCACCCCTGCAAGGGTTGGGGTGCAGGGGGACGGCGACCCTGATGGTGCTGATAGATCACACGGAGGACCCCCCGCCAAGACCCACTCCCTGCAACCCACCGACCTGCTGAGAGGTCAGGCGCCCCCCAGAGAGGCTACAGGTCCCTGACCCACGCCAGGACTGGGAGGGGGTCCTGGCTCGACGGTCACGGCTCGGTTTCCCTCGGCGCAGGGGGGGGGCTCTGTCAAGGAGCGGCGGCTTCCTTGAGCAGGGGGCCGAGCCCCCCGGCCGGACTCTCGCCCACTAGCAGTCTCCCGTCCGCTCTGCTTCCCTGAGGAGGAGGGAGCGGCTGGCGACAGCCCTCTGCGGAAGTTGAAGGAAGGAGGAAGGAGTGCGGGACCTGAAAACGCATATGGTGTCTTGCCCCCAGTGTTACGGTGCCGAAGGAGCACACCGTCCATTTGATGTAAGAAAAAACAAACCAAACAAAACCCCTCCAAACTGAACCCCAAAGACCCATGCTTCCTAGAACGAGGCGCACTGCCCTGTAGCTGTATGCAGGGGCACTTCCCCAGACATTTGTCCGGTCGGAGACGACACAGGGATCCCAGACCACCTATGCCTTCAGACGGAACCGATCCCAGGGCAGATGCCCTCCCCTGGAGTTCACGCCCTGCCTCCCACGGAAGAGACACCCGAATTGGTCCGAAAAGCCCACCGACCTCTCCACGGGGCTCTTGAGAACACGGAAAAGCCACGGGGGCTCTAAGAGCGGCCGCGACCGAGCCCTCTGGCACGATCTGACAGCCCCTTTGATTTCCCCTTCTGCACCGGGAGCCGCGGAGAGCCGTTCCGGAAACAATAGCCTTCTGCAGGGAAGCACAGCCACAGAGACGCAGAAATTCTAACCACACGCCAAGTGCAGAGCGATCGCCTACACAGCCAGCCGCCCCGTCTGAGCCGGCGCCCGCGGGACTGCCGGGACCGCGATGCTGGCAGAGAACAAAGACAGCACACCACCCCGAAGCGGCTTCGGGGGGCCGCACCGTACCTCCGAAATGAACTTTCTTCTTGAACCGTGAATTCTCAGCCATCATCTGCAGCCTGGGTGTGACCATCTCAGGCGGGTCCCACAGCCGCGCTGGGTCCACGCGGGGACCGCGTCCCCGAGGCCGGCCTCATCTACTATTGTCTGTTAATCCAAGACGGGGTGGGGAGGGGGAGGGGGATAAAAAAAAAGTTGCAGCCCTCCGGGGTCGAAATTGCGGAAGAAAAAGGAAAAAGGGCTCAGAAGGAGAAGGAAGATGGCTCCGGAGTGCTCAATCCACAGGGAGGCTCACCAAATTGACTTTTTGAGACCGCACATTGGATCGGCGGAAAATTCAGTTCTTTGACACAAGTTGTAAGCTCCAGATTGGAGCCTGCATCCTTCCACTTCCCACTGTACCGGGGACGGTTCTCTCTCCTAGTGCCAGTTTCCATGGCGACGCATCAGTCACTAGTCTAAATGCGTTCGGGTGAAGGACGCCAGGAAAGCCAGCACAGTTGTGCATGCCATTAGCGGGAAGAGGAAAATGGTTCAACCCGGCTATTAGCACGGGGCCGAGGTAACACTTAGCGGCTTTGTCATCCTCGTTCCGGGTAATTGCTTTCTCATTTATAACACTCCGTGTGTCCTCTGTCTCGGCACTCCCAGAGCCCCGCGGGCCGTGGGGGGACAGCGGGCAGCCAAGTCGTCTTGGCCCCGCGACCCGCGTTGAGCCCAGCGGCAGAGGGAAGGGAGCGCATCATAGCCAAGTGGGTCCTGGGGACGCGTGCCCCCGACCCTGCATCCCCGGGGGAGGGGGTGGCTCGGAGTCTCAGGAGGCACGGAGGGATTTGGGGACAAGATCCAGGGACACACAGGAGGGGAGCCAAGGCCATGGTCTGGCGCTGGGGGCTGGACCCGCCTCCCTCCCAGCGAGGCCCTCCTCCTCCTTGCTTAGGAAGGAGGTATCCGTGGAGAGGACAGAGGCTCTCCCTCCTTGTGGCCATTTGTCCCATTTGTCCTTGCTTTCTTCTTTTCAGTGGCCACCATGGGCTCGGTGCTCGGCCTCAGACGAGATGAGACCCCTCGCCCTTCTGGGCTGTAGGCTTCCGGTCAGTTAGAAAATGGGTGGGAAGGGTGTTCATTCTTCATGAATGTTCTCTGGATCCCCGGGGACTGGCAGGAGCCAGATCCCCACTTTGCTACTCACGGGCCTCCTGACCCGGGACACGGTCTGGTTCTCCTTGTCAGATGGAGCGAAGGGCTTCTCTGTAAAATACGTGCTGTGCTCACCGCTCCGGGGAGGAGCACAAGCACCCTGTTACCCGTACACTTGGCCTGGCGTGGCCGGGAGGCTCGGCCAACGCCACTCACGGTCACCCCTGACTCGTGGTACGATTTTGTCTTCACATCCCGTTCACCCGACCTTGCCAGAGAAAATGCGCCGCAAAGAATCGGAGGAGAACTCTGGGCCGGGAGACGTCAAGACGTCACCCGGTGGGGGTGAACCTGGACCTCGACCCCAGGTCTCTCGACCCAACTCTGGACCAGCATCCCACATCTCCCGCCTCGGGGGCACTCCTGGGGGGTGAGGGGCATTCGGTGCCCTGCGCTCAGCTCTCAGCTGACGTGGGGAGGAGCACCCAGGGGGGCCGTGCCTGTGAACGGGTTTCACACCCAGGACGTCTGACGTGCGTCTCTACTTGCGCGCCCCAGCAAATCTCAACCCATCCCCTCGTCCTGGTGGCTGGCAGCTCAGTGGGAGGCCACGTGCCCTTGGACCGATGCGGGTTCCGGCCTCCCTGGAGTCCTTCCTTCCACCCTGGGTCTGACTGATCTCTGGGCAAATCAGGGGTCACGAAAATAGCCTGTGCCTGGCACGCGAGAGGCACGGGGGGCTGCCGCTGCCGCTCCCCGGGAGGGATTTCAGTGGGAGGCAGAAGCGCAGAGACAGAGACGGAGGGTAAAAATAGCGCGGGCGGGTTTTCCACAACAGCACTGGCCCCCTTTCCCCAGCGCTCGGCACCGCGGCACACGTCCCTCTGCACTTGGCATCTCAAAGGCTCGTGTCCTTGGAGGCACCCTGTCTCCCCGGGACGGTGAGCAGCTCACGGCTACACACGGAAGGGAGCCTCCGCCCTCCCCGTCGTGTTCTCAGCCGGCTGCGGGCGAGCCCGGAGCGCTGGGCGGAGGGCTTGCCCATCCTGACCCGTGACCTGCGCCCTGTGTCTCTCGCTATGTGAGATGTGGCTTCGCCATCAGGAGCACTGCGTGGGCAAATGCGTGTCCTCTCGTGAGGACTAACCCAAGCAACAGAACGCTGGGCGGTGGGTCCGCTGGCAGAGGTGCGAGGGACCCACGGACGCCCTCACGTGCCCGCTGGGTGCACCCAGGCGCCGTGTGAGCTGTGAAGGACCGTGCAAACGCCACTGCATGGGGGCTGCCGCCTGCCCGCCCGGCCCAGCGCAGA
The DNA here is from genome assembly GCF_963455335.1 of Martes martes. NCBI lineage: Eukaryota > Metazoa > Chordata > Mammalia > Carnivora > Mustelidae > Martes > Martes martes. The sequence goes on along the minus strand of NC_137898.1, from coordinate 2,966,720 downwards.
GGTGGATGTGAAGTCACATGCGTGCGTGGACATCCTCCTTCCTGGGCCGCCTGGAGAGACAGCAAGGCATCAGCTCTGTGTCGTGGGGTCACGGGGCCCTGCGTCTGCGCCCCTCCCCGATGCCCACGGGTGACGGGGCTTGAGGATGCGCAGAAACCCTGTGCTGTGTTAGGGACGGAACCGTGTCTGCTCCGTGCCCCAATCTGTACCCCAAAGCCCGCGCCCGTCACCGGACGGTGTTCAGAGGCAGGGACTTGGGGACGCGGTCAGGGTTAGATGAGGTCATGCGGGGGTAGGGGTCTGTGCCGGGATTACTGCCCCTGCAGGGAGCAGAGCACATCGGAGTTCACTCTCCGCAAACCAGGAGGCCTGCCCTCACCGGGCACTGACCCTGGACTCCCGGCCTCCAGAGCTGCGAGGACCCACGTCGTCTGAGCCCCTGGTCCGTGGTGCTCTGTTACCCGGCCCGTGAGGACGGCGGCAGGGGAGGGGATGGAGAAAGGACCGTCTCCTGGGGGTTGGGGAATGATGCAGGGGCGCGGGGCAGCACCCAGGGCACCTGAGCTGGGAACAGCCCTCCCGCCTACCACGCACGGACAGCCTGGGGGCCCATGGCGCTCCCTGGGCGGGAGCAGTGAAGGCCACGCAGCTGCGTCTAGTAACTAGGACACCGGCAGGACGGGCGAGGGTGCTCTCGAGGCCTGTAGGCACACCCGTGCACGCACGCTGTGGGGAGGGATGGAGGCCAGGCTGGGGTTTGGAATCGTTCTCTTTGGAGGAAAACATTTCAGACCCAAAGCTTTTTCCAACCAGAGCCCGCAGGAGCCTCATCCTCTCCACGACACCCCAGGCCCAGGCTTCTGCCGGGGGGCTGTGCTCGCACTCCGCGCTGAGTCTCGCCCGCGGTAGCTTCTCTCAGGCACCCCGTGCGCCAGGACCCCGGGTTCCTCTCCCCGGGTGCACGGAGACGGCTGCAGTGACAAAGGTCCCAGCGTGCGCTCCTCTTCCTCCTCGGGCCGGCCCGTCTCCAGCTCCGCTCCCCTCAATGGCTGTGGCCCCTCCCAGCCACGCTCCCTCTCCTGCCTTGGGTGCGAACACCCGGGGCCCAGCACGGGCGTCTGGAGGGCAGTTCTCAGGGCCCGTCCTCTGGATTTCATAGATGACCCAGAGTTCCACGCAGAAGTCACAGGCTGACAGGGCCCCGGAGGCTGTGAGCAAGGCAGCAGGCACACGGTGGGGGCAGGGGCGAGCTCAGGCCCAGGGGGTCTGACATGCCACGCGAACCCCACTCTGCAGGAGGCTTCGCTCCCTCCGAGCGCAGCCGCAGGCGGAGTTGGGCATCACTCTGGGAGCCGCAGGCCTCGGGCGGGGGCTCCTGGGGTTCCTGAAGGGCACGGGGCTCAGCGCGGTCGGCCCGGGCTGGGAAGGCAGCACCCACCCGCTGAGGGCAGTCACCCGGCACCACGCGCCTCCAGAGGCCCTCGCCCAGCTCCAGGGTGTGGACGGCCTTTCCATAGCGCTCCAAGCATGAGCCTACATCCTTGCCACTTAAGGCACCGAGCGCGTTTGGCGTGGACTGAATCCACGCCGGGTTCTTCGGGAAGGCCAGCGGCGCCCACATGGAGGGACAGTGCCCTGCTTGTCTGGAGTTTTGGCACAACTGTGCGCAGGTTCCTGAGACAGCACCTGTGGGGGTGGGGCTTCTCGAGGGGTCTGGGCATCTTCGTGGGCGCTGGGGCCACCACGGGGATTCTCGGTGCCAAATGTGGACACGCGGACACGAAATTCCTGCACCATCCCGGGCTGCTTCCTCCAGACCCGGGCAGCAGGGTCGTCGGCCATCCGGGGCACTGGCTGCCCTGTCCCCGGCCTTCCAGGCTGTCCGGGGCCAGTGTGAGCACCGCGTTCCCCGACTCCCTGCCAGGGGCAGCAGGCGAGGTCTGGCGCGGGGCACAGCCGTGTCTGAGCCGATCTGCATGTCTCTGGCGGGGACGCTGTATCTGACGGTATCCACGGAAAGTTCCCGCACACTGGGGAACGCCTCTTTGTTCTTAACGCACCTGTAACACGAGGCCGCCGTGCCCTCCTGCAGTGGCCGAGCTGTGGGTGACACCGCCTACCTTTCCGTTCCTCCAGCCCGTCCAGTGCGTGAGGCTGATTTCACGTATCCCGTCCCCTCTGTTGGAAGCGCCAACAGGGGTGTTTGTTTTCTTTGACTGGGCAGGATTGACAGGGCGTGACACTGAATTTTTAGATTTAAGTGTATGGTGCATTTTTTACCGTAAGGTTTTCACTTAAGATCATCAAAGGATCCTCACACATAACGCTTTCAAAAATGGGTGCGTCGTGTCTCTCAGAGCTGAGACAGGCAGGGCTGCTGCCCGGGGGCTGAGAATGACCGAGCCGTACGCACGGGTCAACGCCTCTGTCCCCACCCGCAGCACGTGGCGGCGCTCATGGCCCTGAAAGCTGGAGCGTCCCGGAAGCATCTCTCTGCTGAAACGCAGGACTTGGGATGTCCGCAAAGTGTCAGCAGGACCCGGTGGGCTCAGGGGGTCTAAGCCTGCAGACACAGGTTTGGGATCACGAAGGCTTTCTGAAGGAAGCTCGAGGAAGCTCGCCACGGCCGACCATGAGCAAGCTCCAGGCTTCACTGTTCTGCCTGGTCCCTACTTTCCTTCCCCTTTGGGGGACTTTTTCCGAAGGGCCATCAGACCCCATTCTGAGTTAAAACACATGCCAGTGGCCCCTGTGGAGGACAGACCTGGGAGCCCACCTCCCTGGGAGAGTCCCCCCACGTGAGCATGACTCGCTTTTACCAGCAGAACACGGCAGAGGGTGTCTGCGGGGACACGGTTGTGTCATACGCGAGGTCTTAGTGTCCTCTCTCGCCGGAGGCTCTCACTCGCTCGCAGGTAAGCGTCTCGGGGAATCCTGCCCGGGAGCCGCTGTGGGCCACTGTGGGGGGCCTGCAGCCTCCAGCAAGACACGCAAGCCCTCGGCCCTGCCAAGGCGGAGGACCGAGTTCTGCTGAAAACCCGACACGGCTTCGACGTGACCCCTGCCCGGGCAAGCTTCCAGATGAGCACGCAGCCCCGTGGCCACACCGGGGGGGGGGGGGGCCTTGCCGAGGACCCAGCCAAACCACGCCCCACTCCTAAGTGGAGAAACTGAGGTCATGAGCACACGCTCATGCGGCTGTTTGCGGTGATGCCGTTCTACAGCAGGAGGGGGCTGAGGGCCCATTTGGTTTCAGCCTAAGAGATACAGCAAGTGTCCCTGCTTGCTGTGACAGGCTTCACGTAGCCCGTGGTCAGATGCGCTCCCCCAGGCTCCGGTAGGTGCAGAGACAGAGTGTGGAGAGACGGCGTGAGGCGCAAATCGAGGGAGACACAGAGGACAGGCTCACCACCCTGAGATTTGCTGAGCCGGCATTCCCCTAGACACTCCCGTGAGCACCCCGGGGGTGGACGCAGGACACGGTGCCTCCTCACAGCTCTTCACAGCTTAGCCTCTAGCCCCGCCGGTGCGTGAAAGGGGAAAAAACAAGCCCACGAACCCAACCAAACCACGACTCCTTGTGAGAGCTGTATCTGGGAGCCCCCGAGTTCATGCTTACATTTGATCAGGAAAGAACCAATGGAGGAGCAGTTTTCGCTGTGCATGTGCGTGTGTGTGTGTGTGTGTGTGTGTCTGTGCATGCATGTGCATGCACTGGAAAATGTGTGCATGGGCTCACATGCGCATGTGTGTGCACTAGAAGATGTGTGTGCATGGGATCACGTGCACACATGTGTGTGCTAGAAGATGTGTGTGTGCACTGGCACATGTGCACATGTGTGCGCTAGAAGATGCATGTGTGCATGGGCTCACATGCACGTGTGTGTGCTAGAAGATGTGTGTGCGCATGGGCTCACGTGCATGTGCATGTGCTAGAAAGCATGTGCGTGGGCTCACATGCACATGTGTGTGCTAGAAGATGTGTGTGTGTGCGTGGGCTCACATGCATGTGCATGCACTAGAAAATGTGTGTACATGGGCTCATGTGAACATGCATGTGTGCTAGAAGATGTGTACACTGGCTCATGTGCACATACGTGTGCTACAAGATGCATGTGCATGGACTCACATGCACGTGTGTGCTAGAAGATGTGTGTGCATGTGCTCACATGCATGTGCGTATGATAGAAAATGCGTGTACATGGGCTCACGTGCACACGTATGCATGCTAGAAGATGCATGTACGTGGGCTCACATGCATGTGCGTGCACTTGAAAATACATGTACATGGGTTTATGTGCACACGTGTGTGCTAGAAAACATGCATGAGCACATGTGTGCAGACACCTGTGCGGGAATTACTGCTCAAGGGGACTGGCGTGGCCGAGCACCTTCTCAGACTCCTGTGGGGTGTGTGCGGGGCTTCTCCTTTGATCTCACGTCGTGTCATGCTTTCAAAATAGCAGTGAGGGAGCCAGGCAGAGGGTGCAGGAGGCCGTGAGCTCCCTGAGCGACCCTGGCAACCGCACCTGCACAGAGCTGTGTGGGCACACCTGGGCTCAGGGCGAGTCCAGGCACCTCAGGGCAGGAATCCGAGCCACCCCTGTGCCCAGAAAGCCCCACCACTCAGTGCTCGGGAACAGAGACGTCTCTCAAGACCTAAGGAGCCCATGGGGCAGCGAACACCTGTCGGGAGGTGGCCAGTGCGTTTTTGCCCACGGGGGACGGGCAGGCATCTGAAGATGAGTTAACAGAGACAAAGAAAAATCTTCAAGATCGTAAACACCCAACCAGACCCGGATTTCAGACCACAAGGAAGGAAACCGAGACTTGCCGAGCGCCTGCTGCGTGCCACGCGCTCGCCTGGGTTAGAAAACGTAGGAAAAAAGATCGGTATAGCTGGAAAACGGTGCTCCAAAGCTCGATTCTTCAGGGGAAAATCCCGACACGAAGATCGTTACAAGACTGTCATTAGCCTAAGTAACAGAGGCAAAAACAAGTGTACTGCGGCGCGTGCTAAAGGAGCTGGTGGGTTTTTCTTTTAACTGCGAGGAATTTTAGTGAGTAAATGTTTCCCTACAATATTCATAAATGCCACTAACGCCCTAAACCAGCACCGTTTAACTCATTTGCAGCTGGTTCTGTGTCATATTTAAAGTGAATCACTCTGCGGCGTTCAGGGGCTATTACAAGCGGAGTGTGCTGGGAAGCGCGTCCCAGGATGCTAGGGCGGGGACACAAGACAGACTGCCAGGGACCCAGATGGTCCCCTCCAGGCCGGCCGCCTCTTCTCCGCGCTGGCTGGCGCGCCGGGCCAGCGGGGTCCTCAGGGACCCATTGCTCAGCCCCGTGGGTCTCACTCGCACAACCTCGCCCTGAAGTGGTCCCTGCCCCCGAGGGCAGAGCGAGAGAAGCAGGGACATTGGCGGGGAAACGCCAGCAGCAGTAACACTGGTGCAGCCGACCACAGGCTCTCTTCGTGCCAGCGCACAGTGGTGCCCTCGTTCCCAGTCTTCACGGACCCCCACTGCCGTCCTCAGACAGCCGACAGCCGTGCAGGACGGATGGAAGCGAACCTCGGGAAGGGAAACCTTGGCAGCACCGCCTGTCCATCTTCACAAGCGCTGGAGGCAGCCGATCTTGTAATGGGTCCTGTCCCACCTGAGAGGCCGCCGCCAGGGGCCGCCTGTCCCGGCGTGCGAGCGTGTTGTCACTCAGCGGTGGCCCACGGGGCAGAGCCTTCCGCAGTCCGGCAGTGCTGGCCCAACCCAGCAGGACCGTCTCTGCTCCACGCCCAGCCAGCTCCTCGCACCTGGGCTTCTTTCGAGTCATATGGGGGGCAGGGAGTGGGGTGGGGGCTCTGGAATCCCTTTGCCACTTACAGGGATGGTCCGTCTGCTCCAGTGACATCTTGGGTCTTGTCCAGAGTCCAGTCCAAAAGGCAGGTGAGAGCGGGAGCCCCTCCCTCTCAGGCCCTCCTCCCAGCAGGTTGGAGGGGCGCTGGCTCCCAGGGGCTGGAGACACGGGTTCTTAGCCCCGAAGCGGCTCCCACCTGGGCAGCCGTGGTGGACAGTCCACAACAGCAACTTCGTCCACTGCCGTCCGGCATCCACGTCTGTACCCCCTCCCCTCCTCCCCACCCTGTCCCCCACTGTCCACCACGTGGCCTGAACTCTGCCCGCCCCGCCAGAGAGCCTGGACGGTCCTAGAGATGCTGACCCACAGGTACGGCATCAACCACCCTGAGCCAGCCCCCATCGGGATTTCAGGAGGCCTTGTTCTTGAACGGCGCACGGCTGCCCGGTCCCCAGTCTCCGGCTGGGCTGCTGGACACGTGCGGCCCGGGCATCAGCGCCAACCGCCACTGGAGGCCACAGATGGAGCCTGGCCGGGAAGAGCAGCGCCTCCCAGCGGAGCCCGGCCCCGCCCGCTCCTCCACGCAATCCTGTGACAGGGGGTTGTGGGGCCCGCGGCGGAGAGTTGGGGTTGATCGACACGCAGGGAACGTCCTGCGAGTTCCATCGGTTTCCTGACTCTGGGGAGGTCGGCTGACCCCGCAGCAGCGGTTTCACTGTCTGTGAGATGCCTGGGACGGTCCCTGCCCTTTCTCCCGCGGCTGCTGGAAGGGTCCCACCGGTAACCACTGTTCGTGCGCGGACCTCACAGCGCAAGGCAACGGCGTGGACGCATCAGCCTTGGAAGGAGGTCTGGGAAGTGGAGCATCTCTTCCCAGGGGAGCGCACAGCTTCCTGTGAGGTTTGCCGTGGGCAGGTGGGGTCTCCCCGTTTGCCGTGGGCAGGTGGGGTCTCCCCGTTTGCCGTGGGCAGGTGGGGTCTCCCCGTTTGCCGTGGGCAGGTGGGGTCTCCCCGTTTGCCGTGGGCAGGTGGGGTCTCCCCGTTTGCTGTGGGGAGGTGGGGTCTCCCCGACTGACCTCGGTGCACTTCCCGAGGTTTCTTACCGCTGAGGTGGGAGTCGCTCGCTTTCGGACACGAGAGGCACCGCCGTCCGGCAGCGAGCATCCTGGGAGCCGGCGCCCTAGAGAAGGGGCTGGAACCCTCACTCTACAGCCTGGCCCAGGCCGCGGCCACGACCCAGTTCGTGCCCTCAGGCAAGACTTCCATCCTTGTTTGTAAAGTGGGTGCTGTACCCCAGCTCTGCACCCCTTGAGGCAGGCGAGAAGGGGAGAGGAGACAGAGCCGGTTAAACTCGGGGAATGCCCTGAGTTACGGCTCCAGATAAAGCACCCCTTTCCTCCTGGGGGGGTCGGCTGTGCCCAGAAACGTTCAGCTGCCGGCTGGGCACAAAGACATCTTTCCACCATGACAGCCCATGGGGGCCGGGGTCCCTCCGTGCACCAACACCCATGATAAAAGGGAATTTACGAAGCAACCGACACGGGAACGGAGGCAGAGGCGTCTCCTGACCATTCTGTTAGCTAACATTCTTCAAGAGTCACTCCCAGGGCCTGACAAAGGCACTTCTGTGTCTACCGTGCTGTAAATGCTTTAAATGAGGAGAATAAAGGAACACGCAAGCATCCTGTGTCGGGCGGGGCACGAAGACACAGGTGCAGCCCGCCCCTCCCTCCCGCTCCGTTTACTATCACCATAGAGACTGAGTCACGGGGAAAACCAGCCGCCAGGGAGGGCAGAGCCTGGTTCCTAACACAGGGCGGTGGCACCACCCCTGCTTGCTGAGGACATGGTGGGGGGGGGCGCGTCCCACTCCTGCACGGATGCACTGGGGCTCTGCTGGGACCAGAAGCAGCACAAAGCCTTCTTCTGTGATGAGTGGGGAGGGGCGGCAATCGCTTCTCAGGCAGTGGGGGGCCCCAGGTGCTGTGGTCTGGGACCATCACACTCAGCTCATCGGGGGGACCGCAGCCCTCCAATGGCCACTTAGCTCACGACACCCTGGCAGCTGGCCCCTTGCCCATTTGCCAGGCACGCCTGGGACACGTTGTTAGAAGTAGGGCCAAATCCTAGGGCTCCAAGAAACCCAAAATGAAAACCACCGCCCCAGGGCGTCTGGGAGGAACGGGGCCAGGCTCGTTAGCTGGGCCATACAGGTAGAGAACATCTATTTCCACCCAATCAACACACCTGCCTAGAAAGAAACACGGTCCCAGCAACCGCATTCATGCGGCATAGACGACGCACGGTCTTTCCGTCCTTCGAGGGCCGTGCTGCAATGACCAGGTCACCCCAAACTCAACTTTCTTTAAAGAACAAAAAAAGCGAGTTCCCAACAACTTTTCGTTACACTCAGACCCCTGTGCGTACCCTCTGCCCAGATAAGGGGCAGCAGCCCACGTCCACCAGGGGCTCGGGGCATGGCTGGACCAGCAGGGCTGCCGAAACACTCTGCTCTGTGAAGAAGCCGGACACACGTCACCGCGTGACGTTACTTAGACACGATGTCCACAACAGGTCGCTCCACGGAGGCAGAAAGCGGCGGTTGCCGGGGCCGGGCAGGGGGCGGGGTCGCTCCCGGGGACGGGGTTTGCGTGATGAGCACGCCGCGGAACCAGACGGCGGTGGTGGTCGCACAACTCTGGAAGGAGCCAGATGCCGGGGACCGTGCGCTTTCAGCGTTAGGATAGTCAAATGACGTCTCAGTGCAGCGTCAGCAGAAGCAATGAGGCGCGTGGGTGGGCCCGTGCCCGATGTCCCCGTCCCGATCCCGCTGCACCATGCATGGCTTGAAGACTCGGGGCGAGCCACCAGCCTCTCTGTGCCCCGGTTTCCTCGCCTGCCACAGTCCCCACCCCGGGCACAGGTGCGGGGCCGCAGACGAGCAGGGAGAACCTCCCACCAGCTGCTACTGCCCCCGAGGCCCCGGACCCGAGGCGGAACAGACTCCCGTCCGAGGAGGCTCCTGAACACGTCGGAGCCTGCATGCCCGGCGTGCACCTGGTCAAATCCCCACGCTGTGCCTTTCTAGGCTCACAGTCGCCCCTTCCCCGCGCCTCCCTGTGCCCTCCCCACTCACATCTCCCATGTCACCAACTCTCCTTCCAAGAATGGCCTCTCCTCCAACCGCTGAGCCCGGGACCTCCCTTCTCGACCCTTCCTACTCCTGGTTGTTGTTCTACAGAGGTGGGGTTCACGTAATACATAAAGCGAGACATTTGGGAGTACAGGTCACAGAGTGCACCCAGAGTCATGCAGCCGCCATGTCCAGAATGTTCTCATCACCCCAAAAGGAGACCCCAGGGCCCACGAGCGGTGGCTGCCTGCTATGGACTGAATGGTGTCTCCCCCCCACAGTCATGTCAAGTCCCCACTCCCAGTGTGACTGCCCAGATGGGCCTTCACGGTGGTAATTAAGGTTCAGCGAGTCATGGGGGGTGGGGTTCTGGTCAGCTAGGTCCTTGTGGGGGAGGAAGGGACACAGAGCTCTCTCCACGCGCCCACAGAGGAAAGGCCACGTTAAGACCCAGTGCGGGCGGCTGGTCGACCACAGCAAGAGGACCGTCCCCAGGAGCTGAGTTTGCTGCTCCCTCGATCTTGAGTTCCAGTCTCCGGATGAGTGATTAACGTTCCCCAATGGCCCATCCCTGAAATGACCCCAATCTGCGGGATTTTGTTAGGCAGCGAGGGCTGACCGTGATGCTCCCGCCCCTCCCCCAGCCCCGGCCCCCCGCAGCCGCTCGGCTGTTTTCCATCTCTGTGGAGGGGTCTCCTCTGGGTGTTTCACATCCGTGGGGCCACATGGCACGTGGCCTCCTGCACCCGGCTCTTCGCCCCGTGGGATGATTTCGAGGGTCGCTCACACCACAGCAGGCGTCGGTGCTCCGTCCCCCCCCACAGCCGGCTGGTACCCCGAGGTCTGCGTGCATGGCTGCGTTTGTGTGTCCATCCCCTGGTGGCGGACACGCGGGTTGTTTCTGCCCGTGGGCTGCTGCTGGCCCAGCAGCCTGTGCGGGCACCTCTTTGCCAAACGAATGAACCCGAGTGAGTGTCTTCTGCATGCCGGATGCTGCCGACGGAGGCATGACTAAGCCCAGATGAGGGCACGGGCTGCTGGAGAGACAGACGTGGAACAGATCATCACAACAGAGTGGGCTCGGCTGTGACAGAGAGACGTGTCATGTGCTACGGGAGCAGCCGACGGGGCTGGCGGTGACGAGGGCTGTGCCGGAAGTGCAGACGGGAGGGGCAGTCCCCGCTGGGCCTTGTAGGATGAGTAGGAGTTTGGCAGCCGGGCAGGTAAAGGAAGGGCGTCCCAGGCAGGAGGAACAGCACGGAGACCCAGAGGTATGGAAGAAGGGGGCATTTTTCCCACAGCAGCAAGGAGCTGAAGGGCTGGTATTATTGACAGTAACGATTCTTATTAACAGTTAACCTTCACGTGGATCGTCTTGTCAAGAACTCACTCCGAGCCTGTGTGCTGTGGGTCTAACGATCATCTTCATTTTAAGGATGAGGACAGTGAGACCTTGGGAGGATCTCCCCTCTTTCCAGAAGCTTCACAACTATTCGAAGCAGAGCTAGGATTGGACTGGGGGCTCGGAAGGGCCACCACGGGCTCTTGGGGGTGGGCAGATGCGTGGGCCTGGGGTAGGAGTCAGCAAACCAGGCCTGCTTTTGTGCTACAATGCAGCAGGGGGAGCTGTGCAGACGGCGCGTGTCCCCAAGAGACCGGTATTTGCTCTCTGGCCCACCAAGGCACTGTCTGCGGAGCCCTGGCCCCGGGGAAGGGCACTGAGACTGGCCAGGTGGCCGGGAGCAGGAGGTGCCCTCTGGGGCTGGGGCTCAGGCAAGGGGACTGGTGTGGGGCCGGGGAAGAGGGAGATGCGGAAGGAGGGTCGGGCCCGGCCAGGCTGGGCTGCCCCGCAGGAAATGACGGGGAGGAGATACAGAGGTGGGGAGGGCGACCGCCCCACCCATCGCTACCCCAGGCACCTCTGCTGAGTCCAGCCTGCGCCAGGCCAAGGGGGCACCAGGAAACAGAGCGGGGCTGTGTCTCACTGTTGACACGCTCCTGGGAGAAGGCAGGAGTGCAGGGACGGGAGACGGAGGAAGACCGGCAGAACCGGGAGGTCATTCCGTGGGAGGAGGGCAGGGGAGGCCAGGCGCCATCCAAGCCATGTGGCAGGGAGGAACGCTAGGCGGGAGGCACGGCCCAGGCGAAGGTATGAAGGCCTGAGCCCTACCGGCCCCGGGAATGCAGCCTTTTCTAAGTTAGGAGGTAGCAGAGCCGGTCGGCTTGGGAATGTTGTGCCTGATGATTCTGAGCAGGTGTTGAAGAATCAGAAAAACAAAAATGTGAGAGATGCTGAAGGAGCGTGTGGAGGCCACACTTGGAAGACATGTCGAGAGGCCCATCTCGCGATGGGGACAGGGAGCAAGGAAGGTCAGCCCTTTTCCTCGCCCAGTGCGGCCGCACCTGCGCTGGGTTGGCCAGATCTGGTCGAGCTGACGTCCAAGCTCCCCAGGGACGGGGTGTCCTTTAGCCACGTCCTTGCTAAGGATCCAGGGGGCCAGCACGGGCGGGGCTGGGGAGTGAGTGGACACAGCCTGTGCCCCTGCCAGCCGGAGGGCCTGGGACTGGGGCCTGCGTCCCAGAGCCTGAAGGGGCTGCTGCCAGCCCCGCCTCCTGGAGGCCAGAGGGCAGCCCAGGGACCGCCGTGTCCGCCCCTGTGACCGCCCTGGAGAGGAGGACCCCGAGGGAAGGACTTCCTGCCACCACGCTCCTCAGGGCTCCCTCCCTCCCCAGGGGGCGGCCCTTCCGCGAACAGAGCGCATGCCCGCCGTGGCGCTGGGAATGGCAGGGTATTTTAAGCAGCGCATGGGGAGTTCTGCGTTACCCTGGAGATGGGGTGGCTGCAGGCTTTGGCGGCCGCAGCGCATCTGTGCTCAGCAGGAGGCCCGCGCAGGGTCTGGGCTGGAGGGGCCACCACTCCCTTCTATCATGGAGGCCGGCGTGGGAAGGCAGAGGTGGCTGGGGACCTCTGCTGGTTTTAGTCCATGCGGTCCTTACTCAAGCCTCAGGGAGGGAGGCGAGACCCAAGCCTTTGCCCAGGGCTGAGGCTCGGGGGAGGGTAAAGGACCCGCTGAACCCAGCAGCAGAGGAACGGCGGCGGCCCCTGGCCGGGATGGAGGAGCTCCCGGGCCCGGCACGACCCGCTGGTGGCTGCAGGCAGGCGGGGAGGCTCACCCACTCCTCCGGGAAATAGTGACCGGGGGCTTCTCCCTGAGTCACGAACGTGACCTTACTTGGAAAAGGGGTCTTTGCAGGGTTACCCAGTTGGGCCCTAAATCTAATGAAAGTGTCCTCGTAAGAGACAGAAGAGACATAAACTGGGAGAGGCCAAAGGGCCACGGAGACAGAGGTTGGAGGGACAGGGCCCCAAGCCCAGGGCCGCCTGGGGCCGCCCTGGGATGCTGACTGGGAGCAACGTTCATTAAGGACATCCTTGGGGCCAGGCACACCCTGAACACTGTACGGGAGGCCCACCGACTGCCACAAAGCCCTCTGGGCTCAGGGCAGCCTTTCTGCCATCCAGCCCATTGTTCAGACGAAGACCCGAGGCCTCGGGGCTCCAGGGACCAGGACACGCCCCTAGGAAGAAGGGGACCTGGGGCGTGAAGCCTGATTTCAAACTGTGTCCGCGGGAGAGGCGCATGCCTGACACCGGGAGGCCGTGACCCCCCGCACACAGGGCTCTGGGGAGAGGGGTGTGGCCCAGCGATGGAAGGTGTCACCGTGGCTGGTGTGGCAAGAGCCGGCACGGGGGGGCATCCCAGTGCGGGTCTCGCAGAGGAGCGGTATGGGCTGCTACACGGCCTCACCTTCTGGAAGGGCCCAGAACCCTCCGCTGGCTTTCGTCCATGCTGTCCTTACTCAAGCCTCAGTGACCGCAGCCACGGAAGCAGCCACTCGGCCCCCGGCCTCTGCCCTCCCTCCCTCCTCCGCATCTCCTCAGAGCTCTGGCTCTTCTGCTCTCACTGCAATTCCTGCTTCCGCGCTCAGCTCCGAGGCTCATCCTTGGTGACAGTGGCCCTGGGCAGAGACCCGTGACGCCCACGGTCCTCCCAACTCCTCCCAACCCATTTGGACACGGCCCCTGCCCCACTCTGACCCCAGTATTTTGTCACTGACTTCTAAGGCGGGGTCCCCCAAATTTCTATGTTGAATAGCCCTCGGGGGGCCCCCTGGGAGGTGGTCAGGGTCAGATGAGGTCATGGGAGGAGCATGATGGGATCAGTGCCCTTGGAAGAAGAGCTCTCACCCTCTGCCCCGTGGAGGCACCGCGAGACTCGGCCTCCCAGACAGCGGGGTGTCGGCCTGCTCTGTGTCCCCCGAGCACCTGCCTCACACTGGGGGCTGCACCGCGGGCTCCACAGGGAGCCCTTCTGAGCCTCCCAGCAGCCTCGTGAAGGAGGTGGCACACAGATGGGGGAACTGACTCGTGCGGGTGATTCTGACATGGGTGGTGACCCGCTGTCACTGACCCTCAGCACCGACGTCCTTGTGGCTACCACATGGTATGTGTGGGGCAGGACGAGCCCAAGGGAACCCCGGAAAGTGATCGGGAGGACTAGGGCCCCCAAACCATGGCACAGACACCTACCAGTCCTGGGGGCTTGGGGACAGAGCGAACTTCCCATGGCACCTTTCCCCCTAGGCCACACCCGCGGGGCATGGCTGCTCAGAGTGGCGGCCGCCGGTGCTGACTGGCCAGGGAGGCGGCCGGGCCCCAGATGGCGGGCCTGTGAGGGACAGCCAGCCCGGGCGGGGCTGCGGCCACTCCTCCCACAGACTCTCCCATCTCGAACGTTCAGAGGACGGATGCTTCTAGAATACAGGCTCTGTGGGGCCAGTTCTCCTGCACACAGATGGCGAGAAGGCCTATCATTTGCTCCTTGTCAGTAACAAAAGTTGGCACATGAACGAAAAAACAGAAAAACTCCATTTGCTAATCCAGCTCCAAAGCAGAAGTGTGCAACAGAGGCGGCACGGGACACAGAGTGAGGGCTCGGCTCTGGACCAAGCGAGGAAGGCCCCTCGGGGCCCCGCGCCACGGGCCAGAGGCACGGCTCGCCGTGATACCAACACCCACTCACGTCCCCATTACGAGGTCCTGGGAGGACGGCGTGGCCCACCTGGCAGGACAGGACCCCGGGGCCCAGCGAGGGGGACTGAGTTGTCCGAGGTCACACGAGGAGTGAGCTCCCACTCCCCCAGGACCAGAGCCACTGGTCTGGCTCCCTTCTGCACATTATGGCCAGATGGACAAGGAGGGACCATCTGGGGCCACCCCGAACCTGGGGCTGGGGCTGGAGAAGTGGCCCGGTCTCCCTAGGAAGCTCCCGTCTTGGGTTCCCCTCATGGTCTCACTCCTCCCACCCACACAGAGGAGCGCTTTCTTCTTGCAAAATGAAGCCATGTGCTCTGGAGGGTGCATGACAAAACAAAAGGTTCCTGGTCAGGACGGATAAAGGAATTTGGTCAAGAGCCACGAATGTCCTGTTGGAACTCAATTCTAGAAAGTGCTGGGGCCAGACCCCCAGTGCCCTGGTTCTTAGCGATCATGGCAAACCCTCCCCTGCGGTCCTGTGCCGTGACCAGTGGCATCCGAGAGCCCATGACGGGAACCTTCTGGAAGGGTCTCCGATTTGGGTCTAGAGAGAAATCCATGCAGAAGGGCTCGGGGCACCGTGGCCTGTGGTGTCCACGGCTGAGGGTACCTCACCCGGCCATAGGAGCCTCGATGGCAAGAGGCATCACACATCACGTGGCTGGACAAAAGCCTGCAAGCGTGTCGTCCAGACTTCAAAGCGGCCACGGCACAGTGTTCTAGGAGGGGCCTGGCAGAAGCGCCGTGGGTTTCAGAAGTGCCGGGAGGTGCGGCGGATCCCCGAGGCACAGAACCACCGGAGCTTCAGGGGTCATGGGAAACTCCTGAGCCTGCCCTAAGTACAAACACGTGACCCGCTTAGTCTACCAGGGAGGGCTGTTCTTTCGTGCAGGTTAAAGGGAGGGTGAGTACGCAGAGTGGCCCTGGGGCCCAGAGAGAGGCGGCCGCGTGCGGACCGGGATCGAGAGGAGCACAGGCCTTCCGGGGACTCTCCACGGGGACGCCAGGCTCCTCCTGGAAGCCCCTGCAGTCCACAGACGTGCCTCTTCCGGTCAGCTCGGTTTAGTCCCAAATGCATCCTACTACGCTAGGAGCCGGGGGCGCACGGAGGGGCACAGCCACCAGACGTGCCGCCCCATCTTCCCCCAGCGGGCTGCTCACGAGCCCCCCAGTCGCACACACAGACCACCTCAAGACTGCGTGCAGGGCGGAGGGAGCCGACGAACCAAATGCCTGCCTTGCCAGAAAACACAGGGCTCACAGGAGGTCGCGGTAAATTATGGCCAAAGGTGTGAAATCGGCACTCAGTGCCCTCTGGTGAAGTCCAAGGTCACGCAGCTGACGGAAGGCTCCCAGGTCCAAGCACTCTATGCCTAGCAGCCTCTCCCCGGTCCTCAAAAGGGCCCTGCTGCCGCTCCAGTGGTGAGGAGGACCAGGGAGAAATAGATGGGACTCTGCTTTCCAAGGAAGGGGTCTGTGGCCTGACAGAAGGGCTTCTGGAGCAAACCCGGAGACAGACCCGTGACTGAGCAGCCCTTAGGATTCCGCTGGGCAAGGTGGTTGGGCTGCTCCAGCCAAAGCAGTGGCTTCTCCACCATCTTGGTTCTGATGCCAGGTGGCGGGCCACGTCCTGCTTGGCTTGTTAGCCAATGACCTAGTGTCGCAGGTGGGTTCACGACCATCAAGGGACCCAGCCAACCAATGGCTAAGCCTCAGGGCATGCGCTGTTGGGGTGCACATGAACCCCAGATCCACACCCGGCATGTCCTTCTCCCACCCTCCTCTCGCCCCTTCCCAGAGGAAGGCACCTCTCCTCACTTGCTCGTCGCGAGGGCAGCAGCACAAACACAAGCTTAATCCCAGACCGCCCCCGGCACGCACTCCCGCAGCCCGTTAGCCTCTGTGCCCGCATGGAGAATGGTGTGTTCTGTTTTGGTTCCACGTTCTAAGCTTGTAAGGGTGACGTCAGCCAGGGCCAAGTGGGTCCCCTAGAGGCTGCGAGAGGATGAACTGTGTCTCCAAGAGTCCTACGCTGAAGCTCCAAGCTCCAGTGTCCCAGAACGTGACCGTATCTGCAGAGATAGCCTTTACAGAGGTGACAAAGGTAACATGAGGTCACCAGGGTGGGTCCTGATCCCATGTGACTGGGGTCCTTATAAGAAGAGGGGATTGACCCCATGAGGACACAGGGGGAGGATGGCCGTCCACACATGAAGAGAGGCGTCGGGGAACCCTGCCCTGCCTTCTCCCGCATGTCAGACTTCCAGCCTCCAGGATGGGGGGACAGTGAGCATCTGTCATCGAAGGCCACCCTTTGTGATGTTTCTTAAAGGAGTCCAAGCCAACAGACACAGAGCCCACTCGCATGCCCCCACTCCCAGTAAAGCTGCACTCTGCCTCAAAGTCCATTTACTCATTTCAATTTTTAATTGTTTAGCTGCGGTTCTAATGGTTTCTCTGCCCCTACCACGTAGCAAGCACGTTACCTCCATTCCTTCACGCCTTCTGATAATCTTTCAAAGGAGCTCGATCACCTGCATTTTACAGACAAAGAACACAGCCCTCAGAGACACGGAATGATGGAACCAGGGCAGGAGGCCAGGTGAGTCATGTCCTACGACGGCTGTGACCTCGAGGCTTTCCCCTAGTGGTTCCCCGGCGTCCAAGGAAAGTCCCCCTTTGATCTTGTGCGCGGTCGGGGGGAATGCAAACAGGTGCGGCCCCTCTGGAAAACAGTATGGAGGTTCCTCCAGAAGTTAAAAATAGAGCTGCCATATGATCCAGCAATCCCACTTCTGGGAATACATCCAAAGGAAACGGAATCGTTCTGTCGTGGAGAATATCCGCGCTGCCCTGTTCGCCGCAGCATTGTCCACAACAGCCGAGGTACAGAAACGACGGCAGCGTCGATGGACGGAGAAAGAAGACTTGGCATTGACACACACAGCGGATACTACCCAGCCTTTGCAACAACACTGATGGACCTGGGGTGCCGTGTGGAATCAGACAGACCGAGACCGAGAAAAACAAATACCAAATGGTATCATTTATATGTGGAATCTAGGAAAAAAAAAGAGGAGCTCATAGAAACAGTAGAGAAGTCGTTTAGAAGTGGTTGCTGGGGGCTTGGGGGTGGGTAGAGGAAAGAGGGAGAGGCGGGAGGAAGGAGGGAGAGGCGGGCTGAAGGATACAAACCTTCAGTTATAAGATGAATATGGCCTGAAGGTCTAACTGTGACAAGGTGACTACAGTTGATAACATTGTATTGAAATTCACTAAGTAGAGCTTAAATGTTCTCACCAAAAAAACCCCAACAACAACAACAAAAAAATCAGGACCCGGAAGTGCATATGTGAAGGGACGGGCTGCTCACTGATTCAGTGGGGGGACGCCCACAACGCGTTTGTATACCCAATCGTCACATCGTACACTTTAAACACCGGACAGCTTTATTTTTTAGTGGAAAAACAAGCCCTCTTTCACTCAGCACAAGACACAGGGTGTCTGGAATGCCGTCCGAGCCCCAAGTGGCCGCACCTTACGACGGACCGGCTACCTTGTGCACGAGAGAGGATGGTCTCTTCCCCGGTTAGGTCAGGAGGTCTGGAAATACTTTTAGAAGAAGTGCTCCCGAGGGAACGAGGGGTGTGTAGGTCAGAAAACAAAAAGTTGGGAAGGAAATATGCCAAAATGTCAACTGTGTGTTTCTGAAAGGGGAAGTAACAGGTGCTTTTTATTTTCTAAAGATGATCATATTATTTCTTTTTTTGACCCAAAGATTTAATTCATCTATTTGACAGAGAGAGAGAGGGAGGGAGGGAGACAGCACACAAGTAGGGGGAGCAGCAGTGAGAGGGAGAAGCGGGCTAAGGACGGAGGTCCTGCTGAGCAGGGAGCCTGACGTGGTCTCGATTCCAGGACCCCAAAGTCATGACCTGGGCCGAGGGCAGGTGCTTAACTGACTGAGCCACCCAGGTGCCCCAACATATTATTTGTAAAATAAGAAAAAAACACCTCATCTGAGTTAAAAAGAAAATCTCAGTATTCTAGCCCCAGCACCTTGGACAGTGCCCGACACATAGTAGGTGCTCAATGAATAGAAAGAAAGACTGGGCTTCCCTGAACCGCCCCCTGGCATTCACACAAACAAAAACTCTAAAAACCTACTGCATTGGGTTCTGTTGATGACGCACCAGGGGCAGGACCACACAGTAGGTGCTCAATAAATGCATCATCCTGATCTCTGCTATGTTGCCGTGGCCTGAGATTTCGCTGGTGCTAGGACCACTCACTCTTTATCTCCAGCCCCTGAAGTACTGGTGCTCTTTTCCGGGTCTCCTGTGTCCTGCAGTTGTAAACAGGGAGTAGTAGAAGCCCCCCCCTCCCCTAGGGTGATGGCGTCAGAGAGCCTGGTATTGAAGTCCTCCTTCTCCTCCCCCTCACCCCTGCCCTGTTTGATAGGCTTGGGCAACAGCATCAGCCAGCCCAAGTTATTTTTAATCACATGATTACCCAGGGTCTTTTGTCACTTAAACAGTTTAATTGGAGCTGCAGCACTCCTACAGCAGAGCTGCTAGAGGAAACGTCAGCTGGCGCAGCCTGGCAGCAGCCGATGGAGAGAGCTTGTGTCTGAAGCCAGCCCCTTCCCCTGGGGTGGTCCAGGGATCCAAAGCCAGTCCAGGCCCATTCGGCAGATGGGAGAGAGTGGAGACCCTCCACTGAGGGGAAGCTCCTGGAAGACCCATGGGTGAGGGCAAGGGAGTTGGCCATGGAGACAAGACACAGCCAGACTATTTGGATGGGCAGTAAAGTAGAAGGGAGGAAGTTTATCTGTTTGGCCAATCATCTATCCTGTCCGTCTGCCCATCCATCCACCCATCCATCCAATCATCCACCCATCATTCATCCATCCAATCAGCTATCTACTCAACCACCCATCCACTCATCCCATATACTCAACCGTTGTTCACTGTGCACCTACCAGGTACTTTCTTCCACCTTCAGACCCACTCGGTTCCCCAGAGGTGTTGCCTGCTGACCCATCCATTCCATCATTCCATCTATCTCATCCATCACCAACCCATCCAGCTACCATCTGTCTGTCTGTCCATCCATCCATCCGTCCATCCTTTCATCTATATGTTCATCCTTTGATCCATCTACCATCTACGCATCTGTCCATCTATCCGTCCATCCATGAATCCATCTACCTACCATCTATCCATCCAAACAACCACCCACCCATCCTCCCACCCACCCAGCCACCTAACCACCCATCCATCCATCCCATACATCCACCTGTTGTGGACTGTGCACCTTCCAGGCGCCTTTGTCCACCTTCAGACCCACCCAACTTCCCAGAGGTGTTGCCTACTCATCCGTCTACTTCATCATCCATCCATCCATCCATCCACTGTCTATCCATCAATCCACTCATTCATTCACCATTTACTCATCTAAACATCCATTTATCCATCCATATGTCCCTCTATCCACCACTGATCCATCTAAACACCTGCCCACCCATCCACCACCAGTCACGTGACAGCCACCTATCCCCATCCCATACATTCCTTTGTTGCTCACTAAGCAACCATCAACTACACTTACCTTTAAACCCGCTCACTTTATAAAAAATGGTGCTTACTCATTGATCTCAGCTGCTGGGAGTACTCTCTGCCCTCCCCACTCCCTTTTCTGGTCCCCTACCAGACCTCTGACCTCCTCTTCATCGCACTCCTTGCCATAACTTCAGTGTCTGACGCTCACCCCCTCGGAGAAGGAAGGAAACTGACAAGGACACCTACCACGTGCTGGGCACAGTCACAGCTGTTTTCTCACTCACTGGTTTTCAAAGCCCATGAGGTATCATTTCCCAGGAGATGACCATCAAGGAGAACGAGGCTCAAGTGCTTGTTGGACTCTGGACCCAGGATTCCTTCTCCTACCTCTAGAGGCCCCCTGGGAAGAGGCCCTCATGGTGGTGGACTCCGGAAGTCTCAAGGACAGACACAGTGCCCAAAGTTCCAGACCCGACCCTGTCCCAGCTGAGGGACGGACCTCACTAATGTAAGATGGGATAAGGACACTCATCTCTTAGGATCAAATGTTGCCTGCTGCTACTCCCGCTGTCCACTCAGGCAACTGTAAGTTCTGACCACTTCTAGCCAGCCACTGGGGGCAACTGCTCCACCCCTAAGCCGTACCCTCCGTGGCCTGTCCGGCTGGGCAAGTAGACAGTTTCAATTCTCTCTGCAACAGAGCTGACAGTCAGCCCCAAGAGAGGTCACAGATATCCAGGCTCTCTTCTCTCCTGGGGTCCACTGTCTGGCCTTGAGCCCACAAGGCTGGAGGAGAGGGCTGGGGGGGAGGCGTCCCTCCCCCTCAGGTCACTACCCAAAGTAGAAGCTTTGGATGCTTTTCAAAAGGAGGAATATGGGTTCTCTGCCCAAATCTGGGACTATTTTTGGCAGATTTCTTTCACTAGGAACAACCTAAGACCAAGTGTGAACAGAGCCTGGGGTCCCAATTTCAGAAACCTCGCTCCATTCCAGGCCACCCACGGGCTTTGTCATCCCATGTTGCAGAACTCCCAGCATGACACAGAGGCAGGCCTGGCCTGGGGAATGAATATTACCACTCATCTCTTTTGGCTCAAAAGGACACAAACTTGGAACGGTCCAACCACGGCCACCCCACTGGGCAGCACTGCTCTCTGGCCACTGGAGATACGGAGTGGAAGGGGGGCCGGCCTGGAGGAAGCTCGGCTCGTGGCCGTGCTCTGTCTCCCTGCACAGGGGGGACCAGCACTGATCTGAGCAAAGAAGTCTGCCTTGGGCCGGAAGGGGACAATTGCGCCTCTGTGACTCGCATGTATTTTCTGAGCCCCGTTCCCAGCCTGGATGGAGTCCCTGGCTTCTGGCATCTGTGATTCTCCAGACGCTTCAGGCACATTTCAATGTGGCTGCAGAGCCGGCCAGATCCGAGAGGGAATCAGACGCTGGGAGAGGGAGGAGGGACCCCGGGGAAGCTGTGTGGACCGGCCAGGCGCTGAAGCGTGTGGAGGTAAAGGGTGAGGGGGGCAGGGATGAGAGGGGCCCCGGGGCGACTGGTCACTGCACAAGACCAGGGACAAGAGCTGCGGGAGGGGACAGACTGCAGAATGTTCTTGGGACGTGCAAGTCTGTGCCCCTTGAATACTCATCCGTGGAGGCTGTAGTCCCCAGTGGGATGGTGTCAGGAGGTGATAAGGTCATGAGAGTAAGGCCCCTGTGATGGGATTGGTGCCCTCGTAAGAAAGACACGGAAGGGCTTTCTCTCTCTCTCTTTAACCTGTGATGACACAGAGAGAAGGCGGCTGTCGACAAGCCGGGAACGAACCGGGAAGCCGCATCTCCCCAGGAACCACCACAGCCAGAATTTTGATTTTGGACCTCGGGCCTCCAGGACCGTGAGAATGAATGTCTGTTGTTGGAGCCCCCAGTCTGGCGTCGGGGGCTGACTGATACAGAGGAGATGTGATCAGCGGCTCCGGTCCAGACCCGCCTAGCTCCCCATCCCCCGGGCACCAAGCCCAGTGGCTTCAGGCTCTGGAACGTCTCTACATCATGCCTCCTGCCCTCCTTTCCAACAGGGCCACAGAGTGTTCTCCGTGGTTCCCCGAGGCCCGACAAAAGCCCTTGTTCTCTTCCTAAAACGCCCATCAGACCGTGTGCCACCCCTTTCTGCTAGGAGAGTCTTTGCCGAGCCCCCCTGCCCCCTGGGGCGCACAGCGCCCGCAGTAGCCATACCGAACACCACCACAGAAGGGGGAAGAGACTGGGGGATGGAGAGGCAAGACCCGGCCAGCCTCATTCAGCAGCTGCCCATTGCCCATCCTCCCACGGGGCTTGGGACCCGGGCCCAGTGGGGATGGCCACCATGCCACAGGAAGGCCCTGCCCGCATGGGTACTGCCCACCCAGAGCTTTCCCGGACAACAGCGCAATCCTGCCCTCATCCAGGTGGTCTTCGTCTGTCCCCACACTAGCACTGGCTACCCGAACTCCTACGTCACCTGCCCCCTCCCGAGGCACCCGTTTTCTGCTGCCCGATGGAATCTTGGCTGATGGCTGGCCCAGACGCTGGCAAATAAGTCACCCCAACTGGGGGAGGAAGAGGGGTGGGCAGAGAGAGTGACCTACAGGATGGGCTGAGGACACTGGGCAGGTCAGGACAGGGGGCTCCCTACACAGGGCCAGGCCCTCATCCTTCTGGGCCTGTTTGTGTAGTGGGCTGAATGGTCGTCCCCAAGACTGGCAGTGATATGTGTGCCTTAGAGGGGAAAGCGACCTGCACATCATTTCACCCACCAGCCCATGGTGCAGTCAGGAAAATCAGAGGCTAAATGACTTGCCCCAGATGGCATGGCAGACAGAAGGGTCCTAGACACTGGGTACCCAGCTTGCTGCCCAGCTCAGCGCCCAGCCTGCCGTACCACACTGCCTGGGATGCCCTTCCTGCTCCCTCTGGGTGGCTCCCAGGATGCCCACAGCAGATGTAGCTACGCTCGGAGCTGCAAGGGCACAGCCCAAAAGCGGGGTCTCACTCCAGATAAAAGTCTCCATGGGACAACACGGTTCTCCGGTTGCTAGTGAAGCACGTCCCCTGTGGAGGGAACCCTTGGCGCAGGAGGTCTTTGTGCTGAGTGTGAGCAAATCAAGAGTAAGCATCTCTCCTCCAGCACACCTGGTTGCTCTGGTCCTGCCCTGTGGCCATGGGTAGACGCCTTGCCAATCTCAGATGTTGCCTAGATGGGGGCCCCTGGAAGGGGGTGGGAGGACACAATGCAGAATCAGGGGGACCCGTGCTTGGAGTGGGTCTTTTGGGCACCTGCTTCAATGGCCAGACCTGAGAGACAACCTTAAGGTGAGTGTTGGGTAACGCTACCCCACCCTCTCCTGAAATGAAACTCCCAGGTCATATACCCTTCCCGTACACATAATCCTAATATGACATCTTCCAACTATAAGATGCCTGCAGACTAGAAAGAAGTAGTTCACAGTAAAATCATCTGCATATCAACACGAGATGCTTATATCTACACACAGAGTCCCCATGAATGAGAAAGCCACAAATGCAGACTAAGCAGGTGACTCCCACCCAGCCAGCACTGGAAAGCTCTTGGGGAAGTTCCAAATCAAAGTCCCACACAGGAAAGTTCTGCCCTCAGCTCAACAGTGTCAAAAGTCACAAAGCTGTCATCACCCTGGTGACAATCACAGCCCTCTGCACAGTAAGGACAATATCCAGTTCCCTAGCAACCATCACCTTGGGATTACTCTGAAGACAAAATGGGAGCAGTCAGGTTGGCATGGGGGTTAAGTTTCCACCTTGTGGGGCTTTGCCTCAAGGGCACGGGGCAGGCAGAAAGCAGGGCAGCACAGCAGTCAGAACCCCACGGAAGCAGCCCCTCTTCTGGATGGAGAAATCTGGGACTGTAGCTCAGACTAGGCATGGCTGGTACTGGAAAGTGCAAGGAGAATATAGAGGGAAGACAGCCAGAGAGAGGAAGTCCCTAATTCTGGGTATAACTGTAGGAGTTTTGGGCTGACCCTGAACCACGCGTGTGTGCCACACTTGGGTAAGTGAATCAAGAGGTTATTAACCTTGGCATGGGTCCACTGAAGGTGAGATGCAGCTTACAGGTCAAATCCAACCAGAGTAACTGTCTGCTGAAACAACACGCGAAGATTCTTCGGAGGAATATAACAGAACCTAGACTCTACATAGCGGCAGCATATTCACAATGTCAAGCAAGTAATCCAAGGTGTCCGGGAAAGTTCTCAAGAGAAAAAAACCCATAGGCACCAAACTTGAGGTGATGCAGGTGTCAGAATTAGTAGGCAATGGCTTTGATGATGGTATTATTACTACTTCACGGAGGTAAGGGAGATGAAGTTGCCATGTTCATAAGAAAGAACCAAGTGGAAGTTTTAGAAATAAAAAAACACATATCTGAAAAAAATTCAATGGATAGTCTGAATAGTAAGATGCCGATGACACAGATGAGTCCGTGAACTTGCAGACAGATCAATGAATTTATCCAACCTGAAGAAGAGAGGTGGAAAAAGATTGAGGGGGAAAAAGCATCAGAGTTTCAAAGGACAATATAGAGAGATATATGAAAATTGGGTAATCGGAGTCCCAGGGAATGAGGCTAAATAAGTAAATAAATACGTTAAGGGACCAATGTCCTCATCACACATGGAATGTTTTTACCCACGTGAGGTGATGGATATGAGCTAGATTCATTTTGGTGATCATTTCATGATATACATAAAGACCAAATCATCCTGTTGTACCCTTGAAACCAACATAATGTTATAGGTCAATTAAACCTCAGTACAAGAAAATAAAAAAAAAAAAAAAAGGATGCAAACTTCCCAGATTTGATGAAAGAAATAAGCGCACAGCTTCAGGAAGGCCAGGGAGAGGTGCTGGTTCCTGGAAGCTATGCACGCTCCACCACGTCTCCTCCAGTGGCTGTGGTTCTACGGCTCGGACAGATGCCGGAGCAACTGTCTGGGACTAAAGGAAACAGCAGAAGGCAGACTGGGGAAGGAGAAGACTTCAAAGCGCCACTGAGCAAGTGTGAGCTTCCCACCTATTTCACTCTGGGGACAACTTGGCTGGACTCAAAGGTGGCTGGAAGACCAGGATCACATGCCAAGTACAGATAAAAAGAGCTTCAAGAAGAGCCTTTGTTTTTCAACCCAAGGAGTAGAACAAGGGAATTCACATGTTCAGAGTGTGTGGGGGAAGTCCTCCCTTTTATTCTTTATTGTCTTTCCTCCCCACTGTGGCCCCAGGACACCCTGCAGTGGTGTGGGGGCAATGGACGATGGGTGAGCATTGAAGTTCTGAGTGAGAGGAAACGTCTCTCTGGTCATAGGAGCTGTGGTCCCAAGGACACAGGATGAACCCCCACTGCTTCCTTCCCCTCAGTTAACTTGTCACTTGGGTGCAGGCGAAGACATGTGTGCTGTATGTCACGTAGGGCAGGGAAGTTAAGGCCCCAGCTCATTGTCTGGAGGACTGCAGCAGAGGTCCAGGGGACTGGACGGTGGCAGGAGACTGTGGTGAGGAGGACCAGGGAGTGTTCATATAAAGAGGCACATGTACTTCTGGGCTCATCTCTAAGTGGTATGTGTGATCAGAACATACACGGCACACCAAGGATCCTGAGAATGGCCACCCACCTCCAGGGCTGACCACGGTGGGGGCCTAAGTGGGGCATACCTGAGGAGCAAGTGAAGCCTTTGGAAACCAAACTGACCTTGGAACCACAATCCATGGAAGGCTGGTTGGAACTTGGGGCCTCGTCCTCAACAAGCCAACCTTTTCCCCAGGATTTAAACAAGACCCAGAGTACTGTAACGAACTATTCAAAATGCCCAGGATACCAGCTGGCTTTATGTGGCATATGAAGGACTACTGAGATGCACACTCTCGAAGGAAATGACAGAAATAAAAAGAACGACAGGGCTGACTCAAGAGAGGAGACCCAGGGAGGACCCAGGGAGCTTGAAATGACATCAACAGAAGGTTTTCAGTCTAACAGAGAATCACACAAACTTGCAGATTCAAGAAGCTCCGTGTGTCCCAACCGGAATGATAAGAAATCCATGCCAAGATATGCCGAGCTCAGACTGCCGAAAAGGAAAAACAAAGAAAACACCCTACAGACAGTGAGGGGAACAGGACTCGTTTCACAGAAAGAACAACTGTTTGAACGACTGCAGACTTCTCATGGAAAGCGTGGCACTGAGGAGGAAGTGGAACGATGTTTTAGAAGTGCTGCTAACCCAGCGTTCCGGATCCAGGGAATCCAAGCTCTTCCAGAACAAAGCTTCGATCCAGACAATCTCAGGTGAAGGAAAACCAAGAGGATCTGCCAGCAGCGACCAGCTCTGGGAGAAGTGCGAAGGAAATTCTCACAGTGGGACAGAGGTGACGCCGGACAGACACTCTGAAAATCAGAAACCAAAAAGGGGGAGCGGAAGGGGTAAACATGTGACACACCGTCCTTCACTTCCCAGGTTCTTTAGGCATTCATGACTGTTGAAAGTGGACATGATCACATTGTACGAAGGGGCGTTTAAGACATGCAGACTTACTGCACGGGACAACCGAGAGGAGAAAGAGAGGACCCAACCACGGCCAGGGTCTCACCTTCCACGTGCAGAGAAATGTTAACTGCCCGTGATCTGGGGAAGCTGATCATGTGTGCTGCCACCCAGACCAGCCGTACATGCACGAAACACTACACAAGGAGAGGGGCAACTCCAATAAGTAAATTAGAAATGGAGAAGCAAAAAATATTGAAATCATTAAAAAGAATCAGGAGAGAAAAAAAGAGAGTAAGAGAGAACAAATATCAAACAAGAAGTAAAACGGCGGCTACAAGTACGTACGCGTTCATAATCGTGTTAAGTCGTCCGGGCACCAACAGAGGGGGCGCCTGGGATGGGTGTATGGAACAGCACTGTGCCGGCTGCACGGCATCAGCTTCGAGGGTGGTGATGCAGGCAGGTGAGAAGCAAAGGGATAAAGACTTATTGAGCCAACACTAGTGACTGGGGGAAACCAGGAGCGTTAAATCCTCCAATAATGACAAGAAGACCAGTTCGCTGAGAAGACACGGTGTCTGGGGCGAGTGCCCACCCAACACCAAAGGTCCAAACCATGTCCTGCTCGACCGAATGGGACAGAAAGAGGAAAACAGACAGAAGAGTTACACGGGAAATGCCGGCACCCCCCCTCAGCAATCGGCAGGGACGGCTAGAACGCAAGTTAGCAAAGCTCTAAGTGCCCCAGGAACACCACCGGGAGGCCCAAACCGACACCCAACAGAGCGGACGCTGCTCTCGATGCAAAAGGAACAGCACCAAGGTGGACCGTAGCCTGAGCCACGGAAGTCGAAAAGAGCGAAGTAGATCCGAAGCGCGCAGACGGAGGCAAGAACGGAAACAAGAGGACTCAGAATCGGTAAAATTTTAGCAGGACTGACAAAGGGAAGAAGAGACAGGACCCAAATTACTGACCTCAGGAACGGAAGAAGTGCTTCTGCTGCAGAACAGGCCATAAAGAGATAACAGGGCCCGAAGGACGGCGCTCCCCAGGTACGGCTGACAGTGGAAAACGGACCGAATCTCTGAGTGTCACAAACTACCCAAACTCACCCACGAACAAATACATCATCCAACGTGTATCTCTTAATGATACTGAGTTTGTAGTTCTTTAAAAAAGAACCAAAAGAGCCATCTTCAGACCCAAACAGTTTTGCTGGTGAATGTCACCAACTATTCCAAGAAGAAACAATACGAATTCTGCATAATCTTCCGGAAACATGTTCTATGTTCATTTACGAGGGCGGCATCACCCTGAAGCCCAGACCAGGCAGAGACGGCGTGGGAACACGAGGCCAGCATCACTCACGACGTCCGCAGCAGAACGGCAGGAACTGGAGTCCAGAAATGCAGGAAGAGGAGAGCGCGCCATGACCCCGGAATGCAAGTCTGGCTCGACAGCCAGAAAGCAGCGGCGCCAGCGACCATATCAACAAGCCAGAGAGGAAACCCATAATCCAGATGCAGAAAAAGCACCTGACAAAACTCGGCGTGTGCCCAGGGAGAGGTGTGCCCCGCTTCAGGCTTCGTGGTGGGACGCAGGGGCAGGTGGAGCGGGCCCACATCTGGGTTCCTGCAGCGCGGGCAAGGAAGGGGCAGGATGCAGAAATGTGGCCTCCCTGGCTCCCCGTGGCCTACGCTTGTGGCTTGATCAGCGTGGACCGAGGAGGCTCCGTGGAGGCCTCACTGGCAAGACAGGAAGACAGAGAAAACGAGGTGCATCAGGCAACGTTGAACACCTCGGAGACACAGCACATTCCCTGTAAATGCGGACTGAACTGAGGGGCTGGCAAGGGAAGCCTCGAACACTAGCGTTTACGAGGGCCGGGGGCATCGAGAGACGCCAGTGAAGGCAGCCGGCCCCAAGAGGGTGTTAACAATGGCTACTACGAAATATTAATAGCGCTGAGCAGTACACCTGAGGCACTTGGAAATGTCCTACGCCACCCCCTGTAGTGAAACCCCAGAGTCCAACCCCTTCACGTACAAACAATAGAGTTGGGTGCCTGGGTGGCTCAGTGGGTTTTTAGCCTCTGCTTTCGGCTCAGGTCATGATCTCTGGGTCCTGGGATCGAGCCCCGCATCGGGCTCTCTGCTCCGTGGGGAGCCTGCTTCCCCCCCGCCCCCGCCTGCCTCTCTGCCTGCTTGTGATCTCGGTCTGTCAAGTAAATAAATAAAATCTTAAAAAAAATAAACAATAGAGTCAAGAGAGTTAATATAGGCAGTGGGGTTCAGAACAGCAGTAACAACATTCCCCTGCCTGCACGCACCACACGGACCTGCCAGCCGAACGGGGCAAGAGGCTGCGGAAGTCACAGGCCCCTACCAGGAAACTGAGGCCCAGAGGGGCTGCAGAACTGGCCTGCGTGACACTGTGCGGCCGGGAGGGCTGAGGCTGGCATTGGAGCGCTGGCCCTGGGCTCGCCCACCCACGACGCCCGTCTAGGATGAAAACCCGAGGCCGCCGTGCTCCTGCCTTTACTGGCCCCAGATCACCCCGTTGTCTAGAAGAAAGGGCACACCCACGTGCAGCCTTCCTCATGCGATGTCCACCCTCCTGCCGCTTCCCCGAGGAGGAGCGTGTGCACAGGGCTGTCCTGCTGTCCCTCCCCGTCGGGTCTCCGTGCTGCGGCACTGCACAGTGACTGTCCCTCTGCCTGTCGGCCTCCTGGACCCCACTGTGGGCCCCGAGGACATGCGGTGACTCCAGGCCTCCGATCATCTGACAGGGCCAGGCGGGCTCTGCTCAGAATGTCAGCGGTGAGAACACGTCCCCAGCTGGGGTTGCAAGCGGAGGGACAGCCGCCTGTCTAGAGGACCTTCCCCCCCAAGATCCAGGCTGGAGACAAAACTCTGATCTGACCCAGGCCCCTCGCCGCGGCTTCTGTGCCCAGTGACTGCCATCTAGCGGCCAAGACAGGGAACATGAGGCCGGAACCACCCCTGGAAAGGCCCAGCAAATTCAGGGACGAGGAGGCACCGTGCGGGGGGCCTCCTGACGGGGTTGGGGGAGTGGAGAGGGCATTACGGCCGCACAATTTCTGCACTGGGCTCCAATTCTTGGAAACTGGACGTTTGTGTCCACTACAAAACGCCTTTTGGTTATCCAGTTTTGAATAGCCCCCCAACCCATCACCGTGGGGCACATTCTCTGTCCCTAGCTGACCTCGTGGGGGCCAAGGGTCTGTGTGATCTTGGGGAAGTGGCCTAACCTCTCTGAGGTCATTGGTCATTGGTCACACCCGTGCTGCTCCTGGTTCGGGGAAGAGCTCACAGTCTTCCAGACCCCAGGCTGCAGGGCTCCCCTCCCTCCGCAGGCGGGCTAACTCCCTTCTGGGCAGCCCCAGTCTGGAGGTCCCCCCCACCCAAGGTGCTCAGAAAGGCTGCCTTCGGTTCTGAGCCGCTGAAGCCCCCTGGGTAAAATCAGGGACAATGAGGCTGCCGAAAGTGCCTGTGGGCCATTCTGCAAACACACCCTGAGCCCTCCCAGGGGCCAGGGGTCTTGCAAGGCCTAGGGAGAGAGAGGGTAAGGTGAAGTTCTTCCTGGCTCCCCTGTGCCGTAGGCCCGCAGTCCGGGGCCTCTTGACCTCTTTGTGAGCCTGTCCCAGCAGACGGCGGTCCCTCCCACACATGGGCCAGTGGCCATGGCTGCTTCTCAACTTGTCTGCCACCACTGTGGCCCTCTTTGGGGTCTGGAGAAAGCTCTTGGGGCAGCTGGGGCCCACTTCCTCCCCCCTAGGAGAGGAGGGGGTACAGCTCGGAGCTGACGCGGGCAGGGCCAGGCTGCACACTGTCACGTGGATCAGCGTGGCAGGCACGTGGGAGACACCGCAGACCCCGATCCAGGCTCCTGACCTCCGCACCGCGTGTCCTGGGTGACGCTCAGCCCCCAGCCTCCACGTCCTCATCTGCAGAATGGGACCCTCGCGCTAGCTGGCTTATGGGATGCCGGTGAGGCCTGAGAGTCTCTGTGTGCAACTGCTAAGGCTGGTAAAGATAGTTTACCATCCTCATCTTTACCCCCGTCCAGCAGTGAACGGGCCCCCACGCTGCATGGGACAGGCATGGGATGGGCGGGAACGGGCAGGGAGCGGGTGGGGACGGGCAGGGGACAGGCAGGGGCCACCGGGGTTAAGAGCAGAGTGCAGAACCCTCCTCCCCAGCTTCCAAGCTGCGTGATCTTGAGCAAGTCCCTTTCTCTCCCCAGCGTCAGTTTCCTTACCTGTGGGAAGGGAGTAACCACCCTGTCCCCCCATGCATGAACACCTCCCAAGGGCGGCAGCATTGTTGCTGGTGGGGGGCGAGCGTGATGTGTGTCTGCTGTGCATGGAGCTGCCCCCTGGCTGTGTCCCCGTGACACCCACAGATGGGAGGACAACTTTACCCTCCCGGAGGGTCGCCGGATGTGTGGCTGGTGCTGGGGACCCGCCACGCTGCCTCATGGGGCACGAGTGTCTTGTGGCCGTCATTGCAAACAGCCATCCAGGGAGGGGCTTACAGTGACAGGAACAGATTCCCTCCCAGTCCAGAGGCTGGAGCTCTGCCATGAGGTTGGTGGCACGGCCGTGTTCCCTCTGAAGGTGCTCAGGGAGGACCCTTCTGTGGCTATGCCCTTATGTGGCTTCAGCCGATGGGCCGGTGTACAACCCTGAGAGTGGAGCAGGGCTCTCAGGAAGGCCCCTGCCACCACGGTCCCGTGAACATCGTCACCTGTTGCAGGGAAGCTGGGATGACCTCTTGGGAGCACGGGGTCTGGGGGGAATGGGAGCACATGAGGGTTTCATCTGGATGGGTGGGAGTGGCGTCAGGGAGGAGCTGGCTGGGAGCAGCCACGGGAGGGTGGGCGGGGTCGGCCTTGAGAGGGAAGTCGACCAGGTGGCTGGTCTCCTGGGGCCATCCTGGGGCCCCTCTGTCTCCCTGCCATTCAGGAGAAGATGCTTGACCCCTCCCGAGTGCTCACAGTTCACCAGGACCCTGTCAGCGTGGAGATGCTCCCTCACTATGTCCCGGGCAGCCTGAGATTCTGCATTCCTATCAGGCAAGGTGCCCAGGTGGCCATGCGCGTGGGGCCGGTCCACAGATCACATCTAGAGCAACAAGACCTTCACAGATGGCCTTTGACTGCGGATGCCGAGAGCAAGTTTCTCCAACTCTGACCATACCCACCTCCCCGGATGTCTGGTGAGAATACAGACTTTCTGATTCCAGAGCCCGAGCATGTTCCCAGGTGACACTGACACAGCTCTGCCATCTCGGGGCACGCATCTGGAGAGCGAGGCTGACTGCGAGACGACCCGGGAGCTCCCAGCAGTTTGAACACTTCACCCAGGCCGACTCAGTCTGAATCCAGGAGTGCAGCCCCCAGGGGATATGGAACACCCAGACTCGCTCCTGCTTTCTCGTCCTCCGCCTGCCCATACCCGTTCCCGTGAACGCCTCATCTCCGAAGCAGAGAGAACAGAGCAAAACTCCAACAGAGTGAGATCCAAGCCGTCAAAGCCGTCACATCCCTTATCAGAATGCTGACTTTACAAACACAGCCTGACACTGGGTCCTTCTAAGAAGACGGAGGGAATGCCCATAGGAGTCCCTGTCTTCCCAAGTGCCCGGGATGAGGGGGCAGTTCTTCCCACGCTGTTACTGCTAGGGTCCCAGGTGAGCTGAGGGCCCACGAATGTGCAACATTAGATCTAGGGCACAGTGAGGGGCACATGCAGACCACCTCAGGGTGCCTCCACTCTGGTCCAAGAAGTCACTGTATGGTAAGGCTGGTGGTCTACCATGACCCCCGGCCCAGTCCACGGGCCCACAGAAGGCAGAGGGCATGACTTCTTCATGGCACATGCCATTCTGGATGGCCTGGGACTCTGTCCGTCTTGGGGGCAGGTGCCCCCATGTCCTCCAGGTAGGCCTCACTAGCTGGGAGAAGCAGGAGGTGAGGGCACTTGAGGTCACCCTGGCCCTCTGCATGGGTCACCTGAGTGTCATGCGCCCTCATTTTTGCCTGGAAGGAGGAAGAAAGGACAGACAGGTGGTGGCCTTGTTCAAGAAACGCAGAAGGAGGCGGGAAAAACGGTGTCTTTCCAAAGATGGGGCCATGGCCAGGCCATGTGACTGCCACCTGCATTCCACCAGGAGGCTCGGCCAGGCCACGTTTCCTCAGGTCACGGAAGCCTCCGCCCCCTGCCACTCAGGTCAGGCATGAGGCCCCAGGGCACATCCTGTCCCCGTGAGAATGAAGGCATACCAGACCGTGGCGAAACACCTCTGTCCCAGCCACCAAGGTTCCCCGCGTCCCCACTCTGCCAGGACACAAGGGGCTGGTGCGGTGACCTGGGAACTCGGCACTCATGCCCTGCCTGGGCCATGCCCTGGCTGTGTGACCCGGAGCACAGCACCTAACCTCTCTGAGCCTTGGTTTCTTTCTGCAGAAAATAGAAAACCGATGACCTCTGAGGGTGGGTCTAAGTTACCATCATTGCAACCAAAATAACAAATCTGACGTGGTTTCTCAAGCATCTCTACGTGCAGGGGCTGTTAGAGTTTTATAGTATGGGGGCATTTAATCATCCTTGAAACAAGGCTGTGTGATGGGACTGCTGCTGTCCACATGGTACAGAAGGAGACACTGAGGCAGAGGTGCTCAGGATGGAGGGGTGGGGCTGGCATAGAGCCCAGTGGGCTGGAGGGGCTGCAGCAAGGGCTGGGGGAGGGGACGTGGGCAAGCCCCCCACCCCAACCCCGGGAGAAGCCACACCTTCCCATGACTCCACCTGCCTCCCTGGGCCCTGGGGTTGTTCAGCACCGGGTTAGGTGGACAGCGGTCAGAGAACGGGCACCTGCCCCACCCGGGGCTCCTGGACTGTGTCCTGGTGGCCAGCCACATGGGTCGGGGGGGCAGATGCCTTCGGGTCAGTACATTCCGCATCCACGGCTTGCAGAGAGTGCCCTGTGACCCGGATGGTACGCTGTGACCCCCACAGGGCAGCACCCCTGGCTCTGAGCATCCCACCTGCTTGGTCACACATATGCATAACGGACGTAAGCTCCATGAATAAAGATCGCACAAACAGAGCGGCCCCACAGAAGACAGTGTGTTTCTCACCAGAATCACACCCCAGGAGGTGGGAGAGGCTCAGTCAAGGCTGGGGGGACCTGAGTCAGGCCAAAGGACCAGAAAAAGCACAGCCCCAGTACATGCTTACTCAGGACGGATGCTTGTCTGGCCTGGACTCCTGCCGCTCTCCCCGAATGGGTGTGGCTTAGTGTCACCCACACACACTACTAAACTGCTTTTGAAAAGGGTTGGATGTGTAAAAGTCCAACGTTGGCAGGAAATGGTATCACCACATTAAACTGCGCATAGTTAATCAGGGCTGTGTGACCCATAAGCACATTTTTCCATTACTCAGCTAGCCATCTGGTTATTAAGTCATGCATTAATCTATCCATCCATCCATCCATCCATCCATCCACTCAACCATCCATCCATCCAACCACCCACTCACCTACCTGCCCACCTACCCGCTCGTGCGTTTATCTACCCCAACACACACCCATCCACCCGCCCACCCTTCTTCCATCCATCACTCTGACCATCCATCCTTCCTTCCACCCAACTGGCCACCGGACATCTCTGTGTTAGCACTGTTGTCGGCCAGGTTTTGTGCAGGTAGGTACTGAGGACTCACCTCTCCTGCTTCGCAATAGATCCTCAAGTGCTGGGAGAAAGAGATTTAATCTAAACAAGGCTCCCAGGGAATGAGACCAGGGCGGCTCTGTCTGGGCGGTGGGGTGGGGGGTGGGGGAGGAGAGTCAGGGGAAGAATCTGGGGGCGTAGGAGCAGGGGTGGAAGGTAATTGTGTAGCCCACCAGTGTCCACTTCCTCCTTCTGGGGACCACCCTGGGCCACGCTGGTGTATGTTCTGTAACCCACTCCCTCTGAGGATGGGTGTGTGATCCAGGTCTGGTCAGTGGGTCCATCCTGCTATCCTTGGTCACTACAACTAGGTCAAGAATGGGCTTATGATGAAAATCAGCCTAGTGAAACTCAGTCCTGAGCCTTCTCTTATAAAGTTGTAAAAAGGCACTCTCGCCTTTTTACAACTGCTGAGCCTGGTGCTTAACCTGGTGCTGTTCTCAGCCTTCTTCCTGTGGGATGGGGGGAACCTGCCTGAGAACGGAGTTCTCACCGATGAAACCAGAGAAAAGAGACGGAAAGAGAATCTCCTAATGCTCTCAGAGCACCTGGATCCAGCCAGGCCCGAAGCTGTCATTCCTGAACTTTAAAGCCATTAAATTCCCTTTGGCTTCAGCCAAGCTGACCTTGAATCGTATCATTTGTAACCAAGAGGCTTGGCTGATATAAAAGTAATGTTCCTTGCTTCGGGACACAGTCTCTGACCCAGTGAGGGGTCCAGGAGCTCAGAAGAGGGTGCAGCTCTGATGGGACTCTGCAACTCCCTGCCTGGGAACCCCAGGATGACTGGTATAACCAAGCACAGGCACTGACTCTCCTCAGGCAAGCCCCTCCCCCTCTACAGGCCTCAGTCTCCCCAAGTGTGAAATAAATGGTGTATTCTTGCTCAAAGCGTCCCAGTCCTGCTGCTGAAGGACACCTTATACCGTACCTCCCGAGCTGTCCTGCATGAGGTGAGGGCTGGGGGGAAGGCTGTGCAGACGGGGTGGGCACTATGGAAATGGGAAGATGGTGCTGTGGCGGAGTGGCTAGCTGCCCACAGCTGCGTCTGCTCCCCACCCTCGCCTCAACAGCAGGTTGTCTGAAAAGAAGGTTATAGGCTTCCTTGAGATGACACGATAGCCAAGTGTCGGGAGTACACCAGACACTTTGCAGTCCCTAAAATGAGGGAGTGTGGTTTGTCTTCTTTCCCCCTTTTGCTACTGGGATGTGGATCTGATGGGTGGAATCTAAGCAGCTACCTTGAACCAGGAGGCACCTGTCGAGGATGCTGGAGCAGCAAGAAAGGCAAAACCCAGATCCCCCGTGTGCCCGGGGCCCCCATCCCAGCTCCGGCCCGCCCTCCTCTGCCTCCAACATGACACGGAAACAAACCCTGGTCTCATCTAAACCACAGCTCTTTTGTGTTTTTCGTGTCACGTGTGGCTGAGACGAGCCTGAGAAGGCACTGGTGTTTTGGAGAAACCCAGGAGCAGCATGACTGAGGTGCTCCAGCGGAGGTGAAGGGAGACGGCAAAGCAGGGGGACGGGTCTCTCCTCTCAAGACGGAACGCCTGGATTTTTACGCTAACGCAAAGGCATCTGATTTTCAGCATATTCCAATCAGGGTTTCCTTGCGCCCGGCAGGCCATGGCTTCGATCCCTACCCCAGTGAGCACCACTCAGCCCCCGTCAGAGGACGGGGCTGGTCCTGGGTTTAACCGACAGGTGGAGCGGCACGTGGCCGTGGATGCCCCGGACAAGGGCAGCACCGCCAGGCGCAGCTCCCACAGGTGGGGGCCGTCCTTGCTCGTTAACAGGCACCTGCCGGTTTCCCTTTGGTTCCGTAACAACTCCATTTTGTCACACTTATTTTAGTGGCAATGTTTTTGTTCCAATCAGCAATCATTTTGGAAAAGTAGGCTGCTGGAAGAGTTCTTGGCATACAAAATGACAAGCAATTTTTAAACGGCATAAGACTGATGATTTTTAACCACACTGAATTCTAAATCTGTTTCGGGCTGGTTAACGCTTGTTACAAAATAACGAGCTGTCTCAAAGCCACGGCCGTGCCCCTAGCTCCAACACAGCAAGCGTCCCTCCATGGCCGGGCCCACGGTGTTGCAGGCCGGGTCCTGGGGAGGGGGCAGGCTGGCAGGCTCTCTGCCCTGGGAAGCGCGTGGTCAGGGGAAGGGGACACAGATGCGGGGAAGCACAGGGGGTCGATGCCCACCCAGGAGCTGAGCTTTGTGCATGGAAGGCTGGTTGCAGGGAAGATGCAGAGAGCTGCCCCCTGCTCCTGCCCCTGCTCCCCAAGGCACCGGCCAGTGACCGCCCAGCGTAGCATCGGGATGCTCGAACGGGGAAAAGCTCGGCAGTTGCTCATGCGCTGAAACACAGAATTGCACGTGACCCAGCAATCCCTCTCCTGGTGTGTACCCTGGAGAACAGGATGCAGGTCAGCGGACCCTCACCCGGGACTACGGACCGCAGCACCCCCTGTAGCAGCCGACAGAACGGAAAACAACTGAAGTGCGTGGACGGACCAGCGGACTCACAAAATGTGGCCCAACCACTCGGCGGGGTAGGGGCCGCTGTAAAAGGGCACGAAGCGCGGACACTACATGGCGTCCTGCTCCGGGAAAGAAGCCACCTGTTACCTCATCCCATTTACGTGAAATAGGGAAGAGGGAGGGGAATCTACAGAGGCAGAGGGTAAAGGCTGAGTGTTGGGGGAAAGGGAGGAGGCCAGTGGGGACAGGGATGCTTTCTGGGGCAACGAAAATGGTCTCAAGTTCAGACCACGGGGACGGCCCCACGACCGAGTATTCTAAATTGTAGAGCGAATGATCAAATGATTAATTCAATGTTATACGAATTTTACCGCAATTAAAAAATTTTTCAAAAAAAAAAAAAGATTCCAGAACATTCTGCCGGGGGCTCCGATTGGCCACCACTGCCTTCCCGCCAGGCCTCCACTCCTGGGGTCATTGCTAGTCATCTGGGCCTCTCCTGCCCAACTCCGCAGGGCTGACACCCAGGGTGGGCCGCTGGCTAGCGGGGCTCCTGGGAAAGCCGCCGAGTGTGTGCCTCGGTATCGTCTGCAGTAAAATGCAGACATGTGCCCATGCGGTGGCCTGCTGTGTCTATAAGGCAGGGGACGCCTTATCAGGGGCATTCAGTAAGCCGGCCCTGCCCCGAAGTCTGTTTCCGTGGAGGGCCCAGGGAACAGCCGGTGCGAGGCCCCGAGTATCTCCCAAGTCTATGCTCCTGATTTAATCCACATGCAAAGGGAAGGAGTAGCCACAATTGGGGGCAGTTTCCCGGTCAGGCCTCTGGGGTCAGGAGAAACGAGGCAGAGGAGCTCGGAGGGCGAGGGAGAGGAGCCCGGGGCGGCTGCAGAGGCAGACCGCCGGCAAGGCGGTGGGCTGGTGCGCACACCTGCTTTCCCAGGTTCTCGTCTTCTATGGGGCAGTGCACGTTCCTGAGCCTCCCCCGGGGCATCTCTCGGCCCTGGAGGGGCTTCCCTTTGGCCTCCTTAGGCTTCTGTGACTCGCACAGCCTCTGTGCCTGTCCCCTGCACGTGGAGCTCCCGAACTGCAAACAGCAGGCAGCAGCCACACTGCGAGTGTTGCCACGACAGTCACACATCCAGGGGGTGCCAGGGAGGGGCAGGGAGAGCTTCTGGGAGGTGATGGCCCCCCAGCCGATGCTTGATGGAGGAGCAGAGTTTGCCCCGGGAAGGGCACGTGCAGAGGAGCGGAGTCCCGGACACCGGGCCCCCAGTGCTGGCGTGCAGTTCTGCAGGGAGAACCGTCGAGCTCCCGCGTTGCACGTGGTGCCAGCCTGGCTGCTGGGCCTTGGGCCTTCCTCTGCCTGTGGCTTCAGGTGCCCTGCCCCGTGTGTGCCCTGCGAGCCCCTGTCCTCACTGTGGGGAATGCAGCGGGCTACCCGCCACTCAGCAGGTCACTCTGGGCCCAGGAGGCCATGCTATGCAGTTGGGACTGGGACCGTTCTCACCGCAGGGCATACCGGGGCCACGGGCTGCACAAGGAGATGCTGGCTGCCTCTGTGGGTGTCCTCTGCCCAGCACAGTGGCCATGAGGGCTGCGGGCAGCTGAGAGGACCAAGTATGGAGAGGGCAGGAACTTCTCCTGGCCACCGTCCAAGCCTGGATCCCTGTCAGTGCAGAGGCACCAATGGCCGAGCGGCTCTGCCCCCGCGAGGAGCCCTGCAAGGGGGCCTTGGGGGAGGGGTGTCACGAGGGTGACCCTCAGGCACGGCCCTACCTGCTCAGCTGAGGGAGGCCCTGGGACCCGAGGTGCTGGGTCCGCTCGGCACCAAGGGCCTGGCCGGGCTCAGACCCCCACTGGCCTTCTCTGCGTATGCAGGTGGCATCTCTGGGGGGGTTTCAGTCCTGCTGCCAGCGTGGGAACTGAGCGCCCCGTGCTATGTGCCCGCAGAGTGTGCCAAGGCACTGCCAGGAGCAGCCGGAAACTCCTCTCACAGCCGGTCATCAGCCCCTGGGGCCCGCTGCCCTGGGGTTCCGTGTGCACCAAGAGAACCCCTTTCTCTGTCCTCACCCGTAACCTGGGGACTGGCTCACCTCCAGGGCACCCGGGGCCCGGCGCCACTCTTCTGCCAGGGCGTCGGGGGTAGGAAGGAGCGGGGGAATGGCTGGCCGAGACGCCCCTGCCCTGGCCTCCTGCCCAGGGAGCACATCCCCAGCCCGGCCGGCAGGACCACCAGGCCCCGGCTCCCGGCGGTAAGTGGGGCGGCTGAGGGGAGAGGCCGGCCGGCTGCCCTTGTTTGCTCTCAGGACTGTCCCCTTTTGCGTGACAGGTGAGCCGGTCACCCTGGCAATCAGACTCCTTCTAGGACTGTCCACGAGAAAAGCTGGGAGCTTCAGGACCTAGAAATAGGTCAGATCGTCACTGGGGTTTTGTATCTGCGCCAGGGCTGGAGAACAGCACAGCCCCAGAGCAACGCTGGGGCCGCACGTTCACCTGAGCGGGGGTTCGGCGGACACGCTGCACTCAGGGCACGCGGCAGGGGCCCCCAAGCCTTCCCAGCAGTACCTGGAATAGCGTGTGCACACGCATATGCAAGCATGCACGGGTGTGCGTGTGCAGGCATGTGAGCACTGCCCGTGCCTCTGTACATGCACACACACGTGTGTAGGTTTATGTCTATACATGCGAATGTGTGCATACC
Source organism: Martes martes (assembly GCF_963455335.1). NCBI lineage: Eukaryota > Metazoa > Chordata > Mammalia > Carnivora > Mustelidae > Martes > Martes martes. Next base: position 2,927,573 of record NC_137898.1, on the reverse strand, counting down.
ACAAGCACACAAGTGCACATGCATGTAAGTATGTGTGCACACGGAACCACACACATGTGTACACACGTACAGGCGCGTGCATGTCCACGTACATGTGCGCACACCGCAAGCACACACGTGTAAGCGTGTACATGCACACAGCGTAGGCGTGTGCGCATACATGTGCAAGTGCACATGTACTGCAAGCACACGTGTGCGTGTCCATGTGTATAAGGATGTGTGCGTGTGCAGCTTTCGCTTGACCCTCACTGGGGTCTGGGACCCCCTCACTGCTCTGACTCTGTGCCAGTGGGAGAGGCCAACACGCAGGGGGTTGTGCGGACACCGGAGCTCGCTTGACCTCCTCCCCCTCCGCCGTCCTGATCGGGCCCAGGACTGGCCAGCTGTGGAGAGGGCGTGGCCTCTGCTCCCCCTCCTTGGCGGTGCAGCTGCCAGAGGGCGGGCCCAGCCGTCGCCCCTTCCGGTGCTGGCTCCCAGGGAAGGCGCATTGCAGAGGAGGTGGGAACACCTCTCTGCCAGGTCAGACAAAGCTCTGGTCAAGGGGAGAGAGAAAGCGCTAGTCTCTGCCCCAGGGCGCTGGACGCAGACCCGGAGCCGGTGCTCTCTCCTTCTCTGCTCCTCGGGTGTCCCTCCAGGAGATGGAACCACCAGCCCAGCCCCATCCCTGATAACTTAAGTCTTATAGCACGTGCCAGGGGCTCAGGGAGGCTGTCGGGGCATCTGCTGACACCGCTAGGAACCCGTGTTCCATAGGAACTTCTGTAGCCCGTCAAGGTCACATTTAGGCATGCCTGAAGTGAGCCGTCCAGCTGTACGACCTCTGAGGCCCCTGCTGGCCCTAAAAGACCCACTGGGACAGACATCACTGTGCACGAGAGGCCACGAGCCTGGGCCCCAGTGTGACAGCCTCCAGAGTCCCGATCTGTGAAATGGGCCCACGAGGGTGGGGTGCTCGCCCTGTCTCCTGGGGAAGACGCTGGGAAGACAACCCGATGCTTGGAGATGTTGCAGTCACTTGCAAACCAGCAGCTCTGCAGTGATGACGAGGGGCCCCGATTTCAGTTTCCATAGAACCCACCAGAACGTGGGCTCCTCTCCTCAGACAAAGACTCGGCACTGTTCTCCCCATTGGGACTCAGCCCCTTCTCCCCACACAGCGAGCCATGGTTAGCAGGCTTGTTCCCTCCCGTCGTGTGACCCTCCACGGGTCTGGGAAGGACAGGAGAGGGGCGCCTGCTCAGAGATGCGGAGGCCGAGAGCACTCGGGGCACCCGATGAAGGAGGCGCCCGGCCCGGGAAACGCGGGCTCCGTGGAGAAGCCCAGCGGAGGCTCGTCGGCACACACGCGGCGTGCGGTCTCCATCATTGGGCGAAGGGCACTTCTGCATCTCGGCTGAATAGGCAGGGGCGGCTGGGGTGACCCCCGCAGCCCTTCGCGGCCGTGCCAGCAAGGACCATGCTCCTGGGCGCCTGGCTGCATCCGGCAATTACTTCTCAAACAAATCTGATCTAGACAAGCCGGAGGAAGGGAGGGGGCACAGGGGCTGCTGCCGAGGCCCTGACAGGGAGCGGGCGCTACAGGGAAGGGGCAGCGGGTGGCCTGGGGTGCCGGGCAGCGAGCCACTGCCGTGTAGACCCCATCCTTGGGGCGCAGAGGCTGCAGGAACAAGACATCCCCCGGCCCCCGGAGCCCGCCCTCCGCTCCCCGCGGAGCTGCAGCAGGACACCTGAATCCACCCGTCTGGGCCACAGGGGAGCCTGTGGAGCTGGGCCTGGGGGAGCCAGAGGAATTCGCAGAACGAACCAAGTGCCTCTGATTAAAGATGGTGTATCTAGAGGTGAAGGTCTCCAGGAAGGAGCACAGAACGCACGGCTTCCAGTGCAGGTCGGCGACCCGTGGGCGCATTCCCCAGTCCGCAAGGTGCGCCACGCGAGCTGCGGGATCCAGAGTGAAAAGAAAGCGGAGAATTCCAGGACGGCGGCTTCAGAGCGGAAGGAAGCGTGGGGCCCCGTGCAGTGGCGGGCTCGGCGGCCCACGAAGCGAATCCCTGCTGACTTGAGAAAGACCATAGTCCGCGTGCCCGAGGCCCGTCCCCAGGGACCGTGGCCGCCCTCTCTTCAGGAGGCCGTAGGCAGCCGGACGCTGAGGGGGTGGGGGGGCTGGACAACTCTTGGAAAAAGACAGAAAGGAGGCAGTCAAGCCGCTGGGCCGGACCTCTGTGCATTTCGGGGGCTGAGGACAGACAGGAGGCGGCCTCGTGCTGGGCAGAGTATCTGGGCGGCTGGATTCCAGGACAAGCTCCCGAAGGAGATGCACGTAGCACTTTCACAGCAAGGCTGCTCGCGGTAGCGCCTCCTGCAGTAGCACAACTTGGGGGCCATGTCACGAGTCTGAAGAGGGCTGAACTGACGGCCACTGTCATGGCCAGGACAGCAGGGTGGACAAGGACTCGTCAGTGCCTTTCCAATGAGAGCGCGGAGAGCCCCTGGGAACAGCATTTGGGAAGGGTGTTTTCAACCCATGACGTGATGCCCTTCGCCGCTCGGGGAAGAAGGAAAGCAGGACCCGCGGTCTAAAAGGATGAGCTCAACTTTGTTTCATGCACGTTTAGACTCACAGAAGGACCAGCACCTCGGTGGTGATTATCAACACGGTGTAGGGTGACGAGTGACTCATTCTCTCCCTTTGCATGTCTCTGTATTTTCCAGACTCGCTACAGAACCAGACGTGACACGGGTCACAGTGTGTTGCCCATCAAAGTGAAAGGCTCCCCGGAGAAGTTATGTAAATGGCTAGTAAGTGTGCAGAAGGGAGCCCTGTATCCCAGGTATCGGGGAAACACGGACGAAACCCGCAGGGAGACACCAGCTCACACCCACTCGGATGGCTGCCATCCAGAAATGAAAAGGAGGAGCCAGCGAGGGTGGGGGGAGTGACAGCTCTGTCACGGTGCTGGGGGGAATGGGACAGACAAAACCATCTGGGGGGTCCTCGAAAGGTAATCCGTGGCGTTACCATGTGACCCCACGACTCCTCCCCAGGTACGTGCCCAGGAGAAGCGAAAGCAGGTGCTCAAAGACTTGCACGGAAATGCTCACAGCAGCACTCTTGACGAAAGCCCGTGCATGGAAACCCAAATGGCCATGCGATGAGCCCGTAAACAAAGTGTGGTCTATACAAGGGAATATTATGCAGCCTTAGGAAGAAATGACATTCTGATACGTGCTACCCCTTGGATGAAGCCCCAGATCCCATTCTGCTAAAGCGAGTGGGGCACCAGAGAGCGCACGCCGTAAGGCTGCGTGCGCGTGAGCGTCCAGGACGGGCAGACCCCTGCAGATGGAGGGTGGGGCACGCTCGCCCAGGCTGGGGTGTGGGGTGGAGGTGACAGGCTTTTTCTGGGCTGAGTCAGCGGTGATGTCTGCACTGCCTTGGGAATAGACTAAAAACCACGGAACCACCCGCCCTCGCGGGGGAGATCTCATGGTATGGGAATTCTATTTCGGTTTAAGAAAACAGAAAGACGGGCGCCATGTCTAAAAGGCCTTCGGATTTCGGAGTGATGCAAAGCGAGGCAAGAGAGGGGTCGCCCTCGAGGACTGCTCTGAGGACCCGACGGGGTTGACCACGCCGAAGGTTCAGGAAGCTGAGACTGCCCAGCGTGAATGTGGATTCTTGATCCGCACCTGGGTGGCCCCAGGCAGCCACTTCCTGTCCCGTCGTCTAGGGGCCCAGGCTCCTCCCCACCACGGTCCTCCCCGACCCTGACTGGCTGGGGACGGCGGACATACACAGCGTCCTCCCAGATGCTCTTCTTGGCTACACGATTTGTTGGAGCGGGAGCCTGGGCCTTACTTATCTCCTTTGCATATGCATGTCTTAAATTTCATCTGCCAGTGTGAGATTTCATGCAGCCCCCATAAGCCAATGTTTATTCATTATCCCCGGATCTGTTTCCTATCGTCTATTTCAGAGGAGCCAAAAACAACATCTTAACTCAATACAGAGCCCCATATGACGGCTTTCATTTTCCAAAATGAGCCACGGTGCACTCTGGGGTGGGGGGGACGGCCCTTGGTTCCCGCTGAGCCCTGGCAGAGGGGGGCTCCCGGCTCTGGTGAGCCATCCTCAAACTGGGTGCCCAGGTGTCAAGGGAGAGGCCGCAGGGCTGTCCTCGTAGGTCTGACAGATGGACGGTCAGCAGCCACCTGCATGTACTGGGAGCAGCTCATTCACTCGACCATTTATAGGGCATGACGTCTGTCTTCCCGGGCCCCCAAGAGCCCATACTGCTCAGGGCATGGGCGAGGAGGACGCCCAGAGAGGCCCCCCTGCTGAACTCAGGGAACAGAGAGAGGCAGGCGGAGTCTGAGGTCACTACACGTCCCGTTGGCTGAAGGGAACTTTCTCTCTCAACTGGCCTGAGATGCCGACAATGCTGGCGTTTCCTGGGTCTCATAACAGCCCCTACCTTCCCTGGTGTTTACACTCCACTGTGTTGAAGAGACCTCCGTGTCGGGGAGGTTTAACGGTGGGAGGGCTACGCGACTGGACTGAGGGTGAGCTGCGAATGAGATAGAATGGGTGTCTGCAATCACCCCATGCAAAGTACAACCGCGCCCCCACCCACCCACCCTCTATCCATCCATCTACCCACCCGCCCACGCATCCGTCCATCGTCCGTCATCCGCCCTTCCCCCCCCCGGTCCACCCACCCACCATCCCTCATCTGTCCTTCCGTCCACCCACCCAGGAAGCAGCCTCTCGGCACCTCTTCCAATCCAGGTGCCACGCGAGGTGTGGGGACACCGGGGGGGAGCCGCTGTATCCTTTCTTTCCCTCGCAGAGGGCACCACACAGCGGTCGACTCGCCTCACGCACACGTGTGCACACACCAACTCACCAGCCTTCTCCTCCCGGCCCCTTGGCTCACACCGTTTGCACCAATTAAACCTGTTCTGTCTCAGGGCTCAGATCCCAGCTCATCTAACACCCCACGTGGAAAGCCTGGAAAGCCGCTGAAACACACAGGTCCCACCCACACATCCCGGCTTCAGGGGGCAGGGCTGGAGCCACGTTCCGCGGGCACCCGCGGACGTGTTATGCAGGATGACGGCAACCCAAGAGCCAGTGTCTAGTGAGCACGCCTGCGAGCCAGACTGTGCCCAGAGCTTTCCACCACAGGCTCACCGCCCCCTCCGGCCACGCTGCGGTAAAAACACTGTGGCCACCGCCGTCTCACAGAGCAGGAACTAGAGGTCAGAGAGGCCAAGCAAGCTGCCCAAGGCCACACAGCAGCAAGCTGATGGGGACGCTCTGGCTCTAGGCTCACGGCCTTAAGTCAGAGCCATGGACTCTGACATCGGTCTATCCCGTGGACCTGGCTCCGGGCCCTGTCTCCAGAACAGAGGACCCTAAGAGACCTCTGGGTGCTGGGGGATCCACGTGCAGCCTGGTCAGACGGGAGCCTCGGGACAGAGGAAACAGCCAATGTGCTTAACTCAGACAGTGCGGTGGTCCCCGCGGGGGCTGGGGCTGTGCGGTGGGAAGGGTACGCCAGGCAGCACCAGAAGGGACAGGCCTTTGGTTCACGGCTGTCACCCTTCATCATGCCGTGAACCGAATTCCGTCCCCCTCCTCCAAACCCCTGTGTTGGAGCCCTAACCCCAAGGTGACTGCACACGTGGGCCTTCCAGAACGCAGTTAAGGTTAAGTGGGGTTACACGAGGTCACAAGAGTGGGGCCCTAATGCCACAGGACCAGTGCCCTTCTGAGAAGGGAAAGGGGTAGGGAGAGGTTCACAGCGGGAAGCCACGTGCGCACACGTGGCACCTGCAAGCCAGGAAGAGTCCTCGCCGGAAACCCACCCCGGGGACACCTGGACCGAGGACGTCCAGGACCCAGAACCAGGAGAAAGAAATGTCTCGCTGTTCAAGCTCCCCCCTCACAGTTTGCCGCGGCCGACCTGGCGGAAACCTCCTTCCGGCCCGGCACCGTCCAGACAGGGATGGCCCCGCCCAGAGCAACGGCTGTGCCAGGCGACTTTTTGCAAGGAGCCGCAGACCCACATCCTGCAGCGGCAGGAGGCACGTGGGGAAGGAGGGCGGGGCTGGTGCGGCGTCACTGGGTTGCCACGGTAACCTAGGCAGGCAGCCACCACAGCCACTGCTGGGAGGGGAGGGGGCGCCCGGGATGCGGCGCGACGCCAGCGACCGAAGCCACAGACAGACCCGGCAGAACTCTATTTCGGGGGCGAGGCTGAACGTGGAAATTGGTATTTGAAACACAGGGCGGCTGCTCAGAGACCACAGCACGCCCCGAAAAGGCGAGGCTCCAAGTGTCTTTTAATAAAATGGCGTAAAAGCAAGACGAAGGGGGAAGCCTGCGTGGTTCGGCCATGGTTGTTTAGCAAACACATAATCATCAGCAGAGGACCACGAGTCCTTGTATTTGTTTCATGTTCCGTTAGGGAACAGCCCGTGACTCCTCTGGAGGCCGGCTCTTTCGTGGCTTATTAATATTTTAGATTACAACTATGTTAATAAGCCACTTGCCTGTATTTTTAAATGTTCTAAAGATAACCAGACACGTTCTATTTTGGAAGAACCAACCGTGCCTGCGGTGATGTCTTGCAGAGGCTTCCTAGGACTGTGACAAATGGGGCTTCTGTTTAATACCGGGACTCCACTAGCTCCTGTCCCGCTGGCCCTAACCGGGAGCCGCCAGAGCCCTGGGGGGCAGCCCCCGCCCCTTCTGTGTCTCCCGGGGAAGTGTTCCCGACGCGGGGAGAGCAGGTCATGGCAGTGGCCTCCTCTTCTGGTCCAAGAGCCCAGATGTTTGGGCCTCCCTGCTGGAGGGGTGTCCCTAGACGTCCAGAGGCTCCGCGGCCCCCTCCTTCTGCTGGTCACAGCACCCCACCTGTCCTTGGCAGATCGTCTGCCCATACTCGCCTGTCCCAGGGGCAGCCAGTCGTACTTCCCAAGCACACTCATCCCCCAGTTCTAGCAACGGGTTCTGAGGGGCACCTATCCATGACCCAGGTCACCCAATCGCGGCCAATCCCTGATGCCCGTCAAACAGGCAGGAAAGACATATTCTCTCTGTGCTGTACTTGGACTCAGAAGGACTAAATCCAGAGCTCTCAGGGACCACGCTGACAGGAGAGCTGCCCGAAGGATACAGCTGTCGGAGAGGAAGGAGTCAGTGCCTGAAGACCGAGAGAAAGCTCCTGGGGGACATCATTTGAACACCTGGATTTAGCCATGCCTGAAGCCAGAACCCTGGGCTTTTCAATTATGTTGAGATATTAATTCCCTTTTTGGGGGAAGACGGTATTGGAGGGAGCTCTGGGGTTTTGTCACCTCCGATTAAAATAGTGATAAAGAACAGAGCATCCCCTGAGCTGGGATGGGACAAGGAGAAGCCCTGGGAAAGTTCAAAATCGGGTTTCCACAACAGCTCTGCCTCAAGCCAGGTACGGGATTCTCAGCAACCAGGAGCCTAGACTTTCTTCTCCAACAGAAAGACGCCTGAACCCTAAATCTGGACTTTCTCAAACTGAGACTAGAGACCCCAAGTTTTCCTGGGGGGCACCTCAAGTCTTAGAGGAACTTTTTACTCTGTGCTTCCATTTTGGTGATGCCCTAAAAATGACACTTGCTTCTTTTTAAGAACAAAACTGTTCTGCCCTAATGGTCCGCGTTCTCATAGACAATTTCAGTTTTCATAATTGGGTGTTTTTTTAAAATGTGGGAATGTTCCCTCCTCCAAGTGACCCACAGGTGGCTAAAGCGGAGAGATCCTGCTCCGAAACCCGTGGCTACAACTCATAGGCTGGGTGACTCTGGACACATTGCTCAATGTCTCTGGGCCCATGTTCCCCTTTGTGCAAAATAGGAACGGGGACACTTGGCCTGGGGGACTACTTTGGAGATGAGAAATGTCCCATCCAGGGCCTGGTGCAGGACCGGTGTCACAGTGTTCAGTGATGGACCTTCGGCAGGGCCCAAGCCCAGACAGTCCATGATACCCAACCCCAGCATGCATGTGTGAAAACTGTCCAACCAGTCACCTGAAGTCCTTTGTGTGGCCTGGGCTTTTTAACTAGGTTAAGTTAGGTTAACGGAGTTAAGGGAATTGTATGGGCAAAGGGTCACAGCTAAGCTACCCCAAAGTAGCAGGGCTAGGTTTTCCAAAGATGGTCGTCCCTATACATTTATTTCTATAAGAAGCTCTTCTAGTCACCATTTTATTTTTTTATTTTATTTTTTAAAGAATTTATTCATTTATTTGACAGACAGAGGTCACAAGTAGGCAGAGAGGCAGGCACAGAGAGAGAGAGAGAGGAGGAAGCAGGCTCCCTGCCGAGCAGAGAGCCCAATGCGGGGCTCGATCCCAGGACCCTGAGATCATGACCCGAGCCGAGGGCAGAGGCTTAACCCACTGAGCCACCCCGGCGCCCCTCTAGTCACCATTTTAAATGGGAAGCCAGCACCCCTTCCCAGAGACAGAAGATGTGTTCCCATTAAATAAGGCGGGAAGGGGGTTATGGGTCACAGTCGAATTGGCGTGCTATCTGCAGGCTGCCCTGAGCCCATGCCTGCTTCTTCCATGGTAAGGAGAAGACTGGTGACCACAAGAGCCATGTGCAAGTGTCTCTGACCTCCCAGGGAAAAGCCTGGCCACAGTCTGGGAACAGATGTGGTGAATGTATATTGCTGAAAATGGCTTTCTTATGTAATACATAAAGAGTGACCACAAATCAATAAGAAACAAACGATGCTACAGAAAAATGGGCAAAAGACCTAAACTGACACTTGACCAAAAAATGAAAATAAACAGCCATTAAACACACAAAAAAGTTCTCACACTCGGGAGTAATGGAGGGAACACAAACTAAAGTCCTGTGTTGGTGTAGCATGGGCACGAGACTCACAGTGGAAATGGTCTGCCAGTAGCGTGTGCTGGCGAGATGTGGACATAGCACTGCCAGGGACTAACAGTCCGTGCTCCCCAATGCATTTGTCAAAGCCCTATCCCCAGTGGATGGTACCTGGAGGAGGGGCATTTGGGAGGTAGTTTGGGTCCATGGAGGTCACGAGGGTGGGGACCCCATGATGGGATTAATGCCCTTATGAGGAAAGACACCGGAGAACTTGACCACGTGTCAGTACGGTGAGCAGATGGCTTGTCTGCAAGCCAGGAGGCCAACAATGCTGGTACCTCGACCTCAGACTTCCAGCCTCCGGCACCGGGAGAAATAAACGTCTGCTGGTTGAGCTGCCCTCTCTGTGGTACTTGTCACAGCAGCACGCACAGACTGATACGCACACTTAGGACATAGCTGAAGGAACCAGGAGGACGGAGGATACACCCAGACCTGACCGCCACCCATCCTGGGGTATGAGGAAAAGCAGAGCAAGTATGTTTACACCAAGGGACAGGGACCGCAGCAACGCTGCCCATGACAGCCCTGGGCTGTAGGCAACCCAGGTGGCTCCCCATGGTAGGACAGATTGACAAAACCCAATGAACGACCTAAGAGTGAAATGGGTACCCCGAGCCATTTACACAATCCAGACATCTAAGACAGATGTTAGGAGAGAAGCCAAACGCAATACACCACACACACAGTCTGATTCCACTTATACGTGGTTCAAAATTGGCCCAAGCTACGTTACATTGTTTAGGGATGAGAAGCGAGCGAGCAGAGTGATCACAAAGGAAGTGAATGACGTGCAAGCACGGTGGGCTCAGTCGTGGGGAGAGACGGTTCTGTTGCCACAGGGTGCGTGGGGGCTCGGGGATGAGTCGCGCGGGGTGGGGCTGCTGTTTTATAGCCATTTGCTAAGCGACACATCATGGTTTGTGAGCTCCTCTCTGTGTTTACTGTATTTCATGCAAAAAAATTAGAAACACAAAGATCATGCAAGCACCAGACTGAGGACGGAGACAGACAGGGGCGAAGTGATTCTTCTCAGTGGCACCCAGTGTTGATGTGTCTGCACAAAGAGGAGAACTTGAGGAAAGAAGTGAGATTTTAGGAATTGGAAGAAGCAATCCAGGAGCTTCCCAGTAAGGAAGGTGAGGCTGGGCAGGCTGGGATAAGTAAGCACATTCCATGTGTGGCCAGAGCAGCAGAATTCATCAAGCTGGACCATCAGATCTGATGACCATCATCTGCCTCACCATTATCCTCATTGCTACCACCATCAGCAACATCGCCAACACCACCAACAGCCATATCCACCATCACCACCAACACCAACGCCAACACCACCGTCAGCAACATCACCAATACCACCAACACCACCGTCAGCAACATCACCAACACTACCAACACCCATATCCACCATCACCACCAACACCAACGCCAACACCACTGGCAGCAACATCACCAATACCACCAACACCACCATCAGCAACATCACCAACACTACCAACACCCATATCCACCATCACCACCAACACCAACACCACTGGCAGCAACATCACCAATACCACCAACACCAACGCCAACACCACCGTCAGCAACATCACCAACACTACCAACACCCGTATCCACCATCACCACCACTACCACCGTCGGCAACATTACCACCATCACTCATAACACCAACACCCATATCACCACCATCAATACCACCACCATAACCAACATCAGCCCAACTGGCATCACCACCATGACCATCACAACCACCAGCTTTACCACCACCCACAACCACTAGGTCTCAACATCTCAGAGATGGCAGATCCTCTGGGGACACCCCAGCCTGGTGGATGAAGGTCAGCTTGGACAGACCTACGCTGATGTCCTGGCGTGGCCACTTAGTCAATGTGCTGCTCTGAGCAGGTCACTTACAATCTCTGATCCTCACCCAGAAACGCGACCATGTCCCCACCTCCTGTGTACTGTGAAGGTCACACGCATCTTCTGCGAAAGCTAAGCGGAGAGGAAAGGTTGAGGGGATGCTCCAGGGGACAGGGGTCAGGACGTGTGCTCTGGAAAGGCTGGAGTAGTGCCGCCTGGCCCTGCAGTGTCTGGCTGTGACGGGCATCAGCACAGCCTCAAGAGATGCTGGGTGAGGGGAACGCAGCCACCCAGAGAGCGCACAGGGATCCCAGCAGCAGACCAGCTCGGGCCACAAGGACGCACTGGGAGTTAAGAGTGTGCTGTCTTGCACATGAGGTCTGGGCCACCCAGCTCTGTGGCCTTCAGGTGACCAGAGTCTGGCTGTCTCTGGATGCTGGGGACAGTGGTTGTTCACGCACCTTGTCATCTTATGCTAAGCAGACGGGGATCTTCAGGCCGTCCGGGCCTCTGTTTCGGCAGCTAAGAAACCATGTGTTTGGTAGTGACTTGGTTTGGTCATTTTCTCAAAGGGGGGACCCCCGAGGCACAGCTTCTGCTTACACATGAGTGGTCACCGAAAACTGCACGCACCTGCGTTCGCTCTCTGTGAACTGACTCATTGAAGGGCTCCGGGTGACGAGTCTGGATGTATTTTATCTGTTTCTTACCCGAGATCTGCCTTTGGGGACATGCCCTGTCATGGCTGGTGTGAGGAATCCTACAGAGAAAGGACCAAGCCACTGTCTAACCTGGCAGCCTGGATGGGGACACGGGAAGCCGAGGCGGCCACCGTCCCTCTCTCCATCCGTGGTGTGGGTCGGTCTTGATGACGGCCCATTTTAGGTGTCAACCTGACCAGACCAGGCACCCAGCTACCGTCGGGCACCCGTCCAGGCGTTGCCATGAAGGTGTTCAGCAGACACGGCCTGCGGCCCCGACAAACCAGCTGACTGAGCAGAGCTTCTCCTGGACGGTGTGGGTGGGCCTCCCCCAATCAGTTAACGCTTCTCGAAGAAGTTCTGCCTCACGACTGCAGCCTGAGCCTGTCCTGCGTGTCTCAGACTTGCCAGCCCCCCACAATCGCCTGAGCCATTTCCTTCACAAGGATCTCCCCAAACGCACATGGATCTGTGCCCAAGTCCACGTCCCTCTGCCCCTATTCTGCCGAGGGGTCAGTCGCCAGTGGTGGCTCCTAGCCAGGAACCACGAGGCCGAGGCCTGTGGTGTCCATGTCCCACGACAGGTCCTTGACACTGGGGACAGAGAGGCAGCGGGGTGTGTCCCTTCTGAGCCAGAGGCCCCGGAAGCCCTTGAGAACGGGGAGGACACAACAGGATGGAAGCCGCCGAAGTTACGGGCTCATGTGTTATAGCGGCTGACCTCACCCCACCCGATACATCCGCTGGAGAGCCCCAGCCAGAAGAAGCCTGCGTGCCAGGAGCGCAGGGGAGGGACACGCACATGATCCCAGGACCACCCTGCCTGCTCTCTGCCAGGGTGACGCAGTGCACGGCGCTAGGATTCCAAAGAACGGGTCACAGCCCAGCCTGGTGCGCTCCTGGGTGCCGAGACGCGGGTGTCTGTGTAGATCGGGGAGGATGGTCCCCGCCCTCCCTACGCCCCAGGAGGACGGGTGGCCAGGAAGGAAAGCCTGTTGGAAACTGTGAGGTCCCCAGAAACACACGGTCCTAAGAGATGAGACCAAGGGCAGCTCCCGGCCTTTCCGCGCCACTGAGCCCAACGTGTATCCGTGAACCGGCCGGCGACCGGGCCCCACACGTCATTCTGCAGGGGCTGCCCGTGGTCCCCGACGTTCGTCATCGAGTGACAGGAAATCGGTTGTGCTCAGACACAGGGTGCCCTGAGTTGCCCCCTGTGTGCTGGGGGTTCCTCGAATAGGCTACCTCTTTCAATGCACGAGACTGGCATGTGCCGGCTAAACACTCACTTTACAACCAGAGACGTGGGGCTCCCCAAAGAGGGAACGTGAGCAGCCCACACCGGGCCGACCTTGTGCAGACCGAGCGCGCTGGACGGAAACACATGGCATATCCGTACCATCTCCAGATTCTATGCATATTCCAGGTTTGCTTAAAAACGGAGGGGGGCTCTACCAAAAAAATGCTGGTCGTGAAAAAAAATAAGGGAGTGGGACTTGGTTTAAAATTTTAGAAAACTCCCTACTCCTTTAAGACGCCGTTGGAAAAAAAAGGTCAAGTCTCAGGCTCCGGGACGCACCTGTCACACGTATCCAGCGCGACAGCAGAGCACACGAGAAAACCCCAAATCCAGGAGTGGCAAGAGAAGCGGCCCAACTAAAGGTGGACGGAGACGTGCCCAGATTCTTTGAGAGACGCTGACCTCGGGGAGCAGCGCACGGAAGCCGTGTGCCACAACCCCCCTCCGGGTGGAGGACATCCTCAGTACGATGCCGACCACACCCACTGGGTGGCCGCCCCTTAAGGACGGGGGTGTCCTTAAGCAGACGTGGGCCAGGACGTGAGGCCACGGGAGCCCCAGGAGACCCAGCAGCTGGGACAGCTGTCTGGATGTTTCCTCTAAAGTGAGACGCACTCCTGTCCTGCGACCTCGCAACGTGCTCCTGGCCACTTCTCTGCGACAGATGAGACCATGTCCACGGACAGGCTTGTACAGAAACCTTCCTATGATCCCAAATCAAGGAGCGACCCCAACGCCGTCGGCGGGAGGAGTCGACAGTCTGTTGGGCATACACATGTGACAGAACACTCCTCGGGGACAAATACGGACAGATCGCTGGCACCTACGGCAGCGTGGCTGGTGATGGGCGCTTGCGGCCCAGGAGTGCGGGCTGCAGGGGTGCATGTCTGGGTGAGTCAGCCAGTCGCACCGGCCTCCCCAGCCAGAGCCCCGGGAAGGCGGCGTGGCCAGGAAGCACCCTGACAGAACTTGCGGGGTCAGGACACCCGCCCGAGTGTGCTTGGAGACACGGGGGTGTACGTCTGCCAAAATGCCCTGACCTGTGCTCTCGTGCAGGTATGTCACACGGCGACAAAAGCGATCTGTAAGCCCAGCCCCTCTAAGAAACTCCAGGGAAGCGAGCCTGGTGGGAGCCGCTCCAGAACCTTCCCTATCCTGAAATCCAGGTCCGAATCCGCTCCCCGCCACGCCACTGCCCTCCATCCCAGGATCGCGGGATGCCGCCTCCTCTCTCCTCTGACCCGTGCCTACCTCCTAGCAGGGCTCATAATTTACCCTCCCTGGCGGACAGAGGATCCCCCCCCCACCCAAGGATACGTCTTAATGCCCGGCACCTGGGAACAGTGACCTCACATGGAGAAAGGGAATGAGGCTGCAAATCAGCTTGCCTTCCGCTGGCCTATCCAGGTGGGCCCAGGCTGACCACACGTGTCCTAACCCGCAGGGAAGAAGCGAGAGGGGGTCAGAGATGTGCAATGTAAGGGACCTGGCCCCATTCTCAAGTTAGCGGGAGGGACCACGAGCCAAGCACGTCGCAGCGTCCAGAGCCCGGAGACAACAAGGACACGCGTTCTCCCCCAGAGCTTCCAGAAAGGACCACAGCCCGGCTGACACGGGGACCTATGAGACCCACACCAGACTTCTGACCTTAGAACCACAAGATAACGCGTTTGGGATGCCGAAGCCACTCTGTAGCCACTTGGGACAGCACGAGGAGCTCCAGCTCCTACGATCCTTATGGGCAGCACAAAGCTATGCTGCCCGGGCCCAGAGGCACTCGGGAAATGTGCGTGGGGTGGCGGCAGCGGGTGCCACATTCCAGAAGGGTCTGGCATGGTCGTTTGGGGTCACGGACCAGCCTACATGTTCTCAAGTCCCCCAGACACACAGCCAGCCCTCAGAATTGGCTGGAGTCCCACGATGTTGAACAGCAGCCTGGGTGGCGAGTGCCAGGTTATCAAAAGGACGACATTCTGCAGAGGGTTGCAAGGAGCATCCTTCTAGGAACGTCACACCCGACAGCTTTCCCAGGATGGACACACACACGCCACTGCCCCCCGGGAGCCCCTCCGGAGGGGACCGTCAGCCTGGACGAGCAGCACCGTGTCCACCCGCCCGGCGGACGTCGTGCCCGCGTCGGGGGTAGATGGGCGGAGAAGGCTCATGGCAGGAGAGGGTAGGAGGGGGCGCCGTGGGCCCTGGCCTTCTGCTGCCTCTCTACAGGAAGCTGTGATTTCCGGGAGGATGCCAGGAGCAGAAGGGCCCGGGTGACCCGCACATGTGGCCATCCTGGGCTGCCCCGGCCAGCAGTACCTGGCGCCCACGTACCTGAGTCTTTCCAAGGAAGGAATGTGTGCTGGGAGACCAGCGGTACTGAAGCTGTGGGGCAGGAGAAGACGGAAAGGGGTGCTCAGCGGCCTGGACGGGGCGTCGCGCTCACAGCTCTGGTCTTACCCTTCGCAGACCAGTGGGGCCGGGCATGCCGCCTGCCCAAGAGGACACGGGTGGGCCAGGGGCAGCAGGCCCTGGAGGGCCAGGAGATCTGGCTCGTCCTGGGGCTCAGGATGTGCACCACCACGCCCGGGAAAGCACGCTCCCATCCACCTGCTGCCCGCGGACCCGCCCAGCCGCCTTCCCCAGAGGAGCACATCCCAGCCTTTCCTTTCAACCTACGTTTAGGACGCCTCTTACCTCGACACCCCCCACCACGCAGGGAGCGTCACGGGTTCCCTTTCCTGAACAGTGGGGAGCCTGGCACACGTGGACACCCCCTCTGAGATCAAGTTCTCGGAGAGGGACCCAACTGAGCACCCCCGAGGGAGAGTCTGCCAAGCCAGCCACGTGCGGGGCGCCCACCGTGCTTTCCCGGGCATGTGTCCTCAGAACACCTGGTCTCCCAGCGGTGCGGGCCCACGAGGCAGGGACCACGAGCCGGCACAAGCAGCCACAGCAAAGCCACCAGTCACAGAGTGAGGATGGCCACCACCGACACGTGCTCTGGGGGTCTGGGACACAGAGTGCCCACACGGAGCCACTCTCCCTGCAAGACAGTCGGCGCTTAACGTCCCCGATTGCCCCGTTTCCTCCCCAGCCTGCTGTATATGAATGATCTTAACATTTTAGTCAACCCAATCTTTTGGCAATCAATTTCAAAGCGGTTTTCCGCAAAGGCTACATTTGGAGTTCCGGGAGACGCGGAATCGGTTTTCCTTCGCGAATGCCAACCGCTCTGGGGCGGCGTTCAGGGACGCGTCAGGGCGTGTGGTTTTAACGGAGGGCACGGCCGGGGGCCTTCCGGTGCCCACGAGCTGCCCACATGCGACCTCGGTATGAGAGACCGAGAACCGGCCTTCCAGGTTCCATCGACCCGCGAGAGCCCTTCCCCGATGGCTACGGCGAACGATCCAAGTTTTCTGGAACGGGTACTGAGCAGCCCCGTAACTAAAAGCTTCTGCACCGTCTTGCAACCTATTTCTGGTTTGGACAAAGCCCAGAGGAATCGAATCAACCCGTTTTGACGACAGAGAGAAGTCCTTGCTTTGAACCGCGGCCTCTCTCTGGCGGCAGGCCACGCGGGCCAGAGGGCCGTGGAGACGCGCCGCGCGCCGAGCCACCTTACCTGCCTGGCTGTCCCTGGGCCTGCACATCACCTCCTCCACGCACTCGGCCGGGAACCACCCGATGTGGCCACGGGCGCTGCCTTCCCAGAAGCCTCCTTCGCCGATGCTCAGAACTGGAAACAAGAAGGGGAAACTGTTAGCGGGCGGGCTCGAGGGGTCTGGGGGTGAGCGTGAAGAGGGGACGGAGAGAGGACAGGGCCAGTGCCGTCCCTCCAGCCTGCACAGCTGGTGGCTCTTGTCCACCTGCTGGCCGTCCACACCTCCCTCAGCTGTGGACAAGGGGACCCATACAGTGTCCCTCAGAGAGGACGGGGCCGAGGGCGTGGACGCTGGGGTCCCCAGGTGTCTCTTCCCCTAAGCTTGTGAGTGTTGGTCTCCCGGCATCATCATCTGACCCCACGAGTCCTGCAACTACTCGTCCCCCCCTCGGTGTCCCGGCTAAGACGGCGGAGGGGACTGCAAGTTGCCAGCGTCAATCCTGTCCTGTGTCAAAGCGGCGGGACAGGTCACGACCTCCAAGGATGGGAGGAACGATGAGGTCTCGCGTGTGCCCCTGCCCAGCTGGGGAAGGGGTCCAAGGTCTGCCTGATCTTTGAAACCAGTTTGGGAAAAGACAGTTCCCAGCAGGAGACGGAAGAGCAGAGAGAGGCTGCGTGCTGACCCCGTGTTCTGTCTGGCCTCGAGGCAGGAGCGCGGGAGAGAGGGGGGCATTCGGAGCCCTGCACCTGTGACGAGCTGACCCGCCACTGAGGGCCTCTGACGGTGCAGACGGGGAGCATCGGAGACCCCTCCCCTCGGAGACGGGGGTAGAGGGCCCGTCCACGGGGCCGCTCTGCACGGTGGAAACAGGAAGGCATCTCTCGCACTTCCTCCAAAAACCGATGCTGCCCCTTATGCCCCAAGCAGCCCAGGTCGGGGATGCACACAGGCTCCCCAGAGAATCCGGACCGGAGAGGGTCACCGCGGACGGAGCGCTGTCTGGCACCAATGGGAGGCCAGGCACCCGCCCATGTGCTGGACGCGCCAAAGCCACACGTCTGTGTCCGTGACACGCAGGGAAGCTTCTCGGACCCCCTGCCTCGGCTCCCTCGCGGGTCAGAGCGGGTCCTGTTCGCGGTGCTACCATGCGTGAGGCAGAGCCCTGTAACCCCGTGCAGCGCTCCGTCCCCGCTCACGGCTCCTCCCCGGACTGCCCGTCCGCCGGGGAGGCAGGTAAGACAGCGCGCGCCCGTGTCTGACGGGCACCGACGCACGCTTCTGAGTGTGTCCTCGGTATGCCGATGCCGGCGGGAGAGGGGGAGGCTGAGGGGCCCTGCCCGCCGGGCCGGTGTCAGCGCCGTTAGGAGAGGGGGACACAGCGGGCTGTGGGCTGCATGCGAGGAGAGGCCGGGGGAGGGCCCGGGGCATCCCGTGTGCCCGGGGGGCGAGCGCTCATTGGCGGCTCTCCTGGAGGAGGAGGGGGGAGCAGGTCACACATGAGAGGCCGCGGGCACGACTCGATCCTGCTGCAACATGGGACTATGTTTTAGGCCGTCGGCAGGATGGGCCTCCGCCCTTAGGGAGCTGCGACCCCCGGCCACACAGCGGGCTCGCACACCGGGGTTACTGTCTACCCACCGTGTCCAGGTGGGAGCGTGTTCCCTGTAAGCGCAGGGCAGGTGGGCTGGGCTCACCCATAAACTGGCTGAAGGCACTGAAACGCAGACATTTCGTTCCCCGAGTACAAACAGTCCACGGGCTCTGAGGCCACAGCTGAAGCCACGGGGTCGGAGGAGATGCCCGTCTCGCTGTCCACTAACTGGCCACTACGCAGGGCCCCTCCGCTCCAGAGACACAGGGCCCTGCCTCGGATATTGGCGATCTAGCCCCAGGCTTGGGAGGGGCCATCCCAGCACCAGCCCCGTCCCCTCTGCCAAGCCCCGCCCTGCCCCTGCCTGGGTCACTGAGGAGGGACCTCCCTGTGGGCCTGGACAGCCTTGGTTCCCCATTCTGTGCCAAGCCCCCCAAGGGCCATTTGAATTTGAAGCCATCCTGGGCTTTCCTCCACATGAGTGTCACAAGGGGGATCAGAACAGGCACACCCCTGTGCCCGGGAACCCGCCTGTGGGGAGAGGGGTGTCGAGATATGCTCTCCCGGGTCACGGGCTCAGTGGATCCCTGGGACTGTGAAGTCCTCCCCTCCACAGCTGAGCCACAACCACAGGAATACAGGGAGAGTCAGGGCCCGGCCAGGGGCTCGGGGTCCTCAGTAGGACTGCACTGCCCTGGAAGGGGGCAGCTGGTTTCTCCGGAAATCCTCCCAGATCTCCTGCCCCTGCCAGCCAGGCCTCCCGCCTCCGCTGGGCACCCTTTGAGGTCCGGGGAAACGACACCCTCGGCTCACCTCCAGCTACCTGTCTCCGAGAGCTGCCAGCCAGGACGCCAGGGGCCGCACAGCGGGGCCGGGAGGGAGGGAGATGCACCAGGCTACGTCTCAGTATCGACACGGAGACGACCCTTCCCACCTCCTGGATGCTTCCTTGTGCAAGTCACACCTGCAGGGCACCTAATGCTCCTTGGTCAGCAGCTCCCACAGGACAAGTCAGCTGAGGGGGGGCACTGAGCACAGCCTTGAAGGACCCCACTCTTGGGAGTCTGAGTGCCAGCAATGAGGAGCTGCGGGACTGGGCCCTCACTCATCTGTCCCTTTCCCATGGCCCCTGTGCTGTGGACACTGTTGGTGCCCTACTTGAGATGCCTTCCCCGGGAGAGGCACTGTCTCTCAGCTCCTGTGAAAAAGGCTGCCAAAGGCTCATCACGGACCCCCCTCTACTGAGTCTCCTTCGGATATGGGAGACTTCCAGCCCAGGAGATGGTGCCCCACTTCCCAGGGACCGGAGGCAGGACGTGGGGCACCCTCGCGTCACCCCTGGGGCCAAGCTCCTGCTCCCTAACGTGGCTCCAGCACCAACTTGGGGCACACCCAATACCCCGGAGAGGGAGCTGGGGGAACGCACGACCTCCTCCTCCCAGAACAGAGTGCGCGGCTGACCGTCACCAGCTGTCCAGGCAGGAACACACTGTGGGGACAGTAAGTCTGCCTCTTGTCCCTCTGAGACATGTTGAGACCACAAACACGGGCACCGCCGGCTAAGGCTGGCAGAGGGCGGCCTGCAGAGCGAGTGGCCGCGACAGACAAGGTGGGGGTGGGGGGACTTTGTGGGCTCGGGGTCCAGACGAGCTCGATCTGGAGCCTCAGCCCCCAAGTCACCTGCTGTGGGAGCCTGGGAGGTCACCCCCAGATTTACCTTGTCTGCAGAAGATGGGGTTTGGGCTGAACCATGCCCCAAATTCCTAGGGTGGCGCCCGGCCCTGAGGCCCTCAGAATAGGGCTCTATTTGCAGCTGGGGTCATTAAAGAGGTGAGGTCACATGAGGTCACCGGGGGGGCCCTGTCCCATAGGACCAGGGTCCTTACAGGAAGAGGGGATCGGGACACAGACCCACACGGAGGGATGACCCCGTGAAGACCCAGGGAGAGCACGTCCGTGAAGCCTGTACCTCGGGCCTCGGCCTCCAGGACCGGCGGACAGAGAATCCCATGGTTCAAGTCGCCCAGACTGAGGGGACTCCGTGACGACCCCCGAGCAAACCAGCAACTTTGGCCCGCAGGAGCCACGAGGTTCACGGAAAACTCTACGTGAGTATCAGCTGCATGCGTGGTAGACAGCAGGCGCTCACAGACGGGAGCCTCCACCTTCGTCCGCTCCTGTTACCATCTCCGACGAGTGGAGCCCCCGGGTGCGCACGGCCGCCGGTGTCCCTGGGCAGGCTCCACAGGCATCTACCAGCCCAGCCCGGAGCCCCGCGAGGGACCACGGAGCCGCCAGCCACCAGGCCCGCACACGCCGCGTCCTTGTGGATGGGACAACCGAAACTGCCCACACGCAAGGGAGAAAGTCTACCCTGCGATGCGTTCTGGGACTAAAATGTAAAATGGCAGGTGGTGTGACTCTCTGCGTGTACACCTTGAACGTTGATAACGCGACGGGTGATAAGAATATCGCAGAGACGTCCACAGGATGGTGCGGGCACTCGTACTTACAGGTGTGGTGCGGAAGGTGCCGGAAGGTGAGCAGAGGCAGCCCAGCCTGGTGGGACAGCTGGGGGCCAGCGGGAGGGGAGCCGGATCAGTAAGTCCCTCTCCGTGGCCGGGAGTCTGCACCCCGTCCACAAGGCAGGGCTGCAGGGGTAGCGAGGGGCCCGCGGGGAAAACCCTCAGTGTGAGCTGCCTGAAAACCAGAAATACGAAGCCAGGAAAGCACGTACCCCAGAGACTGGGGGGTGTCCCCACATGGGAAGGAGCCCGAGAGGGGCCGCAGACAGCCTTGCCCATCCCCGACTGACCATGCGCAGAGCAGACACGGAGCAGCTCGGCTGAGCTCCCGATCTGGGCTGGCCCGGAGCGGTCACCCAGGGAACCCGCCGAAACAGAAGAAATGCCCATGACTTGACCTGCCTAACGTCCACGACACCATAGAAGATCACCAGACACACGGAAACCTGGCCTGAGGGAGCCCGTTCTCAGGAGCGGGGAGGACACCAAGCAAACCCAGCCCAAGGTGACCCTGACCTTGGACTGTAGACGGGGACCTCGGCCGAGCCAGGGACCTAACACAGCACGTGCTTTCAGCGAGCGAGAAACCCCGACAGAGTAACTGGAAATCTACGTAAAACGAAATGAGTGGGAAAAAGATGCGTGGAAACTCTGGGGTTTGAACGTGTGACTTCTGGAATTAACACGTGCACGAGGTGGACTTAACGGGGAAGAGAACGTTTCAGAGAAAAGGGTCTGGAACTAGACCAGCGGAGGTCACCGGAGGCGAACGAGAATGCCGGGAGAACACGATCGGAGCCCCTGGGCCTCGACCCCGCTCCCAGCCGGCCAGCCTTGTGCGCAGCCGCACGGACAGCCAGGAGGAGCCGCGACAGAACAGGGCTCCCCGTCCTCGGAAACTTGCAAACCCCAGCCGAGCGCAGCCGCATTCGTGCAGGGCACAGAGGAGGATGCTGGGTTATGGGCCAGCTCGGGCCCGGGGTGACAAGGAGGGGCAGCCAGGATTTGGCCCTGGCCTGCCGACCTCTAAGGGGTGCACTGTGATCACCTGCCGTGCGTCTTCGGAAAGCCTGTTCTCCGACGGCAGGGCCCACGCACGGCTGGGCACGCGTGGTGTACCCCTCCTTGCTCTCCCCGGAGAGTTCAGCTGCACCCACGTGGTCTGCGGCCCGCACCTGCTGCCCTGGCCAACCTCCAGCCCACGCCCTAATTACACCCATCTTGCTGAACGGCCTCACCTACCTGATCGCCCTGCTTAGAAGCCATCGCTGGCTCCCCAGTGCCCTGGGAACAAAGCCCAACTCCTTGGCCTGGCACCCATGGAGACCTCAACCACTTTCCAGGATTCTGTT
The DNA here is from genome assembly GCF_963455335.1 of Martes martes. Taxonomy (NCBI): domain Eukaryota; kingdom Metazoa; phylum Chordata; class Mammalia; order Carnivora; family Mustelidae; genus Martes; species Martes martes. The sequence continues at coordinate 2,905,694 of NC_137898.1, read as the reverse complement.
TTGGGAATCTTACCCCCGGCCTGGTGGATTCCCCTCCCAGGAACAGCAGAGGCCTCCAGGCTGTGGCGGACCATCCCCCCAGACAACCCTCCCCGACTCCTGAGAAGACATGTCCAAATCCAACCCGTAATAGGCCCTGGCCCCGTGCCATGTCTTCCCAGGGCCCTCAGGGGTTTCCTAGGTGGAAAGGAGCCCTCCCCGCCCCTGTACTCCCTGCAATGGAATCTCATTCCCGACACGTATGTGACACCAGAATGGCCGGTGAGCCCTGTCTGCTCCCCGTTCTGCCCTCCCAGGCTCCGGACGTCCCGTAGGGGCCCCGGGAAGTAAGGCCTCTGACGCCGACGCCCCAACAGGGGGTCAGCCGAGGCGGCGGGGACCTGGCCTCACCCTGCCCGGAAGCGGAGTGGACACTGACCTTTGACCCTGTCGCCGCGGTGGAGGGGGATCTCGCCGTCGACCTGAGGGTGGTATGGCTTGACGACGACGAAGAGCCTCCCCGGGACCGCACTGTACAGCTTCCGCTTGGGCTCCGGGTACTCGAAGGCAGACAGCGCATCCTTGCTGGCACCGGGCAGGAAAGCCGGCCTGAGAAGGGGGGCGGAGAGAGAGCGAGAGGGTCACGGCCTGAGACAGGGTACATCACGCTGCGGGCCCACAGCCCAGCGGTTCATGGCCAGAGCCGTGCTGCGAGCTATCCTGTGGGAGCGAAGACGTGAAAATGCCCGGGGGTCCGCGACTAAGAGACTCAGGCGGGTCCAGCAGCTGCACGTTGGGTCACACCCGTGCCCACCAGCCTGCCCACAGCGGCCCTGCTCGCAACAGCCCCGAGACGGACACGAGCCGAGCACCTGCCCAAGAACGAACGGATAAACACAGTGCGGTCCACCCACATCATGGACTACAATCCAGCCTGGAAAAGGAAGGACATTCTGACACCTGCTAAAGCTGGACGGACCCTGAGGACATGACACTCAGTGAAAGAAGCTGGAAAGGAAACGCAGGCGTTCCTGGTATGATTCGATTGACAGGAGGTGCCTGGAGTTGTCACGTTCCTGACAGTGGGCGCCGGAGCTGGGGGAGGGACGGGGGTCAGTGTCTCAGGGGGACAGAGAGTGGACGGTGGGTGCTGGAGCCGGGGAGGGATGGGGGTCGGTGTCTCAGGGGGAAAAGAGTGGACGGTGGGTGCTGGAGCCAGGGAGGGATGGGGGTCGGTGTCTCAGGGGGACAGAGAGTGGACAGTGGGTGCTGGGAATGGGGAAGGGACAGGGGTCAGTGTTTCACGGGACAGAGAGTGAACGGTAGGCGCCTGGGGATGGATGGGAGTTGACGTCTCACAGGGACAGAATTTCCATTCGGGAAGACGTTCTGGAGACAGTGGGGATGGCCACATAACAGTGTGAACGAGCCTAATGCCACAGAACACTAACGCCCCGAAGACAGTTAAGGTAGTAAACTGTATGTCTTGTGTCCTTTAACACAGTTCTTAGAAAAATAAAAACCAGGGGGCACCTGGGTGGCTCATTTGGTGAAGCGTGCGAGTCTTGATTTTGACTCAGGTCATGATCTTGGTGTCAGGAGACGAAGCCCGGCGTTGGGCTCTGCGCTCAGCGGGGAGTCTGACTCTCTCCCGCGGCCCCTCCCCCTGCCTGCACCCACGCGCACACACACCCGCGTGTACTCTCTCTCTCTCAGTAAATAAATCTTTAAAGAAAGGGAAATCAAAGACCCTTGCGATGCGGAAATCGGGGAGACCCCTGGTATCTGACATTTTTTCCGCTCCGCTGTGCAGGACAGCCACTCCGGGTGAGGGAACGCCCCTGTCCCCGGAGAGCTTTGATGATCACACGCGCCGCTGCCCCAGCCCTGCGGACTCCTCACCAGACGCGGGGCCGCCTTCCTGCTTTATGTTTTTTCACAACGAGCCACTGTTCCCAAGCCCACGTCCCGCCGGCGGGAGGGTGAGACATGCCCCTGCCGGCTCGGCAGGGGACTATGCAAGGCCAAGGGGCAGCTTCACAGAGAACAGGCCACACAGTTTCCGTCACAACATCCCTGCACTATAGCGATGGGTGGCCAGAGCCGGCCACGTCCACGAGGGGGGGCAGAGGGCACGCCCACCCCCGTTCTAACCATGGAGAGTCCCAGGAGTCATGCTGGCTCGTTGTCCCAGGATGGGGGCTTTCGAGAAGGCAGGTGGACGAACGCGGGCAGAGATTCCAACCTGGGAAACCACCCTGGGTCTCAGAAAGGGGCCCATTCGTGTCAGAAACTCGCGGCCACGATGGGCAGGGTCTAGAGCGTTCTGTGAGGAAGGTCTCCCCTCTGGGCAGGGGCTGCTGGGGGCAGGCTAGCAGGGAGAATTCCAGAAGCTGATGGGACCACTCCCTCATGGGAGCTGATGTGACCCCTCCGTGTTCCTTTGGTCCCGTGCTTTTCCCAGATCTGTACCCTTGATAAACGACCCACGTCGTTTATCACAGAGTATGGCCGTGCTGTGTTCTATATCCTGACTTTGTCACTCGCCATCACGACTCGGGGAGCTGGCCAGGGGAGCCCATGTCCACACGTGCAAAGCCGGAGGCTGGGACGTGCTCAGTGTCTACCCTCGTGATTAGCACACGGGGAAGGACTGACGGCTGGGTCTGTCTACCTGACCCCAGTAGCCAGAGCCCGCCTGAACCCACATGGGGCAGAGCTGTCCTGAGTGCCCACCAGGGCTCCGAGGTCCTCCGTCCTCACGTTCTCCTCTCCCGAGAGACATCATTCCCCTCCCAGAGCCTTCTTTAATCAAGTTCCAGCCACAGATGGAGGTCACAGAATCCCGGTGGCCCAGGTGGCCTTGCCCAGTGGCTCCATACCACCTCCTTCCTTAACCTCTCCTAGCCCAGCCAGCTAAAGCTTGGTGGACAGGAAAACCCAGACGTTCCCAGTGATGGTTAGCCCGTATCCTAGGCACGCCAGGGGCTCCTGGAGCAGGTGACTTTGGCAAGAGGCATGCTGTGTGACCCCCTCCGGTCCAAGGAAACAGCACGGCAGGCCAGCGGGAGGCAGGGAGGAAGGGCAGTCTGGGTCTCGTGCCTGTCACATGAGAGAAGGCGGGAAAGCCAGAACGGCTCTGCCAAGTTCCCACTTGCCAGGACGCTGCCAGTACCCTGCCTGGGGACATGAGTCATTCATTCGATCGGCCTCATCCCAGCCTGACTCAGGGTTCCCTTGGCCCAGGTCTGAGAGCTGAGAGGAGAGCAGGGACCCAGGTACGTGGGGGCTCCTCCTTGGCTTACAGATGGGGGAAGTGGGTCTTGGTGACCAAGGGGACCCAGCTTCTCTGCAACAGGCAACCTGGCCCCCGGGGCCACTCCACCTGGACCCAAACAGCTGGGAAGAGGCCTGGGGCAGGCAGGCTTCGGGAGAAAACCACACACCAGGGTCCCTGGGCCTCTGGACGTGTGCAGTGGCTGAATTATCCTTGCTGCGCTGGCCACGTCCGCACTCAGCGGGGGCAGGGCAAGCCCCAGCACTGGGGCTGCAGGAGGACACATGAGGGAACAGAGATGGGCAGCTCCGCTCCCGGCGGCTTTGACAGCAGTTGTGCTCTCGGTCCTGCCCTCCCCCCCACAGGGAGCCCCCCGCCACCCCGCCGGCATTTTCCACCTGTTCTGGATTCTTCCAGAAAGCAGGTCCCTGCGCTCTGCCCCTCCCCCTCCCAGGGTCCCTTCCTGTCCGGGCAGCACTGGGACACTGACTGGGGCCCGACGTCAGCCACCACGTCTCCTGCAGGGTCTGGGAGCGTCCAGGTGGGGAGCCCCTTCCCCGTGCCCGCACCTCCCATTGAGCACACGTGGTCAGGTTCTGGTCCCTCGGGGCCACACGCTCCCGATTCCCCTCGGGGGGTCCCAGAGGCCGTTACCATGTGGCCTCTGGCTTCCCTGAGAGCCAGGTCCCAGCGCCTGCATCTCTGGGAGGAGCCAGGGCGAGGGCACAAGAGGGCACCCCGGCGAGGCCGCCAACAGGCCCTCCTCCCCGACCTAGAGACACCCCCGGGCTGTCCTCCCGCAGAACCTCTTCCCCAGGGCAGGTGGGGCCTGTCGCCTGCATGGTCATCCCCCTGTGCAGCAGGAGGCCGCAGTCCCTCGGATCTCTGGGGACGTGCTATGGGGTCCTGGCCTGAATGGTGCCGGGCCCCACACCGGGGCTGGCATCAAAGCAGACTCCTGGCCTGCGTGACCAGCTCTGACCCGGCTCCCCCATCATCTCGTGCTCTCCCCCGATGCTCTGAGTCTCAGCTCTATCCCTGTCCCTTTGCTCCTGGACCACCGCATCCAAACTGGACTCGAACCCGGTCTTCGTGACCACGGCTGCCCGGGGAGCATACGGTTTCCCTCTGGGTCACATCGTTCATGTATCCACGGACTGATTTATCATCTGATTCTAAGGGCGGGGAGCACCTCGGGCTCGTTCCCCGCCCGGGACCCTGTGCCCAGCGCACAGCGGGCCCTCCGCTGAGTGGACCTCGTCGCCACTCGCACACCTATTGGCCTGGGGTCTTCACCCACCGGGTGACCACGGGGCATGGGCCCTGCCTTCTGGACCCCCGACGGCGGGAGGCGGGTCTGCACCTGGCGGCGGGCGGCCACGGCTTGAACCCGGCTCGGGGCGACGCGGCTCAGCGGACGGCGCAGAAGAGGCGCCTCGGGGCAGAGGCTCCCGGAACGGGCTCTCGCCGCGGCCGCTTCACCTCCCGTCGTCGGAAGGGCCTGCTCTCTGCCAACCAGCCGGCTGACGGGACCCGGGCTGGAACCCCCGTGTTGTGCTGCGAGTTCAGGCGCGGGTGGGGCTGGGGCGGTCGTCAGAAGGCACGGCCATCCCACCTCTCCTTCCGGAGCCCGTGTCAGCGCTGCAGGCGACGGAGGAGAAACGTCGCTTTCCGTCTCAGTACACCGTGGAGGCCTCGGGGTCCTGCCGGGTCTTGTTTTACGGTGTCTGTAAAGCACCTGTCCTTCGCGACCCATTTTGAAAGGACGGTTGGAGGCGTAAAACCGCTAGTAGGTCTGGGGCCTGTTCATTCTCACGTGGAAACAGAGGCACGCCCGCCGAGCTCGCGTCCGACGGGACACTCCTGCCGCGGGCCTGACACGTTACAGCGCGGAGCGGCGGGTTTATTAGCCCGGGCCCGACCAGAACGCGCGCAGCACTCAGCCCGTCAGCCCGTCAGCCTCGCGGGGCCCGTGGACGCCCCCACGCGCGGCGGGACCGAGGGGGCCGGCACGTCCCCCCGCGCAGCCAGCGGGCTGAGGGACCGTGACGGGTCATCGCCCCGGGTGCTGGGGAGAGAGCGTCGTCCGAGCCACACCTGGGGCTCCCGCAGGAAAGGGAGTTGGGAAGCAGGGAATTTAGGGTATGACGCGTAGATGCACAGACCCTTCTCCTTCCGCGGTCCTGCCTGCTCCCCCGCCTTGAACGCAAGCTCCCCGAAGGCTGGTTGCTCATGACTTCATCCCAGGTGCCTGACGGTGCTTGGCACGAACCAGGTGCTCGTTCACTGTGTGTTGGACCCAGGAAGGGAAGGATGGGTGGGCGGGTGTGGGATGGGCCGGTGGGTGGAGAGCAGCAGGGGCGGGTGAAGACGGGGTCGATGGATGGAGGGAGCGAGGGGGAGGAGGAGGGAGCGTGCCGGTGTTTGAACCGGTCGAGCTGGGTTAGAGCCCAGCTGCTTCTACCCAAAGTTACGACAACGAGAGGAAGGGGAGGAATGAGGTAGGAAGACAGAGCAGTTACAGCACCTGGCACGGCCCCTCCCCCACACGTGCTCGCACGCACACCACACACCACAGACCACACGTGCTTGTCATTGTCACGGAACAGGGTTGTGCACCCATGATCTCGTCTCTATGTTAGCAACCTCGTATGGCTCCCTAAAAATGTAACGTGGTTGCACGTCCATTTTCTATTTTTAGCTTGCCTGCACTGGGGGGTGTGGGTACCCATCCGTCTGCTTCTCCATCCGCCCCACCCTCCATTCCCTAACCCACCCACCCACCCACCCATCCACTCATCCATCCATCCATCCATCCATCCACTCATCCATCCGTCCATCTGTCCGTCCATCCACCCATCCACTCACCCATCCATCTGTCCATCCACTCAACCATCCACCTTCCCACTTACCCAAACATCATATCCATTCGTCCACCCAAATTTCACAAGGCCCTGCCCGATGCCCAGCTGACTGATTACTCCAGGTGTTAGACAAGTGAGCTAACCTCTCGAAGCCTAGTTTCCAGTCTTCTAAGAGGGGATGATCCCCCATGCCTGGAGAATGAGTCGACAGGAACTACTCTTTGCAGGTGGGACGTGAACATTAGAAGAATTCCCACTCCCTGCTTCTCCTGGAAAGGGGGTCACAATTGCCTGTGGGCGCCAGCTGCCTCCAGCAGGCACCAGAGTGTGGGTCACTGGGCAGAGAAGTCCAAGTGAACCCAGCTCCCGTCTGGGCAGCTCTGTGTCTTGAGCCACTCTGCAGACGGTCAGGTCCCTAACTATCAATCCATGCCGGGAAAGGCTTTGTCAAACAGGGAGGAATTAGTTCCTCTAGACCAGAGGGCAGCCACGGTTCTAGGCACCAGCACTGGTGTGTGATTCCCCATGGAAGCTAAAGCATCTTCTCATTCCAGGTTAATCTGAGCCTCACAAAGCCCCATTTTACAGATGGGAAAATGGAGGTTCCACATATAGTGACCTAGACACAGAGGTACAGAGCTGAGCGCACATCCTGCTCCTCGACGCCAGCCCAGGGCTCCCAGGAGGGTCCCTGCTCCACGAAGTCATGAGCCCAGGGGACCATGACCTCTTCTGCACGGGAAGGTGTCCGGTTTTAGGCACTGTGTCTGTGGCAGCAGGAGCCAGAGCCCCGCGGTGGCTCAGGGCTGGGAGTGCCATCCCCGCTCGGGAAAGGAGGCCCCGGGGGCCCGACGGAGGCCACTCCCTCCTGCCTGCACAGTGAGGATGGTCTGAAATTGCCTACCCCAAACTGTCAACATTTCCCTTGTCATCCATCCAAGAACAGCCAGACAGAATTGCGACCACGCTGTTTGGTATGAGGTAAGTCACTGAATTCTGAGTATCAGAAAATTGGTGGCTGGCTGTGGGTGACGTGGATGAGTGAACTGAGCCATTTCCCAGCTAGCCCGGGTGACCAGGGACCTGTTGGGGTTGGGGCCCACTAAAATTGGGGTGTCCCCAGGTTTCCGGCTCGCTCAGGGTGAGTGGAAGGCGAGTGTTGCCAGCTTGGTGGTTTGGTGCCACGTTCAGGGTGCCACGTCCAGCCCCAAAGGTCCCAAGATCTTATCTGGTGACTGTTGTCTCTTCGGGGGAAAGCGCAGACCCTCTGTCTCCCCTGTATCATCGGCACCAGCTCCGCTCTGCGTTGGAGCCAGGAAGACACAGAGGAATCCTCGGTGCCCACCACCCTGTGCCCTGTGGTCCCAGCATGGGCTCTGGGCTCTGGCCTGCCTCTGGGGCTCCGGTCACAGCACCCTCCACTCCACAGCCTCCCCATGAGGCCCTAAGAAGGGACCTGGGGAGGGATGGTCATCAAGGTGTCCCATCCCACTGGCCGCAGGGACACTGGCTGGGGCAGCAGCACGAGCCAGGACTTCTGTGGCCCTGAGAAGTGAGATCCACCAGGCACCAGCTTTGTGCGGCTCTGCCAACACTCTCTGTGGTGACCCAGGCCACTGGAGTGGGGTTTCTGCCCGTTTGCAAGCCCCAGGCCACCCCTGGCTCCAGCAAAAAGAGGGCGGGGGTGGGGGGAAGATGACATGTCAGGAGTCCCCGAGGGACAGGGAACAGTTCTGAATGTCCACCCTTCCTCATACATCCCACTCTCTGTCCCTGTCACAGCGGACCCCTCACCAACCCCCACCCTGACGCCCAGAGGGCCCACTGCTTTCCCCGCTTTGGGATCTCCCTTTCTCTAGGGAGCCCCCCACCTCTCCCAAGGAGCTCTGAGCCCTGAGGGGCTCTGCCAGGGGCTCCTGTGTCCCCAGGCCCTCAACTCCATAACCTCTGGTGGGGGGACACGGCAATTCATGAGTTCACGCAAGCGACCGAGAGAGCGATCTCTGAATGTCCCCGAACACGGAAGGAGAGCAAGAGGCTGAGGAGAGGCGGTCTGCCCGGTGCCCGGACACTGACTCCGCAGCAGCCGAGATGTGCCTGCTCCCCCGGGGGGCCGCTGGCCTGCCCTGCCTCACCTCTAGGTGACAGACGTAAGCCCAGGGAGCCCCACTCTCCATGGACCCCTCCTCCTGACCTCGTGGTGACGTGCCATTAGCGCCCCGGGACGGGCAGCCCCCGCCGCACCTGGCCCGTGGCCCGCCCTCTCCCTACCCTGCTGGTGGGCGTGCACCTCCGCTCCCTCTCTGGGTCAGGACGGGCACAGGAGAGGAGCAGCTGTCGCACTGAGTTCTCATGGAGGAAACTGGCTCTCTGCTCCCGTGGGAGAGCCAAGCTTTGGTCCCCGTGGCCCCAGGAAGCAGGGAGAGGGCTCGCAGGGATGAACGGTGACCCGAGCCAGAGGGGCACCACTGTGCCCTTTCACACCCAGAAGCCTGACAAGATGGGAGCTTCATCTCCTGGCAGGGGGGTGCAGGGATAGGTGCACTCCCCTGACCCCAGAACCTTCCAGGACCCCCCAGAAGGGGGTGCGGTCTCTGATTCCTGACCTGGGGCTCTACCCTGTGAGCAAAGCTGCTCTGGGATCCGAGGCCCCGTGTCGGGCTGGCCTGCCTTCCCGGGAGCTCGCGGATGCACAGGCACCACTCACGGAGCACAGACTGCTAATGACGACGTCACCCTCCCCCAGAGGGACCCTGGGCCCAGGCCTGCGGCTGGCCCGGCTGCCCCACACCGGGGCCCTCCTCGGACGGCCAGCTCCCCGCCCTCTGCAGGCTCCTGGCCCCTCTGCCGTCTTATCCACCCCAAACCCCACACACCTGCGTGTTCCCAGCGTCCCGCGGCCGGGCTAGGGAGACGAGGGGGACTTGCGCAAACGTGCTGAGCCCCTGCCCGTCCCGCCCAAAGGCTCCAGCTCGGAGGAAGGCCACCAGCCGGCCACGGGCCGCATGAAGCTCTCCTGCTCTCAAAAGCCCTCCCCTGTGCTGAACTATACCGACCCCGGAGATGTGCTCTCGGTAGGACGGTGCCCAGGATGCCTCCTCGTGCTGGTGAGGCCGGGGCAGCCTGCCGGGTCACTGGAGGGGTCCCGCTGGGACCCAGGTCCTCCCATCCATGAGGACTCAGCGGGAGGGCCCTGGGGCCATGGTTCTTAGGGACGCGGACGCGCCACGCTGTGAGCCACTAGAGGGCGCCATCGCAGGCACCCGACGCCGGCTTGGAAAGCGCGGCAGGTCCCTGGGTTCTGACCTCTGTGGGCCTCGGCCTCCCTCCCTCGCACTCAGGTCAGCGGGCGAGGGAAGGCCAGCTCCGTGGGGGACGCTCACCCGGACCCTAGCACGCAGGCCAGCCAGGGAGGAAGCTGGGCAGGGACTCGGGCAGCTGGGGAGACCCCGGGGTCCCTCCCCCGGGCATCGTCTGCACCTGAGCGGGGGCCGCACCGATGTGCCCATCATCTCCCGGCTGGGGCTCCCGGGGCCTCGCTCGGCATGCAGGCAGACGGGCTCTGCCCGACCGCGGGCGGAGTGCCTGGCGTGCCCACCAGCCGCGAGGCAGAAAGTGGGGGGCAAGGTGGGAGTGCGGACCAGAGGCCAGGAGGCTGAGTTTCCCTCTACGGGGCTGAGTGACCTTCTTCACCTGGACAGTGACCCCAGGGCCGGCCCGACGGGCCAGAGGGTCTTTCTAAGTGGTGCCAACAGCCCAGAGCAGCAAACGCATCTGGGGAGCCCCCCGTGAGGCTGATTGGCCTCAGAACGCGCGGTGGACGGTCACCAAACTCTACTTATTGGTCCCAGAGCACCCGCCCCCTCGCAGGGGGAAACCTGGAGCAGAACGGTCAGTGGTCCGTGCGGGCACACGGTGGTGCGGAGCACAGCTGGGACGGCGACCCGTGGAGACCCGCGGACGGAGGGGTGTGCCGGGCCGGGCCTGCCCCTCCACCGCCTGCGGCCTTAGCCCCACCCCGGCCTCCGCGAGAACCGGTGAGGGCTCTCAGGGCACCCAGGCCACCCCGAGTCTGGCAGCTGGTTTCTTCCTCGCAAGAGCCCCATGTGCTGTGCGCAGCCAGCACCCGTCTGCCCCGGGAAGGGGTCAGGCTCTCTGCTACGAAGACAAGGACAGAGTGGAGGGATTCAGCCCCTGCCCCAAGCCCCCACCAGGCCCAGGGGCGATGCTGTGGGGTCCCGTATCTGGCGTCCCCCATTACCCGGGCTGGTCTGTATGGCTGGTTCTGCACCTAGACATGGCTTGAAAGGCCAGATCGTGGTCTCCCAGTCGGGAGGCAGAGCGCCTGCCGTGTGGCTCAAACGCCCACCGTTCCCTCACATCCCAGCGGGAAGCAGGTGTACCCCACAGGCCCCTGGTAGGACAGGGGAGGGTTGCGGGAAGGACCCCAGCAGCGCACGGCTCCCGTCGCCAGCAGGGGAGCTGGATCCTGAGGGACATGGGACAGGAGGGCTTGTGTGCTGGGGCGTGGAGGAGGGGCAGAAGGCAGGGCTCCTGTCGGTGTCACGGCAGGACAGACAACAGCCCCGAAGTGGGGGGCAAGCCTGGACGGCCAGTCCCCCTGCCCACAGCTCTAGGTGACAAAGGCAACAAAACCCGCCAAGTGCCTTTTTTGGGGGCTGGATGCGGATCTGAGCTTCGCCTAAGGGCCAGCGTGGACTGAGCACGTCCTGTGTGCAAGGTGCGGGCACAAACTCACTCACAGCATCTTAAAAACAACCCCCAGGGGGCCGGTCTTCTCAGGATCCCACTTCGCAGGCGAGGCTCACGGTGTTAAGCAGCTGGCCCGGGGCAGGGTCTAGAACACGTGCCTAGAGATCCCGGTAGCAAGCGCTCAGGACAGACGCCGTGAGGACCTCCCACGCACCTGCACAGGACCCGGGGGACGGCCAGGCGGGGCCCCAGCAAGGCACCCCAGGGCGCTGCTCCCTCACACGCACTCATTTGCCGTGTTGTGGTTCCTGGCCCCGCCGCCTTCCGTGTCTTATTAGATTTCGTGCTGGAAGAAGGAGACGCGCTTCTCAAAACTATAGTCATAATTCCAGTGAACGGTGCAAAGTGGAATTTGCCACCCCGGGGGGAAGCCTTTAATTTAGTTTTAAACTGTTCTTAGCACCTGGGACGTCTCCCTTGGGGTGACTCCGAGTGAGAATCTAGACCAGAGCCAGAAACTGGATCTCACTGTTCAGAGCACGAGGCGGGTGGGCAGTGGCCGGGATGGGGGGCGGATGTGGGCCTGGGGTGGGCCGGCAGCCCGAGCCTCAGGCCCAAGACCCCTACCCGGGGGTGGGGGCGGGAGACGTGGTTCCCGCAGGCACGTTCTCCTGATCCGGACACCTGACCCACTGCTGCTCAGGGTCATGGCCGTCAGCCTCCTGCAGGGACCGCGTGAGGCGCTAACGCCCCCTCCCACCCGGGCTCCCAGCCTGCACCCTGCTCCGGAGACCCGGAACCTAGGGGACGGAGCCCCCAGGAAGCATCACAGACGTTAGCCGAGGCGTCAGCAACCCTCACTCGGCAGGTGCACCCGGTGCCTTCAGAGGCCTGGGTGGGGACGGGAACAAGCCGGATGGAAAGGAGAATCTGGGGACACGCTGGACTTACGGGGACACGTGGGTCTCACCAGAGCCCTGTGCCAGCCGGGAAAACACTGGTCTGTGAGCCTTCCCGGGCCACCATGGCTGAGGGCAGAGTCAAGCGCACCAACACCCGAGACCCTCACGGCGCAGGAACCGGGAGGGAAGGGCCCAGCGCTCGGCAGCACGAGCACCGGGGCCTGGGCCCGAAACGGAGCACAGTGGGCCTGGCGGGGCGGGAGGCCGGGGCTGCTCCCCCAGCAGCGGCCGGCCCCAAGCCTGGTCCCCGGGGGCCCCAGCCAAGAGCCCCCCCCGCCGCCAGAAGTCCCTTCCTCATGTGACCGATTCTGAAGGGGCTTGGCCAGGGGAGAGCATGCCGGGAGACTGCCGGGGGGAGGGCCCAGAGCCCAGTGTGAGCCTTCATTCTGGATCACGAGTTTGCGGTCAACGGGGTCCCTGGGAGAGCTCGGCAACGGGCAGGCTGCTGGCCTCGGCTCCCACTCGGCGCACGGTTCACTGTCAGAGCCAGAAGCCGATGCGCATGGAAGGAAAATGAGGCCTCCGACCCAGCCCCAGCCCCGAGCCGCCCCCGGAAGCTCAGCCTCGCCCCCTACACCTGCCCTGGGCGGTCACCATGGGCACGTGCTCACGCAGTGACCCAACGTCCAGGCTGGAACAAAGCAGGCATTCTGGCCAACCTTTAGGCGTGCCCCGCACCCTAGAAACAAGGAGCCATGGCGCGGAGAGAGCTTCCTCTCCCGGTCCCCTCGGGAGACCCCCGGCTCCTCGCCAGCACCCCTCCCATCCCCGGCCACTCCTTACCCGACGTGCCAGGACGGCTGGGGCCTCTTGCCATCCTCGCCGGCACCGCCCAGCCTGTTGAGCGACGGGGACCGGCTGCGGGGCCCGGGGGCGTAGCTCCCAAGGGTCCTGGCGGCCCCCTCGGGCTTGCCGGGCGTCTGCTGCAGCAGCTGGGGTGAGAGACTGCGGTGGGAGGTGGCGGAGCAGACGGCCCAGTCGGGCGTGCTGGCGTTGAGGTTGTTGTCACTGTTGGAGCGCAGCAGGACCCGGGGGGCGGCCAGCGTGTTGGGGGGCCGCCGCCGGCGGTTGGAGTACGCCGGGGCCTCTCGGAAGGGCACTGGGTCAGAGAGAACAAGAAGAGGTGGGTAAGTGCGTGTGTGGCGCGGTCGGTGCAGGGCAGGGGTGCAGAGAGACCCTGCTGGCCCCTGGGTGTGCAGAGCCTGCCGCGTGTGCAGAGCCCCGACTGTGTGTGCAGAGCCTGCCGCGTGTGCAGAGCCCACCCCGACACAGAAGCAGAGACGAGATGGACACTGAAAATGTCTCCATTCCATGGAGGCTCAAGCTAAGGCTTGAGATGGAAGGGGCTCGGGGTCCGCCTTCCATCCGGGCCAGCGCCTGCTCCTTCAGCGGCCAAGACATGTGTGAAGACCTCACGATGTGGCTGGGACACAGAGTTCCTCCTCGCCACCACCTGAACTTGGCTCCTGGGAGGGGATGAACCAGGTCCCCCTGAAACTCATGTGCCGGAGCGCGCACCCTCGATGCCTGAAACCGTATCTGGACGTGGGCCTTCACAGACACGATCAAGGTAACCCAGGGTCACTGGGCTCTGATCCCGTGTGACCGGGGTCCTTATATGAGGAGGGCACCAGAACACAGACACACACGGAGGGACGACCCCATGAGGACACAGAGAGAGGACAGCCATCCGCACACGAGGGGAGAGGCCGCAGGGGGACCCCGCCCTGCCCGTGCATCTCAGGCTTTGGTCTCCAGGACGGGGGGACAGTGAGTCCCACTGTGTGAACCCCTCCACCTCTGGGGCTTTGTCGCGGCCACCCCCGCACACGCACGTGGCCCTCTGCGTACTGTTCGGGGGGGTCTGCTTCGGGACCAAGCACACTGCTTTCTCCACCCACCAAGCCAGGGCCCAGCAGTGCACAACGGGAAGGCGCGAGCACGCCTCATCCGTCTTCTACAAAGTTCTGGACCACAGGCGAGGCCCTCCCTCTGCCGAGTGCAGCGTGCCCAGGGAGTCAGAATGAGGACACTGCCCGCAGGGACCATGAGGACAGACATCCACTCCAGCTACTCCGAGGGCTGGAGCCAGAAATAGAAAGCGTCCTTTCTTAGAAGCCTCATGTCAAGAAAAGTCGCCCTCCAGGCCCCTGGAGAAGACGCCGATGCCCCTGGAAGCAAGGGACGCGGGCTTCCTTCAAGCACCTGCCCCTGGCGGCATCCCGTGCACTGTGGGATCTCAATGCTCCACAACGAGGCCAGGCGAGCGAGCCCTCGAATCTGTGCCGCCCTCGGCCAGACCAGCGGTGCAGGGCCGCAGAAGGCACGCGCCCTCCTGGGGAACACCCCCGGTAGCCCACGGTCCCCACCGCCCCAGGTCAGAGGCTGCGGTGATGGACTCCATGAAAGTGAAGGACAGGTGCGCCCCTCCGAGCCTGGGCACCCCCATCAACCCCCTGCCACCGGCCCACGGCCACGCGGGGCAGCAGAGCACACAGGGTAGTGTGGGCAGAGATCCCCAGGGCAGAGGTGGGCCTACGGGAGCCCTGGGGAAGAGGCGGCGCCAGCACACGGCGCTGGGCTCCCCTGAGGCAGCTGCGACCCAGCGCACCCCTTCACCACCTCGCCGGCGGGGGGACAGGGCGGTCCCAGGAAGGCAGAGGAGCCAAGCCGGAGAAGCCGCGCGGAGGGGGCACTGGGAATCCACGTTCCGAGCAGCTGGTGAGATTCTGGAACGGACGTGCTGCGAGGTCCTAGTTCTCGACCTTGGCAGCCTGCGCCCGCTCCCACCTGCTCCCTCTGGGAAGCCTCTCTGGGCGCAGCTACGGCTCTTCAGCTGGGGCTGGCGTCCGGTTCTGAATTCCTCAAAGGACACGAACTCACCAGGGCCAGCCCAGCTGGGAGAGAAGCAGGTGACGGGAGAGGCTGGCGTCGTCCTCGATGGATCCCTGGCTCTAGAACCCAAGAGGCGGCCCCCTCAAGGGGCTCAGCGCCCCAGGGAACCGGCAAGGTCTGGCCGCACCTGCTAGAGAAACCTCATGTGGGGGAGCATCCCTGAGTCTGCTGCTGCCGGTCGCGAGGGACAACCGCATCGGTCCTTCCCTCCGAGCAGACGGAGGCCGGAATGACCCCCACAAGGACTGAGCGCTCATCCTTCAGGGTTGGAAAAATTCACCTGCTGGTGGGTGCTTTGGGGTGACCCGACACCTGCCCGACGACGGGGTGGGGGGATGGAGAGACCTCGCAGAGGGCGAACGGCCACACAGCCCGAGAGGGTGAAAAGCTCCCATGCACAGAGACAGTCGGCTAGAGGACTGGATCCCGGCGAGAAAGCCGACCCCTCCAGCAGACACATCAAGCAGAAAGGGTGAGGGGCCCTGGGGGGCCTCCCGGACCAACCTCCCTGCCCCCACATCCGAGAAGTCAAGGCTCATGCAACCCACTGGGGAGGGGACACCCCAGCTCCACAGGGACGCTCCCAGACCAGGAAACGCGTGCATTTGGGGACATGAACTGCTGAGCCTTGGGTCTCCGTGACCATCCAGCCGGGTCCTTTTCTGACCAACAGAACCGTGAAGGACTAATGCCCTTAACGGAAACTGGGGCGGGGGGTGGGGAGGCTGTCCTGCCGATGCCTGAGACAGACCCGTAAGAGGACAAAGGTCTCTGAAAAACCGTATGAACCCCAGCTAACGTTTCCCTGCGTGTGCACGGGTTCCAGAAACTGAAGTAGCAGGAGAGGAATCTGGGTTAATCACGCCTGCAGATGAGCACAGACAAAGGCTGCTCTTTATATAAATTCCCAAGACGCGGGCTGAAGCCGGCTTTTGGAGCGGGGGCTTGGGCGGCGGTGGGAATTCAGGACTGCTGCCCCGGGGAAGATCGAGGGACGGGGGAGCCAGGGGGTTTTCAAATACTTCCTGCCCTGAGGATCAGGTCGGGTGGGAACCAGGAACAGAGGTGTCATTAGGGCGAGCATTCAAATGACAATTAGCTCGCTTAATTACCAAGACGGGCATTAAATGAGCTCCCCGTGAAAGGTCATTGGACATTTTTTCTGTTTATTCTACGGCGTGGGCTCCCAAGCACCTTCCTGATTCCTCCAAAGTCACGTCTCCATAAACCCAAATTCATAAAACGAGAGTTCTCTGTCTGAGAAAGTCGCCGGAGCCCATCCGTGGAAATGTTGATTTTTTTTGGTGAAAAGGATAAAAATAACTCTTTTCCTGTCTGAAAATGATTAATATTCCACCCAACTGTTTCCTTCTTTCAGGCAATCTGCAAACTCTAAGTGGGCGGGTATTTTCTGAGCTGTCTTTCATGTATTTATTTATACATTTTTTTTTTCCCACAACAGAAATCACACAAGGTATGACAAAAATCCCATGCACTCTTGGAGTCAGCCACGCCGTGTCTGCATCCGCTCCAGGAAAATGCCACCCAGGGACGGCCAACGAGAGCCGAGGGGTGGTTCGGAGCGCGCCCGCCCTGAGCCCGCACGGCCGGCGGCGCGCCCTGACCTCCCCTGCGTCCGAGCAGGTGCTCCGGCGCGCTCCGGGGAGCGGGCAGACGCGTCCAAACTTCCTTTATTCTCCATATGACTTAGTTCCCGACGTGCCCTCCGGCACGGTCACCATGGAGGCACGTTCCGGAATGCAATTGTGCAAGGGGCTGGGGGCTTGGGGGCACGCACCTTCCCACGGGTCAGGATCCCAGACCGACTACAACAAAGCCCAATCGCACACCCGAAGAGATCATTCCCTTCCGCGATGAGAGGGGACAACCAGCAATTCTGGGAGAGACCGGAGTCCTCCCGCTCCCCTCGGAGAATCAGTCAGAAACTGCTCGTTCCCATGCACCGCGCTCCCGACAGCTCTCCCTTACCTTCCTTCTTGGTGAAGGCATTTAACAAAGACTTCATTTTCCCTCCGACCTTGGCAGCGGTCCGCTCATTATATAACCTTCTCGGATGGGAGGAAGGAGAGGAGGGCTGCCCGGCCCCTCGGCGCTGGAGCGGCTCGGACCCGGGGAGCGGTGGCGGGCGTCTGGGCACTGCGTGCTTCCGAGCATAGCTGGGCACGCCAGACCCAGCGTGCTGGCGACAAAGCCCACCCCATATTCTGTCTGTCAGCTGGGAGCCAACCGTGCGTAGACTGGGGCTGCTCTCAAACCTTGCTGCCTCTGCAGGCGTCCGTCATGTGAGCAGGGCTACTCAGCTTTTGTGATCAGTGCATCTGGGAGGAGGGCGAGCGCGAGTCAGGCATCCTCCAGCCCGCGGCCGGGGAACCCCGGAGGCAGCCACGAGCCCGCGCCCCGACCATCCGAGCCGACACGGGCTGCTGCTCCGGCCGCTTTGGCTCTCACGCGCCGGGTGCTAGAGAGAACGCCCCGTGCTTTCCGAATTTTATTTTTAAAGAAAAAGCCAAGTTTTTCTCTGGTGCCGTTTGTCTGTCCGCTGGCAGATGCGGCGAGCGAGTCAGGACGAAACACCCAGGTCCAGAGCCTCACACCAGACCCACATGGACCGGGCAGCCCTCGCCGGCATTCTGGAATTGCTGAGCGTGACCCAGATTTCCGTTGGAAGGAATCAGACACAAGTACCTATCCCTTCTCCGGCTCACCCCATCGTGGTAATTACCCTGGAGAAAACAGGATTTCCTCCCCCCCTTCTCTCTCTCTCTCTCTCTCTCTCTTTTTTTTTTTTAAAGAGAGAGAGCACAGAGTGCCACCGAGCCCTGGCTCGCCCTGATTCCAGGCGGCTGATCTGAGCGAGTGTCTTCAGAGCCCCCTTGCACGTGTCCTGAGCATTTCCACCCCGAGAGAGAGGTCTGGGAGACTCCGGGAGAGTCCTATGTGAGGAGCGCCCAGAGAAGGGGCCGCAGGCTCGCGTGCCCGGCAGCAGGTGCACGGGGCTGTCTCTGGACAAGGACAGAGGGCTTCCCGAAAATGAAATGGAGCATCCCGGGGAGCCGGTTCCGTCGCCCAACGCACCTGCTGCTTGGCTGTAATTAAGTGTGCGTTTTCTCCGTTGCCAAGAGAACTGCTTCCGAAATTAAAAAGAGAGAGAGCGAGCGAGCGAGCGCGCGAGATGAGACGGGATGAGGAGAAAGCAACGGGAGCACGTCCGTGGAATTCCATGTGGTCGACATACTTTGGGTCGACAGAGATGGCAGCGTTCGGAGATGCAGGCATCTGCCTCAGAAGGACGGCCCGAGGGGTCGGACACCTGACCCAGTGGCCTCTCCGTGTGGCAGGAAAGGATGGCCAGTGCCGGCCGTCAAGTAGCTGCTCATTTAGGCATTGTCTCCCACTTAACACCCACAGTGTCCCAAACCGCTCAGCTGCACCCAAACTCGGCCCTAGGTGACCCCTCGTCCCACCATGCTGGGTCGTAAAGCCACACGACAGAGCATGAGCCGTTTCCGAGCTGTGCCCTAAGAAACGCGTCTGCTCCTGGTACATTACAGCACCGACCTGCTCTCATGATTCATGTCCTTGGGGGGGCCGAGGCGGCACTGGCAGACCTCAGTGTCTGTGCACACGTGGGGCAAGGCTGAATAGTTAACAGTTTCCGGATGCTTCTCCCTTAGGTGCAGGGTGCCATCAACAAGGACACAGCTGCTCCCCCTCGGGGAGACCAGTGCCGTGCCCCGATTTCTGGGGCTGGGCTGGCCACAGGCCAGGTGCCCACCCCGGCCAGGACGGGAGGCCACAGAGACGGCCCACGAGGGAGCCCCTCTGCAGAGGCTGGGGCCCTGCCACGTGAGCCCCGAGAGCTCGCCAGAGCTCAGGGAACCCTCTGGGAGAGTGGGAGGCCCGGCGCTGCTCAACCTCCTCCATCTGTCTCTGGTCGATACCGTCCCCAAAGCACGGAGCCTCATCCCGAGCCAAGTTCCCTCGCCAGTCCTCACTGCCAGCCGCACCGTGGAGGGGGGCACGCGCCAGGGCTGGTGGGGGTGGCACTTTGCCAGAGGCCAGTGTTGCCTCTGGACATGTCTCTGTGCCCCTGCTGCTGACCTTGGATGAAGGGCATGGGGAAGAAGTGGCTTCCCGGGGCACGGACTGGGAAAAACCAGCCCCTTTTCTACCTTGAGAAGCAGGGAACGAGACGGAGCCCGGCCCCTGTGCTGGGGAGCAGGGGATCCCCAAACAGCAGGGCCACGTGGCCCAGACAGGGAAACCCCAGCTGCCCCTGTTGCTGACATGTGGAGCCGCGGCTCCTCGTAGCACCCTTGCCCGCAAGCCAGAGCCAAGTCAGGAACGGCGGGGCCCTGGGGCTGGTGCCGAGAAGGGAGCCCCACCGAGACAAGGCCCGGAGGCCTGGGACCGGGACACAGGTGGCCAGTTGGAGGCAGGGGCAGCCGGGGTCTCCATGCCAGGTTGCTGCCCGACCCCACCCGGGCCGGCGAATCGCAGGCCACGGGCAGGCCACGGGCAGACGCGGCAGTAAACGGCACAAAAAAGATTCCCAGTCCTCCTCTTGGGCAGTGCAGGTGGCTGGTTAGGGGAATAAGGGTTTGAGGACCTGCAGGAGACACCCCTTCGCCACAGGATTCCTTTCTACACCCTCCCATTCCTCCGATGCGCTGCTGGGATGCGGAGGAAAACATTCACACCAACTAGGAAGGGTCGCTCTGTCGGACTCACGTGCAGGCCGGCCGCACAGCCTGGGCTCTGCCCCATGGAAATCTCACCTCCTGATCCCACCCACCCGGACCATCTGAGGCCTCTTCCCCACCGGCAGGCATGTTCTCCTTGAATACTTCCAGTGACGGGGAGCTCACTATCTGCACACAGTGGTTCTCGCTCTCAGACACAGGCCGGGGCCTCCCCACCACGGAGGTGAATGCCGGCGCTGGGCTCACGTGTGCGAGTCTCCTGTCCCTTCGCATAGAAACAGGCTTGTGCCTGCCACGTACTAACTGGAGGGGAGAGGCGTGGCACTAAAAGCACAGATTCTGCCCCGACACACACACAGCCAAATGTCTCCTCGGTGGCATTTTCCACCCTGTGCTCTGGGCCACGCTTTTCCGTGCAAACTGTTACTGGAGCTCGATGGGCTAGGGCTGCCCGCGAGGTCCCTGTCGACGTGCCTGAGCCGTCTGTCATGAGCCCGCGCAGCTGAAGCCCGCCTGCCCGAGAGGCTGGGATGGGCGGCGTCCTGCGCAATCGCGCCCGGTGGTCGTGCTTTAGGTCTGGACCATCCCACGGTGACCCAGGGTTGCGTGAGGACAGAGAGCACGGCCCTGCATGTCACACACGCGGAGCAATCCTGCTGCCTGTGCATGCTTATCCACGTCAGCCTGTCCTCAGGAAAGACAGACAGACATCCTGCCCTTCACGCTCAAACCACGAGGGCCCAGGCCCCAGCGCCGACTCGGGCCTCTCTAGAAAGCTGGGGCAGCAGGGGCGGAGGGAGGTGCACATGCCCGGGGATCGGTGCGCACCGTCTCCACCTCCTGGACGCGCCGCTGGAGGACGCCGGGCTGCTGGGCCAGATAAACGCGCAGACGAAGCCACAGGACGAGATTTGAACACTCGTTTCTCCCTGAGGCTTCCAGAGACCCCGGGCTGGGTCCCAGACAGTGGGAACCCTCTTGTGGAGACCCCATCAGGCTCCCCTGCCCCATAGCTGTAGGCTTGCAGGTGTCACAGTCCAGATACCCCGAGACGGCTGGGGTGAAGCAGCTGACAGGCAGAGGGAGTCAGGACGCTCTGCGGTGACTCTGTCCACCTGCTCGTTCAGCTGCCCCGAAGGGCAAGTGAGCGTCTTTCGAGTGAGGCATGTTCGATGTCCACGGACAGATGGAAAAGCATGAGCAGATCAGACGGAGGTCCTCCCGTACCCCTCCAGGAGGACAAGGGTCACCCCAAAAGGAACCCCCAACTGTCAGCCTCCTGCCGGGCCCTACGGGCACCAGCTTGTCCCACCCTGCCCAGCTCCAGGGCTAGCCCCTCGGTAAGAAACACAAAATAATAAATATGCAAATTAACAATAAACAATAGAGCCCCCCAAAGCCAGTCCCCGGCCCCTCCAGCCCCCGGCCCCCCCCCCAGCCCCACGGCCCCATCGGCTGCAGCCTCGGCGCCCGAGCAGCCTGCCTCGAGCTCTGATCCGCCTTCCCAAACCCTCCCGCTCAAAGCCCTTTATTTGCCACGTCTTTTGACAACTGCCTGACAACAGGCTGAAAATAATTTCATTTCTCATATAAAAAAAGGCTCTTCGCACATCAGAACATTTCAAGGCGCTCTGAAGTCCTGGCAGGGAGGACGCACCAGGTGTGACAAACGCGCCTCACGAGGATTCTGGTGCGCGGTGGGTCTTGGGAACGGCGCCCGTCTGGGGCCCACAGCCAGCCCACCCCCTGGCTGTGGTCTGACGCCCGGTGCAGGGACAGAGCCGGACGTGGGACCCCAGCCGTCTGAGGTAGGGGCTAGCTCTGCACTTGCTCCCTCGGTGGCTGGGGGCTGGCTAGGCACCCCGGCCTCAGTTTCCCCATCTGTAGGTGGGAAGAACCGAGCTCGCTCCCGGCACCGGCCACGGTCCGCTGAGCTCACATCTGAAGTGCGAGGCTGACTTGGGGACGAGGCCCCGCCTGACCACTTCCCAGCTCTGCGACCCCGGGGAAGTCACCTCTCGCCCATCAAACGGGCTGCGAACCCTGCTGCCTCCCAGGACAGTCGTGAGGATCAAGCCACGTGATCTTTGTGACGGTGCCTGGATGTCACGACTGTCAGCGGTCACTAAATAAATGCATTTAACTTCAGCCCCGTGTCTGTCTGTCTGTAAGGGGCCGGGATGCAGCCACGGACAGACGCCTCCTCGAGACTTCAAGCCCCCCGGATACAGGCTCGATGCCCAGCTCCCCCATCACCCCACAAACTGGAGGTGAAGGGACAGACGCGTGAACGAACCAGCGCGAGAGGTGGCAACTCCCGGCGTCTACTCTGTTCTGAGCGTCCCGAGGTGGTTTCCCAGGCTCAGCAGGCCGGCCTCCTCGGCTGTGTTGGAGCCACCTGGGGCCTGAAGCCGCCTCACTTCCCTGTCCCGTCCTGCCACACGCAGGACGCCCTCACCCCTCGGAGGGCCCTGGGCCCCGGAGGAGGCCTGCCCTGCTGAGCTCCAGGACTGCGTTTGCCTGTGCCCCAAGGACAGGTGCACTGGACGTCAGTCAGACCAGTGTCCTCGACGTCCTTGCTGGGTCTGCCCGTCTCCACCCGGAGTCCTGCCTGCCTGGTGGGTTATGGGGAGCCCTGGCTCTTTCCTCCAGCTTCCCTGAAGCCAGGGCTGGAGGCCACCACGCGCACGGCCCAGAGCTCTGACTCAGGAGGATGGAACCGGCGATGTGGACGAGCATCCCTTCGGCGAGGTGCTCGCTCCCCAGGGCAGCCAGGGGCAGCCGGCGCCAGGCTGGCCTCCTGGGTGAGCTGTGACCTTCGTTTCCTGCATGAGTAAGTCAGATGGGTCCCTTGCTTGCCGCTGAGACCCCGGCCCGCAGAGCCGACGAGCCCGGGGCTTGGGCGTGAATCCTTCGAGACCCTGAAATTCCAGAGGGTGGCTGTTTCCCTTCTCTCGGTGGCCTGGCCTCACCGCCTATCTGTGCGGTAGGAAGCAGGGAGACCAGGCTGGCACGGAGACGGGGCGGGATAAACAGAGGGAGGAACTGAGTCTACTTCTCCTTAATACAAACGCACGGAGGAGACTGGAGCCTTTTCTCAGAGAGGGGGCCCGTGGGGGGCTACGAGGAGGAAACAGGACTCCAGAGGGTCTCGGTAGCCCGGCAGCCACGCCCGGCACTTTATCTCATAGAACCTGAAGACCAAATGCCGAGAGCGAGAGCGCGCGGCCGAGCCCAGAGCAGGGAGGAGGCAGGCCTGGGCAGGGGCGGGCCGGACCCCAGTCTTCCTGCCCACCCCCTTCTCAGCCCAGGCAGCAGACCCCGCGTCCTTCCCGCGTAGCTTTAGATAACCGCAACCTTTCTCCATCTCACAATAATTGTTAAATGAATCATACTTTTATAAATAACGCAAGATATAAAAGGCATCCCGGCAATAATGCGGGGTTATCTTTGAACAAAGACGTAGGTGTCGGCAGCATTTGTAGCGCTCCCGGCAGCCGGGGCCGCTGAGGGAAGCTGGGCTCCTGGAGGCTCCATGGAGCCCCGTGGATAATCGGGGTGAAAGGCGCCCACAAGGGGGTCCCCTGAAGCCCCGAACGGCCCGCGTCTCCTCCCGGGGACAGATCAGGCTCTGTGCCGGCGGTGGCTCGGGTCGGACACCCCGTAGGTGGTACTCACCGGTTTCCTGACACACTGACCCGGGCGAGGTACCGGGGGTGAGGAGAAGGGCTGGGGGTGTTGAACTGGGGGCTGACCACAGAGACGGGTGGACTCCAAGGAGCACTGTAGAAGGAGCAGCCGGCCACCCTTCCCTCTACACAGCTCGCCCTCACCTCCACGCTCGCCACCGAGGCCTACAGACACCACGTGCCCAGCAAGCTGCCCTTGACCAGGAGGCACAAGGGCCCGAGGAGCCCCTTAGGCGGCCTCTCTGATGGCCTCTTACAGGGGAAACAGAGCCCTGAGGCGAGCCACCTGTGCCCACTTGGGCCTGTCCGCTCCGCAGACTGGCCCTCGGTCCCCACCTGTTCCCGGAGGCAGCGCAGTGTCCCCTGTGCCCATGCCCACCGGGCGAGCTCTTGGGGCTGAGCCAGGCCCTGCTGCACTGCGGGGCCTCCCTCCTCCTCTGCGGGGCTTCCTGGGGGAGACCTCGAGTCTCCCCGAGGAGACTCGCACACCTCCGAGTCCGCGTGGCAGCTCGGGGAGGCTGCAGACGGACTGGATGGCGAGCTCTGTGCTGGAACCCGGTATTCCCGCCTCCGCCTGCGGAGACCCAGGCATCGTGGCTGCCCTGCCCCCATCCCTCACACCCAGCCCTGATCCCCAAGAATGACCCTAGGACCCCTCCCCATCCCCAGGAAGGGCTGGTGTCCGGAGGCTCTGGTGCACACCTCAAAGTCTGCAGGGACTATGCCGATCACCATCAGCACCAGTCAGAAACACCACTGTCACCCGTGTCACGGGGCGGGGCCACCCCCTCTCTGCAGGAGCTGACTCTGACTGGTGCCCTTTTCCTGGGGGGTTACCAAATGATGGAGTCTGAGCTGAGTCCTGGCTCAGCCTCTGACTCAAGGTGGGACTCAGTTTCTCTTCTGTGCCGTGGGGAGGCTAGCCCCCACCATGCTGGGCTCGTGAGGTGTCTGAGAGGGCCCCACAGATGTGGGCTGCCTGCCAACCTCCCTCCCCTCCAGGAGGGCGTCCCCGAGACTCAGGTGGGAGCTCCGCTTGGTTTCCCACCGTGGAGTAAGGTCCCCCACGTTCCGGAGACCGGAGGCAAGACCTCGAGGCAGGAGGCCGGCACGTTCACAGATGGCCGGCTCGCCCACGGGGGCCCACCGGAAACCTGGCTCTCGGTTCCCAAGGGGGAGACGCAGGGAACGCGCCTGCCAGGAGCATCAAAGCGTGAGTCTGGGGAGTCAGGACCTCGTCCCGCGTCTGCCCCCTGCCTCCTGTGACCTCAGGCACAGCACCGCGGCTCTTGGGGCTGAGCAGCCAACCTGAAGAGCGTCTGAGCTCAGACCCAGGGTCGCTCCAGCAGCTGCGGAGTCCCAGGTGCGGGGGAAACACGTCCCACGGAGGTCCCCGCGGGTTTGCGCCGCGGGAGCCCATGGACCGGACGCATCCCCGGTGTGTGCTGGCTTCCCTACCAGCCACCGACCAGGGCAGGTGCCATCTGCAAGGGCCCTGCCTCTATCCCACCCGACTGCTCTGGACATGAGGGACCGGACCGCAGAGGCCAGGTCCACACAGAGAGAGCCACCGGAACCACAGAGAGAGAGAGCCCCCATGTCCCGGCGTGTGCCGGAGAGCCGACCGCACCCAGTCGTCCCCCACACAGCGGCATCCGTGTAAAGGCAGCTCCTGAGACGGCCCAAGGTTGGCCCAAGTGACCCCATGCCACAGACAGAGCAACTGTGTCCCCGCCAAGTCCCTATGAGAAGCCCTCACCCCCGAGGGGAAGGTGTTGGGAGGTGGGCCTTAGGCCGTGAGGGAGGAGCCCCCCAGCTGGGGTCAGGACCCCGCAGGAAGAGCCTCGGGGAGACGTTGTCTCTCTGCCATGTGGGGACACTGAGAGCAAGGGGCCGTCTGCAAACCAGGAGCTGAACTGGCCAGCACGGTCATCTCTAGGACCATGAGGATAGACACCTGTTGTCGAAGCCACTGGCCTCTGGTGGCTTGGTAGAGCAGCCTGAGCAGACAGAGACACCACACAGGCAGACCATGTCACTCCACCCCTGCGGGCCTCCTGGGGACCCGAGGACAAGATGGCCGCTGCCCCTGGCCCTCCACACTGTCCCTCACCCGCACAGGCCCCTGCCAGCCCCTCCTGACACCCCAAACACACATCTGACTCTTCCCTTGCTGGGCTCTCCACTGGATGGGGCCCCCTGTCCTTCCCGTGCTGGCTCTGTCCAAACCCCAGCCCTCACTCTCACGGCCACCTTGTCAGAGGCGAGTCGGCCACCTCCCTCTCGTCTTCCATCATCGCCCCTCATGTTCCTTTCACTGCACAGATCAAAACTCGAAATCACGCTATTTATGAGTTTGCTTGTACTGGCTTTTTCCCTCCAGGAAAACGTTGGCAGGGGCTGAGTCTCTCCTGTCTGCCCTTCCTCACTGGCACAGAGCTCAGATCCTCCCACGTAAGTTTATTTCCTATCTTCATTCAGCAGAGGAGTAAAGAAATGGGGGGCACCTTCCCGCCTCCCGTCCTGGACCTGGTGGTTGAGTCGTTCGCTTGGCCTCACTGATTGAGAGGTCTGCTTCTGGAATCCTTCCTGCCACCAACACCGTCTCTGCACAGCTAGATCTTTCTGGACGGCATGGGCCAGGAGAGGGGGTTCGCACACCTTTCTGTCTTCAGGCTACAGCGCACGACCCAGCACAAAGTGGGGACCCATAAATCCACATGCTGGTTATGTTCGGTCCCTGACTGGCCATGTCAATGCCTGGCTTGTCTGCTTCTGTTAACTGTGGTTTTCTCTGCACGTCGCATTTTCCCCTGACTTCTTTGTGTGTCTAGTCATCTTTGATTCCGTGTCAGCCATTGTCTTTGACATGTTACAGAAATTCTGGATTCCGTTACTTTTCTCTGAAGACTAGTGAATTTTTCTAGCAGGGAATAGAATTATTGGCAGAACATGCCATTCTGTGAAGATGTGGTTTGAGGTTTGTGTGTGTGTTTGGGTGGGGGGAGAGGAGATCTGCTGACTTGGTCCTGGGATAAGATTCTGCCATCACGGGCCCTTCTGAGTTCCCAAGCTCCTGGAATGAGGCAGGGCTCAACTTAACACTCGTCCCTCTCACGGGGGAAAGACAGAAGCCTCCCTCAGCTGTCTAAGATTTAAGCTGCTGTGTTTCCCTAGGACACTTGGACTCTCCTCCTGCACATGTTAGTTCAGAAACCAGCCCAGAACTGGAGGAGGAGTCTAGGGGCAGAGTTTGGGCTCATCACTTTGGAGGACTTCTCGCCTCTACTTCCGGCCACTCAGGGAGCCCTGACCCCGACCCGTAACCACTGAGGTCTCAGTTCAACTCACTTTCTGTCAGGGGGATCCCTCATTAACGCACATCTCCTCCGGCAGACTCCCCTTCCGTCGAGGGTCCCAAGTTCTGTCTGCCTTTGGTTTCCCGCCAAAGCCTATAACCCGCAGTTGCTATTCTTGTCCAGAATTTAACGCTGGTACCAGCAGGAGGGCACATGGGATGCGAGCCGCTCTGCCATTATTGGAAGGCAGGAGTCAGGGGCTCATAAATACATATTAAGCAAAGAAGTGCTCTGTCCCAGTTGCGCGCGCACGCACACACAGACACACACAGTATCTAGCAGCGAGTGCCCGATCTCCATGTCTGGAGGCAGGATGCGTGCCTAGCGGGGAGACAGTGTGTGTCAAAGCAGAGCGAGGCCCAGGGTGAGGAGGCCTGGGGGCCTTGGCCACCGACCATGTCAGCAGAGAAGCCCGGGGCAAACATCAGCTTCTGGCACCCCGATGTCCTTGCCGCCCACCTGGGCAGCCTCGCAGACCCGGAGACGGTGGACTTCAACACCCCTGAGTCTGATTGCCATGAATTTTGAGCACCTCTGTTGGCTGGAGGGATGAGCAGGTGCCAAGGCAGGGCCCCGCCTCTCAGATCAAGGTGTCACCTGGTCGGCACCTGTGCATGTGCCAGGATGCCCTGGAACGGGAGGCGTTGGCAACAGTGCTGAGTGAGCGGCGGGTCGGTCCCCACCTGGCTCATCACTCGAGCAGATCCTGCTGCAGGATCATATTTTAGAAACTAATTAAGCCTCGGTGACCGATCTAACCTTCAGATGAATTCCTTCCAGGGCTGAGCTGGCAGCAGAGTTCCTATTAGGCACCATGGCCAGGAAAACCCCCAATCCAGGAAGAACCCAGCCCCACAGGGTGGGGGCGGCAGGAGGGGATGGCAGACCTGGTGTGGGCTGGCCAGCGGGAGAGGAGCCATGGACACTGGGTGCAGAGGGCGCGGACCCCTGGCGGTTTCCCCACATGGGCGGCGGCGGCGGGAGCGATCCGGGATGAACAGAGTGAGGGGTTCGGAGGACAGGAGCAGCGTGGCTGTTGCTCGGATGAGAACCCTAGCGCCATCGCCGTGGCTTCCCTGGCCAAGCGCCACCCACCGCCGGGCCTGTGACACGTATCCTTCTCTCCACGCCAGCTTACAGACATGGAGACTGAGACCCGGAGAAGTCCCGGAGCTCGCTCCCCGGGCCCGTCACTCCAGGGCGGTGCCGGCCTCACTGTCCTGTGCCCTCAGGGTCCCAGCCCTCCGGAGGTGCCCTGACCCACGGACGCTCACCCGGGAACCCAGGGGCAGGGGATACTGAATGAACAGGCTGACTCGGGTGTCTGTGTGTCTCCACCCCACCTCGGCTCGGCTGTGGGCCCTTGCCTCCCTGGGCCTCAGTTTCCCCGTATGCCAAGTACATAGCCAAGTGGAAAGCCCTCTAATGCTTGCCCAGCTGAAAACTCCAAGGACCTTGTCTGCATGAGGAACATCCTTGTCTGAGAGGGACAGAGGGTCCCCAGGGCTGACCAGCAGGATTTCACGGGCCACCCGGGGAGGCTGGAGCCTGCCGACGCAGGGCCTCCTGGGCAGGCTGAGGACAGGACCCCAGGGTCTCAGCCTCCCAGGCACCGGGGCACTTCTGAGACTCAGATCAGCTCAGTGCAGGCCGACAGACTTGAGTGAGCTTCCTGGGGGCCTCACCAACAGCCCAGCTCTCTCTGCTCTTGCTCAGGGTGCAGAAAAGACACGGGGTCTAGGAATAAGCGTAGAATGACCACAGCAGCAAGGGACACAGTGGGTAACGTCTGTCTGTCTCCTGCCCAGAGCACAGCGGGGACCGACTCCCGCCCTCGCCACGCACCGGAGCACCCTGGGGCCCAGAGCGCATCAGAACCTTTCCTGAGGTCACGCACCAGCCAGACATGGGCTGGATCTGAAGCCGTGGCGTCCGCCCTCGTGCCATCCCCAACCTGGCAGCTGACCCCACACTCCGAGCCCTGCACGAGAGCCTGGAATTCCAGGCCTGCCCCCCTGGGCGTCTGCCCCAGCTCCCACAGAATCGGGGTCTGCGTGGCCCCCAGTGTCTGCCCCCCTTTCCCTCGTCCTCCATGGTATGCTGCCCATGCATGTGGCAGCTTCTCGTAGGCATGTCCACGGGTCAGCCCGACCCAGCCAGTCGGGGCAGGTCTCAGCTGCTGTCCCAGCCCAGAGAGCCATCCTCGAGCCTGCACGGGCCCAAACCCTGCTTCAACCCCAGAGGTGATGGCCGTCTGCCCTCGGCAGTGGCCCTCGGGTGCGTCCTATGCCCTTCCTGGCGTGGCCCTGTCCCTGTGGCACGGCAGTACAGTCTGCGTCCCCACCCGCCTCTCTGTGCTCCGCTCAGCAGCCCACCTGCGTGGGAGCCATGGCGGGCCACGCATGGCGGCAGGAACGGGCAGGTCACCCTGGAGGGCTCCCATGGCACTGGCCCGTCTCCGGCAGCAGCTTCTATCAGGAAAAGACTTGAAACTCTCTCTCACTCCTTTTAAAGGACATTAGAAGTCAGTCTTGCCTTCGCTGGACCTGGGGCCAAAATACAAGCTGGAAAGACAAAGCCACTGTGCGGGAAATAGAGCTGTCCTGCGTGGGGGCGGCCGGGGCCATCCACGAGACCTTCCAGAGTCACCGTGGGGGACCCTGAGGCGGCCGAAGTACAAGCCATGGGGCCCTGAGGCCACAGGGTCACCAGGAGGACCCTGCAACCCGCCAATCCTCGTTGAGCCCGTGCCGAGGTCTGGCTGTGCGACCTCAGACAGGCTGTGTGACCTCTCTGAGCCTGTTCGCGAGGCGCCAGTGGCGCCCTTCACACTCGGTCCTCTCAGGGGCCCCTTTAGCTGGAGAAGCGGGCCGGGGAGCGTGGTCTACAGCCTGGCACCGGCGAGCGCCTGCCCTGGAGAGAGTGTGAGCCCCTGGGCACCCCGTGCACTTGCTGAGCAGAGTCCCAGGTTCCGGGGCACACGGGCCTCGGTGTTGTTAGAACCCGGCTCCTCCGCACAGCTCGGGGCTCATGCTCAGGGACGAAGTCGTCCTGTCTGCAGCCTGAGGGAGGGCTGCCGTGAGACTCCCGGGGACAGCAAGCAGGGCTCCTGCTGGCCAGCGGTGTATGAAGGCCCAGGGCCCTCCCTGCAGCCCTTGCCCGAGCCTCTGCCTTCAGGCCCTGGCCTGGGAACCAGCCCCCCAGCCAGGACCAGGGCGCCGGACGTGAGGACGGGAGGAAGGCCCCAGGTCATCAGCAGTCAGCTCAGGAGTTCATGGTCTCCCCCTCAGGGGACATCTTCAGAGGAGTCCCTGGTCTGGGCGTGCAGGCCTAGGAGGGGCCCCAGCGGGAGGGTCAGTGACTCACACCTGAACCCTGGGACCAGATCTGCCTGCAGAGTCTTGTCTGTCTGCATCTGGGGTGCTGAGAGGTGGGGAGAGCCCCAGGTCGGAGGGGGACAGTCATCATGCACTTACCCACACGGTCACTTGGTATGCTTCCCACCGAGCAATTATGCAAAAGCCACAGAGGTGAGTGGAGGGGCAGGTGTGGTTCCAGAAGGTTCCCGCCAGCCAGCACGATGCTCTCTGCTGCGCAGGCTCGGGGGTGGGGGGCAGCCAGGCCGGCGACCTTTCCCTGATGTCCTAGGATGGCTCAGAGGGGCAGCGTCTCTTCCGCACAGGTGGCTGCATTCAGCCCGGGTGCCCTGGGGCTCTGTGCGTCCAGCCTCGGCAACCGGGAGACGGTGAGTCTCTGCTGTGCGAGCCCCGTCCGTGGCGTTCATTCCCGTACCCCGGCCTACAAGCTCCGGCAGCTTGGGTGAACAGCTGGTCCCCCTTCCTCCTCCCTGTCGCCTCCCCAAAGACCCCCGAGCCATCCCGGGAAGGGGCCGCGGCACAGCACATCGAGTCGGCCTGGGGAACAGCCCCGAGCCAGCCCACTGCCGGCCCCACTCACGATTCTGCACAGACAGAACCTTCTCGCACCATCGTCCCGATCACGGGGGGTCCCTGCACAACACTGGCTCCGCTCAGGAAGGCTCAGCTTAAAGAAACCCAGCCGCGTCCTCTTTCCTAACTGGGTCAGCCGAGTATCCCGTGAATCAAACTTGAGCCATTCGTACCGACACGGTCGTGCACTTTTCGGTCTGGGAGACGGACGTGGCTCTCCCCAAACCCTCAGCGTCATCCCCGTGGCCCACCTTCCCGACGAGGAGACCATTGCGGAGGCCACACATGCTTCCCAGCCTGGCCCGCCGTCCCCCGTGTCATGGGACTCGGACACCCTCAGGCATCGATGACACGATGAGTGTCTCGGGCTTTGCCTTGCAAGGCGTTCCCGCCACCGTCCGGCTTTCCGAGCGCTCAGGCTCCACACGCGTGGGCAGAGCTGGCGTGGTCCTGACGGGGACGCGTCCCTTAGAGCCGGCGGGGGCGGGGTCTGCCGTCTCTCGGCACACGGGGTGCCCTCCTCGTCCCGGATCGTCCCCGGCTTCTGTTCCTGGGAGTGGACCTGCCGGGCCGCACGCTGTGCACGTGTCTCGGCTCTGAACACACATTTCGCAAATGTGCTTTCCCCCCGAAGAGTGACACCCATTTACATGACCAGGCGGTGGCAACTAAGTTGTTTTTTTTTTTTTTTCTCCTTTAAAGAAAAAAAATTCTCTTCTGGAGCGAGAAATTAGAAAATGTGTTTCAACCAGAGAACAATACGTTCAGGAAAGTGAGAATGTCAGCAGTCGGGGGATTATGGGAGGGGACAGCGTTCCGCTCGCTTCGGCGACGGCAGCCCCTGCAGACCTCCGAGCCGGTGAGGGGACGCTCTTTCCCCCACCCACCCCCGCACCGGCCTCCCACGAGGACAGAGGCAGGGTATCCCCTGTCACCCGCAAGACCGTCCCTGGGGCGCTGCGGCGGGGCTGTGGGGGGGACCCCTGAAACGCAATCCCCACTAGAAATGGGAGACGAAAGAGAGAGAAGCCCCATGAAACGAGGAATCAGACGGGGGTTCAGTGAATGAACAGGCACCTGCTGTAATTAGAGAGACGACGCGTGTCCCAGGAAGGTGACACTGTGGGAGGAGACGCTTGACACAACCCGCCTGCGTTCGTCCCTGGTTCCCTGAAGTCAGACAACACACAGCGCACGGTCGGGCAGGAAGTGGGGCCGCTGTGGCTGGTCCTCGTCTCCCTGGGGAAACGTGTGGCCAAGGGCCGCCCGGGGCCTCAGGACGCTCCTCTGTGTACGGTGGACACGGCGAGAGGACACCGGCCAACACGGACTGGTGGGCAGGAGGCCCCCGCCCTCCTCCAGCAAGCCCACACGAGTGGGGGCGTGTCTGACCGCCACGCCAGCCCCGCGAGGAGTAGTATTCCCACCCCGCCAGACCACGGAGGCAACTTCAGCTCAGAGAGGTTCAGTAACCCACCCGAGGCCTCACAGCCTGGATGCAGGCCAAGGGCCCGGGGTCTGTTCTAATTTGAAGCAGCGCTCTCCCGCCCCGGCAGACCTGCCCCCACCGTCAGTGCCGTGAGCACGGAGCGGGGTCACCCAGACGGAGACCCTGGCACAGAGCACACGTTCAGGGTGGGAGATGCTTTTCTGGGATTTACCTGTGTTCACGTGAGAACACCTGCCTCGGGCCAGGCCTCCCTTCTCTGCAAACGAGGGAGAACAAGAGGGCTGCAGCCTTCACTTTATGGATGGGGGTAGAGGCCCAGGCAGGAGGAAGGGGCCCCACCAGCACAGGATCCTGGAAGGGTCTCAGGGAGACCGAGGCACAGGCCTCTGCCCTAGGCCTCAACTGACTGACCCAGCAGAGTCGGGGCCGCCGTGGGCAGCTGTCCCTCCTGTCAACCTGGTATGGCAATGTCCGCGCCTTTGTGAGCACCATTCTGGCGACGGGGACCCCCAGATGTGGCCTGGTCACACAGGACAAGAAAGCAATGCCAGGAATCACAGCGCCCATCCCAGGAGCTGCTCTCGGTGTTAAAAATGGGGGGGGGGCATGCTTGGGTTCTAAATCACCCACCCAGGAGGAAACCACCCCTGCCCCACCAAGGGCCCTAGAACGGGGACTGGCCCTGAAGCCTGCCTGGGCGTCTTGGAGCATAGAGCAGACCCCAGGGCCCACCCCCAAGCCCCAAACCCCAGTTCAACTGCTCATGGCCCCGGGGTCACGAATGGAGCTTTGATGCCACGCAAACACACCGGTAGCCTGCAGAGGGACGGGCTGACTCGGCTCTGCCTGGGAGGGAGCCCCGACCCCTGAAACCCGGGGGCCAGCCCAGCGCCCACCAGAAGGCTCGGACCAAAGCTGGGGTCAGGGTGGGTGGGGCCAGATTCGGGGACTGGGAGGCTGGGTGGGCTAGGGGACCTGGCCAGCGTGGGACTGGGCTCCTCGTGGCGCTGGGAGGCCTGTAGGGCCTGGGGTGGGGCGGCTGCTGCCCAATTCCAGCTGCTGGAAAGCGTGAGGCTCCCTGCTCCTGCTTATGGCCCATGAACCCGAAGGACGGCGACTCTCCCAGGACTTCCTCCCCGAGGCTGTTAGCTGCAGCAGTATTATTACTACTTCCTAAAAAAGAAGCCAGAACCCTGGATTTCTACATGAAATCTACTGATTTTAAATGCCGACTCGTTGCTATTTTATCAAAATGTGTCTTACAGGATGGGTAAGAGCATCTGCCCGGGAGCCGTGGGGAACTTGGGGGCTGGGGTGTGAAAGCGGCTCCCTCTCCGAGCACCCCTGCAGGGGAAAGCGGCCCCCGCCCCGGGGTTGATTCAGCTTCGCTTTCCCGAAGCGTGTCCCACGGGGCTCTGGCGATAGATGGTACGGCGGAGTCTGGGAAATGCCAGATCGTGCAAACTCACCAGGCTCCTTTATTGCAGGACTTGCCAGGACCTTTAAGGTTCTAAAATGCATCCCCAGGGTCCAACAGGGGACTAAAGGAGACAGCGTTTTGAATGGGATTCGCCCCCAGAACTGAGTTTTGTGGAGCTGCTGTGGAACTCACTAGAATGCAGCGTGTGTGTGTGTGTGTGTGCGCGCGCGCCCAGCGCCGAAAGGGACGTGATGGGACGTGATGTGGGCGCGCAGGCCATCGTGATGCAGGCCACCCGTGGTAACACTCTGGGTCCGGCCTTGTGTTCAGAATCACAGCCCCGGTCTCATCCCCGACGGCACAGGACGGCGAGGCCGCTCTCCCCGCGGGGCCCGGAGGGGCCCTGGCTCGGGCTGACCGCAGGTCTACCGCAGCAGACCTGGGTGAGCCACCGCACCTCCGGGCTCGGGGCCGCCCTCCCTCGATGGACACCCCGAGCACCCGCTGCGTGAGGGTGAGCAGTAGGACGCACGTCCGCTGTTCCAGGCTGTTCCTGGGGCCGGGCTGTTCCCACCAGGAGAAGGGGCCCCGGCGAGCAAAGCCAAACAGAACCGTCGCTCCAAACGCACAGACAGCTGTCACCCCTCACGTCTTCCGGCTGTGGACAGGGTAGATAGGCCCCTAGGTCATCCTCTTTTTTAAAGAAATTATTTTCAATTGTGGTAAAATGCACATAACGTAGAATTTGCTGTTTCAGCTCAATGCACAGCTCAGGGCACTAAGCACATTCATCCTGTGCAGCCGTCCCCGCATCCGACTCCAGAACTTTCCACCGTCCCAAATGGAACCTCTGTCCCTATGAGACACTGACCCCATCCCTCCCCCAGCACCCTCTGTCCCCCTGAGATGTCCACTCTCTGTCCCCCTGAGATGCCAACCCCCATCTCTCCCCCCGCCCTGGCACCCACCGTCTACTCTCTGTCCCCCTGAGACACTGACCCCGACCCTCCCCCGGCCCCAGCGCCCACCGTCCACTCTCTGTCCCCGACACACTGATCCCAGCCCTCCCCTACCCCCAGTGCCCAACGTCCACTCTCTGTCCCCCTGAGACACCGACCCCATCCCTCGCCCGGCCCCGGCGCGCATCACCCTGCTCTCTCGCCTCCGTGGATGTGGCGACTCCGGGGACCTCGTGGCAGCGTTACACAGTATCCGTCATTTATTCAGCGTCTGCTTATTTCACTCAGCATCACGTCCCTAAACTCCATGTGCGTTACCACAGTGTCAGAATGGCCTTCCTATCTCCTTGAATCTCCACGAGAGCGTCAAGAGATGGATCCTCAGACAGCCTGATGGGCTCAGAGAAGTCAAGCAACTTAACCAAGGTCACACAGCTCTAGCTGGGACTTGACCCTGGAGCCTCCCAAGCCCCCACCCCAGGCTCTCTACAGCCCCAGGGACCCCCAAGCAGAAGGCGGGAGCATGTCCTCTCTGGAGGAGTGATCTCTGAATTAGCTTTGGGGGCGGCCATGCAAATCCCTACACCCTGGGCCTCCCTGAACAGCAGAAACCCATTCTCTGACAATGTCGAGGCCAGAAGAGCCAACCGGGGCCTCACAGAGCTGTGCTCCCACCAGGGCCTTGGGAGGACCATCCTTCCTGCCTTTTCGAACTGCCAGGGCCTCAGTGTCCCTGGGCTGGGGCCGGGCCCACCAGCCCTGTCTTCCCTCTGCATATCTGTGGGTCTCTGTGCCTGCAGCTCCCCCCGCCCCCCGCTTTTCTATAAAGACACCAGCCATTGGATTTAGGGCCCGTCCTAATCCAGTATGACCTAATTTCAACTGAACTAATTAAATTGCAAAGTTCTTATTTCCAAATAAGGTCATGTTCGGCGGTTCTCGGTAGACGTGAATTTGGGGGGTGGGGGTGGGGGGGACACGACTGAACCCAGTGAAATCCCCCAGGAAGGGGACATCTCAGTAGGGTTACCGGTGGTGGGTTACCTCGGAGGGACGGGGGTTTGGGCGATTTTTGTCGGCGTGTGCATTGCCAACTGCTGTGTCATTTCTGTGAAGATCAAACATTACCTCTCTGTTAGGAAAGATCAGATAGATAATAAATGCATCATATAGTTTGATAAAGAGTGAGATTGTATAAATGCCCAAAGGCACCTGTTCCCACCCCGCAAAATGCTGACATTAATCCTGGTGAGTCCACCCCAGAGAAAGTGACCGGTTCGTGGTTCGAGAATGCTTGGTGGCTTTTTACTGTGGCCACCACAGCTACCCAGACGAGCCCCCGGTGAGTGCCAAGTAAGCTCAGGGGACTAAGCGGGCTCTCAGGGCCCCGAATCCAGCCTTGCACCCCCAGTGGGCACACCCCTGGCCGGCTGGAGGGAAGGGGGCTGCAGAACTGTGTCGAACAGACCCTCACGCACCCCAGAGGGCTCAACCACAGACCGGTAACCAGACAGGTCAAGATGGGAAAGCTTCCACAGAGGAATGCCCTTGGCCAGGAGCAGGTGCACCGGCAGCAAAGATGTGCATCCCCGAGAGCCGCGCCCCTGGCCCATCCTTCCTGAGAAGGGAAACGACCCCTGCCTCCTGCACGGGTGTCCTGCCTCGTGTCGGGGGGTGCTCCAGAAGGGGACAGCAGCACAGGCCACTCAGTTTTGCTTTGGCAGAACCCAGCCCTAACTGTCCTGCTGTCCCAGAAATCTGGATGCTTTTGGTGACCCATCACAGAGACAGAGGGGCCATCCAGCTAGACACCGGCAGGAGCCCCTGTGGCCCTGGCGGTCTGCACCGCGGGCTCAACTGCTTGCCGCCAGCTGCATCGTGAGGCGTTGGCAAAACCGGCTCGCCCCGCACAGCCCTCCTCTATGATCTGAACCGCAGGCACACGGACAGCCCGGAGGAAAAAGGCAGGTACTGGGAGCCCACAGGACCATGTCTCGTGGCTGGGCTGTGGGGGGCAAGGTTTCTGGATGCTGCCAAGTGTGGGGGCTGGGACAACAGAAGGTCCTGAGCAGCCCACCCTGGCCACGGAGGACTGCACAGCCCTCCCGTCTGGCTCCCACACCCCTCTCTCCGCTCCAGTCCTCCCAACCACTCCAACAATCTCTGCGCACCTCCTCCTTCAGCCAGCCTCTCTTCCCCTCTTCCCCTTCCTACGGAGGCAAGACAGATTCCCTGGAAATGAAGGCTTCCCGAAGGGCATCTGTTGTAAATCTCCCATGACTCCCTCTGGAGGGACCCCAAGCCTGGCCCTGCCCACCATGCCATGCCCACGCTCAACTGTCCTACTGGATCCCCAGACCAGCCAGGACCAAGAGAGGCCCACCCCCTAGGGCCTCTCTCCGACTCCTCCGGCTGCCGACAACCCCAGACCCCACGGGAGTGATGATGGCAAGAGGGCGATAGCGTGTGCCGAGCCCTGAGGTGGGACAGGTGCGTTTCTAACAACCCAGCGTGCACGGACCTTCATGAGGATCCGTGAGATCGGGGGTGCACCTTACCACCCCACGAGGCAGTCCCAGGGAGGTGGAGCCCACCAGAGCAGAATTCCTCCCCACCTCCCTCCCCACGGCCCCTCCGTGTACACGGGCCCCATGGGCCTTTAGCCGGGGACCCCTGAGAGGCCCAGGACGGGGCTGCATCGGGTCCAACTCCGGGGCAGCAGGCAGTGCCTGGCCAGCCCTCAGAACACACAGCCGTGGGCCTGGCCAAGAAACCCCGATTGCCCTCACCCCACAGGCTCCTCATTCTGCCTCCCCGTAAGCCCCACACATGTGCCACGCGGATTTCCTGGCAGGATGAACAGAACATTCTGATCACCAGGCGTATTTCGGTCTGGGAAATCATCTATTTGACATCTCATTTGTGGATCCAAGCAAAGGCTGGCCAGAGGATGCAGAACGCAGCGGCGGCGGGTCGGGCGCTCCGAGCAGCTAGAAGACCCAGGGCTTCTCATGACACTCCCCGGGTGTGGGCGCAGCGGCGACAAAAGCAAGAGTGAAAGAACTCCCAGGGCTCAAGCGCAGCCCGCATCCTCATGGGAGACAGTGCGGGAAGAAGACCTCGCAGGAAGTCTGCCATCTGGGTTCGGGGCACATCCTCAGTATTGCGCACAGGGCCTGGCATGTGATAGGCCTGCTGCGAGTGCGGAATGAACCCACAGATGGATGGATGGGTGGATGAGAGGAGGAAAGAGGGAAAGAAGGAAGGGAGGGAAGGAAAAAGGAAGAACTGGGGGATGGGTGGATGGTGGATGGCGGCTGGATGACAGATGGATGGGTGGATGGATGGATGGGTGGATGGATGGATGGGTGGATGGATGGATGGGTGGATGGATAGATGGTGGCCAACTGGCGGGCTGGATGATGGATGGATGGCTGACAGATGAACCCCGGAGCCGGGGTTCGATGGATGGATGGATGGATGGGTGAGTGGATAAATGATGGGTGACGGCTGGGTGGATGACGTATGATTGGATGGGTGGGAGGACGGATGGATGATGGACAGATCGACGGGCAGATGAATGAGGAGGCCAGTACATCGGGGTGTGTACATGAGAGGAAGGACGGGTGAAACGGGGAGGCCGCCGGGTAGGTGGCCAGACGAGCACTTGAAAATTTCAGTATTACTTATGTCAGGCTCTATGTTCATTTCCCTAAAAGAGGCTGCCAGTGGGTGGCCTGAGGCCAAATCAAACAGCATTTTTTAATTAGTCACTAACATATACAAGTTTAAATATTTCATATACAAAGCCTGTACCTTTGGCCACACTCGCACAACTGAGAATGTGATGGCACCATGCCCACACTCCCGCCTGGTGCTTGCCGGCCACAGCCAAGCCCACGTCCCCCCCAAAAAGAGTGAGCTCTCCAGGTCCTCACGGCTCCCCTATAGTTTGTCGGGTTAGGAAAAAAGGGAAAGATTCTTTTTTCCCATGTCTCTTTCAGAAGAGTAAAAAGACAGACCCGGTGTGTTTTTAAAGATAACACCACCCTCCGCTTGGCAGGCTTCACCCATTTCCCTGCCTCTGCACCGTGTATCTGTGACCCTTCTTGATGTATTATTTACTTTAAAGCCACCGTACAAGGAGGAATCTGATTCCCGCGTTGTTGTACCACAGAGCTTCAAAGAGCTTACAACATCCCACCCAGTAAGCCAGCGGTGGTGCCGGGATTCACACACTCACGTGCGTCTGTGTGTGTGGGAGCCCTTTGCCCAGCATCGTTCTGCCTGGCCCCCAGGGCCCCTTTCCCCACTCCAGCCTCACAGGGACTTCTGGACACCCTGTTTCACGAGTGGTGGACTAATGAGTTCCGTGGCCCACTCCGTCATCCCCACCGGAGCCCTGCGCTCGCTGCTTAGGCTGCCAAGGAGCAGGACGGGGAGAGGAGTCCCAGAGGTTCGGGACCTGCTGGGGGGACTCCCGAGAGCCTGTGGCTCACAACAGCCTTAGCACGTGGCAGGAGAGATGAATTTCGATCATTGTGCTTTCCCAAAAAGACACCAGGGCATAACTTCACTGCAAGCTCAGAGGTCCCGTCCGTTCTGCTAAAGGTGGGACAAAGGGTACAACGGCAGGAATCGGGGCCTCGGCGCGTGCGGGGCCAGTGTGTGTGTCACGCGCCGTCTCGCAGAGCGGACCCCCCGGGAGCCCCGGCGGACCGAAGCCGCCGGCTGTGGGGCTTCCCCGCGGCCCCCCGTGACCCCACCCTGGAGTCACGGCACCGCAGCTGGCGTTCCCGGGGCCCGTGGTACGTCGCCAGACACCACGCGGAGACGGAATTATTCCAATCCCAGCACACCCGTGACCTGTGCTTCTCAGCTTTCCTCCCAG
The DNA here is from genome assembly GCF_963455335.1 of Martes martes. Lineage (NCBI taxonomy): Eukaryota > Metazoa > Chordata > Mammalia > Carnivora > Mustelidae > Martes > Martes martes. Next base: position 2,866,562 of record NC_137898.1, on the reverse strand, counting down.
CCCGAATGTGCTGGGAGCTAAAATTAGGGGAAGCCTTGTACCCCGGCTGTGCTCCTTCAAGGAGGAGCAGAGCTCCGCTCAGAAGCCTCCCTGAGCATCTGCTTCCTCTCGTGATGCATTTTAAATGGAGCCGTCAAAATTCATGGCCACGTTCAGAGAAAACAACAGCAGCGATGGCCGCGACGTTTGCATATGCTGTGTGGTCGCTGCTTCTTCCTTTAGTCCTTAACTCTACCACGACTGGTTGGCGGGGCGAGCCAGTATCGCACCTAAAACCACACGCAGGACCGCGGCCTGCTTCGGCCCTCCCCGGCCCCCCCAGCTGCTCTCGGCAGAGATGCAGGCATCACCCTGCACGCCCAGCCCAAGCAGCAAGGTGGGTTCCGGGCCAGGCTCCGGCTCTCCATCCCCAGGCCCTCCGCCGGGTCTCCCTGGATGCCTCCATGTGCTTCCAGGCTTCCCCTGCCTTTCGCAAGGCAGCTGTTTGCACGGCGTGAAGGGGCTCCTCTTGAAAATATAAATCATGGTGACGCCTCTGCTAAAAACCTCAGAGGGTTTTTTTTGTTTTTACCATGTTTAGAACAAAATCCAGACTGCTGATTTTGGACTGTGAGGCCCTGGGGACCCAGCTCCTGTCTCCAGACCAACATTCCCTCCACTTCCCTAGGACTATGCACTTGCCATCCTGCTCACACCCCCGTAAGGACCAGCCTGGGAGCCCAGGATTTCCCGAACAAACCTCTCCCCACCCACGGGCTGCCGGCAGAGCTCGTGATCAGGCATATCCCCCCACACCTCTGCAGAGCTGACCCTTCCACCGCACACGTTTCAGCACAAGTGCCACCCGCGGCAAAGCTTGCCTAGAGATCTCACCGGGGTGGGGGGGGGGTGGGGGGGCTGTCCATCTCCCCTGGGATTTCAGCCGTCTTTCCCCCCAGGGCAGCACCAGTACCTAGCAACAGCGTCAGGAAAAACTCAGTACATGCTGCGATGGATGGACGGATGGATGAGTGCATGGATGGATGGATGGTGGGATGGAGGGAGGGGTGGGCGGGTGGGTTAGGGACTGGAGGGTGGGGCGGATGGAGAAGCAGACGGATGGGTACCCACACGCCCCAGTGCAGGCGAGCTAAAAATAGAAAATGGACGTGCAACCATAGGTTACATTTTTAGGGAGCCATACGAGGTTGCTAACATAGAGACGAGATCATGGGTGCACAACCCTGTTCCGTGACAATGACAAGCACGTGTGGTCTGTGGTGTGTGGTGTGCGTGCGAGCACGTGTGGGGGAGGGGCCGTGCCAGGTGCTGTAACTGCTCTATCTTCCTACCTCATTCCTCCCCTTCCTCTCGTTGTCGTAACTTTGGGTAGAAGCAGCTGGGCTCTAACCCAGCTCGACCGGTTCAAACACCGGCACGCTCCCTCCTCCTCCCCCTCGCTCCCTCCATCCATCGACCCCGTCTTCACCCGCCCCTGCTGCTCTCCACCCACCGGCCCATCCCACACCCGCCCACCCATCCTTCCCTTCCTGGGTCCAACACACAGTGAACGAGCACCTGGTTCGTGCCAAGCACCGTCAGGCACCTGGGATGAAGTCATGAGCAACCAGCCTTCGGGGAGCTTGCGTTCAAGGCGGGGGAGCAGGCAGGACCGCGGAAGGAGAAGGGTCTGTGCATCTACGCGTCATACCCTAAATTCCCTGCTTCCCAACTCCCTTTCCTGCGGGAGCCCCAGGTGTGGCTTGGACGACGCTCTCTCCCCAGCACCCGGGGCGATGACCCGTCACGGTCCCTCAGCCCGCTGGCTGCGCGGGGGGACGTGCCGGCCCCCTCGGTCCCGCCGCGCGTGGGGGCGTCCACGGGCCCCGCGAGGCTGACGGGCTGACGGGCTGAGTGCTGCGCGCGTTCTGGTCGGGCCCGGGCTAATAAACCCGCCGCTCCGCGCTGTAACGTGTCGGCCCCGCGGCAGGAGTGTCCCGTCGGACGCGAGCTCGGCGGGCGTGCCTCTGTTTCCACGTGAGAATGAACAGGCCCCAGACCTACTAGCGGTTTTACGCCTCCAACCGTCCTTTCAAAATGGGTCGCGAAGGACAGGTGCTTTACAGACACCGTAAAACAAGACCCGACAGGACCCCGAGGCCTCCACGGTGTACTGAGACGGAAAGCGACGTTTCTCCTCCGTCGCCTGCAGCGCTGACACGGGCTCTGGAAGGAGAGGTGGGACGGCCGTGCCTTCTGACGACCGTCCCAGCCCCACCCGCGCCTGAACTCGCAGCACAACACGGGGGTTCCAGCCCGGGTCCCGTCAGCCGGCTGGTTGGCGGAGAGCAGGCCCTTCCGACGACGGGAGGTGAAGCGGCCGCGGCGAGAGCCCGTTCCTCGCCCGTTCCGGGAGCCTCTGCCCCGAGGCGCCTCTTCTGCGCCGTCCGCTGAGCCGCGTCGCCCCGAGCCGGGTTCAAGCCGTGGCCGCCCGCCGCCGGGTGCGAACCCGCCTCCCGCCGTCGGGGGTCCAGAAGGCAGGGGCCGCACCCCATGGTCACCCGGTGGGTGAAGACCCCAGGCCAATAGGTGTGCGAGTGGCGACGAGGTCCACTCAGCGGAGGGCCCGCTGTGCGCTGGGCACAGGGTCCCGGGCGGGGAACGAGCCCGAGGTGCTCCCCATCCTTAGAATCAGACGATAAATCAGCCCGTGGATACATGAACGATGTGACCCGGAGGGAAACCCTAGGCTCCCCGGGCAGCCGTGGTCACGAAGACCGGGTCCGAGTCCAGTTTGGATGCGGTGGTCCAGGAGCAAAGGGACAGGGATAGAGCTGAGACTCAGAGCATCGGGGGAGAGCACGAGATGATGGGGGAGCCGGGTCAGAGCTGGTCACGCAGGGCCTCGCAGGCCGGTAGTCTGGTATTGATCCCAGCCCCGTGTGAGGCCAGGCATTGTTCCAGGCAGAGGTGGGGTAGGCAGTGGGGCAGCAGGATCTGACTCACGGTTCTCTTGCAAGACGCCTCTCCTAGCTGCGGGGGTGGAAACTGCACTGAGGATGGAAACAGTGGAGGCAAAGACCCTCGCTGGGAGGCTACTGCACTAGTCTGTGTATAGGATGACAGAATATGAGCCTGAATGTAGACAGGAGCAATGGAGAAAAGTGAGGTCGATGTAACCGTTGGATTTTAGAGACTGGGCGTAGGACAGGACTGGCCGATGGGCTGGACGTGGGGTAAAAGAAGAGGGAGAAGTGTAGGTGACACTTGGTTTTCCTGCTTGGGACACTGGAACGAGAGAGAAATCCTGTGCTTGGGACGCTGGGGACTTTGGTATTAGTCACACAGCATAAGAGGCCTGTGGGACCCTGGGGGCGGGGCCGGGTGGGCAGCTGGGTGCAGCGGCTGGCGTCTGACGCACCAGAGGTCAGGTTCCGGAAGTGAGTGCGCACAGCTTCAGGGTCCAAGAACAACAGTGCTGGGGGCCGGTCCCCGCGCAGGGCTCAGGTGAGGGACAGGGCTGACTGTGCTAAGACCCCACCCTCGGGACCCCAGATGCAGCAGGAGACAAGCCACTGGCTCGTGATCATGACAGGCGGGTAGAGGCCGCTCCCCAGGACTCCCAGAACACCGGGTGGAGATCCTTGAGTGCGGCTTTTTCAGCCCGAGGAAATCCCAGAACTCTGAATGCGGTCACACCCCAGGGATAAATCCGACAGGAACACGCAAGGTAGATGCGAAAAGCGACATTTTCAACCCAAAAGCAAACAGATCTTCTGGGGATCGGCATACGTGATGGAGGTCTGGGTCAGCAGGGGATGGCCTGGGGTCAGCTGCCCACTGGGACACAGTCCATAGGTGATGCCCTTCCCGGTCCCTGCCTCAGCTGATCCAGGCCCTGGGTCCACCGGTGCCGCTTGCCCAGGTGCCCCTGCACACAGTGTGGCCTCAGGCTGACCCACCGAGCACTGTGAGCATCCTCCGTCCTGTCCCCCGACCTGCCAGAGAACCCCCACCCCCAACACACACACGTGCTATCAAAGCGCAAGTTCCTGGGGTTTTCCTTTCCTCCGGGGCTCATCCACCTGCTCCAACGTCACGGCCTCACTTTCAGGGTCCCGGTGAGTCTTCAGGGCGTCGGGCAGGTGGAAACACAGTGACCTGACCCAAGAGCTCCCTTCAGACACCCGCCTGTTCCGGCTCTGGCCCCTCGGGCAGGGGCCACGGGGAAGAGACATCAAACACCCCGTTTTAGCCTCTCAGTCCTAATCATCAGGAGCTCTACGCACTGAACTGTGTCCTTCCCCAAATTCATATGTCGGCACCCTACCCCCGGCACCTCAGGATGCGACCCTGTTTGGACACAGGATCCTGCAGGAAGGTGGCCAAGTTAAAACGTGGTCACAAAAGTGGGCCTTCGTCTAGTACGACAAATGTCCTGGCAAGGAGAGGAGATCCGGACATGGACAGATACACAGAGAGAGGACGACCTTGCAAGCCAAGGACCAGCGTGGGATCGGCCCGTCCCCACCAGCCTCAGGAGGACCCGGCCCTGCGGACACCACACCACGGACCTCCAGCCTCCAGGACTGCGGACGGTACGTGTGTGCTGTATCCGTCTGTGGGACTTGGCGCGGGCAGCCCTCACAAGTAACACAAGGAACCACAGGGAGAGGCACCGCCTCCCACCCCCGCCCCGTCCCGGCACCCCGGCAAGGCCCACATCACGTCCAGACGTCACCACGACCCTCCGGCTTTCGTCCCAGAGAGGCCCAGGGGACAGGTGCCTCCAAGGGGCCCGCTGCGCTGGGAAAGTAAAAGCCAGCTCCGTTGCTGTGGTAACCCTGCCGGGGCTCCTGCTACGTGCACCGCGGAACTGGGGATGCAGGGAGGGTGGGGGGAGGAGAACGGGGAGGAAGACGAGGCAGACGGGCCCCGTCGGGGCAAAAGCCCGAAGAGCAGACGACGGTAAGAGAACCAGATGCAGAATGTCTTGAGTGTGCGCATGTTTGCAGACTTTGGGGACGGCCACTGTGTGCTCGGCAAGGTCCATGGGGAGGGGACAGCGGCCCCGGCCCCCCGTCCTCGCCATCCGGTGAGCGAGCTGAGCCCGACGAGAAGTGCCCTGAGCAAGGCCGCCCAGTGACCTGGGGCATCCTCAAGTGCAGCCAGCTGCTCAGAGGAGGGTCTCTGGCCCTGCAAGGAACTGCGTTCCCCCAAATCCCTGCCTTGAAACCCCAGTCCCATTAGGATGGTCTCTGGAGATGGGGCTTCTGAAGGTGATGCGGCCCTCAGGGTCCAGCACTCATGAATGGACGTGGCCCCCTTATAAGGAGGTCAGTCGTGTGCACGTCGGGAAGACAGCCAGACCGCGACGGCACCCCGAGCTCGGGCCCCCGGCCTCCGGAGCGGAGAGGAGGAGGCTTCTGGTTGTAAGCCGCCCCGTCCAGGCTTCTCTGCTACGGCAGCTGAGTGAGGACAACCCCCTGCGGGGCCCCCGAGATGCCGGGGATGGCTGGGGGAGTCTGACCACAGACCCACCTCGGGCGCCCCAGGAGATTTAATTCTAACCCCAGGGCGGGCTTGCAGGGAGCCAAGAAACGATTAAACAGGAAGGAGGGTGCCGAACTGGACGTCTCAATGATGAAGACGCTACAGTGCAGGCGTACGGACGTCCCTGTTCCAAAGGGACACAGGGAGAGCGCCGCCGGCCTGTGTGACTACTTTATCTGCAAGTAAGTGAACTCGGGCGGCGGCCGAGCGGGCTGGGGCGGCCCTCCCTGAGGAAGCACAGAGGTGGTCCGTGGGCCGCCTGCGTCTCGCCCAGCTCTGAGGAGGGCTCCCTCGCTCCTGACGGCCCTGCAGAGTTTGTATTCCCGACACTTAGCGACCGCGCCAGGCCACCCAGCACAGGAGAGGTCTGGAGTGGGAGCCCTACCTTTCCCAAAGTCTGGCATTTCTACCCGCCAGCGGCTTTCCCTGTCCACGTGTTCCCGTAACAATGTAGCAAGTGCCCCAGTTCACTCATCTGCAAATGTTTTGCTTTTTATTTTTTATTTCGATGAGAATAACTTATTAAAATAATTTAAACGAACTGAATGGAAAGGACTCGTATTAAATGCAGTAAACAGAAGGGAATAAACGCGTTACAATTAATTTGCTACTTTATCATCCCCCAAAAAGCAACCGGTAAGACAATTAAAAGCCCACTGAAAAAGAGAAGGACATCCCAGCCACACGGGGAGCCGTGAGCCCGGAGAGCGCGGCTGGAAGTTGCTAGAGCAGAAAGCCCCGGGGCTTGCACTCCTCCTGAGCCCCCCTTCCGCTCAGCTTCACGGCTTGTGGAACTCGGGGCGCTCCCACACGACCCGCCGTGCCCCATCCTGTGCCTGGCCGGCCGCCCGCTCCCTAGGGGGGGCTGTTGCTCCCGCACAGCTCTGCCTGCCTCAGCCACAGGTGGGGACACCGGGGAGGACAGGACCCATCTATAGGTGTGCCCCTGAGCCCCCTGGAGACGGCAGGCACAGCCTCCCAACGCAGCTGGACGAGAAGGGATTTTCTTCCAGCTCAGAACTGGATCACGGTCTCTCCCAACGAGCCCCAGAGTACGCCGAGGTTCACTCCCTTGCTCATTCATTCATAGAACCTGAGCAGCTGTCCCGGGCCAGGTGCCTGGAGATCTGGCCAGAGGATCCCTGTCCCCGAGGACCCGTGGTCCCCGTCTCAGCGTGGCTCCCCCAGCAGCAGCCGCTTCACCCCGGCTCTGTCTCTGCAGTTACGGGGGTGCGGGAGGCGGGTTCCCCATGGTCCCTGGGCTCCTGCAGCCGTCAGCATGCTTGACAAAAATCTTGGGCCCTGTCGGAAGGGCCTGGGTGGCCCCCGTCTCCCGGATTCGCCTCTGCTGCACACATCACAAGGGCGTGGTCTGGGCACCGGACGCCTCCGGTCTACGCCGTCCTGGTGAAACCCTGGCACGGACCCCAGACAGCAGAGCCACTGCTTCCTGCTAACGGGAAAGCAGGAGCAGAAGACAACCTGGGAATACATCCCGTGGCTTCCTTCCGGCACCAGTTGGGGAGAGAAGGCTTTGGAGGAGCAGAGACACAGAGGAGGGGGGCAGGAGCCCCAGCCCTCAGTTTGGGAACTGCATAATTTGCATTCCAAGGTGGAGGCTGCCACAGAGCCAGACCCGCGGCCGGACCAAGGCAGGCAACCAGACCGGGAACCATTCAGGAAGTGAATTTGGCTACAAAGCGATTGGAAGCGTCCTGTCTGCTGATTTCCCTAACGGCACCGTGCTGCACTCGTCCGTAGGGCACACACCCAGGTCCGCCGTTGCCCGACAGATCTGGGGGGCGCAGCGGCCGTGCAGGGATGGTGGGGTGGGGGAGCGCCGCGGGCACACGGGGGACCACAAAATCACAAGTGGCGTTCCAGCAAGAAGGACTTGTCTTATGGTTCCTGCAAGGACCCAGAGCCTACCAACGCCACAGACAAACGGGAAAATGAGACCGTTACTCAAGACCCGTTTCTGCCGGAGATTTTCTGTGTCTCGCGGGCGGAGTGTCAGCGAACCACAACTCAGCGCACAGCTCCCACCCAAAGGACAGTGTGCCCCCTGGGAGGGGAGAACGGAGCCCCCAAGTTGCTCCCACTAGCCGGGGTCGGCACTCTGGGCCAAGGCGGTGAGGCACGAGGCCCCCCACCACCCGTCCCTTCCACCTCCGCCTCGTGTCCTCTTTTCCCACAAAATGACCCTCTGATTCCTTCCTTGGGGACAGCCAACCCCAGGCGGGCAGCCTGCACCTCCGCCCCGTGCCAGAAACTCGCTCACAGGGCGAGGGCTGAGTTCTGTGCTGCTGGGGAGACCACGACGCCTGCGCAGCCGGGGACTCGCGCTCCAGCAGGCAGGACCGTTGACCTCGGGGACCCCAGGGCGCGTCCTCAGGGAAACCTTCTCAGAGGTGCTCCCAGGGACTGCGGCCTCCCGCTGCACAGGGGGATGACCACGCAGGCGACAGGCCCCACCTGCCCTGGGGAAGAGGTGCTGCGGGAGGACAGCCCGGGGGCGTCTCTAGGTCAGGGAGAAGGGCCTGTCGGCGGCCCCGCCGGGGTGCCCTCTCCCGCTCTTGCCCTGGCTCCTCCCAGAGATGCAGGTGCTGGGACCTGGCTCTCAGGGAAGCCAGAGGCCACGTGAGTAATGGCCTCTGGGACCCCCCCAGGGGAAGCGGGAGCGTGTGGCCCCGAGGGACCTGAACCTGACCACGTGTGCTCGATGGGAGGTGCGGGCACGGGGAAGGGGCTCCCCACCTGGACGCTCCCAGACCCTGCAGGAGACGAGGTGGCTGACTTCGGGCCCCAGTCAGTGTCCCAGTGCTGCCCGGACGGGAAGGGACCCTGGGAGGGGGAGGGGCAGAGCGCAGGGACCTGCTTTCTCGGAAGAATCCAGAACAGGTGGAGAATGCCGGGGTGGGGGGCGGGGGGCTCCATGTGGGGGGCAGAGCCGAGAGCAGGTTCTGGGCACTGGGCCAGGATTCCAGCCGCGGAGGGACAGGAGGGCAGCCGTGAGCGCTCAGCCACTGGAGGGGCACAAGCAGGCCAGCGGAGGCCAGAGCGGGACACAGAGCCACCCAGGCTGCTCGTTCATAGCCCACGGGTCATAAATGCCACCCGGGCCGCTTGGAGGACAGTCCGAGCCACCCAGCGCAGGGCCAGCCGGACACCCACGGCTGATGTCCGCTCAGCAGCAGGGTCACTATTCCGTGACGACATTCTGCGGCTCGGACCTCATCGCCTACACCTCCGTGACATCTCCTGGGAGGGGCACCGAGTGCAGAGCACCAGGGCCCCAGGGACCTGGCCAGCGGGCTTCGGGGGTTAGACAGCTGGTCACCCGTCTGAGTTTCCCACACCCGCAGGTTTGTCAGCACTGAGTTCTCCCAGCCACCGCGGCCTCCCTGGAAGCCGATCCGTGTTTCTTCTGGGCGATCGGCTGAGTGGAAAGCAGCCGGCCCCCCTGGAGTGTGCCCCGGGACCACCCAGGCCGTGTCCACTCCCTCACATCTGGAAACCTCACCAATGACACCAAGAGGAAGCAGAACAGGAGGAGCACCCCCCGCTCCCCCGTTGAAGACTGGTTTTTCACTTTCAACGGACAGGCTGCGGCCTTGCAGGGGAGTGGCGGGAGGGGGTGGGGCTCATGGGAGGATCCCACCTGCTCGGCCCGGGACGTCGTGCACGCGTGACTCACATCATTACACTCTGCTCTCGGACAAACCTGGGCCCCGCCCTGCACCCTCCAGGACAAGTCAGCCATGTCATGTAAACTCCCCAAACAGTTTCTCCATCTGTGAAGCCGGGATAAAACTCGAACAATGTCGAGTCCCTCCGGCACCACGGCATCAAGCCAGGCAGGTAATCCCCACCACGGCCACAAGCAGCTGAAAGACTGACATTTATCCCTGTGATACAAAGAAGGCAACTACAGCACAGAGAGGTTAAGTGACTTGTCTAGAGTCACACGCCCATAAACAGCAGAGCCAAGATGCAAACCGAGAAAATGGGCTCCAGGGTCCGTGCATGGAGCCTATGTGGTGAGCTGCATGCTGTGGCCGCCCCTGGTTGTGTGGGTGCCATCAACACACCCGGAGGACATGGGAAACCTCACGGCAATGACCTGTGCCAGCTCTGGGTCAGGTCTGGATCGTCACATCAGGATGGGGGCCCCTTCCGCAAAGCTGCCTGACTTGGATCCTAAGGGCCGGCACCCCGGGACTGCCAGCCGGGGTGGGGGCCTCCCAAAGGCAGAGGCCGAGGCCAGGTGGGCATCAAGCATTACTGGCTGAACTGTGTCCCCCTGGAGTTTATCCGTTGAACCCCTAATCCCTAGAAGCTACAGATGTGGCCATATTTGGAGATGGGGCCTTTATGGAGGTGATTAAGGTAACATGAGGTCACCGGAGGGACCCTGATGCCATGTGACTGGGGTCCTTACAAGAAGAGGACATCAGGACACAGATACGCACGGAGGGACGACCCTGTGAGCACACGGGGGAAGGAACTCGCCCTGCCCACGCCTACATCCCGGGTTTCGGCCTCCAGGACCACACAGAGAATAAACGCCTGTGGTTTAGGTCCCCCCAAGCACCAAGCAAAGGAGCCCCAGGACTCCTTAGTGCGTGGGATGGCAGTCCAAGCTGCCCCACACAGTGCAGAACCCCACAGCCTAGCCCCGGCCTCCAGACCAGCAGGAACCCCTGGGACCTGCGCCCGCAGGTCGGGGGTCAGGGGAAGCACTGGCCTGCGGTTATCTGCCCCCATCAGGCTGCGGAGGTCAGGCGGCTCAGCCCGGACACGGTCAGTGCGCTGTGAAGACGGAGATCTGGGTGGACCTCCTGGCCCGGCCCGGCCAGCCTCCGCCACCTCGCCGTCCAGCCAGGCCGTAGGACGTGGGGTTCCTTGGGGGCGTCCCACCTGCCCTGCCCCCGGGGCTCGACACGTGCTTGTGAGCAGAGGCCTTCCTTAGGGTGGGAAGCGGGTCTGAGGTCCGAGGCTCCAAGCAGGGCTGAGGGGAGAGTTCTGCAAGCAGGGGTGTGGAGGAGGGGGCCGGACAGAGAGCAGCACAAGGACACGGCAGGCCCCTGGACAGCCACGCCGCCCCTCGCTGAGATGCCACGGTCTGACTCTCCGGGGGCGCCCTTCTCACACTGAGTCCATGTCTATCTCTCACGAAGGCTGTGAGTCCCGGCAGCCTCACCCCTGTGCCCCCCAGCCTCACCCTGCTGCGCCCCCCAGCCTCACCCCGCTGCGCCCCCAACATGCTTGCCGGGTAAGTGAGGCAGGAAGAGACAGACAAAGGGACGTAGGAGTAAATACGACGCGCGCCTGCTCGGAAGAAAAGAGTCCCCAAAGAAGGCAAAGCCGGGTCACTCCGGCCACTCCCGGGGCCCTGCGGGGTTGAGCGGGAATGGGGGCGGCGTGGGGGCAGGACAGGGCTGGGGACGCGCCCTCAGAGAGGTAAGTCCTTGCCTGAACTTGACTGGGAGATGCTCTGAAGGCATCTGCAATTCCGCGTAAGATTCCCATGAACGTTCACAGCGAAGATGCTTCCATCCCGAACGGCAGCACCGCCTTGAAAGGACCCCTGGCAACACGGAAGAGGTAGACCCGGGGTGATTTTCAGATGGAGAACGAACGCAGAGCCCGGCACCGTCTTGGAAAGCCAGGGGGCCAGGGCTGTGCCGGCGCTCTCGAGTGGCCCGGCTTTGCAGCGGGAACACGGGGCCGGGCTGCGCGGGGACTCACGAGGTCGGTGGGCCCCGTGGGGTCCTGGAACCAGTCCCAGGAGGATTCCCGCAGGGGACATGGGCTTGACTGCACTAAGTAGGATAAATAAAGACTATAAATAGATTCAAATCGGTTCAGGTCACGTCTGACGGCCCATGAATTATGAAAAAGCTTTTGCTTTTGAAATTCTTTTTTGAATCGAGGGTATGGATCCCGCATCTGTCTATAGGCCGTCAGGTCAGCTGTCGGGCTCTGTGCGTGGGGAGGGGAGGGGAGCACGGACGCTGTGACAGTTTGCAGCGGGGACGGGCACGGGGGTGGGGGAGGGGAGAACAGATATGAGTTTGGTGAGGAAGGACATGGGAGAGGCTGTGGGGGGGTGTGCGGAGGAGGAGAGGGGACCAGGGTCCTTCCTGGAAGGGCACACAGGGCACTGCATGCCACATGGCCGCACAGAGAGAGGAGAGACCCCTGCCCACGTGGTGCCCTGCATAGACCACGACCATGGTGCATGGGGCCACAAGCCACGAGGAACGGTGACCTGTCCCTGGGGCATGTTGACAACTCTTGGGCGAGTCCCCTCCAAGTCCGACACCCACAGATGACCCCTTCCATTCCCAGTTTGGCCAGCTAAAGGTGGGTTGGGAGCAACTGTCACCTCCTGCCCGCTAACAGTCACGGGGCTCCTCTGCTCGGTGCTGACAGCTGGGGCCACGCCTGGGGCTGGCAAAGAGCTTGGGACCTCCTGATTTACCGAACAGGAGGAGCCCATGAGACCCTGAAGACCCCGCTCCTCGGGGCGGGGCGGGCACAGCCCCATTGTTGGTCCCCTCTGCATACGCCTTAACTCCACACACCTCGTTCAGCCCAAGCCGTTAGGAAGGTTGGAGGGGGTCACCGGCGCCTACAGAAAGGAGAGAAGCGGGGACCACCCCCACGTCCACTGAATGGGGAGCCCCCGAGTCAGGTGAAACCTGCGGTCTGGACCGACCCACTTCACAGGAGAATGCCTGGCTCTCCAGACAAAGAGCGGTTGCCATGACAACGGCGGCATCCCACCCGTCAGCCACTATTCTGAGACACGAAGCCACGAGCTTACTTTTAAATGAGTTTGATAAAATTTGCCTCGAACGCGTTCACATTCTCTGACAAAAGTGGTGAGCACCAGAAGGAGGAACGCGTGCCAACAGCTGACACAAGGCTCCCGGGGACGGTGTCTGCTCAGAGACAGGAGGACGCCACGGCAGGGGCCACTGCTAATGGGAGCAAAACACGGAGGCGGACAAGCAGGGTTCAGGGCCGGAGGCGGACAGGGTCCCCAGCCCTTCAGCCAGCGGCTCAGGGCAGGTGTCCGGGGCTGCCAGCATCCGCGGCTGGTCCCCGAGAGCCGCCGGGCAGAGCCGCCTGGGGCATCTCTCTTCTCCAGATGGAGGGCAGAGCCGGCAGCAGCCTCGCTTTCTGTAAAGGAGCAAACCCAATGCAGAGACGCTCCCGATTTCCCCACCTCCGCTGGCTCATGAACGGCTCTGCCGCTGCTCATCAGTATCGCATGGGACTAGGATTCTACATGGCGACCCTGGGGAGAAGACAGAAGAGGGTAGTTCCCAGCACCGCGGCCTGCGCCAGCGCGCTCGCACACGGTCCTCCGCGACACGGGCCGGCCAGCAGAGAGGCGGCACAGTCCACGGGGGGTGGGGAGGCGCGGCTTCAACACGAAGCTTGCTTTTGGCAGAAGGAGGAATACATACGCCTGGAGGTCTCGCTCACCGCCCACGGGATGCCCGCCCCGCGCCAGGCTCTGCTAGGCGGTTCACCCGTGACCTTGTTTCCGGCCACAGCCAGGCCCAAGTCTGCGCGACCGCGGGGACATCTAAGACAAACGAGTGAAGACCGCACATAGAGGCGGGTCACCCCGTTCTGGTGGCCACCCTCACACCCTGACTGCCTCTTAGCTTGGTGCGTCTAGACACTGACCAAGGCCGTCGCTCCCCAGGCCTTGGAGAAACCCAGAAGGACTCGGACCCTCCCCGCTCCCAGTAGCAGCTCTTGGTGCAAGAAGGAAGGTCGTCTGTCTGCAAGCCGTCCGGAAGGCTGAGCGGCTCAGAACCCAGCGCGATCCTAACAGCCGGAACCAGCGTGGCCCCCGGTGGGAAATGACCAAATACCGCGTGCCTGCCCCCGGCCGCAAAATGTTATCTCCTCCTCAGCAATATTTCAATTTCTGTAACGCACACCGAAGAGAATACTGGTAATTCCTAACAAAAGGAGCAAAACGCGGTGTTCTTAAAATGTTTCCCCCGTGGAGCACATCCCCGTCAAATCGGTCTTCCGTTAGCGGGACGGCTGTGCGCAAAAGCAGAGGACGGGACGCACGGGGCAGGGGCAGGACACCTGTGCCCGAACCCCGACCTCACACCCACGAGCAGGGCGTGACCCTGGGTAAGCCGCCGAGATGCCCGAGCGCAATTCCTAGAGCAGCCGTCTACCGCGTCTGCCAGCCTTTGTCACCTGTCCTTGTGCTCCCTCGCACCGGCCGCAGGATGACTGCACGGCCCTGCTCTGCAGGGGAGGGTCCGGGCTCCTCGCCCCAGCTCTGGTGGGATGCCGCCCCTTCGGGTCACGAGCTTTGCCCTCCGTCGCCTTCCCAGCTTCACCTCAAGGAGACCCCGATGCACCTCCCCAGGGTCTGGGGCTCTTTCCTGTGCATTTTCTGGAGATACCCCCTTCTTGGTGGCCTCGCCGTTCAGCCAGTGGCCTCAGGGACAGGAGTGTCTATCCGTGTCTACGTTTTGTGCCTGGACCCAGCTGGGGAGGACCTGAGCCGCATCCCTGGGCGAACCTGGACCAGAGGGTTCCATCTTCTCCCGCCTCCCTTCCGTCACCCGCTGCCGCTACATAAGCTCCTCGATGGGTCCCTTCCGGCTCGGCTAAAATCGGCAGCACTGGTGCACACACGTGTACGAATCCTCCTTTCTCTGACTAAAACCCTCCGCAAAGTCTTTCCACTTATGCTTATTGGAAACCAGAATAGAAACCTCTGCTGCATTCAGCCGAGTGCCACCCGCGACGTCGTCCCAGGGCTCAGCTCACTGATGGGGCTCAGACACTCGAGTCCCGTGAAGCCTTCGGGAGGGAACGCCGACTTCCCTCTGGGCTCAGCCCTCACCAAACCAGAGCCCTGAATGCAGCCGTGGCTCACGTCTGAAGGGGCTGGTGAGATCCGGACAGAAGCCAGGCTGGGAGAGAGGAACTCGGGTCCTTCTGGTGCGTGGCTAAACGCTTTATTCTGAGGCTCCACGACCCAGCTGCCCTGGTGTGTTAGCGAAAATTAAGATTTCTACGACTATTTCCAGACTCTGCTTGCTGCTGTCACTCTACGCAACGAAGACCAGAACTCCTTGGGGTGTGTGCCCTTCCCTAAGGGCCAGGCTCCCCGAGAGCTAACGGGGTCCTCGGCCGGACGCCAGGTAGGGACACTGCCTCCTGGCTTCGGGACACTGGCCTAACTCAGGCCTCATTGAAGGGTCCTGCCGCCGTTCAGAGATGCCGCCGCCGAAGGTCATAGGGGAGGGGACGCCATGGGGCCCAAACGCGTCCCAGCACTCTCGCTGGGAGGGTAAAGGATGTTCTGGCATCCGGGGGTAGCCAGACGTTGGTGACGCTGCCGCCCACTGGAGTTTCACGGCAGGGGTTTCTGCCTGTCCCATCCTTCCTTACTAAGTACCCAATGTGTGGCCCTCCAGTAAAACCCACGGTCCCAGAGCGGGAAGCGCCGGGAGGACACAGAGCCTGGGGTCCAGAGTGCCCCATGCAGCCCAGGGGATACACAGGGCACCCCAATTTCTGGGAAACAAGCCACTACTCTGATTGAGGAAAGGAACAGGGATGACCCAGGCACCTGGTGGGGTTGGGGGCGGGTAAGGAAAGCCAGTGGAAGAACCGCACGGGTCTTTAAGGAAAGGTGGGGAGTCGGGGGCAAAGGTGCTCTGGGAAGGGCGCAGCGTGGACACAGGACCAGGAAGCAGGTGGGATGGCAGCTGTCCGGCCTGCAGGGAAGGGGCTGGGAGAAGAGAAGGCTGGAGAACCAAGACATTTGTGGGGCTCCACACCCGTCACCTGAAGTGGACGCGATCTCAGCGGGGCCTGGGCGCTCTGGGTTTTAGGTTCTTTGTCCCCTCGAGGTGGGGAGGGCAGCCCTGTGAGAGCCCCGCCCCTCTGATCCGGTGCCTCCCCACCAGGCCAGCGTGGGGACGTGATGACCAGTGCCTGGCCGAGGGGCACGTGCCCCGGCGCTGCTAGGCTCAGGGGAGCTGCAGAATCCATGGGGCGGCCTGGGTTTCCGGTGGGTCTGACAGGCAATGCTGGACTCCTTCACACTGAGTCCGGGTTCCCCTGGGGTCACCAACTGTCACCCCAGAACGCAATTCCTTCTAACAACACCTTCGGGATTCTAGAGCTTTCACCAAGAAGGCTGGGGTGGGGACACATCTTACAACAGTGGCTAACGTCCAAGGAGCCAACTGTCCTCTCTTCGGGAAACCCCACCAGACTCTCTGCGAGCAGCAAGGTGACGGGCACGCGGAGTTCCGGAACTCTAGACCTCGTTCAGCCACACCGGCTCCTTCGTCAAAATGCACTGAATTCCTCATTGCAAAGCAGAATTTTGAAAACTTCAAACTAGCCCCCCCCCGCCCCCCGCAGAGGGACATGCCAAGGATGGGAGCTCAGGGACAGGCCGGGGGTGTGCAAGAGGATGAGGAGGGGGAGGAAAGGCGAGTCCCCGTGTGCAGGGGAGCAGGGGGGCCTCTGTGGGCAGAGGTGGGAAGCCCAGGGGATGTGCGGGCCTGTGGAGGGGGAGCGGGGGAGCCCCCTATTCTGCATCCTATAAGCGACAGGTGACTGCTCCTCTCGGAGCACGGGGACACTGGTCTTCCTGGACAAAATGGCTCAGAGAGAAAGATCACCGCGGCAGTGGCCCCGGGCGGCTCCCCTTGGAAGGTCTTGGAACCACTGCCACAGACTCCCGTAGGAGCTGGACACTGAGCTTCTACAGGACGCACAGCGGGGCTGGGGCGACTGGGCTCGGCTGTGTGGGGGTGGGTCTGGGCCGGGTGGGCAGAACCCAGAACCTGCCGGTAACGTCAGCCAAGGGCACTGGGGCGGAAGGCAGGACAGGCATCCCCAGGGTCCTGCTCGAGGCGGTGGCGGCTCACCCACGGGAGGGCCTCCTCTGGGCTGCGTGCCGATGGCCCAGCACTGGGGCGCATGGGAGGGGAGCTGCCTGCCACCCCCGATGCCTGGAGAACTGTACTCCAACAGGGACGAGAGCAGGTGTGCTGGGGGACAGGCTTGTCTGACGCCTCGGGGGGACCCGGGCACAAGAGGTGGCTACAAGAGGCTCAGGGGCTCAGGACAGTATCACACAGAAAGGGTGGCTCTGTGACCAGGGGCCTCAGTCCAAACCCCAGCTCCTCGTTACTGCCCTCTGCCCCAACATGGGACCCGTTCCAGGGTACTGGAAACCTTGTTCTCCTCATCTGTGAACTGGGGACATTGTCAGTGTCCCCTTCCAGCAGGGCCGTCTCTGTTGTCCCATAACAGGCACAGAGGGCGATCTGGGCACCAGCGGCCCCTGAAACTGCATTAGCTGTTTTTGTCGCCTCCTCCTCCAGGAAGTCATCCAGACTCTCATCCAGACACTACAGTCTGCTGGGATTTAGTGTCCCCTCATAGGAACTTCAGCCCCACCCCAGCCCCCCCACAGGCATAGACCTTCTCCATCAGCAGGGAACCTAGGACACAGAGTCCTGTTCCCGCTGACCCTGGGAGTCTTGCCTGGGGCCTCCATCAGGAGCATGGTCTTGGTGGGAGGAGAGCGGCATGGTGTGGCAAAAGCCAAACCCAGACCAAGAGGCTAAGGGGTCAGGGAAGGCGGGAGGATGCCACGCGGGGCTTCGGGAAGCAGGACGGAGCGGCAAAGCCAGGGGCTCCAGGGCACGGCTCACGTCTCTAGGGCCCACACCGGGGGCACAGCTGCAGATGAAAGAAAGGGTGGGCAGGGTCGGGGGGAAGTCTGGGGACCCCGGAGGGAGGAGCAGGCCAGCAGGGACGGGCACCCCAGCCCACGGCAGAAGGGGCACACCTCCCATGCAGCACGTCTCTGCACACAGACATGGCAGAGGGCCCGGTGGGAGTCAGAGGGGCACGGGTCAGAGCCGAGCCGTCGGAAACAACCCTCGGGGCCCGGAGCCCTTGTTTAGTGCCCAGCGAGAACCGGGGAGCACGGGAGGAGCCCAGCAGTGGGCACTTGGGGTCGGGGAGGAGCTTCCCGCTTAGGGCCAGGCACAGGCCCGCTTCCTGCAGGATGGGGCTCCTCCTAGGAGTCTCCGGGGACTCGTCCAGTCCACCAGACGCTCTCGCGGATGTAAGGCCTGTTCATAAGGGCGCATCAGGTCCTCTGAGGGGGCTCCCACATGCGAACACTTGGGTGTGGTTTTCACACTTGCTGGGCTTAGTGGGAGCGCGGCCTCACCCGCGAGAGGAAGCACGCCTCGCGTGTTCTCCGCAACGTCGCCCAGACGTCTCCCCACCTCAGGAAACCCAGTCGCCGATGGAGGAGCACCCTTCGTGCCCCCGCTGCCCACGGGGCTCCGGGATGTGCTGGGACCCCCCCCGGCAGGACGCCCACTCGCGGGAGCACAGACCACGGGGCCGCCCCCTCCGCTCTGCCTCGCGCCCCTCTTGCAGGACGTCGGAGCGTCACGCCGATTTCTACAAGTGATGGGGCGTGTTAGATCGCGTCATCTACAAATGTCCTGCGAGGAGACATGACACTTGCTACCACAGGGGCTGGGGGCCTGATGTGGTCGGGAACCAGGGGAGGAGGCTGTGCTGACACGGAGAGGGTTTTTTCAGCAGATCTGTGGCTGAGGGCCTGGGGCTCTCACCCTCCTGCTGGGGTGGATGGGGGAGGGGCTGTGCCCTAGGGACCCAAGCTGCCCCAGGCTGGGCGGTGAAGAACGAGGACAGGCTCAGCTTTGGGGAACAGTTCAACCAGGGGACGGGAAGGAGCGGAGGCACGGGCAGGTGGGAGGAACTGCTGGGGACCTCTCGTGGGACCCACTCTCCTGCAGCCGCCCCTGTCCACTGTATGTGGGGCAGCACAGCCAGGGCCTCTGCGGGCAGCGACCATGGCAGGACCCAGCCCCGGGCCCGGCCTCCCACGGGCACCATTCCGAGGCCCGCAGCATGCCTGAGCCGGCCAAGAACCTGCTGGGGGCGGGGCGATGCAGGTGAGCCCCAGGACGGCCCACGGGCCACACAGACAGCACACGGGGAAACAAGCGGGCCACAGGATGTCAAGGCTTTGCATCACTGCGGCACCTCTCCAGGACAAAGACAAGTGTCCCTGGGCTCCAGGAGAATACAGCCTTTGGGACAGACCAGAGGCCAGTGGATGCCCACGTCCACTTCCCCGGACAGCGGTGCCAAAAGTTGGCCACAGGAGAAACCCCATCCCAGCAGAACCCACAGGCAACTTGTGGCTGTCCCCAACAGGGTGTCTCCTTAGCGCGTGTCCCGGCCCGTCCGCTCCGTGTCTGGATCTGGGGATAACACTTCTCGGGGGAGAGGCGCACAGCGGAGCGGGGCGGGGGCGGGGAGAGTACCGCAGCGGCAAGCCCAGCACCGGCAGGAAGGGAGGGACAGCCATCAGCCCGGGGCAGGACCCATGTGGCCCGCAGCTCCGGCGCCAGGAGGGAGTCCTGATGACACATGCCGCGTGGCTGCTCCCTCGGCCCCACGGAGGCCGGAGACCCAGGAACAGAGTCAGCGTGGCGGGTGGCGGCAGCCGGGAGCTCACGTCCGATTAGGCCACAATCTGCTTCACCATGTCTCCCTCCCTCCGCAGCTTGCTCCGGGGATCCAGACAACTGTGGGGTCGCCCCCCAATTCTAGCTCACACAGCAGCCTGGCTTCCCGGAGAAGGCTCTCCCTGCAGCCTGTAACAGGGAGACTCGGCATGGCCAACCCCAGCCTACCCGATCTGGGGTTTTCCCCAGGACCTGCCGGCCCCACGGGCAAACACAGAGAGGCCCCTGTGTCTCATTCATGGTAAGTGGCACATTTTACAGTCACGATGCTTCTTTCGAATCAGATCTGGTTTATTTCACAGCAGGTGAGATCTGCCAAAGGGGCTATTATTATTATTTTTTTAAATAAAAGATCAGCGTGGGTTTTACATCCTCTCTCACAACACCCCCCCAACTAATATTACATTCAGAAATCTGTTTGAAAACACCCCCCCAGCCGCCCATCACCTATACATGTCAGCAGCGCAAGCACAGGCACGCGGTCTCGAAACCTAGCAACGGTAACCAAGTCGTCCTGCGTCGGCTCGCCAGACACCCAGACGCACACACCAGCTCACTGTGCCTGCTCTCGAAAAACAGAACCCCCTCGCCTCTCTCTCCGTAGCTGCGGAAGGACAAGATGAATGAAAACAAACCTTGTTCAGCAGAAGAGGAACAACCCATGCCATTCAGCGCACTGAACAGAGCCTCTCCCCGCAAAGCCGGACAGAACACAAAATCACCAACACTGGGAAAGATAGGTTGTCCCAGTGCAAAGCTTCTCAGCTGCCACACGCTTAATGCCGGCACGACCGTTTCGGACACCAGCTCCCCGGCTCCCCGGCAGCCCTGCCGCGGGCACCGCCGTCCCACAGAAGCCATCGCGCACGCCGCGCTGGCCCAGCCTGGAAGATCCCCCGGGCTCGCGGGCTCAGTGGCAGGGATTAACTCTGCCGCTTGCGGTGGCTGGGAAACCCTCACTTTCTCGGCGCCGGCAAAGAAAACCACCAAATGGAGGTCGCATTTAATTTTTTTAAAAGAGGAAGGGAGTTCAGAAAGAAAGGAAAAATAAAAAAGCCACAGCCATCCGCTGAGAGCAGCGTGCACGCCGGCCGGGCCGTGAGCAGGAGGTTTCCCGACAAGACGCAATCTCCCCTTTAAAGGGACAGACTTGCACCCATAGGCATTCTGGATCCATTTCCGGATGCTACCGACCTCGGAGGGCCCGCTGGTCACCTCACTGCTTTTCGACCTGTTTCCGGTCTTCCCCGAAAGCCGCAGCGGCGTGTCCCAAGTGCCCTGATATCTTGGTGGCATCCGGAACACAAAGGATCTGCCGCTCTCAGTCCGGGGGCTACGTGATGGTTTAAAGGGGCTTTTTGAGGAAGGCCTCCCAACCAGGCAAGTCAGGAAAATGTTTTGTGCTGAGCTTGCTCTCTCCGCGGCATCGAAGGCGACCCTACACCCTCCCCTCCACCCCGACCCTAGCTTGGAATCTGGGGATCCTTCCGCCATATTCCCCTCCTGACAATCAGCCCAGCGCGGAGCACACAAAGGGGAGGCTTACCCTCATCTCCTCCGTCCGGAGTCCTGGCCCGTGGGGCTGGTGCTCCCCAGTGGTGTCCCAGTCCCACGAAATGTCTGATCAACAAAACTCTGCGCGTTAGTGTCGCCGGCGGGTCCTGACCCCGAGGTGCGCGCCACCGGCCTCACGTTTAGGACACATATCCCCGTCTTCCAATGTCTCTCTCCCACCATGGGGCAACTTTTAAATCAAGATTTAATGCAGATCACAAAGGGGAAACACAGCCCCGTCCTGTTCTCTCCAGGACCCCCGCCATGTTTCTGGAGGCGGATAGGAATAAACGAAGGGCATGTGGGGACGGGCTGAAGCCCTCAGACATGGGACATCCGCCACCGCAGAGACCAGGAGCAGACAGAAGAGTGGCCTTGGTCTGGACAAACTGACAGCACCCTCCCAGGTGTTGAGGACGGGAGTCAGGGAGCCGAGCCACGGAAGCTGCAACCGGAGACCACGCGGCCACAGGGCCTCACCAACAGCACACCAGGGACCCCCAGCCCAGCGTGGCTCTAGAACAACCCAGTGAAAGGACCGAGAACACTGCGCCGGGCAAGCCGCTGCCCACGCCTCCTCTGCCCGTGCCCTGCGGGCTCTGCCATGCACGGGAGGGAGCAAACGTTACAACACGCAGGCAAACACATCCAGTCCAGGCGCTCGTGGGCCCGTACCATGCGCTCTGCTCCCAGACACCTGTGACCAGCTGCCGGGAAAGCAGGTTTTTATTTCAAGAAGAGACACGGAGAAGAGGAGCTTGGAACGGGGACACAGGCAGTGTGGGGCCATTCCCTCAACAGGCACTTACTGAAGCCCTACTACGTGCCGGCGCCGTGGGGAAGGCCGACGCCACCCGGCTTTGCAGAGGACACAGCCTCAAGAGACTGTCACGTGGCCACGTTGAGTGCCCTTGATGGCAGTTGACGTGGTCCCAAAGACACGTCTTCATCCTAATCCCTGGATCGATCTGAGGATCTCAAGTCGAGAGCATCCTGGATTTAGGGCAGGCTCTTGAGGCTAGGGTAGCCTGGTGCCTTCTCTGAGAAAGGAGAGGGGGTCTGAGACGCAGACAGCGGGCCACGTGCAGCCGCCCCAGGACGGGAACCACGCCAGCAAGGCCAGGCTACCACCAGAGCCAGCGGGAGGCAAGGACGGGCCAACCCTGCCGACACCTCGACTCCGCACATCTGGCCTCTGGAGCGGAGGCAGAACACGCCTTGTTTCTGCGGCACCCAGTGGGGGCGCGCATCTCTTGATGGTGGCCCCAGGACACTAGCATGTGGCCTATCCTCACGTTCTGAATCAGCCCGCCGGGGATGAGGGGTCCTGGGAAGCAGAGGTGGGCGGTGCTTGGATGCCCAGCCTCAACAGGTGCAGGGATATGAGACGGTGCCCGCAGAGGCCACCCTGCGTCCCGGAGTCAGGCTCCCTGAGGGGAGACTCTGGACCTCTGCCCTCTGCAAGGCTGGGCATGTGCAGCTGGACACCGGGGAACCCGGAAGCTTTGGCAGATGACTCGTCAGGAACAGGAATGGGTGGTCCTAAGCTCTGTCCTGGGGATGGGCGGCCAGCAGCCCGGAAGATGCACTGGGGGGGTGGGGGACGAGGAAGCAGCCAGGGTGCCACGGGGCTGGGATACAGAGAAGCGGGCGGAGGCGACAATCCCGGAGGGAAAGTGCGGGAGGGTCTGCTCTTCTGAAGTCCCGTGCCTTCTCCCCCGAGGAGGCCACTGGCTGGTGGCCTGTCCCATCCTGGAGGGGGCCACGGGGTCTGGAGGGGACGTTCGCTTGGGAACCCGGGGCGGGGAAGCAAGGAGGGCACTGGGCCGGGGCTCCACACCTCCTAACGGGCCAGCCTCCGATAGAACAAGATCTCTCCATCCCCAGACTGGCACAGGGAGAAGGTGTCCGATGGACGCGTCATGGGAAGAAGTGACCGAGGGGTGACGGGGGTGGCATCTCGGGGACCGGCTGGTTCAGGCACCGCAGGGTCATTCTCAGGAGGCTCGAGCACAGCACAGCGTGTGAAACCGCAAAGGGAAGGGGATGCCCCTCCCGCAGCAGGAAGCAGATGGCTTTCTTCAGGACACAGGACTGTCCCCAGCCGGGAAGGCACCGGGGCCCCTCTCGGGTCTCAGAGCCTGGCCTCCCCCAGGGCGACCTCGTGGAGGTGACTCTGCACCCCGCATGCCCTCTGTCCCCCCTGCTCTGGGTCCCTGCCCCCGAGAGCTGCTACCCGAGCTCTCCCCACAATCCTGGGGCTCGGGAGCTCTGGCAGTGGACAGAGCGAGGTGTCGGGCAGACTGTGGACATCGAGGAGGGGTCAGGACGTGGGAGGAAACCACCAGGTCCTCAGGTGGGCGCTTGTTCTGGGCGGTAGGTGAGGACGGGGGCCTGCAGGGGCTCCGCCTGAAACAGGACGTCTGTCCTCTGAGTGGGGGGGAGCAGCTCGCATACCCTGAGCTGCAGGCCTTCCCGGCACGTCCCTTCCGCACAGAGCAGGGCGCTGTCCCTCCTAGACCCCAGCACACACTGCATCTACCCTCCCACACGGGATCCGCCCTCCAACAGGGCATAAGGTTCTGTCCTTCCCAGACTCCCCCACACACGGCATCTGCTCCCCTCCAGCCCCAGGACAGAGGGTCAGTGAACACAAGGCTGAATCGGGGCTAGAGGATGGACGGACAGGTTCCAGGAATCAGTGCGTGAGGGTGTCTGTGTGCACATCCGTGTGTTCTGGGGCCAGTCTGCTGGGTCAGCGAGACCCTTGGTCAGGAGACTCAGAGGACCAGAGCCTCCTTCTTTCCCTCCCTGGAGGGATCCTGCAAATCACACACCTCTTTGGGCCACACAGCAGAAAGGCCCACAAGGCAGGTCGAGGGGTGCCCAGTCCTGCCTCAGTGGACCATAGAAGCTGGTCCCACATATTCACGGGCCTTTGAAGTGGTCTTGGGAAGGTACAGAGCTCGGTCCTGGCCCCATGAGACACGGAAGCCGCGCTGCGGCCAGTGCCCCCACGACTCAGGAGGCGCTGCCCTTTGTAGTTAAAGTCACGGGTCCGAACGGCTGAGTAGCGATCAAAACGTGTTCACTCGACCAACAGGTACTCCGTTGGTGATGGAGAGAAAAAACCCTCAGTTGGTACAGAGCCGCCCGCATCCCGTACGGGAAAGCTCAGGGTACCTCAGACCGGACGAGACAGTCAGCAACCTCCCTACTCTTTGTACAAGCAGCTTGGTCTCTCTGGCCACCTCCCCACGCCCCCGTCCACCGTGCAGCCCCATCAAGGCCCGTGCTCGGAGCAGCAAGGAAGGCAGCCCTGGGCTCACTACCACCCCAACCGCTCAGCTCTGGAGGCTGGCAGGGGCCCCTGAAATCCCTGTGTTGGTGGCGTGGGGCCCGCACATGCTCCCTGCCCCTCCTGGGCCGCGGGCCCAGCAGCCGAAACTCTCAGATCTCAAGCCGATCCCACTGCACCGCACTGGCCTCTTGCGGTGGGGACACGGCGGGAAGGGAGCCTCGGGCACCGTGTGGGCTTGGCCCTGTCCCTACAGGGCGTGGCAGACATGACAGCGTCAGTCTTTACGATGTGCTCGCAAAGCAGCTGGTGTGGCCAGGGTGGAGGCCTGGGTCTCAGGGCAACGCCGCGGTTTGCCCTGGCTCATGGGAGGGACCGCGTCGGCATGGGGTGGGCCGTCGGGAGGCCCGGGTGCCCCGCTCAGGGCGCTGGAGGACGCAAGCGAAGCATCTGGTTCCACGCCCTCGTGCAGGTCTCAGACTCTGGGCGGGAACCAGCCACACACCGAACACGGCAAAGACTCGACAGCCAGACACGTGGTCGCCCTCGCCGCCAGCAGCCAACACGGGGTGAGGGGCACAGGCGTAAGACACAGATGCCATCGGCCGCCTCTCCGATGGGTGGATTGGCGCCGAGTCCGAAAGCTCACCGCTGCTGGTCCACTGGGACTGCTCCCCGCTGCGGGTCCTGTGCAAGCCCGGCGCCGGCGGAAACAGGCCGGCGGGCTCTTCGGAGATGCAGGGCCGCGCCCAGCCGCCGGGCGGGCGATGGGGCAGAGGCGGAGCCCCAGACATAGCCCTCCTGGTTGGCACAAGGGGTACTAGAAAGGGGAAGGGTCATGAGCACCACCGCGGGGCAGAAGAAAGGCTCAGAGATGGGGGTGTCTCCGCTGCGCCTCGTTTAGCTCCCGTCTCTTAGCTTAAGTGGGACAGAACCTTCCAGCCAACCCACGGACACAAGCCGCAGATTGGTCTGACAGAGCAGGTGCACGGCAGTGCCCTGCGTGGGCTGCGTGCCGGGAGTGACGGCTACGTGAGAACGGACATGGCCGAGTGGCCAGGGCCACGCTCTCGGTCGGGTTCTGCTAACCGCGGACCCCGAGCCAGCCGCGTGAGGATTACAGAAGGCGGGGAGCGTCTCCCTTCCAGGCGGAGCCCGTTCTCCCCAAGCCCACTCACCGATGTCGGTCTCCTTATGGTTCTTGATGTACTCCGCCAGCTCGAAGTTGCCCGCGATGATCGCCACCTGCAAGAGAGGACATGGCGTTCACATGTCAGGGGCAGAGACAGGCTGTTCGCGCGTCCCCACCACCGACGGCCTCGCCGCACGCGCACACACAGCCCCCACCCCCCCGGTTTTAAAGCGGGAGGCGTCTGTCTCCCTTCAGCTGTATTCGGCTCTAACAGACACACAACCCTGTGGGAGTTTAAGGGGCTCGACAGAATAACGACTCGACGTACGCAGACGGTGGGAAGGTCACCATGAGGTCAGTCAGCATCTGTCACCTCGGATGGTGACAAAAATCTTCTTTCCCCGTGATGAGAGCTTTTGGGATCTCCTCTTGTGGCAACTTGCCAGCGCACCGTACGACAGGCACCGGGCCGAACGCCACGCCGCATCTGCCTCGGCCCCCCGACCCTGGGAACCACAAGACTGATCTCTCTTCCTGCGGGTTTGGGCTTCTAGATTCCGCACGTGGGTGCGATCACACGGCTTGTCTCCCTGTGCGACTTCCTCTGCTTAGCTAGATGTCCTCCGGCCCCCCGCCCCCGTGGCCACAAATGAGATCAGTCACGACTCTTAAAACAGCAGCCCCAGCACCCATGGGCCCCCAGACCCTCAGAATCAAGCACCACGCTCGCCCCCAGAGCCCCTGGCCATGTCACGAGATGAGGCTCTTGTCCTGGGAGAACCCACAGGAGAGCGTGCCTCGGCCCAGAAGGCCCTGCAGGGACCACCAGCACAGCCGCGGGGTGCTCGGCGAGCTGGCGCCTGGAGCCCCCCCAGCCGTGTGTCCTGTGTTCCCATCAGGCATGCCCGGGAGCCCCGTCCTTCTGATTAGACACGAGCCGCACCCAGAAGCAAGGGGAAGTGACACCTCCAGAAAGTGCGTGAAGCTCTTCACCAGACTTCGGGTGTGCAGAGCACCAGGATCGACACCTACGGGGGATGGTCCCAGTGTAGGCCCTACAGATCAGCGGGCTCAAGCGAAAAAGCCAGGCAGGAGGTCCCCGGGAAGACCTGGGTCAGAACCCAGGTGGGCAGGGCTGCCAGCACCCCACATGGGAGGCCTGGGGCTCAGAGGCGACGGTCCACACCCCCAGGGGCAGCCCGCCCCCCAGCATCTGCAGAGACAGACATAGGGCTGGAACCTTCAGGGAGGACGATGCTCTTCCAGGGACCACCCATCCGGGACCCCGGCTTCCGAGCGTGGACCGAGGACAAGGACAGGGACAGAGGGGCGGAGCCCAGGTGGGAGGTCCACACGGCGCCCTGAGGAGCTGGGGCCCAAGCCTGCTGGCTCTGAGGGGTGCAGACAGAAGGGTCTGCCGGGCAACATGGAGCCTATGACCCAGTGTCACTTAGATGACAGCTGGGCACGCTCATTCCATGGGTTCCAGCCCAACCCTCAGGGCACACTGCTGTCACGCCCGTCTGCGGGCCTGGCATCGGCAACCAGAGACGAGTAAGAGCTGGCGGGACGTGGGGACCACGGCAGGCCGAGTGCTGCTGCCAGGAGTGTCCGCTGGCACAGCCACGGTGGGAGAAGGTTCCAAGGGCCTCAGGACAGAGCTACCATCCTATCCAAGAGTCCACTTCTGGCTCTAGACCCAGAGGGCCTAAAAGCAGGTTAATTTTATGATGGTTACTTTTAATGATGGTTAATTTTAGGTGTCATCTGGATGGAGCCACAAGGGCCCACACATCTGCCCCCAAAACTACTTGGGGGTGTCTGTGAGGGTGTTTCTGCGTGATCTGTGGACTCTCGGTCATGCAGCTCGGGTGGGCCTCATCTAATCAGTCGAAGACCGCATGGCCCAAAGAAGCTGATTGGGAGGGACAACTCCTGCCCGCCCGCTGAGCCGGCACAGAGTGGGTCTTCCGACCTCTAGACCTCGGGCCTGCTGGGTCCCAGACCGAGACCTATACCCTCGCTGTCCGCGGGTTCAACGTCCATAAGTCTGTGATCCAATCAGTAGGAAAAGTCAGACTGCGATGATCCAGCTGGCCTACCTCCATCTGCATTGCTGAGCCCCGCCGTGGATTCCCCAGCCAGGTGAACAACCTCCTGGCTCCGTGGGGGGGCGGCACGACCCTCCCCCGGCCCCCGCCCCAACCCCTCTTACGCAGAAGAATCTTCTGCACAGCATTACGCAGCCCAATATGTATAAAATATTTACGGTTGTCAAGGCGAGAAGAAGCCATTAAAAAAACATCTGAGAGAGGCATAAAAGTTTAGCGTTGCACACAAAAGAACGGGAGGTAATTATTTCACATCAACCGAATGCATCCTCCCCCCTCCCAGATGGATTTGCCAATAAAATGCAAATTTCTCCTCTGAAATAGCACCGGCTTTGAAGGACACTATTTGCTCCCGGAAATCTTGATAAAGAGCAAACGGTTTTTCTATGTTTGCAGAGAACCAGCCTTCGAGAGAGCAGCTCGAGTCAGGACCCTCAGGTGGAGAAGCGATGAGCATACAGGGGCCGGGAGAGGCTTCTCCACGCCCCTCAGTCCCGCTCGCCCGGGACGGAGACTCCGTCACAGGGATTACGGACACTGGGAGGCTGGCTTCCACCATGGGGTAATAAAAATGCCCATCGTGCTCGAGCTCACAGCTAGGACAGCTCCTGGCTCAGCACCCAGGCTCCCCAGGCATCGAGACGCAGCATCTGATGGCGTCCTCGTGGCACAGTTGTGTAGCGCCGCCGTGATTCCTGCCTCCCAGACGAGGAGGCGGGCGGTAAGAGCTCAAGGGCGTGGTATTTCTACCTTACATGCAGGCAGGCCCCAGACCTGGGAACCCAAAGCCTCGGGGCTCGCAGCCAGGTGCCACATGTGGCCTCCCGTGACTCTGACCACAGGCGATCCCTGGCATCCCGGTGTAGGCACAGCCCCCTTGCTTGCAAAGAGGAATGTGAGGGAGAGTAATAATGAGATGCGATTTGGAAGCAGAAATTCAGCACCATCTTCTGCAGGACAGCGACCGGAGAGGGGACGGCTGGGGCCACCGCACACTCCTGTAGGAGCCAACTCAGGTCACCACAGCAAACACTGCGGATGGGGCAGCGTGGATTGTATGAGTGTATGGTCTCGGGGTCCCAGAGGCTGGAAGTCAGCAGGGCAGCCCCCCGCCCCAAGGCCTCTGTCCTCATGTGCGGATGGCCGTGCTCTCCCTGTGTCCCCACGGGGTCGTCCCTCAGTGTATGTCTGTGTCCTGATCCCCTCTTCTCGTAAGGACCCCTGTCACCCCGGGTCAGGGCCACCCCGGTGACCCGATTTCACCTTAATCACCTCTTTAAAGCCCCATCTCCAGATGCAGACCCATCGTGAGGTGTGGGGGTCGGAGCTCCAACGCAGGGATTCTGGGGACACAGCTCAGCCCAGGAGACCTTGAGCAGAGAGTGTGTCTTCACCTTCCTCATGGACACGTGCCATCTTCCAGCAAACATCCAGACACGCACGATGACTTGAGAACCTGTCCTGCCCACGTGGCCTGGCTACCGAGCTCACAAGGTGCGGGCCGGGGGCCTCGGGGACGTAATCGTCAGGGACGGAGCTGTAGGAACTGCTTCCCGAGTCTTGTTCACACACGGAACCTTCATCTCCTCCACCCCCAAGACTTTGTTATGAACATTCGCAAGCACGACCCTGAAACCGAAAGGCCAGAGCAACGACCTTGACCTTGATTGCACGGTCGTTTCCGTGCCACTTGGGGCGGTGTACGGCCGTGCACCTGCTCCTGCTAGACCCTCGTGCCGCTTTCCTGAGTATCAGCATCCGGAGGAAAGAAGGACTTGCTCCCATATGCCGGGACAAGGCCAGAGCCGTGTTTGTCCCCACACAGCCTCTCGTCCCCCCCAGGTGCCTCTCCTGCCCTCTGAGTTGTTGCACTGTTTTTGTCTAAGTGACAGTACGTACAGTGACATGCACAGACTAGACGTTCTCTGGCTTATGAGCGTGCGGTCTACACCCATGATGCGTCACTCCAACCAGGAACCGGAGCCTCGCCCCCGCCCCTGCTGGACGGTGTCCTCCTCCTGCCCTCCTCCCAGCCTCGAGAAGGCCCAGGCTCCTCTCACCGTAAACTCATCGTGTCTGTTTGTGCACTGTCCTGCCTGGAATCACAAGCCACGTGCGCAGCTGGGCCCGGCATCTCTTGCTCAGGGCCGTGCTCTGCAGGCTCGTCCGCACCCCTGCAGGGCCCAGAGCTTCCTTGTCTCTACAGTTGAGGACGACCTGCTGCTTGGACGTGCCCCACGGACGCATCTGCTCACCGGGACCTGGGGCTGCAGGGCACGCAGCTGCCGTGAACACTCCCTCACGTGTATCTGGCTTCTCTTGGCCACTCCTGCCGTGTGCGGTGGCTGGGCAACATGGAGTGCGGGACTCACTTACGAGAAACTGACTTCCCTGCGGACGGGGGCCGTGGTGCGCTCCCGCCGGCCACGAGCCGGGGTCCAGGAGCTCCGTGTCCCCACCCGCACTTCTTAATTCCGGGATGTGTGTGAAACAGGCAGGGTTTTTTTGTTTTTTAAAGATTTTATTTATTTATTTTATTTTGGAGAGAAAGAGAGCAGGGGCAGAGGGAGAGAATCCTGAGCAAACTCTCAGCAGAGCAGAGCCCAGTGGGGCTCGATCCCATGACCCTGAGAGCGCAACCTGAGCCAAAATCAAGAGTTAGATGCCTAACTGACCAAGCCACAGGTGCCCCAAAATGGGCTTTTTTTTTTTTCTTTTTTTAAGATTTTATTTATTTGAGAGGGAGAGAGAACGAGTGGGGAGGAGCAGAGAAGCAGGCTCCTCGCCGAGCAGGGACCCGCTGATTCCGGGATCCTGGGATTGTGACCTGAGCCGAAGGCAGATGCCTAACCGACTGAGCCCCCCAGGTACCCCCCAAAGTGGGCAGTTTTAAGTTACATTTGCCCCCAGACACACTTTTTTTTTTAACCTCATCATTGCTCTGTATAAAATATCATCAACTCTCCATTTTCCCAGAAGTCTGAAAGAGCAAAGATTGCAAGACACGGACCCCCAGGGGCGGCTTCCGCAGGGCACGAGGAGACAGCATTTACCCAGAAGCACCATGTCTTACCCCAAAAGAACCAGAGCGAGAACGGCGGTGGCGGTGATCGGGCTGGGAAGGCGGCCCGGGCAGCTCCAGGCTTACCCCACGCCCACAACACCTCGCCGTACTCAGAGATGGGAAGACAACGTAGCAAATTGAATGACGTGTGTGAAAACTTGTGTGGGGCCATAAAACCGGGAGCCGGCTGCGTGTTCCTATGGAACTTTCTCGGATGAGCTTCCACGAGGAACCAAGTCGCACTGTCATTAAAACCGCCGGGGAACGACTTCTGAGCGACAGGAGCTGTCTCGTCAAAAAGCAAGGTCCCCTGCAGACCCAGTCCCACGGGGTTCCCGGCCACCCAGCATCGCCTCCCAGGGTGGGGATGAGCCACAGACCCGCCTGAGCCCGGTGCGGACGCCGCCCACGGTCCCTGCTTTCCTCTGGGAGGAAAAAGGAAGAGAAAATGCAGAACCCTCTCTCCCCCGCCCCTCCTGTCCTAGCACCAGCCTCCTAGTGTGCTTATAAATAAATTCAGGCTAGGTCATGTCCTTTAGAAGAAAAAAGACATCCAGCTTGTAATTAATCCCAGTGTTGCAGAAGAAACTTATTACATAAAGAGAATTTTCTTCCTTCTCTTTCCTTTATGCACATTAAATCACAGACCCTATTGTGGGAACGGTGACCACTCAGGAAACATGCTGAACACCCAGCGGGTTCCAGCTGCGAAAATGGCGGGGAGGTATGTGAATTACATTCAACACAATGAAATAACATAAAATTGCATTTTGATACCTTGAGAAATTAAAAAAAAATCCAAAGACATTTACTTTCTTAGGAAAAACCCAGGGAGAGGGACTTTGGCTCTCTGTATAGGCCTTGGCACCAAGAGGGGCCCCTTAAAAACCAAGGAGCGTTTTTAAGATCCTGGTAAATAATTCAAAACCACTAAAAGTCTAAGCCAAGAGCTCAGAGTTCCCTCTCTGGGGCCTGGGGGCTGAAAGAGAGCATCTGGCACTTAGATACCAGCTCTAAAACCCGCCCCAGACCCCACGCTGAACAGAACGGGTGGCAGAGTGCTCTAGTCCCGGAAAAGGGGAATTTTCCGCGCGGGACCTCGGCCCAGCCGCCACATCTACGTGCCGACCGAGCGGCTCCCTTCCCTCCCGTCCCGCAAACGCGGCTCCGTGTAACTACAATCACCCGACCGCTCAGGGGACGCTTACCGCGCCCCGCCAGGGAAAACAGCTTCCGTCGTGATGCGGTCATTAGAGCAACCACGGCTCTTAAATTAATCCACTCTTTGATTTCATGCATTTACCCTGGCACAGCCCACGGGGGGCGGGGAGCCCTGGCCGTGGAGGGTTTATGCCGGGGGCCGTGAGACCTCCGAGGGAGTGACCGCACGTGCTCGGAAGTCCCCTTTTCCAGGACCCTGAGAAGGCGCAGGTGTGTGTCAGACGGCAGCCCTGGGTCGGGGGTGGGGGGGGCCCGCTGGGAGCCACAGGAACCAGGCTCCCTGCTTCCGCTCAGACTCTGCTCCCCACCGCCCGCCACTTTTCTCCTTCGTCACCTGGAGGAAGAGCAGCTCTCGGGCTTGGAGGGCCTGGCGCTCCCCACGCCCGGGGGCCAGGGCAACACCAGCCCCTGTGCACCTGCCAGTCCAGGTACAGTCGAGGGAAGGGCTCCAGGGAAGCCCTCAGACGAGGACTGAGAACTCCAAGCTGGCAGACAGAGGCCTTTCAGAGAAACCGACATCTTGGAAGCACGTGTGAGATGCCGAGTTCACCAAGAGCGAGACAACTGCCTCGTCGCAAGCCTCTGACTGTGACCCTGAGGAACCTTCTGGGCAATGGCAACGTTCACTCTGGAGACGCCCTCTCTTCGCTGCATTTCGGCTTCTGTCACCCCCCACCCCGGTCTCGGCAGTGCCCCTCGAGGGTTAAACGGACCGGGCTCGGCGACCGGCTTGTGGTCATTAGCTTTCAGATGATTTCTGGGTATTGCCTGCTTGCATGACAAGTTTGTCCTTGGTCCTGATATTAGAGATCAAAACACCAATGTCTTCTTTTAAGCCCAGAACGTGGTCCCTCGGAGACGCCCACGGCCCCCGGGACTCTCGTCTCGGCTGTGAGTGGTGGCTGTTCCGAGATCTGCCAGCACGCGCTAGCGCACGGGACACACCCCCAGAATCCCTTAGCAACTGTGCCCTGGTGCCGAGCATTTTAATTCTTCCGGTTAGGATTCACGGGGCCGTCTGTGGACAGATAATGAGAGACAATCATCCCCAAATAACCGTGCTCAGCAGAGCCTGGCTGTGTCCCACTTACAGGATGGCCCTCAGCCCTGCCAGGAAACCCTCTGGGACCTCGCATGGGGGACAAAGAGAGAATGCACAGGGAGATGTCCCCCTCGGCAGGGCATCTGCCATGGCAGATGTGAGTGGTGGCAGCCTGCTTCTGGGGGCAGCCCCAGAGGCAGGCTGCCACCACTGTCCTCTTGGGGAAGGAGGCAGGGGTGTGGCCCCAGAAAGGAAGATGCGTCTTTCGGTTATAAAATCAAGGTCATGCTTTGTAGCCGTCTGGGCTCTTGGACTAAAATACAATTAAGTAAACACTGATTTCTACAAATGCACTCCATTGACACACATGGACACCTGAGTGTGTGTCTGTATGTTTCATGGGCCTCACTGCCACTCTCTCCCCCAGGCAGTGCCACCCTCTCCCCTGCACCCGGGGGGCCCCCGTTCTCTGCAGCAGAGGGTCAAAGAGAAAGCAACACTGCCCGCGTCCTCCGTCCATGTTGGCCCGAAGCCACAGTGAGCGGGGTCAGGGACCTCCGGGAGCCCTGCAGGTGAGGGCAGGTGAGCCTGCGGGCAGCCGCTGCACCTTGGGCGGGGGGAAGACCAGAGCTGGGTAAGCCTGGGGGTTGGTACTCAGGGGTGCTGCTCGGGGTCAGGTCAGGGGGCGTGGAAACAACCCAGAAAGGGCGGTGGGAGCCTGAGCCGAGGAACCCTGCTGGCCCATCACATGGTCAGAGTGGACGGAGGAAGAAAATCCCCGGTGCTTCCGGAATGCAAAGCTGGCAAAGACCAGGACTGCTAAATCCTGCCTCAGCTGCTCGCACACGCGCACATACACACACAGACACACACGCGCGCACGCACACAAACACACATGCACACACCCTGCTGCTCGGCCCCTCCCAAGCCAGCATTTCCGAGGCGGCACAGCAGGCCGCAGACACAACCTACGGAATTCTAAGCGGCTGATGATACAGTGTCGCTGACACGGCTCACGGTCCCCCACCCTTCCTGTGACGGCCGCCCCGTCCAGCAGCTCCTGCTGTGGGAGTAGCAGTGCAGCCGTGCTGCCCTCCAAGCCCACCTGGGCACCGGCTCGGGGAAAGCAGCGGGGGCGAGGTATGCGGGACCCGCGGGGAGGGGGGCCCGCCGAGCAGGGGGGCGTACGGCCGCACACTGGCTCCCTCAGCAGCAGACGTTCCACGTCCACGGCAAAAGCTCACGGCCCCTGGTGGGCCCAGGGCCGAGGGCGGGAGCGGCGTGCGAGCCTGGGGCAGCCACGGTCCGGATGTCGGGTCTGAGTTACTTTGGGTCGCTTTGCTTCATTTTTGTTAGGAAACAGAAACTGGGAAATTGAGGGGAGGGCGGTGACTGAGAAAGGCTGCTACGCAGCTGTGTCCAGGGCAAGGGAGCAGGCCACCTCTCTGCCCCACACAGGCTCCACTGACCCCCTGTGCTGCCAACGACACGGGTGCTCAGGCGGCCCAGGTATCAGAAAGCAGCCCGGGAGCGTCTCCAAGCATCCGGCGTCCGGCACCGTCTCGGTGTCAACGAGGAGAGAAAGGCAGCTGCTGACAACACAGGCTCCCACTCACCCGCAGTGACAAGGGCCGAGTCAACACAGCTTCAGCCACTGCTCTGGGCGGGGGGAGGGCTCCAGGTCAGAAGGGCGCCAGCACCTCCCCTCCCCGCAGGGGCCCCCAAACTGGCTCTGGGGACGAGCGTCAGACGCTGCTCCTAATGTGCGCTCTGCCCTGTGCCGAGGGGCCGGTCCCACGGAGACCGTCGCGCCCCGAGTCACGAGGCCACCGCCCACGTCTCGTGCAAGCCACGGGCAGACCGGGCGGCTCCACCAGCTCAGGAGGGAGCCGTGAAGACGTGCGAGGTCTATGTGGGTGTTGTTAAACATGTCCACTGGAGCAGCCGGCCAGCACTCGGTGCCCGACAGAGTGCAAAGCTACAGAGACCGTCGCGCGGCCAAGCTCCGCGTGCGTCCGTGCTGGGCGGCTTCGGCTCTGTGCCTTCCCATCTCTGAGCCTCGGCGTCCTCACGGCAGCCGCGCTCACAGACCCTTCCTCATGGGGGACCTGGCAGTACAGTGAGCTCGTGTGTGCGGAGTCATCACAGCCCTCGAGGGATGGAGGGCAGGTCTAGGAGGAAAGTGGGTGTTTTGAGAAGCACTTTCTCTATAAACAAGGGGAGAGGGTGTTTAAAAACATTAGTACCTAAGGGGAGGAAAGAGGAGACTAAGGGGGCACCTGGGTGGGCTGGTCGGTTCAGCATTTGACTCCTGGTGTTGGTTCAGGTCATGATCTCGGGGTCATGGGGTCGAGCCTGCATCGGGCTCCACACCCAGTGGGGAGTCTGCTTGGGTTTCTCTCTCCCTCTGCCCCTCCCCTGGCTCACTCACATGCTCTCTCTCTCTCTCAAAACAAAAAACAAAAAAACCTTTAAAAGAAAAAAAAAGAAAGAAGAGACCGGGAAGGAGAGGGAGAAATGGTGACTTCTTCCTGTTTCCCTCGTCTTACGGATGTGCCTCTAGCATGATGTGGATCTTTTATATATTCATAAATATGTCAAAAATGTTAACGTTAAAAATCAGAAGTAACGTTAAGCAAAATGAACATAGATGCACACAGAGCTAATGGCATAAGTAGGGAAAAGCGATTCCAAATGACCTTCAAGCACAGACTTCACTGCGTGTCCCAAAGGGATCCGCTCCGGTGAGAAACACCACCCGATCGTCTGAGCGCCGCTGGTGGAGGGGTTGGCACGATTACAGGAGAATTTCTCACGTGTGCAAGAGAATAAGCCAGGAGAACCGCAGCACGGCTGACAGAGACCGGAGGGTTCAGCGTGTTTGGAAGGAGACACAGATGCGGGGTCAAGGATGGGCAGAAACCTTGTCCTGAATGAGTCCAGGCAACGCCGAGATGACTTACAGTGCACATTATCTTTAAAATAAGCCTCCTTCCACTTAGAACATGGACCTTAAACACTACTTCGTACTAGAGGGAATGAGGCTTCTCTGGAAAAATGGTGGCTTCCAAGTCTGAGCAAGAAATTTGCTCCAGGAGCATGCAAACTCTTGTCATGCCAGAAAATATGGAAGAAATCAAT
This sequence comes from Martes martes, assembly GCF_963455335.1. Taxonomy (NCBI): domain Eukaryota; kingdom Metazoa; phylum Chordata; class Mammalia; order Carnivora; family Mustelidae; genus Martes; species Martes martes. The sequence continues at coordinate 2,830,863 of NC_137898.1, read as the reverse complement.
GATGATGAGGTCATGCTCAAAAGGCTTATTAGGAAATGATCTAAAAAAGCCTCCACTGAGGGGCGCCTGGGTAGCTCAGTGGATTAAGCCGCTGCCTTCGGCTCGGGTCATGATCTCAGGGTCCTGGGATCGAGCCCCGCATCTGCCTCAGCATCCCTGCTGAGCAGAGAGCCTGCTTCCCCCTCTCTCTCTGCCTGACTCTCTGCCTACTTGTGATCTCTCTCTCTCTGTCAAGTAAATAAATAAAATCTTAAATAAAATAAAAAAGCCTCCACTGAGCACAGATAGGTGTGAGGAAGTGGCTAGAGGCAAGTGGTCGCGTCCCCAAGAAGAACAGAGTAGGATGAACAAAGACGACGCAACAGGCACCTCTGTTGAGCTTAGCTGCCACTAAGACCCACTGTGTGGGGCCACAGCGAAGACAGCGGCTCGCATCCCACTGCTGCTTTCCCCTAGAAGCACGAACACATCTCTGGCTCAGGGAAAGGGCTGGGAACCCGTGGCTGATCTCTGCCAGGTGCAGAGAAATCAGCGGGAGTGTTTAGCATCAGGCAGGGCTGGTGAACAGCCAGAGTCTAGGTGAGTCTGGGGGGGAAGGAAGAGTGGACGCTGAATGAGACACTGAGCTGCTTTTCCCTTCAAGACAAACATTCTTAGGGGACTCTGAGCCCGGGAGGGATGGAAGGTGAAGGAGCAAGCCATGAGGACTGGGGTGTGGGGCCCACCGGGCAGAGGGCGCAGTGAGCACTGCAGGGGCCCAGCTGAGAGCACCTCAGGGCCGCACGACGGGAGAAAGAGCGAGCTGGGCTCAAATGAATCCTTGCAAAATCAACCCAGCCTTGGCTCAGCCCCGACTGCGACCGAATGAGGGTGAGAAGCCCCCGCGCCGTCTACCTCGTGCGAGACAGGGTGACCCTCTCTGAAAGCAAAGAACATTACCTGGAGTGTCTGTAGTTTTGTAAATCCATGCCATGCCCGGCATTCTATGAACAATCACTCATCATCCCCAGCGACAGTGCCCGGTGTTGGAAAACAAAGAGAAAACCCAGTCAACAGAAGCAGACCCGTGGCTGGTGCAGACACATGCGTAAGTGGCTGAGAACTCGATGATAATTAATATCTTCCAGAAAATAAAGGAAAAACAAGAGAAAATATCTGAAAAGATGAATAATTCCATCAGAGAATTAGAACCCCTAAAAAAGAATCAATTCAAGACCACATGTGAGGCCTGAAACCACAAAAATCCTAAGAGAAAATGTCTGTAATCTCTTGGATGTCAGGCTTAGCAACACATTTATGGATCTGTCCCCCAAGGCAAGGGAAAAAAAGCAAAAAATAAAGTGTTGGGACCACAGCGAAACGAGAAGCTCCTCACAGAGAAGGAACTCATCAACCAAAAAAAATACAAGGTACAGAATGGGTGAAGATATTTGCGAGGATATAATTGATAAGGGGCTGATATTCTAAAGATATGAAGAACTTAAACAAATGAACACCAACCCCTTCCCCCCAAATAATAGGGTCAAAATGGGCAGAGGACCCAGAGAGCCATTTCTCTAGAGAAGACATCCAGATGGCCAGCAGACACAGGAGAAGATGCTCATATCAAGGAAGTAGAAATCGAAGCCACAATGAGATTCTACTTGACGCTGTCAGAATGGCTGGAGTCAGAGAGATAAGAAACTAAAGGTGTTGGCGAGGATGCAGAGGAAGGGGAACCTCGTGCACCGCTGTTGGGAGTGCGACTGGGGCAGCCACCCTGGAGAACAGTATGGAGGTTCCTCAAAAATTTTAAAAAAGAAATATCCTATGATCCAGTCATCGCACTACTGGGCACTTAGCCAAAGAAAATGAAAACACTAATCTGAAAGGATCTATGCACGTCTATGTTTATTGGAACATTATTTTAAATAGCCCAGACGTGGAAGCAACTCTGCGTCCACTGATGGATAAATGGACACACACACACACACACACACACACAGGACTATTACTCAGCCATAAAAAAGGATGCGATCTCACCATTTGCAAGGGGGAACCAGAGGAGGCAGTGATGGAGGGCACTGATACATGTGGGTATAAATTTCTAGATGTGTCACTGGAGCCAGGAGACGAAGAGGAGAAAGTTGAGCTCGTGACGTAAAAATAAGCAAATTACAATAAAATCTTCCTAGGCTCTCAGAATTATAAGCCAAAGTAAAAGAAAGGATGAATTCAAAAAAGAAATCTGTACGCTACGGCTGCTAAGAGCGACGATACGTATCATAGTCGTATAAACTGATCATAAGGGGACCCAGTCCACAAGACAGGCAAAACGCAACAGGCAATCTTCAAACTAACGGGTCAACAGGTGCCAACGGGTGGTAAGAGCCATCAGATGTCGGAGGAGAAAGGCGGCAGGAGGGGCCGAGGGCTGAGAGTCCCCCAAGCTCCCGGGAAAAGGTTGTGGGTTTGACAGTGAGGACATATCAGGTTTTGGTGTGTCTCTCCCACTCGGGTGAATGCCCGGATCCTCAACGTCCACCCCCATCCTTGAGCTCCTGGATCATCGTGTTTGAACCCTGACTGGCTCCTCTCAGTGGTTCTTCTTTCCTTCCAGCCTTGGGCACCCAGCCTACGAGGAGGCAGACCCATCTGTCACTGGCCGGTGGGCCTTCAGCAGGGCCCCGAGATGCAGCCGTGAACCCCGTGTCCACCCGCAGCGGGGCTGCTGGCTACTTAGATGCCGCCGTCACCAAGGGGAAGGAACACCAGGTCCGGGGTGCTGCTGGGAAGTGCTTGCTTCCAGGGGTGCTCAGCTCAGCACCCCTCCCATCCCCACCCCTGACTTCACAGCTGAAGCATTTTCTAACCACCCAGAGGCCTCAGTGGGCAGCCAGGCCAGGAAGCTCCATGAGTCGGCACCGATGCAGACCAGCTCTTCTTGGGATTCTGCTGAGGACACCAGACATCATTGCGTCTCTTCCATGGTTTTCTCTCCTTCCGGATGGAGCCTTCAGGCGGGACTGCCTTACAAGGAGGCCACGGTCTCCTTTGAAACATGGCACCAGTCACTAGCAACCCTGGAGCCTGGCTTACGTCTCCCCCCAAAATTCAGGGCTTTGAGGACACAGAGACAGTGTCTTCTGTGGTTTCAGGGTATCGCCCGCCCCCAATCCTACAAGGTCAGCTGGACATTCCGCCTCCCCCTGCCCCACCCCCCGCCATCCTGGCATGCAGGAGGCCAGCTGCTCGGCACAGGGAACCGAATACCCCGCCCACTTCAGCGGTTCCTCTCAGCTCCGCGCCGCCAGCCGGTAAGGAAGTGGGCAAAGCCCGCTCCAGGATGACGGTCTGCACCACAGAGGGAAGGTGTGTGGGGTTTCGCAGTGGGCCACTATTTTTATCTGCATGAATCAGCAGCCTTAAGCTGTTTCTGTCAAAGAAGCCAATGGGCAAATACCATGACACATTTCATCAGTGACTTTATGGATAAATATTTCAAAGGTATCCTGCGACACGGACGCCGAGCTGAGAAACACACGCGCTTTGTCAAAGACCGCCCACCCGACGGAAGAACAGCCTTCTAGAGCTTGTAGACGAGATGCCTGACGGCTGTGGGAACGCCCTGGAGAGCTTCGGGGTGCCCGCTAAGAAATATGCAGGTTCATAAAACATGTCTTTGGGTCTCTTCTGGGGTCCGAGCCCCACCCCGTGCCCCTGCTGTCAACACCAGCAGAAACCTTGAAATGTCCTTTGCTAGGGCCAGAGACTTAAAACCTGGTCAGAAAAAAAACCCCGAGGCAGGTCATTTCTCCCTCAGAGCGTCGTGCCCGTGTTAGGGTTCAAGGAGAAAAGCAAACCCATCATCTGAGGGGCGCCTGGGCGGCTCCGTCGGTTCAGCGTCCGACTCTGGGTTTTGGCTCAGATCGTGATCTCGAGGTCGTGAGACTGAGCCCTGCGTTGGGCTCTGTGTTCAGCACAGAGTCTGCTTGGGACTCTCCCTCTCCCTCTGCCCTCCCCGCTTGTGCGCTCACTCACTCCCTCTCTCCTCTCCTTGTTGCAGGAGCTTTGTCCTATAAAGTCACGGTGATTTAGAGAATACTGAACAGGTGTTCCCAGGGGCCGCACAGGGCTAGGTCCCGGCAAGCCTCTGTTCACAGTTCATGTCACAGGACTGGCTTGACGGGTGTTTCTGTGTAAGGACACCCGGTTTGATGCACACGGCTTGCTCACCGACACGGACCTCACAGAAGCAGGCTGCAGCTCGGGCCTGCAGGGAGCTTAGGGGACACGCGCGTTTCCACCGTAAGCACGTTCCTGTGCTCAGCATCACTACACGGCTCGGGGAGCACAACACCCTGGGGCTGTTTTATGCAATTAAACATCAACAAAGAACACAGAAATGCAAAAAAAAAAAAAAAAAGAAAGAAAGAAAGAAAAGAAAAGAAAGAAAGAAGGAAAGGAAAGAAACATGCTGCAGGATTTTATTTTGGGGTTACAAATAAATCTGAGCAGGCAAACTCAGAAGTGCGGCACCTACAAATAAGGAGACGGGCGGGAGGGGTTGGCAGCATCCCCTTCTCAAGCCTCACTGACAAGACAGGGGGAACCTCCCTTCCTACCCCTCATCACCCGTCCCTGGTCTGTCTCCTAGGGGGTCCGTCCCCACCTGCAGGAGACAGAAAGGCGGACCAGTGGCTGGCATCTTCCGTGGCTGGGTGCGGAGGGAGGGAGGCCGGCACACATCACGTGCTTCTTAAGACATCTCAGTATGTTAGCTTCTCCGTTTAAAAAAAAAAAAAAAAAAAAAGAGCCCAGAATCCAAAAAGACTCAGGAGAAACACATGGGGACAAAAGAGTCTTTGTGCCGATTTCATCAACTGTGATACTTCCCACAGCGTTAAAACGAGTAAGAATCCCGGAGCACTGACTCTGAGTCCCACTGAAATATTCGTGAAGACCCCGAACTCCGTCTTCAGAAGAGATCGCACCATTACACGCCCTGTGGAGCCCGTGCCGGCCTCCCTCCTGTCCTGTGCCCTGGGTCATTTCACTGCCCAGCTTGAGAGCGGTCAGGCCGCAGGGAGTGGGCCTGTCCCGTGGGACGGATGGAACCGGGCCGGAATGGGAGGCCTGAGGCCGCCAGAGGGGAAGCAGGTGGGCCAGCGCGGACGGGAGCACCTGAGACAGCACAGTACCTCGGGGAGTGATGAGTTCCCCATCCCCGAAGGGCTTCAAACAAGGGAAGCCGAGGTCGTGAGCACATGATAATCGTCGCAGGCAGGGGCCAGGCGGCCTTTGAGAACCTACAACACCATGAGTCACGTGTCCAGTTTCCCAGACGTCACAAAACCCGCTCTACCCTCTGAGGACGGCTCGGGCTCCACAATCCCTTCGTCCCTTAGGAGAGACTCCAGGAATCCCTGAACTCTCCCCTCCGCCCTGGGGCCCAAAGATGCTAGAAGGCGAGGCCGGTCTCTTCGAAGGGAGACGTCTGAGACAGCTGGGCCACCCGCCGGAAGCCCACTCCGTGAAGCAGCAGCTCTCGGGGCTGACCGGGCCCGGGTCGCGGGCTTGAGCTCGGTACATTTGCCGAGGTGGGAAACGGAGTGTGGTCGTCAGGGCGACGTCACCCCGAAAAGGGCCTTCCTGCAGAACGATCCCGCACGCTCTCCTGCTGGCTTCCATCCGGACCGTGAGTTCGGGTCCCAGAGCTTGGAACGGAGAAGATGGTACACGGTGTACAGGGAGGGCTTCGGTTTTGAGGCCGATCGCCGTGACGGCGGGGCATCTGAGGCGCTCTTTTCTCCAGGAGGAACCAGGTGCCCCCAGCAAGCCCTCACGGGGCAGAATCGGGACCAAAGAAGGAGCACGTCACAGGACTGGTAAGATTGGTGCATGCCCAAGGTGGGCAGTGCTGGGGGGCGTGACGCAGCCTGAGCCCAGACGGGCGGTGCAGGTAACCGAGAGTGACAGCCCGTACCTCCCAGGTGGGCGGGCGGGTGTGCGCACAGATGGAGTCTAACAGGACTCCGGGGCTGACACAGACCTGCAGAGTGAGAGCGCCGATGAAGCTTCTAGAACAGCAGGGTACGAGGGACACCCACGAGAATGCAGGGTGCCCACGACCCGCCATTTCTTTCATCTCTGTGTGCCTTCCCGCATTTGCACCACGGCAGTGGTTCGTTAGCGTGTACCGTAATAAGCAAGCATGTTTCTGTGGAAAAGTCTGAGAGCATCACGGGGGGCAGGACGCCGGCACTCACGCTGGGCTCGGCCCCCAGGAGGGTGCTCAGCGTCGCTGTGACACAGTATAGACAGGCTTTGTCTCAGGGCTCCCGTGAGGACTCGGCGGTGGGGACGGGAATACGACGGTCCCGGGACTGCTGCAATGAGGGACAGACACAGCAGCTTATGATGCACGTTTCGTATCTGGTGGTTCCAGAGCCAGGAGTCCCCACGTCAAGGCGACATTAGGGCTGGTTTCCCGTGAAGCCGGGAGAATCCGTTTCCCGGCCTTGTCCAACCTCCCACGGCCCGGCGCTCCGGAGCGCACCTCCTCGGCCCACGAGCGCAGCAGCCCCGCAGCTCCCCTCGGCCCCGCTGGCCTGCGCTCCCGCCCACGCTTCCTCTTACTCTGCCCCTCCTGCCTTCTCTTCCGGGGCCGCTCGATGACACGAGACCACCTAAGGAGCCCAGGACCGTCTCCCATGTCAAGACCCTCCGCTGAATCACCCCTGAGAAGGGCCTCCTGCCGCAACAGGAAACACATTCCCGGGCTTGGGCGAGCAGGACGTAGACATCGTTGGTGGGGGGCTCTCCTTGGCCTCCCGACACAAAGAAGGCGGCGGCCCCTGCTCGCTACAGAGAAGCTGTCTGTGCCACCCGACAGGCACTGGGATGAGGACGGTGACGAGGACGCCGGTGGGGAGGGGGCGCGGAGGCGAGCACCAGAGTCAGGATCTCCGGCGTCACGGGCCACACGGTCTGTACGGCGCCAACCCCGCTGCTGTCTCGCGAGAGCGACCATGGAGAAAACACAAAGAAGTGGGTGCAGCCGTGTTCCAATAAAACTTTATTTACAGAGAGAAGGCGAGGGGCCAGATGTGGTCCAGATCTGCCGGCCCCGACGTCGTGTCTTCCAGGCTGCAGCCATTCCTCCGCCGCCCGGACGAGGCTTAGACAGCCCTGCCCACCCCCGTGAGCAGTAGAGCCTCCAGGGGCAGGGGGAGCGGGTCCTTCCTCGCCCCGCGGACTCTGGCTCTGCCTCCTCTCGGCCATCTCGGCCAAAAGAAGAGCCCGGGCCCCGCAGCAGAGACGGAACCGGGGCCCATTTTTCTGGTGTTGCCACGGGACGGCGGGAAGGGAAGCCACGGAATGGGTGGGGACGTTTGTTACCACCCATAACCGAGTCTGAGCTGACTAACGCACACACCGAGGGCCAGTCATGGTTATTGGGTGTTATTCTCGCTCTTTCTCAGGTACCCGCTCGGGCTAGTGCGGGATGCCCAAGAGGAACCCCCACATCACCGCCACGCCTGGGAAGAGACGACCGGCCGCGGGGGCTGATTCTGCGATTCTCAGCGCATCAGAAACGGCCAGAACGCGCAGAAGCCGTCCACCGACCCCACACGGTGAAGTCATCCTCCACCACGGAAAGGCACGAAGCGCGGACACCTGCCACTGTGTAGACAAGTTCCGAGCGCAGTATGCTGGGCGAGAGAAGCCAGTCCCAGAAGGCCACATAGTGTAGACTCCACAGATGAGAGAGAGACCCACGGAGACAGGAAGCAGGTCCGTGGACACCAGGCCCTGGGGTGAGGGGAGGATGGCGGGAAGGGTTTCTTTCGGGGGATGCAAGTGTTCTAACGTGGCTGGCGGCAGTAGTGGCTTGTATCCGTGACTAACACCCCACACCAGCCAACCGTACACGTTCCACGGCAGGTGGGGTCGCATAGCCGGTGAATCGGTCCCAGTAAGGCTGTTTCAAAGAGACACGTAAGCACCGAGCCCTGGGAAATCGAGGCCCGGGGCCACTGCCACTCCCCTCCCGCTGCTCAGAGGGACAGCGTATGGGCTGCCTGGGCCTCAGCCAGAGCTGGGTAGCTTGGCCACGGCAAGTCAGGACAAGGGGACTGAGATGCAGAATGATTATCTGGTTGGTGGGTTTTTTCCAGGTGGTGACATCGTCACCAGAGACCCGGGGCAGTGTTCTCTGGGCCGTCTTTAACCTCACCCAGCCCTGTCGAAGGAGAATAAGAAGGTGTCCTGACACGCCCCCATGTTAGGGGTCAGCTGCTGGCCCATGGGGGCTATCGGAGTGTCGCTGCGCGGGTCCCTGATTTTGAGAACCACTGTCTGATCCAGCCCCGCATCGGGCTCTCTGCTCCGCGGGGAGCCTGCTTCTCCCTCTCTCACTCCCCCTGCTTGTGTTCCCTCTCTCGCTGTCTCTGTCCAATAAATAAAATCTTTAAAAAAATAATAAAATAAAGGATGAAAAACCTCATCCATTTTCCTTTGAGTATAAATCCTGGTGAGTCAAATTTAGCATAACAAATATTGCTTTTTTAAAAACTTTTGAGTCTTTCCGAGGGCAATATTTATTCGCCATTTCCATAAGCCCACTCGAAACTTCTTAGAATTACCATAATCTGTCTGACTCCATATCTTCCACTGAAAACGTCTTCTTCCAGCGGAAACTGCGATGTTCTCAGAAGAAAAGAAACCACTTTGGGGACATCCGGTTCTGGGCAAACGCGTTGGTGCCGGCTTGCCGATGGATATCTTCCCGACGAGGACTAAGTTTCTTTGAGGAAACGGAGTCGTTGTCTCTGGCGAGGGTCACAGGAAAACCTCATTTCCAGACGTACCAGTTCTCTCAAACCGTGGCCTATAGGACACGAGGCCTCATCTCAGACTCTCCAGAAATGGGACGAATAAGGACTCTTCCAACTCAACTAGCGACAGAGCGACAGAAGCAACAGGGGCCTGCTGGGTCTCACGGCTGTGCTGTCCCGGCCAGGGGGCCGCGGAGGTAGAGAATGTACCCCATGGCAGGCGGGACCCCCGTCGCTGACTCTGGGCCCATGTCCAGGAAACCAGTTCTATTTCCCACTAATTAGAGCCATTTTCCCCAGCCAGACCCTCCTCGACCCCACATGGAGGCCACCCGCTACAGAGGTGGAGTGCCCGTGCTCCCCTTACGTGCTGTCCCGGCGGGTGCCACACAGAAAAAACTATCTAAAAACACAGAGGACGTCATCTCACACCCGCAAGGACGGCGACCATATAAACCAAAGAAGAAACAAGGGCTGGTGAGGACGGGGAGAGCCCCCGAGGACGGGGACGTGGCGTGGTACAGCTGCCACAGAAGAGGCCACGCGGTCCCTCAGAAAACGAACCACAGACTCGCCACGGGGCCCAGCAAGCCCACGGCCGGGGTGTCCACCGGGAGCAAAGGCAGGGCTTGGAGAACCTCCTGCTCCCCGCGTTCCCAGCAGCGTAATTCATAACAGCCAAGCGGTGGGAGCGCCTGACGGTCCGGCCTCAGACAAATGGGACAATGAGACGTGGCCCGTCCACACACTGTCACTCGGCCTTAGAAAGTACAGGCATTCGACACTTGCTCCGGCGTGGATGGACTTGGGGACACGATGCTCAGCGAATAAGGCAGATACAAAAGGACAAATATTGTAAGATTCCACTCATATGGGGTCTCTCGAGTCTCCAGAATCACGGGGACGGAGAGTGGACGGTGGGTGCCGGGGCTGGGGGAGGGATGGGGGTCAGGGTCTCAGGGTGACAGAGAGTGGACAGTGGGTGTTGGGGTGGGGGGAGGGATGGGGTCAATGTCTCAGGGGGACAGGGAGTGGACAGTGGGCGCTGGTGCCGGGGGAAGGACAGGGGTCAGGGTCTCAGGGGGACAGAGGTTCCATTTGGGACGGTGGAAAGTTCTGGAGACAGACAGGGGGACGGCCGCACCACAGTGTGAGTGCACTTAGTGCCCCTGAACTCTGCACCTAAAAATAGCTAAGGTGGTGATTTCTACATTATGTAAATTTTACATGATTGAAAGGAAATGAATATCTAAGTTCTCTTGAAAAGCAAGAGGATCTGGTGACATCATGTGTGTTTTACCACGAGTTTTAAAAAAGCACACGTGAAATAGCAAACGTACACCCCAGATACTCACTTCGTTGTGTAGATCCAGAGTCTGTCCGTGGCCCCCGCACTGCTCGTTGCAGGGGCCAAGTGCATCAGGCCCGCGTCCCCTCCCCCTGCTCGTTCTGCCCCCCTGCCCCACCCACACCTGCTCTCTGTGCCACCGCCGTCCCAGGCTTCCCAGCCTGAGAAGTGACCCTTTCCACCGACCTTCGTGCGTCGGAGTGAAGTCACTCGGCGTCCAGACGTCAGATGAGGCGTGCTCCCGGGGAAGCCTGCCGTGCCGCAGACGACAGGACCCCCAGACGGCCTCACCTGGAGCTGTGCACCCCCACCGCCACCGTATTTTATCAAACACAAGATCACACGGTGCCTGATGCTCACTTCCAACGGCGGACGAGGCCACCCATACGCCTTCCCCAGCACGATGGGTTTCAAACACCACGGATGACACAGTGACAGGGGAGCAGGGAGCCCCTGAGGACAGGTGAGACACAGCCGTCACCAAGTGGTTGGCGGCACGACCTTCCGAGGGAGCCGCTGGGGGCACATCCTGTGGCGCGTCCTTGGGGCTCACAGACACACGGGAGGCTTCGGCTAAGTATTTGCTGAGCCTGAGATGAACATGGAACCTCCGGTGAGTGTCAGGGGCCGGAAGGGGCCCTCGTAGGTCCGACCCACATGAAAGCCGGTCCCGCAGGAAGAACCAAGGTGGGGCCCCTGCCAGGGGACACACGGCATTTGCAGGAAGTCTCTGTCGCACAGGTGGGCACCAAGCGATCTCCTGTGCTTCCCAGAGAGCCCTGGGGGTCCCACGAGAGCCCGCCGGCTCTAGAGAGCCAGGGGCGGAGACGGGTCTCCGCTCCCGGCAAAGCTGATTATATGGTAATCTACCCGAAATGCCGAAGGGTAAGTATCTGCAGGGACACTGGACATCCCCATGATGGGCAGAGCCGTCCCCAGATGAGCAGTGAGGTTTGGAGAGGTGAGGTCACTCAGGAGACAAGGACCAGTCATTTGAACCCGTAGGCTTAACTTCTAGAACTTTCCGTTCTTAAGCTGCCTGCATCTTGCCGGGGACTGGGCTGTAGAACAGAGCAGCAGAGCCCCTCCTGAGCCCGGGAGAGGCTTGCGGCAGCCTGCGCCGGTCACCCTATTACCTTCCCCCGTGTCCTCCCAGCCCGACAGCTGGGCTTATGATCCCATGTCACAGATGGAGGAACGGAGTCTCAAGTGAGGGTGCGGCCCCACGAACGCGGTCAGCCGGGAGCTAGACCAAGAACCTCCGCCGGTCCCCCGGGCTCGGAGCCCCACGGGGCCATCCAGAGTGCATCCCAGAAGGTCGCCCATGTTTCCAACACCCTAAAATCCACGGCCACGACCGGCTCTGTTCCGCCCGGCCGTGAGGATGCAAACTTAGTCTTTAGTCTTTCACATCAGCGACGAGCACATGTCTCTGCCTGAGCTGAGACTTCAACGGGGAGACGAGTCACAGACGCTGCCCCAGACAGCGCTTGTCCGAGACGAGAACGCCCGCAGAGAGGCAGCTCGAGAACGCCGGGAAGCCCGAATCCTGGAGCGCACGGCAACCTCGTCCTGAGGTCTTTCTTTGGGACGCCAGCGGGCATCTCAAGCCGGACCCCGCATCGTGCGCTGCTCTCAGTAAAGCTCGGACTGGGAGCCCCCACCTTGCAAAGCCTGGGGTGTCCCACTGGGGCCCGCACCCCATCCCAGCGGCACCGGCGGACCCACACGTGGGCCCCGCTCCAGGACCCCGAGGGGTGACGTCTTGCACTCAGCGAGCCCAGTGTGGCCTTACTAACGTCAGCGCAGGTGGGGACAGCTCCCTCGTGCGTGAACGGCATTCCTGAAATGCCAGGTCTCTGGAGCTTATTCCTAAATGCTACACAAACAAACAAACAAAAAACCCGATGGAGAAGAATCCCCGTCCTAACACCACCCTGAGGGCCTCCACCTGCCATTTAAGCCGCGGACGACAGGAGTAGGACCGCTGCACGCTTCGCTGCTGATTTCTCTACGTTGTTGGCAATGCCGGGGCCTCCGGGGACCACGCCGGCAGGTGCAAGCCCCGGGGGAAACCGTTCTCAGCAAGAGAGGGAGACGGCGAGAGCCGGCCAGGTCAGCGATGGCCGGGCATCGCCCCCCCAGGGACCTACCTGCCCCCCACACGCTCCCCTACAGAAGAGGGGGCAGACACTGTGAGCAAGTGAACTCCGTGAAGACCCCGAATGGCCGGGAAATCACAGTGGCGCCCCGGGCGGTCCCCGACAGGACCCAGCCGGCGCGGAACCTCGAGGAACCTCGTGGAAGGAAACGTCATTCCTCATTTGCAAGCACCTCCTCGGGCTCCCTTCCCCTCCCTGGGATTTCTCAACTGGCCTGGCCTTTCTGGAAATGCTGCCGGTAGCTACAGTGTTTCAGTCTGTAGCAGGAGACGAGCACCCCATGCCGCCCAAACCCCGGTTCTCCGCTCGGCGCTGGGCCGTGACCACAGGTAGCCCCGGACAGGCTGCGACACTGTGCGGAGGGACTCTGGGCTTCATCAAGGTCATGGGATCGATGTGGCTCATGCCCGGAAGGAAAGCTGAAAATAACTCAATAGCAGACCCCCGGAGGCATCCACACCGAGAGGAGAACCAGGGATGGAGAGCGCAGACGTCGCCTACAAGTCCCTAAGCTGAGTGGCAACGAGAAAACATGCCCCGAAACCAGAACCGGGAACCCCCAGTCTTTCACGAGATCTGCGGACTGGCTCTACAGAGGACCCACCTGGCCAACCCTCAGGGCCCGAATGAGGCCCACCTCCCACCCAGAGGGGCTTCAGATGGGGGATGGGAGGCCACGTTATCATCAGTCCCCTGCTGTGTCCCCAACCCTATAATGTCCTCAGGGCCCAGGGAGCTGGGGCGGCCGGCTGCCGTGGACGACCCAGGCACCAGCACGTTCTCGTAAACAGCTTTCTTCTGGGCACATGGACTCGGTCCTGGGACTGGGTGTGACTGTGACCCTGGCCTGTGACCCAAGTTCTGTGCCCGGGCCGTGCATGGGGACAGTAGGGACCCTCGGCCACGGCGAGCCTGGTGCTGGGAGCTGCTTGGAGGACGCCCGTGGCTCTCCCATGGGCCCCAAAGAGGCGGGCGAGCGTGACGCGGAAGGCAGGGCTTGGGGAACCACGTCTGGGCCGAGACACAGGGACACAGGGTTGTCCCTCTTTGACTCAGGAGCTAGCTATTTCAGGAACACAAAACCACTTGTTGGGTCAACCAAAAACGCAGTTTTGGGGAGACAATCTCACGAAAACCTCATGCAGGGTGTATGGCCAGGGGCCTGTGGGAGCCACACTTTATGTTGACGTACGCACGCATGTGTGTGTGTGCGTGTATGTGTGTGCACACACACATGTGAGCGCATGTCTGTCCCTCTGTGTCCTGGTGCACATCACCTCCTCGCTCCTCCATTCAACGTGCACCGCCCTGGCTCCCTTGTGCTCCCCCAAGGTCCACTTTGCTAGAAGGTTCTTTCTGACCCCGCTGGAAGGCCCTGGCTCAGGACCAGAAAGAGGGACTCAGGGGGTGTGAGGTCGGCAGGGTCCCCACAAGCGGGGTCACACGGGCTGGCAGGTCACGGAACATTAAACCAGTGCTCCCAGTTCCAGCCCCATCTGCATCCACAACACAGTGGAGCCTGGCCTCCACGAGACCTCGCTGGCCCCCACGAGACCTCGCTGGCCCCCAGCGCTTCCCACTGAAGGCAGGTAGGGGGGAGTTTCCCCACGCTGTCAGGACAGTTGTCGTGGGCCCACCTGCTTCTGGGTTCCCTAATTCTCTGGACCTGTCTTCTCCCTTCCCGGTGCTGAGGACTGCCGGCCATGACTCCTGCGGGTTCACAAACCGGCAGAAGGTGCTCACGATCCTTCCGGACCCTCACGGGAGCGAGCGTGCTTTGCTCAGCTCAGGGAGAGCAGCGGCGGCAGACAGACCCTTCTGGGCCCCACCCCGGCCCTGCCCCCTTCTCCTTCCGCCTGGCGCCCGTAGTGCATTCTCAGGGGCACCCTTGGGGCTCCAGGAGTCTGACCTCAAGCAGCTCCTTCCCAGCCTTGCTCCCCATCATCACGATCCCTTCCACCATCTTGCTCAATTAATCAGTTAATCAGGAAACTCCGTCCCGGCCCCAAACAGGTCCCAGTCACGGAGAACCCTTCCCCCACACTCCCACTCGCGCCACCGCACCCCGTGGTGCAGACGTTAAAGAAACAAGGCCGACCGGCCGGGCTGACCAACCATCACTTCCAGAACAGCGCGGTCCAATATGGTGGGCGCCGAGCCCCTGGAGAACAAGGGACCAAACCTAAATTTTATTTGATTGTAATTAAATTTAAGGAGCCGCATGCATCATACGGGTCAGCGCAGCTCTGGAATATTTTGCTGAATCCAGAACCCTCGCTACCACTCTGTGGGATTCCCTCTACGTGGCTCACCTCCCGATGGCAACATCAGATTGTCACGTGACATGGTGACTTGTTGGACAGGTTAGTGTGCACGTTACAGTCTCCTTCCACGGTTGCCTCTGCACATCTGACTCAGTTAAACCCCAGGTCCGTGCATGTCACGTGCCCGCTCTTGAGTCTGACTTCCTGGCTTGGGAGCCGGTCTCTGCCCAGCCCTGACTCCCGGCTCACTGGCTTCCTTCCTGCTCATAAATACACCAGGTGCACTGTGACCCCAGGGCCTTTGCATGTGCTGGTTCCAGACCCTGGAAGGCTCCACCACAGGGACGTGAATGGCCCACTTTCCGCCTGCCTTTTCCTCGGTCTCTGCTCACTGTCCAAGGCCACGTGAGGTTCCCGTCATGAAAGACCCTCCCCCATGTCTCTCCTTACTTCAATGTTCTTCACGTTATTCACCAACCCGGACGTGTTAGCGTTTCTCTCTTTCCTTGTAAATCACCAGTCCGGTCGGTGTGTACTTCTGACAATAGGAGTGTGGTTCTGCTCACCGGCGTGTTTCCCCAGCACCCAGAACAAAGTGTGGCTCTTGCTGGGAACTCTGTGCTGCCTGAAATAATGAGCTGGAAACCCGATTATTCTCGTCACAGAGATGCCGTGTTCCAGCCCAAACATTTCCACTCACCCAGGTCTCCAGACCCGAATCTAGAAATACAATTCCCACGTGCTTATTTCTATGGAACACAGACTCTGAATCCCAGATAAAATTTCCAGAAAAACTTGAAAGAAAGTGTGTAACAATGAACGGCCTGCCCAACTGCTCGCCCTATGCAGGAGTGACGGGCTGCAGGGTGCGGAGGGGGACCAGCCAGGCCACAGGGTAGACGAGGTGGGCCGCAATGAGCAGGGAGGGGTGGGGGAGCGCCGTGGCAGCTGGAGGGCCCACACCTTCCCCAAGGGGCAGGGGTCCCCAGCCCCAGACAGATGCCAACTCACGCAAAGGCTGCCTTCCCTAATTTTTCAAGAGAAGCTGGAAGTCTGAATTTTTATACAAAATTCCTGGATATTTAAATGTTGTCAAAGGATTTCATTCTTTTTAAAAACCCTGAGCAGGCCAGAGTCAAACGCTCTGGGGTGAGATTCACCCTCTGGACGCCACGTGGTTAACAGTCCAAGAACAGCTGATTCCAGCCACAGGGTAAGTGAGAGCAGGTGCCATGTGGCCTCCAGAGGGCCAGCGGGTCCCAAGGTGTAAGGCACGCACCCATGGAGCCCAGGTCCCGCCTCGGTGAGCTGCTGCTGAACAGCCCAGACAAACACACCACCAGAAGAAAAGAGAAATGAAAACGGTGTTTGGTTGGACAGAAAAAATAGCTTTTCGTCGTTCACCATGGCCAGGGCCGAGCTGAAACCAACAAAACCTCCGTCATCTGCAAGGGTCCTGGGGCCACTTCTCCCAGAACACGCGTGGTGGGGAGTGAGGAATGAGGGGGAAGCCTCCAGCCTCTGACGTCCCCAGGCGTGGCCTCCCCTGGCATGTCTCCTGGGACCCTCGGCTGTGGCTCCAGCCCTGCTCCCCGCCCCAGGGGCCAGCCTGCTCCCTACAGGGTACTGCTGAAGACAGCAGGCCACACCCATAGCACCCTCAGATCTCCCCCTGCGGAGTGCCACTCCCCACCCCTACCCCCTTAACTGGTGTACTTATCCCAGGCAAGTGGCTCACAACAGCGGGAACTGGTCCTCACCCCACCTGGAGGCCAGAAGTCTAAAACCCAGGTGTGGGCAGGGCCGAGCTCCCTCCAGAGGTGCTGGGGGAGGCTCCTTCCTGCTCCTCCAGCAGCTGAGGCTCCAGGCATGCCTGGCTGTGTCCGGGTCCCCTCAGCATGGCCTCTATGGTCTCGTGGCCCCTCCGTGCGTCTGTGTGTCTAAGCGTTTAATGCTGCCTTCTCCTAACTGGGTAATTTCCCAGTGTCCACTCCCATCACCTGTGGCATAAAAGACGGCACGACGGGGGAGGTCCTGTGCTCACGACGTCAGTGTGGAGCGTGACGTCACAGGGAGACGAAACTGTCCTCACCGTGCTCTGAAACCCACGCGGATTTCCACGACACGAGCCACTCGCGAGCAGTTTGGGCTCTGAGTCATTAAACAAAGAAACAGATCAGAAATGCGCCCGGAGGGAGTCAGGAAGAAATGCCCACGGAGTGCATTTACTCGGCTTCCCAGAAAACGTGCAACAGCGGACCAGACGTCCCTACGGTGTCAGACTGCCTTTGTCACGGGCCTGGCCTCCCGCCCGGGGCAGCTGCTTCATGAGAGCACGATTAGCACAGAGAGCACGCGGTCCCCGGCAGGGCGCCCATCGCACCGGCTCGGATCGTGTGCGACTGGGAGGAGGGGTCCTCCCTTCCGTCTACACCACGGAACGAGTGAGTGCAACGTGAGCTCCGTGCCGAGTGCACGAGACGCGGGGCCCGAAGGGCGACAGCCTCGGCTTCAGAAGAGACACAGGTCACTCTCGTGAGCTCAGGGCTCCCCTGGGGGACGTGTAAGGCCCCAGGCCGGGAACCATCGGGTGAATCACAGAGTGAAGAGCTGGAAGACACAGAACCATCACGAGACAGAATTTGCAGGCGTCTGCACGCGGGGCAGCCACACCCTGGGGTCTAAAACTCAGTTCCTCGTTTCCTGCTTTGGCCTCTCTCCGGCTTGTATGTCTAGTGCGGTGGTCGAGGACGATCACAGGGTCTGGTGGGAGCATGAGCCGAGGGAGGAGCCCCAGGAGGAAGGCTCCGTGGCAGGCGGAGCAGAGACCTGTGCCCACTGGAAGGCAGGCCACGCCACGGCCACTGTGCTCCCTGCACCAAAGGGCTCCATGCCACGGCCTCTGTCCTTCTCGCCCGCCTGCCCTCACGCTCCCCGCCTGCGTGAGCACCGGACGCCGGACCTCCGAAGGCCTCGCCGTCCATGTCCCCAGCTCGCCATTCCCCGCACTTCTCTGCAGCTGGATGTCCGAGTGGCAGCTGCTGAGCGCAGCTGGGGGACAAGAGAACCGCGACGCACACCAGGGAGAAAGGCCGCCCCTCCCCGTACGCACGCCGGGTGCCGGGAGCAAAGCTGGGGAACAGCCCGGGAGCCCCTTTCGGGAGGGAGGGAGGATTCATCCGTCCACCCCCCGTGTGTCAGCCCGAGTCCTGCGGGGAACAGACCAGGAGGACGTGTGTGTGTGTGTGTGTGTGTGTGCGTGCGCACGTGTGTATGTGCGTGTATACACACAATTAAGAGATTATTTTAAGGAACTGGACTGTGTGAATGTGGAGGCAGGAAGTCCACGGTTTGTAGGACAGGCCAGCAAGCTGGGAACTCAGGCAGGCTTTCGTTACATCTTGAGGCCGAGTTTTGTCTTCTCTGGGAAACCCGTTTGTTGTTCCCG
Organism: Martes martes; assembly: GCF_963455335.1. Lineage (NCBI taxonomy): Eukaryota > Metazoa > Chordata > Mammalia > Carnivora > Mustelidae > Martes > Martes martes. The sequence continues at coordinate 2,812,822 of NC_137898.1, read as the reverse complement.
TGAAGGCTTCCCGCCGATTAGAGGCCGCCCACGCACACGACGGAGGGTTCATCTCCTTTACTCTAACTCCGCTGGCTGCAGACGTTAACCGCAGCGACAAAACACCGTCACGGCCACAACCGAACCAGGGTTTGATCGGACGGCTGGGGGCGCCGCGCCGAGCTCGCCCCGCACACCGGCCACCGTGGCTGCCCGGCTCTCCCTGGCTGCCCGCACTCCCCCCTCACGCGGACCTTCTCCGTCCTCAGACTTCTTTCCATTCTGTTTTCAGAATCAAGATCCGTTTGGTTTTATGCTTTGTTCCCTTGGACTAAGGATCCAAAGCACAAAGGATCCCTGGTGTTCACTCCATGCCGGGACACAAGATGCGCCACACGCAGAGGGAGGGGCCCCCTTCACCCCGGACACCGGAGCACCGGACTGGAGGTCGGGGGGCCCGGAGACCACAGACTTGGCCGCTAACTTCATTTGCATTCCCGTACCTCCATCCCTGCAGAATTCCATTTTGCCTATAAATTAGGAATAAACATTCCTACCCCATCGGGTTGTTGAATATCAAATGAGAACATGCAGAAGAGCATCTGTGAGCTTTAAACCTCTGGGCGGCAGGAAGGACTCAACACCACTGCTGCCGTCATCACCGCCATCACCATCACCGCCATCACCGCCATTGTCATCACCATGACCATCATCAACATCATCACTTTACAGGTTGACTTTTCTCCCCACGAAATTCAATTTGTGAAATCTTAACCCCCCAGTATGTTGGTATTTGGAGATACGGCTTTTTGGGCGGTGATTAAGGTTAAGTGTGGTCATAAGGGTGGAGCCCCGACAGACGGAATTATTTCCACAAGGAGAGGATGAGACGGCAGGAAGCCCCCCGCCCCTCACACGCATGGAGGAAAGAAAGGCCAGAGGTAGTTCGCCATCTGTTAGCCACGACGAGAGGCCTCATCAGAAGCTACATTTGTTGGCACCTGGACCTTGGACTTCTGGCCTCCAAAACTGCGAGAAATAAATGTCCGTCACTTACGCCGCACAGCCTGTGTTCTGCTGTGGCCGCTCGAGCTGGCCAAGGCACCCCTCGCCATCGGCTTCATTGCCTAATACATACCCAAGGAACAGTGTAGGAGGCTCTCCTCTCCTCTTCCTTCTCCCTACAAAATCATCTCTCTTGGGATTCTCCAACCCCCGCAGGCACCAGGATTCCTAGAGGGCTTCTCAGAACCCAGAGCACAAAGGCCTGCCCTTGACTTTCCGACTCGGCTAGGCTGGGAGGCTGGGGCTGCATACCGGCATTTCCTCTCCGGTCCTCGAGTGCTGTTGATGCTGCTGCTTCAGCGTTTGGATGAAACCATCAAGCAAACGCTTGGCCAGATGAACTCGTGAAATGGTCCCAGATTTCTTAGAACAGGAGCCAAGGAGCCCGAGCATTTTGCACGGAGCCTTCTGACCCTCTTCAACAACGCGGTGAGCCATCATTCCCGCACACTCGACAGGGAGGGACTCCTCTTCTGTATCTGGGAGGCGGGTGCCGTGAATGGGGAGAGCCGGGCACGACGCAGGCGGGGATCTGCGGGCTGGATCCCATCTCCCGATCACTGTAGCACGGGAAGGCAGGAGACACAGGTGACGGAACCAGCCCCCACATCCGAGCGGGCAGCCAGGCTCGGACGCCGCCTGTGACATGAGCACACCTTACGGGCCACAAGGTCCCATCGTTCAGCCACACTGTGTGTCACTGCCTTCCAGAACCATTTGGGCGCTTGAGCGATGATCCAAATACAGACTGATGGTCTCGCACTGGAGCAGGTGCGGCACCCCTGCTGGGAGCGTGTATCGAGCATCCTGCCAGGACTCCCACAGAAGGGGGCCCCCGGCCAGGCGGTCACTGCCTGGGTGATGGTTTAGCAGAGGCACCAACGGGGAAGGCCACCTATGTGCCATCTGTCCCAGAAGCCCTGAGTGGCTGCTTCCGTGGAGTGCCACGTGGGGGCCACAGGGCATTGCCCCAGAGGGTCAGAAACAGCCCTTCTGTATGACCCAAGGGCTTCCCATGGGTCAAAGGGCAATAGCTGTCCTTTTTAAGCAATTTCAACAATGTTTTCACTTAAAAATAAAAGAGGACCAAAGAAATGTATGATTTAGTGGCAAAAAAATTATTTAAACCAAGACTGCCATTGAGCCACAGCAAAGCCCGGAGAGGTAGATGTGGTCATAAAGAAGCAGCAGGCACCTCTACTCACCGCTGGCCCAGAAGACATGTCCCTGGAGAGTAACTGCAGACTTTCCAGACCCACGAACAAACCAGAAAGTCACGTCTGTGAGCCATTTTGCTCTAACTGCCTGAAACTCATGAGATTCGAAACCACAGTCCAGGCCACCGTGACGGTGAACCAACGAAACACTGAACGGCGGTTATGAGACGTTCGGCCCATTCTCAAGACATTGTCAGTAATGCCTCGGAAGCGTATTAGGAAAACCATCCACGCGTGTCATCTCCAAATTAAAGACCCCCCTTGGCTCAAGAAGATGCAAAAATTACTTCCAAATAGAAATGACACTTGGATTCTCAGTCAAGTGGAAATACTGGACAGTGCGGAGGGTCAGAGAGCGTTGCCGTAACTTTAACGCATTAGCCAAAGAAATTCGTTTCCACCCTAGACCATCAGGTCAGCTGCATCGAAATCAGATGAGCCCCATGTCCCCATGATGGGACCCGGACTCCACCGTAATTCAAACACAACTAGGACGGCAGCTTCGCGCCGGACCCATGGGGCGCCGTGCCGACGCTGGGCCGGAGCTGCTCCCCTGCACTCGGGGACCGCAGGCTCCGTGGGGTGCCAGGTGACCACAGGCCGCCTTCCCAAGACAGAGTCACGAAGGCCTTCCCGGAGCCGCCTCCTCCAAGCCCCTACCAAGACGAAACGTTGCAGCAAACAGCAGACCAAGACGTGTCCACAGCTCCAGTGCGAAGAAGGGACAACAGCGCCACGGGCGCAGGCGCCGTCCGCAGCGAGCCAGGCCCCCCTTGCGCCGAGCACCCGGTCCGTGTGGAACCCTGCAGCCCCGGGGGCACCGGCTCCGAGAGTCCCCTTACCTGGAATGGGGTCTGGCTGTTGTAGTTCTTCTGCTCTTTGTTCCCGCCCCGGAAGAGCAGCACTCTGGCACAGCTGTCCTGCGGACGGAAGAGAGAAACCTGTTTGCGGGTCGGGGCACAGAAAGGCTCCACACGGATCGGCTCAGAGGCTCAGCACCCAGGGAACCGGGGACGTGCCCGTGTGAGGTCCCCAGGGGCACCTCTGGTCATCGGGGCGGCAAGGAGGAGGGCAAAGGGCCCTGCTCCCTACTGGGTGAGGTTTAACTCTCGCAAACTCTCTGGACTACCTGGCGGAATCCATGTGCATGTCTAACCCAGGCATCCAGCTCTGTAAGACCGTGGGCCACAGAACGACGTCTTGTGTATGTGAGAAAATATGCAACGGGAAATACCGGAAGGAAAACCCAACAAGAAAGAGAAAACCTGGAGGCAGCATGAAAGTTCTGACAGAAGGGACAGTGGGAATGCGTTCTAGAACATTCTTTGTCTAGAAGGCTGTAGGGAAAAACAAGGGAGATCCACAAACCTACAAAGAAATACAAGAACTTCCAAGCACGGAACACAGACTTTCCAAGTAGAAAGTCTCAGAACAATAATATGGCATAACTTCACTTACGTTTGAAAAGCCTCACGGGGGTGAGTGAGCAGCCACTAAGCCCCCCAGCTGCCATTCTGAGCGGGAGTGGCCCGGCCACTTAGAACCAGGGCCCCAGAGCCCCGCAGGACCCCGCGTCTGCAAGCCCTTACCAACGTTCTGTACAGCCCAGCGATGACGCTCGCTGGAAAGTCCCATCAGAAACGCAAGAATAAATCCTTGCCAGGCGCCGCCATTCCTGCCCTCCCAGGTGGGTCCCAGGCCAGGGCCCTCCCCACGGGGGAAGACGGTCCACAAGCCTGGGACACGGTCCATCACTCTCAGAATTACCAGACTCCACGTGCGATCACGTCCCAGAGCTATCTCAAAATTAAAGAGCAGATGGTTTGCTTGGCTTGGTAACAATTATACCTTGTGGGTGCACACATGTGTGTGCAAGTGTGTGTGTGTGCATGTGCATGCATGTGTGCATGCCAAAGTGTGTATAGGCCCTTGTGTGTAGGAACGTGTGTACACACGTGTGCGGGTGTGTGTGTAGCCCTGTGAGTATGTATGTTTGGGGGCGGGTGTGGGTAGGCATGTGTGGGTGCACATGTGTTTAGGTGTGTATGTACACACTGTGTATGCAGGCATGTGTGTATGCACATGTGTGGGGGTGGGCATGTGTGTATCCACATGTATAGGGTGGGTGGGCGTGGGTGCACATATATGCAGGGATAGGTGTACAGTGTGCGTGTGCATGTGTCTGTGGGCATGTATAGGCACGTGTGTGCAGGCATGTTTGTCTATGGGCGTGTGTGTAGCCACGTGAGTGCAGGCATGTGTGTCTGTGGGCGCGTGTGTAGGCACATGTGCACACGTGTGTATGTGAGTGCAGGCACGTGTGCGCTGCCATCCAGCATTCCCGCCAGGGGCGGACAGGAGGCCCATTCTGCAGACAAGGCAGCGGAGCTCCAGAAAGGTCACATGGAAAACCACGGCTTCGGAAAGGGAGCATGAGACAACACCGTGACCCCAGAGCAGTGGCCGCGGGGGCCCTGGCTGTGTCCCACACGGCTGCCGGCCACCGAGATGCTCCCGGAGGAGCCTCGTCTGTGACGCGCCGAGCTGCGTCTCCACCGGCTTACACAAGCCAGTCGAGTATAGATGGAGAAGAGTCTGCATTTTCCGTTTCGAGAGCCAAAGCGTCAGGAAGGATACCGTTCCCGCTGCCAATTATCTTCTTGGCAACATTTCCAGAGACATTAAGAGAACTACCCCAGCCTTCCCGCTCCACGAGGATCTCCAGGCTTGCCCCGTCCCCAGCCAGGCGGCCGTGCCTCTGGGTCACCACCTCCTGCAGGAGCCCAGACGCACCACGTTCACTGTGCACGCGAAGACGCAGACCAGAAAGCACGTTCATTCATGCCCATGGCTGGTCGGTACGCAGCGACAGCCAGGCCGGGTACCACTCTAGCCCCAGGGACGCAGCGCGCCAAGCCAACATGTGCCAGAGAGTGAGGGCAGGTGGTCAGGGAGCCCCCACGCCCCCAGGAGCAGGTCCAGAAGCCTGCCCGAGGCAAGAGAACAGCCGGGTGACAACGGGAGGACGTGTTCCTAGCAGAGGGAACAGCGAGGGCCCTGGTGCAGGCTGCGGGCAGCAGGGGCCCGCGGAGCAGTGTGAGGGGCGCTCCCATCTGCAGGGTGCAGCGTCACTCTGGGGTCTGCAGAAGACGCATCAGAGAGAGGCAAGCCGGGAGGGACGGCCAGTCGGGGGTGAGGGTGGCCGTGTGTGGCCCTGGCAAGGGCGGAAGGGGCAGGGGGAGCCGGGATCCCTGGGACGGGAGGGACTGTGAGGAGCAGGACGGGAGCCCGGACTCCAGGAAGCCACGGAGGGAAGGGGGCTACTCACCCGGTGGGGGGGGAGCCACCTACGTGGTTTCTACAAGGCCTGTTGGCCGGGCAGGGGCCCCACGGGCAAAGCTCAGGGCAGAGGTGTTTTCTAGAAGGTGCCAAGGCCACAGACAGACCTGCCTGAAGTCACCGTGGGAGAGAATGTGGGCCACAGGGTTGGCTGGTTGCCCCAAGGAGGAGGGATGGAAGCCTGGTGGGGTGACAGGTGGGGAAAGCTTACGGGAGGCCCCGGGGAGTCAGTGGGGTCTGGACACAAGCAAATGGGCAGACAGAGGAGGAGGCGGGAGATGCGGGTGAACAGACGCGGGCTATGGGCTTGCCCCGAGCGGCCCCATCGCGGACAGAGCCTGGGTTTTCATGCTGGATTTTCACGTCCCACCTGGGGCTTTCATCTCCGTGGCACGGAGGTGACGCCCCAACGCGATTCACCAAATACTCCCGATTAGTTGGGAGCTCGTTTCCAGTTTGCACTGTCCTGACACGCACCTGTGTGGTAGACGGAAATCTGCAGAGAGGTGAGATGCCACCGTCGGTGAGGAGGCAAGGCAGGGGCGGGAAGACGGATGTCACCAGAGCGGCTGGAAGCCGGCACGTGCAGGAGCTGCCCCTGAAGGCCACACCTGACGGGGCTGCGGACCACGGCGCCTGTGCCTAACCTGCACCCATGGGAGCCCCGTCCCCGCCCCAGCCAAGGGTCATGGAATGTGTCCCCACAGCCTTGGGGGCAAAGATACAGGGCAGGTTGGAAACCCGGCCTCCACCACCTGACCCACAGGAGAGAATGTCAACCAACAGCAACCACTTTAGGCTCCCCCGGGATCTACAGGGAAAGACCATGAGGATGCCCTCCTTCCACGAGACACACCCCCCCAGTGCTCCCCAGGATGACGACCCCCGATGGCCCTGGGGAGGCAGCCCCCGTGCTGATGGGTGCTCGGCCGACACCCGAAGGGCCACAGCGACGCGGCCTGTCTCTTCTTACCTTGGGCCTCGCTGGAATGGGGAGCAGGGTTTGTTTCTCATCCTCCCCACAAGCGGGCCAGGCCCACTAACCTTTGAGATGTAAGACTCCCTCCCTTCCTTCATTATCCAAGCCAGAAAAACAAACACCGGGCTGCCTCCCTCCCTCTGGGCCTCCAGAAAAGCCAGCAAGAGGATGAGGGGCCTGGCAGATTAGACACAATTTGCTGCTTACAATCAAAGCCCTAATTAGCGGGTTTCATAAGAGGAGAGAATATTCTGGTCTGTGTATTTTATTAGAAATGTGCAGACGAGGCCTGCCTAAAACTAATAAAACACACACGCATCAAATCCATAAACATGGCTGTTTTTCGATTTAACAAGGAGAGGCGCGGCAAGGCAAATTAGCAGAAGCAGGACCATCATCACCATCATCATCATCATCATCACCACCATCATCATCACCAACATCATCACCATCATCATCATCATCATCACCATGACCATTACCACCAACACCATCAGCACCAGCACCATCATCACCGTCATCATCACTACCATCACCAACATCAGCACCGCCACCATCATCATTATCATCACCACCACCATGACCATCATCATCATCACCAACATCATTATCACCATCATCACCATCACCAACATCCCCAACATCATCATCATCACCATGACCATTACCACCAACACCATCAGCACCAGCACCATCATCACCGTCATCATCACTACCATCACCAACATCAGCACCGCCACCATCATCATTATCATCACCACCACCATGACCATCATCATCATCACCAACATCATTATCACCATCATCACCATCACCAACATCCCCAACATCATCATCATCACCATGACCATTACCACCAACACCATCAGCACCAGCACCATCATCACCGTCATCATCACTACCATCACCAACATCAGCACCGCCACCATCATCATTATCATCAACACCACCATGACCATCACTACCATGACCATCAACACCATCACCAACATCACCATCATCACTACCACCACCATCATCACCATAACCATCATCACCACCACCATCGTCATCACCATCACCACCATCATCACTACCACCATGACCACCATTACTGCTACCCTTTACAAGCATGCACTGTGTGGCAGACACACCATATGCTTGTTTTCTATTTTAAGCCTCTTAGCAACCCTGGCAGTTAGGTAGAATTATGCCTACAGGACAGATGGGAGAATTCACTGTCCCAGAGGGACAGGAGTTTGCCCCCGACGACACAGCAAGGTCACGGTCTCAGCCACGTGGACCCGGACTGGCACGCATCCCCGCGCTGCAAGCCCACCTCCCTGCTGCTGCTTCTCCGTTCCTTCCCCCGAATCCTGTTCTGATGTCACCGCACTGCATCCCCACCGCTGGAGCAGCGCCTTTCTCACGAGGATTTCCCAGAGTGCCCTGTAGGTGTGCCTTCGGACACCCCTTCCTGTGGAAGGGATTCCTCCGGTCGGCGCCGAGCCTGGCCTGCTGCCGCCGCGTGACACACACATGCACAAAGGAGGAGCTCCGCCCATGCGTGACGGGGGAGGACAGGGCTCTGGCTAGGGACAATGGGCAGTGTGTGCTGGACGTGGAGAGGACAGGGCTCCCTGTGGCCTAGACCCTGACCTTGCTGTGTTGTTCACCATGCTACGGAGGACGGTCACACAGCCCAGAGAAGCAGCAGGCAGATCCCGGGACCCTGGAGAGAGAGGACAGCTCTGCCCTGCCTACCCGGGCTCGCTGACACACGGGGAGCAAGTTGCCCAGCCGTGGAGCGGGGAGTCTGTCCCGACGTGTCCAGGGTGGATGCAGACGCAGTCTTCCCCACCCAGGCTCGGCCAAGTATGGCCCGCAGCCTAACTCAGCTCGCTGCCTGTTTTACAAATACAGTCCGGTTGGCACACGGCCACCCTCACTCACCTTGGTGCTGTCTGTGGCTGAGCTGACGCTGCAGCGGCAGAGCGGCGTGGCCCCGACAAGCCCACGTGGCCCACAAAGTCAAAAATAATAAGCGGCCCTTTACAGGAAATATCTGCTCCTAAAAGAAAATACCTAGGAGAAAAGTACTCCTAAGGCACATGGGGAGGGTGTTCCCGAAGCCGCCAGCCGAGGGCGGGGGACAGGGCGGGCGACAGGCGGCGCCCTGCCCGTCACACCGGCCGTGACCAAGCCAGAATGTGGACTACTGGGGGGTCTGAACCTTTCTTAACAAAATAATCCCACCAACGCTCACAAAGACCGTTTTGTCCACAATTATTTCAAGTGACAGAAAACATTCTTTCCTGTTTTTTCTTTCATTCATGATAAATTATGCTTGAAATCTACTGGGGAAAATTAAGGAACGTTCTTCTCTCTAAGGCAGCAATTAAGAAGCGCATGTCGGCACAGATGTTTTACCAGCCAAAGCCAAGTCTCACGATGCGTGTTTTCTGAACGGAGCCCGGCTAGGTCTCTCCAAGCTCACAAAACCACCCCAAACCCCCAAAATGCCATGCAGTTCCCACTGCCCCGGCTGCACGCAAACTCCACCGATACACGCGCATTAAGGAGGAAGCCAGTAGCTCTGCTGAAACGCTCCCCCAACCTCCTCGGGCTGAGCGGCTCTGCCGTGCCGGCCCCAGAAGAGACCCTAGGAGATGGCAATCTATGCCTCTGAGAAGCCGGGTCTGGGGGACAGGGTGCCCGCAGGGAAAACAGACACGGCCTAATAACGGCAGTTCGCCCTGGTTATCTCGCCGAGGGCTGCAGAGCTAACGATACAGCTAATGCTCTCGGGAGCTCATCGAGAGAAGGCTTGACTAAGGGTGGGATATCCAAGTTGGGTCTTGAAGGATGCACAGGAGTTTTCTACGGCAAAGAATTTACAGCAAGGAGGGTTTCATGGCTGGAAGGATCCAGTCTGGGAAGGGCCAGGGAAAGGACTCAGGTGTAGACAAAGGCTAAAGATTTCACCCAAAAAGATACCATCAGCGCTTTGTTCTGGGAAGAGGATGCCGACTGCAGAGAAGACAGGCAAAGTGCACGTGGCTTGGGGACCCCCGGGAAGATCCCCTCTGTTCCTCCAGTTAGGGGAGCCCCCCACCCTCTGCTCAGCTGCTCAGTATAGTGTTCATATCCGGCCACCCTCCAGACTCCTTGAAATCAGAGAGACAAGAAGAAAAGAAAGTTGGAGCAGAGAACACCTTTGATGTTGGCATCCGGGAGTTATCTTGACCTGGAGCCTCAAGGACATTGACCCTCCCTTCTCCCCGCCCCCGCCCCAAGCGGATCCTGAAACCCACCACCTCCAGGGAGGCCCCCGGCCCTTCCCACAGCCTCCATGAGCCTCCCCACTGTATTCTGCCCCAACGCTGTGCCTCTGGGCGGGACCAGCCCGGTGCTTACGCCGAGCTCCCCAGCCATTGGGGATTCACACTCCTGGAGGCGGGGGGGTCATATCCCACCCCTCAGGGGACACCAAACAAGCTCATCTCCAGCTTGCCTTGGCACAAAAGGACAAATGCCACAGGAACCCACTCAGATGTGGTCCCTAGAGGGGGACAGAAGGTGGACAGCAGGAACTAGGGGCTGCGAGGGGGCGAGGAGTCCCTGTTTCTCAGGACAGGGTCCGCTGGGAAGATGGAAAGTCCTAGAAGGAAAGCACAGCTGGTCGCAAAGCAACACAAATGTGCTTCATGGCAGTGAACTATGTTGTGAAAGTCGTTAAAATCATTTGTGTTTCTGTCGTGTGTGTCACTGCAGCTAAGCAGAAAAGCCCGTCGGGAGCGTGTTTGCACACGCAACGGTGGCAATGTGCCTCTGCCGCACGCTGGTCCCGGGCAAGGCTGGCGGGGTGCTGGAACCCTCCCAGGGGCTCGTCGGCCACGCCTGTGCCCCTCTGCCCTGCACGTCCCTGCACACACCCACTCTGGGGCGGACAGAGTTTGCAGGTGCCGCTGGGGATGGTGGGAACAAGGGGATTCCCGGCTCCCCAGCTTGCTTCTGGGGGTGGACAGCGTGGTGGGGTGGCCCGGGAGGGGAGCAGGCCGGGGTTTCCAGCCCAGCTCTGGCTCTGGGACGGCTCCCTTCTCTTTTCCAAGACTCGGCTTCCCCTCGGCTGCATCGGGGTAACCATTCCCGAGGAAGCAGCTGAAGACGGCAGCTCACTAGGGGCTGGAGGTGGCCCCCCGATTCCTGTGGGAAGCCTGAACCCCCAAGGCAAGCGATTCTGGAAATGGGCCTTGAGGAGGGGTTGAGGGTCCAGTGAGGTCGTGAGGGTGGGGCCCTCCCCTGACGGGACAGCGCCCTTGTCAGAAGAGACCGCAGGGTGCTGTTGGTCTCACCACGGCGTGCAAGGACACAGACAGATGGTGCCGCCCGCAGCCGGGAAAGAGCTTTCCCTGGGAGCAGAACCTGCCTGCACCCTGACCTTGACCTCCAGCCTCCGGGACCATCTGCAGGGCTCCGTGAGGGCACCTGTGCTGACCCGGACAGCACCCTGTAGGGCCCTCGGCACAGTCCAAGCCCCGGCGCCCACGCGGCCAGGAAGGGTGTTGGGGGAGCGCGCCCCACCCGCGTGCCCCCACTGACCTGGTTGTAGAGGGCGCAGATGTGCAGGGCTGTGTTCCCCGAGGCGTTCTGGGCCGCCATGTCCGCCCCGTAGAAGAGCAGGTGCTCCAGGTGCTGCACGTGGCCGTACCTGCAGGCCTGGAACGAGAGTCCACACGGTCAGCGGGAGCACACTCGAGTCTCCAAGCTCCACGTGCACTCGGCCGCTTCCCCAGAAACCACAGGCCGAGCCCAGCCCACCCCCGTGTCGGACCAGGGCCCCAACAGTGGGGTGCCCACAGCGTCCTGGGCCTCGGGGGGCTGCCAGGGCGGGACTGAGGACTTAGTCTGGGCTCCCGGACAGCAGATTAGGAGGGCCCCCGTGCTCCTTTCGTTTGCATCTGGGGACCCGATGCCCGGGGACACACGCGGTGGCTTCCCCCTGGTCTCCGGGGCCAACCCCACCAAATGCAAACCAGGATGCTCCCTCCCTGGCCCTGCTTATCAAAACTCCTCCCCCCCCCGGGGTGGGGGGGCATGAAAACATCCAGAAGGGGTATGTACGGCGTCTGCGGTGCCCAGGGAAGGGAGCCCGAGCGCGGCCTCCAGGCGAGGGCCAGGCCCCACTGTTGCTACGAAAGGTAAACCGGCCCCTCAGGAGCGCTCAGGAGGTGGGGGGCAGGCAGCCCCACAGTGAGAGCTCTCCCTCCCCGAGGCCCTCAAGGGGGTCACGTGTGCTGTTCCTGAACGAGCAGGGCTCTGGGATCAAGTAGACATCTGCACCCAAGTCGTGGACCTTCCGTTTTTCCAGAACGTTCCCCCGTGAGCCCATGTCTTCACGTGTAGACACAAACCCCACATTAGTGTGAGAGTCACGTAGAACAAGGGACCCCAAAAGGCCCACGTGATGCCCGGCACCAGGCCAGCCCCGCCGACGGCAGCTCTCCGGGAGCCAGGAGGCCCCGTGCTGTGACCGCTCCGGCCGGGGTCCAAGCACGCTGTGCGGTTACCAGAGCAGCCCAGGACCTGGGGCAGGCGGTCAGTTCCAAGCAGCACCCCACCTCGGGGAAGGCCAGCATGTGGCCAGCGATGGGCAGCACTGACGGCGGGAGGGCCACGGTCCCCGGGAGCGGTGACAACATGGATGGGAGACGCGCAGGCCAGGAAGCGGGTCGTGACCCACAGGCCGAGGCTGACCGCTGAGGCCCATGGCGGCCACTGAGGCCCACGGCAGGAAGGGAACGAGCCAGCTGGGGCGGGCGGGCAGCGCTCACGACCGCGCCTTCTGGACAGCGGGGCGGACCGCGGCGCTTCACCAAGGGAAGACGGCCGGGGAGATGCCAGAACCGTCACGGGGACGAGCTTGAACAGAAAACCCGAAACCCCCGTCACCGCGCCCCGTCTCCGTGGAGCAGGTTCACTGGATCTCGAAGCCAGTGGTTACCCGGATACGGTCGCTTTCACCCGCCCGCCCTCCGCCCCCCCCCCCCGTGGCAGCAGGGCCTGCGCTTCCTGTGGGGCCCCCAACCCACTCTCAGAGGTCGGGGGGCTGCCCCGCCCCCCTGCTTCCGCGGGCACAGCCCACGGGCCTCTGCCTCCGGCGCCAGGACACAGGCTGGGGGCCCACGGGGGTTCCCACAAGGCCCCGAGGCTGTAACACCGGTCGGAACGGCTAACAGCTCCCTCTCTTCGAGGACAGCCGGTGGGAACCCCGCAGAACCCCAGAGCGGCTAGGAGCAAGCGAGCGGAGGCACAGGGATGAGAAAGGGAGGGAGGGAGGACAGACACAGAGCCAAGGACAGACGCACACAGCCCATGACAGGGCTCCCTGCGCTCCCACCATGCCTGGAGTCCTCGGGACACGAAGCCTGCGCAGGACTTCTATGTCCCCTTGTGCCGGTTTGAGCTGAGGTTTCTGCTCCTGGAATCAAAGGAGCCTGGGCTCATCGGCTCTCCCCAGAGGACGGGGGCGGGAGGAACCCCCCACTTCTGCAGGCAAAAAACACCAGTGGGTGCCAGGCCCACCCATGAACGGGCAATGGGAAAAGGGACTTAACAGCCTCGGAGACCCCACAGAATCCCAATTACAGAAGGAGAGACAGAAGCCTGGCGGACTCTACCTGGCCAGGCCGTCGGAGTGAACATCACTCAGGCAGGGGTCACCACGTGCCCCCCAGCAGGATGCCAGGAATGTAATATTCCCACCAAAACGCACACTCCGGACCTCGTCAGGAAGAAATACTGACCCAACCCAAGTTGAGACAATCTCTAAGCTCACTGCCCCGTAGTCTTTGCAGGGGTCCCCCGCGGAAGGCTTCCGTGTACGGTCCCGGAGGGGATCCTTTCAGTATAAGGGACGTTACTGGGACGAGGGACAAAACTTGAACGTGGTCTCTGAGTGAAGGTCTGTGGGGTTCTCTGGTGTTCCAGCAAATTCCTGAGTTTGAAACTGATAGAGTCCTTTACAACACAGAGAAACTAGTCCTCGTCTGACACAAAGACCTCAAAGCTCACCAAAGTAAGAAATTTGTCCGGCCCCAAGATGGCTAACCGTTTCCCCTTGAAATGGGCGCTGGGGCTCCTGGCCTTCGAGAGACAGCTCGGAAGGGCTGCCAGAGGCCGGAGAGCCGAGACCTGACACACAGCACCCCTTACACTCCTGTCTCTTAACCATCTCGATGAGGGGCTTCTGGGGACGTGCATGAGTCGGGGGGCTCCGCTCCACACCTACTGCCTGCAAATTTCCTGGGCGTACGTGTTTTGGAGAAGTTTCCCAGTGAGACCTGGGGCTCATCCCAGCGATGCTAAACACCGGCCCATCAGAAGCCAACCCAGTAATTTGGTGGAAATGAGGGAAAAGCAAGCGCTTTCCTTCCAGCGCGTTACTGCCACCTGCTGGACACCTGCTGGGACACATGTACTACCCTAAGGGCGCGGCAAGCCCAGAGGTGCCCCAGGTTGTGCAAGGCACTTGGGACGACGCGGAGTGCACAGCACGGCAGACAGCGGCACATGCTTCTGCTTGGCTCCGTGCCACCAACAAATTATTTAAATCCGCACCACGCTCGGGCAGGTCTCCTGAAGCATGCACTGATAATGAGAGCGGGAGACAACGACGTCGTTTCAGCCCCTCCTGGTCAGGAAGTGAGGTGCCCAGCAGCACAGAGACACTCTCGCCCAAACACACGCACACATGGCTTGCTTGACTCGAGCCACCAGCCGCCCCACGCCCCTGGGTTCAACGGTTTTCAAAGGTCAGTCGTGGTCTTGCTGCCAGCTCAAAGGGGAGTCGGGGAAATGTGCGAGTCAGTGTGCAGAGGACAGGTCAACCGGGAAGTGGCCAGTTCTGTGCTGGCCAGGGTTGGGAGCTGCATGATGTCCTCCCAAATTCCCGTGTTGGAGCCCTGACTCCAAACCCCTCCCCAGGATGGGGGACTGGGGATATCTGGAAATGGGGGCCTTGAAAAGATGATTAAGATAACATGAGGTCACCAGGGTGGCCCTGATCCAGGGTGAGCGGTGTCCTTACAGGAAGAGGACATCAGGACACAGACACACACGGGAGGACGACCCCATGGGGACACAGGGAGAGCACGACCGTCCGCACACGAGGAGAGAGGCCTCGGGAGGACGCGCCCTGCCCGCCCCTACATCTCAGACTTCAGCCTCCAGGACGGAGGGACAGTTCTTATCTGCTGTGTGAGCCCCGTGACTGTGGGATTTGGTCAAAACTGCCCAAAGAGACCAATATGATCAGTTCTGATCAACCAGACTGTACGTTTCCACCTGAAATGACACATAAAATGTGTCATGCTATGAATTCCAAAAGGAGAGATGTCTTTGGACATCAATGACAGCTGCCGCTTACCCCACGGAGCCCACTGCTTTTATAACCTGACTTCTGCACCTACGATGTCTCCTGTAGACTTCACCGGCACTGCTGGGGTACAACACAGGCTCCGACCATGGGGAGAAGGTGGTATGACCACCATCCCAGCCTGGGGTCTTCACCCCTCGCCTCCCCTCCTGGAGCCTCCTCTCCTCTCAACCCCGAGAATCAGGGCCGCTTGGAAAGATGATGGCTCGGTGGGCCTCGATCCCACTGCAGGCCCCTGGCAAAAGGATACACGGATTACTTCCCTGAAGGACTCCTGGCTCATCTGGGCGGGGCAGGGGCATGGGGTATGGATCTGCCGCCCCACGTCAGTATGGAGTGGGAGCTGGAGGCAGGTGTGCCGGCAAGCTCTGACCCCTCCACCTGGCGGCTGGGGGACCCCAGACTCTCCGACCCGGGGGAGGGGGACTCATCTGTAAAGATGCAGTAACCGTGGCTTCTGCATCCAGGGACAGGCTCAGCCAAGGTTCTGCGGTCCCCACAGCGATAACCGCAGACCGTGCTGTGCCTCGTCCAAGCGTCATGGGCATGCCGTCCCCAGGTGCACATGTGACGGCCCCGCCCCACGAGGCCAGCGATACCACCATCCCTGACCCGAGACAGCACGTGCCTCTCGCGGCAGCCGGGCCTCGATGCCCCACTCCGCATGAAGCTTTCCCTGCTCTGGTTAGAACTGCCCCTCCCTGCGGAGGCTCCCCCTTCACACCTGTGCTCACAGGAGTCCCAGGCTCCCCTGGACAGGGTGGGTGTCCCAGGGCACTGGGGAGACCCTGACTTTGAGGAAGCCTGGGGTCCACGCCATCTAATGGCTGAGTCCTTCAGCCAACCGTGTTCAGGAGCACGTATGACGTGTGGGCTCCCTGCTCGGCGGGGAGTCTGCTTCTCCTTCTACCCATCACCTGTGCTTGTGATCTCTCGCCTAAAATAAATAAACCAAACCTTAAAAAAAAAAAGAAAGAAAGAAAGAAAAGGAATTCTTGTGGAAATTAGATGAGATCTATAGGAAAGTGGTGAAGGGCTGACTGTCACGTATTATTTTTCTGTGACGATGACGGCCACGACTAAGTAGACGAGGACTAAGACAGTGATTGGGGCAGGCTGGGTGAGGATGACTGTGACCGGGGTGTGGCCAGGAGAGGAGGGGGCAGAAGTGTGGCCAGGGGAGGGGGAGGGCCGCAGGGGCGTGGCTCACTCACAGGCCAAGAACACTGCACTGACGACAGGAGGAGGGAACCCTCCCCCCCACCCCAAACACAGTCAGAGGAACTCAGAGAGGGAGGGGAGGAGGGCGGGAGGGATGGAGATGCCCCAGAGCTGGTCACACGGCACGGCCTGCGTGAGGGCGCGTGGGGCCCCAGGGCCGTTCCTCCACGGAGCAGCTGTCCCCAGACTGGGGACAGCCACCCTCTCCAGAGCGCTCAGCCTCCCATAACCGAACACAGCCAAATCCGCAGTCTGCAGGCCGTGCCAGGGTGCACGCAGGACGCACAGGAGAGCATGAGCCACCCCCCCCTTCCCTCGATGTTCTCGGGTTGTGGGACTGTGCCGGCGTGTTTGTCACTCTCTTCCCTTTCCTCAAATTGCCGAACAGTTCGGGTCACAGTCTGCCCGCGAGCTGCCTACAAAAACACGCGCTTCCAGAGTCGGCCTGCAGGGGGCGGGCGTCCCCAGGCGCCGTGGGGCAGGTGCGGGATCAGAGCAGCCTCCCTTCACCGTTCAGCACCTGGCCCTGGCCTTGGCGGGGAAGCAGACTAAACTACGGCGGGACCGGCGGGACCCGTGAGCAGGCCTGGCTGCGGGTGCGCAGGACCCCTCCAAGGGCGCGGAGCCAGGCGGCTGGGAAGGAGCCGTGCCCACGCCAGGGCATGAGGCTGAGGGACAGACCTGAGGCGGAGAACCGCACACCCTAGAACTCCGCGGTGCTTCTCCTGCTCGCTCTGGCAAAACCTGCCTGTTTCCTCCGCCACCAACGCGTGTCCCATCAGGGGCGGCTTCCGCTCACAAGCTGGGAGGCGGTGGCGAGGGAGGGGCGGGGGTGGACTCCGCTGCGGTCTTGGGCATGTTACCCCCCCTCTCTGGGCCCATCACCTGGTCCGAATCATGGAGGCCAGCAGGCGTCCACTGCGGAGGCTCCGGGTGTGAAAGATGGAGTGCATAAGGCCGATCAGGACAGCAGGGGACCGACCGGGTGGCAAGAATCTCGGAGGAAGACGGTCTGGTCTGCTGACCTCTGTGTAGCGCCTGCCTCCACCACCTCACAGCCAGTCTCAGCCGCAGCAGACCAGGCAGCGGGGCTGGGGGGCAGAGACCACCCAGATCATCGAGACCCTCTGGTAGGGAGGGAAACAGCCTCCCAGGACGTGGTGGAAAAGAAACCACCAAGGGGCAGGGCACCACCCTGATGGGCGCCACCGTTAGAGGATGCTCAGCCCTGGGAGCCCGCCCCGCCACGGCCTCCAAGCTGAAACTCCGCACCAGGGGTTTGGGGCCCTGGGATCAAGAGGTCTGGAGGCTTCAGTTGCCCACATGCTCAGAAGCCGCGCTCGGGGTCTCAGGCATGGAAGGGGCTCACGCGGGAACCAGAAATCACGGCTGGAGCCCACGTTGTGGGCAGTGACCCCCAGGATCCCCCCAACCCCCAGCACACTGATGCTTCATCTCACGGCGGCCAGGGGCCAGACGTCGCAGGCACCAGACAGGAAAGGGACTCTGGCAGGCGGCCTCCGCTGGTGGAGGGCAAACCCAGCTCGGAGAACTCTCCAAAGCTGGGCCCTGACGCGGGGTTCAACCTCTAGCAAGCCGCATTCCTATCTTCTGTATTTCTGACACCCTGGAGTCTGGGGCCTTGCCCACACCTGGACGTCTGCCCCTCCCTGGGCAAGTCAATTCTGACAGCACAGGACTGGCCCAGAGGACAACTCTCAGATGAAAACCAGCCCACACAGAGCCCTGACCCCCGCCTGCCTTCCCGGGCTGTCACTCTCCGGTCGTGACCCACCTGCCCTGGCCAGCCCAGGGAGAGCCCCGGCGCCCCAGTGTCCCTGATATTATCCAGACTAGCCACGCCTCGGCTGGTCCCGTCCCACAAAAATCACAGGGAAGGCTCTTGGCCCCATTTCCCCCTGGGGGGCTGCTGCCTCCCTACCCAGCCCGGGGCTTCCCCCATGGCCCGTGTGTCCACCTCCCAGGATCTGTGAGTAACACACCCTCTTTCCAGTGGCCGCCGCCTCCACTGTCCCTGCACCGTATTAAAACTACATTTTAAAACAGGGTTTGGGACAGGCCAGGAAACAACCCTGGAAGGACCCGGACACACAGAGGTGCGGCCGCGGGGGGCAGAGTGAGAAGCGAGGACACACAGAGGCGTCTCAGCCCTGCACTTACAGGAGGTCCTTCCCAGGGCCCGAGGGCGCCGCAGGCCCACTGACACCCACTTCAGGGGGGAGCGAATGGAGACCCCCAGGGCACTGGTCGCTCCTCACTCCTCCGAGGGTCCCACCGCGGCCGGGGGCCGCCAGGAGCTCACCCAGCGGAAGCGGTCGCCCCTCCAGGCCGCAGGGCCGCTGACGAGTCAGCGCGGACCCAGCATGCAGAAGGCCACGCGGGGAGGGCCTGCCCGCACCCCACGGCCGCCTGCGACCCTCCCCTCCGCGCGGCTGGGCCCGCCGACCCCAGCGGGTGGGGGCCGACCCCTCCCAGACCAGGTGAGTGCGGAAGGCCACGGTGGCCGAGGGAAGAGGACAGGCGGCCGGACAGCCGGGAGAGTCACTGCCCACGCGGAGAACAGTCAAGGCCTCCGCCTGTTCCAGCCCTTTCCCCTTCGCCTTCCGGGACCCACACCCCCGTCCGCTGGCCCACCCGCCACCCTCTGCCCGGAGACCCTGGCCTGGTCTCCCGCACCACCGGGCTCCCTGGTTGGCTGGCTCCCGCACGGCTCAGCCAATAGGACGGCAGGACAGGAGAGAGGCGGGGCACTTCCTGCCCGAGGCCCCGCCCACCGCAGCTGTGCCGGCTTCTGGAACCACAAGGGCCTCCCCTGCTGGGGGTGCATTAAGGACGCTTCACCTGAGCCCGCAGGTGGGTCCTGTTTCTTTACGGGACAGCAGCTGACACTCCCCCGACCCCACCGGTACCAGGTGGGATCAGGGAAACCTGTGTCCTGTGCGTGGAAATCGGGCACCACACTGAGCCACGTTTCAGAAATCACCTGGGCTCAGAAGTCAGGCATCACCCCGGGTCACCTGTGTGCAGAAAGCACCCAGCGCCAAGCTCTGCTGGCCCCCGAGGTGCTGGACGCGCGGTGAGCGCCCAGGTCCCACGAAGGGCACACCCACCCCACAACTCCAGATGACTACTACCCTACAGAAATGCGACAGGATGCCTGACTTTCCGATGTCTCCACAGAGGTCAGAAACGTGTATTTCTAGGTAAATAACCCTGCTTTTAAATGCTGGCGGCGAATCCCAGCGTTTCAGAAGCCCCGTGGGCAGAACAGAAGGCTGGGCGGGTGGGTGTGGGCTGCGGGGAAGGGTGAAGGGAGGCGGGCGTCGGCCTCCTGCGCACCTGGTGGATCTCGTGCCAGCCGTTCTCGTCCCTGCAGCACACGGTGGCGTGCTCGCGGAGCAGCAGCTCGCAGCAGTAGGGGTCCCCGCCCACGATCGCGGTGTGGTACAACGGTGTGAGGCCGTAGCTGTCTTTGTAATCGGGGGATGCTCCCAGCTCCAAAAGGGTCTGGAAAACAAGAGCACCGGACATGGGTCTCATGACCCCTTTTGCAAAGTGCGGCAAGAATGAAGCGTGGGGGGTCGGGGTCACGCTCCCGCAGGCCGAGGTTGAGCAGGCCCTTGCTGCCGCAGGCTTCCTGGGCCTCCTGGAGGGAAGCAGGCGCCAGTTTCCGGTGGTGAGGTTTCTGGCCCTGAAGGAGGACTTGGCGCCTAGGCGAGCGGGATGCGCGTGCATCGGGGGGTCCGGAGACGGTCTGCAGACACGCGCCGGGGCATGTGGGGACCTGCGGTGCCCTGCTGACACCCCACCCCCGTACTGGTGGAGAGCTAAAAGGGAGGGCGGCCTTTGCAGAAAAGGAAAAGGTGTACTACCCAAGCTGAAAACAGCATGAACCACCTCAGCGCGCATCCTGAGGGCAGCACGACGGGAACGCTGTCACCAGCGCTGGATTTCGGACCGAACCAGCGGACAGGGGGCAGCTGATGGGAACTCGAGAAATCCAAGAGTTCTGAGAGCAGCATCGCCTCGGGGATTAGCCCCCAACAGCAGGTTCCCCTCCCTCCCTGCCAGGGCTCTTGGGGGCCCCCCACACGTGGGGCCAGGACAGGTGAAGTATGCAGAGGGGTCGTGGGGAGGATGAGGGGTGAAAGCACCCCCCGGATGGGCTTCCAGAGACCCGGCGAGGGGGTTGCTGGTGGCAGTGAGGCTGACTCTGGGTTCACAGCCTCCTCCCGGGGAAGTGGGGCAGTGCCTTACAACGCTGCCCTTCCTGGCCCAAAACACAAGCCTCTGACGAAGCCAGATGGGCAGACGACCTTTTATAAACATCAAATTCAAGATTCCCAGGAAGAGAGGGTTGGGGGCCCCCAATGGACGTCCAAACCCCAGTGGGAACACAATTTAGGATCAGCTCGGATGGCCATCATGGGACGGGGGCAGGGAACAGGCATGGATGCCGGGGATCGGACAGGGAGGGGGCCCCCCCGGGCGTCGGGGCTGCAGAATGTACCTTCAGGGCTACTTGGTTCCTGGCTCGGGCGGCTTTGTGCAGGGAGGTCATCCCGTCTCTGGCGCGGAAGTCCAGGTGGGCCCCGCCATTTCTGAGAGCTTTGATCACCTCCGAAGTCTCGTCCAGCTGAGCGGCTAAGGTCAGCGGGGTCTCTGTGGGACCCAAACACACGCAAGATGAGGACGTGCACTGGGGAAGACGGCCAAGGCACACGGCTCACGAGGTCAAGTGCAAAGTCTGAGTGAGATTGAAGAACCGACCCCAGTATCCATGCGGGTAGCACGGCCTCAACGGGGATAGTGGTGTTGACCCTCGGGGTCACGTGCAAATCAAAACGGGGGCAGAGACTGAGTTTCCACATTATTGCCTTGTCGGCAGGGCGTCTGAGAAGCTGTCCTCACTGCCCTCATCCCAAAGACACAGAATCCCACAGTGCCATCCAGAGGCTTCCTGGCGGGAGCAGTGACCACTAGGGCTGCAGTTAAAGGTCTGAAAGGCAGATGCCCGCCTTTCCATATCTCAGTGTCACAACATTAATGGGCATCTTGGAGGACGGCCAGACTCAGGCTGCAGGCACACGGAGTAAGGGAGGCGTGAGTCTGTGCCCCGTGGAGGTTGGGGTCTGGGTGGGTGGACCTGAATGGGGTCAGCACAGTAAAGGACCGGCAGAGGGCTGGGCCAGAAGCCCTAGAGACAGAACGATGGAGCCCGCCCCCATGGGGACAAGGTTACGAGTCACAAAGGGTACCCCGCCACCCTGGGCAGCCGAATCGCGACCAGTCTGTCGCTGGCCATGACGGGGAGGGCGGTATTTGGTTAAACCACCTTCTCTTCTGCTCATTCTCCCTACCATCACCACTGCCGAGCAAGGCGCATGGCCCCGACATGCTCAATCGGAGAGGCTTTTACCTGCTAGAGGAGTGCCGTGAGCGCCAGGACAACATGCATGTTCCCAGGACCCAGAGACACTCCTGGCTGATGATGAGTCGTTCTGACTTTAAGCACATTTTGAGAATAGAAGAACTGGGGCATCTGATCTGGGGTTGGAATTCCCTTGTGACCTCACCTCGGTCATGTCCCCGGCTGTCCCCCGGAAGGGCAGCCGCATCCTGAGTTCAGCTCTGCCACCCCTGTCTAGCCCTAATCCCCAGCCGTATTTACCCACAAACAAGCACTGTTCTGAGGGCTCTCTAAACTCATGGGGGGAATCACCCCGCACCTGAATGTGTCACGGGGGGTGCGGGGGTGTTGGGGGTTGAGACGGCATAGAGCAGGGCGGGAGCCCCACGTGGGGCAGACGTGCAGAGAGATGCAAACTCAGGGAGAGACCCCTGCCCAGTAGAGTGGGGAGAGGGAGCTGTCCGGGCTTCACTGCCTCAGCCCCAGCGGCGTCCCAGCCACAGGTGTGGGACGGCATCAGCGTGGGCTTGGTCCCTTGGGGGGCAGCGGACGTGCATGGAAGGCCCCGTCCTCTGGAGCCACCGGCATGTCCACCTCAAAGTCAAACTTCTTACAGCGACTCGGGGAAGCTGGTCCCTCAGTATGAGGTCAGCTCGGGCCTGAGGCACATGTGGGGCGAAGTCAGCCCTCAAAACTATTAGGATTCTTCTTTTTTATTTGGCTGTCCATCCACGGCCAGTGCAAGTGGGACCCAGGCTGGAGTCCTACCTCTGACTCCAGACCACAGACCCCTTCGGCAGAGCCAGGCCCTGGGATGGTGCTGGGCACCTAAGAGCCGCGGAATAGAGAACTAGGCACCCTGTTAACGGTAGGGGATCTTACATACTTGAGGGGGACCTCCAGCCCTCGGACAACACCCACGACAAGAGGTAGCTTCCTCCAACAGCCCTGCCCGAATGATGCACTGCAGACTCGCCACGTTCAAACCTGACCAGGACCCACCCCGGCGAGGCCGGGAGAACCCCCCAGCTGGCACCCCGGCGAGGTCGGGAGAGCCCTCAGCTGGCACACCCTTCGGGAAGAGCGTCCAATGAGACCTAGTATGGTGCTGACGGACCCACCCCCACAAGATGCCATCCCACCTGCCAACGTGTGGCCATCAGGGGCTTGCATGGTCTGCGTGACTGATGGCCACGTGCCCGCGCCACCTACACCACAGTTCCCTGAAAATGTTCCATTTTGAAGTTACTTCAGTTATAGTAAATGCACTAGAACCTCAACAAGGGCCTCGTGTCTCTCAGTGGGACCACCCAATGGGGCAGAAACCGCTCTCCTCTTCCCAGACGGTCGTGAACACCTACTACGCTCTTGCCTAGACCGGCCCGGCTGCGAGAGGCACCAGCAGGAGGGTCTGCAGGGGTGAGAGGTGCGAGGGAGCTGGAGGCATGGCATAAGGGCGCAAGCTGCTGGCTTCCAACCCGTCCAGACTCAGAGGCAAGGGGAGGGGCGGGGGCCCTGTGCATTGCAGGCTGCAGTGTGCACCCCGGGCCCAGGGGTGCTCCTGGGAGCATCGAAGTGCCAGACAAAGACCTTGGAAGCCAAGCGTGTTGGAGAGCGGCTCCTCCTGGAGGAACAGGGCTGGGCGGCAGCAAAACCCAGCTCCGCTCCTGGAAGGCTGGATGGCCTGAGCGGATGCCCCAGACCCTCTGGGTGTCTCCTCCCCTGCAAATCAGGGCAAAAGCCCGACCCCCACCTCACAGGGACCGGTGAGGCCAGAATGCATGTGTCCCCCGCTGGATGGTGCCCAACCCCGGGTGCGCCCTCCGAGACGGCCAGCCAGAGCAGTTAGTCTCTCAAAGAGACACAAATCTTGCTCTTTGTTACGGCTTTTTTTCCGTATTTTTCCAAGCCTGTGCAAGGACTTCATGGTTTTACATAATGAAAACGGTAATTTCTCAAATGAACCGTGAAGCTAATGCTTGGTAGCGTTCCCACCCCACCACAGCTTGGTCACAGTCGCACATGACTTTCTCAGCAAGGGACAGTCCCGATGCTCCCAGAATGTGGAGCAGAGGAAACAAACATTCCCACACCTACACAGTGCTGTGTGGCCACCCCAGGAGAAGAGTAAGTACAGTATCCCCGAGCTTCTGTAGGGTGGGTGAATAAATAGGTAAAGGATCGCTGGATGAGGGGCTGGGTAGATGCTTGGATAAGCAGATGGATGGATAGACGGTCAGATGAGTGCACGGACACATGGGTGGGTGGGTGGGTGGATGGATGGATGGGTGCATAGACAAATGGATGGATGGATGGGCGGGATGGGCAGGTAGATGGACGGATGGATGGACAGACAGAGGAACAGATGGGTGGGAAGATGGATGGGTGGATGGACAAGTTGATGGATAACTGGGAGGATGGATGAGTGGGTGGGTAGATATAGGGAAGGAGAGAGGGAGGGAGAAAGGGAGAGGAAGAAAGAGACGGGTGAGTGAGAAGATGGGCAGGAGGGGATGTAGATGAGATCACACATATGCACAGGCAGTTAAAAAGGAGTAAATCAGAAGATTAGTATTTGGGCTCACAAGCGACCGAGGGCGTACAACCTGTGCATTCAATTATCTTTGTGTTGCTTTCTAATATAAAACTCATTATTAAATTATCCACGGTTGAGAGATCACACACCCCCTTCCCTATGCCCGCACGCCTCCTGCAGAATGTCCCAAGCAGGAAACACCAGGCTTTGCATCTGGACCCTTTGTGCTCCAGGCTCGGCTCAGCTGTGATGTGGATGGACACCTCGAACCCCACAGGGCCTGGTTCCCCTTCTGCGCTGCAGAGACCACCCTGGCCCACCCACAGTGCGGGACGACAGGGAGTCACAGCTTGGAAAGTGCCTCATAATGAAAAAGCTCCCAGCAGCGCGAAGAGAACAGATCTACGGAAACAGCCCAGGTAAGACGCGCCACACCTGCTTGACACGGAGACAGACCCCCCCACAAGACGTCAGAGGCACAACGTCCCGGTGGAGTCAGGCTTCTGCCTTCGCTCACATTCATCCTCCCTTTCCTAAAGCCATCCGTTTTAGGAAAACGTGTCTCTCTAAAACAGGACACGCCCCTTCTGCGTCAGACAGACGTTTTGCCATCCAAAATGCGACCCTGGGGATGATGACCAGGAAACACTCCTGACCAGGAGTTTTCAGAAAAAGCCATGTGCGGCTGTGCTTGCTAACCCTCTAGGGGAGAAGCGGCCTCCCGCTAGAATGTTCCAGAAGTCCACGCAAGGGGGGTGTCTCCTTTCCAGGGGACACCCAAGAAGTGGAAACAAAGCCAGAGAAGTGGCGCTACGCACCTGCCCGTCCTCGGCCCTTCTCTCCTCTGGGTCAGCAGAATCTGACATGTCCCCGGATGTCACAGCCTCGACAGCGAGAAGCCTTCCTACAGCACCGATGTGGGCTCATCTCCATCTCTGTGACAAATCCAGGGGCCTGAGGCCACGCCTCAAAGCTCCCAAGGACCAGAGAGGAGACTGAGGGGTTCCCTCCTCGTTACCCGGACCTGTGGTTCTCGGATGTGGGCATGAATTAAGGACCCTCCAAAGAGCTCGTTAATACAAAGAATGCGGACCTGCACCTCTGACCGGCCAGTGGTCCCAGGCTGTGCTCGGCGGGAGAATGCGGGCTCGCAAACCTGACTGCGCAGTGACACCACCTGGGCCCACACCCGGATACTGCTCTAATCGGTGTGGCTATGAACCCAAGATTAGGACTGGGAAAACCTCCTTGCGTGGTTTTCAACATGAGAACCACTGCTCTGAACACCTGTGAACTCCAGTGAGTTCCACGGGCACAGCCTAGGAGCCGATTAGACACGCAAAATCTCAGGGTGCCTGGCGGGGGCTCAGTCGGTGAAGCATCTGCCTTGGGCTCAGGTCATGATCCTGGGGTCCTGGGATTGAGTCCCACATCGGGCTCCCTGCTCAGCGGGGAGCCTGCTTGTCCCTCTGCCCCCCTGCTTGTGTGCTCTCGCTTGCTGTCTCTCTCTCTCTCTCTCATGCTCAGTCTCTCAAATAAATAAATAAAATCTTTAAAAAAAAAAAAAAAGTGATGACTGGGTGGCTCCGTTGGTTAAGCCTCTGCCTTTGGTTTGGGTCATGATCCCAAGGTCCTGGGATCGAGTCCCACATTGGTCTCCTCGCTCAACGGGGCACCTGCTTTTCTCTCTCTCTCTCTCATCCTGTCTGCCTCTCTGCCTGCTTGTCCTCTCTCCCTCTGTGTCAAATAAATAAATAAAATCTTTAAAAAAAAGAAAAAGAAAAAGGAATGTAAAATCTCATTAAAAGAAAAGGAAAAGGAAGAAAAAGAAAGGAAAAATAAAAAATCTCCGGCCCCACTCAGATCTTCAGAATGAAAATTGACATTTTAGCAAGATTCCCAGATCACAGACATCAAGTCTGCACGGGCCTGCAGCACCATTCTCCCACCTGATCAGGCATTTGTTGAGAAAATAAGCAAACCCAGAAAAACGGTGCTGTCCCTCACACGGCTTTACCCCTTTATTTACAAATACACGTGACCACGGGGAAAGTCATCGGCTGCTTAACAAATGGTCTGGGACAGCTGGATTTCCACGTGGGAGCCCTACGTCATGCCAGATGCACACCACTCAGAATGGCTCACAAATGGAAGAGCTACAGCTCTGAAATTGTAGGAAAGACCACAGGAGTAAATCTTCGTAACCCTGAGGTAGGCATGATTTCTATTTTAATTGAAAAAAAAATAGGATACTGAAAGCACAAACAACAAAAGAAAAAAGAAACACACTGGACTTTATAAAATTAAAGACTTTTGTGCATCAAAGGACAGCACCACAGAGGTGAAAAGACGACCCACAGACTGCGAGAAGGTATTTGCAACCACATATCTGATTAGGGATTTGTATCCAGAATATATAAAGAACTTCCACCACTCAACAAGAGCACACAACCCAATCGAAATGGGGGCAAAGGATCCAGACAGACACTTCCCCAAAGATATGCAAATGGTCAGTAAGCACGGGGAAAGATGCTCGGCATCATGGGTCATCAGGGAAATGCAAATAAAACCATGGGGACATGGGACGTCCACTACAACGGCTGTAATGAACGAGACAGGTGGTGGAGCGTCGGCAAGGCTGCGGGGACTGGAACCTCCCATGTACCGGGGCTGGGATGCCAGAGGGTGTGGTCACATCGGAAACCAATCCGGCAGCTTCTCAAAAGGTTCCACACAGAGCTACCGCGTGGCCTGGTGGTCCCCCGGGTCCGTGCATGAGATGGATAAAAACACGTCCACACACTCCACACAAGAGTGTCCACGGCAGCCGAGAAGTGTGAATGACCCCAACAGCCCCAACTGATGAGTGGGCGAACAAAAGTGGCCCATCCAACAGAATGTCACTTGGGACCTCGTAGTGTGCAACTCTGTCTCCCGCAGAGACGGGAAGCAGACAAGTGGCTGCCAGGGGCCGGGGAGTACGTGTGGTGTGACCTCACACGGGCACGAGGTCTCCTGCCTGGGTATCCTAAAGGCAGCGGCGATGGTGCGACTCTGAGCGTATATTTAAAAACCACTGAACTGTACACTTCTGATGGCTAAATCCAGTGGCACGCGAAATGCATCTCAATAAAGCCTTACAAAACACAAAGACCGAATCACATGTAAGTTATATCTTAATAATGTTTTTAATACCAAAAATTATACACACCTTATGGTACGAACATATTGAATATATTACACAATAGACACAGACGAATGTTTTTAGAAGGGAGACAAGGTTTGGGGTTTCCGCCCCGCCCAGGGGACCACCGGCACAATCTCCATGTGATAAAAGGACTGGCGTATCTTCCAGGTTAAGGGACTATTCACGCATTCTGGGATTGAACAACGAGACAAACAGATGGCAGAGAGTGGCCGCCAGGCCTCTCACTATCGGTGGGGAGGTGACGGCGGCACTGGTCTGCGTGGCCGTGGATCGGATTGGAGACCTCGGTGTGCACTCATGCTGACTGAATACAGATACAGATGGTTACACACAGAAGCATTCGTAGACACGCACACATTCATGAGTACACACACACACAGGTTGTTGCACCGGGAGCAAGTGTCGTCCAGCAGCAATGAGCACACACAGCACCCAGATCCTGGTTCCTATGAGCATTCTCCATCCACTCTCCTGGATGACTGGCGGGCTCCGGGTCTGGGCAGGAAATGCACAGGATGAGCCTGGGGCGTCTTCTAGTACCAGATAGTAAGCAAGGGGCCAAAAACTAAGGACCCACATTGATGGGGTCTGTCCAAGGGCCTCGGGAGCTGGCTGAAAGAGCTCCCAAGGGGCAGAGCTAGAGCACTGGGTCCTGACCTACAGGATGAATTCAACACCCAGCCGTCCACACTGATAGGGATAACCGAGGGTGAATGAATGAATGCGGGAGAAAAGACACACCTGCGTGCAGAATTCCATCACACGTGTGGACACTCTGTCCTCAAGGACGGGGCACATAACTCCCCACACTTAGCTGTGGGCCGTGCCGAGTGGCTTCCTTCCAAAGAGGACAGTCCGTAAAGGGGAAGAGAGAGGGAGAGTACAGCCAAGACCTGGCGCGCACCCCTGCCGGGTGAGCAGGGCCAGCATCACGGGGACGAGTCAGGTGTGGAGCACGAGCCCGGATGTGACAGGAAAGGGCGCTTCACCCTGGGGGCCTCCTCCCAAACCCACAGCCCGTCTCACTGTGACACACACACTAGACAACCCCGACAAGGGGGACATTCCACAAAATGCCCAACCGGTTCCCAAAGTGGCTGAGGTCAGCAAAACCAAGGAGAGCCCTAGAAACTGTCACAACGAGGAGGGTCCCACGCGACAAGACAGCCACGTGCCATGAGGCTCCTGGGGCAGAAAAGGGACATTAACCAACTGGGGATAGAGAATGAACCAGGAAGAAAACACACACTTTGGTTAACAGCAACCTATCCGGATTGGCTCGTTGTTATAAAATGCGCCCTACTCTGGTAAGACAGGAGCAGGGTGGCTGGGCTACGGTGCAGCTGGAACATTCTGGAATATCTTCATAACTCTGTAAACCTCACACTGCTCTAACAGAGTCGCTGCCCTGTGTAGGCAATGAAGGGACAGCCCCAAGGCTCATGCTGCAGGTGACGGTTTGATGGGACGAAGCTGCTGCTGACCCGACCCCAGCTGGCCCTCTGAGAAAACGCTCCTGACCACAGGGCCTTTGCTCATGACCGTGTGTGCACATCGTGACATGGGTTGCTGTGAGAAGCACCAGACTGACCTCCTCTCCCCCTGGCCAGCAGCCCTGCAGATGTCTCAATGCCAACGGCCCCTCCTGCGGACCCCTGTGCCTATGCCCACCCCAATCCCTTGCTCGCCTGACAGGGGTCCACCCTCCCCGGCCCCATGCACCTTAGGAGTCACCTACGACCCTTGCTAAAACATGACCCTGAACTAACTAGATGTCCCACCCGAGCTCCCGTTTCCAGACGGGTCTCTTGGGACCAGGAAGCGCATCTGACCAGCCCAGTGCACCCCGGACCCCCAGCCCGCCGGGGGCACAGTCTTCCTGTGGACATCCGGGCGCCTCCCACCCTCTGCATGCTGACATTTACGAGGTTCCAGAACCGCGTCTGCTCGGGCTGCCCCCCTCCCATTTACCCAATGCAGTGATTTCTGGAGAATTTCATTCCGGGGTTTGCGCAGGGGCTATGGGAGCCGGGCTGCGGTGACATGCGGCGGGGCCGGGCACCTCTCGGCACAGGTGACGAACAGGAGCCCGCCCAGGGGATGAGCCGTCACCACCCTGGAAACGAACCTCGCAGCTGGCTCTCCCGGGTGCGGTCCGGACCCATCGCAGGTGCCCGGCGAAATGCACCCCGTCCACGAAAATTCCACTGTTTTCTCCTCCACACGTTTCAGGAGTTGGAAGACGGCGGCTCCCGGCTATGCGAATACCCCGCGGCTGTCATGCCCGGGCCTCCTGCAGGTTCGGGACCTCGGCGGGACGTGAAAGCTCTGCGCGAAGTTTTGCTCACATGATTACTGTGGTTTCCTCCTCAGGGCTCAGAACACCACGCGCCTTGTCCCAGAGGTTCCAACCGAAGCAGCCGATGCGCCCAGGACCCTGACGGGCGAGGCTTTATGTCTTCACGGGACCGTTGCCGTGACTTAGGAACATTTCTATGAGGCGAGGCACCCAAAGGTTGGCTGTAATCCCAGCTGCTGTTCTCATGAGCGGGTCACTGCATGGAGATTTCGTCCTTTCCCGTGCGTCTCTCCAGCCAGAGGGGGGCTTCCCCAACCTCCGGCCCCCGCGTGCAGCCCAGAAGCGTCCAAGAACTACGGGTGGCCCGTGTCCGAACATGGGGTTTCCTGCACGTGGGAAGCAAGCTGCTTTCCACTCTCTGCACAGGGGAGGGTGAGGAAGCCTCCTCTCTCGCCAGGTGGCTTTCAAAGTCACCCAGCTCAGCGTGGAGTTGCTGGCACACCAGAAGAGGCCGCAGGAGTCAGAGCCGACGAGGACAACAGTGCGGCGTCTAGAGTAAGAAGGGACGTGAGGCAGCTCTTCCCTCCCACTGGGACTGCCTGGGGCTGCCGCTCGTGCTTCCATCCCGGGACGGGGAGGTGACCCGCTCGGAGGCCACAGACCCCCTCCACCAGCCAGGGTCCCAGCCGTGTCCCACCAGGCACGCAGGTGAGAAGAGAGACCCACCTCCTTTCCCCCCACCCGGGGGTAAGAGTGCGGACCCTGTGATCCCAGGGCGAAGGAGTCAGGCTCTGCCTCCCCTGCGCTCAGAGGACACTGGCCGCACAGAGAGGGTCAGCATCACCGGACGCACGAGGATTGAGGGAAACGAGGCTCCCCGTGCCCTTGCCACCTCACTCGCCTGTCATCACGTGGTCACACTTGGGGTGACCTACTGTGCCGGTTTGTCTGGGACCAAGGGGTTCCCGAACGTGAGCCATCCCAAGAAAATTGGGACAGGTCAGTCACACGACCTTTTGTCTGGAGGCAGCCCAAGACAGCCGACCCGAGTCGTCCTGTGGCTCCCAGACAAGGAGAAGAGAACACCCGGAGTTTTCGCTGTACCGCTAACATGACGGGACCTTTCTGGAGACCCCACTGTGGACGACACACCACCCGTGAGACAGGAAACACTGCCGTGGGCGCTCCGATGTCCCTGCCCCATAGGTACCGTCATCGATGGAACACCTCAGGCCGCCGTGTCTCCCCGACGCTCCGCGGCCAGGGCACCTCCCTGGGCGGCCCCCTGGCAGCACTGGCCTCCCACGATCACTGTCGCACACAGACAGCTCTCTCACGTGGGTCATGGCTTCTCGGCATGTTGGCTTCGGGCGGGAGGACAAGTGGTCCCCGATGCTCCATGTTGTCCACAAAAAACCCGCCCACAGATGTTTGTAGCAGCTTTTCTGACAACTGCTGAGACCTGGAAACAGCCCGGATGTCCTGCGGCAGGTGGACGGATAAATACACCGGGGTCCATCCAGACAATGGGACACGGCTCAGCACTACCGAGAAGGGAGCTCGCGAGCCGAAAAGTCATGGAGGAAACACAGACAGCACCTTCCTCAGGGAAAGAAGCCGATTTGAAAAGGCCACACACTATATGGTTTCGATGCTACAATGTTTTGGACAAAAGCCCAAAGCTGTGGTCAGAAGTTTAACTGAGGAGACAGACGAGTCAGCGGCGATCACGGATCGCAGCACCGCAGCCTGTGCTGGGCGGGGACGGGCACCGCCGGATGGGCCCAGGTGGGGTCCTGCCCCAGCCGCAGGGGTCAGAGGGGCCCCGAGCGATGATGAGAAGTCTCCATCCTTGAGCTGACAGCTGCACCTGCTGTGGGCTCGGTACCTGAGCCACAGGGCAGGACACATGTAGGTAACAGTGGCCCAGGTGGAGGGCTGGCCGGGCCCAGCAGTGGGGAAAGGGACCCCGCAGACTCATCCAGGAGGAACACTACCTACCGACGGGGACGAACACCCCCAGATGACACGAAGTATGCCTGGGCCCTGTCTCGGCCAGCCCTGCTCAGCGTGTCCCACTGCACAGGCTCTCACCCGGTGACTGTGCTCTGCTCCAGGGGACACAGGGCAGCGACTGCACACAGCCTGGTTGTCACAGCTCGGACTGCAACTGGGGCCTGGGGTAGAGGCCGGCGAGGCTGCAAACATCCCACAGCCCAGGACACAACCCCCCCCACCCCCAAATAGCCGTCCGGGCCCACAAAGGAGTTGGATCCACTACAAAAAGGAAGGCGATGCAGGAGGACACCATGCAGGATGGACCTTGAGGGCATCGTGCTAAGCGAACGACGTCGGGTACCGTAGGATGCCGCTTCTGTGCCAAATCTGAAAGTCCCCACCCCAAACAGAGCAGAGTGCCAGCTGCCAGAGGCGGGTGGGGACGGCACAGGTGGCCAACAGTACGAATCCGCAGTTACGAATTGTAGGAGTCCTGGTAGAACGCGGGACTACAGCTCACGAGTTCTGTGTACTTGGAACAGTAACATGTTCCCTGTACCCCGTAACAAGTTAACCAGACCTGTGGTCCTCAGGACACAACGTATCCAAGAATCAAATCCAGAGCCTAGCCTGAAACTAACACGGTTAGGGATCTGCCGCATCTCAATAGTAGGGGGGCGGGGCAGAGAGATGAACTAGAGGTCAATGCTCATTTGCAATTGTTTAAAGGAGAAACTGTCCAACCCCACAGCCACAGCGCAGAATCTGGGAACCCCCAGACTATTCGGACCCACGAACTATGAGCAGCCCACACGCCAGCAGGGGGAGCAAGGCGTGCCCGTGAGTGTGTCTCCCACAGCGGGCACACAACGGGGCCACGTGCCTCACCATCCTTCCTTCATTCGCTCTCCCAACAGCTGTGCACAAGCGCCTACTATGTGCCGGGCTCTGTGCTCGCTGCACAGCTCAGCCAGCCCTTCTCATCTGGAACTTAAGCGGGAGCGAGAAAGTACTTTCGAAAACCACGTATAGCGTAACTGTCGCCCGTGCGTGTGGGATCTGATAACCGAGGCACGTTCTTGGACTGAGTCTGCGCTTCCGTGAGGCTTACCGATGTCCTCTCCACCCGGGACCTACCTCCCGTGTCCAGGTCATGGAAATTCGGATCCAGGCCTCGTTCCAGCATTTTGACGATCTTCTCCACCGAACGGTGCTGAACGTGGTCCATGAATTTTTTCAGATTGGTCTAAGGGGAAAAATCAACAAACAGAAATGTCCTCAGGGCCCCAGAAGGGTCCCTCTAGGGTGCGTTCCGGACTCCTCCGTGGAGAGGGAGCCGCCCCTGCATGGGACGCTACAGACCCACCCGGCAGAGGCTCGCGGTGTCTGGAACCCCAGCGCCAAGCATGGAGCCCAGCGTGGGGCAGATGCGACCAGCCTGCCGGGATGAAGGTTCTAGAAATCTCTCGCCTTTCACGTCCATGCCAAGAGCCACAGGACATTCCTTCACGGATGAGAGGATGAGCCACCTAGAACTAGCTTCTAGGGTCCACCCCCGAGCTTCGGAATCCCTCTCCTGGGAGCGAGGCCCGAGCACCGACATTCGTGCTTTCTAATCTGAGAAGCCACAGCCGCAGTGGAGGGCAGAGAGGGCAGCCCCTCGCCTGGCTAATCCACTTTTCGGTGAACCTGTGACTACGTGGACAGACACAGCCTGTGACTACGTGGACAGACACAGCGATATCTCGCCATAAAGCAATTCAAGGTGAAAAGAGAGAATCCCTTCTCATGGGGTCAGAATGACCTGGGGGGTCAAGCCTGGTGGGGAGGGATGTTTCCCCAGCTCAGCCCCGTCTCATCTGTAACAGAAACCGTGATTTTCTGCCACGGAGCAGACAGCCCCCGCCACCCGAGGATAAGCCCAGTATCCAATCTGCCTCCACCTGAACAGGTGATCTCCTGTCGCTGGCCCGAGTCTGCAGCCCCCTGCACATGGCTCCCACGACACGGGGCAGCCGCGGGGGCTCTGGGACCAGGCTGGATCTCCACCCGCACACTCTACCTACATTCTGGAGCCAAAATTAAATGTCCAAAGACAGATACACTTGTGTTCACTTAACGTTTTCACTGTTATGTAGTAATTGTTTTTTTTTTTTTTAAATCCAAAAAGCATATTTTTATGTACGCATCAGAAGGTCATCCAAAAAACTAGAAGTTTGCAGACCCTGGGGCTGAAAGGCCACCGTCCCAGCGGATTCCAGGGCTGGGCAGGGAGGTGCGTGAGGATCCGGACCATTAGCTGGGCCACAAAGCTGTCAGGGCTCAGAGGATGGTGGGGACACATCAGGGGGCGAGCCAGGTAGAAGGGCCACCAGCCATGTCCGGACACCGTGAGCACATCAGTAAGTAATGGTGGGCCACAACCGGTTGAGCACAGTATAAATCCCTGTGTCTGTTGTGCTACAAATGGGGGACAGAACAAGAGCCAGGGGAGCCCACCGGCTGCGAATGCCCACGGAGCTCCCAGCACCACGTAAGCTCGCCTGGGTGGCACCAGGGTGGACCACAGGCAGCGTCCAGGCACGTCCCGGCGCTTCTCTCCCTGTGCGCCCCACCCTCGAGCACCCCCAGACACCGGGCATCCTCCTCGCCACGAAGGTGGGTGCGGTCACGCTCGAGCCCCTGCACCCCGCGGACGCACACAGCAGCCCCGACGGAAGGGGCAGGGGTCCCCGCTGCGAGCCCAGCCAGGCTCCTGACCTCAGCCCCCTCCTCCATGCCCCTGCCGGCCACGGGCCAGTCTCACCTCCATGTGGTTGGTGTCAAGCCCTTTAATTGGCTCTGTGGTCACGGCGTTCTCTTCGTCGGCAGTGGGGACTCAAGAGAGAAGGGCTCCCTCCTCCCAGAAACACCCAGGGGGGACGTGCATGGAATGGCGGCCCGCCTGACGCTGTCCCCGTGCAAGCTGTCACCCAGCACGGTTTCGTCACACAGGACAGGACGGCTGTGTTCGGGGACCCTGGTGGATGCCCTTCTGGGCACGCAGGAGGGCGTGTTCACTCACGTGGTTTAGTCAGGCCCACATGGGCCACAGGCCCCTGGGCAAGGCGGGACCTTCGCCACCATGCCCATGTCTGAACCCAGCCTGGTCCAGAGCCCCACCCTTGAGGAAATTTCATGCTCTCCTGCCCGAGCTCCCACCAGCTTTGTGGAGCACCCCTGTCCCCTACCAGCCGGGCGGGCCTCGGCGTGTGAGCAGGAGAAGCCCCCCGGGGCACCTGCACATCCCGGCCCCGCCCACTGGCAGGTGCAGTGGTGGGAGACTTCCCAGGAAGAGGAACCCGCTGCCCAAGGAGCGCCCCAATCTGCAGAGACGGTAATGCCAAGTGTGAGACGCGAGGCCACCGTGCGCGTGCCAGCCACCCCCGCCTACCTTCGTGTGCAGCTTGGCCAACTGCTTCTCATCCAGATTGGATTGCTTATACACGCGCTTCTTGTATCGGAACTGCACAGAAACGGAAACAGGAGAAGAAGGGGCACGTGAATACGTCACAAGGTGTTCCAAGGAAACACAGCCTCGTGCGGAGCGGCGGAGCGGGAGGCTGGGGCCCCCGGCAGCAAACTCCTCCCGTGTCGGGTGAACCGACCACCTTCCTACCACAGACCCCTGACGTCACAGGAATTGCACCTGCGAAGGTCCGTGGACACGTGGCTGAAAAGCCATGGAAAGACACGAGAGCAACCGGGGGCACGGAGGCATCCTAGCCTCCCATGGAGAAGCCACGGCCGGTGCGCCTCTCGTGGGCAGCGATCGTCATCCTCACGGCCATGCACGTGGTGCCGTCAACAAACCAGGACGCGTCTTCCACACCCAGCCTTCTGAAGCCCGGCCTGGCAAAGCCGGTGTCCCCGCGGCCATCCCGGGACTCTGGGTGATGTTCGTTCCCTCAAATCCAGCACCTCCTCGGAGCCGGACACGAAGAATTTCGCTCTGACGCGATCAGTGCCCAAGAGGAACGTCCGGGTGTCAGTGTGCCCGGAAGCCCAGCACCGCCACCTCGTGCCCGGCCCAGGGGCCCCCACCCCTTTGAGGGCCGATGTGTGGGAGCCGCGACTGAAGGCTGGGGAGGGCGCCGGCAGCTGGCACACGCTAGGATTCCCAGGGGAGGCACCTGATCCGAGCCCAGCCCCACCACCGTCCCACCAGCTGTGGCCGGACACCTTCCCCCTCTGGGACCGGCCTCCTGATCTGTGGGCGCAGAGGCCTGAGGATGGCCCGGGGCGTCCTGATGGACACCAGCTGCAGGCAGATGAGACTGGACCCCTCCCTCCACGTCCCTCAGCCCCAAGAGTCTGAACGAGCCCAGAGTGAGGGACATGAGGGTGCAGGGCAGCGGGGGACCTAATCCTGGCACCGTCTCATCTCACATCCAGGTCCCAAAGCCGCCACCTTACTCTCCTCCTCTCCCCTGCACATAAAAACAGCAGGTGCACCACACACAAAATCCCCTGGTCACACAGACTGAAACGTGGTCTTTTTTTCTTTTTTAAGGACCAACGGAAGCCTGTGGCGGAATCGGTAAGTTCCGTGACACTCAGGCGGCTCCCAGTTTCAGGACAACGTGTGCTGACCACAGCCTGCAGGTGTCCCTGGTCCTGAACAGAACTGGCAGGTGGGGGACCGAGACCCGTTTTAGGATTTCTGTCACCGGTTCTAGATTCCAACAGGACAGCGTGTTCTGTGTGCCTGGAGCCCGGGGCTGCGGCAAGCCCCTGCCGCCCCCCAGCAGACCTCTGAGATTTCAGGAGCCACTGAGAGATGTCGGGAGAGGCGGGCGCTCGCTAGCTGACAAGGTTAACGGAACTCAAGTCACGGGGACTTCTGGTTATAAAATACACTCGGGCTGGGGCACCGGGGTGGCTCATGGGCTAAGCGGCTGCCTTCGGCTCAGGTTGTGATCCCAGGGTCCTGGGGTCGAGTCCCGTGTCAGGCTCCTTGCTCAGCGGGAACCCTACTTCTCCCTCTCCCTCTGCCTCTGCCTCTGCCTCTCCCTCTCTCTGTCTCTCATGAATAACTAAATAAAATCTTTAAAAAAATAAAACAAAACAAAAAAAACTAGGGCTGCTACGGTCTCTTGGCAGGACAGGAAGTGCTCAGAGGAGCATGTCCATTTCCAGAGTCACCAGCACTTCCAGCTCATGGCCAAAGAGGGACGCAGGCTCCGGACGGCAAAGCCCTTCGTGCTGTTTCCTCCACATCTCCTAAGCAGCCAAGCTTACGCCCCAGAAATCCTCGGCGACAAAGAGCTCACAGCCACGCCCGCCCGACGTGGGGAGCGCCAGCACCGTCTCACTCGGCACCGAGGATGCCCCGGCGGGACTGAGGCTGCAGAAGACGGAAACGCGGAGGCAGGACAACTCTCTCACGGCAAGGAGACCACCGGCTCGTGCAAGGAGTGCTCGCTGGAGCCTCGAGCCCCCTGGGCAGGCACGACCCATGTTCCCCCACTTTGAAAGCTGGGAGCCGGAGGTCCAGAGAGGTTGGGTGGCGGCTTGGGCTGCACAGCTCCCAGGAATGGACCGAGCCCCCCATGGGGCGATGCGCACGCAGGAGCAGAGACGCTCCCCCGAAGGCCTCTTAGTTCAACTTCCGTGACACGAGTCCCGGCCGGGACATGGGGGAGGGGGAGTGTATGTGTCTGCCGTTCTAGAAACAGCACAACACCCTGCCCAGGTTACCCTGCATCCCCACACCCTCTCATTCGGTTCTCGGGAGTGAGCGGGGGACCAGCCAGATTCGCTGCCCCCAACAGCCTCTTGGATCAAGAGTGGACCCTGGACGTCCCGGTCTTCTCGCTGGGTTTTCCTGGAAATCATCAGTCCCCGAAATGGGGCTGACACCCGGGTTCATTCACTGCTCCTGGTCTGTCACCTCCCACTCGGGTGTCAGCCCCATCAGACCAGACCCTGACGGTCTCGTGAACACGGTGAACATGCCTAGAAAGCGTCTGGTACTTAGTAGGCCCCCAGTAAGGGATTTTTTTTCCCAATGGATACCCATTGTACAGATGAGCAAACTGAGGTCAGAACAGGGAACCACAGGAATCCAAGTGGTGCCCCAAATTTCCCTCCACCAAAATGCCCCCTACGGTCTGACACAGGCTCTGTCTAAATGGGGTCTCCATAACCTCACACTCGAAGTCACTCTCGGGCTTTGAACCGTGCAGATGAGGTCCGGCCTTGGTCCATGACCTCTCTGACTTCAGGACAGTCTCATCACTGTGAATGTGATCGAACACATTCGGGCTGCTGGAGGGCCGGCTACGCTTTCACACGTGCAGCCTCTCCCTGGCTGACGGGGCTAAGAGGAGCGTCATCACCCGCCGTGCCCAGTCCCACCGCGCAACAGGAAGAATGCCGCTTGCCTCAGTGTCTCACTCATCACGTGGAGAGACCATGTATAAACCTGGGGATGCAGCTGGCCGGGGGTCAGAGCGGCAGCGGCTGGCGTCACACCGCGCACGGGAGGCATCCGGGTGCCCAGCTCGCGCACTGCTGTGTCACGCGGCAGGCCCATGGGTGCGGCAGCTCCGGGCCCCCCGGTCATTCCCCGGCAAGAGGCTGGACGTCATGCTTCGGGTCACCGCTGGACGGTCCCTGGCCACTGCGCTCCGCAGGCAGGAAGACCGAGTCAGGGAGAC
Source organism: Martes martes (assembly GCF_963455335.1). Lineage (NCBI taxonomy): Eukaryota > Metazoa > Chordata > Mammalia > Carnivora > Mustelidae > Martes > Martes martes. Next base: position 2,774,433 of record NC_137898.1, on the reverse strand, counting down.
GGAAGCCAGCCCCATCCTGCACCCCCGGCCCCGCCGGTCCTGGCAACATGAGCCTGAGTCAGACCCCTCGTGTGTGCGCCCCAAGATCTCTCACCGACAGATTCATCCAGTCCACAGTAAGGAAGCAGAGGGCTCGAAAACGGCGCCGGTGTCTAAAATTCCCCAAATTAGGGGCCCCCGTAAGACCCCAAGCTCACTTTTCACGTGAGGGTCATTTCCCAATCCAAATCAAATTTGGAGCTTCGTGACAGTCCTCCCCGCACCCCCAGCCCCGTGCCTGGGCCGCGAGGCAGCAGCCGGTACCTCCAGGGAGGGGACGCCCTTGTCCACGGGCTGCGGGTACTCGCACAGCAGCCGCTCCTCGTCCAGGAACTTCCCGTCGCGCCCGTTGCTGGCCGGCTGGAACAGCCCGTAGTTCAGCACGTCCTTCAGGCTCTGGGTCAGGGAGCACAGAATCCGCTGCTTGGCGACCCACACGGTGGCGTCCGGGTTAAAACGGATGCACTTCTGCGGGGAGGGACACGGACACTGGTCAGTGGCGCAGCCCACCCCCACCCGGCCACAGACACCCAGGTGTTGCCGTCTAGGTCCTCTGACCGGCAGACCCCCCGGCGTTCCAGGATGTCGCTTGGACGGAGACCTTGAGTAAACACAAAAGGACGAGGGCGAGGATGGAACCCTGGGCTTCGGGGGCCTTGGCTCAGGTCCCCGTGGCCCCTGTGGAATTTTTCTGGTCACCAACACCGCCTACTGCCTTGGGCCACTCCTGTCCCCGCGTGGAGCTTCTCCAATCCCAGGCCTTGCGGCCACAGTGCTAGCCCCTGGCCCCTGCAGCAGGTCTGGGTTGCGACACCAACCCACACTTCTCCAACGCCGACCCCACCCCTCCCAAAGCAGAGAGGAAGGCAACAGTGAAACACAGTGTGATTTTAAAATCCTATTTTTTTAAAACTTCGGTAGCGTAGACGGTGCCTGCAAATCCGTTGCAAACACTTTCCCAAAAAACTTGCCGGGTGGCTGAGAACCCAAAGGCCTCGCCCTGGCTCCACTCCCAGGTCCCTTCTGGGAGATCCCCCCAATAAGCCACCAAATACCAAGGCCAGGTCTCATCTGCTTCAAACAGAGACTTCGCAATTTCTATTGAATTAAAATGACGTTCTACTGAACGGCCACCAGCAGGAGCTCAAGAACTCACTTTATCACTGCGGAAACCTTCAGAAAGGACCGGAGGCTGGGACCCACCGTCTCCCGGGGGTCTTGCGTGCCCAGGATGCAGAGGCCCTTCTCCGTGGGTCTGGAGTCTGGGCCCCTGGGGAGACCCGCCGAGCCAGCTGCTCCCAACAATGAGGAACGTTCAGCAGGCAGCCCCGAATCCCACGGTCCGGGAAACCTGACCCAGGAGGCATGAATGCTCCGTCTGTCCCTTGCCAGTGTCAAAGGCTGAATTCAAGGGTAACCTTGGAGCTCCTCCTGGGGCTACCAGGCCGGGGGGGCCCAGCTGCTCACATCAGAGACACTGCAGGACGCCCGCAGCCCCGCCCAGCCTTGGCTGAGTGAAGAAAGTATCTGGAAACTTCAGCACGACAAACTGTATCTGTCCGATGTGACCAGGTGGGACTGTGGATAACTCGCCACTTCCTGTCCCCGCTGGCCTCGGGTTCCAACCACACACACCCCCAGCTCAAGCTCCCTTGAGCTCAAGCTCCAGCACCCTAGGAAGGCCTGGGGCCCCACACGGCAGCCACAGCCAAGGGGTTTCCAGCGGGTGAGGGCAGAGCGGAGCACGGGCTGGGACCTGCTCCCACAGGACCCCTGTGATCGCAGGTGATCATGGGTGATCCCAGAGTGCCCACCCCACTGTGGGCAGAGCCGGGGATGTGGAGTCTGTGCCCTGGGTGGGCTCGCCCTGCACAACGAGTGGTCCTGCTCTAAGAAAGGTCAAGAAGGCACGGTGGCGGGTGGGACACTGACCGTTTCTACCACAAGTGACCTTCCTGCAGCCCACTCCGACCTGATGCAGTCAGGAGAACCGTACCGTGTTCCTGTCTCCCTACGGCGCATGAGATGGGTATTCCGCATAGTCTGTTACAGGTGTTCCCAGGTAAGCGATGTGCGAGAGCACTCACGGAGTACCAGGAGCACTGCAGGGACGGCCTGGGTGGCAGGAACCCCAGAACCCAGCCACCACCGCAGGACCGCTTGAGAGAACACCTTACTCCTCTAGCTTCTGCATAAAGGGTCCTCTACCAGCACCGGGGCAGGCATGGGTGGGGACACAGGAGATGAGAGACAGGGTCTTGCCCCTTAAGGAGCTCAGAGCCTGGTAGGAGAAAACAATAATGGTGATGGCGGTGATGATGGAGATGATGATGACAGTGATGGTGGTGGATGATGATGGTGATGGCGGTAATGATGGCACACTGGTGATGGTAACAATGGTGATGATGACAATGATGACAGTGATAATGGTGGTGAGGATGGCGGTGATGGTGATGGTGGCGATGGTGATGATGATACAGCTGTGGCTAAGGTTTACTGAATCCTCATATGCCAAGAACTACGCTAACTGTATTTAACTTCACCACAACCATGAGTGAACACTATTATCATGACTACTGTTGCTGTAGATGCAATTACAATTATACAATTATGTATTTGTATGTAATCAATACAATGCATGTCATCGATATTTACATTGAACAAATATGATTATTACGATCAATATAAAAACAATCACTATTATTATTATTCCCAGATGGGGAAGCGGAGCCTCAGACTCTCACGTAATGACCCCAAAGCCACATGTCCGGAAAGTGGTCCAGGTTCAGTGTGAACCCAAGTCGAGTCGGCTCCTCAGTCCTTGTGGTTTAACGGATGCACTACTTCCTCTCCATACACACCTGGCCACTCTCAGGCTATAAAACACTTGACCGTCCCTGAGAAGACCGAGGAGGGAACTTAATGTCCAGCTCTCTGTGGATCAGGGAGACACCACCTTTGTTCTGAGTTTCCAATTACCTGTTAATCTGCGCCAGCGCTGAGCACTGACAATACAAGGGAGAAACAGTTTAATCTCCATAACAAAGGACAAAATTTGGGAGATTCTAAATAACCGTTTTCAAAGAAGTAAAATTGAGCCTCGGACGCGCCAGCAGCTTTAAAAAATAGACAAAGCGACAAGGTGCGGGGCACGCCGGTGTCGGGGAAGATGCCGGGCGCGTGCGCCACGGACGTAAACCACGGCGGCACCTCTGGAAAAAGCAGAGGACGGCTTCGGTCTCCGTCCGGCGATGGCCGGGCCACGGGGGCCCTCGGAGGAGCAACAGAGCACACGCGACAAAGATTTTCACCCCGTATGAATTCACGACTGACATGACAACCGGAACCAGCTCCTCAGCCCGACGATGGTGGAACGGTCACTCTGACGGGGCATTTAATACAAAGGAACCCGCTGACTGTGAACTTGGGCACACAGGTCAGGTTAACACATGGGGCATTAGACACCAATGGACAAATCAGTCACTCAGGTGTCAGCTGCTGCTGACACCCAACCCATCCCCACCTGACCCCCACCCACACCTCTACCCCTGCCCTAGTCCCCCACTCTTTCTATCCTCACCCTCCTTCTGAATGCCAGTGGTGGGACCACCTCCTATTCCAGAAACCCGGGAGATGCTCTTGACTCCTCTCTGGTCTGCACCTTCCAGATCAGCCTAGGTTAATCTATGGCCTCAAATGCTTGAGTCCCCATCTGTGTCCCCACCACCACCCAGCAGACCCCCATCCTTTCTCACCTGGCTTACTCCAGCAGCCTCTGCATTGAGCTCATCTGCATGTCTCTTAGACCCAAGCAACGTCACTCCCGTCCCATCACCTGTGTCCCCTCCTGACCCAGTTACTCAAATGCCTGGGGCTCAGGGCCTGCCTCTCCCTCAAGGGACACAGAGGAAAAGTGGCTCTGGTCTGGACCCTACCTCCTTGTCAGGACACATCCTGCCTATCAAGTCCGCCCTCGGCCCTTGCCCCAACCCCATACACACGGGTACCTGCACGCACACACAGACACATTCTGGCAATGCCAAACCCCTCTCAGCAACTGTCTGGCATGTCAGGCTGTGGACGTCCCTGTGCTCCTGTGACTCCAGCTAACCATCCCTTCCCTTCCTCACTTGCCAGCTGCAACCGCACTCGCCCTTCCCAACGGGGTCCAGGATTCACCTATTCTGGCCTCCCTCCAGGTCGAGCTGACCGCTGAGTATCCTAAACTGAACTCAGGGAGCTGGTGTGACTGCCCATGGAGCATAGCCCATGCTAATCGGCCGACCCCTGCTCCCTCCTGTCCAGCCTGTGTGTTGGCTGACCCCTGTTCCCTCCTGTCCAGCCTGTGGGTTGACTGATCCCTGTTCCCTCCTGCCCAGCCTGTGGGTTGACTGACCCCTGCTCCCTCCTGCCCAGCCTATGAGTCGACTGACCCCTGTTCCTTCCTGTCTAACCTGTGGGTCAGCTGATCCCTGTTACCTCCTGCCCGGGCTGTGGGTCGACTGACCCCTGCTCCCTCCTGCTCAGGTTGTGGGTCGGCTGAGCCCTGCTTCTTCCTGTCTACCCTGTGGGTCGACTGACCCCTGCTCCCTCCTGCCTGGGCTGTGGGTTGACTGACCCTTGCTCCCTCCTACCCGGGCTGTGGTCACAGCCTCTCCATCTTGCACTGCTTTCCTATAGGAGGGACAGACCAGCATGTACTTTACCTTATGACATTTCAGTAACTATCACTTTTTGATCTCCTGGTGTGACACCCTAAACACTGAGATGTCCAGATTCCTCTGAAAACTTCCCTGAGTGTCTGGGCTGAGCCGGGCAGCTTAAAATACAGAAATCTTGCAGGTGGACATAACGACATCTCCGAGACCCCAATCAGAGTGGCCTGTCCCTCAGCTCCTGACAAGCAGTACATACGTTCATGGGGGGTCGGGCAGGGTGTGGGATCTACAAAATCCCACAGTGGGAGCAGGCCTCTGCATACAACATCAGCCTCAGTTCAAGCATCTGTCCAGGAAGCTCCTAGGGTTCCTTCAGGCCAACGCCAGCTCTCCTCAGGTTTTCTCAGCCCCCAGAGGTCCTGACCCCCTAGCGGGAGGCACGTTCAAGCCCAGGGAAACCACACACATCTTCTTCCAAGATGCCTGCCCAACCCCACGCATGTGGCCCCATCCCAAGACCCAGCTGATTGGCTCCCAGCTCCACAGTATGTATGAGCTGCAACATGAGAACAAGGACATGTGTCTAGTTCTTACCTGAAGCTCCGTAAATATTGGTAGAACTGCACTGAACAGAATGTTCCAGAAACAGAACGCTCCTGATGACGTAATCCAACATACGTAGGGTTGGGTTTGAACCTCGGGGAGAATGGTGGCAGCTGCCATGACCGAGGGCTTCCTTTGCGCCCAGGGCACTGTGAACACGCTGCCTTGTTAGAACACAGCCAAGACCCGGAGAGGGCGGACGGCACCCCCATCCGCAGGGTTGTAAGCAGCACACCTCTGGTCGGCTGGGGACCGACCTGGATGAAACACCACCCTTCACTGGGAAGGCTCACGGCCAAGCTCAAATCTAAAAGGAAGACAGTGAGCGAAGTCTACACCCCTGCCTGGTCAAGGAGTTGTGGTCTTTCCGCACGATGTGGGACTAACAACCGGGAATACCAGGACACCAGGGAAAGAACACGGTCTTGGAGACAGGCGGAGGCGGACCCCCAGGGCGGGTCTGCCACATACGCAGTGCACATCGTTTTCCAGAGCTGTGTTAACAAAAGAGCACGGATGGGGGCTTAAAACACGGGCATTCGTTGTCTCCCAGTCCTGGAGGCTGGAAGTCCAAGATGCCTCCGTGGGCAGAGCTGGTTCCTCCTGAGGCCTCTCTCCTTGGTGTGCAGATGGTTGTCCTTTCCCTGTGTCCTCATGGGGTCATCCCTCTGTGTCTGTCTGTGTCTGGATCTCCTTTTAAGACAGCATTCCTGGGGCGCATGGGTGGCTCAGTCGGTTAAACAGCTGCCTTTGGCTCGGGTCATAATTCCAGGACCAGCCCTGGGATCAAGTCCCACATGGGGCTCTCTGCTCGGTCGGGGAGTCTGCTTCTCCTCCTGCCCCTCTCCCGACTCATGCTTTCTCTCTCAAAAATAAATTTAAAATCTTAAAAAAAGAAAAAAAGATACCATTCCCATTGGATGAGGTCCTGCCCGAGCAACCTCATTTCACCTTAATCAGCTCTTTAAAGAACCCCCCCCCCGCCACTATACTCACATCTTGAGGTGCCAGGAGTTAGAACTTCTACACAGGGATTGCAGTGGAGGGACAACAGAGCCCATAACACGGTGACCCTGGCCCAGTCTCTACCTCCTGTTAAGCACCACGTGCTCTGGGTGGGCCACACTAGTGTTGTCAACTAACTCACACGATCCACAGATGATCAAAACCTTTGCGCTCTGGGGTCGTGTGCCCACCGGTGCCTGAGTGGTAGGCCTATGGGGGCAGAAAGAGGCAGAAGCTGGACAAGACTGTTCCCTGATTTGCAACAACAGGTTATGATAATTTTTGTGGGAGAGAGTCAACGGCTCTCCAGATCTGTTCCAGGTCCTGTACAATGGGGGTGATGGCAGGGGTCATTCTGTGAGATCGTACAAGGATCCAGGAGTGTCTAGACAGAGCTTGAAAGACTGTAAACATCCTACTGTGTAGCATATGCATTGTTACAGTGCTGTGTCAGGGGGCCAAGGAAAGGACCGTCCACAACGCAAGGTTGGACCACAGGGACTTACACCCAGAAAAAGTTAAAAAAAAAAAAATGAGAGGAAGAGCTGCCGAGGCATCTGTGGGGGATGGTGCCAAGGGGACCCTCCCTGCAGAGCTGGAGAGGGACCCCAGGGAGAATAAATATCCCAGCAGCGTTCAGCAAGAACTCAGGATACTCGGAAAGAAGCCCAAGCTTCCGAGGGCATCACCTGTTGCGGACAAGTGCGTTTCGCATGGAAAATTTCCTCCAGGTCCCACTTCATGTCATTATCAGTCCTTTAAGGGTGCGTTTTAAAAGAACCGTCATAAACAGAACTGCCAGGAGCCATCTGAAGGTGAAGTCAGGCGTGTTCGAGCCCTTCGGGGCTGCTCATGCACCACGCGCAGATGTGCACGCCTCCGAGAATTAGCCAGCACCAAAGCGACCCAAACCAGGACCGGGCAGCTTCCAAAGGCAGCCGTGCAAATGCAACAGTGCTTTTTACTGTGGACAAAGACCCCTCAGGCGGGAACCTGGGCCAGCAAACAGGGAAACGTTCTCCCGGCTGACACATGAAGCTTCAAATAAGGGATTTCTAGGGAAGAGGCAATGCTGGGCGACCTTGACTGAGGAGGACAGCCTGATCTGAGGATGCTGAGGTCTCGGGGCCACCCTGGTGGCTGTGGACGTTTAAACACTAACGAAGGACAGGAAGTAGGTGTGGACTCGTTTTTCCAATCAGAGTAAGAGTCTTCAAACATTAAGAGCCTCATCACCGTCTGGTGCTCTGTTGAAGTAGTGGGAAAACCACGTGTTGGGGCTCATTTTTAAGAGGCTAACTGGCGGTCCTCGGCCATTGTCAAGGGGACGGGACACAGAGGCACTGGCTTGGAGTCTGTCCGTGACTCGTGCCCTCCTTGGAAGCGAGTGAATTCTCCCCTTCTGCGAGCCATCGTGGGGGAGGAGGGGGGGCTCCAGAAGTAGAGTGGAGGAAAGGACATTCGGGTTCGGGGGAGGACGGGGGAGGGGATCACGTGCTCCTGTCTCCCCCCCCACACACACACATCTCATGTGCTCCTGGAAGTTAGGGTTAGCACTCCTGAGCCCAAAGAGGAACAAGGAGAGCTCAGAAGGGCTCCCCCACGGCCGTGAGAGGCGGGGCTGCCGATCCCTGCATCCCAGCAGCGCACACGGAGCCACGGGTGAGCAGGCAGGGGCCGAGAAGTGGACGGGAGGCGGTGGGAGACACAGCGCGGACACTGTGGGGTACGACCCCCTGTGCATGCAGAGAGGGAGTGCGGGAAGAGCAAAGTCAAAACTGGGCGGGCAGGAGGCGGACCCAGCAGGAGTCACAGAGATCCGACCACAGAAGGTGTGGGAAGAGAAGCGCCGCGGCCTTGGGTTTAACCCAGAAAATTAAATATTGATGGTTCGGGCCCTGGCACTGCCGCCTTCTGGGTAATTCTTATCAGCCTGGGACGTCGGGAGGGCAGGCAAGCTCTGCTTCTCCCCAGCGCGGCCTTTGAACCGCAACGTTCTCCACACAATGTGGGATTTACAAAGCTTTTTTTTACAGAATGTGTGATCATTCCAGGCCAAAGCCACTTCCCCAAATGTTATTTTCTCAAGAGAGATTTAAGTAGGTATTAAGGCGAAGCTGAAGCAGAAGGACACGGCAACTCAGACACTCGTCACCGGGGCTACGGAGACCCCAGCGAGCCACGCCGGCCTCGCTCACGTGGAAAACATGAACCTAAAACCAACGGAGACGCAGCGTGGAAGGCTTACACCACACAAAACCGATGCTGGTTAAACAGGGGTTTGGGGCTTTTGTTTTGTTTTGTTTTTTTTAATGATGCAAATGAAAATAAAGCCCCTCTCGGCCTCCAGCCAGCTGCCATGTGAGATGGATGATAACCGGCAGGATCGCGGCCTCCCCCAGCGCGGCCCTCCCCTGTGTTTTAAACCACTTACAACCCGCTAGTTTCCTGATTAAAACTGTGAGGTGCAAACCACTCCGTTTAAGGATACGAGCTTGACTATCACCACCACGTCGTGGAGAAAATGGAGGCAGAGGGAAGTCGGGGGCCAGGCAAGAGGGACTCTCTTTGGCCTCAGCAACCCATTAATGAAGCCACAAAGAGAACCAGAGTTCATGCCCTCCATCCCCTGAAAAGTGATCCAAACGTGCACTGCAAAGAGAGCAGGTCACCGAAGGGAGAGGTCAAAGACCCAGACCATCTGTTTCTGTCATGCAAAAGGGATGGCAGGAGGGAGGGAGGAAGGGACAGACGGAGAGAGGAACGGAGGGGTGGATGGGGGGATGGCTGGGGGGATGGGGGGGGAGGGGGGACGGAAGGATAAATGGGTGACTGGTGAACGAATAATATCAAAGACAAGACGTCTCACAATATACTGCCAGATGTTAAAAGTTATGAATGACACCCCCAGTACAATGCCAAGTGTGCATGTTCTTTCTTACACAACCCCACACTCCAGTGATCACTAATACATACGAACAGAGAACGAGACACAAGAGGGAGTCACACTGAAATCGTGACAGTGTTTGCCGGAGGAGAGGGGCTGGGCATGAGTACAGAGGAGACTCTGACATTATCAGGAACGCTCTAAGCCTAGAATTAAAAAGTGACAAAATGCAGGGCACCTGGGTGGCTCTGTCAGGTAAGCGTCTCTGGATTTCTGCTCAGGTCATGATCTCAGGGTCGTGAGATCCGCCCCGCACCGGGCTCTGCACTGGGTGTGGAGGCTGCTTAACATTCTCTCTCTCCCTCTCCCTCTGCCTCTGCCCCCCACCCCTGCTCATGCACACACACTCTCTAAGAAAAAAAAGAAGAGTGACAAAATGCTAACCACTGTCAATTATTCATGATAGACACACTGGTATTTATGGTATTATACTTTGACTTGACCTGTATTAATTTTCTTATATTAAAAAAATAAGAAGCGTCAAACCAAGATGTAAGGTGATTCTCAGCGTCTGAGGGGCCTCCGTGGTGGGACAGCCGTCAGCCCCGGGCCACACCACAGCGACTCGAAGTTCTTGAAGGAGGAGCATTATCACCAACACCTCCTTCAGCCACTGGGTCCTCTTGACTTCACTTTCAGGGCAGAAAATGTGCTCGAGTCGGGGTCACGTATAAATAATTCTCTAATTAAGCCTAAAATCCCAAACCAATTTCCTTTTGGTAGCCAACAGCCAGGCCGGACAGAGAACATTCCCAGATGGGGAGACCTAGAAGCAAAATGGCAGCCCCAAAGACCGTAACCATCCCTCCCTCCAGTGATCCTTCCATCCACCCACCCAAAACTCTTAATGCAAGAGCTTTTCACGTCTGTGCCGGCCGGGCTGCTGGATCACGTGTGAGGCTGTGTAATGATGGCATTCAAGGCGCCAATGAGGGAAGTGTCGGTCTCAGGGGAAGCAGTCAACGGAGGAAAACGTGGCTCTGTCTCCCGGCCCACACGGTGCATGAGTCCACTGGTGGGGAATGTCCAGAGAAAGGAAAGCCACAGGGACAGAAGGCAGGTGAGTGGCTGCCGGGGGCTGGGGGCTGGGGGCGGGGCTGACTGCTGATGAGCAGGGCGTCCCTTCTGGGGTGATGACAATGTGCTAAGATTGTGGTGATGGACATACTCACCTGGGAATTCACTAAAACTCATTGAATCGTACACTTGTAATGGGCAAATTGTACAGAAAGGGAATTAGATCTCAATTTCTGAAAGAAATCTTTTTTCTCCTCTGCCGAGAAACTATCAAGATGCGGGCATCACACTGTAGAACCTGATGATGCAGGCGCGCCTGGGGGGGCGCAGGCGGTTAAGCCTCTGCCTTCAGCTCAGGTCATGATCTCGGGGTCCTGGGATCGACCCCCCCTCAGTGGGGGGTCCGCTTCTCCCTCTCCCTCTGCCTGCTGCTCCCCCTGCTTGTGCTCTCTCACTCTCTCTCTCAAATAAATAAATAAAATCTTTTAAAAAATAACGAAAGAAAAGAAAAGAAAACATTTGAACCAGGGTGCCTGGGTGGCTCAGTCAGTTAAGCGTCTGACTCTTGGGTTCATGATCTCAGGTCAGGACCTCAGGGTCCACGGGGGGCTCCTGCTCAGGGGGCATCTGCTTCTTCCTCTCCCTCTCCCCACAACCCCACAGTGTGCGTGCGCTGTCTCTCTCAAAGAAAGAAAGAAATCTTAAAAAGAAAATGAAACAAGACAAAAAACAACTTGCCGACACCAGTCACAAGCAAGGACCCTTCGAACAGCCAGGGCTCACTCCCGTCTTCACGGCACGACCCTGGTCATCTAGGGAGCCGCTCTAATGTCCCCCCCCACCCGCCTGCAGCGAGGGTGCAGATGACTGACTTCATTCACTCCCTCAGGGGACACTGGCGCACCAGCCACAGGGGCACAAGGGTGGACAGGACAGAGCGCTGGTGGACGGAGACGCTGGCCACACAGTCACCGAGCGCGCACCTGCGGGATCACGGCCGTGCGGGGTCGCCGGGAAGCGCGGGCCGTGAGGACACCCGCGGGGATCAGTGGGGCGGGGGCGGGGTGCCGTGTCAGTATCTGATCTTTAACCTTGAAACAGTAGGAACGCCTAGGGGAGGTTGAGGGACGTGGTGGGACTGTGTTCACATAGCAAGCCGTCGTCTGGGGCGCTGTGTGGGCTCTGCCTGTCCAGGGACAAGACGGCAGCGTGGAGAACACGGTCACAGAGATGGACAGGAGAGCCGGGGTGAACTCTATGGCTTGTAAATTAGACCTCAATAAAGTTGCTGGTTTTTTGTTTTTTTTTTTTTTAAGTTAACCACTAGCTGAGAGAGGAAACAATGGTGGGACCAGATGTGCAGGTCAGAGAGAGGGAGGGAGGGTCCTGGCATCCCTTCCAGGCAATGTGAGTTTTCACTGAGCAGGTGTCAAGGGAGAGTGAGCCCCGCCCCTGGGACGGGAGGTCAGAGCTGAATGCGAGATGGGGCCCTGGCCATGGCCATGGCCGTCCTTCACTCGGGCGTGGTACAGAAGCCCTGGGTGTGGGAAGGGTACGGAGTGAGCCCTGGAACCCTGGAGCTTCCCGTGAGAGGTGAGTAGAAGGTGGCAAGGTTGCGGGGGAGAGGAGTGATTCCAGGAAAAGGACTCCGGTTTGATGGGAGACAAGTCCCTGGTGGAGAGGGGCAAGGGAGCCAGGCCCAGCCCACCCATGCCTCCCCCAGCCCAGCCCCTACGCTGCTCAGCCACCCGGGGCCAGGATGCTGAGGAGAGCAAGGCAGGGGGATACCCGACCCGCAGACCCTCTGGAAAGACGGTCCTAAGACAAACCTCCGGGGAGGGGAGCTGGGAGGTGACTCGTTCCCAGATGCCTGGACCCGGTGAACTCCTACAAGAAGACAGACAGCGCTCGCTGCCTGGGGGCCAGAGTCAACAGCAGTGTGTGTCCAGCAACGTGCTCCAGCGGAGCTCTTCAAGGCAGCCAGTCATTCCTGCCCAGGCCTTCCGGAACCTTCTCTCACGATGGATGGTCTCTGTACAATGAGAGGCCAAGGGGGAGCAACAGGGGCTTGATTCTCAGCTACCAAACAAGGAGGGGCTCAGAGATCGCCAAGACGGGTGAAGGAGTCCCAACACTCAGGGTCGCAGAAGACCTCGCGTAGGGCCAGATACAGCGACGTCTGCGACCGAAGGCGAGGGCAGGGGGAGCTCTCTGCCTGGTTCTACTGTGATCCTCAGTGATAGCAGAAGGCCAAGGTCACCTGGAAACCAAGTATATCCGACAGTCCACGTGAAAGCAAATGATAGAAGGTGAAGCGTCCCCGTCCGCTGACGTGTGCGGCCGGGAGGTGGGCCCCGTGTGCACGTGGCAGGCACGTTTGAGAGCGTGTGCGACAGAGAGAGAGAGGGAGGGAGAGAGAGGACGGAGGAACGGCAATGCGCTGTCTTTAAGGGGGTCAGGATCGCGGCTCAGACGCTTCCTCCTAAGTCAAATACCAAAGTTGAAGACGTGTAATAAACAGGAGCATCGGTAACGGGAAGGAGGAGAGACTCGTTCTCCCAGAGCTCCTGCCAGGAGGCGGCCTGTCCCTGCACCTCTGCGGCCTTGTTCGCACGGGTCACGGCGGGCCCGACGGACACGGGGCCGACCGCTGCCGCCGAGCGACTCGGGGCGAGCCCTGGGCGGGGGTGGGCACAGGGGCCGGCGCTGTGCGCCCAAGGAGGCCCCGTCACGGGTTCCACCCACTTTCTCCGTGATGGGCCACGCGAGGCGCGTGAGAAACCGGATTGCCGGGCGCCCGGGGCCAGCTCGCTTCCCGCGTCTCTCAGAACTACGGATAACAGAAGAACTGCGGTTTGTCCTGACTTCCACACGCGCCACTCGCTAGCAAGGCCCGGTTTGCTGGCCCGTCCCGTGCTCGGCCCCACACCGAGCCCTCCCTGTGTGTGTGGCACGGGCGTGTGCTGTCCCCGCATGGCCCTGTGAACCCCGCCGGGGGAGGACCCGGTTCTGCAGGCTTCGAGGAGGCCTCCCGGACGCTCCCGCTCAGAGATGCAAAACTCCTCCCACTGGAGGGCTGAGGCTCAAAACAGGAGTCACTTAAAGAAGAGACAGGTCCAGACGGCACCTGGGGGTCGGGGGGTGGGGGGACGCACCAGGGACAGGAGAGGGACAGCCTCCCAGCTCCTCAAGACACCATCTCCCCTTGGGCGGGCAGACACGGGGGTGAGAAACCGGCCCCGGGCGAGATTCCAGGGTCCGTCTCACGTCCCTGGCTCCAGGACTCACCCTGGCAAGGGCCCACACGCGGGAACAACGGCTACTTTGTTGCCGGGGTTCATGCCCGTGGGAGTGCTGGCCTCAGCCTCCAGGGGCTTTGTTTGTCTTAACAAAGTGAAGAGAGGTGATCTTTAGAAGGTTCCGGAAACAATTACGCTCCCGGGAGCAGAGACAAAACCCCTGGCAGGCCTTCGTAGCTGTGGGCCTGGGGAACAGGTGTCTCTCCATCAGTAATTCCCGACAGGTTCCCGAAGCTTCTGGCACAGTGGACAGAATCCACCGCACCACCTGCCAGGAAGAGGTCACGACAGGCCAGGGTGGGACACAGGCTTCCAGGCCGGCTCCCGTGATCCTGTACTCATGAGACCCCACATCGGGGTGACTTCTCCAACGTCCCACATTCTTACTCACTACCCGTGGGGCAACTCAACAGCCACAATGGCAAAACGGTCTCTCTGTCCATTGTCAGTGTGCGTGCCCCCCGGGTGTGGGCAGCGCCGGCTCGGAGCGAGGACCCTGACGGAGATAACAGATGCTCACGGGCCCCTGCTGTCCCCTGGCCTTGGCTGCACAACCAGTCTGCACCGGCTCACTTCACGCCCGCAGGTGGGCCCCAGGCTCGAGAACTTTCCGTGCCGTTCCCCAAAACACAGGGCGGACAGCAGGGGGGTTGACTCTGATCCATCTCGGACGCACCGGCCACGGTGCCATCCCTTCTGCGAGGCTGCCCATGGGCCACCTTCCCCGGTGACAACAAGCTACAGGAGCCAAAGCGGCAGCGAGTGACCATGTCCAACACCAGCCAGTGGCAGGTTCGGAGGCTCCGGGCAGAGCGTCCCAGGCTGCCTGATCTTCCCCATCTGCTGGCACCAGGAGGGCGTCGGTGGGGGTGTGGGGGTGTGGGGTGGGTGACGTCCCGCCTCCTCGTCCATGCTGGTTACAGGCTCGCTCACTCTGTGTGACACCACGCCCAGAAGGACGGCTCACCAGGGCTGCCTGGCTCGGGATGTTTCACGGACTCAGGGAAGTGACACACGCGCGGACCTTAATTCAACATCCGGCCCGCGGGCAGCATGCAGGGCGTTCCCAAAGGATGCACGGGCGCCGACCCGGGACCCAGGTTTCCCACAGAGGGACTGTGTCTGCAGGACACTCGGCATCGGGGCGGGAGGGAGCTGAGGAGAGCTCGCCCCCACACAGTCAGAGCGACAGAGGGACAGCACGCGGCAGGCAGCTGCCCAAGCCGAGCCGGAACAGCCCGGAAATGATGAAGGTGAGCGGGAGGAGAGGAGGGAGGCGGAAACCAGACGCGCGTCCAGCCGGAAAGGATGCGACCCAGGTAAAAGAAGGAAGATCTACAAGAGGAGAAGAAACCACAAAACCTGGTAAAAAGAAAAAGAGAGACAAGGAACCAGTGGCTCAAAAGAATAATTGCCGAGATGAGGACGGAGAAGCCGGAACCTCCGCCACGGTCCGTCAGGAGTTCCGAGGGACAGGACAGAACGGGTCCGAAAGGTCACACCATGAGGGAACGCTCGAGAACATCACGAGGACGACAAGGAGAGCACCGGGGATGAAGGCAGGTACGGAGAAGCCCACGGGCACATGGCTGCTGTCCCTGAAACAGGGAACCCGGCCCGCAAGCCAGAAGGAGCAGCGTGGGAGAAAATCCCGCATCTCCTCCCCGAGGCTAGTCCCTGAGCCCTCGAGGTCTGGCCTCTGCCCGGCCGTAACCCTCAGTAAGTGGGCCGAGGCGCCACAGCACGCTAGGAGGCAGGCAAAGGCGCAGGTGACGGGAAGGAGGGGAGGGCGGGGCAGGTGCACGACGTGCGGGACGCCGCCAGGACAGGCCGGGCAGAAGGTGACCCCGGTGCCCTCGAGCTCGCGCCGCACCGGGACGAACGGAGCCTACCGTCTGCTGCAGGTCCCGGATGAGGATGCGGATGACCAGCACGTTGCCCTGGCTCTCCTCCGTCCTGGCGGCGCTGGGCTTCTCGGCCGTGGCCCGGATGGTGTCATAGATGGTTTCTTCTTTGGAGCTGTCCGACTCTGACCCCACGGAGTAGTCGGAGAAGCTCTGGGCCATCTCGTCCTCGCTGGAGGTCGGGCTGCGCGGCATGGCTGCCCAGCGTCTGTGAGGAGGGGGAGAAGAAAGAGCCGGGGCGTGGGAAACCGCACACAGAAACCCCAGGGCCAGGTGGAGACCGGCGTCTCAGGCTCACGGTCCTGCACCTGCGGGCGCGACAGCCGGCAGACTTGCCAAGCGTGACGCGTGGGCCTCTAGGGGCGGCGAGGACCCAGCAAGCCCCGCCCCTGAGCTGCCCCCCGGAGCCCGGACCTGGAGGCAGCCATGGCCGGGCCGGGCACCTGCAGGCTCTGTCCCCCGAGCTGGGCACCCCCGCATGCACGAGGAGCCCGAACCAGCCGTGGCCACGACCGTAGCCTACGGGGATCCACCAAAGGGCCACAGGGGCAGTCTGAAACCTTCCAAGGCAAGAAAAGAAGCTCCCTTCTGTTTTTCTTTGAAGGCAGGGCAGCAGGAGAGGAAGAAATGCAAGCTTCGGGTCAGAACAGCACCAGTTCATGGCTCCGTAGCCCCCCTGCCTCAGACAGAGTAACGATGGGTAACGTGTAAACACAGAAGAGAAAGACGAAAGACAGGGCCAGACTCCGAAGGGCCCGGGAGTCCGGCAGGGCCTGAAGCCATGAGCAGGCTGACTTGGGGGAGACTTGGGGAGTCCCCAAGAGTCTGTGGCGGCTGGGAATGCAGCTTCCCCACCATCAAGTCTAGTTCCCCAGCAAAGACCAGCTCAGGGCACCGACCACGGCTGATGGGAAGGATGAAGGAGGACGTGGGCATAACTCCGGGAGCACGCTGCCCGGTGACACCCCCGTCTCTGTGGGCAGGGGTCAGGAGAGGTTAGGATACGAGCTGGTGTGAGCCCGGGATGCTGGGGGCCTGGCAGAGAGCATGCCGCCCCAAAGCAGCAAGTCCCCGTCTTTGCGAACTCTGTAAAGGAGGTCAAGACCCTGTTCACATGGAAAGTGGGCAGGGGTGTCCCTGCAAGGAAGGGGCTCTCCTGAGCAACCAGGGACGGAGGCCGTCCCAATCGCTGACGGACTGCCTGGTCACGGCATCCTCCCACAGAAGGCACAGCTGCGAGGGATGAGTCCCGTACACAGGGAGGACCCCCCAAACAGAATATCCAGCCATTTACGGGGGGGAGGGGGACGGAGGAGCTCACCTGTGCACCTGCCCCAGGCTCCAGGCCCAGCAGGTGCTTAGGTGAGTGCCCCCCACTCCCGTGTTTCGTGACCGGGGAAGGCTCAGAAAAGTCCCAGGTGGGGCATGGTTCACCCAGCGACAATTCTGTGTTCGTCGTGGAAAAATGGACACCCACTGTTTTATTTCCAGAGTTCTATTTAAGGATAGCAAGCACCCACCAGAGCTGGAAGCATCCCGCGCTCTGCCCACGGGGTCAGTCCGGGGAGGCTGGCAGCCACGGGGGGGCGCTCCCATCTGCACCCCAAACTCTCCTGGGCTCACCAGACACCCAGGTGCACACAAAGCCTAACAAAGCAAAGGGCAAGACCATGACTGGGGTCAGGGGCTCCCTTGCTGCCAAGAGTATCTGCACCGTCTTTGGAGAAAGGACCAAGATCGTGGAACCCACAGACAGTTTTTTTGGCCTGTACAAGGTTTTAAATATCTATGCAAACCCAGATTTCCGGTTTATGGTGACCATCAGAAAGCTCTGACAATGCTGGGGACGGCTCCGTAACACCCAGGGGCAGGGATGAACGCCAGCAGCCACCCCTCCCCCAGCATGCCCTCTCCAGGTCCACCTCAGGCTCCCCTCCTTGGTATCAGTCCCCTTCCCAGTCCTCCCACCGTGTGTGAGAGCCTGACAACAGACGCATCCGTTCACTCATACCTCTGCCTCCTTCGAGACCCCCTGCGAGGGGTCACCGGGCCAGTCATACCTCAAAGAGCAGATCCTCCAAGTCACCCGGGAAGATTTTCTTTTTTTCCAATTAAAATCTCCAAAGCTAACCCCCGCGTGAGTCCGAATTAAAATTTCAGAGCCAGGGGTCTTTTCTGTATTCATAGCCAGCCGCCTTTGTGAGCTCAACTTCATGCTTTCTCAATCAGAGGAATGCAGACTCTGGCGAGGGACAAGACAGCGGGGGCTGGGGAGAGGGTCTGGGCGCTCCTGGCTCCGTCCAAGCAGGGTCCCCATCTGCCTGGCTGCAGTGGCTAGCCACGTGCTCCTTGTATGCTATGCACAGACTTTGTAACATATGACACAGTAACAGTGACCACATAGAGCTACTGTAACAATGAATAATTAGTTCTGTATCGTGTCTAATTGCAATGTTACAATAAATAACAAACGTTATATGTAAATATGTTACAAAACTGCATACGTGTAATTATTTGCAACTACCTCCCAGGTTCCAAGGAGGCGTACCCTCTAGAACCCTGGGTCTTCATCCTGGCCGCCGAAGTTACTTGGAGAGGCTTTAAGAAAACACCAGCATGAGAATTTCTGAAAGAACTGGGCTGGGATGCTGCCCCTGGAAACCCCCCTCGGGACGGTAAGGAGAAGCACCTGCCGCCAAGCCCAGGCAGCCCCTTCAAGAGGGAGCACAGGCTGCAGCCCGGGGGCGTGGAGACACAAACCTGCCCTCTCCTGGGCGTGAGGGACAGCGGGAGAGGCGCGCCGCTCACTGCCTCAGCCGTCAGCAGGGACACAGTGCGGTCCCCCACGCGGGGGCTCCAGTGGCTTCTTCCCGTCCCAACGCGGGTAAGTTGGCCCAGAGCACCCTCTGCTGCAATAAAGAACTGCATCTTCCCTCCTCATCACCTGTCTGTGCCTCTTCTGAACCCAGCAGGGACCAGGGGACGCAGAGGAGTGACCCGTCAGGGGACGCCAGGCACAGGCGGAGGCTAACGAGGCCATGCTGGGCACACTGGGTCCGCCAGCTCTTCCCACGGAGGACGGGCACTGGCTCCGGAAAGCTCCAGGTCAGGGAGGCGCAGGCCTCGGTGATTGCATCTGGAAGATGGGCAGGTGGCCAGCTCCCAGCAGAACGTGGCACAGCACGGGCCCCACCACACCGTGGCCTTGCACGTCTGAGACAATCCAAGAGCAAATGGGATGCTCCGAGCCCCCCAGTTACTTCCCAGAGGACACACAGGCCCCCCTCCATGTACTCCACCCCACTTTGAAATAGCACCTCCGGCCTGAAACCTAAGAAACCCATTGCTTGCCGTGTCTGCCCGCCCTGGCTCTTTTTCTCGAAAACCCCCCCAGCCTCGATGTGCTCCGTTTCCTGGGTCCTCTCGCTCAGGCAGCATTTTGGGGTCTGTGTGCACTGGGTCTGTTTATTCACCGCTACTGCCCACGTCCCCAGCATTGGGGGCACCGCGGGCGCTCAGTGGACAGGGAGACGTGGGCAGAGGAGCCAAAGCACAGGCCCCGAGATGGCCGGACAGCGCGGCAGACTCAGCCACAGCCGGCGTGGGAGTGCCCGCCGTGTGCCCGGAGCCGCGGGCAGCTTCCCGGGGGGCAGGTTCCAGGCAGACGCTTGGAGAGGACGATCGTCAGGAATTCGTTGTCCTTAATGGTCACATCACTAACCACATGACACATCTACAGCTGGACTCGTGGGACTGGCGACCCATGGTGGACACACAGGTCTGAACTGTGAAGGGCGCATAACCCCCAGGAGGGTTTCATTTCCAGAAAACTAAAGGGGGCGGGATAGGATTGGAGGATGGTCATGCCCAGCTAAACTCAAACTCAGCTCCAGAAACAGACCTGACAACCCAGAAAGGAAGGGCCACCGCGTCCTAGCTGCTCGTGCGACCCACGGATCTCCGCAGGTGGCCCCCGCCACCACACCCCACCGCAGCCCCTCCCAGCGGCCGGGGGGTGATGGTCATGAAGGGACGCGTCTGCCACCAAAGTGCGGGGCAAAAGGCCCCACTGTACGAGTCCAAGGAGGAAAAGGAGGCCACATGCAAGCTGGTCCTTTGCAGGACAGCCTGGGAGCCTAGGCAGAGACCTGAGCAGAAGGTCCTGACCTTAATCAGGGGCTTGAGCAATGAGACCAGCAGACCCATGGGAACAGCGAAGCCCTGGGAAAACATTTAATTATTAACTCCAGGGCAGGACTGCCAGGCCCAGGGTCACCAGGGCCACGTGAGAGAGAGGGCACCGGCCACATCTGCGTTTCAGATAAACCATGAATACATTTTATCGTAAGTATTTCCCGAATATTGGATGGGACATACTTACACTAAAAAAATCATTCATTGTTCATCGGAAGTTCAAACAGGACTAGGTGTCCTGCATTTTGTCGGGGGTGGGGGACAGGCGGGCTCTGAAGACAGCTGCGTCACGAAACCCAGCCCCCCTCGGAAAAGTCAGTGCCAGGTCAGAGGAGGGAAGGTTACCCGCTGCCGCTGGCAAACATTTTGGCATCACCGGCCTCTGGGTGGGGCGGGGGGAGCTACAAACACAGAGGTCGGTGAAGTACAACGACCCCCCAGAGCCTGTTTTGCTCACCCGCCCACCCGGGGCGCCTGCGACCGAGGAAGAACAGAGGGGACGCCAGTAAAGGCCGTTTCCACGAGGCTCCGTATTTTATGGCTGTTGCGTTCCAGGGAAACGTGAGGTCTTGAACTGGCTGTCGAGCCCCCTCGCACCTCGGCTGGTGGGGACAGCGGCGGGCAGCTAGATTTCCCACTCACCGCTTCTACCGTCACGGCGAACACCAGAGATGACCTGGGACATGAGACGCACAGAAAAACAAAACCAAACCAAGTACCCCGGCTGCAGCGGACTTCATCAGGCTAGCGCCGCAGGCCCGGGAAGATCGCAGACAACAATGAGGAGGTCCCACTGGCTCTGTTTTAATAAACACACACACACACACACACACACACACACACACACACACACACACACACACACACACACACGTATGGGGGCAGAACGCACCAGTGGACTCTCCCAACAGCACCCGCATCTGTGCCACCCTGGCCCCAGGACTCGGTGACTACTTGCCCATGTCGTGCCATCAAATATCTATGATTCACTCATCCTCAAGGCAGTGAGACGCCCCCGCAGGGGGCTGCACAGGGTCCACGCACAGACACTGCAACTCGGGGCTGGGGGCGGCCCCTACTGGACCTGGAGGAACTGGTGCTGAACCCCGGAGGCAACCGGGCTGTCACACGCACGGCCTGCGCCATGGCCAAGGGCACGGGGCTGCAGCGAGTGGGGGGTGGGGGGATAGAGAAGGGCAGCCCAGGAAGGCGAGGGGAATCGCTGTCTAGCCAGGTTGTGTCTGTAACCACCGTCCTGAAAAAGCTTCCCGCTTCTGTGCCCGCCGCACCTGTGGATAAACGAGGGCTGTCGTCTACCTCCCGCCACCTGCGGGCAGCAGCCTCTCCAGCTGACCATCTCCCCCTGGTCCCCCAAGGTCCTTCCTCAAGCCTGGGACCCCAGCCCCGGTGAGGCCTGATGCCCCCAGCTACACAGACCCTCCTTCCTCTTGACTCAGAGCCGGAGCTGCACCCACCCGTGAACCCCCCGTCCTCTGCCGCCACGGCCCAGCTAGTGCGCTGAGAACTAATCCCCCGCACGCACTCGCGCCCCGGAGCAGACGAGATGCTGATGCGAAACTTCTCGTGCACAGCGCGGAAACCCGGATGACTGCGGCCGTAGCGACCCATGGATCCGGGTGCGGAACCGCAGCTCGCGCCGGGGGACGGTGACAGGACGCTGCTGGCAGCCAGGCTGAACACCCCCGGAGAGACAGCATTTCAGTAGAGAAAAATGGAAGCCGAATGTGAAAACACGGCAAACTCGGAAAATGTCTCATTCTGATGGTGGACATAGAGTTGTTGTTATGTTTTCCTATCTTTCTATAGGGTGATAATGCTTTTAATTAAAAGTAACTTTCTAAAACTCCAATGACGATGACCTAAGGTCTGCAACGGTCTTTCCAACACAAGCCCCTGATGAACCAAGTCTACTCCAAACTCTGAAAGGAGACGGGCAGGGAAGGCCGAGGGGCGCCCAGTGGGGTCCCGGGCATGGTGGATGTTTCTGGAAGGGCCAATGCTCTCACAGAACATGGGCAGAGGGGGTCAAGTCACCCCCCATCTGGGCGCCAAGCACACCCGTCTTCAACAGGAAGGCTGAGGACGGCAGCAGAAGGCAAACCATGTGCATCGATGGATATGTTTGTACATATATTTTTAATGCACTGACCTTAATTTTGGCAACAGTCATAGGTGCACAGGAAGCCGAAATGGCAGGACAGAGTCCCACGCGCTCCCTCTGCCCCCGCTCAGTGAACAACTGTATTACTGTTCAACTCCTTCTCCACGCAAGCTTCCTGCCTTTTCTCCCTTGGACCCTGACCCACCAGGGGCAAGTTCAGCTAGCGCTTAGTCTCTGGCTCTCAGCGACCGGTTCTACTCAGGATCGGAGATGAAATGTAAAACCCCAACAGGGTTCCATGGCCCAGAGGGATAGGGCGGCCTGGGGAGCCAGGAGCTTGTCCCAGGTCCAGCCCCTAACGGGGCTCCCTGCCGTGACCTCTGGCCGGCAGGTGCACTGGGGATGCCCTGAGAAGGCGGCGTGGCCCGGGTCCTCTGGCCGGGAGCACGCTGACCTGCCCCCCTGGAAAGCCGGCGGCGAGGCTGGCTCCCCCGGCGGCTCCGGCTCGGGCAGCGTGGTCTGTGGGGCCCTGCATGGGGCGGACACACCTGCTAGACAACGGGTTACCAGCAGCCAAGTTCAATTACGGAGTCTGGGAACTGGGTACATCATACAAAATTACAGAGCTCTGAGAGTTCTAGGGGGAAATGGAATGTCACAGAGATCTGAAAACCAGCAGGTGTCTGGTTATGAAAATGCTTTTACAGTCTTCAAACCCGCGCTGGGCTCTGGCCAGCTTTTGGGGCCCCGGCCCAGCATCGGACACTCCAGGCAGGGTGGGCCTCCCCCCACATGCCACGTTACTGGCTCAGGACACCTGCCGCCCTGTGGGGTGGGGCTACAGCTTCCCCCGTCCCGCCGCCCCCTGTAATGACAGTGTTTGGACTCAGGACGGGTTTTCTTTAATTCCTATTCTTGCCGCGGCTGCGGGAAGCCGGGTGTCCTCTGCACCCGTGATTTTGATTTTCCTAAGAGAAGATCTGGAGGGGAGTTTAAAGTTGCTGTGCCGACCTCCTGGTGGAGATGCCTCTGCGGGCTCCCTGGGAGACGCCCTTCCTGCCCTCCGCGCCCAGGACGCCGCACGGCCCCACGCCCCAGCTCCATCGCCTGGGATGGCCCTTCCCTGTGTGGACAACGGTGTCAAACACCAAGCGTGACAGCCAGTTCTCAGCGGCCTGGTCAAACCCCACAGCACCATCCACGGGCCCAGAGATGTCCAACCTCGGGACTCCTAAGCTCAGCCTGTCCCGGGGCTCCCAGCCCCACCTGGGACCCGGAGCAGGAGGCTGTCTTTCACGTGCCGTAGGAGGTGCAGGTGCCCAGCCAGGGCTGGGAATGGGTGACAGCTCTGACACTGTCGTCCGGCTTCTCCTAGGAGCAGAGACTTCTTAACTGTGAGCAGTGCTCCTGGAATGGCCTCCCCTGGCTGCCCCAACACCCAGCCCCTCCCACCCCCCCCACCCCAGCCCTCGGGGCCCAGTGCAGGCCACAAGCATGAGCCACCTTCCTAGTCACACCTGCTGCCACCCGTCTCCTCCATCTCCTCCCACACCGTAGGGACGGATGGACAGACGGATGGACCAGAGGAAAAGCAGGACAGTGGGAGCCAGGGAAGTGCTCAGATAAGAGACCGGCCAACCAAGGTCCACAACACCCCCCTGCCACGAGGACGGTTCCGACTTCCCTTCAGAGCCCCCGGTTCCGGAAGCTGATACAGGCGTACCTCCTGTCGCCACGCTTTGCTTCGTGGCACTACGTGGACACTCTGTACCTTACGCACGGTGGGTCTGCAGGTCTGCATCCAGCAAGCCTACCAGCGCCGTTTTTCCAACCACATTTGCTCGTTTTGTGTCTCTGTGTCACATTGTGGTTAATTCTCGCAACATTTCCAAATGTTCATTACGATTCTGTCTGTCTGACCTGTGATCACTGATTCAGGATCACCGAGAGCTCAGACGATGCTCAGCATTTCTGAGCAACAAAGTAATTTTTCACTAAGGCTTGCACATTGTTTCTTAGACACATGCTCTACTGTACACTTGCTAGACCACAGTGGTCGTGTTTGTACCCACTGGGAGACGAACCGGTCACCTGCCTCGCCCTATCGAGGTGTGGGTTCCCTGGCAGTGGTCAGGGCTGCAGCACCTCCCAGGTGGGCCTGGGTCCACCCCAGCTGTCTCAGGAACGTCTGACGGCACCAAACCATCCACGTGCCTCCGGTGTCTACCGAACTCTAAGCAGAACACGTGGGCAGGGAGACACCGATTCTCCGCACGGACGGCTGAGCGGCCGAATCGTGTGGCTTGTTTTAAGCCCATAGAAAGAGTCAATGAAACTAATTTTTCAGAAAACTGAATTTAAGTGTTTCTGTTTTAAAGGACTGTGATTTGAAATTATAACATTCATGAATTGTAATTTGTGTTTTGACTATTAATGGGTAATTTGCGATCTTTCAGGGGCTGTCCTTGTTGGAATCTTTTGAACGACACAGATTTATTTTGATTGCCATTTGTATGAAAACCCGCCCACACACGTTAATATAGCA
The DNA here is from genome assembly GCF_963455335.1 of Martes martes. Classification (NCBI taxonomy): domain Eukaryota; kingdom Metazoa; phylum Chordata; class Mammalia; order Carnivora; family Mustelidae; genus Martes; species Martes martes. The sequence goes on along the minus strand of NC_137898.1, from coordinate 2,750,100 downwards.
CGTTTTTAACTATTTAGATTACGTTCTCAATGGAACATAAATTACGAGAAAACCCCCATTAGAATAACGTGCATAGTCACTTTGCTAAACAAAAGGCAAGACAAATACATTTCCCAGAATAGGTAATAACTAACAAAACGGTCTTTCTCTCATTATTTCCCAGAGACTGTTGGGTCTCAACCCAGTACCCAAGTGTGTGATATTTTAATAATAATTCAGGCATATCTGGAATAACGCCAGCTGTCGGTCACCTGAAATAGTCCATCTCCACACTTTCAAAATTTTGTCTTTATGAGGGTGTATCTGTGAAAGCAGGTGAAAACATTTTCTCTAAGAGCTTGTTGTATCATTTTAGACAGAAAGCACGTGGCTCAGGGGGGCCTCAGAACAGACCAGCCGGGGAGGGGCCCTGAACGTCCCCCACACCAAGCACTCAGGGCAGGCCACGGCCTGGACCCTGACCGTGCGTACAGTCATGGGGAAACTGCAGGAGAGAAGGAGCCCAGTAACACCCGGGGGTTCCACTGGACCAGCCTGGGGCAAGGCTCGGGGTCTCTGCCCAGAGCCGTAACAAGATACCTCGGACTCGGGGCTCACACAACAGACACTTATCTCCCACAGCCCCTGAGGCCAGAAGTCAGAGATCTGGGGCAGGTGGCTGTGGTCTGCTCCGGGCGACAACCCCCTTCCAGGCTACGAACAGGGCACTCTCGCTGTGCCCTCTCATGGAGGGAGGGAAGCCTCCGGGGTCTCTTCTTACAAGGACGTTAACCCTCCAGCATCGGGGTCCCATCCCCATGACGGCGTCACTTGACCTTAATCACCTGCTGAAAGGCCCATCTCCTAACATCTCACTGGGGGCCACAAGGGCATTGGGGTGGGCATGAAAATTCCGTCTAGGGGCACCTGGGTGGCTCAGTGGGTTAAAGCCTTTGCCTTCGGCTCAGGTCATGATCCCAGGGTCCTGGGATCGAGCCCCGCATCGGGCTCTCTGCTCAGCAGGGAGCCTGCTTCCTCCTCTCTCTCTGCCTTCTTGTGATCTATCAAATAAATAAATAAAATCTTTAAAAAAAAAAAATTCCGTCTAGACCACCAGGGAAGTCCTACCTCCACTCTCGAGGCCCCTGCCCCTGCTGGGGGGCCGGCCCGAGGCTGTAGCAGTGGGCGTGAGGGGAGCACCCCCAGGGAGCACCCGAGGCTCCAGTAAGTGGAAGGCCATCACTGAGCCGTGACCCCAAGGAGCAGATGGTCATCGGGACGCCCACCACAGCCCTATGCCCCGGCACGCAGGCCGCTCCCGAAACACAAGCAGCCGCCACTGCCATCGTGCACGGCATCCCGCCAGCCCCCTCCCTGACCTCACCACCAGGAAGGGCGCCCAAGACAGGCCTCAACACCCAGAAGGGGGCAGGCGCTACGGGTGTGAACGGGAGCTCTCTCCCGCAACTCTGCTGGAAAGAAGCCGTCTTTTAACAAGCACCTTGCCCCACGTTTCCATCGGCTTTCTCGGTCAAAGGTCCCGGGAGTGGAAGAACCACTTCAGACGGGACATGGGCAGCCCCAGAGGCCTCAGCGGGGAGCGTGCACCTCCCGGGGCAACTGCACAGATGCACCAGACACACGCACTCTGGGGGTGCGGGGCTGGACGGTGGCACCCAATGGGGCATCACCACACACGTCTCCCAGAGCCCCGACGGCAGCCGAGCAAAGGGAGAGCTCGGTGAGTGCCACAGACTCGGGGTCCTTCCCAGGTGTTCTCAGGGCTGTCTCCCAGCACTGCTGCTTCCTGGAGAGGGAAGCTGGGAACCGAGCCACCCTGTCCACCCCTTCCCCCAAGCCACTCCCTGTCACCTCAGAGCAGAGAGAGGCAAGATCCCTTGTGGGACAGGGTTTATAATCTATTCCGGCCTTTTTCAAGCAGCTGGACTTTGGAGATTTCGGTAACAACAACAGGAAAGCCGCTCAAGCAGCATGTGGGACAACATGAAAAGGGAGCAGAAGCTGGTCCAGGAACAGGTTTTCCTCCTCACAGGGACCACCAGCTGGTGGGCCCACTGGGATGCTGCCTGCTTCTGAGCAGGTGTGAAAGACGAACCTTCGGAATGCTTCCACGCCGCCGACCCCCACGCCGCCCTCAGAGTATGCGGCCTTCCGAGCACCCGAGGACGGAGTTCACACTCTCGGAAGTACCTGTCTGCCTGTACAGAGACGCAAGGCTGTGCTGAATCCTTGTCCCTGACCAACCAGGCAAACACCCTCCAAAGACACACTCCTGCACGGCCACAAGCTAAGGGTTCCACTAAAACACGGTTCACTGCCGCCCAGAGTTTACGCTTCTCGAAACAGAAACACGCACGTGTTATTCAAGCTGCAACAGATCCACATGCCCCACTGTGCTGGGTGGGGTCCCCGAGATTCACATCCACCCAGAACCTCGGAATGGGACCTCACCTGAAAACAGGGTCCCCGCCGATGTGATTCGCTAAGTGAGGTTGCAGTGCATACGGTGGCCCTTGGGAAGCGACACGTCCTTTCAAGAAGCCACGTGAGAATGCTGACAACACCCAGGGGGAAGGCCACGTGACGCCGGAAGAGGAGGAGGCTGGAGGGAGGGGCCTGTCAGCCAAGGAATGTCGGGGGCTGCCAGCTGCTGCCAGGAGCTGAGACAGGCAGGAAGGGCCCCCCCAGGAGCCTTCAGAGGGAGCACGGCCCTGCAGACGCTCCCATTTTGGATGTTCAGCCTTCGGAAGGACGAGAGGATAAATTTCTGTTGCTTTAAGCCGCCAGCTTGTGGTAATGTGCTACGTCAGCCACAGGTGGTTAATACACCAGGAATCAATACTCCAGGGAGCACTACTTTCCACATGGTTCTTATTTCTCCATGGGCCACACGCGTACCTACAGTCCGGACCTCGTATCTTTTCAGAAGAAGGAAATAATCATCGGAGACATCATGGCCTCTGACGTTTATAAAAGGTCCTTAGTAGCATCTGGCTAACAAGGTGGCAGAGACTAGGAAAGGGAATGGAAAGATACAGGCTTTGGGGGGAAACACACAGAACTGGGGTTCAGTGCTGAGCCCCGGGAGCAGTGGACAGTGAACGTCCACACCTGTCACTCACTGTTCCCTCTGTCAACCCCTTCTCCTCCCTCTACCTACCCCACAGACGTGCCCTAGATCATGGCTTCTTTAATCACCTTCCTTAAGCTAAAAACACACACACTTGCAAAGTGCATGTTTCTTCAACTACATCTTCACGGTTTTCATTTAATTTGGGTAGTGTTTATTTTTCATATCGCTACAGGAGAGCTGGGACAAAACCCGCTGCCCGTGCTGCCTCTTCCCAAGCATCTCATGAGAGTCCACACCCGAAGAAAAGCAGGCACAGGTACTGGACCGTGGTGGGGTTGGGGGAGACCCACGTCAGCAGACTGGGGCAAGACGGTTCTCTCCAGAAAGTGCAAAACTGACAGTGCTTGGACCACGAGTCATGAATGGGAAGCTGTGGCTGCTGATGGTGGGCACAGAGACAGTGAGGCAGGGAGAAGGGATGGAGAGAAAGCAGAGGGAGGGAAGAGAGGAAGGTAAGAGCAGGTGGAAAGAGGAGGAGACGAGGATGCGCTGGGGCAGAAGACAAAAGAGAGCGAGACCTCCACACCCAGGGGAGACAGAGTAACAGTGCTGGACAAAGCCTCCTGCCTGCAGCCACCAGAATGTGCTAAAAATATACGAGAAAATGTGTTTCAAAATGCAGGACAGCCACACACAAGACAGGAAACAAATGAGGTGAGCCCTATGATTGCTCCCAGCTTACTGCCTTCATGAACTTTTAGGCCATCATGACAGAAAGGGCCACCCAGTGAAGCTGGGGGGCTCCTGGGGGAGTAATGGGGCTGGGCATGCAGGGAGGCCGTGGCAGCTATCTGCCAGACAGGGAGCAGGGGGGGAAGACTGGACACGAACGCCATGGGAGATGTGTAGAGGGTCCCTCTGCATATTCTAGAGCCTGGGATTGATGCAAGCATGTCACCTACCAGGGATCGGGGAAAGAGGCATCCCAAGGCTACGAGGTAGCAATACACATCAACCACACAGGTTCTGAAATGTGCTGTTCCCAGCAGCGACCCTGGAAAACCTCAAGGCCTTGGGAATGGTCAACAGTCATGTCAAGACTAAAAGCTGCCACAATCCCACTAAACACAACTGAAGGTAGGACATGAAAGGACCAAACTTTTTTTAAGTAACATGACTGAACCTCACAACAAAGGTCAAGAATATTTATACATATTCAAAAATAGACTCAAGATAAAAGCTCATAATTCACAGTGTTTAGCAAAAAAAAAAGTTACTAAGTTAATCAAATGATAAAATTACCGGGCATGCAAAGAAGCAGGAAAATGTGACCCATGACGAGGAATATAATCAACTGATCAAAATGAACCAAAAACGGACGCAGATGGTAGGATCAGCAAGCGAGGCACTGAAAGTTATATCAACATTATATTCTGTATGTGCATGATAGACAAAAACTCAATAAACTCACAAAGATGACAACTATCACATCTAAAATGAAAACTATACCGGATGGGATTAGTGGCAAATTAAACATCAAATTAAAAAAATCTGTGAATTGGAGCAAAATGAAATGCAGAAATGACAAGATGTTCCAATAGAAGAGATTATCAGTAAGCTATGAACCAGCTTCAAGCAGTATGATGCATAGATAATTGGAGTCCCTGACAAAAGGGGGAGGAGGTACAGAAAAACTTTGAAACTACAGCCAAGAATTTTAGCCAAACACAAATCTGAGGGAAACTATAAACCCACAGACTCAAGAAGCTCAATGAAACCCACACACAAAAATTATAAGAAAATTACACCAAACTGTGTCACAATAAATCATAACTCAAGATAAAGAGAAAAATCTTTTTTAAAAGATTTTATTTATTTATTTGGGAGAGAGCACGCACAAGCAGGGGGAGCAGTGGGCAGATAGAGACGTGGAGAAGCAGGCACCCCGCTAAGCAGGGAGCCCAGGACCCTGGGATCGTGACCCGAGTAGAAGGCAGCTGCTTAACCGAATGAGCCACCCAGATACCCCCAAAGAGAAAAATCTTAAAGGCAGGCAAAGGGGGGGTACCTGGGTGGCTCAGTCAGTTGGGCGTCTGCCTTCAGCTCCAATCATGATCCTGGAGTTCCAGGATTGAGCCCCGTGTTGGGCTCCCCCCTCAATGGGGAGTCTGCTTCTCCCTCTGCCTCTGCCCCTCCCCACTTGTGTTCTCTCTCTCACTCACTCTCTCAAATAATTAGTCTTTTTTTAAAAAGCAGACAAATTGTTAAAAACAGAGACCGTTTACATCTGAAACGCAATCTTAGGAATGACAGCAGATTTCTTACTGGAAACAATACAAGTGAGTGGGCGATGGAAAAACATCTTTCACAGGCTGAGAGGTAAAAAGGCGAAAACTGGAGTTTTATGATCAGTGAAAACATCTTTCGAAGATGAATAATTTCCAGATATGTAAAAGCCACAAGACTGCATGACCAGCGAGGCATCCCTGTAGGAAATGTTAAAGCAGAGACATCGGGGAGAAGGAAATGACAACCAGATAAAAATTTGAAATGACACATGAGAATGAAGACAGCTAGGAGTGATAATCACAGGGGTGAGTATGTGCCTTTTCTCCTTTACCCACTGATTTATTGGTGGGGGGAGGGGCAGAAGGGGAGGAAGAGAGAGGCTCTTAAGCAGGCTCCCTGCCCAGTGCAGAGCCCAATGTGGGGCTCGATTTCACGACCCTAAGATCAGGACCTGAGCCAAAAATCAAGTCAGACACTTAACCGACAGAGCCACCCAGGTGCCCCATATGCTTTTTCTTATTTAAACCTCTTTAAATGACAGCTGGCTTTTTAAAAAAAAATGTAGTGCAGGGTTTCTAAAATACGTGAAAGAAGAACACAGGACTGGATCAGAGAACTTAGCCAGACGCTGTTAGTGAGTGACTTGAAGGTTCTCAGACAGCAGCCGTGTGGGAGCACTTGAAGTCGGGCTGGAAGAAGACTGACATCTTTACTAGAAGCCCTCAAGCAGCCACCAGAAACCAAGACAGGGTTACGGCTATCAGACCAACCAAGGAGAGAAAATGAATGCAAAACTCTATTAGTCTTCACAAAGGCAGAAAAAGGTGAACAGAGACCAGAGGAGACAAGCAGAAAACCCACAGCAAGAAGACAGACTTAAACCCAACTGTCACCATTTTCCCACATTAAATAGGACCCAGCTCTGAGCTTTGTATAAGAAATGTTCATTAAAAGTAAACACAGCCAAAGGGCGCTCGGCTGGCTCTGCCAGCGCAGCGTGCAACTCTTGGTCTCGGGGGCGTGAGTTCGAGCCCCATGTTGGGAGAGGACTAAAAAATAAATAAAATGTTTTAAAAAGGACGGGAGTTAAAAAATAGCTGACAAGTGAAAGCACAGGACAAGGCACAGCACATTAATACGAATCAAATGAAAGCAGAGAAGTTACACAATTTTTATCAGAAAAGTAAAGAGGAGGAAAACTCTCAATTCATTCTATAAGGCCAATGTCCCCATTACTAAAAAACCAATAATAACAATAGTTCAGTATCTTTCAATATCTTTCATGAACACAGATGCAAAAGTTCAAAACAAAATTTTAGAAAATGAAATCTGACAGTACGTATTCCACGACCAAGGGTGATTTATATCAGGAACACAAGATTGATTTAACATTTAAAAATCAGGGGCGGGGGCACCTGGGTGGCTCAGTGGGTTAAGCCTCTGCCTTTGGCTCAGGTCATGATCCCGGGGTCCTGGGATCGAGCCCTGCATCGGGCTCTCTGCTCAGCAGGGAGCCTGCTTTCCCCTGTCTCTCTCTGCCTCTGCCTACCTATGATCTCTGTCTAATAAATAAATAAAATATTTTAAAAAATTAAAAAATAAAAAAATAAAAATCAGGGGCTCCTGGGTGGCTCAGTCATTTAAGCGTCTGCCTTTTGCTCCGGTCGTGATCCCAGGGTCCTTGGATCAAGCCCCGTGTTGGGCTCTCTGCTCAGCGGGGAGCCTCTTCTCCTGCTCCCACTCCCACTGCTGTGTTCCCTCTCTCCCTGCCTCTCTCTCTGTCAAATACATAAAATCTTAAAAAAAAAAAAAGAAAAATCAATGAAGTTCACCATATTAACAAAGTAACAATAAAACCATATGACCATTTCAATAGCTAAAAAAAAAAAAAGCTTTTGCCAAAACTTAACGCTGATCTGTGACACAAACGCTCAGCGGACAAGGACCAGAGAGAAACTTTCTCAGCCTAAGAAAGCACAGAGCCAAATTCATGCTTACAGCAAGAAGCCTGAAAACGTTCCCCGAGAACGGGGACAGGACAGGGACGGCTGTTGTCACAGGCTGTGTTCCATAAGACAGCAAACCCAAAACATCCTGATTGGAAAGGAGGAAATAAAGCTGTCTACGTTTGCAGACCACGTGACTGTCCATGTAGGAGACTCCCGGGAATCCTCGCCCAAGAATAGAACCAGGAGTGATTTTTAGCAGGATCAGAGGATACAGTGTGATAGGACACGATCCACCGTGGTTCTGTAGACCAGCAGTGAACCACTGGGAGCTGGCATTTAAAAGCGATACCATGTAGAACACCAACAAAAAAATACAGTAAGCTTAGGGGAAGTCTGATGCAGGATGTGAAATGCCTACAGGCGGAACACAGAAATGCGTAGGAGGGAAACAAAGAGGTCACTGAAGGGAGACCGCCCTCCCCAAGTTCAAGTTCACGTTCAATTCCACACAAGCCTCCACAGGCCGGAGCCAGCGGCACTTTCCCAGAGCTGAGGCCCAGCATCCAAGTGGAAGGCCTGTGCCATAGGCATGTGAAAGCATTCTGCTGACTTTCCTGGGGACAAATGTTAGGATTTCCATCTTTCACTTGCAGAAAAACAGGTGACCCGGAAGCAAGCAGCTCTGGGTGTCCCTTTTCCAGATGTACCCGGGAGCAGGCGTGTCCCCCACCCCACCCATACCTGGTCAGTTAGAAAAGAAAACTGCGGGCCCAGAAAATGTGCTTTTCCTTATTTAAACGGACTTTCCCTGCTGGTCTGCTTGGTCAGTAGGTACGGGAGGGAGGTGAAGAGGGCAGAGGAAGCCGTTTCCACGCAGAAATGTGCAGGAGGTGGTGAGCGTTGCTAATTGATGGCCTGGGCAGTTCAAAAAGCTTTTCCTAACAGGGTAGGAGCAGAAGAAATGCGAGAAAACGCCAAACCCCTTACCTAAACCCGCCTAACAATGCTTCACACAGGAAGTCCGCAGCCCAAGTCCAAGTTGCAAAAACCAACCAAAACCAAACCAAAACAAAACAAAACCAAAAAAAACACCCAGTGTCCAGCTCCTAATTAAAAGAGAACCAGGCTTCTAGAGCACCCACAATTGGCATGTTGAAAAAGCCTGTGAATCCATACCAATAACCACACCACACTGGCCTACATGCCAATAAGGACTGACTGACTCAGTATCGGCCCAGGAACATACGGCTCTAGAAAATGCTAGGACCCCAACTGGCCAGGACTGACACCTGGGCAGCCACCACCTGCAACAGTCAGCCAGAGGACTGCAGAGACACGGAAACACCGTGGCGGGGAGGGGAGGGCAGCACACGACGCAGCACCCCCTTCCCTCTGGGGGACCCGGGCATGTCCGGCTGCCTCCCGCATTCTTCACTACGAAGCAACCTCCCCATCTACACGGCAGACAGAAAACGGGGAGGGTGCGGGATTCACCCACAGGCATTGTCAGACACAACCGAGGAAGAGCACCTTGACCTTGAAGCAGCTCCTCTGCCTGCAAGTTGGCAAAGCTTCAATATGTTACTATAAAACCTGGTGCTGGTTCTTCCCGAAGTTTGCTCCCCCCTCACGGGCAACGAAGCCGCCTGCTGGCCCACGGCACATGGCCCTGAAGAGCGGCCACCGCGAGTGCAGGATGTCTGGCCCTGGACGGTGGCAGTGAGAGCCCAGGGGCGGCACGGCAGGTCGGCCCAGCCCCTGGGAAGAGCAGCCCCAGCGGGCACGGGCTCAGGAAAGCACCAGCGGCTGTCAGATGAAGGCGGCAGAGGGGCCACCCGAGGCGTCCACTAGAGGGGATGTGCCGGAATGTTCCATGTCCAGGGTAACTTCCGATGCCTCCTGAATTAATGGAGTTGGTACAAAACAGAAACCAGAGCTGTGAGGGGCACACACACCACCGGTTTCCAACCCGCCAGGGGGATGGGGACCCCCTGCTACAACCCCCCCAGGGGTCCTAGCCGCCACTCCCTCCCCCTCCCAGGGGGCGCCCGTGAAGGTAAACACGGTTTTGTCTTCATGCAATTTCCAGGTACAGAGGCTGGTTCTGCAGCCTTCTGGAGGGCTGAGGCCTTTTCCTCCCATGAGACAACCTTCTTTCAGGGGAAAGGAAACCTTCCCGCCCAGTCTGGTCTGATCACAGGCTCCCCACGTCTGCCGGGGGTCTCCCGCATCTCTGCCCATCTGGTGAGGACAGGCACTGACCCTCTCTGCCTCAGAGACGTCCCGGACCCCCGGGGCTGCTGGACACAGCAGATGAGCAGGCGGCAGAGGGCAGCAGTTGTCCCTTCTCTCACATCCCTGGGGCCAGGAGCCCAAAGTCAGGCCGCTCCCTCTGGGAGCGCTGGCAGAACACCTGTCCGGGCCTTTCTCCCGGCTTCCTGAAGGCGGCCTCCGCGGCCGGCCGGCCCGGACACAGCTGTCTTCTCCCTGTGTCTTCACACCGTCTTCTCTCTGCGTCTGTGTCTAGATTTTCTCTTAAGGACACCTGTCACACTGGGTCAGGGCCACCTTAATGACGTCATCTTGACCATCTGCAAAGACCCTACTTCCAAGTAAGGTCACATTCACAGGACTGGGGCTTAGGGCTCCCATGTGTCTTGGAGGGCCCCAGTGCAACCCAGGACAGAAGCGACGGGGGCCGGGCCGGGCCGGGCACGCTGAGTGTCCATGGTAGCAGGCCTCGCTTCCCCATGTCCACGGCTTCCCTCCCAAAACACGGTCCACCGTGTGCAGCACCTCGCCGCCCAGTCTGCACCACTACGGAGGAAACTGGCGCAGAGAACCAGGACAGAACGCTGATGTTCCGAATCCGCTGCCGCGGTGAGCGATACACGGATCGTTGTCTCTGACCTGGGCGGTTTGGGTCTTTCGCCAGCACCGTGAAACTGTGGCGGGCTGACATGTTCTGGACACCACACATGTGCCCCGGTTCCAAACCAGGGCATCATCCTTAATATTTTGAGGGCCCCGTATCCCAGCCATCCCTGAGAGCTGGACACTTGGCCTCCTTGATCGCTCTCCAAACCTGCCGGCGGCCTCTCTCCTTCCCTGCTGCCAGCACCCTGTGTGCCTCATCCTGCCAGCGTCCACCCACGCGCCTCCCCATCCGGCACCTGACAACAGCCTGGACCGCCTCAGCCAGCAGCCACGACCCCCGCAGCCTCCCAGGATCCCAGCCCAAGTCAGGGGAGCACTGACAGCCCCGCCAGGTCAGGCTCCTCTGCTCCACATCACCTGTCCGTGCGTGGCTTCCCATCAAAGCGGTGGACGCCAATCGTTGCAACCCCTGAGGACTCCATGCAGTACACGCGATACCTCGTTTAATCTGGACAATCCAGCAGGGACACCCTACAGACCTCGCGTGGAGGGAAAGGCACGGCAAGACTGAACGGCTTCCCAGGACCACAGAGCTCCAGGCAGATGGCGGCAGGGTTCAAACCCACGGGCTGACTTCAGAGACCACGAGGTTAAATCACAGCCCAGCACGGTCTCCCGCTGAGAGCCGGCATTAAGCGGATGGTCGGGTCGGGGTCCTGCCGTGGATTCAAGGGGGCCACACACTGCGCAAATGCCTCCCATTGAGGGGGAAGCCTTCCGTCCCATCTCCCTGAGCCCGGGGCGGTCCCGTGGCAGAACGTGGCAGAGACAAAGCCACGAACTCGTGCCGCTGAGCCTGCAGGGCGCTGGCTGTGGTCCCCCCTGCTCGCAGCACTCCACCCCCTGCAAGGCGGCTGCTGCGGGAGGAGACCACTGAGCCTGAGCGAATCCGGACAGCGGAACCGAACTCTGGACCGGAGTGAGTGACACCGGCTGATGCTGCCCGAGAGCCCAACCCACAGAACATTCTAGGTCTGCTTCTTGGCTAGACTGGCGTCCACTCCGAGAGAGAAGGGCAGGTCTGTCTCCACTAACCACGGAGCAGTGCTGGGCACCGAGCTCAGCTTCTAACCAACTCACGCTTGGCTCTGACGCCGGGCCCAGCGCCCCCAGGAAGCGGCCACGAGAACCCCCGGCGCGGGCACAAGGACTCCGCTGTGTGTCTCAACAAGAGGAGGAAGGCAGCCCACACCCCACACCAGGCCCCCGCACCCCCTCCCCCGTCCTGAACCAGCATGGCAGCCTAGAAGAGCCCACGCAGCTCTCCACGTGCCAGAACACGCCGTGCCTCCGCCAGCTGAGGATTTCCAACCAGGACCTGCATGGGTCCTTCCAGAAACAGAATTCTCTCCCTCTGGGGAGAGGGGACTACCGTGCAGGGTACCCAGAAAACACAACGGATATTTATAGCTGCTATCTGGGAGGGCACAGGAATGTGAAAAATTAACAGACATAACAGACCAGAGGAATTACCTGGCAAACAGGTACAGTGGTAGAGACAGTGAAATTAACTGTACTCGAAAGTCAAGACGGAACAGGTGCAGGGCGTGAGTGCACCCCGTGGGGGGACCCCGGGTCCCGTCCATCCATCCACCATCCATCCGTCCCCCCACCTCTATGGCCGAGGGCCCACCATATTCCCACGCCCTGCCTGGTCCTGGGGTCCCTGCGGTCTCCCTGGAACTTGGGCTTTCCTGCTGTTGAGGTGGGAGGTCACCCAGGGCCCAGGGACCCTGGGTGGAAAGAGGAGGACAGGCAGGACTCTCCTGGTTGCAGGATGGACGCATCCAACGTTCTGGCCTAAAACCATCAAATGCTCATTTTCTCTACCACCTCTGCTGTGGGTCCTGGTTCTCGAGGCTCCTCTGGAACACTCCTCGGCCTCCCCCAGTCTACCAGCGGGCACCCTGAGCCCTCCACGGGTTTCCTGGGTACCGTGTGGGCGCCCTACCTCCCTTGGCCCCCTGACGGTATCCCATCCCAGACAATCATCAGTGTATGTGGAAGGGGATTAACCCCATGTACCTCGGAGAGTAGCACCCCAAGTGCACACATGAGCCCACTGACACCCACAGAGGGTACGCTAGGACTCCAACGCACACAGCTGGTGAGTCTCAGAGGGACACTCTGAATCCAGATGTCCCTTTCGCAGCCTGGACTGCTGGGCCCGCTGCTTCTCTGGGGAGACCCACGAGGCCGGAGCCTCGAAGCTGGAGCCGGGGCTCCTCCACCGCGCAGATCTCAAAGCCCCGAGGCTGGGGAGGGGCCGGCCGCCTGGTTACAGGGAGAGGAGAGCTGAGCAGTCGGGCCGACTCCAGAGGGGACAGCGCATCAGAGCGGCGCCCACCAGGAGGGCCCCACTTTCTCTCCCCAGCCTGGTGCAGACCATGTTTTCAAAGATGCTGCAGGAGGGCAAGACGTCAGGCCAACAGCCTCGGGGGCGTCCGGGTGCAGCCCAGCCAGAGGGCCTCCTGCACACGATTAAAAGCCCAGCCACCTGGACGCCCCTTGCCCCGGGGGCCCAGCTGCTGTCCCTCTAGCACACGCTCTCGTCCCAGCTGGAGAGAGATGCTTTACCGATGCCCAGGAGGGCATCGGGCGCGGCTTCAGGAGGCTGTGCTCTCCCTGCATTTAGTCAAAACCCGGGCCCTGGAGATGTGGGGTCGGTGCTCGGCTGCCGAGGTCCCAGGGGCCAGGAAGCCCACAGGGACGTCTGTGGGACTTCTCAGAGAGAGGGACCCTGGGTCGCTGCTGCCGACAAGCTGAAGTGTTGGGACCGGTTGGGGTCCACTTGTACAAGACAAAGTGCTGATCGGGGGATCGGGACCACCCCACGGACCTCATTTCAACTGAATCAAAGCCCAGCTCCACATATAGCCACATTCTGGGACCACACGCACGAGGGGAACACGGCTCAGCCTGCACCGATGCTCCTCCCCGGTGTTTCACGCTGGGCCCGCGCGGACGGCGCCCCAGGGTACACCGCAGAGCTCGTGCCAACACGTCCAACAGAAGAGGCTTTCGCGCCGTAACTCACACACACGGTCCTGCAGCCCCGTCGCTGGCGGGAATCCAGTCTCCCTGAACAGAACAAGATGATGCTGGGACCTCCCAAGCTGTCCCCACGGTCAGCACCGGGACCAGAACCCGAACCTGCTCGAAGATACCTTCACGGATGAGAATCGCAAAGCACGGCCTTAAGAACACAGCGTGCCCCACCCTCTGTGGAAATATCAGGAAAATTACTTAATCAACCCAATTTTATACTTTCTGCCTTCAGTCATTACTAGAATGCTCACTTCCAAATGCAAAGTGCAAGGAAATCTGTATTCATTAAGGCTTTCTTTTTCCTGCAGTTTCTATCAAGCCATCAGGAGGCTATCGCCTCGCGAAGGGGACGGGAAAACGCAGGACCCGGAGAAGGCAATCAAGCCTGCTTAATTAATTAATTAAGCCTCACGCGGGGCGCCCGCAGAAATCACCCAGTGCCTTGTGTGAAAATCACAGCGTTCCTGAGGGAACGTTCTGTATCAAACGTGAACACCCGGTTCGAACAGAAGCCCGCGCTCCTCCCTACCTTGGGGAAGACCGCAGATCCGCTCCAGGTCACCTGGGGGATCCTGGGGGGGAAATGGGGGGATAAAATCCTTCCTCTCGCCGACGCCGCCCAGGCTCTCGGAGAGACCGACGCTCCCAGAGACAGCACTGGCTGTCCGAGCCGACCGCACGGCTCGGAGCCCCTGTCCGCAGGCCTCCACCTGTTCTGACCCCGTGCTGCCTGGTTCCTTTGCAGGAGGAACGTGCTTCCTCGAAGAGGGGACCACACGTTCTGACCAGCTCTGGGCGTCGGGAGCCGGAAGTCCCCGATGGACGCGCTCACGGGGCAGGTTCCCCGGTGGACCTGCTCCGGCCTCTTTCCTTGCCTTGTAGACGACCACCCTCAACTTCACACGGCCTTCCTCCCGTGGCCTGTCTGCCTCCAAGCGTCCCCTTTTATATGGACCCCAATCATGCCTGGTCGGGGCCCACCCAGTGACCTCAGCTTACCTGAATCACCTCCGTAAAGGCCCCAGCTCCGAATATGGTCATGTTCTACGGCCCGAGGGATGCTGACGCATAAATTCTGGGGGCCACACCTCGGCCCACAACAGCAGTGCTGGCCGAGAGCGGTGCTCACGCCGCCTTCCAGCGGAGGAACCCCAGGCCTTGCCAACACCGAGCGCGCCACCGCCAACCGCACGGCCGGGTGAACGGCAACGGGCAGGTATCCAGACGGCTCAGGGGAAAAGCTTTTCTTCCAGGGGGTCATCAGGACTGCGTCGGCGGTGGGGGGGGGGGGGGGTCCTCAGGTGCTGAGCCTCAGGCCCGACGAAGCAGCAGGTACCTGTCGAGTCAACGCGGCCTCGGCACCAGGTTGGGAGGGGGGGACTAGGGCAGACGCAGGGCCCTGCAGGGGTGCGGGGGGGCGAGCAGCATGCCCCCTGTGCTCTGGCCCCACCCTCCACCTCCAGCCATCCACAGGCCGCCTTAACCAAACACACCTCCTACTTCGAGGTTACGCACCTGCTGCCCTCCCTAAATCACCCGACCTGTTTAAACTTCAGTTTTATTTACAGGGGAAAACCAGGAGCTCATCAGACCGCCATGGGACATAGGTGATTTCAAGGCAGAATGCAGGATCGCAGGGGCAGCGAGGCCTGAAGAAGTTACCCTCCCGGGGCGCCTGGGTGGTTCAGTGGGTTAAAGCCTCTGCCTTCAGCTCAGGTCATGATCTCAGGGTCCTGGGATCGAGCCCCACATCAGGCTCTCTGCTCAGCAGGGAGCCTGCTTCCCCCTCTCTCTCTCTGCCTGCCTCTCTGCCTACTTGTGATCTCTCTCTCTCTGTCAAATAAAGAAATAAAATCTTAAAAAAAAAAAAAAAAAAGAAGTCACCCTCCCGCACGTGACAGATCGCACAGCACGGCCCGTATCTTCAGGGCCAACACGGGCGCCACTTAAAAGCCTCAGGAGAACCGATAAACCAGAATCGAACCAGGCCATGGAGGAGCCGAGCTTCCAAGTCCGCCACCCACTCTGAGAGCAGGTTCAAAGCAGCAGGACAATCTGGGCTCCTGGGAAGTCGGCCGACCGCGGGCACCACGTGGAGGTGGGAACCCAGGAGAACCCCAATCCCGACCGCAGGCAGGGCCGGTCTGCGGCCTTCATGGGTCAATGTTCTGTGACCCCCAAGAAGGCATAAGCCCAAGGAGAAGCGTGAAGCAAAGAGCCAGAGACACCCCCTGCTTCATCCGTGAAACCCAGAAAGGAGGTTCCGTTTCACGCGCCGCACCCGTTTCCGCTTGGTACTGAGGAGCACCTGACGGCGTCGCCGTGTTTCCCCATCAACGATGCAAGGCAACAGCAAGAGGGTAGTAAGGTCTCCCTCGGGAGGCGGGAGGTCGTTCTGAGAAGGTTGAAGACATTTCCAGAACGTTCCAGAGAACCTCAGATTGCCCCTGTTTTCGGCGTAATTAGGTTGGTAAGAAGTGCTCACCCATTTGAAAGGGGATTTGGGTGAGAATGTAGGGGAATTCGAGTTTGTGAGATCCCACGAGTCTCAAAGCCTCAGGCTTCGGGGCCATGAAGTCAACGAGGTCCATAAACAGAAAAACGGGAGCAAATTAAATTCTCGAGCTTTACGAGAGCCAAGTTCCTGCGCACCTCTAATCCAGAAGCACCACTTCCAACGTCGTACGTGCCAGACGCTCTCGTTGCCGGGTGGGAACCTCCACGCCGGGACGGGTTAGACCCCGGCGCCAGCACTTAAGACAAGACGGGCGACAGGGCGCCTGGGGGTGCAGTCGGTTAAGTGTCGGGCTCTTGAATTCGGCTCAGGTCACGATCTCAGGATCACGGGACCGAGCCCCGCGCTCTGCACGGAGTCTGCTTGGGATTCTCCCCGTCCCTCTGGCCCTCCCCCTGCCTGCACATGCTCTAAATACATAAATAACATCTTCAGGGAAAAAAAAGGCAGCCATAAAGAGAGACGAAGTTCTGTAAACCCCAGCTCAGTACGCGTGTCTATCCCGGAAGGAGGCGTGTCACTGACCCTCGGGGCATGGCCACTTGCTGTGTGTCTTTGAGAAGGTCCCTAGACCTCTCTGAACCTTAGCCCCTTCGCCCGTCATGCGGAGTTTTGGTTCTTCTCCCTTTGAGGCATCAGGACGGTTAAATCAGATGACGGCCGCGCCCCATGTTTCCAGCTAGAACGCAAACACCACCCTAGAAGTCAGATGAAAACAACCCGTGGGTCAGAAATCACAAGACTCGGCAGCGGCTCGGGGTCACTGAGCAAAAGGAGGGCTCAGGGCCCCCCACACCCGGGCAGAGCCTGGAGGCCAGACCCCCAGATGCGACAGGACCACAAGGACAGACAGCAGCGGGCCTGCGGACATCCCCCCACAGGGCACAGAAGGTCACGGCCAGGTCCCTCCTCAGCCATGCCCCAGGCGAGGCACTTCATGGAGGGGGGGAGACACCGGGGGAGACACAGGCAGCAAGAGGTGACCCGGCTGTCAAGGCCTTTTCTAGAAAATTCCATGTAGCTGCCTGCAAAAGGCAGCCTCAGCGGGAGAGGACAGATGTGACCATCAGCCCCCGTCCTGAGTGCCAGCCCACCGGGCCTGTGAAGCAAGTCGGGCACCGGGGGCTCTGGAAGGAAAGATGAATGTCACCTGTGGCTGGCAGAGACAGCCGTGCCCTGCCCGGGATGAGCAGACCCCATGGCCGTGGGCCAGTGACAGTGTCACTGACATTAAGGACACGAGAAGACAGCAGAGCATCAGGCAGGACAGCCGCTGGCAGAGGCTGGCATTTCACTTCGAGACACATCATTCTTCCTAAAGGCAGGCACGGCTTTGCCTTCTTGGAAGCTGGTCTGTGTTTTTTTTTTTTTTTTTTTAAAGATTTTATTTATTTATTTGACAGACAGAGATCACAAGCAGGCAGAGAAGCAGGCAGGGGGGGGGGGGGAAGCAGGCTCCCAGAGCCCGATGTGGGGCTCGATCCCAGGACCCCGAGATCATGACCCGAGCCGAAGGCAGAGGCCTAACCCACTGAGCCACCCAGGCGCCCAGGTCTGTGTTTTTAAGACGATTTTTTCTAAGCAGTTTAAGATTCACAGTAAAATCGAGGGGACGGCACGGGATGGCTGACGTCCCCCGTGTGCACGGCCACCCCGCTCTCAGCGCCCCCCCCGGAAGAGGTTGTCTGTTGACATCTGGTGAGCCTACATGACACGTCATCACCACCCAGAGTCCACAGTGGACACCAGGGGTCACTCTCGGGGGTGTGCGTCCTGCGGGTTCAGACAGACGCGTGATGACACGTGTCCACCACCACAGTGTCACACGGGGTGGGGCCCCTGCCCTGTTCTTCTCTGCCCGCCTCCAACCCCGGCAACCACTGCCTGCCTTTCCCACAACATCACAGAGTTGAAGTCACACAGAGCGTGGCCCTTCCGGGTTGGCGTCTCTCACGGAGTAGGACTCGTCCACGTTTCCTCCATGACTCTTCATGGCCTCGCGGCTCCTTCTGTTTTAGCGCCGAGCTCTGTCCCCCTGTGTGCGTGTCCGGCAGCTTACCCACCCACCTGCTGAAGGACATCGCGACACCCTCCAAACTTGGGCAACTATGAAGAAAGCGCCTGTAATCACCCACGTGCAGGTTTTTACATGGGCATAGGTTTTCAGCTCCTGTGGGCAAATCCCATGGAGCGTGCCTGCGGGATCGTGCCTAAGACACTGTCCCTGTCCTGCAGAGCAGCCGGCTGCCCCGTCCTGCACTTCCCCCGTGGGGAGTGAGAGTTCCTGCGGCTGCCCAGCCTGTCACACCGGTGGCCCGGATTTGGGCCGTTCTCATAGGAGTGCAGCGGCATTGGGTTCTTATGGGGTTCTGTAACGTGGAGTTCAGTGGTTACGAGCTGTCTTGTGCAACAGCACCCCCTAATTCCAGACCACTACTGTCACCTCAAAAGGAAACCCCACGCCTGTTTACCAGTCACGGCCCATTCTGGCCTCCTCCCAGAGCCCCTGCCTCCCCCAGCCCCTCCTGCCCACGGCAGCCCCTCCCACCCTCGGCAGCCCCTGCCGGCTGTCTGACTCTGTGGGCCCGCTGATCTCGTGTCCTCCGTGTAATGTGTGCGTTTCATTTCACGCAATGCCCGACCTTCTGTGTCTGGCCTCCCTCGCTTCGAGACCGCTCCATGTTGCAGCAGGTGACAGCCGCTCCTGCGTCCCTGCTAATGTGTGGATGACATTCCTTCGCATGGATGGACCACATCTGTCCATCCGTTCATCTCTTTCTCTTTTTTTTTTACAGATTTATTTACCTGGAGGGGGAGGGGCAGAGGGAGAGGGAGAGAATCCCAAGCAGAAACCCGCAGAGCCCAGAGCCCAACGTGGGGCTCGATCTCAGGACCCCAAGATCATGACCTGAGCTGAATCCAGAGTCGGACACCCCACCGACCGAGTGCCCAGGCGGCCCAACCCATTTGTCTCTTGATGCCCATCTGGGTTATTTCCACCTCGGGGCTACTGGGAATAATGCTTCCATGAGCATCCACGTACGTGTCTTTTTAATTCTGGACGTACCTACGGGAACGTATTTTCATTCTCGCGGCTGCATGGCGGGCAGTGGGCCTGCCGGGTCCCGTGGTGATTCTGCCCTGACCCCCGAGGGCGGCCACGCCTCGGCCACCAGTGTCCACGGGGCTGGACGGGTGTCCCTCCTCTGCTGTCACGCACGCGCACCCAGGACACCCACGCTGCACTCAGATGCGCCCACCCTTAGCCAGACCACAGAGGGGCATCGCGGCTCAACCACTCTATTTTTTTTTTTTTTTAGATCTTTGTTTTAGGGATTATGATATAGAAAAAAATCTGTGCTCAACGTTTTGACCACCCCTCACTTAACAAGTGTTTACCAAGCACCTCAGCCTGTAAGTGGACAGACCCCACAGGTACTGAGGACACATCATCGGTGGACGAAACGAAGATCCCCGCCCGAGGCCACCTCACCGAAAACAGCAACAGTGGCCGCTTAAGAAAATGAACGGTCCTTCACCACTTCTTCCCAGATTCAGTCCGCTCCCTGCTCTCTCCGAGGACAGCCTGCGGCCGCGCGGACCCTCCCTGGGGCAGTGGCCCCAGGACACCCACGGAACCGCGGCAGCCTCAGGCACCCCACAGAAGGAAGCACCCCAGAAGGACAGCGTCCCCGTGGAGTTCCAAGCAGGCACCCCTCGCGGCGACGGCTCTGCTGGAAGTCCAGCGACCATCCCCGCTCCACAGAGAGGAAACAGCCCGGGATCCGGGGGTGAACTCAGCAGGCCTGAGCCGCCCAAACCCGGCCCATTGCAACGACGGGCTGGGCCCCCTCTGGCTCCCGGGAGTGATCCGCCTGATACAGCGTCTCTGCCCACCAAGGCCTTGGGCCACATCCCGTCGCTGAAGCCAGCAGTGTGATGTGTGGTTGCGGGGAGCTGAGCCCACTTGGCATCAGCTTAACCTCTGGAGGGGCTGGACACCAGGGTCGGCCATGCCTGGGGGACCAACCCCAGTAAAATCCCAGGATTCCGGGCTCGAGTGAGCCCCCACGGTTGGCCAGAGTTCACCCGTGCTGTCCCTCGTGCTGCCGGCAGAATTCCACGCCGCTGGGGAGACCCCCCTGGGGGAACGGCCGGGCGCCGGCGCCTGCCCTCTCCGGGACGGCCGTGTGCCCTGCTGGTGTTTACCCGGATCCTTCCACCGTGAGGACTGAGACAGCTTCACGGAGGCCCGTGCCTCCCTCTAGAGAAGCGCGGTCTCGGGGACCCTGAACCTAAGTGTCCTGTCCGTCCGCAGCTGTAATCCTAGGGAGCAGACTTCATGTCAAAGGTGGGGAGACGGGGCTGGATTAATTTATAAGAATGCAGGCTGCTTTTTGATAACTATCAAAGACGCAGGTGCCAACGGACAGCAGAGAGACGACCCAGGAACGGCTGCTGCCACGGGGACCGGAGGACCGGGGCCAAGCGCAGGCGGCTTCTCCGTAACGGGGCCGCTCCTGCAGGAGGACCCCAGCGGCAGGTAACCGAACCCAGCACGTGTCCCATCTGGGTGGCCCGGACAGCTGTGAGGCGAGGCTGTGCGGGGAGGAACCGAGTCCCCACAGACAAACACCGGGTGATGAGGCACAGAGTTCTCTCCCCCCACGGCGGAAGCAGGTGCAGCGGGACGGCTCGGGCAGGGGCTCTTCGCACGATCCCCCAGGGCATCTGTCCCGTGCCAGCCAGCCCTGCGCCGCTCGGGGACAGCAGGACTCCTGCTCACCTGAGCCTCTGTCTCCTTTCGAGACGGCTCCCGTGTAAGCCAGCTCAGACTCACAGAGGAGAGGCTGGGGGCGAGTTTCGCGTCCCCACAAATAGCCCTTTGTCCATCCACGCGGCCTGCAGAGTCACGCAGCCCAGGGTCCTGCGGAGGGGGCTGGAGGCACACGCCCCAGAGCCACCCCCACCACACTGGCCCGTCCACGGGAAGCTGCCGGGGATGCCAGGCGGAGGAAGGAGGGTCTGGACCCCGGGCTGGGGGCGTGGGACCCCGTCCCTCTGAGCACAGAGCTGAGGGCAGGCAGGAGACCGCCAGCCTTAGTGAAGTCAGCCTGGCGTCTGTACCCCGCTCTGCTCCCCTTTCCCGCGAAGGGAGCCCCCGGGAGGAGCAGGAGGAAGAAGCCAGAGGAGGGAAGACCTTGGGTCCCAGGGCTCCCGGTGATCCCACTGCAGAGGCCACAGGCCCACTGGGAACCCGGAGTCTGTGCCGAGTGTGGCCAGAAGCATGCTGGCTTCTCGCAGACGCTACCCAGCCCGCCGGGCTCCCGCCTCCTCTGCCCCCACGCCGGCCTGGACCACAGCCGTCGTGCTCGCCAGCTCTGGGCCGTCTGGGATCTGCAGTCACGGCCGCTCAGTCAGAGGATGCTGACCCAGGCAGCTCCGGGCCAGCCTCCCTGGCCCCAAGAGGGGACAAGCCGGCCACAGCCCATGCTCCTGCCAGGGCCTCCAACTTCCAGCCTCTGCTCCCTCCTGGGACCCAGCAAAGGTGGCACAGTCCTGAGGGAGGCAGGCGGGAGAGCTCGGCCACAGCATCCCTGGAGCGCCACCGGCCCCCTGGGCGACCGTCCCACTGGTGAGAGCCTGGCCTGCACCCCTCAAAAAAAAGTCTCCCACCAGCTCCTCTCACACCTGCTTGCTGGGATGCACATCTGGAGGCCCATGTCCGATGTCCAAGGTTCCTGAAATCGGGGTGGGGAACCCCGGGATTATCTCTACATCCCAGCAGGAGGAAAGTTCTGGAGGGGCAGGTCTGCCAGCGCTGGCTCCCCTGACCTGCTGGGTCACCCCTGCACGTGCCTGGAATTCTGGACGGGGGACGGCCATCTGTTAGCTGGGCGGGGCCTGGGGAGCGGCAGAGTCTATAGGGGCGTCCACAGGGGGAGACGAGAGGCCCAGCAGGGCTGCCCCTGGACTGCGGCAGGGAAAAGGGCTCCGGCCAGCATGAGGGTCTCACCAGCCCTGGGCCCCCTCCTGGGGGACCCACATCTGACTTCTGTCCCTGTGTCCCTGTGACCCATGCTGGGCTCTCCCTGTCCCTCGTGTGATGGCTTCACGAAGAGAAGAGGGACAACGACCTGGGGGCTCCCAAATCAGCACAGGCCCCGTGTGGCCAGGTGTTTGCTCCTGCGCAGGGGGGAGGTGCGGAGGGACCGTCCACGCCAAGGCTTCCGTGCTTTCCTGAACTCCCCACGGGTCCGTTCACAGACGCGGCTCCCCGTCTCCGAGCCGGTCTGAGAGACGCCGCTGCAGACAGGTGCGCTCCCGAGAAACGCGGGGGGCCTGAGCGACATCGCCACGGGGCGCCGGCCGGATTCTCCCGCCTTCCGTTCCACGTGACCGCGAATCCATTCCGTGAGCTGAACCGCCCCCTCCACCCAGGGAGGATTCGCACGAAGGCGAACAGACGCGTGAGCCGGTGGAGGGGCCCCACGGGCGGGAGCCGCCGGCGCAGGAGAGGACGGGAGCACAGACATGAAGAGGAAGTGGAGCCCACGGCCCGTCCTCCCAGCCCGGCCCACGCCTCCGACCTACAGGCCAACCACCGTCCTCCCGTGTGCACAGCTGTGGGGACACAGCGACATCTCGCGGCTCCCCTCCCCCCGCTTCCCGAAGACGAGGGTGCTAGCGAGGCAGGTGGTACGTTTGTCATAGGACAGAGACGTCGCTGGGAGGAATGGAAGGAGGGAGGGACAGGACAACGCGGATTCCACCAAACAGAACACTGCAGAAAAGGAGCATCCCAGGGGCCCGGACCCGCTGCGCTGGACCCCGAGAGCCTGATTCCTCCCCAGCCAGGTCTGCTTGTTCTCGGCCTGCAAGTCCGACAGCAAATCTGACAGCTCGGACCTCAAGGTGGCGTTTCCCCAGAAGCCAGCCCTAAGCTGGCTTTCTGGGAGGCCGGCCCTGAGAGGGGGCTCAGGGTGGGCACTGCTCATCTCAACAATGAGTCAGGAATTCTTCTCTATCCCTTCCGGTAGGCGTTGAGTTGCCCTTCCCTGAATTTCAGTTAATTCCATTAACAAATCAGAGACAGACGAGATTAGAGCCCTGGGGAATGCTGGCTTCGGCTGTCTGCAGGTTCCCCAGAAAAACTTCCGAAGGTCTTAAAAAGTCTGAAATCCAACTAAAGAAAGCTGCCGTGCCGTTCCCACTGTCCCAATATCGCCGTGTTTTATCCCAAGATGGGCACCGAAAGCAAAAACAGCCGGGAGGGCACCTGGAGGGGCCCAGACTCCAAGCGGGCGCCGCCGGGGCGGGGAACGTGCCAGGGCAGGGGGCGGCGGTCAGGGAAGGCGGGAGCCCCAGCAGAGGCAGAGCAGAGAGGACGTGGCGCTGGCCCGGGACGAGGCTCAAGCCCAAAGGCGGGAGTGGGATCCCCGCCCCATAAACCTACTCCTCTGGGGCTTCCTCCCGAATTCCAGGGCGCGGCCGGCTGCCTGAGCAGGGTCTGCACACAAGCAACCCTCCCCCGCCCCGGGGAGCAGGCGCGTGGAGCCCGGCAGGTGCTCCAGACACCACCGCCCGCCGCGAAGGAGCTCGCGGGACAGCGGGTGGCGAAGCTGAGGGGCCAAACGGCATCTGGTGGGAGGCCTGTGAGACACTGGCAGGAACCCCAGATGTGAGTGCGCGACACAGTGTCGCGCAACAGCCAGACCCCGAGCGTGCACACTCATCCGTGCACACGCACACCCTTAGGGCTCAGACAAGAGTCTACTACATTTAGGCGTATCATGGGCCAGGGGGATTAAGGAAAAGAAATCTCGTAACGCAGTCGGGAGGCCGAACGTGTTATTTCCCCAGGAAAAGACATTTTAGGAAGCGAGATGGACCGTCAGCACTGGCCCCAACAGGAAGGACGCGCATCCCCGCGTCCAGGAGGAAGTCAACGCAAGACACGGCCTGTCCTGCAAATGAAATGCACGGGGCTTCACGGAGAGCTCGGCAGCAGGGGCCAAGTGTCTGCCCTTCACCCAGGACCCGGGGGAAGCTGGTCAGGAATCAGTGGCCCCAGGGGGAGCCTGGGCACTGGAGGCCCAGCCCATCCCCGGGGCACGAGGGCGCGCTCCACAGGGTGTGGGTAAAGTGCACCGAGCTCGGGGCTGGGGGGCCGCCAAGGGATTGTCCTAATCCAGAAGCCACAGGGCGGTGCAGGGAGGGGGCGCCCCCAGCCAGCCCAATCAGGACGCACACCTCCCTTCAGCCCCCAGAAGAGCACAGCTGTCCGCGCTGCGTGCGCGCCTGACTCAGACACTGATCTGCTTTGGAATGACCCCGGGGTGGGGGGTGCCGTGGCTCAGGGACCCAGCCAGACGTAGCACGGGTCAGGCCTTCTGCATCGCGTGGCCCTCCAGCGTGCCCAGCCTTCCCTGGGTCACGGAGCCCCCGTCACGAGAGCGTGTTCACAGGACCACGGCATGTGGCGCCGCACACACACGTGCACACACACAGATGCGGTGCCTAAACCCTGGACACGGACTCCCGGAACTCCTGACCTCCTCGCAGGGCTACAAAGCCCCGCAGCATCTCATCCAACACCGTCTCCGCTGGGTGTGTCCCCGAGCCCCTGGACAGCAAGTGCCCTGGACGCGAGTCTCTTACGTGGGGCCCCCAACACGGCCCCTGCCTGCAGCGGCTCGGGGACACAGCCCGGGGGGCACCCCGCCCGGCACCAGATCCCATGTGTGGGCTCTGTGGGGGAACGGCGGAGGCGCAGGAACTGGCCAGAGACTGTCCGCTGTGGAGACCCACACCCACACCAAGACTCAGCGGATTCTCAAAGTAGTCTGTGACCCCCACGTGTGAACACGGCCGGCTTCGGTAACGTCCACGGGCCCTTCCGACGGCGAGCCTCAGTCTGAGGGGGACCCCGGGCCTGTTCCGTCAATCTGCCTGGGTTGTCTGCACTTAAGGCCCAGGGTCACCCCAGGGAGACAATCCCTGGTTTGGCCACATGGTTCTTCTTGTTCCAAAGAGACGCGTGTAGACGTGAGTGGTCACGTGAAGGGAACTTTATTTGCATCCGGCCTCACCTGACGTCTCTCCCACCGGCGGGCTGTGTCCCTGAGCTCCGTGAGTACAGCCGCGCGCGGAGGAGACGGGCTTGGAGCTCAGTCCACCCAGTTACTGCCACCCACTGGGCGCGGCTTCCGGAGAAACCACATTGCACCCCAGCCACCCCCCCCCCCCCCGGGCCCTCCCTGCTCTGGAGAACTCGCTCTGCAGCCCCGGGGCTGCAGGTCAAAGATCTCGGGAACAGAGACAGGACGCGTGGCTGGTGCCCTGTCCTGCCCCGCCCCAGGATCCTGTGACCTCTGACCCTGGGAGCCGGCTGGCAGGCTGCCCTCACTCCTCGGGGTCACCGAAGCCCTAGAAGCTTCCCGACCCTGCTCAGGGTAACAGTTCAAGACTTCGCAGGCCAGGTGGCCTTGCCGGGACCCCCTGGCTCTCCCCTCCAGGGACCCGCCTGCTGGGGTGTTTCACGGACTCGGGGTCCCAGGGGGCGCGCTCGGCTGGTTCTCCCTCTTCTTCCTCTGCCGTCGTCTTCTGGGGAAAGCTCCATCCCCGCCCAAAGTCACGCCCTTGATTCTGAATCACTTCAAAATACAAGAAGGCAACACACCTGAGCCACCCCAGCTCGGCGATCACCCAAAGCCGCCTCTGTTGGTTCTCAGCTTGTGCTAAGGTCAGACGGTATCTGAAAACCACATGGTTTTTGTTTTGCAAAACCCCAACTGAAAACGCCACGTCATGAGAAAAACGTTCCTTAGAGCGCCAAGGAAAGTCTGCTCTCCAGACGAAGGACTATCAGACAACTGACCTTTGTTATCCCGTCTTTCCCTTTTCACCCTGGCTACCAGGAAGCTCAGGGGTAAGGCCCACACGTACTATAAAGATGCTCTCTTGCCCCAGTGTTCGGTCTTAGAGACTCCCTAAGGGTTAGAGCGGAGTCCTGCCAGGGAGGCCTGGCTCAGAATCATCCGGGTGGCCAGCTAAGAAGACAGACGCCTAATGGACCGGCGTCTTGTGGACGCGGTCTTAGAATCTGCAAGATGCCCAGAATTTCTTGGTCATCAGGTCAGGCTCTGCGGTCAGAGTGAAGTGACGCAGCCCATTTCCCAGGATGACGTGGGCCTTTCTGGAGAGACTGATCTACCTGTCATCTCCATCCCTGGGAAGGGGCACGCGTGCAGCCCAGGTGCTCTCGGCAGGGGTCGCGGTGAACGCAGCAGACACGCAGACTGGGCACGAGGAGCCGGCACTGCTGAGAGATGCTGGAGCCGCCAGTCCTTGGCTGGGGTGTGCGGGAGGAGTCATGGGATGAGTTCCAAAAGAACTGAAGGGAACTCTCCTTGCACAGGGGAACCGTAGGGCGTGTGAAGGACATCTCAATAAAGCTATTTCTGAAATTTCTTAGACTGCATCCGTGGTGCCCAGAGATGGGTAGGGGGCCGCAGTGTCCAGCACGTTTGCCTATCCTGCCCCCGTCAGGAAGCACTGCCCTGCTCAGCACAGGACACCATGACCCCTGCTCTCCCTGACCTTTTGGGGACCAAGAGTCTCGTGCAGAGCCAATGACCCTGCGGACCAGCCTGGAACCAGCACTGCTTTACTGCCAACCCAGCTGCACATCACGAGCCTACCTCTTCCCGTGTCAGTGGACACGAGCCTAAATGCCCCCCTGCCCGGCATCCCAGGAGGAAGGAGCCCCCCATCCAGGATCAGTGCCTAACACGGATGAAAGCAAGCCACATCACTTAACCACGAATCTGTGGGCTTCAGACCCTGAGGCCACCGGACATCACCACGCTGGGCGTGTCCCTGGGATCTGGGGAGAATGAGCTGGTCACAGCCTCCCATCAGCATCACGAAGCCCAGATCACGTAGAATGGGGCTGGCAAGGGTTTCTGTAAAGACCCAGCTAGGATATATTTTCAGCTCTGCAAACTACACGGTCTGTCACACCCAGGATGCTACTGGGGCATGAGAACAGCCCAGGATGACTTGTAAAGGACCAGATGTGGCTGTGTGACAATAAACTTTATTTACAAAAGGCAACCTGATGACTGGTGGAAACGATGTGTAAATCACATGTCCGGCAAGGGATTCGTATGCCTAGTACATGAAGACCTCCTGTAACGTAATAACAGAAATCAAACAACCCCACTGGAAAACGGACAAAGGACTGGAATGGGTATTTCTCTGAAGAAAATACAGGGATGGAGACTATGCCCACGAAGGGATGCTCAGCGTCCTTCGTCATCAGGGAAACACAAATCTAAACCACAGTGAGATACCACTTCGCACCCATGAGGACCGCTAGGAGCAAAAAGACGACAAAAAAAACCACACTGGAGAGGATGTGGATAAATCAGGACCCTTGTGCATGGCTCCTGGGAAGATAAAATGGGGTGGCTGCCCTGGACAGCGGTTGGCATGCCTCTAAAGCGAGGCCAAGTACACATGTGACCCAGCAGGCCCACTTCCTGGTGCATTTCCAAAGAATGGAAAGCAGGGACCCGGGCAGGTATCTGGACATCCGTTCCACTAGCAGCATTCTTCACAACAGCGCAAAGGTGGGAGAAAGCGACCCGAGTATCCACAGACAGACAGATGAGCAGACAGGCAAGATGTGGTCCATCCACACACCGGACTGTCCCTTGTCCCAAACACGGAGAGACATGCTGACACCTGCCCCAGCGTGGACAGATTTTGGGGACGTGATGCTGAGTGAAATAAGCCAGACACAAAGGGACAAATACTGCAGGATTCCACACTCACATGAGCTCCCTAGAGTCTCCAGATCCATGGGGACAGAGAATGAATGAGGGGTCCTGGGGCCAGCGGTGGGGCGGGGCGCCTAGTGTCTCATGGGGACAGAGTTTCTGTTTGGGAAGATGGAAAGTTCTGGAGACGCACAGTGGGGACTGCTGCACAACGTCTGAATCCACTAAATGCCCCTGAGCGGGGCATTTAAACACGGCTAAGCGGTCCAGCTTATGTCATGGGTAATTTACCACCATAAAAAAAAACCACACGGACAAAAGCAGACGATGGGCTGGGTTGGGTGTGGGATCTAGGGTTTGCTGAGCCCTGACTCGGACCCCACGCCCAGGCCCCTGATCCTGGAGCGAACGTTGGAGCATCGAGCATCACTAGCAATGCCTGTCCGCCGTCCCGCTTCACCACCCAGGACGGCTGCCAGGAGCGCCAGAGCCCCCCTCTACCCCATAGGACATCGGGAGGACACTGAGGAGCAGGGGTCCCTCTGTGGCTTCCCAGTGAGGCAGAACCGGGGCACACAAGGATGCAGGACGGGCAGCTGACAGGGAAGAAAAATTGCCCCGAGGAACCTTGGCCTGACTGATGACTCTGTCCCCGCTCAGGCACCAGCCTGGGGCACAGTACTGCCTGGCCCACAGCATCCCAGGGAGGGAAAGCCCCCTCCATCCACACCCACCAGGGCCTCCATCCACCCTGGTCCCAGTCAAGAGGCCCTGGGACGCTCTTTTTGGGCCAGTCTCTCTGTGACAGGTTGCCCTGTATCCTGGACATGGCCAACTATCCCTGGGGATTCACCTCTAGCCTTCATGAGGGGCCCAGACCAGCTCTTTCCTCCTTCCTTCCCCTTGTGTGGCAGTGACCACCATCGCAGGGGTGGGGACTCTAAAATCCAGGCTGGAGAAACGCTGCCCAGAGGGCTTTGGACCTCGCACACCTTCCCTGATGGGCCCCAGCTGCCCCAGGCAGAGGACCCCGTGTGTGCTTAACATGGCTAGCTTCAGCCACTCCGTGCCCACCACGCCTGTGAGCAAGGTGTGTACCTGCCGGGCAACCACCTCCTCCCAAGAGTGGCAAAGAACTCGCTATCTTTGTGCAGCGGGTCAAAGTAAGATCTGCATGCGGGCAGCATTCAGCAAATGCCCATCTTTAACCACAGGGTGCACATGAGACAATGTGGCAGGACGCACAGCAGGTGCTCAGTAAAGTGGGCGCTGGGCACTAGACAGTGAGCTTATGGCATGCCTCAACTGCAGAAACACAATGCATGGGCTCCCTTCCATCGTTCCCTGCCCCCGGGCACAAAAAGGTGTCCCCCTGGTCCATGCAAAAATGGGGTAGGGACATTCAGAGCAGCCCCTGACCCACCATCGACCCTTAGCCGCACTGGCCGGCTCCAGCACGAGCACGGCAACAGGAAAAGGCAGGGCTGGGGCCTCGAGCTATGGTCCTGTTAAGTCCCCTTGAGGTCACATCAGCTGGTGACCGGGGACAGCTTTGTTTCCCCAGCCTTGAGGACAACTCCATCCACCCTCTCCGCATCCTAACAAAAAACCAGGGGCCCAACTGCAAGGAACTGACCATCCTCCAGCCCTCGTGCAGAAGGGGTGAGAGGCGGACCACACCATGAAGGGGTGACTGGCTTGCGGGAGAAAAGGACGAGGAGGAAATGCTCGAACTCACCAGAGGTGTTGGCAGACCAGGCCTGGCAGGAAACCTTCTTAGACCAGGAGCTGTGTGTGCTCCAGCAGGCCGAGGTGCAGAGACTGGAGGGGCTTGCAGAGCTGGGTGAGACAAGAAGACCAGGACGTGGTCAGACAGAAGCCATCAAGAGGCAGAATGTTAAAATGCCAAGTGCATCCTGATATCTCTGAGCCAAAAACCAGGGGCTGTACTTATGCTTCCAGAAAGGGAGTGTGGACGTACTTCTCCCAATTCCTCCCACAAAGTGCAATTAAAACACTGGGATATTGTAGAAGAAAACAAACATGAGACTCTGAAGGGGCAAGAGAAGGAGGAAGCCTGGCAAGGCACTGGGGGCCCTGAGGGGGTCTGGTCTCTGGGGTGGGGTTTTGTCTCATCCATCCCAAATGTGGAGCTGGAGAGCTGGAAACCCACACACACCAGGAGAAGTGGACGGAACGCCACCACAAGCAACTCTTCTAGCCAAGGGACCAGGAGAGTGGCAGCATAATGAGACAATGGGTTTAGACAATGACCACTCAACAGGCACCCCAGGAAAACTGGTGCCCACCTGGACCCACAGCAGCAAAGGCTGGGGGGAGCCCAGACTTGCAACTTGTGTGGCTGTAACAGGCACCCCCAACCCCCACTGAGGTGGTGTCCAAGAAGCCAAAAAAGGAGCTGGGACTTTCTTCCCTACCGGTGGTAACAAATCCTCCTCGCATTTGACTGTAGGGTGCAGACAATGCGGGGAGCCTGGGTTTCCACACCCACAGGGCAGGAACAAGGCACCCCTCCACCACCCCACTGCACTAGTGTCAGGGAAGAGCTCACAGAACGTCAGGACTTTCTGCATCACCAACAGAAATGAGGCCACCCCACCACGGTATTGGTGGGGACCACGTAGAGACCAGGAGCCCCCAACTCCACTGGCAACAAGGAGCCTTCCCATTGGAGTAACTACATAGGCCCCCTGGGGAACCAGACCTGTGTCCACCTGACAGTGGCGGGGGAGCACCCCTCCTCCCCCGCGAGAGCCGTGGCAGAGTGCCAGCTGAAGTGGAGGCTTACGAAGACTCACAGTCGCACATCATCATAGGAGACTGTACACACTTCCACTGAAAATCATTCATCACCCCAAGAACCAGGAAGATCTCAAATGGGACAGGGACAACCAATGGCTGCTGACACTGAGGTGACAGAGATGTTACAATTACCCAGTGAAGAGTTTGAAGCAGTCACGATAAGAAAGCTTCAATAAGCAATTATGGAGACACTGGGTGGCTCAGTCAGTTAAGCATCTGCCTTCAGCGTGGGTCGGGATCCTGGGATTGAGTCCTACATTGGGCTCCCTGCTCAACAGGGAGTCTGCTTCTCCTTTTGCCCCTCCCCCTCTGCTCCTGCTGGCACATGCTCCCACTCTCCCTCTCTCTCTCTCTCAAAAAAATAAGTAAAATCTTTTTTAAATAAAAAGCAATTATGGACATGCTGGAAACATATGAAAAAGAAAGTTTCATTAAAAACAACAACATCAAGTCTCAGCAAAGAAGTGGAGATAAGTAAGAACCAGGTAGAAATGTTAGGTGTGAAAAATGTGATAACTCAAAAAGCATCTCAGTGGATGGACTCAACAGCAGGGAGGGAACAGAAATAACCCATGAACTGGAAGACAGATCAACAGATATTACCTAAACTGCACAAGAGAGAAAACAGACTAAGAATTAAAAACAAACAGAGCCTCAGGGACCAGCACACCTATAACCTCATCAGAGTCCCGGAAAAAGAGAAGGGTGGGGAGGTCTGAAAAAGTACTCCAAACTATAATATTTGAAAATATCCCAAATTTGGCAAAAGACATAGCCTACAGATTCAAGAAAGTTTAACAAGTCCCAAACAGAGTAAGTCCAAGGAAAGTCACACCAAGAGGCACCAAGATAATTAAACTCCTGAAAACTAATAACAAAGAAAAATCTTGAAAGTAGGCAGAAAAAAAATACCTTTTGTACAGTGGGGAATTAACTGGAGTAATCGTGTATTTCTCATCAGAAACTATCGAGGCCACATGTAATGTATTTGGAGTAATGAAAGAAAAGAACTGTCAGTCTAGAATTCTATATCCAGCAAAAATATCTTGTAAGACTAAACAAAAAATCAAGATATTCTTGGACGAAAGGAAACCAAGAGAATTTGCCATCAGTAGATCTATACCAAAAAAAAAAAAAAAAAAAAAAAAAAATTGGCTAAAGAAAGCTCCTTAAACAGAAAGGAAACAATAAAAGAAGGAATCTTAGAACACAGGGAAGGAAAAAAGAACATGGGAAGCAAAAATATGAATAAATACAACAGGCTCTCCTTCTCCTCTCAAATTTTCTAAATTATGGTTAACAGTTGAAGCAAAAATTACAATGCACTAGGATTTGGTTCTAAATGCATGTAGAGAAAATATTTAAGACAATTATGCCATAAGTGGGGGGAAGGTAAAAAGACATCAAAGGAAGTAAGGTTTGTATATTTCACTCAAACTGGTATCCCAGTCAATGGTGGTAAAATTCTATGTACAGAATATAATGCTTAGAGCAATCATTTAGAAAGCCATGGAAAGCTCAAAAACAATTACAGGGAAATCCCGGTGGAATTCTTAAAATACACAAATGACCCACAAAAAATGCAGAAAAAAGATAATGGATATGAAAAACAGAGAGAACAAACATAAAACAAAAAATAAAATGACACACATAAGCCTTAACACATCAATAATTACATGAAACCTAAATGGTCAAAATATACCTATTAAGTGACAGAGACTGGCCAACTGGACTAAAGAGATTTTCAAAGACCCAATTATATTAGGTCTACAAAAATTCACTTCAAATAGTTATCTAGTCGGGATGAAACACGATATGTAAACATTAACCACAGGAAGGTAGGCACGGCTATATTAATGTTAGATAAAGCAGACTTCAGAACAAAGAAAAGTACCACAGGAAGGAACATTATATAGAGACAAAAGGTCAATCCACTAAGAAGAATAACAACCTTAAATGTACATGCACCAAACAACAGAGATGGAAAACGTGTAAGGCAAAAATGGATAGAAACCGAAAGGAAAGAGACAAATCCACAATTACAGCTGAACACTTCAACACTCCCATCTCAACAATGGATAGATAACTAGACAGCAAAGTCAGCAAGGATGTGGAAGAGTTCCACCAACAGATTCTAAGTGATATTCATAGAACCTTCCACTCATTAACAGCAGAATATACACTCTTTCCAAAGTGCTCACGGAACATATAGCAAGACAGACCATGCCCAGGGCCACAGAACAATCTCAACGCATTCAAAAGTGAAATCATACATAATGTGTTCTTTGACAACAGCTGATTCAAATTAGAAATCCATAACCGAAAGGGGGCAGAAATCTCCAAATACTTTAAAACTATAAAAACACACTTCTAAATAATTCATGCATTAAAGAAAAAATTTAAAAGGAAAATTTTGTAAATACATGGAACCGAATGAAAACAAAAAAGTAAAGTATACCGAACTTTGTGGGATGCAGCTAAAGCAGTAATAAGACAAATATTTATAGCACTAAATGCACACGTCAGGAAAAAAAGGAATTATCTCAAAGTCTAGGTTCCTATCTCAAGAAGTGAGCAAAAGGAGAGGAAAATAAATCCAAAGCAAGCAAAAGGAAGGATATAATAATCATAAGAATGGACAAAACTGAAAACAGAAAAATAGAGAAAAATAATGAAACAATGAGCTAGTTCTTTGTAAAAAGTCCATAAGGTTGATAAAACTCTAGCAAGACGGACAAACAAAAGAACAGAGACACGAGTTACCAATACAAGAAATGAAGATACCATTACAGACCCTGCAGATAGTCCTTATGATCAAAAAAGATAGCAAAGGAGTACTGTGAAATACAAACTATCTGAACTCATTCAAAATGAAATAGGTAATTTGAATAGCCCTTAGAGGTATTAAGAAGATAGAATCCATAACTTTAAAGCTCCCAGATTTGGAATAAAAAATAAACCTCCAAATGGTTTCACTGGAGAATTCAGTTGCAAGAACTCATACCAATTCTATACACTCTCTTGCAGGAAACAGAATAGGAAGAAATACTTCCCAATATATTTTATGGAACAAGTATTACCCTGATATGAGAACCATAATAAGAGAATACACAAGAAAACCACAGGTTAGTATCTCTTCTGAAAATAGGTATAAAAATATTAAAATTTTATCAAACAGAATTTAGCAATATAGTAAGAGAATTATAAACCATGACCACTTGGGGGTTTATTCCAGGAATGCAAGGTTGGCTCAATGCAAGGCTGGTTCAATATTTTTTTTTAAGAATCACTCTATGGGATGCCTGGATAGCTGTCAGTTGACCATCCAAGTCTTGATTTCGGCTCAGGTCATGATCTCAGGGTCCTGAGAACAACCCTACATTGGGCTCCATGCTCAGCAGGGAATCTGCTTGAATATTCTCTCCTTTTGTCCCTCCCCCAACTCATACACACACAAACACACACACTCTCTCTCTCACTTACTCATTCTAAAATAAATAAATACCTCCTTTTAAAAAATCAATCTATATAATATACTAAAGAAGAAAACCACACAATCATATCGATCAACATAGAATAAGAATATGCAAAATCCAACATCCATCTATGACAAAAACTCTCTCCAAAACAGGAGGAAGAGAACCTCCTTAATTTGATAAAGTGCTATCTGCAAAAGCAAAGAAGTCTGTGCTCATCACTCATTAAACTTAGTGGGAGATGTTCTAGCAAATGCAATAAGACAAGAAAAAGAAATAAAAAGCAAACAGATTGGGAAGAAAGAAACAAAACTGTCCCCATTTTCATATGACATGATTGTAGAAAATCCCCAGAAACCTATGAAGAAAATCTTCTTAGAAAGAATAAGTGAGTTATATGAAGTCCCAAGGTACAAGGTCAAATATAAATGTCAACTGTATTCCCATATGCCAGTCATGGACACCAAAATATAAAATACAACACCACCTATAATTGCTCAAAACTAATGAAACCCTGAGGTGTAAATCTAAGAAAACCTGTACAATACTTGTCTGCTGAAATCTACACAACACCAGGGAAAGATGTCAGAAAGATTTGAAGAAGAGACATCCCACATTGATTGGTCTGGACAACTCAACGTAGTCAAGACGTCACACCTCCCAAATCGACAAACAGGTAGAATGCAATTCCACATGAACGCTCGGCAAGCTTTTTGCAGATATAGGCAGTATTATTCTAAAACATATGGAAAGGCAACGGAACAAGAAGGAGTACAATAAACTCAGAAAGGAATAAAGTGAGAGGAGTCCATCTGCCTAATTTCAAGACTTACTATGTGGTGACAGTGACTGCACTGTGGTTCTCGTGGAGGGACAGGCAAGCAGACCAGTGGACCTCAACGGAGAGCCCAGAGACAGGCCCACAAACAGCCCAGCGGATTCTGGACAAAGGTCTAGCAGCAATTCAGCAGAGGAAGGACAGCCTTTGCACAGAGAGTGGTCAAGCAAATGGACATCAGTAGGCAAAATGATGACCATCACCTTAGTTATACAGAAATGTACTCAAAATGGATCAGAGATGTAAGTGTAAAATGTGAAACTATCAAGCTTTCAGGAAAACAACATTTTCTCAGAGGAGGACAATCTTCAGGGTCTAGGACAAGGCAAGCAGTTCTCTGGCTGGATGTCAGAAGCACAAAGCACACACAGAATAATTGGATAAACCGGACAGAGCTCTTGTTGGTTACAAGGAGAAAAATACAAACCGCCGACCCGGAGAAAATGCTTGCAAACCGTGTAGCTGACCAAGGGCTAGAGGCTATAGGGAGAAGAACTCCCAAAACTAACGGTTCGGTTAAAGCATGAACAGACGATGGAAAGAGACGCTTCACGAAGGACAACGGCCAGACGGCTGATCGCCACGGGAAAGACGCTCAAGCCCACCACCAGTATCGGAATGTCCAAGCAGCGAGGCATCACCCCACACCTGCCCAAACGGCTAAACACACACCAGACGCTGGTGGAAGAACGCAGAAACCAGACTGCTGCTGGGGCTAGCAGACGGCACGGGCTTTCAGGGGAAAATGCAGCGGTTTCTTAAAATCCAACAGTGCCACAATCACACGACCCAGCGTTTGCACGCAGGGCATTTGCCCTAGAGAAATGAAGGTGTGTGCTCACCCAAAAACCTACACACCAACATTTGCAGCAGCTTTATTCACGACAGCCAAAAACTGCCAACAACCCAGACGCCCCCACCAAGGGCTGAGCGGTTACAGGCGCTGATGCGTCCGGACCATGAAACACACACACTCAGCAGGGGAGGACGGGGACATGCACGGCATGTCTGCGGCGACGCCCAGGGAGGACAGCCGGTCCCGAAAGGTTGTGTGCCACGGGATTCCATGCTGCACAACTGTCTCGACGACAAAATGGCAGAGATGGAAAACAGATCAGCGGCCGCCCGGGCAGGGAGCTGGGGGCAGAGGGAGGTCTGCGGCTAAGAAGGCGCCACACAAGGGATGCTCCAGTGTGGATGGAAACACACTGTCTCCGCCTCACAGTTGCCTGCACCCGGGTCACAGGAAGGCAGTGAGGTTTTGCAGGATTTGGCTGCTGGGGATAAACGGGGTTACAGGTACAGGGGGCTACAGGGGGTTAACTACCTCTGTGTTAGTTCTCAAGAGCTGCAGTTCTTTAAAACGGAAAAGATTTATTATTTTTAAAATCACACGTGGAAAACAGAACAGAAAGCAGTCAAAGAGAGTTACCACGTGACCCAGGACATGAAATCCCACTCCTGCGCTATGCCGGAACCTGACAAAAACCACACGTCCACACCCGCGTTCACAGCGGCGCTGTTTATAATAAGCAAAAAGTAGCACAGATGTGCACTGGCTGATGAAGGATGCATAAAGGGTTGTCCAGGCGTGCAGCGGAGCACCGCTCAGCCGTTGAGAGGGCACGAAGCCTGGGCACACGCTGCAGCGCTCACGGGCACACGACGCCCAGAGAAAGCAGTAGCGAGTCAGAAAGGACCCTGTGTTGCAAGCGCTGGGGGGAGGACGGGGAGGCGAATGGGGAGCAGCGGCTAACAGGCACGGGGTTTGTTTTGGGGGGACGAAAATGTTCCTAAGTTGATTGTGGTTATATTGGCGCCATCCTGAGACTATAAAAGGGACGGTGTGTCGTACGCTGAAAGCGGGAATTGTACGGTCCAACGGAATGCATCCCGGTACGTTGCTGGAAACATGAAAGCATGCACCGGGCTCTAGGAAATTTTAAAAGCATCCATTTTCGAGTGATCCTCTCTGTGCCCCGCAGAGAATAAGTAAATTATTGAACTATTTAAAAATGTTAGCCTTCTGCCGTCTGCGTCTATTTTTAGAAGTGCTAATCATTTCCAGGGAGATTGAAATCGTAATTGGGCAGCGTTCTGAAGGAGCTCTGCGGCCCTAAGGAAATGTCCCGGACAGAGAGCGGCCCCTGTGTCCCAGGCCAGGGGTGGGGGGTCGGGGGGCAGCCTGGGGTCCCCAGGAAGCCGACACTGCCCGCGCACCCTGGGCCGACCCGGCCTGGCACAGCCTGGCGGGCCTCTTCTGGAAGGCACAGTAAGGTCACAGTTTCTGCAGTCAGTCCACCTGATGGCACCGCCCGCCGCTGCCCGTGCTCCTGCTAATGCTGGAATGGCAGCAAACGTCAATGCCACGCCGGGAGTGGTGGGAGCGAGCCCCGGGGCCCCACATGGGCCCCCCACAAAACGGGGAAATGTCAACGCCCTCCTGTTGGCTCAAAACGCAGCAAGAAGAGCCCATGCGGCAGCTCCTTCCGGAGTGGGGAGTCTGCGGGGCCCCCCGTGGAAGCAGGTGTTTGAACAAAAGCCCGTGCCCGCAGGCTCACAGCAGCGCGTCCACGGCAGCCACGAGGTCGAAGCCACCAAAGGCCCATCAGCAGACGAATGGAAAGCAAAGTGTGGGCCATCGGCGCAAGGCAACGGGGTGCGGCCCAGACGCACGCTGCGGCAGGGGACGCTCGCCCACCTGCCGCCACCAGAGAAGCCGGACACATGATCTCGCGTCACACACGCTGCAGACACGGATGTTCCTAACAGGCGCGGCCACACGGGTGGAAAGCTGAACGGGGGCTGGCAGGGGCCGGGGGAGGAGACACAACGCGGGACAGCGGACGGGCACGTGCCGTGGGTAACTGGTCACAGGACGTTTCCCTCCACGACCGCCGATTCCCAACAGCTCACAAAGGTCCAGAATCCACTTCTTGGAGTCGGGGCCTGGGGCGGCTGGAACCAGGGCAGAACGCCAACCTTTCGGGGGTGGGGACAGAGGAGAAAAATCTCCCAACTTCCAACCCCACTGGCCTCCCGAAGGAGACTTCCCACCACCTGCAGGAAGTGGCCAGGGTGGGCGGACATCTCCTTGCGGTCGACACCGTAGCCGTAGGACAGCTGGCAGAAACGTGACTTTACCTGACTGCCTGCTCCTCTGACAAGCAAACAGAGGCTGGGGTCACAGCCAGGACCCGAGTGAGGGCCCCTGAATGTCCCTTCTGCCTCCTCCTGCCCTGCCTCCTCGTCTGCCCCCAAGGGAAATCCCTTCTCGGGAAAGCAGGACGGAGCAAGAGGGTGGCCGTGGGCCGGGGACCACGCACGCCTCCAGCGCGTTCACAAAGTGCTCTTGAATCTCCCGTGCCTCCAGCCCTCACCAGACGACAGGGTGGTCACGTCCGCTTACTCACGGTTACCGTGTAAAATTACTCAGGAGCCACGATGAAATATTAATCGTGCCTGCACCGTGACCAGTCAAAGCCGGAAACCCGACCTGGCAACGCTGCGGGGTGCGCGGGAGCCGTCTGTGATCCGAGGGCAGGAACAAAGGAGCCGCTGGGAGGGACAGGGCAGGCTCATGGACCCGCACCGGGGTTCCCTCCCGGCTAACCCGCTCCTCCTCCCTGGCCCTTCCATCCGCCACAGTCCTCTCCCAGGCACCCCGGGCTTGGTCATTCCGCTCGCTTTGGCCAAGTCAGCAAGAGCAAAGCACCACAGAAATGTGACGTGGGAGGGCTTGGCTCCTGGCCTCTCCCGGTGCCCTGGGGAACCCCACGGCCGCCGGGAGATCCAGCGGGGCTAGGCTGCCGGAAGAGACCAACAGTCAGTCGACCCCCAGACACGGAGGGAGGCCTGACCACAGGTGGACTCGGCAGATCCCAGGAACGGTCCAGCTGAGCCCTGCTCAGGTGACCAACCTGCAGACTCGAGAGATAAATCAGGGGCCAACAAATGACTGCCTGGCCCACGGCTTGTTTTTGTAAATAAAGTTTTATGGGAGCACTGTCATGCACATTCACGTACCTACTGCCTTTGACTGTTTTTTTGTTACAAAGGCAAAGTGGGAGAGAGGCTCAATGGCGTACAAGTGTCAAATATTTACCATCTGGCCCTGAAACAGTTTTACCCCAAGGCTTACAGGGGCTGGTTATACAGCAAAGGTTAGGTACCGACACAGCCCTGGATCGAATCGGTCCTTCCTAGGTGGGTGTTGCTTTGTCTAGTCTCAGGTCAGGAAACTCGTCTAGCTCACCTGAGCGATCTAAACAAAACACCAAACCTAACTCACAGACCCAGACAGCAGCCTGACAGTTGCCAGGAGCAGGGCGTGGGCGGTGGGCAAACTGTGGGAAGGGGGTCCAGAGGCACAAACGTCCACGTATACGGTTAATAAGCCTTGGGGACATAATGCACAGCAAGAAATAAAATGAACTGATTAGTGAAGCCGCTACAAACACAGAGTTTATTCAACGGGACGGCTCTGTTCATAGAAAATGCTTAACGAGGCTTTATTTATTAGGATGTCACGAGGTAAACCTCGTAAAGGATCATTTTTGCCTTAAAAGGTGGATCACCACGTACCCGTCCAGATGGCCCGTTAGCTCAGAGGCATTTCCTTTCTCCAGGGAAAGCACGAACCCCTCCCCGGGCCACGGACCATGCAGCCGGGGAGTTCAGGTGGCCGCCCGTCCCGACGGCCGCAGGGCAGCGAGGACACCCAGCTTGGGTACCCCAGCGCGGGGCAGAAAGCTGTCTGGAATTCTAGGGCCAGCAATGAGTGTTAAATACAACAACCACTATTCCTGGACTTGGGGTAAGAACCTAATTCTTTAGGAGAGTAAAAGCCCCGAAACTGTTTCAGTTGGGGGGCAAGCCACCGGGCTGCGGGGACCTGGGGTCCGGCGTGAGACCCACTAGGACGCCAGCCGGGGCTCTGGGCCTTCCTGAGGCCCAGCACCGCCCAGCCTTCCGAGCCTCTGGGCACCAACTTTCCGGAACCCCTGCCCTCTCGGGGTTGGGGCAGCGCTGAGCCGCACCCTGGGGTGAAGGCTGCGGGGAGGGAGGTTCTCACGCCTCCCCCTTCTCGCCTCCACCGAAGACCCTTGGCTGCTAAAACCACAGGAAAGTCGTCTGCAGGAAAGGGGGCTCTACCTGAGAACCAGACGGGGGGCTGGGGGGCACACGAGGCGGGGAGGCCTGGCGGGCAGGGGACAAGAAACAAGGAAGCCGATTTCACCCCCATTAAGGAATGCTACGAACCACCGCTGTCCAACAGCCGTGTAACTCGGGCCCCAAATGTCACTTTAAAGGGTGGCGACGTTTCTAAAATCAAAGTGAAAGAAGCTGTTGAAATCAACCTTCATAATATATTTTGTTTAAGCCCATACACGCGAAATGTTATTATTTCCACGTGTGGCACCGGCCACGTTTCACGTGCTTGGTGGCCATGCCAGGCTAGCGGCTGCCACACTCCACGGCACAGAGACGGGACTGCTGGGTGTGGGGGAGACGCGTGTCCCAGACGCTGAAGATCAGAAAGCACCCCACACGGACTGCAGGGCAGGCCCACTCCGCTGCACGCTGCCGAGGACCCCGTGCCGAGCATGACCGACCCCCCCCGCGCAGCTGCGCCCTTCTCTTGACCACAAAATGACTGCTTTGCCACGTGGTTACGGGTCCTGAAGGAGGGCATGCCACCAAGGATCCAAGCTGCTTTGAAGGCAACCGTGAACACAGCGCGCAACTTCGAGCCGGGGTCAAGACACCAACGGGAGAGAAGGGGGAGCCCGAAACCAGTCCCCAAACGATCTTGGGAGCGGCACCCATGACGAGGGGGCGGGGGACAACGCCATCAGGGGCTGGGGCAGATCACACCTGGGGAAAGACACGGAGGGGATCAAAACAAGAAAAACAAATGAAAAGCAAAACGTGGCGACGGGAGAAGAGATTGTAGGAGGTGGGAGGGGCTGGAGGAGAGAATACACTCGAGAAAGGAAGAGGACCTTGGCCACACCCAAGGGTAAAGCCGTCTGCACCGAGGGAACGCGCAGGCCAAACCGGACGGAAGGTGTATCCGGTATACGTAAAGAGTGTCCACAAATCAGCAAAAAGCAGACGAATGACCCAAGGTGAAGGAAACGGAACTGGGGAAATTAGGGACAGGGACTCGGTGGATCCAAGGAAAGGCAAACGGACGGAAAGCCCAGTCCCGCCCATCAGGTCCAGCCCGGCGGCTGGCCGTGACCTCCGTGAGGACCTGAGCTCTCACACCACGAGGGTGGGACCGCAGCGTGGCCCAGCCCCTTGGACAGTAAGTCGGGGGGATATCCGTGAAAGTGGGACCCCCATCCCCCAGGCCGCAGACCCTGGGAGAGCTGCCCTGGATGAGCCCGTCCCTGCAGCATGGGCTGAAAAGAAACAGAAAACAGCCTCGGACTCGTGGGGTTTGGCATTCCGTGGAATATTACACAGCAGCGAAAATGCACGTGCAGAGAGCTCAGGAGGAGACGGGACCTATGATAGCTATTAGGAGCTACTAATCCCAGTGCCACTGAGGCAGGGCTTCTGGGGAGCAGGCGTGCCCTCGCCCGCCTGCCATCCCCCATCCCCTTTCCCCTGCCCGGGCCGCCTTGGGTCTCGCTGGACCAGCAAACAGGCCCGGACGTCGGCAGCTCATCAGACGGGCAAACAGCACACGGCTCAGCTGGCCCACGTCTCGGGTCCTGAGGCAGTCAGGCAGAAAGCACCCGGTTAGTTAACGCGCTCCGGTCTGCGGGAAACATCCCGTCCTCAGTCCAGCCCTAAACCCGAGCTGAACCCACACAGGTGAGGCACCAGTTTCCCAGGAAGAAGCGCCTGTCCTCCTGGGGGATGGGAACACTGGCCAGGAGAGGAGTCAGAGGCCACAATTTCTCTGACCTACGGGGGTCACCCCTACTTGGTCCCCAGACCTCGTTCTTTCCACTAGGTAAAGCAAGTGGGCAGGACGGTCTCAGTTTTGGAATCCCAAGACCAGATGGGCCTTGCATCGGTCTTTGCTTTAAAATGTGTCTTTTTAAAGTACTTTTTATTTAAATTCACTTAGTTGACATACGGTGTATGACTAGTTTCAGAGGCAGAGCTCAAGGATTCATCAGTTACACATCACACGCCCTGCCCGTGACGTCACGTGCCCTCCTTCATGCCGGTCCCCTGCCACCCCAACCCCCACCAGCAGCCCTCAGTTTGTTCCCTGTGATTAAGAGTCTCTTAGGGTTTGTCTCCCTCTCTGGTTTCGTCTCACTTTATTTTTCCCTCTCTTCTGCTGTGGCCCTCTATTTTGTTTCTTAAATTCCACTTGTCAGGGAGATCATACGGTAATTGTCTTTGTCTGATTGAGTTATTTCACTGACCGTAACACCCTCTAGTTCCATCCACATTGTTGCAAATGGCAAGATTTCATTCTTTTGATGGCTGTGTAATATTCCATTGCATAATATAGACCTCATCTTCTTTATCTGTTCACCCGTCAATGGACATTTGGGCTCTCTCCATAGTTAATCTGTTGAGGCCATCGCTACTGTGAACATCCGGGTGCACGTGCCCCTTCGGAGCACTACATCTGTATCTTTAGGGTAAATACCCAGTAGTGTGATTGCTGGGTCGTAGGGTAGCTCTTTTTTCAACTTTCTGAGGAACCTCCATGCTGTTTTCCAGAGTGGCTGCCCCAGCCTGGGTTCCCACCAGCAGCGGAGGAGGCGCCTTTCTCCGCATCCTCGCCAACGCTTGTCGTCTCCCAACTTGTTCGTGCCCCTTGTTCTAACCGGTGTGAGGGGG
This sequence comes from Martes martes, assembly GCF_963455335.1. Lineage (NCBI taxonomy): Eukaryota > Metazoa > Chordata > Mammalia > Carnivora > Mustelidae > Martes > Martes martes. Next base: position 2,707,548 of record NC_137898.1, on the reverse strand, counting down.
TATCTCATTGTGGTTTTGAGTTGTAGTTCCCTGAGTAAAAAGCGCTTTTTGAAAGCAGGGACTTGAACTGGAATCTGCACACCACGCACGCGGCAACAGTATTCACAGCACCTGCGTGTCCGTCCCCAGAGAAGCAGACACACAGGACACAATCCGTCCACATGGTGGACTGTTACTCAGCCTCAAAAAGGAAGGACATTCTGACACGACAACACGCATGGACCTGGAGGACACAATGCTGAGCGAAATAAGCCAGACACGAGGACAAATGTTGCAGGATTCCACTCACACGAGGTCCCTAGAGGAGTCAGACGCTCAGAGACAGACAGCACTACGGGGGCCGCCAGGGCTGGGGGGAGGGAGTTAATGTTTAACTCCCGGGACAGAGCTTCAGTTTGGGAAGACGGAAAGTTCTGGAGACAGATGGGGGGTGGACTGCACAACAATGTAAATGCGCTTAAAACCATTGAACAGTACAGCTTTAAAAAATGGTTAAGATGGCAAATTTTGGGTTATGCATATTTTATCACAACTTAAAGTATTAAGTGCAAAATATTGTTTTCACAGCAATTTCCATTAAACTCCCTACTTATCATGTGCTGCTTCCTTCATGTCCCTCAAGTCTTTGCTCAGGAGGCCACCTCCCCCAGGAGGCCCACCCTGACCACCCTACTGAAAAGTGCGACCGTCCCTCCCACCAGGTCCCCAGAAGCAAGCACTCCTTCTCTCCTGGACGGCACAGGGGTTCCTGTATCATCTCCCTCACTCGGTGTTTGTTTCCCCTGGCTCGAATGTTGGCCCTCCAGGCAGGAATATGTGTGTCTCTGATTTACTGTTGGATGCTAAGAGTCTAGGGCAACCAAACAGACCCCTGCAGGATGCTTCACCCCAGGACAGCAGAATACATATTCTTCTCAAGTGCACGTGGAACATTCTCGAGGATGGACCGCATGTTAAGCCATCAAAAAAGCCTCCGTGAATGTAAAAAGGATTGAAATCACACAAAGAACATTCTCAAGCCAAAACAGACTGAAATGACAAGTCAAAAAGAGAAGAAAAAATTTAGAAATGTACAAATATGTGGAAATTGAACAACACACATCTAAATGACCAATGGGTCAGAGACCACATCCCAGGGAAACTGGAAAATACTAAGAAGAAAAAAAGAAAGAAAGAAAGAAACTAGAAAATATCCGAAATGTGTGGAAAAAGAAAACAAAATATAGCAGAACTTACGAGATACAGCAAAAACAGTCCTTAGAAGATTTTCAGTTGTAAATGTTTATAATCAAAAGAGCAAAGAGCTCATGTCCATGATGATGAAACTCGACAAGGAATAATGAACTAAAACGAGCGACAGAGGAAGGAATAAAAGGGTGAAATGAAAGTAAGAGAAGAGAAAACCAACAAAGCCACAATCAGGTTCTTTGAAAAGCTGATGAAATTGGTAAACTATCAGCTAGATGGATCAAGGAGAAAAAAGGGGGGAAATAGTCAAACTGCCAGACTCAGAAATTAGAAGGAGGACATTTCCACCAAATGCACAGAAACAAAAAGGAGGATAAGACAACCCTGTGGACAACGGCACACAGAAATGGACAGATTTCAGGGAGACACAAAGTAGCAAATGTGACTTAGGAAGAAACATACCTATAACGAGCAAAGACTGAATTAAAACCACACACACACACACACACACACACACACACACACACACAGAAAGCACCAGGCCCCAATGGTTTTACTGGTGAATTCTACCAAACCTTTAAGAAAGAATTAAATACCAGTTTATCACAAACATTCCCAAAAAGTTGAAGAGAACACTTTCCAGTTCATTTTATGAGGCCAATATTACCACAACACCATCAGAAGAATGCTACAGATCAATATCTCTCATGCATATGAATGCAAAACACTGAACAAAATACTAGCTAACTGAATCCAGAAGTAGATGAAAAGCATTATAAGTCATGACTAAGTGGGATTGATCCCAAGAATCCAAAATTGGTGTGACATCCAAAACTCAATTAATGCAACTCCCCATATTAACAGAATAAGGGGCAGAAGGGAGCTGAGCATCCCAACAGATGTAGGAAAAGCAGACGGCAAAATCCAGCCCTGCTTCATGATAAAATGCTCAACAAACTAACAACACAAGTGACTTTCCCCAACCTGATCATCAGCATCTACAAGACACCCACAGCTGATGTCATAAGTAATGTTGAAAGACTAGACGCTTCGCCCTCAGACCAGGAACAAGACACTGATGTCCTTTCTCACCACCTGTACTCAACATTGTGCTGGAGTTTCCAGGCGAGGCAATTAAGCACCACAATGAAAGAAAAGTACCCAGGTTAGAGAGAAAGAAATAAAAATTTCGCTATTTGTAGATGACATAATCTTGTACATAGAAAATCCTAAAGAATCCACTAAAAAATTATAACAAACATGATCAGCAAGATTATAGAATATATGATCAATATATAAAAAATGAATTGTATATCAACACACTAATAATGGAACTATTTGAAAATGAAATTAAGAAAATAATTTCAGGGGTGCCTTGGTGGCTCAGTCAGTTAAGTGTCTGCCTTCGGCTCAGGTCATGATCTCAGGGTCCTAGGATCGAGCCCCGCATTGGGCTCCCTGCTCAGCGGGGAGTCTGCTTCTCCCTCTGCCCCTCACCCTGCTCATGTTCTCTCTTACCCTCTCTGCCTCTCTCTCTCAAATAAATAAAATCTTTTTTTAAAAAGGCAAAATGCATCATACGCCTAAATATAGGCGTTAATAGCATAAAACTCTTAGGAGAAAATGCAGGCATAAATCATCAGAACCTCAGGTTAGACAAATCCTTCTTAGACGTGACACTAAAACAATAAGTAACAAAGAACAGATGCTTTCTTTCAAATGCTTTCTGTCAAAATGTAAAATTCCCATCCTGTAAGAACACTATCAACAAAATGAAGAAAACGACCCAGAGAATGGGACAAATTATCATCAAACCTAAAGAATTATGAGAACTAAATAATAAAAAGAGCCCCCCCCCAAAAACAATTAAAAGTGAGCAAAAGATCTGAAAAGACCTTTCACAAGCGAGGTATACAAATGGCCGACAAGCCTATGAGAAGGTGCTCGGAACATTCATCAGGGAAGAAATGCAAATTACACAAGCAGGGAGATGCCACCTCACACCCTCCAGGATTACCACACTGGATAAGACAGATAACAGCACGCACTGGTGAGGAGGTGTGGGAAGGGGAACCCCAGAAGGTGCAGTGGCCCACGCACTGTGGGAAACAGTCTGGCAGGTCCTCAGAAGGTAGAATACCAGGTCACCCCGTGACCCGGCACTCCCACTTCTAGGTAAACACCCAAGGTCCATGAACACATATGCCCACGTGAAAACTCATACGCTGATTCGAAAAACCCGAAAAGCAGAAAGAACCGATACGCCCGCCCACGGGGGCAGGGATGAACACAGAGGATGGACCCATACGACAGAGAATCGTTCTGCCGCGGAAAGGCAACGGGGCGCTGCTACGCGTCAGGACACAGAGCACAGATGCACCTTGGCAACAGCACGCTGAGTGAACGGCACAGTGACCGAAGACGGACACTGCGCGATTTCGCGTCTGTGAGATGTCCGGGCCGCGAAAGTCCACGGGGGCAGAAAGGGGATGAGTGGCTGCCGGGGCCGGGGAACGCACGCAGGAAGCGGGGAGCGAAGACGAACGGGATTGAGGTCTGCAAGGAGGCTGGAGGAGGAAAGCGTTCTAGAAGCCTGCGTACCGACTGGGGCCGCACCACTCCACGCACACACCGAAGACCGCGGAAGTGCCTGCTTTAGAGGGGTGGTCCGTAAGACGTATTTATTATAGCTTGATAAAAATACTGTTCTTTTTAAGATTTCATGAATTTATTTCTTTGAGAGAGAGACGGAGAGGCAGGGAGAGGGGCAGAGGCAGAGGGAGAGAATCTCAAGCAGACTCTGTGCCGAGCGCAGAGCCCGACATGGGACTTGATCTTGAACCAAAGTCTAGAGTCAGATCTTTAACCAACTGAGCCACTCGAGCTCCCCGACACTTTACTTTTTTAAACAAGTCGAGGACAGTGCCTGGCACGGTGCACTCATCAGCCATGCGTGCCCCAGGCCCTAGGACACACGGACACACAGGACAGACTTTCTTCCAGGGGAGGGAGGAGAGTGACGTGCATGGAAACCAACTCACAAAACCATGAGTTTCGGCCTCGGTGCAGGAGAGAGAACCAAGGTGGGGACATTTGTCCGCTTCTGCATGGGGTCTCCTACCCTCCAGTGCCTCCTACAAGCCCTGGGACCTCTTCCCACGGAGGCAGGAGGAAAGAGGTCTGCTGGAGGGTCAGCAACACATCCTCTCCCTGCAGAAGGCGGCCCCCTCCCGCTGAAGCCTGGGGAACCGCGACTCTCCCCAGGGCGGGGCAGGGGGGGGGACCACAGGTGTGACGACCTCGACCCTTGGCCTGGGGGCCTTGCGCATTAATGCTATACAAGAACCAATGCCCCACAACACTCATCATCAGCCATCCTGAGGGACAGTCTCCTCCCAGGGCCTCCCACCCCCACCCCCGCGGGGAGGGCATAAGCCCGAGACGCTGGTCTAGAGATGTTCCGACACCATGACGAGTTCAGCCGAGGTCTACCTGTTACCCACAGTGTAAAGCAGCTACTGAACTTTGCAAAGACGGCGCAGCCTGGCCAAGGGCCATTAGGGTTTAAATGGGAACGAACCAAAAACTGAAACCAGAACTTAAACCACCCTTAACCCCAGGGCCCAGTCCCCAGTTCTGCCTCCTCCAATGGCTTAAATATGGGCAGGGAACTCCGACTGTCCCTTCTGCAATGAGTGACAAACATCTCTCCGAGCTTGGGAGGGGGCGGGACGGGACAGACAGCGGCGGGGCCCTCTGCCTGCAGGAGGGTGTCAGCTCCTTTGTAAAAGCTGCGTTTGCTGCCCTCACCTCACTCTGCCAGAGACGACTTGGAGGTTAGCAGGGAAGCCAAGTGCTGGACCCTCCCCAGGGCCCAGAGAAAGCACCTCTATCCCCCAATGCCCGCAGGGAGCCCTCGCCCCTCCCCCGCCCCACCCCCCCAGCCCAGGCCTCCCCTGAAAACCTGAGCAGCTGGTCCACAGGACAATGGATTCTGTGATCCCCGGGGCTCAGGCGGCCCACTGGCTCCTCCTCTAGCGAGGGCCCCAGAGGGAGCACAGGGAAGGGAGAGGCCAGGCCAGGGCCAGCTGCCCCGCCCACACAGGGGGTGACAGGAGCTGCTCCTCCAAGGTCCCAGGGACAATCTTCACCCCAAAACCCAAAACAGCCGTCGGGGCTGCCGTGGCCCCTGCCTTGGCTAAGGCCCGGGCGGACTGAGGATCAAGCCAGCGGGCTGGGCAGGCAGCAGGATGCCTGGTTGGCCGTGTGCTCCGGGTCTGCTCTCCGACCTCCCTGTCTGTTCCCCGTGCTCCCCATCTGCCGCCCGGGAGGTCACACGGTGGGGGGCACGTCCGCGGCCCCCACGCTGCCTCCTCCCAGCGGCTCTGTCCGCTGGTTCCCTGCACACGTGGACACCCTCACAGGGATCCGAAAACAGCCTTCTGGCTTGACCAGTGTCGGCAAAGGAGCCACCTGGGTCCCCAGCTGCCATCCCCACAGAGATGAGCTTTTGGTGACCTCAGACACCTTCAACCAGGTACACCTTTCATAGCAAAGAACCCTGCCCCTATCAGACCCCAGTGATGGACCGAGCCAGCTGCCTGCTTCCCCTGAGCCTGGATCCCACTGCCCTAAACTCTGTGGGGATCCCCCTCCCGATGACCCCCTGCAGCCCCCAATGAAACTTCACGGATACATCCTAAACGACAAGAAAAAGGACAAGCGTTGCTGGAAACATCCAGATGACCGGGCAAAGCCAGCTTTCAAACTCACACCTGGTCCAAGTGCTGGTCCCAGGCCTCTTCGGGGGTCCTCAGTGTGGGGCCCAGGGAACCCTGGGGGTTCCCCAGAGCTCTTTCAGGCCTCTGTGACGTCAAACCGTCCTCCCAGAAACACTGAGACACAGCGTCTTCCCACTCACAGCCCTCCCAAGTGAGGGGGGTTTCAGGAGCTGCACTCAAGGGCCGTGGCTTCAGGCTAAGTGCGGAGGCAGGCCCAGGAACCCAGCCGTCTTCTGCGAGGCCACACTCTCAAGGGACTCTGCAAAAATGTAAGTCGTGCCATGGATCTCACCGAAGTTCTTCTCGTTCTGGAATACAGCTGTTCTCCATAAGGATATTATTGACATGAACACGTATGGGTTTATCGCCATCATTTTTGAAGGCATGACTATTTAAATATTTTTACTTCTCTTAAGTTTCTAAAAGGACACATACCGGAAGAGACGATGCGCACGAACCGAAAGCTCTCTGGGGTCCCTAGAGAGGGTAGAGGGGTCCTTAGACCAAAAGTTTGAGAACCCCTCTGCACCCCCGGCCCGTGGGGGAGGGCAGGGGCAGGTGCAATTCTGTGTGGCAGAGCGAGCAGCCGCACAACCTTCAGCTCTTAGGTAAATGCCCTGGGCCTTGGGCACCTGCCCTGGAGTTTGGGGGTAATGTCCCGAGGGCCCATGCCCCAGGGCATCTGCATCTGGAATGCACTTAGGGACCAAGGAACCCCATGCTCTCACTACTGCCAATACTTTGATGATTTAACCACTCAGGTGGGCCACTGACAAAGAAACAGAGGGTCCAGGGGGACCCCAGTGTCCCCACAATATACCCCCTTAACCTGGTCCGAGTGCGTGTCTATCCCCCACAACCCAAAGACGCAGGCAGACGGAGGAAGACAGGAGCAGCCGTCCAGCGTGAGTCCCGCCAGACTCAGCCCAGAAAGCCCCGCGGGTCACTCGGCTGGGAACCCGACGGATCCCTGAGGCCAGGCCTGAGAGCAGCCAGCAGGCTGGCCCACGTCTGAAAACCTCAGAGTGAGGCCAAGAAAGAACAGGCCAGGGCCTGACCGGCTCGGGGCTTCGTGGAGCTGACCTTGCGTGCAGGAGGGAGGGTCTGGAGCCACCGGGCCTGGCCGGTTCCGCACGGGTGATGCTGTCCGGTCAACGCGACCTTTCCAACCACCCCCCCCACCGTGACTCCACATCCGGAGCCCCCTCAGGACACCGAGACCCAGGTCCTCTCCTGGGGCTTGGTCTGCCTGGGACCCTGCTGGAAGCAGGGACAAATGCGTGCAGCTGGCCAGGCCCCTGCATAGACCACCACGGAAACCAGGAAGGAGAAAGATTGGGACGGAAGGCACAGAAAAGGTCTGAGCGGTGGCAGCCGTGCTGTTCTTAGGGAAGCAAGTGAGAGCATCGGAGGCCCCTCTGCCCCCACAGGGCATTCCTGCTCCCCAGGGTCCCAGGCTGGCCTCCAGCTCTGCTCAGGATGTGGGACCCTCTCCCTGGGCCCAGGCCCTCCAGGACCACCCCCCCACCCCCCCACCCCCCCCCACCCCCCCACCCCCCCCCCCCCGCAGCTGCATCCCGCCCTTCTGGAAGCGCACTCGGAAAGCACCTGGCCCTCCGTCCAGACTCCCTGCCCCTCCCTGCCCCACCCAGGAATCTGGGTGCGGTTTTGGGATTTCTCAACCCGGGGAGCAAGGGGCCAGAACCCCAAGGAGGGACACTCTGGAGCAGGCCACCCAGTGTGCAGGACTTGGAGCATTCAGGTGGCAGGCATCATTTGTCCCTGCGGCCACCTAGGTAACCCCACTGACCCCAGGATGGGACTCGCCAGCAGGAACCCTGAAGGTGGGGCAATATCCAGCCCATTTCTCGTCCCCCCCCCAAAGTAGACCCACCACAAGGGGCCAGTCTGAACGGAACCTGTTTCCAGATGCTGCTCAGGGTACAAAGGCCTCCGGGTCCCCCTTCCCCAGCGGCCCCTCCCACCTTCGGTCCCCTGCAAACCACAGGGGGTGGGGTGGGAGGGGAGCCGCTGGGGAAGGGCTCCCCATACCAAACACAGGAAGGTGGCTCAACCAAGTCTCTAATGAAAACACCAGAAACACACACCGCCGGCTGTGGAGATGTGCACTCCAGGGGGACATTTACAGTGTTCAAGCTTATGGCTTTCTGGATCCACACCTGATTTGGGGGGACACCTAGTGACTTGAGGTCCCAGGAACATTTTTTGAAAGCCAATGTATGTAACTTTCCCTTGCACAGAAACATGCTAGGTCGATGAGTGAAAGACCGAGCGGCATGAAAGTCTCTTCCATTAGGATGACTCTCTTGGGGGCAGCCTCGGCAGACCTTTACGGAGGCACAGGGACTGTGAAGGGTCCCGGGAGCTTCCCCACCTGTTTGCCAGGGCACAGAGGCTGCCCCATCCCCGGAGCTTCCGACAGCAGAGGACAGCCCCAGCGGGCCCGGTTACTTCCGAAGGGCCAGTATTTACCTCCCAGAGGAGGTTGTCCAGCCTCTGCAAATATTGAAACCTATGAAGGATAATTTTAGATGTTGACTTCAGAATGCGTGAGAAGGCTCGCTGGACTGGCGCGGCCAGAATTGGGGGCAGCATGAGGGCGTCGAGGGCGAGAGTCCAGATCCGCTCAGCTTTGCGGAACTTGTGGAACGTTCGGATTTTTCACAGAGAGAATGGCACAGGAAACAGAGACAGGGACACAAAAACAATGCTTTCAGCGAGCTGAGAGGCAAAAAAAAAAAAAAAACAAAACAAAACTCTTTGAAGAAATGTGTCCGTCTCCCCCCCCCCACTGCCCCCACTGCTGCCCCAGGGCCTTTGCAGGTCTGCAATGATTAGCCGCCTAATGGATGCCTCCTGCTGAGTCTCCTCAGCCACCAGCTCAGGGCTTGCCAGCCACCGGGCCGTCAAAACCTGCAGCACTGCTCCAAGTGTGCTCCCGGGACTCCTGGGGGACTCCGAACCTGCCTCTCTAGCCTCAGCTGGGATTTCCAGGGAGTCAGCCAGGAGCCCCCTGCCCCAAGGTCCAGCATTTGAAATCTGCAGCTTTCACATTGGGAGTTCATGGCCTCATTCAACACGCACACCCCTCACCGAGCCACCCTGAGAGTCCTTGGCAAACCCCACAAGGACAATTTCCCAACACTGTCCCCGCGGTCACCGGGCGCAGGCCCCACCCCCTCCCTGCACTGACATCTGGCAGCCAATCACCGGCAGCTCTGCTCTCCACTGCGGCTGAACGCAAGCTCCCAGCAGCCCCACGGGCTCTCATGGGCTCTGATGCCCAGAAAGAGACACGGGTCTCGGCGGCACACACAGGGTCCCGACCCCAAGCTCTGCACAGGCGCTCAGATCTGCCCCAGTACGGGGCTCACCTTCCCCTTCCCCCATTAAGACTGGAAACCCCTTGAGGGGTAGGAAGGCTCAGAGCAGAGGCTAACTCATCCCCTGAACACTGACTTGGGGCACTGACAGTCACATGCCCCAGTCACTCCAAAACAGTCCTTGAATCTGCTTCCAAGGAAAATAAAGGGGCCTATCACATCAAGAAGTCTGAGCAGAAACTCCGCTTTTCATTCTCCGACTGCAGCTCTCTTCCGCAAGCAGTTACGAGAAGAGTAATTGTCTAACCGGATCAATTTTCCCGCTGGGTCATCTGCTTGTTTGCCCATGTGGCGGGCATGGGGCAGGGCAGGGGGACCGAAGGCTGGGCTCGCAGTCCCTGCTGCCTCACTCCCTAGCTGTGCGGCCTGGGGCCAGACTTCCCTGCTCTGAGCTCGGGGTCCCGGGTCTACGAAAGGAGAAGACGGCACAGCTCTCTCTCGGGAGCTCTCTGAGGCCTGACTGAGGTCATCGATAGCAAGACACAACGGCTGTCCCCGCCGTGGCTGCTGGCACTTAGGGGTTCCCTACCTTTGGGACAAGAACGAGACCATTCTCAGTTGCAGGGCAGGCGAAGAAATTATTGGATGATCCAGACCTCCTACAGGTGTTTCTATATCCCTCGTCCCCTTCCTCCCCCAGATCGGGCTGGGGTCCCTCTCTGCGCCCTACAGCACCCAAAGGTCACCTCTGTCACAACCCCTGTTCCCCTGTGCATGACCTGGCCCGCCCCTTCCCTTCCCCCACTGGCCTGGAAGTTCCTTGGGGGGGAGGGCGCGGGGGGTAGCAGCCCCTGTGCCCAGCTCCGGGCCTCGTGCTCCGGGCAGGCTCTCCGATGGGACCCACGGAGACAATCTGATTAGACCCCAGATCACCTCAGACTGTCGGAGAAGAGCAGGCCCCTTCCTGGGCGGCAGGGTCAGGTGCACCGGGTCACAAGAGTCACAAACCCCGGGGCCCTTCACCCAATCGCCCCACCCCCCTTCAATCAGCGCGTGGGGGAAGGGCTGGGGATTCCAGAGATGTTTTAACTGGATTTGGTTTGGGGCTTTCCTCCCCACCTCCCTGGTCAAAGCAGAGAATTCAGCAGCCAGTGGAGATCACTTTGAGGAAAGGTCATAAATGTCCCCGTCCTTCCCCCTCCTCCCGCCCCTGCCCTTGGGGCTCAGGACAATTGGAGGCTTCGGGGAGGCTATCAGGGACCATCTCTTTGGGGCTTTTCCAGCCACACCCCTCCCTGCCGGCACACAGCAGGAGCGGGGACTTCCTGAGAAATGAGAGTTCAGGGGTCATGGGGCTAGGATGCAGGGGTGGGGGGGAGCGGCTTCGCCCCCAATCTTCCTTTGGAGCAGAAGGCAGGTCTTGGCCTCCTTAGCAACTCAACTCCCAAAACCGACCCCCCTGGAAAGCCCCCCTTCCTCACCCGAGATGACAAGGTCACCAGAACTCCATAAATCAGGGCTCCGACAGACTCACGAATAATGACACTAAAGAATTACTTTTCTATAAAAATCCGTTTTTCCTTGGGGCACCTGGGTGGCTCAGTGGGTGAAGCCTCTGCCTTCGGCTCAGGTCATGATCTCAGGGTCCTGGGATCGAGCCCCGCATCGGGCTCTCTGCCCAGCAGGGAGCCTGCTTCCCCCTCTCTCTCTGCCTGCCTCTCTGCCTACTTGTGATCTCTGTCCGTCAAATAAATAAATAAATAAATCTTTTTTAAAAATCCATTTTTTCTCGGGTTTTCCTGCATACTGGTGGACTCTCATGTTTTTCTTAGGGTCAAGCTTTTTCTTCCAACTTGCTCCCCCACCACGGATGGAATAAACTGCGATGCTATCTGTCTGCGGCTTTACCTCCTGCTGGCGGCAAGCCTCGAATGTGACCCTTGACCCTGGATGGCCAGGGCTCCCTCCAGATGGGGCCCAAGAGGCCTGGGCCCTACAAGTCAGCAGGGGGTGCCCCCAGCACACAAGCCCGAGAACGGGGCTAAAGAACTGAACCCAAGCCCCTAGGAAACTCTCCTGAATGTGAAAAGGGCTTTCTCTAGCAAATTACACCGGTGCAGGGTAGGCGGGAAGATCCCCGCCCCCTTCCCCAACGTGAAGGGATTTGCTCAAAGCAGCCCGGGGCAGGCACCCCGACCGCTGGGAGCTGCCTTTATAAGCAAAATCTCCTGGTTCAAGCATGCCTGTTGATACTTGAACGGTTGGGGCTCGTTCCTTGCAGCCCAGAGGAGCCCCTGGCTTTCCACCCAATTCCTCCTTCTTGGAAAACCAGAAATTTCTCAGCAGGACGAGGGCACCAACTTCCCAAGACTTACACCCAACCACTAATTCCTATTCAGACAAGGGTCTCCGCCCCCCCCGGGGGGGGCCTCCTTAAGGATACAGCACCTGGAGGGCTCATTAACAGTCCCCAGCAAGGCCACCTCGACTCCCCATGACCTGACCGTAGGATCCCCAGTGAGAACCGATCGGTGTCAAAACTGAGCTCTCAAACGCAGCCGCCCCCCCGGGGGGTGGGGTTCTGGACGCGCCGAAACCCCCAGATCCAGCAGGTCCTCCCAGGACACCTGGGTCGAGGCTGAATCCAGGGGAGACAGCCCCTCCCGGAGGCGCGGGCAGCAGGGTCGCTGGGCGAGTCCCAGGGAGCGATCAAAGCGCCGCCCCCAACGGAGAGCTTCCGAAATTACCTCTCTAATTCTTGGAGCTTAATTTAATTAGAGGGCTGACCTCATTAATTCCAACTTGAGTTTCGAACAAAAAAGAGGTCACAAACCATCCAGTCTACTGCCTCCAACCCGCAGGCGGAAGGCGCTTCGTTTCTGGAAGGCCTCTGGGGACTCCCCGGGCCGTGCCCACAGCTGCCGGCCCACCAGGCCCCTAAGCACCGCGACCTAAGCGGCCCAGGCCCTTCCTTCCAGCGGCTCGGGGTCGCTTTAAAAGCTCCTCCACAAACCCCACGGCCAAGAGCACCGGCCGAGCCCCCCTTGGGCGCCCCCAGCCCTATGGAAACACAAACTCGCCGGCGTGCCCGCCCTCGAATCCCGCGCCGAGCGGTGGAACCCGCGCACCCTCCGAGCCCGGACGGGAGGGTCCACCCCGGCCCCCGCGCTCTCCGAACCCAGGCGGCGAGGTCTACCGCGGAGCCGCCCCCTCCGAACCCGGGCGGCGAGGGCCACCCCGATCCCCGCCCCCTCCGATCCCGGGCGGCGAGGGCCACCCCGGCCCCTACGCCCTCCGAACCCGGGCGGCGAGGTCTACCGCGGAGCCGCCCCCTCCGAACCCGGGCGGCGAGGGCCACCCCGATCCCCGCCCCCTCCGAACCCGGGCGGCGAGGGCCACCCCGGCCCCTACGCTCTCCGAGCCCGGACGGGAGGGTCCACCCCGGCCCCCGCGCCCTCCGAACCCAGGCGGCGAGGTCTACCGCGGAGCCGCCCCCTCCGAACCCGGGCGGCGAGGGCCACCCCGATCCCCGCCCCCTCCGATCCCGGGCGAGGTCCTCCACGGGGGTCGCACCTGCTTGCGCAGTCCAGCCGCCCCAGCTCCGGTGGCGAGTGCGCGGTCGGTGTCTCCGGGCGCGCCTCGCTCCGCGGCAGCCCTGCGGGGGCGCCCGGGCCGCCGGCTGTGCGGGCGGAGCTGCCGGCCGCGGGGAGGAGGGACGCCCGGGCGAAAGTTGCCGGGGAAACTTGAGCAACTCGAGCGCGCCGGGGCCGGCCTCCTGCATAATTCACGGGCGGCGGCGGCGGGCGGCCGCGGCCCCCTCACCTGCCCTAGCCCGGCCCCCCCACCCACCCGACGCCGGCCGGGGCGCGCAGCGGACAGAGGCCCGGCATCAGGCGCCGGCACTGCGCGACCCCCGGGACCCGGGGGCCCGACTCGCGACCCCCCGGGCCTGCGCCGAGTGCGCCGGCTCCGGCCTCCCGGAGCCCGCTGCTCCAGCCGCGCGCACCTGCGTGGGGGCTCTGTGAGCCGGCTCGAGGCTGGGTGACCGCTGCAGGGTCTCCGGGGACCCTGCGACCGCGGCTTGGGTCCCCGCCCCCCGCGCGCCCCCTGGCGGCCCCGAGCCCGCTCCTTCCCAAGCCTGCAGACCCAAGTCCCCAGGCCGGCGGGGGGCGACCGAGGGCGACCAGACCCCGGGCAGGCGGCGGAGGTGGGTCCGCGCTGCCCCAGCGGCAGGGGTGAGGGGGTGCGTGCGCCAGGAGGACAAACACGGGGCTCCTGCGCTCTGCGCCCACGCCTCTTCCAGAGCCTTTTAAACCGGCCCCTACTGCAAAGGAAGCCGGGGACGTGTCCTCACACAGAAGCGACCCCCGCGCGGGCGCGCGGAGCCCTCTTCCCAACCCCCCACCCCGCACCCCTACCCCGGCTCCGACGGGTTCAGTTCTGCGCTTACCCGGTCGTGGGTGCTCCCGTAATCCAGACGCACCCAAAAGGCAGCGGGCGGACAGGGCCGGGCGCCCGGGGGCCACCCACTGTCGTTCGGGCCGCCCCCGCCCCGCGCCCGCGGCTCCCCGTGCCCCCCGCCGCCGCCTCACCTTGCCCGGGCGGCCGCTCGGGAGTCAGGCGGGGTGGGAGCCCCCGGGGAGGGCCGACGTCCGCGCGCACCTGGCTCCGCCGCGGGGACCCGAGCGGCGCCGCGCCCAAGCCGGCCGGAGCGCGGGAGCAGCTGGGGCCGCGGCCGCTCAGGTGTCGGGGGTGGGGTGGGGGCGCCGCGGCCCCGCCCCGCGCTGCGGCCCGGGCGGGGGGCTCCTCGCGGGGCTGCCGGGCGGTCCCTCCCCTCGGCCGGGCGCGGGCGGCTGGTGAGCCGGAGAGCGTGGGGGAGGGGCCGTCTCGCGGCCAAAGGGCGCGCGCGGCCCGGGACCCGCGTGCGCGGCCCGCCCCGGACCCCTCCCGCGCCGGGGTCCCGCGCGCCTCCGCACCTGCCCCGGCCGCTCCGGCCCCGGCGGCGACTCGGGCGCGGCGCGCGGGGTCTGTTGTGGCAACCCCGGGAGACGGCGGGCGCCCGGGGCCGCCTCCGCGCGCCGCCCCGCCCCGCCCCGGGCTGCGTGGCTCGCCGCCCCTCTTCCCCGAGCAAGCCCGGGGACCAGAAAGTCCTTTAATTTTGCACAGCCCGGTCCGCGCGGCGCGATTACCCCGAACGCAGCCGCCTCCCGCCCCGGCGTGCTTTATGTTAACAGGATTCAGAAATACAGAGGCCGACGGCGCGGCACGGCGTTTGCAGAGCCCGGAAAACTTTGCGCCTGGGAGACGCCGCCGCCATCTGCCTCCCAGGCCACCTTCCACCCGGGCCCACCGCCCTCCCAGCCTGGGAAGGATTCGGGGTGGGGGGTGGGGTGGGGGAGTAAAAGCCCACCGCTCAGATGAATTCGAGAGGCGAAGGCAGCCTCCGGGGACGCCCAGGAACCCTGTTACTATCTAGGGCTTGGGGATCGCCAGGTTTGCCAAAACCCAGAGCGGGGAGGTTGTCTTGAGCCCCGGCACAGCTGCCGGCTGTGGTCGTGGATTTACTCCTCCCAACCTGGTAGGAGCCACTGGCTAGTAACTTCTCAAGCCTCTACGAATTCATTGCTAGTTACACCAGCTATGGAGGTTTCGGTGGCCTGCGTTTTGCCATGTTCTGGAAGAAGGGAAAGCGATTCCTTTCCAAGATCTGCAGAGTGCGTTGGGGGTGGGGGGGCAGGATGGGGGTAGGGGGGACAAACACCACCCTCCGGGCTGGGATGTAGAACATGCTTCCATTTTACAAAACCCACTCTGTGTCTCCCCAGGAAAAACAGAGAGATTCTATAAATGCATTTTTATTTTTATATATTTATAAGGTATTAGGGTAGACATACTTTTTACAATCAATCTTACAGAACACGCCTGAGAGATTTGCATGGGCCACTGACTTCAACACACCAAAGGCAAAGTTAAATATTTGCTCTAGATACTTTTTTTTCCCCCTGCTTGCATAATTGTCCCACATTTCAAAGAAGTCTTTAAAAGCACTTAGGCTAAAAAAAAAAAAAAAAAAAAAAAAGTTGGTTTGGGCCCTAACTATTTCAGGGCACACGTGGGGCAAATGCTGGAAGTCCTCAAGGGCAGCTGCCAGGTGCAGGCTTCTTTCTGTCCTCTGCTGCCTTAAGCTTGAGACTTCCTATAATGTTTGTTGAGTGAATAAAGGAGGCAATCAATCAAATAATAACAATCCCTAAGTGGGAAGAACGAGGCCCTGGCAGGATCCAACGGGCATAATTTTTTGACGTAGAAATGGGGAATCCTGCAGAGGGGGGAAGAGGGTCGGTCAGCAGAATGTTCCCATGTTTTTTGGGTTTGTCATTGGCAGATCCAAGACATGGCTTATGGTGGGGCCGGGGGGGGGGGGGTGGTGAGGGACGGCTTTATCGCCACACATCTTACATCAGACCTCGTGGCCCCAAACAAAGCGTGTCATCTAAATAAAGCCATGTGTTTGCCTACAATTCCAACTCAAAGAGAAATCCTCAACGTGTCACCACCTCCAACCAGATTGCCACCCCAGATTTCTAGGACCGAGGACAGCAGAGGAGACCGCTGGCCCTAATGCAGCTGTGAAGACATTTCTGGGGTCCCCACAGAGAGCTCCAGTGCCAGAAGCATTGTGCTATCTTCAAGAAACACTTCCCCAGGGATCCAGGCCTCTGCCAGCCTGTCCACCCAAGGGAACGTCCCTCGGCCACCCCTCCAGTCCCTCGGATCTGTTTGTTGCCTGGCGACAGCCCTCCGTGGGAGCCCCATCTTCTGGCACGTTAAGGACACACATCCTGCCACATCCCAGTTTCTTTGTGTCCCTTTAGGGACACCCAGTCCAGCCTTGTGCTTTGAGACATCCCTTGAGTCAAGAGCGTCTTGTGAAAGGCTCGGGACCGAGGACCCTGCAACAGCGCCTTGTCAAACCCCAGCACGCAATTGCGGATTTGGGGGCGCACCTTCACCCTTGACAGCCTGTCCCTGCTGCGGTCTGGGCCTTCACGCAGCACAGGGCCTGTCAGTCGTCTTGCCAGCGGTGGACCCAGGGTGGCCCATGTCATAAGGGCACCTTGCTTTAGTTTCGGTGTAGGAAAAGGGCAATCATCTTTTTTTGCTTCTCAATTTCAGACCTCCCGTTTTTGTTTCTGTAAACTGCCTTTTCCTGGGCCCCCGCCCCCCAAGCACATATGACGATGTTGGAATGAGGTATCTGGTTTTGCATTTGAGGAGCTCTTCTTTCTGGTCAAACCTGAAGCAATCATCCATCGGTCACAGCCTTTAGGGGCTGCCCACTGAGCACAGAGCGCCCCAGGACTTCCCAGAAAGAGGAGCTAATCTACGGAGTCCTAGAAACTGGGACACCGTACCGTTAAGAGAGGCAAAACAGAACCAACTCCTCTGTCCTGGGAAAAACATAAATATTTTGTGGCTTAGATTAACCCGGACGCTTGTCGCTTGCAGCAGCAGGCGTGGCTCTCTCCAGAGCGGCTCCTGGGTCTGGGGCCCAGAGGCCCGCACGATTCCAGAGCCGTGTGCCCGGGCTGCCCAAGGGGATGTCCCCCAACTCTACCCTCCAGCTTCCAGGTGGGAATGGTGTGCAGGGAGAGATGAGGCTTGCGCAAGGACGTGGGTTCAGAGCCGGGTGAAGGCAGGTGTGCCCAGGCGAAATCAGGTGAAGGCAGGTGAAGGTACGTACTCCAGCAAGTCGGCCTCATTTCCCCATCGCTGCCAGAGCCCCGTGTTTTTGCAATGTTTTCCACTCCACCAAGAGGTCTACTGCCCTCATGTTACCCCCGCGTAGCAGATCGTGGGCAAGTCACTCATTTCTCCGTAATTTTATAACAAGTCCTAGCTCAGACACAAACTTGGTGCTATCGATACACAAATCCCTCAACGACTCTGCAGGTGCCTCCCACCTTGCCCTCCGTATCTCCGCGAGGAGTCTGACGACTCTCCGTTAATTTGCATGAATTTATTTTCCACGGATGTGTTTCGAAAACTTCCCGAGGACGGCCGTCTGGTTGTAGGGCATGGAGCTGCTAACACCGGAGAGCAGAAGGCGAGTTTGCCCTCCCGGAATCTGAGACCACGAGAGGGGCCGGTCGGGTTAGGGTTCTTGCTGGGAGCAGGGGGCAGGAGGAGAGGGGCTGGAGCTCTGCCCTTGAGGCCGGCTTCCAAGTTTCCTGCTTGGGGACTTCTCCAGGCCTCCTGCCCCTGCCGGTGCAGCCAGAGGAGGGGAGGAGTCAGTTCCAGGGGCCACTCTCAGTCCCCGTGGAAGCCAGGTGGGAGGCCGGGAGGGGCACCGCTCAGTTCCACCAGCCAGCCTTGCCCCACCCCTCCCCCCGCCGGTCTGGTGCCTCCCTTGCTTACAGCAGAGACCTTAACCAAACACTTCTTTGGGGGCTCCCCTACCCTCCTCCCTTAATTCTGCTTCCAGGGTCACCTCTCTAATTTGGCAAGCAGTCTGTCCCCAAGTCCAGGTTTCAGGCACAGCTTTCGGGGGAAACCCCAATGACATGTGGTTCTGTGTGACGTCCATGAGGCCCCGCCCAGTGAGGGACGGCCGGGACTGCCCTGGAGATGGGGGGAACTGAGGCCAGCGTGAAGTCACGCTGAGGAGGGAGAGGGTTTGCGGACGCAAAGCTGCGCTAGCAACTTGACGCGATTGTTGCACAACCAACCCTGCCAGAAGGCCCCATTCCGGTGAGCTCAGAGACTCGTGGGGTTTCCTTGGCAAGCAAACAAATAAGGAAACTTGTAAGATCACCAGCATAGAGAACAGAGCAGAGCTATAAAAAACAAGAACAAAAACAGGGGCGCCTGGGTGGCTCAGTGGGTTAAGCCTCTGCCTTCGGCTCAGGTCATGAGCTCAGGGTCCTGGGATCGAGCCCTGCATCGGGCTCTCTGCTCAGCAGGGAGCCTGCTTCCCCCCGTCTCTGCCTGCCTCTCTGCCTACTTGTGATCTCTCTCTCTCTCTCTGTCAAATAAATAAATGAAATCTTTAAAAAAATCAAAAACAAAAACAAAACAACAATATGCATGAGGGAGTGAGGGTTAGCCCAACAACGCCGCCATGCTTCTATGTTAATTCATCCATTAGGAGATACGTCTGATCCAAAGAACCTTCTAGTTAAAAGGCAAGAAAAGAAAAAAAAAAGAAAGGATTATATGAAAAACCCAAGCCAGCATCGTGTTCCATACAAAATGTGAAACCCTTCTCATTCCATCCAGGAACAAGATACAAGAGCTAGCTAACATCACCATTTCCAAATATTTCTCTGGAAGTGCCAGCCCATGCAATTGAGCAAGAAAATTCAATGGGGAAGGTTGAGTATTTTTAAAAAGAAGGCAAACGTATCATTAGGGGAGGCGCTGTGATTGTCTAACTGGCTGAAATGAAGCCTGTCATTTTTGTCTGTCTCTTTACCCATTTCCACTCCTGTAATTCCCGCTCCTGTGACAGTGGAGAGAAGCGGCAGAGCTGCTGAAAAGGTGACGGTGGTAAATGTGTGTAACGTGCTCAGAAGCACGGCTCACACGGCTTGCGCTCCGGGGGCCGCGGCCTCTGCTGCTCTCACACAGGGCCTGTTGGTGCCGTGAAGCCGCAGTTCTTCCTCTAAACCACATTAAATTCAAGCCCCCTGTTGGCATGCAGTTTATCTGAAGGAATAAGCATGCAAAAAAAAATATATATATATGTGTATATATAAAGCCACTTATATCTAAAACATAGAAAATATTAAGTTAAAAAGGCAGTCCCAACAAAAGCATAGGCAAAAGATTCGAGCAGCCCTCACCCAAGAGGCCATCGACATGGTGGGCAAGCGTACGGAAAGGTGCCCGATTTTTTAGTGCACAGAGAGAAAAGAGGCCCACTGTGAGATCACTCCCAATTTGCCAACCTGAGAAAGCAGGACGTACTGGATGCCGGAGAGGACGCGGGTCCTCGCACAGTGGGCACCGCTGGTGGCTGCGGGTACAGCCGCCTTGGGAAGGGGATCTGCGGTGTGTGCTGGGGCCACACTGCTCTGCGCAGAGGTGGTCACCTGGGAGCCACGAGCGCATCTGTGCACAGGAATGCGTGGGCAAGAGGGCTGCCGGTGCTCAGCAGAGATGGGAAGGAACAGTGGCCCCACGTTCCTGCAAGCCGATCCCATCCACAGCGATGACGGATGAGCCCTGGCCGCACGCAGAGCAGGACTAATCTCGTAATTGGCACGTTACGTGAAAGACGCACGTACTGTGTAATTCCATCTGTATAAGGCTGGAAAACAGTCAGGAATGGTCTGTGGTGTTGCACGCTGGCACGCAGAGGGAGACAAGGGGACTTTCTGGGTGCTGGGAACACGCCGTCCCTGGGTCTGGGAGCTGCACACGTGGGTGGGTTCGCGCTGGGAAAATTCCTCGGGCTGCGAAGTTATGATTTATGCTTTTTCCATCGAGCTGCTAGTCTGGGATAAAAATCGACTTCGGGGGGCGCCTGGGTGGCTCAGTGGGTTAAAGCCTCTGTCTTTGGCTCGGGTCATGATCTCAGGGTCCTGGGATCGAGCCCTGCATCGGGCTCTCTGCTCAGCAGGGAGCCTGCTTCCTCCTCTCCCTCTGCCTGCCTCTCTGTCTACTTGTGATCTCTCTGTCTATCAAATAAATAAAAATATTTTTTAAAAAAATCGACTTCAGCGTAACAAGAAAAACCTCCAGAAAGAACACAAGCGAAGGAGGCCCGACGTTAAACATACTGAAAAGCTACCGTAATTACCAGGTGGTCGCTGACGACGTGGTCGCAGACACAGAAATGAAAGCAGCCTCGCCAGGGCCTGCGTCTCCCTTTCCTCCGGATTTCATTGCCACCAAGCCTCCTTGACCGCCTGCTCACGTGGGAGCTCGAGGGTGGTCTGGGCATCGGCGCTGTGTGCTTCCAGAGGGCCTGGGGTCTCCTTGCTCACCTGGACCTGGGGCTCCCACGTACAGCCTGGTGCCCCGCACATGCCCAGCACACGCCCAGCTCGATTTCAGAGAAGAGAGGGAGGGACCGCATGCGGGGGAGCCCAGGATGGAATTCAGTCTGTCATAAACGTGTTTTAAAAATGTATAAAAAGGGGCTGCCTGAGCGGCTCAGTCAGCTAAGTGTCTGTCTTCAGCTCAGATCGCGATCCTGGGGTCCTGGGATCGAGTCCTGCATCGGACTCCCTGCTCAGCCGGGAGTCTGCTTCTCCCTCTCTCCGCCTGCCACTCCCCCTGCTTGTTCTCTCTCTCTCTCTCTCTGTCAAATAAATAAATAAAAATTTTAAAAGACGTATAAAAAGAAGAAGTAGGCAATAATTGGTGTTTATTGGCCCAGCAATTTTTGAGAAATACAGCTAAACCCCTTACCCACTCCTCCTGACAAAGATAAATGACAGATGAAAGGTGTTGCCACTAGGAGTGCCTGGGGGCTCCGTTGGTTAAGGGTCCGACTCTTGGTTTCCGCTTAGGTCATGATCTCAGGGTCGTACGGTCGGGCCCGGTCACAGGCTCCACGCTCAAGGGAGAACCTGCTGGAGATTCTCCGTCTTCCTCTGCCCCTCCCCCGCTTAAATAAATACGTAAATAAATAAATAAAATCTTGTTTTTCAAAAAAAGATGTAGCCATTAAATGCAAAATAATAAAACATCAGAGAACACCGCTGGTGATGGTTCTCAGAATTTCAAGGTAGAGAGAGCTTGGAAGGCCTTTCCAAACATGTCAGATATTCCAAGGGGGAAAGTTGAAATCAGGCCACACGGGAGTGAGGGCCTCTCACGGGACGACAGCCCGGGAAACAAAACCAAGCTAAAGGAAGGATGAACGGCCAGAGAACAAATGTAAACCTACGCGTTAAAAAGTTAACACAGATCCTAAGTATATAAAGATCTTTCCAAAGTAGTCATCCATTTAGATCTAAAGTAATAGAAATCATCAAAAAGCCTACTTGAAGAATGGATAAATGACAGAAAAGGAAAAGTTACTTTAAAATAATAAAAAGTGGTGACATCTTTTCAGCCAATGGTGACTAGAATGGTTGATCATCCGTGTGGGAAACAAATGCAGCTCATACTCTATAAAAAATTGTGTCCACATGATCAGAGATCATCATAACAGATCAGAGCTACACGACCCCTAGAGCAAAAGCAGGAGAAAGCCCGTCCGGTTTGGGGTCAGGCTCCAAGGTCTTCGCGACCACAGCAGAAGTGTGCGAAAGAAAAGAAAATGGGCAAACATGAAAGTTTAGACCTCCTGCTCTCTCAAGGACATCCTGCCAAGAGAATGAAAAGTCATGTCGCAGACGGGGAGAAAATCCTTGCAGATCGCGGGTCTGACAAAGGACCCGCACCCGGACGGAATTCTCCGAGCGCCGTCTTGGAACTCAGCACCCATCGACCGGGCAGCTCAGCACAGACGTGGCAGGGGACTCGGGCAGCCCTTCCCCCACAGCAGAGGCGCAGGTGGCCCGCAGCACAGGAGAAGGCGCTCCGTGTCGTTAATCATCGGAGAAAGCACAGGCCTCTGAGAGCGACTTCAAGAAAAACAGTGCCGGCCGGGATTGGAGCATGGGACCCTCCTCTGTGGCTGGTGGTCCTGTGCGGGCTGTGCGGGCACACCGCCACCCTGGAAAGCAGCTTGGCAATGCCTCGCGAAATTAGCCTACACGGAATATAGGCTCTCGTGCGTATGCGTGTTTATCCGAAAGAAATCATGCGCTTGTGTTCGCACCAAAGTCTGTGTGACTGCTTGTGGCTCTATGTCGGGGACCCGGGGGCGTCCAGAACCTGCCCCTCACCCCCCCTTCACGAATCTTGTGTCCAGCCTATCGCCATCCCCAGCAGGTGCATGAACCCCGTCCTCCATCCACCCCCGCGCCCAGTCAGTCTCCTGCCTCTCGGGCCCTGCTGCCCACGGTCCTGGGGCCGGGCCTCCCCTGTAGCAACTCGTGGGCTCCCAGACCCCCTGGGCCAGGTCCCAGCGCCTCCTGAGGCCCTCAGGTGTTCCCACCTTCTCACCCCGCCCACCCCCGTCCTCACCTCTCTCGGGTGTGGACCCCCATCCCCTCCCTTCAGGGAAACTTCCTGCTCTGCTCCCATCTCCATTCCTGTCCCACCCCGCTTGGCGGGACGGGCGTCCAGTCCTCACTGACCCCGGGCCCTGCTCTCCCTCTACCGGCTGGAAATCCTGGAGTGGGAGGGAGGCTGTCTCGAGCGGCTTGGGTGCCCGTTCCCAGTGGATGTTGGAGCGAAGGGCAGGTGTTGGAGGCCCAAGGTGGGTGGCAGGCAGGGATCTGGCACAGAAGGTGGGTGGCAGGTGTAAGAAGGAAGGGGACTCCCACCCAAGGAGAACTCCGCACCCATCCCCCAAGGTGGAAGTTCACAGCGAGGCCTTAACAGGGCTCAGCGGCGACACCGTCCAGGTGATCTCAACCCCACGTCGCTCTCTCACGGCTGAGCCCATGGGAACGGCTCCCACTGTGGCACTTTCCAAGGACAGGAGGGCGTGAGGAGCCTCCGATGGCCCAGGGCCAGCTCATGGTCACATCCTCTCCCCTCTGTCACCTCCGGCAAACCAAGTCTCTGAATTAATCTAATGGAAGAAACTCAGCCCCGAGGGAGCCCAGCGTGTGGGGGCGAATCCAACACAGGTCCCCGCACAACGGCTCAGAACCAACATGGAAAGGAGGCCGCGTCTGCCACCTTCCCCTGCAAGAGAAGACATTGCTAAACACGCACGTGGGGCCCGTGAGGGAGAGGCAGGTTGACAGACACGGGTCCGGGGCCACGGCGCACCGACAGAAACCCCGTAGTAATTCAGCGAGTACGAACATGGAGCACTGATTTTCGTCGGGAGAGGCGACTTCCAGGCGTCCACTCCTCCGAGAGGAACATCTAAAGAGAGTAACATTTTCTCACGTCAAAGAAGGAAGGGATCGATGACAGCAAGTCGCCTCGTCTGTGGCCACTGTCTGGGAAGGGGAGGGGCCGCTCGGCAGGCTTCCCGCCTTGAAGAAAAGCCTTCTCGCTTTGCCCTTCCCGAAGTCAGAGTTAAGGAAATTAATTCTAGATGGAAGAAGTAATATAAAAGTCAAAAGAAAATGTCAAACAGTAAATTATTTGACTTCCTCCCACCTGAGTCTGATCGGCCTCTCTGTTGACAGCCTGGGGCAGACGGGGGAGGCTCTGAGCTTCTCACTCCGCAGGAGAGGCGGACGAGGGCGGGGGGGATCATCTCCTCCAAGGCGATTTCCTTTCCCTCTCTCTCTAGACCGGGCCTGCAAGGAGCCGCAGGGTGTGGGGCAGGAAAACAAGGGGCCGCTCCCGCGTAGCACCTTTGGGTGGGGCTGGGTGTGGGGTCCTGAGACAGGAGGCCATTTCAGTGGGGCTGTGCAACCTGGAGTCCGGGGGAGCCTCAGGAGCCCCGCCGAGGAGCCTGGGTCCTGCTGCTGCCCCGTGTCCCGCCACGGGGACGGTAGGCCGCCCCCCGCACCAGGGCAGGACCACCGTGGTGGGTAAGCCGGGGCCACTGCAGGGCTCATGACTGGGGAGTCTGGGGTCGCCAGCCAGGCTGAGACTTTACCAGCCTGCAGAGGGCTGGGCTGTGTCCCACCACTGTCCTCCCTGCCTGTCCCCTGCCATCACGCAGCAGGCGCCTGAACCTGCTGTTATCTAGGTGGTCCGGACGCCCTCGAGACCCAGCCCGTGCGCCCCGAGGTAGCTATTCCCTGGAAATGCTGCTCTACCGTCTCGCGGCCCCCGCTGTTTGTCCGACGCCTCCTACAAATTGACTTCAGATGTGGGAACGGCCGTTAGCCACTTGAGTGGGGCAGCCCCCCATCACCTGGATCTCCTCCCTTCTCCCACTGCATTGTTCCAACCTCCACTCGATCCCCACGGGCAAAGTGGGGGTGTCTGGAGCCCAGGGTGCGAAGAAATACGGAACAGTCACTCTTGTGTTCGTGAGTGTCGTGTTATTATTATTACTATAACAACGTTACTATTATTTACAATTGCGATGTTATTGTTACATTGTTATTAACATAGCGACATTATAATTTAGTGCGATTATTAAAATAACAGTGTTAAAGAATACTGAGGTGTTGTCAAGGGGTTGGTAAAGATAAAAGCCCCGAGCATCTTCTCATGGGGAAAACCACCTCTCCCGGTCTCTGTGTGCTGCCACCCGCACCGGGCACATTTCTGAGGTAGAGGGAGGCCTGAGTTTGGGAGGAGGGGGAGGCGGAGGGCTGAGGCAAGCTTCTTTGATCCTAGAATCTCTCTGATTTGTGTTATGGACAATGTCAGCTGGTGCTAATTGGGTCCCTGCAAGTTTTTGGACCTCAAAACCACCCCGCCCACACCCCCTGAACAAAACAAACAGGAAATTGTGTTGTTGTGTATTTGGCAAAACAGGCAGGTGGAAGAATGCATCTCCGAAGTCTGGAACACAGAAAACAGGATCCGTCCCGCAGGAGGCGGGCTGGCCCGGTGGGAGGGTCCAGCACCGAGCTGGCGCCCGCTGTGCCATCTGGGACCCGAGCCCTGGGTCCGCGTGTACCAGGTGGAGGGTGCTGGGGGACCGGCTTGGGCACGCTGAGCCCCAGACTCCTTGTTTGTCAAAAAGGGACAATAATAGTGTGTATTTCATTGGGTTTTAAGAGGGTAAGTGAAATGATGCATACGAAGTAGCCCCGCACAGAGCCTGCCACGTAAGACATGGTGCGTGTTAGCACTTGTCCTTAGAAAGACTGGCTGAGAGAATCAGATATTTAATCGAGAAATAGAAGCCTGGGGTTGGCACGGGGCTGCCACCAAGGGAGGAATGGTGGACGGAGCGAATTTGACCTCGCCCAGCTCCTGCTGGCCAAGCACTGTCCATGGAACTCCACGGTGGCGATGGGGGACTTCCGCGCACAGAACCTTCAGCGACGTGAGGTCATGCTGTACTCGGAGCACACTCTCGAATTCAAGAATTGGGGGGTGGCGCACATGAAAACAAGAAGGACGGATTTTAGAGCAAGTTTCAGAATTCTGAGAGTACGCTTCTTTTTTTACAATAATAAAATGAATTGATTTTTCAATTAAATTTTCAATTAAAGTTAATTGGATTTTTTTAAGACAGTAAAAGCTGCCCCCCCCAACCCCATGCTTGCTGATAGCTGTGCCAAGTGGCTCTGTGTCTGCCCTGAGCCGAGGTCCCTAGATGCTCAGGAAACCGCCCGGGAACAGTCTGGGGACACCGGTCTTCCTCGGCGCCCGCTTGGCCATCTGACTACACTCTCCCCTCTTGTCCATAGTGAGCTGTGCCTGTTTTCCACCTGCAGGACCCCAGTGACCCAGCATTCCACCCGAAAGTGGTGCTGCAAACACTCATTTGCTGCATTAAACATTGCACTGCTGCTGCAAACATTCATTTCCCCATTTGCTGGACAAAAGACAGGAGATCCCCATGGTGCCTGTAGGGAAAAGGGTGCGCCACCCCTGAGAGCCCACTCAGGCTTGTGTGGGCTACTGGACTGTGTCTCCAGGAGCATGGTTGGCCCTGGGATGTGCTCAGGTGGGGCCGGGCCCGTGGCCAGTGAGCAGACTGGCAGGCGGCATCCCCATGGAATCGGAGCGGTGAGCGAGGTCTTTCCACCCTGATCAGGGGGATGCCTGAGGACAGGAGAGGGTTTCAGCGGGACCCTCGCCCCACCCAGAGATCCTCCCAAGCCCCCTTCGTTAGCAATGACTTAACGCTCTTGCCGAACAAGTGTTTGCCTTGTAGGCCCTGGCACGGAAGGTTGATTGGCTCGGTAATAACTTAATTATGAAATGTGCATCTCAAGGAATTACAAACAGTCCTTCACGTACTGGATCCTTCTCAGCTTCTCCCTGTGGATCCCCCGAGTGTCTCGCAGCTCTGGCGCCGCGGGCGGCGTCCACCAAGAGCACTGCAGGCCAAGAGGGACCGTCTTTCGCCACCGTGAAAGGCACCGAGGGACGCGGGGCAGGGAGGCTCCGCAGCCAAGCCCGGAACACGCGGGCGGCCGTGCAGTGTGCGATCAGTGATTTGAAGAACCACTACACATGGATAACTTCCATACCCGGGGTTTTTTTTTTTTTATTATTCTATAATGAGAGCTGGGGGAGGGGCTTCAGAGGCTGGTGCAGGGTGAGGGTTCGTCGCCGTGTGTGTTGTTAAAAATAACAAATTAAACAGAACCCACGGTTGAAGGAGTCAAGGAAGCTACGTGCGGTGGCTTCTTGTCTAGTTCAAAGACCTTCATGCCGAGGGGGAGGAAGGGAGGCGGGAGCTCCGTGCACAGATCCCGGGGTGCATGTGCAAAGGAGAGGGGCGTGCGTGCCGGCGGGTGACACCGCAAGGTCAGGACCGACCTGCCGCCCCAGTCGGAACCCCGACTTCTTCCCCACGACTTCATTGTGGCACTTGTTGTTCTCAGCGGGACGGGTCTCTCCGAGTCCTGGGAGTACCAGCCTCCAGCGCTGCGCTGAACCCCCATGCCCAGCGAATCGCGGGGAAGCGATGATGATCCTTGTACGGGGGGCTGGGGGCCGGTGGGGCGGGTGTGGCCCGAAGTGGGGACATCGCCCCACACATTCCACGACGGGACAGGAAACCTGCGTCTGAAACAGGCCAGCCGGACTGCGAGTTGGTGGAGAGCCCGGTCTGGGGACAGCAATGTTGTCCAGGGGTCCCGCTGCTTGTCTTATGGTGGGGACCCCAGCTGGCACCAGAGAAGGGGGACATCTCGGCGGCCAACAGGGAGCGGGGCGGGTCACAGTCCGAGCATGAAGACTCCTGCGAGCGAGGCTCAGATTTTCTTCCCTAACGTCATAGCGGAGGAAATGTGTGTGTTTCTTAAAGACCTGGCTGGAGACTAACCCTTCAGAAGGGGAGGGAGCTGCGGGGCGGGGGCGGGGGGGGCGGGGCCTGTATCCACCAGCCCGGCCCGAGTTAGTCTGGGATAACGAACATCCCTGTGTCTGGGTGGCTCCGGGCAGTGACGGTCTGCTTCTCGCTCACCACCGTGGGTCTCGGTGACTCCCCACCACATCTGTCCCCTCCGTGCCCCCAGAATTGGGAGACACCCCCACCCCCAGCCCTCATCTGCCTTCACGTTCTGTTTCCTCCTCTCAGGCCTTCCTGGCCAACAAATGTCCTGTGGCTACGAGCAACCTCAGGGGGAAAGGTAGCATTCCTTCCGCACTCGGGAACCAGAAATGGGCTTGCCTGGCCCTCGCAAAGTTCATGCTGAGACCGCATTTTCTGCAGAAATGCAGGCTCAACTTTCCTAGGCACCAGGGCTCGCACCATGGATGGATTGTTCTGACACCAGTAATGTCTTCTCCCTGGGAGCGCACAATCTAGTCCCCTCCTGTATCGATAAGAGAGTGTTAAAATCACACGTGTACACACGCACACACTCCTAGACCAGTGGCCTGGTTTAGGTCCAGAAGCGTGGATGAGCTTGGTCTCTGGGTGAAGCAGACCTGAATTTGGGTCCCGACTGGTACCCACCAGTACCTTCTAAACCTCAGTTCTCTCATCTCCCAGATGGGATAACGATGACCACCCCATCTGGTTGTGCCGACAAGTCAGCAAGATAATTTGAGTAAGGGGCTCAGAGTAAGGGCCCCAAAGGTGAGATTTTGTTACCTATCACCATTGCTGGTTTTAATAGCATAAATCACATCCCGCTTGCTAACGTGCACACAATTTAAGCCCAGAAAAGAATACGGAGCAAGGTCGCTCTGGAACTGATACACCAGCCACGGTCAGCTCGGAGGTTGGTCTGACGCCCTGCTCTGGCCCCGCAGAACCCCAATGTCCTTTGTCATTTCTTTCTGTGCAGGGCCCGGATGACGCTGTTGTTCTGAAAATAGCTGCCGCACTCCACTCTCCCACCTCACCCCGCCACCCCTCCAGGAGCCGAGGGCACGTCCCCACCCCATGGCTCTGGCTGGCTTTGTTCCGTGGAATCTGGGTGGGACCGACCATTCTGAGCCCGCACAGGTGTGACACCCTCACATGTCACGCTACCCCGCGCACGGGGCGGCTCCGTCAGCCTCAGTCCCAGAAACGAGGGATGCGTGGACCACAATGGACCCGAAGTTCCTCTGACCCACAGCTTGGAACCCCGTCCGGCAGAGCCCAGCGGGGCTGGTAGGGCCAGGGTCAGCCCCCCACCTCTGAGTGAGAAACACTTGCGCAGGGGTGGAAAGCGAGGACGATTCGGGGGGGTGGGTTGTTCCCTACTGTAGCAAAAGCAGACTACTCTCGCGTTAAATGAGATACATTTGTTAAGGCAGAGTGGTGTGTCCACTTTGTAGACTGAAAAGTGGCTAGTTTGAAATGCTTCCTCTTGTTATATACGTATTCAAAGCTCCCACGCTTGCACACACCCATAAATAACAAAACATATGGGGACATGCATACTCAAATGCTAATGAAATTTGCCTTTTGATTTAGGGGAATTAAGGGTGATTCCTCACAAATGCTGTTTTGCATTCTTTTTAAAATGAGAACATTATTACATGGAGGTTTAAAAAAAGTCCAAACCTGATCAACAGGACATCCACGAGAAAAGCCTTTCTTCTACCGTGACCCCGCCCAGTCTCACTTATCAGAGGGAATACTTCTGTGGTGTCATTCTAGAAACAGTCCCCATATTTTCAAATGACTCCAATTCAACAATTAGCCAAAAACAAAAACAAAAACAAAAACCTTACAGTTTAATCAGTCTCTCAGTGAACAGACATAATGTTCTAAAATAGTATTATACTTAGGACTAATTCTGAGTGTACTACATGGAGCTAATCTGTTTCTCATTAAAATTATGGATTAAATTGTAATCCCCACATTTCTAGAGGTAAGAAAAATGAAGTCTTTGTACTCTATTTGTTTACCAAATTGAAAGGTTTGTATTTAGCTTTGAAAAAAGAAATCCCATTTAATACAAGAATTCGGGATTACTCATTCTGTCATTGGATCCATTTTGAAATCTTTATTAAAGGATTTGAGAGAAAGGAAAACATTCCTTCAAGGTCCGGTCGGTTCTCCGACACTCCCGGGCCTGCCCTGAAGATTACAGATTCTTCCGTTCTAGTGGAATTTGCCGCTGAACGCTGAAGCCACATGAATGGAAAGAAAATAAGTGCCTGGTTAGGTCTTCTGGAAGTTTACTGTGTGTGTGTTTCTACGACGCAGATATGTTATTCACGGAGGCAACCGAGGGGAAGACGTTTAAAGAATCGGGCAGTGCCTATAGCAATCAGGGGACACACAAGGGGCGGGTTCCCAGGACGTATGCGTCCTTCTCCTATTGGAGAGTCTCCTCTCTCCTGGTTTGAAAGAGTTAAGTCATTGAAATCGGCTACTTTGTCTGTGGAATGTGACCTGGGCTGGGTCAGGGCAGCCCCAGTCTCCCAGGAAGGTGGTTTCACCATCCGTCCGGGATGAGGAAAGTAAGACCCAGGGAGCACTGTGTGGCCGCCCAGCCCTGTCCTGCAGGAAAAGTCTTTGGTTCCTGACATCCTGCCTTCAGTGGCCCCTTTCTGGCCCTTTCTCGATGATCCATAATCTCCCACTGGCCTCCCCTTTCCCAGAATCCCTGCCCACGGTGCTCTCCCTTGTCCTGGATCTGGAAGACCAATGGTGGGGAGCAAAGGGCACCAAGATGGGGGAATTGAAGTCGGAGGCTTGACCACGTTGGGAAACAGAGTGGCAGGTTCTCAAGACCTGGAACGCGTAAACCAGCCCCCACCCGCCGTATGACCCAGCCAGCCCACCCGCCGCATGACCCAGCCAGCCCACCCGCCGTATGACCCAGCCAGAGACGTGAAAGCTTAGGTCCGTGCGAGGACTCCTGCGGGGATGTCCGCAACAGCTCCGTCGGGACACGCAAAACCCGGAGGCAGCCCGGTTGTCCATCAGCAGGTCAACAGACAAGCAAAGTGTGATCCGTCCGCACCGCAGACACACAGCAGGAATACAGAGGAGTGAGTCATCTACGCCCGACAATCTGGGTCGATTTCAAAACAAAGATGCCCAGTGAAAGCTGGCGCAAAGTGAGAGAGAGAGAGAGAGAGAGAGGCCATACTGCATGATTCCATTTATGAAAAAGTCTAGAAAGTACCAGCAGGCTCTCTAGTGATGAAACGGGCAGCAGCCTGGGGTCAGGGATCTATGGGAAGGAGGGATGCCCATGGGGCAGGAGGGAACCTTGAGGGCGAGCAGTGGCTCACCATTCTGACGGCCGTGATGGTGGTGTGGGTGTGCACCCATGGTTCTCACGTGGGGACTGACATTGCCCCTCACGGGACACTGGAGACGTTCTTGCTGTCTCCCCTTGGGGGCCGCTGTGGGAGTCTAATTGTAGAGACCAGGGACGGTGTTAAATAGCCCACAAGGCACAGGATGGCCCCTAGAACAGAGATTTTCCAGCCCCAAACGCCGGTGGTGGTGAGGCTGAAACCCTGGTGTGGGGATGCCCCAAAACAGCAAATCATACTCCTGACAAATGGCCAGTGTATCGGGTCTCCATTCTACATCAATAAAGCTATGAAACAATGATGTCTCTGCGCTGCTGCTTGCTGGCTGGGTGACACTTGGGTGTCCCACCATCTCTCCCGGCCAGTTTCCGCTCTGCAGGCGGTGGGGGGGACAACCCTTACTGCCCCGCACTGTTTAGCATGAAAAGAGCTCCTGAGATGTGAGCGGTTTGCTGTCTCAGGCTCGTGGAACTGACTCCAGCCGTCCGGAGAGGAACGGGGCGTAAATCACCCATGGAAATGACATTTTCGCTGGGCTCCAGTCCTCAGAAAACCTCGGGCCAAATAAAGACAGCCTCCGAGTGTTCAGGTCACGGCCCCCGGCTCGTGGGGCGGGGGAGGGGGCGCGGTGGGACAGGCGGTCAGGCCACCTGTCTGTAACAAGGACTTCTGGATGACCTTGAGTCCTGGCTCTCAGTCTGACCTGCACGCAAAACACGGCCCTGATACAATTTATGTAAAAATACATACACCGTGGTGGGTTTTTTTTTTTTTTTTTTTAATTTTTGGCCAAGATTATTGTTCATTGGTCTTTGGCCACAAAAACACTTAACAAAATTGAAGAGGCTTGCGGGTCCGTGGAAGCCCACCTCTCTCGCCCGGGCTGGCCCTGCCCTTGGGCTTGGTGCCTGGCGGAGCCGTATGTGGGTCACTGATGCTGGGGACACCGGCGTCACGGCCTCATCCCCTCGGGCCCCCCTCGCTCAGACTCAGCCGCACCTCAGGGAAGATAAACGGGACCTCAGCTTCGGAGACGAGCGCGAGCCCTCGGTCAGCCCTTTGCTGACGTGGGAGCCGGGTGGGAAAGCGGGAGGCGCGCGCCCCCAGAACACAGCGCCTTTGTCTTGACGCAGTTCCCGTTCCAGGTCCCGTCGGAATCCAGGGGTTGGGGAAGTGGGGTTACTCTCCCGACCCCGTGACGCCCCGTGGCATCCGCGGGGACCCTCCACTCCTGAGGTCTGTCCCCCGGAGATGGCAGGTGGAGGGGGGAAGGAGGGGGCGCAGATAGCTGCTGGGCTCCCCGATGGGGTCCCCCTTTCCCCTATGAGATGCAGCAGGCTCCCACGCCTGCCCCGGAGCCCTCCCTCCCCGGGGCTGCAGGGTGGGGGAGGAGGCTGTCCGCCTGGCCCTGCATCCACGGCTCGTGACCCTCCAGGCTGACACCCACAATGGTCCAGGGGAATCGAATCCTTCCGCTTGTGCCTATGGTGTTCCCTCTGCTGACAGTGCCGTCCCCGTTTCTCGTGGGGTGTTCCAGCCCTGCGCAGTCCCCAGCACTCTGGTGGGGCGGGTTTGCCTCCAGGCAGCCCGCCCTGATGTTCGGTGCTGGGTGACTCCCCTGGGTGCCAGCCAGCCCCCATTCTCCCGTGTCATCCCCTTGACAGAGGGGCTGGCCTTCTCTGGCAGGGGTCCCTTTCTCCGGTCGGCCTGAGACAGAAACCGTGTCTGGGTCACTCTGAATCCTCAGTGTGGGGTCCGGGGCGGGTGCTAAGAGGTCCTCAGCGGCCGTGTGCTGAACACACGGGCTCAGAAGCGTGAAGGAAACTGGTTTCTTGAGGGGATTTTATAACCTCAAGCATCAGGCAGAAAGCAGGGGCCGCGGGAGGATAGCTGGCCGGCCGCGGAGAGGGGATACCTGCTTCTCAGAACTCCACCCGGCCCCCCGTGTCTCCAGGCCCTTTGAGGACAAGGAGTGCCAGCTGCCTGGCTCAGAACAGGCCAGGCTGGTCGGGTTGGTTGCGTGGGGCAAGAATCAGGAAGAAGGACTTGTTCTTCATAATCCAGCTTGTTTATCCAGCGCACAATAAAACAGGGCCGGATTGTTCGCAGATGCTGGACGGAGCCCGTGAGAGAGACCCCACTGGACCGAGAGGTCTGTTCAGGAATGCACAGAGCCTGGGAAACGTGGAGAGGGACGGGAGCCCGCTGTGAGGACATGGGGATGGGGCCCGGGGCGGCGGTGTGCCGAGCAGCTGGCACCGGCTCGGAAGGGCAAGTCCTGTGCCTGCTGCGCCAGCTCTGTGGTCAATGATGTCACCGTATGCAAGGGTCAATGTTATGTGCCAACTGCACTGGGCCATGGCGGGCGGGAGGAGGGAGACAGTTGGTCAAACATACTTCTGGGTGTGTCCGTGACGGTTTCTGGATGAGATTAGCATTCAGATCGGTAGACTGAGTCAAGCAGATTGTCCTCCCATGTGGGTGGGCCTCGTCTGATCAGTTGAGGGGAGGCTGAAGAGAACAAGAGACTGAAAGGGCGCCTGGGTGGCTCAGTCAGTGAAGTGTCTGCCTTTGGCTCAGGTCATGACTTCAGGTTCCTGGGATTGAGTCCCACATCAGGCTCCCTGCTCAGTGGGGAGCCTGCTTCTCCCTCTCCCTCTCCCCCTGCTCATGCTCTCTTTCAAATAGACAAATAAAATCTTTAAAAATAAAAATTAAAAAAAAGAACAAGAGGCTGAGAAAGGCTGCCTGACTGTCTCTGAGCTGGACTTTGGTCTCCAGATTTGGACCAGAGCTTGTACCATCGGCTCCCTTGGGTCAGGACTTTGAGCTAACTCCCTATAATTAATGCTTTTTACACACACACGCACACACACACACACACACACACCCCTCCCGTTGGTTCTGTTTCTCTGCACAGTGCTGACTAATACCCTGGAGTCCCTGACCTTGCCACGGTGGGAGGACTGACCCCATGGAAAGCAGCCAGTGCTACCGGTGAGCCCCCAGCCTCCACCCTGCGGCCGATGGTTAAACATTCACGAGCAGCACACCACGGCCCAGGGAGCATCCCGGCCACTTGGAGACCTTCTCAGCCCCAGCAAGTCCACAAGCCCCTCTCCAGTCTCCCACCTGTGAGCAGTGACGTTGCTGAAGTTGACCTCAGCCGTCACCTGGAGCCACGCTGCCCAGGTGGGAGAAGTCGTTCCCTCTGGGACAAAGGCGTGCCCCTCGTCTGTCCCACCATTGTTTGCACACTCCGCTCTGGCCACGCTGGCTTCTTACCAGGTCCCAGGGTATTGCAAGGCCTCTCATGCATGACCATGTCTTCATCTTCCGTCCGTCCCCTGTGCCAGGGACAGGGCTGGACACCCCGAAGGTGCTCAGGGCACGACGTGCAACAGTATCTTCCCACCACGCGGAAGATCGGCTACGGTCCCCGCAGCCAGTAAGACCCCGTCGGCCCCCCTTTGTGGGCAGAGAACTCACCTCAATGGGTTTAAGGAAAAACATCGAGTTATTTATTGATTCCTGAATCTGGAGAAGTCGGAGATGAATCAGGCCAGCAGGACCCCAGGGCTCGGTCGTGCCGTTCTGTGTCTGGGTTTGCTGGGCTCTTGTGAGCTCCCGCGTCAGGCACGCCTCCTCTCGGGCTGCTCAGGCGGCTGCCAGCAGAAATGGGTTATGTCTGTGTCAAGCATTTTCTGCCCATCTCCCAGGGCCCTTCCCTGCTAGGGGTCACCCCCCACCCCCTGCCCCCGACATTAGACTTGGTCAAGGGAGCATGTGTGCAGGTGACCCGAGCCATTTCTGAACAGAAGCTCCAGGGTCCTCCGCTTGCTTCTGCCCCATGGTTTTCTCCCCGCTGCGAGATCTGTGGGTCACAAGCCGGGCAGACGGGCCGCACCTGCTCCCAGACTGAAAACGAAGGAGACGGTGAGCAGACCCCCAGCCGGCCAGCACCGCACTGGCTGGGGGTGAGCCGTGGACTTCTGCTGCCGGGAACCACTACAGTCCACGTGGACACGTCGTTGTCACCCACAGTCATAGTCGACACTGGGGTTCACTCTTACCTTGCGGTTCACTCTCGGTGGGGGGTGGGTTATACATGAGTGATGACATGTATGCACCTGGATGAAGGGCCCTAACTCCATGGCCAGGGTCCTTACAAGGGAAGAAAGGAGACGGTGAAATGCAGATGGGGCAGAGGCTGGAGGGACGTGTCTACAAGCCCAGGAGCAGGAAGGGTGGGGCAGCCACCCGAGGCCAGGAGAAACACCCGGAGCAGATCCCCCTCCTGTCCCCCACAGCGTCCAGAGGGAACCAACCTATGACACCTTGGTCCCAGATACTTTGGTCTGCAGAGCTGTGAGACAATTGGTTTCTGTTCTTTTAGACCACTTGGTTCATGGCCGTTGGTCTTGGTAGCCCCAGGACATTGGCACGGGCTATAACATGTGAAGTGCAGAACAGGGGAGGCCCCCCTGGCCAGCCAGCCTCGGCTGCGACCCACCTGCAACCAGGTCCAGAGGGCAGACCCAGAAGCAAAACGTGCGCGCCACTCGTCACAACGGGAAAACGAAAGACCTGGGAGGGAGAGGCAGGCGCGTGGTACCCTAAAAACACGAGAAATGGTGGATTTCACAGTTTCACCGATTCTGCCACCCAAACTCCACGATCCATGAAGACTTTCTCTTTTTCCTCCCCAAAAAGAGCATGTTGTGTCAGCTCAGGTTTCTAGGGACCGGAAAACATCATCCTGAGTTTGCCCTAGCCAGCGACTGGAGCGGCCCCTGCTTCCTCCTGGCCTCGGTGGCATCCCCAAGCCCAGCTGGTGTCTGCCAACCCCGGGAGAACTACGGGAACGTTCTGGAGAACATGCAGGCGGGAGGTAGGAGCACAGGCATGGGATTGATGGCATCGGCTGTCTTTCTCGGAGATCAGCCTTTTTCAAAGCTGCATCTTCTTCAGGAGCTTGAAGAATATTTCTAAGGACACGTTGGCCTCTGCTCTCCGCCCTTCAGGGAGATTCCATTCTCCAAGGTGAGTGCCTGGCCCACCTCTGCCGCCAGCAGGGGCTGGTGTCTACTGTTGGGGAGGGCGCAGGAGCGGGGAGGGAGGGGGATGTTGGGGACCCTGGGAGTGACGGGGGGCCCTCTGGGCCCTGGACACCCATCCTGAACTCCCCAACAGCTGCAAGACAGCATCTACCTGCGGTGAGCCCCGCCGGGAAGTTTGCAGGACAGTCCCAGCAGAGCAGGGCAGTGCTGGCCTGATGAGCTCCCCACCGGGAACGGCCCTCCTTCCCCGTGTGTCCTGACGCCCGCTCACTCCATCGTCCTCCCTGAGCACGGTTGCGACTGTGACAAGTGCAGTCAGGAGACGGAAACCACACAACCATCCCGGAGCGAGAGCGTCCTAGAGGCGGCTGTCCATGTGGCTGCTCGCCGGGTACCCCTACCCACGCCCAGTGGATGGAGGCCCCGGGAGAGCTCCCCGGCACAGCGGGGCGGCCCTGCATGGAGCAGCTACTCCGGGAAGAGACGAGGTGGGAGCAGGAGGACGTGGGAGCCACGGCTTGGACTCCCACCTCCAAGCTGGAAACGCTGGTGGGCTGCTGCGTGCGCCCCTCTGGGGGACCTGGTGTCACTGGTTCTGCAAGGGGCGGAGACTGCCGACTCGTGGCTGAGCTATGAGAAGGGCCTGCCAGAAAGATGAGGCACCTGGACCGCCCGCTACGGTCAGAGGCTCCCAGGTTAGGTGGCAGGGTTTGCAGAGCCCCTACAGTCGGAGCCTCTTAGGGCAGCAGGTGAGGTTTGCAGAGCCCCTACAGTTAGAACCTCCCCGGGTGGCTAGCAGGGTTTGCAGAGCCTCTGCTGTCAGGGCCCCCCCAGGTGGCTGGCGGGGTTTGTAGAGCACCAACCTTGCAGCACCGAGCTGAGCCTGGAGGCGTGGGCAGACCCCGCTTCTCTCCTTCGGCTATGCGGCCTGCCCTACAAAACACCACATTTGTTTCTGCCCAGCAAGCATCATACAGTTAACATCCTTCTTCCAAATGAAGATTTTCTCTGACTCTCCCCAAAATGAGGAGCTGCGGGACCCCCACTCTGTGTGTCCATCCGTGGGGCGGCTCACAGTGCACCCACGGCCAGGCCGGACATTTCTGAGACCCCGTCACGGCCTGTGCTCCTTCCCAGAGGCTGAGTCAGGGGCAAGGTGAGGGACTCAAATAACACAGATTTCTCCTTGCCGGGCGCCCGCCTTCTGGAGGCTCGAAGGGGAAATGCATTTCCTCGCTCCTCCGACATCTAGAAGCTGCCGCATCTCTCGGCTCCTGGCCCCTTCCTCCGTGTCTAAAGCCAGAAATCCTGCATCTCCCGCTACTCTCTTCTGAATCCCCCAGGTCTCGTCCAAAGTCGGACACAGCAAGAGGCTCGGTAAACACAAGGAATGAATGATAAATGCGGGTGTGCTCAGGCGGGCCTAGTCCAGGAGGTTAAAGTATCGGAGAAGCCGCTCAGTGTCTGGGTCGCTGGGTGGCTGCTGCCCCGATCCAACCCGAGCCTGGTGAGATCTACGTGCCCAGGAGCAGGCGTATCGGAGACTGATACATGTTTTCCAACAGGATTAAATTTCTTTGATAAACAGTCAGAATGTTAACACATTGCTTCATCAAGTAATGTTCTGGAAGACGTGCCCTCGTACGAATTAGTCCACAAATGATAAGGAGCAGAATGGGAAGGGGGGTGAAGGCACAAGCTGTGTTTAGGAGGCTCCCCGGTGCCCCCCAATATATGAAGCCCCAAGCACAGGACCCGTGAGTGGGACCTTGTTTGGAAATTGTATCTCTGTGGAGGTCATTAAGTTCAAGATTGTGAGAGACGACAAGTGTCCTTATGGGAACTGAGGCAGACCCGGAGACCCGGAGGGGAGGGAGAAGGGAAGACAGGCAGAGCCCGGAGTGACAGGTCTGTGAGCCCGGGGTCCCCCCGGGAGCTTCCCAAAAAGGAGCACAGCCCCGTGGATACTGGAGTTTGGACTTCTGCTCAGAACTGTGAGAGAATCAACTTTCCATGTTTTAAGCCACACAGCGCAGCCCCGGAAAACTAACACCCGTGTCTGGTGGGACCTGGACCAGATGAGAGGGCACAGTGAGGGGCCCCCCTCGGGGCCATCGGGCAGCAGGGGGGCCTATGGGGAGAGCTGGGCTCAGGACGGGGGGTGGGGCCGCGTAGGAAGCACCCGCCCTTCCACACTGTCCCCCTTGCTGGAGGCTGACTCGGGCCAGATGGACCCAGCTCTGGAAGAGGAGAGCCGGGTCTGCGGGGGCCCTGTTGGGGCTGAGAAACCATGTCTGCGATCAGGTGACGGTCGACCCTGGTCACGCCGAATCCTGCCTCCAAGAGCGAGGGTTTTCAGGCACATTCCCCAGGCAGGAGGGCCCCTGTCCTCACACCCGACATTTAGGGGACAGTGGAGGAAACACTGCTGTCCCACCAGGCACACCCCAGAGTGCGTGAACCTGCAGCCCCACAGAGAAGAGCAGTGCCGAGAACCACCCGGGATGTTTCCTGCGGGTGACGGTACACGGAGGAAAACAGGACGGCGGACCCAGGGGCAGGGAGAACGGAAGGATCGCCGGGGAAAGGTGGCGGCCTCACGCTTCGCGACACCGGAAAGCGCTCCAGTGACCGGTCACGCGCCCCAGAGCAAAAGTGGGGCGTCTGCGTGGAGGAGCACAGCGCCCGGAGCCTAACGAGACGCCTTCAGTGCCCAGAGCAGACGCGCCCTTCTCCTGGAAGCCAGGAGCGCCACCGCCAAGACAGACCGTGAACTTGCGTGCGGCGTCTCGTGGCTTTAGGAAGGGACCTTTGAAGAAAGACCTCGCCGGGGTTCCTGGTGGCCGGCGGCGGGGAGGGTCTGTCCTGAAGGGACCCTGCCGCTAGGCAGCTCCCCCCACCCGCCGTGCCACATACCAGTTGGGTGACAAGCGCATTTACTTTTAACGAGGTCACCTTTTCACCAAAACATTTAAGGTCCCAGGTTGGCCAGGCGCCATGAAGAGCTGTCATGGGGCACATGGGAAAGCCGAGGGCAGCCCGTCCGTGGGTCATTCCGCTCACGGCCCGCTCCCTGTAAGAGCCCTCGAGAAGACCGACAGAGGGCGGTCCCCTTTCTCATGGGTCTGCCCCCGCGTCTCCAAGGCCTGCGGGATCTTGAACCTCACCTCCGAATGCCGGTGCATCCTAGTGAGAAAGCAGCCCAGAATGCAGGGGCTTGACACAGTGCCACGTCCTCTCCTCTTTCCTGTGTGACGGGGGGTGGTAACCGGCCCAGCTCGGGGTCTCTGGTGTGTTAGCAGCCAGCTGCTGGCAGCACTGGGGTCCGTCGGAGGCTCCCTGCCCTCCCGGGATGGGCGGCCGGGGCTGGAACTCCAGCCCGCACCTCCTCCGGGTGCCCCCGGCTTCCCCACCACACCGCGGTCGGTTGGCTCCCACGGGGGAGGCGGGGCCGGCAGAGCCCCGGCGCTGCTTCTGATCAGGCCTCCGAGTCCTGCAGACCCACGGGCCACATTCTTTTTTTAATCAGCCAGTCACTAGGACGACTGTTATTCAGGGGATGGAAATGAGGCTCCGGCTCCCAAAGGCAGGGCGCTGAGGAACGCGCGGACACGCTGGGCAAGCGCCCCTCTTTCGCTCCGGCCTCTGTGAAGGAAGTGAGGCGGGTGGGCTGCCACAGACAGGACCCCGAAAATTGCCTCATGGGAGAGGAGAGCCCGCAGGGATGGCCTGTGGCCCGGTCCCCGAGCCTCAGTCTCCCCATCTGTGGGCCGGGCCGGGCCGCGCCGGCCAGCCGTTGTCTTCATGCAAACCCCGTCCTCTCCTCTGGCGGCCCTGCTTGTGCCCACCTGCGTCACCCGAGGACCTCCCGTGACTCGTGGCTCTACGTTCCTAGAGGTTCAAGCACACCTGAGCCGTTCACGATCCGATTGCTATCGAGCTAAACCAAGTTCTTGGTCATCTCCTTTGCGTGCCGAATGGCCAGAAGCCGTCTTTGCCTGGTTGCCGGCAGCCGCCCGGGGGCATCCACGCAGGGCTCCGCGCTAGGCCCTGAGGAGCAGGGGCAGGCCCAGCCTTTCCTCGTGGGGGTCCCGGTCGGGGGGTGGTGCTCGCCTGCCCCGCCATCCCAGCAGGAAGGAGCTGCTCGCCAGGCGCCCCTCAAGGTGCCTGGGGGATGCCGGGAAGCGGAGCAGGGCAGCGTTGGGGGCAGAGGCCCTCCCACACCTCATGCACCTGCCAGGGACTAAGGGGAAGTTGCCCCCACGCCTGTCCCTCTGGTTTATGAGCAGTTTGCGGGAGATCAGCTCCTTCCCTCCTCGAACCGGCCCATGAGCTGGCAAATGAGTCTCCTCTGGTCATTCTCGACTGATTGCTGAAGGGGCGCTCGAGGCCTCGACTGTCCCACACTAACCCACACGCCTGCCTGTCGTCCCCCAGCCTCCCGGGTGGACCCCCCGTAGCAGACCTTCAGAGCACCTGCCCGGAGAAGCCGTAGTCCAGCCTCTGGGTGTGTGGCCCCGCGTCAGATACAGGACGCCACCACTGCGGGGACGGACGCACGCTCCCTCGGAAGCAGGATAAGGCCCGCGGATGGAATCTTCTAGAAGGAAAGGCGGAGCTGGGGCAAGCCGTGCAATCCAGCTTCGCTCTGCACCACAGGCCACCGTGGTGGGCAACCGAGTGAGGCCAAGTCTACGGTCACGAGGGGCCCCCCTGCAGCCCCCATCTGGAAGGCGGTGCCTGACCTTGGACTCACCAGGGGAGGGAGGTCGGGAAGAAAGCACGCCAGGCTGCTGGCCAGGAGCCCGGGTTTTAGCCCCTGCTGTGACCCTGGGTGGGTGTCTTAACCTCTGCCGCCAGTTCCGCGGCCCATTCCGCGGCCCATTCCGTGGCCCAGGAGGCTTTCTGTTCAGCAGGTGTCACTCCCTACCCTGCGGCCACAGCACGGCTCTGCCCTCAGGCACCTCACCCCGGGAGGGACAGTCACAAAGGACAGGACGTGGCAGCCCACAGGCCTGAGGAGCGCGCACGCCGTGGACACTCATGGGCTGTGCACCCAGCCGGATTTTCCCTGGGGCGGCCCTGGGGGTGGCTGGGACTGGCCCTGCCGCCAGCCCGGTGGGGCGCCCATGGAGACGGTCCGTGTGATCAGGCAGCAAAGGGCATGTGACCGGATCCGAGGCCCGCAGTGCTGAGGCGTCCCCTCTGCTGCGGCAGGCGGCATGGGACGAGCCCTCGGGACAGAGGCAGGGATGCTGCTCGGACGCCGGGAGTAGCGCCTGTGTGTGCCGGAAGGCCGGAGCGTAATTCTGCCGGTAGGAAATGAAAACGCAGGACCCCTTGTTCGAAGCAGGAATAAAATACCCTTAAGGCACCAAAACATCAGGCTTTCTCCTCGCCGCACAGCCTCTCTGCGGACTCTCAACGGCGTTGTTTGAAGCACAACCTAATATTGCTGTAAGCAGAAAACTCTATTTTACACTTACATTGTTAGCATGGATTTTAACATTCGTCTTTATATCGTGTGATCTAAAGCTTATACAGCCAGCTTTATTTTGTATTTTTTTAAAAATATTTTATTTGTTTGACAGAGGGCGAGAGAAAGAGCACAAGCAGGGAGAGGGAGGCAGAGGGAGAGGGCGAAGCAGGCTCCCCGCTGAGCAGGGAGCCCGGGATCATGGCCTGAGCCGAAGGCAGACGCTTCACGACTGAGCCACGCAGGCGCCCTGCTTGATGCCAGTCTCACACGCAAATACGAGGGCGTTGAACTCGAGCCGAAACCACAGAAATCACAGTTTGGTTTTGCGGCTCTCCCTCGCGCGTGTGTTTCGCTCGAGGAGCGCGGAGCTAAGTCTGATTTTATCTCCCCGCTCGCTCCGTGCACCGTCTGCCAACACTCTGCCCCCAGCGTATGGGGGAGCTAGGAGGACCGGCCGGGGGGAAAGTCTCTGATCACCGACTCTCCTTCTCCTTCGACGCCATCAGTGCGGCGTTAACCAACCCCGGGAAGTCGGGTGAGCGGGAAAGAGGGGAGACCGGCTGCTCTGGCCTGAGCCGTGGCCCCTAAATTCTTATGTGGAAACCCCAGGCCCGGTGTGGCCGTCTGGGGAGACCCAGGCTAGAAGACGTAACTAGGATGAAATGGGGTCACCGGTGGGTGACGGGGGCGGCCCTGATCCAGGGTGACCAGGGTCCTTACAAGAAGAGGACATCGGGACACAGACCCGCATGGAGGGACGACCCCGTGAGGACACGGGGAGAGCATGGCTGTCCACACACGAGGAGAGAGGCCTCAGCGGGACCGGGCCTGCCCGCGCCTGGACCTCCACGCCCCGCTCTGCGCTTCCAGCCACGGGAGCCACGAGATCTGAAGCGCTCGGAGTCCGGCCTCCTGCTTCTGGTAGCGTGGAGTTCCGGAAGGACAGACCTGGCCCCCGGGGCCTCAGTCTCCCCATCTATGGAGTGGGAATGCCAGGTCCCCGCCCGACCCAACTGTACAAGGCCGGTGGGGTGCTTTGTGGAAAGACAAAATGAGGGGAGGAGAGCAGGCACCACTGCACAGACACCAAGCTCAGAATCCGTCAGATCATGGTGGTGACCGTGACCTACGTAGCGGGGAGGGGCGCCCCCCAAATCGCCCGCCTGTCATCCTGGGAGCATCTGCGTCAGCCCCACCAGGAGCCCCAGCGCCCGTGGATTTTGAACCCTGCCTGCCCTTCTCACGCTCAGGAGAGGGACCCCTGGCTGCTCCCAGCCGCCGCCCGGGCTCAGACCACCGGCAGGGTGAGTGCAGGGACCTGGGACCTGGGCCCCTGGATCCACATTCTCACGAACGTTTCTCAATTCCACGCGGCCCTGCGCACTCTCCTTGAAAGAGCTTGAAACCCAAAGGCAAAGACCGTTTTATTAGTTTTCGGGACCTGACAGCGGCCCACGCTGGGGACTTAAGACAGAAGACGTTTGTTTTCTCACAGCCTGGAGGGGAGAAGTCTGAGATCTGGGTGTCGGCGGGGTGCTCCCTCTGGAGGCTCCCGGGGGGGATCCTTCGGCCTCTTCCAGCTTCTGGGGGCTCCAGGCGTCCCTGGGCTGGTGGCCGCGTCCCTCCCTCTCTGGGGTCATGTGGCCGCTCGGGGGAGTCTCAGGTCCCCCTTCTGTCTCTTACAAAGTCATCGGCTTGAGGGCCCAGCCGGGTGATGAGAGGCGCTGTCATAACAAGGTCCTTACCCTGCTGACGTCTGCCAAGACCCCTTCCCCAAACAAGGCCATGTTCCCAAGTTCCAAGGATGGGGACATGGGCTATGAGGGGACACCCAATGGCCACCGCCACACCGACTCCCTGGAGATGGCCACGGAAGCCTGGGAGGGGGCTCAGCGCCACCCCCAAACTTGCTCTGGCCCAGCCGGTGGTCTCGCCTCTCCGGCACCCCCAGAAACCCCTGCTCTGAGGCTCTGCGGCCCACCTGGTGCCGTGACACGGCAAACAGCTTCCCAGGAACCGCCGCGCGCCCCCCCTTCCGAACGCTGCTCATTGGCCCTCGGGCTGCAGAGTGGTTTCTCCGCTGGGCACATGGCCACTGGGGACCGGCGCGTTCTCTGCGGTCGGGGCTGTCCTATGGGTTGGAGGGCACTCAGCGGCTTTCCTGCCCCACCACATGCCACCCGATCATCACAACCCACAGCGTCTCCGGATACTGCCGAGTGTCCCCAGGCGGGGACAGAGTCACACCCACCGGCTGTATCAGGAGGGGTGGAAACAGCCGGACATCGCGGAGTCTGAAGGACGCACCTGCACTGACCAGCCATGGGACCCTGTGCATGTTCCGGAATGTTCTGAGCCTTCGGTTTTGGTAATAGGGCTATGACTGCTCAGTGGGGTTACTGTGAGAGCAACGGCACCGCCTGGAAGAGACAGTCACGAAAGCTGTAGCTACTCAACAACGGCACGATCCGGTTGGATTTTGCATATTTTCCGAAGTAGGGCGTGCTGTGGGGGCGTCACGTGCCCTGCACCATACATGGCACCAGGGCACAGGAAGGGGCTCACGCACTGGGTCACATCAGCCCGTTATGATCACCCGGTTGAGAGGCGACCCAGACTCGCTGG
The DNA here is from genome assembly GCF_963455335.1 of Martes martes. Classification (NCBI taxonomy): domain Eukaryota; kingdom Metazoa; phylum Chordata; class Mammalia; order Carnivora; family Mustelidae; genus Martes; species Martes martes. The sequence goes on along the minus strand of NC_137898.1, from coordinate 2,663,747 downwards.
CCCAGCCTTCTGGAGGCCCAGCCCCTGGCCCTGGGATTGACAATGTCCCTTTCTCCCCGCTGTAGGACACAGAGGGGGCCCAGCATGAAGCGGACAGTGCCCCCTCCTCTGGGGGGCTGGGGCGTCCTTACAATCCTCAGGCTGCCTGGGGTCCCCCTCCCTAAACATGCCCTCCATTTGGATTTTGAGAAGGTGCTTCTGGAACTCCGCGGCTGGCTGGGAGCCACCGTCCCCGGCACAAAGAACCAAGGCAGTCCTGGGAACTGGCCTGCACCCAACGGGCACCCGAGACGGGCAGACGCCCTTGACCCGGGCATTCAGGATGACGTTGGACTAGGGCCACACTCGTCTTTAATGTCATCGTGCCACGCGGGGCGCGCGGGAGAGCGTGGGGTCCGCGTTTCCACCTAATTCACTCTGTAGCGGGGTCAGGACAGGAGAGAACATCCTAGAGGATTTAAGGATTCCTTTAAAAAATGCATTTGTATGTCATGGGTATTTTCCTCCTTTTTTTTTTTTTTCCTTGAACAGATGGCACAGGAGCTCTCCTCTGAACAGAATTTTAAGCGCACGACCTAGTGCTGTCTCCAGGCTCGATTTTGTGCGGCAGGTCTCCAGAGCTGATCTGTCCTGTTTAATTGGGACTGAGTGTCCCAGGGCCCCGGCCCTGCTGGCCCCCACCGACTCTCTGTCTCTAGGAGTTTGACTCCTTAGATAACTCATATACGCAGGGTATGCATGGTTTGTGTTTCGGCGGCTAACTCAGTTCACGTAACATCCTCTCAAGGCTCGTTCCCATCACGGCAAACGGCAGCGGTTCCTTTTCAGGCCTGAGTAATAGTCCACACCAGGCATCAACCACTTTTTTTTTTTTTAATATTTATAACCTTTATTTTAGGATTTTGTTTCCTCTCTGAAATATGGGTCCATTAAAAATACCTAACTGTGTTTTGGGGGGTTTTTGTTGTTGTTTTTTAAATTTCTTTTCAGCATAACAGAATTGTTATTGTCATTGTTAATGCCCCACACCCAGTGCTCCGTGCAGTCCGTGCCCTCCCTAATACCCACCAGCAGGCTCCCCCAGCCTCCCCCCCCCGCCCCTTCACAGTCTCTCATGGTTCACCTCCCCTTCCAGTTTCCCTCAACTCCCTTCTCCTCTCCATCGCCCCGTGTCCTCCGTGTTATTCCTTATGCTCCACAGATAAGTGAAACCAGATGATACTTGACTCTCTCTGCTTGACTTATTTCGCTCAGCATCACCTCTTCCAGTCCCGCCCGTGTTGCTACAAATTCCTTTATCTGCCAGCGGATGCTCGGGTCGCTTCCACGCCTTGGCTGTCGTTAATAACACTGCCTTGAACACGGGGCGTAAATGCCCCTTCAAGACCCCGACTTTAATTTTGCGGGGGGATCAAAACTCAGAAGTGGGATTGCTGAGTCATGTGGCAATTTAATGCTTGATTTGTTGAGGAAACTCCGTGCTGTTTTCCGCTGTGGCTGCCCCCGTTTTCGTCTTCACCAACCGGGCACAAGGTTCCCAGTTTCTCTGCATCTTTCATCAACGCTTCCTTTTTGTCGTCTCGTAATGGCCGTCCCGCGGGTGTGCGGTGGCGTCTCCCTGAGCTTCGGACGGGCATTTCCCTGGTAATCAGTGACAGGAACGTTTTTATGCCCCCGTTGGCTATCATATATCACCTTTGGACAAATATCTGTTCACGCCGTCCGCTCAATGTTTAATCAGGTTTGGGGGTCTTTTGGTTATTGAGTGGTCAAAGATTTTATTTATGTATCTGGGGTATTGACGTCTTGGCAGACACACAGTTTGCAAGTGTCTTGTCCCGGCAGGTCGTCCTGCAGCTCGCTGACGGCTCCCACCGGCGTGGGGAGACCGCGTCCTTCCGTCTCCACAGCTTCGCCTTCCGCTCGTCAATACGCGCTTAAGATGCGTCCGTGTCTTTTCAGGGCTGGACGGGGGACTCCCTTCTCCTGGAAAGCGCTCTCCGTCCTGATACTCACCACCCGCTGAGAAACGTCTCCATTGCTTCCAGGCGTTTCCGGATTGTGAACAGAGCCGCTATCGGCACTCACGCGCAGGTTTGGGGCACAGACGTGTTTTAATCATTGGGGCACGTGTGGGGGCGCATTTCCTGCCATCGCAGGTCGGGACGGTAAGGCCACGTTTAGCTTTGTGAGGAAAGGCCGGACTGTCCTCCAACGCGGCGGGACCACGTGTGTCCCCACCAGCGAGGAAGAGAGCTGCCCGTGGTTCCTGTCGTGTCCTCGCCAGCCTTTGGGGGGTCGCCGCTTTGGACTTCAGCCATTCTAGAGAGCGTGGCGTGGCATGGAACTGTTTAACTTCGCGCCTCCCTGCTGACAAGGGACATCGAGCACCTACCTGTGTGCTTCGATGTGGCCTGGATGTTTGTGTTTCATAAAATTTCATACATTGACGCTCCACCCCCCAATGCCCCGGGGGCGGGGCCATTGGGAGGTGACTGGAGTCAGATGAGGTCAGGAGGGTAGGGCCCTCAGGATGGGATTAGTGCCCTTAAAAGAAAGATGTGGAGAGACCGATCTCTCGCTCTCTCCGCCTGGAGGAAAGACCATGAGGACACAGCGAGAAGGTGGCCATCCGCAAGCCTGGAAGACAGGTCTCACCAGAACCCAGCCGTGTGTGCGCCCTGACCTCGGATTCCCAGCCTCCCAAACTGGGAGAGAGAGCTCTGATTTTGCAGACCCCCATCCACGGTATTTTGTGACGGCAGCCTGAGCTCGCTGAGACAAGTTTGTTTGCTATCTGTATACCTTTTTTGGATGAGGTGTCTCTTCAGATTTTTCTGCCCATTTTAAAAAATCTTCTCTTTTTTCTTATTATATTTTGGAAATTCTTTGTATAGATTAGATGCAAGTTCTTCATCAGAAACGTGTTTTGCGGGGCACCTGGGTGGCTCGGTGGGTTAAAGCCTCTGCCTTCGGCTCGGGTCATGATCCCAGGGTCCTGGGCTCGAGTCCCACGTCAGGCTCTCTGCTCAGCGGGAGCCTGCTTCCTCCTCTCTCTCTGCCTGCCTCTCTGCCTACTTGCTCTGTCAAATAAATAAATAAAATCTTTTTAAAAAATTTAAAAAAAAAGAAACTTGTTTTGCAAATATTTTTTTCCAATCTGTGGCTTTTCTTCTCATTCTTTGCAGAGCAAACCTTTTTAACTTTAAGAATATTCAACTTATCGGGTGCCTGGGTGGCTCAGTTGGTTGAGCGACTGCCTTCGGCTCAGGTCATGATCCCGGACTTCCAGGATCGAGTCCCGCATCAGGCTCCCAGCTCCTTGGGGAGTCTGCTTCTCCCTCTGACCTTCTCCTCTCTCAAGCTCTCTCTCACTCATTCTCTCTCAAATAAATAAATAAAATCTTTAAAAAAAAAAAAAAAAGAATATTCAACTTATCTAGGGGCGCCTGGGTGGCTCAGTTGGTTAAGCATCTGCTTTTGGCTCAGGTCATGATCTCAGGGTCCTGGGATCGAGTCCCGTGTCAGGCTCCCTGATCAGCCGGGAGCCTGCCTCTCCTTCTCCCTCTGCCTCTCCTTCTCCCTCTGCCTCTCCCTCCTGTTCATGCTTTCTCTCCTTCTCTCTCTCTCAAATAAATTTTTAAAAAAACTTAAAAAAAGAATATTCAACTTATCTATTTTTTTCCTTCATGGATTATGTTCGTGGTGTTGTCTAAAAACTCATCTCCAAACCTAAAATCACATAGATTTTTATCTATGCATTGTTCTAGAAGTTCATAGAATATTTTATATTTAGGTCATAACCCATTTTGAGTTAATTTTGCATAAGGATTTGTATCTGTATTCTTTTTTTTAATGCATATGGGTGTCTGTCCCAGCACGATTGGCTGAAAAGAGCATCCTTTCTCCATGAATTGCCTTTGTACCATATTCAAAAATCAGCGGACCGTGTTTGTGTGGGTCGCTTGCTGTCCTCTAACTGTGGACCCATGTATTTACTCTGTCACCACTGCCATACTGACTTATTTTCTGTAGCTTTCAGTAGGTCCCAAGTGGGAGCAGTAGGAGTCCCCCTCTCCCGTGGTTCTTCACACTCGTGTTAGCAATGCCAAGTTCTTTGTCTTTCCATATACATTTTTGATTTGGTTTGTTGACATTTACTGAACAATTTGCCCATATTTTGATTAGGACTGCACTGACTCTGCATGTCAAGTTGGAAAGAGCCAATATCTTCATGTTATTGAGTCTTTCAATCCATTAACACACACAGAATCCAAACAGTCAGTTAGATTTATATCTAAGTACTTCATTTTGGGGTGCTGTTTTAAATGGTATCATTTTTTAATGTCACAGTCTAATCATTTATTGTTGCTATGAAATAAGTCAACTGACTTTTGTATATTGACCTCCTATCCGGTGATTTTGCTTATCAGTTCTAGGAATTATTTTTGCAGACTCTTGGGGTCCTCTAGGTCGATGATCATATCATTTGAAAATAAACAGTTTTATTTTTTCTTTCCAGTCTTTATACCTTTTTATTTATTCTTCTTGTCTTATTTCATTAGGTAGAACTTCCAGGATGACGTTGAATAAGGATGGTAAGAGAAGACTTCCTTGCTTTATTGTTTTAAGGGGAAAATATTCAAGCTCACACTATTAAAAGTGACACCAGGGGCACCTGGGAGGCTCAGTTGGTAAAGCATCCAGTTCGATATCGCTCAAGTCTTGATCTCAGGTTCATGAGTTCAAGCCCCATGTTAGGCTCCATGCCCAGCATGGAGCCTAGTTAAAATTTAAAAAAAAAAAAATTAAAGTAACACCAATGTGATGTTAGTGTAGGTTTTCTGCCATATATTTCCTTTATGAAGTGAAGAAAGTTCCTCTCTATTCCTAGTTTTTTTGGAAGACTTTTTACCATGAATGAGTGCTGAATTTTGCCGAATGTTTTTTCAGCACCTATTAATGTAAGCATATGGTTTTTCTTACTCAGTCTGTTACTATGATCAATCGCACTGACTGATTTATGGATGTTGAAATGGCCTTGCAGCCCTAAAATGAATCTCTTTTCATTGCAATGCATTATCCTTTCTACATACTCATGGATTTGGTTTGTTGATATTTCACTAAGGATTTCGGTGTCTATGTTTATGGGAGATACTGGTTTCTCGTTCTCTTTGCTTGCAATCTCTTCCCCTGGCTTGGGCAGCTAGCTCGGTGACGCTGGCCTCACAGACTGTGTCGGGACGTGTTCCCTCTGCTTTTATTTCCCGGAACTGGCATTGTTAGCTTCCTTAGCTACTTCATGGAATTCACTGATAAAATTACCTGGGCCTTCTACTTTCTTTTTTGGAAGATGTTAAAATATTGATTCAATTCTTTAGTAGATAGAGGCTTGTTCTGGTTATTTATTCCTCTTGTGTGAGTTGGAGAGCTTGTGTCTTCCAAGGAATCAGTCCACTTCATCTCAATCATCAGATTTGGGGGAATAGAGTTATTTACAGTATTCCTTGATTATCCTTTAATGTCTATGAGATCAAGAGTAAAGACCCCCTTTTCATTTCTGATACTAGTAATGTGGCCTTCTCTCTTTTTTTCTCTCAATTAACCTAGCTAGGGGGTCACCAGTTTTACTGATATTTTCAAAGGACCAGGTTTTTGTTTCTTTGATTTTTCCCTATTATTTTCCTGCTTTCAATTTCATCGATTTCTGCTTTAATTTTTGTTAGAGTTTGTTAATAAGTCTTCTTTAGGCTTATTTTGCTCCTTTTCCTCTTGTTTCTTCAGGTGGACACCAAGATTATTGTGTTTTTTTTTTACCTTTCTTCCTTTTAATAGATGCTTTTAATTTCCCTCTCTACTCACTGTTTTCACACCTCCCACATGATTTGATGAGTTGCATTTTCATTTTCATTTAGTTTAAAATATTTTAAATTTCCACTGAAGCTTTTTTTGACCCAAGGGTTATTTAGAGCTGTGTTATTTAATTACCAAACAGTTGAGAATTTTCCAGCTATCTCTTGCTATCGGTAGCAATATATTAATTCCGTGGTCTGCCAGCATACTTGACGTGACTTCTTTTATTTTAAATGTGTTTAAGTGTGGGCTATAGCCCAGGATATCGTCTATCTTGGCGCATGTTCCATGTAAATGTGTACTCTGCTATTGTGGAATGGAATGTTCCCTGTATCTCAATGTGATCATGTTGATTGATAATACTCAATACCCTTACTCAATAGTACTCAATGTCCTTACTCAGTAGTACTCAATATCCTGATTTCCCCACCTGCCTGATCTATCCGTTACGGAGAGGGGGACACTGAAGTCTCCAACTATAGAGGAGATTTGCCCATTTTCTATTTTAGTGCTATCGGGCTTTGCCTTTTTTTTTTTTTTTTAAAGTAATCTCTGCCTTCAATGTGGGACTTGAACTCACAACCCTGAGATCAAGAGTTGCACACTTCTGACCGAGCCAGCCAGGCACCCCAGTTTTGCCTTACTTTGAAGGCTGTTTTGTGAGGTAGATACTCAAGTAGGATTGGTATGTTTTCCTCTGAAACTGACCCCCTACCATTATGCCGTCCTCCCCTTGATCTCCAATCATTATCCGTGTTCTGAAGTCTGCTTTGCCAGAAATTAATGTAGCTACTTCAGCTTTCTGCTGATTGGTGTCATTGTGGTATTTCTTTCTTTATCCCTTCACTTTCCCCCTATCTCATTCTTTATGCTTAAAGCATATTTATTGTGGACGACATAAGGTTCCATCTTGTGTTTTGTGTGTGTGTGTGTTTTTTAAATCTACTCTGGACAATCTCTTGGTGTATTTTAACTGTTCACGTTTAAGTGGTTATTGGTATGTGGGGGTCGGTATCTATTATGTACGTAGTTGTTGGACTTGTTTTTGTGTTTCTCTCCTCCTCTTTCTGCATTTTCTGGTTTTTTGACTGTACTTCTTTTATAAAACATTTTAGTGGTTGCCCTGGAGTTTGTAATATTAGTTTTAAACTAATCTAACTTCACCTTCGTGTGTACCATAGTGCTTTGTGTCTAGTGTAGGCCCTTATGCTATTGCTTTAAAGTTATCTTTTAGAACAATTAAAAATAAGAAAAATAAAAGATTTTATTGTATTTTTACATATTTCTTCTCCTCTGCTCTTCTTTTCTCTGTGTAGGTCCGGGCTGCTGACCTGTATCATTTCCTTTCTGCCTGAAGAACATTTGGAAGCACCCCTTTCAGGCCAGCCTTGCTGAGGATGAATTCCCCGGGTTGTTTTTTCCCCTTCCTTCAGGAAATCTTTACTTCTCCGTTACTTTTTTTCTCTGTAAACAACTTTTCTTCTTCTTCTTTACATTTTTATTTTGTAGAGAAGTTTTACGTTTTCCACAAAATTGAAAGTACAGAGATTTCCTGTGCGCATCCTGCCCCTAAAACGTGTGTGACTGTCAACACCACTCAGCAGAGGGCACCCTTGTTACCAGGGATGCGGCTACCAAGACTCCAAATGTGAATCTACAGTTCACTTCGCGGTTCACTCTTGGTGGTGTACATTCTATGAGCTTAGACAAAAGTATAACAGGGGCGCCTGGGTGGCTCAGTGGGTTAAAGCCTCTGCCTTCGGCTCAGGTCATGATCTCAGGGTCCTGGGATCGAGCCCCGCGTCGGGCTTTCTGCTCAGCAGGGAGCCCGCTTCCCCCTCTCTCTCTGCCTGCCTCTCTGCCTACTTGTGATCTCTGTCAGTCAAATAAATAAATAAAAATAAAATCTTTTTAAAAAAATTTTTTAAAAAAGTATAACGACATACACCCATTATACAGAGTGTTTTCACTGTCCTAAAACTCCTCTGCTTCACCTGTTCACCTTTTCTCCCTACACCATCCCTGACAACCACTGATCTTGTGACTGTCTCCACGGTTTTGCCTTTTCCGGAACATCACAAGATTGGAATCCTACAGGAGGTAGGCTGGGTTCATTAGCATCTCTTACTTAGTTTTATGCATGTATGTTTCCCTCGAGTCTTTTCATGGCTTGACAGGTGATCCTGCCATTGTTTGAAAGCCCCTCAGTTTATCCATCCACCTGCTGGAGGACAGCTCAGTTCCTTCCAGATTTTTGGCAATAATGGATAAACCTATACACATCCAGATGTAGGTTTTGTTATCAGTTAGATGTAAGTTTTTAACTCCTTTGGAAAATACCAAGGAACACAACGGCTGGATCTTGTGGCAAAATTACCTTTGGCTTTGCAGGAAACTGCCAGCCTGTCCTGCAGAGTAGCGGCTGGACCATTCTGCCTCCCCACCAGCAGTGAGGGAGAGGTCCTGGTGCTCCACATCCCCACCGGCCTTTGTGGCTGTCACTGTTCTAGAATTTGGGGCATTCTACTAGGTGTGGAGTGGTGCCTCGTTGCGATCTGCATTTCCCTGATGAGGTAATGTGGGGCGTCTTCTCATGTGCTTACTCGCCATCTGTGCATTCTCTTGGGTAGGTGCCTGTTCAGGTCACTAGTCTGTCTTTGAACTAGATTGGTTTCTTATTGTTGAGTTTTAAGAGTTGGGGTTTTTTTTTTTTTTTTAATTTTAGAAGACAGTCCTTTATCAGATGCATCTTTGGCAAATATTTTCTCCCCGTCTGTGGCATGTCTTTTCATTCTCTTGCTATTGTCTTTCACGGAAGATTTTTTAATTTTAAGAAGTCCCACTTCTCTGCTATTTCTTTCATGGACCGTGTCTTTGGTGTTGTGTCACCCACTGCTGGTCATTTAGGTTTTCTCCAATGTCATCTTTTAGGGATTTTGTGGTTTTGCGTTTTACATTTAAGTCTGTGATTCACTTTGAACACATTTTGAAAGAATTTAAGGTCTGTGTCTAGTTTTATCTTCTTGCCTGTGGACATCCACTTGTTCTAGCCCTATATGTGGGAAAGACTGAGTTTGCTGCATTGTATTGCCTTTGCTTTCTCCCTTGGTCGATTTGTCTGTTTGTTTTTTCCTCAGCACCACACTGTCTTGATCTCTGTAGCTGCACAGTAAGTCTTGAAGTCAGATGGTGTCAGTCTTCCAACTTTGTTCTTCTCTTCATACTGAGTTGGCTCTTCTGGGTCTTCTCTCTCTCTCTCTCTCTCTTTCTCTCTTTTGCCTCCACATAAACTCTCAAATGCACAAAATAACTTGCTGGGATTTTGATTGAGATTGTGTCGAATCTATAGATCAAGTTGGGAAGAACTGACATCTTGACCATGTTGAGTTTTCCTATCCATGAACATGGAATACCTCTCCGTTTATTTAGTTCTTTTATTTTGTTCATTAGAGTTCAGTGGTTTTCCTTGTGTAGATTTGGTACACATTTTCTTAGATATATGCCTAAGAATTTCTTTTTTTTTGGATGCTAATGTAATGGTCTTACATTTTTTTAAATTTAAAATTCCGCTTGCTCATTGCTGCCGCATAGAAGGGCGACTGACTTTTCACGGTCTGTATCTAGTAATTGTGCTATGATAACTTCTCACTTCCGGGACAGTTTCTTTGCCAGTTCTTTTGAATTTTTTCTTCCTTACTTTTAAAGGATAATTTTGCTGAATTCCTTTTGCTAGAATTCCTTTTAAAAATTTCAGTGTATTCAATATTTCACTACACTCACTTCTTGCTTGAATGGTTATTAATGAGAAGTTCACTGTAATTTTTATCTTTGTTCCTTTATAGATACGATGTTTTATTCCTCTGGCTTCTTTCCAGAATTGTTCTCTGCCTTTGGATTCCTGCAGTTTGAATACGATGTGCTCTGGGGCGTGTGTGTGTGCGCATGTGCATGCGCATGCGTAATATTCATCCTGTTTGGTGTTCTCTGCACTGTTTGCATGTGTGTGCATCATTTCACATTGATTTTGGAAAGTCCTCTGCTGTTATTACTTCAAATATTTCTCTGCTTTGTTCTCCCTCCTCTTGTTAATATTCCTGTTACATGGTTCTTATGTGTCCTGTTCTTTTTACATTTCTTTTTTCTCTTTGCTTTTCATCTTGGGAGGTTTCTATCACCTGATCTCCACGTTCAGATTCTTCCCCAGGCTTCGCCGCATCTGCTGAGGAGCCCTCGGAAGGCATTCTTCATGTTTATTAGTGTGGTTTTTGCTTCTAGCAATGCCTTCCCATTGGTTCTTAGAGTTGGCATTGCCCACCTGCCTTTACACGTTGTCTAATTTTTCCATCCGAGCCCTTAACGTATTAATCATAGTTATTTTAAATTTCCCCACAGGTGATCCTAACATCTGTGTCATATCTGAGACTTGCTCTGACAATTGCTTTGTCTTCTCAGACTATGTTTTTCTTGCTTCTGACCCAAGCCTGCAACTGTACTCTCTTCTTTCAGACCTGACTGACCAGCCCACCTTTCCCTGAGACCTTCTGACTGCATTCTAGAAAACCGACCAAGACCCCTGGCGCAGCACCGTGCTAACATGGTTTATTTTGCTTTCTTTTCTAGTAAATCTCCCCAAAATCAAATAAACAAAAACTCCAGCCCCTTCTGCTTTAAGGAGAATGAGTTGGATATCACTTCTTTCTCCTGCAGCAAATTCAAAGGGATCCCAGTCTGCACGAGAACACGCGGACAGGACCGCGTGCCAGGCACCTGCACTCCCCACAGCCAGCCCGGGAAGTAGTCTCCACGATTGCCCCCTTTCTCCCAAACTAGAGCACAGCACAGGTCACCTTGGCTGACCTGCTCAAGTCCCACAGCTGGTGCTGAGCCAGGCTTTGGCTCAGGCCCGGCCTCCTTGCCTCTGAGAGGGGAGGAAGTGGCTCTGGGCTGGGAGGAAGCCCAGGTTCTTCTGATCGCCACCTCCAGCCTGCATCGTGCTTCCTCACAGCTCTGGCCAGCAAGTGCAGAAACCAGGGCGTCTCCAAGCACCTGAAATCACACAGCTGCCTACTCAGCTCTGGGACGGCGCTGCAGGGAAAGCACCTTTCCACTTACTTCTCTAAGCCTGGTCCTGTGCATCGAAGTGCCCGGCACAGATTAATATTCAAAACCTGTGCCTCAGCATATGTCGAGGGGTAAGCAGTCAGTGCCGGTGACAATGCTGTGAATCACAGGAAAGCCGGATGCTCAGGACAAGCCAGCCCCACGTTAACCCGTGATGCAGCTGGACTGACATGTGAGCCCCTCTCCGCACCTGGGCTCTGAGCTCCCCAAGGGCAGGGACGGCCTCTGAGGGAGGGCAAGGATGGCCCCCAAGGACAAGGATAGTCCCCGAGAACAGGGTCGGTCCCCAAGGGCTGGGACAGTCCCTAGGGCGGGGATCAGCCATGCACGTGTCCCCTGCTGTTTCTCCAGCACCACCCTCCTCCATCCTACACAGATGATCCCAAAACAAAACACCTGAGGGGAACATGAAATCGTTGGGTATCCTTACACCAGTTTGGAAGCTGTTGTGCCAGGGAAACTAACCCCAGAAGCCAGGATTTCGGGAGTTTGGGGGGTTTTGCGCCTGCACACCCCTTCTCCAAGCCCGAGGAGCCCCCAGGTAGCCGACCTCCTTGCCTCTCCTCTTTGCTTATCTGGGAGCTTGAATAAGAGGGCGACGCAGAAGCCCGGTGCCCCGGTCAGCTCGGGCTGCTGTAACCAGACCCCACACACCGGGGGCTCGTACTTACTCTCAGACGTCGGTCGGTCACGGTCCTGGGGGTGGAAGTCGCAGGTCAAGGTATCGGCTGATTTGGCTCCCGGTGAACAACCTCTTCTGGGCTTGCAGTTTGCGACCTTCCCGCCTGGGCCTCCCGCGGCCTTTCTCTGAGCACTCACAGAGTTGGGAGACAGACAGACGGACAGACAGAGGGAGCAGCATCTTGGGTGTCTCTCTTCCGGAGACACTCGCCCCGTCCGGTCCGGGCCCCACCCAGCAAGCTCACTGAACCTGCTCACTTCCTCCCCCCCAGAGTGGTCGGTCACACTGGGGGGCAGAGCTTCAGCACATGACTTGGGGCACACAGGTGCCCTTCGTAACACCAGCAGTCAGCGTGAGCACGGTGGCCCTCAAGCCCTGATTACAGGTGGGCTGGTGGGTGGAGGGGGGTCTTGTCCCCGCAGAGGTCAGCGTGAAGGACAGTACAAGAACGGGCTTTGAAACCAGAATCGTCCACTTTCCACCTGATTTGGGGAATGCAGGAGTCTCCCTGCCTCAGTTCCTCTCTCCTTAAAGCAGGGACTCTAACCTCTCCCTGCTTTGGGAGCCCCTGGGCCAGGCTGTGGGCTGAGCGGCCATTGGCGCCCACGTCAGATCGTCCGAAGCATCAGGGACAGCGTCGGATGAGGGGGGTGGCGGGTGCAGGGAGGCGTAGGGCCGGCAGCCCTCACTTCCACCACCCAGTGGGACCACCGGTGGGGTGACCTGGCCGCTAGGGACAGTTTCTGGAAGAGAATTTCCCCCTTCTCATCTATGGCCCACCTGGGGCAGGAAATTATAGCCGCTCCCCGAGACATAACCAGTGTACCGTGGAAGGCTCGTCGCACGACGGCCTTCTGGAAGCACTGAGTGACCTCTAGCTCACCAAGTTTGTAATCAGTTGCCACGTGAGCCAGGCCACAGACTGGACGGGTGACAGGGGTGACTGCTCTCGGATTCGGCTCAGGAGCAATGCTTTGGGGACGATGCGCCTGTGTCCGGGCCTAACCAGCCGCTTTGCCAGGCGTGCTGGGGCTCACCTGCTGGAGAAGGTTCGAGGCTGGGACGGTGGACCGCTGGGCCTGCTCCCCGAGCTCTGTCTCTGCTCCCACCCCTTTGGCCCACACTCCCCCAGGCCTTGCCCGGAGGCCCTTGTCCCCGGAGGCCTGGGTCCCCACCCAAGGCGACCGTGCCCTTCCTGCTTTCCTAACCTCTGGACCCAGAACTATCCAGAAGCCGCTTGGTCCTGGGAAAGGACTCCCAGCTGGGGGATCCGAGGTTGGAGCACGAAGCTGGATTCTTCCTACTTCAGCGGTTGGACCAGCTTCCGCCAGATGTTCCCCGGGCAGGCGGAGGGGCAGAAATACAACCCTTTTTACAACCTGTCATTCTGTCCATTTACGGCAGATCCGAGCTTTAACCCAGAAGCGTGGAGGAAATCCCATGTCTTCGAGCCTGACGTCCTGTCCAAGGGACAGGGGGCTGTTGACGTCCCTCCTTCCCCCCGTTGCCCCCTCCACCTCCACCCCCTTCCCGCCGCACTGCTGGGGGTGCTCTGGCCCCCATTGTGGCTCCCCGGGGGTTGGAGGCCCTGAATGGAGGGTCCAACCAGGGCAACCACAGCTGTGGCCCCCCCCCCGCCCCATCCCTGCAGGAAACACCTAGCCTTATCGCTTTATCTCCAAAACACCTTCCTGTTGACACCCCAGGGCTCCTGATTCCCACCCTGCGCTTGGGAATGCAGAGGGTCTGGGCTGGTCAGGGCCGAGGGGAAGGCAGGTGGGTGTGAGTAAGCAGAGAACACAGGGCGAGCCGCTGTGCGGGAACAGGAGACCAACACTTGCTTTCTCTGGTTGTCCGTCTACCCATCCTCCCGTTGGTAGCGGTACCCGATGTTCTGGGAGAACGCCCCATCCTCAGCCCGGCCCGGCCCAGACCCGGCCTTAGGCACCCACGGAAGCGGCCCATCAGACGAGGCAGCTCTCACCTGACCCAGATGTGTGGGTGGAGGGCAGGGCACGAGATGTGAATACTGGGGGCCCCAAGGCTGAGAAGAGCCAGTGAGGGGCCAGTCGAGGGAGGGCACGGGTCGGACTGCACCTGCCCAGCAGGGACGCTGCGTCTGAGGGGACAAGGCCAGGGCTGCCCCGTCCACTGCCGCATTGACTGCTGGCGGACAGAGCCTGAGGGATAAGGGGGGCCAGAGCAGGGTCAGAGAAGTCTGGAGGAAGGGCTGCTTGGCTGGGATGTGGAATCGATCTCCTAGAGCCTGGAACGGGCCTGCAGGGAGAGATCTGCCGAAACCCGGTGCAAACCCGCCGTGCACGGGAAGTAAACAGCATAGTGGATTCACGGCCCCGCAGACCTGCGCTGGTCCCTGCTCCCTTGACCCGGGAAGGGGTCCGTGAGCCTCCTGCCCTTGCTCCGGGCACCGGCTGTCGCCGGGACTCAGCTGGACCGTGTTCCTCCCCGCAGGGTTAGCCGAGGCAGGGCAGAGCCCTCCAGCTGGCAGCCCAGAGGTGGCCACCACCCAGGACCCCGCCTGAGCCTCAGGGACACTGCAGAGGGGGCCCGTGGTCAATGGAGCCTGCTCTGCCGGCTCTGCCGTGTGCTGGGCAAAAGAGGGACGCGCAGGGGGACAGAGTGTAGGAGCCACCCAGGGCGTCCGCAACCGATGAGCGCAAGTCAGGAGCTTAAAACAACAAAGGGTGATCCTTTCATGGTTCTGCGGCCCGAGCCCGAGACCAAGGTGTCGCAGGGAAGCCCTCCCTCTGGCGGCTCCGGGCGGGTGGGTCCTTCCTGCTTCCAGCTCCTGGGGGTCCGGCGCTCCCAGGCTGTGGCTGCAACCCCCCAGCCCCTGCCTCCCTGGTCACGTGGCCCCTTGGTGTCTGTGTCTCAGGTCCCCCCGTCCTTTCTCTTGTAAGGACGTGGTCATTGGATTTACGGCCCCCCGCCCCCAGCCTGGGACAATCCAGGGTGGTCTACAGGGTACAGAGATGTCCTAGGGTATCATCACAGCTGCAAAGACCCCTTTTCCAATAAGGCTTTACTCATAGGATCTGGAGGGCGGGACATGGACGCAACCCCGGGCCCTCGTCGGGCCGTCTTCCCCCACGCCCTCTTGACGGCCCCTGAACGCTTTGCTGCCCCGGCCCCTCGCCCTGCTCCCCTCTGCTCTCCTCTGCTGAGGCTGTAAGGACCCTGAATGCTGATGCCTCACGCTCCTCCCACCCTGCAACCCCCCCCCCCCCACGTGGTGTTTCCAGAGGTTTCCACATCTGTGTCCCTGAGGAGGCTGTGCTCAGGGAACTCCCTCCTTTTCCCCCAGACGGAGCTCTGGGCTCCGCCCGGGCCTCACGCCCCGCCACGAGGGCCGCCGTCCTCCTTCGGCCTCCCCAGTCCCCATCAGATCCTAGAGCCACCCATCGAGGGAACTTTCCCTCCGCTTCAGCGTCTGTACGGTGTGTCCTCTGCAGAGCAACGGTCATGTGAGGCTTAATACCCAGATTACAATCGCAGCACTCTCTGCTTCAAATCTGCCGGAAGCTTCCGGCCTCTCTAGGAGTCTCGTCCAAATCCCTTACCATGTCTGTCAGGCCCTGTGGGACCTTCCCTCTCTGTTGTTAAGGATCTTGTCTTCCCCCCAACACTGACGCTCCTGCCTCCTGGCAGCGCCACACAGCCCAACCCCAGGACCTTTGCACAGATGTCCTGCCCGAAGTGCTGGGCTCCCACCTCTGCCGGCTCCTTGCTATTCAGGCCTCCCTCAAAGTCGCCCCACCAAAGAGCCCCCTGGCCTCCCCATCACTGCACCTGCCCCTCTCCCGTGTGGCAGTCCACACGGTAGTGATGACAGGTTTCTTGGTGTCTTTGTCACCTCGCCAGCTGGGAGTTCCACGGAGGCTACACACAGGTGCTCGGTGGCCTCTCAGGTGAGGGAGTGAGTGTGTGGACGCACGAAGGGATGACGTGGCTGGGAGAAGCCGTGAGAGTGAGAATGTCCAGGGCGGAGCCCAGGGCGGCCGGAATCCCAGACAACAGCCTGTCCTCGCTGGGACACGTCAGGCCTCGCAAGATTCGAGGTCCAGTACTCAAGGCAGGTGTGTGGGATGGCGTCTCTCAGTGTGCACGGGCGGGCGCGTTCTCAGTCTTCGTTCGTGGGGAGGTCAGATCGCATCACATGCTGGGCCTCTACACGGGAAGCGGGGTGTGTGCAGGCAGGTGCGGAGTTCCAACACTTGCAACAGCGCCACACCTCCGAGGGTCGGCTGTCCTCCCCGCGTGACCCGGAGGCACCTGGTGACGTCATGCAGGCAGCCAGGGGCCAGTGCGTCAGGCCGTGGCCTCTCCCCCCGCACTCGGCTCGCCGGAGCCTGCTGCCCGCCTGCATCCAGCTCTGGCCTCCACCTCCCGGGGCCCCGAGCCACTGGGCCGTGCACAGAAGCCCAAAGGCCCCACCGGAGGGCCCCCTGGGCTCTCGCTCCTCCAGCAGAGACGGATGGAACCCCTGAGCGGCGACACGATTTCATGTTAACGCACGTTCTCTTTTTCCCGGGAGGAGGGGCAGTTCCCTCCATCAGACTTTCCAGAAGCCCTCGGAGGCCCAAACGCTGAAGTCATTGCGGAGAGAAGCGGCCCCCGGCAGCCCCCGCGCACCTCCTGTGGGCCGGACCAGAGCTGGCGGATTTCCTTCGTAGAGTCTCTGTTTCTCATTTCTAAGTTCTTCGCAGAACAGATAGCTGTGCGCCACTCCCATGCACAGGTGGGTGGGTTTGGAGGTGAGCCTACACCCCTGAGCCCCGAGCCCCAATCTACTCCGTGACCCTGTCCCTGCTGGGCCACGGCCAGCCTGCTCTGCCCACCTCGGCGGGCTGTCCCTCTCTGACCTGGCTCCCCGCCCACGGAAGGAAGGGCCAGCCTCACTCACCTATTCTAGGTCCTGAAAAGAGTCTGTGGGCTTCACCAGGAAGCCCTTTCCTGAAAAGGGATGGAAGGTGGGGCTCCAGGGCCGTCCTCGGAGACCCAGGTGCCTGCCTGCCGCTGAGCTTATCAGCTGTCCACTGCCCATATATTAGGCCTTGCCTCGGCTCCGGGGAGCAGGGAGCTGCGTCCTCTTCACCTGTGCCCTGGGAGGACCTGGCAGGCTCCAGATGCTGTGCAAATCCTGGGGCTCCCTCCAGCCGTAATGCCAGGCAGCCCGTCCTGTGGCTCACCACCCCCCCCACACACACACTGGAAACCCACTGAACCAAGCGGGCAGAGGGCCTCCCTGCTCTCCAGGGATTCACAGCCCTGTGGGGCCCGGGCTGGAGACAGGGCGACAGCCCCCTCTGCTCACCGGTCATTGTAGCCAAGCTGGGGCCACGGCAGCAAATGGGACCATGGCAAGCTTCCCTAGACTCTTAGCCCGCATTAAGGACATTAAAAGCACTGTGGCTTGATCCTGAAGATAGATCCACAAAATTACAGCTGAAATGAGACGGGGAAAGACGGGCCAGCGCTTCTCTTTCCTCTAATCTCCTTAGTCGAGCTCAATTTGGTGTCCAAACACGCCCGAGGCAAATGCTGCATTTTGCCGAAGAGATTTAGAAGGGCAAAGTATGAGATTATGCAATTTCCCATTCGGAATCATCTGCATAAATTTGCATATCATATGCATTCTCACAATGGATCCGAAGTGTATAATCGACTCTAACCATCGGTTTTAGTCTTACTGTGTTTTTTCAAGGATTCCTACAGATGACGTGAACCCCATTACCTTGGAGCTCCACAACGGATTACCCTGACGACGAGCCAGGGACCAGCGCCTTCAGGACGGAAAGAGTCCCTCGAACCTGGGATTGGAGGCGGGCGGGGGTCCCCACACGGACAGGTGCACTTTCCGAGGGTCTGCGCGCGCCACTTTCCTCCCGGGAGTGCAGAGCTGGGCCAGCGCGCAGCACCAGGAGGGCCCCCGGCCGGCTCATCCCCTTGTCCCTGTTACCGGAATCTGAAATGGGCGCAGTTTCGCCACGTGCTCCCGTTCTCCCTACGCTCATCACCAGGGTCACCCGTCAAGACCTCCTCGCAGGAAGTAAGTGCCACTCCAGATTTTGATCTTAACACAAGGGACTTGGGGGGCAGCTGTGGCTGCAAGACCTCGACTCGGCCCCTAAGACAGGCTGTCCGGAAAAGTTCACAGCCAGGGAGGTGGACAGTCAGGAGGCCGGCCCTGGAAGCAGACTTTTCCAGAACCTTCCACTACTGCCACCTGCGCGGCCGCCTGCGGACAACAGTGACTCCCGCCGCCCCGTGGCAGGAGCCCCACAGCCCCACGGCCGCCCACCAGCGGAGGCTGCTGTGTGATTGGAGAACGCTGACTGCGTACGGTACCTGGTTTGCGTTTGGGACGTCAGCTGCGGCAGCGCCTGGGAAATGTGGTCTGGAGCCTTCGGACCTCTGCAAACACAGGCCGGCCCAGAAGGCAGCTGGAGCACGTGGGAGTGCACCGGCCAGGCCGCCCTGGGGAGCGGGGACACTAGGCCCACACAGGGTTCATGGCAGTTCTGCTCCCTCCAGCTCTGAGGGTTTGGACGGACCGCTCTCCCGTACCGGAGCCACCCTGTGCAGGGGGATGGGCAAGCCGGGCTCTGGGGGGCTCACGTTCGGCCCCAGCTCGGACGAACCTGCTCCAGGGCGAGTTACCTGAGACCCTCTGCGCTGACGGGCCGGGGCCGGGACGGTCTCTCCAGAGGGCCGTGCAGCTCGAGGTCTGGGGGAGGCGACGCTCAAGTCACCGCTCCTGCGTGCCGTGAGGGCCCGGTAAGCCGGATGATGGTGGACGGAGGGAAACGAGGGCCTGGGGCCCTGGGGGCCAGCGTGGCGGTGGACAAAGGGCTCGTCTGGAAGCGGGAGGCCTGCGGTCTGGGCCTTTCAGAGTTGTTCTGAGAGAAGTTTCTTCCCTGCTCCTCCCCACTGTGAGACAGCGGCTGGGTCCCACGGCTAAAAGCCCTCCCAGCAGGACGGCCTTTGCACGAGGCAGAGCGAGGGCGAGCCCGGCTGGACCCCTGGGGGCGCCCGCTCCGTCTCCGTGGAATGGCTGCGGAGGACCGTCACTTCCAGCCCCAGGTGGGCTGTCCCCGCCGAGCAGGGCCCAGATGTCAGCGATCTTCTGCCAACCAGCCCGCGCGTGGCCCCAGGACCACGCGCGGCCGCTGGTCTCTGTGTCGGGCCCATTAGCCAGCCCTCTCTGGCCCTGTCTCCCTCCCCAGCTCCTCCTGGCTGCCCAGCAGGGTATAGGCAGGCAGGTTCCGGGGAAGGTCCCACCTGGGGGTGTGTCCTCAGCGGGAGGGGGGCTGGGGTTGGGAACTCTTCGCAGTTCTCCAGAAGGGTCATCACGTCAGAGGGTCACTGTCAGAAGGTCCCCATGTGCAAGTGGCTATGAGAAACCGTCTGCACCAGGATCCAGCCCCGTCCCCTGCAGCAAGAAACACTGCCCACCCCTGTCCCCCGGGCAGGGGGGACCTCACTGCCTCCCCAGGCCCCTCGTTCTGCTTCCACCTGATCACGGCAGGGACAGGGCCACCTCCTTAGTCCCACGGACTGTGGACACACGGGGTGTCAGCTGTCTCCGTGACTTACTGGCCACTTCAGGACTAGACGTTTCTTCACATGGAGAGGGCCTGGTGGACCTGAGCGGGGACGGAGCCCGAGCCAGACTGTACTACCCATGCTGGCCGCAGGATGCAGACAAGTTTTGGAAGGTCTCCGCTCAGGGGCAGGATGGGATCATCCACGCAGGGGTCCCGCCAGCTTTCCAGGGGTTGGTGTGCCCAGTCACCCTCCCAGAGCCGGCCCCGGTCAGTGCTCGGCTGCCCGGGTTGTTGTTCCCCTGAACTGAACCTCCAGCCTGGGGCTTGGCCCTCCTGGGACACGCAGTTCAGGCTGGTTCGCCCTTCTTCTGTGGCTGGGGGCCGCTTTCCCCACAGCCCAGTTTCACCCTCCCCCGAGGCCATTCTTCTCCAGGCTTAACAGTCCCTGCCTTCCCGGCTCCTGAGGCCACTTTTTCTGCATCCACAGCTAACACTCTGCCTCCCCTCCAGGGTCTGGTGCTGGGAAGTGAACATCTCCACCACGTTCAGAACTCGAAGCCCAGATCCCAGCTGGGCTTTCACCTCCTATGTCCTGGACATAATACTCCTGTTAATGCAGCCCAGGTTTGGGGTGGACTCATGCCGGGGCTGATGGCCCAGAGCCTGGAATGAATCACACACAGAAAGGGGACGGCTCAGCCTCCACAGTGGAATGGCTGCAGGGTCACTCTGTGCCAGGGGTGTGGGTGCAGGGTCCACCCTTCGGTCCTCCTGAGCTGGGGGCGTCTGGCTGGCTGGAGCCTGTCACCCTGGTGGGTGGGTTATCCTGCTGGACTTGGGCAGAGCTCGGCCTGAGCAGGGGCCCCCAAGGAAGAGGGTAAGGAGGGAGAGGTGAGGTAAGGTAGGGATGCATCCGGCTTATGGCCGCCCTCTGGGGTGAGCACAGCAAGCAGGTGAGTGGCTAAGCCTCCAGCTCAGCCCTCCGGGAGGCAGGGACTCCGTTGATTTTAACAGACGTTGCAAACCCTCGACCTTGCAGACCCTAAGTAGAACCCGGACATTGGAGGAGGCCTGGAACCTTCTGTTCTGTGGCCGGGAACCACCACCAGGGCAGCTGGAAGACAGCTCCGGGGAAAACATGACTGTTTGCTGCGCAAAAGATCTAGCTGCGTTTGCAAGTGCAGGGGGCAGAGAAGTGTGGCGTCTGCAGACACGTGCGGACCGGCCCCGAACCCCGCGGAGCTGCAGTGGACACGTGGTGATGCCAGCCGAGGCCCAGAGGTCCTTCTCGCGCACCCCCGCGTATGTTTCTGGGAAAACTACGGAGGAGATACCGGACATCCGAAGGGGAAAAAATTAACTCCGAGCAGGTGCACGACGGGGGGCACAGCGGTGAAATGGCAGCGCAGGGACAAGCCCCATCCCGGCCGTCTCCCGGAGGTTTCCGTCTGCGGCGCGAGCATCTGCCGTCCACACGCGGCGCTGGCCGTACGGAGGCGGGGGCCACAGGGTACGCCGGGGACCGTCGGGGCAGACGGGGACATACGGCTGCCGGTTCTCTGTGCGGCCCCCCGGTTTGCAGGGATGACGAGACGCCCGAGCCGAAGGCGGGGGACCTGCGGCGTCGCTGTGGGCGCTGACCCCTTTGCGGCCCTCTCACTCACTCCCCGGGCCGCGCGCCCGACGCACGCTCTGCGGTCGGAGCTCTGGTGTGCGGCCCTGGGCGGGCGGGGAGGCGGCTGGAGGGGGCTGGAGGGAGCAGACCCCGTGGCCCCCAGCCCCCAGGAGCCCAGCCAGGAGCCAGGTGTACCAAGGCGGAGCAGGTGAAAGGGAGAGGACGGGGGTCCAGACTCGCGCTTGCTCGACTCCCTTGTTCTCCACCCGCGGCCCCCAGCGGGGCACGCAAGCGGGTTGCGGGAGGCGCGACCTTTCTCCGCTGCAGCGCGAGACCCCTGGCTTCCCGCCTTCGGGGGACCTGGCCTAGGAACGTGGCCTGACCCAGCCAGTCCCGTCTTCTTGTCCCGAACCACTGACCTATCAGCTGCGCCGGCCCAGAATCACGTGGCCAATCAGACGTGACCGTCCCCACCTGTGTCGCCAACCTGAGGTACCGCCCTCGAACTCTCAGCCAATCGGATGCATCTGCCCGGAATTACTGGGCAAATCGGGGTGCCCTGACCCGGGCGGCCTGCAGGTGTCCTGGCTGGGACATCGGCGCTCAGGGGGCCCGCGGCGGCCGCCTCAGCGACCAGGGCTGCAACTGTGGCTGCTCGGCATTGGGGCAGCATCCCTCTCCCTTCTGACAGTGTGGCCTGCTACCCTTCAATTTAACTTTTTTTCTTTTAAAGATTTTATTCACTTATTTGAGGGGGGCGGGGAGAGGGAGAGAGACTCGGAAGCCGACTCCGCGCTGAGCGCAGAGCCCCACGCGGGGCTCGATCCCGCGACCCGGCGAGCTCCACCTGAGCGGGAACCGGGAGTCAGACGCTAACGACCGAACCCCAGGAGCCCCTGCTCGCGAGTTTCTAACAAATCACTCTTCTGCTCGTGCTGGTCAGAGTCCGTTTTCCTCTTGCTACAGCCCAAGGGTGGGTTGCGTTTGCGCTGGGGTGATTCTGGCCGTTCTCGGAGCCTTGCGGGGTGATCTTCAAGGAGGACCGGAGTCCCCGCCCCGCAGGGTCTGGTGAAAATGTGCGCTTTCTGCGAAGCCCCCCAACAGCGCCCCGCGAGGGGCCGAAGCTACCCCCAAACAAGGGCTTGTTAGGTTACTTATTAAGTTGGTCTCCTCCTTTCTGCGAGGAGCTGAACATTTGCAGAAACAAACAGTGAACCTTCAGAAACAATGTGTCAACCGCAGCCGAGCCAACCCCCCCCCCCCCCCCCCCGTGGAGAGCTGTGCTCCGCAGGCGGGGGCACCAGTGAAGCACGGGGCAGCCAATTACGTTGAAATCGCCTTTAGAAAACGCATGAAGTGTGTCCCATGCAAAATTCAGGATATGATTATACTGAAAACATTACTGGTCTTTTTCTGGAGATTCCCACGTCTCCCGTCCCATACTTCTGGGACCACCGCGCACCTTGGGCTCCTCTGAATCCGCGCGAGGATCCATTTGCTTCGCTTTGGGGGAGATCTGCGGACAGCCAAATGGCTTTTCTGCAATCCATCCCCGAAAGCCCACGGCCTGTTCTCCGGGCCTTATTAAGACGAGCCATTTTGTCAGCGGCGAAGAGCACGCGCACACAGCCCAGTTCCAGAATCGATGCGGTCTCAATAACGAGATTGCAAACGTTGTCACGTACTCCATCATCAGGAGCCCAGTATGAAGCATAAACAGCCTTCTGGGTCATTAGGGCTCATTTTCGCCTTCCAAAGAGCCTGTTTCTCGGTGCCTCTGCTCCTGCCCGCCTGTGACCCAGCACCACTCAGCCCAGACCCATTACGCACTTACTCACTCTGTCCAAGCCGGTCGCTGCCGGGAGCACTCATTTTCCAAAGAGCAAACACATTTGCCTGAGAAGTCTCAGCATCCTACTTTCCCTTCAGAGAGACATGGAAGCTTCTTCTTGGTTCTTTTTTTTTTTTTTTTAAGATTTTATTTATTTATTTGAGATAGAAAGCAAGAGAGAGCCTGCGGGGGCGCAGGGCAGAGGGAGAGGGAGAAGCAGACTCCCCGCTGAGCAGGGAGCCCAATGGGGGGCTCGATTCCAGGACCCAAGCCAAAGGTGCTTCAGCAACTGAACCACCCAGGGGCCCTGCTTCTTCTTAGTTCTAATGAGTCACCTGGAGCAGGGGAAGGGAGACCGTTTCCCAGATGTGCGGCCCGAGCCCGCTCTCCCTGGGAAATGTGGCGCAGAGAGGGGACTGCCTGGTGGCTGTGGCCAGAAGGAGTCAGAAAGGACCGCAGCCTGCGCCTCCTCCTGACTCCCATGAGGTTGGCCGGCTGTGTCTTGAGCCATCCCTGGAGCAGGGACCGGGAGCCTGAAGGAGTCCACGTCCTCTTCCTCAGGATCTGGGGAATCGTCGTGGCTGCTTCCTGTCGGCCAAAAAGACAAAGCACCACATTTGAAGGCAGTGACCGGGACGGAGGCGGTCCCGGAGCGCCATCTCGGCGCGGTACACCAACCGCCCACGGGACTCTGTGAATAAATCCCGTATGTAAATGATCATCCCTAAAAACAAGTCCCCGCTGTAGCTGACTTTGAAGTTGCCAGAAGGGCTGAGGGCTTCCCAGCAGGAGCCATTCTTCCACTGACCCCCTCGGGGACACTGGCCGTGCACCTGCTGAGCTTCTGTGAGGGGCACTGGGGCTGCCGCTGTGACCGAGCATGGGACAGAGAGGTGCCCCCGCTGAGCAGCTGGCTTCTGGTGGGGGACAGCACGCCAGAGCCGATGTCGTAAGGGACCCACAGAGGACATGGCCATCGTTAGGAACAAGCATTTCCAGGGGGTCTGTGATGGGTCCACCAGTCAGAACCCCGAGTTATCTGTGCGCTCCCTCCTCCTGCCCCCTTCATGCAGCCTCCCCGGGGCCTCTTACGTCTCTCCTTAAAACATGGACGTGGTCTGTCCGCGTGTCTCCAGGTCCGCTGTCGAGTCTCTCCTGGGCATCGACGACGACTCCGGACAGGTCTCCCTGGCTCCTCTGCACCGGACACTCTCTCCTTCCAATGACCAGAATGATCTTTTAACATGTGACCCAGATCATGTCCCGTCTCTACTTAAAACTCGCCAGTGGAGGGGCGCCTGGGGCTCAGTCAGTGGAGCATCTGACTCTCGGGGTTTCGGCTCCGGTTGTGACCTCAGGGGCGTGGGATCGAGCCCCGGGGCGGGCTCCACGCTCAGCGGGGGTCTGCTTGAGAGTCTCTCTCCCTCTGCCCCTCTCCCTGCTCTCACACTCTTTCTTAAATAAGTAAATAAATCTTTAAAAAAAATCACCAGTGGCTTCCCATTTCGTGCAGATAAAACCCAGATTCCCTGCCTGGGCTTACAAGCGCGGCAGGCTTCAGCCGGCTCTCATCCTGCCCTCGAGGGTGTTCTCACCGTGTCTCTATGGGCTCCAGCCAGTAGCACGGTCTTCTGTTCTGCAAACAAACCACACTCATCCCTACCGCAGGGCCTTTGCACGGACTGTTCTTTCCATCTGGTGTTCTTTCCTGGCCTTCAAATACCTGGCTCCCTTGTCTAACAGGTCTCAGCCAAAAGACCACTCCCTCCAAGAGCTGGGCTGCTCTCTACGAAGCATCACCTGACTCAGGTGTGTCTAGTTCGCTTACCTGCTTGTGACCTGTCCTTCACTGGTGCGCATTGTAGCCCGACCTGGGCAACGCTCTCTGGCATGTAGCAGGTGCTCCATAAGGAGGATTGCCCTGGTGACAGGACAGGGGAGCATGGAAGCTTCTGGTGGAAGTTGTGTCTAAGCCGACACCAGCAGGTGGGGAGCATGCTCCGGGAGGAAGCAACAGTCTTCGCCAAATCACTGGTGGGAAAATGACATTGGGACATTCAGGAGGTAGGAAGATGACGGACACGCAGGGCACAGGACGCATGGTCGTTCATTCAGATGCGGCTTGAGAGGCGGATGGGTCACACCAGGCAACGCCGATGGGGCACACTCCGAATTTCAGCCTTTGTCCAAAAAGCAATGGGGGGCGCACCGAAGGCTTTACGGAAGGGAGTGATAAAACCCTCTTTGCACTTTACAAAGGACAGCTGCATGGAGACTGGAGGGGAGGAGAGCGAGAGCGGGGGTCAGCAGACCAGCCGGGGGCCTACAGCCTCCAGGCACGAGCAGGTGCTCGCACAAGACACACTGGACTCCAGGTCTGCTTTGGAGGGGGCAGAGGCCAGGAGGACCTGGCGAGGGCCAAAAGTCAAGGGTAACTCCCGGTCGTGGTCCTCCATGGCCCGTAGTGTGCTCTTACTTCTACCGCAGAGCGGTGAATGTGGGGTACGCCTGCAGGGAGGGCTTGGCTCGGGACAGTGAACTTGGAGATGTCCCTGAGATGTCCCTGTGGAGACCCGAGGGCTTGTTGAATACGATGGTAATGTCACAAGGAACCTCAGAGCTGGAAGAGGGCAGACTATTCAAGCTGGTAGCTGGAGCTCAAGGTCAAGCTGCTACTGACCGCGGGGGGCAAGTGGTGTCCCCCAGAGTCCCGTGTTAGAGCCCCAACCCTCAGGACTGCTGGGTGTGGCCGCAGTTGGAGCTGGGGCCTTTACAGAAGTGATTAAAGTAAAACAGGGTCACCGGGGTGGCCCTGATCCCGTGTGACCGGTGTCCTAGTAAGAAGAGAGGATCAGGACACAGACACGCATGGAGGGACGACCCCGGGAGGACACGGGGGAGCACGGCCCTCCGCACACCAGGAGAGAGGCCTCGGGGGGACCCGCCCTGCCCGCGCCTGGACCTCGGGCTTCCAGCCTCCAGGACGGGGGACAGTGAGTCTCTGCTGTGTGAGCCCCGTGTGTGGGACTGTGTCGTGGCTGCCCCAGCTGACCGATTCACTGATCCTGAACCAGGAGACAGAGAAAGATGGGAGAAAGAGAGGCAGAGAAGCCCCGGCCACCCTCCTCCACAGCCTCCCAGTCAGGGCGCCCACGAAGGGCACAGGGATGCTATGATTTAAAGACTGGAACCGGGTGGCCCTGAGCTGTTGGCTCTGAGAAATTAACTCAGGAAATGGCCATGAGTCATTGCAGCAGAGTGGGCCAATGCTGTCTGCTGTGACCCGGGGAGAGGGAGCTGGGGACGTCGGGGGAGGGGTGCTCCCCACCCAGAGCCCCCTGGCCCGCAGAAAAGGGACATGCTGGTCTCAGCCCCATATGCATCCTGAGCGCTGGGGGTGGGGGTGGGCAGGGGCCCCCCCGGCTCTCAGCGACTCCAGGTGTGGTCTGCGCATCCCCGGGGAGGGCCCTACCCAGGAAAGAGCACACGGCGCCCGGCCAGCGCGGCATCCAAAAGTGAACAGCTCAGCGGATGACATCATTCTGCTCATCAAACGGGGGGTATTCGGATGGACCAGAACGCGGGCCAGAGGCGGGGGTGTGGAGGGAGGAAAGGTTCACGTGGCGGGCGTGTTGATGGAGAATATGGCCCCTGCTGCGGGAGGGCTCGTGGGTTAATTGGCTTGTATCTGTGACTTCCACGATTTCCCAGCGGCCGGTGCCTCCCCCTCCTGCCTACAGCTTTGTCCCTGTGTCCCTGTGTCCTCCCCCTCATCACTTTGCTCCTCGCAGCGCGGCCGTGGTCAGCCGTCACCTCGGAGCTTATTAGGAAAGCAAATTCAGGGACCCATGAATCAGAGTCTCTGGATGTCGGGTCCAGGAACCCGGCTTTTCTGGATGATTCTCACGTACCCTCGTTTACGGGGCACTGGGCAGGGGAGGGACCTTTCTCCCCCCATGGCAACAGCTGGGGGACGGTGTGGCAAGGCGTGACGTGCTCGAGTGATCTGCTCAGCCACCCGAGAACACAGACCCGCAGAGCGCCGGTCACTGAGCGTCTTCCAGATGGCCACGTCACCTGTAGCCCTGATGTGCACTTCAGACAGCAGACAGGGGAGATGCCAGGGGTCTGCCCCTTGCGGCCCGTGTCGCACAAGCTGCATCCAGCTCCCTCTTCCTGCCACGAGGCTCCACCTAGCCGGGGTGGGATCTGGGAAACTAAGCTTTTCAGCCAGGCTGAAGGCCAACGCCAGCCCCCCACCCCGGGTGTCTGTTATAGAAGAAGGAAAGGAGAGGGTGGGTGGGCCGCTGCCCTGGGAATGCTCACGCACGCCAGATGCCCTGGGCGTGGTTTGCTCTGTCCTTGAATGTGGCAGGATTGCTGTTCTGTCTTCTTAGGGGAGTGGGGAGTGTGGCATGAGGTCTGACCTATGAGCTGGGGGTAGAACTGGGTCAAGCATGTAGGGTGCTGGCATGGGACTCCCGGAGCTCCCTCCCCCTTGGCCTGGCACTCAAGGACACAGCTGCTCCCCAGCCTGAGGCCCTGAGGGCCCTGCTCGTTGTCCCTGACCCCTGTTGACAGGTGGCAGAGACGTAACCTGAGCAAGAAAGAAGCTGGCATGGTCTGAGAGCACGGGGATTCAGGGGGTGTCTGTTACTTCAGCACAACCTCGATTACCCTGACTGATACAATTCCCAGCCAGTATTACAGTCCCACGAAAGGACTTTTTTTTTTTTTTAACTGTTTCCTTTTCCACCTTCAAGTTCTTATCTCTTCTTCACAGCTCAAGCTGCTCCTCCCCTGGGCATCCGGACCTTTGCAGGCTGGGTTGGTCCTTGTCTTTGCTCTTCGCACGGGGCCTCTGCCAGAGCGACGTCGCCCTGCTTGTCAGTCACCTCCCTCCCAAGTTCCTCTCCCCACACTGAGCTTCCCAAGGGCTAGACTGGGTCTTACACACGCCTGTCTCTGCTCCAGAACAGTGCCCGGCACACAGTAGGTCCTCAAAGGAGGTCTGTTGGATTGAACCAAAAGGGGAACACATATGGACGGATGAGTGTGTCGAATGGTAGACTGTTCCTGCCCACATGACTTTGCTCGAACCTCTTCCTTTCTTGCAGTTGCTGTGTTTCATTTCGGAGCCCCCATTGGTGCCTATTAAACCTCTCTCCACCTGTAAGGGAGCCGTTTCTCAGACAGAAAACAATCAGTCATCCAATGCATATTCACTGACAACCACTATTGCCTGGTACTTGTCC
This sequence comes from Martes martes, assembly GCF_963455335.1. NCBI lineage: Eukaryota > Metazoa > Chordata > Mammalia > Carnivora > Mustelidae > Martes > Martes martes. The sequence goes on along the minus strand of NC_137898.1, from coordinate 2,635,822 downwards.
AGATTCTGCATGTATGGAGGGGCACAAAACAGACAAGAGCATTTACATTCTGCTGCACAAGATGACAAGAAGCGTGCCTCACGATGTCATATAACGGAAGGTGGTGCCAGATGCCATGCACAAAAGCTCACAAGCAAAAGGCCAAGAGAGAGATGGGGTGCGGTTCCTCCCTCCCTCCCTCCCTCCCTCCCTTCTCTCTCTCTTTCTTTCTTTCCTTCTTTTCTTCCGTCTTGCTTGTTTGCGTTTTTGAGAGAAAGAGAGCAAGCAGGGGAGGGGCAGAGGCAGAGGGAGACAAGACTCCCAAGCAGACTCCCCACAGAGCACGGAGCCCAACACGGGGCTCAATCTCATGACCTTGAGATCATGACCTGAGTGTAAATCAAGAGTCAGACACTTAACCTACTGAGCCACTCAGGCGCCCCGGGGGTGCTGTCTCTAAAGGAAGCTGAAGAAAAGCCTCTTTGGGTAGGTGACGTTTGAGCTGACGCCTGAAGAGAGCGAGCAACTCACCGCCCTCGTCTGCAGGAGGAAAGGCGGTGTCGGGAGCAGAAATGACCTGAGTTGGGAAGGCGTGTGCAGGCCAGGTGAGGGAGAGCCGTGAGCCCAGGGGAGGAGGCAGGGGCACGGAGACACAGATGGGGCCCCAGCTGGAGGAGACTGGGTTGGGGCTGCCACCAGCTCACATGGTGGGGGGCTGTGCAAAGGGAAAGTGCACAGGACGGGTTGGTATATGGATAAAATGTGGGGTGGAGGAAGAGGAATTAGGGGCTGCTCCAAGATTTAGCCCCACAGGGAACCCAGGGAAGGACCGGGCTGAGGGGTGGAGAGTATGCACCCCACACTCTCTTGGGCGTGTCCCATGTGCGACTCCTGTGAGCTGGCCCGGTGGCCATGGCGAGGAGCCTGGGCTCACCAGCCTGGGGCCGCGGGCGGGGGGTGGGGGTGGGGCTGGGCACGGAGGTTAGCCTTAGACACCTGCCATCGCAAGGCCGGTGGCTGGACGGGGTCGCCAGGGGCTGGCAGGCAGAAAGGCTCGGGGATGGAGGACACATCTGGAGCCGCTCGGAGGACAACGGTCACCAGTAGAAGACAGAGGAGGAAGCGAGCACACGGAAGAACAAAGCTTTAAAAAGGCAAAAAGGAAAGGTGAGCCTTGCAATGTGGAACGAACAGCCCAGATTCCTTATAACTCACGAATGACCAAGGGGCCGACAAGATGTTGCCACCAGCCCGCATCGCGGACTTGCTACCCGCACCCCGACCAGTTCTAGCCCCTGGGCAGGACCATTCCACGCCGGCAGGCCCCGTGGATTTGCGTTTCCCTGGACAGGGATCGTTCACGCTATTATTTTCCACAAGATCTCAGCCACTCTTCTCCGAAGCTTGTTAAGTAGCTCGTGGGGAAGGTGGGCAGAAGGGCGCACTAGCCACCCTTCTCGGGGACGTGGTGGTGTCACCGCTGTTGGTGGCCCCTTCTGAGGCCGTCCCCAGTTTTCCTGACACGGAACTTTGGCGTCTCAGAAGCCGCGTAGGGAGAGCATGTCCAGAGGGGCAAGTCCAGGGCCACAGAGAAGGAGACACGGGGGCTGGTGGCTGCACGGCGCGGGGCCGGTGACCCAGACGAGGGGTTGGTGCGGGACGGGGAAGAAGCCTGCTCACAGGTGGTGGAGGCGATGGGTGGGCCAGTGGGGTGGACACCTTCGGGGAGGGGAGTCCGTGTCCTCGGTCCGTGCTGGGAGCAGAAGGGAGCTCAGAAGGAACGGTTCTCACGGCCCGGGGCTGCCCAAGGTTCTTGTCGTGGCCCGAGGGCCCTCCACGGGTGCACCTCTCCTCTCAGAAACCTGCGACCCAAGCAGCCCTAGGCCACCTGCCGCGTGAGAGACGAGCACAGAGCCAAGCACTGATTCCAGACGGCGCAGAGACATGAACACCGTCCTTCGTGCCAAGCGCACGTCCTCGAGCCTGGGGTTTGGGCGCCCACTCCCAGGGGCTGAGATGGATGTGCAGGCTCTGGGCCGGGCGTCTCCTGTCCCCCTGCCCCCACTCTGCCCCCAGCCTCCAGGTCCAGGTCCCCCTCCCGCCCTGACCCTGCTGCCTCCCCAGGGCTCACAGCTATTAAGAGGCTCGGCAGGACGGCTCCCTGCTGCCCGGACTCCGAGCTCGGCTCTCAGCGGCTCTGGGCCGTGCCATCACCGAGAGAAAAACGTGCTAGAACATACTGCCACGCTTGCCCCGGGGGGAGCGGGGTGTCTTGTAAACGTGTGACTGTGTCGGTGCGCACCCCGGAGACTCGGCTGTCACGTGGAGGGGTAGCGTGCCGGGAAGGAAAGAGGCCGAGGGAAACGCCAGAGCACGGGGAGGCTGAAGGCAGCCTGTCGAGGGAGCGGCGGGCGGCCGGGACCTCAGCTCCTGGCCGGTGGTCGGACGGTGAAGCCCTTCTCAGAACAAGAATCTTGGGGGCTGGATTTTCTCCCCACTCCATGGAGGAAACTGAGGCCTGAGGCTTGGGGATGGGGCTGAGCGCACAACCCCAGCTCTGGTCCCGTCGCGGCTGCCCAGGGGAACTGCGGCTCGGCCGTTGTCGCCTTGAACCTGGAGCAGGGTGGGACTCGCAGGGAAATAAGTGTTTCTGCTTTAAAAGAAGGAGCAGCATGGCCGGAGGCCGCGTCCCCCTGTGGCTCTCCTGCAGCGGGGCCTCCAGCTCCCCGCCCGTCTGAGCGGGACGACGCCCAGGCACAGCCCAGGCTGCGAGCCCCCGTGGCCCCAATCTCGCTAGGGCTCACGGCCCCGGCTCCTGCCACAGCGAGACCCAGAGCCCTCAGCCGACCCGAGGCCGAGCCGACATGGTCACCGGCTCCCAGGCACGGAGCTGAAGTGTCCCGGCAGCGGGTAGCCTCGTCCGGATGAGCCCCTGGCTCAGGAGGGCAGGCCCAGGTGCAGCGGGGGCGAAGGAACCTCAGAGGGGTGCGAGGGGCCAGCCGCCAGGACGTCCCTCTCTCTCCTGCGTGGGGCCCACAGTCACCCCCGTGCCACGTGTGTGGGGGCAGCAAGCTGCGGCAGCTCTGAGCGGCGGGTGACAGGGACCCGCGCTGGCGCCACTCAGGCAAGCCAGATGCGGGGTCTGGGGGAGGCTCGGTGACCCCCAGCGGCGAGCCCAGGACAGCCTGGAGCACAGTTACCTGGCTCAGCCGGATGGTCACACACCGCCCCTTCTCCTGCCCCAGGGGACGGCCGGACCTCCCAGTGGCTCCTGGATCCCACACCCTGACCAGGGGCCTCAGGGTTTCTTCATGGTTCTGCGAAGATCTGCCCGGCATCTCCCCGCCTCGTCCTGCCCAGTCACCGGCCGGCTCGCTCCCCTCAGCTGGGTGGGGTGGGGGGGGGGGTCCTTTCCTCCCTCATCCCTGATGTTTTCATGAAACAAAATAGGATGTGTGTGCACGTGTCATGTGTGCGCACGCCATGTGAGCCATCAGTGCCATGTGGGTTGTCGTGTATGTGCCGTGTGTATGCACGTCTTATGTGTGTTATGGGCACATGTCACGAGCCGTGCATGTGTGTGGATGTGTGTGTCCTATGTGTGCTGTGCATGTGCCATGTGTGTGATGCGTGTGATGTCATGTGCGTACATCTGTGTCATGCCTATAGATGTTGTGTGTGCACATGTCATGTGTGCATGTCACGAGCCATGTGTGCACATGTGTGCCTTGTCCTGCATGTCATGTGTGTGTCACGTGGGAACATGAGTCACACACACCGTGTGTTCTGTATGTGCCTGTCGTGAGTCATGCGTATGGGTCATATGTGCACACACAAGAACACACATGCCGACCAGTGCCGAGGGGTGTGTAGGGACAGACAATAGTCGCCACCCCCTCCCCACTCGTCAGCGGCATCTGGTCTCTGTCCTGAAGTCTTGACGCACTTGCGTCGTCTACACTCGAACAGAAACGCTGCTTCCTCCACGGCTTCCCCACCGGTCAGTTTTGGGCGCTCCCTGCGGATCAGGTACACGTCTGCCTCCCTTCCTGCCGGCAGCTCCTCTCCCAAGGGGTGGCCTCCCTGATTCTTGACGGGTCGTAGTCAGGATTTGTTTACTCCAAGTAGGTCAACATCGTTTGCTTGCGAGGCAAGCGTGATCGTGTTCTGTCTTTCCGTCCCTGCCCCTGACATCCGAGTCCCCTCGCTCGGAGGCGGAGGCCACCTCTGTCTTTCGTCTGTTCCGGGACTGTGCCTCCAGCCGCTGCTCCCCCCATCGATTTTCCGCGGCGTGGGGTCTTCCCTCCGGAGCGTTGCTGCCCGAAGCCCAGGTCACGCGTCCACCGCCGGTCTTGCTCAAAGCCTGGGTCCGATCAATATTTCATGAACAATGATGGACATCCTTCCAAATCATCTCCAGAACAGCCTCCACCCAGACAGGGCTCAGAAATCCGGAAAACAGGAGGAAGGAGCTTCTTGTTGTAGGTTTTGGCAAACATCTTTCTTTCTTCCTTCCTTCCTTTCTTTCTTTCTTTCTTTTTTTTTTTAAGATTTTTTTATTTATTTGACAGCGAAAGGCGCAGCGAGAGAGGGAACACAAGCAGGGGGAGTGGGAGAGGGAGAAGCAGGCCTCCCACCGAGCAGGGAGCCCGACGTGGGGTTCGATCCCAGGACCCTGGGACCATGACCTGAGCCGAAGGCAGAGGCTTAACGGCTGAGCCCCCCACGCGGCCCCGGCAAACATCGTTCACTGGGTGTGACCTCTGCGAACACGTGGCCTGGCCCCAACACCGTCTCCCAGGAAATGTCTGGATGAGGAAGAATCATCACCGAAGCGCCGTGGGCTCCAGGACTCGTAAACCGTCTGCCGGTTTGGGTATTGATTGTTTGTCTGAAGCAAGAAGCTCCGCCTGGGTTTGGGGCGTTATCGACCAAGCATGAGTCGGAGCTTGTGTCGGGGCTTGGGTGGTTCAGTTGTTTCCGCCGGAGCGTCCCCAGACGGCCTCGGCTCCCGCTTGCAGAGCTGTCGGCCGCCTCGTCAAATCAGGGCATCAGACCCCTCGGGCCGGGAAAGGCCGGTCTTCCGTGAAGTGCAAACGGGGCCATCCTTCGCCACTCGGCCAGATTGTTTTGCCCCAAAGCTGCTGGGAACTTCTGTTCTGTCTTTAAAGACCATTTAGCCTTTTTTTTTTTTTCCCTCGGAAAGACTTTGAAGTACTTAAAAAAGATTCTATTGTGAAAATGTCACCGGATTGGGACTTATTGTCTCAGCTTATTACCGGCGCTGGAGATGAAAGCTTCCGGCCGCGGAATTAGGGCTTTTGCTATTTTTGATGTCCCCATTTCTCAAGATAGGTGGTGTGCGAGCAGATCTGCCGGCCCCGATCGCCCTCTTGGGCCCCCGGCTCTGACAGGACCTGCCGTGATTTTCAGTCGCCTGCTTGGTCCGAGTCCGTGCGAGGGGCCCAGGGCTCCCCCCGCTTTCACCGGAGGCCGAGGGGCCAGACACAAGTAAAGACTCCCCCAGGATCTTAGGAGAAAGTAACTGGCCGGCTTCTTGGACTGGCCATAGAACGACACAGAGAAAGCGTTTCTCTGATAAGCGTATAGATGCGCTCAGAAAAACACAAAGAGCTAGTGTTCCGCGTGTCCTGAGGACTCCGTGTCCCACCCCAGAGCTCTGGGCTTCCCTCCTCTGAGGTTCCCGCCTTCTCCCGAGCTGGCGTGGCTGCCCTGGGAATCAGGGAGTGGCCTGTTGACAGAGGTAATCAAGGGACACGTGGATGGCCCCCCGGAGGGTGTCACAAAGGGGCCCCAAGCTCTGGTCCCAAGCACTCAGATTGATGGCCCCACCTTCCTGTCCAGTCCTGAGGCCACTGAGGGCCGGGCCCCAACTCCCTGATCCCTGCAGTGACCGTCCTGGGCAGGTGCTCGGTAGGGCCTCCCACTTTGTCCCCGCAGCTCCTCTCTCAGAGGACCAGGGCTCAAGGATGGGGACTCCGTTCAATAGCATTAGGGTGCCCCGAGCATCCATCCAGAACGAGGCCATGTACGAGCGGTGTATAATCTAAAGCAGAAATAGGACAAGCGGTGGCCCAGAGAGGGCCCCTCACAGACCCTGGGCTTGTGCCTGTGAGCTTCCAAGACAATGCCTGCCTCCTGGCCATTCTCGGCATCGGTGGAGACACGGCGCTCCCCGAAGCAGCAGGCAGGGAGAGGGCAAGAGCTTTGATAAGATCCACCAAGTGACGATGAGGGGAGCGTTTCCTGGTCCTGGACTCCTTGCTCCCTGGCCGTCTTAGAAGGTCTTTGCTTCCCTGCCAGAACACGCACGCCCGAAATTACTTTATGTATCTGCAGACTTGTTTTCGTCTGTGTCCCCCACTTGGAAGCCCCACGTGAGCGAGGACTGTGGTAGTTTTGCTTCCCCGGGGCCCGAGGGGGGTTCTCGCTGTGCACACACCGAGTGCACGAACGCAGTTTTGAACAAAGAGAGGGCTTTAAGGGAGGGTGAAGTCTGACCTCAGATGCTGCTCTAGGATATCAGCCACTCCACGACAGTGCCGATTCTCTGAATCTTGCTGGGTGTTCTGGAGGGGCATGTGGCTGGCCTCTTTGTCAAGGAGACTCAGAGGGGATGGGGGCAGGGATTGGGGGAGGTGGTGTGGGCAGGGATGGGGGGCAGGGATGGGGGCAGGAATGTGGGGGAAGTGGTGTGGGCAGGGATGGGGGCAGGGATGGGGGGCAGAGGATGGGGGTTAGAGATGGGGAAATGGGGATGGGTCAGGTATGAGGAGAGAAGTTACAGGATTTGGGAAAGGAGGGTGGGGGCCTGGGGGCAGGGATGGGGTTTGGGGATGCAGGGCAAGGTGGAGGGCAGGAAGCAGAGTTGTGGAGGTCCCCATCATACAGGTGATGTCAAGGACAGTCCCTTCCCTAGTCCAATTTTCCTCATCATTTCCTCTTTGACCCACGGGCCATTTAGAAACATGTTGCTTGACATTCAAGCACTGGGGCTTTCTAGATGTCTTCCAGCTGTGAAGGTGTACGTTAATTCCAAGGTGAACCCAGAAGGCAGTGGGGATGTGCTGGGACAACAGGTTATCTATCTGGAAGCAAAGAAACTTGACCATTACCTCCATTACACACCAAAATAAATTCAAGGCAGATCTAAAAGTACAAACAAAAACAGGAAACTTTCTAAAGGAGACACCCAGAAGATACCTTTGTGACTTTGAGGTAGGCAAAACACTTCTCAGACAGGACATAGGATGTAAGAACAACAAGAAAATTAAATTATTAGATGTTATCAAAATCTAAAACTCTGTTCATCAAATCAAGAGATGCCACTAAGAAGATGAAAGGAAAGCTGCCAACTTGGAAAAGATATTCACAAAATATTTATCTGACCATAGACTTGTATCTAGCATATATAAAGAACCCCTACAACTCAATAATAAAAAGACAAACAACCCAAATAAAAATGGGCGAAGCATCTGAACAGACACTTCATGCGGCTGTCTGGCACTCCATGCGTGTTTGTGTTCATCTGTCTCCTGATTGTCTGCAGGCATCTGATGTTGGCACCTGGTTTTCTTGGCCAACCACTCCTCTTCTGTCCATGTGGTTGGGTGGAGCTCACTATCCCTTCTGGTCCCTGAAGGAGATCATCAGAGCTTCACATTCCTCTAATTCAACATCGGCTCAGAAATGGACTCACAACCCAATCAGAGCCAGAGAGAGGTAATTCCAGGACTTTCTTCAGAAGCTTGGGAGAGACAGTCTTTCACACCCTAGTCCCAGGGCTGCTAGTGGCCAGCCTGCTGTATAGCAGAGCCAAGCAACAGCAAATTCCAAAGATGTTGCTTGAATCCCTGGATCCAGCCTAGCCTGAAGCACGTTCTTCCCTTCTCTGTCAGCTGACCTCTTTGCCTTATGACCTTAGAGTCCTCCCCCCAGTCAAGGGACTAGTCTGCTCTTCCACCTGCTTGAATCTGGGCTTGGCCTTGTGACTTACTCTGGCCAGTGCCCTGGTAACAAATGTGGCACAAGCAGAGGCTCGTGCACAGGGCTGTTCTCTCTCCTGCTTCTCCTGGACCAGCCTGCTGGGAAGTAAGTTACGTGGCCCTCTCGCCCCAACACCCTCCAGCCTCCAGCACCAACAGACAGCCAGAGCCAGCTGCCATCTCATGAGCCCGGTCTCCAACCTGATGCCCTGGCTTCTGGCTGGACTGCCCAGCTGACTCAGCCCCGTGGGCAATCCTGTGAGGGTGGTGGTTCTAAGACACTGGGTTTGGGGATGGTTTGTTACACAAACACCTTTTGAATCTGCATATATGTGTGAGTCTCTATGTATTTTAATTGACAAACATATTTAGATTAACCCAAATCTTATTCATGATGTAGGGTATCTTGTGGACAGAGTAACCAAGAGGGAATATTCTGACTTTTTCTCTAATCACACCCAGTCTTTTCACCTGCTATCTGCCACCATCTTATGCTTTTAAGCCAACTTCTGCTTCCTGACACCTTCTAGAAGTTTCTCCCCAGTGGCTGGTGATGTGTGCAGACTCAAAGGTGACACGTGCATGTTCTTGCCTAGGTGCTCTGATATGACCCATTTCCTCTTCAATTCTGGGACAAGCTAGCCTCGCCCATTAATCATGGTGACCTCGCTCACTACCTTACCGTCCTCCACCTTGAAGCAGAAGGAGGGCCAGGTCACAATGGACCCGAGAGGTTGGGAGTATTCCAGGCTTGGGATTGGTGGTCTCAGTGGATCCCTACAGGCCCGGCTAGAAGGGAAGGGGCTTTTCCTGTGGAAGTTCTAGAGCTGACCTCAGGTTGATTTGGGGACATCAGACTGTTGGGACAGGGAGATGGATGGGTGCAGTGACCCAGAGCCAGGAATTGGAGACCAGAGACTCCAGGGTCAAATTCCACCCCTGATGCTCGTGTCTGCACCCACAAATTCTCCTCTCGGGGGCTTAAGCCCCCGGCCCTGCAGGATGAAATCAGTAGCTCCCCGTGAGGACAGGTGGGGGTAAAATGAAATGTAGGGCAAGCACCCAGCTGAGCCTCCAAGCATGGGACGATCAACTAACAGGAGATAGCACGATTGTCACTGATGTCATCATTGTCACCACCATTCTCTCTGTTCCTACAACCAGTCTTGGGGTCACCACTGAACAGAGTAATGGCAGCCAACATGTCAGGAGGGGTCACCTGAGCCGATGGCCATGAAGCTGTCTCCTAAGCCGGGTGGGGCTTATGGGCCCCACACTCGGGCCCACCAGCACTGGTTCAAGGGCCACCCAGTCTGAGACGGTCCTCGGCTGGTGCTTTGCCTGAAGCTGGCCAGCGGCTCAGTGGGAGGAGACAGATGGGAGGCGGCTGTGTGCACACCTTTCAATAATTAAACTGTTTGTCTTTTAAGACAAAGAGCAGTTTGAGGTGTGCGGGTCCTCTCGGAGGCCCCGTGAGCCATCTGGGAAGGTGCACAGGGTGCGCACCTTACCAGGCTGACGCGTGGCTGTCGGTTGAGAGACAGAAGGGATTGGACGCCCGCCTCGCTGGCTGGCGGCTCACCGACTCCCCAGCCTCGTTCCGCTGACCTCGAGTCTCTGCTCCAAGCACAGAGCGCCGTCCGGCTGGGAGCGGCGGGTGGCTGCTGGGCCAGGAGAAGGGGCTTAGACACCTGTCCCCCACGTCCTGGGTAGCTGAGTCATCCTGGGGACCCTGAGCCCTGTGTCCTCACGGGGCGGAAGTGGTCTACGCGTCTGGAAAACACTTGGCGCATCTCCCGGCCCAGAGCAGGCCCTCGGGGAGGGTCACTTCCTGCTCCGGCTCAGGTGTGAGTGGACGGGCTCATCAGCTCAGCACCGCTGGGGGCTGGGGGGCTTTGGGGAGCCGCCGGAGCAGCCAGAGGAGCCGCAGGGGCCAGCGCTGGAGAAAGTCAGGGCGCCCTCGAATCCCTGGTTCTTATCGCTGGCCCAGGATCAGCGTGGCACACATTTCACGTGTGTCTCTCATTCTCAAAGCACTGCGAAGGCCACCGCGTTGTCCCTGGTTCACGGATGAGGATGTGGGTCCGGGAGCTGAGTCCGGGTCCCTGGCAGCAGCGAACCGGGCGCTGGCTCAGAGCTGACGCCCTCTCCCTCCGCCCGGCAAGCTGCCTGCCCGCCTCTCCCCAGACTCCGCTCAGTTTGTTTCCGGGGACCCTCCTGCTCAAACCCTCCAATGCTGGGAGGCCCGAAGCCCTTAGTAAGGACGCTGCCGTAGTGCCTTAGCGTCCCGGGGACAGTGATGCCATCGTGTGACGCACACACCGCCGGTTACCTCCGGGCAGCCTCTTCCTCCTGGCGGCGGCTCTCAGGTTACGGGTCCCGTCTTTCCCCACAAGGCCCCGCACTGCGCACACGGGCCTGGCCTCCGCCTCTGGACGCCGCGTCCTGCCTTGGCCTTCCCCAGAGCGTCCGCCAAACTGCTGGGAAGTGGCCCGAAACGCAAACCTGACCGTTTCATGTCGGTTAACGTCCTTGCAGGATTTTACCCCGAAATGGCTCAAGAGCACAGAGTTTAATGAAAGTGTGGGCTTTACACCAAGAACCAGAAGATACCTGGGAATAAACCTAACCAAAGAGGTAAAGGATCTGTACTCGAGGGAACCACAGAACACTCAGGAAAGAAGTTGAAGAAGACACAAAAAGATGGAAGACCAGTCCATGCTCTTGGATCAGAGGAATAAACATTGTGAAAATGTCTATACTGCCTAGAGCAATCTCTCCTTTTAGTGCTATTCTGATCAAAATTCCACCAGCATTTGTCAAAGAGCTGGAGAAAATAATCCTAAAATTTGTATGGACTCAAAAGAGACCCTGAATCGCTAAGGAAATGTTGAAAAACAAAAACAAAACTGGCGGCATCACGTTACCTGATTTCAAGCTTTACTACAAAGCTGTGATCACCAAGACAGCATGGTCCCGGCATAAAAACAGACACATCGACCAGTGGAACAGAGTAGAGAGCCCAGATATGGACCCTCAACTCTATGGTCAAATAATCTTCGACAAAACAGGAAGAAATATACAGTGGAAAAAAGACAGTCTCTTCAATAAATGGTGCTGGGAAAATTGGACAGCTATATATAGAAGAATGAAACTCGACCATTCTCTTACACCGTACACAGAGATAAACTCGAAATGGATAAAAGACCTCAACGTGAGACAGGAATCCATCAGAATCCTAGAGGAGAACATAGGCAGTAACCTCTTCGATATCAGCCACAGCAACTTCTTTCAAGATATGTCTCCAAAGGCGAAGGAAACAAAAGCGAAAATGAACTTTTGGGACTTCATCAAGATCAAAAGCTTCTGCACAGCAAAGGAAACAGTCAACAAAACAAAGAGGCAACCCACGGAATGGGAGAAGATATTTGCAAATGACAGTACAGACAAAAGATTGATATCCAGGATCTATAAAGAACTTCTCAAACTCAACACACACAAAACAGATAATCATATCAAAAAATAGGCAGAAGATACGAACAGACACTTCTCCAATGAAGACACACAAAAGGCTATCAGACACATGAAAAAATGTTCATCATGACTAGCCGTCAGGGAGATTCAAATTAGAACCACATTGAGATACCACCTTGCACCAGTTAGAATGGCCAAAATTAGCAAGACAGGAAACAATGTGTGTTGGAGAGGATGTGGAGAAAGGGGAACCCTCTTACACTGTTGGTGGGAATGCAAGTTGGTGCAGCCACTTTGGAGAACAGTGTGGAGATTCCTCAAGAAATTAAAAATAGAGCTTCCCTATGACCCTGCAATTGCACTACTGGGTATTTACCCCCAAAATACAGATGGAGTGAAAAGAGAGGCCATCTGTACCCCAATGTTCATAGCAGCAATGGCCACGGTCGCCAAACTGTGGAAAGAACCAAGATGCCCTTCAATGGACGAATGGATAAGGAAGATGTGGTCCATATATACTATGGAGTATGATGCCTCCATCAGAAAGGTTGAATACCCAACTTTTGTAGCAACATGGATGGGACTGGAGGAGATTATGCTGAGTGAAATAAGTCAAGCAGAGAGAGTCAATTATCATATGGTTTCACTTATTTGTGGAGCATAACAAATAACATGGAGGACATGGGGAGATGGAGAGGAGAAGTGAGATGGGGAAGTCGGAAGGGGAGACAAACCATGAGAGACTATGGACTCTGAAAAACAATCTGACGGTCATGAAGGGGCGGGGGTTGGGAGGTTGGGGGAGCCCGGTGGTGGGTATTGGGGAGGGCACGGATTGCATGGAGCACTGGGTGTGGTGCATAAACAATGAATTCTGTTACACTGAAAAGAAATTAAATTTTTTTAAAAAGTAAAAAAAAAAAAAAGAAAGAAAGAAAAGAAAGAAAGTGTGGGCTTCAGAACTTGGGGCCTGGCGAGGGGACAGGACTGGGAGGCACCTGCTGGGGGCCGCAGTCACTACACTGGGGGACAGCTGGTGGCATCGGGGGCCTCAGCACCACGGAAGGAGCTCCATCCACAGGCTGCCTCCGTCACCTCATGGACTGGTCCCTTCCCGGAGACTCAGGCTGCCCGAGGGGACCAGCGGCTCTCCCAGCCCTGGCCTAGCTCCATACCTGGGTCCTGACGGGCTCAGAAAGTTTGCTGTATGCAGGATAACCACACACTACACCAAGAACGACAACTGACATTCACCGAGTGACAGGTGTCCTGTCCCACGCCTTCTCTGGCAGTCCTCACCCTGCACTGTGCTGGGGCCACCGCCCTCGGGGACAGCAGGGGAAACTGAGTCCCAGCAAGGCTGAGCCTCCCTGGGGCCTGTCCTGGCTTGAGACGTCCCTGGGCGCTCTGCTGTCAGGGTGTTTGTTGGGAGTGTGCACACTCACACACACACACACGCGCGCGCGCACACACGGGTACCCCTCCTCCAGGGCCACACGCACACGGGGGCCTTCCTGCACACTCGGAGAAAATGGCCTTGCCCACTGTCACTGGCTTTGCAAAGTCCAGCGCAGAGGCTCCCGCCAACCTTGTGTCAGGGCGACACCTACCGGCGGGCTACAACAGGGACCCTCACGTGGGGACTGGTCCTGAGTTGAGGGCCTGGGGCGGGCCCAGACTCCTCATTCCCGTGGTCCCGAGGGTGCCGGCCGCAGGGCAGCGGGCTGGGTGGAAATCCTCCAGCACCGCTGTCTACGGAGCGCAAGACAGAGTCCAGGCTGCCGGACCAGCCCCCCAGAGCGAGGTCAGCGGGGACCGGGCTCAATCCTCACCGCGTGCCCAGGGAAGCGGCTCCCTGTGCGCTCTCCGGGCCTCACAGCCTTGTTGTGCAGTTCGGACCGGGTCTGCGAGAGGTGGAGCCTGTCCAGTGTCTCCGTCCCACGGGGAGGAAGTGGAAGCAACCCGGACCGGAACGGTGGGCGTCGGGATTCAGGCTCTGTACGCCTGGCCTAATGGCCTCCCCGGGACAAGGGCCTGGAGACCGAGGCATAGGCCCAGAGGGCAGGCTCTGCGGCCCCACGTGGGGCTTGTGAAGGTCATCGAAGGATCCTTGTGCGTGAGGCTGGGAGGCCGAGGAGGCTCCGTGCGCCCACACAGCTCGCTGGGGAGCCCAGGGGGGCTGCTCCTCCGGGCTCACCGTCCCGCAAGCAGGCATCTGCAGAAGGTGAGCGGGACACCACCTTCCACGCCGTCGCCGACTGGTTTGGGTGCACAGATCAATGGGCCCGCGTCCCCAGACACGGCCAGCGAACGGGGAGGCCCCTGTGAGGAGAACAAATACAGCCTCCTCATGAGTCTTTGCTCAAGCAGGAAGGACTGATGTTAAAAGTGGACCCCAGAGGCGCCTGGGGGGCTCAGTCGGTTGAGCCTCTGCCTTCAGCTCAGGTCATGATCCCAGGGTCCTGGGATCGAGCCCTGCATTGGGCTCTCTGCTCATCAGGGATCCTGGTCCCCGCCCTCCCCCGTGCTCACTCTCTGTCAAATAAATAAAATCCTTATACATAAATAAACAAAAGTGGACTTGAGTCCGAGTCTCATTGCTGTGGGACCAGAAGTTGTGCCAGGGAGCAGGTGCCCAGGGACACACCTGGAAGGTGTCATAGCTTACAGAGGCAAGATCCTGGTGTGGCCTCTGCTCCTTCACACCTGCGTCCACAGAGCCGTGTGGACGGCAACACGCCTCTCACACCCATCACCGCAGCGCCCGTGCCCAAGCCCTGAGGGCGGGGGGCCCAGACTGCCATGCCCGTCGAATGGTTGGGGGAACTGGGTCTCAAAGGACAAGTGGAGGATCGAGCTGGGGTTTGAACCCAGGCCTGCAGCTGCTGGACAGCTGCTGGGGTGTTTATCGTCTACACGACAACGGCCCCCAAAGAGGGGCCACCACGAGGCCACGGCTGGGGCCTGCCGCACGCACGGATGAAGGACAGGGGGCTTTCCAGTCCTGGCCCGCCGAGCGGGGTGGGCTAAGGCCACCTGCAGACGGGCTGGTGGTTGTAACGACAGCCCCCAAATCTCAAGGCTCAGAGGGTGCCTCTCTCTCAGGTCAGCCACCTCCGCTCGCTGGCCTGGGCTCCAAACTGCAGAGATCTCTCTTGGGGCCGTCCTCGTGCGAGGCCCGTCTTGGAGAAAGCGGTGGAAACACCAGGGAGGGTTATGAGCTGGTGGCCTGTGCTTAATTCTCTTGATAAAATGTGCCTCCAGTGTGACTCGGCCTCCCGGCAGACGGCTGGTCAAGCCCTCGGCCCAGGAGCCGGCTTCTGCTGTGCCCCCCAGCCCTCGTCTCCCAGGACCTGGGCCCAGCCAGCGCTCCGACGGCCCCCGCGACACACCCAGCACAGGCGGCCCTCATCCCCGGGAGGGGAGCTGCAGCCCCAGCAGAGGAACCGGGGGCCCCTGAGCAGGTGATTCCTGAGCCCACTGCCCCCCCTTCTCCACAGGCTCACTGAGACCACCCAGGATCTGCGACGGGGAGGGAAGTGAGAGGAAATGCAGTGACCCCGATGTTCCAGGCCGCCAGACAAGTCCCTGCGGTTCCCGACGGCATCGTCCCGTCTCCTCCGGACCGGGACCAAAGCAAATCCCGCCGGCTGGTTTCGGGTTTGGAGAACGCTGGGTGAGCACGCTTAGACGTCAGCTGGCCACGCCATTCGGAGGACGGCGTCTTCGCTGCGCTTGGAGTGGGGGGGGGCATCTGCCTCGGGGGGCCCGGCAGCGGCCAGGGGACCAGGACCCCCAAGACGAGGGGGACAGTGCCCAGAACGTACATTTTCCTCCAACTCTTCTTCGGCAGGGGCTCGAGGTCCCTTGACTGGTGAGCGGCCGCAGATGTTTTACCTGCAACAGCCGGACAGAAGCAGCGACCGCGCACGTCTGACGGAGAAGACCCGCGGCTTAAAGACGTGCTCTGCTCTCAGATCCGACGGGGACAGGCTTGTCCCTCTGCACTCAAGGATACAGTGCAGAGTTGTTAACTCTGGCCACCTGCGGTCCGTCAGGTCCCGCACGAGTGACACTGAGCCCTCCGACCGTCAGCTCCCCACCCCCAGCCCTGGCAGCCACCACCTACTCTCTGCCTCCTCAAGTCGGACTTTCTAGATTCCCCGTGTAAGTGAGATTGTGCGGCCTCTCTCCTTCGGGGTCTGGCTCAGTTGGCTCAGCACGGCGTCCTCCAGACCCACCCAGGGTGCCACCCAGCTTGTCGAGGCATGGATGGCCACCACGGTTACTAAGGCTCAAGGTTACTGCAGTGACCTTGAGCCTTGAGCCAGACCGGGCGCGGAAGATGCCGGCATGTGGGTACCGAGCCCTTGGCTCCCAGTCCTGGTGTTGTCAGCCCAGGCAGCCAGCTAGCAAATGGGGGCTCTGCCAGGTGACCCGGCTCACTCAAGATCATGTCCACACTGAGGCGCAGGGCTGGAGCTCAGACCCAGGTCCACCTAAGGAGGAGCCAATGCCCTTTCGGATCCCTAGCCTCTGGACCAAGTTGGCAATGTGGCGGCAGGGAAGCCTTGCCAAGTAGTGCCCGCGCCTCATGGCCGGCCGCCTGCCCTTGACCGTGATGGAGCGTCTGTCAGACACGGCTGCCTCTCCGTTAGCTCGGAGGATGGCGTTTTATACCAGAGGGCCAATCTGCATAGCTCCTGGGCCGTCAGCCATCATCAACTGCTTTTAGATGGGGAAGAAGGTTCCAGAAGAGGGACACCGTGCAGGTGGTTGGAGCCTTACTCCAAATGCAAATCCCATTTCAGGTGTGATGTCTTAGTTATCGGAAAGCAGAGACGATTCTGCCCGTTACCATGATAATCCCGCCAGGGAGCGATCTGGGCACAGAGTAGGAGAAGTGGCCCCACAACTTGGTGGTTTGAAAGAACAGTCATCTGTCGGCTGCCGCGTTCACGCCCCACCTGCAGGCTGGGTCCGCTGGGTGGTTCTTCCGCTGGGCTCGGCCGGGGTCATTCCCTGTCTGCAGCCAGCTGGAGGTCGGGCGGCTGGCTGCGGACCAGCGGTCGGTCAGCGGGAGTTAATGAGGTCACCAGGCTCTGTGTCTTCAAGCAGCCCAGGCGTGCTCTCGGTCTACACGGCAGCGGTGGCATCGCCAAGAGCCAGCTGACGCACAGGTGCTTTCCGAGCCCAGGATTGCGTCGTACTTGCCATCATCCCAGGCTCGTCATGGGACCGACCCATATTCAAGGGACGGGGAAGTGGACCCTGCCTCCTGGGGGAGGGGCAGAATGTGTGGCGCCCGCCAGAGTGGGTGTTCATGGGCATTATCCGGGTTGCTTTCTTGTCCTGCACGTTACCCACCAGTGGCTGCACACAGCTCCGTGGCCATAATGGTCCCATATAGCAATGGTTCGTTTTGTGGGGTTTCTCTTGTGCAGACGGCAGCCGAACCCACCCACCCTCCGTAGGAATTACGGCAGGTGTTTCTGCTCCCCCAGCTCCTAGCACGGGGCCTGGCGAAGGCTTCTTCACTGCTTATTTATTAAACAAGTCATTGAATGTGTTGAATTGAACTGAATATGAAATGAATGCAGGTGAGCGCATTAATTAGACCCGGGATCTGAAACTCCAGATGGGCAGAACACGAACGAGCGGAGTGTCTTAGAAGCACTCCCCCAAACCTCCCCGGACACCTGCCTCGCCCCGGGAGAACTTCCTGCGCATCCCCAGTGGGCATGGCTTCCAGCCTTTCTCGGGTCACAGCCCCATTGAGAAGCTGTCGGAAATGATAGAGCCCTTCTCCCAGGAGGGGCGTCCTTGCCTTGGCTCTGTCGAGGCACAGTTGGGGAGAACAGGGTCCATGCCGGCTGGTTAAAGTAGGAAGGACTTCACCAGGGGTTAGTACAGGGCAAGAGGGAGTCTGAGCAAGGCTGAGGAAATGCATTCCAAGTTGCAAGTTCAGGAACAAGTCTGAAAGCAAAACTGAGCCAACAAAGCTCTTTGCTCTTTGCTAACGGGATGCCACCTGCTCAGCTGGGAAGCTACTGCTGTATCCTCAGGCTCTAGAGCCAGGCCCCCACGGCTACCATCAGCAAGTCTGGAGACCCCTCCCAGAAGCCCCCGGCTCAGTGGCTCACCTGTGAGAATTTCAGCAGGCGGGCGTAGAGACCCTGCTTAGGTGCACTTTGAATTAGATACAAATGTATCCACCTGAATTAACTGGAGCACTTCCTGCAAGGCCTTCTGGGAAATGCAGACCAAGAAGACACCAGATTACGTAAGAACACACTCCACTCCCACCTGCCCCTTTCTCCACTTTCCAAACAGCCTCTGCTCCCCAAGCATCTGGCAGATCGACCCCAGGTCAATGACTCTGGGATGCAACCGTTGTCATGAGCAAAAATCAATGTGAAATCTTCTTTGGAACACGGCAGGCAGCACGGCGAGGGTGTGGTAGCCGGGTCTGAATCTGGCAGTGCCCTGGACAGAGTGGAGCCCAGGGTGATAATTTTTTGTGTTTGGAGAAACCAGTCCTGGTTACCCGTCTTTCCAGAAGACCCCCTTCTAGATGCCCAGCCTCCTGCACACAGCCGACTGGAGCAGATGGGAGCTCCCGTCTGAACCGACCGGGAAGGAGGGAGGAAGGACGACTGCGGCGCGTTTTTGGACAACGTGCCGGTGAGAATCCTCAGGGCGCAGACTCGGGGCTTTCGCAAATGGGGACCTGCTAAGGCTTGAGCGACACGGGACAGAGGTCTTCTGCTGGGCTCTAATAGGCGTGTGACCTGCTGCTCAGGGACCGTGATCTGGGCGGGTTTGGGCAGGGGCAGTTCACGAACTTTCTACCCCAAATCCGAGCACCTTAAATACGCTTTTAGTCAACTTACTAAGTCCAGCTCTTAACTAAATGCAGCGACACTTACTCTTTCATATCCTGATGGTGCTGAATTACAAAGACGCTTTTTTAAAAGATTTATTTATTTATTTATTTGAGAGCGAGGGAGAGAGGTGTTGTCCCGGGACTGATGACCAGAGGGAAACTCTGAGCTGAGCCAGGACAAGCAGCTCCCCTGCATTCCGTCCTCCATGAGAAACAAGGAGGTTGTTTGCTTGAAAGGAAGAGAAGCCAGTGATCTCTCAGCTGCATTATGCAGACTTTCTCATTAAAATTCAGGCTTCCGTCCCTCTAGCGGACCCCAAAAAGGCCTCCATGCGCCTGAGATTGTGACCTTGCCCGATGACGTGCTGGCCCCCGGCCCCCTGCGCCCTCCGCAGTGAGCTCAGGCCAGACCGTGCTCCATCACCCTCCTCTCCCTTCTCCGGACCACCGAGCCCGCCCGCCAGCCCATCCCTGCAGCTGGCGGGGAGCCAACGGGAAGGCTTCAGTAATACTTGTCAAGTCAGCCTGACTACTACATGGCATGGTTTTCATTTTTAAATTATCTGTTTTCCTCATAAGTTATGCCCCTTCTGCCAAGGGCTGCGTTCACAAATCCAGCATCTTCTGTAAAGGAGCCGCCATGGTGATGGGGAAGCCTTGTTGTACACCGACTTCGGCCAGAGTTGGAGGACGACTTGACCATCGTCTGGGTCTGGCTTCTTTTGGTGATACAGAAACTGAGGGTCACTGAGTTGACTGAAATTCAGGAAATCAACTAGTTTGGGTTCAAAATACCAAATCACTTTCAGTAAGTTAAAGCAGGATCTTCCCTAGGATACCTTCAGGGTCATGCCGTGTCCTGCTTTGTTTAAGAAGGGCTAGCCCTGAGCAAAGACTTTAACAGAGGAAACATGATGAGATGGCAGTGTTGTCCTTGTTTCAAAGTAGCATAAGCCATTTACTCACCAGTTTCCACAGCTAAGCTCCCTTCTCCCCACAGCGTGGCCGCTCCGTGAAGCCGTCCCCAGAACCCCTCTGAATCTCCGAACACTTTCTGCACTCCCTGGAAAACCACAGAATCTGGCTCAAGACAGCTTTCAGTGAATATTTGGTAATAACAACAGTAGTGACAACAGTTGGCTTTTGTTGAGCACTCATTACTCACAAGGTGACTTTTTAAGCCCCATGGTTCCCCCATTTTACAGGTGAAGAAACTGTGCCATATGGAAAGTTTAAGCTCAAGGTCACAGAGCCTATTGCACATGGTTTGACTGAAAACCTGTGCACTTATGCAGCATGACCTCAGTATTTAGTGGGTGAGTGAAGAATGGAGGAATAGATCGGTGGGTGGTAGATGGATGGACGGTTCTTTGGAGGAAGAGATGTACGGGTGGATGGTGGGTTGGATGGAGGGAAGAATGGGTGGGTGGATGGATGGTTGGAGGGATGGATGGATGGCTGGATGGACTGATGGTTATCGGATGAATGGAGTGATGGATGGGTGGATAGTTGGATGGATGGATGGATGGTTGGTTCATTGGAGGAATAGATGTATGTATGGATGGACGGACTGATGGTTGTTGGATGGATGGAGGGATGGATGGGGGTTGAATGGGTGGGTGGATGGATGGATGGGTGGGTGGACGGACGGATGATGATGAACAGGTGGATGGATGAAAATAAACAGTAGAAAGCGGTACCCTTGGATCAGCTCTAGACTGGCCTCTCTGTTCCTGAGCAGCCAGCACTGAAGTGCACAGACACAGACTGGGCTGGGGCCCGTGACTGCCTCTAGACCTGCAGTTGCGTCATTTGGGGGAGGGGTGCTGAACTTGAAATTGCAGTTGGGTCGGGAAGCCCTAGGAGTGGTAGAACGGCTCCAGCTGAGACTTGCTACCACCCTCCCTCACGGCTGCTGCCTGGACTTCAGAAGACCTGAAGTCAAGCTGACCTCCTGGCGGGCGACTGCCCTGGGGTCTGAGCTGCCCGTGGAGTGTCACTCCCTGGGCTGGAACTGAAAATCCAGCCGAAGGTGAGGACCGATGCTCCGGGAACAAGAAAGTCATCTGGAAGCCGAATTTGCAATTACTTACCCCAATCCCTCAACGAGCTTTTAACAAAGCAATTTTCAGCATCCAATTAAGTCATAATGGACTATTAGGATCACTAATTGTTGTGTATTTAATAGAAACTCACGCTCGAGTGGCTATTACAAATCACTTGCTGGGTGCTGATACTTATCCAGCTCCGAGAACCCAGGCAAGCCAGATTTCTGGGTACATGTGTATGGAGCCCATTATTGAGGACTTTGACTCACTGGGATAAAAAAATGGAGAGTTTTCCTAGTGATTGCTTCTGACTATGCTGTCAGACCCTGTCTCACCACTGCTCTTTCCCACTGAATAGCAGGTGATCTGGGTGAGAGCTCGCCCGGACTCTACTGCTGTTTAGGTACTTCTGGTTCCTGCAGAGAGAACACCAGTCAGCTGACGGGATCTTGGGTGCTTCCGTGTGCATCTTCTAAGTGGGGGTCATTGGAGCTCCTCCTTCCGTGACTGTGGTGCAGACTGAGGGAGGTAACATGTGGAGGGCTGGCATAGAGCAAGTTATGCTTTTACGAGGGCTGAGGCAGCCTCGTTTTTTCTGCAACTTGGGCCCGTCTGTTCTAAAATGTTAATGTCCCATTTGATTCAGGCCTTTTTTCCCCTTAGCACTCCTCTCCGACTGCTTTAACCATGACTTTTGCTCATGCAAAGTAAGAAATAGATAAATAGATGTTTGGATGTGTGGGTGAGTGGAGGGAAGGGGAGATGGTTGGATCAACAGATGGTTGGTGGTTGGATGGGTGAGTGGGAGGATGGATGGTGAGTGGTGGGTGAATGGATGGTGGGTGGTGGGTGGATGGTTGAGTATGGCCGGTGGATGGATGGATGGATGGTGGATGGATGGGTGGGTGATGGAGGGAAGGGTGGTGAACGGATGGGTGGATGGCTGAGTAAGATGGATGGGTGGGTGGATGGACAGATGGTGGATTGATGGGTGGCTAAGTGGATAGATGGCTTGGCGGGTGAATAAATGTCATATTTGTTTCGAGGTCTTTCTCCCTCTATGTCTCCTTCTCACGGCCCCAGCCCTGACTTCTGCTAGGGGAGCAGGTAAGTGAGAAGAGTGGTGGGGTCTGTTTACATCATTCCTCTCCCTCTTGGCTGCACTGCTCCAGGGTGCATGGGGTGGGGGGAGGG
The DNA here is from genome assembly GCF_963455335.1 of Martes martes. Classification (NCBI taxonomy): domain Eukaryota; kingdom Metazoa; phylum Chordata; class Mammalia; order Carnivora; family Mustelidae; genus Martes; species Martes martes. Next base: position 2,614,235 of record NC_137898.1, on the reverse strand, counting down.
TGAAGAGACGGCTCCTTACCTGACTGTCCAGGGTGAAGACACCATCCCATCCGTGGTCAGTGTCCCTGCTGTGGTCCGTGGTCTGGCTGTGGGCACTTCCTGTGTGACTTCTATGAGCTTCCGCCTCTACCCTTAAGGGATCCCTGCCAGGCAGCAGCTCTGGGAAAGGAGGCCCCCAGTGAAACTCCGCATTCCATCACCTCTCATTCCTGGTTGTGAGGGGCTCCCTGGCCCACACCCTACTTTATGGTCCCCAGGAAGCCTGAGTTTCCATCTCCTCCAGCCTCTGAACCCACGTGGAGCCCCAGGCTCAGGCACGTCCCATCATCCGCACCACTCACAGCACCGAGAATAGTCCATACGTGACCGCCCTGGGCACACAGCAGGAGGGCTGAGTGACATCCAGCTGGAGGACAGCACGCCCCTCTGCCTCCCACATGTGTCCAGATCATGTGTGATTTCTGGGTGCCAGGGATCCTGGCCTCAGGGAGGGGAAGTGCCCCCTGCCCACGGGGACAGGGACAGGGGGGTGGGTATGCAGGTGGTCTTGGATTTTCTCCAAGTCCCACACCCAGGTGGTGGCCCAGCAGCCTGGGGTCTTCCAAGCCCGGAGAGCTTGGCTTCTTTCCTTCTTAGCTGCACCTGTTCAGCTGGACGCCCCTAACACCATTCTGTGGAATGTGTAGGAGCCATTGTGTGGACACTGAAAATCCTCCTCCTCCCACTGAACCTCTGCGAGGGTCTGGTAGTGCCCTATTAAGCCGTGCCAGGAGGAAAGGGAATGGACGGTCTTTCTTGGGGACCATCCATCCATCCGCCCTCCCATCCGTCTATCTACTCAACCTTCTCGAGGAGGCCCTCCGGGACCCCACAGGCAAGTTAACACTGTCCACACCTCCTCTTATTCCCATTTGGGCGTTCTGTCCTGAGAAAGCAAATTCCAAGCAGGCTTTGGGGGACGTCCTTGGAGACTGTAAGCCGAGAACAGCTCAGGAAGCTTGACCAAGGGGGAGATCCCTACGTGGAGAAGACCAGAATCAGAGACAGACAAGCGCACAGATACCAGCCCTCCTGGGAGATCCCTGTCCCCAGCCCCAGGGCATTGGCCCTTTCTGTCCCCTGCAGGCCTAACCAACTGGCTGCCCAGGAAAAGGCTGGCCCCAGTGGGACTGCCCCTCCTTGGATTCTGGTAGGCTCTATTCCTTTTTAAACCCCCCTCGGCTCGCACTTCCCCAAGACGACTTTCCAGCACTCAGGCGACACGTGCCCTTGTGGCAGATGCCTTGGTCGTGATTTGTTGCTCTCTCGCTGCATGGGGCACGGGGTGGGAACCCACTCACCTCTCCGAGCCAGCATCCTCTGTACCCCGGAGCCTCTCTTAGACATTTGCTGACATCCGGGGAGGCAGGGGCCACACTTTTTCATCTCTTCATGCTGAGCATCGAGCGCGACACCTGCTACAAGTCAGTGCTTGCAAACCTTTGCCAGAAGTTCGGAAGAGCAGGTGCAGGAAAGGGACCCGGGGAGCACAGAACGTTCCTTCCGTCCAAGCCTGCTGCTTGTTCTGGAGGCTGAGATGTGGGGTAGGGACGGCTGTGCCACAGCTGCCAACAGTCTGCTAGAGGAACTCTCAGCCAGACCGGTTCCAACTCTGGGGAGCCAGCACTGGTTTGCGGTGCTGACAGTGAAGATGTCGAGACCCGGAGTGCTCCCAGAGGCCCCACAATGAACCCTTCCTTAGCAAAACCTTGCACAACCCCCTAGCTGTGTGACATCCCCTCTCACAGAGGGCAGAACAAGAGACTTGAAGAGGGGACATGAGTTGTTCTAGGCTTCACAACTAGATTGTGTCTGAGTTAAGACTCCAACGTATGTCCTCCTGATTTGACCCTCTCCACCCCATGAACCACAGTGGAAGGCGGCTTTTTGGAAGAACGAGAAAAGGAGTGAGTGAATCCAAACCTCCTGATGATCCATACTTGAAAGTTGGGTATTTGGAGAAGAACATCTGAGACTAAGTCCAAGTTCAAAATTAGAGTTCAAATACAGACAAAGAAAAGGTTAAGTACCCCATAAGTCATGAGATGGTGTCCCAGACCTTGTCTGCTTTGAAGAATCATCTTCAATTACAAACTAGACTAAATAAAAGTGAAAGTTACTGGCTTCTCAGCTAATGAGTCCTCATGTGGAGTTCAGGCTCAGCTGGTTCAAGCAGCTGGACGAGGTAGGAAATTTCCCACAGCTTCTTGTCTTCTGGCATCAGCTTTGCAGGTAGGAGTTCCGATGCAGATAGACCTCTCTCTTTTAGAGTACAGTTACCAGGTTTAGCAGATAAAACACGTGCAGTATTTGGAATGTGCTTATTCTAAGTGATTTGCTGTATTTCTGAAATTCAGATTTAACTGACATGCTGGATTTTTCCTGGTAGGCTACTTTAGAGTTTTCCTATTTGCTGTGGTTGTCTCTCGCCACGTCTAGAATTTATTCATCACCTTCGATGTTCAGAAATGTCATCAGATGGCATCTGCACTTGGGGCTCTCCCAGGGCTCTGTCTGCAGGGAAACCTTGTCCTCAGCAGGGGAGCTGCTCCTCCATTGTTCGTGGTCCTTCCTCTCCTCTGGTGCTCACCCTCTGCACCCCTACGAGGTATATGCACAGATTTGAACTCCCCATCATTGTCTAAATGACCTTCATCAAGTTAATTAGCCTCTCTTAGCTTCAGTTCCTGAATCATGAAATTGACTTTCATAAACCAATATCACAGCCAGGCGCATGAGGATTAAGGCCACCAAAGGACGCCAAGCCCCTTGCATCCTGCGTGCCCCAACTGCCCCCCTCCCGAACGAGAGCATCTGTCCTGTCCTTCCTGTGTGGGATGGTGCCTCCTGGTCCCTGAGGTGGTTTGGGGCCATGTGACTCGTTCTGCCCAATTAGCTGAGCAGATGTGCCCCGTGTCCCTGTCCGGCTGGAGCATTTCGTGGCCCATGGAAGGCCCACCAGGGCCCTCTTATGCTCACCCACAGTAAATGACTATGTTCCAGACAGTGTCTGCTCTGCCGGCTGGATTCTGGAGTGAAGATGATGCTGGAGAGAGCCCTGCTGGCCATCAATGGACATGCAGCGCGAGGGGGAAACAGACTTTGGGTTATGGCACTGAGCCTGGGGGACATTCATTACTGTCACGCACTTAGCTGTGCTGACCGGTCTCCAGGGGGTCCACAGAAATCCCCTCCCCTTCCCCACCCTGTGTTAGCGGAGTGAGTGCCCCAAGATGTTGCAAGCCTTGCCCAGACAGAGAGCGTCTGTCCTTTATTGACCACTTCTACGGAAGCCTGGCGAGGAAGGGCCCCCTCACGTTCACGTTGGTTCTGCGCTCTGATCAATCCAACCAAGCTGGGACTCAGCCTGGGCTTGGCATGGATGCGGCAGGTGATGGGATACACAAAGCCGCAAATTAGAAGGTTCTCCTACTGACGATAGAGGCACCGATGTCCTTGTACTCCTGGCTGGTGACCCACATGTCCTTGAAGGTGGAGAGCGAGCACAGGAGGGAGCCGCCCCGCCAGGCGCTGTGTGTGGAAGAGGGGCAGCTGGACACCTGGAGAGGGTGGGGGACGAAGGGAGAGGGGAGAGCAAAGGGGGGTGTGGGGGGGGGAGGGTTGGGGGAGAGAGGGGAAGAAGCCGGAATCAAAATACTCCTCCAAATTTGGACAAAAAATTGTAGCCCCTGAGCGAACCTGTGGGCGGTCGTTTCTTCCCTCCCTGCAGATACAGGTTATTCCAACTTTTGAGGATGCTTGTTGGTCCCCACATGTCTGCCTGTGGTTTAAACTGCAGGATAAAAGAGGCAAGAGCAGAAAGGACTCACCCTTGGCTCTTAGACTCACTCCAAATCACATGACACATCTTCAACTTACACAAAGTCTATGTGGAAGGCATACGTGTTTTGCAGAAAAATTAGAAAATACAGAGAAGCACAACAAAAACCACAGGGAATCAAAGAACCTGGAGCCATCCCTGTCGTTTCACACTCGGGCTCGGCGCGGACTGACACCTTTGATCCCGGGAGAGCGGTGCTTCCGACCCAAGCCCAGAGCCCTCTGCGCTGGGAGGAGCCAAACATCACCACGCCCATCCCCCCCCCCCATGGGACCCCTGAGGCTCCAGGCTAAACCCACCTGCTCAAGGGCAGACAGGTGCCATCCTCCTGCATTCACAGACTTTCCTAAAGGCAAGTAGATACCCCACGCCGGAACAGCCTTGCTGTTCTAAAACAGCACGGCAAACGCCTGGCTGCAGAGTCAGAGGGGAAAAGGGATTTGGAGCAAGGACTTGGAAAGCCCAGGGTCTGAGTAGAGGTGGGATGATGGAGGACGAGGTATCAGGTTTGGTTACTCTCGCTCTGTCGCGTCACAGGCCCTGCCTGGCTGGGAAGCTTTTGTTGCTAGTGGTTAGGAAAAGAAATGTTGCAGAAATTTTAAAGAAAAAAAGAAAAACACAAGGCAGAGTCCAAGGAGGGAAAAGAGCATGTTCAGTGTCAGGCATCAGGCAGAGGACAGAACCAGTCCCCGGCACCCAGATAGGTGCCACTATCTGGGTATCTTTGCCGCTACCGATAGGCTGTCGCCTGTAAGAGTCACCTACCCCATCTGTGTCTTCTCTGGACAAACACACAAAAGGAAACAAAAGCCTGCCCCAAACTGGGGTGGTTTACACATTCCAAAGAACGCAACACAACCAACAGGAAAATGGCCAAAGGGTTGAGATAAGCAAAAATGTGCTAAAACAAACAAACAAACAAACAAACAAACAAAAACACAGAGAGATAGAGAAAAGAAAAAGGAAAAACCACAGACAGCTGGGAAACATTTGCAGAACGAGTCACCTTCAGTAGTCATGACAGAAATAAACAAGAACAATCATTTGCTTTCCATCCATTCAGTTGGAAAGAGTCTCTTAAAAACCATGGCGTCATGCAAAACAGGGGGCAGAGACAGGGAGGACCAGGTGTCCAGTTAGGCAAGGACTAAGTCATGGGACGAGGACAGTGGGTGCAGAGTCAGTGCCACTGGGATAGGGCTGCGTGGTAGCAGGTGGCAGCCATGCCTGCAGTGATCACAACCTCGACACAATGTAACAGTAAACACGAGAGACAGACTCGCAGCATCGCTGGGTCTCACACCCGAGACGGATGTAACATGGCATGTGGGTCACCTATCCTTCCATTTCCAAAAAAGGCGAAGTAAATAAATAAATAAAGAGCAGCCCGCTGTCCCCATGCCAGGACGAGCAGACACGGGTGTGCCGCTGTCTCTCTTGAGCTGACCACCCTGGCGCCCGGCTACTCTGTAGGTTCCAACAGGCTTTTGCTGTGCACACATTTCTGGCTCAGGAAATCCACATCTAGAAGTGGATCTTAAGGGAAAAAGCCATTCGAAAGAAATAAGGGGAAATCACGACCGAGGTTTTATCCCAAGCACGTCGTTCGAGCAGGATCCCGGTTGTTGGGAGGTTTGATGATTTTCCAAGTTGGCCTTGTGGGAACCCGCTCTTCTCTGAAGGGGGATGAGCTCCTTTTAGGGACAGAGTTTTTCTCTCCTTCAGAGGGAGGGTTTCATGCTCTACCTCCCGTCCTTTCCAGGGAAAGTGCAGACAGGGGGGAATGAGGTTGTGGCAGAGCTGAGTCTCGACCTAGTTAAGGGGACCAGGTGCACCTTCCAGCCTCATGCAGAGAAGTTTGGGGGGTACTGGGAGGGGTTCCCTGGGGACTCAGGAGAGGGGTGGATGGAAGAGCTTGGTCCAAAGCTCAGCCCACCTGCGGGGGAGGGGGGCAGTCAGATTCCCACGGCAGAGGGGGCCAGGTCGCTTTGCACAAAGGCAGGATGTGACCCTCCCTTTCCTTCTGCTCTGGGCTAAGCCGTACTTCCGTTTGCAGTTAGTGAAGGCTCACTGTGGGCAACAGCCCCGAGTGCTCTCGAGAGCCAAGAGAAGGGCCGTGACCAGCACATGAAGGGCGCAGGACCTGCACAGGGAGGCCGAGAGGTGAACGGTTGAGACGTCGCCTGCAAAGGAGTAAGGGGGCTGCGGGCTTCGGGGGTGACGAGGCAGGCCTGCGGTAGGTGGCCAAGATCACGGACGTCTTTGCAGCCTATGCGCAGGTGAGGCACACCGCAGCCTCGGGAACTACTGGTGGGACACGCTGCTCTAACAGCAGCGCGTGCGGCAGCGAGCATTTCGGGAGGGGGGGCTGCAGGTGTGGAGGAAGGAGGGTGGGTCGTGGTTTCCCCTGTGTTGTCTGCCTTCTGCGATATCCACGCAAAGGGGGCTGAGACTGTGCAAGGAAGAGATCGTGCTCCTGTCCACTTGTCCAAGCTGGAGAGCCTGCTTTCCTCGGGGTTCCTGATTCTTGTCTGTCGTTCCAGTGACTGCCTGCCCCGGGGGAAGGAGGGACAGACGCCGCCCAGAACGAGGATGGCTGCTCTGGGCTCGCTCTCTTGGTGCGCCCTGGTCCACCAAGTCGGGCTGAGGCGGGCGGGGGGGGGGGGGAGGGAGGGGATGCCAGAGGGCGGGTGGGGCTCTAGGCGGGTAGCAGAAGATGCGCTGAGGGCTGAGCCAGAAAGTTCTCCTGGAGAGGGCCCTGCCTGAGAGCAGATCGGAAATCCCGGCTGGCAGGGATGGGAAGCTCAGGGAAAGAGGAATTCGGTCTGTGCACACTTCCTGCCTCAGGACCCTGGGGGGAGGGTTTTGCAGAGTGTCCTGTGGAGTCCGGGGAAATGGTGTCAATGGGTCTGGAGGGACAGAAGTTCCCACACAGCGGCTCAGCCCCTGCCCCCCAGGTTGCTGCATGCCCGCACCTGCCCCCTCCCAGGGAGGATACAAAGGGGGGCCGTGAGCATGGGCCATGGGGCACGAGGGGGCTGGCGTCTCCCTGCCAGGGGCTCCCACGAACCCGCCGCAGAAGCACCCATGAAGGGCACCCATGTGGCTGGTCCAGGAGCCTGAGGCTCTGAGATGAGACACTGTGAGGCCAGAAGTGAGCAAAGAGCAAAGCTGGAGGACAGCTGCGGGGAGGGTGGCTGTTGGCCACCCTCAGGGTCGCTGACGGGGGAGAGGCCATTATTGAACCCACAGTGCATGGGTGACTCGGTCCCTCCAGCCCCGGCCAGCCAGGCTGGGCTTGTGCCGGAGCTGATTCAGTCCAGTTATGGGGACGGACAGGAAGGTACGCTCTTCACTATGCGAACGGGGCCAGAAATTCTAAACCTGGGACCCAGACTTTGTTCTCTGCCATGACCATGAGCTACTTTCCTAAAGAGAAAAAAAAAAAGAAAAGCAGTTTTGGAAAATGGGGTTGAGAAGAAATCAGTCTGAAAATCCTGCACGCTGTGGGATTCCACGCCCACGACATTCCGGAGAAAGCACGACAAGGGGACAGCAAGGGACCGGTGGACCCCAGCGCCAGGCTGGGGTGAATGTGCAGACACGGTCCTGGTCTCAGGGCACGGAGGGACTCTGGGTCATAGTGTCACCGTGGACACGTGCCATCACACATCCCTCACACCTGCGGGGCGTATGAGCCCAAGAGGAGCCTTCCGTGAGCTGCGGACCCCAGCTGGCCGTGTTGCGTGGATGCGACAAACTCACTCAAGCGAGAGGTGTGCAGCCGCAGAGACTGTGCGTGCAACGGGCGGGGGTGGGAGGCTCTATAGGAACTCCTTCTACTCCATTTACCTGGAAACCTAACACTTCCCTAAAAAATAAAGGCCGTTAATTTAAAATGAAACACATAACAATTTCACACGGTAGTGAGGGCAGGGCCGGAAGCCGCGCAGGGGCAGAGCCGGGCCTGGTCCCTGCTTTCCTCCCGCAGGTGACTGGCTTTAAGGCAAGACTCTGGGCCTTTTGCGCCCGCCCTCAGAGCTGGTCTGTGTCTGCACCGTCACCACCCCTCCCCCTCGGCCACCCGAGCTGGTCCTCCCTGTCTATGTCCCTCCCCGGGGTCTCCCTGGCCTTAGAGCCCCTCGATGGAACACAGCCCCACCTTGCACCTGCAGCTGCCAGCCCACGCCCCGCCCCCACGGTCAGCCTGGAGGCCGCCGAGCCACCCTCACGGGGCATCTCAGATCTCAGCCCCTCACCCCCTCCGGACCCCTCCTTCTGGAAGCAGAGCCCTGGGCTGCCCCAGGGGCTGCTCCCTCGGCCCCACAGAGCTGGTGCAGATATCTCCGCATCTCCCCTGCTCCTTCAAGCATCTTCTCGGGGAGGCCCACTCTGACCCCTCCCCCCTCCTCCCCTTGCTGCCCCCCACCCCGTGGCTGACAGCCTCTCCTGCACACTTATTTCCCAGCGTATTGACTGGTCCTGCTTACGGCTCCCTCCTCCGATGGGAATGGAAGCCACGGATTCTCCTGACTTTGGTTCGCTGATCCCTCCCCTGCCCCCACCCACGTGCCGGGCACACCAGGAACCCGGGATTCCAGAAATATCTGTGGCCTGAACCCAGGAAGTCCCCCAAAGCAGGGTCTTGGGGGGGGGCACCATACCCTCACGTTGATGGTTGGGGAGACCAGGGTGGCTATTTCCCTCTGCAGCCGGAAGCGCAGGCCGGGACAGCAGCCGGTGCCGCCGGACAGAACCATGTGGCCGAAGAGAATCTTCCAGAGGGCAGGGCTGCAGGACGTGACACTCCGGAAGGCCTTCATGTGGATGCCCAGGCTGTTTCTCCCTGTCGTGACGGGGGAGGGAGGCAGAGGCGTGGGGACCGGGCGCCCAGCCCGCGGCACCCTCGGGCTCGTTCCTCCATGGCTCCAGGAAGGGGCAGACTGAGCTGGGGGTGGGGGGGACACCAGCACCGAGACCCCAGGGCCCTTACGGATGTCAACAACATGGCACAACCATGGGCCTCAACAGCCAACAGCTGAGTAACTAAGTGTCAGTTCTCCGCTCTCCTCCCACATGATGTGTATCCAAATGTTCCTGATAGTTATTGCCTTTAATGCCGCGCTGGATCGATCGCTTTAGGAATGGATGTCCCTGCTCAGGTGGCCTGAAGAATTATACTGATTCCTCCTTTTTCAAAAAAAAAATTAACTTTTTATTGAGGTATAATTGGCACCAACATTGTATTAGTTTCAGGTGTACAATAGAAGGATCTGATGTTTGTGTCTGTTGCGGAATGATGGCCGCAATGGGTCGACTGAACACCCTTCCCAGACTCATCGTTAGTCCATATACGCAAACACAGCTCTAACGGCAGCAGCCCTTAGAGACAGGGGCAGGGTGCCTCGACTTCCTCGTGTGGGATAGCGCCTACCTGCCGTGCAGCCTCGGGGTGAAGTCTGCAACGGTGGGTCTTCTAGAATCACCCGGGACGCCGCAGACCCAGCGAGCATGAGCTCAGGCTGCAAACACTCCCCTGTCGTCAAGGTGTCAGCTGTGTCCCTGCTCACTGAGGTCGACCCAGACTGGGGGGGGAGTGTGAATTCACACTGTAGGGGAGGGACTCCATTCAGTGACAGTTGCATGGGTCCACTTAATGTTTTGGGGCACGTGCCATGTTTGAAGCCTCTGTCCCCTGCACAGTCCAATGGGGAAAGCAGGGGTGAGCTCAGCTCACCCACAATGGGTGTAAAAGTCATGTCCTTACGAGGCACGCAGCCCAGGGAAACGGCTTGGTCCCTTTACTCCCCTCTGTCTCTTATAAATGTCAGCAATTATTTAAAAAATTGATTCCAGGAAATAGCTGGTTTTCCGTGACAACCTGGAAATCTTCCCAGTCAACGGGGATTTTATAATCCATCACTTTTTCCCTGTCCTGTTCTGCCTGCCGGGGAGCTTAGCCAACTCAGTTCTCGTTTAAGACGTCCAGACCAGTGCGGCTGCGTCCCCAGTCCGGCCGTTGTCAACAAGGCTGCAGAGAAGGGGAAGGGCGCATACACAAAGGACTTCAACTGGCCACAAAAAGGAGAGAAATCCTGCCATTGGGCAGGATGGATGGAGCTAGAAGGTGTAAGACGAAGTGAAATAAATCAGAGAAAGACACATATCCTGTGATTTCACATGAATGAGCAATTTAAGAAGCAAAACAGATGAACAGAGGAAGGAAAAAAACCCAGAGAGACAAACCAAGAAACAGACCCTTAACTGCAGAGAACTCGCTGACGGTCAGCCGAGGGGAGGTGAGCGGGGGGTGGGGAAACGGGTGATGGGGATGAAGGGGTGCGCCTGTCGTCATGAGCACCAGGGCATGTCTAGCATCACCGAGTCCGCGGATTGTACGTCTAAAACTAACACAACACTGCATGTTCACTATACCAGAATTTAAAAAAAAAAATCCCTCCATCAGCCAAACATTTAAAGTTCCTTCCAGATCTATGGTTTCAGCTCTCCTGACTTGCCTCCGTTTGTATATTTCAAATTATTTTGTGAGTAGGGGGGAGTATGACCAACATGTAACGGAAGACATGTACAGTCCCGCGTAGGACCCAGTGACACCTGACAACTATTCAGTGTTCTGCACTGGCTTTCCTCGTCTCTAACAGAACAGTGTCAGATGTGGGGGGACGGAAGCCCCCAGCCCACAAACAGGGGCCGCCGAAGTCACGGGCACGTACACACGCTTAGTAAGTGACCGCGGAGGTCCCAGGACTTTTGAGAGGGGCTCCAACTTGCTCCTCGGAGCAGTGGGCCCTCCTGGCTGCTGGGCTCCGTCCCCCTTCTGGTGGCCCCACGGTCCGAGTCTGGGCTCACCCGGGTCCCTTCCTTCCCCTCACCCATGAGGTCTGCCTGGAAAAGCCCTTCGGGGCAGAGGAACTTCTCCGGCCCCAGGGTGATCTCCTGGCCGTCGGGCAGTTGATACTTCCGTGCGTAGGAAGGAGAGCTGGCTTTCATTTTTTCCTCCTTGAAGTCCGAAGCCACGTAGCAGCATTTTTCTTTTATGTCCCGGATGTATTCCCAGTCACCTGTGGGGGAGAGGCAAAGGGGGGACAGGAAAGGGCGTGACCGAGATGGTTCGCAGGAGCATTCTGTCCCCCGGGAGCATCTTCCTGGAGACTCAGCTCAGCTCCTCCGGGTGGGGACGCGGCGCCAGGATCACAGAACCCATTCCCGCGTCCATCTCAGATCCCAGCCCCTCTTGATCTGTACCGTGTGCTGGGGCCCAGGCTTGTGGACGAGAATGGTGGATCATGGGGTCCTGAAGTGCGACGCCAGCATTTGGGAAACGTCAGCATCGTACGTTGATTTCTACTGTGTACGTTGTGTGTTTTTAAGGGGCTGGAAAATCAAACCCGGTCATGGTATCTGTTGAAGTACCGGCTGCTGTGGGTGCGCTCATGCCCACCTGATGTGAAGGTTGGCTGCAAACAGCTCCCAGCCGCCCCCTCCGGTGGACAACCGCCCAAGGCGGCCAGGCCCCCCGACTCGGAAACATCTGGAAGGTCACACCCTCCCACCTTCTGGGTAGCTGACCACGGGTCAGAGCCTGCTATGTCTTTTGGTGTTACGGTTTTCTATTTCGCCCATTGCTGCTTTTGAATTTGGATCGGAGCTCCCAGCACCTGCCTGCCTAGAAATCCCCCCCGATTCTTCAGGCCACTGACACCCCCCACCCCCTACACCTCTCCGTCTGCGTCTGTCCTGTCTCCTTCCTCCAGAACCCTGCCGCACTCTGCGGTTCTTCCTCGGCTTCTTTCCCTCCAGAAGCTGGGGCTGTTGGCCGCTCCCTTCTCGCTCCCTGGCTTCTGGGACCTTGCACTCTCCTGGGAGTTCGCCCTTCCTCGCCTACTTTGGGCTTTGGTGACACGAGCCTGGGTTGAAATCCTGCCTCTGCCATTTACCAAGTTTGGCTTTAGGCAAGTTCACTCTCTTGCTAGTCTTCCCTTTCCTCGTCTCTAAGATTGGGATTAATCTCCACTCCCAGGGTTGCCATGCAGATGGGATGAGACAATGCACATAAGATCTTGGCAAGTGTGAGGTGTCCACAAAGTGCTTGCCTTTGTCCTGGCTGATCCTTCTCACTTCCCCTCGCTTTCTTCTAATCACTGCTGTTCTGAAGCGTTCCATACTTTGTGTGGCTTTGGACACAGACCTCTGGCCTGGGAAGACCGGGAAGTGTAATGCAGGACTGCAGGCTTGTGGGGGATGGGTGTCACTCAAGTTATACATCTGGGAACCTAGCACAGGAAGTGCGTGAAAAGTGGAACAGACGCATCCTCATCTGGAGTCCTTGGGCTCATATCCCAGGTGATACACCTGCTAGTCATGTGATGTTGAAGTCACCTACTTCTTCTAAGCCTCGTCCTCTTGTAGTGGAGATAACTAATCCCCCTCCTGGTGTCATAGCATGAAGCAATGATAAGAAGTATGTGAAGTGTTTGCTTAGCCAAGTGTTTTGCACAAAGTAAGTACTCTGTAAAGCTTAACCAGTCGTCATTATCATAATGTCACCATCATCATCATCGTCACCCTCATTGCCACCATCACCATCATCACTACCACTACCATCACCACCACCATTATCACCACCATCCTCACCCTCATGACCACCATCATCACCACAATCACATCATCACCATCACCACCATCATCACCATCACCACTAGCATCACCATCACCACCATCATTACCATCATCACCCCCATCTCCATCATCATCACCACCATTACCATCATCACCATCACCACCATCGTCACCATCATCATCGTCATCACCATCATCACCACCATCACCACCATCACCATCATCATCACCATCATCTCCATCATCACTACTATCACCACCATCACATCACCACCATCACCACCATCACAATCACTAAATGGAGTTGTTTGTAAAACTTGAACCATGTTTAAGTAGCTTTAGCTTTTCAAATTGAGAGCTACAGGTTAAGTAAGCCAAGCAGGTAATATTACACCCCAGGGACTGGTTCCCCTGGCCAGGAAGAGCAATGTCCTACCTCTGCTCACCAGCGAGTGCCCAGTGTCTGTCAATAGTTGCAGGAGGTACAATGTTAGGTCTTGGCCCGCTATGTCCATCTGGGTGGTCGACTGATGCAGAGGACAGCCATCAATGATGGGCACAAAGTATGTCATTCCTTCTCCGGATTCAATAGTTGTTCCTAGACAAGAGAACACACCAGCATCATAATGCAGAGTTCATGACATCCCTTGTCGATTGTCAAGCCTGCAGGAAGAGAGGGTAAAGGGGAAATAATTGGAGGGGAAAACAAAAGGCCTGGGGAGCAAACTTTCTCCCATAGGGCAGTGTGCTAGGATAAAGCTTATCCAGATCAGACCAGGGGCCAACTGTTTTGGACAGAAAACATAAAATATTCTTGTTAAACGAGACATATAGACATCAGCAGCAGTTGCCAAAGGGTAAAAGAGGAAGAAGAATGTTCTGCTCTTAACAGCTTTTTCCCTAAAAAACTGGGTATCGATGCGGGTGCTGGGAATCTCTGGGTGGCACTCGGGTGTCAGAAGGGGCCGGATGCAGTGGGAGAGGCATATGCTTCAGTCAGCAAAGCAAACCACATTTCTCTGTGCTAGTCCAAAAGTGATGCGGTCATGGAAACACAGGCTTCACTTTGTGTGAACTGGTGATTCACGGCGCCACCCAGAGCAGATCAGGGGTCTGGCGGGTTGACCTCTTTCACATGCTGGATCTGGTAACCAAGGATTTCACATTTAAAATGAAGCAAAAATGAGTCAAGAAGACCTCCTCATCTAGCTAAGGTGGGGAACAAAGAGGGGGTCCCCCCTATACACACCTAAAACAGAAATACAGGAAACAACATCATCACCATCACCACCCTCATCACCATCAGCACCACCATCTCCATCACACATCAAGATACTGGGCACCAAACAACAAAGGATGGTCTCGACGGCCCCTGAGAGACAGGACATCACAAGGAGAGAACACGGCAGACCAAGAGCCCTCGTAAACACAGACGTAAAACTCCTAAAAAATTTTAGCAAATATACGCAAAGGATAACATGTCATGACCAAATTGGTTTTATCTCAGGACCGCAAGGTTGTTTTAACATTCAAAAATCAATTAATGTAATTCACCATGTAAAGAAAGAAAAAAGAAAGTTCCACATGATCTTATCAGCGGAGGCAGAAAAAAATCATATGACAAAATCCAACATCCATTCATGATTTAAGAAAAAAAAACATTCTCATCAAACTAGGAATATAGGGTAACTTCCTCACACTGAAAAACCTACAGCTAACAATGCTCTCAGTCATTTGGTGAGAATGAATGATTTCCCTCTGCGGTCAGGAACAAGACAAGGATGTCTGCTCCCACCGCTTCGATTTGGTATTGCAGTGGAGATTCTCGCCAGAGCAACGAGGCGAGAAACAAAAAAACACACAATAAAGGGCGCCCAGTTTGGAAGTAAAGAAGTAAAATTACAGACGGCATTGTTGCCTCAGCAGAAAATCCTACCAGCACTAATAAATGAGTTTAGTTAGGGTGCCAGGATACAATATCAGTATATAAAAGCCGATTGTACTTTTATATACTTGTGCTGAACACTTAGAAATTGAAATAAAGTTACCATTTATAATAGAATCAAATTTATGAAACACTTAGAATAAATCCAATGAATGATTTCTACAACTTTTACACTGTGAACGCATATTACTGCCAAGAGAAATTAAGAACACTTAGGAGATATACCACATTTATTACTCAGGAGACATAATGTTGTTAAGATGTCAGTTTTCCCCCAGGCTGATCTATAAATTCAATGAAATTCTGATCAAAACCCAAAGACACTTTTTTGGTAGAAATTGACAAAATGATTCTGAAATTTATATTCCGGAAACTGGAATGGCCAAAATGTTATTTAAAAAAAAATAAGAGATAAAAGGTATAGCACTATTATCTTATTTTAAGACTTATTAAGCTCCAGTAATCAAGACAATGTGGTATCAACCTACAGGTAGACAAATCCATCAACGAGACAGAACAGAGTATAGAACGAGACCCACATGTGTATGGACAACTGATTTTCCCTAAAATGCATGGAGATAATTCAGCAAAGAATGCAGGGTCTTTTCAACAAATAGTGTGGGAACAACTCGACATCTATGTGCACCAGAAAAACACTCGACTCGTGCCATATTCCATATACACATCTGTATTCCACACTGAGAGAAATCACAGCAGAAAAGCTCTGGGTTCAGCGTGTGTTTCTTAGATATTATACCAAAAGCATAATCCACACACGCACACACACACACAAAGGTGTAAATCGGACTTCAGTGACATTAAAAACTTCTGCTCTTCAAAGCACATGCTGAAGAAAACGAAAAGCCAAGCCAGAGACGGGGGCCAAATCTTTGTAAGACATATCCCTGCTGAGAGACTTGTACTGGGAATACACAAAGAATTCTCAAAACTCAAAGACGAACAGCTCAGAGGCCTCTGGGTCGTTCAGTGGGTTGAGCACCCGACTCTTGATTTCAGCTCCGTTCAGGATGTGGGGGTCCTGGGACTGAGCCCCACATCGGGCCCTGCACTCAGCACGGAGTCTGCTTGTCCCCTCCCCCGCCCACTTGTGCTCATTCTCTTTCTCTCAAATAAATAAGTAAATAAAATCCTTAAAAAAAAAAAAGATGAAGAACTCAGTGAAAATTTGGCAAAACATTTGAACAGACACTTCACTAAGGGAGACATGGGGGGGGGGGACAAATGCTCCCCGCCCCTGCTTGTCAGGGACCTACAGGTCAAAACCCCAGCGAGATGCCCTGTGCACCTGCTAGAAGGGCTACCACAAAGAAAACTGGCCACACCACGCTCACGAGGCTGGCGGAACACAAGCCGAGTGTGCAGTCATGCTGGGAGCTAGCTTGGCGGATTTTCTAAAAAGTTAAAATACTCCTACGTTCTGACCCAATCATTTGGCTTCTAGGTATTTTTACCCAAGTGAAATGAAAGCGTATGTCTATGCAAAGACTTGTAGGCAAATATCCACAGCAGCGCTATTTATAATAACTCCCAACTGGAAAGAACCCAAACGTCTATCCATAGGTAAATGAATCTGCAAAGTACGGGGCATTCACACAATGGGATACTGCTTGGCGATACAAAGAAATGCACTATTGATACAAACGGCAGCACGAATGAATCTTCACATAATTACGTCAAGGCGGGGGGCAGCCATAGACAAAAGAGAGCGTACCCCAGAGCATTTACACAAAATTCCAGAGAATGCAAACTCATGTGAGGACAGATTAGAGCAGGGCAGCGTGGCGAGTGGGGGAAACGTTTAGGAGCATCAAATACTGTCATTATCTTGACTGTGCTGACAGCAGCATGAGTGTGTCCCCACGCCGAAAGTTCGCACATTGCGTGCCTTGGTCACTCTGACTTTGTTGCACATCGAGGACACCTCGATGAAGCTGTTCGGGAACCAAGGGAGGTGACTGGAAGCAAGTGGCTTATCCAGGAGGGAGGAAGGGCCGTTGCGAGGAGGGCTGCGCAGGGTGCGTCTCGTGGACCCTTCTCTTCATTTATTATTCGGCAGGGAGGGAGGGGACAGGCGTGGGCTTCAGGAGGGCCGCTCACCGGAGGTCTGGCCGGAGGCGTAGAGAGAAAGGACTCCTTGGTTGGCTACGTGCAGGGCGGGCACGTTGAAGGTCTCGAACAGGATCTGCGGAGAAGGAACGGGAAGCCGCGGCAGTGAGGCCGGTGTCCGGAAGAGCTGGCGGGTCTCCCCTAGTTCTAGGACACACAGAGCCCATCTGCAGGGGCCCCTGGCTCCCCCAGAGAGCCAGACACGGAGTCAGGGCGCAGGCCAGCCTTCATCCCGGCCCTGCCGCAGGAGCTCTGCGGCGCCGTTTCCCGGTCTGTAATGCGGGCTCGCATCCTTCCTAGGGACCCTACGGGGCAGACCTCACGGACTGTCACGGGACTGAGGGGCCGGCATCGTCTTCTGGGCCACCGTGTTATCACGATGTGGACGATGCTGAACTCCCAGTGCCGCTATGGAGTCAACATTGCCCCCTCCGGGCTTTTGTTCTTTGTGCTCTTAGAGGACAGGCAGACGTTACACGAATCCCGACACTTGGATGTGGGATGATTTACTTGATTTATGATACAAACCACAAACTATCCATCACTATGTGTTACCCGCGCACCAGACGCTTAGTCCACACACGGCTCGGTCAAGAGCGCTGTCCTAGACACTGACTGCACGCGGGGCAGAAGGCGCGGGCAGGGAGACACAGCCTTGCTTCTGCGGCCCAAGGCATCCCCCTGATGTACGGACATTGTCCACACCTTGTCCACATGGGAGACCAGTGGACAAGAATGTTAGGGAGGAGGTGGCAGGGGTGGTAGGCAGGGCACTGCCTCCGTGAAGTTGGCTGATGAGGGAATGATTCTCCCGCAAGATGGGGACACTGGGGTCTAGAAGACTTCAAGGTTCTTCTTCTTCTTTTTTTATTTGATTTATTTATTTGTTTGACAGAGAGAGAGAGAGAGAGAGAGAGATCACAAGCAGGCAGAGAGGCAGGCAGAGAGAGAGGGGGAAGCAGGCTCCCCGCAGAGCAGAGAGCCCGATGCGGGGCTCGATCCCAGGACCCTGAGATCATGACCTGAGCCAAAGGCAGAGGCTTAACCCACGGAGCCATCCAGGCGCCCCTCAACGTTCTTTTGATGGGGGGACCAACACAGAGTCCCTCGGACAACTGAACAACAAACTATATCAGGCACAGCTCCAAGCCTGCCAGGCTGGGCCACCGAAGGGTTGCACGTCGGGACAGGGTGTCAGCCAGCTGGAGCTGTCAGGGCGATCTGACGGACGGCCAGCGGGCTGCTTAGCTGGGTTTGGAGGGATCCCTGTGGGTTGGCTCTTGGGCATGGGGACTGTCCCTCATTGTTCAGTACCCAGTTCTGGGGCAAGTAGGACAGGTCTACCATGGCCCTGGGTGGGGGGACAGGACCAGAAGGGAAGGGGTTGGGGTGTGGGACGCTGAAGAAGTGAACCAGCTGCCCTCTAGCAAAGACCTCGAGACCCAGGAAAGACAGCATTTTAGACAATATTGCACGGAGCTGGTCCACCCCTGTGTGTGCGACTCGCTGCTGGGGTCACTGGGCATGTGTCTGGGGGTAGCTGTCTGTGGGGCTTGGGGATTTACCCAAGAGAAGCAAAAACACGTGTTCACGCAGAGACTGATTCCTGCCTATTCACACCGGCACGAGGCCGGAGGTCACAGAGCTTGGCAGGGTCTTCAGGGACCCTGCGGTCAGACTCCCACCTTACAGAGGAGAACACCGCGGCAGCATCTACCGAATGCGCGAGGGGCACGGAGCACGGTGACACACACTTCAGGGCATCGACTCGTCTCTTCCGTGACCGTTATCATCCTTCTGATAAAGGAAACTGAGACGCCACGGGGACGAATCTGCCCAAGGTCACCCAGGCTGGGAGAGCCGCGGCCAGAAGCCGGCTCCTCCCTGTACCCTGGGCTGCTCCCCTCACCGGCTTCTCTGCTGGGACGCGCCCCAGACATCCTGCTAAGGCAGATTTATTCCCGGAGAAGCCCGCCCTGCCCTTCCCAGGCTGCTGCAGCTTCCGGGAGGCCGCCTGCCATCGGCGTGCAAAAGTCCCACCTTTCTTGATCATTCTCTGCCCTGGGCGACCCACAGGGTTCTGCTCACGGGGACCCCGGGAGGAGGTTTGAGGGAGTCAGGAGAGGGGCTGTCCCTGCTCCCTCCCTGCGGCTCCCTCCAAGGCCACAGCTCCTGGCAGAGACCCTCTCGGGGCTCCGAACCATTCTTGGCTCTGCCAGGTTTAGGGGACAACGGCTCCTCATTACTGACCCAGAGCGCTGCACGAGCTCCCGTCGCTGTGTTAGAACTTCTGCTCACCTTTGTGTGTAATCTCTTCAGTAAAGTCTCTCCAGAACGGCCCCATGTGAGGGTCCCTCTGCTTTCCTGCTGGGATCTTGATGTAATTAGGGGGTGAATTCAGAGAGAGTGAGGGCAGAAAGGCAGGCAGGCAGCGGGCCCAGGAGAGGTGGGGAAGGGCCAGAGACAGGCTGTGTGGCCCATGCAATATTTTGTGCGAGGGTTAATTTTAGGTGTCAATTTGACTGGGGCATGGGGATCCCAGACATGTGGTCAGTCATCATTCTGAGGGTGTCTATGAGGGTGTTGGGGGGTAATATTAACATTTAGATGGACAGAGTGCATAACGCCAATTACTCTTCCCAGGGTGGGTGGGCCTCATCCAATCAGTTGAAGATCGGATTAGACCAGAAGGCTCCAGCCTGCCGACTCACCGTGCACATCCTGGGGCTTGTCAGTCTCCATAACCACACGACCCAATCCCTTAGACCACGTCTCTTTCTATGTCTGTGTGTGTGTGTGTGCACACGCGTGTGTGTGTGTGTCTGCGTGTGTGTGTGTGTCTGCGTGTGTGTGTGTGTGTGTGTGTGTGTGTCCCACCATTCTGATTCTCTGGAGAAACCTAAGACAGTTTGGGATTCGCACATCCCCCTCCCGCAGGGGACAACCCTGCTTCTCTCTTGTTCCCCCAGCTCACTGGGTCCCTGATGGGCACATGCGGTTCTCGGACCGGATTCCTGCCGTTTCAAGGCCGTGGGCTTTGTGCCCCTGTCCGTGTGGAGCCCAGCTGTGGCCCACTTCTGTGATCTCCCCGTCCGTGTGTGGAGGAAGATTCACTGGCCCCCTCAGGGCTTTGTTTTAAATGAGGCACAGCTCACACCCGTGCTCTGATTGCCGGCGCTCTGCTTCTGGGCCACGGAGCACGCCTCCTCCACGTGCAGGTGGCAGCGTGGACCCTGGCCTGCCCTTTGGGTCGCTGCTCACTGCAGGAGATGCCGCTGGGCTCCAGGGGCTCTGGGCCAGGTGGTGGAGACTTGCTGCTTGCTTAATTAGTTCACGGATGTCCTCATTAGTTGTAACTGGAACGTGGACAGCCAGCAGCAGCCCCGGCAGCCCCCTCCCCACCTGGACCCCCCCCTCCAGCCCTAAGGAAGACTCTGCAGCCTACGGGGGGACACCCTCCTCTTTCCACCAGTCTGTCCTTGACGACCTCTGAGAACCAGGTCAATCCAGTTCAACCTGGTCAATCCATCCACGCTTACCACCAACCCCTTCCTGGAGAGCGGGCCTGGGGGAAGCTGGGAGCTCTCAGGTCGGGGTTGGACCTCCGAGTAGGCCCCCCACGGGGCAGGACCCAGGGTGAGGCTGCGAGGTCAGGCCTTGAGGTCAGATGCAGTGGGTCCCCCAGCCTGCTGCCCTGCGGCCTCAGCCCTAACACTTTTGCTCCTAGACACTCCCGTGTCTCCGTCTGTGCAGCGGGACTTGAACTGCCCGGCCACAGCCCCGCTGTCGGGTCTAACGGAACAAGTCACATTAAACTCCTCGCCCACGGCTGCCCCTTGGCGCACTCTCCCATGGTGGCGGTCATGCTCACCGCTAAAGTCAAAGGGGGCGGATCTGTCCCCTGTCTGCCTCTCGCTCAGCAGAGAGGTGACGCCCCGAGGGCATCCCAAGGCTCAGGAGGGGGCCCGAGTCGCCGCCCTCCCCGGCCCTGCCGCCCAGCCCCTTGCCTGGGACATCTTCTCCTTGCTGGACATCGGGTTTGAAGGTGGCTCAGTCACCATCAGAGGATGCTGCTCGGGGGCGATGCAGAGCACCTGGTAGAAGGAGTGATGCCAAATCTGCGGCGAGAGAAGGCGACACGGTGTTGTGAGCCCCGGCCCAGCTCCGGCAAGGGGGCAGATCCTGTCTACACCGCAAGCGGCTTCTGCAGCAGCAGATGTAACTGTGGGGCTCGCTCGCTGTGGGGTTCACGGCAGGAGAGACAGCGCGGCTGCGGACGGGACACAGATTCTCCGCTGTGTACCGTCCTAGAGCAGGAAGGGGAGCAAACAGCGATGCACGACATGAGCCCCAAGACACGGCAGCGCGGACCGTGGCACCAGGCGTGTGGCAGACAAGCGACTTGACTTTACGAGCTGTTTCCTCATCTGTAAAATGGAAAATGTTCCCTTCCTCCTAGAGGATCATGAGGACATCACTGACCACCAAACAGGACGTTTGTAGAAAGCCGAGGACGTTTGTTTCCTGTGGTCGCCGCGACAAGGACCACAGCCCCACCAGCTTAAACTACAGGTTTATTGTCTCCCAGCCCCGGAGGCGGGGAGTCAGCCAGGCCAGGTCCTCCTGAGGCCTCTGTCCTTGTTTGTGGACAGCTGTCCTCTCCCTGTGTCCTCACGGCGTTGTCCTTCTGTGGGCATCTGTGTCCTAATGTCCTGTTCTTGGAAGGACCCCAGTCGGATCATATAAGGTCCCACCCTAGTGACCTCATTTTACTTTAATTGTGTCTTTCAAGACCCCATCTCCAAATACGGTCACATTCTGAGGTGCTGGGGGTCAGGGCTCCGACGGAGGAGACTGGGGGACACGGTTCAGGCCACAGCACCCAGCAGAGGGCTTGACGCACAGTAGGTGTTCAAGAAGCAAGGGTTAGTCACTCTGGACGAAGGTCGTGCCTGCCTCTGGGGAAGGAGGCTCCATGGAGAACTGAAAACAGAAGAGAGGGGGGACACCCTCCCGGGGGAAGTTCCGAGGGGGAGCCTCTCAGGAAAGGGGCACCTGGGGCCGGGCCA
The DNA here is from genome assembly GCF_963455335.1 of Martes martes. NCBI lineage: Eukaryota > Metazoa > Chordata > Mammalia > Carnivora > Mustelidae > Martes > Martes martes. The sequence goes on along the minus strand of NC_137898.1, from coordinate 2,592,574 downwards.
CGGAAGCACAAAGCAAGCGGCGCCTGGCAAACAGCGAAAGCCAGAGGGGTGGGCTCGTGGCTGGACGTCCAGCCGCTGACGGACGGGAGCAGGGATGTGGCAGGATCAGACGGAGGAGGGGCACTCAGCACGCCGTGTGGGGGTGAACTGAGGGGCGAGGTAGGAGGAGGGGCCCCGCGGGGAGGATCGTTGCAATAATCCTGGTATTCAGGCAAGAACCGAACCAAGGGCCGGAACCAGCTGGAGACGCGCCGGAGGTCCGTTCTATAGGGTTTGGCGATGGGACCGGTGGGCTCGGCGATGGGACCGGTGGGGAAGGAAGCGTGGAAGCCACGGCCCAGGTGGCCGGGGTCCCACGAGCTGGTGGGCTACACACTCCGGACGTGTCCACACCGCTTCAGTATCTGCATCCCCTGTGACACACTCCTGGGAGGCTGCGGCCACGCCCACAGCCACCACCTCAGTTGTGCAGATAGGAAGAGCGTCTGGGAGGGACACTCCCACGACCACCCTCCAGGACGGTCCCCAGGGACACACGCCTCCCGGCATCCAGCCTGGGGCAGACCTTGACCGTGCCGAACCAGGACTGGCTCGTGTCACCTAGAGAGTACGGCAGAAGCGAGGGCATGTGGCCTTCAGGGCTGCGGCATACAGCCGTTGCAGCCTTCATGTCGACCCACTCGGTTGTTCCCTCTGTGGGAGGCCAACCACCAGGCTGTGAGGACATTCAAGTGGCCCTGCAGAGGGTCCCCAAGAAGTACCACCTTGCCGGCTGCACGGAACGCCGCCTTGGTCACGTCTCCTCCAGCCCCAGTCGAGCCTTCAGACGGTGTGGTCCCACGCGACCCTTGACTGCTGCCTCACGAGGGACCCCCAAGCCAGAACCACCCAACGGACCTACTGCCAAATTCCTGACCCACAGCAACCATGAGAGGTACTAGGCGGCCATCAGTGTTTTAAGCCTCTGAGTTTCGGGATGTCTTGTTATGAGACACAGAAAGTTAATCTCTCTTCCCAGGGAGGATGCGAGCTTCAACCACATGTGGAGACCCGGATCAGAACCTTCAGATCCTGAGACAGAGTGGTCCAAATAGCCACACTCATTACATGTGTACTGTGCTGGACCAAGGCATTTTATTCTTACAGTAAAATACACGTACCATAAAATTGATCGATCTAACCATTTAAAAAAGGGCTTCAGTGGCATGAAGCACCTCACACGGTCATGCAACCGTTGCCACCTTCCGTCTCCAGAAATTGTTTATTGTCCTCAACTAGAACTCTGTCCCCCTTAAGCCCTAAACCCCCATTCCTGCTGCCCCAGCCCCCAGAACCCACCGTCCTGCTTTCTGTTTCTATGAATCCGCCGACGAAGGGTGGGATCGTGCGGCGTTTGTTTTTTTTTTTTGTCCGGCTTATTTCACGGAGCGTCGTGTCGAGGTCCAGCCATATTGTTGCCGGTGTCCAAATGTCCTTCCTTTCCAAGGCTGAGTGATTGTCCGCCGTATGTATCCAGCACATTTTGCTCACCCGTCCGTCTGCCAATGGGCACCTGGCTTGTTCCCGTATCTTGGCCGTGGTGCGTAACGCCGCACTGACCGTGGGTGTGAAGTTGTCTCTTCCCGTCCTGTTTCCAGTCCTTTAACTTTTGGAAGAACCACCATACGGTGCCCCACAGAGGCTGCACCATTTTACATTCCCACCAGCCGTGCACAAGGTCCTGAGGCCACCACTTGCCATTTTCTATTGTTGCTGTTTTTAAACGGCTGTCCTAGGTGTGCAGTGGAGTAGGGATTCCTTGTCCATCATTCCTTTAACCCTTGCATGAGTGCGAGGAAGAATTAGACCCCTTTCTTACAGATAAGGAAACACAGGGCCAGAGAGGAGCGTTACGTGTCCAAAATGACACAGAGAGTAAGTCACAGAGACAGGATTCAGGCTCCGGAGTCTGACTCCACACCCCGTGTGGTCAGGAGCGTGACGTAGTATCTGCGGGGACGGAGGGAGCCCCGGAGGCTGAGACACCTCCCCCCCAGGTTCCCGGGCAGCAGGAGCGCCACCGAACGTCCTGGAGCTCGTTCCCCCGCCACGGAAGCTGAGCCTACCTTCTCCATGTCGTCCCAGTTCGTGATGGTCGCCCGGGAGACGGGATACTGCAGGTTAAGCTCCCCTCGCCTTTTCTGAGCCTCGTCTCCGATGAACCAGTCTTCCTCTTCCATCCCCACCAACAGATTCTGAAAGACACAGGCCAGGACAGATTGGCCGTCAAGAGCGGCTCCCCTCCACTCGGCTCCCCTGCACTGGTGCGCGTGCGTAGGGCCTCGGAGCCCTGATGCCCCGCTGGGGGACCGTTCCAGGTCGCAGCACTGGCTGCCGTGGCCTCAAGCTTGTACACAATTTCAAGATGCCGCTAAGAGGTTTTAGCAAATGATCTGCAAGGCAGGAGTGCCCCCGAGGACGCTCACCTTGTCCGCTTGCGGGTGCGTCACCTGAGTGAGAGAGAGAGAGGGAGAGGGAGGCTGCCGAGGAAGGGAAGGGGTCGGAGGGACACCAGCTTCTACACGTGCTCTGGAAAATTGGCAGGGGGAGGGTCGACGGGGTCACGGACTTCGTGATTCTTGAGGAAGACGGACCGAGCGGCGTTCAAGGCCAAGGAAACCACTTATTCCGTCCGCAGCAGGGGTGTGACCGTCGGGCCGTGTGTAAGTCTGGGTTGACCAAGAAGCAGACACCAGCCCAGGATGAAAAGTGAGGATCGTAGCAGGGAACACGCCTGTGTGAGGGAAAACACGGAGGGTGCCTGCCAGGCCTGGGGCAGGTCCGAGCCCGGGCTCAGGAGAGGGTGCGGGGTGTGTGTTCTAGAAGGCTGTGAGGGTTAGCACGGCGGCCGGGGACACTAACCGGTCACTCCGGCAAGGAGCCCCACGTTCCCCAGAAAGGGGTCTGTCGGGACGTCCCTGCTGCGCTCAGGTGTTGGCGAAGAGCGTCCCGCAGGAAGTGTGGCCTCGGCGTCGGGCTGCGGTCCCGCGGTGCTCTCGGGCGGGATGGGTTTCAGGGAGGGGCCCATTTTGGAGGTCGCCACAGCTCACGTGCACCGACCTCTCACAGTGCGGTTTCGTCTTTTAGGCGGGGGGAGAAGCACTAGCCAGGAGACCCAGGCCGGCTCCGAGCTCCGTCTCCTTTCTGTCGGATGGCGACGACGTCCTCCGTCCCGCGCTCCCCACGATGGTGCTCTCGGGGAGCGACGCAAGGAGGCCGCCGATGGGAATGCATTTGTAACAAGAAAGGACAGGCTGGCCCGAAGGGCCATCCCTGCCGGCCTGCCTCGGACATTTTCTGGGCTCGCGGCGGCCTGCGGGTCTGCCTCTCCATGGCTGCGGGGCTCCCTCGAGGGGTCTCACGTCCAGCCTCCGCCGGACCGAGGGGTATGGGAGGGGCCGTGGAGCCATGAGTGTCCCAGAGCATCCCGTCACATGCGGACTCCTCTTGGAGACAGAAACTCACCTCCTGCTGCCCGGGGCCGGCCCCAAGGCCTGGGAGGGCGGCAGCCGAGGGGTTCACAGGACCGAAAGCCAGACAATCCCGGGCCCCGAGGTCCAGGTGGATCGTTTTCTGCACTGGAAATCCACTGTGGTGACCCGTGTCTACCCTGGCGAGGAATCTGGTCTTTCTCCCTGAGACTTCATGCTTTATCATGTGTGTAACCTCTTTCATGTCTAATCCTGCCTCCCACTCCTCGCACAGTGAACGGGGAGTTTTTCCTCCCCCGGGCTGTGGTCCAACAGCCAGCTTTCGTCTCGCAGAGCAAATGACCACACCCGCCGGGGCAAGAGGCGCCGCACCACGGATTGCAAACAGAGGGACTGACTGTGCGGCTTTGGTGACACAACGCAGGGAGCCTGAACGAGTCAACGGGGGACACTGAGGTGCCCGGAGACTAGGACCCCAGGGTCGTGGGGCGGGGAGCATGGGGCAGCAGGGAGAGCTCAGAGGAGGCGGAGCTGGGGGAGAGGCAGGAAACCAACAAGGGAGACCCGCCCCCCCTCCCACCTCCCATTCTGCCCCTAGCACTCCCGTTGGCAGCATCTGTTGGGGGTGGTTGATGGTTGGGGGTGTCCCAGCCTGAGAGTCGCAGAGCGGGACAGGGGTGGGCCCTATGGACAGTGAGCAGAACTCAGCTCTAATGGGTTGGAAGGTGGCCCCCAAAAGTTGTGTCTGCCTCCACCCTCTAGAACCTATACGGAAGGGACTGTGTTTGGAAATAGGGTCTTTGCAGATGTGGTTAATTTAAGGATATTGAGATGAGAACATCCTGGATGACTGGGAGGGGATGGGGGCTAAAACCAGTGACGAGTGTCCTGGTAAGAGTGTGGGGAAGGGGGGTCTGCGACAGAAATGGGAAGAGGAGGGACTGGGCAGAGGCTGGAGGGGACACCACCGCGAGCCCGTGGGCACCAGGAGCCCCCAGCACGCTGGAGGGAACGTGGCCCTGCCCACACCTGGTTGAGGACTTGAGGCCTCTAGAACTGGGACAGAGCAAGTTTCTGTGGTTTTAAGCCAGCAGTCTCTGGAAATCTGGTATGGCTGTCCCAGGACACGCACACTTGTCATGGTCCCTGCCCTCAGCGTCGTCTCCATCGCGGCTCCCCACGTCCCATGGGCCGGACGCCGTGCTAAGCACACCCACGGGCGTCCCCTCACTTCAGTGGTGGCCCGACGCGGCATGCACGCTTGCATTTTGTGCAAGAGAAACCTGAGCTGTGGAGGGCAGTGGCCCCAAGTCACCCGAGGGCTGAGGCCGGGAGCGGCAAGCGCATGGGGGTCTCCCGGCCCCGCGGCCCCCACTCTTCAGCGCTGAGCTCGTCGTCTTGAAGAAACAGCCCTGTCCGCCCACTAGCCAGGAGGCAGGCACCTGCCGTTACGCACTGGGAGAGGGGCAGGGATGCTGCTCCCGGCCCCCCAGCCGGTCGCATGTCAGAATGTCTGTCCTAATTCAAGCTGCCTGATTAGAAACGTTGCCAGGAACTGCTCCGAGCGATGCAGGGCCCGGGCGCGGGCCTCCTGGGCCCCCTGATATTTGGGGTTCTCACGTGACCCCACCGCTCCCTCTCAGGATGGGCAAACTCCCCAAGGACTTGACTCCGCACCGGGGCCTCGAACTCGGCAGGTCCCGCCTCTGTCACTTGCTCACACAGGGGCATGGGCCAGTCGCCTCTCGAGCTCCTGGCTCCTCTTCGGGGAGCGGGGACACCGTGGGACCTTCCTCGTAGAACCGCCAGGCTCATGTCAACCTGAGGAGTTACGGTCCTCGCGTGAGCTGGGGGCTCACAGCTGGTTTGGCTGGGGGAGGTGTAGGGACGGGGCAGGGCCCCCGGAAGGGAGGCGGGAGATCACCTTGCAAAGGCCACGCGGGTGGGAGCTAGTCCCATGTGCCGCCCGGGGAAGGTCCGGAGGACGAGCGTGGCATCTGGCCTGCAGATGTGATGGGTTAGTCTGCATGAGCTTTCTGGAAGAGTGACTTATCCTTAACATCTGGACACAAAAATCTGAATTTTTTAGACACCGAATTGCCATACAAGCCAGCAATCCCGCTCCTGGGGACCCACCCCAGAGGAGAGCGTAGGGCCTCAGACAGACATGGGGACAGACACCCGACCCCCGGCAGCACTGGGCACCCCCTGAGGTCGAAGCAACTTACGTCGTGTCGAAGTTTCCCGAGGATGGTGGGGAACACGGCCTGGGGGGCCTCTGTGCCCGAGAAGCCCACCTTGCTGAAGCCGGAGCCATAGTCACAGACGAGGGGCACGTTCATGGCGTCGTGCGTGACCCAGGCGGGGCTGCGGGAGACACAACATGGTCATTCGTGCCATCTGCGAGGTGCCTGACCAAGGGGCAGGGGCTGGGCTAGGGTGGACACGGGTTCCGCCCTCATGGCACGGCGGTGTCTCTCCAAACCTAGGGCAGGGCCCTGCCGGGGCCAAGTCACTGTTTGGGAGCTGAGGGCAGGGATCCATGGTCGTGTGTGGGCGGCTGTCTGGGGAAGGCAGGGCTGGGAGGCCAGCTCTGGGCTACAGCGCTCCCGCCAGGACTCGGCCTCTGCTGGTTGCTGGCGCAGTCCATGACCTGCTTCGCGGGGCACCTTCTTTCCCATTTACTGAGCCAGAGGCTTTGGGCAGGGAGACCCCGGGAGGAGCCCGTGGTCCTGGTGGTCACTGCCGGCTCTCCCTGTGCCCCACCCCCCCAGATCCCACCTCTCCCAGAGACCCTGCTGGGCTCCTGGCCCCAAGGTGAAACCTATCCCTCCCCTCCCTTTGCTTCCAGACATCTCCCTTACGTCTCTGCAGGTCTGGAAAACAGGAGAAAGTATCGAGAAGAAAGTCACCGTCCCCGCCCCCCCCCCCAGCTCCAGCACCTGCAGCTGGGGGGTTATGTTTTGATAATTAGTGCAGATCTATTATCTGTTGGTTTTTTAAAAATTGATCACCCTCAGAATAAACGAAGCCATTCTCTCTTTTGAATATAGCATTTTAACGAAAACTTTATCATCACAAATGTTTTTGTCCCTTTAAGGCGATTTTCATTACTTTTCGGGTAGAGAACGTCTGTATATACATTCATCGTGGAGATAAGAGCTCAGTGTGGGGGAGGAGAAAGCACTTCCCAGACCCTACGAATCGCCCACGGCCGTCGCAAACACGGGGTGCTTGCCCTTGCCGCCCTTGCAAACCACACGGGGGTCCCTTTCTCTCCGGTGCCCCAGAACAGCTGTGGGGGCAGAACCCCAGGGGCAGTGGAATGCTCAGAACTGCGTCCTCACGAAGCACACACGTTCCATCTATCACAGAGCGGAGGTTTTATCTGTGGTTTTGTGGTGGACGTTTTCCTCGACGTGATCAGCATTCCCGAGTCACCGGGTACCACCTGGCGCACGCTGTCTCTGAGCGCAGAGCCCCATGCCCCACGACGACTTAACCCTCCCCCCACGGAGCCGAACCATCCCTGATGCCTTGGGACGGGGCTTGTTCTCATGGGAAACAGGATGGGGAGAGTGGCTCCTGTCTGGTTTTCTTTTCTTTTCTTTTCTTTTCTTTTCTTTTCTTTTCTTTTCTTTTCTTTTTTAAGATTTTATTTATTTATTTGTCAGAGAGAGATCACAAGCAGGCAGAGAGGCAGGCAGAGGGAGACGGAGAAGCAGGCTCCCCCCAAGCAAGGAGCCCGATGCGGGGCTCGATCCCAGGACCCTGAGATCATGACCTGAGCCGAAGGCAGCAGCTTAACCCACTGAGCCACCCAGGCGCCCCTCCTATCTGTCTTTCTTAAGAAAACGACACCAAGCTCCCTGTGGTGATGTCCCAGCTGCGAGGCCACGCAGAGCTGGAAGGGAACCGAACGTGCCGTGCGTACACACTTCCTGTTAAAAGTCCTTCCTTTCGTGGGAAACCTCCCTGGCTGGCTTCCAAGGTGTCTAAGCAGAAGGGGGGAGAAACAGGCCCGGACGACCGCATAGGGTTGTGACTGGCTGTTCTTGTAGACGCGACTTCTGGCGTGGGGCCAGACCTGGGTTCCTCTCTCGAGGCGTTTCCAGCGGAGAGCGGAAACACATCCATGTTTGTTTGTTTATTTGTTTGTTTGTTTTTTGAAGATACTTGGGCTCATCATAATAAGGGCTATAAATAGGAGGCAACATGGTGAGTTGGCCTCGGAGGACCTGGCCAGATTCCAGACAGGGGAGCAGACGAGCCAAAGCACAGAGTCGGGGGTGAGCGGGGCAGTCCTTGGAGAAGTACATGAGAGGCACGTTCCGACGGCCTCAAGGGTCTTCGATGCCTTCTGCCCCCGCTGCTATCATATCTGTGGGGCTCGTTGAGATGTCAACACCAGCCACCACACGGACAGGACTTGCTTGTGCGGGACGCAGGTCTAAGTGAGCACCTGTAAGCCTCCCGGCACCGCCGTGGGGCTGGGGGGTCCCCCACTCTTGACTTTCCGATGAAGACTCAGGCACAGGGGAGTAGGGTAAGATCTCCATCTCCTGAATGCTGCAGAGAAACTTAATCCCACGCAACTGGAATCCCTATCCCACCTCTCCATCTGAGCCCTGATTTGTGAACAGCCATCCGTTCTTCGCGGCTTCCCTTGTTACAAAGGCGAGCCCGTTTTACCGCTCTTAAATCTGGGCTGGATTTGCGATCCCGGTGACCAGCAGCTTGTGATGGAGACGGGTAGCATCCATCAGGAAGCACTGTAGCCCCCGTCTTGCTGTCCTGACGACTGTGTGTGCAAGAGACTGAGGCAGCCAGCCAACCGCCCACCACCCGCCAGACAGGTGCGGGCTGCCCTCTCCAATCACCCAGCAACAGGTGACCTCCTCGGTGGCCCCCAGCACACCAGAGAGGCCAGATCAGAACACTCACCCAGCCAACCCGCAGACTAATGGATAATAACGAGACAGTTGTTGCCGTAAGCCAGTCTGGGCACACTTGTCATGTAGCAAGAGCTGACTGATACACTCTGCCTCACTGTCTGTGTTTTCTAAACAAATGGTCCTTCCCGCACCCTCTGTGACGGGCTCACTGCTGTGGACGGGCTCGGCTCACAGCCACGGGCTCACCGATCACAGCACACGGACAACACAGAGAAGCGAAGGACATTATCAGAAGTCACATAGCGATGGTCTAAACCGGGGCTTCGCAAACTGCAGTCCGTGAGCTGGATCTGGCCCACTGACTGTTTTGTAAATAAAGTTTTATTGGTACACAGCCATGCCCGTTCGCTTACATACTGCCTGTGACTCCTCTGGGAGCATCGCAGCAGAGCTAAGTGGTTGAGACCAGGTTGCCACAAAGCCTGAAATATTTACTATGGGACCACGTACAGAGAACGTTTGACAACCCCTGGTCAGGACTGCAACGCTAGGACAAGAGTTCTCAAAGCACGGCTCCCAGACTAGCAGGATTTACTTCGCTCATTAGAAACGCAGCACCTCTGTCCTCAGCCCCCGTCTACGGAATCAGAAATGCTGGACGTCGGGGCCGGCAATCTCATTTTAAGAAACCATCTGGGTGATTCTGACGTCCACTGCTTCAAGGCAAGACACCACAGCACAACCACCTTGGATTCCAGAAGTGGGGTGTGACTGCCGAGTCCCAGGCTCGAAACTCATTTTCTCTTACTCTCTCCCCTGGCCTCTCGGGAAGCCGTAATTGCCTGGCAGCCTTACTGCCCTAATTCAGTCTGTCCTCAGCAAGATTTGGGAGTAGCTCTGAGTCACCCAGCAAAGCCCTGCAGCCCCCGGGAGCCTGACTGAACAGAGACATCACGGGAGCGACTCGGTGGCTGCGGAGAAGGAAGTCGAGCCGTCCCCGGACCCCACCAGAACGAACGGACCATTTACAAAAGGCATCACAAGATGCCCAGAGCACTTCTGTGGTACGAAATCAGTCAGAACAAAACCAAGCCCACATATTTCAGGAGCAAAGTCCGCATGACATGACCAGCTTGTCTCGGTTTCTCTAGATTTATGCCGGTTTTCACATCGAGAAAACAGAAAACCCCTGGGTCCTGGGCAAATGGGGACGGTTGGTCCCTCTCCGAGAAAGCCATGCACGTGTGGGTCATCCTGTGGACAGCCCTGGGGGTGAGCACGTGCTGACACCGAGCGGGGGCTGGGGGGGATGAGCGGAGGGCGGGCTCGGGGGCTCTGGGGCTCCAGGGCCGAGGTCGGGGGTCCTACAGGTACAAAGGCAGTTACCAGCCACTGTGGGGGAGCAGGCGGGGTTCCCCCCAGCCTGGGGCGCTGGGCCGCCAGTGCGTGGAGTCGCGCCTGGTCTAGGACACCTTGGGGAGTCCCTTCAGCTCTATGCCACTGCGTTCCTGGACCCCATCTCCATCAACACGGCTGTCAGACGTCGGGTCTCCCATCCGAACCGTGAAGCCTGACTCCCATGCGGGGCTCGATCCCACAGCCCGGAGATCAGCCCTGAGCCAAAACCAGGGGTCGGACGGTCAGCCGATGGAGCCACCCAGCGTCCCTGCGGTGAGTGTTTAGCCGTTACATGTATTTCGTTTTCCTCCGTAGGCTGAATGTTCCCTTGAGCCAAGGGGTACGTTTGAGTAACAGTGGATGGTTGACACGCTGCCCCACGAGCGGGATGCCCCGTTTATCTGGAAGACCTCATGCGCCCGCTCGCCGGAACCGAAGCCGAACTTAAGGGAGACCCAGGCGAGGCTCAGCCCCACCATGTGCCCCTCCCAGCACGCATCCTCTCCCCTGAGCAGAAGTTGGTCAATTATTTAAATAACGTGGCCCGAAGGGTCATCGGCCTTTCCCCCTGGGATGCCGAGGTCCCGGATAGTCCAGAGGACCTCACGCTCACATTTAAAATGATGTGTTCGGGGACATCCAGGTGGCTCAGTCCGTTAACGTCTGTCTTCGGCTCAGGTCTCGATCCCGGGGTCGTGGGATCGAGCCCCGCATCGGGCTCCCTGCTCCGAGGGGCGTCTGCTTCTGCCCCACCACTCGTGCTCTTCTTCTCGCTCAAATAAATACATAAAAATTTGGAAGAATTTTAAGATGACATGTTTATTTGCAGGAGTCATACGTGTCTGCCCACAGCCTCCCGGGGAGTGCGGCGTCACAGAACGCTTCTGGGTCAGTCTCACCCACCCAGAATCCCAGGTCCTGCCCCCACCCCGAGCCCACACAACCCAACCCGGGGCGGGGCACGCCTTCAGGACTCTGGATTTTACCCTTCGTTTCTTCCTTTCTTCGTGCCCAGCTTCCCTATTTCCTGTGTGCCCCGGGTGTCCCCTGGTGGCCGCTCACCAGACCACAGTTCTCACGGACCTGGCTCTCACGTACAAGATCCAGAAAGCTAACTGTCACCTGTGTCCGTTCTGAAGCCAAGTTCATATCTTCAGCCTTTTGATGTAGCCCTAAAACAACACGTAGTCACTTGACAAATATTCTTGTTTTTATTTATTTTCACTTTTTCCCCAAACAACACCTCGTTTTATTAAAATAGAAGCTTTTTCAAATACACGTGTGGACACCTAAGGAAAGTTCCTTGCACCTAACAGTAAAAAGAACACTTTATAGACACGGTCTTTCAACTAACATCTGCTTTTATGAAGGTAGAAACATTGCTTTTTTTTTTTTTTTTTAATTTAGTTAGCCTGGGACGCCTGGGTGGCTCAGTGGGTTAAGCCTCTGCCTTCGGCTCAGGTCCTGATCCCAGGGTCCTGGGTTCGAGTTCCGCATTGGGCTCCTTGCTCGGCAGGGAGCCTGCTTCTCTCTCCGTGTCTGCCTGCCTCTCTGCTTGCTTGTGTGCTCTTTCTCTCTCTCTTGCTGACAAATAAATAAATAAAATCTTAAAAAAAAATTTTAGTTAACCAGCATATAGTACATCATTAGTTTTTGATGTAACGTTCAATGATTCATTAATTGCATATAACACCCAGTGCTCATTGCATCACATATGAATATTTTAAAATTTGTTTTAAGTACCGTGGTCAAAGGGAGAGGCAGTTTTAATACGGCTGCGTTAAAGTTCCAGGTCCTGAGGGAGTACAAGGACATGGTTTCCATCCTGTAGACACCATGAGGCCGTGTGGTGCAGGGGTCCACACACTACGGCCCACGGGGCCAGATCTGGCCCCACTCTGCTTCAGTAAATAAAGTTTTATTGGGACAGGGTCACGCCTGCTTGTTGCCATACTGTCCGTGGTCGCTTTTTCACTAGGACAGCAGAGTTGGGTAGTGAGAGACAGACACTGTAGGTTCTCTAGCTGTTCTTTGCAGAAAAAGTTCCCCTGCCCCCGGCCGAGGGGTCAACAGCGACACCTGTGAGGGTGAGCTGTGGGCAGCCTGCAAGGACGCTCCCCAGGCCGGTGTCACTGCCCACCGAGCCATGCCTTCCAAAAGCTACTGCAGACCTACTGCGTGCTGGACATTACTTCTCCCCAGAAGAGATTCCCAGGGTTTTCAAATTGGGAGGGCTCTCGTGCTTTCAGTTTGGACGAGAGTCATGCCAGTTACCAGCATTTTCCACCCAAAGCAGCTCCTTGCTCCGTTTCAGGGCATCGAACCCCGAGCCCAGGGTCCAGACCGAAGTTCCTCCCAGCACAGACGCCCCCTCTCTGCGGGTCCTGCCTCCTTTGCCACGGGTGTGTCCGCATGGCGTAGGAGGCAGGACTCGTCTTCTGCCCAGCGTGTCGACAGTGAGGTGTTAATTCCAGCCTGGCCAGTGCCCATAGGACGGGAGAGGGAAGCCCGGATTGGCCAAATCCGTCCCATCCAGGGCTTAGACCTCAAGGGATCACTCGCCTTCTGAGGGCTGCCCAGGGCCGAGTCCCTGGAGCAAATGCAAATGCTTGTGAATTTCAAACGTGTCCTTGGGAGCAGATTCCAACACAGTTTCATTTTCCAGGGGCCCCTGACGTGCGAGTGGAACCGTGTCTGTGCCTGAAACTTAGTGTCTGCGAGGGGTTGTTGGTGCCTGCTAGTCGTGGTGACGGAAGCCCGGGTCACTTTCCCCCGTGTCCTGCCGGGAGCCCCGGACTCCGGGACCCCCGTGCCGTGTGCATGCGCACATACCCACAGAAATTTCCAATCCCGGATGACTTTAGAGTGAAGGGGGCTGCAGAAGTGCACAAGTCATGTGGTTCCATCCCCAGAAGTTCTTTTGGACTTTTTGTGGTTTTTTAAGCAGACGCCACACCCAACGTGGAGCCCAGTGTGGGGGCTTGAACTGACAACCCAGGGCTCAAGACCCAAGCTGAGATCACGAGTCGGACGCTTTCCGACGGAGCCACCCAGGTGCCCCAAGAAGCTTTCTTAAAAGCTGGAGGAGGAAGGCGGCATCAGGAGGGGACACGAAACCGTTGATTTTCAAACGAGAGAAACAAAACGCCCGAAGTGCACGTAGCTTGGGATCCTCTAAACCCCTGGGAGCATCTGTCCTCCCTCTTACCTTTGCGTTCCCTGGGAAGAGGTGTGGCATCTGTGGGCCCGAGTCTCGTGGGCTTTCGTGTTTCTTCAGCAACAGTTGGTGGCACTCGGTGACATTTTCCTCTCCCTATTTAAAAGTGAAGGCAGGTCCCGGAGACCGCAATTAAGCCTTGAAGGCACCGCAGCCACAGCAGAGCTGGTCAAACGAAGAGCTGCGTGAAAGCCAGGGCCCTGTCCTCCCCCGGCCTCCCTGCCCCCTTCACTGGGGAACAGGTGTTCCTCCCCATCGGGCTCCCCGGGCACCCCCTGGGTCACACCGTTAACAAACACACAAGCACCTCTCGGGGAAGTTACAGACCTGCCTGCCTTCTTAGCCGAGGACGCCGGTGTCAGGGAAGCTTGCCCCTTGTGTCCCGGCCATCACAATGCACCACAATGCCACTGTGCTGTAATACACTGCTGGCCTTGGGCCCTGCCCCCAGACAGCCGTCCCCCGGCCTGACGCGGCCCCACACGCCATCTCCGGCTGTTACGCTCGCCTTGCTACTTGCCCTGCGGCCTCTCCTGGTAGCTCTGCAGCTGCTGCCCTCCAGGAAGCCCTCCTGCCACAGGACAGCAGGGCCCCCAGGCCCCAGCCTGGCCCCTAGTGGCCTTCGCCTGGGATGGAGAACCCGGGGAGCTGGAAGGAGAGCCTGACTGCTGGGCAGAGCTGCCCTTGGCCCCGGGCAGGGGAGGGTGACGCGCTGGAGGAGGGCCCAGTGCCCGGGCCTGGATAAGCCAGGGACAGAAGAGGCTGTAGGCCAGCTTTGCAGGCCCCTTGATGGAAAGGACTGTGCAGCCCACGTGCAGACGGCCCTGGCATGGCCCAGCGTGGAGATCCCGGCAGCGGGGCTGAACGAATGAGGCGGCCGGGACTCCCGGGCTCCGTTCGTACCTAGAGGTGTGATGACCTTGCTTCCGCTGGTCGGCACGGAGACACAGAGGCCGCAGTGGGGGTGGGGGGCCGCTTAACAGCCTTGCTTCCGTGTGTTAAGGCCCCACTGCCATGTCCATAAACACCCCAGATTGGCCCCCTGGATGCCGACTCCCATCTCCGGGGCCCAGAACCCAATGGGAGAAATCCCCCTTCCCTTCCGATTGTGGCTCCAAGCGCTGGGGGCTTGGAAACAGAATTCCATGTACACAAAGAGATAAAAGGTGATACGCGGGAGCCCGGGGGGGGGGGTGTTGGGTGGGGAGAGAGAGCTTGCGGCTGGCAGTGGCGCACGGGGGCTCTGGCGCGGGGGAGGTGTGGCTCCCAACCCTGCTCTCACCTCGTGCCATGGCCCGGAGCAGAACGCTCAGACTCAGAGCGGCGTGTCGGAAAGGACTTGCAGGAGGGCCTGCCCGGCGTGTGGCCATTTCACGGTAAGTGGTGCTCACCACTGGCGCCCTCCCGTCTGTCTGCACGGGGGCCCTCCGTCCCGCTGCCGGCTCCCTCTGCCCACAGAGTGGCTGTGGCCTCTGCCCCCTGCCCAGCCCTTTTCAGGGGATCTCAGGGCACAGCCGGCCCCTCCTCTGCTGGCCCGTGAGGAGGTGACCACGGTTTCCCCCTTTTCTTTGTGAAAAGATATAGCACGCCGTAAAGCACATTTGCTTTAAGGGTGAACTCGCGAGAGCGAGTTCCAGGCACGCCCACACCTGCGCAGCCGGATCGAGACGCAGAGTACTGCCAGTCCCCGGAGGGCGCTGCGCCGCCCCCTTCCACGTCAAGCGCCCCGATGCCCGGCCCCCGAGGTCGCTGCTCCTCCGTCACCAGTGCAGCAAGTCCAGCCTGTCCTTGGCGTTCATGCCGCTGCCGTCTTAGGGCGGGCGACCCGGCGTCTGGCTTCCTGCACGGTGCCCGTCGTCACCTCTAGGCGGCGAGTGGGGGTGGGGCGGCTCTCCACCGCTGTGCTCTCTCCTGGGGCCTGGCCGTGCCTCAGCTCATCCCTTCCGCTGTTGACAGTCACCTGGGTTGCGCCCAGTTTTATTTCTCCCGTTCGTGAACAGTGCCGCTGTGAACGCTCCTGCTGCGTTTTTGGGGAGCGTAAACGTTTTGTCCCCGCGAGAGCCGTCTGGAGCAGGAGCACACGGAGGGCTCCCAGGGCACGTGTATGCTTGGCTCTGAGGGATGCTGCCGGACCAAATCGCCAGCACCCCATCCCCCGTGACGACGTCCCCGCGGCTCCCCACGCACACCACGCTCTGTCCCTC
This sequence comes from Martes martes, assembly GCF_963455335.1. Classification (NCBI taxonomy): domain Eukaryota; kingdom Metazoa; phylum Chordata; class Mammalia; order Carnivora; family Mustelidae; genus Martes; species Martes martes. Next base: position 2,577,390 of record NC_137898.1, on the reverse strand, counting down.
GGCCCCTGGAATCCTTGCTTCTGGGGGAGGTGACCTGCCTCCCAGAGGTTGTATTTATGGTTTTCTGGCGGCTAATGGTGTTGGGCACATTCTCGTAGGTCCACTGATCGCACTGTTCAAGTCCCCCTGGTCAGCTATTTTCTCGATGGTCTGAGAGTCCCTCACACGGGCTCTCACTGCAGATGTTCCCTCCCTCCACGGGACCAGCTTTGCTCTTATGGTTCCCTGGCGTAGGAAGAAATTCTTAGTGTAGCTGAAGTGCCATTTCTTCCCTCTGTGCTGGGAGCTTCCTCCGTCCTGTTTAAGAAATCTTTGCCTGACCAGGATTGTTCTGTTACATTTTTAAAGAGTTTTCGTTTTCATTGGTTTTCATTTTACAGCTCAAGTTTTCGTGTGGTGGGAGTGTGAGTCAGGATTCATTTTTCCCCGTTTGGGTTTTCATATGACCCAAAGGCTTAGATGTATTACTTTTTCTCCTTAAAATTTTTTTATTGAAAAAGCCCCTTCCCCTCTCGATCACCTTATGACCTTACAGTCGGCCTGGACACAATAAACCCCTTTCTGTTTAGATTTCTTTCTCTCAGAAATATTTTCTATTTTTTAGTATATAGAAAGTCTTTTATGTTCTCCAATCAGATTTTATCCTAAGTGTTTTGTGATTTTAGATGCTTTAGTCATGGGTATCAAAAATCTTTATTTCCCCTGTTTTTTTGGCTAGGATCGGAATACAATAGGTTTTTGCCTATGGACCTGCTAAACTGCAATTTTGCTAAAGTTCTCATAGCTGGTTTTGCAGATTCCATTGGATTTTCTGCACGCAAGGTTGTGTCGCGGGGGCCCCAAGATCACTCTCAGGTTCCAGGACTCACCGGGAGGACTCACGGCAACCAGCCCATTAGAGTCAACGTGTGCAAATCAAAATCAGCGAAATAAGAGACACATGGAGTGTAGGGGAGACCAGGGGAGACCAGGTGTGAGCGTCCTCCCGGGGGAGCAAGCTGACCCTGCGAGCACCGAGTCACGGCGACACCCGTGGGGGGGCTGCCGCCCAGGGAAGCTCGAGGGGGACACCGGGTCCTGTGTTTTTGCTTGACACGTGCCAGAGTCCCAGACTTCTGGAAGGAAATGGGTTTAGCAAAACCCATATTTAATTGTACCGAAGTTTAGGTGTGGCCCCTCTTGCCAGAGCGCCGGGAGCCCTGCCAGAAGCTGAGTCCCAGAGGCCGCTCTCCTCTCCCACCACCCCTGCAGCAGGCTTTCGGCGGGGGGGGCTCCCAGGTTGCCACGGCAACTCTTGCGCCACAAGGATCTTGTGAATCGCGCTCCTTCACTTCACCTTTTCCAATCTACACGTCCCTGCATTTATTTTTTTCTTGCCGTATTGTAATCTCTAGGATCTCTAGTATGATGGCCGATAGAAGAGGGGCCTGAGCCATTCTGTCCTTGTCCCTGACCTCACGGGGAAAGGGTTCCGGAGCGCCCCATAGCCCTGACACGGGCTGTCGGTTCCTCCCAGGTCTCATCTATTCCCCGCTTGTTGGGAGTTTTTCTCATGAACTGGGGTCCCATTTGGTCTACTGTTTCCCCTCTGTATATTGAGAGGATCAAATGCTTTTTCTTCTTTATTCTGTTAATGTGATGAATTACACGGATTGGTTTTTGACTGTTAAACCCATTTTGCAGACCTGGAATAACCCCGGCTTGGTCACAATGCCTTAGCCTCTGGGAGCGTTTCTGGGTTTGGTTCCCAAACCTCGAGCAGAGGACACATTGTATCAGATTCTGGACTATAATTTTCTTTGTTGCCTCTGTCATGCCCCGGTCAAGTTTTTTTCCTGAGGGTCACAGCTCTGGAGGTGAGTTGTAGAGCCTCCGCCCCTGCGGTGTGAGAGATTTGTGTAGTAGACGTATCATCCCTTTAAAAAGTTTGACAGATTTTGCCAATCAGCCTGCCTGGATCTGGTGTTTTCTTTGCCAGAATATTTTCAAGTTAAGAATCCAATTTCTTTAACAGATAGAGAAGCTTGTCAAATTTTTGGTGTCTTCTTAGGCCCCCTTTGGTAAATTATGTTTCTCAAAGAACATACAATTTTCCCTGTGAGTCGCCAGCACCTGGCCGTGAGCTGGGGCACCTGCGCGTCCTTTCTTTTGGGGACTTCTGTCCTCTCTGCTCCTCCTGGTGTCCAAAAGCCACCGACGTATGTGTTGTCCGGGCTTTTTTTTTTTTTTTTTTTCATTATTTCAAGTCAACCAGAACTTACTTTTGCTTTTCCTTTCCTGAGGGAGTAAGAACTAGCGGAGAAGCAGAACATCCTTCTGGAAGCCAGGGGAAGCTCTGGGGCTCCCCATGCCAGGAGCCCTGTGTCCTCCACACCTGCCCTCCTCAAAGGATGCTGTGGCCAAGTGTGTGCAGCTTTAGCCGTAAACCACCACCCCTGGGGCCCTCCGTCCGCTCTAGTGCTCCTTTGTGCTCCTTGTGCTCCTTTGTGCCCTACAAGCGCTGGGTGCCCGGCTGCCGGCTGTGACATTTCTCGTTTGCTACGGCGACTTTGAGCTCGTGGAAAGGAGCTTCCTTCCCCGAGCCGCCGGCTGCCAGGAGTCACTTGGCTTGATTTGGTGGTGGAGGGGGAAGGGCAGGGAAGGATGGGGGTCTTTCTGGCTCTCTGTCCTGATTCCTTGCCCTGCGGATTCTGGTCGACGATCCCGGAACATTCCGCAGCCCGTGATTCAGCGCCAAGGACAGAGCTGGCGTTTGACTCACGTCACCTCAGCGGGGCCAGGCGTTCGCTCCTCTCCTGGGGGGCCGGAGAGCGCGAGCAGACTCTCTCGAGGTCTGAGGTCAGGGCTGGGAGAGCCCTGGGCCAGTACATCCGAAGTTGTCCTCGTGTGGAAAATGAGTCTTTCATAGCCCAGAACTAAGCTCTGCTGGAGTCTGTGTCCCTCGCGTAGGGACAGGCCTGGCAGGCTCGGAGCACGAGGGCCACGTGGTCCTGGAGTCCGGTCACAGGCTTCTGACGGGAGGGTCGAGCCCTGAGCAGTCAGGGGCTTGTCCCCTGCAGTGACTCCGACCCCGTGTCTCCGCTCAGCCCGCTGGTCTGGGGAGGCCAGCGTCTCTGCGCTCGGTGAGACCCGTGCGCCTGCTCTGCGGTCCTCCTGTGTCTCCTGTCATCTCTGGGGCCCATCCTGCGAGGCCCGCAAACGTCCCACAGCACCGCTGACCTCCCACGCCCCGAGCAGCCCCCAGCGCGTGGAAGCCCGGTTAGCTCTGTCGACGTGGGGCATCTCCACAGCCGGAGCCACCAGGGCCTCGGACACCGGGCTTTGCCGGAGAGGACGCGGTCACGGGACGGCTGCTGGGCAGCTCTGATTCTGGCCTTGCTGTCCTCGGTGCTCCCGTGGGCCTCCCCTTCAGACCTGGGCGTGGGAGGGGAGGGGGGAGGCATCGCAGCTGGGGGTCCCTGTCTCTTCCCTAACCCTGCGTCACAGACACAACCGTGGGTTCGGCAGCGCGGCTGCAGAGTGGGAGCTGGGATGAAAACAGCTGTTTTCCCCGAGTCTTGGAGGGAGGGCAGCAGGGCGATTTCAGGAGCCCCGTGCTATTTCTTCCCGGGGGGATGTGGGGAAGGGGGATGCAGTGAGATGCTGCGTCGGGGGCCACGACCCTCTGCACCTCAGGGCACACAGGGATGCTGTGCGCGGGGGAGCCCAGGACGGCTGACCGGACGGCGCCCCGCCCATGCACGCGGCTGCAAGTTCAAGGTTGTGCGGCAGAAGGAGCCTGAGGACAGCGCAGGACAGCGCTCCCGGAGATCCGCAGGAGGCTCCCGAGAAAGAAGACAGCAGTTAACTGGTGAGGAACGCTAGAGACGCTTGTGCAAGGGAGCGAGGACGATGTAGGACAGAGTGTCTGGTAAGCCACCACGTGTGTTTCCAAAAAACAGACCCGACCGCTATGCCTGGATACTCCCAGAGCACCCCCGGAGGGCCATGCAGCAGAGGGGTGCGAGGTGGCTGGGGCTGGGGGGGCCATGCGCATATTTCCTGGTTTTTACATTCGCTTTTTCTTTTGGGATATTTGCACATCCACATACAGTTGTAAGAAATCATACAGAAGGACCCCGTGCCCTCGAGCCCGTTTCTCCCATGGAAACACCTTGCAAGCCAGGATTGGACATTGACCCAGTCCGCCAGTCCTGCCCGGATTCCTCCTGCGTGTGCGTGCGTGGGTGTGACTCTGTGATTGTGTCTCAGGGCACGCTCCCGCGTCCACCCCGCAGTCCGGCTACGGAACCCTCGCGCTCTCTTCCAACCCACACCCCTTCTGGAGCCCCCACATCCACGTGCCATCCCAGTGAGGGTTAGGGTTTCAATACGGGGATTTGGGGCAAACACAGGTGTTCGGTCCTTGGTACTAGAGTGGAAGGACCCGTTCGTTTACCCGTTCGCTGTGGAAAGACCTCGGAGTTACTGCTGATGTTTGACAATTATGAATAAAGCTGTCGTCGACACTTGTGTACAAGCTTCTATGAGAATGTTAACTTTTATTTCTCTGGGATAAATGTCCAGGAGTGCACAGTGCCGAGCATACTGTCGATTTTATTTTATTTTATTTTAAAGATTTTATGTATTTATTTGACAGACAGAGATCACAAGTAGGCAGAGGCAGAGAGAGGAAGGGAAGCAGGCTCCCTGCTGAGCAGAGAGCCCGATGCGGGGCTCGATCCCAAACAGGACCTGAGCCGAAGGCAGAGGCTTTAACCCACTGAGCCACCCAGGCGTCCCATACTGTCGATTTTAAAGCATTAATAATGGAAAAGAGGGCCTTGCAGAAACCAGACAGGATGCCCTCACGTGTCCTGCCTGGAGGAGGGGCTCGGGCGGGGTGGGGGGGTAGGGGGCTGCAGCCCTGCCTCCCTCCCCTCCATGCCCAGCCTGCCTCCCCCATAGACTCTGTCACACACATTATCCTGAGCATCTCTCGCCCTGACTCACGTTGGAGGATTTGCCGAGTTCCTCCTCATGTGGGCACCTCGCTGTGTCTTCATCATCAGGTAGGCGGGGGACGGCCCCGGTGTGCCCGCGGGTCACTGTGACCTCCTCCCGTGTTTACACTGCGCCCACCAACTGCTTGTCCCCAGGCTGCTTCCTTGTCTCTGGCTCGTGGAGCAACACGGGCCCAGAGCTGCCTAGCCCTCAGGCCGGAGGGCAGAGGCCAGGCCGAGCTCCCAGCAGCGACAGACCCGGATCTGGACCCCAAAGCAAAGGACTCGGCCCGTGGAGGGTGATGAGACTCACGACGTGCTTGCCTCGTGGCAGAACTCTCCTGCCAGCCAGATCCCCCACCTTGCATGTGTCCTGGGCTTGCATCGTGGGTCGCCCCCTCCCATGCTGACCGTGTAACCAGCTGGAGGTCGCGGGGACGATAGAGCAGGGCTCCCGGGGTCAGGGAGCCTCCCGACTCTGCCTTCCGAGGGGAGGCCGCTGCCCTGTGGTGAGGGCGCTCCCGCAGTGCCCCCCGCCGGCCCTGTCCGGGGGGGTGGGCACGGAGGTCTCTTGTGGGCGCCCGCGCCAGCTCTCCAGACGTGAGGAGTGCTGGGGAGCAAAGGCTGCACCCCGGGGAGTGCAGCCCCTGCCGACGTGGCGAGGGCGACCTCAGGAGAGAGCCAGAAGCCCCCGCGGCCTCCGCCCTGCTGACGTTCAGCGATGGTGCAAGGGCGTATTTCTCAGTGGTGTAAGCCACGCGGTTTGGGGGGAACCTGTGCCCCAGTGGAAGCCGATTCAAGGCCCTGCCCTTCTGGGGTGACTTTCTGACCCACAGGTGGGCTGCCCTCCGTCGTGCGGGAAGCACGTTGCAAAGCTTTCCGTCTGGCCCACCCCCGCGTCACGACGCGGCCTTCCCTTCCCGGTGACTTCAGGGTCCCCCGAGCGCCCACCAGACCGGGCTCCAGAGAGCGGGGGTTCAGCGCACAGATCTGGGCTCCCGGCGCCGCAGCTGAGGAGCCGGAACCTCGGGTGTGTCCCACGGCTGATCCGCACCTCCGTGTCCCGCCCCAAAGCTGGTAAGGGCAGGCCCAAAGGTCACCAGGCACGGTCGCAGGGACGTGACCTGTGTCAGCAGATCCTCACGCTGGGAGCGCAGGAGTTGGCGGCTGATGGGCGGCAGCCCAGGTCCTGGGGCTGGGGACGGACCGGGGGGGCTGTGGCCTCCGAGTTTCACCCTCCCCCTGCTTGTGCTCCAGGCTGTGTGGGCGGCGGGTGAACAGTGGGCGGCAGGTGAACAGTGGGCGGCGCTGATGGATATTCTGTGCCTGGCACGTCAGTTCCACAAGGAAATGTAGGGCAGGGAGCCCTGAGATGAGCGTGCCAGGGAGGCCTCCCCTCTAGGGCCCCGGGGGTGTCTGGGCCGGGCTGCCGGCCGAGGGCGCACAGGTCCGGGGCGGCGGAGGAGCAGCGAGGCAGCCGGGGCACCGCAGATGTCCATGCAGCCCCTCCCAGTGACCTTGGCTTTTATTCTGAGAGGCGGTGACCTGATGGGACTCTGCTGTCACGGGATGAGTCTGGCTGTCGTGCTAAGAGCACACTGGGTGCGGCCGGGGAGACCAGAGGCGGGCGGGCCTCCGGCGGCTGGCGCTGCGGCCAGGGGGCGTGGGGCAGGGCGCTCAGACCCCCGGACGGACGCAGTCTGCAGGCATAGCCCGTAGGACTTCCCTCCAACCGGGTGTGGATGGGGAAAGGGAGTCAGGGAGGATTCCGTGTCTGGGTCCAGGGAACTCGAGTACAGACTTGCCATCCCCAGGGGGCAAATTCCAGGGGAGATAACAGGAGCTGCTGACGTAGGGTTGGAGACGCCTTCCCGACTCCCAGATGAGTACAGAGGATGCATCTGGACGTGGGGACAGGACTCAGGCCCAAGTGGTGTCAGGAGAGGGGCCCGTGGAGTTGCCAATGTTTGGGAGATAATTAAAAAACCTCGAGACGGGTGAGGCCACTTGGTTACCTGCTTGTCACCGAGAGCCCTTTGGAAGAAGCCCTGTTTATCCAGGGGGTCAGACCAACCCCAGGGCAAACCTCCAACCCCACCCGCATTCCGGGGTGATGGGGAGCTGTCTGAGGTGGGCAGGGCTCCCTGCGGGCCCCTGGGGATGGGCCAGATGGGGGTCCCCGAGTTCCCGACGAACCCACGCCTGGGCCTCCGTCCCTCCCGGAGCCACTTTCTCCCCGGGCACGGCAGCACGGAAGCCAAGCCCCGTGGCTGCCGGGTGCCCGTCTCCAGAGTGGAAACCAGCCCCTCTCCCCGAATTCCCTTTCCTCTCTGTCCCTGCCACATGCGGCATTCCTCATCTGTAACGCAACCCTGTCGAGGGCGTCCTGAAAACTGATCTTGGATACAGACATGGAGAGAACGACGATGAGACCCGTCCGGGGCCTCACCGACCCAGACACACGGCTCTCAGCAGCTTCTCACGGGGCCGCAGCGACGGCTTTCCAGCACGCGTTTCATTGAAAACCTACTTATGAATCGTACTTGTAAGCTCCAGGCCGAATGGGAGGGCGGTGGAGGAGAACGGCGCGGAGCTCCCCTCCTCCCGCGAGGCACCAAGCCTGCAGCAGCTCCGCACGCAGGGCCAGTCTCTCCGGGAGGGGCCTGAGCGCCAGCAGAGCAGCTCGGCCACAGCGAAAGAGATGCAGAGGCGGCCACTTCCAGGAGCACAGCAGGGGCACAGACGTGAGCTCGTAGCAACCAGACCCGCAGCACGGGGACCCGCGGGCAGAGGGATGTCTCAGCATCGAGGTCCTCCCTCTAAGGGTTCAAGCCCCGCTCTGGGCACCCCTCTGCGGATCTGCACGGGGATATGAGCCCCCGTAACGCCTGGCTTTGAAAATCAGTGAGACTTCCCTCTGGGAGAGCCGGAGGGCTCCAGGAATGTAAGACCCCAGCCCCATAGTGCCAAGGTCCTTTGTCAGTCAGTCCAAGACCCTGCACAGAGACAGGCGGCTGAAAGGACATCTATTTACCGACTCATTTTTGGACATGTGCCGGGGGCGCAGGGAGCTGGGGGAACTTTCTCTAGGAGCAGAAGTGTGGCCGTCAGCACCATCTCATCCGCCTTCCCCACGGCGGGTGCCGGCAGGTGCCAGCTATGAGCCCGTCTGTCTCCCTTGCCAGCACTGCTCGTCTTACCATGCCGTTCCCCTGCAGACCTGTCCCGTCCAACCTGCCCGCTTCAGCAGACGCCCCTCCAAGGCAGTCTTGGCCCCCGGGACCCATGTTTGGCTGAAATCCACCCATGGGACTAAAATGACAAGAGTATGGCACGGTGTCAGCTTTTACTCCCTGAATCACTAGGAACAGCGACTCTTGGAGCTTCCTGGGCCCCCGCACTTCTTCGTAGCTGCCATTCGGGCTGGGGTGCTCAGCTTTGCGTCTGGGAACGCCTCTGTCATCTCAGCTGTTAGAGGCCGCGAGCCTTGGTCCGACGAGCACGTAGGGAGACCTCTTCCTTAGACATCTGTGTTTCCTTTGGGGGATGGGGTTTAATTTCACAACAGGATTATTGCTTTAGGAGTAAAGGAGAGAAAGTGAGCAGACATGACGGAGGGTGGGGTGTCTGAGTACAGGACCCCTAAGATGGCCGTGTCCTGACCTGCAGAACCCGGGAATGCCTCCTCACGGAGCAAAGGCACAAGGGCAGCGTGATGACATCAATGACCCGGTGGCCAGAGATCACGGATGGCCACGTGAAGTAGGACTCATGGGGCTGCAGGAGAGCAGGCAGGGGCTGGAGGGATCGGGCCAGGATCCTAGGGACGCCGGGAGCACCAGGAGTTGGAGGAAGTGGCAGGACCCCTCCCCGCCCCCCAACAGCGTCCCCGGGGAGCACGGCCCTGCTGACTGACGCCTTGAGTCTCCTAAGACTCATTTTGAATTCTTCACTCTGGAACCGTGAGAAAATAAACCGTTGGTGGTGTCGACCCCCCAGCGTGCGGCCACTGGTGACGGCAGGACTGCAAGGGAGCACCCCTGGCTTTGAATGTGGCCTCTACCTCTTGCCGGGTGTGTCACGGGGGATGAGTTGCTTAAACCCTGATCCCGTTTCTTGGCAGGATCAGCCTCCCGAAACTGGGCCAGCAGCCAGCCAGCCCTCAGGGGGCAGAGCGAGTGCTTACAGGTCCACGGTCTCTGGCCGAAGATCAGAAACTTAGAGATTCCTGGAACCACAGCGGAGCCAGTAGGGTCGGCTCTGGGAGAGGGGCTCTTGTCTTCCAAGGCCCTGTGGGGAGGGGGGTGTGCCCCGCTTCAGCTCCCACTGGACAATGGCCCCTCTGAACGTGGTCACGAGTTCCTGCAACAGCCCTGTCCTGGGGATGGTGGACACCAGGGTGGGCCTGAGGGACAGAAGGAGACTTTTCCAGAGTGGCACCACCTCCCTGCTCGACACCGGCCGTGAGCCTTCACCATCTCTGCTCTCCTGGCCCCTGGGGCCCGGTCCAGCCCACCCGGCTCGGGGGTCCAAGTGGCCCCTCTTCTGCGGAGGAGGCAGAAGGCAGGCCGTGTTCCCTGAGGCCCAGGGTCTGTGGCTTCACCCTTCCCTGAGCATTTCCCGGGCTCTGCAACCAGCGCCTCACAGAGGCCCCCATGTCCGGTCTCACCACGCATGGTGGGGCACCCGGGCTTATCCTGGCCTGTTCAGAGCTCGGCCTCTTCTGCATCCAGTGGGGGCAAGCCTGGCCTCGCATTTGTGCGGGGATCAACCCGCGGCCCCACTCGGAAGGGCTGACACACACACACAGCCCTGAGCTCCTGGGCGGAGACAGGCCCAAGGTCTGAACCTGGACTCTCCTAAAATGCAGCCTGAGAAGCCCTCTCAAAGCAAGGCAGGGACATAATCACTGCCCCTACTTTCCAAACGGGAAAGCCAAGGCACAAGGAGGGCCCGTCACCTGATCCAGGTCACACAGTTGTTCGAGGGCCGAGGCTTACCACCGGCACGTCTGGCCTGATTGAAATGTGTTCTCTGCCTGAGAGAAGGCGGGGTCCACCCCACTCAGGGCCCGCCGGGACAGTGGCTCCCCAGGCAGGCTGGTGTTCACATCAGTCATGCGACTTGTGCCCGGGACCCCGTCAGCCTGGAGGCTGGAATGAATGGGCAGAGGCGGTGGCAGCCTGGGAAACCGCCCTGCAAGCCGGCCTGGGTGGGGTCCGTGCCCTCATCCCCTGGGCTGTTCAGGAGGTCACCTGCCTGTTCAGCCAGTGCCTACTGGAAGCAGGGGAGACCCTGCCCAGCGCCGCCCCACCCTGCCCGCACCGCAGTTCCTTCCTTTCCGGTTTCTCCAGGCGGAAGGCAAGGCAGGCCCGTGCTGTGCGGGATCTCGGCTCCCTGCCATGTGCCGGCAGCCAGGCTGGGATTTCTTCCTTGGGCGAACAGAACAGACGCCTGCTCCCGGTGTGAGGAAAGGTCCCCCAGAGGGCTGATGGCGGGGCAAGGCTGGCACCAGCTCCCCAAGCCCCCCGGGGGAGCACGCACAGCTCTGAAGCAGGGTCCAGCAGCTCATCAACGCGTCTTGGGCCCCCCTTCTGTGTACCAGAAACCGAACCCTTACGGATCATCAGGTCTGATCGGGAGACAGAAACCACACAGAAGTTTGAACAGGGAAGGTTTAGTATAAACAACGATTAAATCTACTAAGGCAGTGATGTTTAAAGAGAGCTTTCAAGAAAATCCTAGGGCAGAGGACAAATGCCCAGTATAATGAAATTCAGTTGAGAGGCATCTCCTCCCCCAGGCTGGGATTTAGACCTTGTTGGAGATGGCCCCCCAGAGGGCGCACAAGTGTGCTGGGCCGCCGGAGCCGAGGTGGGTGGTCACCAAGCGAACAGGAGGAAACCCTTGCAGAGGGCGGGCAGGCCCAGGCCGGCCGGCGGCTGGATCTCCCGGGGTCGGACACCGGGAGCCACGGTCGGGGCTGCCCCTCACGGCACCCCCGCAGCCACGAGCAGCAGGGAATGCAGCGTCACTGAAACTGGACAAAGAGGCCCCCTCCTCCGTGCAGAGTCCTTCAAACTTAACAGCAGGCTCGCAGCCGAGGAGAGACGTCTGCGGGGTCCGGCCGCTGTGGCAGGGCGGGTGAGGAAGAGGAACAGCGCGTCTGCAGCCCAAAGCCAAGAAACGGCTACCTGCAGCTCCGCTCGTGTCCGCGGCCCCCCTTGCGTCGTGAGGATAAGTGGCAGCGAGCAGAAGAGGTCTGCGCCGTGACGGACACCGGTGCGTCTGGGCAGTGTGGCCGCTCGGGCCCCCAACACAGGAGAGACGCGGTCATCACGGGCTGTTGGCGTCGAGCCTTGGGCCGCCCCTGGGGGCGAGAGGAGAGGAGGACACGCCGAGCGCCAGGCTCTTGCCATTTCCAACAAGGGCCCAGAGGCTCCCGGGGGCCCCAGCAGAGCCGGCTGGCGGGCTCTTCGTGCCCCCTGGGGCTTCTCCCGGGGGCCGGGGCTCAGAAGACCCCGGGCAGCAGGCGGTAGGGCACGGCGGCGGTGTAGCGCTCCCAGTCACCGCCGTACTTGTTGGCACAGCGGTGCTCATCCCGGAGGCAGCGGTGCGTCAGCAGGATGGCCATGTAGATGATGTAGAAGTAGGGCAGCAGGTGGCCGCCGCCGCAGGCCAGGCAGTACGCCAGGCTGCCCATCAGGTCGCCCGTGTAGTTGAGGTGGCGGGCCACGCCCCAGAAGCCCGACACCAGCAGCTTGCTGTGGTGCTTCTGCCCGTCGGCCGACGTGTACACGCACTCGATGACCTTGGGCTTCCTGCCCCAGATCAGGCAGCGGCCGTCCGTGCGGCGGAACAGGTCCTTCTGATGGTTGGCCATCCGGAAGACGTAGTAGCCGAGCAGGCCGAGCAGCAGGACGCCCGCGGCGTAGGGGGTGGACAGCTGCACCGGGTGGTAGACCAGGTACAGGCCCTGTGGGAAGATGGAAGCACGACCTGGGGTGAGACCCTGCTCCGCCCCGTCCGGCCGCCCCCCTGCCCCCACGTGCCGCAGGGAGATGGGAGATGGTCGCACAGCCTGGGGTGCGACCCCGCTCTGCCCCAACCGGCTGTCCCCCCCCCTGTGTGCCGTGGGGAGACAGGAGCACTGCCTGGGGTCCGACCCCGCTCTGTCCCGCCCAGCCACCCCCGACCCTGTGTGCTGCAGGGAGACGGGAGCGCGGCCGGAGTGCGACCCTGCTACGACCCCACCGGCCACCCCCCAACCCCGTGTGCCGTGGGGAGACGGGAGCACCGCCTGGGGTCCGACCCCGCTGCACCCCCACCGGCTGCCCCTCATCCCGCGGAGCACCTGAGGCCTGTAGTTGCCGACAGCATGGGCCCGAGCTCTGGTACTGCCGCGGCTCTGCCCAGTCCGGACTGAGGGGTGCTGCCCTTGTTTTCCAGAGATGTCTGCGCTCGTGCTCAAGGCCGCCTCCCCTAACTGGTGTGAACCCAGGCCCCTATGCTCCCCCGGCCGGCACTTCAACACCTGAACCCCACGGGGCTGGGGCTCTCCTGAGGACTCGGCGCCCCTCCTGAGCCTCCCCGTCTGGCCGGTCGTCCTCCCATCCTGAGTTTTCTCACCAGTAAGACTTAGCAGGGGCCTGTCCACCTGTCTGTCTGGAATGTTCTCACCCCCAGCCTCGCCACTCTGCCCTCAGCTCGGCTGTGGTTATTTCTGGAGGCATTTGCCAGCCACCCAGGCAGGTGGGGGCTCCTCCTGGGCCCCCTCTCGGGAGCTGGGACTCCCACTATCCACCCCCAGAACCCTCCTACCCCACACCAGGTCGCCTGTTCCCTGGGCTTTCCCTACAGCCGGGAGCCGAGCCCACGCATGTCTCCTCTGTTCTAATCTCCTGCACGAGCCTGGTGCCCCGCAGACCCTCACCAAGTCTTTAAGGGATAAAGGGGAGAAAGAAAACCTCTCATCCTTCAACCGTTACGATTTGCTGTGAGCATAAACACCGCCCTCCATCCACCCAGTTCAGGCAAATCACTCCTTTCTACCCAAACTCCACCCCACGACCTCTTTTCTTTAAGTGTCCCATGCTGAGCCGTGTTCCCCAAATTCATATATTAGAGCCTTAACCCTCATGACCCCAGAATGGATCTGTATCTGGAGATGGGGTCTTTAGAGGGCAATCAAGGTAACACAGGGTCACCAGGGTAGCCCTGATCCTGTGTGACCGGGGTCCTTACAGGAAGAGGGGATCGGGACACGGATGTGCACAGACGGACGACCTTGTGGGGACCCAGGGAGAACACGGCCGTCCGCACTTGACAGAGGCCTCGGGAGGACCCGGCCTGCCCGCAGCTGCATCCCGGGCATCGGCCTCTAGGCCGGGGAGAACGTCTGTTGTCCCAGCTCCCCTCCCTGTCTGTTGTATCTGTCACGGAGCCCCAGCTGACTAATACATCAAGCCTTCCCTCCCTCCTGGAAACAGGGCACGATCCCTCAGCCCCCAGGGCCCCTCCGGCACACCCCTCGTGCGGAGCTCAGCATGTGCTCGGCTGTGTCTCCTGAGGGCACCCACGACCTGCCTGGGGACCAATCGGCCAAGCGCTCTGTAGGGGCACGTTCCACGTGCGGAGGGGCCGGCCGCCTGGCCCTCACCTGCAGCGTGTAGAGATAGGGCAGCCACACGCAGTCCCCCCAGCCCAAGTACCACCCGAAGTGGTCGTGGCAGATGTCGATGGTCTTCAGGTACCAGGCTTCGTTCCAGAAGAAGTCCAGCACGTAGATGGCCTGTAGAACAGGAGGGCCGTGTGTGGGTGGGGGGCGTCCGTGGGGCCCACAGGAAAACCAGGCAGTCGTCCGGGAGGAGGAGGCACCAAGGGTGTCTCTGTGCTCCTGGGTGACCTGCTCCGCTGGGTGGCTCCCAGGTTCCTGCCATGCCTGGGACACGGCGGGGGGGGGGGTTTGCAGGGAAGGGGGCCCTTATCTGTGAGAGTCTACGGGAGGAGGGTACCCGGCAAAGCCCCAGGAGGCGATGCCCAGGCTGTGGGGTTCCGAGAAGAGTGAGGGTGCTCCTGGCAGAAGGGCCCGGGACAGCCCATGGGGAAGGAGCCCCGCACTCCACAGTCCCCGCCAGCTGTCCCTGCAGCTCCGGGACACAGTGCGGCTGGCACGGCCAGTGACCAGTGTCCATCTACATCAATGGGGAGACGAGCAGATGAATCCTCATTCCTTGTCCCTGCCTGAGAGCCACAGGGACCATGCGGGGCCGACACTTCAGACACCGCGAACTGTGAACACAGCCAGGAGCACAGGCCGGCCAGAGTAGTTAACACGCGTGCCCTGGGAAAGAGGCCCTGGGCCCAATGAGTCCCTAGGGCGGCCTGGGTTGGGGACCAGCTCCCTTCCAAAGAGAGCGGGCTCAGCGGCCTCAGGAGCCATCCGGCCTCCAGGTCTCCCCAGCCCCCGTCGGTGCCACTGCCCGCCCCCCCCCCCCCGTGGCCGCAGACTGGCTACCTGCAGGACGTTGACCAGGACCATGGCGTTGGTCACCTGGCCGTGTAGCTCCCGCTGCTTGGCCGCGAACGACAGGTTGATGAGGGTCCAGGCCACGATCCCAGGGCGTCCGTTGAAGAACAGCTTGAAGTCAAACCACTTCCCAATTCGGGGGTTGAACTCAACGCCCATCATGTAGTTGTAAAAGAAATTGCCTGTGAATTTGCTTGAAAACAGAAACAGTGCGTCCGTTTAGCCAGGGAGTGCATCTCACCCGTGGCGGGGGGGGGGGGGGGGAGGGGGAGGGGGCCTGGCCTCAGCTGCAGAGGGCCGGCGGCCAGCATGCCGGGGCCCCCCGATTCCCACGGCCTCCCCAGCTCTCCCTGGGCACTCAGCTCCAGCTCGGCAAAGTCACCCAGACAAACAGACGCCCGAGCTGCCTGCTGCCTCCCAGGCTAGGTGGGGAGTCTTCCCTTGAATGGCCAGGCTCTCCCCACCCTCCTCCCGGTCGCCTCAAGGCATGGCCCAGGAGAGCTACACAAACTGGTTCGGCCACATGAAGAGCTTTGTTCGCAGTCCACAGGAGGGGAGGTGACTCCCGGGGGGGGGGGGGGGGGGCTCGGCCCCCATACGTGAGTGAAATTGTAAATCATGACTAGGTAAGGAGTGAGGAAAAGCTGTGTGCTCAGAGCCAGGGGTCCAGCTCCAGGGCCCACCACGGACCCTTGCTGGACACTCACTCCCCTGGGTCTGGACCCCACAGCTCTCTCCAGAGGGGACCTGAGAATCAGCCAAGATGACTGATGGGGAGACCTTCCTCAGGGAGAACTGGTAGACGCACGGATTTCTGCGCTCGTGAGGAAAACACTTTCACGTCCGTTTCCCTCAATTAGAGTAAGTACAAAAAAGGCAAAATATACAAAGTCTAGGACAGGTGATTAATTATAAAGCACGGAAAATGACTCAGAGGACCACAGAAGGCTGGCCCCACTACCTAATTGCCACACAAACCACAAAGCACCATCATCCAATGATATTTCCCAAGAGCAAGAGCTAAAGGAAACACGTTGTCTTGATCCAGGCTTCTGAATGCATCCGGCACTAAAACGTGGGCACGCAAGCAAGCACAAGGACCTCATTCGGACGGCTCACACCCGTCTAGAGGAGGAACGCAACCAGCATCTGTCGCTGGAGGGAGAGACGGATGGAGGGATTGAGGGAGGCAGGAAGGAAGGACGGGGTGGGAAGGTGGGATGAATGGACTGGATCGGTCGAATGGGGGGGTGGGAAGATGAGTGGGTCAGACGGAAGGACGGACGGGTGGACGGGCGGGTTAGATGGATGGGGGAGCGGGTGGGTGGACGACCGTGTAGATGGGTGGACAGAAGGATGGGTGGGTGGGTGGACGGATAAAGAGCTAGATGAGGACAGAGCCGGCTGGGGGGCTCACAACTATCCACCGCAAAGCGACCCTGAGAAGGCGCCAACCAGGCAGGCTCCCTGGGAAGCTCTTACATTAAAGCCACCGAGGTGACAGGACCGTCCCTAGATCACTTCAGGCCTCACTCATATTCCAGAGATAGAGGCGACGGGCTCCCTTCCCCCCTCCCGGCTCCCACGGCGGCCCAACGGGCGGTGACCCGGCCAGAGATGGGCGTGGCATCTTCCGCTGCATGCTCCCTAAGGCCGGAGAAGCCCCCAGACACCCAGAAAGGAAGTTCCCCAGAATGAGACAAGATGCGTCAGGCATCCCCGCCCAGGATCCCCAGTCCTCGGACTCTGCGGAGGAACAGCGACGGACACAAGACCCACGTTGTGCCTTGGGCTTGGCCACGGCCGGGGGGCATACCAGTCTTCGGCACAGGTGGGGAAGAAGTAGCCCTTGATCATGGCGAAGGTGGAAACGGCGTAGCCGAGGCCGTTGGCGCACCACAGCAGCGGTATCCAGTTGTCGAAGATGATGGTGGGAGAGAACCAGGACAGGAAGTGCGCGTTTGCGAACCAGACAAGGTGCGTGATGAGCCACGCCTGCAGGCCGTTGATCTCGTACTTGTTGACCACGCCTGCGGAGGGAAGGCGCAAGGACCAAGTGTTTCCCCGACGCAAACAGCTGGCCTGGGCCCTGCCTGCTCCGGGCCTCTCTGGGGACACCTAGGCCGCAGTCCGGAAGCTGGGCCCCTCCTGCTCTAACCTGGGCCCCCAGGTCAAAATGCCGATAGCACAGTGATGTGGTTAGCCCCGGGGTTAACCGCTCCTGCTTTCGGGGTCCTGGGAGGAGGCAAAGCTTGCGGACCAGTCCTCCAGTTCTGACTCTCCTCGGCCAAGCACAGGCCGGGTCACCAGCCTGCCATCTGCTAGAGTGAGGACGCCCCCCAGCTACCTGTCCGGAAGCCTCCCCGCTGCCCCGGGGACCCCCTGCAGGCAGGGACAGGGCCCGTTCCGCCTGCAGGGCTCTTCCTAGCTTCTTAGTGACCATGGGCAGCACTGCCCCCCCGCCCAGGTCCCCCACCTGGATGCAAGTGGCTGTGGCAGCGTTCTCCGTGGGGAGAAGCTCCAGCAGCCCGGTGATGTCAACAGCTGTGGGGTCAAGGGCCGCTCCGCCCCCTGGTCCCTGGAGAACGTGATCTCTAGCCTCCAGGCCAGCTCGGCCCTGGGCTGCCCGGGACACCCGCAGAGCCTGGGGCAGCGGTGATGCCCGAGCAAAGTTCACTTTCGTTCTGTCGGGGCGCACACCCGGGGGTGGAAGGAGCACGGGGCAGGCCATGCCCCGTGAAGCGACGAGGCAGGGGAGGCAGGGAGCAGGGAAGGGAGGCGCGTGGGCTCGAGTTACCTGCGGGGGTCACGGCGCCCTCCTGGACGCCTCCCACGTAGCCCGGCAGGAACTTGTGGCAGAAGTCAGGAAGGGCCACATACAAAAGCACCTGCAGCGGAGAACAAGGTGTGTGACCCCCCGCCGGGAGGGCCTGGCTCTTCCACACAACCTTGCCTCTGCTCACGGACATCACTCACGCACCAGCACCGTGCGGGGGGGGGCAGGAATCCCGTGTTTTGGCCACTTGGTCCTTCCCGGGGAGCTCGTGGCTCTGGGAGCCCTGGCCGCAGGCCTGGTGGGGCTCTGAGGGCCAGAAGCCGTCTCCCCCGGGAGAGTCCACGGGTCCTCGCCACTCACGTGTCTGGGGCCACTTAAAAAAGTGAGAGATTCACGCGCCGTACACTTTGCCCTTTTAGACCCTTCCCGGGTCACTGAGCGATTTCACAAGATTGTGCCACCGCCGCCACCATCCAGCCCCAAACGGAGTCCCCGCGCACAAAGGGAGCCTCACTCCCTCTCCCCCTCCCCCACTGCCCCCGACAACCATTAAGCCACTTTCTATGTTTTCCATTCCAGGCACTTCATATAAACGGCGTCATGCGCCACGTGGCCTTCCGGGCGTGGCTTCCTTCACTCTGCCAATTCCCAAGGTCCGGCCGCCCGAGCACACGGGAGGCCCCCGCCCTTGTCCTCGCTGCCCAGCGTTCCGCTGCAGCGACGGAGCGCGTTTTGGTTTAGCCACTCGTCCCCTGACGTTTCTACTCCTGAGCTATCGTGACTCATGCTGTCCCTTCTCGTTTTCCACCCAAAGGGACCGAGGGACAGGAAATGAGAGGGACCCTGGAGCCCAGAAGCTGGGACCCTGAGAAGGAATGGCTTCTAAGGGTGGGAGCCTTCCTCCAGGGAGAAAACGCGGGGTGCGGGGGGAGCCTTCTCCCGGCTCTGTCTCCCTGGATTCAGATAACGAACAACCCTGCCTGTTCGCCGGGTTCTGTGTGCAAACGGCCCCTTCCCGGTGAACTCCTCTGGTCTCAAACGCCAGCGGGGTCACAACAGAGCTGAGGACGTCCTGGGCCAGGAGCGTGCAGCCACCTGCTGGCAACACGGGCCCCGGCTTTGCCAAGTGGTGTCTCCTGTAACAGAGCATCCCTGCGGGGGCAGCAAAGCTCCGGGTGGCGGACGGGTCTTCTCTGGGCCGGCCCTGCCTCACGGCCTCCCGCAGCGTCTCGCGCCTACAGGGCTGTGCGTGCAACTGCGGGAGGCTCGCCCCGCACGTGGGTCAGACACCACGATGCCGCCAGGCGCCTTCTACCGGAGGACAGCGCTAAGCAGGTCAGGCTCCAGTCCCTGCATGGACGGCCATCCCAGCAAGAGGGACCCTTGGCACCCGCTGTTCCCCGACGGCCGCGGCCAGGGAGAGCTAACCTGGAATGTGACCCAGAGGGTGTAGAGCTGGGCTGCTTCCTTTGTCACGGATGGCGTCCTGGCCCAGATGTCCGAGAGCCGAGTGCGCCCGGTGGCGACGTCCAGCACGGGGGCCGTCAGAGAGCAGCTGTACTGGTCACACGCCATGACGAAGAAGTACACGAGGAGGGGCGCCGACAGCAGCAGACAGATGATGCCCGCCAGCGAGAGCCGGTCCGCCTCCCTGCGACAGCGGACGCGGACGCTCACCCGGGCTGCCCGGCCCAGGACCTCGCGCACAAGGCTTTGTGCATCTGTGCGGGTCCCGTTGTTCAAACGGGCCCGGGCCTCAGGGACAGCTGCCGGCTGTCAGCACGGAGGCCTCCCCGCCGCCCGGAAGAACCGCTCCACGTGTGCTCCACAGCGAGCTGCAGGGAGGCTGACGGACGCACGGGCACCCCCGGAAAGCCCAGAGCCGGGAGGCCTTCTCTCACCCACAAGGCCAGCGGCTTCCCAGTTCTGGGCACCCCTCCCCAGTCCCCACTCTCTCTGGCCCAGGGAGAGCAGAGACGACACGGAGCCACACAGCTAAGACCCGCCTGCTCTAGTCAGTGTTTCCTTTCTCCTTCAGTTCCTTACTTTATAAAATGGAAAATGGCTTGCCCATCATTAGTATGATAAGAAAAATTGTGTTTAATAGGTGCCTAAGATCCCAGAGGCCGGCAGCCCCTCACCAAGGCCTCACTTTATTTTCTAGCCGGGAAGACCAGCAAGATCCTTACCAGGCCCGGCCCCACTGCCCTTGAGTCTCGGCCCTGCTGCTGGCGATGCTGCCCGGACTCCTGGTTTTGGGGGCGTCACGTAGGGACTTTGTAGCCATCGGGCCCTGAGGGAAGAAGACACAACCTGCTCAGATGGTCCCATGAAGAAAAGCCACCACATCTCCCGCCCAATCCGCTGCCGCGCATAGACTCGGCGGGCCTGGCTCTCACTCACGGGCCGCCGCCTCCTCCCGAACAGCAGGTTCCGGGCGAGGAAGAGACGATGGATTGTGCTTCAGTCCATCCTGCCTGAAATCTGCAGGAAGCTCCCACCTGGCCCTCCTGTTCCTCTCGGTTCAGTCTCCAGAGGGACGCAGAATGCCCCCTCACCACGTGCACCAGGCCCCCCGCGTCTCAGAAACCTCTGGGGATCTGCTCCCGCCTCCTACCCTCCCCACTCTCTCTCACGCCTTCCAATCCAGACGCACGAGGTCTTTAATGATCCGTGAATGTGGTTCATTTCATTCCGGGTCCCTGTTACTTCCGCTCAGAACGTGTGGGTCTTGTTCAGGTCTTTTCAAAAGGTCCCCACCTCAGTATGACTTTTTATTTTTCCTGGAGTTAATTATTGCCCCACTTTTTCCATTTGCTAAGGTTTCTATGCCTGTCACTAGTTTTTTTTTCAGAGCTATCGTATATCTCAGCGCCTTTTCTAGACATCCTAACACAATGAAGTTTATCATTTCCATTCTCCCTCTCCTCCATAACCATTCATCTTGAACCAATGTACAAGCCAATCAGCTAGTCTACATCGCCTGCACCCTGACCCCCGCCAAGTCACTCTCCCTGCTACTTTCTTTTCTTTCTTTTTTTTTTTATAAAGATTTTTATTTATTTATTTGACAGAGAGAGATCCCAGTAGACAGAGGCAGGCAGAGGCAGAGAGAGAGAGAGGGAAGCAGGCTCCCTGCCGAGCAGAGAGCCCGATGCGGGACTCGATCCCAGGACCCTGAGATCATGACCCGAGCCGAAGGCAGCGGCTTAACCCACTGAGCCACCCAGGCGCCCCTCTTTTTTTTTTTTTTTAAGATTTTATTTATTTATTTGACAGACAGAGATCACAAGTAGGCAGAGAGGCAGGCAGAGAGAGGAGAAAGCAGGCTCTCCACGGAGCGGAGAGCCTGACGCGGGGCTCAATCCCAGGACCCTGGGATCATGACCCGAGCTGAAGGCAGAGGCTTTAACCCACGGAGCCACCCAGGCACCCCTCCCTGCTACTTTATTTTCTTAATAACTCTTCTCATGACGTAGAATGCTTTTTTTTTTTTTTTTAAATTATTTAATTTTTTATTTTACAGAGAGAGAAATCACAAGTAGGCAGAGAGGCAGGCAGATAGGAAGGGAGAAGCAGGCTCCCTGCTGAGCAGAGAGCCCGATGTGGGGCTCGATCCCAGGACCCTGGGATCACGACCTGAGCCGAAGGCAGAGGCTTAACCCACTGAGCCACCCAGGTGCCCCCGCAGAATGCTTTTTTTAAGAAAAATTTCAGTGCATGTCTATTGTCTATCTTCAGAATATAAGAACATATTTCATGAGAATATAAGCTTCCCAGGGGCAGGAATCATGTGTCCTATTCACTGCTCTACTACCAAGTCCTAACACACAGTCTGGTAGACATAGTGTATCAAAAAACAATCCCTCTACCAGAAAGGGTGGAGGAACTGAACTTGTCTCTGGGGGAAGCAATGACATCTACGCTTTCAGAACAAGCTCTAATTGTGAAGTTTTCAAAATATCAAGGATAAGAAAACACGATTTTAAAAGATTTTAGAGAAAAATCCAGAGTTAAGAATCATACTAGCAGCAAGTTGGATTCTAGAAGACGATGACGGAAAATTTTAAAAACTCTGAGGGAAACTGTTTTGCAACCTAGAATTCCACTCCCAGATCAACTATCATTCGGAGGAGACAACACAGGATCCACGAGAGCTGCTAAAAGAAAGCCCAGTGAAAGGACAAGGGGATGAAAACTGTGCAGTGCACCAGTCAGTAACCAGTCCACACTGGTACTAAGTGAACAGCTATAGTAGGAGAGAGAATAGAAATGATGAATTTTACTGCATTAGAGTGTGAAAAATTATTGACAGTCTGACAGTTCTATTAGAGCATTCAGAAAAAAAATAGTGAAAGAGATATAGAAACCTTAGTAAATAGGAAAAAGAGAAAGAAAGAAACCTTAGTAAATGGAAAAAGTGAGGCAACCACTAACTCCAGGAACAATAAAAAATCATACAAGGGGGAAAAAAAAACAAACAGTAATTGTAGTACATTACTTAGCTGAACAGTAAATAATAACAATTTTGTCTTAATAATGTAATATTGGGGTATACACTGACTGCTGGATATGTATAAGTTGAGAGTGACAAAAGCAAATTATTTAAAAATAAGCAGGTAAAAACAACAGTACAAATCTTAAGAAAAAACAAAACAAAACAAAACCTAGCAACACCAAAGTAACTAATAGAATGAAAAATATTTGGTTCTGGGAACTGAGACTATGGGGTGAAGCAGGGAACTCTTTACTCTATCTATAAGCCTTAAAAGCCAGTCACTTGTTTAAAAATGTGAACATGACTTACTTTAACACAAATGTACATTCATTAAAAAATTTTCAGTGACAAAAGGCATTTTCATGTGCAACGTGGGAACTGCAGCCACATCGCTTGATTTAATTTTCACAGGTGAGTTTACAGAATGTCTATGATGTCCAAGGCAGGATGAGGAGCTCCTTATGGACCAGCCGTCCCTACAGCTCCAAAACAGAATCCGGAGCTTGGTGTGTGGCAGGCGCACTCATCGAACACCGCAGAAAACTGCGAAAGGGCCAGAAACGGACAGGCTCCGAACTAAGTGTGAAAAAGCCAAAGAGAAAATGCCGCCGAAAGGAAAGTGTATCTTCTCCGGATTCAAAGAAGCCCAAATAAATATTTTGAGAGGACAGAGTTCATTCACCCAGGAGTCTTCTCTGTCATGAGCACTGAACCTTGCAATAAATGTGTAAGTTATATCTTCGGAAACAGGTAGCCAGAAATAGGGGAGAGGGAGGTGTTCAGGGTATATTTTAATATATTCCTAAGACGGACAGATAGAAATTAATATACCAGCCCTCTTTACTTTTCCAAAGCTAAAAAGTCACTGTTCATGCCCATAAACAACAGTGCTAAGACATAAGACAGGCTTACCTCCAGTGTTCTGTCCCAGCGTCTCACAGCAGAATGGAAGTGTTTCTTCTTGAATGGGCCACTCTAAAATCCCCAGTCTCCCTGGATTCCAAAGGCCCACTTGATCCTTCTCAACCCACTGAACAAAGTCCTGCGGGGACACAACGATGAGGAAGACACTCAGGGAGCTGACATTTCAGGACTGAGGCAGATAAGGACCTAAACGGCATTTACTCGAGGCCCGCTGCTGGAACCAAGTGAGACGCGCGCGGTCAGTGCTTGGGGGTTCAAAAGTGGAAGACATCCCATGGGGGACGGGAGAGGGGAGGGAACATAACCACCCAGCTTTCTGCCTGGCACAGACAGGGTCTGGCACATTGGAAGCACTTAATGATAACGGCGGGATTGAAAGGATGTCTTCATGGCGGTGCCG
Source organism: Martes martes (assembly GCF_963455335.1). Lineage (NCBI taxonomy): Eukaryota > Metazoa > Chordata > Mammalia > Carnivora > Mustelidae > Martes > Martes martes. Next base: position 2,554,281 of record NC_137898.1, on the reverse strand, counting down.
CTTTGGCCATGAGCCTTAGCATAGGCGGGTGCAGACCCCGACGAGTCCCAATGAACAGAAAGGCGTTGTCTTTGAGGACGTACACCAAGCAGCCACACATGCACCTGAAACATTTCTAGAAGCTTGTTGGTGTCACCAGCCCGAATCAAGCCCTCTGGAGTGAGCACGTTCCGCTGGCACATTCCAGGAGCCAGTGAGAGCCTAAGAACATGGGAGTGATCTGGCTCTCTGCAGACTCGCGGCACCCGGTGACCTTCCTGAGTGTCTTGGGTCATGAATGCCCACACGTGTGAGGACATGCCATCGTGGTTAAAGTTGGGTGAAGGAGAGTTAGTGTCCCACACCTAGGGATAAAGACCAGCCCAGTAAGGGGATGGGGCTTTCTGGCAGCCTCATCAGCAGCCTCGGCTGGTCTGAGTTCCATGGGGCAAAGCTGAAGGGACGTGGCCCCCGAGGGTTTGAGGATTATGTAGTACAAGTGCCTGGCCCTAAGCTTCTGATTGCCAAGGCATTCATGGCAAAGACGTCCATCTCAGATAAACATACCGCCAGCTGCTGGACCTAGCTACCGCCAGCCAAACAGCCAGAGAAGGAACCAGGCCACTCCCACCCATGAGTCTCCTTCCAGAAAGCCCTAGGTAACCAAGAGAGCTGGCCACTGCCGCATCTCCCTTCTCATGCCCTCATTCCCACTCTCATGCTTTGAACCGGCCGATAAAGAGTGGATCCATGACCCCCAGGCCCCCACCCGACCCCATGAAGGCAGAGCCCCAGGCCCGCACCTCCTCTCTCTCTCTCCCATGACCTTACTGTGGCTCTGAGCATTCTGTGTGCCCCCCAGGACCTGTGAGGAATAAACCTTGCACGTCGGAGCTCCAGGATTGTCGCTGAGGTGTGTCCTGCAATCCTGAGGCCCACTAGGGTCGGGCCAGCTACGATGGGAGGGAAACTGGGGGAGTGGGAGGGGCCTGCCCCCATAATACGAGCCCAGGAGGGTACGTCAGGCATTCCCAGCCCACAGTATCACTATCTACAGGCTGAGACCACCACAACAGGTGACATATGCCCCATGGCAGCTTTTTGGCACCTTGAAAGTGTAGAAGTTTGGGGAGGCACTAGACGTCCAGGAACGTGGCAGAGACGTCTGGGGGCTGGCACCAGGAACGTCCTGGAGGTCACGATCAAGGCCCCGAGTTCTCAGTGGGGCCGATTCCTGCTGCCCACTTGGGACCCAAGTTGTGGGACCACCTGCTAGGCCTCAGCCTTCTCACCCACACGCAGCGGTCACCGGGTGCTCAAGGATACGAGGTCATGGCACCAAGGGCACAGAGCCCTCCCTGACCCCATCAGAGTTCACCTAAAAGAGAGCCAGCTCTGGCCGAAATGATCCTCAGCGCCCTCAGGCCTCAGGAGGGCTCGGCTGGCTCACGCAGGCGATCAGGGCGAGCGAGCTTCAGACTAGCAGAGCTCAAACAGCCATGCATCCCCAAAGCCGGCCCCAGAGCATTCTGGCTACCCTTGTACCAAACCACACTGCTACCTGGTGGCTTAAAACAACAGTCTTTCCTCCTTTCTCACGGCTTCTGTGGTCAGGGATCTGGGGAGACTGGGGGGCAGCTGGGGTGTACCGGAACACCTGTCTTCACATGGCCTCCCCGTGTGGCCAGCGGGGGTGTCCTCACAGCCTGGGGGCTCAGCGCCATGGGAAGAGGCTCTGGGAACCAGCAGGGGCTCTGGCAGAGTTGTACCGTCCCTTCTGAGGGTCTGAGAAGACACCTGACAACACTTCCAGCACATTCTGTCTGTTACAGGGAGTCCCGAGTCCACCTCCTTCCACGGGGAAGGGAATCAGGCTCCAGACCTTGATGTGGGAATTGCAAGATATTAGAAGAACACAAGGGACTGTTGAGGCCATCCCTGGACGATTCAGCCTTTACAGACACCGGCTATTCACTGAGCATGTCCATAGTTCCAAGCGTCCAATATCCTACTGGGTTCTCACACCGACCCCAGAGGGCTGGCATCACGACGTCCATCTTACAGATGAGGAGGTCGGCGTCCTCTACTCACTCAGGCCTGTGCGGATGGAGGGTAAAGTCTCCTGGGGTGGACTGGAGGAACAAGAAAGGAAAGGACCTCTACCTTTGCCTTCTACACTTGCATTACAGTGAGCGTATATTTGCGGCTTTTGGAGAGCGGAAGCCTGGAGCCATGGTCAAAGCCGCGGCTTACCCTTAGAATCAGGGCTCAGCGTCTCTGGGCACGACTTTCCACCCAGGGCACATGCCTATTTCGGAAGCCCTCGGAAAGCGCCCCAGGAGCAGCTCTCCCGGGACCCCGCTGTGCCGTCAGTCCTCTCAAGGCAAGCCAGGGTGGAGCTTCCCAGTGCCAAGACCTTGGAGGGGCCACACATCTGCAGAGGAGCCCCTGTGTTGGGAAATGAGGCTTGTGAACTGTACCTGTGCTTTGAGGGAGTGGCCACTGCAGAGGGCCCAGGGTCAGCGGGCGGGGCTGGGTTGTAGAGAAGCTGCAGGTAAACCAGGAATCACCCCAAAGATCAGTCCCACCATGCCCTGGGAATGGTGGGGGGACGCACAGGTGACCTCCCTGACCCCCGTCAGAGCCACAATAGTTCCCAGAGTTGTGGCTCTTGGGACTCCACGAGCTGCTTAAACACTCTTCGTCGGGGCTCGGTTATTTTACTACATAAGTCTGTTTCCTGGGAAAGAGGGAAAGAACACTTGCATTCGCACCCGTCTAAGGTTTGGGTGGACGGGTTTTCAAGCCGCCTTTTTAACGACGGACTATCGGTCTCCCTCCTGCCCCTTGGGCTGTGACACACCAGGGACCCCTTTTCCACGCCGAGCTCATGGGTTTTACCGGCTGCCGCAAACTGTGTAAGTGTCATGATTTATCTGATCTTCTCACGGACAAGTCATAGGCTGTTCCTGGGTTTTGCAAGTACATACAGCGCGTCCTAATGGCGTTCTCGCACCTGCCTGTGTCCCGGGATAAAGTCCCACAGGAGGTCTTCTCCGACGTCTGCACAGCGAGGAGAGCAGCTGCCCACCCCGCCCGGACTCCGAAGTTCAAGTCCCTCCTCCTCATCTCGGCTGCGACGGGCTCGTCTGTGTTCTTGGGTCCCGGCGACTCTTGGACCCCCATTCCCAAGCCAGGCCCCCGGCCGATCCGGTAAGGTTCCGAGAGATGCTTCCCGGCCGGGCAGAACTCGGCGCAGCCCCGAGAGGGACCAGCCGTCGCCATCACAGCCCGGACGGGAGCGGTCGGCCGCAGGAACAGGACAAGACCCGCGTTCCTCTCTCTCTCTCTTCCTTCCGACCCTCGGGCCCGGCTCCCTCCCCAGCCGTCCGCACAGGCTTTGGGAGACAATCCACAAGATTCTCAACCTTTCGTTCAAAAGGAACGAGCCAAACCGCGCTCCGAAAGAAGGGGCACCGTCCGCTCCTCCAGGAGGACACGAAAGGTCTTTTCCGCGGCGCCTCGCGGCCGGTGTCCAGTCCGCGCACCGGGCGTGGCGCGCGGCAGGGCCCGGCTCCGTGGCCGCCGCAGCCGCAGGAAGGGCTCAGGTGGGCCCGGGAGGGCGCGCGGGCCTCGGACCCCGGCGCCAGGCTTCGCGGAGGAGACGAGCCCCGCCCGCTCACCCGGGCGCCCCCCGCGCGCGCCGCGCCCGCTCACCTGCGCGCCCGCCGCCGCCGCCGCCGGGTCTCCGCCTGCAGGCCCCGAGCCCACCCCGCCGCCCAGAGGGGCCGCCCCCGAGGGACGCGCGGCGACAGACGACCAATCGGCGGCGGGCCCTGCGCGGCCGGCATCCCCGCGCCCCGCGATTGGCCGCGCGCCTCGCCCCACCCCCTGAGCTGACTCCGGGCCGCCAACCCCGCCACTGCGCCGGGCTGGGGCGCGAGACGGACCGCGAAGGCCCGCCCCGCGGACCGGGGCTGCGGGAGCGCGACCCCGCACGCCCGCCGAGCCCCGCCCCGTGGCCGCCGGCGAGCCGCACCCCCCGCGCCCCTTCCCTCGTTCCGCGGGTGCGGCCTCCGGGGCGCGCAGCAGCCCCTCGCTGAGCGTCCGATGCGTCCGGCGCCGGGTGCACCGCAAGCCCCAGTGCTCCCGGGGGTCGGGTCTGTTGGGGGCGGGGCAGGGGAGCAGCATCAACGAGCCGTCACCCAACAGGCTCAGAGGGTGAGGGCGCTGCGCGGAAGACCGGAGCGGGCAGGGGGAGGGTGAGCGCGCGAGGAGCGGCTTGACTTGGGGGTGTCAGGGAGGGCTCTGCCGGGGGGCCCGGGAGGCCCGCTTCCCCCAGAAGCTTCGGGGGCGGGGGGCGCCGTGCAGCCGGAGAGGGAACGGAGCGGCCGCGCTGGAAAGACGGGGAGGTTGAACTGCCAGGCCAGCGTGGGCAGATCCGCTGATAACAACCCACGACAGTCGTCCCGCTTGCCAGGGATGCCCAAGGCACCCACGGACCCCTGCCTCCGGAGGTCAGCCGCTGGTCAGCGCCACCCGGGCGGAGGCAGGGCCGGGCAGGGCCGCGCCAACCGAGCGGGCCCTGGAGGGGAGGGCAGCGGGCGGTGTCTGCCGGCCCCAGTCCCCGCGTTCGGACAGAGCTCTTGTTTGCACGGGGGCCTGGCTGGCACAGCTCCGTGTCCCTCGCCGGGACATTTTCCCTGCAGTTTTCTGTTTTTGAAACTGTCGAACACACAAGCGGGTCGAACCCATAGTAAACGAGCTCCCGCACACCTAGAGCCAGCAGCTGCCAACAGTTTGCCACGTTTAATTCCTTTCTCTCCCACTGCGTCCACCCCCCACTTTTCCCCCGAACCACTCATCAGCGGCGGGTGACGCCTTCTTCCTAAACACTAGGGCAGCCGCCGCTTACGCTACCGAGACGAGCGCGTCACCCTCGGGACGTTCCGCATCGACGCGACATCGTCCGCATTCCGTTTCCCCCGCTCATCCCACTCCCGCCGTTTACGGCCGCTCGTCACACGTCAGGCCGCGGTCAGGGGGCCGCGCCGCCCCGCGCCAGGGCTCCGCAGCCCGCGTCCCTCCCGTCCCGCCCTTTCTCCTCCCGCCCTTCCTGTTCCAGGGTCCGCCACGCGCCAGGGCCGCTCTAGGGACGGGGAGGTTCGTCAGGGGGGAACGTGCGCGTGACGGGAGCAGCACCGCGGGTCGGGGGGGGGGGCGACGGACTGTCCGGTCCGCGGCAGGCGCCGGGTCCTCCCCCAAACGCGCGAGGAACGGCCTGGGCTAAGGGAATGTGAAAACCTGCTCAGTGGCTCGTCCCCAGCGCTCCGGGCGACAGCGGCGGCACCGAGCAGGCCCGGCCGCCCGCCGACCGCTGACCGCTGACCGCTGGCCGCCGCGGGAGGGACGCTCGCCGGGGCTCTCGTGCCCCCGTGCGGCCGCCGCAGCGGAAAAGAATGAACACGACGCGTCTTAGACGGCGAGGGAAGCAGTCCGGCGCGGAGGCGCCCCGGGGGCAGCTCGTGCGGAGGCGGGGCTCACAGCAGAGGGGCGGCGCGCAGAGCTCCGGGGTCCGCGCTCGCGGTGGGGCGGGGGGCCGGGCCTCCCTCCTGCGCAGGCGCGGCCGCGAGCTCCGCAGGCGGGCGGGGCGGGGCGTGGGCGGGGCGTGGGCGGGGCCCGTCGCCGCGGCTGGGCTGTCCACGGCCGGCAGGATCCGCGGGGCGACCCGGAAGAGCCGCTGCGCTCAGGATGGGCCGGAAGGTGACCGTGGCCACCTGCGCGCTCAACCAATGGGCCCTGGACTTCGAGGGCAATTTGCAGAGGATTTTAAAGAGTGAGTCTGGGGGCGGCGGGGTGGGGGGAGTGGGAGGACGGGGGCGGGGGGTGGTCCCGGGTAGCGGGGAGCCGGGGTCCGAGGCGGGACAGGTGCGAGGGGGGACGGGGTGCGGCGGGCACAGGTGCTGGGGGAGCGGAGGGACGGGGTGGGGCGGGGTGGTGGGGTGACGGGGTGGGGGCGGGCCGAGGTCCAGGCCGGCCCCTGCTTGCCTGTGATGCACACACGTCCCTCCCTGCTCTTTGGAAGGTCGCAGCCCACCTGAGGGCAGAGGAGATGATGCATAATGACCGCCCCCCTCGCGGGCCGCTCCTGAATTGGGGGTGGCTTACCGGGCCTGGGGGACCCTTGGTGTACACGCCTGGTAGGGAAGGCCTGGCTGCCGAGGCAGAGACGCGATGAAAGGCTGAGGCTTACCTGTCCTCATACCTCTGGGGTCGAGTGTGGCTCAGCTAGGGCCCAGCTGCCTGAGAGGTGCTGAGTTGCCCATGTTTAGAGGCATTTAAGGGGAGAGCGTGGCCAACCACCAGCGAGGACGTTGTGAAGAAGTGTCCCAGGAAACATGGTTTTGTAACCAGAGAACTGGTTCCCAACTCCGGCCCCGCAGCTTGCCGTCCACACTCGAGCAACCGGTGATGGGGGTGGATTAAGGAGAAAGTTGCTTTATTCAGGAACCAGGCAGTCTGGGAAGACGGTGGACTAACGTGTCAAAGGCCATCTAACCCCTGTCCAGGGGGAGCCCGAGGGTTTCAAAGGGGAAGGTTCTGGAAGAGGGAGGGGGGCTGTGTGCGGGAGGAGCAGGTGCCCAGGCGGCAGTCGGATGTGGCTGTGACCCTGAATGCACTCACTGGCATCCCCCAGCCCCCTGAGCTGTTCTCGAATGCGGTCAGGGCGCATCATCTGGGAGAGCCAGGTCCCTCACCCTGGGAGGCCAGTGGTCTGACGATCTCAAGGAGAGCAGGTTGGCTCTGCGGCAGATCCAGGCACTTAGGTCAGCAAGCGAGGAGCACGTGAGCTTGAAGCAAGTCGGCCTTCAAGACAGGAGGGAGTGCTGTGCCTGTGTCTGGTGCCTGGGGGGAGCGAGTAAGGGGCGAGCCTGGGAGCCTGGGAGTGCTCAGAGCCACTCCTTGCAAGAGGGTTTGCCAAGAGCAGTAAGAACAGGAGGTGCACACGAGGGCATCTTTTCAGCAACGTGCCCTCGACCTTCAACCTCAACCTGCTTTCATCTCATCGAGCGCAGAGCAGTCGTTAGTTAGAGCCAGGCAGTCAGTGGCCGGAGCTGAGTCTCTGTTCCGGTGGCCTTTCCCCGGCAGGTGGGCACTGGGCCCGCTGTCCCAAACCAGAGCTGCTGGTGCCCAGTGCTGGTGCCGCTGTAGGCTGCCGTCCTTCGAATCCCGCCCTCTCACGGCGCTCCGTCTTCCACACCGGCCCGTTAATGAGCGACCCGGGGTGTGGTTTCCTCCTCCTCCCCCATGCTAAGGGTCAGTCCTGCAGGCCCTGTGTCTTGTTTGCTGCCGGTGGAAGCAGGCTCTGTGGGACAGCCGCTCCTTGGCCGCGTGGGGCGGGGTCCGGGAGATCGCTGAGCGCTCCGGTTCCTGGTCTGGTTTCTTATCCCACCTGATGCCGCAGGTTTCATCTGCCTCCGACCGCGGTGTAAGTCCTGAAACTGCTTTTCTCTCTCTCTCTTTCTCAGGTGTTGAAATTGCCAAACGGAGAGGAGCAAGATACAGGCTGGGACCGGAACTGGAGATATGGTGAGAGCCGAGCACAGACCCCACAGGGCAGGGAGGCGGAGGGGTCGGCGTCAGCTCCCTGTGGTGGAAACGCGGCGGAGGTGGGTGGGCACAGAGAGGTGCGGCCGTGCGGGCTGCTGAGGGGCGCCGGAAGCTGGCGAGTGGGCCTGCTGGTCGCCTGGAGTCCCGTGTCGGGTCACTAGAGGCACGGAGACCCGGCAGCCGGGCTGATGGCCGAGCCCACCACCCTTCCCCGGGCCCTCCCTTTCACGTGTGGCCGTAAGCACGTCACTCCCTGGTCTCGGCATCTCTCCACAAGCGAGTGTGAGTGGTCATTTCCGCTCTGCCTTCTCGCAGCGATCGGGAAGCCGGTTCCTCCTTGTCCCTTATTCAGAAATAAGCAAGCGGTGGTCGCGTTTAAGTGTCTTACGAACTACGGTGGTTTTGTGACAGATGTCAGCAGCCCTCTGGGTTCCCACGTGTGCAAGTCCTGGCCATTCGTGGGATCAGAAGTCCCCCCTCGCGGGCCATGTCCCCACCTCGGTTTCTGGGCTTCGTGTAAACAGAAAGCGTTTCTTGGCCTGTGTCTTTGTATCTGTCCTTAAGGCCACTCCTGTCCTTCTCCTCGTGAGCTGGACTTCTGTGCTTGGCATCCCGGCTTCAGCTCGGGCTGTGTGTCCCATCGTCGCCAAGGCATTTGTACCCCCACTTAACGTGGTCTTCGAGACACGCCTCGGGCCCTGGGGTCCTGGTGTGTCTATGTGACCTCTACCCCCGGGGTCCTGGCTGTGTCTGTATATTTCGTCTGTCCTTCCCACTGCAGGGCTGCCCTCAGTAGCCCAGTCCCCCAGAGTTATCGTGGCCCCAACACTTCCGGGTTAGGGCCTTGCCCCTTTCTTTGTCCTGTGGTCTCCCCACGCCTGGCCCCCAAATCTGGACCTGTCATTTTAAAAGATGGAGGATTTTAGCTACGGGATGCCAGGACGGTATAGTTGTATTGTGTCATTTTTAGCCCGCTGAGCAGGCCCCCCTTTATTATTTGCAACAGTTTGCAGAGAGGAAGCTGGGGCAAGAGGTGAGCCAAGCCTGTTCACAGAACACGCCCACTTCCTGCTCCTGCTGGTCAGGGCTCCAGCTCCCGCCCCAAAAGTGGCACTTGGAAGGACAATGACGGGCCAGTGCCACTGACACAGGCTGGCTTGTGGACCTAGAGGTCCTTTGCCAGAAAGGCTGTCTGTTCTTCGGGCCAATTTGGTAGACTTTGCGGATGGAAGATTGCTCCCTAAACTGGGCGGGTGGCACTTACAGCCCCTGTTACAAAATGCCCCTCCAGCTGTTGGACAGCCCAAGGGGCAAGGGGCCCGCTGATGGCTGCACGTTCGGCGTGAGTTACCGTTCGGCATCCCATGTGGCGCGGGAGCCACTAGGGCACGAGACCCCCGGAACAGGACTCTGTCCAGGAGGGGAAAGGCCAGCACGGGTCTTGAGCCCTTCTGGGGGCGTCTTCTTGATCTCATTTTCCTCTGAGAACCTGGACTTTCCTTCTCAGAACCCAAGGCCGAGAGGCCGGCCTTCTAGACGTTAAACATGCAAATGCCCGTTTGTGGAGGTCTGCGTCCGCCTGCACAAGCTTTGCTCGGCACCTGCGACGTCGCTCCCAGGCCGCTGCACAGGAGGAAGGAAATGTTCTTGAAGATCTGAAAGTAGTTTACCAGCGCTCTCTGCTTTGTTCCCAGCACACACGGGCCAGGAGACGGCCCGCAAGCCCGTCTTCACGTTTCATGGCGTCCTGGAGCTCTGAGTTTCCTGGGGCTGCTAGAAACACAGTCCCACAGGCTGGGTGACTTCAAGCAGCTGGTTCTGGAGGCCAGAATCCCCAAATCAGGGTGTTGACGGGGCCCTGCTTCCTCCAGAAGCTCCAGGGGAGGGCCCGTCCAGTCTCGTCCAGCTGTCACTCCCAGTCCCTTGTCCTGCGGCCACATGCCTCCCGTCTCCGCCTTCCCGTGCCCTCCTCTCCAGGGTGCCCTCCTCTCCGGGGTGCCCTCCTCTCCATGTCGTGTCCTCCTGCTGTTGGATTCAGACCTGCCCAAGTCATTCAGGCTCCTCTCCTCCTAGATCCTTAATTAGCTCCGTAGAGACCCTTCCCCCAAGTGCGGTCATGTTCACGGGCTCTGGAGGGTAGGAGGGGGACGCAGGTTTCTGGGGGACGCCGTCTCGGGGACGCCATCCGGCCTGCTACCAGCATGACCTACAGCCGGAGCTAGGAGTCGCTCCGTGAGTGGTAATGGGAGGAGGTTAACGATGCCCCTTGCCTGGGGAGCGTGTTCCTGTGGGTCCGGCTCTGTAGATCCGTGTGATTTTGGCTACATTAAGAGTTTAAAAAAAACAAACAAACCCGAAGGTAGACATGTGGACACAAGTGAGAATTTCTCACTGTAATTTAAAGCTAGAAGAAAGAGCCTGGGGCCACAGGTTTCTTCATTTCTGGGGAAACACATCCTCTGTTGTGGCAATGATCCTAGCTCGGGTTAGAGAGTGCAGTCTTGGGCTGCACTCCCGCACGTCTGACCCCGATGGCCTGTGGGCCCCTGCTGCCCCCCTCAGTGTCTCCCGGGCTCCCCTGCCCCCCTCCTCCCCTCCCCTGGGGCATCTCCGGGCTCACCCGCCTGCTCCCTTCCTCTGCAGTGGCTACGGGTGTTGGGATCATTATTACGAGTCGGACACCCTCTTGCATTCGCTCCAAGTCCTGGCTGCCCTTCTGGAATCTCCGGTCACTCGGGATATCATCTGTGACGTGGGAATGTAAGTGCCAACGCGAGCGTCGGGCAGGCAGACTCAGCAAATAAGAAAGGTTCAGGGTGCGAGCTCTCCTACAGGAGGGTGTGGAGTCAGCACATGCCAGGTACAAAAGGCCTTCTGTTGAAAGTGGGTTTTGTTCCCTCCCCAGCCTGTAGACCCCTAAGTCCCCCTCGGAGGCAGCTCTAGGAAGCAGTTTTGCAGGTTCCCCCAGAAGCTTCTGTGCGTGTGGGAGCGCACGGTGCGCGGTGGGGCACAGCGTTCTCCCTGTCGCACGCAGACACACATGGCACTTTCTTCACTTAATGGTAAGTTCTGGGATGATGCCACGTCACTCCACGCCGGTGCGCGGACCCCATGGTTCCATAGGTGCAGGTGTATACGGTGCGGGTATGTAGGGGGCGGGGTCCAGAGACACAGGTGTATTCACTCGGGTATGTGGTGGTCCCCTGCGTCTCTGCTCCCTTGCTCACAGCTCCTGCTCTGATCCCCTCCTCCCTCCTGTAAGGACTTGGTGACTTTATTGCGCGGCCCCAGGTAGTCCGGGATAGTCTCCCCATCTCAGGGTCTGTAGCTTAGTCATCACGTCTGCAAAGCCCCTCTCGCTATGTAAGGTGGTCAGTTCACAGGCTCCAGAAATTAAGACCTGGACGTTCCTGCATGCCCTGATTCAGCCCTCACGGGGCTCGGTCCTGCTCTGGTCCTGTTGTCTCCCCCTGGTTTGCCCTTGTCTTTGGTAGCTCTCCTGTGCTCCGTTTTCTTCTGTGGGCTTGGAGTCTATAATCCTATTTTTTTAAAGATTTATTTATTTATTTGAGGGAGAGAGCAGGGAGGGGGCAGAGGGAGTGGGAGAGAAGCAGGGAGTCGAATGTGGGGCCTGAGATCATGACCCAGACCGAAATCAAGTGCCAGACACTCAATGGACTAAGCCACCCAGGCGCCCCATAATCCTATTTTTATTTTTCTACTTTTTATTCTTAAAACGCTAACAATCATATTTATAAAGATATCTTCTTTTCAGATCCAGCATTTATCTGGGCCTATAAGCTTCTGAACACAACAATAATTATATTCTGACGTCCTTGGTGCCTGCCCAGCTCTGCCCTAGCAGAGCACATGGCTTCCTGCGGAGGGGGAGGACACGGTCGGGGGGGGGGGGGACTGGAAGTGCCATGTCTGTGGGACGGGTCCAGGCAGAGCGGGGACACGTGTGCTCAGCACCCCCGGCCCCTAGAAGGCCCGCCTCCTGGAAGGGGCACAGGCCGCAGGCCAGGAGGTGTGCTGAAGGAGAGCCGGGAAGGCACAGGGGCTGGTGCCTGAGGCCAGTCGGGGACGGAGAGGTGACACGGTGATAGGGCTGTGTGCAGGTGGGGGGGCAGCCCGTGGAAGGTCTGAGAACGTTCCAGGAGAGAGGGAGAGTCGGAGAGGGAATGACTGCGCTCCGTTAGAAGAGGCGCCCCCTGCAGAAGCCGCCGCGGAGCCTCGTGCCTCCCTCCCAGGCCCGAGGACGCTTCGTACGGAAGCGGACGGGGGGTTTTACTGTTCACAGACACCCGTCTGTCCCCTCCCTCCACAGGCCTGTCATGCACAAAAATGTCCGCTACAACTGCAGGGTGATATTTCTCAATGGGTAAGTGGCAGCCGCCTCCCCCAGGCTCTGCTGCCCCGGGCATGCCCCCGGGAACCGGGTGGTCCCTGGCACCGCACGGTCCGTGGGAGCCGTGTGCTGGGCAGCCGCTTCCAGAAACGCCCGGTCCTTAATGTCACTGCTTCTGGTCTCTGCCCACCGTAGACCCTTCGGGTATGAGGAGAGAGACCGTGGGGTGGGGCCGCTGGCTGGAAGTTGTTCGAGGGAGGGTGGTGCGCCTGTTTCCCCGGCAGACACTGGACTTCAGCTGCCCGCACAGCACCTGCTGGGTCTTGCCGACTCGGTCCTCGTCCATTGTCGGGGGAGGGCAAACCCGCGGGCCGCCCCTTGCTGCCAGACGTTCATCTCAGGAGCCGTCCTCTTCTCCTGCCCGCAGGAAGATCCTGCTCATCAGACCCAAAATGGCCTTGGCCAATGAGGGCAACTACCGGGAGCTGCGCTGGTTCACCCCGTGGTCCCGGAGCCGGTGAGTCCTGGTGCCCCGAGCAGGGACGCGCAGGTCGTGGCCACTCCGTGGATGCTCGTGTCATGTCTTCCCTGGGCAGAGCCGCAGTCCGCATCCTGGGGGAGGTGCGTGAGGACCTGGGGCACGTTCCTGCCATTTTGGGCACAACACTCTTGAGGCTGCTGGTTACAGAATGGCTGGTTTAGTACAGAAAGCTCATCGACCGTGGCCCCTCGAGCATCTGGTGTCTGGGGGTCCCAGCCCGAGGCTTCGGGCTGTCCTTTGCACGGCGCACGGTGTGGCAGCAGCCCCGGCCTCCCCCACAGGCAGTCCGTTTGTGACAGCCTCGGATGTCTCCTGACTTTGCCAGGTGTGCCCTGGGGGGCGCGGTCACCCCCGGGCTGAGAGACCCCCCCCCCCGCCAGTGTTCTCGCCGGGGCGCTGCTGCTGCTGCAGGCCGAACTTCCAGTGACGTATCTTCGAATGCTCCATAGTCTTATGTAGGAAGACTTTGGGGTTTTGTGTATTTTTGGCATACACCCCCCGCACAGCTCTGGGGGACTTCTCCTCCCTGTCCTGGGCCGACCCACGTGTCACTGTCTCTGAAGCGTTGCTCATTTGTAGGCACGTGGCTTCTAGTAGGTTCCAGAGGTTCCCACCACCCCTCCTGGGGTTGACTTCTGGACCATGATTTGCTCTAAGAGGATGTGATCAGGACAGCCAGGTGGGAGAGATGCACGGGGCTGGGTCTGGGGGTGCACCGCTCTCCCCAGATCTCCACGCAGTCGCCAACCCGAGAGCTCCCCGAACCTCCTTGTTCTCCGTGGTGTTCTGGAGGCTTCGTGACAAGGCATGATTGATGGAATCATTGGCCTTTGGCCATGGAAGTCCACCCCCAGCCAGTGGTCCCTCCCCAGTCCTGGAGGTGGGTCCGAAAGCTCCAATTCCTGGGTTGGCCCCCGGCAACCAGCGGGCCTTTCCCACTGACACCATTAACATAAAAACATCTTTAGGGCCAGCTCAGTGCTGGGAAGACCGAGCCCATTTCCCACGGTAAATTCCAACTTTCTAAGCAAGGATCACTGAGGGGGGTTTCTGATACCTTGCCTGCCTGCAGATGTCTTTATTGGGCTCTTATGTGTGATGAATAGTTTTGCAGAATTTAAAAAAACCCTAGGTTAAACATAACTTTTTGGCATAGTTTTAAATGTGTCCCTTGAAGGATTGTCTGGCTTGTGCCCTCGCTGGGGAGAAGCCTGCCGCTACTCCGAGTTTTCTTGGCTCCACGTGGTTATTTATTTCTCTCCAGGGCCGGTGGAGAAGCTTCTCGTTGTCTTTGATCTTTTAATGTTTTCTTCTATGGGCCTTGGTGTGGGTCTTTGGGCCCTTGTGTGAGGCCCTCTGTGGCCCGTGACCCTTGGCTTCGGGAAAGGTCGTCCTTTCTGGGCGAGTTTCCATTCCGGGTTCTGTTTCTGGAACGTGTCTTGATTGGGGATCCGATTTCCTGGGCCATCTTCTCTGGTGGTCTTAGCTCTGATTTCCCACATTCCAGAAGATTCCGTCCATCTCTGCTGGAATCCACGCGTGGCCGTCTTCCGAGGGCGCTTTCTCGTCGTCTCGAGCTTGCTTTGGTGAAGCCCCTTTTTGGATCCGAGCCGCACGGAGGGCTTGTGTGCGGCTCTTACAGAGCAGGCGTCTCTGGCGGTGGGAGGTCGAACCCCGCCTCTGCCACTTGGCTGGGCCACTTGGGGCCAGGAAAGCGACCCGACCTCTGTGCACCTTGGGGCCCGTCACGGTGGTGACCCCGCAGGGCTGTGGTTGTGGGGCTGACGCGAGTCGGCGTGTGAGGCGCTGAGCGCAGCGTGTGGCCGGTGTCAGCGTGGCCTGTCCCTGTCCTCGTGGTTTCCTTAGCTCTGAGAAGGGCGCCGGCGGGGGGTGGGGACCCAGCAGTATTTGCCGAATGCCCGAAGGTTGCTGCTCAGGGTGTATCAGGGACTCCTGAATCAATAAAAAACGGAAAAAGTTCTCAATCCGAGAAACTCCAACGGGCAACTAAAGGTACAAAGAACAATGGAGAAATTTGACAGAAGCGACGGACAGGCGAGCCGATGCCAGAGGTGCGAGAACTCCGGCCGATGTGAGCCGGCGGCACCTTGAGGGTTCTCTCTGCGCCCCCTGAGCGGTAAAATTAGAAAGTTGGGACGCACCACGTCCCGGCAAGGGCGCCAGACCAAGGGCGACTTTGCAGAAGCATTGGGCATGGCCTGGTTGGGGGGCAGCCCCCCCACCCCGTGCTGTGAACCTGTGGGCACCTCGCGGGGATGAGGCAGGACGCCCACAGGGAACCGCAGGCTGGGGACAGCGGGGACCGTGTGAGGCACGTCGAGGCCGGGAGCAGGTGCACCGGCCGGCAGCCGGCAGGGCGCACAGCTGTCGGCACAGCCGTGCCTCGAGGGCTGAGCTTCCAGCTGTCGGGCCCCTCCTGCCCTCCCCGTGTGCACCCAGCAGTGTTGACATGACCGTCGGGACTTTAATTTTTTTTAAAGATTTATTTGTTCATTTGATTATTTGTTCATTTGAGAGAGAGTGAGAGAGCACGAGCTGGGGATGGGCAGGGGGCAAGCAGGCTCCCCACTAAGCAGAGAGCCTGATGTGGGACTCGATCCCAGGGCCCTGAGACCATGACCTGAGCCAAAGCAGACGCTTCACCCACTGAGCCCCCCGGCCCCCTGCTGTCGGGGCTGTGATCTGGGGAACATTTTCTATTTCCCGCTCTCGGATGCTTTCGTTCTGTTGCCTTCGCTGTCGGGTACCACGAGTCTGGGTCTTCGGTCCGCTCTCCGTCCCCGTACCTGTATTTTCTCTCGGGGCTCATTCCTCTAACCCCATCCTCTGTGCTGTGCCCGGCGGGAGACTGTGCTTCACATCTGTGCAGGTCCCAGTTTTTCAGACCCTTTTCATCGCGCACAGGCTCTCCTGTCTTCTTCCGCCGCCTGATCATCTCTACTCTGAGGTCTGTTCCTGGGGCGTGTTGTCTCTGGATTTCCTGGGAGTCTGGTGTCATGTGTCCCTGTCGTGTGGACGTGCGGGTCTCGCGGTGGCTCCTTCAGACTGTTGGGTCCGTTATCAAAGGACAAGACTGAGACAAAGTGAAAGTTAAGCAAAGCCTTATTCTATGCCAAGCATTGGACGTCAGACTGACCGGCCAGGGCCGCTTCCGAAGAGAGCGACCCCCCTTGGTCTCACAGGCTGGTTATATAGGGCGCAACGCAGACCTCTCCATATGTGGCTTTGCGGATTGGATGTCTCCTCCCTGTGTGTTTTAGTAGCGGTTACCTGGAACTGATACCAATAACTGTTGAGGCATTTATTAAACAACAAAATGTCTACCTAGGCAACATGGAGTCACTTTGGCTAAGTAGGCCCCGGCAGGCCCTAGGGGTTTAACAGGTTTTAACGTGGAATCAACCCCAACACAGACAGGCGCTCGCGTGATGATGCCCGTGGCGGGGTCGCAGCAGACACCGAGCTACAGCCGCCGCTCACTCTTCAGCACCATTGAAACGACGGAGGTTTTTACCCCTGGGTGCAGTGCCAAAATGGTCTCGATGATTGGGCACGTCCCTGTGTCCCTACCATAGTGATGACCGCGTGACAGCTTCAGGCCTGAGAAAATAGGAAAAAATAATCCAGTTCTTGACCGCAGAGAATTTGAGAATCTGCAGCTCGTTTTGAGCAGCAGATTTTTTTTTTTTTTTTTGCAGCTCGTTTCCGTTATGTTCTCGGTTGCGCCCCCAGATTTAAGCGCGGTGAGGCAGGCGTCACGGGGCTCTGTAGCTGCTCGGGGCAGAGAAGGCTTATGGCGGCATGACCAAAACGGGTTTCTTGGCAGGAGTCCGCAACTAGGTTTTTCCAGAGGGTGTTGGCTGGGAGGAAAGGGTGTCCAGCCAGAGAAGGGCATAGGCCGTGCAGAGGAGTCAGGTGTGGGGTCTGTGGGAGGAGGTCGGGCCAGCCTGAGCCGGGCTCTGGAGGACAGGCTGCAGTGCAAGGCCTGTACTCGTGATGTCTGCTCTGGATGAAGCCCGGCGAGTTTCACCCACGAGATACAAGGTGATCGCTGGCCTGGGAGCAGAGACTGAGCGTGGCGGTGACCGTATACCGCCTCCCGGTGGTTTGCTTTGGTCTCGTCCTCAGTGGGTCCTGGTGGGGGTGGCGGGGAAGGAGGGGAAGGGGCAAACCTGGGGGTGGGGCGACTCTTCCCTTTAATGAGCGTTTTGACGCAGTGACATCGCCATCATCAGACTTGCCCGTGGTGGATAGAGAGCTCGCTGTGGGACGGCAGGGCGTCTCAGAGGTCAGCAGGGTCGCGTGTCCCTGTCCCCATCCTTAGCGCGGGATAGAAGGCAGCACCCTCCAGTTTCCCAGTGTTACGATTTACTTAAGTAAAAGCTGCTGCCGTCATCCCAGAAGGTTCTTGTGAATTCTCAGAAAAAAGAAATATACATAATTCCGTGTCTTTGTGGTATGTCTTGTAACAGCCCATTTGGGGTTGGATCTGTGAACTATTTTTTGCATTCCAGCTCTCCGCATAGCCCCTGGGGAGGCCTCTCACCCACGTTCTGTGTTAGACTGTCCGTCTCGTCCCGCTGGGAGACCGTTCCGTCTTCTCGGTGATGACACGGGTTCGCAGTCGTGTGGGCTGCTGCGGTGTGCTGTTCTGGGCTCAGAGACCGATCAGGACGTCCAGCTGGATTTCTCCCGGGGGGAGCGTGACGGCTCTGCAGAGAATGGCCGTGACATGTGTCTCAGTAGTGCTGGACCACAAGGTGCAGGGAAGCCGAGTCGGTCGGAGCCCCCGGGCACCGTGGTGTCCATAAGGAAAACGCACCAGAGTTTCCTCTGTTCACCCTACATGCTTCTCTTCCCCCGACGGGGACGGTTAAGGCGCGTGCGCAGCTGACAGCTCTCTGCTGAGCCGTGGGTTCGAAGGTCCGGGCAGGTGTTTGCTCACGCTGGGATGCTGTCGTCTTGCTTCCTGAGATGCTCGTCCTCAGGTCTGTGGTGCTTCCCTCCCCAGGCAGACAGAGGAGTATTTTCTCCCCCGGATGATACAGGACGTGACGAAGCAGGTGAGTGTGACTAGATCTCATTTTCCAGCCAGATGTCCCTGTTCTAGGCTAACGCGCACCACGTGGGCCAGGACCCTAACCCGCCCTGATGGGTGGAGGAACAAAACCAAACATGGGGAGAGATTACTGTACGAGCCAGGAGGCTGGAGCCCCGGGGGTGCTGGGCACCTCCTTTCTCTTACGTCAGTGATGCTCTGCCCGTTTGTGCCTCCCCCTCTCCTCTGGCTCACCTGCCGGGGTACCAGGGGAGCTGGGGTGCCAGGGGAGCTGGGGGAGGGGTCCCCACCCCACCTCAGTGGGCTCCTTCTTGCTGGGGCTGCTGCTTGGGTCAAGGGACCACCGAAGCAGCCAAGTCTGGGGTTGGGGAAGGAGGGTTCTAGTTGCAAAACTCAAGGAAGACTTTACGAGGCTGCCTGTTCAGTGTGTGACGACCCAGCATCTGGCATCTGTCGTGTCTCTTGGACCTGGCCGGCCTGGCCTTCCGAGCTGGGATCGTCCGATCTGATCCGGGGGCTGCGTCCACCCTCTTCCTATGGGAAGCGGCTGGGGTGATGGCTGGAACCCTGTTCTGTCCACTTCCCAGAGGTGGTCGGAAGCCAGGACACAGAGGGTGCTGCGGGGGGCCCTGCCTTCTCAGGGTTCTGCCTGCGGTCCCATTCTGCTTGCCAGGGCTATCACTTGGCTCCGGCTGCCATAAGACAGCACCATAGATGGAGGGGACGGTGCTGAATGAGAGATGCTTGCCTCTCGGCCCTGGAGGCCAATGCCCGGGAGGCAGGGGTAGGCAGGGCGCGTCCTCCCGAGGCCTCTCTCCTTGTGTGTGGACGGCCATGCTCTCCCTGGGTCCTCACGGCGTCGTCCCTCGTGCACGTCTGTGTCCTGATTCCTTCTTCCTATGAGGACCCCGGTCACCCTGGATCAGGGCCACCCCGGTGACCTCATGTTACCTTAACCACGTCCTCCAAGGCCCCCGCTCCAGATACGGTCAGGTTCTGAAGCGCGGGGGGCGGGTTCAGCGCTCCAACAGGCACAGTTTAGCTTATAACACTGAGTTCTCTGTACCCCGATGACTACACTCCAGGTGGCTCATGGCCGTTCACGGACTCCCTCCAGCGGACGGCTTGGCCGGGATTCGTCGGGATCTCAGGGACGGACTTGAGCCAGAGCGGGGTCCCTCTCCCCTATTCCCACGAGGTTCCGCCTCCGCTGGCCTCTTCGCCATCAGTGGCTTCCTCTGCCTTGTCCCTGGAGGACAGTGGCCGCCCTGGATCCCGGATGGAGGTTACCTCCACCCGGGAGCCGGACTACGCCTCTGGCACGGGCTTTGATTCCTGAGCGAGGCCCTTCTAGGGGCCGGCTTGGGCTCAGTGCCTTCTGCACGGACAGGCAGGGACGAGCATGGTTGAGGTTAGGGCAGGTCTGGTCACCTCCCAAGTGACCTGGACACTCCTTTGACCCCGAACTGCGGCAGTGAGCACGTTCTAAAGTCATGGTGACCCAGAGCAGACTCTGTGGGTGTTTGCGTGTTTCCGTGTGTCTGTGTCTGAAACAGACGTGTCTACTACAATCTGGACAGTGGGATGCTCCCCATTTCATTCTTATGGGATCATGGTATATCCTAAAATCCATCCCAGGGGAGACACACGGGGCTGACATGGGGCAGAGTCTGCCATTGGAAGGATTTGGGGGGTAGATGCTTGAAGGTGGTTCCATGAATTGGCTTCAGTAACTGTGGGTTAAGGTTGAGGGACATGTCCAGGAACGGGGTGAGGACTGCCCAGGACCTGCTCTCCGTGGACAGTGCAGGCCCCCGGAGGAGGGGCGGTCCGTGAGCCCGGCTTTGGATACGTGGTTCACCAGCTGTCGCTCTGAGCCTGGCCTTCTCACCATGGGGTGCGGATTCCAGCTGTGTCCACGTGCTCACGTTTGCCACGCAGCCGTCGTGCAGGGGCACAGTGGTCCCACGGCCGCCAGCAGGGGTCCTGGGTGAGGGCTGTCCTCACAGCCACAGTGAATAGTGACCTTGTCCGTGGCATGAGGCATCAGAGAAGAAAGGGCCAGGTTTACACTGTGACTCTTGCCGTGGGCAGTATGGGTGTTGAACTCTCTCTCTCTCTCTCTCTCTCTCTCTCACACACACACACACACACACACGCACACACAGATCAAGGAGCCCGGCCAGGTGTTCTAGGATGTGCTCCAGGCCTCGGGATCATTTCTTGGCTGAACAAAGTAACACCTCTTCTGTAACTTTGGGATTACGGGTGGTAGCCAAGTGGGACCCATGTCGGCATGTAGCGGTGGCGTCGGCATGACCAGTCAGCATGTGGGGGGCTCAGGACCTCCATGCCCCCATCTGGTAGCCCAGGGGAGGCTCTGCGCCTTCCTGGGGAGCTCCTGCCATGCGTGGCTGGTGAATGTGGTTCTTGGTGACGGACACACTGGCCCTCCGGCCCTGCCCCTTGGGCTCTGGGCGATCTTTCTCAGGCTTCTTGAATGACCCTCGGGTCCTTCTGGGCACAGGGGTGGGACCACCGAGTCAGACCGGCGAGAGCGTGGGTGATGCAGAAAGGTGCATGGTGCCACGGCTGGCGTAGAGTGGCCCTTGCTAAATGAGACCCTTTATTCTTAATAACGAGGATGACTGTGAGGATTTGTGCCAACGGAAGCTTCAAGTGCAGAGTGACAAGTGAGCCCTGTGGCCACGAAGGGCTCAGCCCCCAGCTAGTGAGATGCCCACTGGTGCCAGGCCGCCTGGGCTGGGACTGCTGCACACTGGGACGGGGAGGAAAAGGGCGGTGAGGTCAGGACACAGCCCAGACGGGACACGGCCAAGGGGTCTCATGGGCCCTGTCCTCCGGCTGCAGGAGACCGTGCCCTTTGGAGACGCAGTGCTGGCCACCTGGGACACCTGCATCGGGAGCGAGATCTGTGAGGAGCTCTGGACACCCCGCAGGTCAGGCCCGGCCCCGCACGTGGCAGCCCTGGCGGTGTGGCCTGGAGACCTTCGGGCTGGGGGGGGCGGGGCGGGCGTCCAGCCCGTCTCTTCCTGTCAACCGCCTCTGCCCGCAGCCCACACGTGGACATGGGCCTGGATGGCGTGGAGATCTTCACCAACGCCTCGGGCAGCCACCACGTGCTGCGCAAAGCCCACACCAGGGTTGATCTGGTGACCATGGCCACCGCCAAGGTAGGCACTAGGCCGCGATGCCGGGGTGTGCTCACTGTGGGCCGGTGCTGCGTCCCCCATGCCTGAGCCCCCGGAGCCCAGGCAGACAAGGCCTGCACGGCGGGTGCCAGTGCCCGTGGTTACAGCCAGGGCTCGGCAGCTGTGCGCGGACTGCTCTCCCGGGGCCCCACCCGTCAGACCTCGTTGAACTCCAGCAAGCAGGGAGGCAGGCGCTGCCAGGACACCCGGCTCGTGGCGTCCAGCGGCCGCAGGCTCACTCCGCAGCATCCGGACCTGTCCCCAGGGTCGCGACGCTGGCTGCAGGAGTGCCGCGGGCTCGTTGGCGCCGAGCCAGAGCACGGGGAGTGCCCTCGAGGTGGCCTCTCTCGCTGGGCAGCAGGGCACAGTCACGGGATAGGCTTGGGGTCAGCGAAGCCAGCTTCGGGTGTCGGCTTTGCCGTGTGGGGTTTGTCTTCCCTGGACTCCCACCTCCTCCGGTCATGTGAGGGCGCTGGGGGGCTGGGGGCCGGGGGTGGTGACGGGCGTTGGAAGGGCCCACGACGTGCGTGCGGTTTCCCTGCAGGGGTGCTCTCTGTGGCGTGGCGGGAGGGCTGAGGACGGGGAGGTGAGGTCCCACTGCTGCGCGTGTCCTCCAGAATGGTGGGATCTACTTGCTGGCCAACCAGAAGGGCTGTGACGGGGACCGGCTCTACTATGACGGCTGCGCCCTGATCGCCATGAACGGCTGCATTTTCGCACAGGGGTCCCAGTTCTCCCTGGACGACGTGGTAAGCAAGCTCGTGTGTGTCCCTGGGGGTGACCGCACTGGGGCAGGGAGGCAGCTGTGCTGACAGCAGAGCGGGAACCCTGGGGCCCCTGGGAGGATGTGGAACCGGAGCCTCCACGGGAATAAGCAGGCGTCGGCCCTGGTCCCCACAGCGAGGGGGGTCGTTGGCAGGTCCCGCGTCTCAGGAGCGGAGCACAGGGGAGCTCGGCGGGGAGCTTGAGACCCGCTCACTGTTCCCCACATGGCCAGGTACGCTTGTGTCTGTGCTAGCTGTAGGCCCGATGCCATCCGGCCCCCGTGTCCCCCTGCCCCCACGTCCTGGGAGCCCCGATGCTCCTCCAGGGGTCCTGTCACCGTGGGGCTGTGTGGTCTCAGTGGACGCAGCCAGCCGGCCGTGGGCGGGCGTGTCTGCACGGGAGCCGTGGGTGCGCTCAGAGGGGCGTCACCGCAGTCCGGGGACACAGGGACCAGGGAGGGGCGAGCCAAGTGGGCCCATACGGAGCTGGTGGACACTCGCCCTCCTCCAGAGGACGTGGGTCTGGGCGCCGTCTGTCCCGCTAGCCCGTCCGGCCACGTTGGACGTGAATGTCCTTCGCAGTGGAGGCGGCTGAGAGAAGGTCCTTGTGGAGAATTGTTTGCTCTTGCTTTTGGTTTTGGTTTTTTGCTTTTAAATTCAAAACAAAAGGAAATGGCTATTATTGCCAGAAACAGACACAAGTGCGGGTCCCGCCGCAGGCCCGGATCGTCAGCCCCGGGTTCCCGGCGGGCCCTCCCACGGCGCCTGCCATCTTCACTCGGAAGCCACCTGCCTGCCTACCTGTGGGGACGGGGGCGGGGGGGGGGCAGACACTGATTCAGAGGCGGGGGCGGCAGCGCGTGTGAGCTCACAGCGGAAACTGCCGCAGCCCTGCTGGGGCTCGCATCGGGGAGGTGATGTCTGGTACCTCCGCGGCCTTGCTGGGGTCGCCGGCAGGGCCGTGCTTATAAAACCGCTCTGGGCTTCAGAGCGGAGCCGGCGACCCCACGACGCCTCCTGGCCGGTGCAGGGCCGGAGTTCGGCAGCAGGGATGCTCCCTGCCTCCCAGCTGACCCTCGGGCCGCGCTTGCTGTGTGACACTGCCCCCAGAGGCCTGCAGGTGTCTGCATCAGTCACAATGGAGACGGGAGGGTTTGGCAGGAAGGTCAAGTTCTCACAGAAGGCAGCGCGTCTTCTTCTGTCCCACCGGCATGCCCAGCTGTCTTCAGGCCAGGTCAACGTGGCCAACACGCTGGGCCGCACATCAGAGCCGCGGGCACCTGACCCGGGACTGACTGGCAGCGCCCGGGGGGTCACCGGCACCAGGAACACCAGGTGTGCGGGTCCCTGCGGGCTCTGAGCCTCAGCCAGGCCTCACGGTTGGACCCTGGGGACCTGTGTTTTAAGCACACGCCCAGCTGATTCGTAAACACACAAGAACCCGAGGGCCGTTGCCTCCTGTCTCCCCAAGGGGGCTCTCGGGCTGGAATTCTCTGATTCTGTTCAAGTGTGCAGGGAGAGAGGGCATTGCGGTCCTCGGACCAAAGGCCGTGCAGTCCTGCCACTTCCTCCGTGATCCACTAAAATGATCAGAAAAAATTGAGTGGCACACAGGGCCATCGCACAGAGCGGCAGAGCTGCTGACCCCTCCCCAGGACGCGCTTCTCAGGCTCTTCTGAACCTCGCGGGCTGGCTAGCTCCTTGGACGCCTCCCTCAGGCGTTTCGGTGGACGCTGACCCGTCCTGGGGAAGGTGGACTGGAGGCTGCTTCTCACGAAAACGTTCACATCATCTGGCCTCTGTTTTCTGTGGCCTCACACTTCCCTTGGCTCTGTCCTGTGGAGATCCCGGTGGCTTTGGTGGCCCATCACTTTGGGAAATGACAGGGGGACCAAAGGACACATGCGCTCCATTTTCTCTTTCTCTCTGTGGGTGTGTCCAGCTGGGGTCAGGCCTGGTGTTGACGACAGCAGCTGCCCACAGCCCCGTTCACACGAGTGTGGGGGGGCCACAGCCCCCCGTGTCATGCGGCACGCAGGACTGGCTCTCGCTGCCCCGGCTTCTGTGCAGTGACCATGTTCCAGTGATGCAATTTGACTAGGAGGTGTTTTTCATAAAGAAAGACATAAATGAATCAAAATCTTTTTTTTTTAGCTGTTTTTTGAAATTTTATTCTTTTTCTATTTTGTGGTATTTTTGTATTTTTTTTAACTTTTTTTTTTTAAAGATTTTATTTATTTATTTGACAGACAGAGATCACAAGCAGGCAGAGAGGCCGGGAGAGAAGTAGGCTCCCCACTGAGCAGAGAGCCCGATGCGGGGCTCGATCCCAGGACCCTGAGATCATGACCTGAGCCGAAGGCAGAGGCCTTAACCCACTGAGCCACCCAGGTGCCCCAATATTTTTGTATTCTTAACACTCTTGTCTCATCTGGGTTTGAGGCCAGGGACACGTCACCACGATCACACAGGCAGCACCTCCAGGCCCCGCGCGTGGCTCGCCGGGGCTCTGGTCCAGCTCCCCGCCGTCCTCCAGCCTGGCTTCCTCTGTGTGGGCTTGGATCTGGGGCTGCCTCTCCTCCTGGTCGTGGGGCGGCGGCAGCAGCTCCAGCCGTCTCCTTGCGGCGCAGCCCGTGGGAAGCAGGGAAGGAACCCTCGCTCCTGAGCATCTCAGAAGTCTGTGGCGGACGTGGCAGACGTGGCAGACGCGGTCCTGTGCCGTGACTGAGGCACCGCTGCCGCGTGTCTCAGTTCACTGGAGGCTGTGGTGGCAACAGTGAGAGGGAAGGGCGTTGGGTCAGTTGCAGGACTGGCCGTCCCCTTTCCCTGGGCCCCCGGGAACGTCCCCGCCTTGGACGGTGTGACTCTCGTGTGCGATGTGGCGCACCTGTGGGCACGGCCAAGTCCGCCGCGCGAGTGGGAGGAGCAGGGATCACGCTTCCTCTTTGAACCCTTCTCCAGGAGGTCCTCACCGCCACGTTGGATTTGGAGGACGTCCGAAGCCACAGGGCGGAGATCTCGTCTCGCAACCTGGCGGTGAGTCCACGGAGACCCACGGGTGCTCCGCGACGCCCCAGGGACTCTTCCTGAGCGGGTGACTGAGCTGTCGCCGTGCCGCACCGTGCCGTGGGGCTTCTGGCGTGTTCGCAGGGAGGCGCAGCCCTCGGCTCGGCGCAGCAGCACAGACGTGCAGCCGCGAGGCTCCCTCTGCGCCCCCTCCGCCCCGCACAGCCACCAGCCTGCTTTCGGCCTCTGGGTTTGCCCGTTGTGGGCGTGGCGCATGGATGGGATCGTGTCTGGCTTGTGTCACGGAGCAGCACGTCCAGAGAATGTGTCTGCGGTGATGACCCGGCCCCTGCGGAGGGCACGTGGCCCGTGTTGCCTTCTGTCTGATGAACGGACGCTCCGTGAACATGTGTACGGGTTTCTGTGCGAGCAGCTTCTCTTGGGCCTGCGCTCGGGCAGGGAGCTGCTGGGCCGCGTGGTCACTCCGTGCCTTCGTCTTTGCGGGACCTCCAGACTGTCCGTAGCAGCGGCCCCTCGACGCACGAGGGTTCCAACGCCGGCCAGTCCCGACTGCTTTCAACTCCGGCCGTCCCGCTGGGAGCGAAGGCTCGGCCGAGATCTGACACGCACTCCCGCGGGCCTGGTGCCACACCGGCGTCACCTTGTCGTGAATGTCCATCCGCAGGCCAGCAAGGTGAGCCCCTACCCCCGTGTGAAGGTGGACTTCGCCCTCTCGTGCCGCGAGGACCTTTTAGAGCCGCCGTCAGAGCCCATCGAGTGGAAGTACCATAGTCCCGAGGAGGAGATCAGGTGGGCCGCGCGTGTGAGCTCGGGGGGGGGGGGTGCTGGTCCCAGGGCACCCCCCTCACCCGCTGTAGTGGTTTGCACCCTGCAGGGGGGCGGGGGCCGGAGCCGTGTGGGCTCCTGGTTCCCAGACCGTGCCCAGGGTGACCGCTCCGCGAGGAGGCCGTGCGGCGTCGGGGTGGAGGGCGTGGGGGCACAGCCAGACGGCCTGGCTTCCTCGCCCATCCGGGCCGCTTCCTCGTGCCGGGGCCTTGGGCACAGACGCCCTGCCTGGCCTTTCCTTTTTGTGTCTCAGTTTTTCTGTTTGAAAATGGGGCCAAAAGATAATCATCTACTTCCCAAGGCAGTTTGGAGAGAAAAATGCGTTAATTCCCATGAAGTGCTTAACACAGAGACTCGGTGAATCGGGAGCCCCTCCCCCCCGGCAGTCCCCCCCGGCGCTGCTCCTACCTCGGCCCATGGCCCAGGTGAACTGCCGACCGGGTCAGTGGCTCCCGACCTCACGCGCCCCTTTGCTCCGCAGCCTCGGACCCGCGTGCTGGCTCTGGGACTTCCTGAGACGCAGCCGCCAGGTAAGCTTTTCAGTGTTTGTGTCCGAGTCTGTGGCAGGCTGGGGCTTCTGTCCTTCCCGCTGCCTCCGTCAGCTGCTTAGTCTACGTGGGGCAAAGGCCAAAGGGCCTGTGGAGGTTCGGTTCCATCTTTGGGGTCCTGTCTGGTGACACTGAGCGTGACAGGACAGCATCTCCCAGTGGTTCCGTGGGTCTGCCGTCTGCCTGCGGAGGACGAGTCCCACGTGCCCGTCACACTGAGAGGTCCCTTCCCTCTAGAAGATCTGTCTGAAACGTGTGCCTTTCTGCCCCCCGTGTCTGTGGGTGGCACGAGGCTAAATTTGGGGTGCGCGGCCCCTGCCAAGGCTCTGCTCACCCCTGGTTGGCCCGTTCCAGGCCGGGTTCTTCTTGCCCCTGAGTGGTGGGGTGGACAGCGCGGCCACCGCCTGCCTCGTCTACTCCATGTGCCGCCAGGTCTGCGAGGCCGTGAAGCAGGGAAGTAGGTAGCATCCTGTGGCCCGAGCGAGGCTCTGGGGTGGGGACTGGGCTGAGGGGGACCTCGGGTCCTGGCCATCGTGGGTGAAGGGGGCTCTGCAGACGTGCTCGGGTGGCACAACAGGACCTGGGGACAGCAGGCCATTAGAGCCCCTCCCTGGGGCTCGGATCCACGTGGCCGTGTCCATCAAGCCCGCTGGGCACTGGCCGTGTGGCCTGGGCCTTGGGCTCAGGCAGACCCGGGTCGAGATCCTCCCCTGTGCACCCTGCGTCGACCATCCCCTTAACGAGCACGCCGGAAACACGAGGGGGAAGCTCCACATGGGGAGACGTTGCCCGGGCGAAGGGAGGGACTGGGCTCTGAGCACTGCGCAGTGGGGGGCCGCCACCTGCTTCCCGTCATCTGGCGGTTTTCAGACCAGGAAGTGCTGGCTGACATCCGGACCATCGTGGACGAGCTCAGCTACACCCCCCAGGACCCCCGGGACCTCTGCGGGCGCGTGCTGACCACCTGCTACATGGCCAGTGAGAACTCGTCCCAGGAGACGTGTGGCAGAGCCAGGGAGCTGGCCCAGCAGATCGGCAGGTACAGGAGGCGGCGGGCGTGGGGTGGGGGCTCTGGGGCGGGACCAGGGCCACCGGAAGCCTCAGCCAAGCCCACGCTCCTGGCTAGACGCGCATCCGGGCTTGAACAGGTTCCTAGGGTCTCCCTGAGCCAGGGCTTAGGGAGACTATTTCAGATCCCCCAGACCCTCGCTGTGTCTCCTTCCCGTCATCCTTGTGTCCCGGGCGCGGCGCATTCTGGAACTGGATGCAGCCCCAAGAGCTTGCCCGCGGAGCGCACACTTTCACCTGGTTGGACGGTGAATCCAGGCTTGCGTGTGTTACGTGCGCGCGCGCATGCCCCACGCACCCCTGTCCTTTCCCTGGCAGCCACCACATTGGTCTCAACATCGAGCCCGCGGTGACGGCCGTCGTGGGCATCTTTAGCCTGGTGACGGGTCGAAGGCCTCTGTTCGCAGCTCACGGGGGGAGCAGCAGGGAGAACCTGGCCCTGCAGAACGTGCAGGTGAGCCTCCCGGCCGGGTGCTCGTCCCCACGTGGGAGCCGCAGGGAGCACGGGGACCTCGTGCCCCCGGCCGAGGTTGCACCTGCCCCCGTGTGTGCATGTGCGAGAGCAGGAGGCCGCGGGGTTGTCCGTGAGGGCTGCCTGGGCGGACGCGTGTGCGTGTGTGTGTGCAAATGCACAAGCGTGTGCGTGTGAGTTGGTGAGACGTGGCGCGCACGTGCGTGTGTTTCCTGCATCTCCAGGGAGTGGCCCCCGCGTCCCCTCCTGGGCTGCTTCCGGGGGCCCGGCCGGGCGGTTGGTGGAGGGTCCCTGGCTGTAGCTGCCGCACTCTATTCCATCTCTGTCCCTTCCTTCTGGCCACAGCGGCCTTCCCTCCTCCTGCGTGCCAGCTGTGAAGGGGGTGTGACAGGGGGCCCATCCCACCCCGAGCGCTCTCGGCTCCCTGGCTCGGGCTCCGGCTCTGTCCATCTCACCCGTCGCGCCTGCGTGAGTGACGTGGCGGTGGTCAGGCCCAGAGGACTCTGCTTCCTCTGCACGCTAGAACGCGTCTACGCTACTTGGAGCCCCTTTCCCTGGAGCTGTACAGGGGCAGGGGGGAGCCAGCGTGCCCCCGCCATGTCCAGCACAGGGTGACATTTCCCGTCGTGTCCCCCAGGCTCGGCTAAGGATGGTCGTGGCGTATCTGTTCGCTCAGCTGAGCCTCTGGGCCCGGGGTGCTCGCGGAGGACTGCTGGTGCTCGGATCGGCCAACGTGGATGAGAGGTGCGTGCGCCCGACCCCCGAGTGCCCCAGATTTCCGAGGGTGCGCGCTCCCCAGGATGGTGTTTCCAGGCCCCTGCCTGTTCTCACTGAGTCTGTGAGATGCATGGTGTGGGGGTCACATCACCCCACGGCACAGGCCACGTCTGGTACCCACGGGCCGTCATTGCTCTAGCGCTTCCCGACGACTCGGGTGTAGAGACAGGTCCACACTGTCTCCCTCTGGCTCCCTGCCCACCGGCCCGGCCCTGCACCCGGCTTGGGGCCCTTTGCTCTGGGTCTGGAATCAGTCTCCCCGCCCCACCTTGCTGGGTCTCACCCGTCTCTCTTCCTGGGCGGTTCCGGCATGTGCTAGGTCCTTGCTGTGTCCAGTTCCCACTCCCAGGCAGACAGCTCATCTCTGACGGGGACCTGACATACTTCTCCTATCGTTTGCTGCTCAGAAACACTCAGAGGCTCCCTGTTGTTCTTCAGATAAATTTCAGCTGAACCTTCGTGTGCGCGGCGGAGGCCGGGAGCACTGCTCCAGCCTCGTCTCTCCGTTTCTCTCAGGCGGGGCCTCACTCAGGTGTTCTCACTGCTCCTTGTTAGCAGAGGACGTCAGGAACTTTCTCTGTCATTTATTCGTCTGTTCCTCTGTGTATCAGTCCATCTGTCCATCCGCCCACCCATCTGTCCGTCCGTCCATCCGTCCGTCCATCTGCCCATCTGTCCACTCACCTGCTCATCCATCCCTCTTCCTATCTGTGGCGTGAAGGTCTTAAATCTTCCTACGTCCTTGAATGTCCACAGATGTGTTCTCCGTTAAACATTACTTTGAACTTTTTTGATCCTGTTTCCTAATTACGACAAACGGAGATTAGCACCCTCTAGCTGGTAAAACATATTCTCACCGTTCTCAGGCACATTTTGTCAATTTTCATTGCTTTTCTGTTACCATCAGTGCTTCTGTCAGGAAGTGATGTTTCAGGAGGGGTGGACAGCTGGTGCATGTGCTGAACCCCGCGGCTTGGGGAACGGTGGCGTGTTTTGCTCTGTTGGCCTTTGCACATGGGTTTGACTTGTCATCGTTAATATGGTGCTGCTGCCGCTGTAATGATTTTATTGCACATTCCCTGTCACAGCGCTTACCGTTGTTTTCTGGGATTTAATATCAAAGCAAACAACAACAGTGATTTCTTTCCGGGAGGGTGGGGGGGTGGGCTTCTAGGGGCTTAAAGGTTCTCCATGGTGCCTATTTACATATTTATCTGTTTTCATCCCTTTTTGCTGCCGGGCCCCTGCAGGTCGTAGAAGTCTGTCTACAGCCACAGAAACGTTTCAGTTGTCCTTCCTCTGTCGTTTGTTTCCTGTCCCCGCTGCGACGACTGTCCCTCGCTGTGTCCCCATCTATGATCTCCCCGTTGCTCGCATCCTGGGGGGGACCTCCGGTATACAGTCTCTGCCGTGTGGGTTTTCCGTTAAGTGTGACTTTTCATCCTAACTTCGGTTCCATTACGTTCCGATTTGCTCACTCTTCGAGGAATTGATGAAACGTGGGTCACCTGTCAGGCGCTCTTCTTGGTGCCGTGAACAGAACAGAAGAGTCACTCCCGTTTTACTCTAGCGGATGGAGGCAGGGAACAGGAAAACTAATCCTGTGTGTAGGAAGTGGAAAGTCTACAGAGAAAACCAGGGTAGGCACGGGGCAGTTTGGGAATTTGGGCTTCTAAGCAGGGTGGCCAGGGAAGGCCTCTCTGAGAAGTTGGTTTATAAAGGAGGAAGGGAAATGCAGTCAGGAGAACGGCCTGTGCAAATGTCCTGTGGTGAGAGCCCACCAGAACAGAGAGCGATCGTCACTTCTCTGCACAGCCCGTCTTGTCTGAGGGAGGTACTGGGAGCTCAGTCGGGGCAGGTTGGAGAGTGGTGGGTGAGGGGACCGGGGGTCAGCTCTTTCTAGAAGTTTCACACTGCCAGAGAGGGGAGGTGTCGGGTGGTAGCTGGCAGGAGCAGTGAGAAGGGGAGGGTGTTTTCTTAAGGTACGATGAGAGAGGTCTAGCAGGGATGGCGAGAGAGGTCTAGCAGGGAGGGAACAGAGTGACTGATGAGGAAGGGGGACTGGGCGGACAGCTGTTCGGTGTCACGGGAGGTGAGAGCAGGTGGCCGAGTGGGGGTGGCTTTCCTGGGAGCCTGGTTCGTGGGTCCACAGAGCAACGGGAGGCTGCAGAGAAGACGGCACAGACGCGGGTGGGGGTGGCACAGGGTCGGGGCCGTGACCGTCCTTGGCGAGACAGGAGGTGGTCACCCGCCGAGAGAGGGTGCAGGACAGGCGTCGGATGTTTGAGGGGAGCGGTGACGAGCGAGCAAGACGGGTCAGGGAGCCAGGCCGGGAGCCCCAGTGCCAAGGCCGCACCAGAGGTGGAGTCACGCTCTCCTGCCAGCCGTGCCCAGCTGCGTCCTTGTGTGGAGCCGGGGGCCAGGCGACGGTGGCAGAGAGGGACGTGAGAGCCGGGGAGCTGCAAGGAGAGGTGATGAGGGGTGAGCACGAGGCAGAGGACAGATGACCCGCAGACTCCGGGTCCTGGTGCCGTGAGCTGCCAGCCCCGTGCCCTGTGCTCGCTGGGAGACAGACGGAGCCTCGGGTGGTACTCATGGCTGTGGTCGAGTCCAGCCAAGGACGCAGAGCAGAAGGCACGTGGGGAAAACCAGGCCCAGGCTTCCAGATTGTCTCCCATGGGGGCGTCCCTGACGGGCGTCCTTCCCCAGCAACACCTGTGACGACAGGGAGGTGTGTCAGAGGCTCAGTGCCCGGAGCTGGTCCCCCAGGTGCCTTCCCCTGGTGCAAACCGAGCTTCCGCTCCCAGAAGGAGAGCAGTGGGCAGCACACACCAGTGTTTGAACAAAGACGTTCCAAACAGGGAGACCCTGTTTCTTGTCAGGGGACGGGTGGGGACACTCCCCAAATCTGGGTGCCAGCCACGTCCGGTGGTGCAAGCAGGCCCCCCCCCCACCCAGGACGCAGTGCGCACGCTTCTCCACACAGAGCACGGCCCACAGGAGGCACTGAGGTCTCTGGGGGTTTCTGTCCCCCTCGCAGGAGGCTGAGGGGAGGTCAGGGCCTTGGTGGGCCAGCGGCAGGGTGGAAGTGATAGATGGGTGCACAAGAGCGGCTGGGGGAGTCCGGAGGCCTCACGGGGAGGGCGGTCTGCCCTGTTGGAGGTGCCGGTCGGGGATGCACGGGCACTGTAGGTGCGCCTCCTGTCCATCCGGTTCCTGCGGCCTGGCGTGGGCTGGCGGCCAGACAGGCTTGGCTCCTAGTATGTTTTGGCATCAGACGGAGCCGACAGGATTTGGTGGTGGACCAGACGTGGGGGGAGGATGCCGTGCCGACCGGAGCCCCTGGGAGGCTGGACCAGCATTTGGCGCAGGAAGCGGGTGGGGAGGTCAGGGTCCCGTGTGGGGAATGTCGGCTTTGACACTTCTCCAGACGCTCCCGTGGACGTGTGTGGTCAGCAGTTAGACAGGACTCTGGAGTCCAGGGGCGAGCCGCACCCCCACATCTGGAAACCGGTAGACGGCAAAATGCCGTTTAAGGTACGGGAGCAGCTGGGCCATGGGGCTGAACGTGGACGGAGAAGGGAGTGGGTGGGGGGCCCAGGTGCCCGGCACGAGGGGGAACCGCCCGCCGGGGCTGCAGAACCGAGAGGACAGGCGCCCGGAGCGGGCGGAGGGGCTGCTCTGCGTGTTGCTCGGGTGCGGGGAGGCCAGGGCAGGGAGCTGGCGGCGAAGGCTCGAGCCCGAGCCGGAGGGGACCAGATGTGGGCCCAGCAGATGCGGCCTGGGGGGCAGGGGAGAGCGGGAAGGCGGGGGCCGTAGGGCGGTACCCAGGCTCACGGGCGTGCAAGGCGTGGGTTGTTGGAGCTTGTGAACCCACCTGTTAGTGGGCTGTCCCCGCCCGCGGGCGCCACAGCGGGACAGTGAGCTGGGGTGAGAGCCCGGCCCCCCGAGGCAGCAGCCGGCCCTCAGCGCGCCCCCACTCCGTCCCTGGCAGGGCCACCTCCCCGGCCTGCGGACGCGGCAGCCTGGGAGAGGCCTGACGTCCCTCCTGGTGAGGACGCCGGGCCTAGGGGATCTGGGCCTCACCCTTGTGACCTCCGTTAACCGCACGACCTCCCGAACACCCACGTCCAGATGGTCACAGTGAGGGGTGGGGCTTCAGCCTGTGACTTTGGGGGGAACCCAGACGTTCAGCCCAGGACAGGGCCTCCTTGAGCAAAGCCATCCTGAGGTCTAGCCTGTGCGCTAACGGGACTTACCTCCAGGCTTCCCGGCTGAGACCCAGACCAGGCCAGAGCCTTGCCCCGAGGGGGTCTCACCTGCAGGGTCTGTCCCCGACACGGTCACCTCCCAGTGTGTTTCGGAGCGGGCCAGCAGAGGTGGTGGAATGGAGCCCACTGTCCCTTTGGCCAGAAGACCCTGTCCCCATTCAGCCACCCTTCAACAGGACAGGGAACACCTCGGGGTCAGGGGGAGCCCCATTCAAGGAGGCACCAGGTTTTACCCGCCCCTCTGCTTGGTGCCCTGGGGCTCTTACACCCGAGGCCCTGCTCCCCGGGAGGAGTCTGGAGGAATGAGAGCTGGGTTTTTCTCTTGAGCAGCAGGAGAGGCTCAGATGTGTGGGTGGAGGAACCCCGTGCTCGTGGGACAGCTGTGTTTGCGGCCAGACCAGATGCAGGACGGTCAGGCAGGGCCAGCGGCTGTGTCCGTGCTAGAGTTGAACTGTGAGCTCGGGCGATACAGGCAGAGGCCGGGCCCGGAAGGCCACCAGCAAGGAGGTCCCGGGGCATGTGGCGGGGTTAGGAAACACTTTGTGGGGTGGGGGTAGGGGCGGTGGGGGATCTGGGGATAGGGTGGAGACCTGCCATCCAGACGTGGTTGCAGAGGGAGGCGTGCTCTGGAGGCCGTGGGTCACGACTAACTAGGAGTCCCTGGATCAAGCCCGCAGTGCCCTCTCGCCGATCCGTGGGGCCCTAGTTCAGTGCAGATCTCACCGGACTAAACTCAAGGTGTCGGCAGGGCAGCATCTCCACCTTCCTCTCAGCTCCCAGCTCTGCCCCCCACCTCCGTGCTAGACCTGTAAGGATGCTTGTGAGTGCACTTGGGCCCCCCAGAAAGTGCAGGATAAGGACCTCACTTGCGGTTATCAGCTGAGTCCCTGATGCCCTTGGGGTCCCAAGTTCACAGGTTCTGGGCAGAGGATGAGGGTGTGTTTCGGGACCGCCCTGCCCCGCAGGAGGTATCTGACGCGGGGGGAGGGGGGGGCTGTGCAGGGGGGGTGCTGACGGGCGTGGAGAGCCGGCCCGGCCCTCACGGGCTCCTAAGGACTCAGCCCTCAGCTCCTCCCCACGCCCTCCCGTTCTGCCGCTCCCCCTTCAGACTCGCAGCTCCCAGCCGGGTCTCAGCATTCCCAGGCCTGTCTCCCGGCCCCCACGCCTTCTCGGGGCTGCCGAGTACCGCCCTGCGGTCATCTGCTGGCTCTGCCCATTTGCGGACGGCTCTGAGCGGCCGAGCTCTGGCTCTGGGCGTGGACGAGGGGCCGGAGCCCAGGCGGGATCTGTGGCCCCTCAGGTCAGCCCCATGGAAAACCCCGTGCTCACTCCCGCAGCCTCCTCGGCTACCTGACCAAGTACGACTGCTCCAGTGCAGACATCAACCCCATCGGTGGCATCAGCAAGACGGACCTGAAGGCCTTTGTCCAGTTCTGCGTGGAACACTTCCAGCTTCCTGCCCTGCAGGCGTGAGTGCCTCCCGCGGGACGGGGCCGTGCCCCACCATCACCCCATTCCGCAGCTCCCTCCTGCCTGATGGAAACAGCTCCGCCCTTCAGTGGGCACGTGGGGTGCCGTGACCAGGTGGCCCCTGGGGACACTGGGCGATGTCTGGAGACCTTGTTGGTGATGGCGACTGAGTGCGCCCCTGGCACCTAGTGGGAAGATGCCACCAGGACGGCCCCGCAAGGACGCATGACCTGCCCTGAATGTGGATGGTGCCGGGGCGGAGAAACCCCACGGGGTAGCCTCTGCCGGCAGCTCCTGCCCCAGGTTGTGAAGCCCCCCAACATCCACGTCCGTCTCCCCAGGAAAGCCCAGCCCAACCAGCCCGCTCAGGGTCAACAGGGGAGTTGCAGGAGGCTGGCCCTTGAGCGTGGGGCAGTTGGTGTGGGGGTCATCTCCCTGTGCCCACAAGCACTGTGGCAGCCATGACGACTGACCTGTGCGTCTTGGCCACAGCATCCTGGCAGCACCGGCCACCGCAGAGCTGGAGCCCTTGACTGACGGCCAGGTGTCCCAGACGGACGAGGTAGTGCTGGTGGCTCTGTCCCCGTTCCCCATGTCCCTGCATCCTCGAGTCCGAGCTGGGCTCCCCCACGGCCTCCTTACTGCCCGGGCAACCAGGGAGCCCAGGGCTCGGTGCCTGTCCCACTGCTGCTTTGACATTTCGGTCCGGCCTTCTTGAGGCTGACGCCCTGGAGGAGGGGAGAGTGGGGAAGGTCTCTCGCAGGTGGGAGGGGTGCGAGCTCAGAACCGGTCTTGTCCCCTCCATTCGAAGCTGGCCTGTGAGGCAGGAGGGGCAGTCGGGGCCATCAGCAGCGGGGTGCCGCTTCCGTGGCCGTGGGCCGTTGCAGAGTCTGTCACAACTGACTGTCCTGCCGCCAGTGCCTGTGGCCACCGAGAGTTACCTGTGCTCCTCCCGAGAGTTTGTCGTGTGCTCGCATTTTGAAGTCCGTGACCTGGTTGGTTCGTCTTAGTGTGTGGTGTGAGGAAGGGATCACACTTGATCGTCTGGCACCCGGCGCTGTTTGCTGCCAGGACGGTCTTTCTCGCGCAAGCGTCTCGGCATCCGGGTGGAAATCGGGTCTGTGTGTGGATCCAGTTCCAGACTCCGCTGACCCGCGTGTCCGTCCCCCCCAGGGCCGCGCCCCCTCGGCCACCACAGCTTGGCAGGAAGTTCTGAAGTCGGCAAGTGGGAGTCCTCCCGTTTTGTCCCTCTCTTTCAACATATTCCAGCTGCCCTGGGCCCCCTGGATGCCCATTTGAGTGTCCGTCTTCTGCCGCACACGTGGCGCCAGCTTGGGTCTCCACGGCAGGCGTGCCAAGAACACAGCTGGGCTTGGTGGGTGTCGCCCCCGGAGAACGCGGCCTCTGAGGCCTGGTGTGGCGAGTCTCCCTCCTCGGTCTGGGCTTCTTACGGCCTCAACGTCTTGCAGTTTTCAGAGCGTGAACGTGCACTTATTTCGTTATTCGTTTCTAAGCACGTTTTCTCCTTCGTTCTCCCGTGAACGGAATTGTTTTCTGGGTTTCCTGAGCCGCTGGCTCATCTCCGGTGTCGGGAAGCACCTGACGTCCTCCAGCCCCTTTCTGTCTTCTCTTTCTCGTCTTCCACCGCGTGCTTCACAGTCACCTCGCACTTCTCCCCATGGGGCACGAGGAGCGAAGTGAGGGCTTCTCTCTGAATAAATCCCCCCTTACCACCGCGCCCCTGCACCCTGGGCGCTGTGCTATGCCTCGTCATTTTCATGCACCTCCGGGCGAGGTCTGACTTCCCTCGTGATTTCTTCTCACCTGTCGGCTACTCGAGAGCATGCGGTTGGAGTCCTGCGT
This sequence comes from Martes martes, assembly GCF_963455335.1. NCBI lineage: Eukaryota > Metazoa > Chordata > Mammalia > Carnivora > Mustelidae > Martes > Martes martes. The sequence continues at coordinate 2,518,422 of NC_137898.1, read as the reverse complement.
ATTTGGGGGTTTCTGAAATTTCCATGTGTCCCCGAGTCTGTCGCCCTTTTCCTTTACGGTTGGGAAGTGGGCTTTTCCAGTGTTCTGAAATTCATGGAGGCCAGTTTTATGGTCTGGCATCTGGTCTGTCCTGGAGAACGTCCCGTGTGCCTCGAGGAGAACGTGTGCTCTGCGGTCCTGGGCGGAATGTTCTAGAGAGGTCGCTTAGGGTTCGTTGTTTGTAGGGTTCGAGTTTTCCATCTCCTTGTTGGTTTGCTGGTTCAGTTCTGTGCGTCACTGAAAAGGATGTTAAAGCTTCCAAGTGCTACTGTTGAATCTAGAGAATTCAAGTGTCGCACTGGAAAACATTCACGCAGAAGCGGGTGCTGACGGAGGTGCCTGGCGGGACCTGCTGGGCCCTGGGGCTCGGCATTGAGCTAGCTGGTCCTGCCATCTGTGTGAGTCTCCGGGACAGATGAGTGGGAGGTAACCATGAGGGCCCCAGGTGTCTCCTGGTATTGCCCACACATGGACCTGGGTGCCCCGAAGGTGACTGTGTCCCTGGGATGGGGGCAGGACAGGCCTCCCCAAGGAGGTGACATTGGGGCTGAGGCCTGAGGAAGACCAGGTGGGCGGTGGGGAGCAGGAAGGAGGGCCTGGTCACTGAGGGTCCTGCAGACCCTGGATGGAGGTGAGGGCTGTCCTGCTCTTCCCCGGAAAGGCCAGTGCCACCGTCGGTCTGTCGTCGGCTCTGGTTGTATATTCTGGGGCACAGTGGGAGTTGAGGGGGGATTAGAGCAAATACTCGGAAATGCCTCCGTGTGAGGCTGGCTCTTTTGAACCGTGCGAGGGGCGTCCCATGGCCAGCATGACCCAGGAGTCTGTGCTGAGCCGTCCATCCTTAGGGACAGCAGGATCCCTGAGGCAGGGCGCAGGGCTGGTCTGTCGGGCTGCCCTGCCTGACCTTGGTCCTGGCATCAGCCTCCTGGGGCTGCTGGAGCCAAACACCCAGGCCAGCGGCTTAAACGATGGACCGGAACTTTCTCATTGTGCTGGAGGCCAAAATCAGGTCATCTGCAGGCCCTGCTTCCTGCCGGGAGACTCCAAGGGGTGGGGGGGGGGGTCCTTCGTCCAGCTCCCGGGGCTTCCTGGGCTGCGGCTGCATCCCCCATCCTGTCTTCATGCAGCTTCTCCCCGTGCGTCCCGTTCCATCTCGTACAAAGGCTCCCCACGTCCAGGGCCAGCTCATCTCAAGCTCCTTCACTCCATTACATCTACAGAAACCTTTATTTTCCCAAATAAACCCACAGTTTGCAGGTTCTGGGGCTTGGAGCATGGACAGACCTCAGTCCCTCAGCCCTCAGAACCAGGCCGGTCCTTTCTCCAAACGCCGGCTCCGTGGCACCGGGCAGTGAGGGGGAGTGAGACCGCACGTCTGCTCGTGGCCCCGTGGGGACCTGCCCCTCCCCCGGCCCCAGGCCCACCAGCCGCGGGGACCCCAAGCTCGCCTCCAGCACCAGCCCGCTGCCTCTCCCTCCTCGGCAGGAAGACATGGGCATGACGTACGCGGAGCTGTCCGTCTACGGCCGGCTCCGGAAGGTCGCGAAGGCCGGGCCCTACAGCATGTTCTGCAGGCTCGTCACCATGTGGAAGGATGTGTGCTCCCCGCGGCAGGTACGGCGGCAGTCCGCAGAGGGAGCCGCAGACTCGGTCCCCGCGGGGATGGTCTGGCTGGGGGCAGCGAGTCGGCCTGCGTAGCCTGGAACGGTGGCGCTCTGTCGCCCGTGACACCAGCGCCCAGTTGTCGGGTCCTCTGCGTAGGGCCACTGCCCGCTGTCTGGCTCACGTGGTGGTCCCCACGGAGTCGCCTGGAATCCTCTCGCCACCTGTCTTCCCGTGTGCCCTGCTCAGCTCCACGGACACGGTGTCCTGGGGCAGGAGCCCACCTGGGACAGCCCCCCAGCCGCCCTGGGACGGGGACATTCGTCTGTGGCTGCCGGGGGGGGCGGCTGGCATGCGGGGGGTGCTAGTGTGTACGATGTGAGGTGAGCAGGAGTCCCGGCCTGGGTCCCTACGCCCCGCGACCCGTGGCCCCGTCTGTCCTCGCCCACCAGGTGGCTGACAGGGTGCGGCGCTTCTTCTCCAAGTACGCAGCAAACAGACACAAAATGACCACGCTGACGCCCGCGTACCACGCGGAGAGCTACAGCCCCGACGACAACAGGTTTGACCTGCGGCCGTTCCTGTACCGCGCCGGCTGGCCCTGGCAGTTTCGGTGCGTGGAGGATGCGGTGAGTTGGACGCGGGAGCTTCCCCACGTCTGGCGTCCGTCCCGGAGATGCCAGCTGGCTCCCGCTGAGGGCTGGAAAGCTTTCCGTGGGCGGCGCTGTCGTGACTGTCCTCGTGTCCGCCAAGGAACGAGCGTCAGGCATGTGCTGTTCCCGCCATGTTACTCACGGGAGCAACCATGGGGACGGGGCCCTCGCTGTCGCTTCCAGGCCGCTGCAGCATCCAGCTGGGCTCGCGTCTTGTAAGCTACCCGGCCTCGCCGTTCCTTTTCTGGTTAGTGATTATGTGGCGAAGGAGGGATTAGTGAGACCAGCTTACAAGGCAAGGCCCGCCTGCCCTTTCCAAGCCCAGTGCTGGAGCCCGGTGCCCGTGGGCCGCACCCCCTGGTACAGGTAGTTGTAGCCCGTGGGAGGGAGGCTGGCCTGCGGGGAGCCCCGATACACCGACCAGGATGAGCTGGTGCGAGGGCCGTGTTGCGCCAGCGATCGCAACGGGCTCAGTGGACGTACCATCTGTCTGGTGGTCGAGGGAGGCGTCTGCGTAGACGACGTGGATCCAGAGGAGTCACCCCGAGTCAGACTGCATGTCTAGCCTGCAGTTCTCGGGGGCGGGGTCACGCCGGGGGATAGCAGGCCTTGTCTGGAGACATTTCCGGGGATCACGCCTGGGGGGTTGTCTGTGTCACTGGCCTCTGGTGGGCAGAGTGCGGGGACGCCACTGGCTTCCAAAAGTGCCCAGGATGGCCCCGATGGGTTCCCCCAAATCAGGAGTGGGGTTCAGAGGCCATGCAGGTGTCGACCCCTCAGAAGACACACGTGGGCAGAGATACGGTCCATTGTGGTTTCCTGCGGCAGGGACCGTCACCCAGACTCGTCCAGCACACATGCTCTGTGTCCTTCCCGCATCCTCGCGCATCGTGGGGACGGCTCAAGGCTGCTTGTCCAGTCCCGTGACCGCAACCTCATTCAGGGCAAACCGCTGGGTTTCAGTCCCGTGGACACTCACGAGACCTCTCCGTCTAGGTTGTCCAGCTTGAGAGCAGAGGCCAGCAGGACCTGGACGGGGTGGACTGACGCCGCTCCTGCACAGAGGACCCCTCCCGCGAGGCTGCCGTGTGCTAGATGGGCCTCGCCGGGGCCTGTGAGTGGAGACCCAGCCCCCCAGGCTGGAAGACCACACCAGCCTCTTGTTTCATATCTCACGGGAGAGGGATCTGTCCCTTCTAGTGCCTTCAAGAAAGGCTCAAATAAAGAGAATGTGGTTTCTGGGAGCAGAATCTGCGTATGTGGTGGGACGAAGAGCCCGCCTCGTCCACCCCCTCCAAGTCCCCCTCGGTTCCCCGAATCCTCTCTCTGGGCCCTAAGCCCCAGGGGATCACAGCCTCCCTGCTGCAGAGTGAAGCTGAGATGGGGTGGGCCACACACACTCACATTCCCCCCAAGTGCTGGGGAGGGGGCAGTCGGGGGTCTCTGCTGCTCTCCCTGGCCAGAAGCCTTCCCTAAGAAAAGAAACTTGTAAGCAAGGAGAGGAATTTATTGGTTAACATGGAGGGTAGTACAGGGCTCTGCCTGGCTTCAGGTCTGGCTGGATCCAGGGTATGCCCGTGTCCTTAGAACTTGGTCCTCTCCTCCCCCTGCCCTGCTCCGCTCCTCTGCCTCTGCTGGCTCCCTTCCTGCTCCACGTCAGGGCCCTGTGGCCTCAGCCTTGCCAACTCCCTGGTTTAAATCAGTGCCTGTGTTTCCTTGCTGGGTCATAACGCCCATCCCTGAACCAGTTAGCTGCAGCCCGGGGGCCCCCCACAGAGGACCAGGAGGTGTTTGAGAGGCAGGAAGAGCGGATGGTGAGTCCCCAAGCAACACACAGCCCTCCCGCATGCCCTGGTCCAGGCCCGGGCTCTGGGAGGGCTCCGCCCTCCCGTCCCAGGCAGACTCTCCTCAGGGTGCAGCGACAGGCTCTGGGCCGGCGAAGCCTGTGCTCCACCTTCCCCTCAGCTTCCCACAGTGACAGCAAAGCCCCCAAAACATGAATCGGGTTGCGCCCAAGATGTGGGCCCAAGCGGAGGGACACCTTTCTCTCCTTCCCCAAAGGCTGCCCCCACAAGATGGTGTCCATCCCTGGAGTCCAGGACCGCCCCCCCCCAAGCCAGGAGCAAAACCACTTCTCGTCCCCCAGCCCCAGAGGCCTGTTATTTCCTGACCCAAGCCACCCTGAAGATGGCCTTTTCCACAGGAAGCAAAGCCATTTTACTGCTCTTTCCCAAAAAGCTTTAGCCCCAGAGACCCCCAGACGCCCGTTGCTGTGGTCTGAATGTCTGAGTCCCCCCCAAAAAATGCTGACCCCAAGGGGACAGCGTGAGGAGGTGGGGCCTCAGGGGGCGCCCCCAGGAGCGGGCTTTGTGGCCTATGAAAGAGGCCCCAGAGAGCCCCTCCCAGGGCCCCACCTGCGCACGCCAGCGCCCCGGTCTCCCCCTGCCCAGCTCCGGACCCCCGACTCATTCCCGGTGCTTCTGAGACACTGCCAGGGCCCGTTCCTAAAGCCAAGAAGCGGTTCACTCTTGGAGGAGAATTCGATTCCCCACCTGGGGGTCCAGAGATAAAGACCCGACAGTCCCAGCTGCTCTGTGAGCCGATGTGACCCTGGGGTGCCCAGGGCGGTCCTTCTCCACTAGGGATGGTTTCTGGCCACGCCAGAGGTGCTGTCCCTGACCCCGTTGGCAGCCCCCCAGCTTAGGGCCCGCGGGGGTCACGACAGATGAGATCCAGGAGATGTGAGCATGGGGTCCAGCAGCTGGACGTGGAAGAACAGCATTAGGCTAGACACGCCCGTGACTGAGAGGACAGTCCACACGCTGGGGATGGCAGCAATTGCAGAGCAGAAACCAGCTGTGTGGGGGGACGGCTGACGGCAGGCGTAGCCTTGCAGAATACTCATCCCAAAGGTCAGGAGCCAGAGGACGACGCTCGCCATGGCTGGTGCTTGGGACAATGGTGCTTGGGACAATGGCACCGGTACCAGATAGGGAAGAGGACAGACAGACAATGCTGGAAGCTGATGGCCGTCGTGATACCCAGCCCAGTGAAACAGGAGAAGCTCAGCGTCGTCCGGATCCCAGAGGGACGAGAGCAGCGCTGGAGGGAAGGCCTGCGGATCCGTCCCACGCGGAACGCGGTCGGCAAGCCCGAGAGCACGAGGTCCGCCGTGGAGAGACTGAGGTTAGAGACACAGGAGTTTTTCCTGATGGACAAACGGACAAGCCAGATGACGACGCGGTTTCCCACCAACCCACAAGGGGCCGTGACCGCCATGATGGAGGGGAAGAGCGGGTGGCTAGCAGTGTCCACTCACGGGGCCATCCCTGGGATGTCACTGCTGGCATCGTTTCAGCACAGGTGGTGCTGGGAGGACTGAGCTCAGGAGGGTCCTGCCGTGCTCCCTCACTGGTGGGTTCTGGGCACCCCTGGGCAGGCAAAGGCAGAAATGCAGTCTCAGGCCGGTAACCAGGTGCCTCGCTCCTCCTGGCCCCTCCCTCTGTCTCCGCCTTCCCCTTCCCTCTAGTCCACCCCCTGCCACAGCCCCACCCACCAATGTCCCCAGTGAGCGGCCTCCTGCTGTTCTTGGCTCTAGGCAGGGGACAGAAGAGGAGACTTTATCTCGTCCTCTCCTCCTCACCCTCCTGGGCTGGGCCCCGTGAGCATCCGCATGGCTCACTCCTGTCTGCCTCCCGCAAACTGATTTGCTGGATGTCCCCTCTGGGTCAGGCTCTGAGCTGAACGCAGACGTGGTGGGAGTTGGGGAGACCCAGTCTCTGCCCTCTAGGAACCTTGGGTATCCACAGCTTATGAGATCGTAGGATAGAGCTCTGGGACTCAGCAGAAAGAAAGGGCCACCACGTGAGTTAAAGACATAGAAGGTATGGGGGCACCTGGGTGGTTGAGTGGGTGAAGCTTCTGCCTTCGGCTCAGGTCATGGTCTCAGGGTCCTGGGACTGAGCCCCGCTTCGGGCTCCCTGCTCAGCAGGGAGCCTGCTTTCCCCCACCCGCCTGCCTCCCTGCCTACTTGTGATCTGTCAAGTAAGTAAATAAAATCTTTTTTAAAATGTGGTAAAGACAGAGTTGTTAGGAGAAGGGAGGCACGAAACACAGAAACCACCCGAGGAAGGGTCCAAGGTATGGGGGGCAAGTCGCCTCCAAGGGCAGAGCTCTGAGTGTGGTCGGCCCGGGAAGAGCAGTTCGGGACACCAGGCTTGGACCACGTCGGTCTCTTCTCCATCGTATTCCCAGGCCTCGGCCCCAGGAAGATCAGACACTTGTACGGAACACTCGTTCCCTACAACCCCAGAGACGGGGCGGAGCCGCGCTTCCCAGGGAGGGCAGGTTCCTGCGGGTCCCCAGCAGCACGTCCCTGTAGAGCCGCCTTGACCACGGTCCAGCAAAGCCCACTGTCCCCGGGTGAAGTTCACAGCCACATCCTCAAAGACCACCGCGTCCTGGAACATCCACATGTCCTGTGGCAGCAACGCTCCCTCCTCACCTGTGTGTGTGCGAGGGTGCGGGGGCGACACGCGGGGAACTGCATCCCACTCCTAGGACCCCCGTCACACCCGTGCGGGAAGTGACAACACGCGAACACGTCCACGGCAGCGCCCTCGGTGACGGGAAGGGCTGGGACCCCGAAGCGGAGGGCGATGGCGACAGCTCATACGGACGTACATACACCCAAATATAGCCTATCTGTACTGAAAATGAGCGGATCTGAGGACGTTTTATGGTAAAGAACGAAAAACCAGACAACGCATCCCTGACTTGCCCAAAGACGATTACTGCCTCGTCAGCCCCAAGAACTGGAGGCGGGATGTCAGGGCTGCTCTCGCTGGGGGGCCCCGAGGCCAAGGAGCCTAGCGCAGCCCCCCCGATCCCGGCAGAGGCACACACCACCCTGTCCCTGGGCTCGGGGGACAGTGAGCACGGACACAGGGCCCAGGGGCCCGGCACACGTGGTGCGTGAGAGGAGCTCCAGTTCCTGAAGAGTCACGGACATCAGCAGGGCCTCGACCATGTACCCCAGTGCCCAGAATGCCAGCAGAAGGGCGCCAGAAAGAGGAGCCCTGAGAGACGGACGGTAACAGAGCCCCGGGTGACCTGAACAGAAGGGGGGGGACGTAACGTAGGGGCCGCTTTCCAGCAATCAGCTGGAGCAACGGAAAGATAAGCATCAAAGCGAACGGCCCACAGTGACCACAGCTGGGTGCTGACCGGCTCGTGAAGTGACTACCCGGAAATGGCCAGAGGCCCTAAGCACCCAGCAGACCTCTTCCAACCAGGCCCAGTTACCAAAACAGGGCAACGTCCATAGGATCACACACTCCCTCACAGTCCCCCCGATTCTCGCCCCTCGGCACCACCTCGTGGCAGACACTCTCCTCCGCTGTCCTGCGTGCTGCTCCCCTGTGGTGTCTTCACTAAACTTCTATCTCCTCGGTCTGAATTCTTTCCCCACCCACGCCACCAGCTCCACGGGATCAGGCCGCCCCGTGTTTGGTGGCCTTCATGGGGGCCACTTTGCTCTGACACTGTATCCCCAGGTTAAGAATTTTGTGGGAGTTTCCCTTGGTGACGAACTCCAGCTGGGACTGTTCCTTGAGACCATCCAGAGGTCCACAGGGAGCCCCACGGACTGCCTTTGCCCAAACGGGTGAGGGACTTCCCCTCCTCCCCCTTTCCTCCCTCTTTGTCTTTTCAGTCCTTCGGCTGGTCTAACCCTCGTACTCCACAGACAACAGAAGGTCTCGGACTGTGCGTGCCGGTGTGGGCAAAGGACCCTTTTCCTAGTCTCTCCCACTACATCCCCTGAGCCCTCCACTCCCGACACGTGGCGCAGTTGGCAACAGCAGCTCCTGCACAGTGCCTCCGCACGGGGGATGTACTCTGCCAGACCCTCTCCTGATGCCTGCGGACGCCCAGCAGCCTCGCTTCTTTGAGACCAACCGCTTCATTTCTTTGTTCCCTTATATTCAGCCGCCGTCTTCATCCACAGCCAAACACGTTCCTACGTGTCCCGACGGTGAGTCCTCTCCTTGTAGGACCCGGTTTGGCCACCTGGTGTGTGGCTCCGGCTACTGCCGGAGACCACGCAGCCGGGCTTGCCGCCGCCATCTGCTGCCACCCCTCCTCGGCGGGACAGGCCTCGGGGCATCAGCAGCAGGAATCAAGTCAGGAATCAAGAAATGTTGGAGAGGATGCGGAGAAAGGGGACCCTCCTACTCCATTGGTGGGAAGGTTCTCTGGGGCAGGCACTCTGGAAGACAGGATGGCAGCTCCTCAGAAGGAGAGGAACTACAGAGCTACCCTTCAACCCACCCATGCACTACTCGGTATTCACCTGAAGGATAGAGACGTGGTGCTGGAAAGGGACACGCACACGTGCGACAGCAGCCGTGTCCACAATATGCAAACGATGGAAAGCGCCCAGATGTCCATCAAGAGGGGAATGAATAAAGAAGACGAGGGGGAGATATAGATACACACACAATGGAATATTACTCAGCCATGAAAATAATGATTTTGTGCCCCAGCTGGGTGGCTCAGTTGGGTAAGCGTCTGCCTCTTGGGTCCAGTAAGGATCCCAGGGTCCTGGGATCGAGTCCCACATCGGGACCCCTGCTCAGCGGGGAGCCTGCTTCTCCCTCTCCCTCTGCTGTTTCCCGCGTTCATGCTTGCTTGCCCTCTGTCACAAAATAAATCAAATATTTTTTTAAAAAATAAAGAATTCTTGGGATTTGCAACGATGTGGATGGAAGTGCAGAGAATGAGGCTCCGCGAAATCAGTCAGAGTAAGACCATGATCACGTGCTCTCACTCTCGGTGGAATTTCAGAAACGAGAGAGGATCCTGGCAAATGGGAGGGAAACACAAAATAGGATACAAAGAGAGAGACAAACCAGAAGAGACTCCTGACTCTGGGGACAAACAGGGATCCTGGAGGGGAGGCGGGCGGGGATGGAGGTGGCCTGGGTGACAGGCATGAAGGAGGGCGCGGGAGGGCGCGAGCCCTGGGTGTCATGGACACGGGTGGATCACCGAATCTCCCTCTGAAACGAGGAATACATTCTATGGTCATTCATTGAATTGAAATAAAATAAAATGATTTTTTTAAAAGGACCTTTCCAGACATACTAAGGTTCCACGAGCTCCTACAGTAGGGTCCTGATTCAGTCTGACTGGTGTCCTTATGAGAAGACAAAGAGACACCAGGGGCGTGTGCACTCAGAGGGACGACCCGGGAGGACACAGGGGGAGCACGGCCGTCCACACTCCAGGAGACAGGCCTCAGGCGGACCTGCCCTGCCCACGCCTGCAACCTGGTTTTCAGCCTCCAGGACAGGGGGACCGTGAGTCTCTGCTGCGTGAGCTCTATGTGTGGGGGTCATAATCCGGGAGCAGGTGGCCACACGGGGTCCTTACCCGGGCTGCAGAGACAGAAGGCTCCCTCCTCAGACCCGCACCCGTGATGTGTGCGCTTGCCTTCGGGGTCATTTTGGGGTGCTGGCCCTTCCGTAGGTCCCTGACGCAGCCCCTTCTCGAGCTCCCAGGAGCCCCCTTCATGGCCATTGCCCATCTGCACACACGCCGGGGACGTCTCCCCAAAGCCATCGACAGAGAGAGGGCAGAGGCGATTTTGACAGGATAACTGCGGGTGCGTTTTATTCGGAAGTGGGTTCCGAAGAGCCACAGACGTCAGGCCAGCCTCTCAGGTTCGGCAGAGACGCTTTCAGTCCCAACCCCAGTACACTCCCGTGCCCGCGCCCCCGCTGGGAGGGCTCCTCCGGGGAGCAGCAGGCCCAGTGCTGGCCGCAGGGTGCGTCGGGGGGGAAGGGTCTGGGCGTGGGAGCGCGGGGCCTCCAGCCACCCCTTCTCTCTGGGATCGGGCGTGTCCTCCCAGCTCCCTCCACTCAGGGGCAAACCCCGAGACAAACCTGGCCCAGGGGTGCTCGTGGCTGCAGAGGGAGCACGGGATTCCCTGCTGGGGGGAAGGGCGTGGAAGCCAATGCCGTGGGCGACCCCAGGGTGCCCGCAGCCCGGAGGGGAGGGAATAATGCAGGGGCCCTTGGAGTGGCCTTTGTTGATTCCTGAGATGTCTCTCGGCTGACGTAGAGAGACTTCTCGGAACGTCATGACATAACTGAGTCGCCTCTGGGAATTCATGGCGACAAAGCCATGTCGTCTCACCTCTTCGAAGGACCCCGGGGCAGGCCCACCAGAGCTGCGATACCCGCCCCAGCAGAGCCCTGCAGAACAGTTTCTCAGTTACCGACATGGGCTTGGGGGAGGGAAGGCCAGCGTCCCAGGCCTCAGGAGGCTTGCGACGGCAAGGACGGATGTGACCGGAAGGAATCCAGGACACCGAGCCCAGTGCAGGATGGCAGGTGTGTAGACCGTGCGTGGTCCGACCCCGCTTACAGGAAAGGTCCAGAGTGGGCAAGCCTACGACAACAGAAAACAGCTTGGCAGTCACTCAAGGAAACAATGGGGAGTGACACCAACGGGTCGGGCGTCTTTCTGGGGTGCCAAGAATGTTCTGGAACCAGAGAGCGGTGGTGGTCACACAGCACGGTGGACGTGCTACTTGCCACTCGGCTGGACGCTCAGATGTGGTTCCTTTTATGGGATGTGAATTTGGCTCACACAGAAATGGAGACGGCACAGGTGGGCAGGCGGGCTCCACGGTGGGGGGCACCCCATCAGCACCGGCCATCAGAGCTGCTGTCCCTGTGAGACCTGCCCTCCGATGGGGCTTTCTGCGGAGCCGGGCCCAGACACAGGGCTCCCGCACCCGAGCAGAGCGGCCTCCTCCTCCTGTGAGCGGGGAAGGACTGCCCTGAGTGACTGGTCCCCAGGAGGGAGCCGGGGTCTCAGCGAGCTCGTGACCCGGAGATAGCGTGCACCCTACGGGCCATGGGCCCCTTTCCTGGAGGACGTGTGCTCCTCGCTGGAGGCATGTCCACCGCACCCTTGAAATGGTCTCCTCGGTAAACCCCCTCTCCTTGCTGGGACTTGCGTGCCAATGTCCCCCCGTCTGAGTCACAAGTTAGAACACCCTGACTCGGGGCTGTGACCCTGTCTTACTCCCACATCTCCAGGGACACGGCGGTTACCAGACCCCAAGCCTCATCTCATGAGCAGGTCTGAGTCTAGATTCGATCTGGGGTCCTTGCTGACCTCGGGGGTGACAGCTATCAGCATGGGGCCAGTCGCAGGGGACGGGGTCACACACTTGCACCCTGAGCAGAGCCGCTGACCCGAGGGGCTTTCACGATCCCTGCGAGGGGGCGGGGGTTCACACCTTGGGCCAATTTGCAGCCGGGCCCTCAGATTCTCCCGACAGCCAGCCTGGCTCAGACCACCCGCTCCAGCCTGGAGCACATGCGCGCCCCCTCCTCAGGCCCAAGCAGGGTGGCCGGCCTTCCCATGTGCAGCTCCGGACAGCCACGTCCCGGCAGCCCCTGCAGTCCTCCAGCAAACACCGTCGGCAGGCAGGTTGGAGCCGAGCCTGTCGAGGCCGCCCTGGTGCAGGGCCCAGGTGCGCGCGTGATGCTGGTGACCCGGGGTGGCCCCTTCAGGGGTGCAGAGGCCCCCGAGCTCCCTGAGAGTGACTGACCAGTGGAGGCCCTCAGCAGGCCCCAGACCGGTGAAGGGACCAGAACTCTGTTTCTCTGGGAGCGCCCGGCCCTGCATGGACCAGCTCGGCACCGCCGTCTCCTGGGACCCCGATCCCCAGCATGAGCCCCAGACCAGCGTCCGCGGGGCTGCAGACGAGACAGGGAGTGGGTGGTCCCCGTACGCAGAGGTGGTCCTCCCCCTTGCGGTGCCAGTGGCCCTCTGCGGGGTGCTGGGCAGCGGTGTGGTGGCCTGGACTCTCTGCCTCCACGTCCAAGCAGTGCCCGCGCCCTCTACTTCCCGCAGCTGGCTGCTGCCCACAGCCTCGGCCTTGGTTGCTTGGCGTTCGTCGAGCTGGAGAAAACCTTGCAGCCGCGGCCCCCGGGGACACGGCACGCAGTCACGGTGCTGGAGGTGGTGGCCGGCTTCTGCAACCTGGCGGGCCTCTGTCTCCCGGCGGCCACGAGCACCCAGAGCTTCCCGGTGGCCCACGTCCCCTCCTGGGGCCGCTGCTGCCAACAGGACACCTCGGTGGCCCTGAGCACCCCGAGCTGGGCCCTGGCCCTCTGTGCGCCGGGACTGAGGTCTGCGCTGACCTGGAGACAGACCCCACGTGTGACTGGCTTCAGGAAGGACGGGAGGCCTTACCTGCCCCTGGGCCTCGGGATGTGTGCGTCCATCCGGACCCTGGCCTTCCGGCGCTCCCGGCGGCGTTCCCCTGCGGGGACCTACTGACCCTCCACGCAGCGACTGTCCCTGTCTTCTCGTGCTGCCTGCCCTCCACAGTCACGAATCACCTGCCACAACAGGGACCCGGAGCCTGGCCTTCCTCGCCCCCTTGCTCCCGTCCAGTGAGGCCGGGACGGCCGCCCCAGTCCTCTACTTCCTGCCTTTGCACCTCTGCAGGAGGGCGTCTGGGGTCCCTGTGGATCCTCCTCCAGTGAGACCTGCTGCGTGGGGGGGGGGGAGGGGAGGAGAGGGGAGGGGAGGGGAGGGGAGGGGAGGGGCCCTCGGGTCCTGAGGCCGGGTCACAGGTGCTCTTCCGACCCACCAAAGCTGCGTGCGCTCTATGGGCTGCTGAGTCCCAATTGCCTCCTGCCCTGATGACCCCTGTCCTCCGCCCCCCGGAAAAATCCCCGGAGATCAGACGAGAAACAGAACAGCTACAGGGGTCCTGCACCCTCTGTCTGAGGTGGTGCCTCCATGGCCCCTGCGCATCCCTCCCGTGCCCCAGATGACCTGCATGTATGTCTCCCTCCCCTCAGCCTCCCCTTCCCCACGGCCCTTCCCTGGAAAGCCAGGAGAGATCCAGGGCAGCCTCGGAAGGGAGCCGTGTGTGGCTTGGTGGTCTGACATCCGGGCCAAAGCTGGGGTTCTCCAGCCTCCTCCAGCTTGTCCGGGATCCAGACTCGGGCAGCTCTGTCTCCCTCGACCTCTGCTCCTTGGCTCTCAGTCCACCTCACCCACCGCCCCAGAGCTGTCCCAGGCGTGTCCCTCTCCCTCCATCCTGACCGCTACGAACAAGTCACCAGCCCCTCTCCCCTGTGGCCAGAAAGTCAGTGGAGCCCCGTGACCCTCCTTGGGCTCCGTCCCCGCTGCTCCCCAACCAATGCTCTGGATCCGGCACAGCCCGATACCCCGGCTCACCCCTGCCACGGTCCACTTGCCCAGGTTCCAAGGACACCTGCCAGCTTTGAGATGGCGTCAGCACCCTGAGCAGGGCCCCAGCAAACCCCTGCCCTGCTCGACCCTGCAGCCCCTGCCCTGCGCCACAGTGCCCGGTGCAAACTCCACTGGGTTCACACTTCCCTCTTTCGAGGCACCTCCCCGAGCACCCTACCCACGCGCCCACTCCTTTCAGGCTCTGCCCTGTCATCTGTCCCCTTAATACAATTGTCATCGTAATTATGTTTTGTTGATGACGTATTGTGTGTCAGGATCTGTTGATTTTAGTTCTTCTCCATGGGGGTGTGAGGCTGTAGCCGTAGCGGGCAGGGACCACCCCATTCAATAGAGCGTTCCAGCAAACTGCAGACTGCCCGCACCTGTGACGTCCTCCTTCTGGGAGCCCGTCCCTGCTGTCCGTCCCTCTTTAGGGAAGGCCCCAGTCCCGCTGCATCAGGGCCCACCCTGGGCATCTCTTCTCCCTCTAGTCACCTCCTTATGGACTCCATCCCCAAATACAGTCACCCTGGGGGTCAGGGCATCAATGTAGGAAGGGGAGACGTGCAGGTCCCGAGTCTGCCTTCCCATCCACAAACTCAGTTTATGCTGGTGCTGCTGCTCGGTGGAGGGGACAGTCGGGTGCCCTCGGGGTGGACACGTGAAGCCCCACGACCTGTTCCATGTGAACATAGAATGTATTTTTACAAAGATATCTCTGTTTGCTTTTCAGAGGGAATTTAGAGGGGCACCTAGGTGGGCAGTGGGTTGAGCGTCTGCCTTCAGCTCAGGTCATGATCCCAGGGTTCCCTGCTCAGTGCGGAGACTGCTTCTCCCTCTCCCTCTGGAACTCCTCCTGCTTGTTCTCTCTCTCTGTCAAACAAATTCATAAAATCTTTTAAAAAATGAAAAAAGGGAATGTAGTGAGAAGAATGTCTCATTTTGCATCTTTGCAAATGTCTTCACTGCTTGGTGTAACTGGAGAGACCTTGGCTCTCACACCTGTGTCTATATTTGGGGGAGAGGGCTGGGTGGGTGGGGGTAGCCCCGTACCCCAGTTCCCTAGTTAGAGGGTTCCAAATAGAGATTGTCAACTGAGAACCGTGCAGCCCACCAGGACGTGGGTGTGGCCACCAAGATGGGGGGCGGATCAGCAGGCTCCTCAGGCTCACCTGGACAGGTAGAGACCATGGGATCCCCTCCTCCCCTCTGTCCCTGAGCCGGGTGAAGAGGGCCCCAGTGCAGGCAGCGGAGACCAGGTATGGGGGTCGGACCTCAGGGGGAAGGGAAGGTATTAGTCCTGTTCTGTGTTTTCTATATTTCATGATGCTTTGACATCTCAGGGCCTTGCACACCTGGAGACGGTCTGTCCCTGCCAGGGTCATCCAGCCCCCAGAAGCAGGAAACAAGTAGCCCGCAACTCCCTGCGGAGATGCAAACCACCCGTGCCTCTCATCTGCTCTTTCATGAAGCTCCTGTAGTTTGGGACACTCTCCCCCTGGTCTCATCAAGCCAGGGCTGGGTACCAGACAACTAAGGACCAGAGATAGAACCCAGAGCACTGAAATTATTCAAACTACCCAATCCCAAGCCTGTTGGGCTTGCATACCCTGACTCAGCCGTTCCTTCCTACAAAAAACACGACAGATACCTGGCCCGTGAGTGCCCCTCAGTCCCTGAGCCTCCACAGTCACCCCATGCTTCCCTGTGGAGCCCTGTGGGGCCCAGAGTGGCGTGGCTCCTTCGCTCCAGAGCCGTGAGTAGTGGACTCTCCTCTCAGACATGGTGTGTCTCTGTGTCTGTCACCTTAGTCTACCTGATTCGAACAAATCCTGGGTGCATCTTGACACAGGGTTGGGGTAGGCAAGACAGTCACATCAAACCCAGATCAGGTGGAGGAGGGGACCCACCCAGGCGGCAGTGGAGCAGGGGAAACTGAGCCCAGGGGCTTTCATGAAAGGACAGGCTGGCTTGGGGAATTGAGGTAGGCCGTGGGGTGCTGGCACAAGAGAGAGAGTAGGAGCAAGGAATCCATCGAGTAAGCTGATATCTCGATGGGTTATGGGTAATGGGTTACAGGCTTCTCTCGTTGGAGAAGGGAGTTTCAAATATGGAAGGCGGGATACTGGAAAGAACTCTCTTTTGTTAGAATTCTTAGTATCAGCATTAATTATAATTTTTAATTTCCATATAAAGAAAGAACAGTAGAAATATAAAAGATATAAAAAGATACAGAAATCAATGTAAACGTGTGTCTCTTTGTGTGTGTACCCTATATACATACACACCCTTTATGTACACACACACACACACACACACACACACACACGTATATATACTATGTTCACCGAGAAGGTCTGGATGGTGTACTTGGATGGAGGAAGGGAGTGGGGAAAATTCCAGAAGTTTATAAGCACACCCAGAAACCAGGTCGTGCCTTCTAAATACCATTGTCCATGAAAAGAAAGCCAGGTCATCCCCAGAGAAATGGCTCGTGGCAGGACGGGAGCTTGTAAGGGATCTGGACAACCTGGCTGTGCCAGAAAGTAAGAAATGACTTAAAGAATTTGAAGACGTGTCAAACGGACCCAGGAGCCAGCTCGAAGGGGCTCCTATTGGCCAAATCAGGAACAAGCCAAGAGTGAAAATAAGGAATCCTAGGAACAGAATTGATACCCCTCGGAGCAAAAGAGGGAAATGTGATTACATGCTGACATGCTAAGATAAATGACTGACTCGATGAACGTGAATGAGAAGATAACGGGTCTCAAAATGGTCTCCAGCAAAGTACTTATTCATTACGAAGGGTAAAAGAGTATCTTGACACTGAGGGCCTGGCAGACACCACTTTGATCCAACCCCTGGGGCGAGCACCATTCATCACAGACAAACCAAGATGGCACCCCCAACAGGAGGCAGGGGAAGAGCTCAGCCTCACTTTTGCGCTGTGCCTGCCAAAGATGTAAAACCCGAATCTGGCTGTGAGCAAACTCCACACAACACAACCCAGAGGACATTTCACAGGATAACTTCCCTATCATCATCAAAACATCAAGGTCATGGAAGCTAAAGAAAGACTGAGAAGCTATTCCAGAGCCAAGAAGATGAAAGGAACATAATTAGTGAAATCCATGCCAAGTGTGAACCAGACCCTTGGATGGAACGCGTGTGATTGGGACCTTCGGCATAAGGTCTGTGGGATCTGACCATGAGAGCACGGTGAGAGCTACGTTAACCTCCTGCTTTTGAAGTCCAGCAGATCCTGAACAGGTGAGATGTGGAGTCTCTCCCTGCGGCCCAGCAATTTCCAGTCTGGAGACCCACCTGAGGTGATTGAAAACAACTCTCCACACAGAATGACAGAGGGGAAGGCTCCTAGCAGCACCCTGTCTCTCAACTGTCACAAGATGGAAACAACCGAAATGTCCATCAGCAGGTGATGGATAAACAGAACATGGTTAATCACCTGGTGAAGTATCACTGGGCCAAAAAGAGAGAGAAATTCTGAGCCCTGCTACAGTGTGGACACACCTTGAAAACATTCTTGTCCATGAAAGAAGCTGGACTCAGAAGGCCGTGTGCTGTGTGATTGCATTTCTGGGAAGTGTCCCAAACGGGCAAATCTGTAAGGACAGAAAATAGATTCGTGGATGCTTGAGGCTGGGGGGCAGGGAGAGACTGAGGTTTTGGCGTGACAGCTTTGGGGTGCTCCACTGATGGTGGTCTCTGTCACATAACTCTGGGACTGTACCAAGAACCCCTGAATTGTACCCTCCTGCTGGGTGAATTATACGGTATGGTAAATGCTGTCTCAATAAAGATGTCCCCCAAATATTGATCAAATGATTCAAGACATGAATAGAATAAAAGACAAAAATCATAGGACCATCTCAACAGATGATAAAATTCGATAAAATTCAATATCAGTTGATGATCAAAACCCTCAGCAAACTCGAAATTGAATGGACCTTTCTTCATCTGATCCAAAAACCCAGAGCCAACATGCTTAATCAAAACCCTTTCTCCTTCAGTTTACGATCAACACGAGGATGCTGCATTCCGCAGTGATTAGAAAGGCTGACAAGTACAGGCAAGAACAAGAGAGGTGGAACGATTGCAAAGGGAGAAGCAAACTCGTGACGTGCTGAAAACCCGACCATGTGTACAAAAGCCCCGAAACCTCTGTAAAAGATCTATTAATGTCAATGTGTGGATGGAGCCAGGGCCCTGGTATTCTCCATAGATAGCCACAATGTGAAGTTTAGAAGGAATGTTATTTATAATACGAATGAATGAATTCTAAAATAATCCAGTACTTCAGAGCAAACCTACTGGAAGTCGTGAAGGACCTGGACACCCAATGTACAAAACATTGCCGCGGGACCCACAGAAGAGCTCAGCTCATGGAAGAGCACACAACCTCATCAGGGATGGGAAGTCAGGATCCTCTACAGAGGCCCACGGATTCTCCCTTCCCCACCCCACGTGGTTCTACAGCCAACACAGTGGGGTTCCGGTTGGCAGAATTTGGGGAGCAGGCTGGTCCTGAGATGATGTAGGTCTTGGTGTGCTTAAGGGACAATCATGTTGTGGTGGACGTTTGTTCCACTCAGGTCATGATCCCACGGTCCTAGAATTGAGCCCTGAGTAGGGCTCTGTGTTCAGGAGGGAGTGTACTTGGGATCCTCTCTCCCTCTCTCATTCAGTCCCGCCCCACTGTGATCTCTTTCTCTCAAATAATAAGCAATAAATCTTTAAAAATTGAATGCAGCTTTTGTCTCCCCCCCACATAAAATTCAGTTCTAAGAAGATTGTATGTCTCCATGTGACATGCAAAGCCATACAGCTTTGAGAAGACAGTATGGGACAATACAATGATGACACTGGGGAGGGAGTGGACCCTGAAGCAAGATGCAGAAATCCCTAAGAAGAGAAGAAAGTATGGAGGGATTGGAATACTGTCTAATGACAATATTTTGTCCTTCTTCCAACCAAAGGCCCAATAAATCAACTGAAAAACCTAACAGTGTCGTTCAAAAATAATTTTTAAAGTTTTAAAATTTTATTTGAGTAATCTCCACACCCAATTTAGGGCCTGAACTCATAATCCTGAGACCAAGAGTCACATACTCCACTGACTGAGCCAGTGGGGTGCCCCAAGAATATATTATAGTAAAAGAAGCCACAAAGGGTTTGTTTTTTTTTTTACCCAAAACCTATCAAGAGTGCCTTTAAAACAGTCAGAAAAGTTTACCAATTTCTGAGTGTCAGTGCTGCAGAAAAATGGGAATAAATGGGTCTTTCAGTTAAATGCTGCTGTGAGCACTAACTCTCGAAGCAGAAAATAAGGAAAGTAGATGCATATTTTCTGTCGTACTTGGAAGCCAGCACAGGTAGTGTCTACACAGCAAGGTGCAAGGTACAGGATGTTGGAAGATGATGTGAGAAATGGTCTTCACCTCCTTCCTATAGGAAAACATCTTCCCTAAATAAGATGGAGAATCAATAAACTTCAAGGAAGAGATGACCAGACTTAACTGTGGTGATATCAAGCACTTCTGTTGATCAAAAAATACCATGAAGGGTTGGAAAGCCAAGGCACGTGGCATGAGAAATACTTGCTGTAGACACAGGGGGTGGGAGATGAGCAGCTGAACATCCAGCAGGATTGCACCTCCCCCTGAGAGCACAGGCACAGTGGGCTCACGGTCACATCCTCGAGGCTGTCATGAGAGCTCAGCACCATGGGAGAGCATGCCGGGTGGGTCCCTGTGTGCTGTGCATATGTGTGGAGGGTGTTGGCAGCAAGAGCAGAGTCCTCAATATCTGTTTTCTGACTTATTTTCCCACGAGCCAGCCAAGCTTGGAATTACTGTTGTTAGGATTTTTACAGGATAGCGTCATACTTACTGCCAGAGACTTAATCAATATGGATATAAGTGAGACGCCAGCACTAGAATTCAGAATAATGATTATAAAGATACTAGCTGGGCTTGAAAAAAAGAAAAAAAATAGGAGACTCTAGAGAACCCCTTTCTGGAGAAATAAATAACTAAAATCGAAACAGGTCAAAATGCCAAAGACTATTCCTGAGATGGAACAAAAACGCAGGCTCTAACTGTCAGGAAAACGAGGAAGAAGAGGGAGTCAGTGCTCTAGAAAACAAAATGAAGAAGAACAAAGCCACTAAGAAAAAGAGAGAGAAAGAGCTCCTGGGTCGGGAGGGGAGAGTTTGAGACCTAAGGGATACCACAAAGCAAAACAATATTAGAATAACTAGGATCCTAGACGAAGAAGACAGAGAGAGGGAAGCAGAATGGATATTTAAGCAAATTGTAGCTGAAAGCTTCCCTGATCTGGGGACAGAAACAGGCGTTCAAGTCCAAGAGGCATGGAGAATCCACCTCAAAATCAATAAAAAGCATATGATTGTAAAGCTTGTAAATGTCTGAGGCAAAGAGAAAATCCTGAAGGCAACCCAGGACAAGAGGCCCTTAACCTACAAGGGGAGAAACATAAAGCTGGCAGCGGACTTGTTCACGGAAACCTGGCAGGCTAAAAAGACTGGCATGGTATATGCAGAGGATAAGTGAGAAAAATAGGCAGGCGAGAATCCTTTCCCCAGCAAGGCCGACATTTAGAATGGAAAGAAGGATAAAGAGCTTTCAGGACAAAGAGAAACCAAAAGAAATTGTGATCAGAAAACCAACCCTGCCAGAAATAGTAAATGGGATCATCAAGTGGAGAGAGACCCGAAAAGAAACAAAGACCCCAACGGAAATAGAGAATGTACAAAAAACAGTGACTTTACAGGTAATCCAGTGGAACAAAATTCACATGAAAACCCTTGGGATGCAGCAAGCACAGTCCACAGAGGAAGCACGGAGCAATCCAAGCCTTTCTGGAGAAACAAGAAAAGTCTCAAATACACAACCTCACCTTCCACCTAAAGGAGCTGGAGAAAGAACAGCCACTAAAGCTGAAATCCAGCAGGGTAGAGAATTAATAAAGGTTAGAGCAAACATCAATAAGCCGAAACCAAAAGCACAGTACAACAGATTCACAAAACCAAGAGATGCATCTTTGAAAGAATGCATAAAATGGATAAAACCCTAGCCAGACATACCAAAAAGAAAAGAAAAGGACCCACATGGATAAAATCATGAATGAAAGAATAGAGATCAGAACTGACATCAGAAAAATACCAACAATTCTAAGAAAATATTCTGAGCAACAATGGGCCAACCAGTTAGGCAATCTGGAAGAGATGGAGGCCTCCCTAGAAACATAGAAACGACCAAAACTGAAACCAAGAAAGGAAGAGAAAACCTGAATAGACCCACAACCCCAAAATTGAAACTAGTGATCAAAACTTTCCTAGCAAACAAGAGTACAGCACTGGACGGTTTCCCAGAAGAATTCTACCCCACCTGAAAGGATTGACCTTTATCCTCCTGATGCTGTTCCAAAAAATAGAAATGGATGGGAAACTTAGAAATTAAGTCTATAAGGTCCATTATTTCCAAAGATCTTCAGTCGCAGAAGTATGCATTCCTAAGAGAACAAAGGTCTTTGTTCTGCACGTAGTGAACCATGGAGAAATGGCACACTGTTTATATCCTTCCAGAAGTTGCTTCTTATCAGCACATTGATAAACAGCTAGCAAGACAGAAAGAATAAAAAGAAGGAACACATGATTCACCAATATTAGGAAAGAAAGATGTCACTGCAATGCATGAACACATGGAAAGAGGAAGAGGGGAAACGACAAACAACTCTACACACATAAATTGGACAACACCAATGGCATGGAACAATTCTTCAAAACCACACACTTGCAATCACCCTCAAGAGGCGAGAGATAACTAGAACAGTCCTTAGCATGTGCATGCGTGTGTGTGTGTGTGTGTGTGTGTGTGTGTGTGTGTGTGTGTGTGTGTTTCTATATCACCAAGGAATGAGCTCAGTACTCACAGACACTGACCAGGTATCCCAGCAAATGAACTCCATTCTGACTGTACCTGCCTTAAGAGAGCACCATAGCTGAAGGCCCCGGGCCCATAAGACAGCCTTCAGTTTAGACACAATCTGGTTGTCTCCAGTGCTTCTGACTGACCAGCTAAGAATCGGAGATCCCCACAGTCCCCTCCTCCAGGTCCATTCATTTGCTAGAGCAGCTCACAGAACTTGGGAGACCAGCTGACTAGTAGATTAGGGGTTTCATACAAAGGATGCTAAAGGAACTGAATGAATGGCCAGATACAGAGTTACATAGGGTGAGGTTGAAATGGTCTCTGGTCCCTTCAGGATTTGGGGCCCAGGCGCCTGGAATAGGGTTCACCAACTTGGAAGCCCTCTGACCATTCCCCTTTGGAGTTTTTATGGACCCTCCAACCCTCTCATCACACTTGGCCTTCCCAAAATTCCCCTCAAGATCATACACCCAGCTGTGGTGGAGGGTGGCTGGTTATGTATAACAAGACATTCACAACACCTCCATGGCTCTGAAGGAATTTCAGGAACTGCGGTCAAGAGGCCAGTGCTTAAAAAAAAAGATACACCTTTTGCTCTAGACATTGCAAGGGTTTTGGGAGGTGTGAACCAGAAACCTGGATGAAGATGAAATGACATCTTTAAAGCATGGTATCAGAGCCGTATAACAATGATTAAAAATGGAATCTGTAGTTGCCCTACTGAGAAATCCCCAGGCCCAGATGGTTTCGATGGCAAATTCTACCAGACACTTAAAAGAAGTAAGAGCACCAATGATATGCAGTCTCCTCCAGAAAAAATCGAATAGGAGGGACTATGTCCCAACCTACGAGGACAGCATTATCCAGATACCCACTACTAGTAGTACAAAGGAGAGAAAACAAGGAAGAAAAGAGGGTGGGAGAGAGAGTCAGAGAGAAAGGGAAGGGAGGAAGGATGGAGAGGGTGGGAGAGAGGGAAGGATGAAGGGATAGAGGGAGGAAGGGATAAAAGGAAAGGGGGAGGGAAAGAAAGAAGGAAGAAAGAAAAGGAGAGAGGAAGGGTGGGAGGAAGGGAGGAAGGAAGGAAGGAAGGAAGAGGGAGAGAGGAAGAAAGAGAGAGAGAGAAGAAAGAAAGAAGAGAGAAGGAAAATAAGGGCCAACTACAGACAAATATCCCTATGAAGCCCATGAGAACCCTCCATCAATATAGAATGAATTCCAATGCTAAAATATATAAAAGAATAAGGCACTACAACCAAGTGCCAATTCTCCTGAAAATGCAAGATTGGTTCAGCAGGTACACGTGTATCATTCCAACGTGCGTGTTAATGATCTAAAGAAAAAGATCCCACGTCGTATCACTTGATACAGAAAGAACATTTGATAAAACCCAACACTCATTCATGATGAAAACATCCAGCAAAATCAGAAGAGAGGGGAACTTCCTCAACCCGTAAGGGACAGCTCCAACAACATCCAGAAGCTTCCATCAGGTGTAATGGGGAAGCACTAGATGTTCTCCCCGAAAGCAGGAATAAGAGCAAAATCTACGATCACGCGTCTCATTCAGCTTCATACTGGAAGTCAAGCCACTCCAATGAAAAATTTAAAAAAGTACCCACATGCAATCAGTATTGCAGCGTGCCTCATAACAGAAAATATGGGAATTAAATTGACAATACATAACAAATATATGTGAATTGAAAAAAATGTGTATATATAACAAAACAATAGCAACATGGATCCACCTGGAGGGACTAAGCTAAGTGAAATGAGCCAGACACGGAAGCACAGATTAGAGTGGCAGTCGTTGATGTCTAAAGCGAGTGAGAAATGGGAATAGGTGGGACGTGTCGCACCCACATATTAGGCACAATACAGCCGTTTTCCGTAGTTAGGAACATTATACAGCCATTTAGACATATTAAGAACACTGTATATTTGAAATTTTCTGTTACTGTAGATCTTACCAGTTGGTAGTATTCTCACAAGCCAATAATAATAATAATAATAATAATAACTAATTGCTAAGTGAGTGGGAAGATATACTAATTAATTTGATTGTAGTGATTATTTAAAAGTGTAAGTATCTTTTTTTTTAATATTTTATTTATTCATCCGACAGAGATCACAAGTAGGCAGAGAGGCAGGCAGAGAGAGAGGAAGGGAAGCAGGCTCCCCGCCGAGCAGAGAGCCCGACGTGGGGCTCGATCCCAGGACCCCGAGATCGCGACCCGAGCCGAAAGCAGAGGCTTTAATCCACTGAGCCACCCAGGCGCCCCTAAAAGTGTAAGTATCTTAAATGAAGTTGTGCAACTTAAATAGATACAGTTTTTGTCAATTATACCTAAACAAATCTGAAAAATACCAATAGATATTAGTAGAGTGAATGGGATAATTTACACTGGATAATTCAAATGTAAGTTGCATGTGTGACGAGTGACAAATAGCTCTCTCTTTTCTTTTTTTTTTACCGTCTTCATCATCATATTGCCCTGAAATCAACATTGGAGGGGAGCGGGGTGGGCTTGGGTGAGCCTGGTGGTGGGTATTAAGGAGCGCACATGTTGCAAGGAGCACTGGGTGTGATGCATAAACAATGAATCTTGGAACACTGAAAAATTAATGTTTCAATGTTATTTGTTGAGAAAATCTATTTGTTATGCTATAACAGTGCTATTTGTTAAGAAAAAGAAAAGTACCCACATGAAAAAGATAGTAAGAAAACTGTACTCACAGGTGACATGATTAGAAAATTCCAAAGAAACTATGAGAAAGCCTTCTAGAACGTATATATAAGTCTGGTGAGGTTTCAGGGTGCAAGACTGCAACAGAAAATCCACATTTAGAAAGCAGAAATTGTAAAAATATTATCTATATCAGATGCTCCAAAAAAGATCAGATACTCAGGTATACACGTACAGAAGACATGCACTCAATCTGTGTGCGAAAACTACACAATTTTGAAAAAAGACCTGTTCAAAGACTGAAGTGTATAGGGAGACATACCATGTTCAGGGATCGATAGATTTGATGCGGTGAACACATCAGTTCTGTTTCAATGGTGGACGGCTTACCTGCAGTTCCAGTTGAAGTCCCAGCAAGACTGTCTGTAGACGTAGACAAGCTGATTCTTGAACCCACACACAACGATGGAAAAGCTGGAAGAACTTAAAGAATGGAGAGAAAGTGGAAGGAAGGTGTGAGCATCACACAGTACCTTCTTTCAACACTGACTCTGAAGTTGTAGCAATGGAGCCAGTGCGGTGTTTGTGAAGGACAGACACACAGATCGATGGAGCAGAATGCAGAGCCACGAACAGAGCCAGACCAAAAAGGGTAATGGACTTTTTTGCAAAGATAGAAAGGAAATTCTATGGAGAAAGGATAGATTTTCTCAACAAGTAGCATTGAAACAAAAGGACATTTTTATGTTAAAAAAAAAAAAGAATCTTCCTCTTAATCACAAAGATAAACTCAGAAGAGATCATAGGGCTATATACAAAAAATATAAAACTTAAAACAATACTGGGGTGTCTGACTGGCTTGGGCAGTGGAGCACGGGACTCTTGAACTCAGTGTCATATGACAGATCTGTGTGTAGAGATTATTCATCTGTATTCATCTTATTCATCTGTATTATTCATTATTCATCTGATGTTTGTTATTAAACAAACAAACAAACAACTTTGGAAAAAAAGGAGTAACTCTTATTTAGGCAGAGAGTTGATGGAAAGATAGGACACGAAAAGCATAATCCAGAACTGGAGGCGCACCTGCAGATAAACATGGAGGTACCCTAGTGACAGTAGGAATGTGAAGGGAGACATTGAGTTTGGAAGCAACTGGCAGAGCGGACAGGATATCCAGTCTGGGCGGACGCCCTCCTCTCCTGGGATCCCTGCAATCCCACAGAAAGAAGTGTGAGGGCCTGGTTAGCCAGAGGAACTTACTTGCAAACCCCAGATACGAGGGTGGGCCAGGCTGGATGGAGACATCCAATCAGTGGGGCGCACATATATTTACTATGGTGAATTGGAATTCAATTGACCACCCATATTGCCGACGGAGCATGACTGTGCAGTTTCCCTGTGTGTTGCAATCTCATTGGCCACCTGTGTATAAGCCAGGCTCAACCACCTCTATAAAAGTTAGTCTGTGAGGCTGGGGTAGTGTAGTCATCAGGAGCAGAGTCATCGGGAGCAGCGTTGTGCCGGGAGCAGCGTCGCCAGGAGCAGTGTCACCGGGGTCATCGTCGTCGTCGGAGCGGCAGTGTTGGGAGCGGCACCGTCACCTCTTCATAAGAGACAGCCCCGACCTGTTGATTTGATTTTTGATGCTTGGTGCGAAATAAAGCTTTGCTTGACTTTCGCTTTGTGTTGGTCTCGTTCCTTTGATCACGGACCCTAACACTGGGGGCTCGTCAAGGATCAAATGACGAGAACTGAGCCAGCATCAGAATTTCTGGGAAAAGGATCCAGAGCTGAGATCACGGGATCCTGTCTATCTGTCTGGTTGTGGAGCTCCAGGGTATATCCCACCAGGGAGAACCGGATACAGCCATGCTCCCCAGGGCTGGAGTGGATGAGGGGATGCCCCATCCCTCTGCTGGTAGATCGACCAGGGGTTCAAATCCCCCTAGGCAGTCACCAGGGCATTTGAGTCCCCCTCGGCAGTCAGGGGGCTCGAGTCTCCCTAGATGGTTAGGGGGTTCTAGTCCCCCAAGGCGGTCAGGGGTTTCTAGTCCCCCTAGGTGGTCACCGGGGGGTTCGAGTTCCCCTGGGCGGTCAGGGGGTTTGAGGTCTCTTGGGCAGACGGGGGGTTTGAGTCCCCCTAGGTGGTCAGGAGATAAAGAAAGTGACCACCACTGGCAGGTTCTGGGTAAGGATCGCTGGGCCTGCAGTTGTCTTTGCCTTGCCTTTTTGTTGTCTGTTGTGTGGGTTGTTGTGTTTGGAGGGGACCAAGAAAGTCCCCACCAGCAGCAGGCTCTGGATGGGGATCACTGGGCCTGTGGTTGTCTTTGCCTTCTTTTTTCGTTGTTGTTGTTGTCTGTTGTGTTGTTTGTTGTATTTGGGAAAATGGGACAAGCGGGGAGTAAGGGGCCTATGACACCCCTAGGTCTTGTTCTCGAGCATTTCAAGGTAAAGCCACCCAGCCGGGTGACAAGGTTTATCCAGGAAAACTAAAAACACTCTGCCAATTAGCGTGCCCCACTTTCTCCATAGGGTGGCCATCAGAAGGAACGTTTGCCTTGCCAGATCTACTCTAACCTGAGTGAGGTCTTCGATCTCCATTGAGACCAAATACCATACATCATGGCCTGGCGATATCTGATAGAAGAGCCACCGTCATGGCTCAAGTCCCACCTTCCCCCTTCTAATGAAACCATCTCTCTCCCTCTAAGGCAGGTCAGAGCGCCAAAACCAGAACAGACAGATGAGGGGGAACCAGGGGAGAAGACTGTCCTACCTCCATTGGATGCAGAGGATGTGGAATCCCCCCCCCATCTGTCCCCTAAACCTGACTCTCGTTCCTGAGACACCCTTACCAGTCCACCTCATACACGGTCAGGGTCCACCTTGGGACCACCAAGCAGAGAGACCGCCTTGATCCTTCCCCTTTCCTCTACCCCCCTCTGCCTCCCTTTACCTCACCGGTACTGTCGGCGCCAATGCTGCCTCTCCATGAGGTTGCTCTACCAGACGGGGGAGGGCGCCCCCACCTAACCTATATCCCTTTCTCCTCTTCTGACATCTATAACTGGAAGGCCCAACACTAATCCTTTTCTGTCCACCCTCAGGATTTAATTAGCCTCTTGGAGACTGTCTTTCTTACCCACCAACCTACCTGGGTGGATATTCAACAGCTCCTTATGGCTCTCTTTAACACAGAAGAGAGGGGATCACATCATGGGAGAAACCCATAAGGTGATAAGCGAGAGACTTGGCGGGGACCTCGATCCCCGGCGAATGGAGGACTACTGCCCGAGAGAACCCCCTGACTGGGATCCAAACTCCGATGAAGGTAAGGAGAGCTTACATTTCTACCACCAGGCTCTACTGGGAGGCCTCCGTGCAGCTGCAAGGAGACCCATAAATTTATCTAAAATTAGTACAGTGACTCAAGGTAAGAATGAGTCCTCAGGAGCTTTCCTAGAAAGGCTTATTGAAGCCTATAAAATGTATAGCCCGATCGACCCTGAGGCACCCAAAAATCAAAGGCAGTGAATCTTGCTTTTGCCAGTCAGTCAGCCCCAGATATAAGGAGGAAACTTCAGAAAATTGAAGGGTTTGAAGGGAAGAATCTGACTGAGTTAGTGGGAATAGCAGAAAAGGTGTTTAACAACAGGGATGCACAAGAGGATGAAAAACAGACAAAAAAAACTGGTCAAGGTTTTGGCATTACATGGGGCGGGGAGGAGACAAGTAGGGGATGGTAAGTGGAAGGAAAAGCCTAAGCACAGAGAAGGCAGGCGGGAAGACTTAGATTCAGATCAGTGCGCTTACTGTAAGGAAAAAGGACATTGGGCCAGGGAGTGCCCCAAAAGGAAGAAGGCAATGCTGGCCACCAGAGACTGAAGGGGCCGTGGTTCGGAGCCCCTCCCCGAACCTCGGGTAAAAAATTGAAGTGGAGGGGAAATCAATTGAATTTGGCGGACACGGGAGCCCAATTTCCATCATTACTTAAACCTATGGGAAAACTATCTAGAGAGGAAGTCTGGGTACAAGGAGCAAATGGCACAGAGAGACACAAGTGGACAACAGAAAGGACTTTAAATTTGGCCTCGGGAGTAGTTAAACATCAATTTTTGGTCCTTCCTAGTGCCCCATATAACTTGATGGGAAGAGATCTCCTCCACAGGTTACGAGCTGGCATTCAGTTCTCCGAAGGAGACATGACTGTAACCTTGAGACAACACACTGTGCAGATGTTTGTGGCAGCAGTAGATGAATACCTCCTTTACGAGCCAGTCTGAAAACCAGAGGAAACAAGGGCTGGGGGGAGCCTTCTCCAAACCCTACCCAGGTCGAGTTTCCCGAGGTCTGGGCAGAAGGGAAGCCCCCTGGCTTGGCCAGGGGACAGCCTCCAGTGGTGGTACAATTAAAGGCGATGGCTATGGCTGTTCGTGTCCGGCAGTACCCCCTCCCCCAGGAAGCAAAGGAAGGGATCAGAAAAGACATCAACCGCCTCCGAAGAGACGGGATCCTAGTTCCTTGCAAATCTCCATGGAACACACCTTTGCTCCCCGTCAAAAAGGCCGAGACTGGGGAGTACCGACCCATTCAGGACTTGCGGGAAGTTAATAAACGGGTTGAAGATATCCACCCAACGGTGCCTAACCCCTATACCCTACTCTCCCTCCTGGGCCCCCAAAGAACTGTGTATACCATCTTAGATCTCAAGGATGCATTTTTCTGCATATCTTTAGCAAGGGACTCTCAGCCCCTTTTTTGCTTTTGAGTGGTCCGACCCACAGGAAGGGTTCCAAGGCCAGCTCACCTGGATAAGACTTCCCCAAGGGTTCAAGAATTCACCCACCATCTTCAATGAGGCTCTACATGAGGATTTGCGTGAGTACAGAACCTCCAACCCGGGAGTCACTCTGTTACGGTATGTTGATGACTTGCCAATAGCCACTGAGGACGATGAGTTATGTTTGCGGGGGACAAGAACTCTCTTACAGACTCTGCAGGAAAAGGGTATCGGGTGTCAGCAAAGAAAGCACAGCTGTGTCAGAGCCACACCACTTATCTAGGCTTTGATCTCCACAAGGGAGTGTGTTCACTGTCTGAGTCCAGGAAACAGGTGACCACCCGATAACCCTGCCCCACCACGTCCCAACAAGTGAGGGAGTTTCTTGGGATGGTGGGCTACTGTAGGCTGTGGACACCGTGGTTTGCGGAGATTGCCCGACCTCTCTACAAACTGGCAAAGGTGGGCTCACTATGATAGAGTGGACAGCTGAGGCTGAAAGAGCATTTCAGGAATTACAAACAGCCTTAGTGAGTGCCCCAGCATTGGCCATCCCAGAAGTTACGAGCCCTTCCACTTGTATGTGGATGAAAAAGCAGGGGTGGCCAAAGGAGTTTTAACTCAGACTCTGGGGCCTTGGCAAAGGCCAGTAGCCTATCTTAGCAAGAAACTAGATCCAGTAGCAGCTGGGTTCCCCCCTTGCCTCCGCATAATTGCTGCCACGGCCCTCCTGGTCAAGGATGCAAGTAAATTGACTTTGGGTCAAAATCTCATCTTGACCACCACCCACGCTATCGAGGGCCTTCTCCGGACTCCTCCAGACCAATAGATGACAAATGCCCGAGTGATGGGGTATCAGGCCCTCCTCCTCAACGAACCAAGAGTGACCTTCCGGGCCCCGGTGGTGCTAAATCCAGCCACGCCGCTGCCAGAGGAGCTGGCTGACCACCCACACGACTGCGGGGAGGTCCTAACCCAAGTCGCAGGAATAAGGCCGGATCTCAGAGACATTCCCCTCCCGGATGCCGAGATGACTCTGTTCACAGACGGGAGTAGCTACATGGTCGATGGAAAGAGGTATGCGGGGGCTGCGGTGGTTTCCCCTGAGCAGGAACTCTGGACGGCAGCCCTGCCACACGGAACTTCAGCACAAAAAGCGGAGCTGATTGCACTCACCAAGGCGCTGCAGACGGCCAAAGGTAAAACCGCCAACATCTATACGGACAGCAGGTACACCTTTGCTACCCTCCATATACATGGGGCTATTTATAAAGAAAGGGGCCTATTAACAGCAGAAGGAAAAGGAATTAAAAACAGGAGAAATATTGGCTTTCCTCCAAGCTATTTGGGACTCAAAAGAGGTGGCCGTTATGCATTGCCCGGGACACCAAAAGGGGACTGATCTGATTTCAAAAGGAAACCAATTAGCAGATCAAGCCACAAAGCAAGCAGCCCAAGAAACAGTGCAAGAACTGGTTACACTCCCTGCTCCAGCCCTAGCAGAAAAACCGAACTATTCAGAGAAGTTTTAAAGTATTTACAAAAATGGGCTAAATTGGACTATGAAAGGGACCGGGCTAGAACTGAAACAGGAAAGATAATTCTTCCTCGAAGACTAGGTAAGAAGTTAGTAGACCAGATACATCAGGGTACTCATTTGGGGACACGCAAACTCAAGTAGCTTATAGGCAAGCAGTTCCAGGTTTCTAAATTAGGGTGTATGGTTCAGAATGTAGATGATAGATGTGCTCAATGCCAGGCAGTTAATGTGGGAGGAACTAGAATGGGAAGAGGGAAAAGAGAGGGAAAGAGAAAGAGGTAAGGAACCAGGAATTTATTGGGAAATAGATTTTACAGAAATGAAACCCGGAAAATATGGGCACAAGTATATGTTAGTTTTTGTAGATACCTTTTCCAGCTGGGTAGAGGCTTTTTCTGCCCACATTGAGATGGAGATGGAAGTGGAACCACATTCTTGCCAACCCGGGGACTTGGTTTGGATACGTCGCCATCAAGTGGGAAACATGGAGCCTCACTGGAAGGGACCTTTTACTGTCACCCTGACCACCCCAACAGCAGTAAAAGTAGAAGGCATCAGGGCCTGGATTCACGCGGGTCACATCAAACGAGCCGAGGACGAGGACGCCCCCCAGAGATGGAAGCCGCAGCCGATGGACCCCGCTGACCATGAACTAAAGCTAAGACTAAAAAAACTGTGAGTTTATTGTTGCTTCTATTGTTACCTATTTATGTAAAGTATAGGTGGGAAATTAGATGAACGGAATTAGGAAAAATGGAAAAGGTTATACAAAGCGGTGAATGGCTAACTCATCAGCCAACCGTGCATTACTGTTACTTTTTGGCCCCTGCATTATAAACGCCCTAATGTCATTTGTACAGAAGAAAATTAGAGCGATAAAAATGTTAGTCTTACGTGCTCAATATAACCCCTTACAACAGGAGAACATAGAGCTGGCTGAAAAGTCAAGGATTTGACTAATTTCCAAGGAAAAGGGGGGAACGTGAGGGCCTGGTTAGCCAGAGGAACTTACTTGCAAACCCCGGATACAGGGGCGGGCCAGGCCAGATGGAGACATCCAATCAGTGGGGCGCGCATATATTTACTATGGTGAATTGGAATTCAATTGGCCAGCCGTATTGCCCACCGAGCATGACTGTGCAGTGTTCCCTGTGTGTTGCAATCTCACTGGCCACCTGCGTATAAGCCAGGCTCAACCACCTCTATAAAAGTTAGTCTGTGAGGCTGGGGTAGCGTAGTCGTCGAGAGCAGAGTCATTGGGAGCAGCATCGCCGGAAGCAGTGTCGCCGGAAGCAGCGTCGCAGGGAGCAGAGTTGCCGGGAGCAGCGTCGTCGGATCGGCGGCATCGGGAGCGGCGTTGTCGCCTCTTCGTAAGAGACGGCCCCGACCGGTCGGTTTGATTTTCGATGCTTGGCATGAAATAAATCTTTACTTGACTTTGGCTTTGTGTCGGTCTCGTTCCTTTGGTCACGGACCCTCACATAAGCCCCTGCGCATGGAGGTGCACGCAGAGGGGCTGCCAGAGCATTCCCGGAGCAGCAGAAACTGGGCGCACCAGGAGCACCCCTGAAGAGACAATGGCTAGACACCCAATGACCCAGCCACACCATCGATGATCAGAGAGACACTAAGCATGGCTCAGCGACAACCCGGTCACCTGGAACCGAGAGGAAAGCCGCCCAGGTAAATGGAAGGATATCCACGGACAAGCACAGACTGACAAGGGAAATGCGCTTTCACTATGGAAATTCCTAAGTGCACAGCGGGCAGGACAATGAGGCTTGTGTCACTCGCTGGCCGGGGCCCTTCCATCCAGGCTCGCGCTGCCGGCCTCAGGCTCGGTGATGCCACGTCAAGCATCAGATCAGTGGTTCTCCGGAGCTTCCTGGACCGCCGTGTGCTCCCGGGAATAGGCTGAAGGGACCGTGCTCCCAGGGTGACCATGTGCCAGGGACAGTGGCCGGGAAGGGAGTCTCAAGGAAGGAGTGCCCTGGGGAGACAGCGCCCACGTGGGATCCGACGGCCCAGAGTGGCCCTTGGAGGCCAGGGTTCTCTCCACTCTGGGCTCAGACAGACTGGGGATCTGCCCGCAGGGAGCACACACATTGGTTCCCTGGAGGTTCTCATGCGGGGTCCCCTCAGGATGTCTTTGGTTGGCAGCACCATGAACCAGGACCTGGAGACCCTGATGGCCTTGGAACGGGCCAACATCACAGCCAATTACATTCAGGTGATGGGGAGCGGGGGCCCGTCGACTCTACGGGCCCCCACTTCAGGGGTGGGGACCAGAGCCAGCAGGCCCAGGGGAGGTCCCGGTGGGGCCCAGAGCCAAGGATGGTCCCGTTCAGCCCAGACAAGGACCAGAGTCCACGGGAACACGTGTGATGTGGGGGAGGGTCTCAGCCATGAGAAGTAGGTGAGGGTCCATCAGGGATCCTAAGGGTCCGTCGTCAGTGGGGTCCAGGCGGGGATCGTAGGCGGCAGGAGCTCGGGAGGCCCAAGCTGGGATCCCAGACAGCGGGAACTCGGGGGATCCAGGTGGGGTCTTGGGCGTGTAGGAGCAGGTCTGGCCCAAAGGGAGACTTCGGCAGCGAGGGCACGTATGCCCCAGGCAGGGATCAGAGCCGCAGTCCCGCAGAGGAGACCAAGGGGGTGTGGTTGGCCCTAGGAGTGGGGGAAGCCAGGCGGGGGGCGTCTCTGGTAGGCCCAGGCGCCGCTGTCAGGCTGCTCCCAGAGCCGGCAGGGCCTGCCTCTCATGCTGTCCCTTCTCCGAGGGTCCTGGGCTCCCTGAGGATGCGGGGCGAGAGGAGCCCTTCTGCTCCCTCCTTTCCCCTGCCCCCGGCTCGGACGGGACCCCCACCACGGACCATCTCTGTTGCAGGCACGCCCAGCGGGGTCTCCAGGGGACGCCCGGGAAGACGCTGACCTCTCGCTGTGCAGCTCACGGACCATCACGGCTTCCTGCAGTGAGTCCCGGGGCCTCCTCCGTCCGGCTCAGGGGCGGAGGAGCTCTCTGGAGGCAGGACCCATGTCCCCAGCTCCGGGCCTCGTCCCCGGGAGGCCTCTGAGGGCCAGACTCTGCGCTGGGCTGGAGCTGAGCGACCCGGGAGGCAGCCCCCCGGGCACCCCAACGAGGGGCCTCCACGCCTGCTTCGGGGAGGCCCGGGGCCTGCCTCCTGCATTCAGTAGGTGGGTCCGGTCCGTTCAGCGGGACTGCAGAGGGCGAGGGACTCTGGGACGGTGGCGTCCTTTCTGTGGGAGGGCGGTCTGGTCTGGGGCGAGGGCCGAGGGGTACCCTAGGTGACACCCCCAGTCAGGCCCACCACAGCTCCCGAAGGCTTTTGGGGTCGGCAGGATGATGCCAGGGACATGGCAAGGTCAGGGAGGGGTGATGGGCAGCAGAGGGAGGGGCCGACCGACCTGGGTGGGGGGGGCAGGAAGAGGGACAGGAGGCTGTCCTGGAGGGGGGAACCAGGGAAGGGGACGGCGCAGTGGCCTTGCCATGAGGGAAGGAGGCTGTCAGGCCGAGGGGCCCCGTGAGACCTCACCGTGGCTGGAGACTCCGTGTGTGGTCACAGCACTGCTCCCATGTCCCCAGACCCTGTTCGCTGCCCAGTGACCAGTGGCCGAGGAGAGGGGTGGGAGGGCGGGGTCGTGCTCATGGCTCTGATAAGACAAGGGGCCGGAGCGGCAGAAGTGACCAGCAAGAAGGGTGGAGTCAGGGGACAGCAGGGTGATGGACACAGTGAGGGAGAGGCAGGCTAGACACTGGGCAGGCAGACCCCGTGAGCCTGTGGTGTACTCAGCCTGATGGTCACAGGGGCACCCAGGTGGCACTGACAGGTCTAGGAGTGGCCCAACCCACTTTAGGAGCAGGTCCCTCCTGGGGGACAGCTGAGGGACCCCGGCCCAGCCCACCTGGCAGCAACCGCCTTCTCACCCCCAGGCAGGATGCTGCCGCCCCCGCCGGAGGCACGGGCAGCTGGCAGCCCCGGCCCTCCCTGGGGTCAGGCCTCCCCTCCCGGGTCTTGGGGGCTGTGGGGCTGGGGGCCTGGTGCTCAGGGCTCTGCTTCTCTTGCCTTCCAGGGAGAAGGAGCTGCCCGGCCTCAGCCCCCAAGAGCCCAAGGTACGAGCCTGTCCTGGGGCACGGGCAGGATATGGTGGGTGGGCGTGGGGCCGGGGACAGCAGACCCAGTCCCCAAAGCTGTCCCCAGGGCTATGTCACCAAAGCCCCTGTCCCAGAAATCCTCACGAGGCCGGGAACGCACCTGACCCCCAGAGACGTGGTCAGCGGGAGCGGCCCTGTGCCTCTCCGGCTCCTCTCAGTCTGTTCCCACAACGGCCCCGCCCCGCAGGGCGCCTGGACGCTGCCCGTGGGCTGCTCTCCCGCTCCGAGCGGCTTATCCGCTGCCCCCCTTCTGTTTCAGCAACATCGCCAGGAGACCCGCAGGGCCGACAAGTGGGTGAAGATGCTGCGAAACTGGGACCACTACGGGCCCAGCGAGAAGGTGGGTGCCGCGTGCCCACAGACGGCATCTGTCCCATCGGGGGTGGGGGTAAAGCCCCCTGCCTCCCCCGGACCCTGACCCCACGGGAGTGCCCCTGTCTGGGGCGAGTCTGCTGGCAGAGCTCAAGCCTCTCCAGACCCAAGCGGGCAGCAGAGGGAGCGACGGGTCAGGGCCCAGTGCCCTCCTCCTCGTGGGAGAAGGGGCCCAGCTCCGGGGAGACCCAGCCTCTCGGGGGACGCCACGGAGCCAAGACCAGAAGCTTCCGGATGCCTCGAGCTCCCGGGGCTCGGCGGGGCGGCCCTGCTTCTGGGTCCCAGCACTGCCTTCTCTCCTACAGATGTGTCGGCGCCTCTATAAAGGGGTCCCTCCCCAGGTGAGGGGTCAAGTGTGGGCCCTCCTGCTCCATATTGAGAAGGTGAAGTCCACCCACCAGGGGCTCTACGAGGTAAGCTTGCGCCGTCAGCAGAGGCGTGGCCCTTGGAGGAGGCCTGGGCAGGCGGGACTCCTAGTTGGGACTCCAGTTCCCACGGCCCCAGAGACGCAAGGGAGGGGCCCCGGACCCTAGGACTGAGGCCGGGCTGGGGTGCAGACCTCAGTGCGGGGGACGGACGGCCCCTGGGTCCCTGAGCGCTGGGTGCCGGGGGGCTCTGGCCTGCACCGCCGTGGCGCTAACGCTCGGGGCTGGGTCCTGGAGAGCCCGTGGGAGGATCGGGACCTGGGCGGGGACGCGGTTCCCATGGCCCTGACCTCCGCCCCAGCGAGGTGGCCCCGTTCCATGGGGTCTGGCTCTTGCAGGAGGTGGGCTACTGTCAGGGGATGAGTGAGACAGTGGGCATCCTGCTGATGTCCCGGGGTGAGGAAGACGCCTTCTTGGCCCTGGCGCAGCTGATGAGCTTGGAGACCCACGCCACGCACGGTAGGGGGCCTGCAGGGTGCCTGGCCGGGACCTGGAACTCGGGGCTCCCTGCAGGGTGGCCCCAGGAGCAGGGCAGGCCAGGACCCAGCCAGCCCGCCTCCCCACCGGCCAAGGGCACGGCCTTCTCGGCGTCTGTAGCCACGGCCACTGGCCCAGCGCTTGCAGACCGGTCTCCCATTCCCACGGGGCCTTGAGCCTCCTGTCTGGCAGCCGGCTTGCCCGCCGGGCGGTGGCATCACCCACTTCCCCCAGGAAGTGTGCTGGGTCCGACGGGCCTGGTGCTCAGCCCGGCCACCCACTCCGCTGGGTCTCTGTGAGGAGGGACCTCTGGCCCGGCCCCCCAGGCCTGGACGGCTCTGCTGCTGTCGGGGACGAGCGGGTGCAGCCGGGGCTCGGGAGGGCGGTGGGCACACACTCCAGTCAGCGCATGGCAGCGGAGCCCCCTGCCAGACTCACCCCCCCACCTGCTGGGGGACGAGGCCCTGATGGTGGGGGCGCCTGGGGCCTTCTCAGGGTTCTTCGCTCCGGGATTCCCAAAGCTGGCGCGATTCCAGGGGCATCATGACAGCATCTTGGAGAAGGAGCTCAAAGGCCTGAAGAAACACCTGGTGCGTAGATGCTCCCCGGAGGCCCTGCCCTCCCGGCCCGGGGCAGGGGTAGGGGCCCGCAGAACCCTGCCCACGCGGCCCAGAGCCCGGTGTCCGGCTCCGTCTCCTGCTGAGCCCAGGGCACCCTCGGGGCTGAGCGGGGCCTCGGGGAGTGTGTCCATCTGGCTGCACGGGGCCCAGGCCCAGAAAGGTGTGCGGCCCCCGGCTGGGGTCCCGAGCACCTTGTGTCCTTCCGCCAGGACGAGCCAGGGATGAGCGCGGGGGTGTGCACCACCAAGGGGTTTCTCGAGTGCTTCATCGGCCGGGTAAGGCTCCCCCGCAGACCCCGTCCCTGCTCTGCTCCCTGCCCCAGGCCCAGGGGAAGCCCGAGCTCAGCCTCACGCTCCAGAGCAGCCAGGCCTGACCCCAAGGCCCTGAACCTGAGGCTCACCGTCCTGATGTGTCCTGGAGCCCCAAAGGGGGCCCCTTGAGGACGTCCCGGGGGACCGGCGCTGTCCGTCTCCGCCTCCCCAGGGAAGGCCACGTCAGCCTGGGAGCAGACAGGCCCTCGGCCCATTCTGCGGCCAGCCTGGAGTCCTGTCGGGGCGTGTGGGCACCGAGGGTGGGGCAGAGTCTGTGGCCCCCCCATGTCTGGGGGTCGTACTGGCCGGGCCCTTCCCGCCCCGGTCGTCTGGAGCCCGTCTTCCCCGGGAGGAGGACACCCACGGGACGGGCTGTGTGTCCCCGTCCGACGCAGCCAGGGGGGCGGCAGGGGCTGGGCAGAGGGGAGGCCTCCGCACAGGCGGCGAACCCCTAGGCCCCCCTGAGGCTGCTCCTCCCACACCCGCTCTGCCCGCAGACCCCCTTCGCGCTCACCCTGAAGCTGTGGGACGCCTACATGCTGGACGGAGAGCGCGTCCTCCCAGCTATGGCCTACACCGTCCTCCGGCTGCACCGCAGTAAGGGACCCCGCAGGAGCCCAGGGGTGCCCGATGCAGGTGTGGGGGGCCGGGAGACGCCCCTGTTCCCAGGAGCGAGGAGCAGGCAGGCCTTGGTGGAGGGACACAGGCCGGCCGGTGGCTTCGGGCCCCCCTGCAGAGGAGCAGCGGGCACGGGGCCTCCCCTGCCCGGCTCCGCCCGTGGTGCTCCTGGGAACAGCGGGACCCCCAACCGCTGTCCCCGGGCAGGATCCTGGGACGCTGGGGAGGCGCCCCTCTGCTCTGACTCACACCCATTGCCCAAAACTCCTCCTGAAGCTGCCCCTGCAAGGGCTGCAGGGCTTCCTCCAAGACACCCCGGCCCAGCCCTGGGCCCTGGAGGACGAGGCCGTCCTCAAACACCTTCGGGCCTCCGTGGCCCATCTGCGACGGAGGAAGTGCCACCTGCCCCCGCCAGATGGGCTCCGGTCCCCGGCCCCTCCCGCCTCGCCCTCCTGGGGCAGCTCACAGTGGACCCAGTCCCCGGGGGCCTTCCTCCTCGTCTCTGTCCCTCTGCTCTTCTGCTCCAACCCGGCCGGGGCATCGGGGTGCTCCCTGTGGGGGCGGGGCATCCGTGGCCTGGATTAGGTGTGAGGGGCAGGCCAGGGTGGACACGCAGGCAGCCGGGAGCACACCCTGGGGGCCCAGCCAGGTGGGCACAAGCAGCCCACTGGAGACGCTAACCCAGTCTGCCTCTTTGCAGCCGGCCGGGAGGAGTTCCCCCAGATGCCCCTGGGCCAGGAGCAGGTGTCCCCAGCACCGGCGGCCCTCCTCCCTTCTCCTACCCTGGAGACGCTCTCCAGAGCGGACGGGCTGGCCTCCCCAGGCCCAGCCACACACGCTGAGCAGCTGGGACCCCTTCCCGGCCAGGCCGTGCTCAAGGCCGAGCAGCCGCTGCGGGAGGGAAGGTCGATGCAGCCCTTGGCTGCACCCCTGGGGCCGGGAGCCCCTGGGACCCCAGTTCTGTTGCGGCTGCCCCCACAGCGATGCAGTTCCCTCCCCAACCTCCCAGGACACCAGGGGGGTGCCTGCAGGGGGCCCGTGGACATGGCCTTGAGGCCACAACCGTGGACCCCTTTCCCTTCAGTCCCTGCCGGGGCCACCCCTTTGGCCACACCCCAGACCAGGCCCCAAAACGTCTCTGGGTCTCCTGGGACGAGGTCCCCCCAGCCCAGGAAGGAGGAGGCTGTAGGGCCCAGGACAGCCTTCCTGCCCTGGGGCCTCTGCAGCTCCTGCCCCTGTGTGCGCTTGGACCAGCCCAGCCGAGACACATGCGGGCCAGCGCAGAGCCCGCAGCCCCAGGGCCCCGCACATGCCCGGGTCCCTCTGACCGCCTCCTCGACGCGGAAAGTCGATTCCCCTAGGCCTCTGGAGAAGAGCGTGGGGCCTGAGAGGCTCTGGGCAGCCAGCACGGTGCCCTGCCTCCTCACTCTGGACTTTTTAGAAGATGGCACCCCCGCCAGGAGGTATAAGTCACTGACCTAGAGGGACGTCCTCTGGCCTCACCCCAGGCCCCCGGGAGCAGAGACGACACGAGCTCCCACCCCCCACAACGACCAGAAGGCGAACTGATGGGTCTGAGGCCCCGTGGCCTTGGTCAGTCCTGAGCTCTGACCCAAAGCTGGTCAAGTCCACGAAAACTCTCTGTGTCCGCATGGGCCTGGGTGTGCCCCACGGGTGCACGACTCCCACCTGGGGCAGCGCTGGGGACCAAAGGTCACCCCAGCCTGGGCGCAGCATGGACAGGCTGGTGGGCTCCACCCTCCCCTCCCCCACAGGAGGAGGCAGGGGCCACCAGAGC
Source organism: Martes martes (assembly GCF_963455335.1). Taxonomy (NCBI): domain Eukaryota; kingdom Metazoa; phylum Chordata; class Mammalia; order Carnivora; family Mustelidae; genus Martes; species Martes martes. The sequence goes on along the minus strand of NC_137898.1, from coordinate 2,479,064 downwards.
CTGGGTCTCCAGCGGTCACCTGGCAGCCATGGGGCAGTGGCCGAGGCCAGGCAGACGTGTCGGGACCCTGTCCGGGAACCCCGACGCTGCACCCCCGCTCAGGTCCGCGTCCTCAGCACCTGCCTCTCAAGACCCCAAGCTCGGGAAACGTGCCGACACCTGCAGTCAGCACAGGCGCCAAGTGGGGGACACTAGCGCCCAGGCCTCCGTGGGGCTTCCGCCTTCCCCTGAAGGAGAAGCTGGTGTCCGTCCCCAGGGGAAGGCTCGCACCCTTGGTTCTGAGCCCCTGTTGACTGCTGAAAGTTCAATAAAGTGTTGTCATGGTCGAACGCAAAGCCGGCCTGTCCTGCGGCGCCCAGACTCTCTGCGAGGCGTGACAGACAGACACCCAGACAGAAGAGGGTGTCTTGGCCCAGGCCACCCCCCCCAGTGCCCACAGGGCTCCCTGCAGAGGGGCCTCCAGGCAGACAATGCTGAGGGACCCAGGGCCCTTCCCCTCTCAGCCAGACGCCAGCGTCCAGACCCTGAAATAATGGACTGCGACCCAGCCTGTGCCCAAAGGGGCAAGAAAGGGGTGGGAGCAGAGTGACAGCCGGTGCCGGTGGCCTCAGGTCACCACAGTCTGTGCAAAGCTCGTCCTTCTTCCCTCCGCCCACCCAGGCTCCCTCACAAGGGGCGCCGGGCCCTGCTCACTCCGCAGCCCCAGGCCTGCGCCCACCAGGCGGCTCGCTCCTTAGGAGGTCCCCCCACACACACAGGGCATGCCCCGGGTCTGGCTCCCGGCTTGAACACCCCGTGTCCCACTCCCGTCTGACCTACCGACCTTGTCCCCACCAGCCCACAAAAGGGGCAGGGCCAACAAGGGCCCACAGGGCTCTCTGGGGACCGAGGGACCAGGGCCCCAAGGTCACTGATCGGGTCTGCCTCAGGGCAGCTCTGTCCAGGGAGCTCCCCCTCTCCCTGGAGCTGAGTCAGCCCAGACCCTGAGCCCCGGGCTTCTCTACCATTCCACCGTCCAGGGACACTTACAGAGCCAGGGGCTGCTGGGTCCCAGGGGTCCCAGAGTGTCAGAGAGGGTCCTGGAGCTGGAGTCAGAGCCAGTGCGGCTGTGCTGTGTGGGAGGGGAGAGGGCAGGGAGCCCTGCTTGCTGGCAGGGGCGGGGCCGGGCAGGGCGGGTCCCTGGCTCCCGGTGTGGTTTGGAGCTGGCTCCCCTGGCCCATCTTGGTCAGGGTCTCCATGTAGGGGACGCCTCAACTGTAGGTGAGGTCCTGTCCTGCCTGAATTTTTTTTTTTTGATGGGGTCTTTGTACAGTTTGGGGATCAAGGTAATGCTGGCTTCATTAAATGAGTTTGGAAGTTTTCCTTCCATTTCTGTCTTTTGGAACAGTTTCAGGAGAATAAGAATTAATTCTTCTTTAAATGTTTGGTAGAATTCCCCTGGGGAATCGTCTGACCCTGGGCTCCTGTTTGTTTGGAGATTTCAATCTCCTTACTGGTTATGGGTCTGTTCAGGTTTTCTGTTTCTTCCTGGTTCAGTTGTGGTAGTTTCTACGTCTCTAGGAATGCATCCATTTCTTCCAGATTGTCTAATTGGTGGCATAGAGTTGCTCACAATATGTTCTTAGAATTGTTTGTATTTCTTTGGTGTTGGTTGTGATCTCTCCTCTTTCATTCATGATTTTATTAATTTGGGTCCTTTCTCTCTTCTTTTGGGTAAGTCTGGCCAAGGGTTTATCAATCATATTAATTCTTTCAAAGAACCAACTCCTAGTTTTGTTGATTTGCTCTATTGTTTTTTTTTTTGTTTCTATTTCATTGATTTCTGCTCTGATCTTGATTATTTCTCTTCTCCTGCCAGGTTGAGGTTATCTTTTCTGTTCTTTCTCCAGCTCCTTTAGGTGTAGGGTTAGGTTGTGTATTGGAGACCTTTCCTGTTTCTTGAGAAAGGCTTGTATTGTTATATACTTTCCTCTCAGGACCACCTTTCTGTGTCCCAGAGATTTTAAACACTTGTGTTTTCACTTTCATTTGTTTCCATGAAATTTTTAAAGTCTTTACGTTCCTGGTTGACCCATTCATTCTTACTAAAGGATACTCTTTAGCCTCTAGTATCTGAGTTCTTTCCAACGTTCCTCTTGTGGTTGAGTTCTAGCTTCAGAGCATTATGGTCTGAAAATATGCAAGGGATGATCCCAGTCTTTTGGTACTGGTTGAGACCTGATTGGTGACCCAGGATGAGATCTATTCTGGAGAATGTTTCATGTGCACTAGAGAAGAATGTGCATGCTGTTGCTTTGGGATGGAATGTTCTGAATAGATCTGTGATGTCCATCTGGTCCAGCGTGTCATTTAAGGCCTTTATTTCTTTGTTAATCTTTTGCTTAGATGATCTATCTATTTCCCTGAGAGGGGTGTTAAAGTTCCCTACTATTATCATCTTATTGTTGATATGTTTCTTTGATTTTGTTATTAATTGATTTATATAATTGGCTGCTCCCATGTTAGGGGCATAGATATTTAAAATTGTGAGACCTTCTTGTTGGACAGACCCTTTGAGTATGATATCGTGTCCTCCCCTCATCTCTCATTATAGTCTTTGGTTTAAAATCTAATTTATCTGACATAAGGATTGCCACCCCAGCTTTCTTTTGATGTCTATTAGCATGGTACATTGTTTTCCACCCCCTCACTTTAAATCTGGAGGTGTCTTCGGGTCTAAACTGAGTTTCTTGCAGACAGAATATTGATGAGTCTTGTTTTTTTTATCCGTTCTGATACCCTGTGTCTTTTGATTGGGGCATCGATCCCATTTATATTCAGGGTAACTATTGAGAGATATGTGTTGGGTCCGTTATCAAAGGAACAAGACTGAGACAAAGTGAAAGTTAAGCAAAGCCTTATTCTATGCCAAGCATTAGAAGTCAGACTGACCAGCCAGGGCAATGAGGCTGAGACAAAGTGAAACTTATGTAAAGCTTTATTCTATGCCAAGCATTAGAAGTCAGACTGACTGGCCAGGGCCGCCTCCAAAGAGAGCGACCCCCCCTTGGTCTTACATGTTAATTTTATAGGGTGCAACCACGGACCTCTACGTATGTGGCTTTGGGTGATTGGATGTCTCCTACCTGTGTGTTACCCAGAACCGATACTAGTAACTGCTGAGGTGTTTATTAAACAACAAAATGGCCTTGTTTTAGGTATGTGTTTTAGCAATGGTTACCCGGAACTGGTATCAGTAACTGCTGAGGCATTTATTAAACAAAAAATGTCTACCTAGGCAACGTGGAGTCACTATGGCTAAGTAGACCCAGGCAGGCCCTAGGGGTTTAACAGGTTGTAACGTGGAATCGGCCCCAACAATATGAATTCAGTGCCATTGTATTTCCTGTATAGCGACTGTTACTGTATATTGTCTCTGCTCCTTTCTGGCCTGTTAGTTTTAGGCTCTCTCTTTGCTCAGAGGACCCCTTTCAATATTTCCTGTAGGGCTAGTTTGGTGTTTGCAAATTCATTTAGTTTTTGTTTGTCCTGGAAGCTTTTTACCTCTCCTTCTCCCACAGCCCATTCTATGTTAACATGGAATGTATTTTTACAAAATAACTCCATTTGCTTTTCAGAGGGAATTTTAGAGGGTGCCTGGGTGGCTAAGTGGGTTGAGCATCTGCCTTCAGCTCAGGTCTTGATCTCAGGGTTCCCTGCTCGGTGCAGGACCTGCTTCTCCTTCTCCCTCTGCAGCATCTCCTGCTTGTTCTCTCTCTCTGTCAAAGAAATACATAAAATCTTTTTTAAAAAAATAAAAGGGAATTTGATGAGAAGAATGTCTCATTTTGCATCTTTGCAAATGTCTTCACTGCTTAGTGTAACTGGAGAGACCTTGGCTCTCACACCTGTGTCTATATTTGGGGGAGAGGGCTGGGTGGGTGGGGCTAGCCCCATAACTCAGTTCCCTGGTCCGAGGGTTCTAAATAGAGATTGTCAACTGAGAACCGTGCAGCCCACCAGGACGTGGGTGTGGCCACCAAGGTGGGGGGAGGATCAGCGGGCTCCTCAGGCTCACCTGGACAGGTAGAGACCATGGGATCCCCTCCTCCCCTCTGTCCCTGAGCCGGGTGAAGAGGGTCCCAGTGCAGGCAGCAGAGACCAGGCATGGGGGTTGGACCTCGGGGGAAGGGAAGGTATTAGTCCTGTTCTGTGTTTTCTATATTTCATGATGCTTTGACATCTCAGGGCCTTGCACACCTGGAGACGGTCTGTCCCTGCCAGGGTCATCCAGTTCCCAGAAGCAGGAAACAAGTAGCCCGCAACTCCCTGCGGAGATGCAAACCACCCGTGCCTCTCATCTGCTCTTTTCATGAAGCTCCTGTAGTTTGGGACACTCTCCCCCCTACCACGCCAGGGCTGGGTACCAGACAACTAGGGACCAGGGGTATAGTCCTGAGATCACTGAAATTATTCGTCTCACAGGATAACTCCCCTATAATCATCAAAACATCAAGGTCATGGAAGCTATATAAAGACTAAGAAGCTTGTCCAGAGTTGGACACAGAAGGCTTCCTACTGTGTGAATGTGTTTGTATGAAATGTCCAAAACAGGCAAATCAATAGAGACAGACAGTAGATTCGTTGATGATTGAGGCTGAGGGCAGGGAGAGACTGAGATTTGGGGTGACAGCTAAAGGGTCCAGGTTTCTCTCTGGGGTGACACTCATGCTCCACTGATGGTGGTCTCTGTCACATAACTCTGGGACTGTACCAAAAACCCCTGAATTGTACCCTCCTGATGGGTGAATTATACGGTATGGTAAATGCTACCTCAATAAAGATGTCCCCAAAATATTAATCAAAGTCATTCAAGACATGAATAGAATAAAAGACAAAAATCATAGGATCATCTCAACAGATGATAAAATTTGATAAAATTCAATCTCAGTGGATGATAAAAGCCCTCAGCAAACTCAAAATTGAATGGACCATTCTTCATCTGATATGAGAACCCATAGCCAACATGCTTAATTGGAACCCTTTCTCCTTGGTGGGGCACCTGGGTGGCTCAGTGGGTTAAGCCTCTGCCTTCGGCTCAGGTCATGATCCCAGGGTACCTGGGATTGAGTCCTGCATCGGGCTCTCTGCTCAGCGGGGAGCCTGTCCCCCACCCTCTTCCTGCCTCTCTGCCTACTTGTGATCTCTGTCTGTTAAATTAAAGAAAAAATCTTTAAAATAAAAAAAAATAAATAAACCCTTTCTCCTTGAGTTTATGATCAACATAAGGATGCTGCATTCTGCATTTCTTAGAAAGGCGGACAAGCACAGGAGAGAACAAGAAAGAGAGGCGTAAAGATGGCCCAGGATAAAGCAAACCCATGACATGCAGAAAACCCGACCCTACGTCCAACAGCTCCAGACCTTGGCAAAGGATCTGTTAACGCTCACCTGTGGGTGGAGTGAGGTCCCTGGATATTCTCCATAGATAACCGAAACGTGAAGTTTAGAAGTAACTTTGTTTATGATACGAAGGAGGAAATTCTAAAACACTCCAATTCTTTGGGACAAACCCGTTGGAAGACAGGAAGGATCTCGACACCCAACCTACAAGGCCTTGCTGTGGGAAAGCCCAGAAGAGCTGGGCGCACAGAGGCGCACGCCGCCGCCGGGGATGGGGAGAGGGGGTAACCCGCAGACGCCCGTGGGTTCTCCCTCCCCCGCCCCGTGGGGTCCTGCAGCCGACACAGCGGGGCTCCGGCTGGCTCTGTCCGGGGAGGGGGCCCGTCCTGAGGAGCTGCCGGTCTCGGTGTGGCTAAGGGGTCATCGTTCCATGGTGGGCCTCTGTTCACGGGATTCTCCCATCCACAAGGAAGCGAAGGAAATGAAGCAGGTGGAGAGCCCGCGTTCGGGAAGTTCCCCGAGGATGGGAGAAAGGGAGGGAGGGGCAGGGATGTCTACACGAGAAGGGACAGGTCATTAAAAAGAAGAACAGAAAAGCTCATTTTTTCACTGGCTTGACTTTGATGACACCCAGAAGCTACTCGTGTGCCATGTTCAGGGCTTTGTGACGTCAGGGAGGAAACACACCTGCCCAGACACACGGGCTTTCCCCTCCCAAGTTGGATGTTCCAGAGGGAGGCTCTGCGCGGGGGGCGGGGGGCCCCAGGGTGACCTGTCTTGATGGCTGACGATGGGAAAGCCGGACACAGCGGCTGGAGAATGAGAGCCAGCGGCAGGGACGGCTCGATCCTCAGGCCCCAGAGAATTTCCTGGGGGGACCGTGAGCCGCGGGAAGCCCAAAGAGATAGCGGCCTTCCCAGGGGGCCCCCCAGCGGATGTGAAACAAGACGCGTCCTGGGTTCTTGGAAGGCTCCAAGCAGCGGAGCCGGGGGAGCGGCTCTCTCTGGTCCAGCTCCCAAACCCGGCAGCCGCCGCTGCTGCCCCCTGTCCCCGCGCACAGAACCCCCGGGGGCCCAGCCTCCGTCCGAGCCGGTGCCCAAGCTCCGGCTCCCGAGAGCGGCCCTTCCCTCGCGGCCGTCCCCTCGTGGGACGCTTCCTCTTTGCTTCCCGTGTCCTTGGAATTCCCCCAAAGTTCCAGGAAACACAGCCCTGCGCTTAAAAGGATGTGTGTCATTTTTTTTCACCAAAGCATTTTCCATCGTTTTACAGCCAAAGCTTTTGTCAGCACATCCGGCTCAGCGGGTTCTCGCGTCCAGACGTGGACGTCCCGCGCGTCTGGGGCAGAAACATCAGCCGGCGCCTCCGCGGCCCAGCTCTCGGCGCGGCCTTTTAGGACAGCTTCTCCCCAGGCGTGTGAAGACCGGAGTCCGGGAGGACGCGCCCCTTCTGGGGTCACACCCGTGGCCCGGCCCCCCGCTGGCTTCTTGAGACCCTGGAAGGCCACGGGGCTGAGGAGGGACGTCAAACCAAGGCCCACCCCCCGCCCACTGTGTCTGAAGGTCACCCCGGGATGCAAAGGGGAAACGGCTCCTCAGGACCCAGGGATTCTTGGGTTGCTTGACGGCGACGTTGGCGGGAGCAGGTTCCCCCACCTGGCGCAGAGACCCCACCTTGGAGCGGAGGGTGTCTTGACCCGGGTCTCCCCTTGAGAGCAAACCCTGAGATAAGGATTTGGGCGGAAGCAGTTTATCTGGGAGGTGGTCCCTGGAGGCAGGGAGGGGGGAGGGGCGGCGAGTAAACAAGATGGCGGCATGGGGGAGGGTTGAGTGGCCACCGTGTGGGCAGCTAGGATGCACCCACCAGAACCTTCGAAAGCCTCTCAGAGTTGTCCACCCCAGGTGGACAGAGAAGGGGACTTATTCACCAACAAATCGTCCATCCCTCAAGCACCCCCTGAGGGGTGCTAACCCTCCCTAACCCCAGCAGGAAGGCTGTCCACGTGTGCCCACGGGCTCCTTCCTGCTTCCCACATCATGGTCTCAGAGAAGCAAGTGGCTGCTTCCCCAGGAGGGTGACCCAAAGCTTCATCGTTGGGGAGTCCGAGCCCTTCCTGACCCATGACGGCTGGGTCTCCCAGCCATGCTATGTGCCACTGCCAGAGTCCACGTTCCTCCTTGTTGCAGACCACGTCTCCCTCCACACAACGCGGACCCGATGCCCGTAGCTCTGTCCACCCCGAGAACTTCCCCTCCCCACTGTCCTTTGCGGGCACCCCCCTCGTAGGGCTACGCTGTGACAGCCGTTCATGCTATGCTCAGACCAACATGTCAACCCACCCACGAATAGACCCACGTGGTCCCCCTCCACGCTGTGGCCCCAGGGAACCGCCTGCAAGTCTTTAAGAGTGAGCTGCAGTAAAGCCTTCCGTGACGTGGAGGTCTGGGCCGCCTGCTCGCAATTCCTGGACCCACTGGGCCTGCTCTTGCCCAACCCCCAAGCATCGCGTCAGCTAGGGTCAGATTGCTGCTTGCCTGGCTGACATCAGGACTCGGGGAGTCTAGCAAACCCCAGGTCGGGGTGGGCGGCCTCTGGCACGTGGTCACCTGCTAGCCTAGGGCCAGGCTCTCAGCCGCTACCAAGACCCAGGGCACCCTGGGACCTGCTTTCCAAGCTTTGACGATGTTGCCACGGAAGGCCAGTCCTCCCCCCGGAAGCTCAGGGCTTCCCGGAGGAGCCCACGACGTCCTGCCTGGACCCACCGGCAGAAGGAAAGGAGAAATCGCAGGGTCCCCTGGCACCGCCTCTTTGAGTGCACCGGGCACGACCCTCCGAAGAGTCAGGGTCCGGTCACTGGGCCACCGGCCGCTGAGGGCTCCTGCCGCCCGTGTCTTCAGCAGCCCTTGGACCCGGCATTTTGTTTCCGAAACCCAGGAGCGGGAAGCGGTCTCTCCCGGGCTGTGACCGTCGGTGACCAGGTTGTTAGTGGGGCTGAGCACCTTTCCACCCGCACAGACCCCATGGGTTTCCTCTTCTGTGAACGCCCGGAGCACGGCATCCCGTGTCCCGCGCCCCGTCTCTCTCCTCTCGTTACAGAGCTAGTCCAAGTTCTCCGTTAACGCGGTTTCCGCAAGTCTCCTCTCAGTCTGCGGCTCGACTTGTCTCTTAACCAGCGGATTTTGATAAGCAAAAGTGTAGATATTTCAAATAGCTGATAGTACCACCCTTCTCCTACATTTTGCCATTTCTTTGTGATCCGTGATCTCCCTTCCTATCCTGAGGCCACAAGGATATCCTTCTGTATATTCTCTTCTAACAACGTTCAAGTTATGTCCTTCACGCTTAGGTCTTCTTGGAGCACATGTGGAGTACGGCACAGATCAAGACCACTTTTCCCAAAGAGATAACCGAGACTCCCGCCACGATTCCTTGGCTAGACCCGCTTTGGCCCACGGATCGGCCGGCCCGCCCACCGCACAGCACTGCTCCACGGGAGGGTCTGGCCCTCAGCTGTGGTGCCAGCTCTTGTCTGTTTCTGCTGCAGCCACGCTTCGGACGGATACAGCCTTGGGCGGACTCTCGGAAGGCCCACGGGTCCTGGGTCTGAAGCCCCGGCTGGGCTCTGGTGGCAGCCGCGTCTGGACAGGGACATAAATGATATTGTCCCTCGGGCTAACGATGATACCCCAAAAAACCCTCCCCCTGTAACTCCCACTGCCCCACGGAGACAACTGGCCGCCGTCCACTCGTGGACAAGAGTGAAGAGTCGAGGCCAGTCCTCCAGTCCCAGTTTCTCGTTACTGTATCGCAAATGCCCCTTAAAATGGCCCCGAACAATGGAACTGTTTTTTTGTGTTCATGGATTCTCTTGTCTAGGGAAACAGAGCCCAGGAGGGATGGCTGGTCCCTAATTCACTGTGTCCAGGGTCTCAGCTGGAAAGACCCACAGGCTTTCTCACTGGACCCGCCGCACCTGGAAGGGGCCCCCAGCCAAGGGCCTGCCATCACCTGGAAGCCTCGTCCCTCACTTCCCTGAAAGGCTCACCTCCATGGGGACAGTCACCCAGCATGCCACCACGTGGCCTCTCCAGGTGGCTCAGTCTTCCCCACCGCGTGGAGCCTCAGGGAAGCTGAACGCCACACATGGGCTCAGGCCTCCAAGAGCTGGTGTCCCCGCAAACGAGGAGGACGCTTCATGCCCATCTTGCACCTGGTCTCCAATGTCCCGAGGTGCCATTTTGGCTGTGCCCCATTGGTCAAAGACACCTAGACTCAAGGAAGGAGGTACATACCATCCCCCGATAGGAGCGCTGGCAAAAACACTCGGAGCATGTTTTAAAGCCTGCTTGGGTTAGAAGTGGGTGCGGACAACTAACAAGGTAGTTTTCTACCCAGAAGAATGGGAGCAGGCCCTAGAGCTACCCTGCGGGGGCAACCCTCACCTTGTAAAATCGAAGAAACAAACTGTCTTCCCTTCCCCGTGGTGAATAAAGAGTAGAAAGAAGGAAAAAACAAACACGGGCCGTCGCATTTTGCATCTGTCCCGCAATCTTCCAAGAAAATAGAGCAAATGAATCAGACTTTCAGAGAAAAACGTTGTCTGGCTATAAATCCAAAGTAACCAGGCCGAGATCCTACATCTCGTGATGTAGTGACCACAAAAGGAGAAGTCACCAGCCTCTTGTCTCTTTCCATATGAAGTAATAGCCCCCGGTCCAGCGAGGCAACACTGGGACAAACGTGCAGGCCCGGGCAGAAGAGAGGACACTCACCCGTGAGTGGGAGTCCCAGCAGCCGACGGGAAAGGGAGAGTCTCCGAGATTGTTCTTTGGAGAAGGGCAACGGCCAAGCTTTCCCTGAGTGCTGAGTGAGCAAAGCCTGTCCACGGCCCACGGATGGGAGACCCCGTGCTCCCCAGACCTGGGGAAGGACCACTTATGGGAAGCCTCGAGTAGAAACGGTGACTCTACAGAGTCCAGTGGCTGGACCTCTGCCGGTCAGGAAGGATGCTCAAATTTGGAGAACACTTCTGCCCACGCAGGATCAGATGAGAAAATTAACTCCAGACCCCAAGCGAGGGCTCCAAGACCCAGCTCCAGCCTGCTCCCCCTCTCTGGGATTCGCATCGCTGCCAGCCTCCCCACTGGGGAAACCTGAGGCCCGACAAAGTTCTCGCCGGCCACATGGCACTTGCATTTAATATTCTAGCCCAGTTATGCCCAGTTATGAGCCAAAGGCACAGTCCCTCCCAATGACTTGTGTTGACGATTTCAAACCCACAGGAGAATTAAAAAAACGGTACCAAGAACACCTGAGTATCTTTTTCTCGATTGACCTACTGTTAAGGTTTTCCTCGCTCTCTCTTGCCCAAAACTTGGAGAATAAGTTGCAGACATCTTGACCCTGGACACAAATCAAAACACTGCAGTGTAGGCCCCCCACCGCGGCCCTCCCCCCAGACACAGCCACCAGGCTACCGCACTCAGGGAAGTATTTTTGTGCTGTGAAATTTGGGGTCTAATTCCCCTTCGCTTAATTCTGGGCTGGACTTCTGGCCAATAACCCCAAGCAAAGTGACATTCAGGACATCCAAGATGAAGTCCTGAGAAGTCCTGTAGCTTCCCCTGGGTTCCCCAAAGCATCGCACATCCTTGGAGCCCTCACTCGGCTGGGAGTGGCCACACTACAGATACTGCGGGAAGGGTCTCCCGTCAACAGCCCCGCGGGCTCCCAGACGGACCGCATTAGCATGAGAACAAACCATCCCGGACACCCGGCCCCATGGAGCTTTCGGATGACTCCAACCCCAGCGGCCCATTGTCTACGATCGCAGAGAGACCCCAGGTGCGGCCACCAGCTGGTTCTGCCCACTCGCAGATGAGTCTAAGACTTGGAAGTTTGGGATGCAGGGACACGGGGTAGAACATTTCCCAGGGGTACCAGAGATGGCTTGTGGAGGGTACATGGCAGGCCCCGGAAGCTTGTCCCAAGAGTTGGCCTCTAGATGGACCACACCCTGTGGGCATGACCGCGGGCAGGGCAGGCGGTGACCCGGAGGGTGACCTGTGGATCCTGTGGGTATGGGCACCGGTCATGTCCGTGAACCCCCCCGTAACCTCCCCAGTGAACCCACAGTTCCCTAGCAACAACGCCTTCCAGTCCTTGTTTCCAGGCAAAAGTGCGGGGGGTGGAGTGTTTGTCTCCCCAAAAGATGCTCACATCCCCGAACCGCAGCTATGCCCGCTGACCCCATAAAATCATGGCGAAATGGCTTGAACCACGATCATGAGGCAATAGGACGAGAAATCAAGAACAAGGAAAACCGGAAAAGGTCCTTCTTGCGAACATTTAGAAACTCTATTAAACAGCTCTGGAATGATATGGGAAATAAAATCCACAATTTCAGAATTTCCAAAACACAATGATAATGAAAGCAGTTCGCCTGAGGATCTGTGAAACGCATTTAAAGCAAGGCAAGGAAGAAAATCTATCTTTTTTAATGTATCAGTGAAAAAAAAAAAAGAACTTCTCAACCAAAAGCCATAGGAAAAAGAGCAACAGGGGTGCCTGGGGGGCTCAGTGGGTTAAAGCCTCTGCCTTCGGCTCGGGTCGTGATCCCGGGGTCTGGAACTGAGCCCTGAATCGGACTCTCTGCTCAGCAGGGAGCCTGCTTCCTCCTCTCTCTCTCTGTCTGCCTCTCTGCCTGCTTGTGATCTGTCGGTCAAATAAATAAAATCTTAAAAAAAAAAAAAGAGCAACAAAGGAAGGAACAAAATAACCATAAATAACAAAGGAAAGTACCCAAAAACAGAATGTGGTCTGCAGGGCCCCCTGGCCCCCTGCAGGAACCCCCCAGGTCAGCCCTGTCCCACTCTGTGCACCATCCGCAGTGGGACAAGCTCAGGGGCCTCTCTGGTAAGGGGTGGGCACTGATTCCCCTCCACTGCCAACCCGAGCCCACCCACCCTCCCTGCACCCTCCCCAGTGTGCAGGGTGAATCCCCCATCCTTCTGGCCCAGCTAAATCTGATACTGTTCCCTGCCCTAGGGCACTGACCACTGGGTCTTGGGCAGAGGCTGACACTGGCCTTTAACTCTAGAGGGCATTGGCATGGGGAGGGGGACGTCCTTCCAGCTGGAGCCACTGGCCAAGCAGGGAGCAGACCTTCCGGACTCCACCCGGCAAGGACAGTCTCCATTCCTCACCCCCCTGCCCTGCCTGCACCCGCTCTGACCTCAGCCAGGGTCCTGACACAGGCCAGGAAGGGAGGCAGCTCAGGGTCCAAGGAGGCCGGGCCCCAGGCCCAGAGCCAGTGCCCCCAAGCCCCGAGCCCCGAGCCCCCACCGCCAGGACCCCAGGAGCCCCCGGAGCTGTCCTGGCCAGAACAGTGTTCCCGGGAACAGCACGTCGCTGGTCCCCGATTGATCAGGCAGCCAGTGGTTCCCAGGAAGGGTGTGGGACTCTGCTCCCCTCTCCGGGGGCCTGTGGGGAGGGCTGCGGGCCCCACGCCTGCATGTTTCGGGGCACGGGACAGCCTGTCAGCCAGGGGCCCGGGGAGCCGCCCGCCATCCCCATCCCACCCCGACTTGGATGCAAGTGTGACGGTTACTGTCCCTCAGGGGAGTGTCCTGGTTACGTGAGGCCGGCTCACGGCTCAGCTATTTAATTATCTCAGAAGGGGGAAACAGCACAAGTATTCAACCCCAAACACAAAGTCCACCGGACTGGTATCTGTTCTTCAGGAAAATGCACGGTTCTTCCAGAGGCCCCCACTCCCTCTCCGACACCCGCTCCCACCCACCCCTCCACAGGTGTCTGGGACGGGCCAGCGGACTGGGGCTGGTTCTCGGGGCTCTGGGGTCCCCCCACCCACTCAGCCACCCCCCACCGACCCTCTCCGTGTGATCATGATGGGGGCTGAGCTTGGTTCTTGTCACAAAGGAGTGTTTTTAGAGAAGAAGACTTTTTCCTGCAGGCTGCTATAAACTTCAAGTATGGATCTGGGTCTAGACACAACGTTTTCTATTTCCCTTGGGTAACCATTCCAAGGAATGGGTTCTGGGTCACATAGTAAGTGTAGATTTAACTCCATAAAAAAATGTCAGACTGACTTCCAGAAAGGCTATGCCATCTGGGTCCCCACCAGCGGAGCAGGAGGGCCCCCCTCACCGCCAGTCCCCACCGCGGGTCCCTCTGGCTCCGCCTCGCCGTGGGCAGGTGATCCAAGCATGTGGGCTGCAGTGTGCATGTGCACGACGCTGAGCCTCTCCCTGTCGGACTCTTCTTCTATCTTCTCCTGAAAAGCGTCTGTTCAATCCTTTGCCCATTTCTTATCAAGCTGTCCGTTGTCCTCCTGTTGGGTTTAGGAGTTCTTGGTTCATTCCGGACACAAGTCCTCTTCCGGATGCAAGTACTGGGCCACCTCCTCTGTTGTGCCTCTCGAGGAACAAGAGATTCTCATTTTGATGAGGTCCAACGTACCCATACGTTCCATCGTGGTTCATGTTCTTGCGTCACAAAGATCTCCCAAGTTTTCTTCTAGAAGTATTACAGTTTGAGATTTTGTACACAGGTCCGGGACCCATCTGGGTTAGTTTTTCTGTCTATGGGGTAAGGATTAAACTTGTTTCCCACACACGGACACACTGTTGTCAGTAAGCATTCAGTTATTCAATGGATCAAAACCCAGTTGGCCACACGCATCTATGGATATATTTCTGGACTCTGTTGTGTTCCATTGATCTGCACATCATCTAGAGATTACTGCAACGTTATAGTAAATCTTAAAACCCAGTTGTGGAATTCGTCCAACTCTGTTCTTTTCTAAAAATCGTTCAGGCTAATCTAGTTCCTTCCGTCTGCCATAACTCCTCAGCAATATTTTGCAGTTTTTGATGCATAGAGTTATGCATATTTTGTTAAATTTATCCCTAAGTAGTTCATGGTTTTGATGCCATTATGAATGGTATTGTCATATCTATGTCCACTTGCCATTGTCAGCATACAGAAATACAATTGATGTTGTATGTTGATCTTGTCTCCTGGGAACTTGCAAAACTAACTTGTGGGTTTTGACAGACACTTTATAGGCTCCTTGGGGTTTTCTATGTAAACAATCATGTTCTCTGTGAATGAGGTGCTTTTACGTCCTGCTTTCCAATATGCATGTCATTTCTTTTTTTTACCTTATTACATTGGTAGGAACCTCTAGAGCAACAGTGAGTTGGAGGAGTTAGAGCAGACGTCCTTGTCTTGTTCTCAGCTCTTGGGAGGCAGAATTTGGTCTTCCACTAACGGGTGGGATGGGGGGTTTTGCGTCTGAGTGAATCATCACAGTCTCAGACTCGGACAATCCTGCATCAAACTCTGGCTCAGGCGCTTGAACCTGTGTGTCAGGGCAGGCTGCCGTCTCACTCGGAGCTTCCTCACCTGATGAGAAAGATGATACTGCCAGAATTAATGAAATAATAAACTGGAAATGGTTTGGAAAACATAAAGCTCTTTATGAACTGTAAAGCACCGCAAGCCTGTGCACGACCCAGTAGATCCCACTCTACATGGGTGACGGTTTTTAACGCCAGGAGATGCAACGAAATTAGCACGTCGTCAAAACTCCACCACGATTCTCACAAAATCAAGACTAAATGGTTTGAACCAGGATTATGAGGCAATAAGGCTAGAAATTGGCAACAGAATGAAAAGAGGAGAAGGTCCTTCTCATGAACATTTTAAAACTCTATTAAACAACTCTTACTAAAAAGGAAAATAAAGGTCTGCATGGGGGGCTCAGTCGGTTAAGCGTCGACTCTTGATTTCGGCTCAGGTCGTGATCTCAGGGTCATAAGACCGAGCCCCTGGTGGGGCTCCACACTGGGTTGGGGGGTAGTCTGTTTGAGATTCTCCCTCTCCCTCTGCCCCTCCCCCTCTGCTCGGGAGTACTTGCACTCTCTCCCTCTCTAAAACAAAATAATAAAATAAAATAAAAAATAAAAAACGTCTTTAAAAAAAGGGAAAATAAAAACCAAAATTTCAGAATTTCTAAAACACGATCAAGAAAGCACTCCATGTGAGAACCTACGGAAGATTCCTAAAGCAGTACCAAGAGGGACACCTGTAGTCTTTAATAGTCTGGTCAGTACAAAAAAATCAAAGAATGAAATAAATGACTTGAATTCTCCACTAAAAGAGACAGAACGCAGATGGGAGCCTGAGTGACTCAGTTGGCTGAGCAACTGCCTTCGGCTCGGGTCAGGATCCTGGAGTCCCAGATCGGGTCCTGCATCGGGCATCCTGCTCGGCGGGGACCCTGCTTCTCCCTCTGACCCTCCCCCCTCTCATGCTCTCTCTCTCTCTCATTCTCTCTCAGATAAATAAAATCTTTTAAAAAGAGAGAGAAAGGGAGACAGAACGCAGAATAACGACGTTATCACAGGAGGCCACCACATGTGTGAAAATGCCAGGAGAAAGCATACTGAGCAGTGGCCAAAGGTCTTCAAGATTGTGCTCGGAGCTGGGAGAAGAGGTCTCAGAAGCTTTGGAAAGCCTCAAAGAGAGAAAGGAGTATTTGCTGAAGAAAACATAGGGAAGAAAAGGAAGAAAGACAAAAGAGAATCAGAAAGTCAAAGGGCTTACAAACTTCTCCCCTCATGGACAAGCCTCCCGTACCTGCTTCCAACAAGAAAAGAAATGACCAGAAGCCACACGTTATTGGAGGGACGGGCAAGGATGCTCTTGATCTAGGAACCCCGAGACCGCCCGCCGTGGGCAGTGGGCGGGGATATACAATGGAGCGGCCGCTTTGGAGGGGTTTCAGCAGTTTTGTTAAAAATCGAAGCATTTGGGGCGCCTGGGTGGCTCAGTGGGTTAAGCCTCTGCCTTCTGCTCAGGTCGTGATCCCAGGGTCCTGGGATCGAACCCCGCATCAGGCTCTCTGCTCAGCGGGGAGCCTGCTTCCCCCCCTCTCTCTCCCCACCTGAAAAAAAAAAAAAGAAAAAGAAAAAAAAATCAAGCATTTACAAAAGTATAGCTCTGGTGCATGTCCACGATGGAAGCCGATCACGCCCTGAGTCCTTCCCCGCGTGAGAGAGAAGGCGGCCGGACTCCCACCGTCCTCCGTGGCTGCTTCTCGGAAGCAAGCGGGAGAGGGTCCCCCTGGCTCCTGGTTTTCTGAAGGATGTTACAAATGGATATTGAGTTGTTCAGATTCCTTTTCCGCATCTACTGAAATGATTGCACGATTCTTTCTCCTTGATTCTGCTGATCTGGCGAATCGCACTGATGGATTTGCGAACGTCAGGCCGGCCCAGCTTTCAAGGATAACTCCAAGGGCTGACATTCTGCCCCACGTCATACGGGGCACTCCGAGCCCTTGCTCATGAAGGTCGCTGGTCTTTATCCTCCGTGAGGTCTTTGTGTGGAGGAGGCCGTGCCTGCCTCCTAAAATGAGCTGACATGTTCCCTCCTCCCCCACTTTCTCAGGGTCTGTGCAGGGGTGCAGTATGGCCCCCTTTGTCCTGGGACCTCCCGGGGGCCACGTTCAGTGCCAGCAAGAAAGCGAGAGGCAAGCGAGGACCCGCGTTATTTCCACCAGGAGAATTTCTCATCAGGAACGGCTCGCTGGGTGTTGAAGAATCCCACCTCTGACTCACGCAGACACAGTGTGGCTGCCTGCTTTGCTGCCGTCCTGCCCCTCTGCGGAGCCTCTCAGCACCACGGGGTCCCCAGGAGAGGGGCTGAGCCCTGTGTGGGGACCACAGGGCTGGAGAGACCCCACCTGCCACTTTGGGGCTGGGAGCTTCCCCGTGGGTCCTGGGGATGACTTCTGCGAACACTGCACGGCTGGGGTGGGGGTCTGGGTCAGTGGACTTAGGAGCTCCCAAAACTCACATGCAGCTCTCTTCGGGCCTGAGTGCTGGAGCCCCAGCTGGGCTTTCCTGAGTGGGAGGACATATGTCACTGTCTCTGTCTCAGGTCTCTTCCCGGTCGGCTGGCACAGGCGGGGCCCCGCGGAGCACCAGGCTGCTGTTCAGATGCTCGAGTTTCAGCCTCACATATCCAAATCCCAGCCCCACCACCTGCCCCTAAGTCCTGCCTTCCCGGGGCCTCATGGACGGAGGGGTACAGTGAAAGGCCCTCGACTCCCACTGGGGCTTTGAGCCCAGTCCCCGGTGGACCCTGCTGGCCGGGGGATCCAGACTGGATCACGGGGAGGGCTCGGGGTCCGGGAGTCACAGGGTAGCCCCGTGGTCGCCTCTGCCAGAGGGCCAGTGACCACCTGGGTGCCCGCTCTTGTCTCCGCCCACAGACCCCAAGAGATTCTGCCCAAAGCTTGACCCCACAGACCCCGGGCACGTGGCTGGCAGCCTTCCCTTTATCGGCCGATTATGTTGTCACCATGAGTTAAAGCAGGAAATACGGATGTTGCGAACCCGCCGGTTACATCACAGAGCAAGGAGGTACGTCCGTCTAAAATGGGGTGCCCTGCCCCCAGTACACATGATGACAGTCTTCCCTGTTTATTGTTTCTTTGTAGAGGACAGACCATCGGGGCAGAATTTGGGGCTCAGAGAGGAACCTCCAGAAGGGCCCGGGGCGGTTGTTATAATCGGTCCAATGTTCGAGACTGTGAGACTCTATTCCCTGACAGATCTGCCCCTACAGCTCCACTCGTGCCTTGGGGCCAACCTCCCACCCCCATACACACCCCCATACACACACACACACACACACACACACACACACACACACACACTTTCCCAGGCCAGGGCAATGCGGACCTCCCCAGAGTCAATGACGAAGGGCCCTGGGTATGTGGAGAGCCCTCTGAGGGGGACCCCTATGGTCCTGGCCTCCTACCCAGGGCAGCCCCCCTTGGCCTGAAGCCCAGGCTGCAGGCAGGACAGCACCCCGAGACCTGAACGTGGTGATGCTCTGAATTGGGTCCAGCCCCTCCCAAGCCAGCTTTACGATGACCCCAGGGCTCCACGCCCAGGACGCGAGTCATGACCCACGGATGGAGTCACCTGAGAGGGACCGGTTTCTCCTTCTCTAAGTGAGGGTCATTCTGACTTCAGGCCCTGGGCCTCGGAGCTGGAGGGACACTGGGCCTCAGCCGGGTTTGGGCCTGTCCCACCCTGTCCAGTCAGGGTGAGGGCCCAGACGCCTGCCAGGCTGAGTGGGCTCTGGAAACAGAGGTGCGGCCAACCTGGGCACGTCCCACACGGGCGGGGCTGGGGCCACATCCCGCCCGCAGGGTGCCTGGCCCAGCGGCTTGGGGCCTCCCACCTCCCGGGGCTGGACCTACCAAGGGTCCTCAGCTCCGCCTCCAGAGTGAGCATCAACCTCCATCGGTTTGAGGAAACAGGACCCAGAAGAGGAAGCGGCCTCAAATTCTGCTTTCGGCCAAAGGGTGTAAACTTCCCGCGGGCGAGGGAGAGCTGCGGAGGAGAAGCACCAATGATCCCGCACTGGGCGTGTTACCCCAGGGGACCCTCGCCTCGCACGGGGAGAGTGCTCCCGCCTTGTACGTGAGACCCCGGGCGGTCCAGAGCGGCTCAGTTACTGATGCTGGAGCCCAGCAAGAGGGGCAGATCCCAAAGTGACCCCTCAGTCCCACGCTGGCTGCCCCGAGCCCCTCCTGCCCCCACAGCCCGTTGCCTTCTCTGGCAAGACCCAGGTCAGTGACCCTCTGTGCTCAGCCCTTCCCAGAGAGCCCACGCCCAGGGTCCAGGGGCTTGGGGGGGTCTAAATTCCTCCTCATCAGGCCTATGAGCAGGGATACCTCCCCGAGCAACCACAGAACTGCATGCTCTGGGGTCTGTATGGACACTGGGCCCCACCCCCACCCCCGGTCATGCATGTAACAGCAGGTGTGTGACCAGATGGTCCAGCCAGGTGTGAGGCGCTCTCCAGGCTAGCTGAGATCTGCCAGCTAGCCCCGTCCTGGGGTTCAAAGACCTCAGGACACTGGCATGGGGGGCGCCGTCCTTCCAGCTGGAGCCACTGGCCAAGCAGGGAGCAGACCTTCCGGACTCCACCCGGCAAGGACAGTCTCCATTCCTCACCCCCCTGCCCTGCCTGCACCCGCTCTGACCTCAGCCAGGGTCCTGACACAGGCCAGGAGGGGGGGGCTGCTCAGGATCCAAGGAGGCCAGGCCCCAGGCCCAGAGTCAGTGCCCCCGAGCCCCGAGCCCCCACCGCCAGGACCCCAGGAGCCCCCGGAGCTGTCCTGGCCAGGACAGTGTTCCCGGGAACAGCACGTCGCTGCTCCCCGATTGATCAGGCAGCCAGTGGTTCCCAGGAAGGGTGTGGGACTCTGCTCCCCTCTCCGGGGGCCTGTGGGGAGGGCTGCGGGCCCCACGCCTGCATGTTTCGGGGCACGGGACAGCCTGTCAGCCAGGGGCCCAGGGAGCCGCCCGCCATCCCCATCCCACCCCGACTTGGATGCAAGTGTGACGGTTACTGTCCCTCAGGGGAGTGTCCTGGTTACGTGAGGCCGGCTCACGGCTCAGCTATTTAATTATCTCAGAAGGGGGAAACAGCACAAGTATTCAACCCCAAACACAGTCCACCGGACTGGTATCTGTTCTTCAGGAAAATGCACGGTCCTTCCAGAGGCCCCCACTCCTTCCTCTCCGAAACCCGCTCCCACCCACCCCTCCACAGGTGTCTGGGACGGGCCAGCGGACTGGGGCTGGTTCTCGGGGCTCTGAGGTCCCCCCCACCCACTGAGCCACCCCCTACCGACCCTCTCCGTGTGGACATGATGGGAGCTGAGCTTGGTTCTTGTCACAAAGGGGTGTTTTTAGAGAAGACCCTCCCGACAAGTACGAGAGCTACGACAAAAGTCCAGGCCTCCGCGTGTCAGTCTTCGTGCCGGGCACCGGATCAGACATGAAACATGCGTGACAGCGTGCCGACTGCACGAGGAAGCCGTGGAAAGCTGAGGTTAAGGAACGGACAACCCAGACCAGGATCCACGCTGGGGGCAGCAGAGCCGAGGGCTGACCCAGGGGTCCGGTTCCCGGGCGGGGGCAGGGGCAGGGGGCGCTCCCAGCCCAGCAGGCTGTCCCACCCACGAGCCCAGGGCAGGAAGAACAGAGCCTCCGCCCTGTGTCCTCTCTGCCCTTATTCTCCATATTTCTGAAGCTCTGGCTTCTGGGGCCTCGGTGATCCCACAGGGACTGTCCCTCCGGGGACAGGAACCCATTGCCTGGGAGCTTGCTTTTCAAATGCAAACCAGCCCAGCGCCCAGTGGCCCGCGATGTCCCGCCCTAATCAAGCCGGCTGGTCTCAGACAGCAGGGACAGCCCCTGACTTACTCAGATGGGCCCAGCCTCAGCCCACTTGCCTGGCCTGGCCAAGTCCGACTAAAACCACAGGAAGGGCTCCTGCCCACACGTCCTCCTGCCTCGGCTTGCTGAGCAGCCGGCCGCTTCCCAGCAGTGGCCTCCAGTAGCCTGGCCCTCCTGACGATCGTCCCCGATGTGCTGGCCTCGATGCCCACATGCAGACGCGGGCTGGCCAGTGGCTTGGGCGTGGTGCTGGGCGGCCCCGCTGCCAGGGAGTGGGGGCCGCTCCCTCTGTCCCCATCTGCCCCCGGGGGGTCTGGGCAATCTCGGCTCCCCACTCTGGCTCTCAGAGGTGCTGATTTTGTCCGGAGGCTCAGATGGGATCTTGGCCGTGGAAACCGTGTGAGAACAGGTTCACCCCACACCCCCCACCCGTTGCCTGTCCCTCGGTTTCTCCCGACATGGGCTCCTCACTGACATGTCCACTGACTCCTCCACGACATGTCCCTAACCTGCGACGTCCCCCTCACCTGCAGACTTGGGACCCGAGGGACAGAGGCACGCTGGCCTCCTGCCGCCTCAGAGCTGGGCTGGGCTTGAACCGGGTGAAGCTGCATGGCGACCGTCAAGAAGTCTCATTCCGGCCACTTTACTCCACGGAGCCCCGCGTGGCACCGTCAGGCACCGGCTGCGAGAGCAGCTCAGGAAAGACGCGTCTAAACACACGGCACGTGGCGTTTCTGGCTTCGGCCCAGCCTCCGAGGGCCTGAGAACGCGGAGCCTTTCGGAACCGAGCGCCCCGTGTGCTCTGGGGGGGAGAGGCACGCAACGCAGCTGGCCTGGCCGCCGCCCCCACGAGGTCCACACTGCCCCAGACACGTAAGCCGCACTTCCTGGCCTCGGGGGGCCCGCCCGCAGGCCAGGGGACCAGACGTGTTGGGGGTGGCCGCAGGAGTAATTGGGATGCCCCACGGAGAGCACGCACAGCAGAGCAGCCTCCCCTCCCCGTCCCGGGGCAGCCACGACGCAGGACCACGACGGAGGGCCGCGACGGCCGCCCGCAACAGACGGGACGCTCTCCCAGTCTGGAAGCTGCAAGTCTGAACCCCGGCACCCCAGGGCCATGCTCCCTCCCAGGTTCCAGGGATGGTCCTTCCTGCCTCTTCCAGCTCCTGGGGCCGCAGGCGTCCCCGGGCTGTGGCTGCGCTACCCGCCACCCCCCCACCCCCCGCCAGTCTCTGCCTCCATGGTCTTGTGGCTTTTTCTCTCCCTGTGTGTGTGTCTCCTCTCTCTTCTAAGGACACCTGTCCCTGGGGTTAGGGTCTGCCCAGGTAATCCAGGATGTTCTCCTCTCAAAACCTCCACTCACTTCTGCCAGACCCTTTTCCCCCATAAGGCCGCCCCCCCTAGCCTGCAGGGACTCGCCGTGGACAGTCTCCCAGGGCCCCGTGCGGCCCGCCGCAGGTGTCACGCCGCTCTTCCTCCTGCCACCAATGGAGAGCCTGGCAGGGGTGAGGCTCCGCTCATGGCAGGGGACAGAAAACGCCAGGTAGGCCCTCCCCACAGGATAGGGGTGGGACAGTCAGCGTGGCGGGGCAACGGGGGCGTGCTGGGGACCGCTCCCCGGGAGAGCTGGCCGGGGCGGGGCGGAGGGAGCGTCTGGAGGCGCTGAGGAAGGTTGCAGGGGGAGCAGGCAGGGCAGGTAGGGGTGCGTCCCGCAGAGGACACCAGGCCACCTGGCCTGCAGGCCGCACGCACGGTTCGGTTCGCATTTTTAGGCAAAGCACAGGAGGGCGGGGAGCTGGGGAGCCAGCAACCTTCGTCTGGGCTGGGGCGGGCCCCCTGTGTCAGGGGAATGAGCCCGAGGCCCCTGGGAACCACGGGGACGCAGCATCTTTCCAGCACTGTTGCTGATGCGGAGCGGGTGAGCTCGGGAGTCCCCAGCAACCACAGACGGACCACAGTCGGTGGAAGAGGAAATTCCTCGTTGGGAACGTCTCGGGCTCTACGGCTCTGCAGAACACAACTTGGGAAAGTATTAAACATCTGCTGACGGCTGGCACCCAGGGTCTGTGGCCCGCATACGGTGGGAAGGGGGGTCCTTGGGAAGGGGAACCGACCTCTGTGGACCACCTGCTGCGACACCCGCCAGTGACCCCTCATGAGACCCAGCCCCAAGCCAGGCGCTGAGCTCTACACCAAGGGCCAGTCCAAGAAGGGGGAACAGAGGCACGGGGGTGGCAGGTCCTTCTTTCAAGGGCCAGGACATGCCCACAGGTCCTGCCTCCCATGCATCTCTGCCGCAAACCAAAGGACCTCGGGAGGAAGCGCCATGGAACCACCCAGAAGGCGTGGCCGGCCCGGCTGGACATGGGGTCTGCAGCCTGCCACTTCCTCCCCTTCAGGCATCGGGCGGGCGTCGGGGGCACTGGCATCCAGGATGGGCTGAGGAGGAGGGCTCGGGCCAGCCCACACTGCCTGGACATCTCTGAGCTCATCCCTGTGAACAGGCAGCACACTCCTCCCATTTCCAGGGAACTGGCCCAGTCGCCCTCGGTCCAGCCCTCTAGGCCCCAGAGGACACGAGAGGATTTAGGGCGGGTGGTGAGTGCAGCGGCTCCAGCAGATCTCAGAGAAGCTCCCAACAGCAGGTGAGAAGGCTCGGTGCCCCTCCAGCCACATACCTGCTCTGCCCAGGTGAGGAGACAGGCCTCCGAGGACACTGGGGGACCGGCATGGGGACACGGGTCTGGGGAAGCAGACAGAGGTAGCTGGTGCTCTGGGTCCCCTTTTGGGTCAACAGGCAGGTGTACCTGTTCTGAGACTCCGGACACTGAGCCGTCCCAGCACGTCCCCCTCCCCGGCACAGCCTGGCCTCCCCACCGCTGGCCTCCAAGCTCAGAGTCCACTCAGCCCTCTTGGCATACACTGGGGACATCACAGCCCAGAAAGGAGAGGGCCAGCACAGTCACCCAGGACACCAAAGGCTGACCCAGCTCGCTGGACCTGAGAACGAGCTGCCATGTGCCCCGATATGGGACAAGGCTCGAGGGGACAAAGGCGAGACCCCATGGGGGACAAGGGCAACCAAGAGAAGGATGCTTGGGGTGCCAGGCTGGGGTGCTCAGAGCAGGCGGAGGAAGGGGAGCCAAGAGGAGAGCAGGTCCTTAGGGTAGATGGGACCTGGGTAAGTGGGGAGGGGGTCAGGGTACCCCAGCAGGACACAGCCCACCAAAGGTGTGTGAGGGGAAGCCGAAGGGTGTCGGGTGAGCCCTGTCCCTGTCTGTCCGCCGTCTGTTTCCCTCTTCATCTCTCTTTCAGTTTTACCCAGTCTCTGTCCCCCTCCGCTGTCTCTGTCCTCCCCCCATTGCTCTCCGCACCCCACACCCCCTAACCTGGAGCCAGGGTCTTGCCAGCCTCTGAGTTGGCATCTCTGGGCTGAGAACAAGGCCCACTGTGGGTCGGGGAGGAAGGGTATAGGAAAGGGACAGGTTTCGAGAGACCCTCAGCTGCCCCGGTAGACGTCCCTGGGACCCATTCTCCCTCCCCTGGAGACTGTCCCCAGTAGGGCACAGGCCTGCACGAGGACAGAACTGTCGGCTGCTGGTGGCAAGCGCTCGCATTAGCTTCTCCCCAGAGGACCCAGGGCTCTGGAATGCGTCGCTGCAGTCAGAGCAGCCCGTCCCCAAAGTCCCTGCAGCAGGAGTGCTGGGGGGTTTAACCTCTGCCCGGGTGAGGCTGGGGTCTCCCGCAGCCCTCTCACACCCTCCCAGCCACCTGCTGCTCCCACCACAGCATCTTCCTTCTCCTCTCGCCAGCGCAGGGCAGTGTCCTTGGGCCTCAGAGCCTCTGGGGTGGGGGACTTAGCAGGAGTGGGGTCCAGGCCCTCCTGGTGGGAAGCCAGGTGCACAGTCCCGATGGAGGAGGCAGGAAGACCCTGCATGGCAGAGCCTCATGGGGGTCCCTTGCCTGCAGAGACCTGTCCTGCCATTGCCGACCCCTGCCACTGTGCAGGGCCCTGGAAATCTTAGGTGCCTTCCGTGGAGCCCCCCCTCGCCAGGAGGGCAGGGCCCGCACCCACCAGTCAGCGCTCCCCCCACACCCCACACTAGGCACAGCTTGTCACCCAGTCTGAGGCCTGAAGTGTCAGCCATGGGCCGGGAGGGTGGCCCCCGGGCTGGAACACCACGACCTGGGACCACGCCCGGCCCCCCACGCAGGGCCCCACTGCCAGCAGCGCCGTCTGCCGCCTCCCGCAGGGCCGCCCGCCGCCGAGCCAGCCGGGATGTTCGGGCTCTGGAGAACCGTCAACAATGTGCTCTTCTACCTCACCCTGGCCGTGGGCCTCGCAGGCCTGCTGGGCAACGGGCTGGTCCTCTGGCACCTGGGCCTGCACATCAAGAAGGGCCCCTTGTCCCTGTACCTGCTCCACCTGGCGGCCGCCGACTTCCTGTTCCTTGGCTGCCAGGTGGGGGTCTCGGTCGCGCAGGCCGCCCTGGGCTCCCGGGACAGCGTCTACTTTGTGGTCCCCTTCGTGGGCTTCTCCGTGGGCCTCTGGCTGCTGGCGGCCTTCAGCGCCGAGCGCTGCCTCTCCCACCTCTTCCCGGCCTGCTACCGGGGCCGCCGGCCCAGGCACACCTCGGCTGTGGTCTGCGGCCTCATCTGGGCCCTGACGCCGCCCGCCGTGCTGCTGCCCGCCCACGCCTGCGGCCTGCTGGGGGTCCGCGCGCGCCCGGGGACCTGCCTGCGGTACCACGCGGCCAGCGTCACGTGGCTGCTGTCCCTGGTGTGCGGGGTCTGCGGGGCCGGCCTGGTGCTCTTCGTCTGGGGGGGCTGCTGCTCCCAGCGCCCGCGGCCGCAGTTCTTCGGGGTCACGCTGGGCTCCGCGCTCCTGCTCCTGCTCTGCGGCCTGCCCCTGGTCTGCTGCTGGAGCCTGCGGCCCCTGCTCGGCTTCCTGCTGCCGCTCTTCCTCCCGCTGGCCACGCTGCTGGCCTGCGTCCACGGCAGCGCCAAGCCGCTCCTCCACTTCATGGCCGGCCGCCAGCCGGGCCCCAGGCAGCCGCTGCGGGCCGTGCTCCGCCGGGCCCTGGGGGAGCAGGCCCCGCGGGAGGCCGGGGAGCTGTCCCTGCCCATGGGCCTCCTGTAGCTGCCAGCCCCGGCGGACCCCTCCCCGGGGGCCCCGCGGCAGCCCCGGCTCACCCGCCCAGGGGACCCCAGGCTGAGGACGGGGCCAGGGCGGTGGTCCTGACCCCTGCAGCCCCCAGAGCCTGAGGAGGTCCAGGAGCCCGGGGGTGGGGAAGGACCCAGGGGCGCGGAGCAGCGCATCCCCAGGCAGAGCCCCCCGCCCGGGCTCTGGCCTCCTCCCCCTCCCCGCCCCAGCTCAGGCCGCAGGCGCCGAGGCGCACCTGGAAAAGCAGGGCTGACAGGTGGCCCCAAGGCCCACGAGGGGGGCTGGACGGATGCGAGCGCAGGGGATGGCCGTGCCCACGCGCTTGACTCTTCCTCCGCGAGAGGGGCGTGGAACCCGGCCGCGCCCCCGCCCCGCCAACCCCCGCGGCCGCGCCCCGGCGCCCCAGCAGTTCCTCGCCGGCCGCCAGACGGCGCTGCATCCTCACCATGTGCGGCGCGCGGGGCGGCGGCGGGGGCTCGCTGCAGGGGGCGGGCGCAGCCGCGGGGGTGGGGGCGGGGCTCGCTGCAGGGGGCGGGCGCAGCCGCGGGGGTGGGGGCGGAGCTCGCTGTAGGGGGCGGGCGCAGCCGCGGGGGTGGGGGCGGAGCTCGCTGTAGGGGGCGGGCGCAGCCGCGGGGGTGGGGGCGGGGCTCGCTGTAGGGGGCGGGCGCAGCCGCGGGGGGGGGGGGTGGGGGCGGAGCTCGCTGCAGGGGGCGGGCGCAGCCGCGGGGGGTGGGGGCGGGGCTCGCTGCAGGGGGCGGGCGCAGCCGCGGACTGGGGGCGGGGCTACCCTCCCGGCCCCGCCCCCGGCCGAGCGTCCCGGGCACCCCGCCGCGCGCAGGCTGCTGTGGCCCGCGACCCCACCCTCAGCCTCCGCACCTCCCCCGAGTCCTGCGCTCTTCCACGCATCGCCCCATCCCTGCCCGCTCCCTGCAGACCCTCCCCTGCGCAGTTCGCCCTGGGGCTTTCCTCGCGAAGGAAGTGAGAGAGAGAGAGACAGGGAGGGACTGGGAGGGACGGGAAGGGGCAGGGAGGGACAGGGACCAGGGCGGACGGGGCGGGGGGCCGTGAAGCTAAGCTTTCTGGCTTTCGAAGTGCAAATCATCTTGTGGATCTTCGGACGATTAAACAAGGTCACGGCGCGGCCTTCAAGCCCTGC
The DNA here is from genome assembly GCF_963455335.1 of Martes martes. NCBI lineage: Eukaryota > Metazoa > Chordata > Mammalia > Carnivora > Mustelidae > Martes > Martes martes. The sequence goes on along the minus strand of NC_137898.1, from coordinate 2,452,069 downwards.
GGGAGACACTGAGACTCCGGAGTCAGAGGGAGGCGCTCTGGGTGCCAGCCCTTTGGCGCTATGTCCCCAGTAGGGACCCGCAGAGACGTCGGCCGTCACCAAAAGGAGGACACTGCCCCCCCCCAACTCCGTACTGTCACAACGAGGCCTCTTACGAGCCCAGGAGGTTTGTTCGAGAAAGCGGTCGGTGCGTCTCCCCGGCAGCGCCCCGCCGCTCCCTGCGGGAAGGTCAGGCCGCGTTAAGAAGTGGAGAGAAGGAGGCGTCACCACCCTGGACCCGGAGTCACCTGCTTCCGCACGTTTTCGGGGCCCGGGGTGCGCGGTGCTGCACAGGACCCGCTCCGGCCACACCAGGCCCCTCACCCCCGGCCGCCCGGTCTCCCCAGGCCACCCACGCCGGGAGATGGCGGCGGGAACTCAGTCTGGTGGATGTGCGGCCGGGAGCGAACGCCGAGGACGAATTCTTGAGACGATGTCGGTGCAAAAAGGTTTTATTTAAAGCCCAGGAGCTGGACCCGTGGGCGGGAGGAGGGGCCCCGGGGCTGGGAGGGCTGGTGATCCTGTACTTTCAAGTTGGGAGGGGCAGAATAAAGGACGATTCCCAAAGCACCTTCGTATGTTAGAGAAGACCCCCCGGTCCCGGAGGGCTGGCTCTTGTCAGGCTAAGATGACTTCTGCCAGTAGCGTTAGCGGCTCGGCCGGGGGTTCCGAGGAAGGGGGCTCTGCCCGCTCCCGCACTTGTCAATGGGCTGCAGGATGTAAGGGTGTTTGATTTTCCTACACTTCTTCCCCGTTGTTCTTCTCGTCCAGTCTAAGGGCCGTCCTGAGGCTCTGGGAGTGTAGGGGAAGGGCCCTGAGCCCCGACAGGTCAGGGAGGCTGCTCTGGGGACGGGATTCAGGGAGGCTGCTCTGGGGACGGGATGCGGTGGGGTGTGAGGGGCTGCCCATTCTTGTGACGTTTCTTGCCAGACCGCAAAGAGGGGTGTGGCCTCCTTCTTGGAAGGCCTAGGAATGGGATGAGGGTTAGGGGAGCACTTTCAGAGCTGGGGTGCCCCAGGATCAGCCCCATCCTCCCAGCCCTAGAAAATAGCGGTGAGCCCCTGTGGGGCCCTCCCTCTATCTGCTGGCAGGAACAGGTGGGGACAGGAGGAGACAGGCCGCTAGCAGTGTCTAGGGCTCGTGATAAACAGCCCCGTCTAGACAGATGAGGAGGGCTGGGGCTTCTGGCCAGGAACCCGCTGCTGCATTGTGGGGACACCCGCCTGAGCGCAAACAAGCCAGTGAGCATCCTCGGTCCTGGAGGGACCGGGTTGTCACTGTGCTGGGCTCCCATCCTGCGGCACCTCTCTAGCTGGGTGACCTCCAGCAAGTCTCCTGACAGCCCAGAGGCCCCGTCCGCATAGGGGGCGGGGCAATGTCTCCTTCCCGATCTGATTCAGAGCAACAAAGGCAAGGCGGCTTGTCCTTGGGAGAGGCCATCCCAGGTACCATCTGCCTCTCCTGACCTTCAGGGCCAACAGCATCACCTCCCATACCCAGCAGAGCTCCAGATGTCCGCAGCCAGCCCTGACCTGGGCACCCCACCACGCTCTTGGCATGTCCCACCCAGCCGTCAGCGGGCACACGGTCTCAGGTGTGCCCCTGCATTGGCTGAGCTCTCAAGGTGACCACCTGGTCCACAGGAGCCCCCACCTCCACCTCAGTACCTCTGTCCTGCGCCCTCAGTGGCTCCCGTCCTTGTCCGCAGCTCACTAGAAGGTGAGCTCCAGGGGGCAGGGAACAGGTGACTTTATCCCTGCTGCCTCCCGTGAGCTGGGGGCTCAGACAGACAGGAGGATGGGCTCAAGGAGCATTTGTTGAATGACAGACAGGTAGAAGGGTGCCTGACATGCTCAAAGAATCGGTGATATGGATGAAGCAAGGTACAGCTGAATGGAATCAGACCCAGCGGATCCCGGGTTCTAGAACCTTCCCAGGCAGCCTATGTCGTGACCACTGACCTGAACCCTGAGCTGGGTATTGGTTACAGAGAGCCTGGGCTGAGCCCTGCAGAGTCCAGCCACCCCAGCCCCTGGACCCCCTTAGCCACACCCTCCCCTTCCAGCCAACAGACATCATTAGAGCCAACTCCGAGCTGGACATTGGACAGGAGTCCAGGACATGGATGCACCATGGTGTGGCCCCTGGCCCCACGGAGTTTGGGGTCTGGAGAAGGGACAGTCATAAACACTATTCAAAGACAGCACGTGAGCGAGGGTGTACACTTACGTGTGCAGAGAGCTAGGGAGGTACCCCGGTTTGCCCCAGACCATCCCAGTTCAGCCACATTGCCCTTGTGCCATTAGAGTCCTCCTTTGTTCTCCCAAGTGTCCCGAGTGTCATCCCCCAGGGATGACAAATCACCTGGTTGCTCAAGTGTGAGCGAAGCATGGAGGAGGGTCATATCCCCACGTAGAAAGCAGGCGGGCTTCCAGGAGGAGGGGGTGTCTGCCTGAGCCTCACAAAGGTAGTGTGGGATGAGGAGGAAAGGGCTGCCGTCGGTGGGAGGAAAGGGAGGTCTGCTATGAAGAAGAGAAAGGTAGGGACCTCCACGGGAGGCTGCTGGCCGCTGGGCCCCGGGATGGGAGCGGGCGTGTACCAGACAGGGGACAGGGGACACCCCCCGGGAAAGTGGCACAGGCACACGAGTGGCCTTCCTCCCAAGTGCCTTTCCTGTGGTTCATCTCAAATTACGTGTGGCTGGTCTGACACGGTGCTCAAAGCTCCGTGGTTTCATTTGGTTTGGTTTGGTTTTCCCAAGCGGATATCGGGTCGTTTCAGCCCCATTTGTTGAAAAGATGTCCCTTCTCTCGTTGAATCACATTGGCACCATTGGTGTAAACCCACTGATCGTACAGGGCGGGTCTGTCTCTGACTCTGTTTCCCCGATCTACTTGCCTGTCCTTCTGCCAACACCACCGTGTCCGTTACGGTGGCGAGCTCGTATGACCTGAAGTCGCGTGGTCCGAGCCCTAGCGCTCTGTTTCTTTCTGGGGACTCGCACGCACTTCAGCATACGTTTTAGAATCCGCCTGACAATGTCTTCAGAAGCCCAAGGAAAATTTTACCGAAATTGCATTGAATCTGTTGAACAGAGAACGGGCCTCTCAGCGACGGGGAGTTTGCCAACGAACGTGCACTGATTGCCCCGCACAGTTCTCTTCCATCACGGTCTCCTGTACGTGCTTTGTAAACCTCATTCCCAGGGACCTGAGGTTTCCAGATGCCATGTGGGTAACCTCTGCGTTTCATTTTCCAGCTGCTCGCCGACGGCGTCTTGGTTTTTTTATATTGATCCTGACTTGTTATACGACCTAACAGCCATCCCACCAAGTTGCTCAATGTCCTGGCTGGTTCCAGTCGTCTCTTTGAAGATGACTGGGGATTTCCTATGGCCGCGATCCCACCCTTTGTAAACGGAGACGGTCTCTCTATGTCCTGTTTTGGCGGACACCTGCCACGCCACGTTGCGTAGAAATGGTTGACACGGACATCCTCGCCGTACCCCGATCTTAGAGGAAAGGTGTTCATTATTTTACCATTAAATACGATGTCATCGGCAGGCCTTTTATTTCCTTTGTCATGTGGATCTCATTCCCATCTATCCCTAGTTTCCTGAGAGTTTGGGTTTCTGTAAGTCATGTACAGGTATTGAATTTTATCAAATGCTTTTCGTCATGTGTGGAGACAACAACGTCGGGACGCGTGGGCGGCTCTGTGAGTTAAGCACCGATTCTCGATTTCGACTCAGGTCGTGATCTCAGGGTCGTCAAATCGAGCCCCACGTTGGGCTCTGCATTGGCTGTGGTGCCTGCCTGGGATTATCTCTCTCCCTCTTCCTCAACCTCGACCCCCTCCCCCTCTCTAAGAAAGAAAGAAAGAAAAGGAGGGAGGGAGGAGGGAGCGGGGAGGGAGGGGTAAACCTCGCGCATGAAGACGATGCTTTTCTCCTCCCTGTGTTGGCGCGGTGAATTACACCGATCCCTCTTCAGGCCGACCTCGTACTCCTTGGATGAACCCCACTTGACATAGTGCGTTGTGCTCTGTGCGTCTCAGTGGACTCCATCTGCCAGTATTGTGATAAGGGCATCTGCATTTCAGCTCCCGAGCGACGTTCTCTCACTTGGTTTCCGGACAAGGTCCTCGCCAGGCCGGGGCGCCAGAGCTACCCCGCCTAGTCCCTTCTCTCCGAGTTTGTGGCTGACGCCAGCGTTACCCCACCCGGCGAGCCATCGGGTCTAGACTTCTCGTGAACGGGGTTCAAAACACAGTTTCCATGTCTTCAACCCGCAGAGGGCTACTCAGGTTCCCTTCCTCCTCTTCCCTTAGTTTCGAAGAGTCTAATTTTTCAAGGAATGCTTCCCTTCCAGCCAACAGGAGTTTAGCCTAAAACTGGATGTGACACGCCCCATCCCATGTTACGCGGGTCGTACCCACGCGCTGTCTCTTTTGTGCTTCCTGGGGGAAACCTGCGTTTGTCTCTCGACCTCTCTTGGCAGGTTTGATCAATGTCCTTCATCCTTCAAGCGAACCGGCTTTCCGTTTGGTGGTTTTCTCTGTCGTTCATCTGTGGTCTACCCCGTGGGCTTCTGCTCGTCTTCATTATGTCTTTGCTTCCACTCCCCGGGGCTTTAATTCTCTCCGCTTCTTCTAGCTTCCCAAGTTCAGTAGCTTCGACCATTTCTTCTGGATCTTTCCTGCTTCTGGGAGTATACACGAAAGCAACGGTCTCCCCTTCGGGAACTTCCCCAACTGCTTCCTGCCGCGCTCGCCTTCTGCAGATTCAAAATAATTCCTCATTTTCTCTGTAGTTCCTATTAAGTCCTGTCACTGGGCTTCTCAACATTGAGGAAATTTCTATTTATCTCTTCGTTTTGTTGTCAGTTTCTAATACAATTCCTCTCGGGTCCGAAAACTGTCCTTCAGTTCTCTTGGGTTCCTCGAGACGGGTGCATGGCCGGGCTGGGGGCTGCCAGGGCGTGCGTCCCAAGTGCACATGGGAGGACTGTCCGCTTGTCCTTGTCGCATGCAGCTATCTAACTAATGTTCAGTTTTCCTACATTTGTACTGAGCGGTTTTATGTTTGTCATGTCAGTCACCAAGGGAAGAGTGCTGAGATCTCCACCTGTGAGCGCAGAATGTTTCCTTTTCTTTCTACCGGGTTTTGCTTTCAATATTTTGAAGTCATGTCATTAGACTCACGCCCATTTGGGATTATTATGTGCTTCTGACGAACGGGCCACTTTCTCATGTGAGGATCTTAAGATATGTCCAGGGATGATTCTCTGCTCCGCACATCTGAGCCTGGAGGCTCGCTTCCCTGCCTGGGGGGAGGCACCGCTCATCCCTTGGAAGAGTGAATGGGCTCAAGCAGACCAACAACGTGTGGTGCAGACCCAGGACACGGGAGGCACTCTCCTGGCTCTCTCAGATCACTCGTGCTGAGGGAGGCCATCCGCCGTGTCACCCAGGCTGCAAAGATGCCCACGTGGCTAGGAACTAAGGCCTCCTGCCAACAGTGGGCCAGAGCCCGCGGCCAAGTGAGCACGCCATCTTGGAAGTGGACGCTCCAGTTCCAGCCAGGATGTCAGGGGTCCACAGACCTGGTCCCCGGCGTGACAACAGCCACAGGACAGACCTTGAGCCGGAGCTACCCATGGAAGTCCCTCCCAAATTCCTGACCTACAGAGGCTGCGAGATGATTCAGTTAGGTGTTTTAAGATGCTAAATTTTAGAATAATTGGTTGTGAAGCAATCGATTCCTCGTGCAATCGTTATGAGGTGCCCCCTCTGTCTCTGGCAATGTGCCACCCCCGGGAGTCTGCTCAGCATGAAATGAATGCAGCAGCCATGGCTGCCTTGTGATTCTCACCAACACGGCCCCCTCTTCATTCTCTTCTCGTCCACCTGAGTCTTGATGTTTGGAGTCTGTCTCTTGGAAGCAGCATATTGCTGGGCAGTATTTTCTTTCTCCAACGGGAAAAATCTCTGCTTTTTAATCAGAAGGTGTAGTCCACTTACATTTAACATAATTGCTGATACGGTTGTGTGCAAGCTTGCCATCTTGCCATGGGCTCCCCTTCGTGGCTCATGGTCGATGTCCCGCTGTTCTTCCTCTCTTGCTTCTCTTGGATTCAGAAAATGACGTTTGCCGCTCTAGTTCATCTTCTCTATCGGCTTCTTGTTTTTATTCTGGCAGTTTTCTCCGGAGACTATGACATGCCCTTGAACTTATCTCCGATAACGTAAGGGCTCTGCAGCGTCGATCAAGGCCCCGGCCCTTCTCCAGCCCTTTGGGCTATTGCTAGATATTTTGTTTCTATGTAGGTGATAAACCCCAGCCTCCACGTTCACTGCTCTTGCTTTACATGGTCTGTAGATTTCTAAATAAATTAAGAAGAAAACGTCCCTGTATAGTCACCATGTATTTGTCTTCCCTGGTGCTATTTCTACTTTCTTTTTTTGTTTATTTTAAGAAATTTTATTTTTTAGTTTTTTATTTGAGGGAGATTGAGAGCTAGAGAGAGAGCATGAGCACACACACAGGGAGAGGGAGAAGCAGGCTCCGCGCTGAGCGGGGAGCCCCATGTGGAGCTGGATCTCAGGACCCCGGGATCATGACCTGAGCCGAAGGCAGACGCTTAGCCAACTGAGCCACCTGGGCGTCCCTCTATTTCTACTTTCATCTGCATTATTCCTCTTCAGCCCGAAAAACTTCCTTTCACACTTCATGTCTAATGACCACAATTGCAGTTTTTGTCTGTCTGAAAATGATATTTTCGCTGAGTATAAAACTCAGCTGAACAGGGTTTTCTCTCTTTCTCTCTCTCTCTCTCTCTCAGCATTTAGAAATGCCATCCCATGGCACTGGCTTCCCTAATTTCAGAGGGCAAGTCACATTTAATTATTATCATTGGTTCCCTCAATACAATGTGTCTTTTTTTCCTGGGTGCTTTCGAAATGTGTACCTCTGCATTTCATCAGCTTGACCATGAAGTGCTTTGATGGGGTTGTTTTTGTATTGGTTCTGCTTGGGATTCTCGGAGCTTCCCAGATAATGCCTCCCCAGTGATGTTTATGCCCTTTGTAATGTAAATACTCCCCCCCCACCCCGGGAGCCTAGATGGCCAGAATAGACTTTTTCTAATCATACACGATATCTGTCTATAAAAGACACGCTATAGATCCAAAGGCACAAATCGGTTGAATGCAAAATGGTTTTTCACGTGAATAATAATGCAAAGGAAGCTAGAGCGGCTATGCTAGTACCAGACAGAATCAACTCTAAGTAAATAGAGACAAAGAAGGACCTTTCTTTGAAGATGAAAGGGTCGTTCCCTCAACAAGACACAACTCTAAACACATGTGTCTGTGGGGTGCTGAACGAGGCCGCCTAAAAGACATCCAGATCCTTACCCATGCAACCTCGGGATGTCACCTTACGTGATAAAAGGGACTTTGCAGGTGCAATTAAATTAAGGATCTTGGGATGGGGGTGGGGATTCCCTTGGATTATCTAGGGGTCCCAATGTAATAAGGACCAGGGTCCTTATAAAAGGGAGGCAGGAGGAGCAGGGAAAAGAGAGAGCAGAAAGAAGATGGTGGGACGCCTGGGTGGCTCAGTGGGTTAAGCCGCTGCCTTTGGCTCAGGTCATGATATCAGGGTCCTGGGATCGAGCCCCACATCGGGCTCTCTGCTCAGCAGGGAGCCTGCTTCCCTCTCTCTCTCTCTGCCTGCCTCTCTGCTACTTGTGATCTCTCTCTGTCAAATAAATAAGTAAAATCTTAAAAAAAAAGAAAGAAGATGGTGGAAGCAAGTTTGGAGAGAGAAAACACACCAGGAGCTACGCGGACGGGACGGCTGCCGTCTCACCGTCCTCCCACAGCGGAGCAAGACCCGTCATCTCCCTGTGGCTCTTCTTACAACAGCACCGATCCCGTCACAAGAGCGCCACACTCACAACCCGACCGCATCCTAGAGGCCCACCTCCGCATACTGCCGCACTGGGGGTTAGGGCTTCTCCATGTAAATTCAGCCCGTGGCAGCTGGTTATGGTGAGAAGGAGGGAAAGGGGAGGGATCCAGGCCTCCGGCTTATGGGCAAATTGGCAGGACGTCCCCATAGAACAAATAGGCTAGAGAGCTGGTTTCCTCCTTTCATAGGTGCCTGTGCGCGAGCATACCTCCTCTCCCAGAGAAGGGGTCCCCAAGGGTTGCCATCACTCCTCCCAGCATGCACCTTGGTATCTTTGGATGCTGAGTCTGCCGCACTCAGCTCTGTGCCCGTCCCAGAGTGCAGGCCTTACCCCAGGCAGGAGCTGAGGGTTTGCAGAGTTATTGCTGTGTTGGACCTTAAGGAAATCTGCTCTCGGGTCCAGGGAGGCCCTCTGCCGGGACCTGTCCTCCCTCGGTGCTCTGGTGCAGTCTCCTAGCAACCCACCCACCAGCGGACCTTTGCCAGCCAGGGCCTCCTGGAGACCTGTCTACACTGGACCACCCTCCAGCAACCCCAGGCACCAGGCAGAGGCTTTGAAAAGAGACCCGGCTCCTCCAAACTCAGTGTCTGGAGCTGCTGATGAGAACACTTCGCACCCAGCATCTCTCCTGGGCAGCTGGGACCCTGCTGGGCCTAAGGGCTCAACAGACACAACACAAGGCCAGAGGTCAGCAACTGTGACCAGCAAGCCTGCAGATGGGTGGTCTTTCTGGCATTCACAGGGATTAAATATGTTTTCATTAGTTGTCAGCACTTATCAATTGGGGAGTTTCACATCAAAATCCAGATTTCTGGCTTCTCCTGAAGGTCAGAGATTGGCAAACCTCACCCACATTTCCAGCTGGCCGCGAAGGTAGAGCTGGGACCAGACTGGCTTTACACAGGCATGCCCCACGCTCCCCCGGGGACCGCCTTCCCTGATGTCACCCTGAGCCCAGACCACTCCCCCCTGACCAAAGAGGAAAGTGAATGGGTCTTTTTGCTCCCATCTTTTTGGTGAAAAGTGGGGAGAAACAGACCCAGAGACCCCCAGGAAAAAAATAGGAGAGGGCTCATTCCTTTGTGGTTGTGAACATTCCTTCATGTCGAATGGGCAACCAAAAGCACACGGCCCTGAATTCCCCCCCGAGGATAAGAATCCCCCCCCACACCGGACCCCTTTGTCGTTTGGATGGAGAGACTGAGGCCCAGACAAAGAGTGCCCAGCCTCAGGTCACACAGCCAGGCCCCCTCCCCCAGATGTGCGAGCGCATCTGTGATGCTGGGAACCACACACAGTGGGGGCTCTGAAGAGGACCCTCCCCATCTCAACCCTGCAGGGCCCGTTGGAGATGACCTGCCTGCCTTGCAGACAGTTGTGGGGGCTTTCTGGCAAGGGGGCAGCAGGTGGCCCGTGGTCTAGCTAATGGCCTGCGGGAAGGGGGAAGGCCATTGCCGAAACACCGATTAAGGACATTTGGTGGCTTCCTGTGGGGAGCCAGGCCCTGTCTTGCCAGAGAGACCTGGGAGCCCTGAGCAGACAGATGGAGAAGAACACCTACAGCCAGCGAGACCAGCCAGGCCAAGCTTCCTCCTCATTAGTGTCTCTTTAGGACACCACTCAGCGTCTGTGCCTAGGGGGAAGTCCAACCTGATCATAGGGCAGCCTTTCTGGAACAGATCTGAGGATGGGGTTATTCCCTCCTCTAAAATATTGCCTCCACTGACCTTCATGGGGTCTGAAGTTCCACCACTAGCATCACATTTGGGGGTAAAGTGGGATAAACTGATAGCAGAATGGAGATTGGCTCCCAGGGCTGGGCTGGGACGAGGGCTGGCCAGAAACCAAGATGCAGGAAGAGCAGACTTTTAAGGTTAAATATGGCCTCAACTGCCTTGCTAAGAGGGAGTGGGGGACCCACAAGGCCTCCAGGAGACCCTAGGGTTATTGAAGCCACCTTGCACCAGGGGCCTGACGTGACACCTTTTCTGTTTCACCATTACATCATCACCATCACCATCATCACCACATCATCACCATCATCACCATCACCACCATCACCACCACCATCATCACCTCCATCACCATCAGTACCATCATCACCACCAACACCACTATCATCACCATCACCACCATCGTCACCACCAACACCACCATCATCACCACCAACACCACCATCACCATCACCACCACCACCACCATCATCGCCACCATCATCACCACCAACACCACCATCATCACCATCACCACCATCATCACCACCATCATCACCTCCATCACCATCACTACCATCATCATCATCACTATCATCACCATCACCACCATCATCACCATCACCATCAGTACCATCATCACCATCACCACCATCATCACCACCAACACCACCATCATCACCACCAACACCACCATCACCATCACCAACACCACCATCACCACCAACACCACCACCATCACCACCATCATCACCATCACCATATCACCTTCACCACTGTCACCACCACCACCACCACCATCCTCACCGTCACCATCATCACCATCATCACTCATCACCATCATCATCACAGTTATCACTACCACCATCTTCTTCACCATCAGTCCTCCTCCTCCTCCTCCTCTTCAAGACATCCCCAAATCCCTGCAAAGGATGAAGGAAAGAAGGAGGAGGAGAACCATCCCACACCTCCATATGCTCCACATCTCAGCTCATGACTTGCCCTGCACTCACCCCTGTGTGCCTCGACTCTTTCCCCAACCCCGTGCACACACATAGTCTCCTCCATTGTTCCCTGGATTTGACCCCAGCCATCTCTAAATCCTAACCTGACACGAGCCTACACAGCAGATACACTCACCTGTTTGCAAGCTCAGGTGAGCCTGGGCATCGGGAACCATGTTCTAATTTGATGTTCCCTGTTTTGGGCAAAGACCTGTCAGGTGCTCAGTAAAAACTAACAGAATGGGTAGAGGGTAGGGAAGGAGAGGGAGGGCGGAAGGGAAAGGAGAGGAGGAAGGGAAAACGGAGAGGGAAGGAGGGTATCAACAGATCAAACGTTCCCTCTTGGCTGAGACTCACAAATTCCCTGGAAAATGAAAGCTTTCCAGACCACACGCAGCTTGATTAAGGGCTACTGCCAAACCCTCTGGTTCTGCAAAGTTCCCTTCCTTGGAAGGGACAAAGTTCCTGCCCTTCGGAAGAAAAGGAAACCAAAACGAAGACACATCACCTTGCCCCTCCCGTTTATCAGACCGGCAGACTCCCTCTCTTGCTCCGGAAACCGATGGGCGCTTGAACTCCACTCCGAAGACCCCCGCCTCCTGGGTCCATATCAGAGCAAGGCACGGGTCCCAGAGAGGGCCTTGGATGCCCACAGAACCCTGACGGCTGCAGGGAGCATGAGAGGGCGTGCAACTGGCCTGCTCAGCCGTGCTCCAGCCTGAGCAGCGGAGGTCCAAACCCCTACCCCTCACACCTGTTTGGGGTGTCCCCCTCCCTTGGTGGGAGTGGACCGTCCGATGGCCCCATGCCCCACATTGTCATCGGGACATCTGGAAGGTTCTAGCTGGCTCCTCCCAGCCTCTATTTGGGACACAGTCAGGGCTTCTGTGCTCGGCTCCACGAGGAGCTCTCAGAGGCACACGCGGGGAGCCCCTGGCTCCAGCTGATGTGTGCAGAGTACCCTGGAATGCCAAGAGTGCCCAAGATGGACAAGACCGAGATCGCCCCCAGGCAAGTACCTCTGAAGCAAGGACAGTGCTGCTCGGTGTCTATCCGGGAGTCAAGACGTCATGGGCCTGCCGGAGGGATGGTCAGCCGGCGCTTCTCAGTGCCGAGAGTGGGTTCCCACCCCTGCTCCTGCGATCCCAAGCCGCCATGATGTCAGGGTTGTCCCAGGGATCCTGCACATCAGCCTGGTGCCTCCGGGCATCACCTTCCATCAGAGAAGCTTGGGGGGCAGGTCCCGCTACAGACCGGGGCTTGGAGGCAGGGCAGCCCGCAGAGCCTTGCTGTCCCTGGAGCCTGTCCTGGGTCTCGAGAGGCCCAGCCAGTCCCTGAGTGTCAGGCCCTGGAAGGGCCTGGACGGGGGCGCTCACAGCCGCGGACTTGCATGGGGACAGGCTGGGGTTCTCCACTTCTGCAACTGACCCAGCTCCGAAACTTCTTGCTTGTGTGGGCGAGCAAGCTCGTTGCTTGGGTTCCAACGTACCTCCCCACTCCTGCCTCTGCCAGGCTGCTCCCTCCCAGAGGGGTCCTGGCCCACTGGCTGCCTCCAGCCTCCCTGGTCTCCAAATGGGAAGTCCCCCGCCTCACCTACCCCACCTCAGCGCCATCTCCGGGCAGGCCCTCTGAGCACACACACGCGTGCACACGCTCTGGGCATCCCACACCCCGAAGGTCTCCACGAGCCTCCTTTAGCCGTAGCCACCCCCGCCCTCTGGGGCACGTGGGACACAAGGCTGAGGCTCACCATCGTCTGAGAGGTCCTCTCAGTGGCCCCGGATGACTCAGGGAGGCTCGCAGGGACTCGTGCACACGTCCGTGAACCGGGAGCTTGCAGCCGGCCAGGAAGCCTTCTCAGGAGGATCCAGTGAGAGAACGAACAGCTCACGGTGCATTTCCTGAGCGCTTACTACACGCCATGAACTTGGCTCCCTACAGAGACCACCACCCCACATCCCCATGAGGCCGGGTAAACTGAGGCACAGAGAGGCTGAGGGACCTGCCCAGAGGGAGGGGAAGTGTGTCAATAAAGCCCAGGCCTTGGACCCACAGGGTTTTCTGCCTCCACTTCAGTGTGACAAGTTTGTCACACTGTCACACAAGGAGCCGACCAGGCAGGGCCGAGGTGGGCAGGAGAAGCTCGGGCCACCCGGGCCCCCGTCTGAGCCCACCGGCCACCCTGAACCCTGCAGCCCACACGCCACTCTGGCCAGCGGCAGAGCTGAGTGTGTTGGAGAGAGGCTGATCCCCGGAAGGCGGAGACACCCACAGCCAGGAGCCAGGGTGGCCTTGCTGGCCCGTTCCAGACAAAGACTGTGCCCCACTGCCCTCTTCCCCAGCTCCCACGAGGAGTCGCCGGTGGGCTGGGAACCTGCGGCCCTCCCACCCGGCGTCCCAGCACAAACTTGTCAGCTAAGGCTGCTGCGGGCCTTCCCCGGGGCACTGCCGGGCAGGTGAGGGGCGGGCAGAGCAGGACTGGGCTGAGAGGGACCGGCCGGAGGCGGGGAGGGTGGGCAGGGCCGGGATGAGCAGGACCAGCCTGGGCTGGGCAGGAGCTGAACGCCGAAGGGCATGGGGAGTTACGCTAGAAGGCAGAAAGACTCTCCAGTTCCTCTGCTCTGCTGTGTGACCCCAGCGGGGACCCACCCTCTCTGTGCCTCGGCTCTGCCCACCTGCCCCAGGAGGTCCTGTGGGTCTTCTGGGCGTTTCCCTGCGTCATCACTAAGCAAACCTGCTAAAGAGAAGGCAGGGCTGCCGGGGGCTGTTAGGTAACACCCCGGCGTGTCCCTTGTGCACCTCAGAAGGACGCAGCCAGGGCTGGAAGCAGATCGGCCGGGCGCCCGGGAGGCGGCTTCAGCAGCTGGTCCCGCTGGCGGCGGGGGCTGCAGGCTCCGGGGCGCGCGCGCGGGAGGAGCCAGAGTCCAGCTCGGGCGCTGCTCTCCACCCCCCCAGCCCCCGATCCCCGGGAGCAGAGGTCCCCTGCCATAACCCCCTGACCCTGCCTCGCCACTGGCCACTGGCCACCCGCCAGCCACACACCCTGCTGCACAGTCCCGGAAACGTCTGCCTGGCCACCAGGCCCACGCTCGGGAGCTGCAGGGCCCCCGCCAAGAAGAGCCCCGGCCGGGGGCACCGGGGTCCGTGGCGCTGGCCGAGCCTTCTGCAGGCTGGCAGAGCGCGGGCGGCAGGCGGTGGAGCTGAGGACACTCGGGAGGACTAGCCTGGAGCGGGGAGCGAGCCGGCGCCCACATGCCTTGCTGCACGGTGAGTGCCGCCCAGGGAGGGGGCTCCCCAGGCCCGCGGGGAAGGGGCTCATGGCAGGCAGCGGGGGGCGCTGGTGGGCGCCACGGATGCCAGACTTGGGGATCCGGAACCGCGTGGGGAGGGGGCCAGGGAGCGGCAGGTGGCGGGCGCGCCCAGTGTTCTGCTGACTTCTTCCAAGTTCGGGGGGCTGGCACGAACTCGGGCCGGGGCCCCCAGCAGCACGCAGACGGGGCGGGGACCTGGGGGCGGAGCCGGGTGGGCAGCGGGGACGCGGCCACGCGATGCTGCATTGCGCCCACAGCCCGGGTGCTCACCGGGGCCAGCGCCACCTCCAGGGCGACCGGTCTGGCCCGCCCCCTCTTCCCGGGTGAGGAAGCCTGGCGGGATGGGAGCTTGGCGACCTGGAAGCAGACATGCGCCCGCGCCCCCTTCGGGGTCACTTGTGAACCGCGCTCTCCCCTTCTCGGAGCCTGCGACGTTCCACTTTTTTGGCTCTCAACAGATTCTTTTTAAAAACCCCAGACTTGAAAAGGGTGTTGAGCAGAGCGGAGAGCGAGGCTGCGGGGCGCTCCTCTGGACCTGGGGCACAGCGCGGGGTCCGCAGCCTCAGCCTCCCTGGCCCACCACCCAAGGCCGGTGGGGCACTGAGCTGGGCTCACACACGCCCACCCTGGAGGAAGCCCAGCCTTGGGCCTGAGATCCTCGGGGCAGCGGCCCCTCAGACTGAAGTCCAGGGTCCCCCCTGGCATCATGGGGGGACAGTGTCACTGGAGGCTCCTCTGTGGGGCAGCCGTGGGTCACATTCAGGTGCTCAGAAGAAGCGGTGCAAGCCCAGCTCCCTCCCGGCTCCGTCTTTGGGGGAGCCCCTAGGGGAGCCCCTCACTTACCCAGGTGGCTTCGCTGGCTGCATAGACATGCTCCTGCCGGCCGGCTGCCGGGAAGGTCAACCGAGGTGGCCTCGGCAGCCTCTCTCCTCCCGTGTTTACGTAACGAGGTGCAGCTGCAGCCCCAGGGCTGAGAGGAAAGCGGAAAGCGTGGTTAGCACCCACCGGGGCAGGAGTGGCCCGCTCGGGACCCTCGGGGAGAGGCGTGGAGCCGGAGCTCTGGTTATCTGGTGAAGCCCAGTCAGACGGGGCTGGGATGGCACTGAGCCCTGGGGGGCCTGGCCCCAATCTGGCTTCTTCCCTCCGCACCCTCTCGGCCTTGCTCTCCCAGTCTGTGAAGTGGGAACAGGGGTATTAATCATTGGGCCCGCTTGGCCGTCTTTGGGAGAATTAAATGAGCCCCTGTGGGAGATGGGGGTGGGGGGGTCTGGCCTTCCCGACTTGATGCTTAGTGTGTGCTGGCTGTTGTCCCTGGGTGTTTAACGAAACAATCATTAGCTTTGATGTGTGTCATGTACTCGTCTTTGCGGGAAAACAGATTTATGTCTCCAGCAGTTATGGGGCAAGATGGGCTTATGGGGGAGACGCTGCGCCCCCAGGCCAGCCCCTGTGCTCCGTGAAATGCCCCCGAATGCAAGGGTACACAGAAGGCTCTGTAGGTGCCCCGTGTCCCTCCGTGCTCTGCCCCCAGTGCAGCTGACCCCATGGCCACGCTCTGCAGCCGCCAGTCTGGGTCTGAGCCTCCCATCCCAGCAGGTAAGATCCCTCCACCACCGCGGCCGGCAGGGGAGCCCCCAGACTCTCCTGGCCTCCGCAGCAAGGGGCTGTCAGGTCCTCTCAGGATCTGCGTGTCCTGATGGAGCCCCAGGCTGGGCGGTCTCCGGTCACCCTCCCAGGAGGCGCTGGGTGGGAGTCCGAGGACTGGAACATACCTGCGGGTCCGAGGGCTGGACCCCACCTGCAGTCCCTCAGGGGACGTGGCTCCCAGTTCCTCGACATTCCCACTGCCTGTGGCTGGCTCCTGGCCCTGGCCGTCCGCTGGAGGAGGTGAGGAGAGGAATGCTAAGTAGCAGCCTCTCATCTCCAAGCTCTGCCGCGGCAGGGAAGGAGGAGGGCGGCCCAGGACGCAGGGCGCTGGGCACACAGCCCGGCTGAGGCAGAGGCTGCAGACGCCGGGGCCGGGCCCCTCCCCAGATGCTGGCCTCTCCCTGCCTCTTCTGTGCGGGGACCTGTGGTGATGGGTGGGTTGGGGGGCTGGGAGCTGGCAGGAGCCAGAGAAGGAGGTGAGGGTACTAGATAGTTTGGGGGTGCTGTTGGGCCGGTGTGAGCGATGAGAGGGGGCTGGACAGCCCCAGGCTAAGCCTCCTGTCTGGTCTCCTGCCTCTGTTCCTAGGGAGCCCCCATGGACCTCCAGATCCCACACAGTCCTTGCTGCCCAGACCTCCCACCATACCCTCGCTGCCCCCCGCCTCCCCACTGCTCCCCGGGGGGTGGGGGGTACTCTGGCAGGGCTGCCTCCTCCTGTCCTCTCTCCACTGGATGAGGCTGGGGCAGGCAAGGATGCCCAGATCCTGCCAACCCGAGAAGCCCACTCTCTGTCCAGCAGCAGGGCAACGCAGGATGTGTTCTGGGGACCTTCTGGGCCTCGATTTCCAGCTGGCTGAGTGAGAGGCAGCGTCTTCCGGATGGCCGTCCTCTGCTGGCCCATCCATCCCGGTCACACACGCGCCGGTCTGCCAGACCCCTGCCCTCCCCGGAGCCCTGGGTCCACGGCTCTCCCTGTCCCATCCCTCGGGCTGCCCCGGCTTCTTCCCCCTTCTTCTTCTGGGCCCTGAGGACCAGCTCAGCAGGAGGATGGCTCGCAGGCTGGGGCAGGAGCCCCCCCCCCCCCCAGTCTCACAACAGAACCACCGAGAGACCGGCTCTTTCCCTCAGCGGGGCCCTCTCGGCCATGGACAGCGAGGGCGTGCGCCAGATACCACGGGCTACCCACAGCCTTTCCCTCACCAGCCGCTCCTCTGCCTGTCCGGCCGTGGGTGTTGTCACTACCAGACACTTAACGGGCCCTGTTTCCGTGTAACGCCCTTCAGGGCCAGGAGGTGCAGGGAAGAGCTCCACGGAGGCCCCAGAGGACAGACTTGGAGGAAGTCGGTAACAGAGCAGTGGGGTGTGTGCAGGCCCGCAGGGGGCAGGGCGCTGTCCCCCGGGCCCCTCCTTCGGTCCCCCACAACCACCCATGAGAAAGGGCCCCGCGGCCCCATTTTACAGCTGGGGAACCTGAGGTGTGAGCCGGTCATACTAATTAGCTGCTCTTCTGTGACAAACAGCCCCACACTTAGCCCCTTAAAATGAGCCCCAGCTACGACCTCCTGTGGGCTGACAGTCCAGGCCGGCCCGCTGGGTCCTGCGCTCAGGGGCTCACAGACAGAAGTCAGGGGCCGGCCCGTGGCGCTCCTTCCGCAGGCTCGGGGAGATTTTGTTCCCGCGCTCATCCAGACATGTGGCCGACTCCTTGCAGCGGCAGGACCCAATCCCGTCTCCTTGCTGTCACCTGTGGGGCCACCCGAGGTCCCCTGCCACGGGACCCCTCCATGTGTGAGCCAGCCACAGGCGGCTTCGCACACTCGGGGGCCCCCCTCCTCTGTCTCTGACCCCACACCCAGCCGGGAGGCCCATCCCGAGGATTCCCCCCGGGAACCCCATGGCAACCCATCAGGGGCCTCAATTAATTCGCAAAGAGGGGGGGCTGCAAGTCACGTGACGCTCCTCCTTGCCCGTTCCTCCGCCCGGGGCGGGGTCCTGGGCCTCCTGACTCTGCCAGTCCAGAGGGTGACCACTTTCAAGTCAAGCAGCTTGTCCTGCGGCCGCCAACCCAGGAGGCCTGGGTTCCGGGGAACCCGGGAGGGAGTGCCGAGCCCAGGCGCCAGGAGCCACGGGGGCCGCGTCAGAGCATGAGCATGGCCTGGAGGGCCGAGGAGGCAGCCAGCTGGGTGGGCAGCAAACACCCTGACCGCAGAAAGGGGACAGGAGGGCCTTTGGGCTCAACACCTGCCTCCAGACCCAGCATATGGGCTGCCCAGACGGGGACGGGCCTAAGACCCTGGGAGGTGCCGGGCAGAACCAGCGAGGGGAGAGACCCCTGCTTCCTAGACCCAGTCCACAGCGGTTTGTGCGAGGCCAGGCCTTCAAGAAGAGGCCCGGCTGCCCTGCTGCCGAGGAAGTCTGGGAGCAAGGCTGCTGGGAGAGGTGGCCAGGGGGATATGACCTTGGGTGAACTGCCGTCCTTCCATCTGCGTGTTTCTCGTCTGTCCGCCCAAATGGCAGCCCAGGAAGTGGGACCTTTCGGCTTTGCTCCCCGCAGGGCTCGCAAGGTGCACACAGCGGTCGGGCAAGGGCGGCCTGGTACTGACACTGGGACTCACCAGCTTCGAGGCCACCACCTGCCGGCCCTCCTGCCGAGCAGACCGGGCTCCCAGGACCCCTCCGAAGAGAGGCAGGCCGGCAGATGGGGCCGGGCCCACGCAGGCCAGCCTCGTCCTGGGCCCGAGCTCCGACAGACCCCACACCCTGGGACAGCACAGGCCACAGCCCCAGGGCTCGCAGTCTCCTGCTGGAGGCCGGGGTGTGGGGGTAGGCATCGCTACCTGACCCCCGCAGCCTCCTGTAGCCATGGGCCTCCACCAGCCGCTCTCGTCCCGTGTGAGAAGGAGAAGGCAGGTCTCGCAGGCCTCCTGGCACAGATGGGGCTTGTCAGCTGCCTTAAATTACAGCCTTAAATTACAGCTCGCTCCCCCAGCCGGCAAGGCTGTCTCCTCCCTCTCTCCTTGAACAGCGTCTCGCTCATCTCCGTCTGCCCTGCAGGGGTTCTCTGCAACTTCGAGGGGGGCGTGAGACACGCGGGTGGGCGCGGGCAGGGATGGCTACGGCCGGGGCATCAGCAAGGAGGCCTTTCCAGGTGCCAGGCGCTGGGCTCAGGGCTTCCCACAAATGCTGTTGCTGAGCACCGATTGGACCACCTTGGTGCCCCACCCACCCACCCCCGCCCCAGGGGCCGTGGACCATTTGAGGGGGTCTGGAGAGCAGCATGGACACCACCCCAGCTGGAGCGGCTCACGGTCAAGCAGGAAAATCAACAAAGTCAGGAGAGCTGGACGGGTGGGGAGTGGGCAGGGGGACAAACAGGTGTGAGCAGCAGGCCAGGGGCTCAGGAAGCTACCAGAAGCCTCCCCGGAGGAGGTGAGGAGGGATCCCTGAGCTGGTGAACCCCCCACCCAGCCCCTCTCCTCTCCTCCACCTGAGACGTCTTCTTCTTTCTCCAAGACAGGGATGGGCCACGTTTAGTTTGGCCAGTCGCAGGCCACGTGATCAAAGCCTGGCTTCAGTGCCCTTCCGACACCTGCCTGTCACCCGTCGCCCACTGGAGAGCCCACCTGAGACCCTTGCCAGAGCCCGGGACGCCTCCCACCACGGGCGTCTAGTCCCTTGCAGGCCTGGGGGCCGCAAGTCTGCCATCAGGCGTCCGCGGGCTGCCTCCTGGGGCCGAGCGGGAGTCTGGTGCAGGCACGTGCCCTGGCTTCTGGGGTCGCAGGCCACGTCCCCCGCTCCTCGGCCGGGGCATCCCCGGACACTGCTTCCCGCAGGGGAGCCGAGCCAGCAGCCGGGCGCTCGCCAGGCCCCTCGCCCGCCGCAGCCCCACGCGCCCGCAGGGAGACTTCCCGCGGCTTGCGGCCCGGCCCGGTGAGCAGTCCCTGCGCGGCCCGGTCAGCGCGCGGGTGCAGATGCCCCGTGGCCCAGCCGGTGGCCTTGAGCCCGGGTGAGGAGGCTCGACTCCGCCTCCCCGCGGGCCCCGGGAGCAACTTCCCTTCTCCCCAGCAGAGGGCGCTGTGGGGCAAGGGTTCGGCCACCCGGTCCCGGAGCCGCCGCGGGGCCGCGCAGGGAAGCGGTGGGCGGGGCCTCGGCGGGGGCCGAGCAGGTGGGCGGGGCTGGCATCGGGCGCCCCGCGGGGCCGGGCTGGAGCCGGAGGCTGCGGGCCTAGGAGGGGCTCCGAGCTGCGGGCCGAGTGAGGACCGCCGAGCCGGCCCAGGGCCCTTGGCAACACGGCTGCTCGCCCCTGCTGACCCCCGGGACGCGCGGAGCCTTCGCGGAGCCTCCTGCACGCCGGGCACCGACCCCTGCTCTGAGCCTGCTCCGAGCCCTCCTAGAACCCGGCCGAGGAGGCGGGGGCTCCCTTCTCCGGGAGGGGAGGCCGGAGCGACGTCTGGGACCCGACGTCCGCGCACCTTTCTCGACCCCCCACGGCTCTTCTGCTTCTCCGGCCCCCGCCTTGGCGTGGAGGTGATGGCGGCTTTGCCTCCCGGGGAGAAGACCGGGCTTCTCAGCGGCAGATGCCAGACAGGCTGGGGCAGTGGCTCGCTGCGCGTGAGCGGGCAGGAAGCAGGAGGGGCTGCTGGGACCCGGCCGCGGGGCACTGGGCTTCAGGGGAGCTCCCTGTGCAGGGGGGTGCACCCCGCAGGGGAGCCCCAGAGGGCAGCAGAGGGCCCGTTGGCCCTTCAGAAAGAGGAGTGTCTACCCTCAACACCGCCCACCGTGGGCCGGGGTCTGCCTGGCAGGGGCCACCTGCAGAGACGAGCCCCTGGTTCTCCCTGCAAGCGGGGAGGGGACCATAGGGTTGGGGAGGGGAGGAGGGTGCTGCAGAGAAATCAGGGCCCCACAGACACGTGCAGCCCACTGGGCCGGCCAAGAAGCCCGGCTCTGTCCCTAGAGGCCCTGTACCCAGGATGGGGGCAGACGTGCCCCGGGGGAGGGTCCCCTTTCTGCCATTCCTCTCTCTAGCCAGGAAAGGGGTGGCCTAACCTGGGTGGGGAGGACGGGGCTGAGACCTACCACCCCATCTTCCCTCAGCCTCCAGTTTGTCAGGAAGGACCTACCTGACCCAGGGTCCCTAAAGACCTACCCTGGCCAGAAAATGCCAGAAAGATCAGGTGGGCTGGTGGGAAAGAATACGGCTGTCCGCAGGCCTGGGGCGCTTCCCGGCCAGTTGTCCGGTCCGAGCCCAGCCACACCCCTCATCTGGGAGACGTGGGGCTCCGTGCCAGCTGCACCCAGAGTGTGTGTCCCTGGGGCTGGGGCCCCTGCTCATGGCAGGGCCGACAGCAGACGCCACCATCTTCCCCAAAGGCCGGCTCTCAGACACACCAGCCTCCCCCCACCTTGGGTGCTGAGGGGGCCCCGTGACTTCCCGGGGTAACAGCCCTGGCGGGTCCCCTCTACTCCTCCCTTGCATCCCTCCAGCCCAAGCCTAGCACTGAAATTCCAGCAGCCCGCAGGGGTGGGGAGAGACTACCACTCACAGCGCTTTGCTCCAAGTGACCTATTTCTAAAATAGAGAGGCGTTTGTGCATGCGTGGGGGGCGGGGGTCATGTACCCGCACCCACCCGACCTCCCGCTTCCGTAGAAGGACAGCGGCCAAGTCCAGCCAGGCTGTCTCTCCCTCCCCGTTCCCTTCCATTCTGCAATCCTCCAGAGGTGGGGGACTCCTTCCAGCCCCAGAACCTGGGGGTCTGGTGTTCAGTGCCCTGGGCCCTGGTTCAGCAAATGAGCCAATGGGAGCTGCGCTTTTTGTGGCGCACCTGCTGTGTCTGAGGTCGGGGACTGCCCCGAGGACACAGTTCATCTGCCTCCATGGGCAGATGCGTCCATGGGACCTGGGGCGCTTGCAAAACTCCCAAGCCCTGGACCCACCGCACACCGCCCCCAGTTACCAGGACCAAAGGAGAGTACCACATCCTGGGAGGAAGGACCTGGGAATCCCATCTGACTCGCCCCTGGACCTCGAGCCCTGCTGAGTCCCTGTCTGCTCCAGAACCTCACAGGTGGGGGGCCACCCCCTGGGGCTCACGGGGACTTGGCAGGGTTGGGGGGGGAAGCGAATGAGCCAGGGGATGTGTGGGAGGGCTTCCAGGAGGAAGCGAGGCCAGAGCTCGGGGCTGAAGCGGAAGTGGTAGAGGCTGGGAACAGCGCGTCCTTGTGGAGGGAGGATGCCAGGTGTGTGCCAGGCTGAAGCACCTGCCTTGCCTTTCCGTCGAGTTATGTTTCCCCTTTCGTGTTCTTGGCCCACGTGCAGTCAGGTCCTGGCGTCAGCTCCCGCCTTCACGCCCCTTGGCTTCACTGAGAAGCGGCGGGTTCCCAAACAGCTCAGCTCTCCAGGCCCGCTCCCTTCCTCGCTGGGAGCCAACCGCTTCCCATGTCGCCGTCCTCTGGGGCCCCTGTTCTTGGCATGCCAACGCCAGAAATGCCAACGTCCTGACTCCTCCAGGAATTAGTGGGTCTCGCCCGGGACCCTGGACTCTGCATTCGGTGCTCTAAGCTGATTAGCCCCCACATCCTGGTAGCAGAGGCCGCCTCTCTGCGCCCACCGTGCCCAGCCCCCCGCTGAGCGCATCTGGGCACCCAGCAGCCCTTCCGATGAAGCCAGGCCGGTGAGTGGACACACCTCGGCACCACCAGCCGTCTGTCCACGGGTGGGTGCTTGCGGAGGCTCTGCTGCTACGCGGTGTGCACAGACCCCCCCCATGCCACCCCCATACTGAGCGCAGACACAGTGGGGCCCGGGGCTTCCTCGGGCTTCTCCGGGGGACAGACAATCGCCTGCCAGTGAACGCTCGTGACAGCAACGATGCAGTGAATAAAATGGTGATACCCTGGTTGCAACAAGTACAGACCCCAAACCTGCCCCATTCTTTCCCTCCTGCGGCCGGTGGCCTTTTGACCACGAATGCAGCAGGAGAGCTAATCCTCTGGGACTTGCCTGCACTCTCCCCGGAAATCACATTCCACTGCGCCTTTTTTAGACCTGACGCCCTGTTTATGTTGACATCAACTACACCACGTAAATCCCTAAATCTGAACACTTTGAAATTCGTGGTTCCATTTTAAGCCAAGTTTATTTTCATTAACAAAAATCTTCAGAAAAAAGTCTCCAGGGAAGAAGCTCCCCCTTGCACACTGTCATCGTAGATCGCCGGAGCTCGAAGGATGCGCAGTGCCGGCCGGTCTTCCTGCCCCAGATGGCGACGTCACCTGTGCGGGAGGATCGCCCACACAGACTCAGGAGTCAGCAGTGGAATTATTTCCCACCAAGCCGGCTGCAGCCTCTGAATCCCCAAGAGAAAGCACTGGGCCCTGATTCTGCCCCTGGGGTCACTCACAACAGGCAGCACTTTCAAGCATCCCACTTCCCCCACACACCCCACTGCCAGGACCCGACCACATGACCCCTCACCGGTCAGTCTGCTCTCTCGGTCCACTCCTATTTGTCTGTGTCTGTCTTTGTGCCCACTGCTGGTGTCAAGAGTCTAGGGTAAGCAGGTTACGATACATTGGATCATCACCTCCTATGATGCATACACTATACCTCTGTGAATATGACCTGTGTGTGCGCGTAGCATCTGTAGCACATGCCCCAGTAACACATTAATGGGGATCTCCTTCAGACAATGTTTGGCTTTATTAAGGGCCCTGGGTAAGAGAATCACTGACCCACTGGCCCTATGAGAAACAGATCACACTACGAGATAGCAAACCAGTCCACATGCGTGGGGCGTACGTGGCAGCCCCTTGTCTCCATCGGACTCAGCTGCAAGGTGGCCCTCAGTGGGGCCAGCCAGGCTCGGGGTCTCCTCCACGGTGCCCTCAAAGGACCTTGCCAAGGACATCCCTGCTGGACGCCCCCGCCCAGACCTGAGACCTGAGCGTGGAGACACATCGCTCTGGGTGGCCATCCCACTTCCCGGGGACACCCCGCTGGCTCCCCTCCAGGCTCACCCGCATGGGGTGTTACGCGCGTACTCGCCAGGGGTCTCCAGAGAAGCAGAACCGGTGGGGTGTCAAGAGGTGTCCACAAGAGGAGGCTTGTCATAGGAATAGGCTCACACACTTGTGGCCGAGAAGTCCCCTGATCTGCTGTCCACAGGCTGGAGACCCAGGGAAGCCAAGGCGTGATGTGTCTGAGTCTAACGGCCAGAGCACCAGGGGCCGCAGGTGTAAATCCCAGAGTCCGGAAGCCCAAGACCCAGGAGATCGAACCACGGAGGCCAAGGGAAGACGGATGTCTCAGCTCCAGAAGAAGGAACGAATCCTCCCTTCCTAAACCCCTGGGTCCCGTTCGGGCTCCGGCTGGACTGGATGATCCCCAACCCACTGGAGGGGACGGGTCCTTTACTCCGTCCGCTGAATCCAGCGCCGGCCTCCCAGACACACCCTCCCAGACACACCCAGAATAGAGCCGCGCCACCTGTCTGCCCCGGCCTAAGAATGAATGCATGAGGCACGGAGATGTCCTGATGATTCCTGTGCTCCGCGGGCCGGACACACATGGCGTTCGGCGAGGGCGCCCCTCCTCGGACAGTTGCCCCCGTCCTGCTGGGCGGGAGGTGGTCTTTCCTTACGGTCCTGATTTGCATGTCTCCGAGAATCGGTGACGTCCAGCATCTTTCCACGTGCTCATTGGCCATTCATGTCTTCTTTGGGGAAGTGTCTCCAAGTCCTTCACCGTTTTTGAATCCGGTTTGTTGTTGTTGAGTTGCAGGAAATCTTTCTGTATGGTAGATATCAACCCCTTATCAGGTATGTGGTTTGCAGATGTTTGTTCCTTCCTTGGGTCGCCTTCTGTCTCCTGGTGGGGCGGTCTGTGAGGCACAAAAGTTTTTGATCTTAATCAGGTCCCACCTTAGCTATTTTTTTCTTTTGTTGCCTGTGTCTTTGGCATCACATCCAAGAAACCACTGCCCAGCTCGATGTCACGAAGCTTTTCCTCTGCGCTTTCCTCGAGATTCCGTAGTTCCGGCTCTTACCTTGAGGGCTTTGCTCCGTCTTGAGTTCATCTCTTACGTGGTGTGAGGTCGGGTCCGACTCCGCTCTCTTGCACGTGCGTGTCTGGTTCTCTGAACATCATTGCCCGAACCCCCCCCCCACCATTGAGTGGTCTCTGCCGTTGTTGCAGAGCGTTTAACCTTGTGTGTGAGGCTTTATCTTGGGCTCTCTCTCCCGCTGGTCTGTCCGTCTGTCTTTATGCCAGAACCACACTGTTTTGATAATGTAGTAAATTTTGAAATCAGGAAGCATAAATCTTCTAGTTTTGTTCTTCTTTTTCAATATTGTTTTGGGTGTTCGGGGGCCCTTGTGAATTCATATGAGTTTGTGGATGGGTTTTTCCATTTCTGCAAAGAAGTCACTGGGATTTTGCTAGAGATTGCATTGAATCTGTAGATGACTTCAAGTGGTATTGACGTCTTAACGGGCAGTCCCTTTTTACCCTGGACCCTTCCCACCTGCTAAACAGGTTACAGTCCAAAGGGAGACAGGACCCTGCAGGAAAGGAGAGAAACTACTTTTCAGAGTCTCGACCTGCACGGTCCATTACAGCCGCCGCCAGTCACACCGGCCCAAACAGACTCAAACAGATGCCAGATTCATTAAAACTCAGCTCCCCGGTCGCACGAGCCGTATTCTGAGCACTCGGCAACCGCACGTGGCTGGCGGCCACCAAACCGGGCCACACGGCTTACCAGACGTTTCCATCACTTCAGAAAGTTGTGTTGAATGGTGCCATCCTCGACTTTTTTTAAAAAGTTTCCTTTTTTTTATTCCAGCAAATGGACAATTAAAAAAAAATACACACAGATACCTGGGTGGCTCAATGGGTTAAAGCCTCTGCCTTCGGCTCAGGTCATAATCCCAGGGTCCCGGGATGGAGCCCCGCCTCGGGCTCTCTGCTCAGCGGGGAGCCTGCTTCCCTTCCTCTCTCTCTGCCTGCCTCTCTGCCTGCTTGTGATCTCTGTCTATCAAATAAATAAATAAAATCTTAAAAAAAAAAAAAAGAAGGACTGAGACTTCAAACATGACCCACATATTTCTTTTTCCAGCGTAACTGGTGCACAGTATCCTCTTAGTTTCGGGAGTTCATCATCGTGATGCCACATTTTTATCTAGTAGGATGTGATTCCCCCCAGTGAGTCCGCCGTCCATCACCCTACGAAGCCCTTACGCTGTGCGCCCACCGGGCTCCCCACGCCGTGCGCTCCCTCCTGTGATTTATTTGTCCTGCAGCCAGAAGTGTCTTCTCAGCCCCTCCTCCTTGCCCACACCCTCGCGCTCTGGCAAAAACACCAGTTATTTCCGTGGTCTGTTTCTGTTTCCGGTTCTTTGTTTTTGTTTTGTTGAGAGTCTACCTAAAAGTGAGACCTCCCAGTGCTTGTCTATCTCTGTCTGACCTATTTCGCTTGTCATAATATCTTCTGGGTCTGTCCATGTCGTGGAAGATGGCGGGATTCCATTCTTTGTTATGACTGAGTGATAGGCCATCTCGTGTGTGTGTGTGTGTGTGTGCGCGCGCGCACACCACGTCTTTATCCATTCATCTGTCAGTGGACAATTAGTTTGTTTCCATATCTTGCCTGTTCTAAATAATGTTGCAATAAACAGGGCTGCAGATATCTTTGCAAATTCGTGGAGGTTTTTTTTTCCCAGATAAACACCCAGTAGTTTGATTACTGGGTCATAGGGCAGCTCTATTTTGAACTTTCTGAGGAACCTCCGAAGTGTTCTCCAAAGTGCCTGCACCAGCTTGCGTTCCCACCAGCCATGTGAGACGGTCCAGTTTCTCCGAATCCTCGCCAGCACTTCTTGTGTCTTGTGTCCGATTTTAGCCATTCTGACTGGTGGGGGGTGATATCTTATTGTGGCATCGATTTGCATGTCCCTGGTGATGAGGGATGTTGAACGTCTTTACCTGTGCCTGGTGGCTCTCTGTGTGTCTTTGGAGAGATGTCTGTTCATGTCTTTTGCCCATTTTTAAGTCAGGTTTTTTTTTCTTACTATTGAGCTGCACGGAGTTCTTTATATAGTTTGGCGACTAACCCCCATCAGATATATAATTTGCAAAGATCTTCTTTCACACACTCGGTGGCCTTCTCGTCTTGCTGGCTTCTTTGCCGTTCAGAAGCTTTGGTTTGCTGTCGTCCTGCTTGTTAGTTTTAGCTCTTCTTGCCCCTGCCTGAGGAGATCTGCCTGAAAACGCACCACCAAGACTGATGTCAGAGATACTGCTGCCTGTGTTCTCTTGGAGGAGTTTTCAGGCTCCTGGTCTCACGTTTGGGTCCGTCACCCACTTTTTGCTGATTGGTACGTGCTGTGAGGTAGGGGCCCCGCTGCGTTCTCTGCACGTGGTGGTCCAGCCCGGCCTTCGCTAAGCTACAGGAGGCCCAAAGTGGAAATATAAAAATCCCCACGTTGAACGGGCTGAGATTCTTTCCACAGAGTAGGGCCTCCACTGAAGATCAAAGCAACTACAGTCAGCTGTTGGAAGGCAGCATGACAATTCTGACGGAGGACGTGGATGTGGAGGAGTTGGTTTTCATTACAGAGCAGGGAGGAGGGAGGGGAGGGTGGACGCTGGTGGTGCCCGCAGGAGGACTTATCTGGAGGTCACTTCTCACCCCAAGGAGATGCAGGAGCTGCAGGCAGCCTGGCCTCGTGTGCATCCGGGGACAGGAGACCTAGGCCCCGTTCTCTCCTTGTAAAGATCACACTGGACAGCCTCACCTCTGTGTCGTCCACCTGCAGTGACTGGATGAGGCTCCCCCTTTCCTCCTGTGATTGGCACCTGGTAGCTCCACCCACTGCCCCCGCCCCCTCCAAAGCTGAGCCTCCTGCAGCAGCCTCCTCCCCGCAGGCCCACCACGTGCCCCTTCCTCTTCGGCCAGCAATAGGAGGTGTGAGCTGCAGAGCTGTGGGCGAGGGCCTGATTGCGCACACACCCGCGTCTGCGAACAGTGCCAGGACCCCCGCCGGCAGCTGTGTCTGGGAGGACTGCCCCACACTCGTGGCCAGACTCCTCCAGAGAGGACCAGATGGCGGACCCGTCAGGCCCGCAGCGACAGACGCCGCTCCTCTCCCGGCCCAGACAAGGCTGTGGTCCTTCCCTGGCTGGGTGCGCTCCAGGTTCTAGGTTTGTTTTCAGAGACTTTGAAGGCACCGGCATTTCGGCTCGCCCAGCTCCTGCCCTGCTCTCTGTGGTCCCAGGAGCGGCCCTCTGCAGCCTGGCCATCAGCAGCTCCCTTGTCTTGAGTGGGCCCCACGGGGCTGTCACATTAGCCTCTGCAGATGGCCTATGTCCAGAGGCACCCCTGTGTTCTGGGATCTGTGCCTTTGAGGGGCCCTTGCAATAACACCCCGGGGAACCGGAACCGGGAGCATCTCTGGAGCGGACTGGAGCTGACCCTGCACAGGCTGGGTCCTCTCCAGAGCGCTTACGAGCCCTGGCATGTGTCTCTGTGCCGACTGAGCTGGTCTGGTCCCCACTCACTTCTTCCTGATGCGCGACCATACTGACTTACTTGCAAATTGTCGCTTACCAATTACGTATACACACTTTTTCATTGTTCCACTGACTTGCTTTTTTGAAGTGTAATTTATATTCTGTAGAATCTAGCCTTTTCAGGGTATAACTGTAAGAGTTATATAGAATATAGTTATATAGAATTGTGTCATCACCACCACAACCGAGGTGAAGACCCGTGGCGGCAACCCACCCAGATCTCCTGGTGTCTCCCCGTGTGGCTAGTACATCCCAGCCCCCAGCCCCAGGCAAAACCGACGTGATTCCTGTCCCCACACTTTGCCTTTTCCAGAACATCACGTGAACCACACCGTATGTCAGTGCTCATGTCTGGTTTCGCCCACGTGGAGGGCACATGAGGTTGGTCCGTGTTGATCTGTGTTGTCAAGGGAGTCTACGGTTTGCTTCTTTGATGGCTGGTCAGTTTCCCACTGAAGGGACGCACTGCATTTTCTTGACTCCCTCGTGTTGAGGGACATTCAGTCGTTTTAGTCTGATTATGAGTCAAGCCGCTGTAAACGTTTTCATGCAGGCTTTGTGTGGGTGTGGGTTTCCAATGCCCTGGGGTCAATACCCCACAGTGGAGCGGGCGGGTCTTGTGGTCAGTGTAGGTTTTCCTGCACGGGGAGCCACCAAACGGTCATCCAGGCTGGCGGCACCACTTTGCCCTGCTCCCCATCCCTTCAACGTGGGAGGGCCCTGTCGCTGCCCACCCCGGCCAGCCCTGGCTATTTATCGGCTGCCGGGACGACCGGTCCAGGCGTTCTAGTGGGGGTGCAGTGCTGTCTTCGTGGTTTTTATCAGCAATTCTCTAATGACCAAAGCTTATAAGCCACAGTTGGTAAGGTGGTCGCTCAAATGTTTTGCCCATTTTTTATCAGGTTGTTTGATTTTCTTACTGAGTTTTGAGAATTCTTCACCCTTTCTGCACACCAGTCCTTCACCAGACACATGTCTGGCTAACATGTTCACTTAGCCTGTGGCTGGTCTTCTTGCTCTCGTAACAGCGCCTCTGAAAGAGGAGAGGTTTTTGCTTATTTGTCAGACAGAGAGAGAGCGCACAAGCAGGAGGAGAGGCAGGCAGAGGGAGGAGGCTCCTTGTCCAGCAGGGAGCCTGATGCAGAACTCGATCCCAGGACCCTGGGATCAGGATCTGAGCCAAAGGCTGATACTTAACCGCCTGAGCCGCCCAGGCATCCCAAGAAGATTTTAATTTTGATGAAGTGCCAAAGTCTGGTTTACCATTTTATTCTGATACAGATTTTGCTAAGAAACCATAGCCCATCACAAAGTCGCTGAGATTTTTCTCCCATGTTTTTCCTAGATGTATTACAGCTTTATGTCTCACACTTAGGTCTATGATACATTTAGAGTTGATCTTTGGTTAAGGTGCAAGGTATGGACCAAGGCTGATGCATTTGTCTATGTATACGTATGTTTACCTTTATGTGTGGATACCCAACCTTTTCAAGACCATTTGCTGGAAAGCGTCTCCTTTCTCCATTGAATTGATTTGGTATCTTTGTCAAAAGTTGACTGACCCTATATGTGTGGGTCTGTTCCTGTCCCATTGATCTCTGTGTCTGTTCTTCTGCCAATACTGCACAAGATTGATTTTTTTAACTTTAGAGTAAGTCTTAAAATCGAGCAGTGTGAGTTTTCCAATTTTTTTTTCAAAACAGTTTTGGCTATTCTAGTTACTTTAATTTTCCATATAAATTTTAGAATCAGCTTGTGACTTTAAGTACCAAAAATTCCTGTCAGAATTTGGATTGAGATTGCATTGACTCTATTGGTCGGTTTGGGCAAATTAACATCTTAACAGTATAGAGTTGTTCTAATTCATGAACATGGTATGTTTCTCCATTTGTTTCTGTCTTTTAAAAAAAGATTTATTTATGTATTTCAGAGAGAGAGTGCATGTGGGTGCCCGCAAGCAGGGTGGAGGGGCAGAGGGAGAGAATCGCAAGCAGACTTCCCGCTGAGTGAGGGGGCCTATGGGTGGGGGTGGGACACTCAATTTCAGGACCCTGACATCATGACCTGAGCCAAATAAAATGTCGGAGGTTTAACTGACTGAGTCACCCAGGCGCCCCTGTTTATGTCTTATTTGGTGTTTTATCATCAGTGTTTTTGTATTTTCAGCAAATAGACTTTTTGCATATTTTGTTAGATTACATTTTAATGTTTCATGGACTTTGGTGTACCAAGGGTACCAAGGGTAGATGGTGATTGTGACAATAATGGTGATGATGGTGATGGTGATGTTGTGATGGTGATGATGATGGTGGTGATGGTGATGATGATGGTGGTGATGGTGATGGTGGTAATGGTGGTGGTGGTGGTAATGGTGGTGGTGGTGATAATGGTGATGGTGGTGATGGTGATGGTGTGATGGTGGTGATGGTGGTGGTGATGGTGGTGATAGTGGTGATAGTGGTGATGTTGGTGATGGTGATGGTGATGTTGTGATGGTGATGGTGGTGATGATGATGGTGGTGATGGTGGTGATAGTGGTGATGGTGGTGGTGATGGTGGTGATGGTGGTGGTGATAGTGGTGATGATGGTGATGGTAATGATGGTGGTGATGATGGTGGTGATGATGGTTGTGATGGTGATGATGATGACGGTGATGAAGGTGATGGTAGTAGGAGGGAAATGGTAAGGGTAGAAAAGCCTGGGTTCACACTGTGTTCTGACTCCAAGCCCAAACTCGTATCAGCATACTGTACTGAAATCTTTATAATCCCTCTTCCAACAGCCTCTATATCAGTGACTTTCAGCCTTTTAACCTCAGGATCCTCATCACTTAAAAAAATATATATTGGGACCACAAAGAACATTTACTTCTCTAAATGAGTCTCTCAATGTTTACTCTAATTTTTAAAACATATATTTAATTATTCATTTAAAAAGAACAATGATAAATCCATTATGTTAATATAAATAATATATTCTTTATGAAAACTAACTATATTTTCCAAAATAAAAGTATTTAGTGGAAAGCGTGGCATTGTTTTTGCATTTTTTGAGAGACTTTTTAATGTCCAGCTTAATGGAAGCCAGCTAGAGTCTCACATCTGCTTCCACAGTCCGTCTGTTGCGATTATCACGTGGTTGTGGCCTCTGGAAAACGCCCCTGTGAGCTGTAAGAGAATGAACGCAAATAGCATCCTGGAAGTATAGTGATTGCTTTCATGGGGGCGCCTGGGGGACTCAGTCGGTTGAGCATCTGCCTTCGGCTCAGGGCCTGATCCCAGGGCCCCAGGATCGAGTCCCCCGTGGGGCCCCTGCTCAGCGGGGAGCCCGCTTCTCCCTCTCCCTCTGCTGCTCTGCCTGCTTGTGCTCTCTCACTCTGTCGAATAAATAAATAAAATCTTTTAAAAAAAATAATCGCTTTCATGTTTGGGGCCCCTGGAAGGTCTCCGAGACCCCCAGGCGGGTTCCAAGTGCACACTTGGAGAACTGCTCTAGATCCTCCAAAGCGAGTATAGATGATCACAGTGGTGGGGGGTCCTGGAGCTTCTGCAGGAGAAGCAGAAGCTCCCCGGAGCTATGCATGTTCTCTAGAGGGACTTGCCACATGACCTGCGTGATCTTCCCTCCTCATCTTCTCCGTTAACCTTCCCCGAGTGTTGGCTGGGCTTCTGGTCTGCCTCTCGGCGGACGAGTTATGCCTGCAAACCAGGACCCACCCCTACAGAAGTGGCTGGTGAGCGGTGTCCCGTTGAGGGGAGCGGCGAGTGAACCTACCAGCGGACCCAGCTCCGCGAATCTGCAAAGCCCGGTTCCCCAAGACAGGTTTCCACATCCCAGAAGAAAGGGCAGCCCCTCTCTCAGGCACATACACCCCGGAGCCGTTCTGCCCGCCTTGGGAACTCCTCTTCTAGCGCTCCCCATCCGTGTGTCACCAGGCAGCAGCCCCAAGCCCTCCCCAGACACGGAAGACGGGAGGTGCCAGATTCACCCTGGTTCTCCCAAAGGCGGGCCGTAGAAAGCCAGCCTTCGGCCAAACCCTGGGCCTCGGGACGTTGGGTCACCAGACAGAGAGGGCAACCCCCAGGGAAGGCTCAGGCCCTCAGGGCTCCAGGGAAAGCCTTCCTTGCTCATCCTGTCCTCTCTGTCGCTGGGCAGGGAGGGCAGGGAGGGCAGGGGATGGGCATCCAGTCTGGACTGGCTCTCATCAGCGGCTTCCGGGACCCTGACACTGTCCTCACATGAAGACACACAACAGAAGCATTTAGAACAGGAAAGAAGCCCAGGGGTCCAAGGACCCGTTCAGCGATACAAGCACTGCAGGGGTTCAAGAGTTACCTGCTGTCATGGGGTGACGTGTGTCCCCCACAAAGACACGTCCACGTCCAAGCCCCCAGTACCTGTGAATGGGACCTTATTTGGACATAAGGTGCAATTTCAAGTGTAGTTAAGGGTTTCCAGATGAAATCATTCTGGATGATCTTGGGGGACCCTAATCCAATGACTGTGTCCTAATAAGAGAAAGGAGAGGGAGATTCGAGAAGCGGACGCAGGAGGTGGGCGGGGACAAGGTCACGGAGGACAGAAGCAGAGGTCAGAGAGATGCATCCCACTGGGAGGGGGGGGGACCCGAAGGACTGCCAGCAGCGCCGCCAGCCGCATCCCAGCTTCTGAGCACTGCTCTGGCCCAGGGAAGACGCCTCCAACAGGCCCCGGCGGGCCTAGCTCAGCGGTGGGTGGGCCGTGGGGATCCCGGGGCTGTAGGTCAGTGAGCCAGCCCTGCCCCTCCCGGCACTGTCCACCCTCGGGCATTTCCCCACCTCGGCTGTGCCCTCCGTGGTCCTGCTCCCTTCCCAATGCTGAGTGCCCCAGAGGACGCTGCCCGCACTGACCCCACATGGGAGGGTCAGAGGTCGTGTCTGCCAGCCGGGATTTCCACCTCCAAGAACCAGCTCATGCACGGGAGGGGATCCGGGCCCGGGTCCATCAGCACATCTGCAGGCCCCCGGCACCATGTGCTCCTCACGAGCCCCAGATGTCACACCAGCCTCCCCAGCATCTGGCCCGAGGTGTGCCCTATACACAGCACCTTCTCGTCTCCCAGCTAGGAGAGCGAGTACTGCCAGCAGGAGAGTAGGACATTACCATCCGGTGTTTGCCTGAATCCGGGCTGGGATGTGTCTCCCTGGAGGGTGGGAATGTGTGTAAGAGAAAGAGGGAGGGCATGTGTGAGCTCCTCGCCGCCGGCAGCGGGCCTCTCCAGGGAGCCCCAGCACCATGGCAGGCGCCACCCCCCACCCGGCCACCCCCCTTCCGAAGGGAGATTCTGCAGCTGGACTTCCCAGGTTTCCCCGAGAGAACCAGAAAACAGCCCCTGTCCGCCCCCCCCCCCCCACCTGCTTGGTGACTCAGCTTGTGAACACATCACACAGCGTCTCCGTGGGGGAGAGGGAGGGCCACGTCAGGGGACAGAGAGCCTCCCCGCTCCTTCCCCAGGCCCCTACCTCCGGCTCCACCCTCCACCTTGGGAGTGGAGGGAGTGGAGGCCGCAGACACCAGGCCTGCCCAGTCCCGCCCAGTCCCGCCCAGTCCGGCCCAGTCTGGAGGAGTGGAGAGGGAGAGCCTGGGACCAGCTCCTCCAGCCAGCAGGCCAGGCAGGGCCTCAGCCCCTCCCCAGCCGCCTGCGGGAGCTGGTGGCCTGCCCTCCCTGCTGTGTGGAGAATGGCGATGCAGTGGGGTCGCTCGGAAAGTGGGACCACAGGGCCAGCCACAGGGCGAGAGACGGATGAATGCCACCGTTGTTTTTATGATTAGGGGCTGTGTTCTGGGACCGTGTGGGCTCTAAACTCCACATGACACACCGCACGTGGGTGTTGCCTCAGCCCTGTGGCCCAGGTAAGGACCCAGACCAGGGAGTGAAGGGTCTCGCGGCGGAGAGGCTCCCAGAGCTGGCTCTGAGTGGCTGTGAAGCTCTGCAGGCCGTGTCCCTGGGGTGGCCTTGCCCTTGGGGCAGCAGGGAGGGCCTCGGGGCCCAGGCTCACCTGCCCTGCCCAAGCCTCCAGGTTCCCCCACTACTGCCCAGAGGAACAGGATCAGGGCCCAGCTAGGAGCAGGGGATCCCACCCACAGGCCTGCTCCTTGGGCCGCAGTCTCCTTACCTGAGAAACGGGGAGAAATCATACTACAGACTCTGCCGGTTCGGGAAGCATGGGTGAGGACGGGGCTGGCACCACGGCTGGCTCAGCGCTCTCCCCCGACGGCCCTCGGCCGGCCTGCACATGGCCCTGCCGAGGCCAGGCCGGAGCCCCGGCAGCCCATCCCTGCAGGTGCCCTCTCCGAAACGGGCCCAGGTATGCGCTGCGCTTGCCCAGGAGTGAAGTCCGCATGTGCAAAGGCCCTTTCGCACATCCTCTCACGGGCAGATCTCTCTGATCCTAAGATCAGAGCTGGCGAAGAAGACAGTGGCTGCTGTGCAGACTGTGCAAGCCGTCCCTTCCCCTGGGCTCAGCTCAGAAGTCTGTTTCCGCCCTGGGGATGCGTGGCCGCTTAGGCTAGAGGAGGAATGAAGCTACGGTTGTCTGCCCCATTTCTAGGTGAGGAAACCAAGGCCGGGCATTGCAGGGACTTGCCCCCGCCCCCCGCCCCCACCCCCGGCTCCCAGGCAGCTAGCCAGCCCCACTCTGCTCACCCCCGAGCCCCTCCACGGTTGTGTTTCCTGCACCGACCACAGTGCACATACATACCTCCATTTGACAGGTAGGTGAACAGAGGCCCAGAGGAGCGAGTCACCTGCCCGGGACTGAGCAGGAAGAGTCCAGGGCTGTGTCCAGTGCGGTGGAAACTTCCTTGCTTCCCGCACGCGGCCACCTGCTGACCCGTCCCAGTGAGCCCAGCTCCGCCCTCTGACCCACCCCTGCTTTGTCATCTTGGAGGGGGGCGTCCTTCCCACCCCCACCCCTATATTTGGCCAGGTGTCCCTAAGACCTTTGTCCTCAGCAGTCTCATTTCGTGAGATCAAGCTGCCCTCAAATAGCCGGTATCATCAGTGACTAGAAACTTGCCCTCCGTGGGCCCCGGAGACCTCCGCCCCAGGGGAGAACGGCTTTGTTTTCTCGCTCAGTCCCCTGCGCATTGGCCCGGCAACAAGCACACCCCAGCTTTGTGTAGACACTAGACTCTTCGGAGAGTGAAGAGCCCGGCACACTGAGAGGACCCTGCTCTGCGGGGGGGCCGCCTGCTGCAGGAGCAGAGCGGGCCCCGCTATGGCCCTGAGCATCTTGTCTGAGCACTTCTGCAACCGAAGGCCTTGCAAGGTGACAGTGGGGCGGGAGCGGGCTTGTCCTGGGGATGAGCTTGGAGCAGGCCCCCCAGCCCATGGCCCCTCAGATAACCATCCCTGGCTGGTGCTTCTGTGCCCCCCTGGGGAAGGCACCTGGTCTACAGTGGGTGGGCCTGGTACTGAGGCTGGGGGAGGGGGTTTGTTCCGGGCCACCCACCTGGCTGGTTGGGAGCAGAGCCAAGGTAGGCGGTGGTTACCCCAGTGCC
Organism: Martes martes; assembly: GCF_963455335.1. Lineage (NCBI taxonomy): Eukaryota > Metazoa > Chordata > Mammalia > Carnivora > Mustelidae > Martes > Martes martes. Next base: position 2,416,268 of record NC_137898.1, on the reverse strand, counting down.
CACTCCAGTCCCAGGGCCTGAAGGGGGCCTCCCAAGGCAGCCGAATATGTCCTGCGTGGTGGTCCTGCCTGACCATCAGGCTTAGGGGCTGCCCTGGGGGCGCTCTTGGCCCAACATAAAATCAGACTGTGGCAATGCCTATGTGGGCCGAAGTGTCAGACGTGGGAAAGAAGGCTGGGGCTCGGCTGAGGGTCAGTCCCACCCCTCGGAAGGGAACGGATTGAGGGAGCGTTTCCATCTGGAAAAGGCTCTGTGCCCTTGCATGTCCTACCTGGTCTGGGGGTGCCTGGAAGGGGCCCAGTTCGCCCCGTCTTGGCCTCTGGGGGGAAAGATGCTGTCGGAAGGCCACTGGCTATTCTGAAGACCGAGGTCCTAGAGCACTTCAGCCTGGGGGGGCCAGGGCTGGGGAGACGCTGGGGCCCGTGAGGAGGTCACACTGCTTTAGGGCCTACAGTGCTTTAGGGCCTACACTGCTTTAGGAAGACCCTCACCTCCTCAGCGCCCACCTGCAGAATGAGCGTCTTCTATACCAGAGGGCATCGGGGTTTGGAAAGGTCTCTGGGAGCAGAAGGGGTAAGGGGACCCACAGAAGGAAATCCGCAGCAGGTGGGTTCCTAGCGAGAGTCCCAAGGAAGAGGTGCTGCTAGAAACATGGGGTGTGACCTAGAGGTCCTGTTCTGCATACCTGTAGGACAAGGACAAAGGACTGGGGTTTCTGGGGTTCTTCATGTTCCGGTGGCTTCTGTCCCAGGAAGAAAACTGGTGACAGTTTCTGGGGCCCAGGGAGAGAGAGGGGGCACCCCGGACTGTGCTTAGGGAGGGTGGAGGTCGCCAGGCATCTACCGGAGGCCCCCCCCAGGCGGCCTCCCCGCTCACCGCCACCAAGCCTGCCCAGCGGCGGGACCTGTGGCGGCACAGCGGCCGGGCCGGGGACTGGGGGCGCGGAGGACGCCTGGGGTCCCCGTGCCCGGCTCCAGCGCCGCGGATCCCTCCCGGGTTTTGCGGCCGCCGAGCCCTCCCCCTGCCCCCTCCCCGCTGCGGCCCCCTCCCTCCTCCTCCCCGCTCCTCCCTCGCTCCGTCCTCCGGCGCCCGGCCTCCTCCCCGCCCCCTCCCCGCCGCGCTCCCTCCTCCCGCCGCCGCCGCTCCCTCCCCGGGCTCCGCGGTCGGACCAGTGCTCTGGCATTTCCTGCAGCCGGGCCGCGCCGCCAGCTGAGCCCCGCGCGCCCGGCCCGCCGGCCCCGCGTCGCCGCACGGTAGGGGTAGGGGCGCGGCGGGCGGGGAGCGCCGGGCGGGCCGGGGAGGCGGCCGGGAGGGCCCGGGGAGGGGCCCGGCGGGGCCGCGGCCGAGAGGGCCCGGAGCGTCCGGCGGCGGCCGACTGCGGGGCCCGGGGACGGCCGCGGCCGGCGGGGGCCCGGGGACTGGGGCGCAGCCCGGCGCGCGCGACAGCGGCCTGGCGGGGAGCCCCGGGGGCGCGGGGCCGGTCCCAGGAGCGGGCGGGCCGGGGCGCGGGTGGGGCCCGGGCGTGGGGAGCGGCGCGCGCAGCCCGTCTCCCGCCCGGCGGGGCCTGGAGGAGCGGGGCCGCGGGGGGCTGGCCGCGCGCGCCCCCAGCCCGGCGCACCTGGGTCGGGTCTGCGCCCCGCGTCCGGCCTCGCCGCCGTGGGCTTCCTCCGAGCGCGGCGGCGTCTGGGCCCGCGGAGCGAGCGGCCGCCCCGGCTGAGGGACGACCCCTGCCTCGCCCACCGCCCGCAGTCTCCGTCTCCAGGCCACTGACCCCTAAAGATAGGGTCGTAGCGGGTGTTGGGAGGGGGCGGCGGACGTGAGTCTCCCGGAGGGTCCCGAGCGCTGGAGGCTCCTGGGGAGGGTGGGATGTGGTGGGGGGGCGCCGTGGGCAGCCCCTGGGGCCCCCTCCCCAGCCTGGGCTCGCAGGGCTCGGCCCCTCTCCCCGGTGGGCTGTCCGCTGTCAGGGGCCAGCTGGAGCGGGACTTGGAGTGTCTGGGGACCTGCACAGGTCCACTGGGTGGAGGTGGGCTTCTCTGCCCCACACATCCTTGGCTGGGCCAGGCCAGGCCTTGCTGAAGCAGATGGCTGGGTTCCGGCTCCTTTGCCATCTTGGGATTCCGCGAACTTGCTACTCTGTCTACACCGGAAAGAATTTAGGTACGCATCTGCCTGTCTGCCTGAATCCCTTTGACAGGTGGGCCTTTGGGATTGTACTCAGGTGCGTCCCCCAGGCCAGGGACAGGCTCAGGGTGTCACAGCTAGGGCCGTGGGCATGGCCTCTGGGTTCGATGTGTGTGTCCTTGGCCCCGCGTGCACTGTGTGGATCCAGGTCCCAGAGCGCAGACACCCTGCCCTCGGCACGAGCAGGCTGGGTGGGCTTCGGGCTGCGTTCTTACCCCAATGCCTTGGTTTTGCAGGGCCTTGTGGCTCCTTGAACTTGACCGGCTTTACGAGCAGCAGGGTTCAGGGGCATCTGACGCCCCCCTTCAGGCTTCAAGCTCCGGATCTCGGATCCCATTGTCTGCCCCACGTGTGTGGGGCCCCGGGGACCCGGGAGGCAGCGGCCAGTGGGTCTGTCTGCTGTGTCTTACCAGGCTGTGCTGAGAAAAGGTGACAGAGCAGATGGGCCAGGCGAGGGTCTTCTGACCCCGCCTCGTCCTGGGGAGGGGGGAGGCCTGTGCAGAGGCCTGGGCAGGGCGTCCTGGAAGCCAGCCCAAAGCTGGAAAGCTGGTCCTTCCTGGGCCCTGAAGGCGGCGAATCTGTTCCCTTCTGAGCCCTGCTTCTGGCTCCAACCGCTGAATGCGGCCCGTCCCCCTTAGCGCGGCGTTCACTGTGCTGAGTGTCCAGGATCAATGTCGGTCCTGCAGTGTCTTCCCGGAGAGCCGGGGGAGTAACCCGACATGTAAGCAGAAACCTGCATGAGGAGCCCCTGGTTTGCAGGCTGCTGGGTGTCTCTGGCCGCTGTGTTTTGGGGGCTCGTGCTTTCTGCCGATTCTGTGGTGTGCACACGCGGTGTGCAGGTGGAGGGGCTCCCCCCAAGGTGACAAGGTGACAGAAGCATGCCCTGCCCCTTTCCCTTGTGTTGTCCCAGCGACAGGTGTGCGGCCGCAGCTGAGAAACCATGCAGACCCAGCTTCCGGTTGTAGGGGTGAGGCATGAGCCCCAGGAGGGGGGCTGAACGGTGCACGACAAGAGGACCCAGACATCCTGACACAGAGGGAGCTGTCAGATGTCGTTCCCCCGTGGGGTCCCTGGGTCGAGTGCCTGGCTGGGGGGAGTGGCAGGGTTGGGTGGTGCTGTGACCTCCCAGCGGTGGCCAGGCGTGCTGGCCCGGGAGCTCCCCGCACCTCCGCGCCCCTGCCCACAGGCATCCGGCCCCAGGAGCAGCCTTTGTTACTCTGGGGCCTTTGCATTCCCTGTTCCCTCGTCCTCAGTGCCAAGCAGCCCTCAACTCAGGTGTCGCCGGACCCCTCTGCGGTCACGAGGCGCCCGTTCCAAGGTAGCTGGGCGGGCTTCGTTTCCTTAGCCACGCGGATCCGTGTCCGAATCGCCTCCCTTCTCGGTTTGCTTCACGGAATGACTGGATGCGGAGAAGGCGGTCGGTCGGCCCAGAGCCAGGCCACGGCAGGCGCTCAGCGTTCGCACGCGTGGTCGTCACGCCCTAGTTGCCTGACTGTGTGCTCGGGGCCCGGCACGCAGTGGGTGCTCTGTGCTCACGTGAAGCCACGGGACTGCCCTCGTCTAGGGAAGCCAGCGTCTTGAGACGACGCCCGCTCCGCGTCTCCCGTCGGGTCCCCTCATGTGCTCATGTTCAAAAGGCCCAGCTGCGGCGCTGCCCGGGGCGCCCGTCCTTCCTGAGTTAGAACCGGACAGCGCACCGTGGCTTACCTGGGAGGAAAGCCTACTGCTGAGCGGCACTGAACCGCCTGGGCCCCCTCTCACCCTCTCGGGCACGAAGGACTCGGTGAAGATGAGGCCCCACAGGTGAACTGAGTCCCGCTGTGACGGGGAGTTTTAGGAGGCGTAATGAGACCGTGAGGAGGGATCTGGCAATACCCCATCCCATGGGTCACTGCCCCGTCTAAGGCCCGGGCAGTCTGGAAACCAGGCATAGGCCGCGCTCTGCTTTGGAGACGGGCAGGTCCCCAGGAAGGCAGGGGGAGGGGAGGGAGTGGGGGGCCTCCGCGGCCAGCGGGCAGGTGGGCGGCGCCCTTGTGCCTAGGCCACAGCCACACTGGGAACAGCAGCCTGCCCGCAGGGACGCAGGGACGGGCTCCAGGCCGAGGGGAAGGAGCTCCTGCTGCTTCCTGGGGTGAATGGGCACCCAGAGGTCGCTTCAAGGGCCAGCTGATGCCGAGGAGGGACAGGAGGTAGGGGGTGCCCTGGGATTTTCTTGCCTGCCTGGCAGGCTGAAGCTGGCAGAGGGTCTCTTAGAGGGCCCGTGGCTGCATATCATGTTCCCTGGGCCACAGCAGCCCGAGGGGACCAGTGAGCAGCGGAGCAGCTAAAGGGGGAGGCCAGATCAGCTTCATGGGATGGACCCCACCCCGCTTGTCAGGAAGCCCCCCAAATCCAGAACCCTGGGCCAAGGGGGCAGGACAGCCACACTCAGACCTGAAGTCGCCCCGCTGGGGGATGAGAACTATCGCCCGGGCCCCGGCTACCCAGAGCCCAGGGAAGAGCCCTCCTGCCGTTACTTATGGAATGTGGGTTTCTGTGCCTCAGCTGTTTCAAGAGAGCGCTCCTTCGCTGGGGCACGGCGTGGGCTGCCAGTTCTTGTGTGTACCCTGGAGGTAGAGGAGGTTTTCAGGATGTCGGGGGGTCAGGGCCTTTGCCAGCGTGGCCCTCCCACGGGCCTTGAGGTTGTAGGCCCCTCGCCCCGGCCCTGGGAGACGGGATGGTCTCTGCTCCACACCTCCCGCTCAGACCCTAAAGACCAGAGTGGCTGTCTGGGGTTTGGAGCACTTTGTTTCCGCCTTTCTGCAGTGGCCCCTCGAACAAAGCCTGGGCCGGGGTCTCCGGGTTAGCCGCATAACCCGGTCCTGGGGAATCCTGAGGAGGGGACGGAGGGGAGCCCTGGATCCCTGCCTGCCTGCCCCCGCCGAGCTGCTGCACTGGGCTGAGCAGAGCGATGAGATGACTCCACAGCCTGGCTTTGGCGCTGCAGAGATGCCTGACCCAGGCCCCCGGCGCTCTGCATGGACCGGGGGCGGCAGGGTGGGGGTGAGGCTGGGCCCACGGTGGGCGGGTTGGGAGGCCTGGGCAAGGAAGATACGGCTCTGGGGTTCTTAACCCAGGTGCTGGGGGCAGCGGAAACTTCCTTTGCTATCTGTAAGTGCAGGCCACAGCGGTCCCCTGAGAAATCAGATGGTCTCCTGTGTCCGTGTTGGGTAAGCGTCAGCCACACGTTGGTGGCTCTGGCCAGCTCCTCAAGAGTTAGAAACCAGGTGTGGGCGGTGCTGACCCAAGGCCAGCTGCACAGTAGGACCACGGCAGGGGGGGTGCTGGGGAGGGGAGGGGGCACGGGGAGGGGGCGCTGGGACTTGGCATTAGAGCAGAAGCTGAGCTGTAGGTGTGGTGACGAGGAAAGCAGTGGGACAGTTACTGCACCTGCTGCCTTAGCATATGCTGTTCCCTTGCCTGGAACACTCTTCCAGCCCTGCAGCGGACCAGCTGTTCGGGGAGGCTCGGGCCTGGCCTGGCACCTTCTCTGTGGAGCCCGCGGTCTTCGGGGAAAGCTTGCAGGAGGCCCCCTCGCCTCCCGTGTCGTCTCTCTTCTTCTGTGCCGGGCCTCCTGCTCCTGGCCCGACCCCCTCTGGTCTGAGCCCCCGGCTCCCCCTTCCCACTCGCTGGCAAAATGGCATTTGCTTTTCCCCCGGCCAGACACGAGCTGCTGCTTTTGTTTGCTCGGTTTGGGTGTCTTGTTATACACAGAGGCAGGCAGAGAGCTGGAACTCATCAAGCCAGATGCCCCGGTCTGTAAACACGGCCTCTGCGGAAGGTGCTCCGACTTCCCGTGCGGGCTCCGTGGATGCCCAGCGCCTGCTGGTTAGGACGTGGGCTCCGCAGTCCACGCACTGGCCAGGAGTCCCTGCCCCTCCTCTGAACCGCCTCTGGCCAAGTGGCCCTGGGCTAACTGCTGGAGCTCCAGGCCTTGGTTTTCTCATCCATGAAATGGGCGTCACAGTGGTGAGGACTCACAGTGGTGAGTCCTGTGCGGGAAGCTCAGCGCCGGCCCCACGGTGCGCACGGAGCCCAGACCGCCCTCTGCCGGTTCAGGCACTGCCAAGCCGCTGGGCTCTTGGAACAGGGAGGGACCGACTCCTTATCATCCATTAAAACTGTGATTAGTGGGCGATGCTTGTGAAATGTTTAAACACAGGAGCCACACAGAAGGATACAACCGTCCCTGGGCCAAGGTTGCACCGTCCGGCTCTGGTTGCTTCGGGTTTAAGGCCCGGAACGTGGAGCAGAGCGCAGGCCCCTGACTGCCCACGAGAGCCTGCAGGCCGCCCTGCTCCCCGCACCCCTGCTCCTCTGCTCCCCTGCTCCCCGCACCCCTGCTCCCTGGAGGCCTTCCCAGCTGGGCCCAGCCTGTTTCCGGGTTTTGACGATATATGGACGGGTCCACAAACAAGTGCAGGGCCCCTGGCTGGTGTCCCCTCCTGCCCTCTCTCCTTCCTCTTGGGTCTGGAGGCGCAGAGAACCCGCCAACGCGCGTCCGCGGCCGTCTGTGGTTCTTTGGGGTTGCGCGCCCCTGCTCGTCGTCCTTGCTCGGTGTGAGGCGCGGGTTGTTTCCACTCTGCCACCCAGGGACGACCGGCTCGTTTCCATTTTATTCCATTTTCTCCCAGGAGCGCGTTCTCTGTCCGGGTCTCACCGGGCGCGGGGCCGGGAGCCCGCCCAGGGCATCGGCCCGAAGTGGGGTCTCGGGGTCCGAGGGTGTGCGCCCGCCCGAGCAGCCCAGCTGGATGCGGCCGAGTGGCCACTGGTGATGCTGTTGGGGGAGGGGATCGGTGAAGGACACAGAACGCGTGTGGAGCTTGAGACCCCCGGCCCGGGGTGGGTGAGCAGGGGCGGCATCTCCCAGCAGGGCCAGGGTCCTGGGCCCGAGGCGTACGTTCCTAGCAACTCAGCTTACTCCCCTGGCCCTGGGGCCCCACCCGCCACATCTGTCCCCGTGGGAAGACCACGGGCTCCCACCCCACTGGAGGGAGATGCCGTCCCCCGGCTGCTCTGGGGCCGGGGCTGCAAGCTCGACGGCTCGCCCCGGGGGCACGCGGGACAAAGAGGTTTGCCAGGGCCCCCTAAGGGGACTCTCGGTGACCAGCACACGCTGTTAATTAGAAACAGCAGATCCATGTGGCACGATGACGCTAGTTGATGACACCACCTTAGACTTAAAATACGCCAAGACAGTAGAATTTACACTTCTCACCTCCGCGGAAAAGACGGACACGAAGGGGACAGATGCAGTAACCGGGTGGGGGGTCCTTGTACAGCGCGCGTGGCTGTGCCTCCAGAAAGCTGGGAGAAGCAGCGGCCTGATCCGGAGCCCACCACGGTCCAGGGTCCCATTAAGCTCTGCTCCGAGCCAGTCAGAGTACACAGGCCCCCAGAAGGACCTGGGCCGCCGCCAAGGGTGCAGGAGGAGGGGCACGTGACGGCTACGCCCCGGACCACGGGGGCCCCTCCCCCCACGGTGGCCCTTTAGAAAGCAGACGTGGCCTTTCCTCCGGGCAGGATGTGGGCGATGCCGCAGCGGGCTGTGGGTGCTCATGCCCGCTGGCCTTTCTCCGGGCAGCCGTGTGGGGAGTCGTGGGGGCCCGTCGGGGTCGGCCCTCCTGCCCCGCCCTGTAGAACTCTGGCTGGGGCGGGGGTGTTCTAGGTCCCCTGCCCCCCTACACACTCAGAGGATGGGGAGGAGGACTTCAGCTGCCTGTAACCAGTGCTGTTCAAACAGCCCGGAGCCCACGGGAGGAAGAGCGGGCAGTGCCCGGAGTCCCTGCGTGGAGCTGGCCACGTGAGCTTCGGAAGCGCGGCCTCTGCTCTGCGGACCCGCCCGGAACGCCGAGTGCAGCCAGGAAAGGGGGAAGACGTCCTCCAGGCAAAGCGGACGTGGGCCCATCACTCTCGGTGCGGCCGGCTGGGGGCGGGGCGGGTGGTCCCATGGGCGCGTCCCCCACGCGGCACCACCGCTGCCGCCTGCCGCGGGGCCCCGCCAGCCTGTCCTCTCCTCCCCCCGCCTGCCAGAGGGCGCCCTGGGCTGGCGCGCCGATTTTACGCTGTGATGGAGCGAATGGCAGGAGGAAGACGCGCGGGCGAGTGACTGTCTTCCCAACCCGATCATTATTTTGAACTGTGTCTGCTTCTCAGTTTATTTTTAAATCTCAAAAGCGCAAGGAACACGCTGTTTATCTCCGGTGCGCCAGCTCTCCCGGCGTGGCCGTCCATCACGTCCCGGGCTGCGCTGGGCCACCCGTGGGAGCACGGCCCTTGGGGACCGGCCTCCTTGGGGCCGGAGGGCAGCTTTGAGTACACTCAGTGGAAATCTTTCCAGCATGGGTTAACCTCCCCCCCCAGGATTCCTCATGGCTTTAAGGTGTGAGAAATCATTTAACCCTTTCCCGGCGACGATTCATTTTACAAGGGATGAACATTTTTTGAAGGGTTTGAGATGAACTCTCTCCTTTAACCCTTTGAACACAGCAGTGCACCAAGCCCTACCAGCATCCCCGTCTGATGGATGGGCACATCGGGACTCGGAGAGGCAAGAAAACCTGCCTGCGACCATCCAGCAGGGGTGCGCGAGGGGACGGGGACCACCGGGCCACGTGCCCCCCACCCCCAGCGCGTCCGGGACTGACTGTCCCTCCACTAAATGGCCCCAGACCCCTTTCCCGATGCTTTGTGCGTGTTGCAGCCTTGCTGTTTATTTTATTTTCTTCTTTAAAAGCTTGTTTCTGCTTCTAGCCTGCTCCCATCGAGGCAGCCAGATAAGGAAGATTGTGGGGAGGGTGTGCAGACCACGAGCTAGTGGGGCTGCAAGGCGACCCGAGATTTGTCCGCGAGTCGTGATCGAGACCGCGAGCGGAAATGTGACTTAGCTGCCGGGACGGTTGGTCTCGGTGTGTTCTTCATTCTTGCCCAGGGTCTCGCGGGGACGGGTGTCCAGTGCGCACGGGTGCCTGCTCTGTTCAGGCTCGGGAGGGCTTGTCCAGAAGCTCTCGGTCAGAGGCCGCCGGCTTCCCACAAAGTATGAGCCGGGGAGGGGGCGGCAGAACACGGGGGTGGAAGGCAAGCGTTTGCAGGCGGACGGGACTCCAGCCTGGACCCTACAGGTGCAGCATGCTTGGTGGGTCTGGTTGTCCCTGGAGGGCAGAGGGCGGGCAGGGCGCCGCCGGGGGCTGGCATCCCGGGCACCCCGGGTTCTGACCCGGGTGATGGGTACGGCCCTGGTCTAGAAAAGTCGCAAGGCCGAACGTCTGGGTGGTTTTCTGTATTTACATTTTATTTTGTGGCTGAGACCCCGGCCGTCAAGGCGGGGCCTGCTCGGGTGGAGGGAGCGCGGGCCCCTGGCCAGGGTGGGACCCCACACTCTGAGCGGCTTCTGCCGTTTTCAGGACGCCTTCTGGGGGCTTTTTGGGCTTTTCAGGGCTTAATTTCTCCACCGCCGTCTGTGCTGTTACTCTGCAGCGTGGCTCTGTAAATCCGCTCGCTTCTTTTTACATAAGCGAATTTGTATCTAAAAAGAACCTTTCAGTTGTTGCGACAGCTAGAAAATCCTCATCGTCTGTCATACAGAGCCAGGGACTGCGCGAAGCCAGGAGTGGGTGGTCAGCGCCCCAGCCGCCCCCGTCCCTGAGACAGAGGTCGGCAGGACAAAGACCAGACTCGCCTCCCTCCCCTCCCTTGTCGCAGGCAGGAGGCTGGGAAGAGACTGTAGAGAGAGGAACGCTGTCCCCAAGACCAGCGAGGAGAGCAGTGTGGCCGCTGCTGGCGGCTTTGTCTGCCGTCTGCCCACGTTTCAGGGAGTGTGGGTGATGAACTCGTTTGGAGTCTGGCTCTGGAGGCAGAGGGGGCCCGTGGTGGCCCTTTCCAGGGGCTTCCAGAAGCCGGCCGGGTGGGATGGACAGGCTGCCGCCGGACCGCAGGAGATGACCCGAGCCACGGGGCTGCAGTGTTGCTGCGTTGCCTGGAGACCCCTCCCCGGGGGACCGGCTGGCATCTGCAGAGTCACAGGCCGGTGTTCTGCCGGGTTGATGCTGGGACGGTGTCTCAGCCACACGGGGCTGGGAGGGACGTGGGAGGCTGCTCATGGGGGACAGGGCAAGGGGCACAGGGAAGGTGGCTGTGTTTGAGCGGAGCTGCCTGCAGTGTCACTCTCCTCCGGTCTGGACAGTGTCCAGAGGGAGAGGGGCCTCGGCCTCGTCCTCGGGGCAGGGGAAGGAAGCCCCACTCCGCTTCGGTTCAGGCCACTCCTGCTCACAGCTTTGACCTTGAGCTGAGGGCCTGTGTCCAGCAGGGACTGCTATGACAAGGGACCGCATGCTGGACGGGGACCCACAACCTCAGAAGCCTCTTAGCGTCTCCCAGTTCCGGAGCCAGGAGTCCAAAATCCAGGTGTGGGAAGGCTCGAGGAGAGGATCCTTCCTGCCTCATCCAGCTTCCGGGGCTGTAGATGTCCCTGGGCGGTGGCCACATGGCTCCAGCCTCTCCCCTGTCTTCATGGGGCCCCTCCTGTGTCTCTGTGTGTCCTGTTCTCGTACAGGAGCAGAGTGGTTGGGTCGGGCCCACCCTCCTCCCGTGTGGCCTCGTCTTCACTTGGTCACATCTGCAAAGACCTTACTTCCAAAGGTGGCCACATTCAGGGGTCCCAGGGTTAGGATGTGGACATATCTTGGGGGGGACACCATTCAACCACTGCACCTGGGAGAGGGTGGCCACAGCGGGCAGCAGCAGGGAGCTCGCTGGGATCCAGAAAAGGGAGAGTTAAGAGCCGGGCTCAGCTCACCGGGGTGATGGAGAGATGAGGGACGGTTCCGGAAACACGGAGGTGACACAGGTATGGTCACGCTGTCTTCCCAGCGATCCTGGGTGTGGGTTCAGGAGCTGCCTTGTGTTACACACGAGAGCTGAGCTGGGAATGAACACAGGTGTGACCACTGGGGCAGGACATCCACCCCACGAGGGAGGGGGTGTGCCCTGTGCCCCTCACCAGTGTGCCCATGTGTTTCCACAGCACCCACCCCCGCTGGGCACAGGCCACCGGCCCCGACATCCGGGATGCAGGAGGCCAGGGTCTTCAGCCTCCAGGCCCCTGCCCTGCCCCTGAGTCCCTCCCGGCCCACGGCTTGCATCCTGCGGCAGCAGGCGGCCAGGCCTGGGTGCGTTGTGCGTGCCCACATCCAGGCAGCAGCACAACTTTGTCCCCAAGGCTCTGAGTCCCTCCCACTGTGCGGCTCTCCGCTGCCCCCAGGCCTGGAGGGGGAGCCCGAGGGAGGGCCACTGTGACCGGGGCACCCAGAAACCAGAGCGTATCCTTCAAAGAGAGCCACCTCCAAACAGAAAAGGAGAAAACAGTGACCTGGGACTCGGGACCCTGAGAACATCTCCTCAGTGCCCCTCTGCGGGGGGCTGCTGTTCTGGACACACACACACACACACACACACACTCACACACTTGTAGTCCTGAAGCCCCTTCCCGTCCAGATCTGGAGCGCTGCTCCTGGGACAGCTGTGCCCTTGGGGGAGGCCAGGCTAGGGGGGGCATGGCGGCTGCTCGGGTCACTCCCGAGGTGCTGACGGTGTATGGCCCCGTGTCCACATGCTGTGTGCACACGCCCGTGTGCGGCTGTGCGTGTCCGGGGTGGGGGCAGTGAACACTCAGGGTGGAGAAGGGAGCAAGCCGACCCCGCACCCGTGGGCACCAGCAGCTGTGCCCTGGAGAGCATGGAGAGTGTCCAGGACCAGGCTGGGGCGGTGGCTGCCCGCAGACATGTCAGGTCGGGGAGAGGTGGTGATGATCAGACAGGCAGGAAGGGACAGGAGGCTGCCCTTGCCTTGGGGGAGCTCCGACCTGTGCTGGGGCCTGGGTGCTCGCCGGCACTGACGACCTGCCGGGGGGCTGTTGGGAATCGCACCTGCCCTGGGCGGCCAGGTGACCGTGTGTTAGGGCCGGCACCTCTGAAGGGGGCTACGCTGAAGGCTGGGGAGTCCTGAGGGTTGGATTCCCAGCCAGTGGGAGCGCACGGTCTCGGGGGGCTGCAGGCCATGGGGGGTAGGCCACGGGGACGCTCCGCGGTGGCCGCTGCCTCCTCTTCCCCCTCGCGGTCCCGCCGGCTCTGGGTCCTCAGCGGCTTTCCTGTCTCGGGGAGGTCCGGGGCCTCCGCCCAGCTTGCTGTCACCTGTTCTGCAGAGGTGACTGGCTCCTTTTCAGTCTTTGAAACTCTGAGCCTTCCGGGGGGGATGGGACTCGCATGGGCTCGTTTCTTCTCTTGCTTGAAACCTTTTAAGAAATTCTCCCTTTACGCCTCCCAGAGAAAGCTTTCTGCTTCTCCTTTTTCGCCGTAGAGCGTGGAAAATGTCAGATACACCCAGAAGCGGAGGGGACGGCGGAACAGAGGGCCCTGGGCACCCCGCGGCCGCTGACGCCAGCCAGGCGGTGTCGCATCCACCTGAATGCGGTTTAAAATAGCTTTCTGGGCTCACCCCCCCCCGTCCTCCCTCCCCCATGCTGTCTTTCTTGGGCCACCTGCCTTTGTCAGCACCGGCAGGGAGGGAGGCGTCCGGAGGAGCACAGCCTGTGGACGGTGGGAGGGCGCCGGGCCCCCCGAGACTCCCCTCCTGGTCTGCGCCCCATTCCCGGGACAGGGCCCTGTGGCCACCCACCCAGCACTGCAAAGCACAAAAGGCAGGGAAGGTTCTGGAGCTCACCCCCCTCCCGGAGACCCCTCATGAGCTAGACCTCCCCGTGGGGTTGAGCCCACCCTCCCAGAACACGCCGTTTCCTCCTCCCGCAGTGGTGGGCTTCTGGGAGCAGAGCCCCTAGCTCTGCCTGCGCTGGCGGGCCCCACCCCGGCGTACCCCCCGCCCCGTCCGTTCTTGGCCACTCAAGCGAAAGAGAGGTCAGTGGTTCAGCCCAGTGTGGCTACTAAGCGCCTAATGTATACACAGCCCAGTGGGTCGGACCCTCCGGGAAGCATTCGTTAGCACCTGCTAGTTGCCCCGTGATGGCTGCGCCCCGGCCCCTCTGCGCCCCCCCAGGATACAGGCCCTCCCTCCTCCTTGCTTCCTTCCGGCTGGTGATGGCTCTGCTGGGGCGTTTTCTACTGTAAAGCCACTTGCGCTCATCGTGGGGCCCGAACAGATGGGGGAGGCCCTCGTCACACACGATGGTTTACACACAGACGGATGGCGACAGTCCTTGTCATCGAGGCTCCGCCTGGCGCCGTGGCACTTGGCTTCTCCCAAGCCCCCGCCCCGCCCCACTGTGAGACGCGGATCCCGCTGCCCTTGTGCGGCCGCGTGTATGACCTCCGCGCCCGTGGCTCCTTCGCCGCCCGCGCCCACCCGAGCGTGGCGTCCTCCTCCTGCGGATAACACCGCAGAGCACGTCCCTCACGCAGAGGCGAGGAGATGGGATTTTAGTCCCGACGGTGAATCTTCGGAAGATCGGAGCGTGGGGTGGTTGGCCTCGCTTTTACAAACGGCCCTTCCTCTCTCCCTCCTTCCGTCTGCCGCGTCCACAGTGCCTGCCTCTGAGCCGGGCCAGCGGTCAGTCACCGGGCTGACCCTCAGGGTATGGTGGGGGGGGGGCGTCCCCAAAGCAGAGCGCTTCCCACCGACCTGCAGACTGTGATCTGTCACTGTGGTCCGGGCTGGTTCTGTGACGAGGCTCCCCCCCGACCCCACCCCCCGGGCAGCTCGAGGTCAAGGGCAGCCCCCTGCCAGGCCCCCCGGGGACACAGTATAAGACACGTCCACTCTGAGGGCTGCGGACAAGCGAGCACGCCTGCTCTAGCCTCTTCCAGGCTCCGTGGGGCCCTCAGGACCACGTCCCCGGGCAGCTGCCTGGGGCCCCTCCACAGTCAGGACGACACCCACCCCCGGTGCCCTCGGGACGGGGCGAGGCGCGCAGCGGGTCCCTCGTGGTGTTGGTGGAAAAGCCGCCTCTGCCAGGTCACAGTCTCTCCCCAGTCAAGCCCAGGTGCCTACATTTGCCGAGGGGGAAGCGGAAGGCTGGAGGTCACGTGAGTGGGCAGATTGCCCGGGAGCTGTGCTGGGGCGCCCAGCACGCTCGCCATCCCCAACTGAGGATGTCAGTCTGTGTATTCATCGCTGGGGACAAGGCTGGGGGCGGCCGTCGCACCAAGACCCCTCTGTCCTCCACTGAGCCTGGCCTGAAATCCCAGCCCCTGTGCGCCGGGCGTGGCGGGAAGGGAGCGGGAGGCACGTGAGTAAATGGAGGTGCTGCCCCCACGGTGAGGGGTGCTCCACGTGGCCCCACGCTCCAGAGGTCCGTGCTTCTCTGTGCCACACGCTATTTCCCAAGCCCTGCAGGTGCCCCCAGGCTCCCCCCTCGTGCCGAAAAGAAACCTGCCCGCTCCCAGGAACCCCGGGCACACATTGGCACCCGCTGGCCACTCAGCAGTCCTGCTGGAGACGCGTGGCCAGAAGTACGGTGGAAACCCGGTGTCGAAGCAGGCAGCCAGAGCCAGCCCCGGGACGCCCCGTCCCCAGGTCCAGCCTTGGTGCCCGTGGGGGCCTCCTGGCCTCCTCCCAGGCTGGACGCTCTCCTTGCGTCTTCCCTCACCCCTACACTCAAGGACCCAGCAGGTCCACTGCCAGGATCCCCTTCTGCCCTCCCAGAGAGCGCCCTGGATCGCCCTCCCTGCATGAGCTCCAGCAGACGCCCAGACGGCTCTCTGGGCGCTTGGGGCCGAGGTGCTGGGGCTGGTGTGGCCCAGGCGGGGCGGACGGACGGTTCACAGGTGCGGCTGCTCCCAGGGACCGTGTTTGGAACAATTTTCAAGCTGATCCCTGGATAGCTCTCAGCCCACCCAGGTCCTCCGGGTGTGCCGCCGGTTGGCATGACCTTCCTCCAGTGACAAAGCGAAGGCATGTGATGAACCAGCACCCGTTCCAGAAGGTCCCGGTCCCCCACCCTTCCCTAGACTTGGTGCTCTCATCAGTAAGACGTGCATGTTGCCCTCAAAGGCACTCGGTTCTTGCTGGCTTGGGCGGGGTCTAAGGGTTTGAGTCTGGGATACCTTCTCCAGACGTTGGCTTCCGGCTTGCACCGACCCCCAGGATGCCAGGGCCCTGGTGGGCATGGCCATTCCGAGCTGTGGGGTCCTAAGCTGGCCCTGGGTGGAGCCAGATCCAACCCACCATGGCCAGCTCAGCACCCAGGGAGCCGTGCTGGCTTGCTGGAAGGTTCCGGGGTGGGTGGGCGACAGCTGCGTGCTGAGGGGGGCCGCTGCCAGGGCCGGAGGAGGACATGGGCAGCAGCGAGGCACTGTTGGCCCAGGGACATGCACAGATGGCGTGGCCAAAGGCATGATGACCGAAGCTCTCTGGCTTTGGGGGCCTGGTGTGGGAGCAGGCCAGCAGGAATGGCCAACACCTTCTGGGGCTCGCCGGGGCTCCTGATAGAAGGGCAGGGGCAGGAGGGTCTGGGGCTTCATGTGGGAGATGGCTGGAGCCCTGAGGGGGCGAGGGGGCTACCCTCGGTCCAGGGCTACCCTGGATCTGCGGAGGGTGCTCGGCGACAGCGAGAGGACCCGGGAGGTCATCGGCCTAAGCCAGGCAGGCGTGAGGGGCCTGTGCAGTGGGAACGGGAAGTGGGCCAGGTGGGGTTCCTGCAAGCAGAGGGGAGCACTGCGTACCTTCCTGGGCTGGTTGCATCATGGCAAGCCCCTTCACCCCGATCCCAAAGGCTCCATTGGGAAACCCTGGAGGGAGTTGAAGGGTGACCCCCCAAAAGATAGACCATCGTCCTAACCCCAGAACCGTGAACCCCAGAACCCTAACCAAGAACCAACTTACTTGGTAATTTGGGACTTACAGATGGACCAAAGTGAAGGGTCTTGGCATGAGTTCATCCTGGATTGTCTGGTGGACCCTAAATCCAGTGACCTGTAGGAGACAGGAGAGGGGGTTTAAGACAGACACACAGGGACGGGGCCACGTGACCTCGGAGGCAGAGGCGGGAGGGACACGGCCACAGCCTTGGGATGCGTGGAGACCCCGAGGGAAGAGGCGGGAAGGACCGTCCCCTGGGGCCTCCAGAGAGCGCAGGGTCCTGCCCCCACCTGGAGTTCGGACTTCCGGCCTCCAGAACCGGGGCAGAATGAATGACTGCAGCCAAGCTGTCCAGCGGTGGTCAGCTGTCCTGGCGGCCCCAGGACACTCATGCACCCCGCTTTGGGGAAACTTGTTGGATGTCTTCCAGAAGCCTTGTGACCCAGTGGAGCCGCCCTCCCCCCTCCCTCCTCCCCCCGGCCACCTCTATGGTCAGCGGCTGACACGGGCCGGACTTGGGGCTCGCTGGGCAGCTTCTCAGCTGGGGGAGGAGGAGGGGGCCAGGGCCCTGTTGGGGGAGCACTCCAGGCCTTCTGCCTCCGCCTCCACAGGCCGTCGTTGGCTCTAGGGGGATGTCCAGCATTCTGCCCTGATTAGAGAGGAGAGCCTGGAGGGGAGGTCATGTGCTCACCCCATGTGGGGCCCTCCCACACACTGGATGATCTGGGAGTCTAACCCCACCTGGCGCTGGGAAACCACTGGGACGCTCCCCGCAAGCACCGCCGCCAGGGGCTGGGACAGGCTGTCCCTTGACACCGACCTGAGGCTTCTTGGACGGATGGCCCGTGCCCAGGGCTGGGTTCCCTGCGGTGTCCGCGAAGGCAGGCGTAGGTGGAGGGACTGTGGGCTGTCAGGACCCAACCTGGTGGGCGGGTGTCCGTAAAGCCCACCCCGACCCGGAAGGACACGTCATGACCCGGGGCCGGCCTCCTGTCTCTCTTGTCATTTTTAGCTGTCACCCGCTGTTCACGAGGTGCCTTGGTGCTTCATGCCTTGGGACTTGTCCTCTCCTAGTGTGAGCAGCGTGTCTGGGAACAGACCAAAATGCAGGCTCAGATTCTCAGCCCCGAGAGCTGCGGGGGCCCAGCCTTGGGGCCCCGGCTCTGCAGGGGGTCTCTGGACCCTTCTCCTTGTCTCAGTGACTCCCCTGGACAGCTCCCAGGTGGCAGGATTTGGGGCTGGGTGGCCTCTGCTTCAACATCGGGAAATTGGGCTCAGACGTGCCCACCGTGCTGCAGAGAAAGGCTCTTGGGTCCGGGCCAACGCCACACGGCTTGGGGTAAGCCGGGGTCCCGCGGGGGTGATGCTCGGTCGTGAAATTCAGCTTTTTAAAGAAGACGCGGCGCCCCTCACCAAATGCCGCCGCAGCTCGTTCCTGCACGGTGCCCCGGCCCGCCCCCCGACGGATTGCTCTCGTGGGTGAGTACGAGTCCCGGCGTGGACGGGCCGGGCGCGCTTCCCCATCAGCCTGCGGGGGCTGGGCCGCCGGCACACTTTGGCGGTCTTGAACACGTGTGTTCGCATTGTTGTGTGGACCTTTGTTTTCATTTCTCTCTTAGCCTCTTTGGGGACCCTTGGCATGGTCCCCCCGTCCCCCTGTTTTCTCGGGTCAGGCCGTGACACTTTCTCAGCAGGAAGCCAGGCGACCTCACGCAGGCTTGGCTCAGGACTGGGACGGTAGGCTCCCGGCGGGCGGGGGGCTGGTGGCCCGGCCTGGGGGCCTGCGGACTTGGCCGCCACACCCTGGAGATGCCGGGTCGCCTTTCCGGACGGTCCCCTACTGTGGCAGGACAGGAGGAAGGTGCTCGGGCTCTGTGCCGGCCTGGTCCCGCCGGACCCGCAGGCTCCCTTTCTGCGCCAGACACGTGACTCCTGACAGAACCGGTTTCCCCGTGCGCTGCCAGGGAGGGGCAGGGCGAAGCCGGGGCTGTAGGCCACCTGCAGCCTGACTCGCGGTCACTGCCAGCTGCCACGGTCGGTTACCCCACAAGGGCCCGGAAAATAGGCTCCCCTCACACCCCAGCAGCTGCCCGCCCAGCCCGTCGGCGGGGCAGTAAGGCCTTGCGCTGGAGGATGAAGGGAGGGGGCCTCGGGCCATGCAAGCCCCGTTGGCTCTGCCCAGGAGAGGTGCGGACAGCCTCTCCCCCGATAAACGCAAACCCACAGGGCCTGGCCGCACAGCACATAGTGGGCGCGCTGGGCTGTGGGAGCCACGGTTGGACCCGCTGCATGCCGCGCCTGGAAGCAGGGGTGTGAAGGACACCGTCCCCCCGGCGGGGTTGAGGACTGTCCTCCAGGGCGCACAAGGCCGGGGCTCCAGCAAGGAGTCCACAGGCAGCCCCGCAGACATTCTGTTCTGCTCTGGCTCTCAGGACAGTCCCGGCAGCTGTGGGGCCATCCCAGGGGCTCAGCATCACCCGCCCTAGGTGAGCTGTGGGTCGGGGGCCTCCCCTAACCAGCCCCATGCCCCGGGCAAGTCCACTCATCCTCGGGGCCTCAGTTACCGCAGCTGTGGAATGGAGAGAAGGCAGGAAAAGGGAGCATTTGGGGTCGTTTTGCTTTCAAGACGTGCATCCTCCGAGCCCCTGGACAGAGTGGGAGGCGGGGGGGGGGTGCGGATCGTGCCTGCCGCCCTCCTCTGACTCACTCAGCATCCGGGGCCAGTGAGGACACAGTGCAGGGGTGGCGTGCGCACGTTGGTGGACCTTCTGCCGTGTGAGAACTGGGACTGATCGGGGAGGAGGGAGTTCCTGGTTTATGCAAGGACTCACCTCCGAATCCGGGGAAGCCAGGCCTCCCTGCGGCCCCTCCATCCACGCGGCTCGAGGGGTGACCGAGCCCCAAAACCCTATGAAACCTGTGTCCACCTCAGTGCTGTGCGGGCGTGAGCTTGAGCCCTTCTGGAAGCCCCACTGTGTGGGGGACCAGGGGCCGAGGGGCTGGACCCGTGTGCTGGGGCGGAAGGGAGTCTAGGGTCCGTGAGACACGTCCTGCTGTTGGCAGGAGCGGTCACGGCTCTGGGTGGCGTTTCCACACGCGAGGAGTCCTTGGTGGCCCCTGCTAGCAGGGGAGGCTCCGCCGGCCATGCAGATCCAGAGGTTGGAGAGGAAGACAGGGGCTCTGCTCCCCTAAGTGGGCAGGCGGGGCACTTGGGACCTGTATTAAGGCTGTTAGAGCCTGAGCGTCATTTGCAGGAGCAGAGGAGACAAGGGGGGGGCAGGGTTCTGCCCCTCCAAGGCGGGGAGGCATTCCCCCCCAGATCTGGAGCCTCGTTCCCAGCAGAGAGCGGGGGCTTCGTTAGAAAAGGAGCCTTCCCCCGACCCAGGCGCCCATGTGGCCGTGGGTCTGTGGAGTCCGAAGCCAGCCGGGCATTAAGGAGGGAGCCGTGGAATCGCACGCCGGGTGGGCAGCCGTCCGACGTGTCTTCTCTGTGATGTATTTTGAAAGGTTAGTTCTGGGCACAATTTTAATCATGTTGACCCAGGCTCCTGCTCATGCTTCTGTCTCTCAGCCCTCCTGGGGCCGGACCTTAGCAAAGCAAAGGTGTTCCGTGGGCGGGAGGCAGCTGCAGCCAGTGGGGGCAGGACAGGAGCCGGCCGAAATCCCACTGTGTTCCAGGGACATCCACCTGGCCGGTGCCCGCGGCCGGTTCTGGGACATGACAGCCGCGTAATTACCGCTCAGCATCCGCCAGCCCGGATTCCCCCGGGGCTGCGAGCGAACCGAGGGTCCCCGCGTGCACGTCGGCCCCGCCACCAGGGTCACTCCACCTCTGTCTGAGCCCTTCCCTCAGCCCGGCATCCCCAGGTGGTGGCTTCCGTGGGGACGGCTCCCTATGAAGGGAGACCGCGCTGGTTCCCGCGGGCCCTGGCGCCAAGCCTCCCCGGGACCCGCGGCGCACCTGTGCTCCTCAAACACCGGGCTTCCTTCCTTAGGGCTTAGCATTAGCCCCAGTAATAGTGCACGTGTGTTGGCAAGCAGGGCATCCCCGGCTGCTGCCTCCCCCTGCCCTCCCCTCCACCCCCCGCATTTCTTCTGTTCTCACTGTGGGGCTCCAGGCTGCGATGACTCCCATCAGCAATGAAGGCGAGAATGGAGAGCAGCCCGTGTCTGGGTGTATGGGTCAGGGTCCTCCTGTGTGTGTGTGTTGGGGGGCGGGGAGCTGGGAGCCCCCAGCAGCCTCCCAGTCGCTGGCTTGATGCCGTGCCGCAGGTGGGTGGGGGGACACTGCCTGTCCCGTGGTCCAGGCTTCCCCTCTTTCTGCCGGGGGAGGGCCCCTAGACCAGGATGGGCTGGCAGACGTGGTGGCATCGTGAAGCTCCAGTCACAACCCCGGACCAGCCTCGGGGACAGCCCAGTGGGATTTCTGTTGTGGGAAGGCTGGATGCCCCATTTCCACAGACCCCACATGCCCGGCAGCCCGGGACCGGGGGCTGTGCAAAGGGGGTCCTTCAGGATCGGGGGCCTGTCTCCTCGAGTGTGCCGGGGCGTCCCCACCCAGTGCCGAGCAGCTTGGGCCCAGGCAGGCTGGCATTTAAGACAGCCCACGAGAGCCCGTGAAGGAGAGAGGGCGCGGGACGGTCCGGCCATCCTGCGGGCCGCCCCGTCCTGAGATGCGAGATGTGCAGAGTGGGAAGCCGCCATCCGAGCAGGGAGGGGAGAAACCGGCCTGAGGACTCAGCTTGCTGATGGAGCCCGGCATGGGGGGCGTGGAGGGGCCTGGCCTGGCTTCCCCTCTGCATAGGCAGGTCCTTGGTAGGACTGTCACTAGGTGGGCCCCTGCCCCGGCCTGCTCCCGACTACTCAGCCGAGGGCTGATGCCCCCGTCCAGGGCCCAAGCAGGGTTGGGTTCCTCCTGCACTCCCCTCCGCCCTGCCACCCCTGCCCCATGTCTTTGTCCCTGCTGTTTTCTGGCTTCTCCAGGGAGGGGCCCCCCACTCTTACCTACCTGCTGACCCCAGAGTCCCCTGACGGGAGCAGCTGCAGAGGGTCCCGTGGGGGTGGCGGGGGGTGGGCAGTGGAAGAGACCAGGGCGGGGGAGTCTGGAGGCGAGCATAGGCTTGCCCGCGCTCCTGGGGCTCTCCTGGGGTCAGCAGTGCCTGGCCGTCTGCAGCCCCGGGGTCCCGGCCTCGGGGACGGTGAGGCGCACGTGAGCTTCGTCTCCCGGCAGCCGGTGGCCCACTTTGCCCAGCTTTCCTGTCAGAGCCCGCCCACCCTTGGGGCTCCAGCCCTGCAGGGAGGGGAGGGGAGCAGCGTGGGCTGCAGATGGCCATGTGCCCGGCTCTGGCCACGTGCCCCCCTGTGGCAGCCACCAAACCGCCTGTCTGTCCCACAACCAGGGCAGCGGTGGCCGGTGAGGACAGCAGAGGCCCCCCAGGACAGAGGCCAGGCCCCCCCCCGAGATGGGGGGTGAGCGCATCTCTCCTAGAAGAGGATGTGGGGCCTGAAGCCACCTCCCTCTTCCAGACGTGGACACTGAGAGTGGTCCGGGACCCCTGTAGGCCTGGGTCACCTTGCTGGGCTCCCAGTGCCCCCGTTCTGGTCGCCCTCCCCACCACACCCCTGCCCCAGAAAGTACCACTGTTGAGCTGCGGCATCTGAAAATCAGTGCCCTTGCTGTCGGGACAGAGGGCAGGGTCGGGGTGGGACAGGGTGGGGTCAGGCCCGCAGGGGGCCACGCGGAGTCCTGCCGGGGGACCGGGTCCCCTAGAGCTGGGTGGGAACAGTGTGTGCCGGGGAGGGCGGGTGGGCGTGTGCCTGGGCCCGGTCTTAACCCCCAGCCACATGGCCCGGCTGAGTCAGCCTGGGAACACCCAGGTCAACAAGCCACTTCCTGCCGCTTCCCCAGGGCCCAGCCACTTGGTGGCCGTATCTGGGAAGCGTCTCTCCCACCCAGGCTCCTGCCACCACCAGCCTGGCCCCATCCACTCCTTTCTGGGTCTGGGCTCGGGCCTCCAAAGTACAGAAGGGACTCAGGGCTTGAAGCTGCGTCACCAGAAAGGGCACGGAAACAGGTCTAGCCGCGGGGCCCTCCCCTCGCCATTTTCCCTTTGGGGGCCTTGGTTTCTGCATCTTGAAAACAGGATGGTGAGCTCTGCCCCCCATCTCTCCTGTACCGTAAGCATCCCGTGCGGTGGACATGCATGAAGGGGCCCATCCCTGTGGACGGACTGGCGACACCCCAGCTCCAAAGCCCCTTAGGCCCCAAACACCCCGGCCCAGATGCATCGGGGTGGGCACGGCATAGCCCCGAGGGACCGGCTCCCACACCCCAAAATGCATGCGGGGGCTCTGAAGAAGCTGAGGCTCCCGTGGCCCGGTTTGAGCCCAGGTGGTCGGTGCCGCCCGGGGACCGCCGCCAGCCCAGCATGCTTCTGGAACCCCTGCTGGTGTCTGCTCTCCGTCATTGTTGGGCTGGACCACGTGGTGGCCTCCGTGGGGGGCTCTGGAGCCACGCGAGGCTTCCCACTGGCAGGGTCCTCGGGGTCACGAGCCTTGGGACCTGCTGAGCTCTCCGTGGGCTGGGAGGCTGGAGACCCCAACGGGTGGCCTCACGTGGCTTCGTCCCTGGGCTGCTCCGTGATTCCGGAGTGTTTTCCCCACAGCCTTTCACAAGCCACCGGGCCCAGACAAAAGTGCGGGCACAGCCACATTGGTGGTGCCATGGCCGTGGCGGTAGTGGCCAGACCACAGGCACGCATGTCTCCTGCTCCCACCAGCGACGGAGAGGAAACCTCCATTCACAGACAGGTGCTCGGAGGTACACGCGGCCCACGGAGGCCCATAGCCGTCAGAGCCTGGACGCTTCTCCCCAGGTCTGTGTGGGCCCCGGACCTCTGTGGGGTGGCATGTGGTCAGAATCGTCCCCCCACTTCTGTGCCTGCGGTGGGGATGGGAAGTGAGTTCCTTCCGTTGGATTCTGCTGGATTCCTTCTTGGCCTCAGCCCTTCCCACTGAAAGCCGAGGCTTGGCGAGTTTTGGCCCAGATAACCGTGCGTCCCCCCTGCCGAGCCCTGATAAGGCACCAGTGACCTTTCTTTATAAGGATCTCATTGTTCCGGCCCGAAGGTGGGCGTCTGGGTGGTGGTTGGGGGGACCGTGCTCCGAGGCAGGAAACTTCCCAGGAGGCGGCTTGCAGTGGGGGGCAGGGCACCGTGCCGCTCTGTGCCCACGCCCCAGGCCTCGCTCTCGGCCAGTGGGCCTTGGCTCAGAATCAGGGAGCCTGTCACCTGGCAGGTCCCCAAACAAGTGTTTGAACTCAGGAACATGGGGCTGGCCCAGGCCGGGGCAAGAGTCTGACCTGTACCTGTCTGCTCTGGGCCAGCCCCACGTGGGACCCATGGCCCACGGATGTCGGGGGGCTCTCATGCCCCAGGTGGGAGACGGGAGGGAGCACCCCTGAGCTCTTGGGCCGCTGGAGCCCTCAGCGGGGGTCTGTTTCCTCACCTCTCCTCTCTTCAGCCCTCTCTCCCTCCCCTCGGGCTCCGGGGCGGGGCGGAGGTGAGGAGGCCGCCCTCCCAGGGCCTGGGAGCCTTCCGTTTTCATCGCGAGGAGGTGTCAGCGGCCCAGTGTCTGGCTTGGTAGTCCTGGCGGCCCCGCAGCCTCTCAGTGCCGGGTCCCCCGGCCCCCATCCTGCCTCCTGCCAGCACCCGGAGTGCAGGGCTCACCCCACACCACACCGGGCGTGGCGGGCAGGCCGGAACAGGGAGCTCTCTGGGGCTGCGCTGGAAATGCGCCCCAGACCGACCCTGGTCACCTCTCCGGGATCCGCCCCTGACCTGCGGGAAAGGAGGAACGGGGGCCGTTTGTCGTGTGGCCTTTGCTCACCCCAGGGACCTCCGGGGTACCGAAGCCCTGAGCCATGCTGTGAGCCCCTACTCCGGGCTTGTGTGGGATAGACAGTGAACAGGACAGACAGACGCCACCCCCTCTCCTAGAGTGTGCGGCGCCCTGTGGGGAAAGAGCGAGAGAGGGACACCAGGGAGAAGGTTCTGAACCCCCAGTGCCATGTGGAGAATTTGCCTATGTGAGGTGAGGGGGGGCAGCCCTCCGGGAAGTGACATTTAAGCTGAGTGTGGGAAGGACCCCACCAGGCAGAGATGTGGGCCAGGGCATTCCAGGGAGGCCCTTGGGCACGGGCTCTGCGTTTTCCAGGGACAGAAAGGGGCCCGTGTGGCCGGGACAGTGAGTGAGAGGAGGGGCGGGGTCGTGGAGGGGCCGGAGGACGGGGCGAGGAGGGGATTGAGTCTGGACCGTGTTCCGCCGCTGGGGAGATGTGACCTGGATTTACTTCTGCTGTGGATCAAACGGCATCTGCTCCCCAGCATCTCGCCCAGCCTCGACCGCAGCGGAGGGAAGCACCCAGTGTCCACAGCAGCCGGGGCGGGCAGTGAGAGCTGTGTAGACCCTGCAGCCCTGCTGAGTAAGAGTGCTGCCCGCCCGATCCAGGTGTGGGGCGTCGGGACAGAGGGGATGCCCGCTGGGGCGCACCTACACTGCGTTCGGGTGGGAGGGTGTCTGTGCCCGCAGTTAGGTCATTTGAATGTCACCTCGGATGGGTCTGATTGGGGGTCACCTGGGTCACCTCTGATGGCTAAGAGAGGGGAGGAGGGATATCAGGCTGCTCGGCTGACTGGATGGAAGGATCCATGGAGGAGGGAGGGAGGGAGAGATGAGAGGTTGGGCAGACAGATGGTGGACGGACGGACAGAGAGGCGGATGAGTGGATGGACGGCTGGATGCGTGCGTGATCGATTGGATGGTATGTGGGCAAGTGAACGGGTCGATAAACAGATGAGTGGGTGGCTGGGTGTTGGATAGATGGACAGATAGGTAAGTGGGAGGAAGGAAGGGTCGGCAGGTGGATGGATGGTGGGGAGAGGAGGAGGGGGGGATGGCGTAGATGGGAGGATGGTTGGATGGAGGGGAAGAGAGAAGATGGTGTGGGAGGGCGGGGAGGGAGGGTGGCGTAGATGCACGGGTGGCGGAGCTCACAGAGTCCCACGGCCATCAGCAGTGCCAGGAGGAGGCCCGCTGTAGGGTCTGAGAAGGCCGCCAGGATCCTCATGCCCTCCCCACTCCACCCTGCATGGAGCTGAGCCGGCTGTGAGCTGGTCTCAGGCGATGTGGGCAAGACTCAAGCCCTAGCAGAGGCCAGGCTCCCGGGGAGGGAGTCCTGCCTGTGCCACCAGCCCTCGTGGCTCTCCCGGGGGCCCCTCCAGGTCCAGGTCATGCCTGACTTACCCGGCAGGCTGCCCCTGTCCGCTGACCCTGCCGCGCATGGGTGGGCCGCCCAGACGCCCGCCCTGCTGGCCTGGCACGGGGGCTGCTGGACGCTGAGCCGAGGCCTGGGAGTGCGGGCGGGAGCCGGGTTCCACAGTGGGTCCCCGGTGCCTCAGGCTTGGGCCTGGCCAGTTAGTAGCTGTCTTGACCACGGGCCAGAATCCCACCCTCTCTGAAACCAGTTTCCCGTCTGTAAAACCACGAAGGTGACAAGCTCAGCCAGGTGACAAGGTTAAGAAGGGAGGGTCTGGAGGGCCCGGGGGCCCTTCACTCTGACCCCAGGCCGGGGGCCCGGAGGAGGGTCTGGGGCCGCCATGAATGCTTGGGGGCCACCCTGCCCAGCCCTGAAGCCCTGTCCAGTACCCCTCTCCCACCAGGTCCCAGCCCCGTCCTGAAAGGCCCAGGGCCTTGGGAGGAAATGGGGCCTCTGTCCTGGGCTTGGCGGGAAGACGTGGGCCCACCAGTGAGGGGGCCCAGGCCCCAGACCTGGAGGTGAGACGGCTCAGTGGGCCTTTCCCGAGCAGGTCCCAGGCGGTGGACGGAACACGGGAATGGGGGCCGGAGTCCCTGTCTGGCACCACCCCCGGCCATGACCATGGTCGAGGCCTTTAGCTCCTCTAGCCGCCATTTCCCCATCTGTAGCGTGGGCTGTCGGCCCCGGGGACTTAACGTCACTGGTCACTTGCTTGCGCCAGGCCCGCTCGGGACCCTGCTGTGAGGGGACAGGGGGACCCTGGAGGAGGCCCAGGCCCGCTCAGGAGTGCTGGGCCGGGCGGCCCCGGGGCTGTCTCGGGCTGGCTCTGGGGCGGGAAGGAAGCGCATTCAGGAGTGCCGGGCTTGGGGAGAGTGTGAATTAGGGCACACCTGGCTTTGCACACCTGTGCTCTCTCTGCGTGAAGCCGCTGGGGCGCCAGCAGCAGAGACCCCCGTGGAGGAGCCCAAGCAGCGGGAGGACGGACCGAGAGAGTGTGGGGCACAGGGTCCCAGGGCAGCGGCCTCAGGCGGGATGGACAGGCCAGCTCCCCCTGGTGCTCTGGGCCACTCGTTCCCTCTCTGGGGGCAGCGCTCGGCCGCCCCACCATGTGTATCAGCGGCCATCTCCCCACCGAGAGCCCCGTCACCAGGGAGGGAAGGTCTGGAGGCCCGGCATGGGTCAGTGGCACGTCTCAGGTCCCCATGGCCGTGGCCTGGGTCCGACAGAACCAATTTAGTGCTGGGCCTGGGGGCGGGATGCTGGCAGAGAGAGGTCCTGCCGCACCCGTGACGGGCCGCACTTGGCTGGGCTGGGTCCCAGTCCTCCCGTGCCCGCCCTGGTCCCCCGGGCATGGCCTTCCCTGGGCTGAGTGCCCCTCACTGGCCCGCGGGCCCCCCAGGCCCTCCTCGTGTGCTTCTGAGACGTCCCAAGTGACCGGGTCACCCCTGCCATGCACCCCCAACCCCGGAAGTGCCTCTGTCCCCCCGTCAGAGTGGGTGGGAGGCTGCCCAACGGGGGCCACCCCTGCTCTGCACGGGAGGTGTGACTGCATCTCTCCTTCCTTCCAGAAGCCTCCCAGTGCCCAGGCCATGAAGGAGGAGGCCTTTCTCCGCCGCCGCTTCTCACTGTGTCCGCCCTCCGCCACCCCCCAGAAAGTCGACCCACGGAAACTCAGCCGGAACCTGCTCTTCGGTGGGGAGAATGAGCTGTACCCCCTCAGCCCAGGTCAGCACCGGCATGGGCTGGGGGCCGGCACGGGCTGGGGCGGCCGTTGGGGCCTGGGTCCTCCCGGCTTTGTGCCCGGCTCTGTGACCTCAGGGCGGGTCCCTTCTCCTCTCTGTGCCATCCAGGCCAGGGTGGGCGACAGCCTTGCTTGGCTAACCCCTGCCCGGGTGCTGGACTGTGCCATGTGAACAAAGGGTTAGCAGGGCACTGGAGCCCTGGGACCGTGGGGCCAGGTGACGGTCTTTTGGCCGTGAAGGTTGGCAGGGGGCTCCCCGGCCCTGGCTCTGGGGGCACTCGCCTGTGGAAAGGCAGTATGGAGGGGCGGTCTCAAACCTAGCCCCCCAGGACAGGCAGCTTGAGTCCCAGCCACCCAGGACCAGTGGCAGGACCTCCCGGGCCTCAGTTTCCTCACCTGTAAAATAGGGGTATTAGTACCCCAGTCCAGACTGAGGCTCTCAGGCCTCTGGTGATAAAGCACTGAGCCCACAGGGCACAGGGTCACCTGCACCTGCTGGTGCCTTCCTGGTTCCAGGTGCTCTGTGCCCCATCACCTGATTCCGCACAGCCCACCCAGCAGAGCCTAAGCTGAGCATGCTGTCCCCGTCTGCGACTGCTGCCCCCAGAGAGGCCGGCCTTTCCTCCCGACCTGGCAGACCTCGCCTCCTCCCACAACTGTCCCTGCCTGGCCTCCTCCAGCCCCCCGGGCCCTCGCCCGCTGCCTGCCTGGGGAGGGAAGAGAGCGATACCCCAGGCCTTCCTGGCTGCAGTGTCCGTCCTGTCCCCAGAGACCCCAGGAGAGCCTCGGGCCGACACGCTGTCAGGACTTGGGGGCTTCTGGGCACCCCACCCAAAATCCAGAGGCAGATATGGAAACAGGCCACATGGAAGATGCCTTGTCAGGTGACACAGGCCAGAGGCACGGGACAGCTGGGGAAACACATCCGACCTCCATTCTCTGCTGGCGTGTCCTCAGGAGCCCAGGGAGGGAGAGGACAGGTCCCAGTTGGTGGCCAGTCTCAGGGGTCTTTGGTCCCCCGAGGGGCTGCCCCATGTAGTGCCTGCCCCAGCAGGCAGGGACCTTCTCCGGGAGGAGAGGAGCGGACAGGATCTGGGGACGGGGTGAGGAGGGACGTGTGGACGGAGTAGAAAAACCTGTACCCGCCTCTGACTGCTGCAGGGACAGAGCTCCTCCCTTGTGGGCTCCAAGGGCCCCCAGTCCTCCCAGCCCAGCAGGCAGCGCCCACACTGGGAGGCGACGGCAGCAGGACAGGCCGTTGAGTTGAGGGGGCCTGGAGGGAAGGGTGCCCTGGGAGCAGAGCAGAGAGCCCCTGCTCCCCCCAGCCCGCCCCGCCAGGACGATGCTCCCCCTTCCCGGAGCAGGGACCCGGCAGTAAGCTGGAGGGTGTAGCCGCGGGGTCTCCTCGGAGCCCACCCCTCGCCCCCCTGCCCGCAAACCCGAGCTCTGGAAACCCGCTCCAGAGTAGATGGGGCGGGGGAAAGGTGGCCGTTTCCCCGGATCGAATCCAGACACCTGCCGGGCCTCTTCCCTGCGAGAGCCAAGCTCCCAGAGGGTCAGGGCGAGAGGGGAGACCAGGCGTGGTCCGGGCACCCTGAACCCACCACACGCCTCGGAACTGGACACCATATTCTTCCTCTGAAAGCGGGGAGCCTGGCCTTATGGGACCCCAGAGGACGTGCTGCACCAGCACCCGGGGTGCCCGGGCTCCTCCTGCCGGTCGTGAGGCTCCCGGGTCCCTCCCAGCGGGGGACCCCGGCTGGTGGTGGTAGATCTCGGCTGGCTTGCTGCCTTGCGCGGGTGGCCTGTCCCCACCCCTCTTCTGCCTCGCGGGGGGCTGGGTGCCAGCCGGAGGGGCCGGTCTGCCTGCCGCACCCTGGTCCTCACCTTGGCCACTGTCTTGCAGGGAGGGACGTGGAGACCAACGGCCCATTGCCGCCGAGGGATGAAGGACCCCCGACCCCAGGCTCCGCCACAAAGGGGCCGCCGGTAAGAGCCTGGCTGTGGGAGGGCTCAGGGACAGGGGGTCTGCCCAGGGGACAACAGAAAGTAGCTCGGGGGGTGGGCAGAGCAGGGGCACCGGGCCCAGCCCGCCGCCCCCAGCCCGTGTGTGCTAAGAGGACCAGCTCTGCACCCCACCTCTGGGGAGGCTGGGACGAGGGACAGAGGGACAAACAGGGCTTGTCAGCTCGTTTATCGGAGCCCCCTTCTTGGCATAATACAGGAGGGGAGGCCGGGGACTGGGGAAGGTGGGCTACTTCGTGGCACTTCGGGGCAGAACACACCGTAAGAGGAGGCCTTGGAGTCTCTCTGTTGCAGGGAATCCCCCGAGGGACAGGCCCTCCCTCCCTCCGCCTGTGACTCGCTGCCCCTCCACCAGGGACGCCCCTCTGCAGGGGTCAGGGCGAGTCCTGGAAGCACACGCTCACCCCCATCCCACCCGCCGCGTGCTGCCCAGCCCAGCCCCTCTTCGCCGGGGCCCGGCTGTGCCCCTGCGGGCAGAATCTGGGTTCCGGGAGGGCGCCGAGGCCCCGGGCGCCGCGTGCAGGGTTTCATGCGCGCCCGTCTTCCCCCAGAGGGCCTCAGGCCCCCAGACACTGGTGGGGGTTGGTGGCTCTTGGTTCTGCTGATGGAGCTGAGGAGCAGAGCAGACAGACCCCAGGTGCCCCCCCTGCCCAGCCCCCTGCGGCCCCGTGTGCTCTCGAGTGACTGCCTCACTGCTCTCGGACCTCGTGCCCTTGTCCACCACGCGGGGCTTTGCTGTGGCTCGCGGGGTCTGTCCCTGCGTCTGCCTCGGGCGAAGAAGAAACCAGACCTTTGGGGGGAGCACCCCGCTCCGGAGCCCGTGTTTCCCTTTTCCCTTCCTGGGCCCCAGGGCAGCCAGCTGCGGGCGAAGCAGCCAGAGCACACTTATTTACTTACTAATTTTTATCTAATTAAGGCTTTTTTTTTCATTTTTCATTGCAGTAAAATATACACGCCCCCAATTTACTGACCTGTGTGTCTCTAAGCCCAAAACTCAGGGGCGTCAAGCCCAGTCACACTGTGGTGCAGCCGCCCCCCTTCCGTGACCGGAACATTCTGTCTCCCCAGACAAAACTCCGTCTCATAAGACCCCGACCCTGTCCCTCCCCCGGCCCCGGCGCCCACCGTTCACTCTCTGTCCCCCTGAGACCCCAACCCCGTCCCTCCCCCGGCCCCGGCGCCCGCCGTCCACTCTCTGGGTGAATTTGACGCCCCTGAGGACCTCACACACCTAAGTGCTGCAGTATTTGTCCCTCCGTGTGTGGCCTGTTTCACTCCGCATCACATCCCCAAGTCCATGCACACTGGCTGGTGTCAGAATGTCCTGCCTTTTCAAGACTGGGGAGTCCTCGCGGCCTGCATGGACACTCTGTTGACCCGTCCATCTGTCCCTTGGCGGTCGGGTTATTTATTTGTTCAAGATACAAGCTTCTGGCACAAAAACACTGAAAGCATAGTTGCGTCCTTCTACAACCCAATAAAACATACAAACAGCGTCAGAACCACGTGTCTGGGCTCGAACCTGAGCCCCCGTGCATCCGGTTATTAGGTCTGAGCTGCCCATGGGGCCGGGGGTGCCCGGGGAGGGCACACGGAGAGCGCATTGGTCCCGGTGGGGGGGCAGCACCAGACGAAAGGAGTCAGACCTGCAGCACGCCAGAGCCTGGGGTCAGGGGCAGAAAGGAGGGCTCCTCTGTGCACCCCCAGATTCCCAAGGGCGGCTCGGGGCTGCTGCCGGAGACACAGCCCGAGAAAGACACACACTAGTGGTGATGCTCTGTCTTTTGTAAGGTGGAATCCAAGTGTCCTAAAACCAGCCGTTGAAAGTGGGTTCAGGGACATTCAGTGTATCTGCCGTGCCTTGCAATCACCACCTCTGTCTCGTTCCAGAACATTCGGGTCCCCCAGCCCCAAACCCCGCCCCCTCACCAGCCCCGCAGCCCTGACTCTGCCCCCCGTGGCCGTGGATTTGCCAGTCTGTAGGTTTCGTGCCGATGGAATCATGCGACGTGTGTGGGCTCCGTCCTCCGAGCCTGTTCCGAGATCCCCCTGGCCCATGGCGTGTAGCCGTGCCCCGCTCCTGTGTAGGGCCAAGTGTCATCCCGGTGTGGACGGCCCACACCAGGCTGGTCCCTCCATCCACTGGTGGGCATCTGGGCTGTCTTCGTTCTTCAGCTCCTGGGGCCGTATAGGAGCCCCTAAGACTGGGATCGTGAGCCCGGTGGTTGCTCCGGGGTCACGTGGAATTCTCAAGATTTCTGTGTTTAACTTTTTCAAGGAGCTGCCCCACTCCCCTGCACAGACAGCATCTGCACCATTTTACAAACCTACCAGCAAGGAGGGAGGGCTCCCCGTTCTCACAGCCGCACCACACTTGGATTTTCTGGGCTTTTCCTCAATTGCTGTTGGAGTGGTCCCAGCGGTATGCGGTGGTGTCTCTGTGGTTCTGATTTGCATGTCCCTAGTGACCCGTGATCTGTGCATGTGCTTCTCGACCATCGTAGGACTCTTTTGGAGAAATGTCTGTTCGGGTCCTCTGCCCACCTTTGAATCATTGTTGTTGTTGGGTTGTAGAGCTCTTTACATATGCTGGACACCAGATCCTTGTGAGGTGTGTGATTGCAGTGCAGATGGTTTCTTGAAGTAACTTAAAGGTTGCGTGTTTGCGGTCAGACTCTGGAGGTCCTAGCTCTGAGCTGCGTTTTGCCTGCGTTCTGCACCGTGTTGTCACCGTTCTGTGTTACCGCGCTGTGCCTTGATGTGCGACAGTGTGCTGGTGGGCGCGGAAGGGCCCAGGGGGCCTGGGCTGGGTCCCGGGGTGGCCCCGAGGACAGAGGAGCTGCCGGGCAGGGGTGCGGTGGCTGGAGCCCAAGTGGCCTTGCAGGACGGAGACCCACAGGGATGCGGGGCACGGACGCTCCGTCCCACCCACCTTCCCCAGGCCCCGAGCCTGCTTCTCGTCCTCTGTCGCCCGGAACAAGGACAGCTGCACCCAGCCGCGCCTGGAGGAGAGCTGGGCGGCGGTTCCCTCACACTTTCATTCATTCATTCATTCATTCAAGATGCCTACCACACTCCCCACTGTCGTGCCCGGGGTGTGCTGGGGTGTCACTTCCCCTGGCAGGAGTTGTAGACGACAAACGGGACGGTCCCCATGGCTGTCGTCACAAGAGGTACTGGGCCAGCCATGGGCAGGCGTACAGCCTTGGGCTCGGGGGCCAGCAGGGCGGGCACAGCCGTCCTCCCCCTCCTGGGGAGTGGCTGGGAGGGGCCTGAGGGGGGAGCAGGGGCTTCCCGCAACAGGGAACAGCATTCCAGGCTGGGGGCACAGCCTGTGTGATGGTGCTGGGGCGCTGTGCGCGAGAGGCCCAGCTCCCCAAGAGGACTCTGGGAGCAAGCACCTCCGTGGGTCAGCCCCGGCCCCCAGAGGCCTGCCGCCGGCCAGCGGTGGGTATACACATCGTCACTTCCACTTTAGTTCAAAGATGGCATCCGGAGCAGAGTCCCCGTGGCCCCCCGTCCCTCCTGCCGTCAGTCCCAGCTCGGCCCCTCGTGAGCTGTGTGACCCCGGGCGGCTTCTGAGCCTCTCTGTGCCATTTCTCCTCACCTGCATGACGTGGAGAATGAGACGGTGCCCAAAGCCGCGCCTGGCACACGGCGCCGTGGGGACGACCGGCCTGCCTAAGGGTGCAGGTCCCAGCCCTGCGGCGTCCTGACCCACGGGGAGGTTCTTGCCTTCTCCGGGCCTCAGTTTCCCAGCCAGTCAAACAGGACAGTGACTGGCCCATGGCTCCAGCAGGCCAGGGGCTCAGGGCCACGGGGCCTCCCTCCCTTGTGTGGGGGCTCAGGGCGGCGGTGGCAGGAGCGCCCAGGGCACTCAGCCCAGAGAGCAGCTCAGGGCAAGCTGGCGCTTTCTGGAAAGGAGCAAGAGCGAGTCTCTGAGGCTTCGTGGTCCCCCGGGGTCTGTCTCAAGTGCTCATGCCGCCATCACAGAAAATGCAGCCATGAATCATAGGATTTTCACGTCTCACAAAATAAGATTTTTGACTTTCTTTTCAACCACTTAAACATCGGAAAGTATTCCGACTCACAGGCCGAACCGAGACAGGCAGAGGGCGGGATTCAGGCCCTGCTTTGATCTGCCCTGCCTCCTGGCTACCCTCACCACCCCCGGGCCTCAGTTTCCCCCTCTGTTAAAGGACCACGGCCCCTTGCAGCCCCAGACCCCTGATTGCTGCTCTCGGCCCACGGAGCACATCCAGCAGGCCCAGGAAGGCTGAGCCCTCTCCTCGGTCCACCTGCCTTGCCGCAGCCACGGGCCGCTCCCAGGGCACCAGGGACGAGAGTCCCCACTGCACTGCGGCCCCCCGCCCAGAGGTGGGGCACATGGCCGGGGATGGGGCGGATGCTTCCCGGGCACCTCGGAGCTCCTGCTCACATGCTGTCCTTGGCCACCCCAAGTCCTCCGTCTCTGTACCCCCACCCGCGGCACTGCTGCTGAGCCGAGCAGAGGGTGTGGCGCAGTGAGGGACAGGAGCAGCTTTCTCTGACCACAGGCCCACCTGGCCGCCGGTCTCCCAGCCCTCTGCGTACCGCCGTCCACGTGCTGATGCCCCTTCCGCCCCCCAGCTGAGTCTCTCTTGCAGGCAGAGTACAGACTGTACAATGGTTCCGACAAGGAATGTGTGTCCCCAACAGCCAAGGTCACCAAGAAGGAAGCTCTCAAGGTGGGCACGGGCTCGGGAAGAGGGACACAAGTGTGTCACATGCCAGAGGAATGGGCCAGCGAGGTCATCCCGCCCCAGCCTGCCAAAGGGTGGGGCAGACCACGTCCTGGCCACCTCCCCGTCCCCACACTTCCTCTCCTCTCCTCTCCCTGCCCCTGTCCTCACCCTCCACCCCAGGCTGGATCGTAGAGGTGCTGGCGGGTGGGACGGGGGCCAGCCGGGCCCATGTCCCTTGACATTCCCGCTGGGTGCCCGGCGTCCAGGCGCAGAAGGAGAACTACCGGCAGGAGAAGAAGCGAGCCACAAAGCAGCTGTTCAGCGCCCTGACGGACCCCAGCGTGGTCATCATGGCCGACAGCCTCAAGGTGCGCGGGGCGGGCAGGTGTGCGGTCTGGGCTTGGCCACCTCCGCGGTCACTCGGGAGCAGATCGGCATGTTTGGGCCTGTGGTCTGTGTCAGTGTCCTGGGGCATCCGTGACCAAGGACCACGAGCCTGGGGCTTTACGACGGAAAGGCCTTCTCTCCCAGTTCTGGAGGCCAGCGCCTGAAATGAAGCTGTGGCCGGGCCTCGGGCCTCCAGGCACTCGCGGAGGCCCCTCCCTGCTTCTCCAGCTGCTGGGGGCTCCAGGCATCCCCTGGCTGCCGGACACACCCCCGGCCTCTGCCCCCGCATGGCCCTGTGTGCCTGTGTCCAGATGCCACCCCCACTTCAATGTGGCCTCGTCCCCACCTGCTCCAATCTGCAGACACCCCAAATCCGGTTGAGCTGGGGGCCCCGGCCTGCAGATGGGGGTCCCAGGAGGCACGCCGAGCCCGGGGCTGGGGCACAGGGGTGGGGAGGCTGCGCTCTGGCTTCTCGGGCTGGGGTCAGAGGCCCGCGTTCAGTCCTTACTGAGTCCCGGGGGACGTGTCTGCACGCCCCCGCGGTGAGGGGAGAGCTGCCAAATGCTGCGGGTGCCTCAGAGGCCCAGAGGGACAGGCCTGTCTGCAACACAGGGGCCCCCATGGGCTCCTTCCCCCCCCCCCACAAAATTATGAATGAAAAATGAGATATCCAAGTGGGTATTTCTTTGGGATGAGAAAAGAAATGATGAGTGTCACGGCGTACAGAGCTGGCGACAGTCACTGGGGGCCGGCTGCTCGCAGGACCCCAGCAGGGCCTTGACCCTGGCCGTGGGCTCCCCAGGAAGTCTGCTCCCGGCTGCCAGGCATGTCTGCAGACTGGCTACCGTCTGTGCGCTCCCACCGTGCGCTCCCGATTCCGCGCTCCTTGCAAAGCCAGAACAGAGCTCGGCCCGCCCTGGCGCCGTCCCCCGCCCGCCCCGCCCCAGGCTGCCCAGGTGCCCCCGGGCTGTTGGCCTCCCCGACAGCGGCGCCCCTCCCCACAGATCCGGGGGACCCTGAAGAGCTGGACCAAACTGTGGTGTGTGCTGAAGCCGGGGGTGCTGCTCATCTACAAGACGCCCAAGGTGGGCCAGTGGGTGGGCACGGTCCTGCTGCACTGCTGCGAGCTCATCGAGCGGCCCTCCAAGAAGGACGGCTTCTGCTTCAAGCTCTTCCACCCGCTGGACCAGTCCGTCTGGGCCGTGAAGGTACCTCGGGGGCCCAGGGTCCAGGGCGTCAGGCCCCAGGGGAGGAGTGAGGCCTCGGGGGACGCCCCGTGGGAGGCAGGCACTGGGGGGCGGGGCTCCAGCTGGGCCCATCACCCCTCTGGTGTGGGGGCTGCGGGGCGGGTCTCTCGTGTGAGCCGCTGCTCCCAGCCCAGGACTCACGGGGGTCCGGTTATCAGATGAAACCCAGAAACCCAATTAGATTAGGATTTCGGACACACCGAATCGTTTCTGTTGGTGTAAGTGTGTCCCCGGTAGTGCACGGGCGATGCTTCTGCTGCACGAAGCTCTGCTCTTTCTCTGAGATCTGAAGCTAAGTGGGCTGATTCCGGCCACCCTAGCACGGGCGCCCAGGGCTCAGGAGCCGAGCAGGGAGCCCGCGGCTCCTTCCCTCTGCCACCGGGTGCCTGTCCGCGCCTGGCGGGTCTGCGGCCACATGTGTGTCGATGTGGGTGTGCACGAGTCCACGTGACCGGTGTGCTCCCAGTCCCTGGGTGTCCCCCCCCCAGGTGACGCCAGGTCTCTGTCTCCCCAGGGCCCCAAGGGCGAGAGTGTGGGCTCCATCACGCAGCCTCTCCCCAGCAGCTATCTGATCTTCAGGGCCGCCTCTGAGTCGGACGGTGAGTCCCCGCCTGCCCTGTGGGTCTGCCCTGTGGGTCTGCCCAGTGACCCTGAGGGAGGAGGGCACCCCAGCCGGCTTGTAAAGCAGGTGTGCGGGGCTGCTGTTCAGGCCCTTCCGCTGCCCCCCGAGAAGGACAAGCCTGGGCTTGGGTTGGGCAGGCCTGCCACTCGCTAGTACCTCCTGGAGCCTCAGTTTCCCCAAAGTGAAACAGAAACGGTAGAGCCCGGCTCCACGGGTGATAGGAGAATCGCATGACCTGATTTCAAGTCACCAGGTCACAGCCACTGCACGCCAGGCGCTTGCCGGGCACCCCTGAATCGGGAGGTTCTACCCACATGTGACGAAACGGGGCCCGGCCACCTGCCAGCAAGGAGAGCCGCGGCCTGGGTGGGATCCCAAGTTACCAGGACTCCCAGATGCAGCGCACGCTGTTGGGGCGCCCTCCAGTGGCTGCTCCGGGTAACGCGGCTGCCCCCTTCCTGGCCCTCAGGGCCCAGAGCCCTGGGCTGGTGGCCGGCCACCCCCTGGTGGACAGACTCCACATCCACGCTCCGGGAGGGACCCGTCATGCTCTTCCGGAGCCCACATTCTCGGGGGAGAGAAAAGCCGCTGTCGGACGAGGCCGATGCGGCGGCGGCGTGAGCGGGGTTCCTGCTGGGCTGGGACGCCATGGGCAGGCAGGGAGGGAGGGCCCAGGGCCCCTGTGGGTGTGAGGGTGGGCTTCCCGGAGGACGAGGAGGGGGCCTCGGAATGGGCTTCAAAGGATGCGGAGAGTTCGGGGTGTCTAGTCCTTTGAGGCAGCTGCAGAGTGGGTGTCCTGCTGGGGCCGCTCCTGTCACCCTCCTCTGCCCCCAGACGTTCAGCCCAGGCTGAGCCCTCAGTGACATCCCGTGAGAACCAGGGCCACCAGCCCTGCAAACCCTTGCCTCCCTGGGACACGGGGGCACCTCGGTGGACACGTGTCCCCACAGATGCTCACACCCCCGGGGACACGGAGGTGGTGCTGGCTTAGCCCCCCGGCTGCCTCCACGGGGAAGGCAGCAGGGGCGGGGGGATTCGGCGGCTCTGCCTCCGGGTCCACTCGCTGCACTCCTGGTCCACCCTCTGGAGCTGCCTCTCGGAGGCCCTGGCCAGCCCCCCCTCCAGGATGCTCCAGGCCCCTGCCCAGCCTGCCGCCCACCCTCCGGGCCCGTGCTCCAGGCCCGTGGGAGCCCCTGTGGCCCCTGAGACCTGTGGCAGGCAGTCCTCCTGAGGGAGCGCCTCCTCCCCGACTCTGTGGGCAGAAGTGGCAGGTGTCTGGGTGGAATTTGGGCTCTCAGTCTTGCTAAGGTGCGACCTTGAGGGAGTGCCGTGAGCGTCCTGTGAAGGGCATCCCCCCGGCAGGGTCTCCCCCTGACCCGGGCCTGCCGGCTGAGCCCCCGTCCTCCTCCACGTCTGCACCCCCCAGCACGCCCACCCCCACGGCCGCAGTACCTGCGCCCCAGGAGGATGGGGAAGGGATGGGGCGTCCCTGGCAGAGGAGGGCCACCCCCGGGGTGTGGAGTGGGCTCACCGCATGCCGCCCCGCAGGCCGCTGCTGGCTGGACGCCCTGGAGCTGGCCCTGCGCTGTTCCAGCCTCCTGCGACTCAGCACGTGCAAGCAGGGCCGCGACGGGGAGCCCGGGTCCTCGCCAGACGCATCACCCCCCTCGCTCTGTGGGCTGCCCCCCTCGGCCGCCATCCACGACCAGGACCTATGCCCGTGAGCAGGGGCGCAGCGGGCAAGGGTTGGCCCCTCCCAGAAGCCCAGGTCTCCTGCCTGCTCGGGACCCCAGGACCCTGGCTGTTGCTGGGACTCCTCCGTGGGGTCTCCTAGTATGTGGGCGGGGCCGAGCACCGGGGAGTCTGGTCCCCCAGATCAGGGGCTGGGGGCACCCAGGCCGTGCCTCTGACCGGGGGATCCACGGCGCACTGTGCCCCTCCAGGCTGAACGGGTCCTCCCTGGAGAATGACGCTTTCTCAGACAAGTCGGAGCGAGAGAATGCGGAGGAGTCGGATAACGAGACGCAGGACCACAGCGGGAAGACCAACGAGAGCGGGAGCGCCCAGTCGGAGACCCTGGAGAGCCCTGTGCCGAGGGGCACCACGTACGTGGAGCAGGTCCACGAGGAGTTCGGGGAGGTGAGAGCCCGTCCCCCCTGGAGAGCCGGGTGTCTCCCTGCACCTCACCCGCCTCCCTGAATCGGGGCGGGGGGGGGTGCTTGCTGCACCCCGGGGGCCGGGGGAGCAGATCGGGGGCCACAGCTCGGAGAGCGCGGGTGGGCCGTGAGGGCTCGGCTGAGGGTGCTGGGAAGACCACTGGGGCAGGTGAGGCGGGGGCTCCTGGGGTCCAGGCGAGGCCTTTAGAAGCCCAAGGGATAGAGGGGGAAGCCCCGGGCCCACCAGGCAAGAGCTGCCCCCGGGAGCTCCTGGGTAGCCGTGGAGAAGGGCCACCATGAGCCTGGCAGCTGGGAGTAGGGACAGGCCGGTGGCGCGGGGTAGATGATGCGGGTGAAGGGCTCGAGGCAGAGAGCGCGCAGCCCGTGGGACCCTTCTGAGGCTGAGCGCAGGCAGGACTCAGCTGAGCACAGACGAGGGGAGCCGGGGGACCTGGCAGGGGACCCCAGGACAGGTGTGCAGGCACAGAGAGGCAAAGCAACTTGTCGAAGGCGGCCCAGCAGGGTCGTGACGGATCCCGATCCTCTCTGGGGGCGGCTGCCGTCGGGCCACAAGCAGACAGCCCTGAGTTCACATCCCACCTTGGCCTCATGCCAGCTATGTGAGCCTGGGCCAGTCACGTGTCCCCCCTGTAAGGCCAGGGCGACCCCAGTGTGGGTCCCAGGGCCACTACAGGGAGTCAGCATAGGGAGCAGGAGGGGTGCGTAGGTAGCCTGGACGCTCCCTGCCTCCTGTGCCCGGATCCGGCTCCGGGCCTCTTCCAGAAGCCGGCCTGGGCCCACCCGTGCCTGTCTGGGCAAGGGTCGGACACTTGCCAGGGAGGGCAGGGACAGGACAAGGCAGGACAGGCCGGCCAGGCCTCGGAAGGGCGCCTCCCGCAGCCGGAGCCTGCCTCGCTCCCTGGGGCTGCATGGGGCCGGGCCCGACGGCAGCCCCTCTGCCAGCAGCTGGGCCAGGCGTCCCAGGTGGAGACGGTGTCGGAGGAGGACAAGAGCCTGATGTGGGTCCTGCTGAAGCAGCTGCGGCCCGGCATGGACCTGTCCCGCGTGGTGCTGCCCACCTTCGTCCTGGAGCCACGCTCCTTCCTCGACAAGCTCTCTGACTACTACTTCCACGCCGACCTGCTGTCCAGGTGAGCTGGCGGGGGGTGCCCCTCAGACCCCAGACTCCTCTCGGCATCTCCTCCCCCACCGTGGATGTTTCCAGAGGGGCCCCCCGCTGAGCTCCGCCCGCAGTCCCTTCCAGCTCCCCTCCTAGTGGGCCCGGTCTGCAAGACCAGTCCTGGGGGGCAGCGGTGTGTCCGGTCAGGGCCCCGCCATCAGAGGTGACTGTGGGGCAGTCCCCAGCACCTTTTAGCGTCCTGAGTTCCGGACCCTGGCCTTGGTGCCCTCGAGCTGCAGCTTACAGGCTGGAAAGGCTGGAGAGAGCCGGAGGCTCAGGAGCCCGTGCAGAGGAGCTGGGGAGCATGGGAGCTCCCGGAGGCCTTCCTGGAAGCAGAGGCACCCTGCCAGGGCTGAGCCAGAAACATCCTGTCTGCCCCAGCCCTCTGGTTAGGTGGAGAACCTGGGTCTCTGTGGGAAGGTGGGAAACTCCCCGTGGCCCCGGGACTGGGCAGGACAGGAGGGGTCTGGGTGACCCATGGGTGGAGGGCGGGATGGAAGGCAGACAGGGAAGAGGTTGGCCCGGCGTGAGAGGTTCTCCCGTCTCTCCCAGGGCTGCTCTGGAGGGGGACGCCTACAGGCGCATCAAGCTGGTGCTGCAGTGGTACCTGTCTGGGTTCTACAAGAAACCCAAGGTAAGAGGGGAGGCCCAGTGTGCTGTCCCCCCAGCCCCAATTTCCTGCCCCTCAGAGAGCCTGGGGCCACCCCGACCCCACACAGCCTGGAAGGACCCTGATGGTCCCCACTGTGGCCCCCGGTCCTCAGAGATGGGAGCAGCGCCCTGACCTACCACCCAGGGACCCCCTAGCCAGGCCAGGCCTACCGGGGTGGTCCCGGTTCCCTGCAGGGCCCAGGCGGGACCTGCACACCTTGGGGAAGCGAGCACACACAGCCGTGCTGGGAAAGGGGCTCTCAACCCTGCACCTCAGGGAGCCCCCTGGGACCTGTGGTTTTCGTGGTTTGTCTCATACTCATGGAAACCTTTTTGAGAACCCAAAACGCAGGCCTTGCTGAGCACAGGGTGTTGGGGGTGGGGGGAGGGAGTCACACGCAGCTGGAAGTGACATGTCTGGCAGGTGGCATGAGGGGCGGTCGGCTGCCTCCCACCAGATTGGGGGGTCTGAGCCCCGGAAGACGGGCCCTCCTGAGCGGGAGCTTGTCCCCGCCCCCCGCAGTGGGGATGACCTTGGGCCATCTGGAGAGCAGGAAGGTGGTGAGCAGGGCAGAAGAGGAGGCGGGGGCAGGAGCTGGGATTTTATCAAACGGGCAGTAGAAGCCACTGGGGGCCTTGAACAGGTTAGGCACCCTTCCGTCCAAAGTCCGGGGACCGCACGACCCGGGGAGGGTCTCGGGTCCTCCTGGGAGCCAAGAACTAGACAGGACATCTCAGAGGCTGCCCCCAGGATGTGAACTGAGGGCAATGCACATTCTCCCCAGAGCACAAGTGGGGTGGGGCCCCCCGTGCTGGTGCCAGACCAGGCCCTCCCGTCCAGAGAGGTAGTGGGCCCTCCCCATGGGCATCTGGGGTGTGGGCAGTGGGCAGCCCCCCACATGGGCCCTCGGTGCACACCCCATCCCATGGGGGTCCTCACAGGAGCTTTCCACTCATTGCTTGCAGGGGATCAAGAAGCCCTACAACCCCATCCTGGGAGAGACCTTCCGCTGCTGCTGGCTCCACCCCCAGACCAACAGCCGCACCTTCTACATCGCAGAGCAGGCAGGCCCCCCCCACCACCCCCAGCTGGACGTTGGGCTCCCCGGTGGGCCGAGTCTGAGCCCTGCATGCATTCTGGGGGGTCCCCCAGGAGATGCAGGCCTAGCGCTGTGACAGCAGGAAGTGTTTCCTCGGATGGGGAGTGGGGGGTGGCGGGTGGGGGGGAGCCTCCCGTTCCCCCAGAGCACTCTGCAGGTCGCCACCTGGCCCACGACTCAGTGTCTGCTTCCCTGGGCAGCAGGCGTGAGTGGGGGAGTGGCCCCCCGCCACGGGGCAGGGAGAGCCAGTCTCTCCCCTCCCCCGGCCATTCCAAAGCACCTCTCTGCTCGCAGGTGTCCCACCACCCGCCTGTGTCCGCCTTCCACGTCAGCAACCGGAGGGACGGTTTCTGCATCAGCGGTAGCATCACGGCCAAGTCCCGGTTTTACGGTGAGCGGGGGCTCCCCGGGCTCTGCCAGAGCCTGGGGGACATGGGGGGAGGACTGGGCCGAAGTCGGTGGCCGGCTTTATCTCCCTTCCTACCTCTCCGGGTCGGGAACCGCGCAGGCAGTGAGGTGCCCAGAACCCGGAGTCGATTCCTGAAGTCAGGCCCGGCCCGTGGGGCCCCCGCTCCTGAGCCACGGAGTGGGCGTCACTTGTGGGCAAGAATCCGCGTGAACAGGTGCCACAAGCCACATGTGGCTTTTAGATCAGAATGGAGGAACATAAGCCACGGCTGCTCGGTTGGCCCGGCCACATCACACATGCTGGGTGGCCATGTGTGGCTAGTGGCCCCCGTGTCAGCACAGAGTGGAATAGTTCCGTGGCCACAGAAGTTCCGTGGGGGCCTGTCCCCCCTCTGGGGGGTGGTGACAGTCAGAGCAGGGGTTTGCATGCAGCCTCTACCCTGAGAAGCCCTCCTGGGAGCTGGGCCACGTACGCCCTGGCGGTGGGGGGGGAGGTCCGGGCTTTTCCAGAATCTCAGTTGCAGGGAGGTGCAGTGACCCACGGGTCAGGTAGAGAAGCCCAGCGGCCCCACAGTCACCCGGCTGGAGGGACTGGGGACCCTTCGCACCTGCTAGAAGGGAGCTCAGACCGCGAGACTCAGGGGGTGGGCGCCCAGGTCCTGAGGGCCCGTGTCCACTCCCTGGTCACCCACCACCCCACCCCTGCAGGGAACTCGCTGTCGGCTCTGCTGGATGGCAAGGCCACGCTCACCTTCCTGAGCCGGGCAGAGGACTACACGCTTACTATGCCCTACGCCCACTGCAAAGGTGAGAGGGTTTACGGCCCCCCCGGGAGGGCAGAGCGCTGGTCTTTGCACGTTTGTTGACAGTTCACCCTGCGCTCTTCTGTGACTTTCTAGCCTGGAAGGGAAGTCCCCCCGCAGGTTGTCTAACAAAATGTTTTCAGCCTGAACCGCAGGCTTCCTGTCGCAGACCGCAAGCCAGATCTGCTTCTTAAGAGGGCTTGTGTCATTGTTTCTAGAACTTTCCAAGAAAAGAAACACAAACATCATCTTTTTTTTTTCTTTAAGATTAAAATGGATCCTGAGTTTATAGGTTTCCAATCCGGATCCAAGACAGCGGGTGTCTGGTAGACCACGGCCTGACGCAGAACCGGCTCCCCCCGCCCCCCCCTTACTTTCCCCTCCCCCGCCCCCGAGGGAAAGCCTCTTTGTAAACCGGTGGCGGTGGGTTGTGGTTCCACTCCCTAACCCGCTTCACACACGCCCTCTGAGGAGGGGTGCTAACCGGCCCTCCGCCCACGAGGGGGCCGAGGCTGGAAACAGCCTGCCCCTTCCTTTTGGGGTTTGCTTTGTCCCAAGCATACCCCACTGCGGTTTGTAAAAAGTCAGCAGGAGGTTCCTCTCCAGGGTCACACGCTTCCCTTTTGTTTCGGTTTCCTTTTGGTCCCCAGCGTCGCACTCGAGATTTCACTGTGTAGAGAACTAGGGGATTACGGTTCTTTACGTGGGTCCAGAGTTCGAAACTACAACAGCAGGTGTAGGCAGAGAAGGCTGGCGTGTCTCCCCCCAGTCCGCCCCCCGTGGAGCGTCGGGCGCACCCCCTGCCCGCCGCTGCCTCTCCCGCCGGGTCCCCTCCTGTGCGCCGGCGGGATTTGGGGGCGTTCCCAGCCCCTCTGCTGTTTCCCTTGGCTTGTCTTTTTTTTCCTTTCCGTTTTATCGCACACCCCCAACTGTTTATAATACACGGAGCTCTTCTCTTCAGTTAGATCTAAGTCCTCCACGTGGGAAGACACAGAAGAGCCATTCTGTTGTTGTTGTTGTTGTTTTTAAGATTTTATTTATTATTTGACAGAGAGAGACACAGCGAGAGAGGGGACACAAGCAGGGGGCGTGGGAGAGGGAGAAGCAGGCTTCCCGCGGGGCAGGGAGCCCGATGTGGGGATGGATCAAGTACCCTGGGATCGTGACCCGAGCCGGAGGCAGACACTTAACGACGGAGCCACCCAGGCGCCCCAGAAGAGCCATTCTTTCCTTCATTAATTATTATGTACTGGGGATGCCTGGGTGGCTCAGTCTGTTACGTGTCTACCTTCGGCTCAGGTCATGATCCTGGGGTTCTGGGATAGAGCCCTGCAAAGGGCTCCTTGGTCGACGGGGAGCCTCCTTCTCCCTCTCCCTCTCCCTCTGCCTGCTGCTCTCCCTGCTTGTGTGCTCTCTCTCTATATATATCAAATAATCTTTAGAGTACCTGTATATGATGTATGTACTAGTTTGAACAAACACGCCGGCC
Organism: Martes martes; assembly: GCF_963455335.1. Taxonomy (NCBI): domain Eukaryota; kingdom Metazoa; phylum Chordata; class Mammalia; order Carnivora; family Mustelidae; genus Martes; species Martes martes. The sequence continues at coordinate 2,372,393 of NC_137898.1, read as the reverse complement.
AGTCCTGGATGCAGCAGTGAGTGGGGAAGACGGGTGAGCCCACCTTGGGGCCCAAACTACAGAGCAAATGACAGATGGTGATCAGCGTCTCGTGGGGGCAGTGGGGCACTTGGGAGCCTGGGAGCCTGGGAAGGGGACCTGGAGGAAGGAACCCGCCAAGGGCGGGACATTCCCTGGACAGAGCAACTCTCAGAAGCAGAGGCCCTGGGGGCAGAGGGTCACTGAGGAGCCAGGCATGGCCCTGGGTTCAGCCTCCCGCCCCCACCAGCTCCTCTCCATCTCAGAGACTCTGCCTCCGGGGGCTCCTGTCCTCTCCCCCAGGGTCCGACGCCGGCCTCCTCGGGGTCAGCGTTGCTGGGTGGGGACGCGGTGCAGGGACTGAGCAGGTGCCTGTGTTTCAGGAATCTTGTACGGTGCCATGACCATGGAACTGGGCGGCAGGGTGACCATCGAGTGTGAGAAGACCAACTTCCAAGCTGAGCTGGAATTCAAGCTCAAGGTAGCGCTGGCTGCAGTACCCTCGGCCACCGGAGGGCCTCGAGGGGAGTGGGCTGGGGCCAGGGTGGAGCCCCCTCCGCACCCAGGGATGGCTTCCGGGGCAGGCGCACTTAGGAGGGGGCAGCTCCTGGCATCTCCGTAGCATAGGCAGGACCCAGAGCGAGGAAGGGGCTCCCGCAGGCCTCCTAGCGGAGCCAGGACAGGCCCAGACCCCTTCCCCGCCGTGGGGCGCACAGGCCCCGTAGGCCCCCTGCCTCCTTGAGCTCGGGCGGAGGCATCGGGCGAGTGTGGCGGCCTCCAGCCTTGGGTCCCATCCTAGCCGGGCTCCCACGTCCCGGGAGGTGAGAGCCGGTGCCCTTGGGAGGGAGGGGCCTCCTCCTGCCCGGCTCACCGAAGGACACCGGGGCCTGGGGAGGCTGCCAGCCCCTCACCAGCCTGGTCTCGGGGTGTCCCCACAGCCTTTCTTTGGGGGCAGCACCAGCATCAACCAGATCTCGGGGAAGATCACGTCAGGAGAGGAGGTCCTGGCGCATCTCACCGGACACTGGGTAAGAGGCTGCCACGAGGCAGGCACGGGCGGGCCCGCAGGCGCGGGGACAGCCAGGGGGCCCGCACCTCTGACCCTGCCTGGGGCGTCTGCGGCAGGACCGAGAAGTGTTCATCAAAGAGGAGGGCCGGGGAAGCGCGGAGCTCTTCTGGAACCCCAGCAGGGAGGTGCGGGGGCAGAGGCTGAGGAGGCGCACGGTGCTGCTGGCGGAGCAGACGGAGCTGGAGTCCGAGAGGTGAGGCCCGCCGGCACCCGAGGGGCCCCTGGACCCAGGCCTGGCATGGCTGGGTAGAGTTGCCATGCGGACAGCGTGGCCCAGGATGTCCCTGGCAGGGAGCGGATGCCCCGTGACAAACGACATATCCTGCTGGGGCAGCTATAGGAGAGGGAGTGAGACCTGGGGATGGCAGATGCCCGGCAGCTCCCTAGAGAGTACCCTGCCAGCAGGAGCTACGGGCTCAGGGTTGGGGAGAAGCACCTCACGGTGGATCTCCAGCCCTCTAAGAACCCCCCGGGCTCCCCAAGAGATACTGAGCTCCCTGTCCCTGGAGGCAAGCAAGTGGAGGTTGCTGTCCGAGCTTCCACTCCAGGGCCAGGGGGGTAGGACCGTCCGGGTCGCCCACTCAGAGCGCGTGTCCCGCGCCCAGGCTCTGGCAGCACGTCACCAGGGCCATCAGCGAGGGCGACCAGCACAGGGCCACACAGGAGAAGTTTGCCCTGGAGGAGATGCAGCGGCAGCGCGCCCGCGAGCGCCAGCAGAACCTCGTGCCCTGGAAACCACAGCTGTTCCGGCTGGACCCCGCCACCCGGGAGTGGCGCTACCGGCACGAGGAGTGAGTGCGGCCTGGGGTGGGCAGACCGGCCCCACGGGGGCTCCTGCTGCCCTGAAGGGGCGGGTGAGGGAGGAGGAGGGGATCCTGTGGGGGCCCCGGCCACTACGGAGACGCTGAGGCAGGGCCGAGATGGGGCCCCCTGCCCCCGAGGGCCACTGCCCCTCCCAACGGACACCCTCTGGACCCTCTAGCCGTAGCCCCTGGGACCCTCTGAAGGACGTCGCCCAGTTTGAGCAAGACGGGGTCTTGCACACCATGCGGCGGGAGACCATGACCCACCAGACCACCTTCCTGGGCAGCCCAGGGCCCAGGCACCAGGTCAGCTCCCCCAGGGTCCCTGCCCGGGCTCAACTTCAGCGGCAGGAGGGGACTGTCAGGGTGTAGATTCGGCTGCCTACCCCACCGACCTCTTACCTTCCTGCCCCTCCCCCTCAGGTACCCCCACCAGCCCGTGCACTTACCCCTCCCAGCAGGGGCTCTTCTGACCACCCCGAGGTGCCCGGATTTGCAGGAGGCTGTGTGCACGGGGTACCCGGTGTACGGGGCGCTGTGCAGGGGTGCCCTGGCTTCTAGAGCCCCGCACCTGCTCCCCGGAGCTTCTCTCTGTTATGCTCACAGCACCCTCGCCAGTCTACAGAGGAGGAAACTGAGGCTCAGGCCAGCCTGGGGGTTGCTCAGGCAGGCGGAGGAGTCCCCATTCGCAGAGATGCTGAGGGGGGCAGGGAGGGCAGGTAGAGTGGCCCCAGGAGCCCTGCAGGGGGTCTCCTGGGACAAACACCAGGGTGCAGCTTGTGCGGAAGTCTGGAGCGTCCTCCATGGTGCCGCGTGGTGCCACGTGGACAGAGACCACCGTGTGACAGCCCCCACCATATGCTGCTGGTTCTCTCTGCCTGCAGCCGCCTCCCCTGCACACAGCGGGAGGCCAGCGATCACAGGGGCAGAACAGGCACAGACCTTCTGGCCTGATGGCCCCAATTTGCCAGCAAGCAAGGGTCACAGTATCTCACTGCCCTTGTGTCCCAGCCCCTCCCCTTCCCCGCCTGCTGTAGCCCCTCAAACCAGGCGGCCCCACCCCTCCACGGGCGCCGAACTGGATGCCCCCGGGTCCCCCTCAGCCTCTCCAGCCAACCACTCCTCGGCCACTCCTGTGCTCTGGGAAGTTAGCGGTTGTCAAGCCAATCCCACAAGTCCCGCTGGAGAGGCCCCCACAGCATTCGGGAAGGCCTGGCTGCCAGCTTCCATGGTGGGACAGGACCAGCCATCACAGCCACATCTTCTAGAGCAGTCCCGTCCCCGAGGCCGGTACATCCCTGTCCCTGCGGGCACAGCTGTGGTGGACCTGGGTGTGCCCCCAGCTGCAGTGGCTCCGTCTCTCTCCAGGGGCCTGGCCCAGACCGGCAGCTGCGCAAGGCCAGCGACCAGCCCTCTGGCCACAGCCAGGTCACCGAGAGCAGCTCCACACCCGAGTCCTGCCCGGAGCTCTCCGATGAGGAGGAGGAGGAGGAGGAAGAGGAGGAGGACGGTGACTTCATTCCCGGTGAGCCCTCCCAGGCCGGCTACTCTGCAGGGTGGGAAGGGTCAGAGAAGCACCTCCCCTGGGCAGGTGTATGGTGCACCTTGACCGTCCTCCCAGGGTCCTCCAGCAGGCCTCCCCGAGCCCGGGGGCTTGGAGGACAGCGGTCCCCAGCCCTGCACTCAGATTGGCTGGCAGGGGCAGTGCGAGGGGTGGGGCTGGACAGTGTCCGTCTTCGTGTGACCGTCGGATTCTGCTCGCTCCTCCCCGACTCCGTGCCTGTCTCTGCAGTGCGTGAGCTGCTCCTTGCTCCCCCAGAGCTTATTAGAGGCCAGCTGAGTTGGGGTCCCTTCTATGCCTGCCCCCTCGACTCCCCGTGTCGTTAGCTTCACCTGAAGGCTCTCAAGAGGTGGGGTGGGGGCCCGAGCCGGGCACGACCCTGGGACCCCGCATGTCAGCTCCCTGGACACGCCCACTCGTCTTTGATTCTCCCTCCATCCCCTGACCCCTGGGTCCTGTGACCGGTGGCTGGACACCCCAGGCAGCGAGAGCCCGTGCCCGCGGTGTGGAAAGGAGGCACGGCGGCTGCAGGCACTGCACGAGGCCATCGTGTCCATCCGGGAGGCCCAGCAGGAGCTGCACAGGTAAGCCCCGCTCCCAGGGACACAGCCAGGGTGCCACCGAGGCCAGGGATACCATGCATCTGGACTGTCACTCAGAGCTAGGACTCTGGGGGTTGGCAGAGGGTGTGGTGGATGGAGGACAGGAAGAAGGCGGCCAGCTCTGCCCTGAGCAGGCCCGGGGTGGGGGGGTGGGACGTGCCACACTGTAGGGGGTCCTGCTGGAACAGGACCAGCCGATGAGCTCTGTGCAAGAAAACAGCGGCTGGAGGCCCAGGAGTCCGGGGGGGGGGGGGCTGGAGGAGCCTCGGTGAGTCAGGGAGTCAGCCCCTGGCACCACAGAGGAGGCCGGCCGTGAGGCAGGGAGCCACGGGAAAAGCCAGCCTTTCTGCACACACGGTGCCGCCTGAGTCCAGGGTGAGGACATGAGTGTCCCGGGTGGCTGTGACACAGTCCACAGACGGGGGATCTCACGATAAATGTTCACGGTCCCCCAGTCCCAGAGACCGACACCGGAGATGTAGGCGGGGGCAGGGCCAGATTCTCCGGAGGCCTCTGTCCTTGTGTGCGGAGGGCAGTGCTCTCCCTGTGTCCTCACGGGGTCATCCCTGCGTGTGTGTCTGTGTCCTGATCCCCTCTTCTTATAAGGACCCCGGCCATGCTGGATTAGGGCCCACTCTGGTGACCTCATTTTAACTGAATCGCTTCTTGAAAGACCCATCTCCAAATAAGTCACATCAGGGGTCTTGACGGCCGGGACTCCAACGTGGGACTTTTGGGGCGCGGCGACCCAGCTCAGCCCGTCACAGCAGGAGTGGAAGAGAGGCTGTGAGAGTCCCAGCTTCTCCAGCTGGGACTCCCTTTACCTGGAATCTGGGCCCGGGGGCCCCTGTGTAGTGGGCTGTCCATTGCAGGTAGGGATGCCCGCCCTGCGTGGGCCCACCCTGGCTCAGCCGCCTTCCTCCCTGTCCTTGCAGGCACCTCTCAGCCATGCTGAGCTCCACAGGGAGGGCCAGGCAGGTGCCGGCCCCAGGCCTCCTGCAGAGCCCCCGCTCCTGGTTCCTGCTCTGCGTCTTCCTGGCCTGTCAGCTGCTCATTAATTACATCCTCAAATAAGAGCCCTTTGGGGGCAGTGTGGGCGTGGCCTGCAGAACTCGGCCAGCCCCCTCCTCCCTTCCAGGCACCTAGCACTTTCAGCCAACCCCGGGGGAGGCGGAGAGAACCGGCAAGCGTGGCCCCGGAGGACAGAGAGGCCCACGGGGGGGCTGGAGGACAGCAGGAGGCACCTGGAGGGCCACACCAGCTTCTCCAGAGGAGCCGCTGACCTTCCCGGTGGGACCCTCCCCCCCAGTGCCAGCCTTAACGCTAAAGCCAAATGCAGCTTTCGTCCTGCCTCTCGCCCCCTGGTCAACACGCCTGCTCGCTCCTGGTCCAGCGGCCACATGCCCCGCCGGAGTGACGGAGCCGGGCGTGGACGGACTGCCCAGGCTTTGCGCGGTCACCCCCAGCAGGGATGAGCTGGGGAGCTTTGGCGGGACAAGCTTGGAGTCCCACAGGTTCCCACGCCTCCTCCCTCCGGATGCAGAGGGCCGTCCTTCCCGAGAGCCTGCCCCCGCTGCCCAAGGCGTGCTCAGAGGGGCCTCCCAGGGACTCCCGGGCAGACTGGAGCTACTCCGGAGACCGCACTGGGATTTTACTCTGCTTCTGTGCGGAGTGGACAGGACCCCCACGATGCACACCCGTGGAGCCCACCCCGCCTCGCACAGCCTGGGCGTGAGCCGGCACAAGTGTGCGTGTGTGGGCAGGCGTGCGCAGGGCGCGGCCTCTCGGGCCCCAGCATTCCTTGGGGCAGGGAAGCCCAGGTTGGCCACTTGACTGGGACTGATGCACGGTCTTCCTGTTTTACACTTTTTTAATAAACGCAATTGCAATATTTTAGGCAGGCTGCAAGCAGCGTCTGGCGTCTCGCCTGTTCTTGTGTCGAGTGCCACTGTGTGTGCGCGCACGTGTGTGTGCCCGTGAGCATCTGCGCGTGTACGGGTAGTCACACTGAGACTTAAACTATGTGGGGGAGGTGCCATCGGGACCCACTGTCCCATTTTCCAGAGTTTATATCCATGTTCTTGTTCCCTGCCTGTGCCCCAGGCCCGGAAGTAAACAGGCGCACACACTGTGTTGTCTTCCTGGGGGGCTTCCGGAAATGTGGGGGGTGTTCCGATGGACAGAAGCCATGCCAGCGGACACTGTCAGGAGGGCCCTGAGGCCCCGAGGACAGGGGAGGAAGGATCCAGGGAAGAATGGGGGGCAGCGTGCGGGCACCCCTCCCTTAGGCCCCCTGCTCCAGGACAGGGTGGGGCTCGGGCTGGGGAGAGGGAGGGGCAGGTGGGTGATGCCTCTCCAGGCCCTGTGGCTGCCTTGGTCAGAGGGGACCCCAGGAACTGGATCGCCCCCCGAGGGTGGTGCCCCCAGACTGGCTTTGGATCCCCGCGTAGAGGCCACTCACTGCTGAGGTCGGGTGCCCCCGAGGTCATAGTTTTCCGCAACTCCTTACCAGGGCTGGCTGCTCCGGAGAGGAAGCCCATGGCCACCTCCTCTTCCGTTCCGACCCCCCCTCCCCCACCCCGTGTGGCCTGACTCACCAGCTCCGCCGCCACACCCCGCGGCAGCCCCAGAATTCCCTCCAGAGTTGGCCGTGTGTCCTTGGTTTGCTGATGTTGTGCTAAATCAACCAGGTTAAGGTAGATGGGTGGCCGTGACTCGGCGGGAGCAGCTGGTCCAACCCAGATGGGTGGTTACAAAGGCGTCACGTGGCCCCCAGAAACAGTACAAAACTGGGCGTGGTCTCTGGGTCCGTTGGGTTAACCTGGGTATGTAGACACCCGTGTGACACTCTTGGGTGAGGGGGTCCAGAGCTGTGCCTCCCATCCCGCCGCGCAGTCCTGCCCTTCCCTTGATCCAGCCGTTTCTCATCGCCTTAAACCCTCTCTCCGGTTCTTCGAACCCAAGGTACAGTCAGCCGGCTTCTAAGATTTGTCAAAAAGTGTCAAAACCAAGAAACCTAGAGCCGTGTGCTAGATGATAAGGCTGAACTTAAAGCACTTTCTTTTTGCGGTTTGTCTTTTTTTTTTTTTTTTTTTCCTCTCAAGAGACTGGGGAGATGGTTTTAAATCTGGAGCCCGTTGGAAGCCAAATTCAAGGCGAGCAGGAACAAGGTGGTGGGTCGCAGCTCGGGGTCCTCGGGCTGCGGCCGGAGGAGCAGAAACCGTGGTGCTCGGGGACACCCACCCTGCCCGGGGCTGCACCATGAGGTGGGGCACCTGTGGGACCCCGTAGGAATCTGGGGTTTGCTCCTTTACCTTTGCTGGGACCGGACCCCCCCACTATACACGTGCCTCATAGCGCACATAGGGTCTGTCGTGCCGGGAAGGACAGGCAGCCCCTGACTTCTCGAGAGGCTTCCAGCACAATCGGCAACCCCTAAGGACGGACCGGGCGAGAGGGACCAGGGGAGCCATCGCAGGCGCATTGCAGACACCAGCCCTAGACGCTCCACACCAAGGCCCCTGGGCCCCAGGCAAGGGCTGTTTTAGGAAGGACCCCTGGGCCCGTGTTCTGGTTCTAACCGGTCCCGAGAGGACTCGTACACCGGACCGGAACCCTGAATAAAAACTCCACATCCTGAGCAAAGAAGACTCTCCTTTCTGGCCCCCCCGGCACAGCCTGCACCCGCCGTCTACACCGTCAGTAAACCCGCTCCCTCCCGCCGGCTCGCGTGGGATCGCAGTCCCGCGCGTCCCCGGGCTCTGGGACAGGCCTGCCCGCACCGGCCCACCGTGCCGGAGGGCGGGAAGAGCCGGGATCGCCCCCTCCGTCTGCTGGGACGGGTCTCCCCGGGCTGGGGCCGCGCGGCTCCGCCCCCGCCCCCGCCCTCACAGGAGCCCGACTCCGTGCGGCGCCGCTAGCGCGAGACGCGACGGCGACGGCGGGACGGAACGTGCGGGACACCAGAAGCTGCGGACGGGCCGTGCCCCTCGCCCGCGGCGGCTCGTCCTCACAGGGGCCTCGTCCCGGATCCCGGAGGAGGCCGGCGCCGTCCCGGTCCCCGCCCCGGTCCCCGCGGTCACACCCGAGGTCCTTCGGGGGTCCCCCTCCGACTCCGCCCGGACAGGGTCGGCACTGGGCGCGGCGGAGGCCGTTTCCGAGTCGGGGCGGGTCGGGTTCGCTCCGCCGAGGCGGCCGTGGCGGGCAGCGGGGCCGGCGTCGGGGGAGCCCCGCCCTGCGGCCCGGCGGCCAGGCCCGGCGGGAGGGCGCCCCGGGGGCGTGCGGGGGAGCGGGACAGCACCCCGCGGGCTGCGCTGCGCTTCGGCGGCGACGGCCCCGCGGCCCCCCCGAGACGCGGAGATCGGACGGCGCGTCCCACCGGCCTCGGCCGCCCCGCCCGACTCCTAAGCGGCTGTGGGCCGCGCGGCGCGGTCTCCCCGGCGGTCTGCGGCGGGCCCTGCCCGGGAGAGCGCGGTGCGCCGCCGTCCCGCTCCCCAGCCGGCCCCGCGCGCTCCCTCCGTCCCGCGCATCCTCTCCGGGGAGGGCGCGCACGCGCACGAGGGCGCGGGGCGGGAGGGGGGCAGAGCCGGGAGGGGGGCAGAGCCGGGAGGGGGGGCAGAGCCGGGAGGGGGGGGCAGAGCGGGGAGGGGGGGGCAGAGCGGGGAGGGCCCGCCCCGAAAGACCCGGACGGCGGCGCCCGTCGGACCTAGGGACCGGCCCGAGGCCCCACGGCCGGCGCGTGGAGATGACGTACGCAACAACCCCGCCCTTCTAAGGCGTCGGGGGTCCCGCCCCCCGCCGGGCCGGCCAATAGGGACGCGAGCCCGGGCGTGGGCGGGGAAATTCCGGCCGGACTCAAAACTGGAGGGCCCGTAGCCTTATAAAGAGGCGGCGGGAGAGGCGGCGTGCAGAGCGCGGTGCGCGGCTGCCGGGATGACGGGTCTCCGCGGGGCCGTGCGCGCGCTGCCGCAGGTCGTGCCGTCGGTGCCGTTCCTGGTCGTCCTGTCGGTGTGTGTCGGAGCCGCGGTGAGCGCTGCGGGGCTGCGGGGGAGGCGCGCGGAGCGGCCGCGACGGGTGGAGGCTGCGGGGCAGGTCGGGCCCGGGTGGGGGCGGGGCAGGTCGGGGGCTGGGGCCGGGGCGGGGGAGAGTGGCCCGTGCGGCGGGGGGCCCCGGAGGCGGCGGGCGGCCGCGGCGCGAGCGGCGGCCCCGGAGGCGGCGGGCCCGGGCATGCCCGCGGCGGGCGGGGGAGCGGCCGGGAGGGCTCGGGCGGCGCTGCAGGGCGCGCGCGGAGCCCGGTGACCGGCGGCCGGGGTGCGGCCGGCTCGGGCCTTGTGCCGCGGGCGTGAGTCCCGGCGGCCGGCGCTCGGGTGTGCTCGGCGGCTGGGGGCGCCCGCGGCTCGGCGGGGGTGCGGTCGGGATTGCGGTGCGGGACTCTCGGACGAGGGCCGCGGGGAGGGGAGGGCGGCCGCGCGAGTCGGGGGCTCTCGGACGGCTCAGCTCGGGCCCCGGGGCCGGCCGGAGGGTCGCGCTCCCGAGCCCGCTCACGGTGGGGCCCGGCGCCCCGGCGCGCGTCCCCCTCGCGCGGTCACGGACGGGAGGCCCCGGCCCTCCGCACCCGGCGATTCCCAGAGTGTCCTGGAGGCCGCGTGGCTGCGGCGTTGCAGGTTTTCTCCCCGGGAAAGGATGTCTCTTCCCGTTCTAGCACTTGGTTTTCGCTTCTCTTTTATTTCTCTTCATTTTATTTAAATTCGGCTCACTGACCTCTGGAACATCCCTGGTTCCGAGGTAGAGGGCAGCGACTCAGCGGTCCCTGTCGCCGGCTCATTCCGGCCGCTGCGCTCCTTCCCCCCCGCCGGCGGTCACCCCAGCCCGCCCCCGCCCCGCTCCAGCCTCGGTCTGTCTCCTGCACTTGAGTGTCCCCCGGCGCGGGTCCCTCTCGGGCTTCGTGTTCTTCCCCTGCCTGCCCCCGTGCTGCTCTGTTGTGTGTCTTCGGTTCCGCAAGGGATGGACTCCTGTGGTCACTGTCTCCCTGTCTGACCCGTCCCACTTAGCGCGACGTCCACTAGCTCCATGTGCGCTGCTGCAAACCGGGAGATTTCTCGTTTCTGTTGTGTTTTGAAGGCCGAGTGATTTTCCTTGTCTGTAGGACATCACCTCTGTCCCTGTATCTGTCCATGGCCATCTGGGCTCTTTGTGTAGCTTCACTATTGTGGACGTTGCTGCTGTAAACCTCGGGCGCAGATGCCCCTTTGGATCACTCCATTTGTATCTTTTGGGTAAATAATAGTGCAACTGCTGGGTCATAGGGTAGCTCTGTGCGGAACTCTTTGAGGAACCTCCATACAGTCCTTTAATTTCTGCAAAAAAGTTTATTTATTCATTCACTTATTTCTTAAGATTTTATTTATTTATCTGAGAGAGAGTGCACAGCACAGGAGGAGCAGGGGGAGAGGGAGAAGCAGGCTCCCCGCGGAGCAGGGAGCCCAGTGTGTGGGGCTCGATCCCTGAACCTCAGGGGCATGGCCTGGGCTGACGGCTGCTGCTTCACTGACTGGGCCACCCAGGTCCCCTGATTTAGAGAGAGACCAGAGCAGAAGGGAAGGAATGCCAGCAGACTCTGCAAGCTGAGCGCAGAGCCCGTCGCAGGGCTTGATCTCAGGACCCTGAGATCCTGACCTGAGCCGGAACCCAGAGTCGGACGCTTCACCAACAGAGCCACCCAGGCGCCCCGGATTGTAGTTTTTGTAAATAAGGGTCAGTGTGCCAGTGGGAGTTGTTCGTGGAATTCCCGACTTCAGTCCAGTCTTGGCGTCTTCCTGCCTGGAGGGCGCTGGCAGCTGACACCTTCTTAGACGTGCCCTCTGCCCGGGGGCTGCCTGCTTCTGCCCATGCATTTGCCCGGTGTGCATAAGCACATTGGTCCAGAGCAAGTTCAGAATGAGGTCTGCCGGGTCCAATGGCTTGTCATTTTCTCTGTCCTCGTCGTATGTTTGCCGTCCACGCTGGTGGCTCGCAGCTTCCTGGATGAGGGGACCCTTTGTGCCATCTGGTCAGGTGTGTCCGGTGATGTTTGCGAGACCACTCGGAGGTGCGGAAAAGCTCGACCCAGAGAGCCTTTCTTTCTCTCCTTTATTATTGTGTTTCATTGGTTTTTGTGGCTCACGTTGCACCATGTCTATCTACCACATCTTCCTTGCATGTTCATCTGTCGTCTGTGGACTCTGGCTGCTTCTGTATCGGGGCTGTTGGGAATGATGCTGCGGCAACACGGGGGTCCATGGGTCTTCTCAGACGACCCAGAGGTTGAATTGCTGGGTCGTAGGGTAGTTCTGTGTTTAGTCTGGTGAGGAACCTCCAGAGTGTTCCCCAGAGGAGCTGCCCTCATCTGAATGCCCACCGACAGTGTGGGGGGGTTCCTCTTCTCCGCATCCTCACCGACACTGCTGCTGTCTTGTCTCTTTGGTCCAGCTGTTCTGACAGGTGTCAGGTGATACGTCCCTGTGGTTTTGATTTGCATTTCCCTGACGATGAGTGATGTTGAGCATCTTTTCACAGGTTTGACGACCATCCGCGTCCTTTGGAAAAATGTCCTATGCCTGTGTTTTCACCAGCAGTTTGTTTTTTTGCTACGGCGCTGTGTGAGCTCTCTGTTCTGGGTGTTAAGTCCTGGTTGGGCATATGGTTCGCAAGTGTCTACTCCCATCCAGTCGATGGCCGCTCCTTCTGCCGATGGTCTCCCGTACCGTGCAGAAGCAGCGAGCTTTTGAGTCCACGAGACGCCGTCGTGCATCAGAGTGTGTCACTTGGTGCCTGTTCGGGTCGGTTCTTCCATCAGCCTCTTGTCATACAAGCTGGAGCTTCCGGGCCGGGAGAACCAGGGACCTGCGCCTTCTGGAAATAGCCTGCCGGCCTGCCTTGGAGGGTGCAGGGCAAATGCCTCCCTTCTCCTCTGCATGGCTGCGTCACAGCCGCTGGGCTCAGGGTTCTCAGGACCCCCTCTGGGGCCTTTTCAAAGCAGGCGGGGTGGTTGGTGACTCCCGCGGGGTCCCTCCCCGGAGGACCTTCCACTCCGTGGGGCCGGGGTTGCTGGGAGGGAGGTGCTCACTTGAGAGGGGGGCACGTTCTCGTTCCCTGACGGGTTTAGCCACTTGCAGGCCCTTCAGAGCTTCCCCCCTCGAGTGCTGGGGGTCCGCAAGTGCTGGATGGCTGTGGCTCCCAACAGCATTGCTCTTCCTTAGGGATATCTTGGCCCAGAAGCAAAGGGGCTGGAGGGGACTTGGAGCTTGGGGGGCTGCTGGCAGGGGCCTGAGGGGAGGGCGGGGAGCAGGGGGACCCGGGGCTGGGGTGAGCCCCATGGGGGTGGGGGCATTGCTGCTGGTAGTGGGCCACGGTGGGACCATGGGGGCCCTTAGTCATCTGCAAGGGAGGTGCCTGCCAGAGGCAGTGAACTGGGTGCTCGTGTCTGGTGGAAAATGATGGAGTCCCCACAAAACTCAGGTCGTGCGCTGAAGAAGAGTCAGATGTGATCTTTTTGAAAAAGGAAAATCCGGGGCGCCTGGGGGACTCACTGGGTAAAGCCTCTGCCTTCGGCTCGGGTCATGATCCCAGGGTCCTGGGATCGAGCCCTGCATCGGGCTCCCTGCTCAGCGGGGACCCTGCTTCCCCCTCTTTCTCTGCCTGCCTCTCTGCCTACCTGTGATCTCTGTCAAATAAATAAATGAAATCTTTAAAATTAAAAAAAAAATCCAAAAAAGGAAAATCCACACCGAAGTACAAACATTTCAGATAAAAGGAGAATGGGACCCCGTGCTTGGTCCCGGCCCACCCACTTCCCAGGCTACAGTCCCAGCTCTGGTTCCAGGAGAGCCGTATTCACAAAGGCTCTCAGCCGTCTGCTGATGCAATCTTTAGAAATATTGCGTCACGTAGTTTTACCTCGGTTGCCGAGTTTGGGGGGGTGGGCTTCCGTTTTTCCACACCCTTGTCGTGGGCCTGCGTGGTCAGGACACATAGGACATGCCCCCAGCATGCCACGGGGGTGCAGGTGAGACCACCCATCCTCCCAGCCCGGCTCTCCTCCTGGCTGGGGGTTGGGGGCACCGTGTTCCAGCATTCCCAGAGCTGGACACTGGGCTGAACACACGGCAGAGTTGGGGTGTCGGAGGGGGTGGGGCGGAGGCTGGTGGCCCCGAGCCAGGAGTGGGTAGGGGACAGGACACGACTTCTTTTACTGGTCTTTGCCACGTGGAGCGTCCCCTTGCTGAGCTGGAGAGCCTCAGGCGGACAGAAGGAAATGGCCTCCATTATGTTCTTGACCAGGCTGAGTTCCAGAAAGGAAAGCCGCTTTCCTCTTGTGAGAGTTTTTTTTCCTTTTTTACTGGGGTTTTAATTTTTCAGGTTTCATTTTGAGATAGCGCTTGACTTTTGAAGTTACCGAAATAGTCCGGATGGTTGCGCAACCGCGTCAGTGGGCTGGGTGCCGCCGTCCTGTACACTTTCAAGTGGTTCCTTGTGGGGGCGTGCATATGAGCCCCCTAACAAAGAAAAAGCGATCCTCCCCTGCCCCGCAAAAAAACCCAAGCCCAGGGAACTAAAACGGCAGAGACCGAGCGCTGGTAGATCCCGTGCAGACCTCTAGAGGCTGGCGCCTGGGCTGCACGCTCAGAACCAGGGGCAGACTTGGAAGCAGGTGCCTTCCTTGGGTCCCCGACGCCCTGCCAGTCACCTGCTGTCCCACCCCTGTCCCGGGCTGCGTTGTTATCAGTCTTTCTTCTCTTCCATGATCTCCACATGCCTGTACAGTACTGACCTATGGTTTCATGGAATGTGGCTCAATTTGGGGCTCTTCGTTGGCTTTTTGTGAATAAGTTTGCGTTTGGCATTTTTGGCAAAAGTACCACGGAAGTGACTTTGTCCTTCCGGCTGCACCATCTCAAAAGACGCATGACATCAATTGGTTCCTTCAGTGACGACGATGGCTTTGGTGACAATTCAGGGGGTGTCGGCCTCAGTAAAGTTAGTGTTTTCTCCGTCTGTGGTCAGCAGTGTCTTGAGGGGCATTGCCTTTGGAACTGCGCCAACACTGCGTGTTCTCAGGAGCTGCCGTCCACGAGTGCGCTCACCGCTCGATGCTGCCTGAAGCGCGTGTCGTCGTCGGCCTCGCGTGGAATTTCCTTCCTTAAGCCCATCCAGACATTTTCCTGTCATCTTTTGTTTTGCCTGAGTCAAGGTGTAACGGAAACCGATAAAAACTAAAAATGGAATCTCGTCAGTTTTCCTGGGAAAAAAGGGAAGTGGAGACAAGGAATAAAGGAAGCAAAAGCCAGAAAAGAAAAAGAAGGGACTGAAATAGAAAGTGGGATACCAAAAACACAGCGGCCCGCGGCCGGAGGAGACCCAGCGGCCTCGGTCATCCTGCACCTGCAAACAGGTCCAACTCCTTCCCGAACGATCGGGCTGGCGAAGAGGGGAGACTGTGGCGAGGTGGGGTTCGCAGAGCCCTGCCTGAAGGGGGGCGGCCGGCCGGCAGGAGGGGACGGTGCAGGTGGGTGGCAGGCTCTTCCCGCCCGGACGCAGCCCGAGTGTCATTGGTACGAACCGGCAAGAGAGTCCTGCCGCTTAGCAGAGCCAGGAGTGGCCGCCACTTGCCGCTTCGGGTTAGAGGTGAATGTGGCCGAGCGGGCAGCCTGGCAAACCGGAATTCAGCAGAATTCGGCCCGGGTGCCCGGCGTCCCTGCAGCACTCTGGTCCCTCGCACCCCGCCGTGGGGCTCAGTATACAAACCACAGACTCTGCTATAGTCGGTGACATGTACAGATGCACGCGCTTGGCGGGAGGTTGACTGTACCTCGCGCAGCAATAGCCCGAGCGGCGCGCGCAGTGAGGACGGCGGTCACGGGACTGCGTCCGGGGGGCTTCGGTGCGTGTGCACGCGGGGGCAGGTGCACGCTCTGCATCCCCTGTTCCAAGCAGTGGCCGACGTGCTTTCCTGACACGTACACACGTAGCTGCTGAACCTGTGAACTTGAACAGGTGCGGAACCCTTGGGGCGCCGGGGTGGCTCAGTCCTTTGAGTGTCTGACTCTTGGGTTTTGCTCAGGTCACGATCTCAGAGTCGTGGGATCGAACCCCGTGTCGGGCTGTGCACTCAGCAGGCAGTCTGCTTGGGGTTCTCAATCCCTTTCCTCCCCCTCCCCCTGGTCCTGCACGGTCTCTGAAATAAAGAAATAAATCATTTAAAAAAAACAAAACCGAAAACAATACTTAGTCCCAAATAATTCAGTTCTGGCCAGACCAGGGGGTTACACAGCAGCAGTAGGAGCAGTAGACCAGGCCACCTGTGTAGGGAAACGAAAGAACGTTCTCCCCCAGAGTAACAGTGCTCCAGGTCCAAGTCCAAAAGCACGGAGATGCGTAGGAAGTTCCCACGATGTGTCCCCCCAGCAACGCCGACCCCTGTGAGATGGCAGGGGCTCTCCCCCGTGTGCTTGCTCCTGTCCCACCAGAGGATGTGTGTGGCTCCGTCTTCAGCGGTGGCTTGTCTGATGACCCCCATCTCCTTTTCTGATCGAAGGTGCCCCTGCTAGGCGGTGAGCCTCACTGCAGCCCGGATGAGTACAAGCCTGACAGTCTCGAGCGGTGTTGCAAGCGGTGTCCCGCTGGTGAGTGCCAGAGTGCCTTCTGGAGCCTTGTGGGGTGGCTCTCCCAGGCTGGAGAAGGAAGCTGTGGGCCCTTGGGGCAGAGCCGGAGGCTGGGTGGGGAGACCTGCGCTGGCTCAGGTGGGTGGACCTCTCCTTGGCCATTGGCCACCCCATCTTTGCCCCCACAGTGGGGGGTTCTCATGTGAACAGGGTTGTGGGCTTGTTTTGTTGGGGAGGTACCTTGAGGAGGATGGAGGACAGTGTGGGGGGGGCGTGGCCAAGCCGGATGCTCTCCGCCGCCCTCCCATTGGGGTGACTGCGGACACCTGAGGAAGGGGGTCCTCGCGGGGCAGCAGTGAGCCCTGTGTCAGGCACGGCTCGTCCACGGAGACTCATTCACCTTTGTGAGGAGTCTCTGAATGAGTCCCATGGGTCAGGTGGGGGCCCCAGGCCCCCAGTGCCTGCTCTGCCCAGCCCCCACGCCAAGTACCTCCTCTCCACTCACAGACAGATGTGCACACACGATCCGTGAGAGTTCCTTCACGGATACCCCCTTCGTGGGGGTGACCAGTCCCTCACCCATCACCACCTGTGTCCCCCACTCCCCCCCACATTCTCGGCCACTGCAGGGCTCCTGCTTCGGGTCCCGAAGATCCACACCTGGACCCCTCACCCTACATGCTCCCAGCACACCTGTGTATACACCATGCATGTGTGTGTCCACACCTGTGCACACCTGCACCCACAGCACACACACACAGCGCGTGTGGGCACAAAGGAGACACAGGTGCTTCACCTGGAAACCTTGTGAACTCAGCCCGTGAGCCAAATGTGGGTGTGACACGCTTCTCCCAGCAAGGTGTGCTTGGTTCAGCTACAGCCTTTGCCCAAGGCAGGTGGTAGAGCAGGGGCTCCTCTGGGACTGGTCAGAGATCTCTGTCTCTAGACCTCGGGGTTCCCTGTATATGAGTCGGAAGCTGTGCAGCCCACCCCGGGGTGGACTGGGGGTGGATACTCAGACGTGCATGCTCAGAACCGTGTGCTGACACGTGTTCCGACACGTCGCTGAAAGCCGTGGGCACCAGGTCCCCAGTTCCTGGGACATGTGTGGCCAAGTGTCAGTAAAGAGTGTTTCAAGGAGGGGGCGCCTGGGTGGCTCAGTGGGTTAAGCCTCTGCCTTCGGCTCAGGTCATGATCTCAGGGTCCTGGGATCAAGCCCTGCGTCAGGCTCACTGCTCAGCAAGGAGCCTGCCTCCCCCTCTCTCTCCGTCTGTCGTTCTGCCTGATTGTGATCTCTGTCTGTCAAATAAATAAAGTCTTAAAAAAAAAAAAAAAAAGAATGTTTCAAGGAGATGGTTGGCAAGGGTTGGTCCTCAAGTAGAGGCCTCGGGGGTCGGGTCCGGTCCCCTCAGGGCTCCTACCTCACCTCTCTGTCCTCCCCCTTCCCAGGCTCTCACATCAGCACACACTGTCGTGCAAACCATGGTGTCCCGACGTGTAGCCCATGTGAACCCGGAACCTTCCTCGCCCACCGAAACGAGCAGACCAGCTGCCAGCCGTGCACTGCATGTCGAGAGGGTAAGTGAGCCACCGTCCGGCCCAGCGGGATCTTTGGATTGGAAAACCTTGCCGCCTCGCCTGGGCTTGTCGGTACTGCCCCAGACGGAATTAGGCTCGATGAGAGAACTGCCCGGTAGCAGTCACCGGTGTTCTTACACACGGGATGACGTGCGCACGTGGTTAAAGAGTGAGCCTGCAGGGAATCGGGACTGTAGAGATGCTCTGTGCAAGGAACACACACAGGAGTTTTCTCTCTTCTTATGTGAGCAGCACATTGTTTTAAAGGATGTAATTTCTTAAGAAGACACCGTCTGCGTTAGCAAAGAGAAAACAAGGTGCTCTGAGATAACTCAAGCAGAGGATGTCTAAAACATTTATGTGAGCATTGTAAGGAAATCTATGAATCCAGGCGTGCCCCGGCCCATTTCATGCCCTGGCCGGCGCGTCCGGTTTCAGGAAGCACGAAAGCGCAAGGATGGGCTTTGGAGGGCTGATCCCTGCCTGTGCGTGGGATGTGGTCCCCAGCGGGGAGTGTGGTTCTGTTCTGTTATCATCTGTCCGCGGAATGCTGTTCTTGGTGTCAAGCACTGCGGAAGGGGTCTGGGGGGTGGTCGTCAACACGTCCGTGGTGGGTATTGACGGAGTTGGTGGGGGTTCTCTCTGTGGACCGTTGTCCGTCTGGGCTTTCTCTCCCACGGCGTCTCTGGCAGTACGGTGCTCTTCTCTGGGGCGGACACATGAACGGAACCATGGGGTGGTTTCAGAGCAGGCGGCCCCGGCCCCTCGGCCCGGATGGAGGGCTGAGGTCTGGCTGTCGGTCCCTCTCCACCGCTGCTTAGAAGGGAAGGGGAGGATCGGTTCCACGGCCTCCACCGTGGGACTGTGCGCAGCCCTGTATGGGCCAGACGGTCCTGTCCCCCGGGCTGACCCTCAACCCTCCTCCTACAGACCAGGAGGAGGTGGCAGCCTGCACACAGACCAGCGACCGGCAGTGTCAGTGCAAGACGGGGAGCTTCTACTGCGACTCACTGAACTGCGTGGAGAATTGCCTCCGGTGTCGCAGGTGCTGGGGGCTCGGGTGTGGGCCCCTCCTGTAGTTACCGTACGGTGGACCCTGAGCCCCCAGGAGGGGTGGAAACCTCCAAGAGGGGCAGAGGGAGGGGAGGGGAGGAGGGAGCCATCGAGGGTTCTGGGGGAAGAGAGGTCTGGGCGGATGGAATGGGCGCAGAGCAGCGTGACCACTCATGCGCCATGAGTGGCCTGTGGCTGCCATCTCTGGGCCACAGCTGGGTGCTTGTGAGAAAACCAGCAGAAGTGTGTTCTCTCACAGTTCAGGAGACCAGAAGTCTGAACCCAGGGGTCGGCAGGGCCATGCTCCTGCCGCAGACTCTAGGGAAGGACCCTGCCTTGCCTCTTCCAGCCTCTGACGTTGCTGTCACTCCTCGGGGCTCCTTGGCTTACCTGCTGTGCCCGCTTCTGTCTTTACGAGGTGGCTTCGCGTTTTTGTGTCTGTCTGTCTTCACGTGGCCCTTTCTCTATCCCAGCACACGCTGCCCTGCTGCAAGGACACCGGTCACGGATGAAGGCCCACCGTAGTCCGGTGTGACCTTATCCGTCATGTGAGCATCTCTGCAGACACCCTTCCGAGGTTCTGGGTGGGCGCGGATGTGGGAGGACCTTCTGGGGACGTTGATGGTGGCAGAGCCACTAAAAGAGTAGGTGGCGTTGGTGAGGCATGTTGTAAACTGACATGCCTCGGGCTGTGTTGAACAGTAGCTTCCTGGAACTGCCAGTCCAAGGTCAGTAGTGCTTTCAGGTGAGGTTCGATCAAGGCTCTGGCTGCTCTGTCTCCCCTCGCACGTCCACCTTTCCAAGAGCTTCAGCTTTGGGCTAACTTCTTTCCTGAGGGAGCTAGAGATGCAGGTGAGGAGGGCCAGCCCTCCCAGCACATACAGTGCTGTCCAGGAACGGGTGTCTCCCATCCCACAGGTCCCAGAGCACAGGACAGAGCTTTACTCTTATGTGTACCAATCTGGGCCAGACATCGCGGAGATGCCGGGCAGTGACTGGGTGAAGGCTGGCAGCCATCCTGGGAGCCGGGGTTCCTCCTAACCCCTGACCTGTGGGCGGTGAGAAGGCTGATCAGGGCTGTGTGCAGACAGGGAGGAGCAATACTGAGGGAGTCCCGCCTCTTTCAGGTGTACCGGTACTGTCATTCGGCCCTGCAATGCCACACACGATGCCGTCTGTGACTCGGACGCTGGTGCAGACCCACCAGGTAAGAAACAGGTGCTCTGTCTTCCATCCAGGTCAGGAGACCCTCCCGTAAAGGTAGGACGTTTAGGCTTTGCAGGCCTGGGTGCCATGAAAACGTGCAGGAATGGGCAGTGGCTTGGATTTGGCCCAAGGGCCACGGTGCACAGCCCTGGGTCTTGAGTAAGCAGATTGCTTGGCTCCCGCACTGGGCATGTGGGCCAGGGAAGCTCCCTACTGGCGTCTGGTACCCTGCAGAGCAGGAGGGGAGGGGAGTGGCTGGCTTCCGTGAGCCCTGGGGTTTTCTCCCACTTAGTTAACACCTCTTCTGACTCCCTTTGTGGGACCCCGAACCAGACCGGGTCCCTGCCTTCAGGGGCGCTCAGCTGGGCCCCAAGGCTTTGAGGTGTGCAGAAGCCGGGAGGCGAGCTGAGGCCCCAAGCCTTTGGGCCTCTTGTGCTCAGTGTCTGAGCAAGACTCATGCTGCTTTGGAGTTGAGTCGTAGTCAGGTTCCTTCTTGGTTGTGTTTTTTGTTTGTTTTATGTATTACAGCTTTATAGCATTTTTTTTAAAGATTTTTATTTATTTATTTGACAGAGATCACAAGTAGGCAGAGAGGCAGGCAAGGAGAGGAGGAAGCAGGCTCCCCTCGGAGTAGAGAGCCTGATGCGGGGCTCGATCCGAGGATCCTGGGTCATGACCTGAGCTGAAGGCAGAGGCTTTAACCCACTGAGCCACCCAGGCGCCCCTCCTTCTTGGTTTTGATGGTTAGAGCGGACCCCTGAACAACGTGGGGTTGAGGGGCACCGATTCCCCACATAGTGGAAAATCCACTGGGAACCCTTGATTCCCCACAAAAGCTTAACTGCAAAGGGCCTCCTGTAGAACGAAGCCTCCAGAAAGACCCAGACGGTTGGTCGTTTCCTGGGTCGTGTGTCACACGTACCCATTTGCTGCGCTGTTACCATAGCGTCCGCTAGAGAGACTGTGGTGCTAAGGAGGCGGTGAGGACCAGCACACACGCTGGCAGCTCAGGCCCGCACTCGCGGACACAGTCCGCGCGCACGTGGGCCCTCGCCCTTGAACGCTGGGTTGTGGACGGTCAGCCGTATCTGTAGAGGAGGTGACGGCGTACAGCATGTGGGTACAGCCCCTTTGCGTGTCGTATCCCATCCTCGTCGGGTGCCTTCTCGTCCGATGCTCGAGGGTGTCTGGGTGGCAGGGCTTCCACCTTCATGGCATCCCTTGATCACCGTGTCCTGGGTGGTTGGGGCGCGGGTGTCGTGCGGGAGAAATCTCCGGTCACTTGAAGGACTGTGTATGGCTTCGCTTTGCAGACGTTGTGCTGCGGTGAACCCGGCAGGGTGTGGGGTAGGAGCTCAGGGTTCGGAGTGTTTTTCCCACCTGCACATACGCGTGACCCAGGGTTGTGTTTTGCAAAGACCATCCCTTCCAGTTGCCGCCCGTGTCCCTTGGCTGGACAGCGAGCATCCCCGTCTTGGGCCACGGCCACCTTCACAGCAGGCCCTTACGTCAGAGGCACAGGGTCCCCTCGCTCTTCCTCCGGGTCGTCCGGCTGCTCTGGGACGTTGGGGTGTCCATTTACGTGGCAGCATCAGCTTGTGGATCCCACGGAATGTTCTGACTCGAGCTTGCACTTTTAAAGGGTCTTTTAACACCAAAGATACAAGAGCAAGTTAGGAATGGCCTAAGCAGAGTATAAAGAAAATCTTTGGCTCAAATGGTGGCATCACATGAAAGACTTGCCCCGTCATCCCTTCCTCGCAGCCCCGGCTGCCCATGCAGATGACATCAGGTGGCTGACCATCCAGGCTCTCACAGGCCTGCCCTGCACCATGTGTCCATGTGTCCTTGTGTCCTTTTGGTGCTGTGGTGTCACCAGTGAGAGACCAGGACACCTGAGTGGTTCTGCCAGCTCTTCCCCCAGGGTGGACCTGCCCTGTCCCTCGGGCCACCGTGCTTGGGCCTTGCTGCCATCAGGACTGACCATCCTGTGCCTCAAGCTGGTGCAGGTGCAGAGGCAGAGCCCCGTCCTGGGAAACCAGGACCTCTCGCCGCTCGTCTGCCCATGCAGAGCTCCTTCTGCCTCCAGCTACCTGCGCAGGATCCCACGTCCCGTGAGCCCCGGGTCCTCGTCTGTGACACTGGAAGCATGAGCCTCTCCTGCCTCCCAGGAGGGACGTCACGTTCAAGATCATGGCCAGCGGGAGACGGCCTGGGGCCCTGAAGGACCACAGAGCCTCCGTTCCCACTGGAGCAGGGACGTCCTGTAGCTCGTCTCATGAGTGAGGAGCATGTGCCTGACCCTGCTCCACCCGTCCCTGTTCCGTCTCCTTCCAGGAAGAAAAACACCCGAGGATGTGTCCGTCCGTAGGTCCGAAACAGTCTCTGTCATCCTCGCGATCGTCTTCAGCATCTTCATCGTCATTGTCATTGTCATCGTCCCCTTCGGCGTCGTCCTTTACTGCCGTAAAACGAAAGGTGAGTCAGCGTCAGGCCAGACCTGGAGAAGGCAGAGCGGCGGGTGCATCCAGGGCTCCAAAGGGACCTGCAGTTGGGCGTCCCCGATGGGGCTTCTGCCTTTAAAGCAGAGCCGTCTTCATTTTTGCATTCTCGGGTCTGAGCTCAGAGCTCTGCTGCCCGCTCCCGGCACACAGCGCTTAAGACGCGAGTCTCCACTCAGCTGGCTGGAGACGCCGTGTCCGGGCGCTGTGGGACCTGGCGCAGGGAGGGGCGGGTGCTGCGTCATCCTGGGGACTCCCGGAGGGAGGCAGGGCAGCTGGGTGCGGGCCGTGCACCGGGGACACTCACCTCCTGTGCCCACCTCCTGAGCTCCCCTCTGTGCTCCCCTCTGTGCTCCCCGCTGTTCTCACCCTCTGTGCTCACGTCCTGTTCCCCCTCGCAGGTTTTTTGTCTCGGTGGCGTTTCATCAGTGCCTGGAGAGGTAAGGACACTTTGTCGTAAATTCAGAGCAGTTTCTTTCATTGTAGAAGTCGTTGTCCCCACTGGTAGCGGTTCTGATTCATTCTCCTCTTCTTGGTCTTCAGGAAGGGCAGACGGACCAGGCAGCACTGTAAGTATAGCCCTTCGGATTCCCCGATGATGGCACCGGGCTTTGGTGGCAGCAGAGTCCCATAACACATCCCGGGGGGTGGGGGCAGTCAGTGGGCACACGGGAGCCCCTGCTTTCCAGCCGCGTGTGCTTCTACCTTGGTGGAGCCCCAGAACGTGCTAGTCGGAGACTTCGTTCTGCCGGTCTAGGCCAGGGTGGAAATGAGGGACAGCGGGGCGGAGGGCTGCGTGTGAGCATCGGGGGGCTGCTGGAACGGGTCAGCACCACTGGGGAGCTAGAAGCGGTAGAGCCTGTTGCCTCCAATCTGCGGGCCGGACTTGGGGGGCGGGGCTCTTTCAGGGCTCCGGTGAGCATCCCCCCGCCTCTTCAGACGGGCTGGGAACCCAGGTTGTGGGGCTGATGTCTCAGCATGTCTGCTTCTCTTCCCGCGTCCGTGCGTCCCCGAGTCGGCCTCCCAGAGGTCACTCCCCATGGTGGTCACTCCCTACGGCAGGGCTCCCGTCAGTCCAGCGAGAGCTCCTGTAGTCAGATCCTGCTTGCAGGCATAGAGCTCAGGGTGCGGACCCACGGGCACAGCGCGGAGGTGCTGCAGGGTGGTCCTAGACCCCTGCCGGGAAGCACAGAGGGACGGATGTATGACTTGTTCGGTTTCCTGGGGGGTTCCAAAGTTGTGCTCGCACCACGGTGGAGACTGCTAAGTGTGCGGGAGCGTTCCGTCCCGAAACCCAGTGTGCACGCCCTCCTCGAAAGATGCTTTATTGCAGGGCGCCTGGGTGGCTCAGTGGGTTAAGCCTCTGCCTTCGGCTCAGGTCATGATCTCGGGGTCCTGGGATCAGCCCCGCGTCGGGCTCTCTGCTCAGTGGAGAGTCTGCTTCCCCCCCGCCCCCCACTGCCTGCCTCTCTGCCTGCTTGTGATCTCTCTCTCTCTCTGTCAGATAAAATCTTTTTAAAAAAATTTAAAAAGATGCTTTATTGCTTGGGGTGCCAGGTGGCTCAGTCAGCTAAGCATCCGACTCTCGCGCTCAGCTCAGGTCTTCCTCTCAGGTCGGGAGTTCAGGCCCCATGCTGAGGTGCATGCTGGGTGTGGGGTCTACTCAAATGGAAAAGATACGTTATTGCTCTCAAGTGCTACCTGTCACCTGAGCGGCCAGCAAGTGGCACAGATCACTGAACAGGGTCCTCAGGGAACAGTCTGAGATTCGGCAAAAATTACCAGAATGTGAGCCGGAGACAGACGGAGACAGAAGCAAGCGAGGCTGTTGGGAAAACGGTGCACCCAGCCTCGCCTGGGCAGGGCCGCCGCAGACCGTCCCTGTGGGGAGGCCGCAAGACCAGATATGCCTGTGTCTTTGGGGGCCCCCTCAGACCGAACAGGCTCGGGCTGGGGGTGTTGACCCCCCGCAGGCAGCGGGAGGCTCGCCCTGTGAGCTGTTCGATAAAATCGCCCTTTTGCTGCCGGCCCCGCAGGCCGCGGGAATTTCCTGCCACATCAGGGCTTGGGAAGGGCCTGTGCAGGCAGGCTCCAGGGCCGAAGTAACACGACCTTGTCCGACCTTGTCCTGACCACAGACTTGCCCTCGGGACAGTGAGTCTCTGGTGCCCTTGAATTCTGAGAACGAGCAGCCAGCCGCTGACACGGAGGTGTCCTCGTCCGGGCCCAGGCTGGAGGAGGAGGGCTCCGCCTCGACGCCCACGGCCGCGCCCTGCCCAGAGCCCTCCGAGGAGCCGGCGGAGGCCTTCGAACTGTTGCAGGGGGCGGTCGGGGGGAGCCCCGCGACGCCGCAGCAGGCCCTCCAGAGTGCAGATCCGATGGCCCCTGGGCCCCCCTCCCTCAGGACCCTGGAGCAGGTACAGAACCGTCCGGGAGGGGCTGCGGGGCCGCCTGTGCGTCCTGAGCTGCTCCCGCGTGCGAGCTCCGTGTGCGAGCTCTGCGTTCAGTGCGGACGTGCGTGCTGCTCGGTGTCCGTGGGATTTTCCTAGGGCGGCTTCCGCGGCCCCAGGGGTGTGCGTTGTGTTCCCGTCCTGGGGTGGAAGTCCAGGGACGACGTGGGGACTCGGGTGCTGCTGCCCAGGCTGTGAGAGACTGTCTGGGCCGGGCCTCTCCCCCGGCAGCAGCTGGCATGTGGCCGACTACCGGGGTCGGTGGCTTGTGGAAGCGTCACCCCGAGATCTGGGTCCGTCCTCGCGGGTGTCTCCTGTGTGTGAGTCCATGGCCAGATTTCCTATTTCCCTGAGGACGCCGGTCAGGCTGCAGTGAGGCTGACCCTCACGCCCTTGTGCCTCTGTCGTCCACCATGACCCTGTTCCCAGCGACAGTCCCAGTTAGAGGTTTGGACGTCCATGTCCAGGGGTACAGTTCAGTGGTTAGGAGCCCCACCTGCACCTGCTTCTTGGAGGGGATGTGACACCGAGGTGGGCACGGGGGCTCCCAGAGCATCCTTGTCTGGGTCCCACGGCTGGGACACTGTGGGACCGAGGAGGCCCAGCCGGCTGGTGTGGACGCCATCGCCTCCGCAGCGCATGCGGGTCTCAGGTCGGCCCAACACCCCTCGGCCGGCACCTCCTGTGCGCCGGGCCCAGCCTCTGCGTAGCAGGGACTTCAGAGGGAGGGGCGAGCAGACACAGCACCCCTGCACGGTGTGGGCCGTGGAAGGGCAGTGGTCCCCATGCTCCGTAGTTGGGCTGCGGGAGTCTGTTCCCCTTGTGACGCCCGGAGAGGGTTTGACTGGAGGAGCCGACACCCGCTCTGTGGTGCTGGGGAGTCAGGCTCTTCGGGAAGAGGGGACAGCACGTGCATCAAGGGACAGAGCTTGGGCCTGCGGACTGGCCAGGCCCCATGTCTGAAACCTGAGGTCAGGGCACAGGTGGGGAGTAGAGGGACAGGGTTCCAGGGAGGAGATCGCAGGGCTCCTGTTCCGCAGGCCGTGGCCCGTGGGGTCCCCTGGCGTGGGCAGGGAGGTTGGGAACTGCAGCGCGGAGACTGGGTTCCTGGGCCGAGTGCCCACGGGCGTCACTGCAGGGGGGGGCCCCTGACTCTTCAGATTCTCCGCCGGTTCTGACGAGTCAGGGTGGAGGTCGAGAGCCGTGCCCCTCTCAGCCCTGCCTCGAGAGCACCTGCGTTCTTACCCGTCTTCTGGCCGAGCGGCCCCTGCCCAGAGCGGCCCC
Source organism: Martes martes (assembly GCF_963455335.1). NCBI lineage: Eukaryota > Metazoa > Chordata > Mammalia > Carnivora > Mustelidae > Martes > Martes martes. Next base: position 2,346,629 of record NC_137898.1, on the reverse strand, counting down.
TGCCCAGAGCGGAGAGTTCCGTGCAGGTCCAGCTGCGGGGTGAGGCAGAGCCGGGGTCTGAAGGCGCGGCCCTCGGGCCCGCAGTGGGCGGCCTGACAAGGATGGGGGCCTGACCTTGTGCACGGGAGCCGCGGGCGGCGGGGCTGCCGCTCACGGGCACTCCGCGCTGGCGTTGTCCTCCGCTGGCTCATCTTTGGAGTCCCCCCTGGCCCTTCACGGGGCCTCCCTGGGGACAGGCGTGCAGTGCGGTCCGCTCGTACTCCCTGGAACAGAGCGGGTCACCCCGCGGTGACACAGTTCAGCGGTACCTGCCCACCCACTGGAGCCGGGTCCATGGGGCCGCCTCTGGGCCGCGGGCGTGACCTGGGGCGGGGGGGGCAGACCCGGAGCACACACAGGGGCTGTGAGCTCTCGGACCCACATGGGGTTTCCCCAAACGCCTTCTCGCGTCCCCCGAGGCTCCCCTGTCCGTACCCGCTGCTCCCGCGGTCCTGACCGCGCTTCTGCTTCAGCCTCACGCCTTCCTCCTCCTCCTGGAACAACCTGTTTCTTCTCTCTGTAGGAATACGAAGCTAAGTATTTTGTGAGGGATCCCTCCCGTGAAGGTACGTAATCTGAACCCCTCTTTTCTAGGGACTGGGAAGTCTCCCTCTTGTCTGGCCTGAATGTCAAGGCCTGGTGTCCTTGTTTCCCAGAGCGGGCCGCCTGCCTGCGTGACGCCGCGGGGACCGTCTGTCCACCTGAGATGCACGTGTTCCCTCTCCAGAGGGACATGAGGGGAACAGCGTTTGTCAAACGAGGGTTGTGTGGGCTTCATGTACCTTGAATACCGTTTCGATGGGAGGAAGCGTTCATGCTTTTAAGGAGAAGTGAGTGGGGGTGGGAATTCTTGTTAGAGTCATCGGTGAGCAGGCCCCAGCAGGTGCCACGTGGCCCCCCCAGCCGTGTCAACAGTCCTCCCCTTCGTTTTTACTTTTTTTAGCCCAGATCTACTATAAGTTTGAAAGAAGCATCTCTGATAAAGACTGGAAACCTTTCATGAGGTTCCTCGGACTAGACGACAGCGACATCGACAACTGTGAGAGCCAGTACCCCGGCGATGTGTTGGAGCAGCACCACCGGATGCTGCTTGTGTGGAAAACCCACAGAGGGAGGGGCGCCTCCGTGTTCAGGCTGCTCGCGGCCCTGCACAAGATGGAGCTGCGGATGTATCTGGAAAATATCATAAACTGGTTACTCGATGAAGGACTCTTGGGCAGGCGTGCGGAGACCTCTGATTAAACTTTGGGCTCGGGTTATGCCTGTAACTGGGATCCTGAATGGGTGTGATCTGACCTCTGTTCCAAGTTTGTATTTTACTGGAAACTTCTTGAGTCCGTGACAGAACGGTCCTCGCTTTCTAATAGATACTGCAGAATGTTTGCAATGGGGAGGCCAGGTCTGTATCCCAGAGAGCGTGCTTCCTGCCTGACAAGACTAGCTGTGGGGACTGCCTGTGGCTGAGGTGCTGGATTTGGGCAGGGTCTGATGGTCTCAGTGAGTCCTGAGCTGGGTGGTCCGGGAGCCGCGGGCAGCACCCTCCCTCTGCAGCCCTTTCCCTAGACACTGGGGCTAGAGTTTTCTGCCCTGATCAGCTCTTGGGTCTCCGATCTGGGATGTCCCTGTGACCTAGAAGGTGGTGTGAGTGTGACTGAGGTTCCTCAGTATAAGCCTGAGTTAAAGCAACTCAGTGACAGGCATCCTCTACCTAGTTGTTGGGTGTTTTATTTCTAAGTATATATGGTTAGATTCCGTTATAAAAATCATGATTTGACCTTATGGTGTATATACCAGAACTAGTGGTAACGTTTATAGCATTAAATTGTTTTGTGTGTTTGTAGTATTTTTTCTTTCATATTTTTTTTAGTTTTTAATAAATCTTTTAAAATTTATTAATACATAACGTATTATTTGCTTCGGGGGTGCAGGTCTGTGAATCGTCAGTCTTACACCATTCACAGCACTCAGCATAGCACATACCCTCCCCAGTGTCCATCCCCCAGCCACACCATCCCTCCCCACCTCCCCTCCAGCAGCCCTCAGTTTGTTTCCTGAGATTAAGGGTCTTAAGGTTTGTCTTTCTCCCCAGTCCCATCTTGTACTTTTTTTTTTTAAGGTATCACTTATTTAGCTTAGAGAGCACTTGTGTGTGAGCCGGGGCGGGGCCGGGGGGATGCAATCCCGGGCAGACTCCCTGTCCAGTGCAGAGCCACGTGCTTTCCAACTGAGCTACCTTGAGACTCCTGAAGTTAAAAATTAACCTTTGCCTAATAACGTTTATATTTTAAATCACACTTGCTTCCTTTCTGGTGGGCACACAACACACAACCTGGCTGTGACACCCTTGGCAGGGGCTTCCCGCCCAGCGGAACACACGGACCCCGAGGCTGTAATTTGCTAGAGGGAGGGGCTCTGGACTGAGGATGGGAGGCTGGAGGAGCCTCTTCGGGTTCGTGGTGTTCCCCAGGGTGTCTGTGTCTGGAAATGACCGTGCTGTCCTCCCATGGCTTGCCTCGGAATGTGAGCTCCACCCTGCCCCTCACCCCGAACATCACCGGTCCCTGGGGTCACGCGCAGTTGCGTCTGCGTCTTTCCTTCCCGCTCCCAGCCTCTTCAACTCCCTGTGAAAGTCAATGCCACACCCGCTCAGCCATCTCAGAGGTGAGTCACCACCCACTCCCTCGTCCTCCCACGTCCCAGCCACATCCCTGGGTTTGCCGCTTCCCGGGGCTCTGTCCGGACTCTGGGCTCGCCCCACTAAGGCGGCCGTTTATTCTCCTCTAGACTGAAAGTCTTCAATCTTGCTTTCCTCTGGGTCTCCTCAGTCCGTTCTGCCACCACCGGGCACTGGGATTGTTTTAGGCACAAATCCAGCCCCGCGCAGTCCGGTCGGAACCCCTGTTGACTCTGCGTACAGGATGCTTCTGAAAGGTCGAGCCCTGGCTCCACCTCAGGCTCCATGACACCGGCCCTGCTCCGGCGTGGCCCGCACCCACGTGGAGTTCTCAGGGGCTTGCTTTCTGCTGGGGCGGCACAGTCCCCGGAGTGCACTCCAGGCATCCCCAGCCCCGTCCTCGAAGCTTCCTTCCAACTAGTCCTCCCTCCAGGCCGGCCCAGTCCTGTCTCTGGGGGGCCCTGTCTGACGGGCGGGCTGGGGCGGCGGGGGCCTGTCCCCATGCCCCTTGGTGCAGTGCTAACTTAAGCCGGCAGGCATGAGCCGTGTTTGTGTTTTTGGTAAAGATTTTATTTATTTGACAGAGATCACAAGCAGGCAGAGCGAGAGGGGGAAGCAGGCTCCTGCTGAGCAGAGAGCCCGACGCGGGGCTCGATCCCAGGACCCTGGGACCCTGACCCGAGCCGCAGGCAGAGGCTCAACCCACTGAGCCACGCAGGCGCCCCAGGAGCGGTGTTTTTAATGCCTGTCTAGCGAGGCAGAAGTGCAACATCCCCCCCCCCGACACACCCACGCCCGCACCGAGGCCCCCGCCCGCGCTGGTCCTGCGTCTCTTAGGTCAGGACCTGGAATGGGTGCGCCAGGGACGCTCCGGGAGGCCGCGCGCGGGCAGCGACAACTACAACTCCCAGCATTCCCCGAGGCGGCGGCGTCTAGAGTCCGAGGTGGTTGCCTGGCGACCGGGCGGGCCCCGGAAGTCGGGCCGGGCGCGGGGCGGGACTTCCGGGGCGGTGGTTGCATCAGATTCTGGGAAGCTGGCGCGGCGGCTGCTGTTTTGGAATTTCTAAGATGTCAGGTTCCTCTGGGGAGCAGGGTGAGTGCGCGCGGCGGGGCCGGCGGGACAGCCCCGGGCCTGGGGATCCGGCGGTGCCCGGGGCGGGCGAAGGATGACCCCCGGCCCGGGGGTCGGCGGGTCTCGGCCGTGCGGGCAGTGACCGAGGTCCTGGGGGGCCGGCGGGTCCCCGGGGTCAGCATGCAGTGACCCCGGGTCTGGGGGGGCGGGTCCCCGGGGCGGGTAGGGGACCACCCCGGGCTTGTGGGTCGGCGGGTCTGCGGGGCGGCCTGGCGGGCGCTGAGCCACCCCGCGACCCCCCGCCTGGGCCTGCGCTGCCCGCGCTTCGCCGGGACCCCACTTGGCTCCGGGCTGTGCCGAGGCCACCCCCTCCCCATCTTCCTGGGGCTCTGCCGGGGTCCCCCGGCGGCCCACCCCACAGCGCTAACCGCCCGCCCCACCCGCTTCCCTTCGCTGGTGCCTGGGCGGGACGCGCCCCCTCCTGCCCCAGCTGTGCTCCAGGGACCCGCGGGGCCGGGGTTGTCAGTCCGCGTCCTGCCTGGCAGCAGGCCCGGGTGGGCGGCAGAAGCCGGGGTTGGCAGACACACACATGAAAGGCCTCGGGTTTTACAAGGCTTTCATCCGGGGCTCCGCAGACAGTGGCCACTGCCTCGGCGTGGTCAGAGCGTTATTACCCCACTTTACTGCCTGCCGCCTGGGGGGTTCAGGGAGCAGCTCTGCCCACCAGGGGCTCTGATGTCACCAGCGCGTGGTCCAGTGGTCCACAGGCAGGCCCGGGCGGGCGCTGGGTCTTTTCCCACGGTCCACCAAGCAGGGCGGGAGCTGCTGGCAACACCAGAGATGGTCACCGGGATCCCTATGTATGGAGCAAACTTTCCATTGGAAACATTGAGCTGGAGTTTTTCTGCTCTTGGCTGGTGAACATAACACGCGAGTGTGCCCGCCCGCCCACTCTTGAGGTCTGTGTGTCCCTTTTACTCCCGAGTGCTTTGGGCTTCCAAGTGGGGAGCTCTGACCACCTGGGTAACCCCATGGTGTGGGAGGCACCCGCATGATGGGCTCGCTGGACCTCACCCGACAGGTGTGCCAGGATTCCAGCACCGTCCCACCTGCCCTCGAGCCTGGCAGCCCTGGGAAAGTCCCCCCAGACCTCAGGGAAAGAGCCGTCTGTTCACAGCCTGACTCCGGAGCTGGTGTGGCTGGCCTGGGCTCCTGGCTCAGCCCCTTTCTCGAAAGCACACAGGGGCCAGCGGCCCACCTCAGATGATGTGGACCCTTAAGGGGCACCCCTCGGAAAGGACTTAGAGCAGCGGCACCTGGCACAGGCCGGGCACTGTGTCTGTGTTGAAACCTGGACCTTGTTTCTCTGTTCTTTTTTGTGTTTTAATGAAAGTGTGGTTTTGCTTCGTTTGTGAACATAAATGACATGTTGGTATTTTCTTTTAATTGCTTTAGAAAGTCAGGTTTTCAGAGCCTTTGTCAGTATTGGCCTGTTTTGGAGATTGATCTAAAGATTAGAATGAAGCCCCCAGGAGGTCCGGACAGGTGATGGAGTTTTCTAGTCCTCTAGGGGCCCAGGACACAGCCCGCCTGCTCTCCCTTCACTGCTGCCCCTACCCTCACCTGTCCCTAGGCTTCCTGCAGGGTGGAGAATCTGTGTTCATACCCTGAGGAAACAGGAAATAAAATCAAATAGGAAAGGCTGTGTGTGTGGGTACTAGACTTGTAGTTAGCCTCGGTATCCAGTTTTTGAAAGTTTTTTATTCCAGTGGTTGGATTCATCGAAAGTGACCATCTTCCCAGGTTGTTGTTTTTTTTTTAATTTAAAGATTTTATTATTTATTTGACAGAGATCACAAGTAGGCAGAGAGGCAGGCAGAGAGAGGAGGAAGCAGGCTCCCTGCCGAGCAGAGAGCCCGATGTGGGGCTCGATCCCAGGACCCTGAGATCATGACCTGAGCCGAAGGCAGAGCCCCAACCCACTGAGCCACCCAGGCGCCCCGGTTTTTTTTTTTTTTTTTTTAAGATTTTATTTATCTATTTGAGAGAGAGTGAGCAAGAGAGAGAGAGTGCACGAGCCAGGGGAGGGGCAGAAAAGCAGACGCCCCGCTCAGCCGGGAGCCAGGCATGGGCTCCATCCCAGAACTTCAGGATCACGACCTGAGCCAAAGCAGACTGCTCAGCCCAACAGACCGAGCCACCCAGGCGCCTTCCCCAGGCCTTGCAAGGAGGTCCTGGTTTCGTCTTCCCGTTTCAGCTCTTCCTCACGTGGACTCAGAACGTCTGTTTGGTTCCCTGCGGTGACACCGGGTTTGCAGCCTCTCCTTGGCTCCTCGGAGGGGCCGCCCCATTCCAGTCTCGTTGGAAAGACAGGGCTCATCTCTGAGGGCGCCTGGGTGGACGGAGCTCCCCTCAGAGGCCTTGCCCTGCAGGCTGCGGGCAATCTGGGGGACTCTGTCAAATTTGCTAATTCTTCACGCAGTGTGATCCGAAGGGTCTTTGTAATGTCGTGTAGCTCGCATTTCTGTCAGCGGCATCTCTTCTGGGCACGGGTCTAAGTACATCTGTTGTGGCCTTTCGTCCTGAGAGCAGCCCCTGTGGCCGGTACTGCCCTTATCTGCCTGTCCAGGCGACAGTCCTGACGTTCTGAGAAGTTGCCTGATTTGGCCGGGGTCACACAGCTCGGTGGAGGCCAAGCCAGGCTTCCGGCCCTGGCGGTTTGACCACGGCGGAGATCTTAGCCGCCGTCCTGCGCTGGCTTGGATGAGAATTGGACTGATTCCATCAGAGTCACAACGAGAGCCCCCGGGCCAGCGTGTGTGCCAGGGCGCGTGAGACCAAGCCCGTGTGCTTTGCTGTGTCTCCCGAAGGGAGATGGAGTGTGCGTATGCAGAGACGACAAATATTTGCTCATCTCTGAACTCGTGTTTCCATGTCTCCGAGTGTTTACCTTTATTTAAGAGTCGTAAGAGAAGGTGTCCTCGGGGTAGAGATGAAGCCATCTCGGTGTCGCGGTGGCAGCTACCTGGGCAGCGGCCCGTGATTCTGATGAAAGCTCCGAAAGGCATGGGAAGGTGAAAACGCCAGGTGGGAGCATTATGGCTTCCCGTCCGGGAGGAGAGCATCCCCGCGCCGCTCACAAGGATGTGCTCAGGTTCTTCTCATTTGCTCACTAAGGACTCGTGGAGCACCTGCTTTGCCAGGCCGTGCCGGCTGCCAGAGATCCGACCGCAGACCAGGGCGATCTGCCTCAGCCTCCCCGGGCTTTCCGTCCGGGGGGGAGGTGGGTTACAGCAGGGGAGAGCGAGGCCCATAAGACAGGTGAGGGTCAGGGTGGGCTGGAACACAGGGCCTCCCTCCTTGGTCCCATCCCAGAGCACGTGCTGCTTGGTGCCCCGAGACCTGTGCGCTCGTTCAGAGCCCGAGCTCTGCGACCGTGACCCGACACCCGCGGCGGGGGCCTTCTCCGCCAGCCGGCCCACGGGCAAGCTGGGAGTGTGGGGAACCACAGGGGCAGCTGCACCGGGCCAGGCCTGCAAGCAGCAGCAGGGGCCAGTGGTCTGCTGGCCAGGCCCCGAGCCCGGAGATGGAGGACGGGGGCCTGGGAGCCAGAGGAGTGTTTGTGGAAGGGAAGTGGTTTGTAGGGCCGGGTGCTCAGAGCGACGGCAGGATGCAGCCCGGAGTGGTCCTTACACCAGGGAGTGCGGGAGGGGTGCTGACCCCCGGGAGCCCAGGCTGCTCTTTGAAACCGACAGCCCTGGCCCGGGGGCTCCTGTGGAAGGCAGGCCTGCTGCTGCTAAGGGTCTGGCCTTGAGCAAGGGAGCTGCTGGCACACGGAGGTCTGCAGGCCGTGGGCCAGCACCGGGGCCCCCGGGGAGCTGCTGTGGGTACCCACTGCACCCCACCTCACCTCCCAGATGCTGATTCTGAAGGGCTCCGGTGGGCCCGGCCCGAGCACTGGGCCTGGAGCAGAGGAGGAAGACAGAGGCAGGTTTAAAGGCTGGCGACAAGGGACGGAGGAGAGGGAGAGGGGATGCTCGGAGTCCCGTCCGGACTGCGGTTCATTTCGCGTGGTTGTGGTCGCCGCCTGTGCTGAGAGATCGCCTGGCTGTTCGGTCTGTGATCTCGGGAGGCGTTTTACGGCGGCTTCAGCGGTTAACTTGGAAAAACCGGGTAGCAGATGGGTCTAAGCTGGCCATGCACACAACGGCGTTCCTGGGGTCAGAGGGGCCGCTCCCTTGCTATGTGTGCGGGCGGCCCAGGAGGGCTGACATCCCCCCGACCCCGACGCAGGGCAGGCGTCTGCCGGGCGCATAGCGAGGGCCTCCACCACCACCCCTGGGGATCCTGCTTGACCACCGGCCCATCTGGTCTCGCCTCGGGGCTCACCAGACCGCGGTCTGGCCGAAACCCGTAACCACGTCAGAGCCGACCTGGTTTCTATCAGTTTCCTCAAGACACGCTTGAGTGCAGCCCCCGCATTTAGCACGGCGACTGTCTGCTCCGTGCAGCCTGGGAGCCCGTCCTGTGGCCGCCCCAGGGCCCCGTGCCTGCACGTCCCGAGAGGGCCCTTTCCTTGGGATGGCTAGGCTGCGGCCGACACTGCATTTTCAGTGTGTGTGTAGTCTCTGGGCAAACTCGCTCAGGGGCCATTCTGATAATGACAGAGGGACAAGTGTAGTCGTCAGTGGCAGACTGACTGGGGGCTGGCTATGCACCAAGCAGTATTTTAAAGGTTTGCAAGTGTAATTTTACTGAGACGCAGCAGCTTTTACGAGGCGTGTGTTGTTCTGAGCATGTTTTATGGAGGCGGAGAGGAGCTCCAGCCCCCAGCCCCAGTACTGAGCCCCCCAGCACTGAAACCCCGGCAGTGCCAAGCCCCAGCACTGAGCCCCCAGCACGAGTTCCCCAGCACCGAGCCCTGCAGCACCAGCACTGCCATGGCACGGTGCCTCACCCAGCCACTGCCCTGCAGTACAGGTGTTCCCTAAGTCCCTCACCGGTGCTCCGAAACCAACATGGTAGGTAGGACATTTGACCTGTTGTTCTCATTTTAAAAATGGTGCACGCTCATCAGAGGACATGTGGGCAAAAAAGAGGGAACTACCGATTGCCCCTAATCCCGCTCCTCGGGGATGGCCATTCAACGTACGGCATGGCCCTGGGGGTCTGCTCTGGTCAGTGGAACTTGTTCCGAGTGAGAGGAGTGTGTCTCTGTCTGCTTGCTCTGGGGGTGAGGGGCGGGCTGGACCAGGGTGGTGCTGTCCTCGCTCCGCTGCCCTCCCTCCCGGGGCTGGCAGCACGGGCAGGAGCCGGAGACAGGGAGTGCAGAGGGCCAGCGTGGGGAGGACGGCGGGCTGCAGGAGACTGGCCCCCAGCCCTGGCTCTGCCCACACCTCTGCCTGGTCCTCTCGTTGGGCTTCCTGGAGGTCATTTTCTTCATCACGAGAGCATGCCGGCAGCGCCCTAGCAGGCCGCTGAGCTGTCAGAGGCGCGTTGCCCGGTGAAGTACAAGTTCCCTGGGAGGAAGATGCTGAGCGGAAAGCGCTCAGGGAGCCGATGCTTACGTGGGGTTAGGCTTTCCCAGAGCTCTCGGCCTGGCATGGCCTCCCTTCTCCCCGGATTTCGCCTCCAGCCCGATTCCCCGCTGGAGCTGCGAGGTGGGCTTACAAGGGCAGGCCCCGCTATAGGAGAGTGAGAGGCACAGACCCACTGGAACGTTCCTCCTGGTCTCAGGCAGAATCTGAGCCACAGGGATGTGGGGCCTGTGGCATGGGGGCCGCTCCCCAGGAGCCCTCGGGCTGGGCCCTCAGAGCCACCTGCTGGGGGTCGGAGCGTGGGGGGGCGCCTCCAGGTCTGTCTGCTTCCTCTGACAGTCCCAGCGGTGGACACGGAAGGTGGCTTGTCCTGGCAGGTCTAGAGTGAACGAGAGTGGTGTCCCCTGTAGGCGTGCCCCCCTGGCTCTGGCTGGGCAGGTCCTTTGGGGTTCAAAGCAGCTTTGGACTCAGCCAGTGGGAAACCTGGTTGTCCTTCAGTTGAGGTAGGATGCACGTAAGGTCACGTTCACTGTCGCAGTCCTACGGAGAGTGCGCCGTGGGATGGCCCTTGTGCCTCCCGTGCCGTGCAGCCACCACCGCAGTCCCATTCCCCAGCTGTCCCGTCCCCGCAGCTCGAAACCCCACTCAGCACTCCCCCGGGCCCCTCCCTAGCCCCGGCGGCCATGGTTCTGCTTCCGAGGTTCGGTGCCCGGGGAAGCCCTGCGCGTGTCTGCGCTCGGCCCGAGGCCCCCGGGCCCTGACTCATGCTGTGTGCCTCTGTCTTTCCAGCTCCTGCCTACAGGTCCATCCTGAGCATTAGTGACGAGGCAGCCAGGGTGCAGGCCCTGAACGAGCACCTCAGCACGCGTAGCTATGTCCGGGGGTACTCACTGTCCCAGGCAGACGTGGACGTGTTCAGGCAGCTCTCGGCCCCCCCCGCTGACCCGCGTCTCTTCCACGTGGCCCGCTGGTTCAGGCACATAGAAGCCGTCCTGGGCGGCCCCTGCGGCAGAGGCGAGCCCTGTGGGCGCCAAGCAAGTGAGTAGCAGAGGGAGTTCCGCGGCTGGTAGCGCCTCCCATCCGCGGCCACCTCCAAGGTCAGGGCCCCAGAGGTGTGCGGTGCCGGCTGGGGGCGGCGGCGGTCCGGTGGAGCCCGCAGGGCTGCGCCTGTCACCACATGCATGCGAGTGGCCCGGCAGGCCGACCGGCCCACCCCGAGGGCAGGTTAGGACGGACTCTGCCGAGGCGTCAGCCCTCGTGGATCCGACCTGCTTGTGGCCGCTGTGGCAGCGCCCAGGGAGCGCCACGGCAGGAGCCACGGCGCGAGAAGGCCGTCCCGGCGGGGAGGGGTCCTGCAGGGGCCTGGGCACAGCCTGGCATTCTCCGCGAACTGCCGGCCCGGCTTCGGTTTGACCGGCTGCTTCTGCTTCGTTCTCTCCATGCTCCGCAGGGTGTGTTCCCGCCGGGTGTCGGACGGTTAAGGCCTAAAGCAGTGTTAGCGGACGTAGCCCTGAAAGTCCAAACAAGGTCATTTCTCGGCTTTGAGCTTGAGCTCCGGTCTGGGGTGCGGGCCTGTCTGCGGCGCTGTGACACCGATTATTTTAGGGGTCCTTCTGGAAGGTCTTAGGGGCTCAGGCCTTGTATGGTTTCTCTCCTGCGATGAACCCCTGGGTGCTTCGTCCCATAGTCACCCGATGCCCTCGAGTGGCTCCACTTGGGCACTCAGGTGGCTTCGTGGGAGGCATGGGCCATATGCTGTCTCTGCCGGTCCTTGCCAAGCGGGGCAGCGTCCTGGGGGCTTTCCCAGGCTCCTTCCGTATTGCCCAGCTCCTGCACCGCTGTCCTGGGCTGGGCCCTCTGCCATAACAGGCCGAGGCGGGGACATCGTTTCTCCCACGTGGGGTGTGGTTTGGTTTTCTGGATAATCCTTCTCCAGCGCGGGGTGGGAGCTCTCTGTGTACATTGTCTTCTCCACGGGCATCTAGCACGGTGACCCCGGTGATATCCATGGTGTCGGGTGCCACGTCCCCATGGGTCCCAGCTCCCAAGACACAGCCTGCAGGGGCGGAGGTCGGGGCATCCGGGGCTCCCAGTCTTGGCAGCGGCCTGGCTCGTGGTCCATCCAGGACCTTGTCAGGAGAACGAGCAGATGCCCTTCAGCCATACAGAGGAAGGGCACTCGAGACGGAGTGCCACACTGCTTGTTGACCAGTCTCGGCTGGCTTGGAGGTGGGGGAGAGACACACCCAGGGTGGCCCCCATAGCATTTCCTGACTCTGTCTGCCTCCAGGTCCCCTCGTGTGCCCAGGCCAACCAGGCTGGTCCCAGGACCATCTCTCGCATCCCTGGGAGGACAGGAGCTGAGCACCTGCCGCCCCCCTTTTGCTGCCAGAATTGAGCACTGCTCTGTCCCAGGGCTCTGATGTCCTGTCCTGGGCACGAGCGCCGCCTCTCCCAGTCCCCCACTTGCTGGCACCCTGTCCCCACTCCCTCCAAGCCCATCCCACCAGGGCCTGTGACAGCTTGTCCCTGCGCCTGTGGCTGGCGCCTAGTCCGTCCCTCTGTGTCCCTCTCCAGAGCTATGGACCTCAAAGCCCGACGCACCTGCAGGTGCAGAAAGTGGGGTGTGGGTGGCCCTCCGACCTCCTCCCCGTCCCCTCAGCCTCCCCCCATGCCCCGCCAGGGCCTGGCCTGCTGTGTCTGTGTTTGGAGTGCTGCCACCTCCCACAGGGGGCTCTCCCATCCGCCCCGGCTCCCGGCCCCCCAGGCGGGAAGCTCAGGGCCCGTGGCTGGAGGAGCCTTGTGGTGCAGCTCTGCTCTCTGCCCCGTGGCCCCCACCCCGTGTCCTAGGGGAGCGTTTCTCCTCCCTGGGTGGTGAGATGGGCACAGTGCCCCTCGGTGGCATGTGCAGTTCTATCGGGTCAGGGGTTTGTGTCCGCCGTGCACCCAGGACAGGGCCTGGAGGGGGCTGGGTGTGTGTTGGATGAACAGGTGTGTGGTCTGTGGTCGGTCGTTGGAGTAGAAACCAAAACAGAATTTGTGCGCAGGTGGCGGCTGCCACAGCAGAGGCGCGGGGAGAGCGCGGAGAGACTAGCGGGGCCCGGCCGGGGGTGGAGTATCGCAGGAGGGTCGCTGTCCTGAGTGAGCCGGGCTCAGGCTCCTAGCAGGGGATGGCACAAGGGACCGCTCGAGGACAGTTTCCTCACTGAGTCTGGGGTCCTTGTGTGCTGTCTGCCCCATGCCGTCCAGCCCAGTCGTGGCCCTGTGGGGTATGGCCCAGCTGCCTGGGCTGTGCCCCTGGCTGTGTCCTGCCACGTACCCGCGGAGTCTCAGACCGGCCTACCCGCCTGGCGGGCCAGGCGCTGCTGGTCCCCAAGCTCCTGTCCTCCAGCCGGCGGCCCCGCCCAGCCCAGGGAGCAGTGCTGGCTCCGTTTAGGGGCACGGGGTCTGAGCGGGAGAGGAGGCAGAGGACCGTGTGATCGTCCCCGAGTGCCAGCCGCAGCGCCTCCTCCCAGGGCATCTGCGGTGGTGAAGAGGGCGCGCGAGACGCCACCTGAGCTCAGGAGTGCGCACCGCTGATCGCCGACCGTGCCGCCCAGCCCTGTCGCCCCGGTTTGCTGGCGGCCACCGCAGGACCCAGCTCCTGTCGGGCGCGGGGCCTCTCTCCTTGTCTGCCTGCTCCCTGCCCCCGTGCACGCGCTCGTCCGTGCGCTCATGCCTGCGTGCACGCACTCGCTCTCATGCACACGCTCACGCTCACACCCACGTGCATGCGCTCACACCCACGCGGCCGCGGCCTTCCTCCAACGCTCTCCACCGCGGGTCACTGAAGTCAGCGTCTGCGTGGCTGGTGCGGCTCCTGGGGCACGTGGCCAAGCCCAGGACGGCCTTCCCCATGACTCCCTTCCCCATGACTCCCAGCAGAAGCAGCGAGCAGGGCTCTGTGGGGTCCCCGGCGGCAGGCCAGCGGGCATGAGAGAGAACCTTCGCAGGGGGCCGAGGCAGGGGCGGGGAGTGGAGGGGAGGAGGGTGGCTCAGTGCGCTGCTGACCCCTCCCTGCTTGGGGAGGCGCGACGGGTACTGTGGCGGCCTCCGTGTGCCCATGCTGCGCAGTGTGAGCAAGGGCTAGGGGGCAGCTGGGCTCCAGACACAGGACGCACCCCCTCAGGCTCTTGGGGTGCGGGCCGCATCCACGCCGCCCTCTGTCCAGATGGAAGTGTGGGCCTGGGACACCGGGAGCAGCAGGGGCAGCCCCGAGGCAGTGCCAGCGAGGGGGCGGGGTCTCTCCTGGAAGACCGCAAGGGCAGAGCCACCCCACAGTTTCCAAGTTGGCCGAGCACCCATGTGGCGCTGGAAGCCACAAGCGTCTTGTCCCAGCGGAGTCAGGGAGTGACCGCGTGCTGTGGGGAGCGGGGACCAGACCTGCAGCGGGGCTGGCCGCTCGCTTACCTCCGTCTGATGGAGCTGGGCTGGGTTGGAGCCTGTTCCTACTGAGTTTCTGGGACTGTCGTGGCCCGGCCGGCCCTGTGCTGCTCCGGACAGTGGCCCGTGTCCCTGTCGGGCACCCCCACTTGTACGCTGTGCTTGTTTCTGGCACTGCAGGGCCCGTGCCCCCTCGTGGCCCACGAGCTGTGTCCACCACGGTGTCCATTGGCGGAGGGAGGGCCTGGGTTTGGGGAGCCAGGGAGGAAGGGGCGTGACCCCTTCTCACAGGTGGCCCCGGGCCGTGCTGCGGTTGCTGCTGCACACACTGTGAGTGAAGCAAACTGGAGACACCAGTGTGTCTGGCACGGGCGATGCTGACGGAGACCCAGCAAGCCCGTGTCACGATGCGCTGAGGACAGACCCAGTGTCCGGCTGCAGCGTGACTGGTGTTCTCTCCGCCTTGGCAGGTAAAGGCCGGCGGGGGCAGCCTCAGTGGTGCCCTCCAGCTGGGTCCCCTCCGTGCAAGCTTCGCCTGTACAACAGTCTCACCCGGAGGAAGGTAAGGGGGCACGGCGGGGCGCAGGGGAGGCCGTGGACGAGCTCCGCAGCCAGCGGTCCGGATGGGAGTGGAGATGGCTCAGCACTCGCTCCGCTTTCCACACGGGGCCCTTGGTGGGGCAGAGCCGGCTCCCACAGCGGGCACGCCCGGGGACAGCACGCCTTGACGGGACAGCCTGTCTGTGGTGCTCACGGGCCGGGAGCGCCCCAACCACGCGTCACTCAGCCAGGCCACGTGCCCGCCTGCTTTCGGAGAGGCCATGTGGTGGCGGCAGTTGTCACCGAGCACGCTGAACACAACGGGCGTGGTGGGGGAGGGGGAACCTGGTTGGCGTGCTTGGGAGGAGACCAGGTTTTGAGAAGGCAGCAGGACTGGATCCCAGTTGAATGGGGTTTGCTTGGTGTGTTCTGCTCGGCGTGGCCCGTGGCTGCAGCGTGGCTGATTGGAATTTCATCAGTGAGCATGGTGGCTGATGGGGACGCGGGGGTCTCGGCGATTCCATCCGACCTCACCGGGCATCTGTGACTTTTGTCAGTGGAACGGGGTTGTTCTTGTTGAGTTTCGGTAGACCAGCCACGCCCTCCGTTGCCGGCTGGGGTGAACCCGCACGGCGTCTCTCCCGCGGCTGACAGTGGTCGTTCCTCCGTTTTTAACACAGGATGTGTTTGTGCCTGAGCATGGGAAGAGGGTGACATGGTACTGCTGTGGGCCTACCGTCTACGACGCGTCTCACATGGGGCACGCCAGGTAGGAGCCGCTGCCGGGCACCCAGCACGGGCCGGGGATCCCCGGGGGTCTGGAGGCATGGGTCCCACAGAGCATCTCGGCCCTTCTGAGATTTCCTGTTCTTGAGATGAACATTTGCATTCTGTAAGTAATCCATGTAGACGATGGAAAAGTCGGCGAGTACGCACGGGCCACGAGCTCGCTGTCCTGTCGCGCCGTGGCCGGCGTCCTGGGCTGCATGCCGATGTTTTGACCCGCAGGCCATGATTTCCCCACCAGGCAGCTGTGGCGGGAGCCCAGGTGTGGAGCCCCACGGCGCTCCCGGCCCCTGCGCAGGGCAGCAGCTGACTGGTGGCAGGGCCACGGAGGCCTTCCCCTGGCCCTCGTGGCCACGGCGCAGTGGGCTGGGGAGTGTGGCGGGCGGTGGGCCGCGGCAGGCGGTGGGCCCCAGTGGGCAGTGGGACAGGTGCGTCCCCATGCTCCAGATCCTACATCTCCTTCGACATCCTGCGGAGGGTGCTGCGCGACTACTTCGGGTACGACGTCTTCTACTGCATGAACATCACAGACGTGGACGACAAGGTAGGGCTCTGACCAGCACGTCCGCGTACGGGGGGCCGGGGGAGGAAGCGACGTTTGTAGATGAAATGCGGGGCCTCAGCCAGACGCACGGGGTGTGAGCCCCCTCTGCATTGTGGCGTCACAGTTTTTGCTGATGACGTCGTGTGGGGGCCAAGAGAACCCCGCGTGTCCGGGCCCACTTGATGAAACGGCAGCCCGTGGGGCTTCGTGGCAGCAGGACCTGTGGTCGCGCGTGCTCGTCTACACAGCATGGCACGGGGGGGGGGCAGGAGGGGGCGGCCCGTTTCCTCGAGACCAGCAAGGTCGCGGGAATAGCGTCGGGGCGGGCGGCGTGGGGCTCAGAGCCTGCTTGCTACACGGAGCGCGACCCCAGGGTCCCTCTCCTCCTTCCAGATCATCAAGAGGGCCCGGCAGAACTACCTGTTCGAGCGCTATCGGGAGAAGCAGCCACGGGCAGCACAGGTCCTGCAGGACGTTCACGCCGCCCTGAAGGTGGGCCCCTCGCTGTCTGCTCCCTGACTCCTGACTGTCCCTAGGGCGGTGGCCATCCCCGCCGGGCCTCCCACAGTGGACACAACTAAAACCAGCTCCGTCAGGGCCCCCGGGTTCTGACCGATGTGGTCGCCTGGCCGCTGGGCAGCTGCTCTGGAAAGGCGCTTGGACGGGGGCGTGGAGTCCGTGCATGGGCCCCCGATTTCTGGGAGAGTTTCCGAGGGTGTCACGGGGGCACTGACGGACGCTTGCTTGTGCAATGCTCCAGATGTGCCCGCGGGCTCTTCCGGGTGGAGGGCTCGGCCACGCGGTGCTGCCCGGGGCAACCCAGGCGCTGGGCCGAGCCGCCGAGACCGGGGGTGCTGGAAGTTCTCAGAGCTTGAAGAGATGCGTCCTCTCCTCTCGGTGGGTTCGCTTTGAAGGACAGCATTACCAGTTACCGTGGTAACGGAGTGAGGTCAGAGCGCGTCGTTCCTGCTCCCGGCAGCAGTGACTGAGGAGCCGCGGCGGTCGTGCCTGGTGTGCTGCCGTGTTTTACGTCTGCAAGAAACGCTGCAAGTGAAATCAGAGCTTAGCCGTCTTCGGCCGACAAGGGGCCGGCCGCCAGGTCATGGGTGCTTTCGTGACGTTCACAAAGTCTCCAGGTGACGCCCCTGTGACCTGAGCACAGCCTGTGACATCAGACCACCAGTCCCAGGGCGGGCACGAGGAGCGGGCCTTCAGGGTCCGTCTGCCCCGTCCGTCCGACCGTCCGGCAGGGAAGCTGGGCCCACGCCCTTAGGGACGCAGACTTCTCTCTCGCCTCCAGTGGGGCCCCCCCGGGGCACGGGGCTGTGCTGAGCCGCATCCCATGGGCCTGCCCTGTCCTGTGCTTGCAGCCGTTTTCAGCCAAGTTACGGGAGACTGCAGACCCCGACCGAAGGCAGATGCTGGAGCGCACCCGGCGAGCGGTGGAGCTGGCGGCCGAGCCGCTGCAGAGGGCTGTGCAGAGTGGCCTCCCCGCCGAGGCGGCCGACGGCTGTGCGGAGGTAAGGTCCCCCCGCGCTCGCCCCACCCCGGCGGCCTGCCGCCACTCAGCGTCCTCACGGCACTGGGGGCCCCCGGAGTGTGTGCAGCAGGACTTTCCAGAGTCTTCCAGCCGGCTCTCCTGTGGTGCTTGGGGTCGCCCCTGCGCAGGGAGCAGAGGGAGGTTGAGGCTGCGCTGGGCTGGGACTCCCCCCTGGCTGGCTCTCCTGCCCCCGGGAAGGGTTCTCCCTCAGACCCGCGGAGAGCAGGAGTGCAAGGGGGCCAGGCTCCCTGCCAGCCTTTCCCGGGAGAGGCGGGAGAGGCGGTCAGTGCAGGCCGGCCACCGGTCCCTTCTCCTGCACACTGGCGCCCCCTGCTGGCCCCTCTCAACACTCAGGGACGCGGGAGCTCCAGAAAAGATGCGGCCACAGCCGTCTGCCTGCCTGGAGGCCGGGGAAGAGATGCCCCCAGAGCCCGCCCGGCTTAGGCTTCCCTCTCGCTTTCCTCTTGGCTTACTTCAGGCTGCCGGCGCCGCTCGTTCTGAGCTTGGTGAGAAAGAGCGCGGCGGACGCAGCCTTCCGCTCGGCGTGCTCCTGCGTGGGGCCCCTGCGTGGTCACGGCCGGCCTGCTTGCAGTGGGCCTCCCGGGCCCAGCTCTCTCTCCCTCTCCTCGGGCGGCAGTCGCGTGCCTGTATGACTAGCAGCGCCACTGCGAATTTTCTTCTTAATTGGCTGATTCTCTCTCCTTTAGAAAGTGCGGTAAAATGTACACCTGTAAAATTTACCATCTTAACCATTTTTAGGTACAGAGTTCAGAGGCATTAAACACATTCATGCTGTTGTGAGGCCGACCACCATCCATCTCCAGAACTTTCCATCTTCCCAGACAGAGACTCTGTCCCTGTGAGACACTGACCTCCATCCTCCCCCGGTCCCGGCGCGCACTGTCCACTCTCTGTCCCCCTGAGACACCGACCCCCATCCCTCCCCCAGCCTGGCACCCACTGTCCACTCTCTGTCCCCGTGAGACGCCGACCCCCATCCCTCCCCCGGCCCTGGCGCCCACTGTCCACTCTCTGTCCCCGTGAGACACCGACCCATCTTTGCCCCGGCCCCGGCGCCCACCGTCTCCTCTGTTTCTGTGAATCTGGGGACTCCAAGGCCTTCATAGAAGTGGAATGCTATCGTGTCTCCTTTCGCAGCTGGTGTCTTTCCCTTGTATGATGTGGCAGGTGTCCTAGTGTCCTTTCTCAGACCAGGTGGGACTGGTAGATATGGGTATTCAGTCCAGGCTCTGACACACATTTGTGTCATTCCCTCCTTCGGGCCATCACGAGTGACGCAGCTGTGAGCAGGGACGTGCTCGGATCTGCTTAGGTCCCTCCGTCGGGTCCTTCTGGGCAGAGACTCCGAGGGGAGCTGCTGGGCAGTGCGGCCGGTGGGTTTGCGGGACGCGGAGGAAGTGCTGCGCTGCCCCCCATGGCAGCACACCGGCGGTTTGTGCATGTGGCCGCTGGCACAGGTCACTCTGTTTCCCACATCAGCTTCCCAATGAGCGTGACGCAGTGTCCCATCGTGCTTTCGGTTTGCCTCTGCCTGCTCTGTTCACGGTTGGGGACAATTTTCTGTCCGTCTCTGGGCACACGTTTGCAAGCATGTCTCGAGACAGTAACCCTGGGGAGCCTCTGCTGGGCCGTGGGGCGCGTGACCCGGGAATCTGGGTAACTCTTGGGTCCCCAGCACCAGCCATGCGTCCGGCGACCCCCCAGGAGGGTGGATGTGTCCTCACATCTGTGGGTGTTACGGGGACGCAGCCGGGGTGCGGCTCCATGCACAGCGGACACGGCACGCTCCCCCCCACTGGCCACCGCGCCGCCGCCCGCAGGAGGCGTTCGTGCGCGGGGACCCCATTGGAGGGTCTGTTGTCAGCAGTACATGAACTGGTGCGGACCTCGTCAGGGCGCCGGCGGGAATCCGCTGCTCTCCGGGCCCTCACGACGGTCCCTCACGACGTGCTGTCATCTGCGCACTCGTCTCCTGCCCCTTTCCTGCTGAGCTGTCCTCTCCTCACGGGCTTGCAGGCACTCGGACCCCTGGACGCCAACCCTTTGTCTCTCAGCTGTGTTGCACTTTCTCCCGATCTATTGTTCCTTTCACTTCCTTATAACGACGGGGCCTTGTTTCCGTGCGGTCAGACGGGGCTGCGTTTTGCTTTTCCACGGAGTGGTTTTGTGTTCTGTGTCAGCTCCGTGTGCTGGGTCTGTGGGTTCTCCTCTGTCGGCCAGACCGCCCACCCTGGGTGAGCATCACGACCGGGGAAGACGTCCCTACCGGGCGGCGGGGAAGACGCCGAGGCCTGTGTGTCCTGGTTTAGTTCTTCGGGTGTGTTTTGAATTCTCGGCTCGTCCCGTCCCAGGAGAGACGCTCTCGGGATTTTAAACATTGTATGGGAGCGTCGTCGGGGACGGGCTGGTCCTTTCCCTTCTCTCTGTCTCATCTGTCAGTTTCAGGGTCACAGCAGGATTGAGAGGAAGGGGCGGAGATGGCCCCTGGCCCCGTCCCTCCTCCTTCGGCCTCCCCCACTCTCAGTGGTCCCCCCCGCTGGCCTCTTCGCTACCGTGGATGAAGCTGCAGGGACACAGCAACCTCTCCCAGAGCCCGTGGCTGACCTTGGGTTCTCTCTTGGGGGTCCGTTCTGCGGGTACAGACAGACGCACCGTGTTCCGTCTGTCCTTACCGTTGCCTGCCCTAAGACTCCTCCGTGCCCCCTCCCCGCTCATCCCTCCCTCCCCCGAGCCCCCGGAAACCACGGATCTTTTTGCTGCCTCCACGGTTTTCTCTTTCCAGAATGTCGTAGGGTCGGAATCCTCCAATCTGCGGCCTTCTCCAATCAGCTTTTGTCGCTAAGTGCACGTTTGAGGGTCCTCCGTGTCTTTTCCTGGCTTGATGGCTTCCTTCTCCCGGTTCTAGGTTCCATTCCATCGTCCGGACGGCCCGCAGCCGCTCTGTCACTGCACTCCCGAAGTCCGTCCATGTTGCTTCCGGGTTTAGGCAGTGGTGAAGAAGCTGCTAGAAATACCCACGTGCAGGTTTCTGTGCGGACTGGGGTCGGAGCGGCTGCCCCTGTTGTGTCCCCCCGGCCATGACGAGCCTCTGCTCTGGGTTTTCCCTGCGCCCGCTGCTGTCAGTGCTTGTGTCTGGGCCGCTCGTGCAGGCGCGTGGTAGGGTCTCGCCGTCGTGGTTTGCGTGTCCCGGAGACATCGGATATGGGGCTTATTTGCCATCTGTGTGTTGTCTTGGCTGCGGAGCCTGTTCAGGCCATTGGCCCGTTTTTTATCAGGGGCCGTTCTCTTACCATTGAGTTTGCACGTTCGGGTAACAGTCCTCAACCAGCTGTGTGGTCGGCAAACGCCTTCTTCCGGTCCGTCGCTCATCTCTCTGTGCTCTTGGCAGTGTCCTTCCCACACCAAACGTTTCTAATTAATTTATTATTTTTTTTATTTTAAAGATTTTTATTTATTTATCTGACAGAGAGAGAGACACAGCGAGAGAGGGTGCACAAGCAGGGGGAGCGGGAGAGGGAGAAGCAGGCTCCCCGCCAAGCAGGGAGCCCAATGCGGGGCTCGATCCCAGGACCCTGAGATCATGACCTGAGCCGAAGGCAGAGGCTTAACCACCGAGTCCCCCAGGCGCTGCTACATTTTTAGTTTTGATGGCGTCCAGCAGCCACCTCGTCCTCTCACAGACGGTGCTGTCAGAGTTGTGGCAGAGTTGTGGCCGTCACTGCCACACGCGTGCTCACGGAGGCTTGCTTCTCTGTGACCCTCTAGTTGTCTGGTTTTCCTTTCACTCTCAGGCCGGTGACCCAGTCTGAGCCACGTTTCAGACGGTGAGAGTCCGGGTCTGGACTCGTTGTTCTGAGCGTGGACGTCCGGTCCTTCCAGCACCTTCTACTGTATTTGTCTCTACTGAACGGCCTCTGCTCCCCCGTCACGGATCAGGCGACTCCGTCGGGGTGGGCTGTGTCTGGGCTCTCTCTTCTGCTCCTGGATCTGTTTGTCTCTTCTGCCAACACCGCGCCGTCCCGATCACTACGGTTTTGGAGAACATCTTGCAGTCAGGTGTTGTCAGGCCTCGACTTTGTTCTCCTTCAGTATTGAGTTGGCTCTTTGGGGTTTTTGCCTCCGTGGAAGTGGAGAATCCGCGTGTGACGTCACTGCAGTGCCGCACTGGGATGTCTACCCGGATGGCGTCGGATCCGTGGATCGTGTTGGCAAGAGCTGACATTTCGACACTGTCGGGTCTCCCGTCTGTGAGCAGGAAGTAGCTCTCTGCTAGTTAGTCCTCCTTCAACTTCTCCCATCAGACTTTTGTCGTCCTCGTGTAGATCTTGCACACGGTTCGTTAGGTTTATACCTGAGGATTTCATCTTGGGGCGTGTTGACGTAATGTGTTTATGGCGGATTCCCCGTGTCACGTGCTGGCGTGCAGTCTCACGTCCTCCTCCCCGTGAGTATGCCTTCCGTTTCCTCCACTTGTCACCACGTGAGCAGGTGTGTCCAGGGTGAGGCGGAGAATGGGTGGCAAGAGGGAACGTCCTCACCTCGCCCTGGATCTAAACGGAAAAGCTCGGGTCTCACCACGAAGCACGATGTTAGCTGCGTGACTTTGTTGCTGTCCATGATCAAGGTGAGGAAGTTCGGCTCTATCCTGGTTTACTGAGACCTTATCATGAGCGGGTGTTGAGCTGTGTCCATATGCTTTTCACGCATCTGTGTGATTACAGCCTTTTGCTTTCTTTACCGTGCTGCTGGAATGATTTACATTAATTGGTTTTATACTTTGGAACCAGCCTTACGTACCTGTGATAGCTGCCACTGGGCTACGATGTATAATTCTTTTAGGACTTTTGTGGATGTAATTTGCTAATATATTGTTAAGGATTTTTGCATCTATGTTAATGAGGAATATTGGTCTGTACTTTTCTGTTCTTGTAGTATCTTTGTTTTCGGTATTAAGGTAATGCCTTCCTCCTAGAATGACGTAGGAACTAATCCCTCTGCTTCCTCTGGAAAACTATAGAAAATCCATATAATCTGCCCCTTACGTGTTTGGTAAAATTCACCAGTGAACCCCTCTGGGCCAGGTGATTTCTGTTTTGGAAAATCATTAATTATTAATTAAATCTCGTCACTGGCTCATAAGCTTCTTCGGATTCTTTATATCATTATAAGTTTTGGCACCTTTTGTCTTTCAAAGAATTGGACCATTAACAGTTATCAAACTTGGGGGCACAGAGTTCTGTGTAGTGTTTCTTCGTTATGCTTCTAATTTCCGTGAGGTCTGTAGTGATGCCCCTCCTTCGTTTTGGGTATTAGAATCTGTGGCCTCTCTGCTTTAGGTAGTAGCCTGGCTAGAGGCTCAACAATTTCATTCATTTCCTCAAAGAACCAGTTTCTGGATTTGTTGATTTTCCTCTGTTGATTTCTTGTTTTCGGCTTTAATTTTTATTGTTTCTTTTCTGTCATTTTGGAGTTGACTTGTTCTTGGTTTCCTACTTTCCTGGGGCGGAAGCTTAGATGATGGACTTTGGATCTCTCTGTGTTTCGAACCCGTCTGCCCAGTGTTGCTTCTAAACCGGTGCTTTTGCTGCATCTCACCGATTCGGATAAGGTCTGTTTTCACTTTCGTTTTTTCCAAAAATTTTAATTTTTTCTCAAGGTGCCTTCTTTGACCCGTGTGTCCTTTGGAAGCGTGTTGTTTGTGGGGACATTCCAGCTCTCTTTCTCTGACTGATTCCCAGTTCGGTTCCATGGTGGTCCGAGAGCAGACACCACATATGACGTCTGTTCTTTCGAATTTGTTCAGGCACGTTGTGTGGCCCGGCCTGCGGACGGTGCCAGTGAACATTCCAGGAGAGCGTGAGAGGAATGTGTGTCCTGCTGCTGTGGGACCCAGTGGTCTGTAGAGGTCCTTCAGGTCCGGCTGACTGAGGGTATGGTTGAGGTCAGCTGTGTCCTCGCTGATCTCTGTCCTCGCTGACCCCTGCTGGGCCAGTGCGCGCCCAAGGGAGGGTCCTGAAGTCCCCGGCCACTTTCGTGGGTTCATCTGTTTCTCCTTGGAGTTCTGTTCGCCTTCACCTCGTGTGCTTGCTGCCCTGCCGTTGGGCCCGTGTCCCGGGAGCACCGCTGTCTCACAGAATGGACCCCTTTGTCCGCCGAGCTCTTCTCTACCGCTGATGGTGTTCTTGCCCCCAGCAACGTGGCGCTATCAGAAAGCAGCCACTCCTGCTGTCTTGGTCCGTGTTAGCGTGCCTCGTTTGTCTCCATCGACTGCGAGTCTGTATGTGTCTTACGGTCGAAGCAGATTCCTGTGACAACGTACGGTCGGGGCATGTATTTTGATCTCCCAGACTGTGCTGTGAGGCGCATTTCGACCGCTGGCGTCCCCAGTGGCACGGAGACAGCTGGATCCCTCGCCGCTGGATTGCTCTGTTCGCCGCCCTTGTTCTCGCTCCCGCTCACGTCCTCTGGTCCTTTCCTGCCGTCTGTGGTTCGGACTGAGCATTTCCCATGATCCACTTTCTCTCCTCTTAGAGCAAATCAGTTAACCTTTTTTTTAGTGGTCACCCTAGAGTTTGCAATATACACTCCCCACAAATTTCAGTCCACTCTCAAAGGCACGACCCTACCCGGGGTGCTTTACAGGACAATGACCTAGTTCTGCCTCCCGTCCTCACACTGTCACTCACTTTACCTGTCTGTAAACCCGGCGTGCGGGGCTCCGTGTGTGTCGTGTACGCACGTAAGCAGGCAGACTGATGCGTTCTTGCTGTTACTGTTTTGATCTAACAGGTGTTAAGTCAATGAGCAAAAGCGAGTTGTGGGGCACCCGGGGGGGCTCAGCCAGTGGAGCTCAGGGCATGGTCTCAGGGTCCTGAGCTGGAGCCGGGTGTTGGGCTCTGTGCTCAGCAGGGGTGGCCTTGAGATTCTCTCTCCCTCCGCCCCTCTGCACTCGCGTCCACACACACACTCTCCCTCTCAGCACATAGACAATTTTTTTTAAAAGGAAAAACAGACGTTTTCACTCTACCTTTGCATCTTCTCTCCGATGCGCCCCCTCACAGGCCCGAGCTTCTGACTTCTTTTGTGAGTTCTCTCTAAAGAACTTTTCCCACTACTTGCAAACCAGGTCTCCTGGCAACAAGTTCCGTTGATTTTTGCTTGCCTGAGAGCCTCTGTTTCCCCTTGCTTTTGAAGGATGAGCTCGGAGGGCCCGAGGTTCTAGGGTAGCGAGTGTCTTCTCTGGACACTGATGTGTCCCCTGCATCCCTTACTTTGTGAGAAGGAGGGGGCTGTGGTTCTTACCGTGCTCACTCACGGGCAAAGTGTTTGTCCTCGGACTCCTTTCAGGACTTTCTGCAGCTTGCCCGTGGACTGCCCGGCTGTTGTGTCCTGCCGGAGGTTCCCAGGGCTCCCTGTACCGGCAGTTCAGGCTCTGCCGCGAGCGGGGCGCCCTCTGCTGGTGGACTCCAGCTGTTTCTCTGCTCCTTCCCCTCCTGTCCCTCTGGTGTGTCCCCGAGCACCCAGCACACCATTTGTGCTCGTCCCGCGGTCCCTGGCCATTCTGCTGGGTTCCGTTCTGTCTCTGCGAAGGCAGCCCGTCTGCTGTGCCGTTGGGGGGTTTCTCTTCAGGGGTCCCCCAGCTCCGAGACTCCTCTGTCGGCCACGTCTGATATGCGGATGACCCCACCGAAGACGGTCTTCGTTTCTGTCCCAGTGGCACCGCTCTCTGGTGTCTCCTTCCCGTTTTCTTAGGACAGCCTTCCGTCCGCTCGCCGTGCCCTCCATTCCTGCGCACGGGCGGCCTGGTGCCCTGGAGCCCGAGCATGTTCGTCCTGGTGGTTTCCAGCCCCGGGCCTGAGAGCCCAGGATCCCCGCCGCGTCTGGCTCTGCAGCTGTCCCATGTCCTCAGTGTGGTGGCCAGGCTCAGGGGGGCCTGTGTGCCAGGCGTGGGGCTCAGTCCCCAGCATGCTGCGCCTATGGACCGAGCGTCCTGGCGGGTCCCCCTCGCCGCTGGCCTCCCAGCAGCAGTTAGCAGGGCTGTCCCACCTGGGGGCTCTTGGCGGGACACCCTAGCTGCCCTTTCCCTGTCAGCCTTGTGGATCCACACGCACCCAGCCTGCATGCCCTCACTGTGTCTCTCACATGCACTTTCTCCCTCTGCCCTTTGTTCTTTGGCCTCTCACCCTCACGGGGGGACCCCAGACTGCCTGCCTGTCCCCACGTCCCTGTCGCTCCAGTTCACGTGCTGGAAACCCCGGGTTCCTCCAGAGGTGGACCTCGGTTCCCCCTGCCTGCGAGGCTCAGGCCGCAGCCGTGACACCCACATCCCGTCCCAGATGGACGTTTCTCTGTAGTGACGTGGGTGATGCGGTGACAGGACTGGTCTCGTACCAGTGCCGCGCTGGGGTGGGGCGTGACATGGGGCTGGCATCTTCCGTTGACGGCCGCTGACTGTCGGGGCACCGTGGCCTTGGCGCCTTTATCTGGGACGGGGTTCTGCCCACCCCTCCTGGCCGCGGATGTCCTGAGATCGCTTCAGCGAGCGTCGGAGCCTCCCGTTCGCAGACTGGTGCCTGTCTCAGCGCCGAGCCGATCGCAGGAGTGTCGTGGTCTCGCGGGGACGGCAGCCCTCCGCGGAGCAGGGCCGCGCGCGGCACACCTTTGATCGAGGCCGTGGTTCCGCGGACCGGCTGCGCGGGGTGCGGTCCGGCGCGCGTGTGTGGATGTTCGCGCTCTTCCTGCTCAGGTGCTGCTGGAGGAAGCGAAGGACTTGCTCTCGGACTGGCTGGACTCCAGCCTCGGCAGTGAGGTCACCGACAACTCTATCTTCTCCAAACTGCCCAAGTTCTGGGAAGAGGAGTTCCACAGAGACATGGAGGCGCTGAATGTGAGTGCGGCTGGCGGGCCTGTGCCCTCTGTGCCCGGCGCCCCCGCGGCCTCACGTCCCCGGGCAGCTTCCTGCTCGCGCGCCGAGAGCCGTTTCAGACGCGCGCCAAGGGCACAGGCGGCTTCTTGGCCAGCATTTGGTTCTGCCAGTTTCCTGGGGGCGCTCGTCTGAGGCCGTTGCAGAAGAAGAACTCGGACCTTCTCTGGCATCCACAGGTCCTCCCTCCAGACGTCTTAACCCGCGTTAGCGAGTACGTGCCGGAGATCGTGAACTTCGTCCAGAAGATCGTGGACAATGGTTACGGGTGAGCTGAGGGACCTTCTCGGAGCCGTGTGCCATCCGGGGGGGTTGCCGACGAGGGCAGCTCTCCATCTCTGGGAGGGGACGTGGAGCAGGGAGGCCGCCGGGGCTGTGGCCACCCCGGGCATGTGGGCGCCTGGGGCTGCTCTCACCAAGCCCACAGACCAGGCGGCTGAAGCAGCAGAAATGGGTTTGCTCCCACCTCCAGATGGCAGACGTCTGAGGCCGCCAGTATGCCCACGGGGCGGGCTCCTCGGCCCCGCGCAGGGGGTCTGTGCTGGCCTCATCCTCGGCTTGCAGACGGTGGGCATCTTGCAGACTTCTCTCCCGTTTGTTGCTCTGCCCGTGGGCTGCTCGGGCTCCTCTTGTGTCCCGATGACCTTTTATGCAGACAGCTGCGTGGGGGTCTTGCGGTGTTAGGGCTCACCCTGGGGACCCCCCTTTACTTCTGGGAAGACCCGGTCTCCAAACCCACCCCCACTTGGAGGTGCTGGCGGTGAGGACCATACACAGGGATCTGGGGCCCTCTGCACGCTGACCTCCCAGCAGTCCTCTTCCCTCCGCGCCGCTGGGTCCCCAGCTTCCGGGCTGCTCCGTAAGAGACCTGTCCGGGCTCGCCTTGGCATTGGCCACCATCCAACAGGTACTCAGCCGTGCAGTCGCCAGATCTTTGTTCAAGGCAGGCAGGAACAGCAGGAGGGTGGTGCTGGCTGCCCCCGGAGCCCCCGGCAGATGTGCAGGTGCAGCCCGGGGCCTGGGGTCAAGCCAGCAGGGGGCCCCGAGCTCAGACCGTGAGCACGGAGCCCGGCCTGGTGAGCGTGGATCTGCCAGGTGTCTGGAGGCGTCGGCCTCACTGTGTGGGCAGGGAGTCACCTCCCAGGGCAAGGATGTTCCCTCGGGGCCCTTGGCGCGGCTCTGATTCCACACATTCCGCTGCGGCCCTGGTCTCCGATCCTAGCACTGCCTGATGGCGGGAAACACTCAGCTGTCCGCGGCGGGCACGCTCCGAAATCACCGACAAGCGCAGGCGTAAACGGGTGCGCGCTGTCTGCGGCACACGGAGCTCGTTTGTGGGCCCCCCCCCCGAGGAGATTGCTTCCCACTTCGCAGGGCAGACGAGGCAGCCACTGACCCAAGTGAGGAGTGCGGGGCTCCTGGCGTGGGCCCGGAGCAGCGCCCGTTCTCTGGAAGGGACGGTGCCTCCGCTCTCCGCCCCACTTGACACGACCGCTCGGGGCAGCACCGTGCCACACTGAGTGCCGCGGGCAAAGCCAAAGTGGGAGAAGACGGAGCGTTCTGGGCCCCCACAGTCTGGCATGTGTCTGGGAGGCAGACAGCCATGGCTGGGCACGTGGGAATGTAGCCAGATTGCGGGCCTGGCGGGACCACGCCGTTGCCAAGCTGAGGGGCCAGGTGGGAGCTACAGGGTCACCGCATGCGAGCAGAGGGTCTGCAGAGGGACCCGCTGCCCGGTGAGTGAGGAGTTGGCCTCCGTGGTGTGAAGTGTCCTTGTCGGGCCCGGTCAGCCTGCACGGCGGCCTTGCCGGGTGTTGCCGTGTCATGGGGCTAAATGGCCGAGCCTGCCCCGGACACACAGGGCAGAGCAGATAGAAGCGGCCCGTGACCCTGGGCTCTTCGGATCGTTCTCTGGTCGGGCGTCCTGGGCTGTCTCCGGATCCATCCCGCTTTCCCACAACCTTGTTATCTTCCAGCTACGCCTCAAATGGGTCCGTCTACTTTGATACGGTGAAGTTTGCGTCCAGCGACAGACACTCCTACGGGAAGCTGGTGCCCGAGGCTGTGGGGGACCAGAAAGCCCTGCAGGAAGGAGAAGGTGAACAGGCGGGTGACGGGTTGCCGGGGGGGCTTTCAGCCCGGGCGGGACAGCCTCGCCCCCAGCCACAGCACCTCGGGCCCGGGCCCCCAGGGCTGGCGTCTGTGGAGCTGAGGGCACCTGAGGGTCTGGGAGTGACACGCCGTGCGCCCGGTGTGTTAGCAGTACGCAGGTTATGCCCTGCTGAAAGAGGGCACGAAAGCCGCCTGCGCGGGGCCAGCAGGCAGCACCCCCAGCAGCTGAACTCCTGCTTTGGGGATATGAAACCCCAGGGCTGTTCTGGTTGGAGGCACGGTTTCAATACCCCAACGCGGTCCCAAGGAGCGTGGCGTGCCGCTTCCAGAACGGGCGCTGCGAGCAGGGGCCCGGCACCTGTCCTTGTACAGCGGCCGGGGTGGCGGGTGCTGCTGGCCACAGGCTCGGCTCTGCACGGTACTGAAACGTGCCCAGGCCGAGCCAGGCAGGGACGTGGGGCAGGAACTGTGTGACCATCCCGGTTCTGGATGTGAGCGGGGATGTCACACTGTCAGCGCCCAGGCAGCACCTCGCAGAGCTGTTCTCTCGTCCCACCGAAGGACACGCATCTCCCACAGCCCCGGTGCTCATCGTGAGCCCAGTGCAGCTGACCCTTGCGCGACAGCGGCTTACACCGTGTGCAGGTCACTCCCCGTGAGTGCAGCTCCGTACTGCCCGGGGGTTCCTTCCGGTTTTCTCCACGACCTCTTCTCTAGCTCACGTTCTGGTCCCAACAGCATGTGCAACATGTCGTGTGCAGTGTGTGTCTCTGTGCTGTTCTGCCGTCACGGGGGGCTCTGGCCACCGGGGGGCTGTTCCTGGTTCCGGTCGTGGGGGGTCAGCCTCCCCAGCCCCCTGCCTGGCGCTGTTCAAAAGGGTCCCCTGTACTGAATGTAGACACGAGGCTTTTTCAGAACCAGGCCAAATAAGGTTTGTCTTTACGGTGTCCCTCCACCCTTATGCCCTCAGGGACTCCGGGCCAGACCACAGAAGCCACGGTCCAGGGGCGCAGAGAGGGCCCGCACACACCTGGGGCATGTGCTGTTTACCCCCCGTGTTTCTGGAAGGCAGTTTGGCCATGAAAACGTTCGTACTATTTGAGGAAGTACTTTCCCCTCTAGGGCTCTGTTTAGGGAGACATCAGGACCTCACACACACGGCATGGAAATGCGGAGAAGCAACAGGCCAAGGGGGTTGGGTGGCATTGGTACCAGACCCTGGGGCATCCAAGGCTAAAGGCTTGTCAGTAAAGGAGGCGTCTCCTTGCAGGGCAGTCAGGGGTTCGGTGGCCCCCGTGTGGCCGTCCCTGGGAGAGAGAAACACCCTGTCCGTGAGGGGAGGCAGTGCGCACGGCCCACAGGCTGGTGGCTCAGGCAGGCTAAGGGTCTCGACCCGCAAGATTGGGGTACACAGGGAGCAGGGCTTTGCGCACCAGATCAGGACTCGACAGCATGAGTAAGGGCAGGGCCCGTCCTTTACGCTCACGCAGGACACACGCCGGGCACAGAGCACGTCTCCGAGGTTCCCCAGCAGTTGCTGGTCAGGTCGCCCGCGTCCTCTGCCCATGACGCACTGAGCTGAGCCGGGTACCAGCACCTACGGGGCATGGACGGGGGCCCTACCCGTCGACCATCACAGTCCTGAGCGACACTGCGGGGACGCCACTCAGCAGCAGGGGCACAACCCGCTGCTTAAGGCAGCCTGGGGTTTGGAACTCGTAGTGAAAGAGCGAAGACGGAAGGCGCGTGGGGTGAGCGGCCAGGAAGCTCCGGAAGGAGTGGCCGAGAGAGCAGGAGAGGAGATCGACGAGAAACGGAATGGAAATAACGCAAGACGCCATCCGCTGGTTCTGAGCAAAGATGAATCCAGTGGGAGAATGTGTGGCAAGCCTGACGCGTACCCCGACGATTCGTGGAGACGCCGGGACAGAGCCACACGGGACTAGAGGCCGCGCAGGGACAGTGGCCGCACGGACTGCAGGCGGCGGGCGCCGGGGCCGCGGCTGGAGGGAGGGCGCCGGAGACCGGAGCGCGCCCAGCTGGCCGGCAGTCCTCGCCATCTGGCCACTGCCGGGTTCTTGTTCTTGTTCTTCTGTCTTAAGTGACCTCTGTTTCCAGCGCGGGGCTCAGGCCCCCGCCTGAGACTGAGTCTGCTCTTCCAGCGACACCAGCCGGGCCCTCGGAGTTCTTAAATAACGCTTGCGCTTGCGCCTTTTTGATTCCAGACTGACTTTAGAATCGCTTCGTGGTCCAGGGACGGGTAGCAGAATCCAACAGCAAACACACAGGGACATGCCTTCCTTTGGGGACAGTCCCGCTTCTGGAGCGTTGTGACCCCCAGCATGAGCCCCTCATTGCAGGGACGCTGGGGTGCGGGGACTCTGGTAGAGATGGGGCCTGGAGCCGCCTCGGGGCTCCTGATGCGTGTGGGGTCACGGGGGTCTCCTCTGGGGAGGGACACTGAGAAGTGACACCGGGGGAGCAGAAGCGATTGTGTGACGCGTCTTAAAGAACTTAGAGCAAATAGCAAGTACTCTGCCACGGTGATGTCTGTCGAAGAGTGGGACACGGGCCACCTGGGGAAGAGGGTCCTCTTTGCGGTCCCAGAATTTCTCAAAACAAAATTTCAAAAGTCATGTGTCGTGAGTAACTACGTAATAATGGAAGTCAGAAGCTTAAACATGCGTCATCGGCCACACAGCAGCTAAAGGAATGTCATCACACCACATGAGACTGTCACGGGTGTGACATGGTGACCTGCTCCAAGAGAGGCCGAGGTGGCGAGAGCGGAGTTTGTCCTGCCGCTGGGGTGGTCCGGGTAGGACAGCGAAAGGCCAACAGCGAGAATCTCTTTCTTTATGATCCTGCCTTTTTTTTTAAAAAAAGATTTTATTTATTTACTTGACAGACAGATCACAAGTAGGCAGAGAGCCAGGCAGAGAGAGAGGAGGAAGCAGGCTCCCTGCCGAGCAGAGAGCCCGATGTGGGGCTCGATCCCAGGACCCTGAGATGACCTGAGCCGAAGGCAGAGGCTTCAACCCAGTGAGCCTCCAGGTGCCCCGATCGTGCCATTTTTACTGGCTCTTCCTCGTGTTTCCTGCGTGTCCCACTCAGAGCGCCCGTGTTCCAGCCAGCAGGTCTGTGGTGCAGACACCCTCGGCGCGCTCCCTCTGACTGCTGCCAGGGCGCTTTCTCCATGGCCTGACTCCGTACTCAAAAGGTGGCTGTCATTGAGTTCGGGCCTTTGCGGCCCTGGACGCTGGGCCAAGTCTCCCGTTCCTGTTCCGGAGCTGTCTGCGAGGGGGCGACAGCACCCAGGGAAAGGCGGCACTGAAGCCACACTCTGGGACCCCACTGAAGGCCCTGGCGCTGCCCACATTCACCCGGTGGCCGCCTGAAGGGGACTGACGGCGGGGTTCGCTGCCTCGGCCACCAGCGTGCTCCACAGGTCCTACGTGCGGTCCGGTCTCCTGCGCTAATGCTTCCCCCTCACTCCCGCCCGACACAGGCTGGCCCAGCCCCAACTGGCCCTGTCTGCCTTCCGGGGTCCTCGTCCGGGACCCGAACTTGCCCAGGAGGAGCAGGGGTGTCCTAATTTGCCACCTCTGGGGCCAAGGGGCCACACCCAGCAGGACCTGCTGGTCCTCAGACCCTGGGAGCCGTGCAGGCCGTCAGCTCGAGACTCCCCCATGAGAGCTGCCACCAGACCACGGCCTCACTCCTCTGACCCGAGCACTGTGACTCACCTTAGACCCAGGCCGCAGCTGTGAGGGGCGGGCGGGGAGAGGGGCGTCTGAGGGACCGGCGGGTGTGGTTCAGGCCCCGGGGAATCGGAGCTTCCTGGGCTGGGCAGCACCGACATCTGGTCGCGGTGAAGCTGCGTGCTGGCCAAGGAAATGAGAGGAAATTCGAAGCACCAGCTAGTAACCCCCAGACGTGGCCTTGCAGTGACACAGCTCTGTCCGGCAGGCAGCACTGGGTGACCCGCTTCCTCGTGTCCGCAGGTGACTTGAGCATCTCGGCAGACCGTCTGAGTGAGAAGCGGTCCCCTAGTGACTTCGCCCTGTGGAAAGCCTCTAAGCCAGGCGAGCCATCCTGGCCGTGCCCCTGGGGAAAGGTGTGCTCCCGGGAAGGTGTGGGTGGCAGGGGTGGGTGCCTTTGCTGCTGTGGTGCCTTCTGCCCTGTCCCGGCAGCCGCACACCACAGAGCCTTGTGGGCCTTTGGGCACATGACTTCCCTTCTGGGACTCTGCCCGGTGCACCTGGGGAGCAGGTGGACAGACTGCCTCCGACGCCCCCATGTCCTTGTGGCCTCAGACTGGAGGCCAGTCCATGCTCTGGTGTCGCCGTGACAATGGTCCCGTTGGCCCAGAGCCGGGGGAGGGGGTGCGGGCACCTGCCTCTGGTCCAGGCCTGGGCGGTTCTGGGAGTAACGTGGCTGGGACCTGGACAGCAGGGGTTCCCCGAGTGTTCATGTGCAGAGCATAACGTCTGTTCCGGTGAGGCTCGGGGGTTTTGAGGGTCAGGAGCGCAGGAAACTTGAAGGCCTGGACTGAGAGTGGCCGGTCATGGGGTTGTCTGGCTCTGCAGGGGCGTCCGGGATGGCACATCGAATGCTCTGCCATGGCGAGTGCTCTCCTGGGATCCTCGATGGACATTCACGGAGGGGGCTTCGACCTCCGGTTCCCCCACCACGACAACGAGCTGGCCCAGTCAGAGGTAGGCAGGGGCTGGGGCCGCTGTGCCCGCTGGTGGCGTGGTGTGTGTTGGGGTGGGGGGGTGGGGGGTCTTGAGATCCCCGCGTGGTGGAAACAGCCAGGGGCGCAGCCAGCCAGGAGCTGGGCACAGCCTGATGCCCACATCAGGGGCTCGCTGCTGGGATCTGAACCCTTGTTCGGTCTGATTTCCTGCACAAACAGCCTGAGCGCTGGCAACAGACAGGCCTGCATTGGAACCGGTCGTTGCCGCTCGCCTCGCTGGTCCAGGGCCACCCCCGAGCCCCAGCTCGAAGAGGCAGCCCCCTCTCGTGCGTCCACCGCGTGAACCGAGTGCCCGCAGAGCGCCCCGACCTCGCCCCCTCTGCCCCTTCCCGAGCAGGCCTACTTCGAGAATGACTGCTGGGTCCGCTACTTCCTGCACACGGGTCACCTGACCATCGCCGGCTGCAAGATGTCCAAGTCACTCAAGAACTTCATCACCATTAAAGACGCCTTGAAGAAGCACTCCGGTAGGCCTGAGCCCCGCCCCCCAGGCCCGAGCCCAGTCCCCGGAGGCCCGAGCCCCGCCCCCGGAGGCCTGAGCGCGCTGTTGCTGGGAGGCCCTGTGGCAGTGGCCGACCTGCGGTGCCATCCCCCGTCCCAGCGCGGCAGCTGCGGCTGGCCTTTCTCATGCACTCCTGGAAGGACACGCTGGACTACTCGAGCAACACCATGGAGTCGGCACTGCAGTACGAGAAGTTCCTGAACGTAAGCCCCCCTCCTGCTCTGCTCGGCCCCCGCGGGGTCCTTCCCGCTCCCGCGCCCACTGACGGGGCACGCGGGACGTTGGCTCCGCGCTCAGAGGGCAGCCGGCCCCGCTCCCCAATCCTGAAGCCCCGCTGACTGCTAGAGTCAGGCGCCCACATCCTCTTGTGCCCGTGGGGCGCGTTTCCTGCACACCCGCTGGCAGAACCGCTGTCCCAGGCAGAGCCACTGTCCCAGGCAGAACCGGCCCCTGGTGTGGTGTTGGCGCTGTGGTTTCTCCGGTGACGCGTGACGGAGACACACTTCACCACGGAAGCTCTCTCAGATGCCACCGGGGCCGGAAACTCTTCTACGGCCGTTAATCCAAATCTTCTGACCTTAGGAGTTTTTCCTAAACGTGAAAGACGTCCTCCGAGCCCCTGTGGATATAACCGGTCGGTTTGAGAAGTGGGAGGACGAAGAGTCGGAGCTGAGCAGGAGGTAGGAGACGTCTCTCCGGCCGCGAGCGCGGCAGACCCACCGGCGGGGAGGCCGCCGGACACGCGCGCGCATGTACACCGTGTCACCAGCTGACACGCCTGGTCCTCTCACTCAGCTTTTACGACAAGAAGGCGGCGGTTCACGAAGCCCTGTGTGACAACGTCGACACGCGCACGGTCTTGGAAGAAATGAGGGCTCTGGTCAGCCAGTGCAACCTGTACATGGCGGCCCGGAAGGCTGCCAGGAGGAGGCCCAACCGGGCTCTGCTGGAAAGCATCGCCCTCTACCTCACCCACATGCTGAAGGTAGGCGGCCCTCGAGCTGCAGACCCTCGCGGCTCTTGCCAGGCTGCGTGTGTGCAGGCAGCGGGCCTTGGCCATGACCGAGGAGGCCCCGGGCGGCATGGGTCCTGGTGTCCGGTCTCCGTGGGCCACCTCTCAGGACCTCCTGACGCACTCCGGCATGTCTTTTTCTCTTTGTAGATCTTCGGGGCCATCGAAGAGGAAAGCACCCTGGGATTCCCAGTGAGAGGACCTGGAACCAGCCTAGATGTGAGTAGAACACCCCTGGGCACAGAGAAGCTTCCTCCCTGGGGGCCACCCCACCCCTGGGAAACGGTGCCCATGTCGAGGAGCACCCTTCCACGCCTGCTCCCTCCCCTTCCTCGTTCCCCTCTTGCGCCAACCCTGGGGACATTGGGAGGGCCACGTTAGGTCCCACCTGCACCGGACCTTCCGGACTGAGCCCCGGGCCTCGCCTAGACCTGGCTGCGGAATCGAACTGAACGCAGTCAGCTGTTCTGCGCGTGCGCGCTCAACCTTGCCCCCTGACCGATGGTGGGGGCTGCCGTGTGCTGTCTATGAGCTCGGTCCCGGGACGGCAGGCACGGTGGGACCGACTCGGATGGCGCTGCAGCCACGTGGTTCCCGTGGGCTCACGTTCTCGCACGTGTGGATTCGGCCAGTGCGCCGACCGGTGCGTCCAGTGGGGAGAACGGTCCTCGGTAGAGGGCAGTGTCGCCTGGGACTTGTGGTTTCCGCTGACCCTCCCTCGTGGCACGTGCTCGCTCAGGCTCACCTCAGACACTCCTCAGGCCGGGTCTTTAATGTTCTGATGAGAAGGTCTGCGTAGCTGTTTAGACCTATTTAAAGGAAAACAGGAAGCAAAGACAAAGTAAAAAGACAAACCTTTTTTAGAATTCCGTTTCTGGACGGTGGCTAGCGGGAAGATCTCCTGCAGAGGGAGCGCACAGGTGGTTCCCCAGGAACTGGCTTCTGACGAGGAACCAGCTCCTGTTAGGGAGAAGCCCTGCCCGAGCTCCGGGCCACATCCCTGGGGCCCCGCTAGCCGTCGAGCTGGTTGGTCTAAAGGCGTTAACCTTCCTCCTCGCTTCTCGGAAAGGAAACCCGCGGAGCTGCTGCGCTGTCCTGTACAAGTGACGCCAGGTGTTCTGCTTCTTAGAAAAAGAGGAGAGAAAACACTTTGTACATTAACGACAGTCTGCTCTCAAGCTTAAAAACGATGCTTTTAATGCGGTGGTTGTGTGGGGGCCTTTCCACATGGCCTCAGTGGACCCTTTGAAAGCCGTGCATGGGAATAAGCAGCCATGAGGCTAGCCCACTGGGGCACTCCTCCTCCAGGGAGACCTCACGGCATGCTGGCTGAGGCCTCCGTCCCCCTGTGCTGAGGCTCACCACGGCGGTCTTGGTGCCTGGTGGAGATAAAGAGCAAACCCCATGCCCGGTCCCCCTGCACGACCGCGGCGCCCCAGCCCTGGGTGTGGGATTAGGCCGCAAGAGGCCGGGGCGCTCACCAGCCTAGCTGGCTCTTGTGTGCACTGGTTATTACTCTGGTGACTGAGCCACCGGAGGACTGAAGTAGGAGGCAGGGAGAGACTTTGCTTAAAAGCCTACCACAAAAATTAGGGAAGATGGAAAGGAGATTTTATAAAATCATCCTTTCTCCAGTTTGGATCCTGCCGTCCTTGGCTTTCCCTTCATCAGGCTTGCGGTCCCGGGCCCTCTCCAGGTCAGTGCGGGTGGTTCACTGTGGCCGGGTGCGGACCTGTGCTTGGACGGCGAGGGTTCTGGGGACTCTGCATCCTCTTGCACAAGCATGTGCATGGCCACAGGTCGGACGCAGGCTTGGCCCGGCTCCTGGTGCCAGCCTCCGCTCTCGGCCTCCGCTCCCAGCCCAGGAGGGACGGCCTCAGCCTCCCAGAAGGCAGCCGCCTGACAGACCCCGTGTTGAACTGTTTATTCGTAGAGATGGGCTTTTTGTAATAGTGGGTCTGACCAGAGGCAAAACCGCACCTGTGGGCAGGTGCACAGAGCGCCTTGCAGAACAGTCCGGCTGGGCCGGGGGCGGGGAACTGCCTCCTCCTGTCTCTGGCCCACGTCGTCCACGCGGGGACCGAGTGTTGAGGGGGGAGCGTGTCCCAGCTCTGGGGCAGCGGCACCCCCGCCCCGCCCTGCTCTGCCCGCGGAGCCCTGTCCGTAAACACGGGCCGAGCTTCTCTCTGAGCAAACCTGTTCTTCCCGCAGCTGGAGGCCACAGTCCTGCCCTACCTGCAGGTGTTGTCCGAGTTCAGAGAAGGCGTGCGCAGGATCGCCCGGGAGCAGAAAGGTGAGGCGCTTCCTCCCTGGGGCTTCACACCCTCGGACCCTCTGTGCGTGGGGCTGCCCTGAGTGCCAGCAGGTGCTAGCAGTGCCTGACCTGGGGCACGACACCTGCAGCCCCTGCCCCCCGCGTCATGACAGCCACCATGTCTGTCAACACTGGTGTCCCCCGCGGGGCAGGGCAGCTGCGTGGGGGCCGAGGACACGTATGGGAGGTGGGGTTTCTTGGCCTGTGCTCTTTGGAAAGGCAGAACGAGGCCCCTCGGGGACCCCTGCCCTCCGTCCCCACGGGGCTCATTTCCACTCTGGGTGCATCCACGGGCCTGTTCGTGCTTCCAGAAGCGAGCACGGGGAGCTGGGGGAGCCAGTGCTGCCCCCACTGTTGCTCTGCCCGGTGTCGCCGGCATTCCTGAGGTGGGTCACTGTCTCTTGTCCCTGGGGACTTGGAGAGTGCCGCCTCATCGCAGGCTCGTTTGGACGGGCTGTGAGCCAGACTGCCGAGCGCCGGTAGGCGGGAGTCCACGTCTCAGTCTGCGCCGTGTGCGCGGCCACGGGGTGTGCTGAGCCCGGAATGGGCCAGGTCCGCTCTGCTGCGCTCCTCATGTGCACGCTGCCCGGCCTCCCACGGGGGCAGCACCGCGCAGGAGCTCAAGCCTTGCCAGGGAGGGGCACGCGGGAGTCACTCGCTACAGATGCCACCTGTCTCCTACTGTGCCGTGCTCCCTGCCCGGCCTCCCGGGCAGGCTGTCCTGAGGGTGGTGCGGACAGAGGGCCCCTGGGGTGCCCGGGGAGCCTCTGGGGGGAGCTGCAGCTTAGAGACGAAAGAGCAGGCCGGGGTCTGTCCCGGGGAGCACAGAGCAAGAGGGCAGGAGGGCCCCAAGGCCTTGGGCCCCCAGGGGGAGCCTGGGTCTGACGGGGGCTTCAGGCCTGGGCGTGGGGACTCATTGAATAAGCACGGCCCTCTCTTTCCAGCACCTGGCACCGTCACTCTTGTAAAGCGCTTGCAGAAGCCTGACGGACTCTGCCGGCCCCGTGTCGCCTTGGCCAGCCATGCTGACGGCACTGACGTCTCAGTCTTGGGGACGCCCGGGCACCTCTTTCCGACTGTCCCCCTGTGGCACAGCTGGCAGGTGCTGGCAAACGAGGGCCATCGGAGGCCGTGCGTGGCCGGGCAGACCACACCGGGGGCTTGCACAGGCCCTCAGAGCAGTGCCCGTCGACGGGCTTGGGGAGTACTTTGGTTCTGCTTCTCCTCGGCTTGCTTTTTCTTTCTGCTTTGATCTGTTTGTTGCTCTGGCAAACAAAGAGCCCAGGTTCCCGAGTCGGGATGGTGGTAGTCGAATCTGTGCTGTGTGTGCCTTGGCCTCCTACAGTGCTCTCCTGCCCTGAGGACCGGGTGGAGTGAGGTCATCCTGCCTGAGCCTGTGGCCCGGAACCCACAGACCTTGGGCCCTGCAAATAGGGTGCCTTCTGGGAGCCAGAGACCCGGGGCCTGTGCCCCTTGGGCTGCACAGACAAGGACAGCATTCTGGGCTGGCGACGGCTCCCGCCCCACAGTGGCACCGGCCGTGTGAGTCTTTTTTGGGCACCCGGCTGTCCCGGGACCCTGGGCTGGCCGTGGAGACAGTGAGACATGCAGAGTAGGCCCCAGGGGCCTGGGGCTCGCCTGGCAGGTGGGTACAATGCTGTTTCCCCGATGCCCACCGTTGTGTCACCTCGAGCTCAGCCCTGCCTAGGAAGGATGTGCACTGGGGGCATTTGGCCAGGAGAGGCTTAGGAATTTGGGAAGAGGTGAGAAGAGCATGTGACCAGATGCCCCTCTCCCCGCATTTGTTTCATTTTTGGTAAAACGTATGTTAACGTATAAAACGTATCGTCTAATCATGAGCAAGTGCGCAGCTCAGGGCACTAAGCATGTTCACACTGTTGTGAGGCCGTGCCCACCATCCGTCTCCAGAACTTTCCACTGACCCAGATGAAGACTCCCATGTAAGTGACCCCCCCCATCGCTCCCCCAGCCCCGGCGCCCGCCGTCCACTCTCTGGATGAATACTGACCCCTGCCCAAGGACCTCCTACACGTGGAGTCCTGCAGGACTTGTCCTTTCGTGACTGGCTTCTGTCACTCAGTGTGACTGATACCCTCCAGGTCCGTCCACGTTGTGGCTGGTTCAGAGTTTCCTCCCTCTTCACGGCCAGCTGATACTCCCGTGTGCCTAGATCCCATTTTGCTCATTCGCTTGTCTGCAGGCAGAGTCTGTGGCCTTTTGTGTCCTCTTCTGGGCCTCCCTGCAGTGACCTGACGGGTCTCCCTGTTCAGTGCCCGGTCTGTTCTGCAGCCCTGCCTGAGGCCCCGCCAGCAGCAGCCAGCCCCGGCAGACTCACTCCCTGCCCGTGGCCGCACACCTCCGGGTGCCCGAGCTCTGCGGACGCCGTGAGCCCCGCGCCGTGCTGGCCCGCGAGGGCAGTGCCAACGGGGACTCTGCTCGCCGTGTTCGCGTCAAGTTCTTCTGAGCTTCTGCTCGCTGGCCGGCGACCACAGGGCAGCCCTCTTTCTCTAGAACCTGCTCCAGCCAGAGCCTCTTGGAGGCAGCAGGACCGCAAGGTGCTGGTGTGGCACACGTGGCCGGGGGCGCACCCTTAGCAGCTGTGGGGCTGCTTCTCTCCTTGAAGGAGCATGTCCAGGCCGGTGCCTGTGCCTGTGTGGTCTCCCCCTCGGGAGCACTTGTCCTGCGTGTGCCCTGCTGCACGGGGTGGCCCCCGCTGTCCCGGGTCACAGCCCCACCTCCCCCAGGGCCGCTTCCCGTGTGACGGCCCTGCCCCGTCCCGGCTTCTCCCCCGGCGCTGGGGCCAGAGCCGCCGACGGGATCTTCCCAGGGCGGACACACCGCACAGCCTAGTGTGGCTGCCGGCAGCACATGGCAGTCGGTGAAGCAGGGCCCGTCCCTGTCCCCGGCCCCCGCCCTGTGGTCGTGTCCAGATGCTGGTCCTCCTGCTTCTCCCCGCCATCCCGGAGGCAGCCCCCGTCTCTGCTCCTGCTTTCGCCTTCGCTGTTGAGATCTGCGTTCTCCTTTAGGCTTGAGAACGGTTGACTGAATTTGTTAAAAATGTCCGACCAGAGATTTCCCTTTGAAAGAGAAAAAGTCTATTGAGGTGAAACACACAGAACCCAGAACCAGCTGTCATGAGAGTGGACAAGTTAGTCGGCGTTCAGTATGTTCAGGGTGTCGCGCAAACATGCGAGCCCTTCCGCCGTCCAGAGGAGGAGCCGTGGCCCCTGGGCCCCCAGCCCGGCACCCACCGGCCTGCCTTCTGTGCCCACAGATCGGCCTGGTTGAGACACCCCGTGTCTGTGCGGCCATGCAGCCCGGGACCTTCCGCGTGTGGCTTCCTGCACGTCCCAGATGCTGTCACTGTACGTGGCCAGCTCCTTGCCGGGGCGGCTAGCGTTTCCCTGGCTGCGAGCACACGTCTCGCGTGTCCGGGCCGCTGCCAGCGGATCCTTGGGCAGCTCCCACCTTGCGGCTGTTGGGGGGAGTGGGGCTCTGGGCACATATGCCCAGTGCCTGCTGAGTCCCATGTTCAGGGTTCGGGGCCGTCCTTAGGAGGGGAGCCATGGGGCTCGTGGGACAGTCACGTGTGTGGTTTTCTAAAGAAGCCCTGAACTGTGGTTGCCCGGCAGCTGCCCCGTGTCCCCCACGCCCTCGCAAGTGCTTTGCTATTCCTGGCTGTAGGAAAATGACTGCCGTCGGTCCCGCCGCCCCGGGGGCCCTCTCCGCGGGGCTTTGGTGCGTCCTTCCCTGACCGCACGTGGCGTGCAGCCCCGTCCCTGCACCTTGTGGCCACGAGTGCCTCTTGTCTGGAGAGCTGTCCCTTCGGACCCTGTGCCCATGTCTCGTGGGGTCATTTGTCCTGTCCTTGTAGGCCATGGGAGTTTGTCATTGTGCTCACTAGGCTGGTCAGTTTGTGACTGGGAAGACGGGGGAGGAGAAAGCGAGCCCCCAGAGAAATCAAAAGGTTTGGAAAGACAGGCAGTGGGGGCCAGTTCTGAGCTGTGTGGACAGGGCAGGTCTCAGGTGGTGGCGATGGCCACTGTCCTCAGCTCAGCACAGCCTCGCCCACAGAACAGATGGGCCTCTGGGGGTCCGGCCACCCAGCACCAGCTGACAGTCGGCTGACGGTGGTGATGGCAGGATCGCTTTCCTTCTGGTTCCGGTTAGCTTAGCCCAGCTCCTGCCCCACGAGGCGCTCTGCACAGGGCGAGGGCAGGGAGCAAGGATGGAAAACGTCATCCCATCGGCTGGGAAGGCTGAGGAGGCACAGAGGACTTTTCCTTGAGCAGCGTTGGGAAGCGCGAAGCTTCCCAGCCATGGCCATGCTTCGGGGGTGGGGGAGGGCGCAGAGGTCTTCTGAGACGCGTGAGTCGCTGTCCATTCCTCATTCGTCTCTTCCACAGCGAGTGGCCCCGTGGGCCCCGGCCAGTGCTGCCGAGGGACAAGGCACAGCGGCAGGCGGGGTGTTTCTCATCGCGCGTGGCTGGGGCGCACAGA
The DNA here is from genome assembly GCF_963455335.1 of Martes martes. Lineage (NCBI taxonomy): Eukaryota > Metazoa > Chordata > Mammalia > Carnivora > Mustelidae > Martes > Martes martes. The sequence goes on along the minus strand of NC_137898.1, from coordinate 2,305,311 downwards.
ACCACTCGGGTTGGGCCCGTGGTGCAGGTGGATGCCCGAAGGAAGGCTGAGGATGTGGCCGATGCTTCCCGTGGTGTGTCCACGGTGAGACGAGGCCGGGTGTCAGCCCTCCTGTCACCTGACGTCCTGGGGTTGGGTGCCGTCAGAGCTTCCTGAGATGGCCTGCCACCCCGTGCCCTGTGACGGCCCCGCTCCCACACGGACTTCCCCACGGGGGACTCGGTGGGCCAGGCGGCCTTCTGGGAGCCGGGAGGTGAGCCAGTCTGAGACCTGGCTTTGGGAGACCGCCATGCACAGCCTGCTCCCACACGTGAGCCCCCATGGCCCCTTGTAGCTGCTCTCAGGGACGGCCCCACGTCCCCGCTGCACAGACGTCACCTGTCACTTGCCTGGTTCTTGCTGCCACCGGGTCCCCTTCCCCAAGGGCAGGTTCTTATCCTAGGGCTTCTGAGTGAGGCCTCCGAGTGCTCTTGGCTCTCCGCGGCAAACAGGCGGCTTCTCCCTGCCGTGTGGCTCCCAGCCTCACGTCTGATCCTGCAGGGACTGTCCCGTTCAGGCCTGAAGGCTGCGTGGGTGCTGTCTTCACCCCGGCCCGCTCTGTCTGCTGGCATGTGCCATTTTCCGTGGAAAAGTCACTTACGAGTCCACGGGACGGCCAGGCTCTGCGCTGCCTCCTGGGCTCCTCAGGCCCCCTGCTCGCTCCAGCCACAGCTGGGGTGGCCGAGGCTTGGCCGAGAGCTGTGTGCCCGCAGTGGAGCCCGTGCTCGCGGCAGTGTCCCCCTGGCCTCTGGCCCTCCCCTATCCCACGCCTGGTCCTTGCACGTTGGTGACAGATGCTGGCCGTCGTGGGCTTCACCCCAGCCTCCAGGCCCAGTTCCGGCTCTCACTGGAGCCTTGTGGGCCCTGGGCCTAGCTGCCTTGCCGCGAGGACGTTTGGAGGAGGCAGGGGTGCGGTTCGCGAGGCGGGGGGCTGAGGAAGCGCGGCGCGCTGCAGCGGGTTCTGGCCGGTCAGCACTGAGGCGCCGGCGCGCTCGTCCGCGCCGGGTGTTTCTCTGCACCGGGCAGGCCTGTCAGGGCGTGAAGAGCACAGGGAGCCTTTGCAGGGTTTCTGGGTGACCTCAGAGCACGTGTGGCCTCGGGTCCCTGCGTCTGGGGCGTGTGACACGGCTGCCTCTCTGGGTCGCCAGGCCGGGGCTATGGGGTTTGGACACCTGCCTGGTTGACCAGCAGGCTTGGGGGGGTTCTGAGCTCCTTTTCTGGGGGAGAAACCTCATTTCCCTGGACCCGCTGCCCGCCTGGTGTCCTGCTCTGAATCCCCTGCAGCTGTGCGGGCACAACTGCAGATGGGATCTGCCTCAGAGCGGGGTCCCGAGGTGGCGCACAGTCAGCGGCGTCCTTGGAGCCCGGGCCTTGGCTCCCCCAGAGCCCGCGGGAAGGCGCACGGTAGGCGCATCCTGGTGCTGCCTGTGTGTCTGTTTGGACTGAACCGCTGTCTTCGTCCACAGTCCCTGAGGTCCTGCAGCTCAGCGACGCCCTGCGGGACGACATCCTGCCCGAGCTCGGCGTGCGGTTAGAAGATCACGAAGGTGCGTCCCACTGGCCGCATCTGGGGGCCTGTTGGGGGGAGCTGCGGGGGGGTGGGTACGGGAAGGGTGCTGGGGTCAGGGGCTGGTTTTGAAAGAATTGCAGGACGGGGTCGAAGGTCCCTGGGTTTTTGGGCTGAGGAGTCCCAGAGCAGCACCCCCGTGGCCCCTGGGGGTGGCCTTGCGGCTTTCTCTCCAGCTGTCCCGGACACCTCCCGAGTCTGATGGGCGTTTGGGTGTCCCCTCCCCTGGCCCAGCTGCGTGCTCTTGCCGGGACACCGGCCGCCCTGCCTCGTCTCTTCCTTGGCAGACGGCCCGCAGGACTGCCGGCGGGTTTCTCCCTGTGTCTGTCGACATCATGGGGGTTACGGCTGTGCAGGAAATTATTAGATTTTTAAATACTCAGGTGATGTGTCGCATTTTATGATCTCTGGGCCTTGTGTCATGAGCGGCGAGGCCGCCCCACGTTCCAGTTAACACAGAAGCCCCTTGAGCCGCGAGGGGCTGTGGGGGCCACGAGGACGGGGTCGGGGCTGGGCCCCACCTCACGGACTTGGCTCTTCAGGGCTGCCGACCGTGGTCAAGCTGGGGGACAGAGAGACCTTGCTGCGGGAGAGAGAGGAGAAGAGACGGGTGAGTGGCTGGGGCAGCGGCGCGGTGACGGGCGCGGGAGCTCGGTGCACCCGACGAGCGCCGGGCAGGCGCCCGACCGCTGGCGCTGAGCCGTGGGCTGACCCACCACCGTGGGGTGTCCCCGAGAGCCAGGGCCCCGTCAGCTGCTCCCGTTTCTGCCCCATTCGCTCCCCCCGCTTAGTGGCCCATCCCCAGGGCGGGGCTCTCACCTTGCGTCGGAGCGCGTACCAGGTGGCCTGGCCACAGAGGTGACGAGGGGCTGGCCGCGCTTCCCCCCACCCCGGGCTGGGCGAGGACACAGACGCCGCAGCTTGCCGCGCTCCTCGCCCAGGTCCCTCTGCCCACGCAGCCGCTCACAGGGCGGGAAGGCAGAGGGTGTCTGAGGAAGGCGGCAGGGACGGCCCTGCCTGGCGGGTTCCCACACGGGCCACGCGCCGCGGCGTATCTTCCCACAGCTCCCGTCTGTCCTCCAGCGGGGCCCGTCCCGGCCAGCAGTAGCCGCCCCTGCCCCCGCCCTTGAGTGTTCCCGCCCGGGGACAAACACTGTCCTCCCGCAGGAAGCAGCCGCCGAGCCCGTGCCGGGCCGCCTCTCCGCCCGCTGCGGGCCTCCCCTGCACCCGCGGCTGCTTCCCCCGAGCCCGTGGCCCCTGCTTGCGGGACTTCACTCCCCTTCCCACTGCGCGGGCCCTGCGCTGACCTCACCCGGCCCCACGATCCTCTGCTCAGGCCCCACAGTAGCCTGTACCCAGCCGCCCACCTGACAGCTTTGCTGACCAGGAAGTCCCGAAACCCAGGATGTCCACGAGGGTATCGGGACTGCACTTCCCAGACCTGTATCTCCTTCGTGGTGGCGCAGCTGGGGGCCTGGGCCTCCCCCCTCGGCGGCCCCCCGGCACCGCGTCCCTGCTCCCAGGACGCGCCCGCAGCCCTGCGCGGACTGCAGGTCGGGGGTGGGCTGCGGGCCTTCGCGATGCCGTCCCTGCTCACGCACCAGACAGAGCCCCCCCACCCCGGCGGGCCTCACTGTTCCTTTCTTTGTGTCCACCGGGCCTCAGACCCTGTCACGTGCCATCCCGTGCTGCCGCACGTCCGGAGTGGGCCCAGCACCCACTGGGGCTGCTGAGGGTCTCCCGGGGAGTGAGCGAGAGGCCCTAATGACCAGGGCTCCCCAACCCCCGCGGGGTGGCCCGTCAGAGTCCAGGTGAAGGCGATGGGGGGGCCGGCAGGCCTTGCTTTGTTCTACCTCCTGGCCCCAGAGGCCCCGGGGCAGATTTGCCTCATGGGGCTCCCGCCGCTCCCCTAGGCTGAAGAAGAGAAGAGAAAGAAGAAGGAGGAGGCCGCCAAGAAGAAACAGGAACAAGAGGTAACACCCCATCTCTGTGGGGCCCTGGGTCCTGCTATCTGCCCCTCCCTCGGGCCCGGCGAGGTCCCCGCTCCCCCTGTGCCCACCGGCAGCGCCTCCCCGCCAGGGCATCCACCAGTGCGGGGAGGCCAGGAGGCCCTGGGGAGGGAGAGGCCTGGCAGGGGAGCTGCCCCCCGCGGCCGCAGGCTCGGTGTCGGACGACCCTCGCACTGTTGGTGGGGATTAGGCAGGACCCACCGTGTGCAGCTGTCCCTCTGACCCGCTCTGCCCTGGCCTCGCCCTCCCCGTCTTCCGTCGCCCTCTCCGTCCCAGGGCTGGGCTGGGGGGTGCGTGTGATGCCTTCCCCGCACGGGCTGGGCTGCAGTGACCGGGGCTCTGTGCTCCAGGCGGCGAAGCTGGCCAAGATGAAGATTCCACCCAGTGAGATGTTCTTGTCGGAGAGCGACAAGTACTCCAAGTTCGATGAGAACGTAAGAGTCTCTTTTCTTTTCAGAACCCTGTTAGATCATTGAATTGGGGGTAACGGGGACTTCCAGCCTTGGGCGAGCAGCTTTTCTGTTTGGGGTGCCATTTGCGGGAGGTGCCCCGAGTGCCCGAGGCGGCCTCCCTCCCTCACGGCGGCCTAGCAGAGTCGTGGCCTGGCTGAACTGAGCCCAGGTCTCCCTCGCAGCCCGGCCAGAGGTGCGGGGGCTGGGGGGTGGTGCGGGGGGGGCACGGGCACTGTCCCCAGACCCGACCGTACTGGCTCCCATCTGCACTGGTTCAGATGTGTGTTTGCCTCTTTCCTTTGCGACAGCCCTATCAGAACTGAGCCACATTGACCCAAAGGGTATCCGTGGCCTCGGCCCCTGGTGGGAGGGTGCCCCCCACCCCCAGCCCAGTCGCTGGCTTCTCAGTGGCCAGGACAGGGGCTGCCACGTGGCCACGCAAAAGTGTGGCGAGTCTGTGTCCCAGGGCTGAGCCCAGGGGCTCCGAGAGGGGGACCAGGCGCGCCCTGCTGACCCAGTGCTCCCCACGTTCTCAGGGTCTGCCCACACACGACACGGAAGGCAAGGAGTTGAGCAAAGGGCAAGCCAAGAAGCTGAAGAAGCTCTTTGAGGCCCAGGAGAAGCTCCACAAGGAGTACTTGCAGATGGTGCAAAACGGAAGCTTCCAGTGAAACCACGGGGACTGGGCTCTAAGCCACCGGTGGCCGGACTTCCTGTCTGCATTCCTCAGTGACCGCACCCCGGGTTCCGACCCTGTTTACAGCGGTGCCAGGGCCTGAGCCCGGGACTCCGTGCAGAGAGGCCCACGCCGTCGCCAGCACTGAGACCGAAGTAATAAAGATTTCCAAACAGCGAGGCCGGCCGTCATGTGTACCGTCGCCCTGCGCGGTCAGCGCCCGCACAACCTGCCTGGGGCCGCTGGCTCAGCGGGTCACGGCTTCGATGCTCGGGTCAGCGGAGCTATTCCAGCCAGCCGAGAAATTTCTCCCCCGTGCAGATTGCTATCGGCTAATCTCTGGTGTGTGGGTGCATTTGGAGGTATTGAAGTAGGAGAAAGACGGGCTCCAGCTGGCGAGCCCGCTGACCCCCCACACAAAGGCCGTGCGGCCGGCCCCTCTGGTTCTGATGAGTAAACACAGCGTCTGGTGTCCCGCAGCAGCGCCACCGCCCAGGGGCCCTGCCCTGCCCACCTCCGCACAGCTGCCCGCCAAGATAAGGGGGGAGGTCACACACACATGGCAGGTGGCCGTTGGTCACCGGCTCCCAGCGCGGGCACCGCCCTGCTGTGGCTGAGCCTCGCCCGCCTAGCCTGACAGGGCTGCGGACAGAGTCAGCAGTCAGCAGCCCAAAGAAGCCCGGCGCCAGGTCAGCCCCATGGCGGCAGAGGACGGACACGCCAGTGCTGGGCCATCAGGTTGGGATGCGCTGTCTGAGTCTCACCAGGCCATGATGGCTGCACTGAGCCACGCCGCCCCTGGGGGTGATGTGGGCACTGTCCGGTTGTAGGCACCCTCAGCCCTTGGCCCCGTGACCCCCCTGGTAGGAAACCCTGGGAGACACCCCACTCCCTGCAGCATCGTTTACGAAACCGATGGGACAGCAGCCCGTCCCCAGGCGCCTGGTGCGACTTGGGGGCACCGCCGGCACAGGGAGCGCGTGCTTATGAAACAGGGTGGGGGGCCGCTCTGGTGCTGAGACCTTGACTTCTCAGCCCTGTAAACATGTGACGTACAAACAAACCAGTAAGACGACAAGGCCCCAAAACACAGTGAAACCTGTTGCCAGACGACAGATCACCCCAGAACTTAGTGGCCGGAAACCACAATCACCTTACTGTCCTCTCTGGTGCCTCTCGGTGCCTTTTTGGCTGTAACCTCAGAAGTGACAGCGAGACTGCCGCCATCCTGCTGGCGAGCAGGGGGTCCCAGACACCCGCCACACTCCATGGGATGCGGTGGCCAGGTTCCAGAACAGAGGGAGGGCCTGGCAACATCCTGGCAGCCTCAGCTCCCGTGGGGGGCTCCCTGCTTTGCTCTGCATCCGCCGTGGGCTCCTCGGAGGCCGAAGAGGGCAGAGGAGTCAGACTTCATTCCGGTATCTCATCGTTGGTAGTGATGTTGGCATTGTTGTTCATCTGTATTGTGGGACGAAGCAAATACTCCTGATGTCAGCACCCCAGACGTTAGCGTCAGAGAAGAAACACTAGTGTAAAAACAAAGAAGTTAAGGAAAACCGTGATAAAGCCCATATGTGAATTAGAACCCACAATATGAACGGACAGTGGGCTTTCAGAGTCCGGGCTTCCTGGCTGTGTAGACGGAGGGCAGGCCCGGCTGCGGGAGTCCCTGGAGAGCCAGGCCCGGGACTCCGTGCCACCCGCTCCGTGGAGAAACGGCCCGTTCCAGGCCTAGAGCAGATGCATCAGGACACCTGAGACCTCTGTCCCCAAAGGGAAGCTCTCAGGGACCAAGGGGGTCGTGCCGGAAGGGAGGGATCAGGTGGGCGTCGTGCGGGGGCTAAGAGCTGCCCATCGGTGACACCGCTGACGTGCTAGAACTGGAGGGACGGGGCGCAGGGGGTGCATGGGAGTGAGGCCCCGGGGGGAATCTGTGCTCTGGCCGGCACGACGGCACCACGGGGGGGACTTCGGCGAGCACGCATCTCGGGAATCTCTACTGCAAGATAAACCGTCTCGGGAGCCGCCACTGACCAGGCTGGGGACGGCGAGCCCTGAGAACAAGGATTCGCCGAAATCCAGGCTGGTGTACGCCGTCTCAGAAGCAAGGAAAGCCAAGAGATACTCGTCTGTCCCCCTGCAGGTGGGTTTGCCTCCGCCTCTTCTTGGACTCAGTGACTCGCCGGCGGCAGTGTCGAGGCCGCCCCCATGGGGCACGGGAGCTGTACCCGGCCTCCAGCTGCCCCACTCTGCGCCCGCTAATGAGAGGGGCGGGACACCAGGCGCAGAAAGGCTCCGTTCCGTGCCCCTGGTGCGGCTGCTGATGCCCCGGTGACAGCGGGCGGGAGCGGCTGTTTCCACATGCCAAAGCGTCACCTTGCAGGTGGCTCGTAGGTCACAGGGGGCCGGGGAGATGCGCTGTAGACACATCACCCTACAGCGCCAGGCCCTGCCGGCCCCCCCGAAGGGGACAAGCGCAAGATCCGGATCTGGGCAGGGGAGTGACCGGACCCTTCCAGGACGTGCGCAGCCGGGCTGCCGGGCCGTCGGGCCACAGGGGCCGCCGTGTAGGGGGGTGGACGGGGGGTAGGAGGCAGACCTGAGTGGCAGAGACGCAGGCCACCAGAGCCTCGCTGGGTTTGAACAAACCGCCCTGGAGACCGCCGGGAAACTGGCAAGCAGACGGGGTCTGGGATGATACGAAGGAGGTTTTGCTAGTTGTGTCCATGTGACTGTGACACTTGTGTCTGCCCGTGTCCCCAAGGGGAAACGTAGCAGGAGGCTGCCGGGCCGTCCACGGCAGCCGGGAACGCCGCGAGTGGGGGCCTCCGTCCTGATGCCGTCCTCTCTGCTTTTCTATGTGGACCTTCTCACGACCAAACGTCCTTTAGAGCACGCTGCCAGGGAATGTTCTCGTCTTCCGTGAGGGACGCAAGCCCTGTCCTGCTGCCGCGGGGACCAGTGAGCCGGAGGCTGGCCTCCGCCCTTGCTGCTCGGAGAGTCAGGCAGCCGGGGGTGCTGGGGGATTGAGGGCCCGGCTGTGGCCTCCATCGGAGTCACCCCCCCCCCCCAGCAGGTCCCCTCGGGTAGACTGGTGAGGAGAATCCTCAGTGCCCTGCAAGCTGCAGGAGAAACTTCTGGAACAAGATGGGGTGGACATTTTTTAAATTAATTTTTAATTAATTAATTCACCACTGACAAGTATGTGCAAGAAACCTCTTCCCAGCTTTTGGGAGCCAGCCTCATCTTCCTGCTTCTCCCCAAAGTGAAATACTTGGTGTTTTCAGTATAAAAATACCAGAGATGGGCGCCGGGGTGGCTCAGTGGGTTAAGCCTCTCCGTTCGGCTCAGGTCATGACCGTAGGGTCCTGGGATCGAGCCCCACATTGGGCTCCCTGCTCAGTGGGGAGCCTGCTTCCCCCCGCCCCCGCCTGCCTCTGTCTACTTGTGATCTCTGTCAAATAAATAAACAAAACCTTAAAACAAAAAAAAAAAAAAACAGAGACGGGCTTGGAAATAAAACCATGCCAAAAATTCCCAGGACAGAGACTGAGCAGCCCCCTAAGACCATCTCAGAGAGAACCTGTAAGGCTTTGGGGACAGTCTCCCGGACTCTCTCCTTCTGAGGCTCTGAGGCTTACAGACATGCTCTGCACGGCACACCCCTCTGTGCAGGGAAGGGAAGGCGCGGGTCATCCGAAGTCCACACCTTAGGAGAGCCTCCGGTCCCTGGTGTCTCCATGTGTCCGTTCTGTTGCAAGGCAGTCTGGGTGTTGCCACCCCGTGGATGGACGTGCCCCCAAGGCCCGGTCCCCTCCTGCTGCCAGCTCCAGGGTTATTCTGCAATGAGGTCAGGCTGCCCTTGCCCGGGCCATTGCTGAGCGCGGGGCTGGGGGCAGCTGTCCCACTGGTGTCTCTGGCACCTCCTCTGGGGATGGGGTGAGATGTCTACGTGGGAGGCCCCTGGGCCGAGGCCAATGAGGCTGAAGCCAGCAAGGAGCAGAAAGGGCCGGGGGCCCTGGAGCACAAACCCCTGAGGTCCCCATGGCTGGAGGCCACGGAGGACCTGCGTGCTGGGGCTGTCGTCAGGTGTGCCCAGCCCAGAGCTGGGCAGAGGCGGAGTGGGCGCTGGGAGACGCGGGAAACGCCACACCCCTAGGGTTTCTGGTCCCAGCCCTTCTCGGGCTTGGTTACACTTAGCATCACTTGGGGACTCTGAAACAAACCCGTGCCCACCCCACTGCCCGGATTCTGAGTTCACTGGAGGGCGGTGGGGAGCTATGGAGGTATGGGGAGCAGAAGAGTGGCGCCGTTGGAGCCTAGCAGCAGGCTGGTCCACAGCGTGGAGGGTGGAGGGGCTGACGGGCACCCTGGGGACCCCCAGGCGGGAGGACTGGCTATGACCTCAAGCCAAGGGCACGAGGGTGCCTTAGCTGGTGACGAGTAAACCTTCCTGGTGAGGAAGGAACCCAGCCCAGAGCAGCTCCATTTGCTGGTGCTTCTGCTGTCCAGGGGGTAATGAGGAAGGACCTCGTCTGAGGAGGAATCGGGAGACATCTGCACAAGGCTCTGGGGTCAGCAAAGCTTGAGTGTGTCTCAGGGTCTGGGACGGAGGCAAGGAAGCTGTTCAGAATGAACATTGTCTTGAGGACGGAGGTGGGGATCTGGTCCTACTTTCTGGGCATGGGTGTGAAATGGGACCCACCTTCATTCGGGGCTCTTGGGAAGTCTTAGATCCCCAAAGCCTGTGGTCCAGAGTGACGTGGTGCCTTCAGACACAGGCCCCCAGGTGCTGGGAGCTGGGGTCTCAAGCCGATGTGGTGAGACAGGGAGCCCACCGTCACAGGGCTGCTGGGGGTGGAGTGGCTGGGTGCCTCACCCTGGGTCCCCAGGGACTAGAAGGGTGAGGACAGACCCCTGAGTGGAGATGGGCAATGGACAGGGTCAGCCCCTCAGCCCTGACGCACACAGAGTGAAGGCTCCAGAAACTCAGAGGCCAGGAGCAGTTGCCCCACTGGGAAGCAGAGGCAGACTTCCCTGCAGGGGCCACTTCCTGATCAGTGACCAGCTGGCCCGGGAAGTGCCAGGTTTCCAGGACAGAGGTTGTACTGGGTTGAATAGTATCCCCCCCTCAAAAAAAGTCCTGTCCAGGCGGAGCTCTACAACGTGCCTTATTTGGAATCAGGGGCTTTGCAGGCATGATTAGTTGGGTTAGGATGAGCTCACATTGGAGTCGGGGGGTGCCTACGTACAGTATGGTGGTGTCTTCATAAGAAAAGGAGAGACACGGACACAGAAGGCCACGTGGTGACAGGCCGAGACAGGAGGGCCTGGCCACAAGCCCAGGGAGGCCTGGAGCCCCCAGAAGCTGGAAGTGGCAAGAAGGTTCCTCCCCCAATACCCCTGGAGGGAGTGTGGCCCTGCCCACACCCGGATTTCAGACTTCTACCGTCAGAGCTGGGAGAGAAAACTTCTCGGTGTTTAAGCCACCCAGCTCAGGCTACTTTGTCGTGGCAGCCCCAGGAAACCCCTGGAGACATCCATTTTTGTCCCTTTAACAGAAAATAACATTTGCTACGATCTAAAGCTTCATCTAAGTCAATGCATCTATCTGTAATAGGGGCACAGTCACAATGCACAGGCCTGGGCTGCTTTCTCCAAACAGTGTCTGGACCAACCATGGACCTAGGAGCTAGCTGTGCTGGCCCCTCAGAGGGTGGCTCAGGACGCAGGCTCCACCGTGGCTGCCCCCGGTTCTTCTGAACACCAGGGCCTGTGGGGCCCAGACGTCATCTGGAGCATGGTGCCAGCTAAGCCGCTCGGAGGACAGACTTCTTAGGACAGCCTCGGGTAGCAGGCTCTAAGGAACGGGCCCAGGCGCCGGCTCTAAGACCCCCACCCTTGTCCTCAGGCACCTAGCCCCCTCCCCTGACCAGGGGGGTGGGGGGTCATCAGGACAGTCCACACCTGCATCAGGCTGTTCCCCAGTGTCGTTCCAGCTCCCCACCAGCTCTGCCCGTGATTGACAGATGGAGAAACAGAGCCAGCCGCAGGCTGTCGGGGACACCCAGCTGGAACTGGGAAGGTCAAGGATGTGGCCCCAGAGGTCTGACCCAGGAGCACCTGCCCTTTTACTGCTGCTGGCCACTGCACAGCCCGCCGGCCAGGGAGACGAGCAGGGCACGCCTCAGTGTGCGCCCGGGCCCAACGGCAGCCCCCAGCTCCCTGTACCTGTGCACCCGACACGTGCAGAAAGGGTCCCTGCCCTGTGATGGAGTTGGAATGAGGCCCCTGTGGTAGCTGTAATGTCGTGACTGGAGAGGCCACGGGAGCCACGGGAGAGGCCACGGGAGATGGAGACAGAGCCTGGGGGAGGGAAGTGGCTGCAGCCGAGACGGCCCGGGGCCCAGAAGCTGGAAGAGCCCCCTCCCCGGGAGTCCTCCGAGGAGCCCAGCCCCGTGACCCCTGGACGTCTGCCTTCCGGCCTCCAGAAGCACGGGAACGTGTTTCTGCGAGTTGCGGCACCTCGCGGCGGCGGCCACGGGAGAGCAGAGCCGCGTTCCCCACGCGCTCCCGGCCGAGAGGGTCTGGGCACCCCCGCGAGCTGACCCCGGGCCCAGGGCGCACGGCTCGCACCGGGTGCCCGGCCCGCGGCGAGGAGCAGGGCCCGTCGGCCGCGAGGCGGGCCCTGGGCCTCGCGGCGGCGGGAGCGGCGGGAGCTGCGCCGACCAGGGCCGGGCCGGGCCGACGCGGGTGGGGAGAGCGCGCGGCGCGCGAAGCCGGAGGCACAGCTGCGGGACTCGGGGAGGGTGGGCGGCGGGGTCGCTGGGGGGCCGCGGGGCCCGCGCGCGTCGCTGGGGTCGGCCCTGGACTGGAAGAGCCCCGCGGGCCGGGGAAGCGGCGGGAAAGGTCGGGCGGGAGCCGGGCGGCCGCAGGTGCCCTCCACGTGTCCTCCGCGCGCTCCGGCCCCTTAAAGAGGCGGAAGGAAGGCGGGCGCGCGCCGCCCCAGACGTCACGCGCCCGTATTTGCATAGGGCTCCGGGGTCCGCGAGCGACGCCGCGTGACGTCCCTTACCACCGCGGCCTCTGATTGGTTGTCTCCGGCGGCGCCGAAGCGTATTTGACTTGCGCCGAGCCCGCCCAACCGCAGCCCGTCTTGCTTACAGGGGGCGGGGCCAGGAGCGTCGGCCAATGGGAGGCGGTGTTGTTGGCGGCCACGGCGGCGCAGCCTTTGGAGCGAGTGAGGCCACCGCCGCCGCCAGTGCCGCAGCCGCAGCAGGCGTGAGGAGCGGACGCGAGGCGCTCGGCCGGGTAACGGCGCGCTGGGACGGCGGGCGGGGGCCCGGGGCCGGGGCGGCGGGGGCCCGGGGCGCCGGGCGCGAGGCCCGGGGCCGCCGTGGGAGCAGGCCTCGGCCGCAGGGGCGGGGCGGCGGCGCAGAGGCCGGCGGGGAGGCCGGGGCGGCGGGCGGCGGCGGGGAGCGGGGCGGCGGCGGGCGGCTGGCGGCCGCGGGTGACCCGCCGCCCCGCCCCCCGCCCCGGCGCGGCCCTGAAGGTCAGGAGGCGCTTTGTTCCCGCGTGGCCGTCCGCCCGGCCGGCCCGCGCCGTGACCCGAGGGGAGCGGCGGCCGCGGGGCCCCTTTGTTTTCGGGGCGCCGGGCTGTGCCTGCGGGAAGCCGCCCTGCGGGGCCGGCGCCCGCGTCGGTCCAGGAGCTCGGAGACGCCGGCGGCGCCTACGGCGGTGCGTTTCCGCGGACGGCGGAGCCGCCCTCCGCCCGGGGCCCGCTTTCCCGAGCGCGGCCGCTGCTGCGCGCCGGCGGAGGGCCGTGTGGCGGCGACGAGACCCGCCCGTCTGCGGGGTGGGGGGCGGGGTCCCCGGGACGTGCGGTCGCGGGCGTGCACCGCGCTCGGCTCCGAGTGCGCGGCCGAGCGGCCGAGGCGGGGGGGAGGGGGGGCGGCTCGCGGCTCGCACGTGTGACTCGGTGCCTGCCGTCCTCCCGGCCCCCGCTCGGAGGCCCCGGGCGCTGGCCCGCCGGTGACAGGGCCCGTCCGAGGCGGCGCCGCTCGCGTGAAGCTGGCCCTGAGCACCCGCGGCGGCGAGGAGGGGGAAGAAGTTCCGCGGGGTCGGCTCGGTCCCTCCCGGGAGGGGTTGGGCCCGGCCACCGCGTCCCGCTGCGGTCTCTGGGCTGTTCCCGAGCGCTGGGTGCGTCCCCCAGTGGAGTCTGCGGACAGTTCCAGCCCGCGGTGCGGGAGGCTGCGGGCGTCCCGGGGGCCTGGCCAAAGCCCGCTGGTGGCGGGAGGCCGGGGCCGGTGAAGCGGCCGGCGCGTGCAGGTCTCCGTGTCCCAGTTGGTGCTGCGTACTGCTCGGGGACGAGGGAGGCTCCTGCTTTCAGGGTTGCGATGCGGGATCCCGGGGCGCGGTCTCAGAGGGTCGCTGGAGCGGAGACTGGTCAGTAGGAGCGCTGTCGGCAGAGTTCGGTTCCCAGCACGTTACGGGGACAGAGGGACCCGCGCAGGTGCGTGGATTCGGGTTGTGGCTGGAGTTGTGGGGCTCTTCTCCTGGTGTTGCTGAAGGCGGGCACCCTCCCAGCAGTTGCGTCTGGCCGCAGCGCGGCGGGGTTGGAAGCGCGCCGGGTGTGCCGGGTGCTGCCCCAGCGGGCACAAAGCAGCGTCCGGGTGCTCACGTGGGCTTGGCACTGTCTGTGCACAGGAGCAGGAGTAGTGGTCAGGGAGATGGTCTTCCTGCCTGCGCTGACTCGCCTGGTTGGAGTGTGTCGGCAGGCAGGGCCCCAGCGTACCCGTGCGCCGGGCTGGTGGCCCGGCTCGCACACACAGCTCGTAGCTCTGTGCACTGCAGTGCGGACCACCCGCTTCTCTATGGTGTTCTGGGTGTGGACGTGTTTGCCTGTGAGGCCGCCCGCACAGAGGAAGGACCCCGAGCCGGCGTGTTCATCAGTGCCGTGTGTGACTTTGTACCGCAGCGTCTAGGGACAGCGTCCGGCCCGCCTGTTGGGCTCCAGCAGCCTCTCGGGGCCGGAGCACATCCGTGTCGTGTGTGCGGTGCTGAGCAGCAAGAGCTGGGACTCAGGTCCTCAGGCTTTTCTTCTCTGCAGCGGTCGGTCGTGTTGTAGTATCCGGTGGAGGTGACTGCGGACGGGAGGGCATCAGGGGCACGGTAGAGTTTAGAATTACTTAGTTTAGAGGCTTTTTTCTTGCTTCCTCTTCATTGTCCACAGTTTTAAAGTGTTTTAAAACTGTTTTCAGAAGCTTATGTTGTACTGCCAAAGATTTTGCCAGAAAACCTAGCTGTGTTTGGCCGGGAACAGTAGGACGCCGTGTCTGTGGGCCGCAGCTCCGTGAGACAGGCGGAGCCGCGGAGTGCGGAGGCAGCGGTGAGGGCCATGGGGCTCCGTCTGGCATTGCTACCTCAGAGGCGCTCATGAAGCAGGAAGCGTGTTCAGGCGTCCGCGGCGCAAGGGTAGTGGCTACGCAGGGTGGCCGCTCCACCACGGGGAGGGGTCCTGGCAGGACGTCGCTGTCTCCCGGCCTTCGCTACTTCGTGTGATCTCTCCTGGGTTAGCAAGTACTTGCGTCCCCAGGCTGCCGGGGGTGGGGGGGGGGAATTTGTCCTTACCGGTGGCAGACCCTTCGCAGTGGGCAGTGAGACTGTCGAGTGGACCGTAATGACGTAGATGTGTGTTCATGGCAGCCGCTGGGTAGCTGCCTTGTGCTCTCTAGAGAAGGCGGGGCTGCTTTCCTCTCGGTTTAATTGTAAATTTCAGGAGCATTTAGCAGCCGGAGGATCGGTGTGTTTCTGTAGTAAGACAGCTGCGAGAGAGCACGCCGTGGCCGGTGCTGCTGGATCACTCGCTGTGTCGCCTTGAATTTCCTCTCCCCAGCGTACTCCACAGCTGTTGAAACTAAATGTGCTTCCGTTCTGGGCTCGAGACTTCTTTGCCCGTGCTGGGCGTTCTAGTGTTATCCGGAAGACTGTTCCACACAAGATGAGATGATTTCCATCCGGTTTGCCGTAGGGAGGTCGACTGCACACCTCAGACATTTACATGTAAAGGTCACAAAACGCAGGTGTGAGGAGTAACACTTTCAACCGTTGCTCTGTGCCGGGAAACGGCTCTCAGTGCCGCGTGTCTGTGTGGCCGATGCTTCGTGAGCCTCTGTCTGTGCCGCACGGGGTTCCAGGCCCCGGGGCACCGCAGCGAACAAAGCCAAGAGCCTGCCTCCGTGCACGGCCGTCTACGGACGCAGATTAGGTTGCGGCAGGTGCTCTTGAGAAGGAAGGTAGAGGAGTAAGGACTTGGGTGGGTGTGATTTTTTTAAAAGATTGTATGTAGAGAGCGCGGGAGGGAGGGAATCTCAGGCGGACGCCACGCCGAGTGCGGAGCCGCATGCGGGGCTCCATCTCAGGACCCCGAGATCATGACCTGAGCCGAAGGTGACGCTTAACCGACTGAGCCCCCCCGTGCCCCAGTTGTGGTGTTTAAGTGGGATGAAGAGGGGAGATCTCACAGAGCGACCGGACTTTGAAATGCCGGAGCAAGGGAAACTTGGAAACGTCTGCCTCATTTAGTCGTGCACTAGTGAGCTGCGGAGAGGACCGGGGAGAGACACTGGAGTTGCAGCAGCCAAGAGCCTCTTTGCCGGAGGAGAAACCAAGCGTCTGGTCAAGGAAGGGAACTAAGTTTTGTATTTTCTTCTGGAGAACTGAGGGCTTGGTGTCTTGCCAGCTTCTGAAGAGGCGGTTGGTTCGCTGTTGACTGGTGGCACTTTGAGCTTGCAAGCGGGCCTGACTTCCTCCGGGTGTTCAGACGCTCCGCGGGAGAGACTCGGGTGTGGGGGGGGGGGTCCCTGACGCGGTGCAGGGGTGCGCGGGGACCCCTCAGCTGCGAGTGACAAGCAGACCGTCTGGCCACTGGGTCCTGTGCTGGCTCTGGCGGTTGCTCACTGCCCCCGTGGGACTCGTTCTTCTGTGGGAGACAGACTTGCATTGTTTATCCATCCTTTAAAAAAGTGGTAATAAAACAGTAAAACACATGCAGAGGTAACGATCCCCTGTATCTTAACACCTACCTGTAGTAATGCACTATTTGCTTATCTTAGTTCGCCTGTAAACAAACATATGCTTTTTTATTTTATTTTTTTAAAGATTGATTTGAGAGAGCGCGCGGCCATGCAAGTCGGGGAGGGGGGCAGAGGGAGAGAATCTTCAAGCTGCCCCTGACCTGGCGCTCCGTCTCACTACCCACGAGATCGTGGCCTGTGCCGGAACCAAGAGTCAGATGCTCAGTCCGTGAAGCGACGGCCTTTGGCTCAGGTCGTGATCCCAGGGTGCTGGGATCGAGCCCTGTGTCTAGCTCCCGCCTCAGCCGGAAGTCGTCTTCCTCATTTCCCACTCACCCTGGTGGTTTTCTGTCGCTTGCTTTATCTCTGTCAAATAAATAAAATCTTAAAAAAAAAAAAAAACCTTCTTACAAATGTCCAAAAAAAAGGGAAAAACATATATTATCAGTTATTATATACAGTTGAAATCGGTTTGAATCCAACTTCAAGACTGTCTTTAGGAGCTTAGGACCTGGGCAGTCTTTTTGCTAAGAGTGTGAACATAGTTAACAAGGACACTTTCCCTTACTGTAGAAACTTCCGTAAGTTTTTTGGTTGTTTACTTTAGACATGTCTTCACGTGTTTGCTTGCATATTGAATCCAACACAGTTACCTTCTAATGCTCGGGAGCCTAATGATAGGCTGAATAAGAGATCTGCCAGTCAGGGCGATATAAATGAGATCCACAGTGTTCCAGGGCTTCCTGTATTAGCCAGGTTTTGTGAGTGGAAATGCTGGGGTTTCTTGCAAGGGGTATCCTGACCTTCTTAGATAAGATGGTTCCCTTGTGCTTTCTGATGTGGTCTTAAGCTAAAACATGATCCAGTCCTGGAGGACTTGGACCTTCACACCAGGGCTGATCACACTCCCTCTTAGGGTCATAGGGATCACCATCCCTCAGACTTTTTCGTGAACCACATGATTATGCTATACGGTTCATTAACAACACCCTCGCTGAATAAAAATTGTAGACAATAGTGAGATTCTAAAGTCTTACAGAGCCATTGGGCTACATTTAATTTTAGTTATTCAATTATTTCATGGAAAGACATTGAGGACCTTTGACTTAAGACAGAGAATGTATGAAAATTTTGGTTATGTGAAGGATGACTGCATTCCCCAGCTTACTACTCCTTCTTTGTGTCTTAGAAATGCCCCAGCTTGAAATTATATGCTTACTGTAGCTATAGACTAAGTGTTGTGTGTGTTTGTTTTTTTTTTTTTTTAAGATTTTATTTATTTATTTGACAGAGATCACAAGCAGGCAGAGAGGCAGGCAGAGGGGGAAGAGGAAGCAGGCCCCCTGCTGAGCAGAGAGCCCGATGGGGGGGCTTGGGGGCTCGATCCCAGGACCCTGGGATCATGACTGGAGCCGAAGGCAGAGGCTTTAACCCACTGAGCCACCCAGGTGCCCCAATTTTGTTTTTTCTTAAGTAGGCTCCATGCCCAGCGTGGAGCCCAACCAGGGCTTGAACTCATGACCTTAGATCATGACCTGAGCTGAGGTCAAGAGTTGGATGCTTAACTGACTGAGCCCCCCAGGTGCCCTATAGACTGTTTTTAAAATTAGGAATTTAGTTATATATGGATAATTTGCCATAAAAACTAAAAATTTTCCCCATGGAAACAATTTTTTTGTTTGGGTTAAAAATCCGTAAATAGGGTTGTGAGGTTTCTTACATAAGTAAAAGTAAAACATTCATTCATACAGTCGTGGGAATTTGGATGCCAGTCCAAGTTTAGAATTGTAGACTCAGTTGTTAGTGCTGGGAGGGACCTGAACGACCGTATTCTTCTATATTTTTGAATGTTCTTTTGCCTGGTGACCTGTTCGTATCTTAATGCGATCGCTTTGAGGTGAAGCAGACCTTCAGATGAGGCTTCAGCATACCAGCATTTAAAACAAATGGATGGTTGTCTTTTTCAAAACTGCAAATTTGGTAGTTCCTTGTTACTTTCTATTTGAACTAGTCGGGATTGCTGGACGTGAAAATTGACAAGTAGAACTCTCACTCATTTATAATGTCACCAACCCTAGATTGGTTTTCCTTGTATGAAGGGAGAACTGTTGAGAGGACTTGGATTTGCTGGTCTCTGCCAAGCACCAGGTGGCATGTCGGCGTGTCGGCGTGTCAGCGTGTCTCAGTTACAGAAGCCAGAGGAGGCCTGCAGCGGGCCATTTGCTCTGGGCACCCATGTCGTCGTGTGTTCGCAGCAGCCCCTGGGGAGGCCCTGTCTAGTTTGTGGGTGTCGGACCGCGGTTACACAGCTAGGAGACGGCGGGGTGGGCCTCCGAAGCAGGTCACTGTGCGTCCGCTGTGTTCTAGGTGTCGGTCGAGTCCTCGTTTGCTGCTGCTCAGTCCTCAGACACAGCCTCTTTCCCCTCGTGTCAGCTCGTCATTGTGTTTGTGTTTCTCCTGCTGTCCTTGATGGAGCACTTTGCTTTGTTTTCGCCAGTGGTGTGTCGGGTTTAACTGAACTGCTTTGTCATCATGTCACCAGAAATAGTGTTCAATAGCACATGGCTTCACATAGTTGGAAATAAAGCAGATCATTATGTGAACGGAGTCTGTTACTTTGAAGTGGCGTCATTTTTCCGGAAGGTGAAGCTCTTTGGCCTGTGTCCTGCAGTGGGGCGTGTGTGCACTCAACAGCTCTGATCCCAGACGCTGCTCAGGGCCCTGGGACCACACGGTGCACAGCCTAGGAGGAGCATTGTTACTTTGCATTTTTCTAGACAGCGGCGCTCTCGGGAATGGTGCTGCAGTGCAGGATCCTGACTCTGACCGGGCTGTCGATTGTCATCTTTTCCCCAAGGACAGCAGCATCTTGAGTTAAGCTGGTGGAAGCGGCCGCAGGAAGTGAAGTGGTCGGTGGTGGTAGGGAAAGGTCAGGAGGGTCTGGATCTGAAATGCGCAAGGATGTTATTCTAAAATGGAACCAAAGGAAATGAAATGGAGAATCTCATGCACACGCTTTGAGAAAAATAAGACCGAGACTGATTTCCCACAAATCCTTGATTTATGGAAGATAGAACTTCTTGTACAATTAGTGAGTGTCCGCCAAGGATCTCCTTATCTTTGAACCAGTGAACTCACTGGGTGACATTTTTGCTGGATTTTCCCCTTTTATATTCTTCCCACAAAAGTGGTCTGCCCTAACCCTTTAGCAGTTCTGTAGCTCACTGCAGTTTGCATGTCCTGAAGCACAGTTCCTCTGCTATTCCTTGAGAAACTCAACGTCTGGTAACTCGACCTTGCCTCAGTTTACCTCTTTTCTTTCAGGTTAATATTACATGGTGTCAGGAGTGGGATCTGAAGGAGCCAGCCCCTGAGGAGCGACGACCCCCAGAATCGAGCGAGGTACCCATATTTGAGCCCTTTGTGCTCTTTGCTTCCACGAGTTGCCATAACTTTCAGTTTGGTGAGTCTCTCCATTAATCAAGCTCTCCCTTCTTTTGGTTGAACCTCTCAGACTTTATTCAGGATTTGTCAGTCCTCTTTTTTCTTAACCTTATAATGGGATCCCAGTCATCTAAATGTTCTAAGGGTGCCCCCCTTTGAGGAACCCTAGCCAGTTCTATATGCCTGTTTCTGCCTGTGTGTCTCAGTCTGAGAAGGGTAACTGAGGGCTCTGATGGCCATTAAGGGGAACCTTTCGTCTTTTGAGACTTTTCTTTCTCCCAACTGAGTTAGAAGACCATGGCTACAAAATTAAAGAATTTGAGTGGAATAGTTACTTTCATTAGTATCTGGAGGTTTCTAAAAGTGTTCAGGATTCTAAAGTTGCCTCCTTACAAAATATTGTTTCCAAACTGACTGAAGCAAATAAACAAGTAAAGATGGATAAAAATAAAGTGTCAGAGGCCTCTTTCTTGGTGCTAGCCAAGGTTCCCTCCTACCCGCACGGCCCCGCCTCCTTCCATATCCGTCTTGGCCTTCTTGCCCCTGCTCTGTCTGATCTTCCTTCTTTCCTTTCACTGAAACCTCGTCAGCTTTAACCCATTAAAACCTTCCCTTTCAAAATTAGATCTTCTGAGGATGCTGCTAAACCACCCCAAAGTGCCTATGCCCCATGGACAAAAGCTGAGCTTAGGGCTATAATTAAGGACCTGCCCAGGGTAACCGAGGGTCCTCATAGAGGGTGGAGGAATTCAGTATCATGACCCTGATTTACCAGCCTGGCTCCGATCTCTGTCAGTCCACTTGCTTGTTGGAGAAGGTCAGGCCCAGTGCTGGATGAAAACAACCTAGGATTTAAACCATACTAGCCACCAGCCCTTTTACGTGACCAAGCTCGCAGCGTAGCCAAAAGGCTACATGAAGTGGTCCCTAGGGCTTTCCCCAAGCCCATGGACTAGAATAAGATTCCCACACGTACCCAGAAGCCTGCTGAATCTGTCTGTGAATGTTACATGGCTATCCATGACTCTTAAGTTGTTTTTGAGGAAAATTCCAGGCTTCCTGTAGATGTTGAGTCCACCCTGGTGGTGTCCTGCATGACCCTGCCGTTAGTGCAGACAGTCTGCCCACTGGAAAAAGGGTCCCTGTAAATTGAAGTCCAAGCAGTTGCAACCCCCCCACGAGGCAATGGCCAAACCCTCCCCAGTGATGGGACCCCAAGGGCCCACGAGGACCATTTCCCAGCCTTGGGGGAGGGGAATTACTTAGAATGGGGTGACTACTCACCAGTTTGGGGATGAATTTTCTCACCGTTTCAGTTAACACTTGAACTGTTCTGTTAGTACACAACCCCAGATTGCACTGTCCCTCCCTCGGAGTAATGCATGCGCCACTGGTGGGGCTCAGACAGACCACGGCATCGCCCTGTCTCTCAGCCCATGGCCTTTAAGCTGGGGTCTGTGTGAGACAGCCAGTCACTGCTCCTCAGCAGTCTGGCGCCTGTACGTCTGTCCAGGCTGAGGTGTCCCGGGGAAGTACGTTGCATGTCTTTTTTCCTTTCCCAAAGGGGAATTATTCCTTGAGTTCAAGTCTAGTACTCAGGAGCATCCCAGCCCCTTTATTGCACTCTGCAAACCAAAGTAGACCAAACTTCGGGCTCGTCCCCACTGTTAAACCTGATACCCCCATTCCTGGGGCAAAGTCCTCCACAGACCAAGGCAAATCCATAGTGTTCTCCCATTAATATCTAGATCGACCCTTCAGAATCTCTCCCAAGAATAAATCAGTACCCTGTAAGTAATAAAGAGGCCTTACCAGGGCATCAGGCCTAGAAGACAGTGAGGACTCATCATCCTTTGTATAGTCCTTGAAATATGCCTATTTTACCCATGAAAATTCTGTGCCCAGGGATGGAGCTCGGTCCAGCATATTAAGGCAGGAAACGCTGTAATTCCCCCACCCTGTTGTGTCTAATCCGTACGCACTGTTGGTTTCCAGCCCTGCTGTGGGAGGTGTCTTTTTTTCTCTTTTTAAACTGTAGTTAAGTTACGCAGTCCATTTTTTTAGTATTCCTTTTGATAGCGGTATATATAAAATGATTATGGCCCTTTGGCCTTTACCTGGGAAGGATAAGACTATTCGAGGATCGTCCTGCCTCGAGGGTTTATTGAGAGTTCTTCTCCACGCAGAGTACAGCAGCCGACTTAAATGACATGCTCTCCTCCAGAGGCTTCATCTCAGCACAGATAGGGAACGGATTTCGCTCTTTGCTTGCCTTCCCAAGGCTGCTGTCAAAAAGACCTGTTCACCTGTTAAAAATCTTAGTCATTAACAGGCACAAAAAATTGCCGTTTGTTCAAACCTCTGGTTCAAGATTTAGGATAATTTAATCTCAGAATGGGAATACTCCCTGAAAGACTTCAGGGCATTTTAAACTTTCTGTACCCCAAGATCAAATGTGAATTACAGGGTTTTCTTGGCTTGGGTCACAGTTGGTTTCCAAACCTCTTAATAGCTGAGCCCCTTTGTGCCATACAAAAGGACACCAAACTGGACCCCGTTGTTTGGGATGACCAATATATCTTCTCCTTTAAGACTTTGAAGGACGGTAGTAAGTCCGCCTATCCTCAGAAACCCAGATTATCAGCTACGTTTTCCCTTTCGTAGATGAGAAGGAAATGGGTGCCCTCAGATAACTTATCCCAAAACATGGGGCTATCACAGACCCCTAGGTTACTCTGGCCAACAGTTAGGTCCGCAGCCTGAGGTTACATCCCCCTGCCTTAGAGGTCTGCTTGCCACCACCCTTAGTCAAGGCTCCTAAAGGGATAGGGGATCTTCCTCAACCCTCTTGACAGTGTCAGGGCTGTTGAGGCTCTCTTGAAGTCATGCCACACCGAGTACCTATCAGCAAGCTCTTTCCTCCTGTCAAGGCCTCTCGCCGACCCCCACCCCATCACTCTTGTTCACAGTAGTAGTCTCAGCCGCGCTGCCCTTCTTCCTTCTTCCGCTGATGGAACTCCCCACGACGATCTTTCACAGATCACCTGTTGACCCTATAAGAAACCCCTGTGACACACAGTGATCTTTCCTGGTTGACGGGTGACTCTTACTGAACTGTGGAAGTGTGAGTTTCGTGCTGGGTATGTGATAACAGTTTGGAGGTTAGTGAGGCTGGACCCTTACCTTTGGCTGCTTCAGCTCAAACCAGCCGAAATCCATGCCCTCACTTGAGCATGCCTTTTAGCTGAAAGCAAGACAGCAAACACTGCTCCTGATTGTCCTTATGCCTTTGGAATGGCCCATGATCTTAGAATCTTAGGGGAGACAACAGGGCTTCCTCAGTTCTCGTGAAGGTGAAATTAAGAATGGCTTCTGTGCCCAAAATCTAGTGGTTGCCATACCGCCCCCAGCAGCTCTAACTGTTGCAAGTCTGATTCACTGGAAGCCAAAGGAATCTCCCTCGCCAGTGCCCCTGTAAGAAATGCTGCCCTAGGAAATCCGTTGACCAAACTTCTGTCATGGCCCAGAAGACGGCTCCCAGGGCGAGGACCAAGGAATGACCAGGGAAGAGCAGAGCTGACCCGTGAAAGAGGGTAGCAGAGTTGGAGATCTGAAGGCTGTTGGTCCCACAAAGAAGAGGGACTCTGCTTTGTACCCAGTAAGATGCTGGTCCTTCCAGAAGTTCTAAAGCTTTCCTTATTGGCCACTGTGCCTGAGTTAAACCATTGGTCCCCTGAGGAATGAGAACGTTTACGGGTCAGTATTGGTGGAAAACACCGACAAGGCCACAAAGAGCACCACCTGGTTGTTCCACCTGACCTGAGTGCAGCCCAGGAAGTTTGTTGGCACCACCCCAGGACCATTCAAGCCCTGGCAGGTGAGTTTCATATGTTTGCCTCATCTCACAGATATAAATACATTCTAGCGGTAATTTGCATATTTTCACATTGGACTGGAGCATTTCCATGTAGAAAGGTCTCTGCCTCTTCCTTAAAGTCCTTTGAGGTAGGACTTTTCCCACTGGGGGAGTACCGTGGTGATCAGGAGACCCACGTCCCTGGACCAGTGAGCATTAGACAAGTGTGGGCCATGTGGCCGGTTCTGCATGTTTCTGCTCTGTAGCCTCGGACTTTCTTCAGGACTGACCCCTGTTCACAGAGAACTGTGAAGATCCAGTTTGCTAAGTTAGTTGAAACCCTCTAAACAGCTTGGCCCCAAGTACCGCTGCTGCTTCCTTAAAACCCTTAGTCTGCTCCACTCAGTATCACAAACTCTCTCCTCGCAAGTAATTACAGGACGGCAGCGCACCCCGCTCCTGCTTCCTTGGACCCACAGCTAGAAAACGGGGACAGACTTGAGTATTACAAGGGTCTAATTAAATCCATCGAGAGTAATCACGCCATGGTAGCGTAGGACAGCCTTCCCACAGCAAGTCCCGAGAGACGAGAGACATCAGACATCACACCTCACAGCCGGGCGAGTTCATCTGCTGGAAAAGACATCTCCGTGAAGAGGCACTCCAGCCTCGTTGAGAGGCTGCCTGCCAGGTGTTACTGAGGCACCCCAGTGCCACCAGGTTCCAAGGGACAGACTCCTGGATTCATGTGTGCCAGCTGAAAAGGCCCCCAAACCTGGGAGGACCTACATCCCAGCTGGTAGCTTAAAGCTAAAAATTTTCAAGGACCGAAATACATGACATTGGAAGCAGTCAGCCTCCCCGGCATACCAGGGTCAGGCCTGTAGCGCCTCCCGCTTCGTGGGACTCGGCGTTGCCCGACCACGGAGTCCTGCTGTCTAAAGTTGTAATTGTCCCTTTGCTAGTCTCCTTGGCACTCCTTGGTTTGCCTGTAACGCACTCCTTTGTTCCCAGTCCACAAACACCGTTTTGATTCCACCGACCCTACGCATTGCTGGGTTTGCCCTGGGGTAAGCACTAACGATAAGCCCGGACTGGTGGCCTGGCGGTTACCCCTGGAAGGATGGCAGAAGCTTTCTGGTGGAGATGACAGGGCCTTCCCCTCCTGCCTAGGAAGCCGTGCACATTCTTCTGGTAAAGTGGCACCAGACGTCACAGCATTCCATTGGGTGCTCCTCACCCATAGAGGAATACGCTCACTCCAGTCTGTGCATCTGCCCACGGCCTTTCTCTGTGTTACGCAGACAGTGACAGGACGAGCAGAAGTCAAGGCTGCCTCCCAGGAAGCGCGTGTGACGACAGCGGTGCAGGACTCAAGACAGTACGCTCCGCACGGGGATCAAAGCGACGACAAGGTCTCCGTTACCGTAGCTCTGTGTAGGGTACTGGGAACGGGAGGCTGAGGTGCTTCCTTTCAGTGGTGCCTCGTGAGCAGTTGCTCAAAAATCTAGCAAAGGGTGGCAGTGAATTCAACATGCTTTCTTCTGGGAAGATCCCCAGATCTCCATTAGAACCTCACCCACAACCACCGAACTCACTTGTTAGTCCAAATATATTGAAATTTAAGACATTCCTATAACCATTTCCATGGCGCTGAAAGCCCCGCTTACTGCATGTTGTGTGGAAATGACCGTGTTTTGATCGTGAGGCCGTCTTTTTCATTCCAGGGGAAAAAACTGGGCAAAGGGGTCTACCTGACCTCCCGTCTTTAGAAAACACTAGTTACTTCTTTCTGTGCCCCCTGGAAAGGATGCTGTGAAGTTGTTGCCCTCATTCCTGCTGCTGAAACCAGGAAACCCTTCCTCCTGGCACCCCTGCGTCCGGTCTGGGGTTTTCTCCCGTTGTCTTAAAAGAGCACCTGGTAACAGGGACGGGTAGCACTTCGGGTGCATGCCCACGAGTACCTCCCATAGATAAGGATCTGCCTGAGCCTTGTTCCCTTGGTGGGTTGGGCCACAGAACTTCTAAAGACAACTCGGAACCTGTGGTTGTGGTACGGCCGTCACTGCTCCCGTTAGAGCTTCTGAGTATGACCAGCCGAGCTGGAGAGTCTCGGTAGTGGGCTTCAAAACCACAGTCCCACGCCTTCACCCTCCACGGCGGGCAGGGCAGGAATGCCGTTTTTGTGTTAAATTGTAGGAAATGATGCAAGAATGAAAAGTAACAAACGGTAATACCAGACTCTAAACTGAAATAAGCCAGGTTCCCGGGGACCTGGGACGCTTTCATCTTATTAAATAGGGGCAGCTGGGGAAACTGGTCGAGGAGGGTTTCCAGCCAGTAGCCGTAAGCGAACCTTCGACCGTGGGTGTAATCCTCCCAAACATAGGTACAAACTAAGGGTGGTTTTCCTTCCCAAGATTTCTGAGGCTCGAGTGGGAGACACGTGACTGAGATTCCCCCGTTTCTCGGCTGTGGGCTGTTCAGGTGCGGCCCGATGCTCTCTTGCCGTTTCCCTCCTGCGAGGGACAGACGTCTGAGGGTGTCCCTTTAGTTCGGGGGCCGCCATCCGCTCACAGCTATGGACCCCTCTGACTGCACCAGCCCCCCAGGGCCTTCTGTGAAAGATGTGGATCAGAGGGGACATCTGGGAGGACTTGAACCTAAAACGGAACCGAAGGCTTTGAAGTGGAGAATCTCATACGAAACAGCGGCCTTGAGGACTGTCCAGCCGATTGCCCTGGAACGCTTGAGTAACAGAAGACGGAAGCGGCCTCCAGCCAGGGAGTGACCCCCGAGAGTCTCTTCCCGCCTTGGAGCTGTTGTACTTGCCGCATGGCTCCTAACTGGATTGTCCCCTTCCGTGCAGAAAAGCAGCCCGCCGTGGCCCTTCAGCCCACTCCCCCGTAGCTCCCGACTCCAGTTCTGTGCTCTTCCCAAGTCAGCTCTCTTGCCGGCCATCAAGCTTGCCTGGGTCTGTGGCCTTTGTCATAGGTGGTGGAAACCGGGTCCACATCCCAGCGGCCAGATGACCTTGGGACGGGAGTGCTGCCTTGACCGGCCTCTGTGTCCTCTGCCACACACACGGGACAGTGCCTCCCTGGCAGGGTTGGCGCTGGGTAGAAGATGTGGGAAAGCGCCTGTCCCACGGGGCCCTTGCTAGTAGAGGAGGTGTTAGGGTTGGGGGTGGCTTGACTGGGTGCTGCCGAGGTTGGGGAAAGACCGGAGCCTGTCGCTGAACCAGCCGGGACGGCGGCTTGTGCCGTGCAGGCTCTTCCCGGCCGCCGGTGTGCGTCTGGCCGCGTCTGTTCCACAGGGCAGGTGGGTTGGGTCGGCAGAAGGTTCCAGAATCCGCCCGTGCTCTCACCGGGAAGGCCTGCCGCTGCGGTCCTCCCGCTGCGAGAGTGACGGATCGGTGCCCGGGCCGCCTGGGCCACAGAGGTGCGTGGTCAGGGGGAGCCAGCGGGGTTCCGCAGCCGGCGATGGGAGGAGGCCGGGACGGCAGCTCTGAGGCTGCTGCCGTCGGCTGTTTTCTTGAGGTCTTCCCTGCCTTGTACTTGTCCCGTGGCGCGTGGGGGACAGCAGAAGGGGAGCGTGGGGATACTGCGGCTGTGGCCGGATGCCTGCGGCAGACTGCAGAGGAGCGGGAGCTGGGGTCAGCGTTGAGGGAGACGCCTAGAAGGGCCCGGAATTCCAGGTTCTGTGGGGGGGGGGAGGGACTCGGGACTCAGCCGCAGGTGCTGCGTAGCACTAAGGAGTCTCTAGAGCCCTCACTGACCATGGGCATGTGCGGGGCAGGGCAGGGCGGGCGGCAACCCCTCCCGGAACATTCGTTTCACTATTGTGCTCCTTCTGGGCTTATCAGCAAAAACCAAAATAGCTAAAGAAAAATGCAGTTGAGTGGAAAATGGAACAGGTGCAGACCGTAAATTCCAGTCGGAGCTGCTCTCCTCAGAGGCGGGGGTTTTGTTGTTCCACGTTGTGGTGGAGGGCTCGAGTTCTGCTCGGGGACCTGAGAACGTGAGCCCGGGCCAGCGCTCGGGACGCCGCCGTGACACCGCTGGGACGCGTGTGCTCTACATGTGAGAGGCAGGAGCGTCACCACCTCCAACCAGTGTCACATTCGCCAGGGTTTTGAGACTTCACTAATCATGAGTTCTTTTTAAGGAGTAAATGTCCATGATTTCACTTTTAATGTTTATAGGTAAGAAATCATCTAATTTGGAGAGTCTCGTGTGTGTCTTGTAAACATGGGGTCGCACCGAGTGTCACGTTTGTATATAGCACTGCCGTCTCCAGTGTGGGAGTAAAAGAACACACAAAACCAGTGACCTTTAAAATCCTGGGGCTTCTGGGTGGCTCCAGTGGTCAAACGTCCAATTCTTGGTCTCAGCTTAGGTCTTGATGTCGGGGTCATGAGTTCAAGCCCCATGCTGAACTCCACCCCAGGCGTGTGGAGCCTACTTAAGAAAAATAATAACGGGCGCCGGGGTGACTCAGTCAGTCGGGGGCCTGCCTTCAGCTGAGGTCATGGTCCCAGGGTCGTGGGATCCAACCCTGCGTCGGGCTCCCTGCTCAGTGAGGAGCCTGCTTCTCCCTTTCCCTCTGCTGTTCCCCCTGCTTGTGCTGTCTCTCACTCTCTGTCAGATAAGTCTTAAAAAGTCTTATTAAAAAAGTAATAATAACAATAGTAGTAGTAATAATAAAATTAAAATCTGCTTGTGATTTCGAGTGTGAAAGACAATAGAAGCACTACTAAATGCTTTGAAGAGTTCTGGGATCATTGGCCTACTAGCATCAACATATATCCCTGTTGCGGAAGCTTATTAGAGAGAGAAGGCAAATTAGAATTGATTAGTATTCCTTTGAACTCTGGCCATTTTAGCACCAAAAAGAGAGTTTGTTCGTTTGTTTTTATTGAGCAAAATATGCATGCACTGAAACGCATAGATCCTAAGTGTAAGATTTGATGAATTTGACAAGTGTATATACTCAAGAAACCCAACAGCCCGTTTAAGATCTAGACATTTCCATCATCCCAGAAAGTTCCCTCCTGCTCCTCCTGGTGGACCCTCATCCCCCATAGACAGCCACTGACCGCTACAAGCACCCTAGAAAGTTCATTGTGAATATTTAGCGATGTTAATTGTTATAACTCTCTTAATTTGTAGGAGATCAAAACACTCAGATGGCAGATAACAGGTAAGCCAAAATGAACTTGCTAATTGGGACTTAAGTTTTAGTTGATGAGCATGAGCCAAGCCACCCATGAGTAAATGTCATAGAAGCTCTGGTGGGATGGCTTCCCTTCCCCGGTGTGTTTGAGCCCATGAAGAAGGGGCTTCGCACAGGGGAAGTGTCTCAAGCATCGATACTGAGAACCCTTTCGTGGGAAGTGACCACATTGCTGTCTGAGAGTGACTGGATGCCGCCCTCACATCATGTGGCCTCTGGGGGTCGAGTGAAAGAGAGATTTTGTTTCGTGGCGCGTCCTGAAAGCTGCATTTGGTGCTGCGTAGTGTTTGACGTGGTGTAATTTTGGTGAGGGAAGCCATGTCCAGGTGTCTTTGAAAACTGATGCAGCTGTTTTCATGACATTTCATTGTTGGTAGACTTTCTGTGGTGAGCTTACAGAGCCACCGTGGGCGTTGTGTCCTGAAAACTCGGTAAGGTAGCTCTTCTTTGATCCTGTTGGCCGCCGACCACAGTGTAGCGTGCATGTTGATCGGCTAGTGGGTTCGGTTTGAGGGTGGGGAGCAGAGTTTTGGGGGGATGGAAACTAGAAATAAAAACTAAGCAGCTTCGGCCAGGGTTGGAAATTAGAACTTTGGGGCACATCAGGGTGGCGGTGGGGTGTGTTCAGTGGTAGGTGGTTTTTGTTTTGTTTTGTTTTTAATAACCAAAACAAACCTCATAGATACACCCGTGTGTCCGTAGTTCTGTCCAAGTGCGAAGTTGTTGTAGAGCTACCTCTTAATGTGTTGCACGAGGAAAATGCCCTTGTACTCTTTGGAACGTCTTGATAGCTAATACTTAACGTACGGTCTTAGTTTTTCAGACGGTGTTCCTTCAGATGCCTTGGAGGCTGCTAAAAATGCAAGTCACACAGGTCAGTTCACCGCCCGTGGGAAAGGTCACCGCGGGAGAGTTCGCGCGCAGAGCGGGGTAGCCTCCGCTCTTGAGCCAGTGCTCGCGACAAGCCAAGTCATCCACGTGAAGCTTCACTGGGCTTTGGGGGTTTGGGGACGTCGGAGTCGTTCACGTGAACAGAACTTCCTGTAAAACCTTCCATGATAGGAGCTTTGGGCTTTCCAGAAGTAGGCTAGCTAGCACGGTGTGCCTCCTTGTGCCCGCTGCCACGCAGTGTCGGCGTTGCTCAGCCAGGACCAGTCTTTTCCATCTGTGTCCTTTGTTCTTCCCTGATCCTCCGGGAGCAAACTCAGACTCCATGTCAATTTGTCCCTCAGTTCATAGATGTGTTCTTTTTTCTTCTTTTTAAAAATTTATTAGATCTATACTTTTTCCCCCTTAAACTGTTTGAACGCAAATTGTGGGTATCTTGACTCTTTTCTTCTAAAACAGTTTTGTGTAAATTTCCTAGGAACTAGGATGAGCGCCCCTAACCCCTAACGCTGTGACCACAACCAGGAAATACGGCATTTGCACGATACTGTGTAGCTATATGAACACAGAGTTGTGCTACTGTTGCCTCACCGTTCTCGGCTGCTCCTTTTTAGCCGTAGCCCCCAGTGATGTCCCGAATCTAGTTCTGTGTCCCTTATTCTAGAGCTGTTCTCCCGCCTGTTTACCCTTCCCTGCAGTGACACAGTGGCAGGCTGTGCAGGCCGGCGGTCTTGGAGAACGGCCAGGCTCCGGATTGGTCGGGTGGTTTTCATCCCATTAGATTCAGACTGCCGGTAGTGACCTGCTGCAGGGGGAGCGTGCTGGGGTCGTGGCCAGGGATCCTGGGATCGAGGACGTGGGGAAGCTCGTGTCCGGCAGCCTTCCCCATTGTGAGGGTCTCTTCAGCAAGTGACCTGTTGGTCATCCTGTGGACATCCTGTTCTCCCCGAGTCGTGATAATGATCCTGTGGAATCGGGAATGACATTGGTGTTTGCACAGGGCGCTTTTCTAAGTATGGCAGTCCTACTGCGTATTACGTCTGTCAGAGACGGCCTTTCCCTCTCCCAGCCCCTACTTCAGTGTTCGAGATCCTTTCTCCTTCAGTGTTTCGTAGGTGCCATCAGTACTCTTCTTGATGTGCAAATTGTCCCACGTGGGCAGGGCAGGTCTCTTCAGACTGGCTTCTGTGACCTTTTGCCTTGTCCCCTTGAGCTTTGAGCACCTCGTAGCTTTCTGATGCTAAGCTCCATTTTTCCTTGAACTCTTGCTCTGGACCTGGAGTGCACCATTTCTGCCAGGGGCCCTGTTCCTTACAGTAGGGGAGGTGTATAGAAACCAGAATATAGATGCTACGTGTTAGCGGCTTCTAGGCCTTTCAGTGGCAGGAGCTAGAGAAGATGCGTGTCTGTGTGTGCTGTGGTATTCACGTACTGTACGCATGCCCAGTTGTATGTATACAGAATTGCATAGATGACACCACCCAGTGCTTCCTGGTAGCCGCTATTTATAACTAAAATGTTGAAATTGAGTTGCCTACTTGGTATCCTTTGCTTGCCCATGTGACTGTAGTACAGAAAGGTAGGGAGCGCTCCCAGGCACCTTTGGAGTCAGGTGAGGGTGCTAAATTAGGGTTCCTGGCCAGTGGGAACGAGCAGGCATCAGTTCAGCAAACACTGAGCGTCTCTGCCATGGGCCGGTGCTGTGTCGTGCCACTGTTGGTTACAGTGGAGGAAAAGAGCTCCCTTCCCCCTCAGTGTCTTGTTCGTTCGTTGGGAAACAGTGATGTGTGTGAGCCACCAGCACAGTGTAGGGGAGGAGGCCAGTGATTTTTGGGAGGGGGTAGTGAGGGAGTGTGGTGTGGAGGGGGTGGTTTGGGCAAAAGGGCAGTGTAGTTCAAGGTGGAAGCAGAACTTGCGCTTCTGGTGCACCAGGAGCCGGTGCACGTAGGACTTCCTGGGACGTGAGCTGGGCCGCCAGTAAGCACTTCTGTCCCTCAGAAGACATTGTTGCCTCGTCCCTGTCTGTGGCTTCTGGGCCCCCTTAGGTCTGGGGGAGAGAAAGGGAGGTGGCAGGAGATAGGCCCCTGAACTGGGAGGTGACGGCATCCCTGGGAGGTGTGCGGCTAAACAGCTGGAGCAAGAACCAGAGCTCCCTCCCTGGGCGCCCTGCAGTGCACTCCTGACCGCCCGCTCAGCTGGGTAACGGGCTCAGATGCCTTTAGAATACATTTGAAGGGGCGCCTGGGGGGGCTCAGTCAGTTACGTGTCCGACTCTTTATTTCAGCTCAGGTCATGATTTCAGGGTCACGTGATCGGACCCCAGCTCAGGCTCTGTGCTAGGCAGGGAGTCAGCTTGAGATTCTCTCCCCCCCCCCCCGCCGCCCTCTGGTCCCCCCACCCAGAAAAAATAAAATACATGTTTAGTATTTTCAAAACATGTTTTTAAGAAGCCGCTTGCTACATTTAGAAGTTAAAGTGAACAGTCAAAGCTGGGGAGGTCCGTGCTGTTGGTTTTGTCCCCTTGGCTGTTCTGTGTTGGGCGTGTTTTAAATATTCTGGCCTTGTTTTTACCTCTTAATAGAAAAGCTCACTGATCAGGTGATGCAGAATCCTCAAGTTTTGGCAGCTTTACAGGAACGGCTTGACAGTGTCTCCCACACTCCTTCCAGTTACATCGAGACGTGAGTATCACGTGCATGCGACTCGGTACAACTTAAGCAAAGGGGAAAAGACCGATTTCCTGGTTCCTTAGGACAGGACACGCGCCTTCCTCGTTGAGCAGATTTTGGGTGCTGAGAAGCAGGCACTGGGTTCCAAAGAGGAGCGCTTGGGCTTGGCAGGTGGCAGAGATGCAGGCCTGTGGTAGGGGTTGCGGGGCGGGGGGGTGGCGTTAGCTAGCCGGAGGGCCCTTGGGCCCGGCTCAGGGTGGCAGGGTGCTGGCTTCCGGCTGACTCTCCTCAGGCCAACGTCGTGGTACTGTGAGGGGGAGTAGGAGAGTTGAGGGTGATCATGGTCTCTCCCTAGTTTGCTGGCTAGACTCCAGGTGAGTGGGGTGGCTCTCATGCAGAGGGAATGCCGGGGCTGGGAGCGAGGTTTCACGGAATAGGACTAGTCCCATGTTGGATGTACTGCATGGTACGTGCCTGTTGGGGGGCCAGTGTGGAGTTATTGTAACTGATTGGGGGACAGCTGGATGTAGGATATCGGGGTCCAGTTTGCTTAAAATCCTTTGTTGTTTTTACTCTGTCAGGAAGACGAGGAAAGATAAAATTGTACTCGTGTGGTTAATGCGGAAGAGAAATAGTGGTGTTTCTGTCTGTCTCCCGTTTCATTAGGTCCTCACCGTGCTTCCTCCTTGTTCTCCTGCCAGCAGTAGTCCTAGAGATAGGACAGTAGTTTAGGGGTCTTGGTAAAGGACCTTTACCCTGAGGTGGCTCTGGGTGGGGCGGCAGGGTCCTTTGATGTAAGGCTGTGCCAGTGTTTATTCCAAACAGTGCTGCACGTCGGAGCAGCTAGGACTCCCTGTGTTGTCACAGGAAGGGTAGAGTACTCGGGCTACTGCTAGTCCCACCTGGAGGGCTCGGCCCAGGTCGACACTGCCCAGGAGGGCTGTATGGGTCTGTGATGAGGCCCAGAGATCTCTTTGTTTCAGATGGTGACCGAGGGCTTCAGGTTAAACATAGAGTTTTGATGGGTTAGAATGGGGTTTGTTTCTTCTGATGTATGAAAGTAGTGCATACAAACGGAAATATTTCTAGACTATAGAGAAGTACTGGGGTGCCTGAGTTGATCATCCGACTCTTGATTTCGGCTCAGGTCCCAATCTCGGGGTTGTAAGATTGAGCCCCATGTCAGGCTCTATGCTCAGCGTGGAGTCTGCTCGTCCCTCTCCCTCTGCTCCTGCCTTTCTCTCTCTAAAGTAAATAAGGGGCGCCTGCGGGGCTCAGTGGGTTAAGCCTTTGCCCTCAGCTCAGGTCACGATCTCAGGGTCCTGGGATCGAGCCCGCATCAGGCTCTCTGCTCAGTGGGGGGCCTGCTTCCCCCTCACCCCCGCCTCTGCCTGCCTCTCTGCCTACTGTGATCTCTTTCTCACTGTTAAATAAATAAAATCTTTTAAAATTTTTTTAAATAAGTAAATAAATCTTAAAAAAAAAAAAAAAAGTCGAGAAGTATCAAAAGGCAAAGAATCTCAAAGTTACCCGACCGTGCAAGGGTACAGACCCCACTTACTTGTCTGTGTTGTGTCTGATTTTCCCCTTAGTGTAGCAACATGAGCCCTTCACCTGGTGCTGAATATTCTCTGGAAACACGATTTTGGACAGGCTGTGTTCTACTCCTGTTCAACGTGCCATTGTTTTCGGTTTTCCATTTTTACAAGTAATGCCTCAGGGGACATAGCAGCACACAAGCGTTTGGGTATTCCCTTAGCGTAAGTTCCTGGAAGGAGAGTTACTGGACCCAAGGAACATTGAGGTTCTGCTTTGTCTTTAAGGT
This sequence comes from Martes martes, assembly GCF_963455335.1. Lineage (NCBI taxonomy): Eukaryota > Metazoa > Chordata > Mammalia > Carnivora > Mustelidae > Martes > Martes martes. Next base: position 2,271,576 of record NC_137898.1, on the reverse strand, counting down.
GGGTGGGGCTGTTACAGGGCTTCTTGGGCTCATCAAACCCAGGTTTTTTTAACTGCCAGTTTGGTAAGGAACAGACAGCAGTTCTTTTAAAGATTTTATTTATTTACTTGTCAGAGAGAGAGCGCGCGTGTGGGCACAGGCAGACAGAGAAGCAGGCTCCCTGCTGAGCAAGGAGCCCGATGTGGGACTCGATCCCAGGACACTGGGATCATGACCTGAGCCAAAGGCAGCCGCTTAACCAACTGAGCCACCCAGGCGTCCGGACATTTTGTGGGATTGAACCTTTATCCCATGCTTGATGATTTGTATCTTTCGTGGATTCTCCGTCAGCGCCGCACCCCCCCAACCCCTTCTGTTGGGATGTTCGTCTTTCTAACGCTGTTTAGGGGCTCATTTCTGCGAGTGAGGATGTGAGTTCTCCGTTAGCCTGAGTTTATCTTAAGGAGATGGACAGGCGCGCTGCCTTCCTTTGCAGGCCGGAGGGTGAGTTCCCTTTCCTTCGCTCTTCCAGCCTGCCGAAGGCCGTCCGGAGGAGGATCAACGCGCTGAAGCAGCTGCAGGTGCGCTGCGCCCACATCGAAGCCAAGTTCTACGAGGAGGTGCACGACCTGGAGAGGAAGTACGCCGCCCTGTACCAGCCCCTCTTCGACAAGGTGGGCCGCTCCCTCTGCGCTGCCCGCGCCGCTTCGGCGCATCCTTCTCGTAGGACCCCCCGTTGCGGGGTGGAGGATCCCGAACGGTTCTCCCTCAAGCCCCAGACCTAGAATCATACGTTACGAAAGCGTCGGTTTTCACGGGCTTTTCACAGACGTGATGTACAAACTGAACTCGAGTTTCTGACTAACCTGCCCTGACTCTAAGACGGTCTCGTTCTTACTCAGAGAAGGGAGTTCATCACCGGGGATGTGGAGCCGACAGACGCCGAGTCAGAGTGGCACAGTGACAACGAAGAGGAGGATAAGTTGGCGGTGAGTGTTTGTGAGCGAGCGAGCCGGGGCTGCCGCGGCGGTGCTAGGTCGAGGAAGTCTGTCTCGGCATCACAGAGGACGGCAACCCTGACGGCGGGGGCCGCTTCGCCCTGAGGTTGGCCGCTGCGATTTCTTTCCGATCAGACCACGGAGCGGCTGGCGGGTCCGGTATCCGTTAATTCCGTGACCCGGCCAGGCTCCCCCTCCTCCGGCGTCTAAACAGCTCCGTGCCGCAGGACGGTGGGATGTGGGATCGGATGAGTCCAATGAGAACGTCGGCAAAGTCCCACAAGGGGAGGGGGCCCCTGTGTCGGCAGTCCCTGCGGGGTCGGGGTTGTGCAGAGGGCTTGGTGGGGTCCGGGCCGCCGCCCTCCAGGACTGGGGCAGTGACCCAAGTAGCCGCGGCGCCCCCAGCCCCTTGGGCTTCGGAGCTCCTCCTCAACTCACAGCCTTCCGCCCCGTTCCGGAGCCACGGGAAGACCCAGCATGCTGCGGGATAACTTGGTCCGCAGGGTAACTTGTTGGGAAGCCAAGTAGCTTTTGTCCTTTTTTATCCATCAGGGCTCTTTTTTAGGCATTTTTTTGCAGTGTGTGTTGGTTGTAGTGACCATATGCTTTGATCTTTCAAACATACCTTAGAAGCTGGCCTAGTTGAGGCTATGGCTGTGAGTGAGCCTAGTTGTGCATCGTTTCCTTGTTGCTCAAGAAACATCAGCCTCTGTTACTCTCTAAAGCCCCTCACGATCGTTCTCACATGAGACTGCCACGTGATGGAGTGGCCGCATGTGCCGTGGCTCCGGTTAGTGCTGTGCCCGACCTCCCTGGGCCTGCCCATTCCCGGGGCCCCGAGGTTAGAAAAGCCGCCTCCGCACATCACGCGTAGCCTGTCCAGTCGCCTCCCCGGTGTTGGCGAGCAGTTCCTTCCTGGACACCTGTAGCCGCCTCCTCTCTGTCGGACGGACATGCTGCTCGGCGCTCCTTGTTGCCGGGGCGCTGGAGTCTGGCCGGCGCTGGGTGGCTGGTTGTCCCGGGATGGGCGTCTCATAGAGTGGCACTTGACACCTTCCCCGAGGTTGATGGCATTGTACCGTCTTCTAAAATTATGTCACAGAATTACCTCTGAAGGGAGTGCTTTGAATGCTTGGGAACATTTAAAAGTGGAACGTGCACGGAGAACGCAGTTTTGTTTTTTTGTTTTTCTTTTTTAGTTTAAAGATTTTATCTATTTGACAGATCACAAGCAGGCAGAGAGGCAGGCAGAGAGAGGGAGGGGGGAAGCAGGTTCCCCGCCGAGCGGAGAGTCTGATGCAGGGCTCAATCCCAGGACCCTGAGATCACGACCTGAGCTGAAGGCAGAGGCTTAACCCACTGAGCCACCCAGGCACCCCCAGAGAACACAGTTTTTGACGTTTGTGCAGGATTCCGAAATTTACACTCTGTTAAGCCATTGAATGTAAATGTGTTGTTTTGTGCTAAGTGTCCTGTTTGGCATCTTTATTTTTTTTAGGGAGACATGAAAAATAAAGTAGTCATAGCAGAAAAAGAAGCAGCAACAGCAGAGGAGCCAAACCCCAAAGGAATTCCAGAGTTCTGGTTCACCATCTTTAGAAATGTAGATATGCTAAGTGAGTTAGTCCAGGTAAGCAAATTTCCGCCTTATAGAGAGCTTTTAGTCTTAGTAACTGTTTACTTATGAACCACTTAACTCAGAGTTGAGTGGTCCTTTGCGGTGGGTGGAAAGGCACTTCGTGTGACTGGCAGCTCACCTGAGTGGTCTTGATCTCCTGAGGTCTCGCTGTCGTGCTGCTGGGAAGCCTGCCCGTCTGCGGCTGAGCCACGACTTGGCATGGTCTCACCTTCTTCCCTGAGGTCTGCCGCCTCACCGCAGAAAGCCTGTGAACAGACTCGAGACCCTTCCCCACCTTACTGTGAATGGACAAGTGGGAAAGTGTGAGGGCAGGAGACCAGAAAATTGGCCAACAGGGTCCGAAGCTGACCCGAGGTGTTTCTTCAGAGACGTGAGGCCCAGCAGGCCTGGTTGATCCCTGTACGCAGTGGCAGCGGGTGGTAGTTTGAAAACAAGTCGGGCTCTTGCCGTGCCTGCCTAGCCTGGATGGTTCCCAGTGCTCTAGACCAGAGAGAGGCGGCACCGTGTTGCTGACCGCTTGTCGTCGCTCGGATGTGTGTGGCTTCCCACTGACCCCTGTGTGCGACAGTGAGCCCCAGCGGGGACATGTGTGTTGTTTGGGAAAAGCCCAGTAGAAATTTCTTTTTTTTCTCTCGTTAATCAGGAGTACGATGAACCGATCTTGAAGCACCTGCAGGATATCAAAGTGAAGTTTTCAGACCCTGGGCAGCCTATGGTGAGTGCTGATGGCCTGAGCTCCTTGTTGGCATCAAACAGGTCAGGCTCTGAGGGTGAGGGGCTCGGAGCTGTGGCAAGAGATGCACACTTGGCCACACACTTGCAGGGTGGTAGGCTGGTCCTGAGCAGGATGCTCACCGAGAACTAGAATGTTCTCACGTGGCCTTCCTGGGTCTTGCCCAGCAGTGCTGCGCATCCTGGCAGGCAGCTCAGGCCACAGGCTGCCTGTGGCAGGTGAAGGAGTCCATGTAGCATGGGACTCCTTGGCCGTGGTGTCTGCCATGCCGTGTGCCACTCTTGGCTGGCTTGTTCCGTGTCAGAGGGGACAGTGTCTTTCTCCTAAGCATCTCCCAGGTTTGTGAGGATCTGACGTCTGTAAAACAGGGTGGTAGGTATGTACTCAGATACGAGCAGCACTTCGCTGTTGTCTCTTTGTTTATATCCATTTATCCTTGCCGTGTTCAGTTAGCGAGCGCAGATACGCGCATCGTCGGTGTCGGACGTGCATCGTCGGTGTCGGACGTAGCGTTCAGTGACTCATCAGTTGGGTGTGACACTCAGGGCTCATCACAGCACATGCCCTTCTCAGTACCCACCACCTGGCAGCCACACCCCCGCCCCTCCCTTGTGACCCTTATTTTGGTTCCCGAGCAGCACCTTAATAGAAAGCTGAGATGCCCATGAACAAAGTCTCCTAGCTTTGACCCGAGACGTAGCTGCGGATGGGCAGACCTGAACAGCGGGTGCCTGCTCTGGCCGCCACACAGCACCCTTCCCCACGACCTGCTGGGCTAAGAGGGACCTGACTGAAGCCAGCCTTTCCTTTCTTCCAGGGAACGGGCCCATCACCCTGCGTGAGTGGCTCCTCGTGGAGGCACTGTTCGTGGCCTGCTAGCCTGGCTGTGGCTGACGGGCTCCATTCCGGTGCCACAGCAGCTCCAGTGGCTTGTGACTGACTGACTTGTGGCTCTCGGTTTCAGGCTCTGGGGACACGGCCCGGGACCTGGGGTCCGGCTCCTCCTTTCCCATCACAGAGCACTGGCTCCAGGTCACAGATGAGGGCCAGCTTTCATGGGATTTCCCTCCCTGGTCCTGGTGGAGGTGCCTTGCTGGAGGCAAGGGGCAAGGGGACACACGGGATGTGTCCCTTCAACTTTTCCTGCTGAGCTCACTCTGGGAGGTGACATTCAGCTTCCTCTCTGCTGGTGGGGGCCTGGGCAGGAGCTGGAGTGATGCCTGTTCCCAGACCAAGGGGCACCCCTTTCCTGCTGCACTTGGTTAATGGGGTTATCGCAGGGCCTCTTGGTTGGCAGGTGCAGGGGCTGGGCCCTGTCGCCCCCCGGAGGCCACATGAGGCAGTCGGAGGCTGCGGGCTTGCAGCTGGGGGGTGGGAGCGCGCCGTGGAAGACTGTGTCCTTTCTTTCCTGACACTTCTTTCTCACCTATGGGTCGTCCAGACTCCGTTTATTAATTTTCCCCCTTTGGATCAATCCTTTTTTTTTCTTCCTTTGCTCTTATGAGACTCTTGTTTGGTGATTTCCTGGGTCTGTTTTCTTTCTCGGCCTGTCTGACGCTTTTCTCCCTCTCTTACTGTGGTTGATAGACAGACAGGGGACCTAGTCTGGGTAGAGCATGGGCCAGGCACCTTCCCTGTTGGGAAAGTCGTGCATGCTGCCTGGGGAACGCTGAGAAAAACAGGGAGGTGTAAAGAACAGCATACAGATGTCTCCCCTGTGGAGTCAGGCTCCCCATAGTCTTTGTCTTTTTAAAGTTATCATGAAATATTTTAGATGGTAAAATTAGAAATACGAACCATCTGGCGTCCGAGTGAAGCCGGGCCAGTGTGTTTGCTTCTCCCGTGCCCACACCTCTGCTCCTCTCCAGGGTCTCCACGCTTCTCCTGCAGCACAGTGGGGTGACATGTGTGGACACTGTTGTCCCGGCTCTGCCGGGCGGAAAATAGTTACTGTAGCCTCCGTAGGCCGGGAAGTGCTTGACTGCCGTGGCCCACGCGCACCGCTGCCACCTCCGCCCCGTTCTCACCTGTGGCATTATCACCAGCATTCTGGATCCCAAGTCTTTGTTTAGAACTTGGGTGATTTCCTCCGTTTAGATCCATTTTAGGGCAGTTTTACTGGGTTAAAGGAGGTGAACATTTATAAGGCCAGAGAATGTTCACTTACGTATTTTTCACACTTTGTTTTTTTGTAGTCATCGTGGTTTTTTCTCCGTTTTGAATTAATTTCAAGCGTAGTGCAGAGTTCCCGTGTGCCGTCTGCCCAGACTGCAGTGGCCCGCAGTGGCCCCGCGGGCAGGGCGGGCACGGGCGGTAGCAGCCATGTGTACCCCGCTAGGCGGGAGCGGGGTCTCAGTTCACACTTCAGTACGGGCACGATTGGGCCTCTGCTGTGTGCTTACGGCTGACCGGCTAGAGGGGATGGTGTGTGATGGAGGCGCCTCATCTTTGGGCCCGTTCCTGTTGGATTTGAACCCTCCATCCGTGCCTGCCTTCCATTTCAGATAGGAGCGAGGGAGCACTAGCCGGCCAGGGGCAGAGAGAGAAGCAGGCTGCTGACTGAGTGGGGCGTCCAGTGCCGGGCTTGATCCCAGGGGCCTGGGTTTGGGACCTGAGCTAAAGGCGCTCAAGGCAGACGCTTCAGCAACTGAGCCAGCCCCGGGCGCCCCTGGAACCCTTTCTTGATTCATCCTTAGTCGTGTGTGACACGAGACTAAACAGAGGCCCTGGGGAAGGAAAAGATGGGAGATGCCGTGCTTGGTCTAGACAGCTGGTGGGAAAGGAAGTGGGAGATGAAGAAGAGGACCGCGCCCCGCGCCTGCATGGGGAGTGGGGCGGAGCCCCTGCGTGGCGCTTGTGAGCCCTCCCTGTCCCCTGGGGTGCCCGTCCACAGTTGCGGGCGCAGCCTGCAGACTTCTGGGCTCCTAGCAGCCTCCTCACTGACTGAACACTCGCTTCCGGCTTCAGGGTGTGTGCCGCCCTGGGGCTGGGGCCAGGAGCCGAGGGGGGGTTCGCGTGGGGTGCCGCGCTGCGCCTGGCCAGGCCAGGGCCTCCAGCTCTGCGGGGCGTGGTTTCCCCTTCCCCCTTAGTGGAAGTGGTTCGGTTTTAGTCTTTTAAGTCTATTTTTCCCCAGTTGGTAGTTGTGTCCTTGTAATGAAAACTGAAATAACTACCATTTAACAAGTATTGCTTGTATAAACCGTTTTCTAAGTGCTTCCAGAGGTCAGTCCTCTAACCAGCTCGGGGGGAGAGAGGGGGCTGTTCCCTCCGCTTCGCAGATGAGGAAGCAATAGCACAGAGACACAGAGTGACTCGCCACGATCACACGGCACTTGCAGGCCTCACAGATATTTGTAGAGTCTCTGTAACTTACTGAACTGGCGTCCTCCTTTCTTCCCTGAACGAGGGCTGAGGTGAGCGTCTTTGCACTTAGTGGTGACGCGGTTACCTAGGTGGCTTTCCCAACCCGTGAGTACCTCGGAGTAGAATTACCGGGTCAGAGAATTCTATTTTATTTTAATTTCTTGATATCATCAGATGGTCCTTTATAGAGCTGCGCACAGTCTGTGAGTGCGCCTGACTTCCCGCCACCCTTGCCGGTACTGCCGTGGCTCATACACACGTAAGAGGCGAGCGAGGATCCTCCCTGCTGCCCCTTGACTGGATTTGTGTCTGCCAGTTTGTCCACATCCTGCGGCTCTCTTTGTTCCCCAGATTACACGGCGCTTGGCGAACAAAGGCTGAACTTGTCCTGGGTGTGGTTTGAGGAGGCCCACTCCATACCCCCCACCCCACCCCACCAAGAGTCTGGCCCCCTTGCACGACAGAGAAGGCGGTGCTCTGCCCGAGCCCATGTGCCGAAGGAGGCGGGGGCTGGACGCTGCTGCCTGGTTTCCCCAGCTAGTCCAGACCCCCCTGCCTCCGTGGGGTGAGGCCAGGGCAGCAGAGGGAAGCTAGGGTTCCCCAGGCGAGCTTAGACTCCACTGGGGCGAGGGCTCAGAGGCGCTTCTCGGGCTGAAGTACGACAGGTATTCCCCCACCTGTCGTTTGTGTTTGAACTTGGTGCTGCTGATTTTTGTAATGAAGAAGCTTTTCTTGATACGTGGCCATACCTATTGAACTTCTCAGTAACGGTTTCTGTCTGTGGCATCGTGCCCAGAGAGGCGCTGGGCTCTGGTACATACCATGTGGTTCGTAAAGTCTCACTGGCTTGTCGGTTTTTAAGTGGCGCTTACCTGAGTTTTTGTTTCTAGTCTTTTGTATTAGAGTTCCACTTTGAACCCAACGACTACTTCACCAATTCAGTCCTGACAAAAACGTACAAGATGAAGTCAGAGCCGGATAAGGCGGACCCCTTTTCCTTTGAAGGTCCTGAAATAGTTGATTGTGACGGGTAAGAGCGTGCCATTTCAACTGCTGTTTCTGAAACAAAAACAGATGATTTTAGAACTTAATGAGTAAGAAATTAGGAATAAAGCAAAATGTTTTCAGTTTTCTTAAAATCCCAGTAGACTAAGATTTGCGTTAAATAGCCTTCTGTGGGGGGTTGTGACGGCCTGCGCTGGGACATGGGTCATGAGGTCACATGTGTCAGGTGGGGGCTAGTGGCCCAGTCTCCTCCTCAGATGCAGGACTGGACTCTCTAGGCCCCTTACGGGACGCTGTCCTCACTGAGCCCATAGACGACCTCTGCGAGTATTTGCTGAGAGAAGGGCGGAGTCCATGCGGGGTGGTGCGGGGCAGCTGCTCGCTGTGGGAATTGGTGAGGCATTTAAGTCTTTGACTCAGGATGGAGCACCTTGGTGATTTCAGGAGCCGTCGCCAGGGGATGTGGTTTGGAGTTCTTCCCTCTTGGTTTGTTTGACATGGTTTGGTTTGGGAAATTCTTTTTGAATTGACACGATTACCATTGTTCACTGGAACCAAATACTCCTGGATCTCCCCCAGGAGCAGTTCAGAGCTTTATCAAAACCCTGGCCACGGTGACCCCGACAGCGCATTTCCCAGGGCCGGGCCGTCCAGGCGTGTTCCCGAGCAGACTAGTCACGTGCTGCCCAGGGGTTCCTCGTGTGGTCCACAGACGCTGGGAGGCGAGGAAGTGTGCGGGGCTCACCCCCTGGCCGGGCCCACTTGGCAGCCTGGACCCAGTGCGCTTGGCCCCAGTCAGTACTTGGTGCAGCCGTCATCTGCCACCTCGCCAGCTTGTCCCGCTCGCTTAGCTGCTTGAGAACTTGGGGCTGTGAGTGGGTGACTTCAGGTGTGCTCCGGGGCCTGGACAGAGGCAGCAGGTGACAAGCTCTTGAGCATGCTCTGGGCATCTTAGCCCAGCCTTGACCAGGCTTGGTCATAGCAAACATGCTTGGGGAGGGTCTCAGGGGAGAAGCCCCCGGCTTCCGACGGTGCTTCCAGCCAGGGGGTGGCAGCCCATGCCGCTGGGCCAGTTCCCTCTTGCTGGCGGTCACCTGGACTTGAGAGGCGCGCGGTGCCGGCTGGCGGGCTGGTTTGCCTACGTTGTCCACGTTTGGCCTCTCGCTGTGCCTTGTTTACTGGGGACATTTGTGCGTTTCTCAGGGCGTACGTCTGTGTGCATGATGGCTGTCTGTCCCCATAGGTGTGTTATTGACTGGAAGAAAGGGAAGAACGTTACGGTCAAAACAATCAAGAAGAAGCAGAAACACAAGGGCCGAGGCACCGTGAGAACAATTACCAAACAAGTTCCCAACGACTCCTTTTTCAACTTCTTCAGCCCGCTGAAAGGTGAGTGGGGTGCGTTGTAGACACTGATGACATACTTCGTGAAGTCGAATCGTTACCCGCAGGGTCTGGTCTCGGTCCTCTGCCGAGCTTGGCCAGTAAGGACACATGTGCTGTGCTAGGAGCCGTGGTGCCGGTGCTCACGGGGTAGGGGAGAGGGGGTGGCAGGAGGGGAAGGCCTGGCGGGCACTCTGAGCTCCACGCTGAGAAAGCTGGACGGATGCCCAGAGCGCCCCAGCCGACACGTCCACACCTTGGTACTGCGGCCCACTGGCAGCCCGGGGGCCACCCGTCCTGCTACAGGCCCCCCTCTGTCGCCAGTCGCTGGTTGCGACCCAGGTACACCTGCACAGCTCGGGGAGTGTCCGCCACCCTCTCTTTCTCATCAATTCTGCTTTGTTTTATTTTTCTCCGTGACTTGGTAGAACTCAAGGGGTCTTGGGGTTTATAGATCGCGACAACACAAGTAGTTGGATTTCTCGTTTGAAAGACTTAGCTTGGAAACTCCGATTTTTTACTCCCCTGAGTCATAAAATAAAGATGGAAAGTTTGACCTTGTGGAGGGTGAGCAGCAGGTTTCAAGAGTAAATACTGGTGAGTCTTTTTTTTTAAGGTTTTATTGGTTTGAGAGAGAGAGAGAACGAGCAGGGAGAAAGGTGGAGGCAGAGGGAGAAGCAGGCTCCCTGCTGAGCAAGGAACCCCATATGGGACTCGATCCCAGGATCCTGGGGCATGACCTGAGCCGAAGGCAGACGCTTAATGACTGAGCCCCCCGGGCACCCCAAATACTGGCAGGTCTTAACAAAATTTTCTAAACTTGAGAGAATGTAAAAGCCAAAGGTTTGCCGTGTTAGAATAGCGCGGATCAAACGTTTTTCCTCTTTGTTGTCCATGAACACAGACAGACTGAAATGTAGAAATGCCAGCCCCGCCTCAGTAATTGGTGGGCGTGTGAGCTGTTTGCCCTTGGCCACAGGGGCGCTCCGCGCTCTAGTGCGAGCCTTGGACCCAGACTTTGTCTCGGAGCCCAGGGCCCTCGCTTCTCAAGCTCCGCTCCTCAGCCTCGGGCCCGCATCTTTCTGGGATTTGTCTTTGAGCTTAGGGGATGCACGTGTGTTGGTTTGGGGGTGACAGTAGCCACAGAAGGACTTGTTCAGTTCCCTTGTTTTAGACCAGGGAGCCCCTTTGGCAGTCACCTGTGAGCTTTTGCCGTGAAGCAGAGGGGCTTTGGTTCCTGAACGCAGTGGTTTGTTGCAAGGTTTCTTAAGATTGTAATTTAATAAAATCAAAATGAAATTAAGTGGAATCAGAATTTGGAGGGAGGTGACGTTCGGCATTCTGAAAAACTGTCCTATGTTGGTTATATAACTCTAAAAATGTCCCAGGGGTCGTTGAATTTTACACATCAGCTGTCTGGTAGGTACATTACACCTAAACATAGCTATTTTTAAAGTAATCGCACATCATATCAAGTGATGAGCTCTATAAACGGGTAGACAGTGACCGTCGGGGGGTGATCAGGCAGGCCAGGAAGAAGTGTCGGAATGCAGGAAGCGTGTTTTGAAATGAGGGAAACAGAAGCTGGTCTGGTGCCCTCCTTGTCCTTCAGTCTACAAAACATGTCCCAAAGACACATGAGCAAAAGTCCTTGACCAGCGTCCCCAGACCCAAATCTTAGTCTGCAGGGGTTGCTCATGTGTCGAGACACAGGGACCGTGGTGCGGGGTGGTATTGTCAGTGGGTGCCCAGCCCGTGGGGAACAGCCGAGCTGGGAGAGGCCCCGAGAGGCAGGATGAGGCCAGTGCTCTGAGCCTCCAGCTCCTGGCAAGACCCGGCCTTGAACAAGCATTACTCAAGTTCCGGATTTGAGTCCTGTGATCATTCGAGTGTCACTGGGCTTTGTTGAGTGGTTTTAAGTCCCTGTCTTTCCTGTCACCCTTGGTTCTGGGTCGGGTTCTGGCCAGCCTCACACACGCATGTTGGGGCGGGAGGGTGGGGGGAGCTCTGTGGTGGGCAGCGACCAGCAGCACCCTTCTGCCCACGGGGAGTCTTTCCATTTTGCGGGAGGGGCGCTTTGGCACTGTGTGTGCGCCTTCCCCCTTGCCGCGCGGACGCCCGTGGTGCCGCCCCACTGAGTGTGGAGCTTCGGAAGCAAGGCTTGAGGATTTTCCTCTTCCCGACAGTCCTGCAGGGCTGCAGGCACTGGTACACTTTCCTTAAGGCGTAAATGCACCCGGTGGCCACAGTCTGGGGCTCTCGATGGGCCTTTCCACCTGTTGGCACTGGACTAGGAGAATCTTCCCCCCAGCTGGCGTTCCCAAGCTGGGCAGGCCAGGGTGGGCGGGGGGGTGGGCAGTCAGGGTGCCGTGGGAGGCACGGGTGTGCCCGTGCACCTGCAAAAGCTTTGGTCGTCACCATAACCTGCGTGTGTTTTTTTCCCCCCCTAGCGTCTGGAGATGGAGAGTCACTGGTAAGCTTTGTGTCGTCCTTAAATCCCTTGTGCTGCCAAATTCTTTATCTCCAGAGTAGGGCTACCTTCTTCTCAGTCTCTCCTTTCTCCTCCCTGAGACCCGGGGTACCCTGTGTTCACGACACTGCAGGGTGGGGCTGGCGCATATGGGACCGGGGCACCCTGCTATCCCCAGCCGTGCCGGGTCCCCCAGAGCAAGGGGGCGGGGCGGGGGCGGGGGCGGGGCACGGGGCTCACCCATGCCCACGAGTTAACGTGGAGCTTTTCCCTTCTCAGGATGAAGACTCGGAGTTCACATTAGCCTCTGACTTTGAAATTGGACACTTCTTCCGTGAGCGGATAGTCCCGCGAGCTGTGCTCTACTTCACGGGGGAGGCCATAGAGGATGATGACAACGTATGTGGATGGGAGTCCCTGGGGGCCTGCCTCCGGCGGTGCGGGGCACCCTGAGCAGCAGCCTGGGGGCCCCCTGGTGTCGGGGGCTGAGGGCCGAGCAAGGGCTTGGGCTCTGTGAGAACAAATTCCCCCCCCCATCCAGGGACAGCACCCTTGGAAGGTCCCAGTGCTCACCCTGTCCTGCTGAAGGGCTGTAAGCTTTGGGTGACTTGGCAACATGAGGAGAATCTCCCGTTTCAGAGGTCTGGCAATAGGAAAAGGTTACCCACGGAGCTGCCTTCTGCTAGCCTGTGGTGTGCCGGCCCCAAAGACTTGAAACCCGTGGTGCACGGAAGGGCGGCTGGGCTGTGCAGGCCCCTCTCTCCCCCTCCCCTGCTGGAGCACAGCCTCGCCAGCAGTCCTCTGCCAGTCACCTGCGGTCGTTCTTCATCCTAACCGAGGCTCAGCGTGCTGTGTCGTCTTGATTTATGGGAATAAAGTTCGGTTTTATAGTGGGCCGCTAGTAGTATGTTTCAGGTAATTGTTCCCTTGCTTTGAGAACTCGAGTTTCCTGGAAGGTTCTGGGTTCTCTTTCTAAGTGGTCTGTCAGGGCTTCAGATGGGCAGCGGGAGCCGGGCAGGTCGGAGCAGCTTAGGGCCAGAGGCAGTGAAGGGCTGCTTCTCACGTTCTCCGTGCTGGCGGTCCCAGCCAGGGGGCGCGGCCTGTCCAGTGCGCACTATGTAGTCTGAGACTTGCTCACTTTGAAAAGGCCGTTCGTCCGTCCCTGGGCTGGGAGGTGGTTGTGGGTAGCAGAACACGCAGGCACACAAGTCAGTGTGGTGTTGGCTCGTCCAAGCGCTCGAGTGATTGCTAGGGCTTAAGGTGACACAGCAGTCTGCAGACCAGCACAGTCCGTGGAACTTTTTTGATGCTGGAGCTGTCTGCGGCCTGCCTGCTCTGCCAGTGTCTGGCCCCATGGGAGGCCCGAGGATGTGGAATGCGTCCGTTGGCAGCTGAGGAACCGCATGTTCCGTTTTACGTAGCGTAGCCCCCAGAGTCTGGTGACCACACACTGAAAAGCCATCTCTAGCCCAGTGGTCTCCGCACTTTGTTGATGACACACCCGTCAGTTCTTAAAGCATGAGATGCAGTGTACGTGTTTTTCTTTACATAAGATACAGGCCACGTAGCTGGTCCTGGTGAGTGGTGCACGGCTCTGCTGGTCCTGTGTGCACGCGTGTCCGCTCCCGGCGCCTCTGGTGCAGGTACCGCTGCTGAGCAGTGTGGTTGTAGGGGGCACCCCACTGGGCCCTGCTGAGACCGGGGTCCTGGCTTCTCCACTGACGGCCGTAGAGCCTCTGTGCTGTGGCGTCCTCATCTGATCATGGGGTTGAAGGTAGTGATTTTGGTGGCTCATCAGGCTCTTAGAAGAACCCCTTTTGGCACTGTGACTCTCGTTGGGATAAAGGTGGATTTGCAGGGGTCCAATCTGTTGGCAACCTTGCACACACACGGGACTTCGGTGCAGGAGTGATGGATGCAGGAGTGCTGGTTTTGTCTTCCATGTTCTCCCGGCTTGGCTAGCGTGTTCCGTGGGCTTTGTACCCCAACTTTGTTACCCCTGCTCTACATCTGTGTGCGATGTGTTTGCAGCAAGACCCTGCAGGTCCCATCAGGTCCAGAGTGAAATGATCTGAGAACCTCAGAAAATCTGTGCTTGAGTCTGTTCGAGGCTAGTTCCAGTCTGAGCTGAGATGTGATTGGCTACAAGACCCTGCCAGCCCCCAGGCCCTCACAAGTTCGTGTGAGCTGTCACTGAGGAGTATGTGTGGGCTCCAACAAAAGAAATGCTCTTAAGAAAAAGCCTACTTAATTTTTAGGTCTTTTGTGTCATGCAGGACATAGTGATGAGGTGTGCTTTGTTTTGTGTTTGGACTTGATCTGAGTTTGATATGGGGAGTTTGGGCGGGAGTCCGACCTAGAAGAAATTTATTCAAGACCAGTCAACTGTAGTGTTGGGCCTTTCTTCTATACATTTAAACACCGAGGTTTTTTCATATTTCTAATATGTAAATATTTACTCTGGTATGAGTTAAAAAAATACTAGGAAAATTCATGGATTTGCATAGTAAAATCATGGTCCTGGTTTGCCTAGATCAGCCAGTTTCCCGGGTGATCCCGGTCCCTTCTCACCCTCGCCCACCCTCGGGCCTTGTCTGGGTGCTTTTCAGATACCGGCATCCTGTCAGCACCGTGTGGCCGGAGAACAGGTGGGCCCACGGCGCTGGCCAGAGCCCGGCCCGCAGTGTCGGGGCTGAGGTGCCCAGCGGCAGACCGTGACCCCCGAGACGGGCCCGGAGCGGACGCTGCCCCCTGTCCAGACGCCAGGCTGTGCTTCCGCTTCCCCCAGGCCTGACCAGTGTGGGGTGCTTGACGGGGACCGCGCCTGGGCCAGGCCGCCCTCATGCTCTCGAGACCTCAATTTTGTTTCCTTTTTCCTTTTTCAGTTTGAAGAGGGTGAGGAAGGAGAAGAGGAGGTAAGATGTGGCGAGCGCGGAGAGCCCTTCCCCTCGGGGCTCGCTGGGCTTCTTCTTCTGCCGGGGCGGATGGAGGTTTTGGAAGCAGCAGTGGCACCCGCTTTTGTGGAGCTGCTGCAGGGCCTCCAGCCTGGGCACAGCGGGGGACACAGCAGGTGCTGTCCCTGTGTCCAGGCGCCCCGCGATTAGCTTGGGAGATGTGGGGTGAGCACACGAGCCACGTTCTCAGCGTGTTTATCCGTTATCGCTGCAAACAAAAAGGTGTTCAGAAATCATCATGCCCAGAAGTGACGTGATCGCTCACGGGCAGTGATTGTTGACTTCCCGCTGGGTCCTAGGCGGCTGCTTCTGTGTGGGGCGCGTGGGTCCGCGAGAGTTTAGATCCTGTGTGCTCCGCTCACTCTCCCCCTTTTACCCAGGAGTTGGAAGGTGACGAGGAGGGAGAAGATGAGGACGACGCCGACATTAACCCCAAGGTCAGTTGTTGGGGGGCCACCAGACCAGGGAATGGCGTGCTGCTATGACATCGGGCCGCACCCCCATCCGGGGGGCGCCTGTCCTGCTCTAGTCAACACAGAGAACAGACCAGGAGCAGGTTTGAGCGGCCCCTTCTGTGGGGTTTAGTGCTCAGTGTGGAGCGTCTGGTGAGGGCTTTTCCAGCTCGCTGTAAGCGCTCTCTTGCCATGGGCTCGCCTAGGAGAGCAGCTTAGTTTGCCAGACCTGCCGTCCTTTCAGGCGACTGGCTGAGTGACGACATGAATAAGCTGTTTCTTGTGTTCATTTTTGGAAAAGGTACAGAGAAGGAAATTTTGGAAGTTATTTTTTTTTTCAAGAATAGAGTCATAAAATTGTAGACATAGTTTTACAATTGCATTTGGGCTGAGAATAACCAGAAGCTACGTGTAAATATCTCTAGTCATTGAAAGTTTACTGGGAAACTTTAAAAAAAAAAAAAAAGACGCAAAACTGAGGAGAACGGGCAACCCCATTAACTTTACGTGAAGGTCTGGATGCTTACTGCTGGCCGATGAGCTGGAGGGAAGGCACTGCCACTTGGCACGTCTTCAACCTGGAGCTGCTTTAGTGCAGGCCTGGGTGCGGGCCGGCCGTCCTCTCGCTGGCGAGCAGGAAGCCGGTAGGTAGCTCACTGCGTCCTCACAGGCTATCCGAGCACTAACCTTCTTGCCTTTTGTGACCCGGATCTCCGGGGAACAGGGCGGTGTTTGTTCATTTGTCCGTCCTCTGTTTTTGCCCAAAGTGAAATGTGCACTCAGTGTCGGTGTAATAACCCAGCTCTCTAAGTGGTTGTGGGTTTTGTTTTTGTTGTAAACACCAAATGTTTCCGTGAATGCATGCTTTACAGTACAGCTTCTAGGGAAGGGTGGGAGGTGGGTTTCAGACATTTTTAAATGTACCACGTAAATACTAGGCTGGGACTGAGCTCACGGGAGTGCTCACCTCTGCACAGTCAGCCTGTCGAGCAGGGGCAGGGGGCGGGGGTGTAGTGCAGGTGCCCGTGCTTGACTCCCTGACACAGGGGCCCTGGCTTGGGGGGCTCATGGGCGGGGCTGCTGTCACCTGCGTGTCTGCCCTGTCTTTCTGCCTTTTGGGGTGCTGCCGTGCACACTCACGGTTTGGATTCTCAAGCAGAGACGGAGGGCGGTTTGCAGTGGGGGCTCCATGACTCCATCACTTGTCACTTCCTTCTGTTGTTTGTCGTTTTCTGTCTCCTGCCACGTCTGTTTTCTGGAAGTGCATTTCCTCACGAGTCATCCGGTACCATGGGGGGTTGTCAGGACGGGTGCTCCCTGGGTCTCCACGTGTGCTGTCGGATGGGGGGAGATGAGGGTCCCTGGTGGGAGGCGCTGGGACTGCCAGCCCTGCGCAGCCAGGAGGGCCCGAGGCTTGTCCTTAGAGGGGCTGGTCATGTCCGAGTCCGCACATGGGCAGACGAGGGAGGAGGGGTTTTTTGGTATTAAATGTACAGATGTGGTGGGTTGGGGTTGCTCATCTCAGGCTCGAGGACTTGTAGCCCTTTGTGTCATGAGAAAGCGGCTGTTCATCCGCCTGTATAATTTTGTGTATTTTGTTTTCTTTTATGCTGACGCTTCCTTTCAATTTTTTCCCCATTTAGGTGTAATTTTTGTCTGTTATTCATGCATTTTTAGGTAAGGTGGAATTCCATTCATTCCTAATCCAATCTTCTGATCTGTGCTTGATAACAGTGCCTTATTGTGACTTTGTGACTAGAGGGGAGGCTGCTGGGCAGGCGCACTGGGCGTGCGCAGGGCTGAGCACAGGGCTGAGCACAGGCGTCCGTTGCGTGCGCTTCTGAAACCGTCAGAAACCACATCTGGCTCCTTGCTGAGCCCAGCGTTCGCTGCTGACCAAGTCACAGGCGTGACTGGTGTGGCATTTTTATTGCGGACGGGCCTGTCCGCCAGGAAGAGCACCGGGTACAGGGCCCTGGGAGGTGTGCACCAGGCCTCGGGAAGCCTGTGTTGGCGTTAGCTGCGCCCCGCGCGGCGGGGAGCAGCTGCTGTGCTCTTTCTGTCAGTCGTTTCTACTTCTTAAATTCAGGTGGAGTGCAGACCAGTAGGTCATAGAGGGCCACCTGAACTTGGAATGTGCTGGTGTTAATAGCCCCCGTGGCGTGGGCCGTTGCATCTCTGTTCCAGCCATCCGTTCCCTTCCTTGTGGGACCGGTCCTCCCGGGGGCGGGGCGGTGGGCAGTGGTCCGAAGATGCTCCGGGAGGCAGGTGCTGTGATGGTCGCCCCTGGGAAGTGGCCAGGGGGCCCGGGGCTGGTGCTGAGTAGCCGCGGTCAGTGTGGGGAGCAGGGCCGATGAGAGCCAGAGCTCTGTGCCGCAGCGGCGTGCCGGTGCCGACAGTCGTGCAGACCACGGGCCTCTGAGAGTTTCCGCAAGGCCTTCCTGTCCCGCTTCCACGGGCTCGCTCAGAACTGAGCAGAAGCGCACTCGCCTCCTGGCAGGGCAACGTGGTAACAAGGGGAGGTGATCGGACGCCGCGGGTCCTGTGTGTTGAAGGGGGCGGGTCTGGTCACTGACATGGACAGGACAGCGTGTTCCATTGCCCTTGTTTCCTGCCACCCCGCTTGTCTGAACAACGTCCCCCCAGGACCCGCTCTCCCCGCCGCCAGTCACGGGAAGGCATCCCTTACCTGTTCAGCCTGTCTCTGGGTCAGGGGGACCCTCCTGTGGCATAGCCACCGGGCTGCCCCAGGCCGGCAGCCGCTCTGCTGCGGGGGCCCTGCCCTCTGCCGTCTCGCAGGCTAGTGGGCCCCGGCTGTGGGCCCCTGGGAAGCTGTAGGGGCCAGCCGTGTGCACGGTGGCTTATTTCCCCCCTTCTGTTACAACGTGGCTTTGAAATGGCTCCCTGACGTGCAGGATTTGGGCTGCTAGTTTGTGCCTTGGAAACACCGGACTGCTCTCCTGTGATAATCAGGGCATCGGATGACCAGGCTGCCATCGGACTTTGTGGCCTGAGACCGAGGATGCACGGTTTACTTGTAGTCCTGTCTCGGCCTGTGTCACAGGCTGAAACCCAGCGGTGTCCCGTGAATAAAATTCACGTCAGAAGCTTCGGGGTTCTCTGTTGACTTTACGGCCTAGGACGTGTGTCCATGTGGATGCTGTCCCCAGAGGTGGGGCCACCTGCCTGCCTGCCTGCCTGCCAGGGGAGCGTCAGCGAGGCCCGTTACCTCCAGCAGGCTTTATCCCCCAAGCTACTGAATGGGTTTTAAACAAACAGATAATATGTTTTCCTGGTTAAAAGTAAGCGTCTGAAATGACTCACAGCGTACTGTAAATTGTGTCAAGCCTGCTGTTGCAAAACGCTGCCTGTGTCCGACTCGTCTGTACACAGAAAGGCAGAGCAGGAGGAGTCCCTCCCGGGCTCTGCCCCCGCCCCGTGCTGCCGCATCACCCTGCAAAGCCCCTTCCCCAGCTCCGTCTTCTCTAACCCACTTCCTTCCTGCAAACACAATGTGGAAACACGTGTGCTTCTCCCTTCACCCTTAAAAAGCCGCCTGCCCTCCCCCGCCCCCTGCGCTACGGCCACGTGGAGCCGGGGCTGCCTCCAGGTCCACAGAGTCTGATTCTGATCTTTTCCCGCCTGGATTTCTGGTCAGATGTGTTTCGTTTGGGGGCCTGGGTTCGTTCTTTAGCAGAATTTCAGATGCGCATGTGACGCCCAGGCCAGGACACCCCTCCCGGGGTGGCCCGTTGCGGGGCAGAGACCTGGGGGGTCCTGGCCGCATCCCTGTGCTTTTTCCATGAGACTTTCTTAGACTCAGGTCCAAGATCATGGTTTTGTCTTTCTGCATCCTTAACACGTGATTTTTTTCATATCTCAAGTGTAATTTCTCAAAGAATGGAATCCCAGTTTTAGCCATAGAAGATTCATTATCTCCCTGTTTGTGGGGTGTTGTTCTTTTTTTAAGACTCCCTAGGCTTGGCAGATTGTATGAAAATAATTTGTAATCTTGGCAGCCAAGAATCAGAGGCCACTGATGAGTGTGTGTATTTGCCCGGAATGATGGGTGATCTGGTGGTCTGGGTCTCAGGCTGCGATGTCGGCCTCCCCACAGAACGCGTGGGCCTGCCGGATGTGCTCTGAACGCTGGGAGGTGTGTTAGAGTATCCTGACAGGGACGTGCTTCTCTGCTGGGGGGGGGGGGGCTGGTCTCTCCCTGCTGCCCTTCTGGAAGGATAGAATTCCCACTTGGGGAGGGGCCTGGGAGGACCGAGGCTGTGTGTGGAGCTGTGGGCGTGGCCTCCCGGCTGTGGGCTGCTGCCGGGGGGCTGGCGGAGCTCCTCGGCCGCCTCCGGCCCGCCGCGGCACCTTTGCATTTCAGGTGCTGAGCCTGCCTCAGGTGGCAGGGGACAGAAAGGGGAGCCGGCTGGTGTGGCACGTGGGCAGGGTCGGGGGGCTTGCCTGAGACCCCGAGGCTGCCGCGTCACTTTGGAGTGTGGCTCCCCTTCCACGGATGAGTGTCCGTGACCCCGAGGCGCTCCTCCTTCCCGGTGCCTGGGCCATGACTTACACTCCGGGCTTGTCTCCCAACGAGAAAGGCAGCCCCGGCGAGACGGTTTCTGGGAAGTTGGCTGATGTTTTGTTACTGCCGTAGAAGTACGCCTGCGGTAACCGTTTTTTCAGTAAGAACGCAGGTAGTAAATCAAGTCTTGGCCGGCACTGTTGGTTGGAGGTAACAGGTTGACGACACCAGTTTCCTACAAGTCGTGTCTTCTCTCGTTGACAGAAGGAGCCCAGCCAGCCCTCGGAGTGCAAACAGCAGTGAGGAGCGAGCGCCCCCCGGCGGCAGCGGCGGGACTTGTCGCGGCGGCCCCACCACCGTATTGGCAGTGCTTTCTTCTAACTTGTTTTCAAGTGCATGATTTTGACTTTAACTTTTCCTTTATCCTTATTATTTTGCTTAACCTGTACAGTGGCAACTTAAATGCATTTCAGAAATAGGAGGTTTGATTCCAGCACCCTCTACGGCCTTGGGTGCAGCCCAGTGGACTTCCCCAGGCCCTGCCTCTGGGAGGGCCCCACATACCCCGGGGGAAGGGGGTGGCGGAAGGTCAGGCGATGCCAAGAGCAGATGTCTGTGGGGGGGTCGTTCCGGGGCCTCTAGAACCAGTCACGCCCCTCTGTGGTCGGACTGGATTCTTCTTCCCTTGAAGAAACCTGCGTGCTCTGTGTCTCCCACCTCTCGGTCTCCTGTGCTCTAGTGGTCTCAGAAGAGCCCCAGGGCGTAGGGTCCTGTTCTCCGTAGAGCACTCTGTCTCTGCTTCTGTGTCCCTCGGGGTGCGGCAGGGGCGGCGGTACGCCCCAGCCCTGAGGCACGAGTGTTTGTGGTTCATCCTCATATTTATTTATTCTTTCCTGCTGGTGAGGGCTTGGGACGCTTGCTGTCACTTGTCCTTACACTCTCAGAAACCATGTGTGTGACGGGTGACCTGGTGACTCGCCCGGCGGGGGTGGTGGTGGCTCCCAGGGAAGCAAGGCCTGTGGAGAAGGAACCTCGCTCCGTCCTGCCTGCGGCTAAGGGCGGGAGCTCGTTTTCATGACATCTGGACCACCTGGCTCTGGGGGGTGGCGGGCCCGCGGGCACAGGTGAGGGCCCGGGGCTGGGGAGCGCCGCTGTCCTTCTGGTGTGTCCGGGTCAGGTCTTGCTTTCGCACCGCCCCCACTTCTTGGCCCCGTGCTCGTCTTGTTCTAACAGCCCTGGGTTCAGAGCGACGTGTTCTTGGCTGGCGTGTGGGGTTTCTGAGTGTGCGACCATGGTCTCTGGCAGCCGGGGACGTGTGTCCACACTGTGAGCGGGCCTGTAGAGTGCTCGGCCTTACTTCTAATAACATTTGTAACTGAATACGGTGTTTTCCATTTGTACAGAATAGTTAGAATATTCTATTAAAGTTGTGAAACATGGAGCCGGCTCTGTGCGCAGTCTGTGTGTGTGAAAGGAGCCGGGGGGTGGGCGCTGGCCCCCACCCGCTCCCGGCAGCTCTCGACCGTGGCTGTGCAGCCTCCGGAGCCCTGCGGATGGGCAGACCCGGCCTGGAGGCCTCCGCTCTTCCGCGTCAGCCACTTCTCCGGGGACGACTGCGTTTAGTTTGCCCCTCGGGCCTGCAGACCCACTTCACAGTCTGGGTGGGCTTGGGGTCCCCCCCCCAGGAGTACACCATTTCTCGAGAGTCTGTGGGGCTGTACTTTTCAGATCCGGAAGGTTCCAGGAGGGAGAGTTCCTGCATAAAGCCCACTTCTATCTGTCTTCTCACTGCTGCTTTTCCAGTGGAACCTCCATTCCTTCCTGAGAGGGAGCGCTCCCCCCAGAGACGGGTGTCGCACGAGCCCTTGCTCAGCACGTGCCCGGGGGAGTGCAGCCGCCCAGAGAGGGTAAGCGCACAGCCGCTCCGCCCACGGGCCAGCTGCCGGTGCCCAGCTCACCCTGAGCCTGTCTGGGGGCCTGGCTTCTCCCTGGGAGTGGCCACGGGAAGGAGCGGGAAGTGCTGCCCAAGGGTTCGGAACAGCCGGGCTTCCAGTGTGCCCCAGACAGCTAGAACCAGCACGTTCTCGGTTCTTGAAGTACCCGGCCCCCCACGCCCTACCCAAGAAGCCTGCGGGTGCCGGAGGTGCCTCGTTCCTGCTGACACAGGATGAGAACCCCATCCCCCGAGGGCGGTTGGCGGAGAGGACACGTGAGCACGGGGAGCACCTCTTGAGGGTTGGCCCCCGGACCTCATCCCTGTGGACCCTGACTGGCCAGGGCTCCCCAAGTTCTCCACGTGTCCTGTTGCCCTGGAGCGTCCAGAGTGCAAGCAGGGATGACACACAGCGCGTGCTCAGGTGATGGTGGGACGTTGGCAGGGAAGGCTTCGGCTCTGGGAGCACCCATCCTGCTGGCCCAGGGGCCACTCTGAGCGTGACCTTTCAGGGGATCCTCTCCCGCTGGCTCCTGAGCCTCCGCGGTGGGTGACAGAGGCGCCTTCACGGCAGCAACAGCACTGCTCGGACTGAAGGCTACGGGGCCTCCCCGAAGAGACGCGGGACACGTGGGACGAGCCCCCTCGGATCGGCGCAGCACGGGCTGGCGGGGTGCTGGGGGCTCCAGGGGCCAGGCTCTGTTGGAGCTCCCCTCTGCCCGGCAGCTCCTAGGGCTTCACCGGCAGTCGGCGTGCGTTGCCTGGGCCGGGAGTCCATGCCACGCGTGTACGCAGGGCACCTGGCCGGCGTGTGCTGCAGTAGTGTGGGATGGCAGGGCTCCGGGGAACCCGTGCCTTCCTCAGAGACTGGCCAAGCCCGTGCCGCCGGCCCGTGGCGGATGTGGGCCATGCCTGAGAGTGTGGTACTGAGGAGCCGCCGACGGGCAGCCCCGTGTGGGCTCGTATCCACAGCGTATCCCAGACTCTTCAGAGTCTGGCGAGAGCAGCTGGCCACCTGGGCTCCATGGGAGCAGTACCTGGGCTTGCTGGCTCTCGGCGGTGACCTGCACGGTGCAGGCAGACCAGGCGTGCTTTCTCGTCGGACCAGCACGGACGGATGGCGGGAGGGGCGTCTGGATGGTGGCCGTCTCCGGAGGCCCTGGGTCTTGTTTCTCTGCGGGAGAACAAGAGTGCGAGTGTGTCACCGCCACCCCCATGTGGCTTCCATCACGGAGCTCGGTCCCTAGGGCCTGCAGGGCCTCAACCTGGCGTATCTGGATGGCAAGACTCCAGCTCGAAGCCCTGAGGAGCTCTGCCTCCCTCGTGGCACCGCCTCCTGGCCTGTCCGCAGAGCTGTCCACTGGCCAAGGAGCCTGGCATCCGTCCTCCATCCGGGCCTCTGCTGGCAGCCCAGGGAGACTGCCGGAGGCTCTGTGGGGTCGTTCAGGCCTTGCTGCTTGCGCCAGAGAGGCCCAGAGCCGCCAGGAGCCAGTGGGGAAGGGGGCACTTGCAGCAGCTGTTCTGGGCGATTGCTGGCTCTGCATGGGTCAGGCCTCTGTCCCCACTGACCCCCTGAATTGCCTGGAGCCACCTTTGGGTCCCCCTTCTGGGCTGGGCCACCACGATGCTTTTCAGAGGGTTCCAGTGACCGTCCAGGGCCACCTTTCATCCCATGGGCTCTGCAGCCCGCACCCTCCTCTCCTCTGTACTCCCTCCTTAAGCTAACTGTCCTACACAAGACTACGCCCGCTTGGCCTCGGGCAGAATCAGGGGGCTGCCTCTGGGCCCAGCTGCCAGGTCTGTCCTCCCTGGTTCGCCCGCCTCTGCACCCTGACATCTGTGGGCTGCTCGGCGCCGGCGGAGTGCAGGGTGCACGCCCACAGTGGAAGGGTCCCAGCCTTGGCTGGGGGAAGCCAGACACAAAGAAGGGCCTGTAGAAGATTCATCGTTGTGGCTTCTAGAGGCTGTGGGATGGCCGGGGCCGCGACGGCAGGGTGACTGGGACACCCCCGGGGATACAGGGACTCTGGGAACTGCTTCACTTGGGAGTGTCTGGTTGTACGTGTGTAAACTCTGCCTCAGTGAAGCTACTTTCTTAGCAGTGCCCCCGAGTTGGGGTCAATCCACTTAAAATTCTGGTTTTCCTCTGGGTAAGTTAGGAATCGTGGCCACCCAGGGCCAGGTGGGTGGCAGAGGTCGCCCACACCTTGTCTACGCCTGTGGCAGGTGGCTCTGTGTGTCCACATCCTCCCTCATCCGCAGCGCCTGCCCCCCGCCCTGCAGTGGCTAGCAGTCCCACTCCCCCCCGAGTGCTGGCCCAAGTCAGCCCTGTGGCTTGTGCTCCCAGAGAGCGCCCGGGCCCAGGGAGGTGAAGCCCAGACGTCAGCCGGCCTGTCTCGGTGGACCTGCCAGGCTCTGGCCCACCCTCCGCTCAGGGGTCTTCCCCGTCTCCTCCGCCCCCGAGTGCCCAGTGGGTGATGGGGAACAACACAGGGTCACTGCAGAGGAGGGCCTAGGGCAACAGTGGGAGACGTGCCCTCTGACCTGCCCCTTCGCTGCACAGCCCAGGAAGGGCTCCGCCCGGGAGCACTGTGCCCGGCATGGGCCACCCTCGGCTTCGTGCCAGCCGGCCTCGCCCTCAGCTGCTGCTGAGCTTTGGCCCTGCCTTGTCGCTCTTTGAAGCAGAGGGACCGGCCGCCTTTCTCTACAGGCAGGCACACCCCCGCCCCCCCCCGCTCCAGCCGCCGAGCGTAGCCTGTCTGTGGGGGAGCCTCAGGGGCCCTAGACTCAGTTACCGGGCCTCCCACCCACCAGGAGATGCTGGCGGGCAGTAGCCCCCAGTGCCAGGGGCTCCAGGACCCTCCTCAGCTGACCCCGGCTGAGCTTTCCAGTCTGAATTTCGTGTGATCCTCCTCGTTGGCCAGGGACCCCCACAACATCAGAGGCTACAGTGGTGGGTGAGGCCTACATTCCCAGGTGGGTGAGGCCTAGACACCTCCTTGAGGCCAAGTCACCTTGGTGCACCAGGGCGGAGCCCCTGTCCACCCCCAGGATGTCACCATGGTGCCATTCGTGGGGCCAGCGGGGCCCAGCTGACTCACCTCAGGGAGGGTGGCGGCCGGATGTTCCTTTCCCTGACAGCCCAGCAGGCTTGCCTGGCCCGGCCGGGCTTCTGTAGTCCCTGGAGACATGGGGTGCCCACCCCCCCCCCCCCCCCCCCGCTACAACGCGGGCCGGGGACTTCCCAAAGCCCAGGAATGTCAGTCAGGTCTCTGAAGCTCCCTGGGTCTCAGCTTCTGTTTCTGGAACGGGGAGAACCCTCCCTCCCGGGCACAGGCCAGAGGCTTCAGGAGAGAAAGCCCAGGGCACATGGCGACCGCCGCCTCCCTTCCCAAAGCCTTGGTCCAGGCATTGCCTGCCAGTGTGGAGCCGGGCGGGGCGGGGTGGGGGTGTGCTTGGGGACGGGAAGGCCTCTGGGACGCAGGCCACCAGGGAGGCCCTTGGGTCCCTACCTGCCCCCATTTCTGGCAGGGGCTGGAAGTTCCCCGGAGAGGGGAGAGCCGAGCAGAGGAGGGGGCTGGGAGGTGTGGGGCTGGGGTTCACCTTTAGGCTTCTGGCCTCCAGACAGACCTGGGAGGGGATTGATGTGTCTTGTTCCCGGCATGGAATGTGTGGTGCTGTCCTCGTAGCCCAGGACACTCACGAAGGTAGTCGCTGGCGTCCAGGTAAGGCGCTCAGAGGTGGGGGTGGCAGCGGGGGGTGGGAGGAGGGATGGGGCCTGGAGGGGGTGCCATCAGAGTGGCGGGCGCTGTTTGGAGCCTGAGACACTTGGGGTGGTTGCTGGGGGACCCTGAGGAGCCTGGGCCAGGACACCCAGCCCCTCAGGTGCTCAGGAGTGGGGGGCCGGGGTGGGGCCTGGTGACAGCAGGGCCACATGCAGGGAGCCTTGAGACTTCGGTCTGCACCACAGGCTGCTGGTGCAAAGGAAGCGGCAAGGAGTCCCCACCCAGAAGAGGGGCACCTCCGTCTCCCACAGGTCCTCGGCCGCTCAGCCCCCACGTCCACCTGCACCGGGCAGCATTTCTGACTTCAGAGCTGCGCAGAGCACGCTGCACTCTCCCCGGTCCTCGCCTGGGGAAGGCCCGGTGCTGCGGAGAACTCCTGCACATCCTTGCAAACCCAGCGCGGAAGTCCCCAGTGGTCTCCGGAAAGCCTCGACCTCATCAGCCAGAGCCATCTCATGCCACCACTCTGCTGGGCCGCCTCTGCCACCAGACAGCGAGACGGGCCGAGGCCAGCAGCCCGTCGCGGGGCTGGGGCCTGTGGAGAGTCGGCGTGGGGAGTGGTAGCAAAGGAACAAAGCAGGGTTCTGAGACCAGAAGTAGAAATCCGGGGGTCCAGCGGTGCTGGGGGAGGGTCCTTCCTGCTCCTGCTGCTGCTGGGGGCCTGGGTGTCCCTGGGCTGTGGCCCCTCCTCCGCATTCGGGGCCCACCCAGATAATTGGGGGTGACCTCTCACGGTCCTCAGTCGCATCTTCCATCACATCAGGCAGTAGTGACTCTGACCCCATGAAGTCACGTCCACCGGTTCCATGGACAGGACACCCCAGGTTCGCCCACAGGGTTGGAGAAAAGCTGCACGAATGCCGGCTGCGCGGCACGTCCGGGTGGGAGCGGGAGCTGGCCGGCGGGCGGTCTCGGAGCTGTCGCGGTTTACACAGAAGCCCCACCTCTTGCAGTCTGTCCCGTGACCTTGTGCACGCGTGTGCGCGGTCCAGGAACGTTCACGCAGCCTCACTTGTCGCTTCTGAGAATCGCCTAACACGGCAGCCCCTGAGCACCGACGGGCTGGGGGGGCGGCCGCGGAGGACTGCCCGGGACGCGGGTCGGAGAGAACAGCACGTGGCCACGTCTCCGTGTTAGGGAACACGGCAGTCTCCTGCCGGGGCACGCGTGTGTGTTCACGTGTAAATACATTTCTTTAACTGTGGCAAAATACACAGAAATGTACCATCTTCCCTGTCTCTGAGCGCGTGGCTTGGGCATGAAGCACATTCACACTGTTGTGCGGCCGTCCCCGCTGCCCCTGTGCAGATCCTTCCCATCTTCCCAAAGGGAAACTGTCCCCGTGAGACACCGACCCCATCTCTCCCCCGGCCCCAGCGCCCACCCTCTGTCCCCCGAGACACCGACCACCATCCCGGCCCCAGCGCTCACTGTCCACTCTCCATCCCCCTGAGACACCGACCCTTGTCCCTCCCCTGGCCCTGGCGCCGACTGTCCACCCTCTGTGCCCCTGAGACGCCAACCCTTGTCCAGCCCCGGAGCCCACCATCCATTCTCCATCCACCTGAGCCACCAACCCCCATCCCTCCCCCGGCCCTGGGGCCCACTGTCCACTCTCCGTCCCCCTGAGACCCCAACCCCCGTCCCTCCTCCGTCCCCCTGAGACCCCAGCCCCTGTCCCTCCCCTTGCCCCGGTGCCCACCGTCCACTCTCCGTCCCCCTGAGATACCGACCCCCCTCCCTCCCCTGGCACCCACCATCCACTCTCTGTGCCTGTGAATCTGGAGACTCTAGGGACCCTGCCTGGGTGGGATCCTGAAGTATTTGTCCCTCTTTGTCTGGCCTGTTTGACTCTGCATCACATCCCCCAGGTCCATCCAGCTGTGGCCGGTGTCAGCGTGTCCCTCCCTGTTCAGCCTGAGGGACAGTCCGGCACGTGGACGGACCACGTCCTGTGACTCCATTCGTCGACGGACATGGGTTGCTTCCCATTTGGGGACCAGTCTACCTGCCTGGGGGCAGGAGTGAGAGTCCCCTCAGGCAGGCTCCGTGTGACTCCCGGATGGGACCCTTGGCTAAATAATAGTAAGCAGTCCACCTTTGGGAGGCGGGGTGGACAGGCGCAGATGTCCCTTCTGTCCTGTGATGACGCCGCCCGGGGGCCTGCAAGGGCTGACACCATCCAGAAGGCGGCGGCCACAGCTTGTCTATCTCTGCTCTCCCTCCCTGTATTTTGTGCATCGTTTCATTCAGGCTTCCAGAAAGGTCCTGTGTCCCCGTGAACCAGGCCCTGGGCAGTCTTCCCGAAGTGTGGGCATGCCTGGCGGCTCCTGCTCCTCTCCCCAACCTGGCCCTGGCCCCCCAGCCCCGACCCCTCCCTGATATCTCTGACAAGCACGCAGAGCCCCCACTAACTTCAGTTGCTCTGAACAGTCACATTTCTGGGACAATGAGGTCGACGCTTTTTAAGTCCACGTTTCCCAGAACCTTTCTTGAACACCTGGGCTGGGCCCTGGGGGCCCCAAAGTCTGCGACCCTCTCCCTGCATTCCAGGAGCTGAGCGAGGTAGTGAGGGGTGGATGGGAGCTTGCCCGGGGCCGAGGAGGAGAAAGGTGCTCTGGGCGGGGGCCGTGTTTCTCATTGATGAGTGTCTCATGCGGAGGCCCACCTGTCAGACTCCCGCTGAGGGCCCCGAGAACCAGAGAGGGGGACAGGGACACAGTCACAGTTCTGCGGGCCGAAGCCAGGCTGACAGTGAAAGTCTGTGACACCCGCCTCCCGCCCTCGGGCCTCTCCCTTTTCCCAGGCTCCCGATGGGAGGAGAGACATCAAGGGCGGGCCTGATGGCAGGCAGCAGTGGCCAATGGGCCGTGTCAGCCTCAGGTCTGGTGGCATCAGGCCACCTCCCAGGTGCGTGGACTTCCCCCACCCTCCTGGGGTTCACACTGAAGCCACCACTGGGACCCCAAGGTCCAGCAGTTGCACATTTGGTGGGAGTAGGCCTTAGGGTATGCTCTGACGATCCGAGGGGACTTCCTGGAGGGGGCCAGGGGAGAGGGTCTCCCAGGCAGGGGAAGCAGGGAGCCCCACCCCGGGGCTGTTCTGAGCACCGCCTCCCACAGGAAGAGGGTGGTATCGAGCCCGGGGCACCTGGGCTGCCCTGGGCCGCCATGACGCACGGCTTCCTCACAGGCCGCTGTTCCCAGGCTGGTTGGGCGAGAGCCTCCGGGGCTCGGCCTCTCACGGCTGCACGGATGAGCTCACGAGGGGCGTTTCGGAGAGGTGCCGTCATTCTGTCTGGGCCGTCTGACGTCCTCCCCCAGCCGGATGGGACAGCAAGGGTCCCTGGCCGGATGTTTGGGGACTAGCCTGTCTGCCCGGCGGCAGGAGCGGGTGTCCCCCAGGCAGGCTGTGCGTGAATCCCGGATGCGACCCTCGGATAAATATTAGTAAACTTGGCTCTGACCTACACTGCCTGACGCCACCGATGGGAGGCAAAGCCGGGCAAGGCCCCTCCCTGTTCATTTGGGTGGGGCCACTTCCTGCCCCGGGGCCTTGGGGCGCACAGGCTGGCAGCGGGACCCTCAGCTGAGGCCCTAAGTTCTCCGAGACCCCACACTCCGTTCCCTGCAAATCTAAGAAAGTGACCCCAGCAGCCCCCACCTTGTTGGGGGACCAACAGGGGCAAAGAGGGCAAACGCAGCCCCTGTCTGTCCGGCGGGTGGCCAAGGTGGCCAAGAAGCCTGGTGGGCCGCAGCTCCCCGTGGGGTGCAGGCCGAATCCTCAGCAGGGCCCCCACTGCCTGGCGGGAAGCCGTCTCCCTGCTGGGTCCTCTGGGCTCCTGGCCACCAAATGGCTCAGGGAGACCGAAAGTTCTCCCCTTGGGGTTACGAGGGCAGTGCTTTGCGTCCTCCTCATGCCTCCCAACTCCCTGCCCCAGAGGGTCCTCCCGATGGGCCTACTTGGGGGCGGGCACAGGGCCCTCTCCTGGCTCCAGGCTCATGCTTCTTAGCGGGGAGCAGGAGCCGGCGGCAGGTTGCCCACGGGGCCTCTGCTGGCCCAGGGCAGGAGCTGTTGCTAGTGAAGCTGCCTGGGTGGGCCCAGCTCCCGACCCCCAACCGTCTGGGATCCCCGCCCAGGCTGCCCTGCCCCAGGGTCTCCCTCCCAGGTTGGAGGCCAAGACTCCTCCCAGCTCCCTGTGACACCCACTTGTCAGAGCACCCCCCAGGTCGCTGGCCCGCCAACGCTGCCCGGAGAGGCCTGGCCAGTGGGAGGCAAGGAGATGCGGCCTCACCTCGCCTCACCGGGCACCCCCTGGTTCGGGGGGCCCCCCACAGCCCCTTCCTCCCAGTCAGTCTGTTCCTCTATCACCTCAAGCCCCCACCTCTTCTTCCCCCCACCCCGCCCCTCCCACCAGGCCCCCTCCTCCCTAAGGCCTCACTTCTCTGTGAAATGGGGCTGAGAAGAGCACCCCTGGGCGCCCCCTGGGCAGCTCCGCAGGCACCGCCCCCTCCCCTTGAACTCCTTCAAGCTGTCCTCATGGCCCCGGGCCCCCAGGGCCCCCTTCCTGAGGGCAGGCAGGGCTCCTGTCCTCGGGTTCCTAGCCCAAGCCCCTCGTCCCAGCCGGTGACCCAGAAGGGCCGGGGTCCTGGACTGCCCTTTGCGAGGTTAGGGGACTTTCCAGGCCACGCCGCAGGGGTGGCTGGGGCAGGGTCAGTTCAGCTGCATGGCCGGCTTCCTGAACCTGCACCGACTCGGTCCTGCGCTCTGCCCTCACCAGCGGGAAAACTTTTTGGAGCAGGGACCTGGGTTTTCCTCCGCACCTGCACCTGCGCTGCAACCTTGTCCCTGCCCGCCAGGGGACCCGGGCCCTTCCTGTTCGGTGTGCAGTCCTTTCCCAGGGTCACAGCTAGGTGGGGGTGTTGGAAAGTGGGTGTCTTGAAGAGGCCCTGGCCGCAGGGGACCCTCTCCGGGACTCCACCCCCACCCCTGGGAACCGGGCGGAGCCAGCCGTCACTCCTGCTCCTATAAAAGGGAGACAGTAAATAAAAAGCCTGCCCCCCCCACTTCCGACTGGAAAGCATGACTCAGCCGCCCCCACCGGCCGCCCCAGGCTGACCCTCCAACACCAGCAGAGAGCTTTCGGCACCCCCAGGGCCTTTCGGAGGCCCCCTCCGCCCTGGGGGATGCAGGCGGGGGTGGGGGTTGGGGGGCGGACGTCCGGCAGGAGGGCGAGGGAAGGACAGGACCCCGGGGAGGGAGGAGGCTCCCTCACGTTTACGAGGCACTGTCCCTGCGTCCCTCATCGAACAGAAGTGTTACTGTCCCCAGTCCACGGAGGAGAAAGCAGCCTCACAGCACCCGCTCTCCGCGTCGGCCTGGCCCCGGGGTGGGGAAGACCGAAGGTCCGGCCCGGGGCGGCCCGCGGGGGTGGAGGTGGGAGAGCAGGCCGGCCGGGCAGGGCCACCGGAGGGTCTCCCCGGGAAGGGCCCTCCGGGCGCGCGAGGACTAGCTGCCCGGGCGCCTGGAGGAGGGTGGGGGTCCGGGCCCCGCCGGCTCCCCGCCCTGGGCCGGCCCCGTCCCCCGGCGCTTCCCGGGGCTCCCCGGCGGTGAGTCACCGCGGGCAGGGCCGGCCGCAGCGCATTCCTCCGCGGGGCCGGCGTCCGGGGCGGGGTGGGGACCGCGAGTCACCCCACGGGGCCGGGGCCGGGGCCGGCGCGTCGGAGGACCAGGAGCGGAGCGCGCGGCCTCCCGGGGCCGCGGACGGCGGGGGCGCGGTCTCGGGGCGGGGGCGGGGCGCGGGGCGGGGCCTCGGCGCGGGGGCGGGGCGGGCCCAGGCGGGGCCCCATAAAGGCCGCGCCGGGCGCTCCGGGGCGCACGGTCCGCACCGCCCTCGCCCTCGCCGCCGCCGCCGCCACCGCCATGAGGACGCCGGGCGAGGTGCTGCGCGAGGGCGAGCTGGAGAAGCGCAGCGACAGCCTGTTCCAGCTGTGGAAGAAGAAGCGCGGCGTCCTCACGCCCGACCGCCTGCGCCTGTTCCCCGCCGGGCCCGGCGCGCGCCCCAAGGAGCTGCGCTTCCACTCCATCCTCAAGGTGGACTGCGTGGAGCGCACCGGCAAGTACGTCTACTTCACCATCGTCACCACCGACCGCAAGGAGATCGACTTCCGCTGCGCGGGCGAGAGCTGCTGGAACGCGGCCATCACGCTGGCGCTCATCGACTTCCAGAACCGCCGCGCCCTGCAGGACTTCCGCAGCCGCCAGGAGCGCGCCGCGCCCGCCGCGCCCGCCGAGCCCCGGCCGGCCCGCGCGCCCTGAGCGCCGCCGCGGTGAGTGCGGGCCGTCGCGGGAGGCCGTCGCGGGAGGCCGTCGCGGGAGGCCGTCGCGGGGAGGCCGCCGCGCGGGGGACCGCGACCGCGTGTCCGCGCGCGGGGCCGCAGGGGGGACCCTCCGCGGGCCGGGCCCCGGCCGCTCGCCGCGCGCTGGGGGCCGCGCGCCCTAACCGCCTGCTCTCCCCCCACCCCCTCCAGGAGCCGCGCACTGGACGAGTCGGGCCGACGCGGGGCCGCGCCGCCGGCAGGAGCCCCGGGGGGCGCCCGGGACTGCGGGGGACCTGGGCGGGCCGCCCGCCCGCTGACCACAGTGAGGACAAAGGCCGGGAGCCGTGTCCCTGACCCACACGGAAGGATCTCCCCATGCGGAGCCACAGAGCCTCGGCCCGCTGAGCGGGCGCCTTAAATTATCAGACTATCTATGTATTTATTTGGGTGGTTATCATGGAACCATCTGTCGTAATATTTCGTTTTTGCATCAATGTGTTCATTCCAAATAAACTGCTTGATCTGTTCCCTTTTCTACCAACCCAGGCGTGGTGCGGTGAGCTTCCTGCCGGCGGCTTGGCGGCCCTTCCCGTGGGCGTCGGGTGGGGGTGGGGAGAGCCACCACCCTGGCGTCTGAAGGGCACGGGGAGAGCACTCTGAATGAGCGCAGTGTCATCGGCGTGGCCCTGTTCACACCCTCCTTGCCAAGCAGCCTCTCCCGAGGCTGGGAAGTGCCCCGAGGTTTGGCCCCAGCTGACTTCTGCTCCTGGGTGTGCCTCGGGAGGCTGGGACGCTGGAAGGACCGGGCTGGTGCTTGCCCAGGGAGGTCATTCAAACCGCCCCCTCGAGGTCCGCGCACCTCCTCTGCCCACAGACCCCAACTGCCGCCCGCCACCCACTCGCCACCTGTCCCGCAGCCCTCTGCCTCTGGTTGCCTGCCCCGCTGCGCTCCCCTTAACCCCACCCCACCCTGCGGCCGCAGCTGCTCCTGGCCACGCGGCCACCAGGTCCTCCTGGCCGGCACCCACCGTGTGGGGCTAGGAAGGCGGCGGGGCTTCTGGGCAAGTAAGGGGAGGCCTGGGCCATTCCCCGTGGTTGGCAGCTGCCAAGCCAGCTGCCTCTGCCCTGCCCGCCCAGCCGCCTCCTCTGAGATTGGCCAAGACAGTGTGTCCGGGGCTGCCCAGTGGGGAGGACTCAGGAGGTGAGTTCCTCCAGCCGCTGGTGATGAGCAAGCCAGAGGACAGAAGAGGAGGACATTGTTCTCGGCCTGCTGAGGGGAGACTTCATTTCGGGGACCTTTCTGGGGAAAGGGTGTCAGGGGTGGGAGGCAGTGGCATGGGGAGGGAAGAACCAAAATGGGCCCTAAAGTCTTGTCGCTCACACTGGACGCAGGGGAGCCCCATGGGCCTCCTTGCTGGGTCTCAGGGCTGACTGGGGCGAGGGGGTGGGCACCTGCCCCTTCGCTGGGAAGCCGGAGGAAACCATCCCTTGTGGGGCACCTGGGGGGCTCAGTCTGTTAAGCGTCTGCCTTCTGCTCAGGGATCTCCTGGGATCCAGCCCCGCTTCTGGGCCCCTGTAGGCCCCTGTGGGTCTGCTTCTCCCTCTCCCTCTGCCTACCGCTCCCCCTGCTTGTGCTCGCGCGCTCTCTCTGTCAAATAAATAAAATCTCCAAAAAGAAAAGGAACCATTCCTTGCAAGGAATTTTCTTCTGAACACGACCTGTGCTTGGGGGAGGGGTTCCTCTGGAGAAGTGGAGAGAAAGTGGCCCCAGGGCCTGCACGGGCTTCAGGTCCACCCCTGTCCCGCCCAGACCTTTATGGGGACTAAGGGTCAGTCAAGCTCAGGGTGAGAGCCCCGTCCCCCGTGGGGTTCACACAGAAGCTGGTCTGGTCTGAGCTCTTGGGCCAGGAGAGTTGACGGACCTCTGCTCTCTGCGGTTCCTCTGGTCGGGACCGTGGGATTCTGGGGTTGGGGGTCCCGAGTTGTAATAGCCTGTCTTCCAGGCAGCCTGGGGGGGGGCGGGGGGGAGTGTGACCTTCACGGTTTCAGGGTCGCCTGCCCCCGCTACTGGGATTGTTCTCTCTGGACTGGTCATGCTGGCCTCCTCTGCCTGGTGCCCCTCTCCCCAGAGCGGGGTGGGACGTGAAGGAGGAGGGACAGGGCTCCCCGGCTCTCATCACTTGCTGCCTGGTTCCACCCGCCAGGCGCCCCACCAGGGAGTGCGGGCCGGCGCCCCAGACCTCTTTTCAAGCCTTGAACTCCTCATCTTCGAAAACAAGCAGTTTCCATTCATGTGGGGTGACTGACAAGGGCGAAAGGGCAGCGTGCTTAGCCGGGAGGCCCAGTGGCGGAGGACTGGGGGCGGCGCTGTCCCGGTGGGGGTGGCGGGGTGGGGGGCAGACCTCTAACCGCCGGCAATGTGCTCCAGGGGGCAGGGCCCACCGCACAAGGTCAGCTCCGGGGTGGCTGCTCCCTCAGGAGCCCTGGGGCTCTGCGGCGGCCGGCCGGCCCCTCCTCCAGGAAGCTCTCCAACCTCTCCATCCCTCTGGCGCTCACCCCCAGCTCCCCTGTTCAACCCACGGGACTTTGCAGAAATCAGGCTGGACGAAGGGTTTATTGCCAGTCTGTGCTCGGGGACTGTGGTCACCAGACTTTGTCCGTCTTCTGGGGCAAAGGCTGTCTCCAGAGCACCAGGAGGACAAGGACATTGGTGGCGAACTGCACGTGGCCGAAGATGGGGACCCCAAAGCTGCGGTAAAGGAGGCCGCCCACGGTGGGCCCCAGGGTGCGAGTCAGGGGCTGCACGGAGGCGCAGAGGCCCAGCATGGTCCCTAAGGGGCGAGGGCAGGGGGGCAAGTCAGGTTTGGCCAGGTCCCTCGGCACCACTGCCCTGGCCACCCCCTCCCGGGACACAGCCGAGGCCTCCCCTGTTCCACACCCCCCACCTGGTCCTGCCCCTGCTCCCCTGGCTCCCTCCACCCAGACCTGTGGGTCTGCTCCTTTCGGACCACCCAGAGGTGGGGCTGAGCCTGCGCCATGCCCCAGAAAGTTCCAGAGCCCCCGAGGAGCCTGGGAGTGGAGCCACAGGCCACAGGCCAGGCCCTGCTCTCCTAGACCTGCCAGGAAGATGGCATCCCAGCGGGGCCGGGAACCGGGGAGGGTGGGCGTGGGGCTGGGGTCCCGGGCAGGCTGACACCCCCCAGGATCACCCCACAGCCCCCACCCCCTCATGTGGACGGATGAGTGCCTCCCCCACCCACCTCCCTCTCCCCACCCACTTCCCAGGCTCACCTCACTGCCTGCGTCCCCCACTACCAGACGCCCCCCACCCCTCACTACTCCCCTCCCTGCGGCTGTGCCCTGTGCAAGCCAGTGTGTGTGGGGGTGACATCAACATGACATGGCCCACAGGGTCCCGGGCTCCTGGGGCTCAGAGCTCCGTGTCTGTCCGTGTCTCTCTCTCGTCTCCCCGCTGGGCCGGCTGGGAGCGGCCTGGTGAGGCCCCGCCTGGGCTCAGGGGCTGGCGTGGGGGAGATTTAAGAGCGGCTTCTCCCATCGCCCACATGCCCCGTAGACACCGGGGAGCAATTACCACCCCCTCTGTGGTCTCGGGTTCCCAGGCTGGTGCTGAGAACCGGCTCCCGGCTCCTTCTGAGCGGAGGGGTGGGGCCTGGGGCTCCCACTGGGCGGGCTCAGTGGGGCCCCAGCGGCTTGGGTGTGCTCGGGCCTCCTCCCTGCCAGGCCCTGGCCCCATCTCTCCGCACTTGGCTCCCCTGCCTCCTCCTGGCAGTGGTGGGTGCCAGCCCACCACTCCGGGACGCCCTCCAGGCCCGGCCGGCCGCCCTGGGGCAGAGGACTTCCCAGCAGCCACCTGGTTCCCCTCTGGGCCTCTAGGCCTCAGTCCGTCCCTCGCGGACAGACAGGCAGACGGAGTGAGGGCTGCTGAGATCTTCACCCTCAACCAGCTGCCGGAACCCGTGAACTTGGCTTGTCCCAGGCCTGGACCATGCCTGCCAGGAGCGGGGAGGGGGTGGGCAGTAGCCACAGCACTGTCAGGCCCTGGGGCCCGAGTGTGGATGGGAGACTTGGGCCTCAAGAAAGAGAGCTAGGTGCGAAGTGAGGACTGGGGTCCCTGTCTGGGGACACCTATGTCCTACCCGGGGGTGGGGGGAGGGGAGCTGGGGGCTCCCTAGGTTTGGCCAACAGTGTGCCTTCCTTTACGCTCTCGCGAAGACCCGCACACCCCCTTCCCCGATGCCGGGGAGGGAACAGAAGACCGGCTCCGGCCTCCTCCCAGCCTCGCAGGCAAGCCCCTTCCTGTGCTGACCGCGTCTGGCCCCCCTGGGCCGCCTTCCTAGCTGGCCTCTGCAGGAGACTCTCAGTTCTACACGTCCCTCCACACCTCTGCCCACCTGGGGTGCCTGGGATGCCGTCTTGCCGTCCTCCTGTTCCGTGAAATCCCGCCCAGGCTCCAGAGGCAAGCCGAACACCACCTCCAGGAAGCCCTCTTCCCATCTGCTAGGCCCGGCCCAGCCAGGTGGTGAATTTGCACCTGAGCCAACTTGCTGCCTGCTGCCCCCCGCCCCGCCCCACCCCCTCTCAGACCCCAGGCCGCCGGCGCCCCTCCACACTCACTGGGTCGGGGCAGACCCAGCTTGGAACTGGAGAAGCTGCTCCGTCTGAAACTGCCCAGAAAGCCGTCCGAGAGGAGGGCCCGGGGCTCCCCAGGGCCTGCCCCTCCCTGGCTCCGGGGGCTGCGGCCCTCACCCGTGTCTGACGCCGGGACAGCCTTGGTCAGCATGCTGTCGGTGACCACGTTGAGGGCGCACAGGCTGAAGACCAGGCCAGGCATCAGGAGGCAGAAGTGGAAGACGTTGGACATCAGGGCCTGGCATGGGGCGGGGCGGGGAGGCCATGGCGAATGGGGGCCACCGGGGGCCGGGGGGGAAGGGCCCATCCCTGCATCCCACGGAGGGCGGCGCCGGGTTGGGGTGGAGGGGCTCACTGCATCCTGGGCACGGGCAGAGGCTTGGGGGATGGGCCCGGGACCCCAACCTATTCTCCTGCGAGGTGCCGGTCACCCGTGACACATCGGATGTGTAGGCGGCTGGTGGCTTACCTCTGCGCCCCCCCCCCGACCCTGTATGACAGCCCAGAGGGACATGCTCACCATGGCCAGCCCCACGACCACGAAGACTAGCACACTGGTCCGGAGCAGGGCCCCCTCCGAGAAGCGGCTGCTCAGCCGGCCGATGACCAGGCCCTGAATGACCTGGGGAGATGGGGGAGGGGGCGGTGGTGGGAGGGGGCTGGGCCCGGTGGGGGGCGCCCCCCGCAGATGGGAACCTCCCTTGGGGTCCCCACCCAGCTCTGGCAGCCACCAGGTCAGAGTAGCAGAGTGGGTCCCAAAGTCTGTGTGCGGCAGCAAGGGCCCCGGGGAGGGGGGTGCTGGCCTGGCCCCCTCCACAGGCCCCGTGTGCTCACGCAGCACTCACAGTGCCCGCGGTCCCCTTCAAAGCGAATCGAACAAGACTGCTTTAAAGCGGAACCGTAAATGTCCTTTAAAAACAATCCTACTTTCAGACCTGCTTCCTCAAATGTCTTTGTTTGCTTGTGTTTGTAGAGGAAGGTCTCCGGCAGGTCGCTCAGCGCGGCACCGCTGGGGGGCTCTCAGCAGCTCGGGAGGGCGAGTCTGGCCCCTCCCCGTGCAGACTCACCCAGATCCAAACCCTGGAGCGGTGGTGGTGTGCCTCAGTTTCCCTGTTCACCTAAACAGTCCTGAACTCCATGCCTCGCAGGTTACTACGCAGACCCCGGAGTTAACCAACAGGCGCCTCAGCTCGCACCTCCCCCAGCACTAACATGGGCCTCCTGAAGCCCCCACGTTCCGTGCACCCCTCTCTGACAGCACCCAGAGCTGGGGGGCCTTGTAAGACCTCGTCCAGCCTCTGCACGGATCCTCTCTGCAGCCCCACCCCAGTCTGAGTAAATTCAGATCCTTCCTGCCCTGCACACTGCCCATCCCCGCCACGGCCTCGAGGTGAGCCCTCAGCCTCAGCCTGCTCAGGAGCAGGTGAGCTCCCCAACCCCAGGCCCTTTGCACCTGCAGCCCTCCCAGCCCACACCAACCGCCCCATCTAAAGTTGGCACCTCTGCCCTTCTGAGGACCCTATTCTCCTGCGAGGTGCTGGTCGCCCCGACACATCAGATGTGTAGGCGGCTGGGGGCTTATCTCCGTCCCCCCCGACCCCGTATGACACGGCGCAACGGCCAGGGGTGTAGGTGAAGGCACAGCCGGCACACCTCTCGCGGGAGGGTCTGCGACGGACTGAGGGCTGCAAATCCCCAGGGTGGCGACGCCGTCCCCTTACGTTAGGGCCATCTGGGCTGGCGCTGCCCCCCGGCCCCCAACTCCAGCGGCACCCCCACACCCGGGAAGCAGGGAGGGGGGTGCTGGGGTCCCCTTGGGGTCACTTCACAGTGGGGCAGGAAGTGGTTGTGGGGGGGCAGCAGGCGGGAGCCCAGCTGCGGGGCCAGGCGAAGCCGGCGGTGGGGGCGGCCCTCCTGCACCGGGGGCCTGGGGGCAGGGAGGTGCCGGACAATGGGGGTTCGGGCCTCTCTCTGGAGACACAAACCCCACCTCTGCTGGCAAAGCCTCTAGATGGGGCTGGGGCCCTGGCTACCCCCGGGGGCCGGCCACCATCCTTGCAGTCCCAGGCGGGATCACCACCGTGCCCCTTGCCTCTGACCCGGCCACAGGCCCCCAGTCTGTTCACCCCCCGCCCGCCGAGGATCTCAGGGGGTCTCGCTGGCTTTAACCGACATGCCAGCCTGGCCTCCCGGGGGTAGCCGTTCAGAACCGGGCTCCAGAGACCCCCAAATCTGGCTGTGCTGTCACTGTTTAGTCCATATTGGTGGCATCTGTCCCCCCAGGCTGGCCCTCCCCACCTGCCGCGCAGAACCGCCCAGGAGCTGCTGTTTCAGCCTGGGGGCCAGAGCGGTGCTGGGCCCAGGGCCGGGGAGCAGATGGCCTGGGGGTGCCGGGAATGTCACGGGCTTCCGGAGCGGTCCAGGACTGCCTTCTCCCCAGACGGTCCCAGAATAGCCCCGTCCGCACTCCGGCTGTCGGGCCGCCGTCCGGGGTGACGGCAGCACGTCGCCACCTGTCGCCACCACCCCAGGGCCTGGTGCCGGTGCCCAGGGGCAGCTGGGGCGTGGGGCTGGAGCACTAGACACCTGTCCCACCTGGACACGTGTCTCGGGCGTCTCCTGGTGGGCAGCTGCCAGGCTCAGGGCATCTCACAAGGACAGAGAGTGACTGTCACCCGGTGGGCCTTCCCGAGGTGGCCGGCCTGTTCTGAGGGCTTGGCCACGTCATCACCCCATGAGTCACCGTGCTCCCCTCACTGGACGGACGAGGAGTCGGAGACTCTGAGAGCTTGGGGGACGTGCCTGCTTGTGGGCGGGCGGCCCAGCCACATGCCCCACCCACGAGGCGGGACGGCAGCCCCTGTCAGTTCACTGTCAGTGCCGCAGGGACGCTGAGGCAGGCTGTGAGGTCCATCACCTCCGAAGACCCCTGACCCACCCAAGGCACGCCCTGAGCACCGGCAGCCGCTTACCATCTGGAGAACCCCAAAGAAGGACACGAGGTAGCCGGCCTCCGCGGCGTCCAGCTGGAAGAAGTCCATGGAGATGATGGAGAACATGACCATGAAGAGTCCTGGGAGAGGGGAGGAGGGGCTGCCTGGTCGTCCCCAAGCTCCTGGCCACAGGCCCACCTCCCCTGCCAGTGGGCTGGGGACCTGGTCTGGCCACAGCGACCGACGGCGTTCCCAGGGGTTTCACGGGTCCGTGGCTGGGGAAGCGCGGCCCCAGAGACCAATGCAGACTGTGCCCAGGAAGGTCCGGAAGCTTCCCTGTGGCCAGGCTGGCTAGAGTCTGGGGCATCCTGCATGAGGGCCGCTGGGAGGTGGGGGGCCCCAGGGCTGACAATGTGGGAGGCTGTGACCCTGGACCCACTGGTGGCCCCCAGAGACCCCTTTGAGTGAAGTCAGCTACTCCGGTCCCATCACTGTGACCCCGAAGAGCCGATCGGGATCTGGGACAGCCGGTGAGGGCCCGGTCGGGCAGCCCCGGCCTCCACACTTACCCCTACAGAGCCGACCCCGGGACTTTCACTTTTGCAAGGGCAAGAACATCCTGGGGGCACCAGCATGACACCTCCTTAAGTTGGTCTCTGTGCTGCCCCCCAGTTAGAGGACCCCAGAGTGGGGCTCGAAACCACAGGCGAGCACCGAGGACTGAGTGGCAGGTGGGGTCTGCTCCCCACTCTTCCCTTCCTCACCAGAGCAGCCATTTGGCCTAACCAGGGGCCCTCTCCTTCTCTGGGACCCACGTGACAGGTGACCGCACAGGGAGGGCGTGGGGCACGGGTCACCAGGCAGAGGAAGGGTCTGCACCAGGCTCTGGGACTCACCGGAGGGGAAGCCGGACACCACCTTGACGAGGAACACGGGCAGGACACCGGGCCGCAGCAGCAGACGGCTGATGGCCTTCAGGTCAAACACGCCGGCTTCAGGTCTGCCTGGGGGACCCCGAGAGGCCGCTCAGACCGTGCGGTGGCCCGCTCCCCAGCTCCCCGACCTGGTCCCCCCCGCCCCCGTCCGGCTTTCCCGGGGGTCTGCCTGTATTTGCCTCTTCCTCTGTCCCCTCGCAGGCAGGTCCTCCCTCCTGACCTCTCAGTCACTGGGCACCAAGGCTTGGGGTCCTCTGCTGGCCCCTCTGTGAACCCTGACCTTCTCTTGTGGCCCCGGGAGGCCCCACGTGCCCTTGCTGGCACCACTCTGCCCCCCACCTCGTCGTTGCCCCAGAACCGCGCTCCTGCGCCCCAGGGCACCTGCCTCTGTGTGACTCAGGATCCTGGCTCACCCCTCCCCGTGGTCCCTCCTGTCCTCCCTGGGCCTCCCCTAACATCCCCCCCCGCCTCCAGCCTCGGCCTCTCTGAGCCTCCCATGCTTTCCTCCCCTGAGACTGCCCCCGGCTCAGCCCGATGGTGCCGGCAGCCAGGAGACGCCCGGCTCCAGAGCGGCTCAGGGAGGGTTCATGCCTCGGAGCGACCCGGCATCCGGGCACGGTGTACCTGGCGGGGCTCACCTGGCGGGGCAGCCGGAGCACGGGCGCTAACCCCTTTAGTGCTGATGGGGATGCAGGTGAAGCTGAGGACGGCTGCCAGGAGGTTGGCCACGAGAGCCACGGAGGCCGGACACTGAAGCCTGGGGGGGAGAGTAGGGGTCACACAGGACAGGGGTCTCTGGGTGTGGGATCCCCCCCAACGGGACGAAGGAACGGATGAACCTGTCGCCGTGCCTGACGTTCACGTGTCAGTGGTAGCCTCTGGCGTCCCTGGGTCTTGGCGGGGGGGTCGGTGGTGGGAGCCGGGGACCGGAGCCCTGGAGGGCCAGGGCGGAGTCTCCCAGGAGACGGCCAGCTCCCAGACTGCCGAGGGTTAGGAAGGCCCCCGAGGACGGGCTTGGGGCACATGTGTGTGTGTGCGTGCGTGTGTGCACACGTGCGCATGTGTGGGTGTGCGTGCACGTGCACCCTCCGCTCCCAGCCAGGGCAGGGGCATCCCACATCTGGGGGCCCAGGACTCAGCCCCAGCCTGGTCTTCCCATGTGGAGGAGCCCCTGCACGGCTCCGCAGAAGTGGGCCGGTCACGGGTCCTTCCCATTTGACAGAGGAGCAAACTGAGGTCCCTATCCCCAGATCAGTCCTCGTCCCTCTGGTGGGACTGGAAGGCCTCCCGGGGTGGGGGACGTCTCGGCAGTTCCTTTGAGTGCCACGTGTCTGGCCCTTTGGGCTGACGGGGAACTACGCGGCCCGGGTCGGAACACCAGGACAGGGTGCGTGGGAGGCCGAGGCGCAGGGGTGCAGGGGCCTGGGTTGGCTCCACCCGGGGACCCCCACACAGCCCCGTCAGGCCTCCTTCCCCTCCCGCTCGGTAGTCCTCAGGAGCCCCTGCTACGGCGCCCCATCTTCCTGCAGGGCGGGCACGCTGGGCTTGGGAAGGGCATCAGACGCCGCGCTCAGGACACCGTCCCGCCTGCCTTCCCAGACCGCCACCAGGGACCCAGACTCCGGCGGGCCCCTCCGCTTCTGCGTCGGAGAAAGTCCCTCCCCGCCACGAGTCACCGCGCAGAAACTCTGCCCCGATGCCCCTGGAAGGGCCAGGCAGCCGGGCAGCCGATGTCACCTGACAACACGGGCCCTTCCGATCATTACCATTTCTTCCGGAGGCCGACGTGGGCCCCTCCTGGGGGTGCAGGGGGGAGATGGGAAGGAGTGGAAGCTCCTTACCCAGCCAGGCCCCGCTCTGACCTTCCAGACTGGCGCATGGCCTCAAAGCCCTTCCCCTCAGCCGCAGAGGAAACTCCTGCACATCCTGCAAGCGCCTGTCTCCGCGAGCCCCTGGCACTCTGCCCACTGGGCACCGCGTCCTCCGAGAGGGCCCCGCTCCGTTAGATGGCCCGTCTGGCCCCAAGGACGAGTGCACCTGGGAGGACCCTATGCCCATCAGACCACGGACACGCGTGTGAGCTGTTCCCAGGCCCCTCGTCCTAACCCAACCTCACCAGCGTCCCCTGTTAGTGACCTCAGGGCACAGACGCAAGGTGCCCTTGGCCCTCCGCGGAGTGCAAAGAAAGGACTTGCCCTGCCCCTCCCCAGCACAGCTCCCGCACGTGCACACACACGCACACACAGAGCTCCTACGGGAGACATAGGCAGGACAGGCCCTGTCCCACATGGGATCGGGGGGCTCGTGGGGACAGCCCCCCATCTCTAGCCTGGACTGCCCAGGCTCACACAGGTGGTCGGCAGTAGGGCTGGCAGTCGCCGACCCTCCCCTCCCCCACTGGCCCATCTATGTCCCCCTACCTCCCCGCCCCTCGACGACCCCCACTGCCCAGGATGGTGGATATCCGGGCCTCCTGACTACCAGGCTTCCCAACCAACGGGCATTTCCACTGACCAACAGGTCAGAGGGTCAGAGGCCTGCGCTCAGCCGCCTGGGGAGGGCCAGGGCTGGCAGGGACTGATCTGTGACGCGGGCAAGGACACCCTGGCCCTGACGGCTGGCCCCAGAGAGAAGGCTCTTTCTTCAGGACCTGCACGTCACTGCTTGCGGCCTGGCGGGTAGGGACAGAACCTGCTTTCTTTGCCAGATGCCCCGGAAATTCGCAGGAGCAGGGGCGGCCACTTCGATGGCTATTTTGGGAGGCTGGTGACAAGCAAGGACTGGGTGGTGGCAAGGAGCCAGGCCCCTCCTTGGGGCATCTGACCCACCCCGTAGCGTGAGGGCTGGTGAACCGAAGGGAGCGTGGGGAATGTGGGGGCCCCGGAGCGGGTGGGAGGGTGCAGCTTCCCAGGGGACGTGGGGGGGGGTCCTTCTCCCACCAGGCTCCTCCAACGCCCCCAGGACAAATGCCAGAGGGTGAGCAGAAGGCAAGGGGAACAGATGCGGCGGCCAGCTCAGCAGCCCCCCTGCCCTCGCATGGAGGGCTGTCGCCTCGGCCTGGGACTCTCTGGCCTGGTGCCCCCGCCGGGCGCTGCTCTGTCCTTGAGGACACAGCTCGGCGCCCCTCTCCAGGGCCCATCGGGTCAGTGCGCCCCCGAGCATGGGGTAGAGTCAACTCCCCCGTGGGGAGCCTCTGGCCTCCTTTGCTCAGGATCCCACAGAGCTGCCGTTGGCTTATTGGAGCCCAGTTAGAGACCGAGTGTCAACCACGGCTCCCGCGGCTGTGTCCGCCCACCCCTCCTGTTGTCGGTTGAATGGACCAACAGGAGGCCGGAGGGATGGAGGCCAGGAAGGGGTTCTGGACAGGGCTCTGAGCACCCGAGTCTCTGTCCTTTTGCCCTTCTCTGCGGCGACCTTGCTGGGTGACCGCTCTCCTCAGATGCAAATGAGGGCTGGACTCCCTGGGGGCCGGCCTCCCCGGACACGCTGTCCGGTACCAGGTTCCCAGGGGCCGCAGAGGGCCCGCCTTTCCTCCTCGACCCAGGGGCCTGTCATTTGCCAACGAGACATCATCAGGATGGCGGGGCGGGGGGGGGGGGCATCTGCCCACCCTGCAGGGATGGTGTGCATTTGCTCCCCTCCCCCACCCCATCCAGCCACAAGGTGACAGCACTCACGAAGCCAGGGCACTCTAGCCCTGCTCTGAGGCTCCCCTGGCCCCAGGGGGCTCAGGACTCTCCTCTGGAACCTGGAGGACAGGCTGCGGTCGGCGGACCCAGCCTCCCACGACACCTGGCTGCGAAGGTCACCAGAGTGTGGCCTGGGGCTACGGCGCAGAAGTCACCCTGCCCTACCCAGGGCTAGGGTACCGTAGCTAGATCACTGTCTGAGCACGGGAGCCCCGCGGGGCTTCTCCTGATTCAGCCTCCCTCTGCCTTCCAGGTC
This sequence comes from Martes martes, assembly GCF_963455335.1. Classification (NCBI taxonomy): domain Eukaryota; kingdom Metazoa; phylum Chordata; class Mammalia; order Carnivora; family Mustelidae; genus Martes; species Martes martes. The sequence goes on along the minus strand of NC_137898.1, from coordinate 2,227,574 downwards.
CCAGAAAAAAGGTCAGGAAGCCCTGCCTGGCCCGACCCTTCCGGCCCTCCACGTTCCCCGAGCACCTGGTCCCTCCACTTCCGGCCACGCCGGCCTCCAAGCAGGTCCCGAGCTCCTTCCTGCCCCAGGGTCCTTGCACACGCGTTCCCTCTGCCTGAAGCACGGTCCTTGCCAGCGCCTCCCTCAACAGCCGACTTCTCCCTCGCCTCTCAGGTCTGAGCTGAGCTTTTGGCCGGCTGGGCCCTGTCTGTGCACTGCCCTGCGCCTGGGACACCCAGGGTCCTCCTGCTGGGTCCCTATCCCCGCCCCCACCACGGTGGGGAGAGCCTTGGTGAGCCGTCGCAAGCACGAAGTGGCGCAGGCCGCTGGGCTGACCCAGGCGTCCCTCCCGTCGCAGTCATTCAGGGCAGGCGCTTACTCATTAACTTCCAGGGGAAACAGTGGTGTCACCGTGTCACTGGGGCGGAAACCCTCTGTCAGCAGGATAAGGGCTTCCCATTCCCCAGTCAGACCCGAGGCCGAGATAACCTCCCAAGTCCTCAGGGAGATAAGGGGTGTCGTAAATTCCCTCTGAGTCACCGAGGGCCCACCAGGCCCAGGAGGGCTGCCCGGTGACCCTGAGAAACGTCGGCTGCCCTGACCTCCAGGGTCTGTACCTGGGGGCTGCCCCAGCATCCTCCTCGGCCTCCGTGAACTGCTGTCCTCAGGGACATCTGTCCAAATCCCGAGGCCTGCAGGGCCCAGAGCACCCCCGTACCCGAGACTGTGTGCAGTAGCCCGCGGCACTCAGCAAGCGGGGGGCTGCCCACTCTGAGTCCCACCGTCAGAACTGCCCCCCGCCGCCACCGTCAGCAGTGTTCCTTTGGCAGGTGGCTCCCCTTTCCAGGAATCCCTGGACCCCCTCCCGGGGGACCTGACTCTGGGCCATGAATCACAGAGCATCCCCACTGCTAAGTGACTCAGAGCCTGGGCCCTCTGCGGGAGCCTAGCCTCCCAGCGGGAGGGAGTTCCAGCCTGAGCCCAAACCAGTTAAACCAGTGCCCCTCCCACACGTGGAGGCTGCCAAGGCCACTTCCTCTCTCCGCCCCCTGCTCCCAGGAGGTAGGGGCCATGGCTGAGGACTTCTGGGGGAGGGGTCACAGGAGGTGAGGTGGGTGGGAAGGTGGAGGCCGGGGAGCCCTCACATCGTGCCTTGGTTTCCACGGAGGAGAGGGAAGGAGGAAGACACAATGTGGCCCTTGGCCCAGGAGGACAGGCAGACAGGGCACTGGCCCCTGCCACGGGGCACTGGGATCCTGGAGCCCACTTCCCCTGGGCCTTGGACAGGCTCCTGGAGCTCCATGGGGTAGACTCACTCCCCCCGGGACCTCGGGTTTTCCCACCCATCCAAGGAAATATAGGGGCTACAGAGCACCTTCTATATGGACGACAGAAGGCAGGGAAGCGAGTGGATTGTTCTGGAAGGTAAGGGCAGGCGTGCGGGCCATCCTGGGGGCCGCTCGAGGAGAGGGCAGTGAGTGGTGACCTCTGGGCCAGTAGCTGGGATGGAGGGAAAGGAAAGCGACGGCACGAGGGGATGAGGGGGCGCTGGGGGGATGCGGGGGGCGCTGGCGGGGGAGGCTCTGGACAGCCCGCACACCGCGGGGCCGTGCAGGTGGGCCCGGCTCACAGGTGAGAGCGCCTGTCCCGGTGACCGGAGGGACCCGGCGGCCCGCAGTGGCTGGGCTGTTCAGCGTCCAGGTGGGGCCGCACGGGGGGCTCCCCGCTGCCCTGCCTCTCCCTCTTCTGCACCCTCTTCCCACCCGGGCCCGCTTCCGTGCCCCCAACCTTCCTGGGGGACCAATGCTCTCTTTCTCTTGCTCCCACCACCCCAGCCGCTCACGTGCGGGCAGAACCGTGGTCACTGCCATCCCGTCAGCGCGGCGGGGCTCTCCCCTCTGGGACCCACGTGCCCCTTGGCTTCTGGAATGTTCTCCAGGATCTCCTTCCCTTCACGTCCTCACTGTGCCTCCTCTCACGTGAAGTACCACGTCAGGGCTCGGGGCTTAGGGCTCAACCTGAACCAGTTCCTAGGGCTTAAACGCCACCCACGTGAGGACATGGCTCGCCCAGGCCCAGCCGCAGGCCCTCAGTTCACACCTGCATCCCACCCATCGACAAAACCAAGGCAGACCCTGCCCTCTCCCGTCTGGACTGGGCCAGGAGCCACCTGGCGGGTCTCCCTGCAGAGGTCTCGCTCCCACGTTCACACAGTAGCCGGGTCACACTCCTCCCCTGCTCACACCTGCCCAGGGCTCCACGGCCCCCCACGCACCTCCCCTCTGTCCCCTCCCTGCTGCCCCACTCTAGCCACACCAGCCTCATCACTCCCCCAACCTCAGGGCCTTTGCATCTGCTGGGTCTTTGCTTCCCCAGACGTCCTCCTGCCTCCCCTGTCACTCCTTAGTGGGAGGTCTTTGCGACCACCTGTCCACCAGCCCTCAATCTTGCTGTTACTTTTTACCCCATGGGGCTCATGTGGGCATTAGAGAAATACGTGTCAATTTCCCTTCATCTGAGGACTTGGCCGGTGCTGCTCCCGGCCATATCCGGAACCTGGAACCCAGGGCACTTAGCATGTTCAGTAAACACCGGCGGAGGAACCTGATCGCCGGAGCCCTGCCCCCCCGACTCCAGCCTCCGCCGGAGGAGCCCAGCGGAGACAGACCTGCACAGGCCGGGCGCTGATGAGAATGCTGGGGGTGGGGACAGAGACCTCCCTCCACACCGGGAGCTGGGATAACAGGGCCACTCTCGCCTCCTGTTCCCCAGTCCCCGGGGATCGGCCGTCACCGGGCTGCATCTACCGCCCCTGGGGTCTGTCGCAGAGGGTCATCAGGGTTGGAAGGCCTGGGGTCCACAGAGGAGGCTGCGTGCGCGCGCTTGCTTGTGTGTGTGTGATTCGTAGGAGTGTGCACGCGACTCGTGGATGAGTGTGTGTGATTCCTGTATGAGCGTGTGTGTGTGTGAGATTCACGTATGAGTGTGGGACTCGTGGATGAGCGAGTGTGTATGAGCATGTGTATGAGTGCGCGTGTGTGATTCAGATGCCAGCGAGGCCCCGCCCCCAGTGACGTCGCAGGCCGGCTCCCCAGGCGGGCACAGGGTGGATGGGTCACCAGCTGGCACAGCCCCCCTGCAGCCGGGCACCCACCTTCCAGACCGAAAGCCAAGGCTTGGGTCTGAAGGAAGGCAAGGGGCGAGGTCCAATCCTCTGAAGAAGCCGATTTTGAGTGGGTGCTGGGGCGCTGGGGGCGGGGGAGGAGGAACAGGGTGGGGCACTGGTCTCCCAGCGGCGGAAATGAGGTGCCCCTCCCTAGCCCGGCGGGGCCTCTCCAGGGCAAGGTGTCTCGGTCCAAGGTTAAGTGAGGCGCACTCCAGCCGCGCTCTGGGGCCGCTGGGACACACACAGCTCCGCGTGTTCCTAAACCTCCGGAAACTGGGTCCGGCTGCCCCCGGCGACCCCCCGCCCCCGGCCCCGGGCCACAAGGCGCCCACGGGTCAGGCTGGGACCCCGCCTCCAGGGCCTGTCTTCCGGTTTCTCTAGGTCCGGACCCCTGAGGGCCGCGCCTCCCCCCAGCTGGGACCCCCTGGGGCGGTCCCGGCCCCGCCCACCCGCTAACCCCGCCCACCACCCCGCCCCGCCCACCCACTAACCCCGCCCACCGCGTGGGGCCGGACGGCTCTCCCTTCACCTGGGCCCGGCGGCTGGGCTTGCAGATGGGGAGACCGAGGCCTGGTCTCCGCTGTCCTGACCCGCACCCCCGCTCCCGGCCGGGTTCCCGCCGCGGCCACTCACCCGCACGCGGCGCTCAGGGTCCCGCCGAGCAGCGAGCCGGAGATCATGCCGACCCCGAAGCACAGACCCAGTCGGCCCAGGGCCGCCGGCCGCTCCTCGGGCGCAGACAGGTCCGCGATGACCATCTGAGCGGCTGGGGGTGGAGTGGGGGGCGCTGAGCTGGGTGGACCCGTCTCAGAGGCCCTTGTGGTCCAGGCCACGCCCCTTCCCCTCCCCACCTGCTCCCCAGGCCACATTTCCGTGTCACACCTGACCCTCTCCACCCCAGTCCTACTCTCAGGCCCAGACTGGCATCCAGAGGGTGACCTCTGTCCTGCCCTCTGGCTCTGGCCACCCCCAACCTTCCTCAGGGGGCACCCTGGGCCCAGGCCCCCCCCCCGCCCCCACGTTCCCCGCTCCTCCCCAACCGCAGTCCTCCCGCAGGTGCCCTACTGGCCCTACCTGGCAGCCCGTGCATGAGGGCCGCAGGCAAGGGCAAGGCGTAGAGCAAGGGCGCGCCGGGCAGGGCCGGGCTGCAGGCGGCCGCCAGGAGCAGGTAGAAGGCAGAGGACGCCAGGAAGCTGAGCGTGAACGCCGCCCTCGCCCCGTGCTGGTCCGCGAACCTGGGGGCCCCAAACCATGAGCCCTACAGATACCAGGCAGGGTCCTCTCTCCTTTGCCTCTGACACCCACCCCGTGGGGCTGCCGGGTCTCTAGGCCACAGGGATCCCCTCATGGCCAAGGAGGGAGGCCTGGGTGTGGGATGGTTGGGGGAGGGCCCCCAAGCGGAGGGTCTCAGCTTGCCCCAGCTTCTGCTGGGCTCCTTGCCGTGACCCGGGGGTGTCTGGCCCAGCTGGGCATTTCCACTTCCCTTGAGAACACCTTGTGGGGCCCCAGTGGAGCACGGGCCTGCGTGTCGTGTAGTAAATGTCTCCCAGGGGCACCTGGGGGGCTCAGATGGTTAAGGGTCTGCCTTTCGCTCAGGTCATGATCCCGGGATCCCCTGGACCCACCTGGGTCAGGCCCAGGTCTGTGCGGAGCCTGCTTCTCCCTCTGCCCCTCCCCCTGCTCCTACTCTCTCTCTCTCAAATAAATAACTAAAATCTTAAAAACAAACAAACAAACCCATGTCCCCCAGGCTCCAGCCCTTTCTCCTCCTGCCCCCGGCATCCCCAGGAAACACTCCAGAGCACCTGCTCGCTGGCTTTCCCGCCTCTGGAGCCCGTTTCCTGCACAGTCATCCTAAAGATCCTGCCTCGCTGATCTGGCCTCCTCAGGGTTTGTGGAAGGATGTGTGCTGCCCTGACCCGAACCCAAGACCAATGCCCCCCACCCACTGCCCTGAGGCTGGTGGGGGCCCAGGGGTCCTGAAGATTTGCTGGTGGGACCCCCAGCTCAGTGGGCTGGACATTTGCAGCCACCAGTCTTGCTAGAACAATCCTCTCTCTGGCTGCCACCAGGATTGGTGGATATGGAGGTGGAGGGGTACAGGGGTGCCCCCCCCAGCCTGCGAGGGACCATAGGCCTGTGCTCAGCAGGACACCCCGTGCAGCAGGGGCTGCCGTCGCCAGGGTGCGCCCATGCTCAGTTCTGCGAAGCTGGCGTGACCCAGCCTGTGACCTCTGAGGGGCGACCCTGCCCACCCCTCCCCTTGGTACCTGCCAAACACGGGCCCACCCAGAAGCTGAAGCACGCCGAAGGCCGTCTGCAGGTAGCCAAAGGCCACGGAATCCAGGCCCAGCTGCCGGGTCAGGTACTGCAAACACAGGAAGGGCGCACGGGAAGGGTCAGGGGGTCCGGGGTACACTGTGGGGGGGGAGCGGGGGAGGTAGCCCTGAACTGGAGGGGAGGGAGGCCTTCCCTCTGGCTCTGACCACGCTGCCGTGTGCCCGTGAGGGGCCCCTGGGCCTGGAACTCAGCTGCCTATAGCGAGGAGCTCACTGGGGCCTCTGGGTCCGGCTTGCGGGGCCCCGTGCTCAGTGAGGGTGGCGGCTGGCCCTCCTTCCCTGCGGCAGGGCACACCTGACCCATCCGAGGCTGCCTGGTGGACTGTGGCCTCTTCCGGGGCCAGCAAGAGACGCTCCCCAAATACCCTGATGGCTTCCGGAAGGTGACCCCTTTCCCAGCAGGACCCGTGCCTGCTCTTGGGGGCTCCTGGGGTCTGCTGGCGCCCACCTAGGGAGGGGAAGGCCGTGACCGGTGTCTCCGGGGAATGGGAGGGTTAGCCCGCTCTACTCCTGGCCTCTGAGTTCCTGGCCCCTCCCTCCAGTGATCCCACCTGTAATGGGTTGAATTGGGTCCCCCCCAAAGTCCTAAAGCTCAGTGCTAGGAATGTGACCTTATTCGGAGACAGAGTCTTTTTTTCATGTTCGGTTAGCCCCCCGTCTGGTGCATAACCAGTCCACGAGGCGGCCTTCAGTGGATCTCTGGTTAACTGTAACACCCCGTGCTCATCCCAGCATGTGCCCTCCTCCTCAGTACCCTTCACCCGGTAACCCCCTCCCCTGGGGAAGCCCCCAGATTGTTTCCTGGGGTCTGTAGTTGGAGATACCGTCTTTGCAGAGGGAACCAAGGTCAAGTGAGGTCGTCAGGGTGGTCTGGTGTCTTTACACAGAGGGGAATTTTGGACACGGTCAGGCCCAGCCGGACAGCCGCGCCAGAGGACAGACAGGCAGACACCGGAATATTCGGGGAGGGGCTGGGACCCGCAGAAGCTGGATGAGGCAGGAAGGACCGTCCCCTGTGGGCTTCAGAGGGAAGCCTGAGACCCCGGGGATTCAGACTTGTGGCCTCCAGACTGCGAGATGGCCAACTTCGGTGACTGGTGCGGCGACCTCAGGACAAGAATACCCCTCGTCCCTGACCCCGCACCCTGTACTTTCCCTAAGCTCAGTCAAGGGCATCCCTCCGCCTGCTTTGTTTCCTAGGTGCACACCCCTCTCCCCAGTGCCGCTGAAATCCCCCTGCTCCTAGCATGGGGTGGGCGGTAGGGCTTGGGGGTGCTGCTGAGCCCTACGGGGGAAGCCCGAAGCCCTGCTCTCGGTTGGGTTTCTCCTGCTGGTGCACCCGACTGCACCATCATCACACACTCCCCTAGTGAGTCCGCGCTCTTCCCCGCCCCACTGTAGCCCACCTTCTCGCACTCACACCTGCCTGGTCCTCCCCTCCCACTCCAAGGACCGGCTCCTCTGCTCCATGGTTCATGCTTCCACCACTGCAAGGGTTCATGTCCAAATCCTCAGTGTCATCCCTGACCACCCCTCTTCCTTGCACAGTCACATCCAGTCCATTGGCAGCTCCTGGGTTCAGCCTTCATGACAGACCTTAAAGCCAGTGGCTTCCTGCCTTCCCCACGGCCAGCAACCTCCTGGTGTCCTGGCAGCCTTCCTGGGGCCTTATCTCCATCTCCCCTCGGGTCACGCCTCTCTAGCTGCGCTGTTTTCACTGCCCCAGGGCCTTTGCACCACCCAGGTTTGCTCTGTTTCCTTTAAGCCTGCCCTCTGGGGGAGGCTTTCCTGTCCCAGTCTGTGGGCCCTCCCAGCCCCCTGCAGCACGTCTTCTCTCCCGCACAGCACAGTCTAAGCATCGTGGAGTCCGTGTCTGCTGTGTTCCAGGTCCTGAGAACAGGACGCACTTGGTAGGTGCTCGGGTAGCATTTGCAGAAAGGTATGTTCCTCCCTTGTTCTGTGCCTTTAACTGTTCACTCATCGCTCCCCACACCAAGCCTCCTAGGGAGGGACGTTGTGACCCATTTCAGACGACAGGACAGCGAGGCGTCTGCCCAGCCCACATGGCTGCTATGGAGGGGAGTCAGGCCTTGGGAGTTGGGGCGCACCCTTGGGCTGGGGGCTCCCAGCAACAGAGGCAATGCCCCCTCCCGCTTGGATCCCCGGGCACAGCCTGCTCACGAGAACCCCTTGGGGAACTTTATTTGTTTTATTTTTATTTGTTTATTTTTATTTTTTATTTATTTCTTTTAAGATTTTATTTATTTATTTGACAGAGATCACAAGTAGGCAGAGAGACAGGCAGAGAGAGAGGAGGAAGCAGACTCCCCGCTGAGCAGAGAGCCTGCCGCGGGGCTCGACCCCCGGGACCCTGAGATCATGACCCGAGCCAAAGGCAGAGGCTCAACCCACTGAGCCCGCCAGGCGCCGCCCCGCCGGGAACTTTAAAAAAGTGGCCAGTGGCTGTACTATGGCCCCACACAGACCAGATGGGAAAGGCCCTCGTGGAGGGGGAAACCCGGGCCAGCCCCACGGGAGGTCTGTGGAGGGAACCAGCTGGCAAGCAAAGGCGGACTCTATGGAGAGCAGTGGGTGGGCACCAAGCGCTGACCATGGCCGCTTTGCCAACCGCCTACACTTACCGGGCAGAGTTCCAGACCAGGGGAGGCAGCTGGGGAAGAGATGGGGCCAGCCCCGCCCTCACGCCCCGGTCGGGGAGACAGAAATAATGTAATATTGTGGGACAGGAAGTGGGGCGTGGGCAGCCTACAGGAGGACTGACCCAGCACGACCTGGGTGGAAGGGAAGAGGTTCCAGGGTCTGGGCAGGTGTTGGGAGGGAAGGTTCCCTGCCGAGGAGACCTGAGCCGAGAGGCCTGAGCCCAGGAAGGGCGGGAGCCTTGTGGCTGCTGGGACAGAGGATCAATAGGGCAACGGCCGGACGGGGCGGGAGGGACAGAGCCAGGCCAGCCAGGGGGAGGGGCGCTATCCCCACAAGGGCTGCGTGGCCGTGGGGGTGGCTCTCTGTGGCCCCTCCCTGGGGCTGCCCTGCACCCGAGCCCAGAAAGTGCTGATGGAGAGTCCAGGAGGCACAGCCCCCGGGTTCCCCAGTGAGGGGCCTGGACAGCCCTGGGCCCCCACTCCCGGGTACCGCCACTGCACGGATGGAGGAAGAGAGGGATGACGGTGCGAGCGGGTGGCTGGCCGCCCGGGGGAGGGTACTCACTGGCATGATGGAGATCCGCATGAAAAGGCAGGTGAGCTCCAGGGCGACCAGCATGTAGGTGAGTAGGATGACCTGGGGACGGCCCAGGGAGCCCATCATCCCGCTGGAATGCTGGCCCCGGCCCCCAGGGGCTCCGGCTCCCCGCATCCCGGGCAGGTGCGGTGGGAGAGCCCGGACGGATCTGAGCAGGAGGCCGGCACCGTGGGCAGGGTCCAAAAGTCGTGCTGCGCTGGGCAAGGGTGCTGAGTCACAGGGCGGGAGGCGGGCAGCGCCCGGCCCGTCGTCGGCGAGAGGGCCTGCGGGAGAGGCCGGTGCTGCAGGACCCTGAACTGGGCTCCCAGCCACCTGCCGTGTGACCTTAGCCACTCTCGCCCTCGGAGAACATGGCAGGTGGCCCTCCCCCTCCGCCAGCGACAGCTCCGGGTCTGTGGGGGCACAGGTCCCGCGGAACCGGACGCAGACCCTGCCTGCGAGGGTGGGCCGGGCTCCGCGCCCCTCCTTACACAGCAGGAAGGCACCAGCGCCCCGTTTTAAGAGGGAAGCCCGTTTTAGAGGCCCAGATGGCCGAATGAACTCCAGTTCAGGTAGGTGCCTCCCGCGGGCGCGGGCTGATGGGTTTGGGGTCCCTGTTACTGGGTGGGAGGTTCCTCAGGCCCACAACGTCCCCCTGCCTCTGTGGAGCAGCTGAACCCCGCCTCGCCCGGTCCTCCAGCCAGAGCCCAAGGGAGCTTCGGAGTGGCCCAAGGGTGGAGTCGGGGCCACAGCTGGGCCTTCCGGGCCCCTAGGGCAGGGCAGCTCTGCCTGGCCTCCAGCCCGCAACCGACAGAAACCAGATTTTGTGGCTCCTTGGAAGCCTCCCCAGAGTTTTACTAAGTGAGCACTGGATTGCACAGCTGAGCCCCAGGGAGGCCTTCAGAGCCTGGGTCCGGCGGTGGAGGTGGGGGCAGGTGACAGCAGGAGGAAAGCCCGGCTGCTGCCTCGGGCACCCTGCCCATCCCGTTCGGGAAGGCTGAGGGAGGTGGGTAGAGGCTGAGCGCCTCGGGTCAGGGGCATCTGGCTGGCGGCTCAGGGGCTCATGCAGCAAGGGGCACAGTCAGGGGATGCCCTCGCCAGAGTGAGTGCCAGCACCTTCCTTGCCCTAGGGCCCTGGTCCAGTGGGGAGCCCTCCCGGGGAGAGCTCCGGCCTGGCCCTTCCGTTGCTAACCCACACTCTCTGGGTGACCCCAGCCTTCCTGGGGTGACCTGGGACACCGGCTTCCTTAGGGTGACCTGGCACTCTGGCCCAGCACACCCTGAGAGTCTAGGCACCCCCACTCCCCTTGCAGCTTTTCTACCAAGTTGGTGGGGAGGCAGGGACTCTGACTTCTAGAAGGGGTGGGCAGGGCAGGGAGGAGGGCAGGGCAGAGGGACTGGGGACAGGGGCTGGAAAGGATGGGAGGGGAGAAGGGTGGAGGGAAGGAAGGGAGAGGGGAGGAAGGGCAGGGCTCAGTGTCTGGCCTGCTGCCTCCCCAAGGTCCGCACAGAGACCCAGAGGTGAGGCGGGGGACAGGAGCATTTCCAGAAACAGCTCCAGAGTCTCTCCTGGAGGGACAGAGACCTCTCCCCAATTCCTCATGTCACACGGCTGCCACTCTATCCCCTTGGCTGGGGCCACCAGAGACCCACGGAATGCAGATACACCTGGCTTCAAGCGGCCCCTCAGCGGGACTTGTCCGTGGGGGACTGGGGCGCATACAGCTACCCATATCCCCTGCTGGCGTCCCCGGAAGCACAGTTCCCCGGATAAGGAACCCGGCGCCGGTCCAGGACACTGTGGCTCTGCCCCCAGAACCAGGCCACAGGCCCAAATGTCAAAGCCAAACACCCCTCAGCCTGTGTTAACTTAGGGTACCAGGGGCCCGGCCAGGTGGAGCCCTCCTGCCAGTGCCCAGGGACAGCTGGGGGGGGGGACCAAAGTCCTCAGCTGACCTCAGGAGTTGTGCTGAGAGCCCAGAGCTGGGGCGGGTGGACCAGCATGGGTTTCTCAGAAGAACTGCACGGAAGGGCTGGCCTGGGGAAGAGGGGGGTGTGATGTCTGAGATTCAGGACCCCTGGGAGGACTGGAGTTCAGGTGGGTCTGTGCTCCGTGGGGGCGGAGCGGGGGATGGGACTGTCCCCAGGAGGCTCCAACCTCCCAGGGCCTGTGAGCTCCGACCTGGCCGCCTGCCGTAGACTGGGCCGGGAGATGGGGCCATCACCTGGCTCCTTCTGGGTTCTCTGGGCAAGAGTTGGGGGTAAAGTGGTAGGAGAGGGAGGGAGGAGGGAGTCTCCGGTCTGCCCCAGGGCAGGTGGGGGAGGCAGAGGGCCACGTGGGGTGGGCAGGAAGGAGTGAGTTACTCACCTCTCCCTTCCTCCTGCGTCCAGCAGGGCCTTTGGAGGGCTTGGAACTGGTTGGAGCAGAAGTAATGGGCTCTCGCCTGAGTGTTTGTCTTGAACAGGCTCCATGTGGGCGGGGAGCTTCCTGGTCCCGAGTGTGGGAAATCTGCTCTCCAGGCCACATGACCAGCAGAACCCTGAACTCTAGAACCCCCGACACGCTCTTCCTTCCGCAGAATAGCCTGGCCCACTCACTTAGCCACTCAACACACGCTCTGCCCTTCCCCAGGGCCCGCTCCCAGCCCCAGGGAGATCCCAGGCTCCCCCCCAGCCCAAACAGGCAGACAGTTCTGCCCCGTTGAGGCTAATCCCCTGGAGGAGTCAGGGGCGGGGTTAGGGGGTGACGCCTCCTCGGAGGCTTCAGGATAAGGCAAGACGGGCTGGTGCAGGAGGAGACTGCCAGGCCGAGGGGCGAGCCCAAGCTGGCGGTGCTTCAAAAGCTGAGAACCCCTGACGGGGTGAGGGCAAAGGTGTACGGGCCAAGAGCTAGTTCTGGGGTGGTGAGACCAGATGGTGGAGGGTCTCACCACCGCTGTGAGGCCCGGGGGAGCCCCAGAGGGCTGGGAGGGGAGGCACAGGCCCACCGGCATGTGTCGCGTGCCACCGCGTGCTGGGCTCTGTGCCAGGCGCTGGGGGTACTCAGCTCACAGGTGTGACTGCCCTGGTGTGGCTGGCACTATAGTGAGCCTGAGAGCACCCATGTGTGCATGTGTGTATATGTGTGCGCCTGCATATACGTGTGTGCGGGCATGTGCACATGTGTATGAACGTACATGCAGATACGTGCATGCAGGCGTGTACAAGTGTGCGCACACACACGAGTGTGCATATACATGCACGTGCATATACACGGATGTGTGGGTGTGTACAGGTATGTGCATGTATGTGTGTGCACACGTATGTGCATGCATGCGTGTATGCGTGAGGGGGCAGGTACGGCCCACTAGGCGTGGTGGGTAAATCACACAGTGATTGGGAGCGTGTGATCACGCTCGGCATGCAGCGGAACCCCGCAGAGTTCTGAGCTTCCCTTGGGTTCTTCCGGAAGGAGCCTCTGGCCGATGGGACCGAAGGGCGCAGTCCCAGCAAGGGGAGGGGGCAGTGGAGGTAGGGGTGGGATGCCACCCACCCCGGGGAGGAGGAGCTGACAGCGTGTCCTGACAGACGGGGCAGGATGGCACCTGCAGCATGGGCCGCGGGGAGCGGCCAGGTGGGGGCTTCTGGAGGGAGAACAGGGCCGGAGAGCATGGTCTGGGGCTGTGGTCCGGGGCTGTGGTCTGAGCTGGAGGTTTGGAGTGAGGCGGGATGAGCCCCTTCGTGGGTCGATGAGGGCCGATGGTGCTTCTTACTTGTATGACTGCCCGAGGCTCCCCTCGAGTGTTCCCTAGTCAGCGGTGCCCGCGGGATTTTGGCCAGGACGGGAAAGGACCAGGCCCCCGCCCCTCAGGGTGGCATCTTGGCGGCCGAGGTGCAGTTTCAGACCTCGGCCGGCAGGGGCGCCCGCACGCCCGCAGCCCTGCCTGTGCGGTGGCCTCAGGCAGCCCGTCCGGCGTGGGGGAGGGGGCCGGGGCCGGACCTCAGCCTCCACCGAGGAGGCGCACAGGGGGCACCCGGGCCGCTGCGGGCATCGGGCCTGGCCTCGGCTAGCCAGCTCCTTCCCAGAGGCCACCTGCTTTAGGGTCTTAGAGGGCCGAGTCCCTTTCCCAGTGTCACATGAGGGGCCGGGCTGGCAGGGGTCAAGGACTCTTCCGGAGCGGGTCTGTGAGCAGGCTCCCGGGTGGGTTGCGGGCAGGGGCTGGGCCTTGCCCAAGGCTGGGTCTCCGGAGTTCTGACTCATGCTGTGGGTGTGTTTGCGGGATCGAAGCATGGCCGCATCCCCCGGCGGGGAGGCTGGGCTGGCTCGTAGGGGCTCTTCCAAGTGATCCAGGAACCCCAGGGTCAGGTGGAAGGAAGGCAGAGGCCTGGGGTCCTGGGACCCACGAGCACTCCCCTTGCACACGCCGAGCTCTGTGCTGCTCCCGGCTGCAAGCTGGGACGCAGGGTCCCTCGTGGGGAGTGTGGGTCACTCACTCCAGGGGCTCCAGCCAGCCCACCGTCGTGACCAGGAAGGAGGAAGGCCTTACTGGGGAAGCGTGCGAGCAGGCTGCTGTAGGGGCCCGTGGCGGGGTGGAGACCTGGGACCCTCTAGTGGGATGCCGTCTGGGATGGTCACATCCCCTTCCTCCCACCATGGTCTCGGGGACCAGAGCAGAGGAGGAGCGGGGACCCTGTCTTGGGAAACTCAGACTCGGCCAGTTGCCCCTGCTGGCTTGGGACTGAGGCGTTTCTGGAACATGGGGCTTTCCAGGTAAAAATGGGGACAGTTCCAGACAAACCCGGATGGCTGGTCACTCTCCCTTTATGGGTCCCTGGAGGCCAGACTCACGCTGGATCTTGGGCTAGGGGAAGGGAGGAAAGATGCGGGGGTGGGGCAAGCAGCATGGGGATGGGAACAACAAGGTCACGGACCCCCTCCCCCCAGCCCCCTTGAGGGACGCTTTGCCCCGACTTCCGCACTCAGGAAGGAACAACAGCTTCAAAGGAGGGGTGTCCATCCAGGGAGGCCAGAGGGGAAGTGGCCAGCAGCTGGTGGTCTGGCTTGGCGAGGGCCTCCAAGGGGGAGTGGGAGGGCAGAAGGGCCGCCTGGACTCGGGAAGAGACGGGCCTTGGAACTTCTCAGGAGAGCAGGGCCCAGAGAGAGCAGCCCGCACCTGTTCACCAGGCTGTGGTGGGGGAACCGAGGCAGGAGACGGGGCAAGAGTACGCCCCTCTTCCTGCCCTCCAGGCATTGGACTCCCAATAGGCACATGCCCGGGGGCGCCTGGAAGTTCGCAAATGCCTCTGAGGTACCTGAACCTCCCCCAAGCAGCCCCTCCTCCTCTCCTGGCCCCTCGACCTCCAGCTGGAAGAGACGACGCCATGTCTGACCACCCAGTCCCACACCCAGTGTCTTCTAGAACCCTTGTCCATTGGACCCGAATAGAGAATCCATCCAGAAAGGAGCAGGAAGGACTTCCAGAAAGCCAGAAGTCACAAGCCCACGCACTCCTTCCTACCCTGGTGATGCCCTTGGCCGCCATGCGGCCACATCCCGCTGCCCGGGTGGCACTTTTAAGGCACCTGCCTATTTGGTGTCTGCTGGGGGCCGCCACACAGACGTCCCAAGAATCGAGAAGCCGCAGCCGCCCTTCTGTGCTCTGGGCCCCCTGGAAGCTGGCTGGGTGAGATTCTAGGGGACCTGGCGCCCCCCCGCGCCAAGACCTCTGGTCCCCTGCTCCGTTCCAGGGACGCCTGGCTCTTCCGGGAGCAACCACCCCGGCACCTCACCCTGCCCCTTGCCCCCACGGGACTCGGCACAAGTCCAAGCCCTGAAAGTCCTCCCTGGGTCCTGAGGCATCGGGCAGCCGGCCCTTCTGCAGGCCAGTGGCCCCAAACCTGCCCTGGTTTATTCACCTGTTTCGGACTCCACCCACCAGCCTAGAAGCCCCTGGAGGGGAGCCCCACCCCCACCCCGAGGTCCCAGGGAAACACTCCTGGCCTAGATCCTGATTGGACGTTGGAGGAGGAGGGCCCGCTCAAGGTCACGCTGCCAACAGGGGCCTGGCAGGCTCCCGGAGCTAATGTCCAGCCCAAGGCGGTCACTTGCTCCACTACTTTCCATAAATCGGCATCCAGAGCATGAGGGAAAGGGGCTCAGCAGGGGGCCCAGCAGCGGGCGGGTCTGCACTCAGGGTGGAGCCCGGGAGTTATGCCCAGAGCTGGGCAGTCCCCCCGCCCGGGCTGGCATCTCTGTGACTCGCCAGGTCTCAACAAGGGGCTTGTCCTCTCAAGACTGTATCCCCACCTGGGAAATGGACAAGATGGGTCTCTGCCAGTCTAGGAGGGTTAATGAGCTAATGCCTATGTAAGGTGCACGGCGCAGGGCTGCCTGGCCCGGCCCGGAGGGGGTCCCGCCGGCGGCAGCCGGCTGCTGACCAGCGTCCAGCCCGGGGCTGGCTGAGGACCCTGCTGAGCGCTGGGTCTGAGTGTTCGATGGGTGCAGGCCCCCCAGAGTCGTGGCCATCTGCACGGACTCTGGAGGTGTTGGTAGCGCTGCCGAGTGTGTAAATGCCCTTCTACCCTGCCCGACAGATTATTAGGGAATGCACGTGACTGGGGGTGTCTGAGTCCCCCCACCAGCCCACGAACCTGCGCTCAGAGCACATGTCCACTTTACGTTCCAGTGGCAGCTGGAGGGGGCCGCTGGTGTCGGGGCTGTGCCTGCCCACCCCTCCAGGTGTGCCGAGGAGCAGTGACGATGGGGAGGGTGCTGGCCACTGCCGGGCACATGCGGACACGGCCCCCCCCAGCCTCCTCAGAGGCCTTGAGGGGGAGGAAGCAGAGGGCCAGAGAGGTTAATCGACCCGCGCATGGTCACACGGCCAGTACGGGACCGCTGCTCTGCCTGACCCCAAAGCCCCAAGGTTTGTGCCTTGGTCAGGCAACGCCCCCGCCTTGCCCCCGCCCCAGTGCCCTTGCCACGTGAATGCTGCTGGGTTGGAGGGGCCAGAGGTAGAAAAACCAAGGGGCCGCCAGTGGGAATCCGGGCCCACCAAAACCCTGGGTGGGGGCACTGTGGGCTGTGGCCACACCCTCCGTCCCCACAGCAAAGGTCTGCTGCCTGCTCCCCTCCCACCGGCACTCCAGCTTCTGCTACCAACCTACGTGATGCCTCCTGCCCTCTCCTTTGTCACGCCCATAACCCAGGGGCCCAGCGCTCCCAGACCCCGTCCTTCCGGGCCCCCAGCTCCTGCCCCGGCCTGGGGCACCGTCATCTCCTGCCCGCCTGACTTCTGACAGTCCTCACTCTGCCTTCCGACCTCTGCTTACGGCACCTGCATCCACCAACAAATCTCAGGACCCTGGACCCCAAGACAGGAGTCTCCAAGGCTCTTCGATGCCTTCAAGATGTCACCAGCTCCTGGGGCTGGAGTCCCCAGCCTCCCACGCCTGGCCATGCCTTGCCCCCAGGCCCTCCACAGCTATCTGGTTCATTCTGGACTCACTCAGTACCAGCTGTGACCAGCTTGGCCACCTCCCTGCCTGGGACCCCCGCCCTTCCCAGGGTCCCCCTCCTCATCCCAAACCTGGGGTGGGCTCTTGTGGGGGCTCCTGCCGTACCCCACTTCCCGCCATCCTGGCACAGACCTCCTGGGTAGCGGTGGAGGCTGTGGGAGGCTTGGGGGCAGACCCAGGCCTTCCCTGCTGGCCCACGGGGCTCCCTTCAGCGGCACGCTGATCTCGGGGGGCAGCCGGCCGAGCCCGTGGGGCACACTCTTCTCTTGGGGCTTGCTTTCCTGTCTGCTGCTCCCCCGGCCAGGCCCAGGCGCCCAGCACAGAGATGGGGTTAGGGTTCCTGGTTCAGCGGGCACAGTTGTGAGAAGCAGCCGGAGCCGGGTTGTTCTTGATGACCAGAGGCACCGTGGGAGAGTGTCCGCAGGTGGCCATTCGGGCCCCAAGACGGGCCCACCGGCCTCGGGAGGACCACACGGGACTCAGGGCTCTCGACGGCCTGGGCTGTGACCAGCAGCACTAATGGAGGGAGAGGAGGCAGAGGACGATGAGGGGGACAGGGCAGGAGGAGGAAGAGGAGCAAGGGGAGGGGGCTGGGGGGCAGCAGGGGGAGGGCCGGGAGGGCCGGGAGGGCCAGTCCTCACTGTGGTCTTTAGCCTGGGGGCCACTCCCCGTCCTCTCCCTGCTCCTTGACCCCTGGGCCCTGGTCCCCTACCCACTGGAGACAGGAGAAGTCATGTGTGCGTGTGAGTGTGGCAGCCCCCCTGCAAACACCTAGGGGTGATGGGGATTTTTTTTTTCTTTTAAAGAGGCTTCCCCCCACACAGCCCTGACCGGCCACATTGGGCAGCACCCCCTCCCCCATTTAGACTTGAGACTTGTGGCCTCGGAGAGCAAGACCCTTGCCCAAGTTCCCCCCAAGGCGAGGGACGAATGTGGGTGTCTGAGGGCAGCTCTGGGGTCCCCCTAGGCTCTCTTTCCCAGTCCCCAGCCTGGGGGCAGGTGGGCGGGCTCCTGGCTGCAATGCCACCTGTGGACACCAGGGGGCAGCAGGCACCCAGCTTTTCGCCTCAGGGCCCGTGGCTGGCCGCCTCGGGGGCTCAGGGGCTGTCCCCTCCGAGCCTTCAGCAGACCCCCAAGCCATGCCTGGGCCATCGAGGGAGGCGGGAGACAGGCGTCCCTTCTGCTGAGCCCCTACTCTGTGTGGCCTGCAGGACACTGGGGAGGACTGGCCAGGCCTGGGACACTTTTACCTGCTGACCTCTGTCTCCACTGACCAGTGCTCACCTTTGACACCCAGCTGGGGGGAGGGGTGGGGGAATGCGGGGATGGACGAAGGGGGAAGGCTCTCCTTCCCTGGCCATGCCCCCCCCGAACTCACTCTGGGGGCCTGCTAAGGGCTGTCACGGGAGCAGGGAGCTCACACACTGCTGTGCCCGGCACGTGCCATGTCCTGCTCGCTCCCCTGAGGCCCAGGGGGACCTCCCCAACCCCCCGGGGACCCCGCGGGCATGTGGGCTCCTGCCACTTTCCCTGCCCGGGGGCGGGATGGGGGTGCACACAGGGGCCTCCGCGTCTCCTCCCTGGCTTTCAGGCTCTTCTAGGAACACGGTGTGGTGTGTTGGAAGCAGGGCGGGGAGCTGGTCCCCTGCGTACCCTGTGGACAGCAGATGCTGACTCATGGGGTCCCCACTAGCTCGAGGAGACTGGGGGGGCACCAGCTCACCCACATTCATTTTTCCTGGTCTTTCTTTGGGAGAATGAGTCCCGGGGACCTGCCTCCTCTGTGTCCTGTGGGCGCAGGGGAGGAGGGAGGCCTGGTGGGGCTCTGAGCTGGCCACAGGGTTGCGTGCCTGCCCCCTACCCTGGAAACCCTCCCCAGCCCCGGAGGGTCTGTCTGAAGCCTAGGAGAGCCCAGGGTCAAGGGCCTCCTGGGACGGTCAGTGCTGGAACAGGATCGGTCCGGACAAGCGGGGAGGACAGGCGGGGAGGAAGGGGCCCCTGGCCCGTTGTGGGGACTGGGCTGCAGCGCCCTCACGTCCAGGGCTGTTCCCTGCTCCCTCCACGCCTCCCCCAGGGCCTGCCCAGCCCCTCCAGCTAACTCCCGGGGAGTGAGGACCCCCAGCCCGGCCCAGACAGGAGCACAAGGCGGCCCCTGTAATCCGAGCTTTGGATTCCCGTCGTGCGGCATGTGGACGCGTCACCGGAGGGAGGCCGGCACCTGCGGAGGACGTGCCTGGCAGCCGCCCGGAGAACAGCCCGTCCTGGGGGGGCTGGGGGCGGGGCGAGCCGAGCGCGGGAAGTCGGTGCGGGGAGGAAGGTTCTCGCTGCTCCGGCGCTGGGCCCTGGGCCAAGTGCGCTAGGAAAGCGCCCCCTCCCGCCAGCCCCAGCTCAGAGCTGGGCCGGCGGCCTGTTGCTGGAGGCCGGCTAGTTAATCGGTAACTCTCCACTCTCCTCGGGGCCTCCAGGCCTCATCTCCTGGAGGAGAAGGTGAGGCTCTGCGGGGCAGCCGTCTTCCCTTCCTGAGGGGTCTGGCTGGGCCTGTCCGGGCCCACTGTGTGGGGCTGCGGTCCGGGGGCCCAGGGCTGGCCCTGCCCGGGGCTGCGGGGGAGGGGTGGGGAGTGGACGGGGCCGTGGGCCTTTGCCCTGGTGGGGTACCCAGTGGACAGGCCAAGATCTACACAGGAGAGGGCAGACTGGGCTGGGCAAGAGCTGGGTCCCCTCCCCGACGGGAGGTGCCTGCGGGGGCCGCCCTCCAGGGACAGGGCCGCAGGCCCCGCAGATGGCCAGCTCTGGCTCCAGGTTTGGGGGACCGAGATTAACCCTGAGACTCGCTTTCTTTCCTCTCATGCTTTCGTGTTCATCGGCCCCTCGTGGAAGTCCAGTGGGGGGCTCAGGGCCGGGGAAAGGCTCGGGTCTGCTGTCCCCGAGCACGGAGAGGTCGCTCAAGCTCTCTGAACCTCTGGTTCTCCCCTTGCAAAACAGGAATCAAGCGACCTGTAGGGGTTCTTGGAAGGGTTAAGCGAGGCAAGTTGCTGAGCCCGGTGCAGAGCAGGCTCAAGGTGGCTGGTGCCGTCGGCCTGGGGAATGTCCCCCGGCGCCGCAGGGCCGTCCGGGAGGCCTGCAGACAGACGTCCCTTGCAGGGTCCCTGGGAGCGCGCCAGGGGCGGGCCCCAGGCCCCAGACTGCCCTCCTGGGCTTCCAGAAACAGCTCTAAGCAGCTCCCCAGAAGGAGGGAGCCCTGGGACCACCCGGCGTAGAAGTCAGCCACCAGGCGGCAGCACGTGGTCGAGGACAGCGCTTCCCGGCCCGCCCTGCTCTGCCACTCGCTCGGGCGGGCGAGAGTGTCTCCCCATTGAGCCTCAGTTTTCTGGACTGCAAAAGGGGCCCACTCCCTCAGCACGGGTGGCACTGCCAGGGAAACAACCCAAGGCCCTGGGTTATGGGGTTAGCTGCCTTAGGCCCCGGGGGCTGGAGCAGCTTCTTCAATCTGCCCAGAATGGGCCCCGTCTCCCCACCCAGAAATTGACACCCCAAACAGGCCCGTGCCACGCAGGGGAGTCTGGTGGGCAGCGGTGGCGGCTGGAACGGGCAAGCCCCCGCGTGTTGGTGGGCAATAAACACTCGTTCCTCACTCCCATCTTGGTCTGGTGGGCGCGGGGAGGGAGCTTGTGGCTCTGCTCCCTGCGGCCATTCAGGACTTCCGCCACCCAGGGGGTCTCTGTCCCCTGGAGTCCCTCCCTGGAGAGCCCCTCGGCCACCCCGTCTGGCTGGCAGAGTGGGGACGGGAGGGGCAGGCTGGCTTGGTTGGTTTGGATGGGCCCTGGGCTGGAGGTGGTGGGTGCCCTTCGGCTCTCTTGTTGGTGGCCAGCAGTGGCCCCGTGGCTCCCCACGTCCTGAGGGGCTGGGAACGTGGTCTTTGTGCTGATCGGTCAGCTTTTGCTTGGTCGATCCTTGGCTAGACAGCTGGACGGGGTGGTGGTATGCTGGAGAAGCCGCAGGGGGCCGGTGCTTCCCGGCCCCCCCCCATTCCCATGCAGGCAGGATTTGGGTTGCTGGGGCATCCCGGGGGGCCTGTCCCTGCTGGTCCCCCGGGGACCAGCACCCCCTCTCTGGTTCTGCTGTCTGCAGCAACACAGAGTACAAACATTTTCCTTTTGTTTCCTTTTTCTGCCTCGGATATATTTTTAATTACAGAAGTAGGGCTTGGCTATTGTACTCAGACAGATGTTTGCACGCCTGGGGGGCCCCTTGGGGTGGAGACCTGGGCCTTCTCTCTGACTCCCAGCCCCCCCAGCTCCTCATCTGTCCTCCCCCAGGTCTGTCCCTGGCTCGGGGGAAGGGACCCAGCTCCGCTGTTGGGACCAGCAGGTCAGTGAGCCAGCAGGTACCATCCTTCACTGGATTCAGGGTCACATACTCAGAGAAGGTCACCTCCCTGCCCATGGGGAGGTGTCCCCGTGGCCCTCAGAGAAAGAGAAGCAGAAGGCCCTGAGGGAAAGTAGGGAGAAAGGCAGGCAGTGGGAGGAGGGTGAGTCCAACTCGCTCCCGCCCCGCTGTGTGGCCCGGGTGGCTTCCCGGGCTCCCGCTCTCCGCTCCATCCCCCTCCCTTCCCGGCAGGACAGGTGAGGCCCAGCAAGGGGTGCAGGAGAGCCACCCAGGGCAGCACTTGGCCCAGGGAAGGGTGGCAGCTATTGCCGCACTGTGTGACACGAGGTGCAGGGGCCTGCCACTCCCAGTCCTTGGAGGGAGGACTCAATGTCACAATCCGTTAGGCCTGTCCCTGGAGGGGAGTATTGGACCCACCTGTCTGAGCTCAGCTGGTCCCCACGGAGGCGTCAGGGTGGGCACCAAACGTAGTGGGAATGGCCCTCTAGGCCCAGCCTCCGCCGGGGACAGTGCTGGGGGAAGGTGGGGTCGCATGGGGGAGTGGGGAGTTGCTGGTGCAGGCTGGGCTCCTGCTCCTTTCCGAAGCACCTCCCGAGTCCTCTGGCCTTAGGGAGCCGAGGGCAGGCAGGTGTTCATAGCACCAGGCAGTCCCTGCTGGGGAGGGGAGCTCGGGCTCCCCTGAGTGTCTGCAGCGGGGGCTGGGAGTGGGGTGGCGTCCTTCCTCAAGGAGGCCGAATCTGGGCTGGGGATGGGCTGCTTCCCCTGCCTGCCCTCCTGGACAGCTGGAGTGAGGGCATCCGGACCTCTCGGGAAATCCTGGGGGCCACCTGGTTCCACATTTTGGGGTCACTGTGGCTGTGGCACTGGGGAAGCTGGTAAGACCTTGGCACCAACGCCACTGGGCTCCCCAGCCTCCTTTTAGCCCCAGGCCAGGTGACGTCAGCCTGGTGTGAGGGGGCCACGGAGCTTGGGGGACCTTTCCCAGTTCCTCTTTACATTCCTGACGATACAAAATTGTAACATCTCCATGCTTGTGGGAAATGAAGAATGCAGCGCACAGAACGGAATAAAAACTCCATCATGAACCACCACCTTGGTCCTGCCATCAAGACCCCAGCACGCTGCCCTGCCCTCCTCGCCCGCCCCTGCGCCAATGCCCACTCCCGTTGGCCTCATCCCCTCACTCTGACCCTCAACTGCCCCGGAACCCAGGATACCTCCTCCAGGACACATTTGCACACTATCACACTGTCCCACCCCTGGGGAGTCCTGGAACCCACCTGGCCCTGGCTGGGGTCTACTCAGCCTTATTTATCTCGCTGGGCTCATGGACTCACCTGGGACAGGGGCTCACGACAGCTCAGGGCTCTGCTGAACCCTCCAACAGGTGCCTGACCCTCCTGACCCCCCAGCCCAGGGTTGCTCTTAGCTTGGGGGGGGGTGGTGCTGGTGGGGGGTGGTGGCTGGAGGCATTTCCTAGGCTCCCTGCCCCACAACAGGCTGGGCCAAAGGGAAAGCTGCAGAAAGTAATATTCGCCCATGGCTTGGCCCCGCTGGGATGAGAGCCGCCCTGGGAGGACCTGGGGCTGGGGCAAGGCCGGGCCTGTGGGCGAGAAGGGGTGTGGGTCCTGGCAGGTCCTTCCGGGTCCCCTGACAGCTGGAGTAGGGCTCTCTGGCTTGCATGTCCCATCATCCTCAGGGTGTGTTTTCTCCCAACAAACAATATTTACTGGGCATGATGAGGGGGTGCTAGCCCTCCCAGACGGCGGGTCGGGTAGAAGCCCGGCTGCCGGCCGCTCAGCCCCAGCTGCCACCTGCGGGTGCGCTGTGTGATCTGGGTGTATCTGCCCAGAGAACCAGTATTCCTAGTCAAGGCCCTACGCTGAGCAGGGCCAGGCCCACTCCCTGGAGAAGACTCTCGTGCCCTGTCCAGTAGCCGACACCCCCAGAAGAACAGCCTCCAGCCAGTGTGGGCAATCGGACCTCTGGCCTTGCGCGGCTGAAGCCTGAGAGGTGCCGGGCACCTGGTCCACGGCGGGGTGGGCAGAGCCCGGATGGGCTCTGTCTGTTTCCCATCCACTGAGCAGGGCTGGGCAGGCCCCAAGAGCCCAGGACTCCAGGGGCCGAGGGCCGGCTCTCCAAGGTGTCTCGAGACTTCGCCCCAGCGGGGGCGGGGGGACACTGGTTCGACGGCCTTAGGGCCAGCAGGTGTGTCAGGGCTCCAGGTGCGCGGAACCCCGCCAGGGACGCCAGCCCCGGGCGCCGCAGGCCGCGCGGGGGCAGCCGAAGACCCCGTCTCGCTCCAGCCGGGGACGGGATGCCCGAGGCGGGTTCAAGCCCCGTCAGCTGGCGCTGGAGGCCCAGTGGCGAGCGCGGGCGGCGGGGCCCGGGGGGCGCGTCGGAACCGGCCGGACGCCGGGCCCCGCCGCGCCGAGGAGGGCGCGCCGGCCGAGGGGGCGCCCGCGCCACCGCCGCCGCCGCCTCGCAGCCCCCGCCAGCAGACAAAGGAGCCGGAGGGGGGCGGGGGGGGATGGGGCGAGGGGGCGGGGCGCCGCGGTGTCACGTTACCGCCCGCAGCGCCCTTTAACTCGGGCCCCGCCCCGCTCGCCGCCCCCCGCCCGCGGCCGCGCGCCCCGCGCCCCGCCAATCGGCCCGCGCGCCCCGCCCCGCCCTCGGGTGGGTGTGTGCACGCGGCCAATGGGCGGCGCGCGGGGGCCGGGCGGCCGGCGGGGCGGGGGCAGAGCGGCGCGGGCCAATCGCCGCGGTGTTGTTGAAACTGAAAATACTACATTATGCTAATCGCGGCGGGGCCCCCGCGGGGGGGGGGGTGCGACCCTCGCGTATAAAGGGGCGCGCGAGGGCTGGGCGTTCCACAGGCCAAGTGCTCTGCGCTCGGTAGGTGCCAACCAGGCCCGAACGAGCCGAGCGGGCGAGGACAGGCACCGAGGGGGCGCGGCCGCGGCCGGACGACACCGCGAGCGACACTCAGGAGCAGCCCGGGGCCCGACAGCCAGGTAGCCGCCGCGCCGCCCTCCCGCCGCGTCCCTTTGCCAATGCGGACTCCGAGTGCGCGGGGTCTCCCCTGCGCCCGGCCTCCGCCCTCCTCTCCTCTCCTCCTCCTCCTCCTCCTCCTCCTCCTCTCCTCTCCTCGCCCGTGGCCCCGGCCCGCGCTGCCCGGGGCCAGGCTGGACGTGTGTCTCCGCAGCGCCTTGGCAATGGAGCGCCTTGTCGCCCGCCGCACCTTTCCCCTGTTCGCGCGCACCAGCGCCTGCCGCAGCCTCTTCGGGCCGGTGGACCACGAGGAGCTGAGCCGGGAGCTGCAGATCCGCCTGGCCGAGCTGAGTGCCGAGGACCAGCGCCGCTGGGACTACAACTTCCAGCAGGACGTGCCACTGCGCGGCCCCGGACGTCTGCAGTGGACCGAGGTGGACAGCGACTCCGTGCCCGCCTTCTACCGCGAGACGGTGCAGGTGGGGCGCTGCCGCCTGCTCCTGGCGCCCCGGCCCCGCCCGGAGGGCGCAGGCGATAGCCCGCCCCCCGCGCCGCCGGCCGAGGAGCCCCTCGACGGCCTCGGGGAGGCGCCGGCGCCGCCGTCCGGCGGCCCGGTGGTGGCTCCCGCCCCGGCCCCAGCCGTGGCGCCGCAGGAGAGCGATGAGCAGGAGGCGGTCCCGCCGCCGCGCAGCCAGGAGCCCCTGGTCGAGCCGCTGCACTCAGGGATTTCGGGGCGCCCCGCGCCGGGCACTGCCGCCGCCGCCGGTGGCGCCGCCGCCGCCGCCAATGCTGCCGCCGCCGCCGCCGCCGGCGGGGCTGTTGCCACCACCGCTGCCGCGGGAGGCGCCGCGATCAAGAAGCTGCCCGGGCCTCTCATCTCCGGTGAGTCCCGCGCGGCCCCGCCCCGGCCCGGCCCGGCCCTGCTTTGTCCGGCCGGCCGGGCTCCCCGGGCCTCGGGGGCCTCACTTGGTCCCCGCCTCCTCCCGTGGCATTAAAGGGCCAGCAGAGCGCAGGGCGCGGCCGTGCCCGCACCCCGTCCCGCCCCGCTGTTGTGCTCCCGAGCGGCGGGCGCGGGAGGGACGGGGGAGCGCGCGCTCGGGCCCCCGGGGCGCGCGATCCCCGCTCTGGCCGCGGGAGCCCCTCCCCGGGCGCGGCGGGCGCGGCGGGCGCGGCGCGGAGGGGGTTAAGCGCGGCGGCAGCCCCGGGGGGCTTGGCCGCGGGACAAGGGGAAATGCTTACACAGCACATTGCGAGGGCGACGTAAACAAAGCTGACCCGCCGCGGACCTCGGCGCGGGCGGGGACGGCGCCCCCACTCCGGCCCCCTCTTGGGTTCCCCTGCCGACCCCGCCCTGACCGGCTGCGCGCGCTGTCGCCCGCAGATTTCTTCGCCAAGCGCAAGAGACCCGCGCCCGAGGCCAAGGCGTCGAACGAGGTTCCCGCGGGATGCGCCGCCCCTGGCGCCGCTCCAGCCGTCGGCTCGGCGGAGCAGACCCCGCGCAAGCGGCTGCGATGAGGTGGGTACGGCCCCGCGCGCGCTGGGCGGGGAGGGGTCGCCCCGCGGGGTCCTCGCGGCCACTCTGTCTGTCTGTCTGTCTGCTGTCGCTGACCGCGCCTCTCTCCCGCAGCGTCGCGCGTAAAGAGCCCTGAGAGAGCCCGCGGGGCAGCGGACAGGACAGGAGCGCGGGGCCTCGGCTGGGACCGTCCATGTAGCAGCAACCGGCGGCAGCTGCCACCGAGCAGCGTTCGGTTTCGTGTTTAAAATTTAAAAAAAAAAAAAAAACTGTGCAATGTATTAATAACGTCTTTTATATCTAAATGTATTCTGCACGAGGAGTACACTGGTCCCAAGGTGTAAAGCTTTAAGAGTCATTTATATAAAATGTTTAATCTCTGCTGAAACTCAGTGCAAAAAAATGAAAAAAGAAAAAAAAAAGGAAAAAAGAAAAAAACATGTATATTTGTACAAAAAGTTTTTAAAGTTATACTAACTTATATTTTCTATTTATGTCGAGGCGTGGGCCGCTCTGCCACGCGGTAGCTCGGTTATTGGTTATGCCAAAGGCACCTCACCGCATCTGGTTATCGACAAATGTAAATTTATTTTTATAGCGGACTCTGGGGGGAGGGGTCGCCCCCAAGCTGCAGCCGCCGTACAAGCCCATCTAGCTAGCAGTTCTCTTCGCGCTTTCGCTGTCTCTCTTTATTATTATGATTATTTTAAACTTGAAGACAAATTTGTTAACATGGTTCCTGAGCCGTCTGCACCACTGCCCCGGCCCCTCGTCCGCCGGGTTCTAAATAAAGAGGCCGAAAAACGCTGCAAGTCAGCTCCGTGTGTGCGTGAACTGCCTCCAGCCTCCTTCTGGGGCACCCCTCGGAAGTTAGGGAGATAGGACAGTGGACACAGGGGGCAGCCCAGCTTCTTTCTAGGCCATCCGCCCCAAAGTGACAGGGACTTTCTCTGGCTAGGGTAGGCCCACCACCACCACCTGCTGCAGGCCCCTAACTTAGGGATGAGCGGCCCCGCCCTCTCTGCCACCCCTTCCCCCCCGCCCCCCTCATGCGGGGCTGTGCGCCGAACCTGGAGACTCGGGAGAGGGGGGCTCACTGCGTCCCCTGCTCCAGGGAAGCCACCCACACTCCAGCCGCCCTGGGCTGATGCCCCATGGGGCTCAGGTGGGCACTTGCGGGGGCTGGGCCAACGCCCCACCCCCTGCCCCCACTCTGACTACTGCGTCGCTGGCGCCTGGGTACCAGGGCTCTCAACTGTTGGAGCCAGGCACACGGTGGAGCCCCAATGGCTCCGGGGTTCCCAGCTTCGTGGGTTGGGGTCCACCGGGGTCGGACCAGAAGAACCCCTGACGGGTTCTGGGCCTGTTCGCACTCGCAATGGGGGAGGGGCAGCCCAAAGGCCTGCGAGGGAGGAGTGGGGAGGGGAGGCGCCTGGGGACAGGTCGGGCTAGGGAGGGGTGGGCTCCACCGAGGAGGAACTCAACTGGAGGTCCGATCCACCCGCGCGCACCCACCAGCCTTCTGGTTTCAAAGGACTCCCTTTCAGTCGAAAAGAGGAGGTTTATTTTATTTTATTTTTTTATAGCTGACCTATAAACCTCTGAAAATTATGGCTTACAATGGAAAGGATGACGTGAAGTAGCCCAGACTGACGGCCAGCAGTGTTTGTGCCGGTGCCTTGGGCCAGGAGAAGCAGGGGAACGGGCGGTATATTTAAGTTAACTGTTTTGGGGCTGTAGGTGACACTGAGCGTCCCCACGGCTCAGGGACAAAGGCTGGGCTCAACCCTTAAGTCTGAAGATGCATCTGGCCTTGTCATTAACGTCACCTCCCCACCAAGCGCCTAAAAGGGCCTGGAAGAGGGACATGGGGCTGGACAGATCACTGAGAAATGCCCCAGCAGTGAGAGTTGGGGGGGGGCCCAGCCCCTTCCAGCTTGCTATGAGTCTGATTACAACCTGGGAATTAGGCCTGCGTAGACCTGACATCAGGCTTCAAGCCTCTCCTGTGGGGAGGGAGCCTGCCCCATACCTACCCGGGTGAGCACAGCCGGGTAGAGAGGAAGGAAGATGGCAGTTGAGGCATGAGCAGGGGTGGGGGGCTGCTAGGCCTGGCACCCAGCAGAGAGTCCCCTGCGCTTTCCCCAAAGCTCACAGTCCCCAAGCACAACTGTGCCAGGGGTGCGGCCCACCTGTCCCTCCCTGCTTCCCGCTGTCATGGCCGGACAGCTTTCTCAACGCAGGGCGAGGGCTAGTTCCCAATGGAAAGGCCAGCAATGCTATCATTTCTAGAGATGGTGCCCCCGGCCCCCAGCAGGAGCTGGGAGCAGATACCTAGAGGTTGCCCTCCGCAGGGAAAAACACCGGATTTGGAGTCACCTGTGTGACCCTGGGCACACACATGGCCCCGGCAAGCCCTTCTTTCCCTCGATGGGTCTCTGTTTCCTGCCTTTGGTGCCCGGTGGTCATGATATGAGGATATTACGGACACGATGACATCTGGTGACCTCCAGCTCTCTCCTCATGTGTGCTCGTGTTGCAGAGAAGGGGCACCCGCCCTGCTGTCAGGATGGGCCCTTTCCTCTCCGGACCCCCAGGCCCTGCCCAAGCCCAGAGCACCCAGGAGCCAGCAGACATGGGGGGGGGTGTGTGCCCACAGTCAGGGGCTGGCCCCAGCTCCCCTGGGGATCCATGATGATGATGATGATGATGATGATGATGATGATGCAGCCACAACAAGGACAACCAGTCTTGGGGCCCTAACGGCACAAGCTGAGCACAGTTCAGCGAGATCCCACCCATCCATGCAGCCCCGCCACGTTCCCCATTTGCCTGAGGAGGAAACTAAGGCACGGAGCCAGCTGTTGGCGGGCAAGTCACTGACCTCGGCAGGCCTGTTGCACTAGCCTGTCCCTCGGAAGGCTCCCTGGGCTGCAGGAAGGGAGTGTGAGTTCACACGCACAGAGCGTGGGGGGCTGCACCGGACACACACAGCAGGCGTGCGGCGAACGTCAGGGCCTTGGGCAACGTGTCTTCTGCGGGCTCCCCCGGACGCTGACTGGGCACGCGCCGCACGCCAGGCCCTGTGCCTCGGGGCAGCTGCCTGCGGGCCAGGCTGGGAAGACAGAGTGAGCAGCCAGCCAGGCGGAGGCTGGGAACCGGCCGCCCCTGGGCAGCGGTGCGCAGGGGAGCAGCAGGAAAGGCGGGCGCCCCCTGCGCAGGGTGGGACGGCGCGCGTCCAAGCCGGAGCGTCTGAATGAGGCTGGAGAGTGGGGCGAAGAGGCTGCTTGGGGGTCTCTTCTGGCTTTGTGGCCCTCGGTTGGCCCGGCCTGCTGCTGGGTGTTGGGCTCCCCACCCCCACACACGGTTGAAACAGTATTTCCCATAATGGTGGCTTTTGGGGTGTGGCTGCCTGGCCTGCCCGCTCCTTGTCCTTTTCCTCTGGTCTTCTGGACCCTCCTGGGTCTGCTGGGCTGAGGTCAAAGGTTGGATTTTATCTCTAGGCAGTGGGGAGCCCCTGGGCTGACAAGGTGCTGAGGCTGCTGGGTGGGGAGGGAGGCAAGGGTCACGAGGGGCTCTGGTGGCCATCTGGGCAGAGGTCCCTGTTTGGCAACGATTCCAAGGGCCTCCAGCATCCCACACACCATTCTGGGCACCAGGGACAGGGCGGTGAGTGAGAGGGACCCAGTCAGTGCCTGCTCACAGGAGATGTCTTTATCGTGGGATGTGACGTGCTGAGACGTGCTGAGTGAGTGACAGCAGAGGTGGCACTGTCACTGGTAAGCAAAGCTGTGCCCCTGTGTCAGGACTGAGGGTGGGGGGCTACTGTTTAAAGTAGGCCGTGCCAGCCCCCCAGCAGGGGACGTCTGAATTTGACCTGAGGGCCACATGCCATGAGGATTGGCTGGGAGAGGACTTCTGGGCAGAGGGCATGGCCAGCGCAAAGGCCCGGAGGTCAGGGGTGCTCATGGAGTAATGGGCCAGAGGGGCTGGGGTGCGAGGTGGGGGCCAGAGAGCGGAGCTGGAGTGGCGAGCAGGACTTGCAGGACTAGCAGGTAGGCTGGAGGGGGCGTGGGAACCCAGGAGGGGGCTTTGGGGCTCCTGTAAGTGCGAAGGTGGCCCATTCTCAGAACTGAGGAAGCCTTTGCAGAGAACCGGAGAGCAGAGACAGGGCCCCCTTTTCTGGACTTCAACTGTCATCCAGGCTCTTGCCCACCCCAGTCCCCTTCTCACCAGGCCTGTGGACCCCAGGATGCATGTTTAGTTCTCAACCCTGCCAAGGAGGGTTAGCGCTCACAGGTGATGAGTCACTCGGAGTGATCAGTCACTCGGAGCCACTGGCCTCGTCACCAGCCAGGACTCAGCTCGCCCTCACACCCAAGAGCACTGTTTCTTAAAAATAAATGTATACGGGGATGACTGGGTGGCTCAGTGGGTTAAGCCTCTGCCTTCGGCTCAGGTCATGATCCCAGGGTCCTGAGATCGAGTCCCGCATCGGGCTCTCTGCTCAGCGGGGAGCCTGCAAACCCCACCCCCTGCTGCTCTGCCTACTTCTGATCTCTCTCTGTCAAATAAAATCTTTTAAAAAAATAAATCTATATGCCATTATTAACTAAAATCAGTATTTTATGTGAGAGGTCACTCTTGGCAGTGTGCGTCCTGTGGGCTTAGACAGACGCATGATGATGCATGTCCACCACCACAGGGTCACACGGGGTGGGGTCCCTACCCTAAAGCCCTCTGCACCCCGCCTGTTTGTCCCTCTGCCCCTCCAACCCCTGACAACCCCTGACCTCTGTACTGTCTCCCTAGTTCTGCCATTTCCAGAATGTTGTAGAGCTGGGGTCGTGGCGTGCGGTGATCCCACAGGGTCCCTACAGGCTGCGCCTTCCCACGATGAGCGGGGCAGCCCAGCCGCAGCCTGTGGGGCGGGGACGGGGGGATGGCCATGGTCTGCAGGTGGCGTCCGCCATGGAGATGTTTGTTATACGGCGTGCAGCCCACTGAGCTGACAGAGACAGCTTCTTTGAAGATCCCAGCCCACCGTTTCAGGTCTCCAGGAGCGGCGTAAGGGCCCGGTGGAATTGTCAGGTTGTCCTGGATGCTGGACACATGTCCAGAGATTATCAAGAGACGCGGTGGGCACCGCATCTGGGGTCTGCCGGGTGCTGGCTCTGTACCATCTCGTTGAAGGGCTGGAGGCCGGGTCTCGGAGCTTGGCAGGGCTCCCCGTCCCCTTGGGCTGTCTTCTGTTCTGTACTGTTTGGAGAGGCAGAGAGTGGCAGGGCGGAGGGCCTGAACGTCGGTGCGTGGTACATGGTGAATGTGTGCATTTGCACGGCTGATGTGACAGGGACCCTAATTCTGCCTGCCTCGATGTGTGCGGTGGGCATGTGTTCCTGCCCCCTGTGGGGTTGAATCACCCTGAGTTTTCCCGGGGCAGCAGAACCGATAACAGGCTTCTGACCAAATGAAACCCCACGTGACCACCCACCTCTGTCCCCTACCACCACATGGTGTGGCTGGGCTGTGTGGGGCTCGGGCTCTGGAAACCAGGCTAATGTCCACAAGCCACGGTGTGGACCGAACAGGTCACCAGTGGGCCTGAGGCATCGTTGCGCCTCTGCAGGAGGCTTGGCGGCCGATGGCTCAGGTGAAGTTTTCTCCAGGCTGCCTTGGCTGGAGTCATGACCCCTTCCCACCGGCGCCCCACCCCCAATGACTGGTGGATGTGGGGGACAAAGCCCGGCCCCTTGCCTGGAGCACACGGCTCTGAG
The DNA here is from genome assembly GCF_963455335.1 of Martes martes. Taxonomy (NCBI): domain Eukaryota; kingdom Metazoa; phylum Chordata; class Mammalia; order Carnivora; family Mustelidae; genus Martes; species Martes martes. The sequence continues at coordinate 2,196,629 of NC_137898.1, read as the reverse complement.
CGACTGCCCCAGGGTGCCCGGCGCCACGGGCTGAGAACTCTGTCTCGTCCAACTTCCCCCCGCCCCGCCCCTTCTCTCCCTCGCAGGGGTGTTCCCGAACATCCCTGATGAGGCCTCGTGCACAATTGTGCACATGTGTGGACACAGACAGAGACACAGACAGATGCACACAGACAGATGCACAGGCAAATAGATCTACACAGACACACGGACACAACAGAAGAGGCACGTATATGGACACACGCATGCGTCCAATAATTCTTTTTTTTTCTTTGACGAGGGAGGAAAAACGTCCACTTTGGACATCGGGCCCAGATGCAAAGACAGAGCCGTGTGTGCACGGGCACGCCTGTGAAGGCCCCGTCGCCCTTCCCGGTGTATTTAAGCCCCGGAGCGAGTGTTTCGGGGTACTGGAGCCACAGACCATATCACTGAGATATGCTCCCTGAAATATGAAATGGGAAAGCTGTGGCGGCCCGAGGAGCATGTGCTTTGATCTCAGCTTTTGTCTGGAAGCCCTTGAAGGGGGGGCTCCTCCTTGGGCGGCTTCCGCGCCAGAGAGCCCCACAGTGTGACCACAACTGTGCCCCCGAAGCCTGGAGCGTGAAGTCGGTGAGCACGGGCATCCGGCCTCTTCTCTTCCATTGGCCTGAGGACACCTGTTCCAATGAGTTCTTGCCAAGAAAAAGTGATCCCGGCGCTTTGCGGTTTCGAACAACGGTCTTGTTTACACCTATGATGTTATGAGTCAGGAATTTGGGAAGTGCCGGCAGGTAGTTGGGCTGTGCTTTTGGCGTCAGCTGGGGGGTTAGATCGGAATTGGGGGGTCAGCCTCCCAGCTGGTTCACTCCCACGTCTGGCCTTGTGGACCGGCCGTGGCAGCGGTGGGGGGGGGCTCTGTCCCTCCTCCCGGGGCTTCTCCGCGGGCCGCCTTGGGCTTCCTCACAGTGTGGCTGCTGGATCCGGAGGCCACTGTCCTTGGAGCCGCGCAGGAGTGGCAGCGGCTGGCCCCACCCAGCCTCTGTCGAGAGACGGCACCTCGGCCTCGTCCAGCTAAGCCGGGGACGTCCCGAGATCGCCCGGGACCCACGGGCAGGCGCCCCGTCCTGCTCTGCCCATTGAGCTTGAGGCCGCCTTGGCCACCACGCCCCTCCTGGCACACCCGGCACCGGTGGCCTGTGCCCAGCACAGGCCAGAGGTTTACTTCGGGACTCAGGAACCAATGACGACCTCGACGAAAACCAACCTTGGTTTCCTTTGGTGTGGCCTTTCGGTCAGACCCAGGCAGGCCGCGGCGTTCTTCCTGGGTTTGAACCGGCCAGCAGCGGAGCAGTGTTTTGCTCGGACATCAGAGCTGGTGCAGTCCGGGGACAGAGCTGTGCACCCAGGCATGGGACAGCAGGGACTCCTCCTCGCCGAGACCTCGGACGTGGACCCGCCACGGCACCCGAGAAGCCCTTCTGCGTCCTTTTACTGTGTGCGCGTGTGTTTATACACACGTGTGGGTGCCTATGAGCCACGCTCTGGGTATATGTTCCTGTATTGCGTATATTAGGCGTACATGTGCACACATACCGTGCATCACACACATGTACCGTGTATCACACACACACCCCGTGTATCACACACGTGTACCATGTACCCCACCCCCCATGTATCACACACACACGTACTGTGTATCACACACACACCCCGTGTATCACACACATGTACCATGTATCACACATGTCCCGTGTATCACACACACGTCCCATGTATCACACACACACCCCATGTATCACACATGCACGGACATGTATCACACACATGTCCCATGTATCACGCACACCCCTTGTATCACATGCACATGTACCGTGTATCACACACACACACCGTGCATCACACATGCACCCCGTGTCTCACACACACGTACTGTGTAACACACACGTACACTGTATACTTTGCACACACAGACATTTACATGCTCTCTTCTCGCTAACTCTGTAGCCAGTCTGGAGCTCACTGAACAACAGTGACGGTGTCATCGCTCCTCCTTTAGAGGACGCTTGCAGGAGCTCGTCCGCACGCACCGAGTCCGTGGAACAGTGCGGGGGCGGGGGTCTCTGTGTGCTCACCGGCCAGTGCTGATGATCGTTAGCATTTCCCTAATCTTGTTGATTTGTCCCCTCCCTCCAGCTTTGAACTTTTGTTTTTTTTTCCAGCTGGATCCTAGACCCTGTGTCCTCCCACAGGCAAATCTTGCCTTGCCCCCGGGAGCAGGCCTCATGCCCCCAGGTGCGGCCTGGACCTGTGGCACCAAGGCGGCCGCGCACCCTTCCCTGCCTTCCTCGCGCCGCCCGCCAGCTTTGTCCTGGAGCCGAGCCTTCCCCCCCATTCCGGAAGAACACGGTCGGCTTCCAGGGAAAGCCCCATGCTTCGTCTGAAACTGACACACATCCGTTGCCGACCTCAGGTCATGCCGGCCTTCCCGAGACCCCTCGCAGGGGGCCCGTCCAGTGATGGCCCACAGCAGACAGTCGTCACCGCCCGGAGGGCCTCCCGGCTTCCTGACTGCTTCTGTGCACGCCACCCGCGGTGGACAGCCTCTGCGTGTGCAGGCCGTCCCATGGTTGCCCTGGAGTCCAGGCAGGTCAGCCTGAGGCTGCTCTTTGGGACTTCTTTTGAGCCACTGACCCATCTCTGGTGACCACGATCGCATAAGCATGGAAGGCGTCACACAGATACGCCATCGTGCGCAGACCGACGGCAGAAGGCACGTCTGCAGAGCCGACGGGTGGCCGCTCAGCTACACGGCCTGGACCTTAGGGGCACAACGGGGTCACACGGGTGGTGCGCGTGTGGATACGGTTCGTCTCCCTTCCCCTTGAAAGTGCCACTTCCCTGCGGCTACCTCTCAGAGGGGCTCCTGGGGTGCAGTGAGGCAATCGTCAGGTGGTCTTGGGGACCCGTGGTCAGGGGCTGGGGTCGGGATGGCTGGGTTGGGCCGACATAGAGAACCGGCAGGCAGTTTGTGCCAACTCTGCCCCGGGGACTCCAGGGGGCCTGCCCAGCTTGTTGCGGGTGGCCAGCAGGGGCAGGGCAGCAGCGCTGTGGGGGGTGTCAGGGGTGCGGGTGGGGGTCCTGACCAGCACCGGCCGTCCCCCTGATCATCTTCCATTCCGGACTTGCTCCTCCTTGCTGGGCTCTGACCCCGGCCCCCGCTGGTCTCTCCGGGGTGGGGTGTTCCTTCCATGGAGAGGGAAGCAAAGGAGGAGCCCCCTCCCCTCTCTGGGCCTCAGTTTCCCCTCCAGGAAAGAAGGACGGGGGCCCCCGAGGCCTGTCTTGCTCAACGTTCTTCGGGTCTTGGAAGCCCTTGCTAGTTTGAAATCTGCACCCCTCTGTGCCCAGCGTGGACCCCACTCTGTGCCCCTCCTGGATTCAGGCTCAGAAGACCTCACTGGTCCCTCCAGTGGGAGGGAGCCCCGCACCCCGGAGCACCCGCGCTTTTGTTTTGATGGTCACGTAGTTTATTACCCAAGCCGGGCACTTCACTCTCGGTCCTGAGAACCGGCCGCGGTGGCAGAGCTGGGACGGCAGAGGCCCAAGGGAGTCCGCCCGTCCCCTGCTGTCCGCTGATGGAGGCTGGGTGGGTCGGGCGCTGCTCTCCCAGGCAGCGCTCCCAGCAGGCGGGGCCGGAGCGCCTGACCCACGGCCTCGGCCACACCACTGCCCGGCTCCGGTCCTTGTGGGAGTCTAGCTATGGGCTGAGACAAAGGCAAGTGTCTGTCTCCTCCGCTGTCTGGTGCAAAGCTCCCTCAGCCACTGCTCTCCTGTGCCGGGGGATCTCTTTTTGGTCCGTTATGCCCCAGAGGGCAGGGGCTGTGATCTGCGCGACAGCACCTGGTTCCCAGCCGGCCACGGAGACATTCCCATTGGTGCTGCTGGAGCTGGAAGCCCAGAGCCCTGTGTCTGAACGAGAGAGAAGGAGAGAGGGAGAGAGAGAAGAGAAGGGAAGGAGGGGAAGGGGGAGGGGAGGGGGGAAGGGGGGGAAGGGGGAGAGAGTGGGACAGAGGGACAGAGAAAGGCACCATTTCGGTTCTGTTTGTTTTTCTTTCCGGGGCTCTTCTGGGGGGGGGGGTGGATTTTTAGTTTTCACCTGCCGCTAAGGAGCCACTTAGGGACCCGCCTCCAGCCCCCACCCTGCCGGCTCTTGCCCCTCCCCCAAGCCCCGGCTGGCCGCCCCGCACCCCCTCTCCCGCCCCCCAGCTCACCCCATCAGAGAGGCAAGGGGAGAGGCGAGGGCTCAAAGGGGACCGCCGTTGGGGGAGTGCGGCACAGGGGTCTGGGGAGGCCGATCTGTGCGAGTTTCTGGGGAGTGACCGGCATCCCGGGGAGGAGCCTTTCGGGGAACCTCGGGCTCAGGCCGGTGGGGCTGCCCCTCAGAGGCCCCGGGAGAAGGTGGGGAAGGTGGGGAAGGTGGGAGGAAACGGGAGACGCTGGGCGGTCGCACGGGAGGAAGGAGAACCGGCGTCAGGGCGGGGCCTCGAGGAGGAGAGAAGCCACGCGGCCTGGCTGGTAGAAGTCACTCGGGGTCAGAAATGCCCAAGCAGGAAATGAGATGCAACTTGTAAAAGACATCAAAGGAAATGGAAAACATTCTTCTAATATGTCATGGAGAAGGGAGGGAATGGGAAGGATGCGGCCCTTTACTGGGGAGGGGCGGGGAGGGGAGAGGTGGGAGGCGATGGCACTAGACGATGAAAATCCACAGAGCTGGAGACCTGGCGGGAGCGAGCAGCCCTCCCAGAGAGACCCCAGAAGCAGGTGGGAGCCCTCCGGGCGTGCCCCTCCGCCTGGCACCCCGGAGCCACCCCAGCCAGCTAGGTTGTCCAGGGTCAGGGACGCGTGCTCGGGGCACGTGCCTGCGGGCCACCAGCCAAAGACTGGAAGCCGAATGCACCCCTTTTCCTGGAAGGAAACACCAGCGGATCCGTGTGCCCACACGTGCAGATACCCCCGGAGCGCCCTAGTGCCGGGACACGTCCAGGAGCCCGCGTCCAGCCCCCTCCATGGAGAGGGAGGCAGTGCCTGTCCACCCGAGGGGACGCTGCCCTAGAGGGAGGACCTGGCCTCAGCACCCTCATCCACAGCCAGGAGTCACCCCACACCCTCAGGTCCAGGCCCAGCGCTACTGCCCACCTCTGGAGTGAGGCCCTGCTCCCTGACTCTGCAGGCTGGGCCCCCAGTGAGCCTTTGCTGCTGCTGTATCCGAGTACCCGCAGGTGGGAACGCAGACCCGGCTATAGCTCCTGACCGCTTTCTGCCTGTCCACCTCCCGAGGAAAGAGATCTGTGGCCACCAAAGATGTTCACAGTAACATGGGGGGAGATACAGGCTCCAGCAGACGAAGTGGGGGAGTTAGTGGTCAGCCCAAGGCCTGGACTCAGACCAGTGTGTGCGTTGGGAAAGGCTTGCCCGGGACTGGCCTCACCCCACCCACCCCTAGCCGGGGTCCCGGAAGGTGAGCACAGCTTCCAAGCTGGTTTTCTCCCTGATCAGGGGAGGCTGGTGCTGGGTGCTCGTGGAAGCATTGGGCTACAGCTGCAAATCGAGGCTCCTGAGAGTGTCCCTCCGTTCCAGCTGAGAGCCGGTCCTTGGAGAGGGGCGGTGGCTAGGAAGTGCTCTGGGGTTGGGGGCCGCTGGCTGTGGGGATCCGCAGAGTGTCAGTCCCTGCTTTTAAGGGTTGACAGGTCCCCAACTGGGCCGGGCCTTATGTGGCCCAGTGGAGCTGAGAGCATCACTCTGGGCGGAGTGGGGCTGTTTTCTCCCGGCTGGGGCGGCGGGGGGGGGGGGGGGGGAGCAGCGGGGCCGCGAGCTCGGCTCCGGAGAGGGCGCTTTCCTCGGCTCCCGACACTAGAAGCAGCAGCAGCAGTCCAGGCTGAGGTTCAAAAGTTCAAGGATTTGGTTCAAAGGCAGCAGGAGTGGGCACCCTGAGCCCGGAGGGTGGGCAGCCGCCCGCTGGGTGCGTGGCTGCATGGGCGCCCTGCAGGAGGGACGGCGCCGGACGGTACTGGCCACCCGCAGGGCCAGCAGCCCTGGGGCGCAGGCCTCTGCGGAAGGGTTTCAGCTGCACGCGTGCGGGCGGGAGAGAAGCGGTGCCCCGCGGCCCCGGGCCGGGCCCGGACTGACGGCGGCGGACGCGGGGCCGCGGGCGGAGCCTCCCCCTCCGGCCGCGGCCGATGGGCCCGCGGGTCCGCGGGGAGGGGCGGGAAGGCAGCTGGACGCGGCGGCGATTTATGGGCCTTTCAGGCGAGCAGGTGCCTCCTCAGGCCGCCCATTGTCCCGCCGGGCTCACAATGGGGCCGCCGCCGCCGCAGTGCCGGCCCCCGCGGCGGCCCGAGCCCTGCGCGGGCGCGATGGTACCCGGCGCCGCGGGCCCGCGGTCCGTGCGCCGTCGGTGCGTCGGTCCGCGCGGCCTCCGTGCGCCCGGCCTTGGGAGCAGGGCCCGTGCGCCCGGCGTCCGTGCCTGCGCACATCCCGCCTGCTCGGCCTGCAGGGACCCCGCGCGCCGACGGTGCGCCCTTGGCCGTGGCGCCCGCTCCTCCTGCGCCGTCGGGCGCCCGGCTCGCCTCGCTGGCACGGCCCGCGCCGCTGCGTCCCGGGCGCACACACAGGGGCCCATTCTTCCCGGCTTCGCGCAACCATATGGCAAATCCGCGTCGACACAGCAGCCCCCGCTCATTCAGGCGCAGAATGTCCCGCAACAGGGAACAATCGCAACTCTGTTCCCCTCTATTATGGATGCGAAAGGGCGAGAAAAAAAATCATTTAACTCCAAGAGATAGCCAGCTAATTACCCACCATATGTGAGCCCGGGTTCAAAGCGGTGCCGAGGAGTTCATTCGGAATCGGGGCGACTTTATTAGGTATAGAAGACAGATGTCCCGACAGCACACGCATCACAGAAAATCGTGTCAGGGAGTTCTTGAAATGTCCGGGAGAGCTCTTTAAATATTAAAGACCCAGCCTTGCTGATGGGCTGGGCCGGGGTCCTCGGGGAGCCCTGGGCCCAGGAGCGGGACTTAGCAACAGCCATCGTGGCAGACGCTGGCCCTGCCTGGCCAGGGAGGGGTCGTCCTCCTCCGTCCCCTCCTCCATTGGGCGTCCCCTCCTCCACCAAGCGTCTGAGGCCTGGTCTCAGGTGCTCCCAGCGCCCCGGGGACGTGCAAAGTGTCTCCACCGACCAAGGGCTGGCTCTGTTGGGACCGCGAGCCCTCCCCACCCCACAGGAGCTAGAAGGAGGCTGCGCTTGGGGATGTCTGGTTACCCAGGCCCAGGGGGAGCCTGGCTGGGCTGAACACACCCTAGGTCTTCCGCGGGAGCCGGTGTGTGGGGGGGAAGTGGGGATAATCGGGAAGGAACAACCTCCCGATTTCTTTACCAAGAAAATAGCTTCTGGCCATGAGCCTCATTCTTGGAGGAAGGAAAAGAGAGGGTACCTTTGAGAGACACGGGGAGAGAGAGAGGGAGAGATCTCGCTCTGTTTTCCATGCAATGCAATTATGTTCCAGCTTTTTCCCCTTGTTATTCTTTTAAGCCAAATGTCTGAATAAACGGATTATTCCCCTCCCCCCCCAGGCCGCGGGGGCCACTGCTGGCGAGATTAGCCGCCCCCACGGCTTCCGCATTTCTTCTATGAAAGTGAGTGAGGTCAGCTGCCATTCATTGTCACAGCATATATATTTGAAAATTTAAATATTTGAATCAAAGGAAAAAGGGGGATTTGCATTTCTGCCCAACACGACAAGCGCGTCGCGAACACCGCACAATGGAAACGTTTCACTTGGAATGAATTGTCCCCTCGCGGGAGGGTCCTGCAGAAAGGCTGGGCGCCAGCCCTGTCCCCTTTGTTTCCCCCGCTTTTGTTTTGTGTTGGTGTTTTTCTGTCCTCTTACCCACTCCAGGCCAGGACGGTGTTTTCTGAAACTTGGTGGCTGACTTTGGTTTGGAGGACATAAAGAAACACGGAGAAACTCCCCAGAAACGTTCACATCAGAGGCCTCTCTGGCACAAAAGCAAAATTTAATTGAACATGTGCGGGGGGGGGGGGGGATATGGGGACTCCCAGTGCTGCTAGAATGGGCTAATCAGCTGACTCCAGCTGGACTGAATGCGGCTGCTAATGAAGACCCCGGTGGGTGGGAGGGAGGCCCAGCCCAGCCGGGCCCTGATTCTCCAGGGCACCGAACCTCGCAGCCAGCCACCCAGCCAGACCCAAATTCTCACTGGCCCCGATTAGCATTAGGGACACACAGCCCTTGGCTCTGCACATGGCTTTTTTGTCTCGGGCTTGGGAAATGGCATTTTGGGGGACTCCCGGGGTTTCAGGATGTGTCCCTGGGTGCTCAGATGATGCTTCTAAAGGAAGCCAGCTGGGAGGCGGCTTCCTGAATCAGAAAAGGTCTGGAAGCTTGGGTGTGGGTGGGGTTTCTGTTGGAGGCCTGGGATGTGGTCCCTTTGTCTGCCCTGGTTGCGTGGGTCTGGACACGGGTCCTCCCTCCCCCTGTCTAGCTGGGGTTGGGTGGACACGGGGTACAGTAGTCTCCTGGGGCTACTGTGACACAGTCCCACACACCAAATGGCTCACACGGCAGAACCTACTGTCCCCTGGTCCTGGAGGCGGGAAGTCTGAGAGGGAGGGGCTAGTGGGGTCCTAAGGCCTCTCTCCTTGTGTGTGGATGGCCGTGCTCTCCCCGTGTACCTCTGTGCGTGTCTGTGTCCTGATCCCCTCTTCTGGTAAGGACCCCAGTCACACTGGCTCAGGGACACCCCGGTGACCCCATTTTACCTTAATTTCCTCTTTAAAGGCCCTCTCCCTAAATGAGGTCACATTCTGAGATACTGGGTGTTAGGACCCCAAGGTGGGAATTCTGGGGGCACATAGTTCTGTGTATAACACTGGGCTTCCATCTTGGGCCTCCTGCCTGGAGACCCGGGGTGCGCAATGGTGTGCTGCCCTCTCCAGGCCTCCGGCAACCTGGTTCATTCGAGAGTTGGGGCTGGGGTGGGCTCGGTGATTGGGGTTCATGACCAAAGCAGCCTCCAGAACCTCTTACATTTCAGAGAGGCCTAGACGGCCACTGGGGACTGTCCCCTCCTTTTGGGGCACCCCCTGGACTGGACATTCTCCTCAAGGTTGCTGCCTCCCTCGCCAGGCCCTCCATGCGCACTGAGCACTGGGCCAGTCCCCGTGCTGTCCTCCTCCTCCTCGTTTCTCGTGCCTGGTTCTGAATTCCTCTCCTTTTTTCTGTTATCACATTCGTGCATTTTCTTCTCTTTTCCCAAATCTACCCCCAGCCCCAAATTCCTAAATCCAAATAAAAGCCTGGTGGGGCGGGGCGCCTGGGTGGCTCAGTGGATTGGAGCCTCTGCCTTCAGCTTAGGTCATGATCCCAGGGTCCTGGGATCCAGCCCCACATTGGGCTCTCTGCTCAGTGGGGAGCCTGCTTCCCCCTCTCTCTCTGCCTGCCTGTCTGCCTGCTTGTGATCTCTCTCTGTCCAATAAATAAATTAAGTCTTAAAAAAAAAAAAAAAAAAGCCTGGTGGGTGCTGAGACGTGATGTAGCATTCACAGCTCTGTGAGGCGACCTGGGGCTGGAGCTTCGACATTGACCTCCCTTCTCACCAGGGGAACCGTGTAGCTGTGTGACCCGCGCTGGGTTTTTTGACCTCTCTGAGCCTTGGCTAGCCTGCCGCGTGGCCTGCGCGAATGCCAGCCTGTCTCACAGGCAGAATGAGGACCTCACGAAGATGGCTGAAAAAACACCCCGGGCCTTTAAAAAATGTCATGTAACTGCAAAATAGTAATGACAACAACAATATGCTTTGGGCCTGCCCTCTGCTAGGACCGGGGGGAGGCCCAAGTGGGGTTCGGCATGCAGTGGGCCTGTCCTGGCGTCCCTCCGAGAGGCTTTAGTCACTGGGGCGCCGGCAGACTCTGGGGGTCCTGTCGCCAGACGCCCATGCAGGGCTGCAGCTCGCAGCCTAGTGCTTTTTATTTTTGTAATTTCTAAAATGAAATTAATCCTTCGTTCGCCCTGATTGTAAAAATATAGGCTCATTGTAAAAAAACAAAAAACAAGAAACTAAAACAAACACAACCAAAAGCAAACACGACAGAAACACAGAGATGTATGAAGAAGAAAGTAAAAGTTCCTTCAGACGGATTCTCCTTCCAGAGAGCGAGCCGGACGGCAGTCTGGGGCTTGACCCAAGTTTGGGACGCACACTCTTCAGGTGCAAGGTTCTATTTTAGTGTATCTTGTAGAAGCTTTAGAGTAAACATAGGTACACACATGTATGTTATTTTCATCTCAAAATATTTAAGCACGATGAGAGGGTTAAGAGACCCATAATGCGAGTGTGGTAAACAGAGGAGCCGACGAATGTTCCGGAGAAAGTGTTCCCTGTGGCCGGCGACCCTACAAGATGGGGGAGGCTGGCTTCCGCCTTAGCAAGTGAGGAGAGGGCCGGATGGGCGCAGGTGCTAGGTGTGGGGGGGACGCTGCTGTCGCAAGGTGGCCGCGGGAACGGGGGGAGACGCCGGGGCTCCAGAGAAAGCCACCAGAGTGAAGACTGGGCCACCACAGCCGTGCGCGCCGGTGGTCAGTGCGCTGGCCGAGCTGTAGGTCCCAGGACACCCACGCGGGGCTGGGGGCCTCCGAGGCTGGGGGGAAGATGGAAGTGTCCGGTTCATGATGTGCCTGCCGGGGGCCAGAACCACACTGTGCTTGTCTCGAAGGGGTCTATAAATCCCCTTTGAACTGTTTCCTGGAGAGAAATGAAAGCGGAAGGCTGAGGAGGGCACCTGGTGGTTCCACACTGGTAGGAAACGCTTTCCACCCCACGGCCATGGAGACGTCCACGGTGCCGCCTGGCGGCGCGTTTCCCGCCGTCCGCCCCTGCCCACACTCATCCCTGCGCTGGCACAGACTCTCCACCGGCGGGAGAGGTGCCAAGGGTCGGCGAGCCTCCAGCCCCAGGCTGAGGGTCAGCAGGAGCCCTCGTAATGTCCCCCAGAGGGCCAGGCCGTGCCGGACGCTAGTCGCCCCTTGGTGAAGGTGCTGGGGGCTGCCCCGAGGAGTCAGGTGAGGGAGGTGCTCCGGGGGGCTCTTTGGGAAGAGCATCCCCGGAGAGGTCCGGAGGAGTCTGGGACAAGGTGCAGGTGGGGTTAGGGTTCAGCGGCCAGGGGGCGTTAAGGCTAGGCTGGCGGAGGCCGGGGCCTTCGGACCTGGCCGGCGGGTCATCCCTTGGCCTGAGCAGGTTACAAAAACACAACAGAAAATTAGAGGACTCGGGGTGCCTGGGTGGCTCGGTGGATTAAAGCCTCTGCCTTCGGCTCAGGTCATGATCCCAGGGTCCTGGGATCGAGCCCCACATCGGGCTCTCTGCTCAGCGGGGAGCCTGCTTCCCTTCCTCTCTCTCTGCCTGCCTCTCTGCCTGCTTGTGATCTCTGTCAAATAAATAAATAAAATCTTTTTTTTAAAAAAAAAAAGAAAATTAGAGGACCCAAGGGTCTTTTTTCTTTCTAATGGTGGCTCCAGCCTGAGTTACGTGTCAGGAGGATTTGCTGGCTGGGAAGCCGACTGTCCTTGTGTCCCCTGGCCGGTGGTGGACCACGTCCGTCCCTCACCCACCAATGCATAGGCTTTCTGAGTCTCTGGTGGGGATGCTAAAAGTTCACCAAGGGACCTTTCCCACCATCCTCCGTTCGTTCATTCTCTCCTTCACTCATTCATTCTGCACAGACACTGTCCCAAGCCCGGGAGCCCCCGTCCTGCTGCCCACTGCGGAGTCAGGCCAGAGCCAGCGACGGGTTCCGGGGGGGCACGGCCAAAGGCACCCTGGAGCCAGAGGCCTCAGCTCTTGCTGGGGCCAGAGATCGTGCAGGAGGCCACTCGGAGATCCTACGCCCATGGCCGGCCTCCTTTCTGGGTCCCGGGGGAGGGGCATCTGTGGCCTTCCCGTCGCCTCCAGCTGTCCCAGGACCCTGGCTTCAGTCCCCGAGCCTGCCTGGACTCACCAGGCGGCCCCCAGGTGCGGCCGGCGGGACAGGGCCCTGGATCCGGGAGCGAGGGCCCTCGGGCAGGGGTCCCGTGGCCACCCCGCCCGCCCCTCCCCCGCGCCCGCAGCCCCCCCCCCCCCCCCCCCCCGCCCCACGCGTCTGTTTGGAGAAGAAAGCGGACCAATTTGTTTTCATTCAGAATCACTTAAGATCCCATTTTGGAGAAATGAAAAGAGAAAAGCGCGCTTCCCGCGCCTGGCCCGCTGGGTGCCCGCTCGTGCCCGGCGGCGCGCTGGGGGGCCGCCCCTCCCCCTCTCCCGCCGCCCCCTCTCCCCTCCGCGCGCCTCCCGCCGCCCCCCAACCCGGGCTGTGGCTCCGGGCCCCAGGGCAGCCGGCCTGCAGGCCCCCGGCGGCCAGGCCGCGCTCATCTGCATGAAGCCCACACTCGCGGCCCATCTGCAAAGGCGCAATTAAACGCGGGGGGCGGGGGGCGCCCGAAATTAGCATTTCCGCGGCCATCTGGCGCGAGGAGCGGGCGCGGCCGGACAAAGGGCGCCGGGCTAGGGGAGAGGCGAGTGTGCCGCGGCATTGACCTGCAAATGAGGCTTTGTCAGCGCATTAAAGCTGGCCGGACCCCCGACCCCGCGCCCGCCCCCGCCGCCCGGCCCGCGGCCCCTCGCGGCCCAGGACCTAGCCTGGCACCCGGAGGCTTAGGGTGGCCCGCGCAGCCTAGCGCCCCCCACGACCGGCGGGGTCCTACCGTGGCCAGCGGCAGAGCCCCTCCCTGCGTCCCCTTCACTGGGGACGTCATTGCCCCGGGGTAAGGCTGCTCTGGCCAAGCCCGTGGATCCCCGGGGAGTCCTGGCAGGTGGGCTGGGGTGGGGGCGGTGGGGGGCAGGTGTGGGAGAGTCTGCATTGCAGAGATGGTAAAACCTGGACCCAGGCCACGCGCACCACAAGTGTTTGGTACTTTCCCCATGGTATTTAACGCGCCCAGTCTTTGAAACCTTCAGGGTGGTTTACAGGCGATCCAAGTCAGGGGCCATCTTTGGCAACTTTTGGCAACTGTGTCTCAGCCTGGTGACCCGGGCTCCAGAGCCAAGCTAGGGCTCATGATCGCGACGCTCTTTCTTTCCTTGCCCCCCTGGGCCAAGGCCTCAAGAACTCAAGAGTGTGCGTGCAAGTGGGTGCCCGAGGGATGTGGTGAGCCTCGGAGAGCCCTCGGCGGCACAAGGAACCCGCAGAGGGGCCCACAGTGCCGGAGGCGGGAGGCAGATGCCTGGGTCACTGGTGCCCCTCCAAGTCCCCTGTGCTTTTGACGGTATGGCTCAGACCCCTTGACCATACTGAAGGTCTAGGGGTGGAGTGAGACACAGAGGGCAGTGTGTGCCTGTTCCTGGCCTCAGTTTCCCCAGATGGAAAGGGGAGTGGGTGATGTCCATCTGTGACTCCTATCCTCTTCCCCTTCAGCATCAGCTCCCAGTGGGTAGAGGGAGCCCCTGGCCCAGCCTGAGGGGACCTGAGGCCAAGGGAGGGGACGGGGACGGTTGTCCCTCCTGGGGTCAGCGGGGTGGGGCTGGGGCCTGGGCTCCGGGGTAGGGTGTATGAGGAAGATGCTAGAAAAACATGGTTTGGGGGACCCTCAGTAGCAGTGGCCAGGATGTCTGAGACCTCAGCGCTCAGACGGGGTCTTCTCCAGGCTCCCCTTCCGGGCGCTAATCCTGTCAGAAAGAGCAAGCTAAAAGCTGAGCAGTCAGTAACACTCCAGCGAAAATTCGTCTTCCAGCTAATTTTCTGGGAAATTAGGGTCCAGGGACCAGTATGTAAACACCGAGGATCTTGGATGGGAGCGCTCGGTCTGGGAGGCGTGGCCAGGCCCGAGCTCCGTGGCCGTGTCCGGAGCTCCCTGCCCTGCAGCGCCCCATCCAGCTGCGGCGGGGGGTGGGTGGGGGGTGGTTCCGGGTTCACCCACCCGTCATGTGACTGAGTGACCCTCGGCCGTGTCAGCAGACCGCGTGTGTGTGCTGGGGCCAGGGTCTCTGGCCTGGGAGCCATGGGGGACTTGGGCTGGGTACTTCTCCACCTGGCCGGCCGTTTTTGCCGAGTACCTGGGTCAGAGCGACCCCCTCTTGCCGTTATCACAGGGGTGCTGGGAGGGATGGTGCCTGGGGCGTGGTGAGGCCTGGCACTCAGGTCTCCTTCGGGAGCTGGAACCTTCGTCAGACGAGGTTACGTGTGTGAGATGTCCCGAATGGCGGAGTCAAGTCAGCCGCGACGACGAGAGGAAAGGGGGCTCCACCCGTCCTGGGTCTGTGCTGGGGGCCTGGCGCACGGCAGCTGGTCCTCCCGGATCTCTGGGGCTGTGCCCCTGGAGGACATAAGGTGCAGAGAATTTCAGAAACCTGCTTTCCGGATACCGCCTTCAAAATTCTACGGATGTGGGACGTGGATAAGGAGGGCTTTGGGGGTGGGTAGGCCTGTGGGGTGAGAACAGGGGGTTCCCAAGGGACTGTAGCAGAGCCGGTGTGTGGGGAGGGGGCTGGAAGTGGGTGTGGCTGGACGGCAGGTGCACGTGTGTCCCCTCTCCCCGTGGTTCCCGATGGGCACCTCCCATCCCCCAGGGTCGGGTCAGCAGCAATGGGCACCATGGGCTCTGAGAGGAAGCCGGGCCCCATTCGGTTAGCCCTTCAGAAAGGCTGCACGGAGGAGGGGCTCCGTGCCCTGGGCCAGGGTGACTGAGTAGGAGCTTGCTAAGTGGAGAAAGGGAGCAGGGGCCGATGCGGAGGGAAGGGGCGGTGGTGGCAGCAGGGATAGCCCGGGAGGAGGAGCCAGGACAGCTGCTGATGGGTGGGTTGGGAGCATGGGGGCTGGGCCTGGAGACTGGCCTCCCCCTGCCCCGGGGATTCCAGTCTCTGCTTCCTGCAGTGGGCTGAGCCGATATTCATGCCTGCTAGCTACAGGACGCTCTTTTCAGTGTGACCAGCGGGGCAGAAGAGCTGAGTGGCAGGCAGCTCGTGGCCCAGCCTTTGGAGAGCAGGACTGTCTCTGCGCCGAGTCCTGGCCGGGGCTGGATGCCGGAGTGGGAACCGGGGACGGCTCGGAGGGCATGCGCAACGCGGGCCCTCGTGGCGGAACTGGGTGCCCCTATCTGCTGCGTGGCCCGGCTGGCGAGGAGTACAGGATGGCACGGAAGCGCCAGGGGCCTGAGCCCGCCTCCCTCTCCCTGCTCTCTCCATCCCTCTCTTCCTGCCTGGCCCACGCACGGTCAGTCAGACAGAAGGCACGGCTGCCGGAGACCCTTAGGCAGAGCTCTGCTGGAAGAGTGGGGGTTCGGCTCGGCCTGGGGCCGGGGTCCGTGAGGTTGCAGGCCAACCCCGAATGTGGAGGCCGGGGCTGGGGGCAGGGAGAAGGCACGAGAGACAGGCCGGCCCCAGGTCACTCTGGGCCTCTCCTGCAGGAGAGGGAGGGCAGGAGTGGGACCCTCCTCTCCTCGCCCATCCTGCCTCCTAGACCCCCTTGCGGCTGGCAAGCTTGTAAGGGGGGGTGCACAAGTCTGCCTCCGGGGTGGGAGGCTGGCTTCTGCAGACCTCACCCTCTGGGGGCTGCTCGCACGGTCCCCTCCACCACCTCTCCTCCCATCGTGGCTGCTGCGGCCGCTCTCCTCCAGGCCACCTCTTCCAGGGCTCCTTCACAGGGGACCCCAGGGCAGGATGAGGGGCCGGGCTGGGGAGCCAGACACACCTGGTGCCACCCGGCTCTGCTCCTCACCTGTGTAGGCACCTGGGCAGTCAGGTCCGGTGCTCTGGCCTCGGGTCCCTCATCCATAAAATGGGGGCAGCAGGTCCTGCCTGATGTGTCGGGCCCCGGAGGGAAGACCATGTCTCTTAACGCTCAGCTTGAGGGGGTCCCTGGCTTCCCTCCGGGCTGCCGTTGGCGAGGCTCTCGAGGTGGGGCAGGGTCTCGCCTGCTTCTCCCCCCACCTCACACCCATCCTGCGACCCACTGACAGGCCGTCTGAGACGCTCCGGCTCCTGGGGGCCGAGGCCCAGGCGAGGGAGGGCCCAGGCGAGGGAGGGCCCAGGTGGGAGAGGCGGCTGCCAGGTCAGGCCGGCGGGCTCCAGCGCCGGCTGAGTGGTGCTCTGTCCGGCCACATGCGCCCGTCGTCTGCTGCTGGGGTTCGGTTTCCTGGGGCTGGGGTGACGCAGGTGGACTGCGAGACCTGTGACCTCGAAGCCTGGAGCCCGAGTGCCTCTGAGCCTGGGGGAGGTGGCTGGGGGTAAACAAGGAGGCCTTTTCCTGGGGGAGCGGGTGCTCAGGCAGGGGAAAGCAGTCTGCCCGCGCCCTCGCGGGCGGCTGGCATGGAGAGGGGCTGCAGGGGCAGGGGTGCCAGGCCTTGGCAGGGGCTGGAGGGAGGCTGGGCCAGTGGGCGCCAGTCACCGAAGCCTCTGGGACGCACGTGGGGTTTGGTGGAGCATTTCGGGGCATGGCTCCGCCCGCTTCACCTTGAGGCTGGTGGCAGGGGGTGAGGGGGAGACGGGCAGGGCTGGGGGAGAGGAGCATGAGCGTGGACACCTGCTGGCCTCTGGCCTCCCCGCAGCCACTCAGCTTCTGTAGGAGGTGAGGGCTGGCGCGGCCCTTCCTGCTTGCTTTGTGGGAGGCAGGGATGCTCTGGGCGGTGAAGAGGCGGAGGAGGGGGGCGCAGGAGGGGGCTGCCCGACCTCCGGGCTCTTGCTGGGGCGGAGACCAGAAGTCCCAGGCAGCTGGGTCAGGGGGTTGTGGCTGGTCTCAGACCCTGAGAGGAGCTGTGGCCACTCCCAGTGAGGCTGCGGGCCGCCCTCCCCATGGGGTGACCTGGGGCAGAGCCAGGGGGCCCTGCCCTGGAAGAACCATGGTGGCCCCTGCCGCGGGGGTGTCCCCAGTGGGGCCTTCAGTGGCCACGGGCTTAGAAGCCAGCAGATGCCCATTGGCGGGGGTGCTGACATGGTAACAGCACGTGGACGATGGCAGGTCAAAGGCCCCACAGGCTCCTTAGTGCCCATGAGGAGGAGGCCAGCGGCAGAGCAGCCTGGGCCGCGGGCCGCTGCGAGTGACCCGGAGCCCCAGGCACACCCTCGTGTGAACCTGGACACGGGCTCTGTCGGGAAAGTGAGCGTCTGCTCCTTGGCCTCCTGGGAGGAAGGGGTGGGTGCGTGAGGGGGCAGGGGTGTTTGAGAGCCCACGGTGGAGCGCGTGTGCGTCTGCGCTTTGAGAGAGGGTCAAAGGGAGAAGAGCGGGCTCTGACGGACCCCAACTGGTGGGGCCGCGGGGCCGCGGGGAGAAGTCAGCAAAGAGCACTTGGGACGCCCCTACCACGTGGCCTTACTGAGCGGCGCAACCACGGCGGGTAGGACACGGTCTCGCCCACGTCTGACCAACGGGGAGGTGCAGAGGGCTGTGTCCTGGCCTGAGTCCCCAGGCCTCGGAAGCTCTCGACCGGTTCCCTCAACATCAGGCGGCTGCGTGGGCCTCAGTTTTCTTTTCTGTAAGTGGTGGCTCTCGGGGCGGGGCCGTTGAGGCTGGGAGGCCCATCTCCGCCGGGTCTCCCAGGAGGGGCTGCTTGGGATGGCCCGGTGGCCGCGGAGGAGCCGGGCCTGTTAGGGCTGGACGCTGAGCAGTGGGTGGGGCCTGAGCCCCCAGGCTCCGCGCGGGGCCGGCCAGTCGAGTGGAAGGCCCCAGCCGACTGTCGGCCGCCTCCTTTTCCTCTCCAAAGGCCTTTTGACGAAGCGGATTTGATTAAGACCTTTTGAAATTACTTAATGACATTACCCACCGTCCCGACAAACCCCTTTAGAAAGCCTTTCTCGAGGGGCCTCCTGCCTCCCATTCCAGGACGGGCCCTTCTCCCGGGCGATGCTGTGGTCCCCGGGGCCTCCCCAGGCCCCAGCCCCTCAGCGGTCAGGGCCTCTGCATCTCCTCCCGCTCAAGTGCCTGGGGCAGCCCTACCCCAGGCCCGGCCTCTCCCAGCACGAGCCTTCTCTCCCTGGGCCAGCCATCCATCTCCGACCTGTCACCCCCATTGTCCTTGGCCGAGGGGCTGCGGCCCCGCCTTCTCGGGAGTGGGCCGGGAGCTCCCTGTGTGCGGGTCCTCTGGTCCCGGTGGGGGTGTGCCGGCCGGGGGCAGAGGCTGGCAGGGGGTGTCCTGGGGCAGAGGCTGGCAGGGGGTGTCCCGGGAGTAGCTCCTGGAGGCTTTTGACACGAAGGCGTCGCGGCCTTGCTGCAGGGGCTGCTCATCGCCGTGGCCCCTGGGCCCCTGTTGGCCTCCCCTGACCATTCCAGAGACAGAGAAGAACGAGGCCCTAGACGTCGCCTGGGTCCAGGAGCTGGCGGCAGCTTCGCTGTTCCGCGTCGAGACTTGCTCCTGGGGACGGATCCGCAGTCCGTGGACCCGCTCCTCCCCGAGCTCAGGGAGCTCTCCGTCCCGGGCAAGAGGCTGCCGGGGCCTCTCTTCCACTTGGCATCCTGCTGGGACTCTGTGAGGCTGGGGAAGCCACGACCACCTGAAGCCGACAGACAGCCCATGCTCCGCCCAGGGATGCATGGCGAGAGCGTGGCCGGACCAGGACGGGCACGAGAGGACCCGCGGCTCTAGCTTCGGTTTTCTGCATCCCCACTGCCGGGCCCCACGTCCCTGTGAAGACGGTTCCTGTAACCACGTGTGTGTGGTGAGCAGGTGGCGGTGAGGAGGGATACGGCCAAAAAACAACCAGAATGAATTCAGTGGGGTCTGGTAGCTTGAATCCGCTGTCGGGCTTGTAACAGTTTCTTGAGCCTTGCGGGGTGGGGGGTGGGGTGGGGATGTTCCTACGTGCAGGAGCCACGGCAGCCTCACTGGAACCAGGGGGCATGCCTTGATGGATGCCCTGGCCCTTGGCTGTATGTCCCAGCTTGCCGGTCCATATGGACCCGTGGAGGCGCTGTGTTCAAAGCACCTGGTAATTCCCCTGCGTTCTTCCTCGGACCCAGCCCCTCCGGCCTTGTGATCCAGCTCGAGAAAGCCAGCTTCCGTTTCAGCCCGTCCATCCCTCCCTGCCCTCCAGCTTCCCCGCCTGGCGACAGACCTCTCTGCCGCTGCAAGTCCATGGGGCTTTTCCAGTGCAAATTCATACAAGTGAGTGTCAGGTCAGGCCAGCTCTGCCCTGGGCCTTGGTTTCCCACTCTGCACCAGGGAGGGAGGACCCCTGGGCCCCAGGGCTCCTCCGCTTCTCCGCTCTGTGTCCAATCTGCGCACCCCACGAACACCCTCCGGGACCCCCTCACCATGCGTTTTGCCACTTCCTACCCACTTCCTGGGGCCGTGGGCTGGGCAGGAAGGCGGGGCCGCCGCATGATTGACCCTGGCAGCCGGGTCTCCTGCTTTGATGTTGCTCACAAAGATCACAGGCTTCCTACAGGCTAGAAACTGGGGGGAGTTTCGCCGAGGAGGGTGCAGAGGCTGGGCTGGAGGCAGGAGGTGGGGGGGGGGTCCGAGTCACGGGCAGGTGGGTGTCTCTGTGCTGTCCCAGCGACATGCTCTCAACTCCATTCTGACCCCTGGCCTCTGCAACCCGAGCCCGCGGGAAGATGAAGGGGGCGCGACCCCAACAGACACCAGGACGGACTTGGAGCTTCTCAGGCGGTGGGACCACTGCCCAGACACGTGTGAACCCTAAGACTGTTAGGTGAGGGCTGAGGGGGTGTAGCTCTGCCTCTGCGGGGGGCGTCTGGGGCAGGGGCTCGGAGACGAATGGAGGGAGTCTGAGGTTCACCCTGCGGAGAGCTCCCCCGCCACCTTCTGCCTCGCTAAGGTGCTTGGAGTGCTGGGGACTATGGGAGGCTGGGGCAGCAGGGGGCCTTCTCAGCAGGACCAGAGGACAGAATCAGGCCCGGGAGGTAAGGAGGGACCTGCTGAGAGAGAAGGATCCGGGGCTCAGAGTGGACCCCCACCCCCTGCCACACGGCTGGCACCTGAGGTCTGGGTAGTGGGGGGCAGTACCCTGACATCAGAGGCCTTGGGACAGGGCAGGGTGGTGGCCGGCGGCCCATGTCTCTGGCCAGTGCCGACAGCCCCCAGCCCACCCTCCGCCCAGGCCTGGTTTGCTGGCGATGGGGGTGACTCCCCCCTGCAGCAGGAGGAGAGACAGCCGCTGGCCGATGAGGTCGGAGGTCGCCTGCCTGGGGGCCTCTGGGCTGCCCGCCCGCTGCCGGCACTCCGCTCCGCCATGGCTTGGAAAGGGCCCAGGTGGGGGCTGTCAGCGTCCAGAGGGCCCTAGCCCCGGGCTCCTGGCACTCAGAGGTCAGTGGAAACCGGAGCTCTGTTTGTCCAGCTCTGTGGACAAGCATGCTCCAGGCCCAGCTGCCAGAGACCCCCAGGCTCGGGGGGCCGCAAGGGTGAGGCCAGCGCCAAGAGCCAGGGCTCAGAGGTGGTCCCAGGAGGAAACCAGGGTGTGGAGCAGGTAGGTTTCCGGTGAGCTGGGGAGGGCCCCCAAACCAGGGAGACTGGCTGACAGCTGGGAGGTCCCCGTCCCTCCAGGTGACCCAGCAGACCCCCACAGGAGGACTCTGCTTGGGGCTGTGTGTGGGGCTGTCCCAGGAGCCCCGGGCATGTCGGACTTTTGCCACCCCTTCCCCCACCCCAGCTGTCTGTCAAAACACCTGCCTGATCTCATCCTCAGGGCACCGGGTGGTGGACTCTCCTCCCCCACACATCCATCACGTGGCACTGCCTGGCGGAGCCCTGCCTGTGTCCGGGTGAGCCTGCAGCCCTCCTGCCCTCTTCCCCGTGGTGCCGGTAGCCCTTTCCAGACCTTAATCTTATCCCTTAATTTAACTGGCCCTTCTGGAGGCCTGGCCTCCCCCTGTGGTCTGAGAGTCCCAGGAAAGCCTCTTGTCCACTGGCCTGCTGGTGGACAGACACAGCTCCTGACCCCGGCCCAGTGGGTGCTCCCGAGCCCATGGGCGGGTGGCTTGGGGCCCGACACAAGAAGAAGTGGGAGGTCGGCCTGGCCAGAGACTTGGGGGCTTCTGGTGGGAAATGCCAGGGCTGGGTGGGCAGGGCGGTGGCTCCCAGGGCCTCGAGGGCCACCCTGGGTGCAGGACCGGGACAGCCCGCTGGGATTGAGGACGGCTTCCAGCGGGGGCCTGGGGCGCAAGGAAGGGTCCAGGAAGCTGCTCGGAGGGCTTGTGTAGGCCGGGCAGGAGGGGTGCCTCTCCCATGCTGCTTGTCTGGCTGCCTTTATTAAGCACCTGCTGTGTGCCCGACCTGGGCCTGGAGCCTCCAGGTCTTAGCTCCGCCAGTCTCTCCCCCACGCCTCTTGGCGGGGCCCCACCACCCGTCCCATTTCACAGATGCGAGGCGGCAGGAGTGCGGGCCTGCCCTGCCCTCTGCTCCCAGCCCCCGGTCCAGAGACTGGGAGAGCCTCGGACACGGCGGCGGAGCCCAGTGCCTGTGAGGTGCCATCCACCCGCCCGCCCGCCTCCCGGGGGCACACTGGTGGGGGAGGGGGTCTGGGGTAGAGGAGGGGGCGCTCCAGGAAGGGGACGACAGGGCAGCCCCCCAGCCGTCCTCACCCTGTCACTCCAGCAGATGCCCCTAGCACCCATTGGACACTGAGCACCTCAATGAGGGAGCCCAATTTGGAGACAAAGGCCGGGCGCTGGGGACAAATACTCATGGACACTGTCAGCGGCGAGAGCCAGGCAGCCGCGCGAGGCCCACAAAGGGGCTGGGGGAGGGGGCGTGAACGGCCCGGGCTGCACTTGCCACCGTTGCCCGGGCGACGGCCCTCTCCCGGAGAGGTCTGCTGGGCCATTGTCCGGGGCACACAGGACGTGTCATACACCAGATGGCCGTGTGCTGTCTAAGTCAGTTATCGGGGGACAGAGTGAAGGAATGCGGCCGGCACGGCGGGCCGGGGCGCCATCTGTTCCCGCAGACCGCGGGCACCGGGCGGGCACTGAGCACCCGGCCGGCCTGGCCCAGCCTCCACCGCGGGCTTTAATTAGCTAATTCCATAATTGGGCTTTATTTCAGGTAAATTGCATTTCACACCCGAGAGGGCCGCAATGGGCCGTCCAGGAGTGAAGCACTCGGGGACTTTGTGTGCAGTCGATAATACGGGAAACAAAGCCGGGCTGGGTGCAGGGGCCGTGCCCTGCCCAGATGGGCGGCCCCGCGCTGAGCGCACCGAGGGCCGGGGGGCCGGGGTGCCGGGGCGCCGCGGAGGGCCCTGCTCTCCCGCCAGCCGCTTCCTGGGGTTTCCACAAATATTTACCCAACAAGGAAACAACAGCTTTTGCCTTTCCAGTAATTGTTGCTCCCGCCCCTCCCCCGGTGGGTGCAGGCGGGGGAGGCCCCAGGCCCTGGCCGTCCCTCCTGCCCTCCCCCGCCCTGGCCAGTGCTGGTCGGTCCGATGCCCAGTCCCCACGGTGGGAGGCCCTGGGGAGCACCGACGCAGTGGGGCTCAGCGAAGTGGGACCCTCCCTTCCCCTCCCCCTCCATAGGGAGCCTGGGCTGCCTATCCTGACACGGGCCAGCTGGCTGCCTCCAGGGGTCTTGGGACAGCCCCGTGCTCTAGAGGTCAGCTGCCCCCAGCCCTCACGGCCTGCGTGCGGGTGCAGACGGGCTCTGGAAGGAGAGTAGGAGGGCAAACCGTCCTGGAGGAGGGCATGCGCAGCAGGCTTACCCACTCCGCCTGGCTGATCGTGCCCGCATCTGTGAGCTGAAGGGGGAACTTGGTTGGGGGGCGGGGTGGGGGGCGCCCAGGGGGCAGGGCGAGGGCGGGCTGGCTCTCCCCGGCGTGTGCCCCCAGCCTGCTCGAAGCTGGGCAGCCCCGAGGGAGCTCCCTGTTACCGCAAGGGGACCATTAGGGCCTAGAGGGGGGTGGGGATGCCCGTGTAGGGGCTCTGGAGCCCAGACCACTCCCTGCACGTACACCCGAAGGGATCCAGTCTGTGCTCCTCGACGATCCTGGAGGCTGGGCCTGCACACACACCTCCGCCCTGGTAGAGCTCCTGGGTCCTTGGTCCAGGAGCCTGGCCTGGGAGGGGCAGACAGGCCAGAGTGTGTCCCCTGAGGTGGTTACCCCCCCAGCACCCCTCAGGCCTGGTCCTGGCAAGGTGCCCACCTTCCCCAGGGGCTCAGGGGCTGCCGGGAGACGGGCAGTGACCACATGTTCACCACAGCAGGTGGTCAGAGCTGCCCCAGGGGGATGCCCCAGGACCACAGGAGCCCCGACCAGGAGGCATGCCCACCTGGGCCGGAGCCTGGGGCTGGATCCACGGCCTCAGTGAGCTCTCTGAACCCTGACCCCTCCTCTGGGAAGTGAGTTCCTATTCAGCAGCTCCTGGACACTTGCCTCTAAGCAGGCCCTAGGGGTCCTGTCCGCCAGGCAGGAAGGGAAGGTGGCCGGACCCGGGAAGATGTGGGGGGGGGGCGATGCCCACGGGTAAGCAGGCAGCAGAGGGCAGGGTGCCCTCCCGTCCACACCAAGCCCTGAGGCTCCACCCCCAATGCTCGGCTGGGGACAATGACCTCACCTGTCAGCCATGTCCCCTGGAGGGGTCCCCAGGCCCGGAGGGGGCTGCCGCTCGTGAGCGGCTTTCAGGGAGAGCCGGCTGCCGGGGGAGCTGGGCCACAGACCAAAGAAGTGACTTGGGTAGTGGTGAAGGGGTGGGGGCCGGAAGAGGGTCCGACCGGAGCAAAGGCCGGAGGGCAGGCCTTCGGTCGTGGCCGCGTTCTCTCCCTCCCTCTGTGGACAGAGCTGGCCTCGGTGCGGGCTACGGGGCTGGGGCAGTGACGGCCTGGCCTCAAGGCGCTTCCGGGTCCCTGGTGCGGGGGGGGGGTCCCTCCTCCCAGAGAGCTGGGGCTCCGGCTTCTCCCCCTCCCCTGGGTCGGTGCGGACGGCAATGCGGGCACTCGGCGAGGCGAAAGCTGGGGGTGTGCCTCCACGGGATGGGGCTGTCCCGAAGATGGACCTCTCCCTCGGGAATCAAGACAAGTGCAGGCCCGAGACCAGCTCCGTGACTCATGTTTATTAGGAAAAGCGCCACAATTAAGGGTCAAAATCACACCGTGAAACTCATTAAAACACAGATTCCAAATCACCACAAATTATTCTGATTTCTGTGAGCGGTGACGCCCAGGAAGAGCCCCTGTCTCGTGCAGGGACTGTGACACCCCTACGCCTGCCCCACGCTCAGCAGCTGGCCGGGGGACGGGACAGTTCTGGGTGTCCTTCTAGCTGCCCAGACCCGGCGGGGAGCTGCAGTGGGGGCTGTGCGCAGGGCAGGGGGTCAGTGGGAGAAGCTGCCAGTCCACAGTGGGGGACAGTCCACCCCCACGGAGCACTATGGGCACCATGGCAGGCCGGCCCTCCTGCTGGAAGTTGTGGCCTCAGGGTCCCCTCCCTCATAACCCCGGCCCTCTGAGCCAGTCTCTGCAGGGTGGAGAGCACGGCCCGGGCCTGGATCGCCGGCAACCTCGGTTTGGCACCGCCTGGGCCTGCCCTGCCCTGCCTGCCTCCTCCCTGGGTCCGAGGCTGAGGGTGGGTACCCGTAGACCCTGTCCTGACTGTCTCTCTGTCTCCTCCCAGGAGGCCCCCTGGGGCCTAGCAGGGTGGGCCTGCTCACACCTGTGTTTTGTTGGCCATACATGCGGGGACCAAGTGCCTAGGATGCCCGGCCCCCCGGGGTCGAGACTGAGCCCTGCCACTGTGTCCCAACTGCCATACAAATCATGTGGGGGCCATGGTCTCGAAGTGGAGAGGAGGCCCCCAGACCCAGCCGAGTTCTAGTACCCGCTGGCTGGAAGGGGAGGCCTCATGACTCCCAAGGCGCAGCCTCTCAGGGTGGCGTGGCCCATGGGGGTTCTGAGGCCCGGGGGGGGGCAGTGACCTGGGGGGGCGCCCCTCCCGGGTGGGAGGTGGGCTGGGCCGAGCTGGGCTCCTCGGCCCTGCCCTCGCAGGCCTGGGGTCCCAAGCCCCTGTCAGGACCCCTCATCGGGGCCCCTGTGGGGCACAGTCAGCTGCTCGTAGGTGGGGAGGGCACCGCTGGGCAGGAAGAGCTCAGCGCTGAGGGAGCTGCAGGGGGGCGGCGCCTGGGCCCCACCCCCGCCGGGGGTCCGTTCGCCTGGTGGGCCGCCCTGGTGCAGGGAGAGGAGCTGGCGAAGCATGTCCGTGATGAGCACCAGCCTCTGGTCCAGTTGGGTCACCTGCAGAGACAGGAGCGGGGTGAGGACGGGAGCAGCCAGGTGTGCCCGGTGAGGGCTGGGGAGGTGCCCGGGGAGCAGCCCCCAGAGTCCCTGCCCACGGGAGCCGTGCTCGGGCCTGTGTGTGTACGGGGAACGAGTGTGTGGTTGCGTGCAGCCCCGTGTGTGTGTGTGTGTGTTCAGCCCTGCTCTGGACACTGAGGCTGCTGATGGGGTCACCCTGTGGGACTGGAAGACGCGGGCACAGCGTGGGCTGGGGCCAGGGGACGTGTCCCCCGCAGCCGCCGCCGGGGGGGTTGGTGCGGGGCTAGGCGTGCGGGGCCCGAAGGCAGCCCGGGGCAGCGCAGGGCGTCCCGGTGGACCCAGGGCAGGGTGCTGTCAAGCGAGAGGCCCCTGGCCGCAGGGAGTGCGGAGACCGCGAGCTGCAGGCCTGCGGGGTCCGGGAGGGAGCCGAGGCCGCTGTGCGCATCAGAGAACGAAGCTGGCCCTCTTGCAGCTGCCAAGGGCACCTGGACGCCTCGGAAAGGTGGGGAAGGGGGGGAGGCCTGTTCTCCCTGAGGGCTCTGCCCAGGGCCAGCCTGCTCCCCGGGACACCCCTGGGCCCACTGTTGGGTGCAGCGCGCCTTCCCCGGGACCACGCGGAGCTGGGGGCTGGCTGCACCGCCCAGGGGAAGCTGCTGGTGGGCCAGCTGGGTCCCCAGGACGGTGGGCTCCAGACGCAGGTGTGGCCGCCGCCAACCCTCCAGCCCGCTGCAGATGTTGAGCTGCAAGGGAGGGGAGGGGACAGGCTGGCAGGAACAGGACGAAAAGAGGGCGCTCTCCCGAGAAGCAGAAGCGAAGGAGTCCCTTACCCCGAGCCAGGCAGGGCAGGACGGGGGCCGGGAGGAAGCCCTGTTCCAGCAGCCCTCCCCCTCTGCTGGCGGGGCCGTCTGGGAGGGGGGCTGTGCCCTGCCAGGCGACGCATCTACCCAGCTTTGCAGGGCCGAGGCTGGTGCAGTCTCTGCTCCTTGCCGGTGGCCCTGGGTGTGAGAATCACCTGTCTCAGGCCCCCTGGGAGAGCTGCTCATCTGAGGCCCCAACATCCAGGCCCAAGGGACCTGATCCTCTGTTTTCCCAGATAAATCGGACGTGGGAGCCCAGGCCATCAAGAGAAGGGGTGTAGGACTTCTCTGGTCTGGCTGGGGTGGGGGCCTGGGACCACTCAGCTCTCCTAGCCCCCAAACTGAGAAATGCCCCCCAAACCACAGACACAGACACAGACCCTGAGGCCCCAGGAGTAGAAGGGCCTTGTACCTGGTCACCAGCTGGGACCCCTGCCTCTACCATTGCACCCCTGCAAGCCCCACCGCTGGGCTCCCCGGGCTGGGAAGACACGTGTGCCAGGCAGGGAGGGGTCAGGGCAGCTGGTCCTGGGAGGGGTGAGAGCGGGGTGGCGTGGGGTCCTAGCTAAGCTCAGAAGGCTGGGTGGGCACTGTGAGCAAGGCAGGAGGGGTGCGGGGACTTGGCCCGAAACCCCCTCCCTCTTCCTGGCCCGAGACCCCCTGGGGCCCCTTCGTTCTGCCACCTGTGGGCGCCCTGGGAGGACCCCGGGAGGTCCCCTGGGCTCCTCGGGCTCTGCACAGCAGTGGCTCTGACGGAGGCCTGTGCAGGTGCGGCCGAGTGTCATTTGCCTGCGCAGGCCCTGCCGGGCGTCAGTCAGTTTGGCATTAATTAGAGCACGGAACACGTTACAGAAGAGCATTTGTGGTTTCATAAATTTTCACTCTACGGCACTGAAACATCTGTTGGGGCCCCCAGATGTGTAAGTGGGCACGGAAGCCTTTACAGGGTGTTCCCGGATAAAAAGGAAACAGAAGTGTGGTTGGGAAGCAGGAGGAGTGGGGGTGGCTGGGCGTGGCGGAGGGACGAGCTCTGTGGTCCTGCCACGGGGCGCTGTCCAGCGGGCTGTACTGGGGCAGGCAGGAGTGCCGTGAACACAGGGCGGGGGCAAGCCTTCCGGACCCCTCCCGGCCCGTCCCCCGTCCCTCCCAGAGCTAGGCCCCTCCTAGAGCTTGGTGGTCACACTTAGTGCCAGCCTCGTCCCCTCAGGGCTGCCCTGGGCTCAGCTGTTGGCTCTGAGCACCCCGAGTGGGCCGTGCACTGCCCTGCCCTCCAGCCCCCGGCCCCCTCAGTGGCTGATGTAGTCGGACACACTTCTACTCCGGAGCAGGACATCAGAGTGGTCCCAAGACCCACTCGGTAGCCCCTTGGCCGGGGTTTCCCTCCTTCTCTTGGGCCTGTGGGCTGAGGAGAGCCCCAGTCAGGGGGACAGGCGGGTCGCTCCTGCTTGGCCTTGGGACCCGCTCCGTCCCTTCTCAGAGAGATGGCCCCCAAGGTGGCCTTGTCCCCTCCCTTCTCCGCTTGAGCGCAGGGTGCTTCCCCCCCATTCACACGTAGGTGGGACGCTCCGTGGCCAAACCCCAGCGGCCGAGAGGGGCATCCACCTGGCGGGTGCCCTGGGGATGGCAGCCCCGTGCGCTGGACCATGATGGCGCTCCCCGGAGCCACAGGGCAGATCAATTTGGGGGATCTTGGACCTCACAGTTCCTGGCAATCTGATAGAGACTAAAAGGACGGGGCCGACAAAGGGCCCTTGTTCCTCCCCTCGACTCACCAGATTAATAACCACAGACGACACACGCGGGCCTCCGAGGAGAAAAAAGCAATTAGAGTAACAGCTAGCGAGAGGGCCCCGGGCGGCTGGCGATCAAGCCCGAGGCGACGGGACTCCTGTGTGATGTGGTTATGAATTTGTTTTCCAAAGAAAATTTTGAAACAGAGTCTTTCAAACGAGATTTTTACAGGACCTGCTCAGCCTTGATCCTGGCTTTCGACCTGCTGATGGCCCTGGCCGCTCCGGGGTGGGGGGGTTGCGGGAGACATCGAGGGTTGGGGCTGGAGGGAGGCACCCGTGGTGCCCTGGGGTCCCTGCTGGCTGGAGGCTGGAGGTGGGGTGGAACCTCCTCCGGGGGCGTCCTAGAGCCCTCGGCAGGGTCCCTGAGCCCTCCTGTTTGCAGACTGTCCTGGACCCACCTGGGCTGCAGGGAGGTGGGGGCTTCTAGGAACAGGAGCACAGAGCCCTAGCTAGCAACACCCTGGCACACACACCGGGGACACCCTTGGTGACGCAGCTGTGATCACTCCGCGCGTCTGCATGCTGGCTCTGCCCTCGCTTCCTCCTCTCCCTGCACTCCCCATCCCTCCTGCAGGGCCTGGCTCTCCCTGGCGCCCCTGCCCCTTTCACAGACACCAGGAGGTGTGGGAGTGAAAGGCCGGGTTATGGGGGTGCTGTGGGGCTGCTGTCTGAATCCATCAGGTGGGTGATGTGGCCAAGTTCTGGCTGTGCCTCTGGTTGGTCCCTGGGGACACAGCTGGGGGCAGGTCTAGGAGGGGCTCGTGGGAGGGGTCCCTGGTGTCACCCTCCCAGCCCCCACTCTGGCCAGGCCAGGAGGGAGCCCTGTGCTGGAGAGCTCAGGACAGAAGCCCACCTCCCCTGTGCAGGGCCCCAAAGCCCCAGCCACTCCTCAAAGTCTCATGGTTGTGTGTGGAATCACCCCTCCAAACACAGAGTTCAGGAGAAGCCCCAGCTCAGGGCAGGACATGGGGTCTGAGGAGTGAACTCGGACTGGCAGATAGGGGTGTGTGTGCCCGTCCCGTGAAAGAGCCTGGCCACACCAAGGGGGAGCCTTGGGCTCTGCTGGACCCAGGGAGGGCTTGGTCTGAGAGGGGGGACCCTCACACTGGGCCGCAGGGCCGGTGAGCAGATTCTAGGAGGTGGTCCTGGCCCCTTACGCAGGACTTCTGAGTTGTCTGTCCCCACAGAATGCCATGGTCGTGCCCCCCTCCAGTGGGCATGGCCCCTGGCCTTCACTCTGAAAGCTGCTGCTGGGTCAGGGAGGGCAGTGGGGGTCAGAGGGACCTATGACCTCTGCCCCCTGTGCCCATCAGCCCATGTGGGTGATGCTGAGCACCCGTGCCCACCGAGAGAAGCCACAATGATGGAGCACTGGCTCCGTCTGGGGTCTGCCTGCCCAGAGCCCGCTCTGCTGACCATGACCAGAGGGCACCCATGTGTGACGGGCGTAGGCCGCCGTCCTCTGGACCTCTGGGCCAGGCTCAGGTCAGGGACGCACCCAGGACCTGCACGTCAGCCCCAGGCTGAACTCAGACTGTGAGAACACAGCTTCCTGCACCCCGTCTAGGTCCTTCCACCTCTCTGGGCCCACCCTGTTCCTTCTGAAGTCTCCTCATCTCAGAAAAAGGCTCCAAATTCAGCATCATGCTTGGTGTTCTGTCTGTCGGCAGAGCCTGGGGGCCTCCTCCATGGCCCAGCCCAGACTAGGCAACCAAACTCTCTTGCTGGGACAGGTGCAGTAGCCTGCCAGCCAGCTTCCCTGCCTCTCCCAATGTGCTTCTCCAGGCCTTTCCAAATACATGATGGGTCACGCTGCTGTCCTGCTCACACCCTCCTGAGCAGTCATCCTATTGCCAGAAGACTGGGTCCCTGCGTGGCCCGCGGCATGCCCCCCAGCCCCCCTGCCCTTGGCTCTCTGGCCTCCCTTCCTTCCGTCCTCTTCATTTGCTCCACTCCTGAGCTCTGGGCTGGTGCACATGGTGGCCTTTGCCCCTCCTGCTCCTGCTGCAGGCATCAGTCATCCCCCCGACCCCCAGGGTCTCACCAGCGTCACCAACCTGAGGTCAACTCCTTCCCTTGCCACAGCCCACCCGATCCCCCAAGAGCAGCCCATATTTTCCCCCAAGACCCCTGGTGTGTGTTTGTGTCTCTCACTACAGTCAGGCTCCAGGGGCCCGGGGCCTCTGCGCTTCCTTGCCAGCACCTGGGGGCGGACAGAGCGAGTGCTTCGTTGCCCCGCAGCTGGACTCCAGAGCCCCCCAGGGAAGGGGAGCGGGCGCAGGGTGCCTGTCGGCCTGCCTGGGGCAAGCTGTCCTGGGATGTCCTGCCCAGCGGGCAGCCTGGCCGGCCTGGAGCGCGCATGTGGCCCGCGGTCCGCCCCTGGCGCTGGGCCTCTGACTCCTCAGGGCTTGGGAGCTCCCCTCCCCCACGGCAAGAAGCTGACAACAGCACCCATAAATCACCCTTTCGTTAGGGCCGTGCGGCTGAGCTGTCTTACAGAGCTGGGTATGAGTGGGAATAGATCACAGCGCTTCATAACGTCCTAATTTACGGCAGGAGACGGTGTAATTGTGTTTATGACTTTGTTTTAGTGCTTCAGCTCTTGGAGGAAAACCAACCGTGTTTCTAGCACTAGAGGATTTACGGCCAGTCCCAGGCTTGCGGCTCTGCTGGGGCTCTCCATCCCTCGACAAGCCGCCGCGCACCCACCCAT
The DNA here is from genome assembly GCF_963455335.1 of Martes martes. Classification (NCBI taxonomy): domain Eukaryota; kingdom Metazoa; phylum Chordata; class Mammalia; order Carnivora; family Mustelidae; genus Martes; species Martes martes. Next base: position 2,165,977 of record NC_137898.1, on the reverse strand, counting down.
CGCCGAGGGGCCGAGCCACAGGGGGTGGGGGCAGTCCTAGGGCCTCTGTGGGCGGTTCTGGGGGGTGTGCGAACTGGGAGGGCTGCGCACCACTCGGTTCGGATCCGAGCGGAAGGGGGCTCGGGCACCGGCGGGTCTGCCCAGGGTCCTGTCTGAGCCTGGTGACCTTGGCCAAGTCCCTTGGCCTCCCTGAACCTGTTTGCCCACGTGACCCGCAGGGATGCCGGTGGAGCCTCCCTTAGCAGGTGTTTGCGAGGATTGGAAGAATGCGGAACCCTGGAAGCAGTATCTGGCACTCACGGACTTCCCATGCAGTGTCCCATGGACGGGTCCTCAGTGACTCCCGCAAGCGTTCCACGGTGCCCGCATGCCGCGCGGACCTCCGCCATGTGCGGATCGTGCGCACCGGTGTACAGCGGCCTTTCTGGGGCACGGGAGACTGGAGCTGGAGAATGCGTGAGCTGCCCTGGGTGTGATTTTACACAGGTCACCGACCACTAAATCATTCCCGGAGCTGCCGAGGGTGTGAGCTGGTCTACCAGGACCTCTAAGCCCCTGGGCCTTTGCATGTGCCATGCTGCTGGGACAGAGCAACTCGGAGGCCGAGCAGGAGCCCCACCCCCAAGCAAGGGGCTCTGTCGGGGGCTAACGACTTCTAATAGGGATTTGTGGTCACCAGCCCGTGTCCTTCTGCCTGTCTCCCAGGGCCCTCTGCTTGGCCAAGTCCAGGCTAGGGCTGAGCCTCGGCCCAGAGCGGGCAGCAGACGTGGCAGTCACTTGTGTCTTGGCCCCGGGACTGGTGTCACGGTGGGGTTGATGACTTGGCACTTTGCTTAGGTGAGCGTGTCAGAGGCCACAGACCAAGGCCCCTGTCCTAGTGTCTGTCCCTTGCATGTCCTGCTGTCTGGGCTGCAGGATGGAGGGAGGAGGCCACGCTGTGGCAGGTGGACTGAGCCACTGCCGAGGTCAGCCGTGTCTCAGCTGGGTCCTCCGCAAAGCGTGACCAAATGGCTGAGGACCTGGTCAGTGCCACCCTGTCCCCAAGACCCTTCTAGAGGCCTTCCAGTGCCGGCTGGCCCTCACTGACCACCCCTCAGGAGTGCAGGTTGCTTCCCTCCAAGAGAGCACCATGACAGGGAGAAGGGCCTTCTACCGGCCCCGCAGACACCTGCTTGCCCAGGGGCTGCCTCGCTGATGCCTGGGTCTCAGGGAGCTCAGCATGGCCTTGGTCAAGGCCAACTGTGGACCAGGGTCTCAGGATCATTGCACCTGTGTTCACCAGGCGGGCACAACCTGGCCCACGCTCGCACCCAGCCCTAGGACCTGCCTCTGCACAGACACCCCCAAGTCTCGGCCCTGGCTCTGTGCCCTCCCCGGGGCCTCGGAACCTCACCTCCCCCCACATGCATCTCAGCATAGCAGGTCACAAAGAGAACTGCACCCAACCCCGTCCTCCCGTCTCAGTCTGACACCCCAGCCCGGGCTGGCTGTATTCTTTCTTTTTTTTTTTTTTAATTAATTTATTTGTTAGAGAGCGAGCGAGCGAGCACAGGCAGACAGAGTGGTAGGCAGAGGCAGAGGGAGAAGCAGGCTCCCCGCCGAGCAAGGAGCCCGATGTGGGACTCGATCCCAGGACGCTGGGATCATGACCTGAGCCGAAGGCAGCCGCTTAGCCAACTGAGCCACCCAGGCGTCCCGGGCTGGCTGTATTCTTCACCGCCATTGTTGGGTCTCCTCTCACTGACAGGCTTGGCTCTCTCCCATTCGGTCTGGAGAGCTGCTAGGCTGAGCTTCTCCACGCTGACCTGAGCTAGCGTCCTCTGCAGAATTCCCGGCGGGGGCATCCCCCATGCAATGTAATCTGCAGCCCCCTCACTCAGTCCTCCCAGACCCCGTTCTCTCGGAGCCCGAGCACACACATCCCTCTTGATCCTGCCCCAGGGCCTTTGAACCTGCTCTTCCCTCTGCCACCACGTTGTAGAAACTCCGCTCGCATGTTGGGAGAGGCCTTCCCTGAACTTTTCAGCCAGGAGCCTGCTTACTGTTTTGCTCACGGTTCTGTTTGTAGCCCCCACGACTTCCCTAAACGTCCTTGTTTGCTGATTTGCTTGCTCATGGCCCCATCCACTCACTGAAGGCTCCTGAGGCCAGACCTCAACCATGCTGTCACTGTGGTGTCCCCAGACGGTCTCCCAGAGCCTGGCATGTAGTGGGTGCTTGGTAAGTACACGTGGGGCGGAGTTAGTGCTCAGTGAATACTTGCTGGATGAGGAAGTGAGGCCCCCCGACGTTCCCCTGGGGCCCCAGTGCCAGGCAGGAGGGGCAGAGGTCCTACAGGCCCAGCGCTGGCTCTCTCCCGGCTGACACTGCTGGCCAGGCCTTTTCATTGTCATTGATTTATAAGGGCTCTTTGTACATTAAGGAGGTTGGTCCTTTCACATGTACATCACAAATGAGATTCCCCAGCGTGCTGTTTGTTTTGTGAAGTGGTCGACGGCCATCGTATTATTACTGTTTGTCTTGCTGCACAAAAATCTTATCTACTCATCTGCTTTTTTCACGGAGTGACAGTCATCCCTCTTTTCCTTTACGGTTTCCAGATTTCTGTGCACACTCGGAGTGGCCTTCCCCATTCCGATGCTGAAGCATTTTTTCCTGGTGCCTTTTGGATTGCTACTTTACCCACAAATCTTTGATCAGCGCGGGACTGATTTTGAACGACAGACCATCACTGCACCACACTTTGCCGAATAACCTATCTTTTCCCCACCGAGCGGGAATACCCTTTCTACGCGCTAAGCTCCTCGTGTCTCCAACTACCTTGCGGTCCCCACAAAAACATGAGTAATGGCGGCCTCATAACACGCTCTGCTCTCAGCTATCAGTGCGCACTTTCTGGAGGCGAAATGCCTCGCTGGCCCTGCCCCGGGGGCCGGCAGGACAGGCTGAGAGGGGAGCGTGGACCGGCTCACCTGGACAATGCCCGCGCCCTCCGCCCTTGGCCCCTGTAGTCTGAGGGATCTCGTTCCTCCGCTCAGACCTGGGAGAGGACTGTCCTCTGAGCTCTGAGCAGACGGCCCACTCTGGCGGCTGTGGGGCACTACGGGGTCCAAGCCCATCACCCACCCTGTCAGCCCCGGCCTCGGCGGCCCCGCAGCTGTCCCTGCTCCTGCTCCACAAGGAGCAACCTCCCGGGTTCTCACATGGCTAGTGCCCTTAGCTCATCCCTATTTCTGTGGTCTCCTCCAGGAAGCCTCCCCAGGTTCCGTACTGGAAGCACTGACCTGCCTCCCAGACCCCGGCCTCCATCTGCCTCTCCTCTAGACCTCATACCTGCTTCTTTCTGCCCCCTCCCCGCACCTCCACTGCCCCGGGATGAAAGCCCCACAGAGTCTGTGTGTGCTGAGTTCCTCGACACAGATCCTACTCCTGGACCCTCAGCCCCCTGCCCTCCCCCCGGGCCTCCATCGGGGCCCACACATCCACGGCCCCACCGAGCCCGGCCGAGGCTGCTGCGTGTGGACTTCCGGTAATGCTTGAGGGAGGAGAAGGCTCACGGGACATGGGGGGCCAGCGGCACAGTCAGAGGACCCCGGAAGGAGGCCTGGGTGGTGGGGCCAAGACCCATAGCCAGCAGACGGGTGGACTGGGGCAGATCCTGGGGGGGCTCGGGCCTCCCCGGCAGGCCGGGCCAACCCCTAGCCGGGCCTCCGGGGGGTCCCGCCAACGGAGGCCAAGCAGGGGCGGCCGCCTGCCCTGCCCACGTCCGGCAGCCCTAGGCCGGGCCGACGCAGCCGCCCTGCTCGGGGTGGGGGGGCGGCGGGCGAGCGGGAACGTAGGGCAGGCTGGAGACGGAGGCTGGAAGCGAGAGGCCGTGTTTGTGTTGGCGGCAGGGAGGCCCCACCGGCATCTGCTTCCCCCCCCCGCCTCCCCTCCTGCACTGCCCCTCTGACGGGCCTTGAAGTCCCGGAAGCCAGGGGGACGCTGGGCAGAACACTTTGTACCTGGAGCCAGCGAGTGCCTGGCCGCCTGCGCCAAACCCCGGGCCGGGCGGGAGGGTGACACCAGGCCCGGCGATGGCTGGCAGGTGGGTTCTATCTGCCATCGGCCTCTCGGGCCAGGCCCGGCCACCCCCACACCCCCACCCCGTGGCCCCAAGCCCGCCAGCCTCCTGGGCACCCAGCAGTGCCCCCTTGACGCTCAGCTCACCTTCCCTGCAGCATTCCCTGGCCAACGGACCTCCCCTCTGTCCTCACAGCCTGTCCTTGCCCCAAATGAAACCCCTGTAGGTCTCCCCACTGCTCTCGGGATAAAGACACAGCCCTGCCTTGGCCACAGGATCCCTCCTCTGGGTCCTGTGTCCACCTCAGTCCCTGCCCCTTCATGCCCCAGGCTGGCTTCTTCCAGTTCCTTGGATGTACCATAACTCTCCCTGCCTCAGGACCTTTGCACCAGCCGGCCCCACTTCCTGGAAGAACCCACTCCTCTGCCCAGCCTGCAGACCCTTCTCATTCTTCCGGCCCCGGGGGTGGGTCTCCTCCTTGCTCCCTCCTGGTCCGTCTGCCGGCTCCTCCCTGTTCTTCTCCTTGCCTCGCAGTCGGCCTGGGTCTCGCCTGCATGAACACCTCCCCTCCCAAAGCAGGGCCCTGCCAGGCATCCGTGCCTCCTCACTGGCTGGGTGACTCTGGGCCTAACAGGGAGGGGACCGTGGGTCCATCCTGCAGCGTAGGGCAGCTGTAGGGGATCGTGTCTGAGAATGGGGGTCTGTGCGCTTGTGGCTGGGTCTCCTGGGGGCAGGGTCCAGCTCCCCTGGACAGCCCCTTGGGCCTGTGAAAGGCCCCAGTGTGTCCCCTGGGTCCCTAACACCTCACAGACACCTCTGACCACTGCCCTGTCCCCCAACATTGGCTGCACCCCCAGCCTGATGCACGGCTCTCTCGGGCCACTCGCACTGTCCTCCCCCGGCCGGGGGCCACGTCCTCTCTCTGGACACTCGTCGCAGCCTCCCCAGCTCCTCCCTGGTGGCCCACGCCCCATGGCCTCGTCCCCAACGGCTGCGGCCCGTCAACCCGCCTCAGCCTCCAGGTGAGCGGCCGCAGGGCCCTCTCCCCGGGTCCTGCTCTGTCCGGCCGTGGTCCTTGTCCCGAGACGAGACTGTCTGCCAGGTTCTGTGCGACATCAGGGCTCTTCAAGAACACTGTCCCTCAAAGGCGAAACCATCGCGAAGGAGCGTCCCCTCTGACTGGGACCCCCTGCCAGGGTCCTCTCCTCCCCCAGGTCGGCAGCACAGGGATGGGCCCTTGGTCCTTGCCGCTACGGCCACGCCCCACTTGTGCGCGTGGTGGCGAATCCCTGTGTGGCAGGTTTCCGCGCAGGGGGTAACGTGAGGTTCTGTGGCTCCCCACTTGCTTGTTTTCACTCAACACGGGTTTGAGGTCGCCTTGTGGGAACGTGTCCACGGAGCTGGCCCCTCGGGGTGGCCACACGGGGGTCCTTCTCATGGGACCTGGGGGGTGTCATGTGGCCAGGGTCCCTAGCGGGGGGTGGGGGAGGCCAAGAGCTCAGCCGACGGCATCCCTGTGCCTGCTCCGGGGGACGCCGGGGAGGGGCTCTGCTCTGGGAACGGGTCTTCTGGGGGCCGTGGCCAAGGCTGTGCTCTGCAGTGGCCCTTCCATGTGGCCCCTGCCTGCCCTTCTGCTCCCGCCACCACTTCCTTGCCCCCGGGGGCTCACAGTCAACACTGGAGCCATGACCCTCCCCTCTCAGTGAAGGTTTCGGCCTCCTTTACTCCTCTCCTGGGCGGAGCCTGCCTGTAGGTGGGGGGGCTCCTGTGACCCTGATTCCAATGTGTCCTTGACCCCCAAGACCAAGCCCTGACCAAACACCTCCGTCCTTCAGCTGTCTCTGTCACCCTCCCTGCCCCACCCACCCTCCCTTCCAGGAGGGGTCGCTTCTGCCCGGCTCCCCAGCCACGTCCAGCCCGGGGTCTCCCCGGACTCCGCCCGCCAGCCCCCTGCTGGTCCACTCACTGCCCACTGTCCGCTGCCTTCCCCAGAGCCCCACGCCCTTCTCCGCTCTGCCCCTTGAGGACCCGTGGGCGAGGGGACCTCTCCCTGGCCTGGCCTGTCCAGCTGCCGTCTGAGGCTGCCCCCTGCGAGCACCCACCCGGTTTAGCCCTCTCCCCAAACGACCAGCATGGCCCTCCCTCTGCAGCAGACACCCCATCCCCAACAGCAAAACAAATGAAGTCCTCTCTTGACTTTGCCATCTGTGGCCGTGGTCGCCGGTCTCTCCTGGGCCCAGGCCCCACGCAGACCCCTGTCTGCTGGGCCTCCCCTCCAGGGTGTCAAGGCGTGTGGAACTCAGCGAGTCGTCTCTGGGCCTGACGGCCCTCCCTGTCCTCTCCTCTCAGGGCTCCCTTCTTAGGTAAGGGTCAGGCTAGTGACACTGGGGCTCCTTTCTCTCACACCTCTCATCTGAACCAGCCCCAGAGGCACCAACACGGTCAAGGCTGGAGAGCTTCGGGACCCAGCAAATCCATCCGGAATCCGTGCCTCCTTCCGGAACCCCCTCCCCACCCCCCCACCCCCAGCCGTGGACCTGGGCTGAGCCACCAGCAACTCCCGGATGTCACAGCGGCCTCCCACCTACAGTCCCACAGCCACGCTTAGGCCCTAGGAGAAGGATGTTAGAAAGGGGGCTCACCATGCACTCAGCACCAAGGCCAGGGTCACTGCCGTGGCCTTGAGGTCCATCACAAGCCGGTCACACCCTCTTTGCTGCCCCTGCTGACCTTGCTCCGTCCTGGCGGGCTTTCTTGGGCTTAATCCTGCCGCAGGCCCTTTGCACCTGCTGCCTGTAACAAGAGGGTCTCAATTCTTCGAGCTTCAGGCCGCCTCTGCCTTCTTTTAGATATTTACTTAGATGCCCCAACAGGCCTGCCCGGGCGTGCCCGTGACCTAGCAGCTGTCCTGTCCTTGGCGCTCAGCACTGTTTTGCTGACTTGTGTCCTTTGCTGTCTTTGCTGTCCTCGAGGGGAGGGCCCCTGCCTTGCTGTCACAGCTGCTAGCCCAGGGGCCAGCGCATAGTAGGTCCTCGGGGAAGATTTGCCGAAGGAGTGAACAAGCCCACCCCCCAGACACCAGAACTCTTTAGGACAGCTCCAGGGACAGGACGACCAGCAGAGGGGCTGAGGGCCTTGGCCTGCCTGAGCGTGCAGGCACGTGTGTGTGTGTGTGTGTGTGTGTGTGTGTGTGTGTGTACGCAGGCTTCCACCAGAGTGTGCTGAGGGCTGCGCCGGGTGGGGACACTGGGAGCTGGCACCGGAGGGTCCGGAGTTGGTCGTGGGGATGGGGCTGCTGGGAGAGCTAAGAAACAGGCTGGCTACCCTCCGTCCCCGGGGGGGCCCTGCCTGCCCTCTAGGGGCCGGGGCGTCTGGCCTCACTGCTTTTCCCGCCTTGGTCCTGGCCTGGAGACAGCAGCCCCATGACTCAGCAGCCCGGGGCCGGGCTGCAGCTGCGGCTGACCTAGACGGGCAGGCAGCCCCTAGCCCCCGGGCCCCCCGGCCCCCGGGCCCCCGGGCCGGGACCCAGCACAGGGCCGCTCCCCCCACCCCCACTTCCTGCTCACGCTCCTAGGACAGGATTCCTTGAATCAGTCTCCCCTGAGGTGGAACCAGGTTGGAGACTGGGGCCCCAGGGCTCTGGGCTGGGGTCCCAGATGGGGGCTGGGTGACCAGGCCTGGAATCCGGAATCCGGCCCCTTTCCTGGCACCCGGAAGAGGCTTGAGGGGAGGGAGATGTGGGACGTGCCCGATGGCAGGGCCAGAGCCCCCTCCCGGAACCTGCCTTCCTAGGGAAGTCACGGGGGTCTCCTCCCCTATAGGCTCAAGCCCAGTGTCCTGCCCGGAATTTGAGGCCCGGCTGGGGGCTCGGGTGTGCCTTCCGCACCTCGTGGAAAGACAACACCCTCCCCGGCCTGCTCCCTCCTGACTTGTGAGGCCCAGAGCCCTGAGCCAGAAGGCTCCCCGCCTGCCCTCCCTTTGCTGGGTGCCGGCTCCCTGGGCAGGGCCTCGGCCTCTCGGAGGTGAGCCTCGCGGCCACGCTCTGGGTGTTGCTACAGCTGGCACGGCCGCCCGGGGCGCATCCCTCTGAGAAGCGGCAGCCCCAGCAGAGTGGGGACAGGGCCCCCCGGAGGCTTGGGCTGGGGCTCTGTGAGGCCTCCCACATCTCCGGCTGGTGCTCCCGCGGTTGAGAACAACTAGGGACCCTCCAGGGCACCCTGGCCTTTCTGGGCTGTGCCGTGCCCTCCATGGCATCTCAGTGCTGTGCCCCGCACCCCACCTTCCACCGATGCTCTGCCCGCCTGCCCCCTTCAAGTCCCTCATCCTTCACGGCTCGGCTTGGGGTGATTCCCACGTGGCTGGCTCTGGGCGCCTCCCCAGGACCCATCTCCCAGGGAGGGGTGGGTCTGGGGGGCTCGGGCGGTCACTGGAGCATCTGGCAGGTGCTCCGTGTTGTGTGGGGGAGCGGACCTGAGCCTCTGCCCGCCCCCCCGGCCCAGGTGCCCAGGCCCCGGGCGCAAGCCCTGGGGCTCCACGGGGGGTGCAGCTGAGCCCCAGCCCCCACCCTGAGACCGGCTGGCTGGGAAGTGGGTGAGGAGGTGGGGGAGCAGGGTGGGCGGGCAGGAAGTCGCTGGGGCTCCAGGCCAGGCCCCGAGTGCTCCAGCCCCATCTGGACATATTTGGCAGGTCCTGTTCTCTCTCCGCTCCCAGATCCCCTCCTTTCCAGGCAGGCGGACGTTCCCAGCCCTCCCTTCCGTCCCTGGCCCCCCTTCCCCACTGCTGCCTGTGGTCTCGCCCTGGGGCCCCGCTTGTAGGTCACACTGGCTCGCCTGTCCCGCGGTGGGGCACAGCCGACCGCCCCGTCAGTGGCCCGGGCCTGGCCACGTGCAGACATGGGACGTGGCCTTTGGTCACCTCCCCAGGCTTGTGTTGTGGCCTCTCTAAGACAGGGATGGGAAGGGATGCTTCGAGGGGCGATGGAGGGTCAGATCTGACCCACTGACCAAGGCGGTCTGCAGAGAGCGGCTGGGGGAGCGCACAAATGCCCAGAGTTCCAGGGGGCTGCTTGGGACTGTGTCCTAAGAGGTGGGTGGGGGCAGGTGGCAGGGGCCTGGCTCTCAGCCTCTGCCCCCGCCGCCATGGACCCCGGGGGAAGAGTAGGAGGGCTGCAGAAGGCCATCCAGGCCAAGAGAGACAGTCTCTGGACACAGGGACCTCCCTTAGCCCAGTTCCCTGGGGTCCTAGGGCCCACGCTAGCCCCTGAATGGTGGGCACTGCAGGGCACGGGCCCCGGTTCTGTGGCTCTTGGGCCTCTAATACGCTAGCTTCTCCAGAAGCCCATAGGCCTTCCACCATAAGGAGGGGTCAGGCCCTCCGTCTTCCTACGTGGCCAGCTCCCGGGGGGCTCCTGTGGTACCGAGGGCCGTCACATGCACCCTCGACCCAGAGCTCCCCCTAATCACAAAGGCCCAGGGCCATTCCTCCGGCCTCCGGACTCTGGGACAGCAGTGGGGGGCCTCATCCCCGACCTGGCAGGCAGGGCCATGCTACCTAGGAGCCCCCAAATGCCACCGGCAGGAGTCGTCCGCGTGGAGACCCGTCGAGATGGAAAAGCAAAGAATGAAGCCTCCCGGTATGGCGTCTCCTCACCCTTACGGACCCTCGTCCAGGCCACCCGCAGCTCCCGCAGGGCGGACAGCACGCCCTCACGGCCACTCCCCACCTCAGTTCAGCCTCCACACCAGAACTGTGACCTTAGGAAGCCCGACTCTGACCCCGGGGCGTGTGGCCATGAGGCCAGGACACCGGCGGGGACAGACGTGGGGTACCCTCGGGAGGTCGGAGGCCCGAGAGCTGCTGAGTGCGGAGGGGGGGCTCCTAGGAAAGCCCAGAATGCTTGGAAGGTGAGCGGAAGGGCGGGGAGGCCTCCGCCCAGGAAGGAGGCCGGGGGCTGGCTGGGGGCCCGTCTGGCCCAGGCCGCCCTGGGGGCTGATGAGAGGCTCAGGCCCCATCCTGCGGCTCCCAGCCCGCGCCCTTCCTGCCCCTGGGGCCGGGAGGAAGAGCGGCTCGGAAGCCGGGCCTGGGTGGGGGGGACCCACACGGACCAGATCGGGTGTGGTCTGCCGGCCTCTAGCAGGACCCGGGTCACCGACTGTCACGGCCTGCAGGTTCCCCACTTGTGCCTAGACCCAGGGGCCTCGGAGACCATCCTTGGTGCCACCTGGGTCTCAGCTCTGGGAGGAGCCCCTGTCCTTCTGTCAACCTGAGTTAAAGGGGGGGGCGGGTGCCCACGGAGGAGCCTTCCGCTCTCACGGCCGCCCCCTCCCACGCAGTCCCAGTGCTCTGGCTCCGGCTCGGGTCCAGGGACCCGCCAATGCCAAGTGTGCACGTGTAGCTAGAAGCGCCTCCTTATCCGCTCTTCTCTCTGCACAAACCCAGCGACACACCCTCGTCCCCCCACCCCCCGCAGCCCCTGCTCCTCTGCTGACCACCTCCTCCTCCTCCTCACCAGGGTACCGCCAGACCTCCCGTTCTCCCGCCCAATCGCTCCCTCCGTAATGGAGTTTTCTTGCCACCCGCCAGCGAGCCGCTTCCCACGGGCGCGATCTCTTTCAACCCCAGAGGCAACTCCGCAACCTCTCAGCCGTCTCTGGGCTTTACCTTGGTATTTCTAAATCACTTGCTTATGTTGATTCCTTACTTTTGCAGTTTTAGACATTATCTAGCGACCGCATGACATGGAAGAGGAGAGATTAAGATTTCATTTTCACAACCTCTGCTTTTGCCATTCCCCTATCCTCCCAATATATTGCAGTTCTAGGCTAAATAAATATTTAGTGGGGCCCCTGGGTGGCTCCATCGGTTAAGTGTCTACCTTCAGCTCAGGTCACGATCCCAGGGTCCTGGGATCGAGCCCCATGTCAGGCTCCCAGCTCAGCAGAGGTCTACTTCTCCCTCTCCCTCTGTGTTCTAAGTAAATAAATAAAATCTTCTAAAAAACATATACTGTTTGCATTTTGTGTAAAAATCATGTAACTTTATGTGCCTACATAAATGAGGTTTTCAGCTGAGTCGTGTGGTCTTCTATGATTACAACTTTTTGTTTTCCCTGGGGTTAAGAATTGCCTTCATGTTTTATTTAACTTTTTTTTTTCCAAAGAGTTTATTTTTAAGTAATGTCTACACCCAGTGTAAGACTCAAAATCATAACCCCAAGATCAAGAGTTGCATGCTCTACTGACTGAGCCAGCCTGGTGCCCCCATTTTGCTTAATTTTTAATGCATCTGTCACTAGCTTATTCTTGAACTTTCCGCCAGAATTGTAAAATTTCTATTCATTCAGTTGGGAACATCAGCAATCTATCAGCTTCATTACTTTTTTCTCCTAGAAGTTTTTTTCTTACAGTCCTTGGAGGACTGGTTGCTCTTCAGGTCCGCTGAACAGCAACAATACCAGAACTTCTTTCCGCCTCACGTTAGGAATTTTCTTGGCTGGCCAGTCCCTATCTATCTATCTATCTATCTATCTATCTTTCTTTCTTTCTTTCTTCCTACCTATCATCATCGATCTTTTGGTGTTGCATTCTGCTGATTTTTGGAGCCTACGCTTCTCTTTTTTGGTTTCCCCTTAATTTTGTTGAAGCATATCCCCAAGTAACTTTCTGAGAAAAAGCATGTGGTAGGTAAAACTTTGGACTGTCCATGCTTGAAAATGTCTTTAACCTACTTTCATATCTGAGAGCTGGATTGGGTGTAGAATTCTAGATTGGAAATACTTTCTTCCCTCGGAAGTTTGAAGGCATTTCTTCATTATATGCTAGCTTTCTGCATTGCTGTTGAAAAGTCCGATGCCGTTTGACTTGCTAGGCTGTGTATGTGACCTCCTTTTTTTCTCTGAAAACTTAGGATGTCCATTTTCTGCTGGTGTTCTTAAATCACAATCTTGTACCCCAGTGAGGGCATTTGGGGATTTAAGGAGGGAAGACGGTCGGAGCATTACTTTTTAGCATCAAAGTGTTCACTGAATCCCATTTGCTTTTATCATGATGGCTCACTCTCCGCCCACGACTGCTCCTGGTGTCCCCATACTCAGAACCTCCCAGATTTAGCTTCCCCAGGGACTGAGAAGCTTTGTCTTTGGCTGGGCGGGCTTCATGGGCCGAGGAGGTGGTGGTGGATGGATGATCGGGGATGTGTCTGCTGCTCAGACAATCTTCAGTAAATGTCCCCCTGGTCTGCAGTCAGCACTCTGGAGGCCACCTGGGGTGCCTGACCCTGAGCCTGCCCAGGGTTCTGGGCTGGGGGCATTTCCCTTATCAGTGTCTCTTGCTTTTGCCAGGCGTGATGTCTACACTCCTGGTTTCCACAGGTCGCTGTGCTTCCCCATTTCTAAACTTTGGTTGACAGTTTTTGGTGTCTTTCTTGTCTTCTGATCACTTTAGCCTTGTCGATCTGCATCTTAAAACACTTAAAATGCCGTTACTGTCATTTCGGTAGGGCTGGGAGAGGGTAGACGGGAACACATGTGTTAATTTGCCATGTGTAACCAGAAGTTGTGCATGAACTTCTCAGCCCTCCTCGTCTGGACTGTGGCCCATGTGGCACCCACGGCTCAGGCGTCACTTCCCCGTGTCTCCTGCCCTGACTTAGAGTTTTCCTCTGTGGGGGCGGCTCCCCCTGCTGAAGGCTTCCAGCTCCTGGGACCCACACTCTCCTGGGCTTTCTCCTCCAAGTCCCCTCTGTGCCCCTTTCTCTGCTGGCCGTTGCCTGGTGGCTGCCTCTGTGGCCGGGGGCTCCACGGCTGTGCCCTCTGCTTTCTTCAGCCCCAACATCTGGTTCCCACCCGGTTCGATCCAGCCTCCAGACTGCCTGGAGAATTTGTTCTGTGCAAAGGTGGTACATTGTCCCGATAGCTGTTTCTCTCTCTCTCTCTCTCTCTCTCAACAGGACCATGAATTAAAGGGTTGTACGGCCGCCTAGAGTAGAGCTCTGGTTTCTCAGGGGCCCTTGTAGTGACCTGGGGATGTGTTACATTCTGGTCAGTGGGAAGAAGAGAAGCTGAGGCAGGGGCCTTCTGCGTCAGGTCTCGTCTCTCCTTCCTGCTGCTGGGATGCAGATGTGATGGTGACTGCGGGAGCCGCCATCGGGGGCCGTGAGGCCAGAAGAGGCGTGTGGCGGACGATGAAGCAAACGGAGAGCAGGGCCCTGGTCCCCCTGCAGGGCTGTGCGCACCTCAGCCCGGAGACTCCAGGGGTGGCAAAGTCCTCTCTGGGTCAGGCTATCACTGATGTCATTGTCTTGGCAACAGCTGGGACCAGTCCCCTTGCCCTCAACCTAGTTTGTCACCCCTGCCAACTGCTTCTCTGTGCCCCCTGGTGTCCCCACCCCGTTCACATGGCAGCTCAGATGCATGTAGGTCGGAGCACACCCCCTCTGGGCTTAGAGCCTCAAACCCCCTGCACCTTCCCACCAGAGTCCGTCTCCTTGCGGGGGTGCCAGGCCCGGAGCTGGTCCTGCCGGTGTTCCCCCCTCACCGTGTCCCAGTCGCCAGAGTCCCACTGGCCTGACGTCACTGTCCCCTGAACCAGCCGGGCCTTTACCCCAGGACCTTAGGACTGATGTCCCTGGCCCTGTAGTAAAGGTCTGTTGGACGACGTAGGGAACAGTTAAGCAAGTGAGTCGGTTCAGCCTTCAACATCAGAAAGTACAAGAAGCCTCCAGGGCTCTGGCAGGGGTTGGAACCCGGCCGTCGGCACCACGAGGTGTCGGGAGGGCCGAGGACGGCTTGGGCAGCCCTTCCCCGGCCCCCGGGTGCCTGCCTGGCTCCGGGGCCCCCCACTTGGTTCCCGCTGCCGCCACCGACCTCACTGCTCCCTCACTGCTCCCTCACTGGGGCTCTCTTCCTCCCGGTCCTCGCTGCTCCATGCGTGGTGCTCGTGGGCTTCCTGCCCGCCCCTCCCTGGACCAAGCTTCCTGAGAAAGGGGTGTATGCGGCCTCCCCAGCACCTGGCGCGGCTCCCGGCACATGGTAGGTGCCCGAGTCCCCGGCTGATGGATCTGGGGTGGGAGCAGATACCCCGTGTCCCTCTCTGTGCTCCCAGGGACGCACCAGCGGGGGGCTGGGTGGGCTGGGCGAGCCCCCCCCACCCCCACCCCAGAGCCATCTGCACGCTGTGGGCACCTGGCCGCCGATCGTGGGAGCAGAGGGAGGAAGGGCTCAGAGGCCAGGCCTGGCGCAGCCTCCAACACTGCCGTCCTCCCGAGTTTCCGTGACCGTCTGTGCGTAACCGCACGGCGGTTTCCATTGGCGCTGCCAAGTGGCGGCTGCCGGCCCTGGCCACGGGTTCTGATCCCCAACGAGCCTGCTCTCTGTCAGGCGGCGCCGGGAAGCTGGGGGTGCGGGGCCCGAGGGGTTAAGCCGCCCTCCGCCACCCCGCTCTCAATTTCTCAACGTTTCAAAGGCCGGGCCCTCTTTCCTTCCAAGTCACAGCTGATGCGAAATGTAGCCTTAAAACGCAGCTGACACGAAAAACAATAGCATTCCCTCGGAGAGGTTCTGCTGCGGCTGGATGGCCCCCCGCCCCCCAATAATTACTCAAGACATTGGCATGAGCCGGGCCTGGTTAGGTAACAGGCTGCGTGCTCCGGAGACTTATAACTCACAGGCGGTCACACATGATCTCCACAGACAACAAAATCGTTTCCAGGATGGCGGGGAGGGCGAGGCCTCGGGGAGAGGGTTACGGGGGCAGGAGGAGCCGACACCGGACCGGGTGGGGGTGGGTCCCCGGGATGCAGCCTGGGAACTCGGGAGCCCGGGAAGCTTCTGCGGGAAGTTTTTGTCCGGCTCCTCTCTGCTCTGACTCCCCCCACCCGCACCCCAGTCTATGGGGCGTGTGGCCACCCGGGTCTGGTCCGTTACCGAGGAAAGCACAGGAAAAACTCATTCATACTGAAGTGTGAATGACTAACTGTGTTGGGAGAATTCCCTCCTTCTCTGCAGAAGATAATTAATTGTCTGTTTACTGTCCGTGGCCCCATTGTACACGACTCCCTCAAGGGCAGGTCCACATACTTTCCCCGTGTTCCCAGTGCCTAGTACATAGCAGACATTCAGAAAATATTTGTCGAAGACAACATCTAACTCAAAGAAGGAAGCGCCAATGGTGTAACTTCAGGCACACGGGTGGGGCCTCCTGGCAACAAGGGCCGAAGGGATGCTGGCAAGTGCACGCTCGTGGACGCTCGCGCTCCCCTCAGAGCCTCTTTCTCGCACCTGGGCCTCCAGAGCCCTCGCACAGGAAATGCCCGTTTCCCTGGAAGGATGCTGAGCCCGGGCGGGTGGAGGAGTCGGAACGTGTGGGCTCCGAAGGCCCTCCTCCCCGCCCCCGTTGGTCCCGTTCTGCGCTCCAGCAGCGCGGCAGCAGGCCCAGGCCCGGGGGCCCAGGGTCTGGGGCGGCAGTGGGAGGGAGGCCCCGGTGCGGGCCCGGTCTCGGACACACCCCGGGGAAGCACCTGCTTCCACCATCTCTGGGTCCATTTTCCTCTGCGACTGGCTCTGGACACAGGATATCCCTCTCCGGCTCCCCCTGACCTCTGTCTCGGGCCCAGGCTGTGGCCCAAAGTGCCACCTCCTGTACCGACCCCAGGCAGAAACCGCCATGTGAGCAGTGGAGCGGGCCCGCGGCTCCCCTCATCGGGCCCCTCTGCCGGGCAGTGCCAGCTTCTGCGGACACCTGGCTGTCCTCATCCCTGATGCCCCCCACCTCGCCCAGGCACTCAGGCCACGGGAATTTCCGGAGCACCTCCGATGCGCCAACACGGGGGACCTGGTGGCCAAGGTGGCGTGATTTACATACCCGATTGGCACAGTGTCCAGTCAGACCAAATACGATATTCCACAGCTCTGTGTGACCATACCCAATGGGGTGTCCCCATTTTGTCTCCTGTCTTCTCGGTGGCACGGGCACCCCTTTGTGACGCCAGCTCCCCTGAGTTTTTGTGGATGCCCGAGCCCCAGCTACTGCCCTCCCACATCTGCTTGTCCTTCTGTGGCCCGTGGACGGCCCGGGCCCGGCTCACTGTCCTGCCCCTGCCCTGCAATCTCTTGCTGGTGATCCCGTCCCACTCCTTCTTCAGAAGGGCCATCCCTGCTGCCCTCCAGCGTCTGCGGCCGGCTCGGACCTCTCCTCTGGGCCTCATGCCCTGACTGCCTGTGAACGCCCCCATGCAGGCCTCTCAGAGACCCATCACATCATCCCCCACCGTGTTCCCGCCTGGGGATCACAGCAGCCTCCCTTGCCCCACGGCAGGGCCAGCCACAGCCTGGGGGGAGGGCTTTCCTGATGCGGCCCCTCCCCTCCCCTGACCCTGCCACCCCTTAAGGCTGGATTTTGGTCCCTAAACATCTCTTACATCCTCCTTTCTTTCCAACCCCTGTCCTCTCTCCCTCCCCCCATCTCCACCCCAAGGACCTTGGCCATGGGCCCTCATGGGTCCCCCAGTCTCCCCTGTCCCCTAGTGATCACATCACATTCTAGCCAGACAGCGGCCCTTCCGGGAAGGGGTAGTTACACGTGGATGAGTGTGGCCGGGCGCAGCCACCCAAAGGACACGCTCACTGTGCAGCTGGCGATGAAGAAGCATGTGGGGCCCTGTTTGTGCCCTGCCCCCCGCAGGCAACAGCCGCTTTTAAGGCTCCCCTCAAGCGGGTGCCTCATCGGCCTTAAGAAGCATGCACGCCCTGAGATGTCCCCGCGGATCAGCTTCAGACGTCTCTCCCGGCAGGGGTGAGGACGGAGCTCTTGCACCATTTCATGATTCCGGGGCCTCCCGTCTCCCCATATGGCTCCCCTGCTATTTTGACTCAGTCCACAGTGATCTGTGCCCAGGGCCTGGCTCCCTTGGAGCTACAGCGTCTGTGGTTCGCCCCCGTGTTTTCTAGTGATGCCTTCGTCAGCACGGCGCTCTGCAGTTTTGGAAGCTCTGGGGCCCCAGGTCTGCTTCTGAGCCCACCCCACTCCTTCTCCTGGAGGGCGTCCCCCGGAGCTGTTGCCCCCTGCTCGGGCCCGGGCTGGGGCCACCCTGCCCACTTCCGGAGCCTCCTCCATTCTGGTTTCCCCCACATTCTCTATAACTTCCAGAGAAAAGGCACGGAAAGAAAACTTTAGGAACTCTTGAGTGTCTGAAAATGCCTCGCCCTTGATGGTTACATTGGCTGGGTATAGAATTCGATTTTCCTTCAGAAGTTTGAAGGCGCTTCTGTAAATCTCTACTGGGGACAAGGACAAGGTTCAGTAGGTCACCTGTCCGTTCTTTAGGAAGATTCCTGGGAGTTCCAGGGTGGAAGGGCCTGAGCACATCCGCTGCCCGATCTAGCCCCAGGTTTCCAGCGGGCCCTTCCTCTCAGTTATGGCCCCCCTCAGCCTTCTCCCATGTCCCTTCCTGGAATGTCTGGGATTCGGGTGGTGGGCCTCCTTGGGTTGACCCCATGCTTTCTGGATGTGCCCTCTTATTTTTCATCTCTCTGTCTTTATTTCACTTTCTGGGAGATTGACTTCAGTTGGTCGCTGAGGGTTTTGCTTTCGTTTTGTTGAGTTCAGCAGCTCTGTTTTACGTTTCTAGGGCCTCTTTCTTGTTCTCAATTTGTTTCTTTTTCATAGCATCTGTTCTGGCTCACTGATTACATGATCTTGAATTTCAGAGTCATCTTATAAATGCAGAGCTCCGTTGCCTTATGTCCTTTGGGACAACCTGCTGCCCTCACCCTGAGATGCCCCTCAGGGTGTAGCGCCTTCTGGCACTTCACCGCTCTCACCCCACTCTCTCCCTTGGCCTGTGCTCAGCCCTCGACTTCCACTCAGATCCACAAGCCAGATGTGTTCCCTCCTGCCTCGGGGCCTTTGCACGTGCTGCCCCTTGTTTAGATGCTCTTGGCATCCCTCTGCACGGTCTACCTAATTTCCACACATCCTTTCTGTTCGGATCGCAGTGTGCTTCCATGGGATGCCTTTGCTGACTTCTGAGACAGGATCACAACCGCTGTAATGTGCCCCCCCAGCTCTCTTTATCACACGCAGCATGGTTCTAACTAAATGGCTATCCCCGCTCTCCCCCGCCTCTAGGAGGACAACCCCCACGTGGGCAGGGTCTGGTCCACCTTGTCTCCTGCTGTACCCCAGGGCCTGGTCCCATGCTGGTACTTGTGTCAGTGTCCCACCGCTGTGGTGACAAGTCACCAAACACTTAGGGTGCAGACACTGACCATCCCATAGCTCTGAAGGCCAAGAGCCCACGAGGCTAGAGTCATGGTGTCATCGGAGCTGTGCTCCTTCTGGAGGCTCCATGAACAAATCTGTTTCCTGCTTTTTCCAGCTTCTAGAAGCGCTGCCTTCTTTGGTTCATGGCTCCATCCTCCACCTTCACAGCCAACAGCCAAGAATCTTCTCTCCTCTCTAGACTTTGCCTCTACTGTCATGGCCTCTCCTCTGACTTTGACCTCCTCTGTCCCTCGTGTAAGGACCCCTATGATGACACTGAGCCCACCCGGACAAGCAAGGGTAATCCTCGTCTCGAGACTCCTGACTCAGTTGATCTGCAAAGTCTCCTTTGCTATATGAGGCGGCAGGGAGTAGGACAGGACCCTGGGGCTGGTATGTGACCACCATGCTCATGTGCACTTGTAGAGAAAGGACACGGTTCCGGTGGAAGGTACCTGGGACCCCCTGGAGGAGGTGTCCTTCCAGGGGCACCTCAAGGACCAGCCAGGTAAGAGGGGGAGATGGTCCAGGCGAAGAGATGAAGGTGAGCAACAGGGTGGCGCCTCTGAGCAGCTTCCAGGGGGCCGTGGGGAGGGAGGGTGGTCAGGGCCCACCTCAAAGATCCAGAAGCCACCAGGAACAGGCTAGAATGACAGTAAGGGGGGGCGGACTGTCAGTGGCCGTGGGTGTGGAGGGCAGCACGATTCCTGACTTCACAGGGCTCTTCAGCAGGCCCCTTTCTTCCTTGATGTCCCCAGGGCTCTCTACCTGTCCTCCTTTGTTCTGGCCCAAGTCTGATGACCTCCCATCCCCTCGGAGCCAGCCTGGCCAGCCCCCGTGGGTCCCATGACCCCTGCCACTGAAGCAATGATTCAGAACACACAATAGCCTCCCAAAAGCTTTCGGGAGCTTCTCCTGGGGTTGGTGTGAAGTTGCAGACTCACCGTGCACCCCCAGACTCATCCCGCCAGGCCCCAGTCAGTTTTCTATCCTTTCTCCTGCCCTGCATGAGGCCTTTACGCGTGCTGAGAGCCAGAGCCAGCAGGAGATGCTAGTGCTCATTCTATAACAGCCTCCTGAGCTACAGGTCCCTGAGATGAGGACTCACAAGACACCCAGGGAGCCCAGCCTTCCCTGTGGGACAAGAGCCACGCTGCAGGGGTGACCTCACCCTCAAGCAGGGCCAGCCAAATCAGCCTTCAGATTAGAGCTGATGTCCTTGGAGAAGCTGAAGGGCTGGGCGTCTGCAGACAGAAGGGGATCGAAGATCCCGTCCGTGGGGGTGACCACGGAGCACGGTGGGAGGAGTGAGCAAGGAAAGGTGAGGGCCCCTGAGGCTGAGGTTCCAGAGAGGGACGGAGAGAGGGGCAGACCCAGTGAGGAACAGAGCCCGTTGCATGGGTCTGCAGGGAGGACAGAGAGTACGGAGCGGGAGAGATCAGACAAGACCTGTACATCACCAGGAGATCCACAGTGCTGTTGGCAACTACAGCACCCTCGTCAGGAGCTGAGAACCACAGCGGGGGAAACAAACCAACAAAATGAGGATGTGGAGGAACTGAGTGCCTCTGCGAGCAAGCTCAAGTCGGTCGGCAAACCAGCCTTGGCCGCCTCCACACGTGCACAGAAAGGTCACAGTAACAACTTCCTCCGGCTCCCCAAGGAAAGTCCACGCATCTCCAAAAGTCCGTGCCTTGGAGTAAAACAGGAAATTAATAACCAAGAGGCCTGACGAGATGGACACACACAGAACTTCACAAGATGTAGTTCTAAATGGCGCTTTGGGTAAAGAGAAACTAAACAGCAATTAAATCCATCTAGAAGGATCTACAGTGACAGTGAGAACATAGAGACGCCGTGAGATGCTGCCAAAAGGGTATTCAGAGGAACAGTGATAGCAGTTTTAGGAAATCAGAAAGGTTAAGGATAAGCTTCAACTCAAGGAGGTGGAGGGAGAACACCAAAATAATTGCAAAGAAAGAACAAGAGAGGGTAAAGGAAGATATTAACAGAACAGAAAAATTTTCATGAAAACAGAATTGATCAGTAAAACCAAAGGCTGGTTCTTTGGAGAGCCAATAATGTATGTAAGCGTTTGGCAAGTAACAAAAAATTAGGAACAGAAGGGGAGGAACATCTCTAAGAGCAGAGTGAGTTGAATACATCATGTCCTAGAAAACTAAAAACTTGATGGGATGAATCCTTTTTTAAGGAAAAATTGCCCAAAGCGGCTAATGAAGGAGACAATCCCAATAAACTGAAAGCCCTTGGAAGATGTGAAATGACAGTCACCTGCCCTCCTCCAGACGGGCTCAAGCCAAGCTTTTTGGGGGTGATTTCTGTAATATTTTTCGGAAGCAGGAAACATAGATCCCACGCAAAGGGAAGGTGGAGCGTCGCCTCATGGAGGAGATAAAACCACACGCCAAACCTGGCCCAAACCAGCGGCAAACACAGATGCACCCTACCCCCCCTCCCCCCCGCGCCACCACGGCGACACTGTATGATAGCGGACGGGATCTGGTGTCTCAGAGGCGTTTCTAGAAGGCAAGGCCGGCTCGACCCTGGAGGCTGAGCAACGCGCTAGCTCACATAGTCTGCTTTGGCCCCGCCCCTGGCTTAGGGGTGTCTCCAACCTGACTCCTACGCCCCCGTGGGCAGGTGGTTCTGGGGGGTGTCTCCCGTCCCCGAGCCCCCTGCCCGCCCCAATCACGCCGGCCATACCTGCCCTCATTCTTACTCCGGCGGGTCACCTGTCTCCATCCCCTCAGTCCCCCGCTCAGGGCCACGCGTACGGCAGGCACCTGGGGGGCCCCTGTGGAACCGACCTGGTGTTCACGGTAGCTCCACACGGCTATGGGCAACCTTCCCCACCAACCACGGATCTTGCACAAATGGGGTGTGCCCCGGGATGGGAGAGATGGAGGGATGGTTGGGGGGTGGGGGGATGGGAGAGGATGGGAGGCAGCCAGGGGTGATGGCTGAGACCCCAGCCCCCGCCCCAGCAGGCTGACATGGATCGGAGCCAAGGGTCCTCAGGACCTCGAGGTGCAGGGGATTAGGTGCTCCGGAGCTGAAGCAACCCATGGACAGAAGGTGGCGTTCGGATGACCTCTCAGGGGACAGAGAACCTGGGGCTCTGGCACAGGAAGGCAGCGGATTCGTCCCTGCGAGCCCTCACCAGATGCCTTCACCGTGTCCCCAAGCGCCTGGTAGTCCCGTGAGACCCTCGCCCCCAAGCGCCCCTGGGCGGGTAGTGGCCGGCACTCAGGGGACGTGGCAGGGCCCAGCCCAAGAGAAGCACATTCTCCAAGGAACCAGGAGGACACGGTCTGGGGCCTCTCCGGGAAAGGCCCCACATTCCTACCCTAGGGCTTTTGAACCTGCTCCTTCCTCTGCCTGGTCTTTGCCTGGCTGGCTCCCTCTTGCTGTGTTGGCCTCAGGTCCCACGAGACACCCTCAGGGCCCTGGTAGGCCCCTCTATCAGAACCCCCGCATTCCTGCTGTTCTCAGACGGCTGTCTCGCTCGCCTGTGTCCCTGATTCCTGTCTGTCCTCCCCAACACGTCACAGCCCCCTGGGGCCCCGGGCCCCGCCCTCTTGCCCACCGCTGATGCCTGGAGTGTGCGGGGCGCGCCGGGCGCACGAGTGAACGTGCGGAGCGGTGGCTGAGGGCTGGGAGAGGACACTCCCGAGTCCCGCTGAGCAGAAGCTCCCAGGGGGGAGTTCTGGCTGGTCTTTTCAAAGGGACAGGAGAGGCCTGCCCTCCGTCCAGGCTGGGATGGGGAGCACAATGAGGTGGGGGTCCCGCAGGGCTGGGGCAGGGGCGGTGGGGCTCGGCTGGAGGCTGGGCCCCTCACGCCACCTGCCTTCTGAAGTGCCAAGTGGCCTCCCCCCCCCCCATACAAGCCTGCTGGCCCGGGGGCAGCAGGAGGGACGCCTGTTGGGGAGGGCGTGGAGGGGGCTGTGGTGGCAGCTGAGAGCAGGGCCTGGCAGGCTCAGGGGAAGGCCTGGGGAGGGGGACTCCGGGCAGCTGGCGCTGAGGACCTACGGCCTGACAGGTGGGGCGGGGTGCGGGCTCGGCAGCTGAGCTGGAACAACTGGCGTCAGGGTGGGCCCCCGGGGTCACGTCACGGAGCCTGAGCTGCGTGCACAAGTGCGGGGGGCGGTGGCCACGGGGGACCCGGTGCGGGAGAAGGGACCATGGGGGTCCCTCTGGGCCCCCCTCCACCGTGGCGATGTGCCGTGCCGGCCCCCAGCATCGGGCTCAGACGTGTCACCGGCTTGTCCATCTGAGAAAGGCCTCGGTCTGCCTTTCTGGGCACTCCTGGGCAGCCCTGGGGTCTGCACACGGTGGGGACAGGCGAAAGAGCGTTCAGCACATGTGTGTCCCCCTCTAGGGGACAGGAGAGGCTGGGCTCCCTCAGTGTGGGACGCAGGCTGGAGAGGGGACTAAACTCGTGGGTTTTTTGGTTTTTTTTTTTTTTTTTGGACAGTCCTGCAACTTCCCTGACAAGACACTCACTTAGATGTGACTGTGTTTGTGCCAGAAAAAGAGAAGCTGGTTGTGTGGGTAACAGGCATTCGGGAACGGTGAAGAGTTAAACAAAGTAGGTTCTCCTGTGGGCCTTCTCAGGGCATTCGACACGCAGATAAGCATGTTCTGTGCAAAGGTGAGGGAGTGGGGAACGGAAAGTGTCTCCAGAAGGTTCCTGAGACTCTTTTGACCACAAACCCACGGTCCGAACGCTGAGCAGCACGTCCCAAGCACTCGGGTTTCCTTCAGAGCGATGCTCTGTTCTGCTCTGGACCCTGTGTGGGAAGGACCGGCCCCGTGTGTGGCTCTGCTCCCTGTTTCCCCACCCACGGAGGCTCCCACAGGCTCTGTGGAGCTGGCACGGCCCCCACTTAAAGCCCTGGGCTCTGCCCTGTGGCCGCGGAGCCCTGGCTGAGCCTCAGGAAGGCACCAGAACCTGACATTGGGGAACCTGCTCTTCCCCTGGGCGGGGGGAGGGATGGCAGGCGCGGCTCGGGACCCGAAGGGGGCCCTGGAGGTCCCGGGTGGCTGCCACGTTGGGGTCAGCTTGGCCACTGGAGTCTGTCAAGGCCGGGGGAGGGGCTCGGACACGGCCCTGGTCCTGGGGCATGACGGGGGTTCAAGGTAGCGCTCAGAAACTGGCTGGAGCTGCGGAAAGAGCCGTCGCGGGTTCTGTCCAATGTAGTTAAAAACATCTGACTGTGACCACAAAAATGCTGGCATCCGGGTCTGCTGCAAAAACATTTTCATGTGAAATGCAAACGCACTGCTGCCTGAGGAGCGCGTTAACCCTTGGAAGGGAGCGCGCGGGCAAAGCCACAGCCCGGCCCTCGCAGCCCCGAGGCCCGGGCCCGGCCCCCACCCCTGGCGCAGGTGCAGGGCGTGCAGAACGCCCCTGGGCTCCGCTGCCCCGAGAGCGCCCGGCTCGGCCTCGGTTCTCCGTGTGCTCACGGCGTGGGGACAGCTCCGTTTGGGGCGTGACTTCCAGGGGCAGAGGGGCGGCCCCTCCTGGGGCCAGGCCGTGGCTCACAGGCACACGGGCACCCACTCAACAGGGTGTCGGGGGCGGCACATGGCACGAGGCACATGGAGTATAGCTTGCGGGGTCCGGGGTCATCCTGGAGTTGGGGGCGAGACGTAGTGACGAAGGGCAGAGGGCACCTGGGGTCCTGGGGGGCCTCTGAGAGGGGGCGCGCCTGAGGGATGAGTGGGGTGATCAGGGGAGGTGAAGGCCCCCCAGTGGGCACGCACAGCTGGTCCTGGGAGCCACGGTCCCGTGGCCGCCCTCGGGCAAGCGCCCCCCTCCTCCGACACGCTGCTGTCTCAGCACGGTCCCGCCATGCGGGTCCCCTGTCCCCCTCCAGGGCCGCAGGGCGAGCTCAGCTTTCCAGCGTGGGTGGAGGGAGGCCTGTCCCACACCCGAGCCGGTGCTCCGGGAGCCATTCTGGGAGGGGTGATTGCAGGGCCGAAGGGCGAGCCACACCCCCATTCTGACGGCCTTCGAAGGCTCCCCAGACAGGCAGGACAGCCCCGGGTCTCCTCATCATCCCCAGCACTGAGCCTTACTCTCCTTTTTAATTTTCACCAGTCCGCCCTCCATGGCCCGCCTTCCCAGGCCTGAATCTGGGGGCTCCTGGCCCAGCGGCCGTCTACGTGGCTGTGGCACTTTCTCCTGCCGTGTGTGAGCCCGCTGTATGCCGTGGCCCGGACTGCGTGTGCTCTCGCTGTGTACGCCACGCGGGGGTGTCCCAGAAAGGGGAGATTTAGTCTCACTCCCTGAAACGGGCCGTGCTGGGAGGGGATGCACCGAAGGGCCTCGGGCCGGCCACCATGTCCAGGCCGGGCCTCCAGCTGTCCACATTCATCTTGTGCGGGCGACCCTCACCCAGGGCTGTGTGTACACTCTGGCCCCCAGTGCCAGGGGCCGCCTGCCAGGGAATGTGTCCAGCTGGTCCAGCCCCCCGGGCCTGCCATCCCCCGCCCCCAACAGGTGCGGGTGACTCAGCGCAGGCAGCTGTCGGGACGGCCCGGAGACCCCTGAGCAGCCCGCCTGGGCTGAGGGCGGGGCCTCCGAGTTCCCGGGGATTCTGGCCTGAGAACGTGGGGGTAGCTCAGCCCGGGGCCTCGGCCCTCCTTCTCTGCCCCCACTCTTGCGGGGGCCTCCAGCACCTCCCGCTCCTTTTTGGCGGGCAGAGGGGGTGGGTGGGGGGTCCTCCGGGGAGGGGCTCGGGTTGCCCTTTCGTTCGCACAGGCCTGGGCCCGGGGGTGTGGACGGTGCCGGTGCCGTGGGACGATGCTGGCAGGCCAGGCTGTCCTGGGAGCCCTGTCTTCCTTGGGGTTGGTCACCAGAACAGGATACTCTGTCCCCACTCCCGAAGGCTCTGGAGGGGGCACCAGGGACCTGGGTGTACAGAGAAGGAGGAGCTCTAAGGCCTCCTCTGACTCTGGGCCAGCAGGAGGGCCCCAGCCTGTCTCCTCGGAACCTAGAGAAGCCCATAGGGCCCCTCACGGAGCCCAGGGCCCCGCGGGGGCCCCTGCACAGCTGTGCGTGAGCCGGAGCTACAGACTCGACACACACTTTCTCACCAGCCCCTCGGCGGCCCTGGACGCAGGGGGTCAGGCAGGCCAGGAAGCAGGTGCGGAGCACCTTCCCAAGAGCAGGGAAGAGTCCCGAAGGGATATGGCCCAACACTCAGGCCTTGGCGGGATGACAGACTTGTTTGCTCTGAGGTGGATGGAACAGGGAGGGAAGCCGGCCTTGAGGGCTCGGGGCCCACACATTCCTTCTCTGAGGAGTCCTTGCTTGAGGTCTCGCCACCGAGTTTGCTTGTCTGCTCACTCTCTAGCTCCCTCCCCTCTGGCCGTCTTCCGTTCCGTCCACCTACGCATCCATCCACCCACCCACCGACCACCCTCCACCATCCTGTTCCATCTGTCTGTCCGTCCATCCGTCCACCCGCCCTCCCGTCCACTCACTCACCGACCATCCATCCTTCCCCTGTTTCATTCCATTTGTCCGTCCACCCGTCCATCCACCCACTCACCTGCGTGCATCTCTCCACATCCCATTCCATCCATCTGTCCATCCACCCGTCCATCCACCCACTCACCATCTATCCTTCCACCATCCCATTCCATCCGTCCACTCACCTGTCCGTCCACCATCCAACCGCCCACTCACGTCCATCCCTCCACCATCGCATTCCTTCCATCTGTCCGTCCATCATCTTTCCTCCCTCCCTTGTCTTCCTTGGGTCCCTTTCTTTCCCTTCTCCCCGTCCACGCAGCTTTCTTTCTACCTCCCCACCCACCCAGTGCCCACCCGCATTTACTCACCCCACCCCACCCCTGCCCCTGCCGCGGGCCCGAGCGCCCGCTTTCACTCTTTCTATCAGCAGTTAGCAGCTGCCTCCTGTGTATCTTGTAGCCATGACAAGAAGATCAAAAGGCCTTGATGACGCAGCCACTGGCCTCTGGAGTGACAGTCCGCCACCAACTAAAAATAGACCAGGATCAAGATGCTCTATTCCTTCTCCGTCTCGTGAGCCCCCGCCTCTCCGCAGGGGACACGCTCCACGTGGCCGAACGGCCCTAGATCAGAGGAGATCACGGGGACAGGCCCTGGTGGTGGTGTCAGGGCTTGGTGACCAGGTGTGGGGTGGATGGAGAGGGTGACTCTCAGGGTCTTGGGTGACGTTGTGCGTGGGGCCATTTGCCGAGGAGGCGAGAACCCAAGGCGGGCAGCCTGGGGAGAGGAAGCACCGGGGCTCGGCCCCAGTGGCCGTGGAGCGCGGGGGCCCACACATGTGGGCTGGGCCCGTGCTGGGGTCCTGGGATCGTGTGGGTTTGAAGTGGCACTTATGGGGTGGTCGGAGCCCTCACTGAACTTCCCTGGGCACTTGCGAGCTGGGATAGATGCCGTCTGCCTCCCGCCTGCCCCTCTGACCTGCACCAAGAGGGAGACGGCTGTGGGGCTGGGCTTGGCCTTTGTTCGTGGTGGGACAGCAAGGCCACCACAGACTCGGCCCAGCCCTTTCTCCATGCCACGCTCCGGTCCAGGCACAGGGCTCTGGGAGGGACAGGTCCACACCAGCCCTGACGTGGCGGGACTTCTGTTCCTGGTGGGGAGCCGGACACCCCAGAGAGGCCTCTGGGGGCAGAGACCCAAAGGCAGTGCAGGGACCTGGGTGTCAGCTGGGAGAGCTGGGAGAGCAGCAGCAGCGGCCGGTGGCCCCAGGTACGGCCGCGTGGCTGGCCGGCCATGGCCCAGTTCCAGAGTGCCCTTTGCATGGGCCCAGGGGCCTAGGACGAGTCCCCTGGAGGCTGGTGGGCCACATGGGACCTCCCGGCAGGTAAGGCCAGGAGGGCCGTGTGAGGCTGTGGGGCCCACAGGCCGTGGAAAGGCGCCTGGATTGCATTCCAGGAAGAAGGGGCTTTAAGCAGGGAGCGCGCGGTCTGGTTTATGTTTGAAACGTCCCTCCGGCCACTGCGTGGAGACAGGAATGTAGTGGGGAGAGGGAAGGCCGGCGCCCCTTGGGATGGGCCGGCCCTCATCTTTGGGAAGGAAGGCTGCGTGCGTACATGCTGTTCCCGTCCGCCGGAAATGCCCTTCCGCCCGGCAGAGGCTGCAGGGGAAGGAGGCTGGTTTCCAGTCCCTCTCCCCGTCACTCGGGACCCGCGCCCCCTGGGTGTCCTCCTTCCCTCTCTCTATACCTGTCTTCTCAGCTTCAGATGACCTTAGTGAAACCCCCGCGCAGGGCTAGGGTGACCCTGACTGACCTCAGGGCCCGCTTCTTCCAGGCAGCCCTCCCTGGGTGCTCACAGCTGAGGTGATTTCCTCCTCCCGGGCATCTCTGCCTTTTGGACATTACAGTGACACTGGACACACAGCGGCCCCTCACCTCTGCGGACGGCCAGCCCAACAGACAAGGAGCTCACTGTGGGGGCACTAGGCTTTGGGTCCTGCCGTGTTCCCCCAGCAGAGCCAAGAGCCGCGTGCCCGAGGGCCACTCCACAGGGTATAAACAGCGGTGAGTCCGTCACTGTGGCCAAGGACACGGCCCCCAATGCCCTGGCCTCTGCGGTCAGGGACTCAGGACCCCCGTGAGTGTGTGTGGGGTCTCCCTCCCCACGGACAGTCCAGACCCCGTGTGCAAACGGGGCCTGTTTCTGCTGATAGGACGGTTGTGTATGTCCCGGTGTGGCAGGCGGCCGGACGGGCAGCAAGGAGCTGGGGCCTGGTCCTGCCGTCAGGGTGGGGCTGGGAACAGAGCCCTCCTCCCTGTCCCAGGTCACCAGGAGGGGTGAAGAGAAGGAGGGAGAGAGGGGGCAGGGAGGATGGAGGGAGGACAGGCTGGAGGAGGGAGGGAGGAGGGAGGAGGAAAGGGATGAGGAGGGAGGGGGGAGGAGGAAGCCCGAGCACAGGATTCTGTGTGATTGTGCCCGCCTGGGCAGACGCTCACACTCCAGGGTCCTGCTCTAACCCTAGGGCGGGGCGTCCTGCACCGAGGCAGGGGTGAGGCCCAGAGGGCTTTGGAGACCCTCCAGAGTAGGGGTGTTGGAGGAACTGCAGGATGCACAGCTAAAAATTGGGGTTTTTGGATAAACCATGAACTTTTTTTTAGCATAAATCTTGTGTGAAATATTTGGGAATACACTTATGCAAAAACCCTCATTCGTCCGAGGGGTCCTACATTATTTTCCTCTTTTGCTAGAAGCGGTGACCTTCTCGGAGGCCCCGTGGCTCGGGAGGGGCTTCCGGACGTGGGGCCCCCAGCGGTCCCTGGGCTACGAGGCCTGCTTTCGGGGTGCGGCCCCGTCTCCCTGCTGCGGGCACTGGCCTGGCCTTTTGGTGTCCCCTTCAGAGCAGCGCTGGGGACGGGGTCCCCGTGGGCCAGCCCACACTCCTCCCTTCCCTCTGCCCTTCTCGGGTCCCGCGGCGCCCACGGGGTCAGAAAGCCTCAGCCCCCGAGCCCCCACGGCCGACCAGTGGAGGTGGGCCTTCCGTTCTCCCGCGGGCAGGCCGGTCCCAGGGAGGAATTCTCACTGCAGTCCCCGGGCCACCTTCCCTCCGACCTCCAGTCCTGGAAATCCTGCACTGCCCGGCTCAGACAGCAGCCCCGCCGCACGGGCCTGCCACCCAACGTGACCCGTGGGCTGTTGAAAGCCCTTTGCCGCCTTCCGTGCCTCTGAGCCCTAGATCCAGGCACACCTGAAGCCACTTCTCTCTGGGACTCGGCTGGTGTGGGCGTCCACACGTCGCCTTCCTCATGCTGGCGGTTTTGGGGTGAGTTTCTATTTCTTGAAACGGAAAGTTGGGTTTCAGGACCAGATTTCTGGGTGAGGGCTCAGTGCAGGGGTGAGATTGCCCAATTCGGCTTCCCCAAGGAGGGGCTGACACAGCGGGGCCCTGCGGGGCAGGCTGAGGGGCGGCGGGGAAGGCACAGCTGGGGAAGGAGCGTGGTGGGCCCGTGGGGCTGGATGCGGGCTTCACCTGGGACCGGCCCATGCTGCTGCTGGGTGCTGAGCTGGGAGGGCTCCAAGGGGACATCTGCACCTGCAGCCGCCCGTGGGACAGTGCACAGGCCTGCACGGCCCCTCCTGTGCCAGGATCACCACTGGGCGGAGACTTGGCACGGTTCGTCCCCATTCTGCAGGTAAGGAAACTGAGGCTAGAACCCTCAACCTGCCTGAGGTGGCACTACAGGTCAGGGGCGGGGCTGGGGCTGGAACCCCCGCGGCCGGAGCCTGACCGGGCCCAAGAGTTGGGGCTGGGAACTTGGGAGGGGGCTGTTGGGGACTGAGAGGTGGGAGGGGCCGTGCACTGGCCAAGTGACCCTGGCGGACAGAGTGGGCGCCTCTGCCATCATGGTGAGAATGAGCCCGCCCTGCCCACCGGCCCACGGGGACGAGAGACCCTGATTCACGGCATGTCCTCGTGGCCCTGGCGAGTGCCAGCACCCCTGCCGGCGCCTGTGTCAGATTCGATGGTGGTGACGTGGCGTCACCGACGGCGGCCTCGGCGAGAGCTCCCTCAATCCCCAGGCGCCACGGACCCTCTCTGCTCCCCGTTACGTTACAGACAGGACGGAAGTCTCGGCAACGCGACCTCTCCCGCTGCCGCCGAGCTGCCCCTTCTGGTCCTCCCAGCAGCCCTGCCGCCCAAGGAGCAGAAGGTAAAGCAGACTCAGGAGACCCGTGTCCTGCCCTGTGCGGTCCCACGGACGCCGTAGCGGGTGGCAGCTCGTGCCCGACGGGCGGGGCGCCACGGGAAGGGCTTCACCACGGGCTCTGCATTTAATCCTCCCTGCCCTGGAGGGGTCTGGGCAGGTATCCCCAGAACCAGAGCCCGACAGAGGGCGAAAGGCCAGCTGCCCAGACCCTAGACGTCAGATCACCCTGGCCAGGATCCCTGGGGATGATGGGCGATGTGCCTCGGGCCGACTCCACCCGAGGGAGAGGGTCTCAGGCTCAGGGGCTCCCACCGGCTGGGCTGTGCGGGAAGGGGGCACGGTGTGACGGCAGGGGGGTCCCCTGGCCAGGCTGTGGCACAACCGAAGTGTGTGGTATGGGACAGAGACGTCCTGGGGATCGTGCCCGTCCTGGTGCACTGGGGGCTGGGATCGTGCCGAGGCCAGGCCCGCCGAGTGCCACGCCAGAAGCTGCCTGCAGCACCAAGGGGGTAGTGGGGGCACAGGACGGGGTGTGAGGTTCCCACCCTGTCCCTCTGCCACACTGGCGTGTCTTCCCCGTGGGCTCCCAGCCGCCAGCCCCGTGCTTCCAGACAAGCCCTTGGAACCAGAGCCCCCCACACAGTGACACATGGCGTCCGTCAGGGCAGTGGCTGGTACCCCACCCATCACAGCTGACACAACTTAATGCCAGCAAGCCCATCCACGCTCAGATCCCGAGCAAACATCTGAAAAGGCTCGGAACATGAAAGAGAGGCCAGGCTGACCAGAGACAGAGGATCAGGAAGCGAGGTGATCTCAAGATGTGAAAATGTATCTGGAATCCCCGGCAAGATTCCAGGAACTGTTACACCCACCAGGCAAGGGCAGGAGCAGACCACAAATGTGAGAGAGCAAGAAGACAGGACACTGAAGACAGGGCTGCCGATGGAATGTCACCGACGAGGGTAAAGTCGAGGACATAATCCTACAAATAGAAAAGAGAGAAAGAGACATCGAAGATTCATTTAAAATGTCTTCCATTTGGTTAAAAGGAATTCAAAAGCAATAACGGGGATGATGTCATGAAGGACGTGGTCAGAAATAATAAAGAGAACCTTCTGGAATTCAAGGACTCAAGTCCCCAGAGGGTCTGCCAGATACTACACACCCCCGGTGAACAAAGTCGGCCACAACGGAACCTCGCTGGGAAAGGCAGCCCCCTAAGGCTAGAAGGTAGATGCAGAAGAATTCCAGGGCACAGAGAAAGGGACGCCTTGGGGCTACGGCAGGCATGAGCGGTGCCCACACAGAGTCTGGAGGCCAGCAGACCTCGGGATGGGTCTGCAGGAAAACTTGCAATTCTATACCTGGTTCAACTATCAACAGGCACAATGATTGGGGGAAGCTATTTCCGGATGTACTGAGGACTCAGAACGCTTGCCTTCCATGCCACACATCTCTTACTGGGAAGCCACGAGATCTAGGGACAGTAAGTCCAACCTGGGATCATCATAAAGGCAAGTTCTAGGATGATGCTAGACAGGAGGCTTCAGGAGAAAAATCCCAGTTGGAGTAGGAGAGAAGGAGGGCTGCACAGGGAACACGGCGGGGTGGGGGTGGGGGTTGAGAGACAGGACACCAGCCTGGATCGGGGCACCCAGAGGAGGCAAGGGCAGAAGGATGGCAGGAAGTGGGCGAGAACTATGGGCCCCTCCAGAGCTGATCCCCTGAGGAAGAATCCGTCTAAGCAGGAGAATAATCAAAATTGAAATGAAGAACCGAGGTGTGGGCAGCAGGGTGAGCCCCGACGCCATCGTAACGCGGAATCAAGGTAAACCCTCGGCGGGAAGTAGGGCCTGACCGGTGCTCGTGGTCCTGACCACAACACCGACGTGACTCACCTGGGAGGCGGCGAGGGAGGTGGGCCGGGTCTCAGCATCGCTCACTACCACGTGAAGTTGAAAGAACACCACAGAACCCACAACGACTCCAACTTCCCACCCTTTATGATGTTCCCCTGCCCCCCAACCTGAAAGTGATGTTTAGGAACGAATGTCTCCCTTGGTGAAGAAACATTTCTCCAAATGCAGCATTTTTTGATTTCATTTTTTTTTCTTTGTTAAGAAAAATGAATAAATCAAAAGGAGCACTGCCAGATTTATAATAATTTCTGATTGTTTGTCATCCATCCACCATCCATCCGCCTGACCACGCGCCCATCTGTCCACCCATCCACGCACCCATCCACCCCCCATCCACCTCCCACCCATCCACGCACACACACATGCATATACCCACCCCCCCTCAACCACACACCCATTTATCGACTCATGCACCCCCCACCGTTTTTTCCGTGTGACATGTACCACAATGTCTCAGACGCTGCCCCCCTCACATTAAAGACAGGTATTTCTGGGATAACAAGGGTTATCCTCAGGGACAGAAGGGAGGCTCTGGAGGTCTTTCACTTTTGTTTTTGGACTTTTCTGGACTGTTTGAATTTTCTAGACATTCAAGCAGACCTAAAACATCCACCCGAACATTTTCATCGAATAGAATTAGTGACAGTCGTTCAGGAAGAAATTAGGGTCTTCTTCGTTTTCTCCTCGCTGGCGCCGCGCTGAAACCCATTAACAGCAACCCGGAGGCGCCCCTCCCTCGGAGGTCTCCCCCCGTCCTCCGGCCGCCCTGTCTCCATGCCCTGTTCCGCTCCTGCACGGTCAGTATCCGGGTCCGCTGTTTCCGATCAGGCACAGCCCCATCAGGCCAGGAGCGCCGTCCTGTCCCCGCAGCGGCGGCGGCACATTCCCTGCCTGGGACGGGTTAGGAGCTTGGGCGGGGGGGGGGGGGGGGGTGGCGGGGGGGGGCGGACGCCGGGTCAGCCTGGAGGCGTTCACCTCAAGCCGCAGCCCACCAGGCTCTCGAGGCCCCAAGCAGATGGCGTCCAACCTCTGTCTGGCGCTTGGCAGTGGGCGGGGAAGACAAACCCACAACAGTGCCCACAGTGGTGCCCACAAGAGGGGGCGGGAGCCGCGAGCTTCCACCTTGCCACGTGCCGGGCGCCTGGCCAGGTGCCGCACAGACAGGGCTGCAGGTAATCCTGGCCCGGGGCCCGGAGTTAGTGTCCTTGTCTCCTCCTTACAGATGCAGAAACCAAGGCTCAGAGGGGCCGCGTGGGGTGCCCGGGGTCGCGCAGCTCGGACGCGGGGAGGCAAGGGTCCGCATCTGGCTTTCTCTGCTGGGAATGCCACCCACGTCCCCGACGGGCGAGATCGCGGGGCTTCGGGGAGCTGGGGAGGCCAGGGACAGAGGCTTCTGGACGGTGACGGGGGAGGCGCGCGGGCTCCGGAGACGGGGGAGGTGGGCGGCCGGGCTGCTCTCTGCGCTCCGGAAGGCAGGGCCACCGTGCTCCAGGCCTACGGAAGGCAGGGGACTGCAGAGACAGAGGCGGGCGAGGCGGTGGGGTGGGCTGTCCCCAGGAGACCCAAGACGCGAGGTGCGGAGCGGTCACCCCACATCCTGGTCTGCCCCCCGCCCCAGCGGGCGGCCCCTGTGGGCGGCAGGGAAAGGGGGCAGAGAGAGGTCACTGAGGCCCGCAAGTGGGGGGAGTCGGGGAAGAGGATGGGAGAGAGTGGGGTGGGGCGCCAGGCGGGGGGAGGGGGCGGGAAGACCGGCGGGGTGGGGGGTGGCCAGGGAGTCCCAGAGCTCCCGGCGGGCCAGGGGCCCACACTGGGCCGCGCTGGGCCTGTCTCGAGGCCACGCGTCCCGCACAGGCCGCCGTGCCCGGTGGTGAGCAGGAGGGCCCCGCCAGGCGGTGGCCGGCCCAAGGAGAGCCGAGGGCCCGCGGGGCGTGTTCCAGGGAGAGATTTCTTAGTGAAACAAAAGCATATTTTTTCAGGCGGGACGGCCTGTGCAGTTACCTCATGACGTCGCCTTGGCCCGGGGCCCAGAGCAGGCGGCGGGGAGGCCTCGCGGGCGGGCGGCTCGAACCCTCTCCCGCGCGGTCCCCGCGGCCGTCCTTATCTGGTCCCCGACATCAAAGCGGGGGCCTTTCATGAGCGAATGCAAACAGCACAGCGGCGGCCCCCGGGCCAATTAGCTCCGGGGCGGGCGGGAGGCCTTTCAGAGGGAGGCCGGGCTCCTCCGGGCCGCGGCAGCTCGTCAAACTCGATGAAATATTTGCCCAAAGCTCATTATAATAATGAACCTGCATTTCTTTCCCCAAGAGAATAATTAGCAGACTTCCAAATGGCTCAAAGCGGCAATTTAAAAGCCGCCCCCCCCCCCCGCCCGTTCACTGTCACATGTAGTTCATTTTGTGACGAGGAAATGTTGGCGCTTCTGGGAAGAGCCGCGACTCTCCCGCGCCCGGCCCGAGCAGCCACTTGGCTGGGTCCCTCTGCCTCTGGGCCGCTCCCCTGTCTCTAAAGGGGGGGCCGGTGCAGAGGCCGGACAGGCTGAAGGCCTAGGAGAGGCTCTGGGGCCGGGGCTGGGCCCTGCTTTAGGGAGGGCGTCAGTCTCCCCCCGCACGAGGAGCCCCAACTCGGGGAGTGACCTCGAGGGGGCCCTGAGCCTCACTGTGCTCCTGGCAGTGGCCCGAGGCTGCCCAGCCCACGGAGGGAATGGGCTGGGGTGTGCGGCCGGTAGGCAGGCAGGGAGTGGGTCCGGAGAGGGAGCCCCAGGGAGACACCCTGCCCACCCTACACGAGGCCACAGGCTTCCCAGTGGCTCCCAGCAAGCAGAGCGGCAAGGTCCCGGTGCCTGGCCACTGACCCAGCCTGGACGAGAGGGTCGAGCGGGTCCCAGGTGACCCCCCAGCCCAGCTCGGGGTCACCATCCTTTCCAGACAAGGTGGCCCAGACCCTAAGACTCTCTTCCCCTCCATGCTTCCTGCTTACCCCTTCCCCCTTGTTGGAACAAGAACCACTCAGGACAGAACGTTTTGGAAAATACAGGAAAATCTCCTCAAACGTGCAGCTAGAAGCCCACCCCCAGACAGGGACAGCCCATGATCCTGCAAGATGGTGTTCGACACGCACACACATACACTGCCCGCGGGGACCGGGCGGTGCCCTGTCCGTCTCCGAGTCACCTCGTACCCCAGGCCTTCTCCCAGGTCCCCGGAAGCCTCACACTGTCCCTCGTGCACGAACGTCGGCCGTGCGGTCCGTTTCTGATGTTTCACGGTTAAAACAAGACTGTGATTGGCCGGTTTGCTTGAACTGGTGTTTGGGTCACCTCGGATCTGTTTTTGGGGCAGATGCCTGGGCGGAGGGTGACAGGGTCACAGCGAGAGGCGCAGTCTGACACACATCATCAGAACACTTTTTGGAAGGGCCACCGGAGTCTAGGCCCATTTCGTCTGGGCATCACCAGCACAGAATTTATACTCATTTCTGCTGACCTCGCATCTTTCCATTTAGGTTTTTAGACCGAGGGTTTGCGAGCTTTTCTGTCAAGGGCCAGGTGTCGAGGGCCTCATGGTCTCTGTTATGGCTCCTCGACTCTGCCGTTGCCTCGGGAGGGTGGCCAAATGCAGATCCTACATGAGTGGGTGTGGCTGTGTTCTAATAAAACTTTATTTAGAGAAGCAGTTTGGGGGCCGGATCAGACCTCGAGGCTGTGGTTGACCAGCCCTGTCTTTGAGGACAGAAGGAGTGAAGCATCTTTTCATTCTTTGTGACCCTTCATTTTGTGAACCCTCTTTCCAGTTCTTGGACACCCCCTTGATGCTTTTTTACTAAAAACCATCTTTCCATTGTCACCTGCAGTTTTTGGTGGGAAGGGTCTGGCAGGGAGGGGCCCCATAGCGGGGCAGCCTCTCTCCCTGTTTCCGGCTCTTCGTCCCATCGCAGAGCTCGATGGAGGCCCCCTCTGTCTGCTGCCCGTGGGCTGGCTACACACACCCTCTTCCTACTTGTGCCCTTTCAATGGTTTCGATTTTGCATCTACGGCCTCATCACCTTCGGTGTCTTGTGTCCCTACAGTGATGCAGTAGCTTAATTTTCCCCCCAAATAACTGGTGTCATCAAGGTTCTATCTGGTTTGTGATGCTGCCCAGTCTCCCCGGTGCAAAGCATTATCACGGGTCCCCTGTGCAAAGCCCGGCGGGCTGGGGACAAAGCCCACTCATGCGGCTCAGAGCTATGAGGCTGTGCGCCCAGGCGTCCTCGAGGACCATGGAAGGGTGGTGGTGCCTGCTGTATCGGAGGCAATCGGGGTGCCTGGCGCTGGGGGCGTGGCCTCAGGCTCCCACGGTGAGGCTGGTCCCGCCCGTCTAAGAGCCGTGCGTAGGACATGGACGGCGGCTCGCCCCTCTGCTCTGGGAAGAGCAGCCCTGTCTCGGGCTGCTCCCCCTGAAATCACACCGTCCTCCTCACTTCCTTGTTCTCCCGCGGGGGCTCCAGTGCCGTCTGGCACCCCAGAAACCCCCAGTGCTTCGCTCCGGGGCCACACACGCCCAAGGCCTGGGCCCAAGGTGGGCACGGCTTCCCGCACCCTGCCCTTCCGCCAGGGGCACATCGCTCTGCTGTGGCCGCGAGTGCCCACCGTCCCACCCAGCACCACTGTGCCACCGTGCCTGCCGCTCTCGGCGCTCAGCAAACGGGTCACCCTGTGGGCAGCATGACCCAGGCTGCTGGAGTGCTCCGAGCCCCAGTTCCCTCTCACAAGGCGACGTCACGGAGGCCGATGTCTGAGAGGAGTCGCATCTGTGGGTTGGGTGGAGAGCCGGTGCTGGGCGCGCCGGGAACAGGGCGCCTGCCCCCATTCTCTTCTGACTGGCTATCGGCTATCGTGGAGAACCAAGCGACCCCTGAAACACCTCAAACTTGAGATGCAGAAGCAGCTCCTGGTTCTGTCCGCACCCAGGGGTGCATACAACGCCACGGTGGGCAGGACACCAGCCCCCTCTGGCCTGCCCCTTGGCCCCCAGCAACTTGTGGCTCTGCCTTGCACTGGTCCGGGGCTTGGCACGAATGGGCCCTGCCAGGGGTCACAGCAGAGGACCCAGAGTGGCTCCACCCCCGGGCTGGCCACTGACCTTGGGGCTGTGGGCTTGGCGGCCGGCACTAGAGGCAGGCACGGGGCTCCTGAGTGCCCCGTGTACCCACGAGACTGTAGGGCAGGACATCAGGGGCGGGTGGGGCTGAGCTGGGGGCGGGAGGGTAGGAGAGAGGCTGGGAGAGGAGCAGGGGAGGTGGCTCAGAGCACAGGGCCCTGGGAGCTCCCGGGGCAGGTCTGGGCAGGTGGTAGTCCGGGCATTTGGGGGGCAGGCCGGGGCAGGCAGGGAGGAAAGGGGCCAGCAGCAGAGCTGCAGAGGGCACAGGCCCACGCGTGCGTGCCCCAGTCCCAGCAGGCTGCTGTGAACCCCCTCCCGAACCCTAGCACACAGCCCCTCCCCCAACATGCTCACCTCCTCATCAGCCCTGCCCAGGATCAGCCCTGTCTGCAGGGGTGAGGTGGGTGGGGGTGGGGGGTACACCCGCCGTGGCTCCCGACCACAGCCCAGGGTGCTGTAAGAGCTCCTGGGGACTGAGGTGCATCTCTAGGGTGCGGGGTCCCTGCGGCCCCTCTGGCTTGAGAACGTGTTTTGCACAAGGAGCCCGGAGCCCTGGGCAGACAACCCCACACCCACGCACAGCTGGGCTCCCCTCTCCCAGCCCTGCCGGTAGGGCTTGCAGGCCGGGCTCCCACTCCGGCCCATCCCCGCCTTGGCTGAGGCTGACCCTTGGCCAGGCGTGCTGCTGCCTAGCCAAGCCCTCGCTCCGCGCAGGCTAACGCGGCCCCTCGGAGGCCCTGCTCGACTCGCGGACACTGTTCAGTTCTCTGCGATCGGCTCAGGCGGTCCCAGAATCCTCCCGCATGGCCACGTCGGACCCTGGGTGTGTCCGGTGTGGGGCCCTGGCTGGGGTCTGGGGCTCCTGGCGTCCCTGCCCCCTCTGTCCCTTCTCAGCCTCCAGGTCTGAGGGGGCCACAAGGCAGGTGCCCCAAGGCCCAGCTCACATTGGGACTGTGCTGCCTGCCCACCTTCTGCTCCCGGGGCATGGCTGGGGCAGGGTGCGTCCCAGGGGGTCTCATGGGCACACGGAGGCCTGGGGCCCCAGGGGTGGCTACACGGAGCCAACGAGCCCAGAGCACTGCCTAGCCCAGCCCTGGCCACGGGCGTGGGAGCCGGGCCAACACGGGCCGTGCTGAGGCTCTGCCACAAAGGCCGGGGGCTTCCTGGGCCCTGCTGCCGGGGCCTGACGCGGGGGGGCCTGGGTGGACGGGGCCCCCTGGCCTGCAGGGGAAGAGCTGGGGAGCCGGCTCCGGCCTCACTGTTTCCAGCCCACGGGCTTCCATAGACAACCCTCTCCGTGCTCCCCTCCCTCTGTGAGCCCCACTTGCTGGACCCGGAGCCTCCACACCCCTCTGTCCCCTGGAAAGTGCCACGCTGGGGGGAGTCGGCCTCTGCCAGGGCTGTCCTCGCTTCCTGGGGACTCCAGCGGCCGTGCTCTAGTCCTGTTAGGTAGGAGGGCTGACAAAGCCACCAACCCCAGAGGACAGACCTCATGAGAGGGCATGGAGATGGGGCCAGGGCCCCAGAGAGGGGGCCGGGGGTCAAATGGACCCAGCTCAGGCATGGCTTTAACGAATGAACGGGCCGCCGGCGTGCAAGGGGGGCCCCATGCCAGGGCTGGCCCTCAAGATGGCGATTCACACAGACCCGGTCTGGGAGGCTGTGATGTTTCCCAGATCCCGCTGACCAGGGGTGGGGGCCAGGTCAGAACCCGCTGTCCTCCTGTTCTCCTCCTTAGTGGACTGGGCAGTCTAGAAGGCTCCACATAGCCTTCCCCAAGGCCAGGGAGTGGTTCAGCAGAGCTCTTGGGCTGCTGGTCACAGGGCTGCCCCGTCACCGGCTGAACCCCCCTTGCAGCAGTAACGGCAAAATCCCCTCCCTGGAGGGGGCCTGCCCTCAAGCTGAACGTGGACCATCCCACTGAACCCCATGCTTCTTCTGAGTTGGGGTCTCTCATCGCC
This sequence comes from Martes martes, assembly GCF_963455335.1. Taxonomy (NCBI): domain Eukaryota; kingdom Metazoa; phylum Chordata; class Mammalia; order Carnivora; family Mustelidae; genus Martes; species Martes martes. Next base: position 2,126,927 of record NC_137898.1, on the reverse strand, counting down.
CCCATTGCCTCAGTGGGAAAACAGAGCCTCAGAGAGAGGCACGGGCTGCCCACGTCCCAAGGCTAGTGCGTGGGAGACAGAGGAGCTGTCTGGGGTCTGGAAGCGGCAGGAAGGAGGAGCTGAGAGGCGAACCCCACCCCAGACCCCAGTGCCGGGCGGGGCTCCCGGGGGTCCGGTCCCCACTGAGAAGGGTGGAGGTCAGGCCGCCTTCCCAGCGCTGTCCTGGTCCCCAGACGGTCTGCACCCGGACCCGAGGGCTTGGGCACGTGCCTGTGCCTCCTCAGGGTCAGCAGCGTTTTTCCCACGGGCCCCCAGGGGGCCACCTCAGAGCAGTGGGGGCCGGGGGCCACCCTGGATTTCCAGCGAGGACAGGCAGGCACAGGGAGGCCCGCCGGGGCCGGGTTCCTGCAGCTGGTGAGCAGGAGGGCGGGGTCTCACGCCTGATCCCACGGCTTCCCACCTTCCTGACCACGGAGGCGAATGAAGGCCGGGACCCCGCTGCGGGCTCCCTCTGTTCCTGGCGACGGGCCTGCGGGCGGGGGCTTCTGAGGTCACCGGCAGATGAGGAGCCGCCTGGACGCAGGTTTGCTCACCGCGTACAGGGGCTGGGCCGCACTGACCTGGCGCACCGGCATGGCCCCAGGGGTCCCCAGTTCTCCCTCCCTAACCTCCTGCTTGTGGTCCCTGCGACTCACTTGTGGGAGGAGCTTGGGGTGATGCCGGGCTCTGCGCTCGGGTGCCCAGCGGGGGGTGTGTGCAATGGACCGAACTGTGTCCCCCCAAATCCACGTGCTGAGCCTTGCCCCGGTGACTGTATCTGGGCATCTGGAGGCTTAATGAGGGCGAGGGCGGGGCCGGGGTCCACGAGCGTCCTCGTGCCCGGAGGAGGCTGGGTGCGGACCATCAGGAGGTGGCGGTCCGTAAGCCGGGAAGCGTCCTCACCGGATGGCCACGCCCGACCGTGACCACGGACTAGCGGTCTGCAGAGGTGTGGGGACCGAAGGTCCATGGTTCAGGCCGCCTGGTCTGTGGTGCTTGTTACAGCAGCACATGCGGACCGATCCGACGGGCCGGCCGGCATGACGGGTAGCTGCCGTCTGGGGGAAGGCAGGTGTGGGGGCCCTGGGGGAACGCCGAGCGCACCTCCTGATGTATTTCCACCACGAGACTTTTAGGGTGTCCCGTTGGAGCGGATGAGCACATGCCCCCAGAGTCCTGAATGGTGCCACCCCATCTCAGCCCCTGGCAAGGCCACCGAGCCACCACCCGGTCCCGCCCCCGACCTGCACCACAGGCCACCGCTTTCGCCTCTGGCCGGCTCTGGCGCACACCTTCCCCTCGCCAGCACCACCTGGGGTGGCTTGCCGATCCCCTGCCTTCTCTCTCCCTCCTGGAATGTTCTCCAGACTGGGCGGCCATGGGTCTGGTCCCACGGTCATGGCCTCATGGGCACCGACCTCATTAGACCCTCCCCTCCTGTCCGGGGCCTGCCCACTCTCTGCCGCACGCCACAGCTGAATTATTCCGCAGCCTGGAAAGCCGTGCTCGCCCGTCATCCCTGGTGCGCGCTACATACCAGCTCTGGGTGTGCGACCTGGCGTGTGCCCAACCCCCAATCAGCCCTGTGGCTGTTGCCGTCCCCCACTTCAGGGCAGAGGAAACTGCGGTGCACACGGGCATGAATGATGCCAGCCAGGCCGGGTGTTTGCTCCGGCACCCCCCGCCCTGCCCTGCCCGCCCCACCAGCCACCGCCACAGGCTGAGCCTCAGCAGACACGTCCCCTCGGGCCCCTCCCCACCACCTTGTTGGGCTGCACATCACATCCCTGGGGCTCCCGGGGGATGCCCAGGTGGGGGCCAAGGCAGGGGAGAAGGAGAGGGGCTGCATGGGGGTGAGGGTCTGGGGGCGGGACCCCTGGAACTTGGAGTGGCAGGCGTGGCTTCCCATGGCCACATCCCTCTGTGCACCTGCCACCGCCTGTCCTGGGGACCTCACTCGTGCTGTGGATGTCTCTGACCACCGAGAAAGTCTGGTAAATACTCGCAACGTGGACGCAGAAATCCCACTCCTGGAGGAGGAAACACCACAAGGGGACAGAATGTTGGTGCCAGTTGGCGCTCACAGGACAGACCATGGCGAGTGAGTGCCAAGGGTTCCAATCCAGACCCTGAGGACAGGGTGACCTAATTCCTCTGCACTTGCCCTCCAGCCGTCTGGGGGTGACACATGCGCAGCCCGTGCACACGCTAGGCTCCGGCCCACCACGGACCACCACCCTTGTCCGAGAGCTCCTCTCCTGCGTCACCCTGCAGGCACCCGGCCTCCCATCTGCTCCAGACGCAGCTCTGCCCCAGGGCCTTTGGTCGCGCTGCCCCTCGCCCGGGAGCCTTCCTCCCAGTTACCTGAGGGAGCTGCTTCCTCCTCCCGTCCGGGTCCCCATTTCTGCTGTGTGGTTGCTGCATCCCGTCCCTGTCTCCTGTCCCTCCTCCACCCCTCACGGGGGCCCCCCTTCTCCCCCCCCTCCTCCTTGCCCTGCTCTTAGCTCCTCTGACCCCTCCAACAATCGCCCAAACCAGCCCCAGAGGAGGCGGACGCGAGCCCGTAAGCCAGCCCGGGCCCCGGCCGACGGCGGGGCGACGGCTCAGACAACGCGCGATCGTTTTATAAACAATTTTCTCGGTGACGATTAGGTTACATTTCCCCCAATAGCTGCTTAATTTTCTTGTCAAAAATACACAGTTTTCACATTTGTCTCGCTGCAAGGGTAATTAATTTCCAGACCATAAGTAAGAACTTAATTTGATACCTGCAAAGATTATAAACTATTTCAAGCTGTTGTTTACATGAAATCAAGAAAGATTCGTTCTGTTTGCAATTATGTTAATGAGGAAATAGAGAGGGTGTTCCTTTTTTCTTTTTTAGGGAACGTGGCATTAGTTGCTGTTACCAATGAATTAGCCCAAACGGGTCGCCTGCTGATGCAAACCCCGCCACGCTATTTTCAAGGAGACCCTGGCTGGCGAGGGGGCCTGCGACGCAGCCGTGTGCCCGAGGAAGGCTTCTGTGGGCCACGTGAGTGCAGGGGACCTGCAGGTGGCCTGAGCTGCCTAGGCCATGACCCCTCCTGACGGTGGCGGTGAGAGGCCGAACGGAGGGCGGGCAGCACCCGCGCCCCTGGCTCCCCCATTGCTCACCCCGCACCCACGCACAGAGCACCCTGAGCTGGGCTCGGCACAGGCGAAGATTGGGTGTGAGAAGCCCCCCGGTGCCCAAGAACAGGGCCAGAGCTGAGGAGGCCTGCAGGAGCGGGAGTTGGCCCTACGGAGAGGGCAAGGAGAGCCTTCGAGACACGATAGTGTGGTCACAGGTGCGCAGGGGAGGCCCCTTGGGCCCCAGCGTGAGGGCCGAGGGCGGGCAGGGAGAGGCTGGGCTGTGCGGGCAGCAGGTGCGGGGTCGGCTCAGCCCCGGGTGCTCTGGGCGGGGGCTTTAGGGGAAGACCGGAGCCGGTGTCAGACCGTCCCTGGTGGGCACTCGTCCTCCCGCCCGCCCCAGCATCACGGTACAGAGCTCTGCCCACCTGCCCACCAGTGGGAGACGCAGGAGACGAGGGACCGTCCGCAGCCACGGATCCCCACTGGGGAGGTGTCGTCGGGCCTCTCTGGGCCTTCCTGGCATGGCCTGACTCAGGGCTGCAGGCGGAGTCCTCATAAATCCCAGGATGGTGGGGACAGCCCCGGCGAGGTCAGAACAATGTGCCACATGGTCCCGTGGGATGGTGTGCCACCGCCCGCCACCAGCCGGGCACGGCAGTCTCTCCCACGCCCTGAGGGGCAAGGTCCGGGACAGGCACCAGCTGGCCCCACACAGGAACCGTTCACGACCAGAGGAAGGCCTCACGGATCGGCACCTGTCCTCATGTCTGGTGGCCGCCACGTCTGCCAGGGGCTGCGGGTAGGGCCAGTGCAGCCACGGGCTCGTGTGGGGACAGGGACAGTGCAAGGCCTTCCTGCTGCCCCAGGCCTCAGTGTGCCCACTGTGGGGGGGCCTCAGCTCCGAGGCAGGGGGCCGGCAGCCCTGAGTCTGGGCCGGAGGGACGCTTCCTCCGTGGTGGGAAAGGGCTGTGATGGCAAACCCAGTGGGGAGAAAGCCGGGAACGAGGGGCCTTCCTCAGGCTGGGACCAGCCATGGAGGGACGTGCTGGGAGGGCCCCGGGAGAGGAAGGCAGGGGGCGTCTCCCCAGCTCGCCCGCTGAGTGCAGAGTGACCATCACTGTGCAAAGTGTGGTTTGGGTAGGGAGCCCACGGGCGGGCCGGACCAGGGGCCGGGCTGCGTCCTCACTCGGGGCCACGCATCTCCTCATCTAGAAGACGAGGCAGCGGCCACACGTGGCTGTGCTGGGTGGCGCCGGCACGTGGACATTCCTCAGCAGTGGGGGGAGAGAGGCTCCCTGGGATTTATGGAACTGAGAAATCAGGTGGTTTTCCTTGTGGCTGGCTCCGAGGCCAGGGGCTGGGGGTCACCATGGCAAGAAGCCTGAAGCCGGCAGGAGCAGGGCAAGGCTCTGACTCGGATGACTCTGGTCAAAGCCCAAGTGAACCCCGGTGGTAGTGTCTGAGGGTCTGCGGGAGCCGGCCCTCAGTGGACCAGGGCACTGCGCCGTGGTGCCCACCTGTGCCCGAGGGTTCTTAGCTCTGGCTGTCCCTGGGTGCTGCTGCGAAGACGGGCAGGCTGGTTGGGCTGTGGCACTCCTGTTTCGGGAACAGACGGAGACGGAAGGGGACAGAGAAGCCAGTCCACCCGATCCCCCGAGGCCCTGTCGGTGGTGTCCCCAGCGAGTGGCACAACCCTCGATGGCAGGACCTGCTCCTCCTCAGGCCCCCAGCACAGAGAAGCCCCGCGAAGGGCCCAGAGCCTCCCCTCCTGTGCAAGCTGCTTCTGCCCGGTCCACGACACCCCCAGGGGGCAGGGAGAGCAGACAGTGGGACCAAGGCAGAGCACGGTAAGCTGGCTTGTGTGCTGGCGAGCCGAACAGCCGTGGGAGCGGGAGGTGACCTGCCCGGCCCCTCCCTCTTGCCCTCTGCCACTCTCCAGGGTGTGTTGAGTCACATCTTCCCAGGGCCCTCTGCCTGCCCAGGGGCATCTTCTTGCCTTTAAAGGAGAGCAGTACGTGGGCTTCCCCAAGTTTCCACCACCAGGAGAGAGGAATTTGGGAGGGACAGGCATGGCACAGGCGTGGCACAGAGGGTGGTGGCTGCAGACCTCACCTGCTCTCAGCCTCATCCAGCCCAGGCCCCAGGGCCTTTGCATAAACCACTCGTCCACCCCACGCCACCCTCCGCCTCATTCCCTCCTGTGGCTCCAGGCCCCTGACCCGCTGAGCGCTCCCTAGTCTGCCTGCCGGACTGTGAGATCAGCCCGTCCCACTCTGGTGACAACCCCTGCTTGTAGTTGGTGCCCAACGGACATACAAGGAACAGAAGCTCGCGTGCACACCTGCGGCGGTTCAAGACGCTTCCTTTCCTGGTTTCTCTACTTTCTGTTCCTGTGACTTCTAGTCCCTCTGTCCAGACCAGAGGGGCCTCAATTTCTAGGACACCCATGTGTGCTGGACATGGTTCGGGGCTGAGAAAATACTCTCGGGGAGCTGCTAACATGTTTTCCACCTGGTGTCTGGATGCGACCCTTCTTAGATAAAGGTAATGTCACAAAGCCTTAAAACCAAGACCCCGTGCGTCTGCCGGTTGTGCCCAGACTGTGACCAGCAGCACTCTGCTGGGCCTCCCTGCTCTGGTTCTTGGGGCCGAGAGCGGCCAGGTGACGAGGGTCACCCGGATGTCAGTAACGCGGGCCAGGGCCTCACGCCGCCCCGAGGAGCTCCTGCCAGGGGGTGGGTGCTGGTGGTCCAGCGGGGTGGGGGTGTGTGGGCCCTGCTGGATAGAGTGTCCCTGTGCGGGCGGCAGGCTGGCCGGCCACCTCGCTGCCCACACAGATGGCTCTTTATGTGTGAGACCTGACCTGTGGCTCCTGGCCGGCGGGGAACAGAGCGGGGGCTGTGCACGCTGACCGGCCTGTATCCCAGGGCGGGGGTGGCGGCCGTGGGCACAGCGGAGGGGTGGGAGGGGGCGCACTGGCCCCCGCAGGTCCGCCTGCAGCCACACTTGCCCCTGTCCGGGCTGTTCTCAGTGAGCCAAGAACCATCGCTAAAAATGAGAGTCAGCTCTCTGCCCCTCTCAGCCCTGAAGACTCCCTCCTCCCCGCAGCGACGTCCCGGGTTCCTCTGGGGGCTCCCAGGGCCTGACGGCTGGCCCGGCCCTTTACCTATGTGCCCCTCACCCTCCAGTCTCCTCCTTAACCCACGGGTCGGGCCACACTGCTGCTTGCCTGCTGTTCAGACAACCAGGCACGGCCCCAGCGCAGGGCCTTTGTATGGGCTGTGCCCTCTGCCCGGAATATTCTTCCCCCAGATAGCCACACGCCTTGCTCCCTTGTCCCCAAGGTCTTTCCTGCAGATCAGCAGGCCCAGGTCCCACCTAGACCCAGAGGGTTTCTCCTGAGTGGGAGGGAGGTATAAAGCCCCTCATGCTACCTGGATGACTTTTTGCCTTCCCAGGAGGAGGCCCCGTGACGGGCCTCGTGTGCTGCGCATTTTCCTGGCGCCGGACCCACAGGCTTGCCCCACACCCTGTCTGCCTTGTCGGTACGATGGTTCCCATTTCACAGAGGAGGATCTGGAGGTCAGAGGGGCCCCCAGTCCGAAAAGGGCCCCAAGGAGCCGGCCTGTCCCCTCTCTCTTCCGTCATCCCGCAGGATCTTCCCAGCTTGTTGGGGGGGGGGGTTCGAGGCTGCCCTGCTCTGGGCCAGCATGCCCCCTTCCCCCCAGTGCCGCCCCAAGGCAGGGGGAGGGCGGGCGGGCACCGAGGGCTGGGAGTGGAGGAAGGGGGAGGGGACCGGGAGCGGAGGCATGAATGGATGCTCGGGTGACGAGGGCGGGAGCAGCGGATGAGGAACGGGGTGGGGAGGGAGCGCGCTGCCAACCCAAACAGCCCAGCGCGCCTCAGCCCCGTGTTCAATCCACAAAAATTTCCATCTGCCTCTGGAGCGCTCAGAACCCGGGCAACGAGAGGCCGTTCGCGCGGCAAAATAAACACCAGCTCCGCGCGGCGACTCCCTGCGTTCGCGGCCCGGCCTGGACGGCCCCGTCAGCCATTTTGTGGACTCGGCCTCCGAGGAGAAGGGGAGCCCCAGGCCGGAGGGTGCCGGAGGCCCGCGCGGGGGGAGGCCGCCCCCTGCTCGCTGCATGTGGCTTTGCGGTGGGGGACCTGCTGGCGTCCACCTGCCGCCCCGCCCCGCGGGCCAGGGCCACGCTCGGGCCCCACCAGGCCTGGGCCGCCGTGGTCGACACCCAGGTCCCACCCCTGGATGCTCCCGGAAGTTCACATCCTGCCCCTGGCCCGGCCCCGGGACCCCGCGGGGCGGTGGTCCCCAGAGTGCCGGGCATGGGCTCCCCACGGCCGGCCGTTGGGGCCCACACGCCGGGGCCTGGGCCCGCTGCCCCCTCTCCGGGCGGCGGGACAGCCCTCCCTCCGGGCTGGGACATCTATTTTTGGTGGTGACCAAGCCACTGCTTAATATGCAGGATCGGCTGGGGGCAGGCTGTGCCCTGACCCGCAGGGTGACCAGTTTAAAAAAAGGGCCCATTTTGATCAAAATACATGTTTTTCTGAGGTTGGCCAAGGCGGCTGGGCAGGGTTCGCCTCAGAGACGAGGCTCCGGCCGCCCTCACGCCTGGGCCCCCGCAGACGGCCTGCCCACCCGGCTCTCCCGGGGGTGCTGCTCGCCGTGCTCGCGGGGGGCCGGGGGGCGCTGCCCACCGCCTGCTGGCCCGCACGCCCGCCGTCTCTGCCCGCCGTTCCCCGCCCCGGGCCTTTCTCAGTCAACGCGCGCAAGCTCGCACGGACCAGAGCTCCATTTTTTCAAAAAAATGTAAATTTCCTTTCTGGCCAATATTTGCGGCCTATAAATAGAGTCATTCAGGAGAGGCCTCGTTGTGGGCGGTGGGAGGCGTGGGGAGGCAGGGGGTGGGGGAGGGCAGTATCGTCCCTGGGCAGACCGGAAGGGAAACACCCAGGAGGGAGGGAGGGAGGTGTGGAGGAAAGAACAATTCTCGGCCGCTGCCTGGAGCCACAGAAACAACAGGCCATGGTGTAGCTGTGGAAACTGAGGCTCAGGCCCAGAAGTGCATGGGGTCAGAGCAGAGCTTGAACTCCCGGATGGGCCCCTGAGCACCACTCCCTGCCCGATGGCCGGTCCACTCTCATGCCCACTCTCCCGGAGGTCTGCATCAGGTTTCTTGGTCCTAGAACTTGCCGTACTTCCCCACGCCACAGGGCCTTTGCACGTGAAGTTCCTCGGGTATGGATGTGGATCCACTTAGGAATTCTCTGTAGCACTTGGCCCAGTAGCACTAATATCACCCCCTCCGCTGACTGACTCATGGGGTTACAGAGGCCCTGGTGTGACTCACTGGTTCTCATGGCTAGTGAGCCAAGGGGGCAGGGCTTGAACCCAGCCGCTGGAAGCACAGGTGCAAAGGGAAGGCTGGGTTTTGTCCTCTGTAAGATGGGGAGGGGAGATGGGGAGGTCCTTGGGGGCTTCCCACCTGTAAGTGGGAGGCCTGGACCATCCGTCAACCGGCATCCGGATGTGTGTGTGGGAGCCTGGCTGCCAGGCTCAGGACAGCAGGGAGGGATGTGGCTCCGGGTCCATAAATTTGGTGAAAAGACCCAGCCCCGGAGGCACCTAGATGGCCTAGCTGTTGGCAACTCTCTGGGCAGGCTCTGGGCCTCTTGGGCATCACGGGAGACCAGGCCATGGACGGAGGGGGAAACTGAGGCTCAGAGAGCGACAGGCCCCGTGAGCCCTGGGTATCTCCCCATGGGCTCCTCCAGGCCCATGCCTGGGCACCATGGCCCTGTGTTCCCAGAGATGGGGACCTGCTGCTGGGTGGAGGGTCATACCGGGGATCACGTTCTAGACCTTTCTGTCCCCTTGCAGGTGAGACTCTTTGGCCCCTGTGGGGCCTTTCAAGGCCAGAAACAGACTTCAAAAGCCGGCACTTACAGTCCCTCCTGGGCAGCCAAGGGGCATCTGCTCCTGCTGGCCAGGAGGGAGTGGACTGGGGTCAGTCATGGGCTGACCGTGAGGTCAGCCTTCCTGCCTCTTGCCTTCGTGTCAGACGAGGCCCAGGGCTCATTCTGGCCAACATGCTGCCCTGGGCGTCAGCCCTGACGTGCGCTCCGGGGTCCAGGTCCAGGCCAGCTCTGACCTCCGTCCCACAACCATGGCCCCTTGGTGGCCAAACCCCTTAGACCCTGCTGGGGGCTCTGGCCTCACCCCTGATGGGGGGAAGGCCCAGAGCGCCTGCAGGTCCCTCAGGGGCCGCCCTGACCAGTGCTTTCATTTCAGGAGAGCAACTCAGCCCCACGGGGTGACTGGGCCTGTCTGCCACTGGGCCACCCTGATACCCCTGGTCGCGAGGCCTCACTCGCTCCTCTGACCTCTGCGAAGGGGCTCCCTTCAGATGTCCGACTCCCGTGCTGGCCCTGTTGCCTGGACCGTGGGGTTGAGCTTGATGCGAAGAGTTGCTCAGACGACGGGATGGACCCCGCAGCTAACCACGGCCCCCTCCCATCGCCCCCACTTATCTGTTTTGTGCAAGTGTGCCTACTGCTGCCTGCTGGGTGCCAGTCCATGCTGGAGGGCCACACGGCCTGTCTCCCGGGTGTTTTCTAACCCTGCTGGGGACTTGAGCTACAGAACCAAGCCCAGCGTGAGGGCCCTTCGGGGCTAGGCTGTCCTAGGCCCCTGCCAGGGGCAGAGGGGCTGCCGCAATGAGCCGTGCATGGGTTAGGGCAGGTGGCCGTGGAGGCCAGCACTCGGGTGGGCAGGCCTGAGGCATGGGTGAGTCTGCCGCCCCTGGAAGCCCATGGATGGTCAGACAGATGTCCTGATTCACGGACGGCTCCAAAGGCCCCTGCTCCTACCATCACGTGGCTGGAAAAGGGCTGCCCTGCCGGGACTCCATTCCCCAAACTCCTCTGGGAAGGGCCAGTGACTCGTTCTCCCCCACAGGGCGGAGCGGAGGCCAGGAGTGTGTCCCTTCCAGGCTGGCCTTCAGGCCTGGAGGGCGCCGGGCCCCTGCGGACTGAGGGGAAGGTCTAGACCCACTTCCAAGCCCTAGAGGGAACTTGGAGGCCTGCAGAGGGGAGTGGAGGGTTGGAGCCCTGGGTCCTGGTGGGCGAGCAGCCCCCTTGGACAAAGGACAGAGCCCCAGCGTGGGAGGCTGCACCTGGGAAGGCGCACACGGCCTGGAAGGGGCATCTCGACCTTGGCCAAGGAAGGACGGAGCATCTCAGGGGCGCGCACGGGTGCCCCCCAGTCCCCCGCCCTGCAGCCCCACTGGGCACGCGCCGTCCTCCCCACCTCCGTCGGGGGCCACGCGCCTTCATCATCCCAGCCCTCATCATCTTCCTCGGCAGCTCGTGAGGGGGTCCCTCTTGCCGCTGGGGGGCCTCTGTTTGCTCAATCCCCCTGCCCGTCCCGCTCCTACATACCGGGCTGTGCCGAGTGTCCCCCGTGAAACCCCCAGGCCCCGGTGCTCCGCCATCCCGGGAGTGGGCACGGGAGCCACCAGGCACAGGATTCTCTAGCGGGAGCACACGGCGCTAGACTCCTTTCCAGAGCTCCGTGGCGCCGTGACCCGCATCCCCACCAGCGAGGCCCGGGGTACCCCCCAGCGCGGCGCGTTCTTCCTAAACGGTGGCGTCGGCGTGTGCCCCCCGCCACCCCGGCCACAGCGGAGGGTGGGCAGCCTCCCTTGGGAGACCGTGGGCCGAACAAGCCCCCCGGGCCTGGCCACGAGAAGGCCGGGCACGAGGGCCCAGGGGCCCCGAGGGCTCTGACCTCAGGCCCCCGCCAGGAGCACGGCCGCCCCGGCCCCGCCAGGTCTCCCCCGTGCGGCTCGCGGGGCGCGGGACCCCCCGGCCGGCCGCCCGCCCCGGCCCGGGAAGGGGGGTAGTGGCGCTCAGCGTCAACCGGCGCTCTCGTTACAGGTTTATCTTTGAAACCCTAGACAAAACACGGCTTGTGTGGTTTGACTGAAGAGCTCGCACCTCAGGCCCTCGCCGTCCACTAAGACGGCTCCTCAGGAAAGAAAAAATACACTAACCTTAAAATAACCAGTTCCCAGAATAGCAGCTAATGAAGGCTTCTGAAGGGGCCCTTTGATCAGCCAGAGCCCCCGCCTCCGCCTATTTACGGCCGTGTCACTCAAGAGCCAGTCACCAGCGCGGGGAGCGGGGGCGGGGGAGGGGCGGAGGAAAGTGGGGGGGGCTCTGAACGGGGCGGGGGGGCAGGGCTGTCGGGGGAGCCCCCCCACGCCCGACTTCTGGTGCGACCAGCCGGAGCTGGCGGTGAGGGGCACGATGGAGCCCAGGGTAGCCTGGTGCCTTCCGAGCAGCCGGACGGGAGTCGGGGGAGGCCTGGCCACTGGGGGACAGAGCTGGTGGGAGGACCAGAGTCCCGGGCAGGCAGTGGACAGGGAGGCGTGGGTCACGGGCTCCGGGGGCTCGAGCGAGGGAATCCGGGGAACATCCTGTGGGAGCTGTGGGGCCCACAAGGACATGCCCGTGCTGGGGACGTCGGGGCTTATGAGGTGCTCGTGTTGGGCACCGCTCAGCAGGCGATCCCCCCGTGGGTTGGGTGCTGGGGTGCCGCACGACAGCGGCCTTGTGCGATCATTGCTCAGCAGCTCCATGGGGTCCCGGAGCAGCTGATGTGCGGCTTGTGAAACCAGGGAAGTGAATTTTAATTGGATTTAAGTTAAGCGAATTCAAATTTAAATATAGACCCCCAATTCAGGGTTGGGAAAACTTGAAGGATGTTTGGAATGACTTAGGTAAGAGACCCTCCTTTTTTAACTGCACGTTTTGTATCTAAATGCGGACTGAGTAGCTCTTAGGAAAACACGGCATCCAAGCTGGGACGCACGGTGAGTGTGAGATACGCCCAGCATTTGAGCAAACAATGTCGATCATCCCAACGATTCTTTTCATATTTATTATATACGGAAGTGATAATATTTTCAACCTCCCGGGTTCAATAAGATACATGGTTAGAGTGAATCTGATCGATTTCTTTGTATCTTTTCGACTATCGCTATTAAGAAATGTTAGGTTGTATCTGTGGTTCCCACTAGATTTCTACTGGATGACCCTGGCCTAGACTGGGGGTCAGCAAACTTTTCCATAAGGGGCCAGACTGCAAATATCACAGGTGTGGAGGCCATTCAAGCTCTGAGTTCTGTTTTAGAATTTACTTATTTATTTATTCTTGCTTTTTAATGTGAAAACAGGTCCGGCCCGAGATCTGGCTCTGAGGCCCCAGTTTGCTGGTCCCTAGTCTAGAGGCCCTTAGCTGAACTAGGCCAGTGGGCCTCAGTACAAGTTAGCGGGGGGATTCCCCCCTTTCTGAGGGGTGGAGAGGCTGTAGGAGCGGGTCCTTCTCAGTCCAGCCTGCTGAGGGCTGGCAGCCCCACCCAGACCCCCTGGAGCTCCAGCATGAGATCCACTTACGACTGAGACCCCAGAGACCAGCATAAAGCAGACCTATCACTACCACCCAGTCACTCCCAGAGTTATAGGGGCCGGAAGGCAGCAGAGTCGGGGACCAGCACAGGGAGCCAGGACACTGCAGCCAGGAGACGCAGGCTTCCCAGAAAAATCCTGTCTTCAAAATCCTGATTCTGCCCACAGTGCGAGGATGGGAGCTTGTCTGATCGTGTGTTGGCGAGACAGGCTCACGGGCGTTGATGAGCTCAGCGGGACGTATGGGAGGTCAGAGGCTGGAAGCGCGGTGAGAGTGGAAGCCACAGACGTAAGACGTGCCCTGAAGACACCTGACGAGCTGAGCAAACATGACTCTCACAGTTGACGGATGGCATCCAAGCCCGGGCCTGCCCAAGGTGGGGAGTCTCGCCGTGCAGCCCTACATGAAACTGGGACCTTCAAAGGACTCTGTTTGGTGTGAGGGTCAGTGAGAAATAACACACTTCCCAAAAAGGCTGTAGAGAGAACCATCTGCGGCTAAGGGCAGTGGAACAATGTTCACTCTGAGAAATCGCATCCATGCTCAGCTTGGAAGCCCAAACACACCCTTCCGGGGTGTGTTTCTGGAAAACTCTGAGCTTAGAATTTGAAGTCCAGGATGGTAGTACCCCCCACATGTACAGCAAAGGAAGCGGGAGCCATAGATTCCCCCTCGAGACCCTCAATTCCGCTAGGCCTCAGGAATACCCACAGATAAATTTTAGGACATATAAACTTCTCTGATTTTAAGGAAACAAATCCCTGAAAGGCAATGAAACACCATGAATGAAAACCAGTCAGGAAAAAACAAAGACCAGAGAAGCAGACTCACAAAGAGACAGGAAAATTAATAGAAACAAAAGGTAAAATAGCCCCATTCAATGCATTTCAAGATTTTTTAAAGTTTAAATACACAGATGAAGAGAAAGCCTACTAAAAAGGACCAATCAGGTGTGAATAAGAGCCAAATAGAAGTTTCATAAATAGAAAACTAATTGAAATTAAAAATTCCCTGGACAGGTTTCACAGCAGATTAGACACAGTTGAAGAAATAATTAGTGAATTGGAAGGTGGACCAGAAGACGTCATCCAGAAGACAGCATACAGAGACAATCTGATTTTAGTACAAGAGGTTAAGGAATGTAGTGGGGAGGGAGAGGGTCTGCCACAGGCCTCATGAAAATTCCAGAAGGACACCAGGAGCTCATTATCTTTCAGCGTCCAGTAAGATCTGAAGAGTAATGACAGAGAGTAATTCCGAACTCACGTTGGACGCCGAACCACAGATGAAGGGAACTCACCGATTTCAAACAGAACCAACAAGAGAAACTCCATGCAGACCCTGCGGGGAAAATGCAGAAGACCAGAACCACAGGAGCGATCTACAAAGCAGCCAGAGAGAAGACACGCGCTGCCTTCTGAGGAGGAAGCACTCGGCTTCACCTCTGCTCTCAGGATGAGCCAGATACGCCAAAGAACAGTTGGATAATATTTCCAACGTGCGGAGAGAAAACCATTTTGGTAACCTAGGGCCTGGAACTGTATTCCCGGTGGAAATATTTTTTAAGAACGACAGCAAAAGAAGTCATTAAAAAAATAAAATAAAATCGGAGAGATTCTGATTTTTGAGACAGAAATTCTAATAAATATATCAGCTGGGAAAAAAGTGGTTCCAGATGTAAGATCTGAGATGAAAAATAAATGATGAGTGACGAAAGAGGTAACATAGGCGAGTATGTTTAAACACATATTGATTGTCTGAAGCATTATTATTCATGAATCATTCGGCTAAAAAAAATAAACACGAGTGAGCTAAAATATACAACAACAAAGACTGTAAGTCAGCGGGGGAGTGACTGAGTCTAAAGTTTTCTAACGTTTTATTACAGATGTGGGTAAAGTAGCAATTAACTGTTATATATCCATTTAAAACGTTCTGGGTTAACATCTACAAGAATGACAATAGAATATATAACTTCAAAACCAGTAGGGAAAAAAGCAGACTGAGAAATGGTACTCAACCCAACACACAGAGCAAAATAAACATTAAAAATTTTAGTATGAAAGGAAAACACAATATACATTGCTAGAAGTCAATCCAAGCAGATTAGAAATTACTTTAAATATAAATGTGTTAAATGATTAAAAAAAAATCTCTCGGCCATTAAGTGTTTGCAAAAGACATCCAAAATGTGTATAAAGGATTGAAAATGAAAGAATTTAAAAACCGGACACCAAAATCAGAAAAAAAATCATAAGAAAACTACATATCAATATCCTTTATGAATAGAGATATATTCTTAACAAAATGTTAGCAAACTGAACATGGCAACGTGTACAAGAGACGATCAACCCTGCCCAAGTGGGAAACGCAAAGTTCGTTTAACCCCCACAAACTGGTTATTACGCCATATTAGTAGCATAAGGGATAAATATCATTTGACCATCTCAAAAGATGCAGAATGGGCATTTGAGAAAATCCAATATCCATTCATGATAAGAACTCTGAACACGCCAAGGGTAGAAGGAAAAACCCTCAGCCTAATAAAGAGCACCCATGGGAAACCAGCAGCTAACAGCACACTGGACAGGGAGTGACTGAGTGATTTTCTCAATTCGACAGTGCCTGGCTACTTCTAGTCAACATTTCCCTGGGTGTTCAAGGCAGCATAAATGGGCAAGAAGAGAAATTAAAGGCACCCAGAGGGGAAGGAAGATGGGAAGGGCAGGTGTGCCCTTCCTCACACCTGTCGTGACTCTACATGTTGAAAATCCTAAGGAATCAACAACAATAACAACAAAACTTACTGAAGTTAATAACAGCAAAGTCACATTTTCCAAGTTTGACATAAAATATTAATAGTATTTTCAGACACTGGTTGTAAGCAATTAAAAAATGAAATGAAGGAAACAGTTCTCTTAACAACAGCACCAAAGTCATAAAATGTTTGGGAGTAAATTTAACAAAAGCTGTGTGAGAACTGTACGCCAAAGATGGAGGAACCTTGAGCAGACCAAGTGAACAGTGCGCACAGGCACATGTGCATGGATTAGGAGACTATCACTAAGACGTCGATTTTCCCCAAATAGATCCATAGGTTCAACACGATCCCTACCAAAATCCCAGCTTTCTTCTTCCCTCCCTCCTCTGTCCCTCTCTCCCTCTCTCTCTCTCTTTCTTCCTTTCAGTTGAAACTGACAAGATGATTCTAAAATCCGTAAAAAAATTCATAGGTCTTAGAATGAGCGAAACAATTTGAGAAAGGAAAAAACCTTGGAAGACTCACACTACCTGTTTTCGAAACATGCTATAAAGCTACAATAATCAAGATGGCGTAATGTGGATTTGAGGATGGGCATACAGACATAACAGACTTAAGAATCCAGAAACAAACCCATATATGTATGCTCAGTTGATTTCTGACAAAGGTGTTGCAACAAGTCAATGTGGAAAACAGTGTTTTCAACAAAAGGTGCCAAGGCCGTTGGATATCTGTAAGCAAAAAATTAAAAAATAAAAATTAAAGGGGCACCTGGGTGGCTCAGTGGGTTAAGGCCTCTGCCTTTGGCTCAGGTCGTGATCTCAGGGTCCTGGGATCAAGCCCTTCGTCGGGCTCTCTGCTCAGCATGGAGCCTGCTTCCCCTTCTCTCTGCCTGCTTCTCTGCCTATTTGTGATTTGTGTCTGTCAAGTAAATAAATAAAATCTTAAAAAAAAAAAAAGGCTTCATAGTATTTCAAAGGACTGATGCTACACAACCACTTTCAGTGACAAGTGAGCAATTAGAAAATTCTTAGAATTCTAACAATGACAAAAGTCATGCTGGAAAGAGCTGCTGGGACAAATAAGAGGTCATCACGGAGATGAGAAATGTGCGTAAGCGAGCGGATATTGGAATTAAATGCTATGTATCAAAACTGGACGATGCACTTTAAGTGGTTGTTAGATGAAAATGGAGAACCTTAAAGTCACACCTTAGAAATCTAGAAAGTCTGAAAATTAGTAACTGGTGCTTAGCTACAGATGATACAGACATTAAAATGATAACACCAGTAAATTGGAAAATGGAGAAGAAACGCACAGATTTCTAGAATATACAACTGAACAAAACTGACACGAGAAGAGGTAGAAAACCCACCGTCCTATAGCTGCCATGTCCTTGACTCGGGCTGTGAATTCTTCCACAAAGAAAGCGCCAGGCTCGGATGGCTTTACCTTTAATGTCACCTAACGTTCAGGAGGGGAAGATTTCCGAATCCCATATGAAATATTCTAGAAAGTAGAAAAGGAGAGAACACTTCTGCACTCATTCAGGGAGGTTCATGTAAATTTGACCCCACATCCTGATGAAGATGGTGTAAAAAAGGAAAATGAGATTATGAATGTATCTCACACAGAAATGTCAGTGCAAAAATTCTGAAGAAAACATGAGCAGGTGGGTTTCAGCTGTGTCTAAGAAATAACACAGACTTTGAAGGGCTGGCGGGACCGGAGTCCACATGGGTAGGTGGACACTGGTCACAGAGGGAGATGACCAAAGCCTAGACCCAGCAGGGAGGCCATGGGGCCAGAGAGATGGGTGAGTGGTATCTAGGTGGCTCTTGGGGGTGAGCGGGGACGGGGCTGCTGGATGACCAGGTCTCAGACCAGTTGGCGGCTGGGGGGGATGGAGGAGTCCCTCTGGGCTGAGGACAGAGCACGAGGGGCCGTGTCTGGGGCAGACCCCAGGTCCTGGGTAACTGGGCTTGTCTGGTACCAATGAGGGGCAAACGTGTGCTCAGCAGAGGGGTCCAGGGCCAGCGTGCTGTGTGTGCGTTGGGGGGGATCTCCCGGGCTGGGGGCCTTCGCGTCCAGGAGAGAGGTGTGCCTGGCCAGGGTTTGAGGACAAGAGACCGTGGAGGGAGTGTCTGATGGTGGGGGTGAGGGCCCTGTCCCACCCACGCCCTCTGAACTGGGGCCCACAAGCCCAGACCTTCCCTGTGTCCAGCTCTAAGCCGTGAATATTTCTGGCAAAAACAGAGAAGAAAGAAATCCTCCCGGCCCACTGTGCCCCTCATATCAGCAAAAGCAGGAGGAGCTGAGCTTGCAAAACACACAGGGCTCGGCATCCACCCTGCAGCCTGTCCTGGGGGCTGAGCTGAGAACACGCACGGGGGCGGGGGCTGGAGCCGTCTTCTCCGCGGCTCCCCAGAGAGCCAAGGGGACGCTTGCCTCCCGAGCAGCCCTCGCAGGGCAGGAGGGTGGGCAGGGGCCATGTTCTCAGGGCTCCTGTTCCAGGACTGTCCTAGTCTGTGCCGCTGCTCTGGCCGGCGCAGCCCGTGGGCTTTCCTGCCTGTCCCGACCCCCCCGGTCCCCAGCTCGGCCCGCCTGCTGCTACCTGGCCTCTTTTCGACCCGACCCTCAAGGTTTCGTGTTCATGAAGCACTTAGCGCTCGCCTCCGGCTCTCCACTGCAGCCCTCCCCGCCACCTGCGGCCCCCACCGGGACCAGCTCTTCGCCTGACCCGCTGTGTGGCCGTGGGACACTGCTCAGCCTCCCTGGGGCTCAGTTTCCCCACCTGCAAGGATTTATTGGCGTGAACGAAGGTCCTTCCTTCCCAGGACAACGGGAGGGAGCGTGGCGGCTCCGGGCATTTTAACAGAAGCGCGAGGAGGGCTTTTCCCTTTCACTGCTAAAGGGCGGCCGCGGGGACGCAGGCTGTCGGGTGTTTTGCTCTTCACAAAAGCGAGGTGGGCCCTCACAGCCAGGCCAGGCCCAGACAGGGGTGCCAGGTGCTCCAGGAACAGGCGGGGGGCCCTCTGAGGTGGGGGAGGCCCTCTGGCACACAGGAGCTGTGACAAGGGCTCCGGGGAGCGGCAAGTCCCTGGGACCCTTCTCCCCTTCAGGGCCCTGGCCTGCACGTAAGGGAAGGGGGCTCCTTGCAGGGAAACTGAGGCACCGCCGGACAAGCCGAGCTGGCTCTCTCTGGCAGCTCCCTGCACGTGGACACCGCAGGCCCCTGCTCCTCAGAGTTGCTCTGTTCCTAAGAATGGGGGCCAGCGGCTGCACTCCCCAAATACCCTCCCCGTCCTCTCCAAGCCCGTGTCCCGCAGCTGAGTGCGTGCACCTGGGACAGGAGCGCCACCCTAGCTGCGGCCAGAGCTGTGCATTCCACATGAGGGCCGGGCTCCTTCCCTGCCCTCGGCCAGCCCAGTGGGGTCGGGGAAGGCCCGGGGCCTCTGGCCGGCTGGCACCGTCCAGGCCTCCTGGGCCCCTGAGGGCTGGTGGCTGCTGGACTTCCTGCCTCCAGCTTCCCGCAGTCAGCAGGATGGCTCCGGGGTTTATGGTCCCAACGGCCCCAGTGATGACTGCGGTCATGTGGGGCCTAGGACGGGCCACCGCGCCCTCTGGACCCGGCGAGGCCCTTTCCCAGGGTCTGTCGCTGAGGGGGCGCTGGCCAGCAGCTGAGGAGGGCTGGGGCCGGCGGAGCCCATCTCGGCCAGCGCCTCGAGGGACCGCCTAGGCTGCGACACGGCACGGAGCACCGGCTCGCGCGCTACCTGGGAGACTGCACGCCGCTGGGTTTGGCTCAGACTGAACCGCTTCCCTTCAGCAGAAGGGGACGGAGACAGCACGGACCCAGTCTGCCCGGTCACCCCTCACAGCCCAGTGGTCGCCCCTCTCCTTTGTCCCCAAACTTTGCCCCCAGGGATCAGGGACTCTGGAAGACACTTCGCTTTGTTGTTCCGACCCGAAGACACGAGGGCGCGTCCGTAATTCTGTATCGAGGAGGCAAGCGGGGCCCCACCGCAGCCGTGGCCAATGGGGCCATCCTGGTTGTCAGACCCGCACAGGTGGCTGGATGTCTGCTTCTCCAGCCTGGGGAGGGGCGCTGCTCCAGGAGACCCTGTCCCCAACCCAGTGTCATCCCCAGAGGACCCCAGGCTCTAGTCCGAGCTTTAAGGGGTGGCCTGGCCTGAGAAGCAGAGAGCAGAGCCATAAGAAAATTCTCGAGCACCAGGGCAGGGGGTCAAGGAGAGGGGAGCGCATCTGGAAGCTAGTGCAATAGGGCCACTCCCTGGGTCCCCTGGGGCAGGGAGGCCTGTGTATCCAGGGGCCACCATGATTCCCAGCAGCACTGGGGGTTGGTCAGCAAAAGCCTGCTTGGCCAGGGTGCCAGGGCTGGGTGAGAAGGTTGGAGAAAGGGGGCCGGGTCTATCTGCTGCCCTACCTCTGCTTCCTCTGCTGTCTAGAAGCTCCCCCTGGGGTGCCTGGCCTGCTGCACCGGGGGTGGCCACCAGCCGCTCCTGGAGAATTATGCCCACCCCGAGTCCCTGGCCCCAGGCACTGGGAAGAGCCAAGGACACCCTGGTTCCGTGGAGGGTCCCTGGGCCTCTGATACCTGCCGCCTGGGGACACGACCCCTCCTGCTCTCTTCCTGCCAGACAAGGCCACCTGCCACCAGGCCATCTGCCCGAGAGCAGGCCAGGTACCAGCCTGGCCGGAGCCTGCACCGCCCGGGGGCCAGACCCTCCAGCAGGCCGGATGTTGAGGTTGCACAGTCTCAGCTGGCCAGGCCGAAAGTGAGGACCCCCGTGGGCACCTGGACAGCGGCCCTCCCTCTCCTGTCCTGGCCCCGTCCATGTCAGGCCCCGCGGCCAGCCCAGGCCAAGGCGGACGGTACACGTGGGGAGGGTGTGATGCTGCGGGCCGGGGGCCCAGGGAGCTGCACCCCTGCCCTGCCTGCCCGGCTTCAGCAGGGATGGAAGCGGGCCAGAGCCCGGCGTTGCCAGGGAAGCCGAACGGCACACACAGGCCCTGCCCAGCGAAACCCTCTATTTTTAGTCTCCCAGCTACTTTCAGATAAAGCCCGTGTAGATGGACGACCTGTCGGGCACGATAATGGCCCCCTCTGAACCCCAGAGACTTCACAGGGTGGGCCTGAGCCCGAGAAAGGCCCCCTCGGCTCCCCAGGACACCCCGGGCAGAGGCTCCCACGCTGAGGCCCACAGGCCTGCTGGTGGTGGCGGGGGCGTCCCGGTGGCCAAGGGGCCATGCTTGTGCCAAGGACCCACAGGCCCACGTCCCACCTGGATATGCAGTGGGGCCTGGGTCGGCCCGGTGCTCCCCGAGCATGGTCTGCTCCCCACATGGAGGGTCCTCGAGCCCGCAGCCCCAGCTTCTCGCGACGCACCCCTGTACCGCTGTCAGCACCTCTGAATTCCCCGAGCGCACACGGCGGCGGCATAGACGACCCCTGTCCCCCGTGCCCTGGGCAGCCTCAGCCACTCCCGAGAGAGGCCTGGGGGCACCAGGGGGCACTTGTCAGTAAAGACACCACGTACCAGAGGTCCTACAAACCAGGGCCCTGGGGACCGACATCTGCTTCGAGTGGGGGAGTGGACGTGAGCCCCAGGTCAGGGAGGCCCCGGTGCCACAGGGCACGCCCTGAGCCCAGGCCGGGGTGCAGGGCGGCCCGCACACGGCGCATGATGCCGCTGGGTGAGTCGAGGGCTGCTGTGGGTGCCGCCCCGAGGACCATGACCGTCACCAGAGCCGGCGCGGCCCGGGGCTCTCGCGCCTACCTTGTCTTCCACCCGGTTCAGGCGGGCTCCGATGGTGTTGCTGCCGCGGTCCTTGGTCTTCTCTGCGGGGTAGAGCGCCCGAGTCAGGGATGCGCGTGCTGGCGGGGGAGGGGCCCGGAGGGAAGGGTGACGGGGGCTGGGGGGCGCCGTCTAGGGTCAAAGGCCCGCATGTGAGCACCTCCACGGTGGGAACCGTGGGAGGCGCGGGGGTGGGCTGGGCGGGGGGTCCCGCGGGGCCTCCGAACGGGGCATGGGAGGACGGGGCCGTCCCTGCGGGGGCTGCGGGCGGGCGGCAGGCGCACCCGAGGGACTGGGCCCTGTGGAGGCCGCGTGCTGTCGGAGTGGGAGGTCGTGGCGACCCCGCGGTGGGCGAGCCCGTGGGCGCCGTTTCCCCGGCAGCACGTGCTCACTTCCTGCCTCCGAGTCCCACTTTAGTAACTCGCGCCAGGGTTCAAGGGCTTTCACTCTCCTTTGTCGGGGGGACGCGTCATCCAGCCCTGCTGGCCCTCAGGGGATGGTCAGTGCTTATCATCAACAGGGTCCTGTGGGGCGAGGTCTGCTCCCTGCTTTCGCCAGACGCGGAGCTGCCGCATGCAGCGGACTGCGCCACGGCCGAACCCTGACTTCTGTCTGCGCTGGGAGGCCCTGGAACCGCTTAGACCGGCTTCTCCGCGGCGCAGCAGCCTGGGACGTGCCACCGGGTTGCTGACGTGAGCCTGCAGACTCTGCGCCCCCCGCCCCGGCCCCCGGCGCCCTGTTGGCCTCGCCAGCCGCCCTGCCATCCAGCCCCCGCCGAGCCACGGCTTCCACCAGGACTCGGGCTGGGCGACCCACGGGACCGGCCTGGCCTTGTCCTCCCTGGAGGGAGCTGTAGCCCCGGTCCGGGGGACATGAGGGGTCAGGGCTGGAGAACGGCTCCCGTCCAGCTGCTGCTGCTGTTGGCGGCCCCTCGGGTCCCTCTGGGCTGGCTACTCGCCCCGCGTGGGGTCCTGAAGGTCACACCCAGATCTCTGAGGGCCTAGAAAGGCCCCTCATTTAAAGAGATCCTGTATGAAGCAAAAATTCCTTTATAAAGCACATGTCTAGGCCCTTGGCTGGGCGTGGTGGCAGGGGTCCACCGGTGGCTGGGCCTGTCCTGCGCTTCCAAGGCCCTGCTGGCCCTGCTGGCCCTTTCTGATGGGGAGAGGCGGGCGTGGGTGGAGGGGAGGCCAAGGGTCTGGCACGGGCAGGGTGTCTGGATGAGGAAACTCACCTGAGACAGAGATGAAGAGGGAGGGCTTCCCGATGGACTGGTCCAGCCTGGGAGGGAGGGAGGGAGACCAGCTCGTGCTCGGCCCGGGCTCCACACATACCAACCCAGCCCACTGGTGAGTGGACAGGTGGGGTGCCCGGCAGGGTGACAAGCCACTCACCCCTTCTGGGGACACCCACCACTGCCCTGAGCCCGCCAGGGTCCTCCTGGGCCCAGAGGCCCATACTACCTCCAGGGAGTGCTCAGAGGCGAGGGGCAGTGGCTGGGCAGAGTCCGTCAGCTTCCTCCCGGGGCAAGTGCCCCGGGTCCTGTCATTCCCTTGTAAGAAGCCCAGGCCAGGCCCAGGCCAGGCGCCTCAGCCACGCTCAGAGAGACCGGCGGGGAGCGGGCCCTTCCAGGGTGAGGCCCCACTGCCGAGCTAAGTGGACTTCACGTCCCTACGGCGGGTTAGCCGTGGTTGGGGGCAGCCTGAGCCTCTGGTTGAGGTCAGGACGGACATAGTGTCCCAGCCATACCCTAGGACACAGGGGGCAGGTTCCCAGGCTGGCCCACTGGAGAGGTACAGCCAGTCTGAGCCTGAGCAGGCCCCGGGCACCTGGTGTTTCCGTGGGCACAAGCTCTTCGGGCCGGATGCCAGAAGCTGGCGTCTCCCACTAGTTAGTGTTCCCGATTCCAGGTGCAGGATGGGGAGGCCTCAGGGGTGCAGCCCAGGGGGAAGGACTCTGTGCCGGGCAGTGGGTGTGTCCTGGGCAGGCCTGGCCCTCCTGGCTCCCAGGTGGCATGGTGGGGGTAGGGGGAGTTGGAGGGTATCTGTGGCTCTGTGGGGGCGGCGGGCTGGCCGGGGAGCCCCCAGCCCAGCTGCCCCCCCGCCCCTCCCTGTGCCCATGCCCGCGTCCATCATGCCCCCTGCCCCATCCCCATCCATCTTCCCTCGCCCTGCCCGCATCCATCATGCCACCCCCCACCCCGCGCCCGCCCTGTCCATGCACTGCCCACTCCGTGCCCGTGTCCTGCCCCCTCCATGCACACCCCCCCACCCCACCCTATCCATGCACCCCATCCTGTGCCCGTGTCCCTCCCCCGTCCATGCACACCCCCGCCCCGCCCCCGTGCCCACCTTCTCTGCAGCTCTTTGATGCGCACCATGAGGTTGAGGTGGCCCTGGGAGTACTGCTCGATGACATCCCGTACGTCGTAGGGTTTCCGGGCTTGCTGCAGGGCACAAAGACTGTCACCCCCTGTGCCGCACCCTGTGCCGCACCCTGTCCACCCAATGCCACCAGCGACAGTGATGCTGCCTGCCTGCACGGGGCCTCTCGGGGACCTGAGGAGGTCACGGCTGCCGAGTGACGAGCAATGGGGCTGTCCCGGCCCAGGGCACACACAAGGGCCCCCTCGGCCCTGGGGCTGGGTCGCTGGAGCTGGGGGATCCTGGGCTGGCGGCTTGGCCTCTCTGAGCCTTAGCTTCCTGCCCACGCACCACAGGGCCCCGTCGCCTCCCCTCTCCAGGTTACCAGGCCCCGTTCTTGGGAGGAACCCATCCCACTGCGGGGCCAGGAGGGGCCGGGCTCTGCACAGCCACGGTCTTCCCGGCCCCACACTGAGCCCTGACCCATGCACCGTTCTCAGGGCAGGGGAGAGGCCGGCAGAGGCGGCCTCGGGTGACAGCCCCAGCCTGTTGTGCCCGCTCTCTGCGACAGGGCAGCCTGTGGGGCTCTGAGGGGGTGCTCCCGCGGTGGGCCTGGGGCCACGCAGGGCTGGGCCGCTGACCCCAAGGCCCCTGGGCTTGGGGCCACCTCAGAGCCCATAAATGCACACGGGGCTCAAGTGACACC
This sequence comes from Martes martes, assembly GCF_963455335.1. Classification (NCBI taxonomy): domain Eukaryota; kingdom Metazoa; phylum Chordata; class Mammalia; order Carnivora; family Mustelidae; genus Martes; species Martes martes. The sequence goes on along the minus strand of NC_137898.1, from coordinate 2,102,632 downwards.
GCCAGAAACCACAACCGAGCACGAGGCTTCTCACGACGTCGTGGAACCAAAAACCACGTTTCTGGCCCCGTTCCCAGGAGCCCGCGGGCCGAGGGTCTCCCCCAGGTCACAGCAGGCCGGTGGGGCTTTCGCCGGCCCAGAGGCCCTACCCCCACACAAGCCAGCCAGAGCTGCGTGGGAACGCGGCCCCTCTATCCAAGGGGCCACGGGGTTGCCCGGGCGGGTGGGGCCCCGAGGGAAACTCATCAGCGCTGGAGTCCGCATTAGCAACGAGCCTGGGGTCGTTGCCTCTTGCCGGGGAGACAAGCCAGGCTGCGCGGTGGAGGAGGCCGGGGCAGACACCACGAGGAACGAGGCTCAGAGACCCACCGACTGTCCGGGCTGGGTGTCCACCCTGGGGTCCCCTGGGGACATGTCCTCCCTGCCCAGCAGAACCTACCCCTCCTTGCGGTGGCCCCATCCCCCAAGACTGGGGTTCCCCTAGTCTGACGGCACAGCTGGCCCTGTTTTCCCAGAAACACGGGGTACCCCGGGGTCACCTTCTTCAGATCCTAGACTGTGCTTCTGATGGGCCGAGGGCTCTGCCAGCCACGTGGGCAACTCGACGGAGTCCTGGCAGCTCCCCTTCTCGGGTTCTGGACTCTGGAAGTTCCACGGCAGACGCCTCCTTCCTCCCAGGGGCTGGGCCCCGAAGTCCAGGCGGTCCCTGTCTCCCCACATGACCTAGCAGGTGGGGCCCTTGGCCCTCACAGGCAACACGTAGCCCCTCTGTGGACCCCAAATGAAGACCCTGAGATTGGTGGGGGAGGGCGGGATTGGTCCCGATCATCCCCAAAGTACAGCTGTACCCCGTACAGGAAGACTCGTCACCCTCGGGGTCTGTGCTGGGCTCCAGAACCACCTTGTGGGCGATACCCAAGACCTGTCGCGAGATTACGGGGCGGACATGGGAGAGGACTCGGGGCCTTTGGGCCTTTGGCTCCCTGCACGGTCAGCTGAATGACCGTCGTAACAGCAACATTTAGGTATGGGCTGGTGATAATGTGCCCAGACCTAGGTCCTCCTTCTGGAAGATGGGGTGTGAGTTTCCCTTCTGGAAGAGTCTGAGCTCCTTCTCCGTGTGCACATGGAAGGTGGCCCTGGGTCATGACGGTCAGCCTCCTGCGGGCCCCGGGACTCCGGGGGGCTTCCGGAGAGGCTCGAGAGCACGGACCACGCATGGTACGCAGGTGGACGCGGGCACCCGAGTACGTCGGGACCTTGTGTGTGCACCCATGTGCCTCTGGGAAGGCGTGAGAGTGTGTGAGAGAGAGAGAGGGAGAGCAGGAGCCCGCGCCCGGGCAGGTCTGCTGGAGAGGGGTGCTGCCGGGCACGGCTCCGGGGTGGGGGGCGTGTGAGCCCCGCCTCCCTTCGCTCAGAGCCCAGAGCACAGAAGGGTCCGTGCCTCCCGGCGGGGCCCCGGGCGCCCTGAGACTTATCTTGGAGCTGCTATGCCCCCAGGGTCTGGTCCGCACTCCTGGAGGCCTCTGTCAGGGGTGGCCTGGGGCCCCGCCGGTGAAACCATCTCAGCTTTCCCTCCAGAGCTCATTTCCTCTGACGGCAGCAGGAGGAGCCTGAGATGAGCCGAGATAATGCGGGGCTGCCCAGACTGGCCGACGGTGGACACGGGAGTTCAAGGCAAACTCGAAGGGCTAAGAGCCTCTGGCTCCTCTGGCCAGACACAGGGGCGGCCCGCCGGGCACTTATCGGCCACAGCGAGGCAGGCGGGGGGCCACCCGCCACGTCGGCAGCCCCTGGGGCTGGGGGCGGGGTCGGGGTGCGGGCAGACAGACCAACAGGCTGTCGTGGGGGAAGGGAAGGCCTCCCTGACAGCTGGGCCCGCAGAGCTCCTCACCGCCCCGCGCTCCCTCCAGGCCGCTCCCCCGGGGGTCCCTCCTCCCTGTGGAACGTCACCACTGGCAACATGGCCCAGCTGGTGAGGCTGAGGCCGCCCCGGTCCCCCCCCTTGCTCGAGAGCCTCGGTGCCCCACCGAGACACACAGGGAGGCTCTCAGGAGCATCTCCACTCAAAGGGCCCCACCGGCTTTGTTCGGGGGCCCCAAGGTCCTGGGCACAGACGTGGGGCAGAAAGCAGGGACGGTGGGGCGGCCTGGCCTTCTGGGAGCCACTCGCAGGGCCCTGACCTGTGTCCTGCAGCAGGAAAGGGGGCCCCAGCCTAGAAGGAAGTACGGGGTCCCTGCTGACACCCACAGGCAGTTTCTTGCCTGCCTTTCGGGGATGGGGTGCTCCCCAAGTCAGCTCTCGCCGCGGCGGGCACCTGTCTGCCAAGGACAAACTCTGTCCCAAGCTGGAAGCCGCCCACTGACACCTGAACTGGGCAGTCAGAGCTTCAAGTTTCTGCCTGCTGTGCTGGGGGCCCCTAAACCCGGCAAGCCCACTGCCCACCCTGCACAGCGCCCCCCCTACACCCCGCTGCTTTGTAGGGCCCTGCTCGGGAGACTCAGCAGCCTGGCTTCTTGGGTGGGGGCCATCCCCATTCTAGAAGATTCTCCACTGACCCCCCCTGCTCTACCCGTTTGATGTCTGGGGTCTTCGTTGTCCCCACCAGGCTGCTGGCCAGTGAGGGGGCTACATCCCGGCCCTTCCCAGGACCTCCCCCGTGCTGCCCAGAGTGGTCTCCTGCAGGGGGTCTGTGCCCCTTCCCCACCCGGAGGTGCTGGTGCTGCCGGGAGGTGGGCCCCTCCTCCTCCAGCGCCCCTTCAGCTCCCTGCCTCCCACGCTTCCCCTCTGCGGGAGGGAAGGCAGGGCCACAGGCTTCAGATGCTCTCCACCTCTGGGGCCGTCACGTCTTCCCCAGGATCTTGCCAGGCAGACCTCCGGCTCCCAGCCAAGAATGGCATTTACGATGCCTCATGTGTTTGGGCAACGAGAAGTCCCAGGCCCTGGTGGGACCCTTTGCGTGACTTGTCCCAGTTCGGCGGTGAGCAGCCTCCCTGCCCGGGGGCGTCAGGCAGACGGGCAGCAGAGCGCCGTCGAGGGACGGCGTGCGTGGGCTGCCGGAGACCGGCCAGCCGCCGAGCCCTGGGCTGCGTGTGACGCTCGTTGGGGGTGGAGGAGCACAGTGGCCGGGCCTTCTGGAAGGAGACTGGGCGCACCTGAGGGTCCCCGATTCTGCAGTCCACACGCTCTCAGAGTGAAGGCTGAGCCGGGGACCTCCTCAGACCAAGGGCTGTCCCCACAGCCGGAGGAAGGAGCTGAGCCTGCTACCAGCTGGCTTTCTCTGGGGCCCTTTGGCTCCGGGGCCTCTGAGGGGTGCCTGCCGCAAACCAGGCCCTGGAGGGAAGGGGTTGGCCAAGGGCACCCCTCCGGCTCCGGCCGCAACAGAGGAGCCCTTCCTTCTCCCTGGATAGGGGCCCCCCACCCTGGGGTGCCAGGCCACCCTTCTGTTGTGACTCCCCTGGGGGCGGGGGAGGAACCGGGCCAAGAGCACTGACTCCCGGGGACAGGGCTCTGGGGTCGAGGAGACCCGCTTCCCGTCCAGGTGATGTGGGGAAGACTCAGCACCTCTTTCACTCCTGCGTCATCTGCCGGTCAATTCGGGGAGAGAAGGGTGAGTCCCCGAGGCTCTGTGTGCCTCCAGCTCTAGGCTGGACCTCGGTGCGGGGTCCTTTCAGGGGCGCGCTGTCTTACAGAAGAAAACGAAGTTGTTTCGGGGTATTTGGCGAGGGAAGGCTCAGGTCTAGGGTGTGGCAGGGTACGGAGGCCTTGTAGCCTTTGCCGCGAGTGGGAGAAGAGTTTCTGGTTGGCTCAGGGTGGGAGGGCTCAGTGTAGGACTCACCTGGAATTTCTTCTTGGCTACAAAGTACTGCATGCGCCGAATGACCTTGATGGTGGCCCGGTGGTGTTCCCGCAGCCTGCAGGGGAGGAGGGAGAAGAGGGGTGAGTGGCCCCTGTGGCCCTCATCCTGTGCCCAGCACCTCAGATACTTGGCGCCTTCCCAAGTGTCTCCCCTCTAGATCTAGAAACCTAGATCCTTCTAGAAACATCAAAACAGGAAACATGACTGATAATGTGTGTAGAAAAACTCTAGAAGGAAACACACACACGGAAGGGGGGGGGGGGCTTTGGCTGCCGAGACGGTGCATGACCAGGCCTCCGCCAGGAAGAGTGCGCTGTCCTGTGGCTTGCACGTGCTGCAGGAAAGCCAGAAGGATCATGGAGGGACACAGTATCATGGGACACAGTATCATGGAGTCTTTATGTATTTTTACACTGAAAAGAGAGAAAAGCAAGGGAAAAAAGAGACCACAGAAACAGATCTCGAGGTGTGGCGGATTCAGTGGCCCAGAAGCTTGGAGCTCCTCTGTCAGGACAGAGAGTTGGTTTTCCCACTACTTGAATTTGGGCTGACCTTGACACTTGCCCTGGCAAAAAGAATGCTGGGAAGTCACACCGTGTATAACTGATGTGCTCTTGGAACGTGGCTGCATGATCCAGCCTGAGCTGGGTGGCTGGAGAGGTGGCTCGGAGGAGAACAGAGGTGGCCCAGTCGAGGGCCAGTATCAGGCAACAGACACGTGAGTAAGGCCACCTCTGACCACCCCGCCCCAGAGGACCACACGAACACACGCACGAAGCCAGCAGAATGACCTCCCCACGGAGCCGACTGCAAATTGCTGACCCACAGAATCGTGACCAAGAAAACGAGCTGTGGTCTTGAGTCACGACATTTAGGTCTGGTTTCCTAGGCAGCGATGGATTACAGATAGAGAAATTAGGACCCCGCCAGGGGTCCTGTCATATCAGAATCCTCAAGCACATGGTGCTGGTTTGGAGACTGGGCATTGGGCAGAGACTGGGGGAAAAATGGTGGATCCTAAGATGCTGGACGTGGAGCATGACACTGTCATTAACTGGATGAGACTTCGAGGTGAGCGAATTTTGTGCTGAGAGGAATGAAAAAGTTACGGCCCGAGGGCAGCCTGATGCGGATCAAAGAGGAAGGCAGGTCCCTTGCAGTTCCCCCGAGCAAGAGGTGGCGTCTGTTCCCACCACGGCGGAAGTGGACCACGTGTGTGAGCCATGGTCTCAAGAGCCCTCAGAGCTCCCACTGCCGTCTGTCAAAATGCTGCTGTCACACAGACGTGTCTGAGCGGGGCTGCCGGAGGAACAACGTGGAGGAGAGTGAGACCACCCAGTCCTGCGAGCTGCCATTTGGATGAGCCCAGGGGAGACCACCCAGATGAGCCGCCCCAAATGCAGACCCGCAGGCTCGCGAGCACACAGATGGCTATGGTTTGCTTCCGAGCTTTGAGATAAAGACTTAAAATAACCCTGATGAATTTGTTCAAGAAGATAGATGGAGTGTTTCACCCGAGGAATAAAACCTTAAGAATAATAAACCGGAAATTAAGAACGTGGCAGACGGGTTCGATAGCAGAGGAGATCTGCAAGGAAATTGCCAGGTGGGGGCAGGGAGACAAGAGAGAATCAAACATACAGAAAAACTGTAAGACGCAGGAGACAGGGTTCCGAGACACGTGAAATCCCAGAAGGGGAGGAGGCAACAGGCAGACTCAGAGGCTGAGAACTTCCCAAAAATGATGGAAGACGTCAGACCGCAGACGCCAACGGGCCTTTAGCTCCCCGGGCTTCTCAGAGTAATGCTGCCGAGACCAAAGGCACAGGGAATGTCACAGAAGTAGCGAAGGAGGGCTGGGGACAATGATGCGTTATCCTGATGGCTGGCTTTTCAACAGAAAGGATAAAAGCCGGGTGACTTTTTTTTTTTTTTTTTAAAGATTTTATTTACTTTTTTTGAGATCGAGAACGAGAGAGAGAGAGAGCATGAGCAGGGGAAGGACAAAGGAAGAGGGAGAAGCAGGCTCTCCGCTGATGGAGAACCCAACCTGGGGCTCGATCCCAGGACCCTGAGATCATGACGTGAGTCGAAGGCAGACGCTTCACCGACGGAGCCCCCCAGACGCCGCGCCAGGTGCCGTCTGTCAACTCCTCACGGAAAATCACGACCAACCTAGCATCCTAGACCCGTCGAATAGACCCTAAAAATGAAGAAGGAGGGGGGAGGAGTCAAGATGGCGGAGAAGTAGCAGGCTGAGACGACATCGGGTAGCAGGAGATCAGCTAGATAGCTTATCTAACCATTGTGAACACCTATAAATCCAACGGGAAATCGAAGAGAAGAAGAGCAACAATCCCAGAAACAGAAAATCGATCACTTTCTGAAAGGTAGGACCTGCGGAGAAGTGAATCCAAAGCGACGGGAAGATAGACCCCGGGGGGAGGGGCCGGCACCAGGCAAGCGGCGGAACGACGGAGCAAAAAACCGGGACTTTTAAAAGTCGGCTCCACTGGGAGACATCGCTCCAGAGGCTAAACTGGGGGGAAACCCAGGCGGGGTCAGCATAACCCCAGGACCCGCGGGGTCACAGAAGGACTGGGGGTGTCTGAGTGCCGCAGAGCTCGCAGGTATTGGAGCGGGGAAGCCGGCTATAGCGACAAAGCCGAGGAGTGAGCTCTAAGCCCGGGGTTACCTTGTGCCGGTCGCAGGCTGGGTGGGCTCGGAGCGCGGCCGCAGGCCGCGGAGACAAAAGCGACCCGGCGCTTTTCTCCAGCTCCAACAATTGACTGCTTTCCTCGAGGCGCGACCGCAAGCCAGGGAGGCGGGGCTATTGGGCGCTTTGCTCTGAGAGCGCACTGAGGAGCGGAACCCCAAGCTCTCGGCTCCTCCGGGCCGAGAGATTGGGAGGCCGCCATCTTCATTCCCGTCCTCCGGAACTCTACGGAAAGCGCTCAGGGAACAAAAGCTCCCGAAAGCGAACCCGAGCGGATTACTTAGCCCGGCCCCTGGCAAGGGCGGTGCAATTCCGCCTGCGGCAAAGACACTTGAGAATCACTACAACAGGCCCCTCCCCCAGAAGATCAACAAGAAACCATCCAAAACCAACTTCAGTCACCAAGAACAGCGGAATTCCACAGCAGGAGAAAGCAAATCCTACCTGGACAAAATGACAAGGCGGAAAAACTCACCTCAAAAAAAAGAACAAGAGGCCGTACCGAAGGCTGGAGACCTAATCAATACAGACATAGGTAGCATGACAGATCTAGAGTTCAGAATGACAATTCTCAAGGTTCTAGCCGGGCTCGAAAAAGGCATAGAAGATATTAGAGAAACTCTCTCCGGAGAGATAAAAGCCCTTTCTGGAGAAATAAAAGAACTAAAATCTAACCAAGTTGAAATCAAAAAAGCTATTCATGAGGTGCAATCAAAAATGGAAGCTCTCACTGCCAAGATAAATGAGGCAGAAGAAAGAATTAGTGACATAGAAGACCAAATGACAGAGAATAAAGAAGCTGAGCAAAAGAGAGACAAACAACTACTGGAACATGAGGAGAGGATTCGAGAGATAAGTGACACCATAAGACGACACAACATTAGAATAATTGGGATTCCAGAAGAAGAAGAAAGAGAGAGGGGAGCAGAAGGTATATTGGAGACAATTATTGGAGAGAATTTCCCTAATATGGCAAAGGGAACAAACATCAAAATCCAGGAGATGCTAAGAACGCCCCTCAAAATCAATAAAAATAGGTCCACACCTCGTCACCTGATAGTAAAATTTACAAGTCTTAGCGACAAAGAGAAAATCCTGAAAGCAGCCCGGGAAAAGAAGTCTGTAACATACAAGGGTAAAAACATTAGATTGGCAGCGGACCTATCCACAGAGACCTGGCAGGCCAGAAAGAACTGGCATGATATATTCAGAGCACTAAACGAGAAAAACATGCAGCCAAGAATACTATATCCGGCTAGGCTATCATTGAAAATAGAAGGAGAGATAAAGAGCTTCCAGGACAAACAAAAGCTGAAAGAATTTGCAAACACCAAACCAGCTCTACAGGAAATATTGAAAGGGGTCCTCTAAGCAAAGAGAGACCCTAAAAGTAGTAGATCAGAAAGAAACAGAAACAATATACAGTAACAATCATCTTACAGGCAATACAATGGCACTCAATTCATATCTCTCAATAGTTACCCTGAATGTTAATGGGCTAAATGCCCCAATCAAAAGACACAGGGTATCAGAATGGATAAAAAAACAAAACCCATCCATATGCTGCCTACAAGAAACTCATTTTAGACCCGAAGACACCTCCAGATTTAAAGTGAGGGGGTGGAAAACAATGTACCATGCTAATGGACATCAGAAGAAAGCTGGGGTGGCAATCCTTATATCAGATCAATTAGATTTTAAGCCAAAGACTATAATAAGAGATGAGGAAGGACACTATATCATACTCAAAGGGTCTGTCCAACAAGAAGATCTAACAATCTTAAATATCTATGCCCCTAACATGGGAGCAGCCAACTATATAAACCAATTAATAACAAAATCAAAGAAATACATCGACAGTAATACAATAATAGCAGGGGACTTTAACACTCCCCTCACTGAAATGGACAGATCATCTAAGCAAAAGATCAACAAGGAAATAAAGGCCTTAAATGACACACTGGACCAGATGGACATCACAGATATATTCAGAACATTCCATCCCAAAGCAACAGAATATACATTCTTCTCTAGTGCACATGGAACATTCTCCAGAATAGACCACATCCTGGGTCATAAATCAGGTCTCAATCGGTACCAAAAGATCGAGATCATTCCCTGCATATTTTCAGACCACAATGCTCTGAAGCTCGAACTCAATCACAAGAGGAAATTTGGAAAGAACGCAAATACATGGAGACTAAACAGCATCCTTCTAAAAAATGAATGGGTCAACCAGGAAATTAAAGAAGAATTGAAAAAATTCATGGAAACAAATGATAATGAAAACACAACAGTTCAAAATCTGTGGGACACAACAAAGGCAGTCCTGAGAGGAAAATATATAGCAGTGCAAGCCTTTCTCAAGAAACAAGAAAGGTCTCAAATACACAACCTAACCCTACACCTAAAGGAGCTGGAGAGAGAACAACAAAGAAAGCCCAAACCCAGCAGGAGAAGAGAAATCATAAAGATCAGAGCAGAAATCAATGAAATAGAAACTAAAAAAACAATAGAACAAATCAACAAAACTAGGAGCTGGTTCTTTGAAAGAATTAATAAGATTGATAAGCCCCTGGCCAGACTTATCAAAAAGAAAAGAGAAAGGACGCAAATAAATAAAATCATGAATGAAAGAGGAGAGATCACAACCAACACCAAAGAAATACAAACAATTATAAGAACATACTACGAGCAACTCTATGGCAACAAATTTGACAACCTGGAAGAAATGGATACATTTCTAGAGATGTATAAACTACCACAACTGAACCAGGAAGAAATAGATAACCTGAACAGACCCATAACCAGTAAGGAGATTGAAACAGTCATCAAAAATCTCCAAACAAACAAAAGTCCAGGACCAGACGGCTTCCCAGGGGAATTCTACCAAACATTTAAAGAAGAATTAATTCCTATTCTCCTGAAACTGTTCCAAAAAATAGAAATGGAAGGAAAACTTCCAAACTCATTCTATGAGGCCAGCATCACCTTGATCCCAAAACCAGACAAGGATCCCACCAAAAAAGAGAATTACAGACCAATATCCTTGATGAACACAGATGCGAAAATTCTCACCAAAATACTGGCCAATAGGATCCAACAGTACATTAAAAGGATTATTCACCACGACCAAGTGGGATTTATTCCAGGGCTGCAAGGTTGGTTCAACATCCGCAAATCCATCAATGTGATACAATACATTAATAAAAGAAAGAGTAAGAACCATATGATACTCTCAATAGATGCTGAAAAAGCGTTTGACAAAGTGCAGCATCCCTTCCTGATTAAAACTCTTCAAAGTGTAGGGATAGAAGGCACATACCTCAACATTATCAAAGCCATCTATGAAAAACCCACCGCAAATATCATTCTCAATGGAGAAAAACTGAAAGCTTTTCCGCTAAGGTCAGGAACACGGCAGGGATGTCCGTTATCACCACTGCTGTTCAATATAGTACTAGAAGTCCTAGCCTCAGCAATCAGACAACAAAAAGAAATTAAAGGCATCCAAATCGGCAAAGAAGAAGTCAAACTATCACTCTTTGCAGATGATATGATACTATATGTGGAAAACCCAAAAGGCTCCACTCCAAAACTGCTAGAACTTATACAGGAATTCAGTAAAGTGTCAGGATATAAAGTCAATGCACAGAAATCAGTCGCATTTCTTTACACTAACAACAAGACAGAAGAAAGAGAAATTGAGGAGTCAGTCCCATTTACCATCGTACCCAAAACCATAAGATACCTAGGAATAAATCTAACCAAAGAGGCAAAGAATCTATACTCAGAAAACTATAAAGTACTCATGAAAGAAATTGAGGAAGACACAAAGAAATGGAAAAATATTCCATGCTCATGGATTGGAAGAACAAATATTGTGAAAATGTCTATTTTACCTAAAGCAATCTACACATTTAATGCAATCCCTATCAAAATCCCATCTATCTTTTTTAAAGAAATAGAACAAATAATCCTAAAATTTATATGGAACCAGAAAAGACCTCGAATAGCCAAAGGAATATTGAAAAAGAAAGCCAAAGTCGGTGGTATCACAATTCCAGACTTCAAGCTCTATTACAAAGCTGTCATCATCAAGACAGTATGGTACTGGCACAAAAACAGACATATAGACCAATGGAACAGAATAGAGAGCCCAGAAATAGACCCTCAACTCTATGGTCAACTAATCTTCGACAAAGCAGGAAAGAATATCCAATGGAAAAAAGACAGCCTCTTCAACAAATGGTGCTGGGAAAATTGGACAGCCACATGCAGAAAAATGAAATTGGACTATTTCCTTACACCACACACGAAAATAGACTCAAAGTGGATGAAGGACCTCAATGTGCGAAAGGAATCTATCAAAATCCTTGAGGAGAATGCAGGCAGCAACCTCTTTGACCTCCACCGCAGCAACTTCTTCCTAGGAACATCGCCAAAGGCGACAGAAGCAAGGGCAAAAATGAACTATTGGGATTTCATCAAGATCAAAAGCTTTTGCACAGCAAAGGAAACAGTTAACAAAACCAAAAGACAACTGACAGAATGGGAGAAGATATTTGCAAACGACATATCAGATAAAGGGCTCGTATCCAGAATCTATAAAGAGCTTATCAAACTCAATACCCAAAGAACAAATAATCCAGTCAAGAAATGGGCAGAGGACATGAACAGACATTTCTGCAAGGAAGACATCCAGATGGCCAACAGACACATGAAAAAATGCTCCACATCACTCGGCATCAGGGAAATACAAATCAAAACCACAATGAGATACCACCTCACACCAGTCAGAATGGCTAAAATTAACAAGTCAAGAAATGACAGATGCTGGCGAGGATGCGGAGAGAGGGGAACCCTCCTACACTGTTGGTGGGAATGCAAGCTGGTGCAACCACTCTGGAAAACAGTGTGGAGGTTCCTCAAAAAACTGAAAATAGAGCTACCCTACGACCCAGCAATTGCACTCCTGGGTATATATCCTAAAGATACAAACGTGGTGCTCCGAAGGGGCACGTGCACCCGAATGTTTATAGCAGCAATGTCCACAATAGCCAAACTGTGGAAAGCGCCTAGATGTCCATCAACAGATGAATGGATAAAGAAGATGTGGTATATATACACAATGGAATACTATGCAGCCATCAAAAGACATGAAATCTTGCCATTTGCGACGACGTGGATGGAACTAGAGGGTATCATGCTTAGCGAAATAAGTCAATCGGAGAAATATAACTATCATATGATCTCTTTGATATGAGGAAGTGGAGATGCAAGGTGGGGGGGTTTGGGGGGAGGTAGGAAAAGAAAAAATGAAAAGATGGGATTGGGAGGGAGACAAACCATAAAAGACTCAATCTCAAGAAACAGACTGAGGGTTGCGGGGGGGAAGGGGGATGGGAGAGGGTGGTGGGGAAATGGACATTGGGGAGGGTATGTGCTATGATGAGTGCTGTGAAATGTGTAAACCAGACGATTCACAGACCTGTACCCCTGGGGATAAAAATACATTATATGTTTATTAAAATAAAAAAAAAAAAAAAATAAAAAAAAAAAAAAAAAAAAAAAAAAAAAAATGAAGAAGGAAGTTAAGTAAATCCTGTGCAATTCTCCCCCGATGAGGTCCCTAGAAGAGTCGGACTCAGAGGGACAGACAGCAGGATGGTGGCGGCCGGAGAGGGGGAGGGGGAGTTAGGGTTTCATGGGGCCAGACTTTCAGTTTCCCAAGATGAAGCGGTTCTGGAGACAGAGGCTGGGGACGGCCGCACAACGCATGAGGGTGCTTAGGGCCCCTGAGCTGCGCACGAACATGGTTGAGATGCTGTATTTTATGTTACGTACATTTTGCCACAGTAAAAAGGAGAAAGGAAGCTGAAGCCAAAAGCCAGAGAATCCACGGCTGGGAGAGCCGCGCTGGAAGACGCGTTCGGGGGACAGGCTGGGAAAAGCGATCCCCGGAGGAAGCGTGGGGTGCGGGGAGGGGTTAAGAATGCATAAAAGGACAGACCTATGAGAACCTTTCAGTTTGTATCGACTGAAACGGTAGTGCTTCATGAGGTTTAAACATTACTAGAGACAAAGACGGACGTTTCATAATTTTCAGCAACGGTCGGCCCGGGAGAAAGATCTCGATCCGATCCCGCACCTGAAACCCGCACGCGTCCTCGCGTCTGTGTGCGCAGAACGGAAGCGCACGACGGAAGACAGCACGAGAGGCCAAGGGCACGGAGGGCACGGAGCGCACGGAGGGCGCCGCACGGCTGCGAGCCCCACGGGCCGCCGGGGCCACGGCAGACGGGCCGATCTGAGGCCGACCCTAACGGGCCAGCCACGGGTGGGATGACGAGAGTACGTCAACGCAACGGGGTAACAGAACAAGAATGAAATAGCTTCCATATTCGACGGACCCAGAAGAAGCAGGGAAGGAGATAAGAAAGAAGGGCGGGCGTAGGGCCGCGGAGTGCGCGGCCCAAGGGGACAAGCAGTCCGGGGCACGGACAGACGCTGCCAGACCGGGTTCAAGAGGCACCTTGATGTTGCTTATAAATCTGTACGGAAATCTTCACACAAACATGAAGACGTAGAGAGGGTGACAGCGAAAGGACAGACAAAGATAGAGCCCAGGGGAGCGGGGTAGGTGGAGCACACGAAGGGAACTGTGGGTAGAACCAGGGGCGACGGCGGGTGTTTCATCCTTTAAAAAGCTGTCACTCTGGGAAGAAGATACTGATTCTAAGTCTGTATGTGCCTGAAAGCATAACCTCCAATACACAAAGGAAAGCCGGCGGAAGTAAATGTAAAAGAGAACGTGGACGACCAGGGACAGAGATTTGGGTCCACCTCCGCCGGCCGCGGACAGGAGACGCAGGCGAACCATCAGCAGAGGCGAGTCCGGGCGACACGAGCAGCGACTTGACCTCATCGACGCTGACAGAACGCCGCGCCCGGTGGCCAAAGCGCACGTGAGCTTCCCGAGTGACATTGAGCGCTGACGCGAACGGACGTGCACCGGGCTTTAGAAGCGAGGTCCCACGAACTTCAAAGAAATTCAATCACATACGTACGTTCTCTGACCGCGGGGAAATTAAACTAAAATCAGTAAGAAAAAGATAACCAGAAAGTCCTTAAGCGTTTTAGAAATTAATCTAAATGGCCCGAGGTCCAAGCAGAAGTCTGCTAAGAACCAGAAAGTATTTTAAATTGGTAAAAAGGTCCCATGTCCCGGGCAAATCAGTGGCCGACGCGCCATGAAGGGGAGCAAGTGTTTGGAGAAAACCTGTGACCTTGACTACATACATCAGAGGAGAGGGAGGTCAAAGTCTCTTTCAAGAAGTTATTAAAAAAAAAATTAAACTCCAAGAAAGTAGGTAGAAAGAGATAATACACAGTACAACCCAACGAAATAAAAAGTGAACACTTTATTAAAAACGTCACCAAAGCCAAATTATGATTCTCTGAAGAAACTAATGAAACTGACAAACTTCTGGCAAGAGTGACTGGGTATGTCACACTCGGTGATGGGAAGTCACCAATGTCAGGCATCAGAAATAGAACATCTTGGGGCGCCTGGGTGGCTCAGTGGGTTAAAGCCTCTGCCTTCAGCTCAGGTCATGATCCCAGGGTCCTGGGATCGAGCCCCACATCGGACTCTCTGCTCAGCGGGGAGCCTGCTTCCCCGCGCCCCCCCGCCTGCCTCTCTGCCTACTTGTGATCTCTGTCTGTCGAATAAATAAATAAAAATCTTTTTTAAAAAAAGAATAAATTATGCTTGTCCTACAATCACAGAATTAAGTCCACACAATAACTGTAAGGAAAAACATATAATCAATTCAAAAGATGCACAGAAACGTTTGATAAGACTCAAGAGCTGTTCCTAATTAGAAACACGACTCTAAGGAGAGCAGGAACAGAAGGGGACTCTATTACGTCGAAAACACAACAAACACAAGACAAGACAAAGCCCCGTGGAGCGGACGTCACACTCAATGGTGAAATATTAGGGCCTTCCTTCTGAGAGAGGGAGCGAGGCAGAGTGGTCCGTGGTCACCCTTTTTTTTTTAAAAAAAATATTTATTTATTTGAGAGAGAGAGAGAGAAAGAGGACATGGGAGGGTGAGAGGGAAGCAGGCTCCTCACTGAGCAGGGAGCCCGATGCAGGGCTCGATCCCAGGACTCCGGGATCACGACCTGAGCTGATGACAGAGACTTCACCCGCTGAGCCCCCCAGGCGCCCCGTGGTCACCCTTCCTATTGGACGCTGTCCTGAGACTCTGAGCCCCTGTGACAAGGGACGGGAAAGGAAATAAAGACAGAATCACAGGATAGGGTAAAAATAAAACCACTCTTACTGGCAAATGATGTCATCACAGATATTAAAATCCTCCGAACCTTCAGATAAACACTTTGATCCATGAATTTAGCAAGAACACCAGTTTCAATAATTACCAGTATTTCTACATGCTAGTAACCATTAGGAAATAAAACAAAAAGATGCCCATCCAAAACCATAAAATGCCTGAGAATAAACCTACTGGAGATGAGCAAAGTCTCTACACAGAAAAGCTCCAAACCTTCGTGAAAGAAAGGAAAGAAGCCCTAAATCGACTCAGGATATGATGTTTATGAGTTGGAAGGTTTAGTATGTGCAAGGTGCTAATTTTGAGGTAGGGATGCCACGTGGCTCCAATCAGTCTTTGGATGCTTTTCTTGTTAGTATTTCTTGGGGGGGGGGCGTGTTTCAAGCTGATTCTAAAATATTTATGGAGAAGTGGAGGGCTGAGAGCAGACAAGATGATTTTGAAGAACAAAGTTGGAGGAGGTACACAGCCGAGCGCCAGGCTCACTGTCAAGCGTCAGGGACGGACACTGGGTTTCCCTGGAGGCGGTCTTGGGTCGCCCTCTTAATAACGGGCCGCTAGATTAGATTGATGAATGCGTGCGTGGGAAAGAAAGGAACGTCCGAAGGTGAAAATGCATATGTGTGTGGTCACCTGGTTTATGACCAAGGCACGGTTTCCGTCCACTGGGGAAAGAATGTTCTTTTCAACGAACAGCCCTGGGACACATCAGACATCCATATGGAACAACATGAGCTCTGGGTCCCTGCCACAACCAGTTACAGAACTGTTTCCAGCGAGGGCAGAGACCCATAGGAAGGCCAAGGCAATCGAGCCCAGAGAGCAGAACAGCGGAGTATCTCCGTGACCCGGGGAAAGGCCACGATTTAACGAAACACAAGGAGCCCTAACCATAGGAGAGAAATATTTGACAGACGGGGTTTCCTTAAAGTTAAGCGTGTCCTTCCATCGAAAGACATCATCGAGAGAATGAACAGACACTCTACAGGCTAGGAAAGGACATTTTTGGGGAAAGGACTTGTAGCCAGAATATATCTAGAATTCCTACAAACCAATAAGGAGAAGACCACATGATTTAAAAAAAAAAAATAGACCAAAGATTTGAACAGGCCCCTCAGCGACAAGGGATGGCCACACGCCCATGAACCGGCACTCAACACCATTACCCCTTGGGGAAACGCTGATCCACCCCACAACGAAGTTCTTGCGCTCGCCCGCTGTCATGGCCGGAATGAGAAGGACTGACGATGTCGAGCGTTAGGGACGATGTGGCCCAACGGACCCACGTGTGCTGCTGGTGGGAGCGTGGGCCGGATCGGCCACGCCGAGAGCTGCCCGGCGGTAACCATGGACGCGTCCGTGCCCTGGCCCGGCACCTGTCCTTCCAGATACACACCCCAGAGAAGTCAGTGCACACGGCCACCAAAAGGAAGCCTCGGAACATTTATGGCAACTTTACTCATGGAGAGTAAAACCCAGAGCGACAAATGTCCAACTACGGTGCACAGAGAAGGCCACGGAGCTGTATTCCTGTAACGCACTAACATGCGGTGCTACAGGAGAATGCACCGCTGACACCCACACAGGACACCCCCACCCCGGCCACCGGGGACAGCCGGTAAACCGCTGGGGGTGGGCACCTGGTTGCCGGGCAGGGACCCCTTGCGCCACCATGGGGCTCCAGCGGGGTAAGGGGCCCTCTAAAGTCCAGGCGGTTCTCGTGGCCTCAGCAGAGAGGGCGTGGCACCCATGGGCAGGAGAGGACACCCAGCCGAGGGTGATGGGACTCTGAGCTCTCTCGGCTCTACCCTGACTACCAGGCTCGCCACCAGCCAGGCCCACAGGAGGCTTCACTGCACCAGGAGGCTGGGGTACTGCAGGGATAAGGCTGAGGAATCTTCCAGGAGGCACTGGGGAAGGATATGCCGTCGTCTTAGGGTCGTTCGGGCGTGGGGCCTCGTGAAGACAGAGGCTCAGACACACACTGAGCTTTTGTCCCTCCTCCTCCCTCCTCCCCAGGCATCTCCCAGACCTGACGGGGCGCAGGGCCCGTGCTCAGCCCCAAACCAAACGCTCAGGCTCGAAGGCCTCTGGGGCTGAGCTCCCAGCCAGCGGTGGAGGGAAGGCCAGCAGACGGCGGGTGTTGGGCCTGGGTACCGTGGGACCGGGTGAGGGGCCATGTCTGCTCTTCCACGGTCCTGACAACACAGTAGGGAGAGGATGGGGGGGTGGCAGCTCCGGGGACCTTCAGGACCTGAGGGGACCCCGGCCTTACCTATGCCCGGGTGTGGGCAGCCTGGGCGAGGATGGGCAGAGCCTGAGGGAGGACCCGCCAGCGGCAGGCCCCGCCCCGATGCCGATGACCCCTCTGATCTGCAGGTGACGTTGGCTCGGGGGCGGGGCCAGCCGGAGTTCGGCCCCAACGCAGGGGCCCATCGGTCACCCTGGCCCTCCTGGCTTTCTGCCCAAGGTGCCGTGGGTGCACCCCAGGACAGAGTGGGTGAGCCCGGGGGCAGCGGCACAGGAAACCGCGGATGCACAGGCCAGCCTGGTGTCAGTTTGGACCCCGGCAACCACGTGGCAGGTGCTAAGAGTACACGTCCGGGCAGGAGGGCGCAGCAGCTGGCACCCGGACTCACACATGCACTTGGGTGCATGCTCCTGTGCGAGAGCCCGGGCTCGGGGGCGGAGCTGCTGCAGGCTCCGGGAGGCCACGGGTGCAGGTTCCCCTGCTGGGCTGGGGGCGGCTGGCCTCTTGAAGCCCCTCACCCAGGCCGGAGACGGGAGGGGACGTCACCCAGCCTGACGCCCCTGCCTCTTTTCAATCACCTGCAGTGGTGCGGGAGCAGGTGGCAGGCTGGGGCTCCACGGCCCCTCAGGCTGGAGGCCCCTCTGGCCGGGCCTGCGCTCAAACCAAAGACCAGGCCGGGGACCGCTCCAGCGTTCTGCCAGGAACGGGCCTGTCCGGGTCCGATTGGGGAGGGTTTCCTCTTCTCTCTGGGCTGAGAGAGGGGCTCATGCCCCTTTCTGGTGGCTCCGACACAGCACAGCAGGTGGACAGGTGACAGGATGCAGGCCTGGGGACCCCTGCAGGAGACCCTCAGGCCCTGGGCCCCGCGAGGTGCTGAGGCTGCAGGTTGGGTGCCCACCTGCCCGGGCTGGGCTGCTCTCCGGGGACGTCCGACGTCACTGTGCACGTCCCCCAGCAGTGCGGGAGACCCTGAGCCCCCACAGCCCCATCTGCACCCCCCTAGTGATCAGCCTTCCTCGCTGACCCTAACCCTAACCCTAACCCCACAAAACGAGCGTGAAGTGGGCCTTCACGCTCCAGCTGGCCCCGGGCGCTCGCTCCGCCGGGAACGCGGAGCATGTCTCGGGCCACGTCTCGGGCCACGTCTTGGGCCACGTCTCTGTTGGGCTCACGTGGGCTCTTATGGATGCGTTAGATGCAAGTCGTCTGTAATGTCTACGCACCTACCCACCAGTTCTTTGCTTTCCTTTTTTTTTAAGGTGTTATGTATTTATTTGAGAGACGGCACAAACAGGGGAGGAGCAGATCCCCGCCGAGCCGGGATCCCGAGGCGGGGCTCCATCCCCAGACCCCGAGATCGTGACCGGAGCTGAAGGCAGATGCTTCACCGACTGGGACCCCCCAGGGGCCCCCATACCCGATCTCTGTCGGTTTGCGTGCGGGGAAGACCCGCTCTTGAGGCAGAAAAAGCCGAGCGATGTCCCAGGCCTGAACCTGTGACTAGGCTACCTTATGAGGCGACCGGACCATAGATGTGACTGAGATTAAGCACTGTGAGATGGAAAGATTATTCTGGGTTCTCTGCCCGGGCTCGTGAGGTGCTGGAACCCTTAGAAGAGGAGAAGTTCCTCAGCTGTGGCTAGAGGGAGCTGTGGCCCGACGGGGGCAGCCGCCCGGCTGTGCAGGAGGAAGACGGGCCGCCGGCTGACGGGGGTCGGTGCCCCCGGAGCTGGATGAGGCCAGGCGACGGCTTTCCTGCCAGGAGGAACCAGCCCCACGCCCCCTTTCAGACCCGTCAGACTGTGTCCGACTGCAGATCTGTGCACCCAGAGACCATGAACGTGGCGGCCCGAAGCCACGAGGTTTGGGGTAACGGATTGCCGCGACACCAGAAACACATGCAGATCCCAGTTTCACATCACGTCTCCGTCTTGCGGGCGCCTTTTGAGGGAAAGGAGCTCTTACTCTCTCGCAACAACTTTCTCAGTCTTCCTCTGTCCTCGCCCACGCACCGGGGTCCCGACCAAGAAAGAGCTCTGAAGCCGAGGTCCGGAAGATACTACGGAGCCTGCGTGTTCTGAGAGTTGGGAGGATTGTCTCTGAGCTGTTGTCCGCGGGGTGAGGGGGCTCCTTCACCTCCTGCCTCGTGGATAACTCCGAGGTTGCCGTCGGCACAGCCCAGAGCCTCCCACCGGGGCTCCCTGCTCGGTCCCCCGGGCCGAGTGTCGACGCTCGCACCCACATCCCAGCCTCACACCGAGTCCTGACGCCTGGAGGGAAAGGCTTTCCCTGCTTCCTCGAGAAGGTTTATTCCTCTTGCCTCTCTGTGTAAGTCCCACGAGAAAACCTGTTGGGGTTTTTACCGGAATTACAGTAAGTCTATCGATCAAGTAGGAAGAAGCGCATCGACATCTTGACAGCGTGGAGGGTCTGGAGTGCGGTAGCTCTTTCCTTTCGTGAAAGTCTCACGGGAAAATCTAAATGCAGCAGAACTTGGTTCTTTAAAAAAAAAACTAACAAAACGGGCAAAACTCTGGTAAGACTGACTGAGACAAGGGGCAAATAAAAGTAGTGCCAAATGAAGTTAGAATTTACTACAAATAGGGATAAAACCGATAATAATAAAGAATACTCTCAACAACTGTATGCCAACAACTTTGGAAAACCTCGAGAGGATTGGGCACATTCCTAGAAAAAATTCGAACTCCCTAGAACGGACTAAAGATGGGATAAAACATCTCAACCAAGCTTGCAACTACTAAAGGTACCAAAGGGGTTGTTAAAGACCTTCCTGGAAGAACACACCTGGCCCAGGTGGCCTTATCCCCGATTCTGCCACACTTGCACAGCACAGATCCTCCCAGCCACAGGCAAACATCTCAAACTGAACAAAAAAGGAAAACAAGATACATCAAAAGTCAAGGGATGCAACTAAAGCAGCTCTTAGGGGGAAATTTGTAGCGTTCGGCGATTCCGCTAACAGAAACGGAAGGTCTCAAACCCGTGATCTCAGTTGCTACCCAAAAACTAGAAAGAGATAATCCCAAAGCAAGCAGACAGGAGGGAATTAACAACAGTGACTGGAAATGACTGGAACAGAGCGCAGAGGGGCCCCCCCGGTCTGCGACGGGCTGCTGTCCCTGGTGCAGCCTGAGGCCAAGCCCTGTGCTGACTGTCTCTGGACGTCTACACCCAGGACCCCTCGCTGGGGCTGTGGGAGCATCTCTGTTAACCAGCCTTTGAGTCTCCCAGAGGCCTGAGGGGTCTGGGAGGAGGGACCTCTCGGTTCAAGCTCTAAGACCACCTGCCTCCCTGGTCAGTCATGTCTGGTGCTGTCCCTGGCGTCACCACACTGAAGGCAAGACTACCCGCTTCCTGTGGGCCCCAGGCCCGGGCGTGTCCCTGGAACCCCTCAGAGGCCGGTAGTGCCAAATCACCAAGGAAGCTTTCCGCACAAGCCTGCGGATGGGGACTCGGAGGGAGGGCTTCCGAAAAGCTGTAGGGCCTGGTGGGGGAGAAGGTTCCAGTCTCTCTACTTCCCATAGGCCTTCCCAAAGGGGTTGCCTTCTTTAGGAGATACAACCTACGCGTCCGGCGTCGCTTGTCCCGTCTTTCTCCTTTCTCCGTGGTCTGCCTCTCACTCCCAGGCCAGAACGCCGACGGACCAGACACCTCCCGCCATCCCACGCGATGGCAGGTGGGCACTACCCTCACTGATTTTACCCTCGGGACGACTGGGAAGCAGTGGTCAGCCACGCCCTCATCTTACAGGGGACGGAACCAAGCGGGGGGACAAGTGTCTCGGTCGGCAGTAGTGCTAAGTCTCATGCCCAAATGTGTGGCGCCCCTGGGCCTTACCTGCCACAGCGGGGCCTCCCCCCGACCTGGCCTCCCTTACCTCTGGGACTCCCAGGGGAATCCCCAGCACCACTCAGGCTGCTGGTGGGACGTGGCTTGAGGGACAAGGGTCTGTCCCCAGGGGAGCCGGGTCACGCTCCCACCGGGCTCAGATTCCCATCTGTGGGGGTGGGTGTCCAGGCCGCCCCCAGCCTGTGCTGGGCTCTGTGTCCACATGCCGTCCACCTGGGCCCTGCAGTACCTGCCCCCCTCCGTCCTGTGACCTGCCCTCCAGGGGCAGCTCCTGCCTGCGGCTCTGGGTACAGGTGGGAAAGTCCGCGGCCCAGTCAGGTGACTTCACAAACAGCGTCCCATGGGCCCCAGTTGTGCAATCCCCATAATTGGAACGAGCAGCCTCCCCGGGCATGGCCCTGCCTAGGTCAGAGAAGCCACTGTGCTCTGAGGTCAGGTGAAACAGGGGGCACTCGTGACACTGTCTTCTGCTGCCCCTGAGCTGACCCGTGGTGGCTCCGGACACAGCCCGCCGTGACCACCTCCGGGCGGAGCCGCTGGAGGGGGAGAGGGCCCAGCCAGGCAAGGCGGGGGCTCGCTGCCGCGCTCTCTCTGCGGATTCTCCTCCCACCACGGACCCCCCAACCCCGCCCTCAAAGCCTTCCCAAGCCAGGGGCTGCCGTCGCGCCCACGGCAGGCGCCCCTCGCCCTCCTCCCTGGCCAGAGCCCCACCCGAGTTCCCATCACGCGTACCCAGTGCCAGGGCTGAGGCTGCGTGGTCCACGCTGCTCCCATGCCCAGCGTGGCCCGAGCCCGGAGGCAGAGCATGGGGTGGGAACAGGGGACGCGCCCTGGTTTGAGAGGCCTCGGAGCCCCCACGGCCCCCACGTCTGGGGCGGGAAGGCCTGAATGTGCGGCCTCCTTCTCTGAGGGCCAAGGAGGCCTGGCACGGGGCTTGGGCCTCGAGACGTGGGTGCAGACCAGGAGCGGGGTCAGGGGCAGCTCGGCCTTGCCCCCCAGGCCCTCAGGAAGCCCTGGAAACCGAGCTGCCGAGTGGGGCTTGGACTCAGCGCAGCCAAGGTACAAAGCCCCGTGTCCCGAGCGGAATGGCTCCCCGCGGCTGGACGCCCTGGTTCGGGGGTGCAAGCCATTTGGTTTTACCTCCTCTCGTGCCTGACGGTTCACTGCCTTAGCGGGGGGCACACTGGGCCCACAGACTTCTCTGCCCACCCCGAGTCCTACCATGACACATGTGAACCCCAAGACCATCCCACGAAGTGAGACGACACAGCCTGGGTGAACGTTTCCGAACACGTGAGGTCTTGGAGACAGAAAGCTGATTAGTGTTTTCTTCTCAGGGGAGGGGGAGCGACTGCTCAGGGGCACAGGGCTACTTTTGGGGGTGACCAGAATGTTCTAAAACTAGGTGATGGCGGTGGGTGTTCCATCCTGTGAATATGGGGGTGTGAAGAGTGTCCCAGGCCTCTCCTGAGAGCAGGAGCTGGGGGAGGCGCACAGAGGGACTGGGTGCTTCTCTGGTGGACAGGGAAGGAAGGGGAACACATCCTGCCCTTTTGGCTTTGCCCAGGGCACGGGCCTCTTTGGGGTTCTTCGTTGGGGGGCTCAGGGCCCCGGGCAGGCAGCCTCAGCAACACAGCTCCCTCCCTGGGCGGAGGCCTCCGAACTCCCCAGTCTGGCTGCGCCTTTCCCTTCCAAACCGTGCACCACAGTGTGGCTGCCATGGGGGGCTTCCTGGGCCAAGAGACAAATTGCAGATCTGTGACACCCCCTGCCCCACCCCAAATCCTGCCATGGCTCCCTATTGCCTGCCCAGTGACGTCCAGACTCTGAGGGTGGCCCGTGGTCCCCTTACGACGTGCCCGGACAGATACGTGGGATGCAGGCACTCTGGGCCCTCTGGGCGGGGCGCGGGGTGACACGCGGTCCCGTCCCCTCGGATCGCTGCATCACGAGTCACCACATGTGTAGGGCTCTGAGGTCATTATAAGATTGTTTTCATACCGATGATCCAGAAATCGGAGCGATCCCATGTGGGCCCCCAGTTGGCAATGAAATTCCTCGAGGACCTCGGGACAGGTGACCGAAACAGATCTGGCAAGGGGAACTCGCCTCAACACGTCCCAGAACCAAGGGAAAGGAACGAATTCTGTTTCCCCAAGATTGGGGCTTCCTACTGGGACCCCCGAGACCACCTGACACAGTTCACACTAACGAGCCACTCACTGCAACTTCCCACCTTAACCTGGCCCCGCGGGGCTCCGGTCCACCCTACGTCCACCCGACTCGCGGAGCTCGGGAAACACAGGTCCCTCCAACTCGGCACAGTTCAGGGCAGCCCACGGCGAGTCCACGCGCCTCCCCCTGGGGCCCAAGCACCCGCTGAGAGTGGGGCCTCTGGTAGGAGCGGGGACGAGGAAGGAGGAGCAGGTCCCGCCTTGCGTGGCCTCTCAGGACAAGGAGCCCCAGCGAGGTGCCACGTGGCGGTGTGCGGGCACGCAGCACAGAAACCCCAAGTGAGGGCCGCCCCCTGCCATCCACCTTGCCCTGGGAGCTCGAAGATGGGGAGGAGAAGCCGGCAGAGGGCAGGGGGCTTCCTGGGGAGCCGAAACCAGCTGGGCAGGAGAGGGACCCCTGCCGGGGACGCCCCGGCCCCAAACAGCCCTGCCCCCACCCTGGCCAAAGCCACCTTTCCCTGATGAGCCACAGGGATGGGAACCCCAAGATGGTGAGCAGTGGCCCGCCGGAAGAAGGGACATCACGTAGGGCGAGGAGGGGCGAGACGGCGGTCAGCAGGGAGGACCCCACACGCGAGACCCGGGGAGGGAAGGAGTCACGGACAGAAAGCCGGTGTGGCTGGTGGTCCAAGTGAGGGCAACAGGGGACGCACGGGGTGGCTGACGACGTGGACAGCACAGTCTGTGGCCCCATCAAACGTCGCCTCCCCCAGATGCCTGCTCCTGCTCACAGGCGGAGCCCGTGACATGTGCGAGGGGCCGAGCCAGGGGGACCCTGGACGGGCAGTTCTGGAAAGTGTGTGTGTCATGCCCTCGCTGCTGCCCCCCAATTCCCTCCACCAGGGGAGGGTTTCCTGGGGGTGGGACCCCGCGGCTTTGGCCCACGCTGGACATCTGGTCCGATCTTCCCTTGCCCCTGCTCGCGGAGACCCCTGCCCCGTGACCCAGGGCCTCTCCCAAGTGCTGGGGTCTGTTTCCTCCCAAGAGCCTGGGGGTCTCCTTGGAAGCAAGGGATGGGAGATGGGAGCTCGGAGGGGGACTCGAGAGAACCCCACACCCATTCCCAGGCTGGGCCTTGGCTGGTTCTGGGAAGTCCCCACGGCTTCGGCGGCCTCCGCGGCCAGAGGCCCCACAGACACAGCGTGGACCAGGCCGTGTCATAACAAGGACGTGGCCTTGCAGGGACACGGGGCCCCGGAGCCGGCACGGCCACACACGCCCGGCACGGCTGAGCTCTCCAGAATGCACGGTGGCCAGGCTCTGGGCTCTCCAGGGTGGGGAGCAGGGTCCTCGCACCCCCAGAGGGACGTCGGCCTGAAAGCCCGATGCTGCCCGTGCAGGTCCCGGGAAGGAGCCGGCAAAGAAACGCATCTTTGTGCCGCCTCCGTCCCCAGGAGGGGCTGGACGTGCAGACAGAGAGAAGGGTTGGGTGTGAGCGGGCGGCTGGGAGGACCCCATTTAAATCCCGGGAAGGTTATGAGGGACGTTTGTCGCAGACTGTCAGCCCTCATTAAGTTAATGGAACCGGCGAGCTGGCCCACTTCCAGCACGCTGGAGAAAGAAAACAAGAAAAGTGTTTTCAGCGAAAGAGCCAGGGGGTGCCGATTCGCCCGCAGCCCCGGGAGATCACGAGCCGTGGGTAATGGCCTCGCTGGGGACTTGTTGATTAAAACAAGGGGAGAAAACCCCTCATGTCTAAGAAGAATTACATGGGCTTCTCACTGATTTTCTTCCAGAAAAGTGATTTGTGTGCACTTCCTTCCAGATGCCCCGGCCCCCGCCAGGGCCGCTGCAGACGCCCGCGCTCCCTGGGCAGGACGCAGAGACCTCGCCCACTGTGGGCTTCTCTTGAGCCCTCCTCCAAGCTCCCATCTCCTGCCCACATAGATGCGGGCAGCGGGGGCTCACGGGCTAGGTGGGCCCTGAGGGTCCGGAACCAGGAGGTTCTGCCAGGCCCTCTGGGGCCCTTCAGGAGGGGCAAAGCAGGCCCCGTCTTGCAGAAGGAGGCCCCCACCCTCCACCTTGCAAGTCGCCCCAGAGCTGGTGTGGGACTCTCACGGCCCGTGGGCCCCCTTCCTAGCCCCCCGGCACCATGATGGAGGGCTTGGCGAGGGGAGTGGTCTGCCGTGGGGCACTGGTGGGGAGACCCTGTGTCTGAGGACAGAGCCCCTTCCGGGACACTGCCTCTCTCCCTCACCCCCAGATTCTCGAACCTGCCGGGCCACCCACTTGCCCCACGCTGCATCCCGAGCTCCCATGACCACAGTCCTGGGCCCAAGGCCATGTCCTTCTCCAGACAGCTGGACTCTGGACCCACCAGACCTTGGGTGGGGTCCCCGGCATCCCAGCGAGACCCTGGCACGAGGGCCCCTGCCTGGCCCTCCCCACTGTCCTGCCTTCTCTCTCCTCCTCCTTCCCCACCCCACCTCCCCCTGCAGGAGCCCCAGGCACCTACTGGAGGCCAGGCCCTGGGCTTCCGAATGCGCAGTGCCCCAGTTCCCCTACTCCACTGCCCAGCAGGAAGCCGGCGGGGCTGGGGTGGGCAGAGCCACCCGCCTCCAGACTGCCTGTTCCCGCCCGACTGGGAGACACCACGCAGATTCTGGGGATGTGGTCTCTGCTCGCCTCCTGTCCTCTTTGGTGCCTGACCCCACCCGGGGCCTCTCAAATACCCCTCATTCCCCTGCTGTCTTCCATCTGGAAGCCCAAGGGCCTGCAGCTCTCGCCTGACTTTCAGGCCATTTTGCTTTCGTAAAACCTGCGCCTCCTGGAGATCTCGGCGTCCGCTGACCGGTCCTGCTGGCGTGCTCAGTGCACGGGCCCCCAGGCTGGGGGTTACGTGGCTAAGCTGGGGTCTCTGTGTGCTGGGCCCTGAGTCTCCTTCCTGCTGGAGGCCCCCCACCCTAACCCAGGGGCACCGGGGCTGCTCTGGGTCCCCCAAGCGCTTGCTCAGCACAGCCCACACCACTCGCCCTGCTCTGCAGGCCTCCCCCTGCAACTGGCCAATTAGCCCGTGTCTGACACAGCACAGAGGGCCGAGGGCTGGCCCCTCAGCACACTGCCGAACTCAGGGACAAAGTGACAGCTGCCAGGAGAGGAGGTGGACGCTCCAAGTGGGGGGGGTGCGGGCTGCCGATCACAGCCCCCGAGGCTCACAGTGAGGGTGCCGGAGGCCTCGTGTGTCCCTCTCACAAGGCAGGTGATGACACAGAGACCCAGCGAGGGACTGGCCAGGGCTTCCGATGATGCCAGCACAGGGCTCTGGGCCCCAAGCCTCCTCGAGGCCTCTAGTCGGGCCTGTGACTCCTCTGGGGCGAGGCGCTTGTGGGGCAATCCCTCAGGATGCCGAGAACCCTAGGCCCGACCCCACACGCCCTCAACACACACACACACACACAACCCCTTTCCCCAGGATCTGCGCCGAGAACCAGGCTGCCTGGGGTCCATTGTGGGGGACGGGTGCTGGCTTGGCCCGCGTCCTGAGGGCACTTTCTCCTCTCCCCACCCTGGGTCCAGGGACACAAGGAGATGGCCTCATCCTGAGCTGGGGGTCAGGGCAAGGGTCGTTCCCGTCTAGCGGGGGGCCGCCCAGGGGCCGGCGAGGACAGTGCTGGGTGTCCAGGAGGGTCGAGCCGGCCTCTTACCCAGGCCCAGGGGCCGAGGATGGGTCTCATGCCGATTTCTGCAGATCAGATACCGTGTGCAGCGCCCCAGGCCTGAGCGGCCTTCCCCGAGAATCCTCCTGTGGGAGGTGGGGAAGCAGCTGGGGCAGTTTCTGAGATGCGGACCTTATCAGTGCTATCAGCTGGAGGCTGGGGAAGTCACCTGCCTCCAGCTCGGCCTGCCCTGTGTGCTCTGTCCCCCGGCCGCCCCCCGCCCGCCATGCCCACCCGCCCTGCTCCCCCCACCCCCGGCCCACGTCCCTGCTGCCGTGTCCTCTTGCCTGCCCTGCCTGCTCTGGCCTCGGGCCCGCGCCTCCCCGAAACTGTGTAACTTTCTGCGGGGGCGCCTGTGTGGGGCCCCAGCAGAGTCCTTGAGGCCCTGTTTTTCTCACGGCTGCATTCCCAGTGCCCGACCCACAGCGAGCGCCCAGCCGCGCAAGAGCGGGGCCACGGCGCAGGGCTGCTCCGGCCCAGGCCAGCGGGGACAGGGCGCTGCCGCGGGGGGGTGGGGGCTGGGCCGCGGCCGGTCAGGCGTGCCGGGCCGGGGCAGAGCATGGGGCAAGGCTCTCCCGGGGCCACCACTCGGCCCTCCGCCTTTCCCTCCCCCCAAAGGAAAGGAGAGGTTAATAAACCAATTACTTTGGGCAACGAAGCAAAATAAGTCCCATTAAAGTAATGAACGTCCCTCGCACAGCCCCATTGCAGAAGACTAATAAATTGGGGCTTTGTCACCATCCGGTAATTCCTCGCTGGGGCGTTTCTTCATCCCTGTCCAACAGCACAGTTTAAGGCTCTGTTAATACTTTTAAGACGGGCTCGATGCCAGACTAATTAGATTTGCACCTCCACCATGGGCCAGGCGAGGCTCGGATGTGCCCGATGAAAGAGGCCCAAGGACCCTGCGGGGGCCCCGGGGACAGCACCCGCCTTTGAGAAGGGGCCATGTGCGGATTCCCACGTCTGGCCTGACACTCTGTCTGCCGGCCCGGCTCCCCCGCCCCCGCACGCCAGGGCACGACGGCTCTGATCTGAGCGAAGGCCGGGCCTCATTCTCCCGAGGGTCTCTTCCTGAATCTGCCCACCCCGGGGGCTCTTGGGGGTCAACCGGATGATCCAGGACCCCAGAGCCAAACCCGGGCGGGTCCACGTAGACAAGGGGGAAGAGGGGCGAGGGCAGAGCAGAGACACCTGGCGGGTGCTCCCTCGACAGGGCAGTCCAGGCCAGCGCCGCGGGCACGGGACGCATTGCCACGCCCTAGGGACGCGTCCATCAGGTGTGTGCCTGTCAGGCTGGGGGAGAAGGGCGGGTCCCCTCTGCCGTCTTCCTCCCCAAGACCCACAAGCCCGCAGGCTGTCTCGATGCATGCTCGTCCTGCAAAACACCGAACCCGCCCTCCTCGAAACCATCAAGGTCATCAAAAACAAGGACAGTCAGAAAATGTCACGGCCTGGAGGGGCCAAGGGAGACATGGCAGCTGCATAGCAGGTGGGGTCCTGGACGGGACCCTGGGACAGAAACAGGATGGGAGAACGAGGAAATCTGAAGGAAGAAGGGACTGGAGTTAGCCATGGCGTCCCCCCATCAGTGCGCTAGACGTGCCCGACGCTGCACCCTGACCTAACGTGTTAGTGGGAGAAGGCCGGGGAGGAGGCGTGAGAGAGCTCTCCGGGAGAGGCTCATAATCGCCCCGTTATTCGAAATCTGTTCTACAAACTGCCCCGGCCTCCAGCTCCCGCTCTGTAGGACGGGCACTGTCACCCGGCCCGGCCTTGACCACAGGACCACCGTGAGCTCTGGTGGCACCGCCACCAGGTGAGGCTGGGCAGGAGTATGGGCCAGGGTAGACGGG
Organism: Martes martes; assembly: GCF_963455335.1. Lineage (NCBI taxonomy): Eukaryota > Metazoa > Chordata > Mammalia > Carnivora > Mustelidae > Martes > Martes martes. The sequence continues at coordinate 2,073,827 of NC_137898.1, read as the reverse complement.
AAGAGTCAACAGATCAGCCTGAGTCACCGCGGGGAGTCCGGCGTCTGAGGACAAGCGAGGCCTGCACCGCGACCGTGTCAGGTTGGGTCTGGGTGTCCCACGGCTGCCAGCCCCCTGAGCGGGGCACGGCCCAGGGTGGGGAGGATCAGCAGTGCCGGGGTGGGCTGGGCAAGGGGGCACGAGACAGGGCTGATGGCTGGGCCCCGTGTGCCGGGACCGGCCGTGGAGCGAGAGTGTGTGCGCACCTCACAGCCCGTCGCTGAGCTCGGGACGCAGGGGGCTGCCCGGGACCGGCCGCCGCATCTGCGGGCCTCGCAGAACATCACGATTTGCATGTCATGGAACTATTAGTGATCTCTTGTTTTTTCCAACCTTTTCTACGGCCCATTCAAAAATAGGAGGCAGGTGTTCACAAGCCCTTGGTACAGACAGCATTTCTTAAAGTTCCAAAGTTAAATGAAAATTCCTAATGCGTGGGACTGGAAAGGAACTTCCTTAATTTGGTAAAGTTGTAGGCCCAAAGCCAGGGCAAGCCATCCCAGCCGTGGAGGAAACGTTTCCACTCACGTCAGTCACTTATTAATTCAAGGAGAATGCATTTCTAGGAAGACCCCCATAAGACAAGGCCGCCAGGGGCCCCCACACTGCGTCCGGCAGAGTCCACTTAAGGCCAAAGGAAAGAAAGATGGGAGCGTGAGGGTTGGGAGAGAGAAAACGGTCCTTATCTGCGGCTGATAAGATCATCCACTTAAGAAATCAGCAAGGCCAACAGATCAATTATTGGAACTGACAAAAGTGTCCCGTGGTGGCCAGGGAGGACCCCAGCAAGAAGCTCCGAGGGAAATCAGTGCCTGCCTGGCCTAGAGAAGGGGCGTCGTCAGGGGTCATAAAGCAGCCCCCCGTGAGAGGAGGCCCCTCGCCGCGCTCCCAGACCGCAGGGGAGGACTCAGGAGATGACCCGAGCCGCTCAGAGAGACGCCTTGACTCTGGGGCCAGAGAACACGATCTGTGTTTCCATTTCCCCCACGTTCAGCCTGTAAATCCATGCGACCCCAAGCAAACTTCCTATTGAAATTAAGGAACTTAATAATGTCGCCGTGAAGGCACAAATGTCCGGAACAGGCGAGTCAAACTTTAACAGAGGTCACGTGCAGGGCGGTGGGGCCTCTTTGCAAACCAAAGCAGCAGGTCTCCGGGGCACTGGCGTGTCCCCCGGAAAGGAGACCACTGGTGCAGAGGAGGGACCCCAGTCACGCTCCTCGTGATCTTGGGGACGGGGCTGACTGCAAAGACGATGTCGCCCCCCGCCCCCAAGGGATGGGCTGGAGAGGCTGGGAGGTGGGGGGCTACTGCTGGGATGGAAACGGGACCGGCTCCCCGGCCGGCACACGGGGGTGTCCCTGGAAGTGACGAAGGCCTACGTGGCGGAAGGTGACTTAGAACTGAAGCGAGAAGACATGGGAGAGTATCTCCTGACCAACGGGTGATGAGGCCAGAGGTGGACGGTGGGGTGCATCACCATTCGCAACCTCGCTCCGGACGGTTCCCCCGAGCCGCGGGGCTGTCCCGCGCCACCCAGCATCGGCTGTCCGCCGGGACCCCGCCTCGTTTGTGGAAACGCCTTCCTCCCTGCCGCCCTCCTGGGAAAATCCTAAGCTCTGTGGGCGAGACTGCGTGTCCTCTGTCGACTTTCTTATCTTCAGGGTCTGGGACGGGCTGGATGGGAGGGGGTGACAGGATCTGGGGTGACAATGCCACAGCGAGGGCGGGCCGAGCACACGCGCTCCGGCCCTGCGCCCAGGAGCGGCTCCAGGCCTGTCACGCTGGCCGGCCTCCGCGGGGGGCCCCCACAGCTTCTGCGGGCGTCAGAGGCTCGTCAGGCCTGGAGTGGGAGACAAGGGCACGCTCTCCTCCCCAGGCCCAGAAGAAGCTACGTGAACTCAGCTGCCCCAAGGGGCTCCCCAGCTGAGTAGCCAGTCTGGGGTCAGCCTGGCCCAGAACCTTCTTTCCTGGGTCCCACGCTCCCGTCCCAGCCAGGTGTTGTCGTCTGCTCTGGAGGAAATACGTGCTTCGACCCATGACCTTCTAAGCAGGGGGATGCAGGCCGCAGTTTCTGGCTGAGCCCCCGGGGGCTCTTTGCTGGCTGCACGATGTGCTGTGCTAATGGACGGTGACAGGCCTGTGCCACGCACTTCCTTGAACAGGGAGCTTGGGTCTTGGTCCCTCGGCTTCCCATTCCTAGTCCCCTCGACCCCAGGGCTCCAGTGAGGGGCCTTTGGTGAGTAGGAGGGGGGACCGCTTACACACCCGGTGGCCTTCCGCTCCCCTGTGGGTCAGGGTGGGTCTGCCGCAGAAGGCGGTGGCGCCCTGGGGCCCCAGAAGTGCCCCCTGCACGCTGGGCTCATGGTTTGGAGGAGTAGTGGTGTGTCCCAGAAGGGGACACACACTGGATCTTCGATGGGACCGCTGTGACCCAGTGGAGGAGGGGCTGTGGGTACACAGAGCAGGGCTGGCTCCCGGGGCCCAGAGCCTAGGCCTGGGGGCAGGGGAGGCAGGGGCAGGTGAGAACATACAGGGACGGGTCTCCTGGCCGACCAGGGCGGGCCTGCAGCTGATGTCTTGCGAGGACACCTGTGTGATTTCCCCTAAAACATCCTGTCCCTCTGGAAGGACCGGCCACGGGTAACATTCCTTTCCTGAGGCGGTTTGTAGGCTGAACAGGCAGCACCGGCCCCTGCAGGGGACAAGTGGCCGGGGTCTCTGCACACTTGGGCCGTGGGTGGCCGATCCTCTGAAAGCTTGGATGGAACCCCCAGGTGGGGGATCTGATACACGGCCACCCACGACACGCTGTCTTAACCCCAAAACTACTCATGTGGACTGATTGCCTAACCCTGCCGTGTAGACCAAAGTCCTGTCTGCACCACCACGCCCCTGCGAGTGTCCAGAACTTCTAGGCTTTCTCGTTCAGGTGGAAAAGGACCTCACGGCCCTTACGGGGAGAGCGGAGCGCAGAACCCTCGAGGAACCCCCGGCGGCACCCTTCGGGCCTCGCAGCCGTTCGACCCACAACGCCCGCACGGAATCTTCCCAGACTTTCCAGTGAAAGTCACCACGGGAGACTGGAATGTCCCTCTGTGCACGCACACTTGGGTCCATGAACTTTGCCCGTTCACCACCACACCACCCACCTGGCTGGCCCAGCGGGGTCCTGGGGGAGCAGGTGTCCTGGGGGGGCACAGGTGGGCTGGAACAGGAAGTCCAAACCACAGGCCACGAAAATTGTTAGAAGTAATTAAACTAATAATAATAACCATTGCTTCATCCCACATTTTCTTGATGGTTCATTTTCTATGCACACATAATATCTTATGACAAACACAGACATATGTACCAATATCATCAAAAACATGGAATTCTGTAAGACAGAGTAGAATCAGCGAGCGGAGAACATCATAGAACATAGTGCGTGTGGGCACATGGGTCTGGTCCGCCAGGGAGAAGAGCCTGGCATGTGGGCTGTGGCCAGAGTGTGCTAGGGACTTTCCGAAGGGCATCTGGGAGAGGGCCATGGGGTGAACATGGTGGGCAGGGGGATGTCAGTTAGGAAACTCCAACTCTACTCCCTCCTTGAGCGCCATGGCATGCAGAGCCCTGGGGCCCAGCCACGTAGACAGCAGAAGGAGGTCAGGGAGGGCTCCTCTCCCTCCCTCCCGCCCCCGAGAAGACGCTTTCTTGGGAGTAACACAGAGAAGCTCGGAGGGGGTTGAGGACAGACGGACCGCAAGGGATCTGCCACCTGGGACCTGACTGCCAGGCAAGGGCCAGACTTACTTCAACCTCAAGGTCAGCCCCTGAGAGAGGACGAGAGGCCAGGTCCCGGAGGGCAAGGACACTTCGAGAGGAGTGAAGTCAGACGACCCACGGACGACGGAAGCCCAGGCCCCAGACCTCCCCCACTCGAGGACCACGGAGTCTGGGGGCCAGGAGACTCCTGGAGACAAAGATTGGCCCCCACATGGCGAGGGGGAACCCAGGGAGCCACGGGTCTAGCGGAAGGATACACAGGCTTTTGCGAGGGTGCCTGTTTGTCCGCATTTGCTGGCCACGCTGGTTGTCCCCGAGTGACTGTTAAGAACGTCCCCCTCCCTCTCGAATATCATAGGGGGCTCCAGTCCGTTTCAGCGCTCCTGGAGGGCCGCACGGGTCTGCTGGAAACCAGAGGACCCCAGCTCCGGGTTCGGGCAGGGAGCACTCTCCTGGAACACGGAGAAGGAACAAACCATCCCCGACACCTGACGGCCCATCTGCGATGGGGACTGTGGGGTAGCCGCGTACGTTTGGCCCCCAGACCCACCCAGAGGCCTCAAAGCTGTGGGCTTCCTGCCTCCACCCCATCGGGGCCCCAAGGCCCTTGGTTTGCTTGGCTGGCTTGCATTTACTCAGACAGGAGGCCCCGGTGGCCCCCTGGAGCGGTGGGGGCAGGGGAGGCCTCCTTCCCTCCCGGGGCTCTTGTTTGCAGAGCTCCCGAGGACCTGGCAGGACAGAGCCTGGACAAACACAGAGCATCCCCAGCAGAAATGCCAAATCAGTAAACACCCCCTCCCCCGCCATGGCATGTTGCCTCTGATCCAGCCGCAAAGTGCAAACTGCCCCTAGAAAGGGTGGTGGGGGGCCGGGCCCCCTGGACCCGCTTCATGTGGCCACACTAGGCCCCGCTCCTCCACGGGGACCACAGCCCTCAAGGTCACCGGCCACCCCCCCAGGGTGTCTGAGCCCCAGGAACCCGCAGGCCCTGCTCCAGACCGCTCTGCCCGTCATGGCGGTGGCTCCAGGCAGTGTGGGGCCCGGCTGGGGTCCCTGCTTGGGGGCACGAGACGATGACCACTCTGTGCAAAACCTCCACCAGCCTTGAGTGCAGGCCAGGGCGGGAGAGCCTGGTTCTAGAGCTTATTGTTCTTCCTTTTGCCTTTTCGTGTAAAAAACCCAACAACATCACGGTGCCCAGCAGAGTGTCCTGCAACAGTGAACGGCGAGGACACACCCGAGACCAGAGTCCCGGGAGGTGATGAAGTGGCCGGAGGGGAGCCGCCAGGGGTCTCTGGGGGGCCCTGGACCTGCCCAACGAGTGGGGCTGAGCGGGGAGATGGGGTGGGTCCCTTCCAGGGTCCTTTCCAGCTGGACAGTGGGCCCCAGCGGGACCAGGGTCCTTTCCGGCCGGACAGTGGGCCCCAGCGGTCGGTGTGCCCAAAGCTGGCTCTTCCTTCGCGGAGCCTGGCATGTCGTATGGCCCAGGACCTCCACTCATAGCGATGCGGTGGTGACTGCAGGCAAATCACAGAACGTTCTGGAACGTTTTGTCAGTAATGGGGGAGGCTAAGAGGAGGAGGGCTAGGACCTGCCAGGAAGCCGTGTCCCTCCTTAGCTCCCGGGGACCTGGCCTCTCTCTGAGAGCCGCCTCCATGCCCTGGTCTGTGAGGGTCTGACGTCCCCAATTCCCATCTGAGGCAGCCCAGGCCACGGCGGCCCTGAGGGGGCTGCAGGGGGACCCTAGGGCTCCGTGCTGAGCTGGACAATGGCCCCCAAAGATGCCCACGTCCCGTGCCCTGGGGCCCAGGGACAGATTCGGCTCCGCAGCTGTGGGGGAAAGGCTGCCGAAGGAATGAAGTTTGCCGAGCAGGTGACCCTGACGTGGGAGATTCCCCTGGATTATCTGCGATCACGAGGATCCTTGCACGGCCAGTGGCAGGAGGGGTAAAGTCAGAGGAGGAGAGGTGACTCTGTGCAGAAGGTCAGAGAGACGCTGAGCGAAGACGCTCAGCCGGCCTGGGCTGCCCACGTGGACAGAGGACGGGGCCCACAGCCATGGGATGCGGGAAAAAGCCCAGCCGGGCCACACCCTGACTTCAGCGCGCTGACACGGTTGTGACCCCCAGAACGGAGGGATGAATAGTCTGTACTGTCCCGAGCCACCAAAGTTGGTAATTTGTCACAGTAGCCACAGGGGACCCACACGGGCCTCCAACGGGACAACAGGCGGGAAGGAGCCCCGCGTCCGGAGCCTGAGGTCTTGGGCTGAATCCTGCGTCAGCTCGAGGGACCCCGGGCCTGCCACCCACCTCCCGGAGCCTGGGCAGCTACAAGCGTGGGATGGGCTCCCACACACCCCCCCGTGTCCATCACGGACACGGGTCGCCTGTCCAGCCTGGGGAGGGGGCCCTGCTGCTCCCATGGTTTGTCCCTTGCGGTCACCCCAGGAGGGCAGGCTGGTGTCAGCCCTGCTTCTCAGGGACGTGGAGATGGCAGGGAAGTCCATGCTGAAGAAGGTGGACGGTGGGCCAGCTGCTGAGTGGCAGCCCGGGCTGTGCCCGCCCCCCTGGCCGTGGGCACCCAGTCTGCACCTGGAACAGGGCCGGCCCGGTGTCCGGTCACAGCCCCCTCGGCGGCTGCTCTGGATTCCTGTGGCCGACTGGTGCGCAGAAGCCGGGGCTGGAGGAGGAACATCCTCTCCGGGTTCTGGGCGCCCGGAGCCCGGAGTGTGGTCTGTTCAGAGGACCCTGCCGCAGCTGGGGCCCCCGGGAAAATGACAGCCCCCCCCCACGCACACACACATTTGGAGGTCACGTAGGCCCCTTCCAGGCCAAGCCCCAGGGCCTCCCAGCCACCTGGGACCCTGCGGGGCTGGGGTGAGCAGAGGTTGGCCTCCTCTGGACTCCTGGCTGCAGACTCAGCCCGCAGCTTTGGCTGGGTCTCCGCACCGCCCCCCCCGCCCCCCGAGCTGGAAGGTGAGCAGAGACCCCGGGAATGTCTGAAGCAGATCCGCAGGCACTGGTGTCCCTGACACCCGCCGTGTGTCACTCTGGCCTTTAGGCTGGAAGTGGGGAGGGGAGCCTTCTGCCCCTTCCGTCACGTTCGATGCAAACGTCACCTCCTCAGGGAGCCCTCCCTGATCACCCCGGCCTTGTGACCACACTGCTGCCCACCACTTGGCCTAGGAGCCTGCTGTGAGGACCTCCACCCCAGATCCCAGCCTCCCCTGCCTGGGGGGGCTCCCTCCTGCCCCCTCCTTTCACCCCTCTCCTCTCCCTGCTGTTTGAAGTGTTCCTTGCTCACCTTCTTTGAGTTATTTCCCACACTGACCACAGGCCATTGGTCAAGGTCAGGCCAGGACACTCCCCCCGCCCCATGGGAGGCTAACGTGGTTCCCCTCTGACCCCTGAGAAGGCCCCGGAACATCCTTCCTCTGGACGGAGTGAGAGCCAACCCCTGTGCCCGCCCCGACTGGCTTTCATGGGTTTCGACCGCAGCCGCCCGCCCCGCTTGTAACGACGTGCAACAGGCCGGCCGTCCTCCCGTCGGGCGCCCATCGACTCCCCTCAAGGCCAGCCTCCGACCCTGCAGCGGCGAGGGGACACAGAGCGACGGCGCCTTCCCAGTGCCCCGCGCCCTCCAGTCCGGACCGACCAGCTGCGAGTTACAGCCTGCTGGGGCCGAGTCGGCGCGCGGGCTGGCCGGCGCTTTACACGAAGGCTCTTCACCAGACGGAGTCAGACGGGTTCACGTTGGGATCATAAATATAGTCGGGATATTTTTATTTTCAAGTAGCACTTCTGAAATCTATAAAATTGAGCTAATATACTGATTTTTAAAACAAGAACTTTATTGCCCTGGGAGTCAGAGTTTGCCAGTCGATGGGGCCAGGAGTCGGCTCCCGTTCTAGGCATCCAGCAGGCCTGCGGGGCCGCCCTGGTGGGCCCGGGCCTGCTCCCCCACCATGCGGTGGACACACAGGGGGAGAGGGGACCAGGTGTGAGGCTCTGGACCTCCACCCACACAGTGGCCAGCAGAGGGGCCCGAGAGCTCCCCTTTGTGCCTTACCTGGACTCACCCCACGGCACTCCTCCTGGGGACCCTGCCTCCAGCATCTCACGGGCACTGAGTCATCGTCCAGTGGCCCCGCCCTACCCGGTGCGGGCACCAGCCCTGGGTGTGGCTCAGGAGCCCCCCGAGGCTGCCCCGTGCAGGTGGCTGATGCCCCTGGGAGGCTGCTCTTTGCTCCCAGGCACACCCACATCCCCTGCCCCACAGGGCTGGCCCCGTGAGAGCACACAGAGGGGCCCCTGGAAGGGGCCGGGTGGGGTTTGCAAGCCTGTAGCTCGGGGACCAGGAGACGGCCACAGCGGGGACTTCACACGGACCACCACCTCCCGGGTCCAAGCCAGGGGCCTCCACTCCAGGTAGCCAGCACCTGGAGCCCCCGACCCCAATCCCTGCTCCCCGGCGGCCCTGCAGTCCAAGGACAGCACTGGCCTCTGACCCCAGGGGCTCCCCAGGATCCTCGTGCTCACAGGCCCAGGGTGCTCAGGGATTTTAAGACTCAAGGGACCAACTCCTGTCCAGGTTCTCAGTACTCACAAGTACCCAGTACTCCCCCAATCTCAGTGCTCCTCAATCCTACGTAGTCCCGGGAGCTAGAATGGGACGTCGATCTGCCCCAACCCCCGCAGCCCCAGGATGGGGGACACGGAAGCCTGCATTCAGGAGGGGGCACTGGGGGAGCCCCGGGGCAGGCAGGAGGGCTGGCCCGCCAGGGAGCCACTCTTTGGCACCTGGGGCGTGCACGGGACCACCCCGCCCAGCACCAGCCCTGGGCAGCTTACAGGCCCTCCTGTGCCCACATACCGAAAGGCCCCCCTGCCCCGGGGCAGAGATCACCTCCTTGCCAGTGGTGGTCCTCTAGACCTTGAAGAAATGGGGTGGGCTTCTCCCGTCCATAGCACCCTGCCACAGAACGTCACCGTATCTGGAGCGGGGGCCTTTAGAGAGAAAATCAAGGTACCATGAGGTCATTGGGGTGGCCCTGATCCTGTGTGACCAGAGTCCTTACAGGAAGAGGACATCAGGACACAGATATGCATGGAGGGATGAGCCCATGAGGACCCAGGGGGAGCACGGCCGTCCGCACACGAGGAGAGAGGCCTCGGGAGGACCCGCCCTGCCCGCCCCCGCATCCCAGGTGTTGGCCTCTGGCACAGGGGACAGGGAGCATCTGCGGTGTTTGCTACAACAGCCGGACCCGACTGATGCAGCCATTGAGTTCCATGGGGCCTGTGGAACATGCCGAGGAGGGCGGGGAGGGCTGGCCGGGCCTTGGACCCCGGGTGGGATCTGCGTAGGGAGGGATGAACGGATAGCATTTCTGGAGGAGGGATGATGTCAGTGGGGGTGTGGTGCTCAGTGCCCCTGGCCCAGGAGGCTGAGGTCAGATGTAGGGTGAGGAGGGAACGAGACCGGCCTGTGCTGGGGGTGCTCTGAATGAGGCTGGAGGAGGCACGCGGGCTGCACAGGGAAGGCAGGAGGGGGTGGCAACAGGTCGCTGGTCCCAAAGCACGGGCCTCACGTGGCGGGATCCTGTCTGCATCTCCGGCCTGTCCCCTCGCCCCCAGTGCCCGTGGCGTTGTCCTGCCACGGGCTGGGTCCTCTCCTAGCGTCTCCCCCTGGAGGTGATGATCGAGGGGGACAGCTGAGCGCCCCTTGTCTTCTCGCTGCTGTTCTGTGCTCAGACCCCGCCACGGCCACGGAAGCTGTACTGGGGAGCTCGGAGCAAGCCAGGTGCTCCGGGGCAGGTGACAGTGAGGAAGGGGACCCATACGTGTGGCATCCCCCAGCATGCTGTGCCTCCATAGGGCCTTCCCTTTTCGGTGGTTCCTGCCTGGGGCTAGGGGACCCCAGCTTCGTCCACAGCCCAGGGGCCCTTGCTCTGGAGCTCAGACCACGCCGCCTTTCACGGGGGAGCGCACGCCCAGACCCAAACGGGGGGTGTAGTCCCTACTTCACCACGGGGGGACACTGAGGCTGGGAGTGGCGGCAGCTTGCCCGGGACACCCAGCTCCCGCCGGCAGAGCACTCCACAGAGTAGCTTCTAGAACTGCCAGTCCCCTGTGCCCGGCCAGAGATGCTCAGCCGGGACAGCACACCTGGGACCTGGGGCTCCCCAGGGAGCCCCCACAGTAAGGCCTGCTCCTTCTCTGGGGGTCCTCGCTTCAGGGACATCCCCGCTGTCTCCCCACAGAGCAGCCTGACCGTGGCGTCAGTGGCCCCCGTCGCACCTGCCAGTGAGCTGGTCTCCACCCTACCCACCGGCCCCTGCTCCCCGCGCCGGGGCCCGAGCCAAGCCTACTGCTCAGCCTTGGACTCCAGGCCACCCTCTCCTCAGTCTGTGGTGGCCGGCAGGGCCGTGACCCACTGCTTCCCGGCCCTCCGCCTGGAGCGAAGTCCACATGCCTGGGCGGGATCACGGCCCTTCCCGGCCGCCCCTGCCCAGCACGCTGTGGGCCGGGGCTCCGGCCGGACCGAGCTGCTTTCCAGTTCTGAAAGCTGCCAGCCCTCTCTCGCTCAGGCCCGTGTGATTTCTGGTTCGCTTGCTCCCCAAACGTTTATCCAGGACTCTCACGCACACATCCGGAGACCCTGGGGCCAGAGCAGTGACCTCCCCTGCCAGGGACCCCCGCTCCCAACTCTTGGGGGGAGCCATGCGTGAGACTAGCCCCCCGGTGCATGTGATCAGAGACCAGAAACTCTACAAGATGAGGCCAAGACGGAGAAGTCCACAAGGGACTTGGCCATGGAGGCGTCTCAGAGAAAGCGACAGATGAGGCGAGAAGACGAAACAGGACTTAGCCAGTGAGGAGTGTGTGCGCATGCCTGTGAGCTGAGAAAACACCCAGGGCAGGACAGAGAGAACAGCATGTGCCAAGACCCTGGGGTCAGCGGGACTGATAGGGCTATAGCCTGGGATGGGAGTGAGGGGCGGGATGAGGCGGTGCCTGAAGTGTCTGCGGGAGCAGGGTCCCTAGCAGGAGGAGGCACTCTTTGGACTCGGGGGGAAGTCTGGGATGAGCCAGGGATCTGGCCTGAGCCACCTGGAGGACAGGTGAGCCCTTGGGGCCTGAGCTCTGGAGGCCGGGGCTCAGGACAGGGAGGGTATCTGGACTCTCCCCTTCAGGTCCCTTCCTGTCCTGACCTTCTCGTCTCTCCAATCCCCTTGGCCTGGAAGTCTCCTGCTTCCCGTGGCCCTGTGGCCCCTGCCTCTGGTGGGTTTGTGGTTCAGCTAGCGAAGCTGCCACAGATCAGGGAGGGGAGAGAGAGGGCGGCACCCATTCCAGCCCCTCCCTCCGGGGCTTCCCTGGCCTCTGGCCTTCTCTGCTGACCCCCGAGGTCTCCCGGCTCCCCTTCCCCGAGGTGCTGCTGGTGAGCTGGGGGTACTGCCCTACCTCGTGTGGTCCTCCCGGCCGGCCCACACCTCTGAACCAGGACGTGTCTGCTGCACAGGGGGTCGCCCAGGGTCCTGGGGCGTGTGCAGAGAGCCCAGATCTGCCCGCGGTGGGGAGGACGGGGAAGCGGATAGATGGGGCTGAGGGAGGGCAAGACCCGGGGGCCACAGCGGGAGGCCCTGTGATGACCTGGGAGCCCGGAGTGGGGCCGACCCCAGCATCCAGGAGCGCCCAGGAGCCCCTCCCCCTCCTGATGCATCCTGCAGGATTGGGGGGGGCAGCAGCCCAGAACAGCACAAGGAACAGGGCCCAGGAGGGGCGGGCGGGGGGCTCCCCAGTCCGGCCGCTGGGCAGGGCTGTCCTGCTGATGCTTCCCATCTTACTGAGGAGGAGCCCGAGGCCCCGGGGGAGGGGGAGTGGGGGGCGGGCTCAGGTGTGGCTGCCTCTGAGACCCCTCCCCCACGTTCCTGTGGCTCAGCAGCTGGCCTGCTGCCCGTGGGTGGTCACAGGCTCCCCGCGGGAGCGGGAGCGCCAGCAGCCTCTGGGGAGGGGGTGGGGTGGGGGGCGACTGGAGCCACCCTGCCTGGGGCACAGTGGGGCTGGGGCCTGCAGGGCCGGGGACCGGGGGGGGGGGAGACCGCCAGGGCAGGGGTCCCCTCCCTGGGCCCCGGTGGGTGGGACGGAGGCCCCCGGGCTCCGGCTGTGAGGCGAGGCCCTCGGCGGCGGCCACAATAAATATGTTTGTTCAAGGGAAGCCAGGCTGGGAGCTGTGCGCGCTGGCCTGGCGGGGAAGAAAAGGCCGCTTGTGCCTCGCACACTGGGCTGATTGTTCGCGCTCACGCAACTGCTGCCCCGTGGCCGGAAAGGTCAGACGCCCCTCGGGCCCCGTCGGAAGCAAGTGGTGCCGCGGGCCCCTCTGCCCGCTCCCAGCTGTAACACCCGTCCGTCCGCATCACCTCGGGGCCTTGGCATGGGAGGGAAGGGGCCAGGCGAGGTCTGCGAGGCGGCCCCGCCGGGAGTCTGCCCGCCTGGCCGGGGCGGGCGTCCCGAGTCGGGCACAGAGGGCCCCGCGGGCGCCTGGGAGGGACGGGGCTGGGAGGCCGCTCTGGGCACGGGGGGCTTCACCGCAGGGGCCCTCTGCCCCCGGGTCGGACGGAGCCGTGCAGGCCCGGGTTTGGATGTACGGGATGCCCCCGCCAGCCACCCCGCGCTCCCGCCCGTGAGGCAGGACCGGCCCACCCCCTCCCCCGGAGCAGAAGGAGCCGAGGGCCTGCCGAGGGTGGCTCTGCCTGCTGGCGGCCCGATTTCTAGGACGGTGCCTGGACATGTGGCTAGTGGCCACGAGCCGTCTTTGGGGCAAATGATCCCAGACTCTTGGCTCGACCTAATCTCGAGACCCTGAAGGACAAAGATCTGGAATGTGAACCTGGTCTTCCTCCCCAAAACCAGAGCCCTTGATGTGGTCGCTGCCCCGCCACAGCCCCCTCGACGCTGCCCCTGCCCATGCCTGTCCAGGGGAGAAACTCCCTGAGACGGGGCTGTGCGGCAGTGGGGCCTCGGCCACTGCCCAGAGGCAAGGACATGTGGCCTGCTCGCCTACATGTGCACACACACACCTGGGGCAACCAGGACGGCTGAGGAAGGGGATGTTTGGGGAAGGGGCTGGAGGCTGGCCTCTCAGCTCGGGTGCCTACAGGTCTGGGCAAACGGCTGTCCAGGTGGTGACGTCCATGAGAGGTTGCCATGGCAGCCCAGGGACCTCCCTGGGCAGAGTGAGACCCCCCAAAACTGCTTTTCCATCAGAAGACTAGGCGCTGGGAGGTGGGCAGAAGAGGGCCAAGGGAAAAGCTTCTAGAACCTTCTTCCAAAGAGATGGTGCCATAGCCGGATGCCCAGGCTGGGGGGCCAGCCCGACCCCAGCTTGCTACAGACCCGCTCATTCACCTGGGGGGGCCGACAGCCCCGCTCTATGTGCTGCCCGGGGTGACGCCAGGACCCTGAGCCCCGGGACTGCAGTGTCTCCAGGCAGATGGGCTGCACAGGCCGGTGCAAGGTCTTCTCTGGGGCAGGGCTGTGGAGGGGCTTGCCTGGAGTTGAGAATGGGACACAGGACGAGGGAGGGAAGTCCAAGTCCCCTACCAGGGGACACCACCTCGCTGGGGGTCCTCACGCCCCGTGCCCAGCACCACGGCGGGTGTGGGGGTGGGCAGCCTTGGCTCTCTTTTCAGGGACTCTCCCACGGACACGCAGCTGGCATGTGCTGGGCTCACCAGGGCCTGAACTCCCCCGGGGCTGGGCATTCCGTCCATGGGACGAGGGCATTTGGTATTGTCCTTTCTGGGGAGCACCGGGGAGCATGGTTGGGGACACCCCTCAGGACTGAGCCCGGCCTTGGGGAATTTGGCAGCCCTGGGGAGCCCCAGGCTCCCCCTCCGGGAGGCCCCCCACTTCCTGCCGGGCTGGGCCTTGTACAGGGACCGAGGCTCCTCTTGGGGGGTCCCGGTGGGGGTGGGATGGCTTCCCGGCCCACCTCCCCTTCCTTTCCACCAGGCCCCAGGATCTTCCTGCTTCCTCGAAGCGGTTCTGCTTCGAGCCATCAGGTGCTCACACCAGGCCACCGCCCTTGCCCGGGAGTGAGGCTGAGCTCCCAGAGCCACAAGAGGCCTGGCCAGGGTTCTGGTCCCCGTGGCCGGTCCCACCACAGCAACCTCTGGTCCATCTGGCCAACAGCCCAGCCCAGTTCCTGTCCACAGCCTCCTGGGCCTGGCCCCCTTTCCCTCCGCCTTCTCTGCTGCTCAAGCCACTGCGGCCACACGCCCATAGTCCCAGCCCTCACCTGCCTCCGCAGGGATGAGGCCCGGAGCAGAGAGGCCGTGCACACCCTGCTCTCTCCCGGGCCCACTGTGGTCCCTGGGGGTGGGGGGTGGTCCGTCCTCAGCTCGGCGACCGGGTCGCGCCCCACTAAGAGTGAAAGCCAGGGTCCCTGTGGGACTCCCAGAGTCCCGGCCACATCAGCCTCCTCTTGGGGGCCCCTGTCCACAGCGTTCTTGGCCCTGCCACCGTGACCCTCCCTTCTGCGGGCCAGCCATCTGCCTTATCCACGAGTAGCAAAGCCCTAAATGCGTTCCTTAGGTCTCCTCCTTTGGGGGTCTCAGCCCCTCCAGTATGTGCCAGTTCTGGGTCGGCGTGTGTCCGTCCTGACCTGCACGCGGAGTGTCTGTTCCAGGTTTGTATCCAGGGAATAAGGCGCACGCGTCTCTCTCAGGGGCCTCGCGAGGTGGGTCTAATTTCATGGGCTGGCAGCCCCGCGGGGGAGGGGAATTGACTCTCCCATTTTGCAGGTTCGGCTACTGAGGCAGAGGGATCTTGTCCTCCGCCCTGTGGCTCCACCCCATGGAGGGCCCGAGGGAGAAGTGCACATGGGGTCCCTGGGCCTCCTCTCCGAGGAGAAGGGGTCCCGGGTTCTGGCCAGGGCGCGCCCTCCGACTGTCCGGGGCCAGCTCGGGGGCGGATGTGGCGTGGGATCCACAGGCTCCTGCTGGGTGAGCGCTGTGGCCAGCCCGTGTGTGTAGCGGCTCCCAGAACCAAGCAACGCCTTATCACCAGCATTAATCACCCCACTCTCGTCCCCAAATCAGGCAAGCACTTTTGGGGAGTTCAAACCCCTGACTTCACAGAAGTTTCTGTGTAATAACAGATTAAGTTTCTGGCAGTTCAACGGCATCCGCAGAGGCTGGCCCTCTGGGGTGGCGAGAGGCTGCCCAGGGCCAGTGGACACACTGCCCCCCCGGGGACCCCCAGGATGCTCCTCCCCAGTCTGAGACCTCAGGGGCCAGACTGGCCATCTCCCTTCCCTTGGACCAGCCTCTGGGAGGGCTGTGGGTCCTGCCCAGACCTGGGCTCCCGTCCCCTGCTCTTGCCCTTCCCAAGGCCTGGCTCTAAGGACGGGCAGCCTCAGAGGGGTTTGAGAATCTCCAGGAGGAAGCGACCTAACCCCTGGCGAGCAGGAACCAGAGTCCCCGCCCTGGGCTGAGGCTGGAGGAGGCACCGTGCCCTGCTGGGCATGGGGAGGGCTTCGAGGGGCGGCCATCAGGGTCAAAGCAGGAGGCAGGAGATGAGGAGACAGGAGAGGCTGGGAGGGAGGGCGGCACCATGGCGAGACCTGGAGAGAACATGTGCAAAGGCCCGGGGCAGGCAGGCACCGGGAGAGGCCGAGTGAGAAGGCCAGAGTGCCTGGGCGCACCGAGGGTCTGTGGGGAGGGCAGGAGGTGGGAGGTGAGCCGGAACCGGCCCTGTGCACCTTGCCTGGGCGAGAGCCACAAGGATGGGGCACCACCAGGGCAGGGGTCCCAGGGGACGTGGGGTGACCCTGCCACCTCCCAGCCACGCCCTACAGGGACTGCAGTCTCTGGCCCGTGACAGCGTGAGCGCCATGATGCCCGTTTCCCACCCACTCTGTCCATTCACCCTCCAGACCACACAGCCCTTCTCTGCCGGCTCCCGCTGTGGGTCTCCCTGCCGTGGAGCCCCCCCACCCCAGGGCCAGCTGTGACTCCCCCATCTCTGGTCTGTGCTCCTCTCCTCCAGCCGAGCCGCTCTCGCAGCCTTCACTCTCCAGGGCTGTGGCACTCCTCCCTGCCCCCTTCCTTTGCACGCGGCCGGCTCTGCAAGGACACTGGCCCCGAGTTCGTTCCAGTCCCTGACACCCCACCCCCACACGGGGTAATCCCAGTGCTGCCTGGTTTCTCTAGGGTCCTGCCCTTTATCATCTCCGCGATACAGATAGGACACGAGATGTTGGCGACGCTGTGAGCTGGCCCCAGCCTCGGCACACCAGGATCTGGGTCCTGGTGTGTCTGCCCCCAGAGCGCAGAGCCCCCAGCAAGCTGGGGCCACCCCTCCGGGAGCCCAGGGTGTATCTCGCGCTGACGTGGGCAGATGTGCGCCTGGAGCTCAGAGGTACAAGCAACCAACAGCAGAAAACAGGCACAGACCTTTCTGCCAGGATACTCTGAAGTCGGCGCCGGGCTGGGGGGCTGGGAACACCCAGCCTGAGTTACGACCCAGCGGCTCAGGAGTCCTCTAACCACTGTAGACCTCCAGCCTTGGGGGTAGAGCGAGGGGAGCCCCATGCCCAGGGGTGCACAGGTTCTCTCTGTCTCTCTATGGAACTGCTAGGGAGGGTCCCTGAACGGGCCCCAGTGCCCGCCCGGGGACGGCTGCCCACCGAGTGGGGGACGGTGTGTTCCAGAAGCAGGCAGGCGCGTCAGTGCCTCAAGGTCCCCACTCCTCCCCACGCTGAAGTCCCTTCCTATTCAGGCCGGTACAGAAGTATGGGATCTGGGAAGAAAGATCCCATAAGGCTTGTCCCCGCCGGGAAGGGGCCTTGCCCATCTCTGTGGCCTCGCTCACTGGCTTGTCACCGCCGTCCCACATGCGGAGCCCCTCTGGGCTCCTGGCCACCGTCCTGTCCCATATGCCACGATGGGCAGGGGTGGGGAGTTGTGGGACTTGGAGGGGCTCGGTCCTCCGCCCTGGGCCTCAGTTTCCTCAGCTCTTAGAGCACAGCAGTGGCCCCTGTGTCATGTCAGTGTCCTTGGAAAACCTGTCACCTGCCTGAGGCCTCCAGGGAGACCCTCCTGCTCCAGTGTGCTGCTCCCCCCACGCCCATCCCCCCGACCTGAGGACACTGGCAGACCACCCCCCCCAATCCATCTGGAGACCCCGGGGTTGTCAGGCCAGGAGCCTGGGTGCACGAGCGTCCGCGCAGACCCCACCCGAGCCAGCCACGTCGGCACACACATCACATGAGCAGTCACAGCCGGGCCTGAGCCACGGCCCGGGACCCACCCTCGGCCTGCGCTGCCCGGGCCAGCTGGAAGCAATCTCCCTGGAGCGGGCAGGTGGTCCTCCTTCGCCGGCCCCTGCGAGGCCGTCCCCAGCCCCGCACCCACGGCCGCCTCGGGCCCCTTCCCTGCCGGAATGAACCAAGCGCTCTGGAATTCGTGAAGAAATCAGGGGTCTCGGGCCTGCTGTTTTTCTTGGCGAGGCCTTATCACAAATTAGCGGGGACGCCCGAACGCTAGGGTTTCGGCTCGTTCAGCAGAATCTGAGAGGCAGGGAGTTGGCCTCCGCCTCTCCTTGACCTGTGGGGCCCCAGGATGATTAACCAGGCAGGTGACCTGCACTTTGGGCGGTGGGGGGGGGGGGCGGTGCGGGCGGCGTTTGCACAAGCTGGCGGGTTTCAGAAAGCCCAGCGAACCCGTGCCTGCCGCGGGCCCCTCAGCTGGGAGGGAGCGTGGGCCGTGGGGTCCACGGCAGGGCCGGGGGCTCTGGGCACGGGAGGAAGGACGGTGTGGTGGGCTCATCCAGGCAGAGGGTGAAGGCAAGCAGGGCCGGGGCCAGCCCTTTGACCCTGGGGTCCCCTAGCCAGGCTGCTTCCTCAACCACAGGTAAACACGAGGCGGCTCCCTCAACTCAGGGAGGGGGTCAGGGACCCCAGCAGACGAGCGCCAGGGCGTCTCCGCGGCAGAAGCCATTCTTCTGACACAAAAGGTGGGCTGAACCGCCTCGCCTGAGGCGCCAAGGCCACGTGCAGGGGCGGCGAGCACGTCTCCCCAGCCCAGCCCAGCCCGCAGCCGCGGCCGCGGCCGCCTGCTGGGGCCCCGGGAGGGCAGCGCGCCGTGCCCACCGGCGGCGGCCTTTCTCCGGGCGCCGCGCTCCTGGCCGTCCCACAAATTCTCACTGCCCCGCCCCGACCGAGGTTCCCCAGAGCGGAGACGGGGGCGCCGATGGGCCTAGCCCCGGTTCAGGAAACTCCTGAGAGGGTCTGGGGCAAACGGCACGCTCGACTGTGCGGCTCGCTGTGCGTGAGCCGTGGGGCAGTAGGGGCCGTGGGACCGGGTGCTGGTTCTCGCCGCCGCCTGTGTCGCGCTGCGGGCTGCACGAGGCCCTGCGCTCGTCACTCGGCACAGACGACGGGATCAGGCGACGGAGACCACTGCGCTCCCACTCCACAACTGAGAACACCGAGACCCAGGCCTTTGAGGGTCTTGTTCAAGGCCACACAGCTGCAGAGCGGCAGGACAGGCCACAGCCAGCTCCGTGCGGGGCCGAAAGCTTGATCCTATAGGAGCCCTCTGTGTGGGGCGGGCGACCCGTCCTCCCATTCTGATGGGGGGGTGGGGGAGCATGAGCGGAGGGCAGAGCAGGAGGCTGGGCCGAGCTCCGGCTGCAAGCAGGCCCCACCAGGCTCCTCTGCCCTTCTCCTTGAGGGAGCCCTGTTGACATTCTGGCCGGGGGGACAGCCTTCCTTCTCCACCTCCCCGCTCGGAGGCCGTCGCCCCCATCCCCAGCCCCCAACGGGCCCCTGCGGTGGGATGGGGACCCTGGCAGCCAGCGGGCGGACTGTCCGGGCTTGGACCCTGCAAGGGGGCGTGTTTTTCTGTGTTTCCGTCCTGGACCCCTCCTCCGGGGCCCCCCAGTGATTTTGTTGGCGTGTCCAGTCCGGGTGGGGTGATCCATCAGGACTGACCAGGGGCCCCATGTGGAGGGGACGCGTGGACGGAGGGCCCAGGGAAGGAAGCAGGCCCCGTCACACCTGCAGTGGGTGGCGGGCCTGGGGACCAGCGCCCCTCCCCCCCGTCACGTGACGCACCCGGGCCACCGGGTCAGGAGCAGGGAAGCACTTGAGCGCGGGGCCGTCCTCTCTCATGGCTGGGAACTCGGGGGCCACCACCGTGTGAACCGCCTCAACCAGCCGGCTGGAGAGGCCCAGCCACCAGTGAGGGCCTGACCCGCGAGTGAGGCCGTCCGAGACCACCCAGCCCCCACTCATCCCAGGCGGCCTGCTAGGCCGCCTCCACAGAAGTGTGAGTGGGTTTGAGGAGGACTTGCTTCTCGGCGGAGCTCCCCGCTGCCTGCTGGAGCCTCAGCCTTGCCCCGAACAGGGTGTCACTGTTTCCAGGCACCCCTGTCGCTCTGAGACAGATCCACGAATGGGACCCGGCCTGGGGCTGTCTTCACGGGCCCCGGGATCGCCATGACAGACGGGAGCGCATGTTCTCCCCTTGTGCCTTCCCCACCCTGCCCTAAGGCCTGAAGGACACTGTCCTGTTCCACCTGACAAACGAGGACACTGAGGCACAGAGGGGGAAGGGCTTGCTGGGGGCTCTCGGAGGCCAGAGCCGGGACTGGTCCGGGAGCATTCCCGTACTTGCACTGTCCCGAGAGGCCCAGTGTCCCTTCAGGGACTGAGAGTCTGGGACCCCTCACGTGTTCCCCTCGGGCGGGGGTGTCCAGTTGTCATAGGCATGTGGCACTCCAGGCTTGCTCAGCGGCAACAACGGCCCCTGGCAGGGCAGAACTGGGGTACGCTGCAGCGGGGCTCTCCCAATGGCCAACTCCTCCATGAGCCTCGGGGCTGCCGAGACACTCAGAGCCCGGACCCCGCAGCTCGGCCTAATCCAGCACTCCCTTGGGGGGCCTGCGCCCTCCCCGGCCCCAGAGCACCCCCCTACAGCTGGCACCCCCATCCCCAGCATGGCTGGCCTCCCTCGGCCCTGACCGCTGTCACCCCCATGGGGAAGCCGTCCCCCCCGGCTGAAGAGTCACACCCAGCCCCACCCCGGCCCCGCTATCCTCTCCTGCCCTCACCCAGCCTGCTTTTCTTCACCTGTCAGCCTGCCTGTCACGGCCCCTGGGAGCTCTGGGGACAGGGTGTGCTGGCTTTGCAGTTCCCCACCCCCCATGCCCGACTTGCCCAGGCCAGCCCACGCAGGGTCCTCAGGAATCAGCCCTGTGCTGACGGGGTGTGGGCCTTCCTAAGGCCTGGGCTGCGCTGGACCCCAAGGGGCTGTGTGCCCCCCACACGCAGCGGCCATGCCTCACGATGTTGGCCAGGAGGCCCTGTGGATGGAGAGGCGGTCACTGATGGGGTGTCCCGGGGGGCGGGGGGATGACAGGGATGGAGTAGGACCCCTTGGGCTTATAGTGAGAGTGTCCCCGAAGGGTCCTGGACCTGTGCCGGGCGCCGGGCAGCAGAGCTGGGTCTCATGAGCCAGCCCGAGGCACGCCCACTCTGTGGCTTCCCTGAGCTGGACGGAGGGACAGAGGTCTCAGAAGGACCTGGACGGCAGACAGAAGGGACAGACCGAGGGTTGAGTCCGGGTGGGCTTGGCACCCCCTCAGAGCCTCCGCCGGGGCCCGGCCGGGGCAGCCACCCCAGCGGCTGTCGGGGAAGACAGCCCGCCCCGGAGCAGACTGCCTTGCATTGTTTGCTGCCGAGTGGAGGGGGTCCTCCCGATCGGTCCGAGGGGACGAGGATGGTGACCCCCGAGGCCCGCCTCCGCCTCCCCCGGCCCAACTCTGCGGGGCGCCTCCCACCCCTGCACGTAGGAGAAAAGCCACGAGAAGACTCTTGACCACCGGAATGTAAATCCCTAGAAATATTTCTTGATACAATCTGCTAATTCCACTCACACCGCGGACGGGGGTACGCTGGGCGCAGCCTGCATTGGCCGGCACTTGGGAAAGGGGCGGCCGAGCCCGGCCCTGGAATGGCGGCCTCAGGCCCTCAAAGCACCCAGCGGGAGCCGGCTTGTTAGCAGCCTTGAACAAAAGCTGCAAAAGCTTGGGGTCCCCTTGCACGCAGACCCCCGCAGGGAGCCTTTCAACCCCCAAAGTACTGCCTTTTAACTCAGACCTCCTCCGCAGGACAAACAGGGGAAGAAATTAGTCGTGGATGCTGCTCGATGTTTTGTAACTTGTCCGGTTGTCTCCCTGGAGTTGGTCTGGCCCAGGCAGCTTGTCTCTTGACATTCAGAATGAGAACCTGAAGCAAGAGGCCCCTGCGGGCCCCCTCCCTGCCTTTTTAACTCCTTACAAGCTTCCCGAGACAAAACGCCTTCCTGGCATCTGGACGGGGCCTCTGCAAGGGCCCAGGACTGTCTGGGAAGCGCCGAGGCCAGGCGGGGGGACCCTGGCTTGGCCTCTGGGGTGGGGAAACCCAGGAGAACCCCCTCTTCTCCCTCGGTACCAAGGCCCGGCAGCCTCGGGGTCTATGCTGGCCTCCAACGCCCAGCAAGGGCTTCTCTCTGCACCCGGACCCTCCTTAATGAGGAAAATGAGGGACAGCCACCCCCAGTGCCCCAAGGGCGTGACTTCCTGCTAGGAGCTCCCCAGGAGGCATGAGGCCCTTGGCTTCTGAAAGCCAGGCCTGCCACCAGGGAGTGGCCGCCTCCGCTCACCGCTCAGCTCCCGTTTTCTGGGGCCAAGGAGAAGCCACTCTTGTCCCCGACAGAGGTGGCTCAGAGAAAAGGCCCCTGCAGGAGCGTGGAGCTCTGGCAGGCAGGGGTTAACCACCGACTGCGGGCGCTGGCTGGCCCTGGGGCCCACTCCCCTCGCAGAGAGCAGCCAGGTGACCTTCGAGGGGGCTGCCTCTGCTCTGGGAGGCTCTCCCAAGGCCAGTGGCCTCCTCCTGGCCTTCAGCTGTCCCCGCACAAGGCCAGCGTGGGCTTGGCCTTAAGGAGGCCCGACCTCCGCTTGGCCCCGGAAGGCAGCTGAGTCAGGGACGGTGTGCCTGCGTGGACATATCCGCTGGCTACGCAGCCCCGCCGACGCCCACGAGCCTTTCCGGACACCGACCCTGTGTCACGATACTCCTCAACAGGGACCCTTGCTTTGTCCTGAGCCACTAAGCTCGGCACACACGATCAGTCTGAAAGAGCCTTGTGCCCTCCGAGGTACCAGGAGGGTCTCCTTGCCAGTCCCCGCCGCCCCCACAGCTCTGCGCAGCAGCCGCCCCCAAAGGGTAGGGACACGGGTCATTTCAGGAGCAAGTTTGGGGAGGTCGTGGGGCTCCGTGTGTTCGGATGGAGAGGCCGTCGCCTCCGAGGGGCGTGAGAGGGGTCAGGCACCAGGCACCCGCACACGTGTGTGACCTGATCTCACGTCTGCACCAAGAGTCCCATCTGTGTTCACATCCGCCCTCCCATGACTGGAGACGATAGAACATTCGGATGCTTCCGGAGGCCACGGCCAAAGTGGGGCTGCGTGCTTCACAGCCTAGAGCTCTGGGCCCGGCCACCCCAGCTGCGGGGGCCACCGGTGGGCCCTGGGGTCGGTCACCAGGCAAGGCCGGCCGCCCAGCAGTCAGCATGTCAGTGCGGGGCCGGCAAAGCCATGACCGTCCTCCCAGGTCCGCTGCCCCTCAGCTCTGGGAACCCGTGTACCAGGCGTGACCACGGGGTCAGTCACTGTCACTTCTTAGGAAGGCGACCTCTGTGGGCTCATAATCTCTCATCTCTGATCACGAGGCTTGTCAGCCTGCCTGACACATGGAAGCCAAGCCTCGGGGAGCCGGTGTGGCATCCAAGGGCGCCCGGCATGGAGGCGGCCCCCGCATGTACTCAAGGAGGGGTGACTGCGTGGATGGCACCTGCAGATAACCCTCCCGGGGCTGGGTGGGGTCGTTACCAGGTGGGCAGCCCCACCTCCGTGTGGTCCTCGGTGCGGCTGCCCTTCCAGTGACAGACCCCACAGCCCTGGACAGTGGCCCATGTTGGGCACATGCTCGGAGGTGCTTGGGCTTGGGGTCCCAAATTCCCCTGACAGCTTCCAACAGCCAACCTTGCTGCGTTGCAAGCCAGCCCCCAGAGCCAAGCCACCCCTGCCTCCTTCCCCGGCATCCGTGGTCTGGGAGCCGAATCCCGTGAAGCTCGTGGTGGCGGTTGGTGGAGGGGCAGACACGGAGGGGTGAGAAGGGGCCTCGGTCCCAAGGCGGGGAGGCTGAGCGCCGGGCTGCCGGGGCCGCAGGGTGCTTGCGTGGGGGAAGGTGGTGGTGGGAAGGGGCCGGGGGCTCGACCGTGGCTGGGAGCCCGACCCTGGCTGGGAGCCCCACCCTGCAGGCTGGGGCCTTTCCTCCAGGGCATTAACCCAGGCCCCGCGTGTCCGCCTGTCAGCCCCGAGCTCACCTTGAGAGCCGGGATCACCCCCAAGCCCAAGCGGCCGGGGCTACACCCTTGCAACAGAACAAAGCAAGAAATGCTTTTACGGAGGACGTGCCCTTCCCAGCCCTCTGCCCACAGGAGCAAAGTTTAGTGCTTTCTCTAGGACCCCAGAAGTACCCCAAGGAGGCATCCCTACTCTGGGGGGACTCAGACCCACAGGTCCTGAGCCCCCAGGCCACAGACAGGCTCCCCTTCCTTTTCCCTGGCCCCTCGGGGCAGCGTTCCTGCCTCTCCCCTCCCCGATGCTGTCCTGGGGGACCTTTGCCTCTGCTCTTCTGAGAGCTTGTGGTTAGAACAAAATAAGAAGCCAGTCAGTGGGGCCTGCGGAACTTTCCTGAATACAGGGTGGGGGGAGGGCTGTGACTTCCTGGAGCTCCCCTCCCCCAGCCCCAGCCGCCGCCTCTAGCCCAGGCGGTGGGGCCCAGTGGGGCTGTGGGGCCCGGCGGGGGCCGGTGGGGCCCAGTGGGGGCCGGCGGGGGCCGGTGGGGCCCAGCACAGGTAATGGCTCTTGAGAAGGACAGGGAAAGGGCCGGAAAGCCTGGAGGGAGGGAAGAACTCTGCCGTAGCCACGGCCGAGTCTCCTTTCTGCAGGCTTTTGAATACTGAGTGTTTTGGAGAAACAGAGTAGAGTCAAGTGGGAGCTGGAGCCCAGCTGCCAGCCCGCTCCGGGTGATCGCCGCTCTCCGGAGCCCCCTCCTCCTGCACAGCCTTGAATGCTGCCGAGGGGGCCCACCTGAGCCCCGGGGTCTGAGGGACAATGCTGGGAGTGGCCCCTGCAGGGTGGGGGTTTGCCGACTGGAGGGGTGAGTGGGAAGAGGGGCCCTCTGCTTAGGACCCCTCCTGCCTCCTAACCCCCTCCCTGATCCGTCCTCCAGGCCCCCCTTGCTCCCCCTTCATCCACCCTCTGAGCCCCCCGCACCTCCCCCAACCCCTCCCCCACCCTCTGAGCCCCCGGGGCAGCTTGGTTCCCAGCGGGGCTGGGGCTGCGTCACCAGCCAGCAAGAGTGCCGGGGTGGGGCGGGGACTCGGGCTGACCATTAACTTTCCCGGGCGGGTGCTGGAGTCTCCACACCTGCGGGGCCGTGAGAAGGTGCCAGGGAGGGCAGAGGCCACGGGGCTGCTACGTCAGGAACAATACGACCCCCAGGATATGCGAGTCTCCACGCTCACAGGACCAGCCTCTCACGGGAACGGGAACAGGAACGAGTCTCAGGGACGCTTACCCATAGCCAGACAGGGCAGGGCTCACGCTCCCCAGGCTGACCCCCGGGGACATTACGTGTCAGGCCTGTGGGTGAGGGGGCAGGGTGTAAACTCGGGGATCCCCATGGTGAGCAGCGTGGGTCGGGGTGGTTGGGGGCCACAGGCCAGCTCAGCCTCGGGACCAGAGCCCCTCTGGAAAGCCAGTTTCAGTCCTGATCTCCAGGTCCCCTCTGCATAGACTGTGATGTCACGAGACCCCCAAGCCCCTCCGCTCATGCCTCCGGGCTCGCTGTTCCTGCTGGCATAGTGGCCGGAACCCCCGTGTGCACCCATCCTGGCCAGCCCGCGTGGCTCGAGTGACAGGAGAGCGAGCCTGTGCTCAGGGATGTTTGTTACTCAGCGAGGTCCTCTGCCACGCTGACCAGTGCGGGTTCATGGACTCCTCCAACATCAAGACCCTAGAATGGCTTCAGGAGCCGACCGTTGACTGCTGGCCTGTCTCACTCCGCTGTGGCCGGGGCCAGCTCGCTGCATCACTCCAGGGGGACCCCTGATGAGCCGTGGCATGTCTGAGGACGTCCAGGGGCCCCCGGCTTCCCCCTCCTGTCCCTGCTTCCTTCCCTAGCAGGAGACCCACCCCAGCCTGGCCCTGCATGGACGTATCCTCCTGCGGTGTTGCACCAAGTAACGGGGGCTGGGCCACCAAGACAGACGACGTCGCTGAGGAACGGGAGTCTGACCTCCGCAGGCGGGTCCGCACCTGGCCAACAGACACGGCCGGCCTAGCCCTGCCCGGGTCCCCAGCTCCTCTGGGAGAAGGCCTGTCGGCTACGGGCTGCCCTGAGCTCTCTAATGTCTCTGTGTCTGTCGGGCCCGGTGCCGCAGAGCGCCCTCACCAAGAGCTTCCCACAGGTACCCGTGAGTGCGGGAAGGTCACCGGCTGCCCAGTGTCAGCGTCGGCCTGTCCCTCCTGGTGCCTCTGTACCAACCATGGGCGCACGTCGGAGCTGCCACACCTCACGGCTGTGCGTGCAACACAGGCCCGGGCTCCGGGCAAGACGTGGGCAAATGGAAGGACACGTGCGTGTGGGCACCAGGGCTCCGGGCCTGGGGCCCAGACTTCTGGGGGAAAGAAAGGCACATCTGTCTGCACGGTTTTCCTGCTCGAGAAGGGAATGCTGCTGTTTGAACAACGATGGGCCACCTTCGCCGGCCTTGGGCCCCCGTGTTGTCCAGGCCCCGGGCCCGCTGCCCCCAGCGGCTCTCACCAGCCACGCTTGGCCACGTCGCGTCTGCCTGCACTGTGTCCCCTCCAAGAATCTGTCTCTGTGAAGCCGTCTGTGGCCGACCCCTCAGCCCCCACCCGTCTGCCTGCCCCTTGCCCTGCTGAAGCCCTTCCATCCACACAGAGCCCTCATGGGGTCCGAACCCCGCGCCTGGCCAGGGACCCTGACGTGAGCAGGAGCAGCACAGAGCAGGCCTTCATCTCCACCGATCGCAGAATGGCCCCCGGCTCCCAGACTCCCAGCGCATACTCAGGCTTACCAGAGGGGCCACGGGGGTGGGGGGAAGCCTAGCGTCCATGGCCCAGCAGGCTGCCTCTCGGGGGCCGGGCAGGGCACCTGGGGGCTGGCCCCGGTGCTTGGGCTGCCTGAGGCGGGTGGGCTGCAGGGGAGATGGGGCTTACCCCATCCCAGTCAGGTGCAGAACGCCAGCAGGCTCCTGCCTGATGTACCCCCGCGGTGCGGGCGGGACGGGAGGACTCCTGCGGCCCCGGCATGGGTGGGGCTGGGACGGGCCGTGGCCCTACAGGCCCTGACGACGGGACGGGCTCAGGGACGAGGCCTCCGCGGCCCACGGCTAAGGCTGTGTCACCCGAGTCTCTTCAGAGGCTCTAGCCCGGGACCTCGGGCCTGGCACCCCCACCCCCAAGCGATCGGGGACAGAACAAAGGCGCGGTGGTGAGCGGCACTGGGGCCTTAGCATCTGCGAGGGCCGGGCTCTGAGTGGGTGTTTGCCCATCTGGAAGCAATATTGCAGAAACGTAAGACAGCCAGAGTACGGGATATTCTCTGAATGCGTGAACTCTACAGTGGGGAATATGGATTTAATGGGTAATCTTACCGGCAGCCAAAAGAGCCCAGGCTCCTCCCCAGGCTTTCACCCTGCACTTGGCTTCCACGGCAGCCGAGCCCAGCCAGGGGCCAGCAGCGCCCGTGGCCGTGGCCTACAGAAACAGGGCTGACCCAGGATGGGAGCTCACTTTTTTCTCGCGCTGGCTGGGAGCGGGGAAACAGAGACCTGTTCCAGCTCCCGTCCTTGACGCGCCCACGTACAGCGAGGAGGGGGATGCGGAGGACACACAGGCATGTGTGTGCGGCGAGGGGCGGGGGGAGATTAATGAAAATCTACGATGGCTACGACTTGTTCTGGAATCTGGGGGAGAGAACACCCTTTCTGTAGCTCTTCCCGACTTAATATAGCTGGAATAATAAAATAAAACAATAAAAACCACAGCGGAAAAGATGACTGGAGCGTTTTTATGGCGAACAGCAGAGGAAGAGCCCAGAAGGGCCGGCCGGGGCAGACGATGTGATTCAGGGAGCGCTTCCAGGAGGCGGGAGGAGGAGCGGAATGCAGGTCCGGCTGGCCTGGGGCGCCGGGAGGAGTGGGGGCTCCCCACGATCAACCCACGGAAGCCACATCTCAGGCAGGGTCCCGGCTACTCTCGGATCTCATTTCAGACGCTCACTCATCCCTCCCTAAAGTGAAATCCCTAAATGTCAAACCTCTATGATGTGGCTCCTAGTGCGGGGAGGGGGGTGGTCTCAGCCGCCCCCCATTCCTGGGACCGCACAGGTAGGGCCTCGGGCTCCTCATCTCCTCCCGGATCCCCCAGCCCAATCCCATTTACAACCAGGGGTTTCCCAGGGAGCTGACCTCACTCTCACAAGAGCCTCACGGGGTGGCAGAGGTGGGAGTCCTCCCATGTCCCCCATAGCCTCCTCTCCACGTCCAGCCGGAGGCTCTCCAAGGGACAAGGAGTGCACATGCCCCACACATGCCAGGAGGTTGCAAGAGAGTCCCACGCAGAGAAGCCCTGGGAGCTCCGTCCCTCTGGTGTCCTGGCCACAGGGGACGGCTGCCGAAGGGCAAAGAGGCCTCGGGCCTTGGTGGTCATGGCGGGGAGTTGGGAGGGACCGACGCCCACTGCGGGCCTCTTTCTCCCCCATCTGCACATTCTAAGAGGAGGAGAAGCCCTCAGAGCTCCTCGATGTACCCCCACCTTATGAGGTGGGGTGAGGCCCAGAGAGCCTGGCAGCCAGGCCTGTGGACGCTGGGGCAGGGGGCTGTGGGCTGGCCCGTAACCCGGCCTGGAGCCCTGGGGGAGGCAGCTGGGCAGGGAACCCTCTTCTCTGCCCTAGAACACCTCCCTATGACTCCTGGAGGTCCTACTCTGAGGTCCCCCCCAACTACCTTGGGGTGCTGCTATCCCCATTCTAACTGGGGCCCCAGCTGGCCTGTGGTGACATCCCTGAAGCCAGGCCGCCCTGTGGTCAGGGAGCACCAGCGCCCCACCTGCCACACCTAGCAGAGAGACTGGCTCACAGAGGTGCTCAGAATGCAGAATCCATGGACCATCAAGGAGAAGCAGGACTACTCATGGCTTGAACCAGATGACCCTGGTCCCTCCCCAGGCACCACGTCCCTCCCCAGGTTCCCGAAGGACACAAGCCACCGCCTCCCAGGAGCTGGCCTCCTCCCTGGCTTTTGGGTGGTGGGGAAAACAGGGAGTATGTCTCTCATTTCTCAGAGGGGAGATAGCCCCACTGAGGCTGGGGGATCCCAGCCGTCCGTGACCCAGTTTGGTCTAAACAGCCTGATCCAGCCTCATCAAGGGCTGGACGTGGGTGAGCCATTAACAGCCTTAACCACGCTACCACGAGCCAGTTCTGCCTCCCCTCCAAGGCGCCCTCCTGAGAAGCGACCCCAGGACCCTCCCCTCTAGGGTCTCTACAGACCAGATTTGAGACCTTTGAGTTAAAAGGAAATTTGAAAAATCAAGTTCCTTTTGTAAGTTGCCAAAGGCCTCTTTTCCTGGTGTTGAGGCCCTGAGATGCCTCCCTCGGGATTAAGGACCATCTCTCCATGAGGATGAGGGATGGTGCTGGGGAGGTCTTGTCCCGGAGACAGTTTAGTTACTCCTGCAGACCTTCCGGGGATTCCCACCACTGCGCCTAGTCTCGGGGGGCAGAGCGGGTGGGATGGTAGAGACACCCTGGCCTCTGGGAACCACAGTCTGGGGGTGGCCCTCTCACTGGGGGAGAGATGACCAAGGTATGTGAAGAAGAGAGCTCCTGGGTGTGGGGGACAACTCGGGAACCGCCTGGGACATGAGGACGCTCCAAGAGCGGGGAGGGCAGTAGGTGCCCCAGGCAAGGGTGTGAAGAGACTCTGGCCTGGGAAACACATTGTGCCCAGCACAAAGCCGGGGCCATGGAATATCGCTGGAGCCCAGGGAAGGGACTCGGGGCCGGAAGCCGCGTGGGGCCTTTGGGGAGTAGGAGTGTGGGGGCTGGCCGGAGCCGTGGGTGGGAAGGAAGGACAGCAGCTGGTCACTGCTGCGCAAAACCCCACAGCATCAACAGAAGAAATACCAAGAGACGACGTAAACAAAAAGGAAAGATGTCCCATGTTCATGGACTAGAAGACTTCACGGGGTTGAGATGCCGACAGTCCCCAGGATCACCTACGGGGCTTGTCACCCCTCTCAGAATCCCACCTGGTCTCTCTGCAGAAGTTGACAAGCCCGTCCTAGAGTTCGTGGGGAAACTCGAGGGACCCAGAACTGCCAGTCGGTCTTGACAAAGGAAGAACAAGGCTGGAAAACCCGATCTGGTTCACGAGGTTTGGTCCAGTCCCAGCTGAGGGCACAGACGCAGGCAGCGAGCCACTCACCTGTGCAGACTGCAGGACTCACGCTTCCTGACTTCAAAGCTTACCTACAGAGCTACGTGACCAAGACAGTACGGCAGCGGCCTAAGGACAGACGTACAGATGAGTGGGACACAGCAGTCTCAGAAGGAAACCTTCCCACTTATGCCAGTGGTTTTTGACACGGTGCCAAGGTCCTTCGATGGCGGAGAAAACCGCCTTCCCCACAAATGGTGCTGGGACAACTAGATCCGTCTGCCACGGGATGAGCCACCACCTCACACCCTCCACAGAAGCAAACTTGCCTCGGTCACAAACTCAGACGTAAAGGCTAAAACTACAGCTCTCAGAGGAAAGCAGAAATAAACTTTGGTGACCTCGGATCTGCACATTGCCACTTGGTTACGACACTAGCGAACGACATGAGCCTCCAGAGAAAAAAGTCGTAGGTTGGACTTCATCCAAGTTAAAAATCATCGTGAGTCAAAGGACACCACCAAGAAAGTGAAAAGACAATCCACAAAATGGGGGAAATGTATCTGATAAGGAACTTGTGTCCAGAACACATCACGAACTCTAGTTACCCAATAGTAAAGGGATCAATAAAAATCGGGGAAAGGATCTACGTAGACATTTCATGAAGGGATACACGTGGCCAAGGAGCCCAGGAAAAGGTGCCCAACGTCAATGGCCATCGGGGAACCACCAGTCAACTCCACGAGATGCCGCTTCACACCCGCTAGATGCCCAGCGTGAACCTGACCCACCATCACAGCTGTTGGTGGGAGGGGGTCGGGGGGCGGGGTCGGAGCCTTCGGGTGATGCCGGCGGGAGGGCAAGAGGGTGGAGTCACGGTGGGAAGTCGCCGGGCGGTCCCTTACGTGGTTCAGTCAAACTCCCGTAGGACCTACCAATTCTGTGACTTGGGGCAGACCCAAGAGAAGTGAAAATACACGTTTGTGAAAGCCTTGCCCCCTCACGGTCCCAGCAGCATTACCCATCACGGCTGAAAAGCAGAACCAGCCCGGATATGCATCCACAGACGCGAGGGCCCACGAAGCGGGCTCTAGCCACCCCACAGAGTACTGGCCGTCCGTAAGAGGCAGCGAAGCCTTGTGACCTGCGGCGGAAGGAAGGACTGGAGGACGTCGTGAGACCCAACGAAGCGGTCGCAAAAGACTGCATGGCGTCCGATTCGCTACGAAACGTCCAGAACCGGCAGATCCATACAGATGGAAGGCAGATCCGTGGCCGCCTGGGCTTGGGGCGTGGTGGGGTGGGGATGGGGGTGGGGAGCCATTGCTACTGGGGATGGGGTTTCTTTTAGGGGCGCCGAAGATGCTCCTGGAACCGTCCAGCGCGGACGGTTGCACAGATCTGAGTGTCCGAGAAACCATCGAACCGCACTTTCAATGGATGAGTTGTACGGCGTGCGGGGGAGAGCAAGCACAGCTAGTGCAGAAACGAAAATGAAAAACACCAGACAAACAAGCCAGCAGGCCCCCAGGCGGCCCCCCCGCGCCTTCCCCCTCTGCCGACTCTGAGCAGCCTCGCGGTGTGGGGGCCCGGGAGGCCCCCGCTGGCCCAGAGGGCCGAGCTCCTACCATGGCCTGCTGCACGGCCCCCAGGTTGGACATTTCTCATGGTGAAGGCCCGGGAACAGGGAGAGCAGGAGTCCTGTGCAGCTGGGGTGGGGGGGAGGGTGGGGGCGGGGGGTCTGGAAGCCGTGCTGCCGAGAGGGAAGCTCCCACGCTCCGGGGCCGAGCCGACGTGACTAAAGTTAAACAGACCCCATGCCACCGCGGGGTCACAGCTCGCTCCGTGCTGCGCGCTGAGCCCCTCACCCGGGATGGCGGCCGTGGGGGGGGGTGGGCGGTGGGGTAGGCAGCCCCAAAGGTAATTTGCACACGGAGTTTATAAGGCCCCTCAGCTCTTTTAAACATATGCTTCTCTGATTATAAACAGCTGATGGCTCACAAGATTCAGATTTTCCAGCAAGGCTTCCAAAAAAAGATTACACTCCAAGCAGAGAAAGGTGACGGGGTGCTCTGGTGTGGATGTAACTCCAGCCACGTTCCCCAGCGGCTGGAGCCGCCCCTGTTGCCAGGCTCCGAACATGTCACATCTGCAAACTGTTGGCAGCCACCGACGTGTCCCGAGGACTCCGGCCCCAGCCGTGGACCCGGGGAAGGAACAGGGTGCGGGAGACCGAGCCCCCATCTGAGACCGAACCCCCCAGTCTCCTTGGAGCTCAGCTGCACAAAGCCCTCACCTCCTGCGTGTAGACTGAGGCCGAACGCTGAGGCTCCAGGCTGCTGGCCGCCTGGTGTCTCCCAACCGAGCCCCTTGGGGGACACCACCTGGGCCAATGCTGACCCCATGCCCCACCATCCCGCCCTCCCCAGAAATTTGGGGATGAGTAGGGGTAGATCAGAAATGCCGGCCAGGACCCCTCACCCAAATGAAACTCAGGTTCACTCCCTTGCCCAGTTCTGCTTGGCCACGCTGGGGGGCAGGGGGCGGGCTGCAGACCCCAGGAAGGAAGAGATTCTGCTGAGAATGAGTTCAAGGCCAGTCTGATTTGTGGCTGGTGAGTTAGCCTGGGCCCGGGGGTTGTCCTCTCTCTGCCAAGGAGACACTCTGAGGTCACCCCTGGTTCCATGAAAAAGCACTGTGTCCGAATGGAACAATTAACGAGCAAGGGGTTTCTGCTGGGGGAGTCTTGGGAGGCAGGGGGCCTGGCACCTGCGGGGGAACGGGCTGAGGGGCGGCCCCTCCCACACTGGGCACCCAGAGTTGCTGCAGGAAAGACGGGGCCGCGCACGCGGGGTCGGTACCCGGGAAGGGGGGGCAAAGGCGCACCCCGCCCTCACGC
The DNA here is from genome assembly GCF_963455335.1 of Martes martes. Classification (NCBI taxonomy): domain Eukaryota; kingdom Metazoa; phylum Chordata; class Mammalia; order Carnivora; family Mustelidae; genus Martes; species Martes martes. Next base: position 2,041,533 of record NC_137898.1, on the reverse strand, counting down.
CCCGTGAGCACCGTGTCCGTGACAGTGCCGCCCGAGCAGGTTGAAAGGCCATGAGGCCACATGGCAGAGAGGGAAGGACGGACAGACGGAGCCAGGCCTAAGAGGCCCAAGAGCAAAGCCCAGCATTCGCATCTGCCACTTGTCCCTGACCCTTCCCCGCCCCGGGGTCCCCATCACCACGGCAGGCTGCTGCCAGGACTGAAGGCGTCATGGTCACAAAGTCCTTGCTTGGACTGGGTGTGACACAGGGGTCACTGTGCACTGTCGCTTAATGAAAACAGGCCAGGCTTCCCCCCGCCCCAATGTCCCCGGGGCTACTGTCCACCCACACAGGGCCTCCTGCCATCACCCCGACGGGCCTGTTCCCATCATGTGGCTAATGGGGGGGGTGGTCATCTACGAGCCCGGGCACAGAAAACCAACCCAGACAGAGCTGGCTGCCGAGCCCCCTCTCCGGGGCCCTTGTCATGGAGGAGGCCTGCATGGAGATGGTCGAGGTCAGTCCATGGGCCCACAGGCCGCGGGTCCCTGAGGAAGAGGAATGGGCTGGCCACTGCTGGCCCCTGAGGGCGGGGTGCTGGAAAGGAGGTGGGAAGGGAGAGTCGCCACTACCGTGAGGGTGCCCGCCTGCCCCAGGTGTGTGCCCTTTGGGGCGGGCTGGGCAACGGACCAGCGGGGACCTGCTCAGAGACAGACAAGAAGGCACCCTGGCGACGGAGCCCCCCATCCGGACACCCTGGAGGCTACCTGGTGCTGTGGGGTAGCCGGTCACCAGCCTCAGGAGAGGCAGGCAGCGAGCGGCCTCCGTCCTGCCCACGTGCTGGAGAACTGGATTTGTGTGTTCTCAGGGGGAGATGAGAGTCATCTGTTACAGGTGCCAGGTCGCATTCTAGCTACTAGCCTCTCTTACTGTCACAGATTCCGGCCCCCCTCCCCAGCTCAAACCCCAAAAGCTCCCTGCTGCCCAGAGACCACGTCCTGAATCGCAAACACTCCTCTCACAGGCACCCCAGGTGAGCGGCTGCCAGCCTGGAGGGTGCAATTCAATGCCCGGGAAAGCAGAAACAAGGCTCGTGCACAGAGCTCTCTCCCTGTGCCCAGATGCCACTGCCCACTGGCAAGAGTGGACAGGCGGGCCCAGCTCTCTCGGCTACCCCGTCAGGGGCCAGACTGAACCCAGCCCGGGCGGCCAAATCAGGTAGCTGTTGCCGCGTAACAAATGGCCCGACCACGTCACAGTTTCAGGCAATGGATGTTTATTGTCTCACGGGGTTTCTGGGGGTGGGTCTGGCTCAGGGGCCCTTGGGATGTTGGCCAGGACTGTGGCCCCTGGATGGCTTGACAGGGAATGGAGGACGCCCTGCCATGCTGGCGGGCTCGTGAGGCCGTGGGTGGGAGGCCGCCACTCCTCGCCACTGCTGCCTGGCGTCCTCCCAACATGGTGGCCAGTGTCTCCCCGAGGAGGGATCCCAGCCGGAGAGCAAGGAGGCAGCTCAGATGCCTCTTACATCCCCGTTTTGGGAGGTGGTCTCGGACGCTGTCCCCATGGTCTGTTTATCAGAAACAAATAACTAAGTCCAAAAAACAATCAAGGGGACGGAATTCAGCTTCATCTCATGAAGGAAGGCGCCTCAGAGGCCTCACGGACAGACCTGAAAACCACACGGCCACATGGGACCCCAGACAGATGAGTACCCTAGAGGCCCTTTCTCCTCATTCTTGTCTCTTTTGTCCGAGTCACACCCATCCTCTGAACCTCCCGGCTCAACAAGAGCATCCTCCTTCGCTTCCCTGTGGCCTCTCACGGCTGGCCAGCTCGTGCCCCCCGTTCCCCCGAAGCCTGGTGGCCCCCCTGAGTAGCCTTGCCTTCTCCAGGCAGAGAGCCAAGGACAGACGAGTTCTCTGCAAGGATCTGCTCTCACCCAACTGTCGGGGAAGGTCCTTTGACATTAAAAAGCAACCTACAACTACCGCCAGGGCACCGGACACCGGGCTTCCTATCGACGCTTTTCCCAGAACCTCGGAGATAATGGAAATTCTTTCTGGGTGGAGCCGGGCAATGACGACGTCCTCAAAGGCCTGGACCCGTCCCACCCCGAGAGCTAGGGAGGTTGTAGCCGAGGGGCGGCTGTGCCGAGGGGCGGCTGTGCCAAGGGCTGGCCTGGGCAGGAAGTAGGGCACAGGCAGGCCCCGGGGGGCTGTGCGGTGGGAAGGAATTGCCTCTGGAAGGTGATGGTAGAAAAGATTCTCTGGGCGATGGGTCTGGCAGGGGCCAGCTCCCTCTGCTTTCCCACCCCCCATGCCTGGCATCCAACCAGGCCCCAAGCAGGTGCTCGGAGACAGCTGCTGAGTTAACCCGCGTCGAAGCGGGGGCTCTGGGAGAATCGGGGTTGGCTGTACAAGGCCGAAACACACACACACACGGCACAGCTGCCCGCTCGATGGGAAGCGGCCCACACCCCACGCTGCCACTCACCAGGAGCGCCCGGGCCCGAGACCCCCCCCACCCGTTGGGCCTCGTGTTCCTGCTGACCCCAATGCAGGAGAGCAAACCTGCTGGTGGGGACAGCCGGGGCCGACGCAGCGTGATGGTCTGACGGTCCACCTCCACAAGCCATCCTTCAGTGCTGCTCTGGGAGACGCGGTCCCGTGGGGGCCCAAGCTTGTCCCGGAACTGGGACCAGGGGAAACAGGACCCACGTCGGTCACACGCAACACTCAGAGCCCTGTGTCCTGCCCTGGGCAGTTAAGATGGGGAAAGGCACCGGGATAAGCCACGCCCAAGGGGTGACCATGCCCCGTAGCCGTGGTGCTGGTACCACAGCGCGACAGAGGGCGGGCGCTGACCTCCTACATAGGTTTCTTAAGATCCAGCCTGTCCCCCACCCTGACTCTTCAGCTTCCTTCCACACCCTCCTAGGGCACCTGAAGCCCTCTGTGCCCTCAGCCCCAGGGGCCCGCCAGAGCTACCTCCTGTGGGAGCCCCGCCTGGCGGCATCTAGCCCTTCCGCGGGTGGCACGTCCTCCAGCTCTCCTGCCTCCCTCACAGGCTGGTGGCAGTTCTCTCCACGGGCAGGACCTCCTTGCCTCCCCCTCCCCCCTCCACTCCCCAGTGCTCTGTCCATTCAGCAGCCAGAGTGGTCTTTCTAGAAGGGAGAAGGGATGCCCGCACCACCACTCTCCCCAAAGCTCCCAGAGACACTCCCCGGCACTTCCTCTCTGCCGTGGCCGGCGAAGCCCAGTGTGGCCCAGAGTCTGCCCCTCCTCACTGGGGGTGAGATGCTCCACCGTGGGGAGCACATGGAGACCGGCAGACGCGAGCTCTGAGTGCGGGTGGGGGGGTGCCACCCGTGGGTGCGAGGCAGATCTGTGGGGGGAGGAAGGTGGGTGCAGGAGTCAGGGCTGAGTGAGAGCGGGGCGCCATCCGCGGGCCGGCACGCCCAGAGCCCTCGGCGGGGAGGGGAGGCCCAGGTGGGGGCCCGAGGCACACGGAGGCCACGGCAGGAAGAGGACTCTGGAATGGGGACACGGGGAGCGGGGTCCACAGAGACTTGAGACCAGCGAAGAAGCTGCTGGATGGCCCCGGGGGTCCCGGAGACCTCACCCAGGACAGCCGCAGTGGTGTGCGCGCAAGCGTGCGTGCCGGGGTGGGGGCGCCGCAGGCTCTGGGGACGTGGACACCGGCAGTCCCATGCACGGGCTGACCCGAGCAGCAGGCACCTCAGCAACCGCACCGGTCACTCAGGGGTGCCCGGGGGCCCTCAGCCCCCTCCACGTTCCAGTCCACTTCCGAGAGCAGCTCAGGGCAAGGACCTTTCCTGGGAAGAGGGTGCCGAGGCGGCCACGTGGCCCTGGGCCTCTCTGCTTCAGCGGAAAGCAGCTCTCTGGGAACCTGGCTGAGTCTGAAGACGGTTCCGCCCTTCGACTCCGGGGGCGGGAGCGCGGTGGCCGGAGCTGGGGGCGAACCACGGCCCAGACGAGAGCCCCGCCGGGGCCGGCCATGTCCCCTCACTCGGGTGAGGGGCTCCCACCCAGTCCTTCCCTCCTGCCTTGCCCTGTGGGAGGAGGGCTGGTGTCCCCCCCCCCCAACACCCGGGGCTCTGGGCTCCATCTGCACTTCTGTGTTGGCCAACGCAGGAGAATTAGCTCAGCGACTTCCTCTCCTAATCCCCCACCCCCATTCTAAATACCTCAGAATCAAGAGAAAAGCCGAGTGGACGTTTTGAGCCTAATTCTCTTCAGCTGTGTGTGCGTGTGTGCGTGCGTGCACTCGGGGCAGAGGCCTGCGAGGGGACCTTTTCAACCCCGAGTATCAGTGCTGGAGGGAGCGCAAGGAGCGTTAGGTCAGCCCTGCCACGCACAGCTGAGACAAGCCAGATGCCCTCTGTCACACGGGAAGCTGGGGTGGAGGCCACCAGGTGCCTGGGCTCTGTGCCCTGCTCCTGCCCTGCAGTCCTGAGCCACGTCCTGGGGTTTCCAGGACCGGAGAGGCCCCAGGCTGGCCTGGGCTCACCAGGGACCCCAGCCCCACTCAGGCGGAAGCTGGCCGAGCCCACCACCCCCCTCCTGAACTCTGATGTGCCAAAGCCAGCTCCAGCCCCCCCCCAGCACTCCTGGCAGCCCCTGGTATCCCCCAGGCCAGCCTGGGGTCCGCCCAGCCTCACATGCTTCTCCAGCCAATTCCCACGTGTCTCTTGTCTCCCGACGAGACAACAAACCCCTCTCAGTCTCAGAATGTTTTCCTCTGTGTCTCCCCCAAAGGACTAGAGCAGGGGAGGGGGGCTGTGTGGGCACACAACAGGTGCACAGGGGCCCGCGGGCGGCACTCGCTGATTGACGGCGCCCCATGTGCGGTGAGGGGGTGAGGGCTGAGGACTGGCCCGCACGTGACTCCGAACCATCCTCCCTGACCGCTGTGTCAAAATCGGCAGCGGCAGGCTCCTCGGCCTGACTCGAAGCACAGCCGCGAGAAGACGGTCCCACGGTCCCACGGGTGTGCCAAGATGCCGTGTCCGTGGAGTTTCACCACGGGGCTGTTGGGAGAAAACTCACATGTGTAGGATCTCAGGCTCCGAGGTTGGAGGGCTCAGTGGGGCACAGCAACGAGGAAACACATACAAAGAAACCTGGATGCCCAGGAGACGTGCCCCTACCCAACCACACAACTAGAACCCCAATTTTGTTCAGAGCAGATCCACTCCATTTTCACAATTAAAAAAAAAAAAATCAGTTTTCAAGGTGAAATCCCAGGCAACACTGTCACTCTTTTGGAAGGGGGACCACCATTTTAAGCAGACTGGCTTTCGGTGGCTTTTTATCCCGCGCTCAAAGGCCTTGGATAACAAACAGAATCCAAACAAAAAAGTTGGGGAACAGCTGACATTCACGAGTAAAGACTAGAGGGGTCAGCTATTGGAAAGAAGACGCAGCTCCCGAGAATCACCTGGGACCAGTGTGTTCTGACACAGAAGATTGTCCAGAGCACCTTGAAAACCTCTCGTCTGTTTTTCCTGTTGGGATATAAACTCCACGGAGGCAGGAAATCTGCGAAATCACTCTGAGGGTCTGGGGCTCCCACTCCCCTGACATCCCTGGGGAAGTGGAAACAGACACACCTGGAAAATGTCCGAGGAAGGGGCTTCGCCTCCCACTGAAGGGCACAGAATGCCACGAGAGACAGAGGTTGGAGGCTTAACTCCACTGGCTCATAGCAGCGAGAACCAGGGCAGTGCCCGAGGCTGTGTTCAGCCTCCTGTTCGACCCCTGCTTGGCCGGTGGGTCCTCCTGTTCTTGTGTCAACAGCTGCACAAGGCTGGCAACATCCCTTCTCTCTCCAAGGTAGGAAACCCAGGGTTGTACAGTGTGGGCCACCACTCTAGTCCCTCCCTGCCATTGTCTACCAGGGCAGAGGAGACCAGTGGACACTCAAGGGGAGGAGGGAGAGGGAGGCAGGGCAGGCAAAGGTGGTGGGAAGGTGGTGAGGCCTCTGTCAAATGTCCCAACCTAGGCTTGATGTACAGCCTTCCCATGGGCTGGTCAGGGGACAGAGGAATGACCAATCTGGCTCTGCTTGTGAAAGTCAGAAAGAAGCTGTAGACGTGTGAAAAGACAACACCATTTCCCCCTTTTTCCTCCAGGCTGAACTGTAAAGAAAAAGCAGACTCAGTCACCCTTGGAGAAATTTTTGGCTCTTTGTGTAGACACATATTTCAGGCAGAGCAGTCGAGATGAATGGTCTTATTGCTTGCCTTGGGTGTGGGTCTGACTTCTTGCTTGGCTGGCTCTAGCTTCCCCCCTCCCTTGAAGTCAACCCTGGTTGGGGGAGAATGGGGGGTCACAACTTCTGAAAAAATGCTGAGAGTTCACAGAAGGTCTGACTTGCCCTGGGCATGCATAAAACCTCAGTAGAGTGAGACCCCCATGAGGACAGACTTCCCGACAGCTGTTTGTTACAGATTGTTGGCGTTTATGGCAGTGCCTGGCGCCCAGGAGGAGCTCAGAAGATAAGTGGAGAGAATGGATGGGTGGATGGATGGATGGGTGGTTGGTTGGGATGGGTGGATGGGTGGATGGGTGGGTGGGTGCGTGGGTGGGTGGATAGATGGATGGGTGGGTGGGTGCGTGGGTGGATGGATAGATGGATGGGTGGGTGGGTGCGTGGGTGGATGGATAGATGGATGGGTGCATGGGTGGATGGACGGGTGGGTGGATGGATGGATGGGTGGATGATGGATGGGTGGGTGCATGGGTGGGTGGATGCATGGATGGGTGTGTGGGCAGATGGAGGAAGGGATAGGTGTGTTTGTAGGAGGGAGGGTGGGTGGTGGTTGGAGGGGCAGGTGTGGGTAGGTAAAGGAACAGATGGGTGGATGGATGGGTGGGTGGGTGGATGGGTGGGTGGATGGGTGGGTGGATAGATGGATGGGTGGGTGGGTGTGTGGGTGGATGGATAGATGGATGGGTGGGTGGGTGCGTGGGTGGATGGATAGATGGATGGGTGCATGGGTGGATGGATGGGTGGGTGCATGGGTGGGTGGATGGATGGATGGGTGGATGGTTGGATGGGTGGGTGGATGGTGGATGGGTGGGTGGATGGGTGGGTGGGTGGATGGGTGGGTGGGTGGATGGATGGGTGGGTGGGTGCATGGGTGGATGAATAGATGGATGGGTGGGTGGGTGCGTGGGTGGATGGATAGATGGATGGGTGCATGGGTGGGTGGATGGATGGATGGGTGGATGGTTGGATGGGTGGGTGGATGATGGATGGGTGGGTGCATGGGTGGGTGGATGCATGGATGGGTGTGTGGGCAGATGGAGGAAGGGATAGGTGTGTTTGTAGGAGGGAGGGTGGGTGGTGGTTGGAGGGGCAGGTGTGGGTAGGTAAAGGAACGGATGGGTGGATGGATGGTTGGGTGGGTGGATGGGTGGGTGGATGGGTGGGTGGATAGATGGATGGGTGGGTGGGTGTGTGGGTGGATGGATAGATGGATGGGTGCATGGGTGGATGGATGGGTGGGTGGATGGATGGATGGGTGGATGGGTGGGTGGATAGATGGATGGGTGGGTGGGTGCGTGGGTGGATGGATAGATGGATGGGTGGGTGGGTGCGTGGATGGGTGGGTGGGTGGATGGGTGGGTGGATGGATGGATGGGTGGGTGCGTGGGTGCGTGGGTGGATGAATAGATGGATGGGTGGGTGGGTGCGTGGGTGGATGGATAGATGGATGGGTGCATGGGTGGATGGATGGGTGGGTGCATGGGTGGGTGGATGGATGGATGGGTGGATGGTTGGATGGGTGGGTGGATGGTGGATGGGTGGGTGGGTGGAAGGGTGGGTGGATGGGTGGATGGGTGGGTGGGTGGATGGATGGATGGGTGGGTGGATGGGTGGGTGGATGGATGGATGGGTGGGTGGATGGGTGGGTGGATGGATGGATGGGTGGGTGCGTGGGTGCGTGGGTGGATGAATAGATGGATGGGTGGGTGGGTGTGTGGGTGGATGGATAGATGGATGGGTGCATGGGTGGATGGATGGGTGGGTGCATGGGTGGGTGGATGGATGGATGGGTGGATGGTTGGATGGGTGGGTGGATGGGTGGATGGGTGGGTGGGTGGATGGATGGATGGGTGGGTGGATGGGTGGGTGGATGGATGGATGGGTGGGTGGATGGGTGGGTGGATGGATGGATGGGTGGGTGCGTGGGTGCGTGGGTGGATGAATAGATGGATGGGTGGGTGGGTGCATGGGTGGATGGATAGATGGATGGGTGCATGGGTGGATGGATGGGTGGGTGCATGGGTGGGTGGATGGATGGATGGGTGGATGGTTGGATGGGTGGGTGGATGGTGGATGGGTGGGTGGGTGGAAGGGTGGGTGGATGGGTGGATGGGTGGGTGGGTGGATGGATGGATGGGTGGGTGGATGGGTGGGTGGATGGATGGATGGGTGGGTGGATGGGTGGGTGGATGGATGGATGGGTGGGTGCGTGGGTGCGTGGGTGGATGAATAGATGGATGGGTGGGTGGATGGATAGACGGATGGGTGCATGGGTGGATGGATGGGTGGGTGCATGGGTGGGTGGATGGATGGATGGGTGGATGGTGGATGGGTGGGTGGGTGGAAGGGTGGGTGGATGGGTGGATGGGTGGGTGGGTGGATGGATGGATGGGTGGGTGGGTGGATGGGTGGGTGGATGGATGGATGGGTGGGTGCGTGGGTGGATGAATAGATGGATGGGTGGGTGGGTGCGTGGGTGGATGGATAGATGGATGGGTGCGTGGGTGGATGGATGGGTGGGTGCATGGGTGGGTGGATGGATGGATGGGTGGATGGTTGGATGGGTGGGTGGATGATGGATGGGTGGGTGCATGGGTGGGTGGATGCACGGATGGGTGTGTGGGCAGATGGAGGAAGGGATAGGTGTGTTTGTAGGAGGGAGGGTGGGTGGTGGTTGGGGGGCAGGTGTGGGTAGGTAAAGGAACGGATGGGTGGATGGATCGGTGGGTGTGTGGACAGTAGGGAAGACAGTCAAGAGACAGCGGATCCCGCCCCCAGGCTCAGGCCGATCCCCAGGAGGAAGTTGCCCTGAGAACTGTAGCGGTCCAGGTGGGAAGCTGACCACCGGGGTCCCCTCCTCTGGGGTGACTCTCACAGGATCCCGCCTGTGAGTCTGGGCACCCTCGTCTCCAGGTCTCCTGAGGCGCGATCAACAGGACGTCCGTAGCAGAGGCCCGAAGAGCAGCTCGGACGCCGGACGCGCCCCGCCTGGTCCCCAGAGGGAGGTGGGAGGCCGCCAGCCTGCCCGCCTGCCTGCGCGGACCTGCGTGGGAAGGGTCTGCAGGGGCCGTTTGTGTGCGGAGCGCTGCAAGGGTGCCGGGGGGCACCCGGGCGGGCGTGGACGCGCGCCAGCGACCGGACGGGTGGGTGGACGTTGGCCGCGCGGGGAGCGGTGGGGCGGGGCGCAGCACGTGGCACTCCGGCCGCCCCGCCAATCCAAACCCCGGTGGCATCGGCCCTCGTCCCTCCCGGCCAATGGCAGCGCGTGGCACACTGCTTTCCGCGCCCGGCCAATCGGCGCGGCGGCACGCGGCAGCCCCCCCGCGGGCGCGTCCAATGGGCGGCCGGGCAGCCGCCACGTCAGCCGGGGTCCGGGCGCGGCCGGAGGCTTTCGGCAGACCGTCGCCCCGCCGCGCAGTCGGCGCTGAGCTCTCGGCGGGGCCGGACCGTCGTCGGGGCCGTCCGCACGGCCGCACCCTCCGCCCGCCCGCCCGCCCGCCCGCGCCGAGCTCCCCCAGCGCCGCGGGCGCGGGCCGACCAGCCGACCCCAGGCGCACCGAGGTGAGCTCTGCGTCCGGCGGGCGGGGGCCGGCGCTCCGCTCAGGGCCTCCGGGAGAGCCGGCCCGGGGCGGGGGTCCCGGTCCAGTGTCCGAGGGCGGGGCGGGGCCCGCGTCGTGGTTCCGAGGCCGGGGACCGGGTTCCGCGCCTGCAGCCCGCCCCGCGGCTCTGCGTCGTGGTTCCGAGTCCCGGTCCCGGTCCGATCTGGAGCCGCCCTCACGGTCCTGCCTCGCGGATCCGAATCCGGGGGTCGAATTCCGCGCCTGGAGTCCGCCTCGTGTTTTTGAGTCCGGGTCGGATTCCGTGCCTGGAGTCCGCCCCGCGGCCTCGCATCGTGGTTCCGAGTCGCGGATCAGGGCCGGGGTCCGCAGTCCGCCCCGTGGCCCAGCCTCAGGGAGCAGAGTCGGGGGTCGGAGCCGGGGTCCGGAGTCCGCCTCGCGGTCCCGCGTCGTGGATTTGAGTCGTGGATCGGAGCCGGGGTCCGGAGTCCGCCTCGCGGTCTAGCCTCGTGGTGTCGAGTCGGGGGTCGGAGTGGCCGTCCGGGGTCCGCCTCGCGGTTCTGAGTCCCGGGATCGGAGCCGGGATCCGGGGTCCGCCCCGCGGTCCAGTCTGGAGGTTCTGAGTCCCGGGATCGGAGCCGGGATCCGGGGTCCGCCCCGCGGTCCAGTCTGGAGGTTCTGAGTCCCGGGAGCGGAGCCGGGATCCGGGGTCCGCCCCGCGGTCCAGTCTGGAGGTTCTGAGTCCCGGGATCGGAGCCGGGATCCGGGGTCCGCCCCGCGGTCCAGTCTGGAGGTTCTGAGTCCCGGGATCGGAGCCGGGATCCGGGGTCCACCCCGCGGTCCAGTCTCGCGGTTCGGAGTCCCGGGAGCGGAGCCGGGGTCCCGAGCCCCCCCACCGGGGTCGAGTCTCGCGGTCCTGCGTCGTCGGGAATCCGTCTGGGTCCGTCGCTCTGATTCCGAGGCTCGGGGTTCCCGCTGCGGGGTCAGGGCAGAGTCTGCCCGAGTGAAGGCGGGAGTTGGCGGTGGGGAATCCGCGTCCACGTGGTGGTCCGAGTGCGGGTCCGAGGCAGCGATCTGCGTCTGCGCGGGGAGGCCGCCTTCCTGCCGACGTGGCGGACTCGGGGCTGGGCGGGCTGGGCGGGCTGGGGGCGGGCTCCGAGCCAAGATCCCAGCCGGGATCTGGGACTGGGCTGCGCTGTGAGGGGGGGGGGGCTGGTGGGGGGGGGTCTAGAGTCCGAGTTAGATTCCGAGGTGGGAGGAGGGGGTCTGGGTTGGGGCGGCTTCCTGGGATTCGAGCCAGAGTGGTGGTTCCGAGTCAGGACTGGACGCTCTGGAAGGTGCTGGTTCCCGGTCAGGTCTGGGTGGGGGTCCGACTCGGAGATCGGGGCTGGGGTTTGGGGTCCGAGTTGGGGATCCCAGTCAGAAGTTGGAACGGAGGTTTCTAGTCGGGGTGGGGATTCTGAGTCACAGTCCGCTGGGAGTTGGGGTTTGGAATCACGGGTCTAAGTAGGGGAGGGGAGTGCGGAATGGAAGTCTTGGTCACGCCCGGGACTGGAGCGGACTGGAGTCCACGACTGGAGTCACGGCTCTCAGTCTGGACGGTAGGGGGGGACAGCCTGGGAGTTGGGTTCCCTCGAGCCCCAACCCCAGTGTCCTCAGCATAGCAAACTGCCTTTTCTGTGAAACGGGGATGAGCGCCTTCTTCCCGCAGGACGGTTCTGGTCGTGGAAGGCGTGAACTCCTCCCCGCCAGAGCTCTGCCTAGACGGAGAGCCACTGGGGACAGAAGGACGTTGCTAGCACAGTAACGCTCGCATTTTAGGTACATTTGCCGGTCCCTCTCCATACTGCGGTGCCCATGCTGGACCAAGAGCTCCCAGGAGGGACTTTTCTGTTCTGTTCTCTGCTGCCCCCACCCCGCGCCCCCCGCCCCCGGCCGAGAGCCTGATGCACAGCCTTGCAGGACTTGGGGAAGGAAAGCAGGCAGGATTAACCAGATTTCCATGGTGTCTCAAATGACCCATCTCTGCACCTGTTTTCCAGATACTCACTGGGAGAAAAATTTAAGGATTGGGTTGCTTGATTACGGTTCTATTTTAATGTGTTTCCAAACATGTTAAAGAGAAAAGTGGGCCTGTTTCAGGATTTATGCTCCAGCTAGAGGGATCTTTTAAATTGGGAATCAGAGCATGTCCAAATTCAAATAAGGAGAGCACGAGAACATTATGAACTAGTTCCCTCGTGGACACCGAGATCCCACGCACACCATCAGCTAACCAAGTCCGACAGTGTATTACAGGGTTCTTCAACAAGAGGGATTTCTCCTAGGAATGCAGAGATGATCCAATATCAGAAACTCTACCCGTGTAATTCACCATGTTAAGAGACTGGAGGAGAAAAACCATATGGTTCTCTCAGTAGAGACAGAAAAATTACACAGTTCCAGGCCTCTGCATGATTTTAGGGCAGGGGGATAGCACTTAGCCAGCCCGGACGAGATGCCCTGATGTGATACAGATTCTGTACCAACGCCTGGCTTTTCAGCAGACTGTCTCCGTCCCTTCCAGCGGGGGACGAGGCACAGGGGGCCACCACAGGCACAGGCATCCCCTCCCACGAGGGAAGGGGACAGAGCCAAGGGAGAGGCCCAGGAGAGAGGGAACCACCTGCCCTGAGATGGGTAGCCTCTGTGAGGCTTCTCGGACAAAGTGTTGAAGTCCCCAGAGCACCTGGTTCACGTGGGCTGGATCTGTGGGTGGGTAGTTAGCCCCTCAGAAGCTAAACCTGAGAAACATGAAAAAACCAAACCCAGGGCCATCCCAGCATGGATTCTGGCGGGTCACGCTTCCTTCGGGAGACTCTTTAACTTTGTGAGAGTGAGAGCAGAACAGGCAAAAAATGTCTGAGTATTAGGATGAAAGTGGTTTTGACCTTGGGCGAAGGCCTCCGGGGCTCTCTGGGGTCCTCAGACCACACTCTGAAAACTGCCGAGCTGTGTGAAAAACAGAGTCCGCTTGCAGAATGGAAAAGAGGCGAGAGCAAAGGTTTTGGGAAGATCGATGCCTCCCCCCGCCCCCTCCCCAGCACTTGAGCCAGTGTGAGCGAGTGGGAAGCAGGATAGAAGTTACAGCAGCAACACTTACACCCGGTCAGGAATTAACAAAAAAGACTTTTATGGAAAAAATGTAAAAATTTTGCTGAAGGATGTAAGGGAAGATGGTTTGATACGGGGACAGTCCATTCTCTTGGACCGGGCAGCTCAGCATGAGCAAGGGGCCAGGGTTTGCCCAGATCTTTCAGTGCGGCTCCGCTTAAACTCCCAGTTGGGGTTTTTGAGGAACTTGACAGACAAGTTCTAAGACGTATGGGAAAGGGAAAGTCCTGCAAACACCAAGTGCGCTCCGCGGCGGGGGGGTGGGGGGGGCGCAGAGAAGGCCTCGTACCTGCAGACCCGGGCCCGCAACAGGAGCGCGGGGGACGCCGGCCCAGGAGAGACACCAGAGGCAGCCTTGCCCGAGAGGAAGGTGGCCTGAGACCGAGGTGGCGCCGTGTGGCCACGGACACCACACGGAGGACGATCGGGGGAAGCTAGCCCCTGAATGGATTCCTGCCTGTGAGTCGCCGCCGCCTCCCAGTCTCCGAATGGACAAAAGAGTTGCTGCTTGTTTACTAGGACAGTGGGGGGAGGGGGGCAGGGCAGCAAGACGGTGGCCGGGAGAGTAACCTCCAGCCCTTGGTAGCCTGGGGGGTCAAGGGGGGTGTGGGGGTGTGGAACGCAGTGCCCAGAAAACACAACTTCAAAAGTAAAAGTCACAGACTCGAATACGTGCAAATAAAGTGTTTCTGCTCCATCAGTCGGTTGTGGTGAAGTATTTTTGTCGCGCCTCTAAGATGAGGCTTGTTTTCACTCTCACTCGTGGGACTCTGCCCAGGTCACCGATGACAAACGACGCGACACTTGAAACAAAACCGCTAAGCGGCCAGTCGCTACAGTACACCCGGCCGTCCCGCAGACCGGTGAGAGGAGGACCGGGAGCCCGAGAACAGCAGGCAAGTGGTGCGAGCTGGCCGTTGGCGGGTTTGGGGGGAGGCGACGGAGGCTCCTTAGCAACCAGAGGTGCGGACGAAAGCAAGGGGCGCTTCACGAGAGAAGAATTAGAAAGTAGGATCCTGCCAAGTGCTGGCAGCGACGCAGGAAACAAGCGTCCCCGTGTGCCGCAGGTGGCCGTGTGAGGCGGGCACAGACGCCCCGGACAGCCCTCCAGTACTTCTTCCTCAAATAAAACATTTAATACCTGCGGCCCGGCAGCTTCCCTCCCGGGGAAACAGCCAGAGCGGCTCTCGGCAGAACAACGAGGGGCTGTGTGTGCGCGCTGGGCCCGGCCCTGCCGGGGGTGGGACCTGGAACCCGCGCTGCGGTCAGGGGCGAGGACTCGATGTACACTTCACGGACCGGAGACCTGCGCAAACACGGCGCTGAGTGGCACCGACGCCAGACAGCGAGGGCCTCGGTCCACGGCTCTGTCCAGAAATTCAAATGACCGCCGCCCACCCGAGCTAGCAGATAGCCCGTGCGGGACCGGGGCGCACGCACACGGGGCGCACGCACACAACCGTGCAGTGAGGGGACGGCGGGGGCACCTGTCCCTGGGGGGGGGGAGCGGAGATGGGACGGAAAAGCAGGGAGCGGAGCGGAGCGCTGCCTCCCTCCCACCGACCCTCGAAGGGGCACCGTGTCTCACGGACTCAGGGCTGTGAGGCAGCCCACGGCCTGTGCAGTCGAGTCCCCAGAGCCAAGGAGGAAGGAACCAGGGCATGTCCCGTCGCTCTGCTGCCAGGTACCCTCTAGTGGTTTCTATTTCTAGGAAATCATATTCAAATTCCATCAGGTTTTACAAGATCCGCCCTGCCCGCTGTCCTTCTCCCGAGTTCCTGTCACGCCAGCCTCCTGCCTCTTTCCCAAACTGGCCAAGTGCCTCGGGGCCCGCGCGCCAGCCCCCTCTGCCCCCTCCGCCTGGCTGCCTCGTCCCCGGGCACTTCCTGCCACGGCTCCTCCTCCCCTTTCTGGTCTCACCTGAAACGCTGCCTGTCAGCCCTGCCAGCCGCCCCCGCGCTGGGCCCCGGGAGCCCCCCGGCCAGGTCAGCGCTGGGCTGCCAGCCCCCACAGATGCGGGCCGCCCCCCGGTAGTTTCTAGTCCCTGCGTCTGCCCCCCCAGAAGGGAGGTCTCTGGAGAGCCGGGGTCTCCTCGTGGGGTCCGCACTGCGGCTGAATGGCTTCATTGATGTGTGGGACGAAGGAAGAGGCCAGGCCAGGAAAGTGTGCGTCCATTTTCAGAACAGAAAGGAAGCGGCCGCGGGGTCCTTTCTCCGCAGGCCAGGGGTTCCCAGCCGCAGCACTGGTGGCGCGTGGGGCCGGGCCATGCTCTGCCGGGGGACTTTCACCTTGAGGACGGGCAGCGGCCTGCCAGCCCCCACCCAGCAGACTGCGGTAGCCCCCCCCACCTAGTGATCAGCAAAACTGTCCGCAGATGTTCCCAGGGCCCCGGGGGGCTAACCCCAAGTGAGGGCCTGCCTGAGGCCAGCTCTGGGGACAGGACTCATCCCTGCTCTGGCCCTGGAGGCCCCCAGAGCCGGCACCCCTGGCCTCATTCTCTCAGGGAGAGACCCTGGCTCAGGCCCAGCCCACTGGAGCACCCCCTTCCCGGGGCCGGTGGTCTGACTGCAGGCGGGCGGGTGCCTCAAGCCCGGCGACCCCACGGGCCGCCCCCTGGGGCTTCAGCCGCAGACGCGAAGCGTCCCCAGCGTGGGTGAGCGTGGCTGGGCAGGATCAGAGGCGGCCTGGACGGCGGTCAGGAGGGCTTTCTCAGCTCCTCCTCTTAATGCAGACGGGCGAGTGAGTGGCTCTGCGTGGCCGGCAGACCTGGAAGGTTTGCGATGTGCTCTAGGAGGAGGTGGCGTCCTGCCTCCGAGCAGGCCCGTGTACGGCAGGGAGTCTTCCCGGTGCCACGTACCCCCGTGCCGGCCGGCCGGGGCAGGACTGGGGGTGGGGGGACCGCAGTCCGGATGACCCAGGGTCAGCCGGGAAACCTCCGGAAGGCGCAGCCAGCACCCACTCCTCCGAGCTCTGGCCCCGCCCAACTAGAGCCTTCGCCGGGGCTGGGCGAGGCCCTTGTTTGCAATTTAAATGTGGCCTCGTTTATGGAAGGGTCCTTGCTCCTCCGAAAAGCCTTGCGCTGGGGCTGGCCCTCCCCAGCAGCCGGGCCTCAGCCAGGAGAAGAAACTGATCTAATAGGCCTTTCTCCTGCTAATTGTAGCAATTAGTGTCACAGAATGGGGACTCCCTGGGGGGCCAGTGCCCGGCACACAGGGCTGTCCCCAGCTCCTCAGGCTGTAGCCCAGCGGGGGCCTACGGGGGCCCCCACCAACATCCTGGCCCCAGTTCAAGGTGGGGTGGGGCGGGGAGGGGGGGAGCCAGGCCGGGTGCCCTGGGGAGTCACAGCAGGGGTGCGCTCGAGTGGTTCAGACCAGCGGGCCACACAGGTGACCCTGGCCTGTGACAGGGGGCCCTCCTCGTTTGTGCCTGAGTGGGTGTGCGGGAGGACGGACATGAGGAGCATCTGGAGGCGTGACAGGAAGTCGCCTCAGAGCCAGTGACTTCTAGACTGGGTGGAGGGGGGCCATTTCCCAGTGTGGCCAAGGGGAGTCCTTTCCCTCACCGCCCCCCCACAGGGGAGCTCCTGCTCCTTCATTCAGCATGCTACCAGAGACCCCGTACGTCCATCTGGGAGCACGCACGTGCCACGGTGCCACATACCTCCTAGTGACACAGGCCACACATGTGCCACAGTGCCACATGCCCGTTAGTGCCTCACGCCACCTAGTGACACAGGCTTCACACACGTGCCACGGTGCACACACCCCTTACTGCCACACACCCGAGCGACACAAGCCATGTACCACGGTGCCACACACCCGCTAGTGGCACAGGTCACACACACATGCCACAGTGTCACACGCCCCTGAGCAACACAGGCCACACACGTGCCACGGTGCCACATGCCCGATAGTGCCACATGCCTGTGAGCGACAGGCCATGTACCATGGTGCCACACGTGCCACACGCCCCTTAGTGCCACATGCCTCCTAGTGACACAGGCTGTGACGCAACTGACTTTGAGGCTTTCTCAGGCAGTGGGTCGTGTCTGAGAGGCAAGGCCATGACCACTGCCCCACTTTATAGATTCGGTCGGTGAACAAGTCTTTGTCGGCTGAAGCCGCATGTGACACTGGGCACTGGCCGCTGGCCCAGGCTGGAGGGATCTGAGAGGGCCCGACGGAGCTTGAGAATGTGTTTTCCTGCACCTCGAGGAGTGTGCTCTGCAGGTAGAACTGCCTTGAACAGGGTCTGCACCAGGAGCCAGTCTGGGGTCCTAGGAGCTCCCTTGGGGAAGCTGGGGAGTAGGGGACAGGACAGGGGCTGCAGGTGAAGGGCCCTCTGGGGGAAGAAGCCCACGAAGGGACGGAAAGAGGCTGAGGAGGAGAAGCGCGGCTGCGGGTAGGGCCAGACCAGAGAGGCTGTGTTGCGGAGGAGCTGAGAACAGCAGCAGCCACTGAGAGGTCCCACTCAGGAAGGGACCCCCCTGGGCCCCTGTCGGATCCACCTTATGGAAGGATTTCCTTCCACACAGCGGAGGACTGAAGGGGACGGCAGCTGCCCCTCCCAGCGATGGGGGCAGAGGGGACGCAGAGCAGCAGGAGGCGCGCAGGGTCCCCGAGGGGTGAAGCTGGCCTGGCAGGGTAAGGGGCTGACATGGGCAGCCTGGAGGGGGACGTGCCACCAGGGACGGTGGCAGGCTCCTGCGCACACGGCGGCAAGGTTGGGGTGCAGGGACCCTGGGTGGGGAGGTGCCGGGGGGTTATGGACAAGAGAGGTGGGGCAGGTGATGGGAATGCGACTCTGGAGTGTGGGGGACTGAGCTGCAGAGACATTTGGGGGACTGGGATCCACAGATGGTGCGAGAAGCTCCATCCAGAAGAAGGTGCTGAGGGAGCAGCTCTGGGTCACGCTTGTGAGAGAGAAAAGCCCTAGGTGGGGCCTGAGGAGCTCAGTGTTCAGGGCCTGGTGGGGTGGGGCGGGGCGGGGCAGCCCTCGCAGGAGAGCCCGGGAAGGAGGCATCAGTCACCTGCTTCCCGATCATGGCCTCTGGGACCATCGCCTTTTCTTCTCTGACTCTGGGCCACGGATGGCCACTGACCTACACCTGGCCCCCCGGGGTGTGCTGCCCACGGCTGCCCAGGACAGATGCCCTGTCCTTCCTCCTGTCGCTCTGCTCTGGGAACCGTGGCGCGGAGGGGCTGTCCCCACAGCACGTGCGGGAGGAAGCCCGGTCAGCTCCCGCGGGGTGGCCTCGCCCTTGCCGAGCGGTTTCAGAGCCTCACGGGGTGGAAAATCCCCCCAGTTTTCTCGGAAAGCCAGCAAGCTGAGAAGCGGCCTTGAATAGGGCGGAGAGGAGGAAACAAAGAGCCTGTCAACGTTGGAGCCCGGGCGGGGGCAGGGCGCTTCGCGGACCCCACGCAGACAGCACTTTCCAGCAGTTTCTCGGCCCCAAAGCCTGGACCCAGAGACCCAGAGGCTGGCTGTTCACGGGGGGCGGCGGCCGCCGCCTTCCCACTCAGCCTCCCTGATTCATAGTTCACACAGGCTTCCAAGGCTCAAAAGGGGTTAAGTGCAGAACCTGGAACTCCCCTGCTTGCTAATTTTTAAACACAGCTGAGCTCGGAGTGCCCCTCCCAGAAGGCCCTGCGAGGGACTCTGCACAGCCCCCACCCCCCAGTGTCGCCAGGAATCCATGCGCCTCGAGAACAAAGCCTCCCCGTTCCCTCCCTCAGCCAGCTTGTTCTCCCCAAAGCTGCTCCCCTCTAGCCACACCTGGCCACCTTCAGCGCACTGCGGACTCCCAAATGAACCTTCAAGACTGGCCAAAAGGAGCTGGACCTACCCCCCCAGGACAGAACCCCCCCCAACCCCGGGAGCTGTGTCTCCCACTCCTGGGCCTCTGGCACCAGGTCCTGGCGGTGGGGGGTGGCCTCCAGGGGTCCAGGGCTGCGGCCCCAGGCCCGAGGGCTCCGGGGACCGCACCTCGTCCTCAACCACTCAGATGCTCTAACTGCTGGCCTCTGCGCCCACAATCCTAACACTGCAGCCCGCAGCTCCCACACTAGGGTGCACCCGCGGACCCGTCCTGTGCCTCCCTTCTCTGCACGAGGCCTGGGGTTCTGTCCCTTCTTGCCACTTCTTGCTTCAACCCCGGCCCCTGCGGCCCTTCCCGAGGCCCCAGGACCCGGCCTCTGCTCTCACAGTCGTCCCACTCCTGGCCCTGGGATGTTCTCAAGGGAGGGAGACAGGGGTGTTTCAGGACGAGCACAGGCCACGGGCCAGACAGCCACCCCAGCAGCGTGCCTCCACTGTCCAGCGACTTGATGTCCTCACGTTGGACTTCAGAGAGCCCTTGTGACAGCCCCGCGGGGAGTTAGGTGTAGCCTGGCCGAGCGTCCCGCCCAAGGCCCCCGGGCCCTGACACGGCAGAAGTTAGCCAGGTTTCTGCGGAGACCAGCCCACCACGTCCTCTCATGAGCGGGGACTGCTACGGGGCCCTTGTCAGGCCCCCTATCCTGACCTCGGGAGGCAGACGCAGACACTGTGGAGGCTTCCGCCCTGCCACAGAACCGGGGAGGGGAGGCGAGGCAGGGCCGACCCAAGCAGCCTGTCCCCAGGTGCCACTCTGGCCCGTCCCTGTCGGTGTCGTGGGGGAAGGCCACCCGGGAGTCCAAGAGGCCCGCCCTGCACATGCAGGGCTGGGAGCCAAGAGGGATGCCAAAAGCCCGGCTGGAGCCCTGGGACGGCCAAGTGCCACCCGAGAAGGCATCCTCTTCCTGCTCGAGCCGCTGGGGAGCCGGATGCCACCCCCCCACCCGGCTTCCCGTCAACAAGTGGGACCGTGCCCGGTCCAGGTGCAGAGGGCAGCTGTCCCCAGCAGCCACTCAGCAAGCGCCGCCCGCCCCAGCCACTTGCCCGGTTGTCCCACCCACTCCTGCCACCAGGGCCGGGAGCCACTTGTTGGCTTATGTTATTCCCGAAATGTGTGGGTGTTTGCGAACCCAGAGGTCTCCCACTAGCAGATTTCCACTCGAGTCTCTGATCCATCACTCATTCTGTTCCCCCTTTGCAGGCCTCGTGCCGGGACACGGGGGCGTCTGACGGGCCCCTCTGCGAGCCCCTAGACTGGCAGGCCAGGCGAGGGAGCACCAGGCGTGGAACCTGGGAGGGATGAGGCGCCGGGGCTGGGGAGAGAAGGGTTCTCAAGACGCTGTGCATCTCTAGCCAGGGTGGGAGGCCGAGGAGAGGGCGGCGGTCTCGGGGGGCCTGTGTGCCGGCAGGCAGGGCGCTCCTCCGCCGCCTTCTCCGTTTTCCCTGCTGGGGCTTCTCCTGCCCCCTCCGGGCCCTCTTCCAAGGCCACCAGAAGGGCCTCAAGCTGGGGGGGGGGCATCCCAAGAGTGGCGCTGAGTGCCAGGGTCGGGTGGGAGATGATCTGCAGGTGCCAGTAGGAACATCCCCAGGGCCTGCCTTCAGAGTTGCTTCTCCTAGCCCCCGACACCAAAGGCAGCAGGCTCAGCAGGTGTGAACGTTGAAAGGGGAGGGTCCCCAGAGGGTTCTCGGGTCTCCCGGGTCACCTGCACTTCATGGCTTGCCCTCTCAGGGTCCCAAAGGCAGGTGGGGGCCAGACCACCCTGCCCCCAGGCAGTAGAGCACTGTGCAGGGCAGGAGGGATGTGACCGCTGGTCACAGTCCCACAGAAGGTACCCCCACCTCCCAAGCCCCGAGGCGTTCCTGTGAATGGCATGCTGGCACTGTCCAGAGGCCTCAGTTTTCCCCCCTAGACAGAAGCTCATAGTGGCGCCTCCCTCCCGATCAGACTGGCCAGTTGGGAGGGCCCTGTGGAAGTGAACGTGCCCTCTGCCTTGAAGCAGACCCTCCCTCTCCCCCTGGAGCTCTCTGCGAGGGCTGGGGTTTTTCCACTGGCCTCCCTTGCAGCCCCGCTGGGTCCTTTGCCTGACCCCAGCATACCCAGGCCCCAGAAGCACAGACTCCTCGTCGCAGTCGAGCGAGCGTGCCCGCGCGCAGACGGGTGCCCACCCCTCCCTCACATAGGAGACATCAAAGGGAAGCAGGGAGCAGCGAGCCTGGCTGACCCCAGCCAGCAGGAGAAGTCCAGAGTCATAGCCGAGCCCGGGGCCCCACGGCTGGGGATTTTCCACCCCATCAGGATTTCCGCAGGACACCCCGACTCTGGCCTTTGAGACTCCTCAGGAACCAGGGTCTGGACGGGATCTTCCTGGGCCGGGGGGCTCAGGAGCGTGGCCGGGGACCCCTGTCCTTGGTCTCCCCAGGCTGTGCTGGCTGCTGGTTCAGGTGTGTCCATATACCACCCTAGGCTCTGGGACCCGGTTCCCAGAACAGCCCCAGGGTGGGCAGGAACACAGCTGGACAGCTGAGCCCTTGGGGGGTGTGCACTTAGCAGAAGCCCCGCAGAGCCGGGCTGTCCAGCCCTCATCCCACTGCCATCAGGGAGCCCAGCGCTCCCGCACACTGTGCATGCAGTGGGCCAGGCCGGGGTCAGATGGCTCCAGGGGCCTATGTGTCTCCTGTTTAGGACACTGGTGTCACTTTCTGGGGTCCCTCTCTACCTGTTGCTGACACTGCCAGGTCTCCACCCTGCGCTCCGGCTCCCACCCCAGCGAGCGGCAAGGGGTCCCCGGAGGAGGACCAGGCACGTGCCTGGGTGTCCCAGTCTCTCCTAGACCTGGGTTGGCCTCTAGGCCAGCCACAGGATGGCCATACCCCAGGGCCCGCCGGCCAGCGGGGAGCGCACCTGGGACCATTTGGCTGTTGGGCGTGGGCGGGCTAAGGAGACACGGCTTTATCGCCACAGGCCACTAGCCCTGGGGTGACCCTGGGGCTGAATGAAACGTCCCTCCGCACATACAGGTCTGCCATCCAGGTGGGGACCCACGTTTGGCCCAGCAGCCGGGCTCTGTACAGCCCGGAGCTCAGCCTAAGAGCAGACGCGCTCATGTGGAAAGTGCTGGCAGCGAGGCTCGCGATCTGGTTACAGCAGCTGTCTTCGCAGCAGCGAGCAGCCCAGCACTGGGAGCTGTTGTTCGGGGCTCGAACGAGGCTACCCTGGGGGTGGGCGGGGGTGTCTGTTGGTGGGAAGTGTTTCAAAACAATCACAGAAACTTGGCAGGCAGGGGCTCTGGGCGTTGGGATCTGGGTCTCCTGATCAGGGGTTGGGGTGACGCCCCGCTACGCCCAACTGAGCATGTTCCTGCCCCGGCCAGGCCCAGACCGCTGGGGTCTGGGGTCTGGCCTCCCAGGCCAGCAGTATTCCTGGGGTGGGGACCTTTGTCACGTGCATCCCCAGGCCCGAGGAGGGTCACATAGTCTGGCCAGAGTCGGCGGGGGGCTGGAGGCACATGGGATGGGCGGGCACAGCTGTGTTCTCAGGGAAGCATGAAAACCCAGAAGTGAGGCGTTGAGACGGGTTGAAGGCCCACACTTTGCCATCAACTCAGAGCCGCTAGAGGCTGACCCAGCACCCTTCTCTGCTCCGCCGTCCGTCTGACTGCCCGGAGCCCGAGGGGGGGCTAGAGCGAGCCCCACCCTGACTCTCCTGGGAGCAGACCGAGGCGCACAGTATGCACGCCTTGCCCGTGGTACTCAGGGCTTTGGCAGGCTCGTCCATAGGGACCACGTGGCCTCCCCAGCCCAGGTGATGGCTGAGCCCCTGGTGTGCCGCCGGGAGGTCGTCTAAGAACCGCCCTTCTCCCGAGTCAGCCACAAGGCCCCGAAACCCAGACTCCAAGGCCTGAAGCCCACGCAGGGTCTCTGAGACTCCAGAGTCTAGGAGGGGCCTTTGGGCCCTGTGAGGGCTTATGTCCCACCCCGCGGCGGCCAAGCTCTGGTTACTCTTGGGGTGCCCCCCTGCCCAGGGCCTGTCAGGTGGGAGGCACATGGGGCTTCCTGCCTGGGGTTCATGTCTGTGTGCAAGGGGACCTGCCGATACCAGTCCGAGCTGTCCCAAGAGGCACCTGTGTTCAAGCCAGCAGTGAGGGGGACCCGGGAGGCAGAGAGGGGAGGATGTCATGGGTGACAAGCAGCAGGACCGTAAAAACGGAAGCTGCTCCACTCCCGAGTCCGCCGGAGTGACCCCTGCATCCTGTGTGGGTCAGGAACACAGGGTGCCCTGATGGAAAATCTGCATCCTGGGGACCTCCCTGGAGGAGGCTGGCCCTGGGCCTGCCTTGCGGGGAGACCCCAGCCCTGCTCGTGACCGGAGCAGCCCACAGGGCAGAGTGGGAGGCAGCCCGTTCCCATGCCCCTTCTAGAGCGGCCCTCCCCGACCCCCGGACCCCTCGGCCACCAGCTCCCCACCTGGCTGGCTGACCTCTTTTTCACCTGGGAGAGCTCAGCCTCGGCTTCGGGGCCAGCGACGCAGGACTTGCCTCCCCGCCAGAGTCGCTGCAGGGACACCAAGAAAGCAAACCTAGTGCTTTTCCAACACCTAACAGTGGGAGTGGAGAAAGAGAAGGGAGGTCAGCTAGAAAGTTCTGGAACACGATCCGTCTACCAGAGGAGCCTGTTTCCCAGCGAAAGAGGCGGCTGTGGGGAGGCTGAGGAATCTGTGAGGACAGAGCCCATGTGACCCCGGGGGCTGGCGTCGCCCCGGCAGCGGGTCGCGGATCCCCTGTCTGCATGGCTGGGCCACTTCACAGGAGAGACACGGGGACAGAACTGGGGACGTCACTGCAGCCACGGCAGCTCCCCTCTCGATCAGTTAGCCGGTCCACCCAGAGGGCAGGGGGCAGAGCTGGCGAGCGGACAGCTGCCCGCCTGCTGGCGGAGGCGGCCGGCCCCCGTGGGCACCGCTCTTCCTCCGCCCGGCGGCGCGCCCCGTTCTCAGGGGAAAGGCCCTCTCGAGAGCCGCTCTGAAAGGCTCCCCGAGCTGCCGGACCAGCTAATGAGTTATTTGCTCTAAACAATGTCTTGATAAAGGGGACGGAGGGAGTTAGCCGGTGTTGACGAAGGAGACGCAGGGTTGCCAGGGAAATGCTCCTAAGTGGACAGAAAGAAAAGACAGTCGCCGCGTTCTGTCTGACTAGGAAAAAGGCCGCGGAGCGCGCACCTCTGGCCGGCTTTTGTGTTTGTGTTTGGAAGAGACAGGCGGCCGCGAGTGTGGGGCCGGGGCGAGGACGCCCACAAAGCGGGTGTGTGCGGAGCCCGCGGCGGCCGGGGCCCAGGTGGCCGGCTGGGCGCTCGCCCCGGGAGACGGCGCACAGGGGCCCCCCCCGGGCGAGGGCGCGGGGGGTGCGAGGGGCTCCCGGCGGCGGAGCCTGAGAGCGGCCGGCCAGAGCCGCACCCCGAGCGCTCCCGGGCTCGGGCCACGGTCGGGGGCTCTCCGGTCTCTAACTCCTACTCCAGGGTAGAAATCTCTGCATCTGTCGGCGGCCCAACGTGTTTGCCCAGCACGGAGCCCCGTGTCTTCACGCTCACGTTTTCAGAGCAAAACCGTCTTTGATGGAATCACAACGCGATTCCTGCTTTCGCTTGACCCGTCAGAGCCCCGGGGCAGCCTCCGCAGGCCGCGCCGACGGGCGCAGTGGCCCTAGTGCCTGGCGTGGAAACCCTGGCCTCGGCGAGGCTCCTCTCGCAAACTGGAATACCCCCGCGCGTCCTCAGGCCCCGGGGGCTGGGGAGCGCCGGGGCTGTCCCTCCGCCCCTCACCTTCAGCTGTCGCCCACAGTGTCCCAGCCCGCCAGTAGGCCCCATTCCTGACACGGGTCCGTCCCCTCGCCTCCTGAGCTGCGGAGAAGTACCCTGCAGACGGGAGGGTTGAAAGGCCCCTGGTTCTCAGGCTGGCAGGAGGAGGCCTGCCATGGGGGTGGGGGGAGATGTCGTCTCTGCCGGGAGGAGAGCTGGGACAGCCTTGCGTGGAAGGTGTCTGAGCCCAGCCTGGTGCACTCTGGCCTCTGTGCACGAAGCCCCCGAGCCCCTCCCCAGGCGCCCCCAGCATCCTTGCGGGAGCATCCGCTGTCCCCCAAGCCTCAGTTTCCCGATCTGTAAAAGCCGGAGTAGCCTGTACGCACTAGGCCCCCAGAGGGTGGGCATCATGGGCGCATCTGATTTCCCTGCATTTCCAGGCCGGCAGCAGAAGGGACTGGGCCTGGGGGGGAGGGCTCCTTTGTGATCAGAGACCTTGGGTCGACTCTGGACTCGCAGCCGCCACGGCCAGCGGAATGTGACCAGAGCAGGAAGGGCAGGGGCAGGGGAGCGCCAGAGAGTGTCCGGGGCGTCTGGGCCGCTCCGAGGCCTGCCGCAGGCTACGTGGAGGCAGGCTACGTGGAGGCGGCCCAGCCCGGCCCCCACCTGCCTCGCTTACTCATTCACTCCTTCTTCATCAAACATTCACAGAGCGGCCGTGAGGGGCTCCACATGGATTAAGCCCGAAGATAACGACACTGAGCCGAAAGGTGTGCTTCTGCCTCCCCTGGCCCCCCGGCCCCCCGCGCTCGCCGGAGACGGCCAGTGAGCCCTTGAGCACAAAAACAAACAGGCAGTTACCCATTAAGAATGGGGGGTGGGGCGTGGGGGTCTCAGTGGCCCAGTCTGCGGTGGCGACATTTTAGCCAAGACCCAGAGGGTGTGTCTTTCCCAGTCTGGGGAAGGCGAGAGGGTCCGGGGAGCTTGGCTTGTTTCAAATGATACCAGGGGACACTGGAGGAGCCGCCGTGACTCAGTTAGATCCACTGCTCAAGGGCACTACGAGCTTGGTGACCCCGGGCCCTAGCCTGAACCTTTCAGGCCTCAGGGTGATTATATATAAAACAAGAGTGATAATACACCTGCGTCAAAAGCCGCCCCGATGGGGCGGATTAGTGAAATCGTGTTTAGAAAGCACAGCGCCTGGCTGAGGGGAGTCCAGTGCTCTGGTTCTCGGAAGACTATTCCTTACCTCAAAGCACGTGCGGGGCCCGTGAGTGTTCCCTTCGCCCAGACGGCAGTGCCGGGCCTCCTTGGGAGCACCTGGCTGCCCGGGGAGCACAGACCAGGCCCGTAGAGAGAGCAGGGACTGGCCCGCCCAGCTCCTGCTGGCCCCCGGGCCTGCATGGGGCCTGGGGTGCTCATGCACTCCTTCCTGGCTGGAGAAGAGAGGCGTCCACCTTCCGCTTACAGGACACTGTGCTGAATGTTCTCAAAGCTTCTCAAAGCTCTGACAGCCTGGGACCTGCATGAACCAGCTCGGGGGGCCCCGCCAGAGTTCCAGACTGGACCTGCCCCCTCGCCCTTAGCTGAGTGTGTGTGTGTGTGTGTGTGTGTGTGTGTGTGTGTGTGTGTGTAGGTCGGGGGGGGGTTGGTGAGCAGGGGACAGTTAGAAGCCTCCAGAAACATGAAAGGCAAGTTCCTTCCAGGCTTCGGGGGTTGGCCCAGCTGGGGGTCCCATTTCCCATTAAGGTAGCCTGAGGCCAGGAAGGTTGGCTGATCCCACCCTTCCCCCGAGAACTTTCACGGGACCCCCATTCTTCATCTGCAGTTGCCCCAGCTCCAAGAACTCATCCTCTCCGTGAGGGTGAGGAGGGAGCTTGACTAAGGGTCACATCGCTGGAGGGAGAGAGGCAGACGGAGCTGGGTGGGCTGGTGGGGAGACAGGAAGTCCTGGGAGTCCTGGCTCTCCTCTCAGTCCCCACAGGACGGCCCCTGGGCTGCCCAGCCCCTCCTCACGGTTCCCTGAAGCCCCGCTTCTACCCCACAGGGAGCTCACTTGCTTCCTTCTATCCCACTCTTCATCAAACATCAACGATATAAAAGGACTTTCTTTCTCTGTCCTGCTAGTATTCCGAAATAGAACTGTTGTCCAAGAATGTTCTCACAAGAAGGAAATCCTGCCACTTGGGACAACATGGGTGAACGTGGAGGACATTGAAATAAGCCAGACGCAGGAGGACACAGGGCGTGACACCAGTTACGTGAAGCGTCCAGAGCCGGCAGACCGCAGCAGGTGAAGGGCTGGGAGGTGGCAGGTGGGCTGCGGGCCGGTCCCCCCCACCCCGCGCAGAGGGTCAGCCCTGCAGGCCGCGTGGGTCCGGTGCGGGGATCCCAGTGAACAGCACAGTGTCCTCCACGGGCTGCTGGGCGGACAGGTCTGGTGGGAAGTGCCCGTCTGAAAGAATAATGATGATCATAATAACGCCAGTGATAGAGGCGGTGAGAGGGAACTTTGGGAGCTCATGGTCGCTTCATGGCTGAGAACACAGGTACCGTCTCATGGGCACGTGCTTCCCCCCAGACTTCACCTGCGGACACGTTACTGACGTACAGATCTGGTCGGTCAATCGTACCGCAATAAAGCAGCTTCAAAAAGGAAATGAAAAGCAAAACAAAAACTTCTCACAGAAACTTTGCTTTGAGAGGCTCATTTAAAGTGACCCCATTCTGGATAAAGGCGTCCAGAGCCGCCCTAACGGAGCCAGAGCCCCACGGATGCCCACACCTCTTTCATCCATGAGAACCCCAAAACCCCACTAAAAATCGGCTTTGAAGATCCAGGCCCGAGCAGCATCGCACCAAGAACGCGTGTGGACACCGGGCAGCCTGGGGGGGGGGGGGTCTCCAGGGAGCCGTGTCGAGCGCCAGCCCGTTTTAGGAGGTCCCACAGTGTATGGTCCATTTACAGAGTGTTCTCGTCAGGATAGGCTCGAAATGCAGAACAGATGGGTGGCTGCCGGGGGCTGAGGACACGGCGGGGTGGGAGGGAGTGCATGCGGCTCGAAGGGGTGACACGAGGGACTGTGCGGGTGACAGGAGCACCCCTGGGTCACTGTCTGTATCCTGCTGGCGATCTGAGCCTGTGGTCTGCAGGATGTCACTGTGGGGGGAACTGGGTAAAGGACACGTGGCATCAATTATCTCTGATTGCATGTGAATCTGCAGTTATCTCAAAGTAAAAAGTCTGATTAAGAAAATCATGATCCCCATGCTAAAAAAAATCCACAGTCCTAAAAATACCCAATAATGAATTTTAAAACGTACAAAATCCGTACAAACAAAGGGCTGAAAAATATTGAGGGGCATTACAGCTGTCTTGAACACGGAGATGAACTTGCATGTGGCTAGAAAGGCTGTTTCTATAAAAAAGATATATTCCAAGTTCATCTAAATCGATTGCAGCTTCCATAGAAAATACGAAGAGAATGGAGAGGGTCACGCACACGGGTACACGCTTTTTTAAAAAATCGGACACGTCGATTCGAAGTCTGTAAGATTCTGAAAAGGCATCACCTGGAGCTCCCCGGGGCAGCCTGACACACCCCCCCCACCCCGCCGCCGCCGCCGCCGGGCTCTAGAGGGGCCGTGGGCCGTGGGTTTTAAAGAGCACCCGTCGTCGTCTCAGGTCCTGAGTATGCACTGTGCTGCTTTCTGCAGCCGAGCCTCCTGGTCCAGGCTCCCTCCCCCGCGGCCTGGGCAGGCACCTGCAGCCAGCGGTCTAAAGGTGGGGAGGGCGCACCTCGGCCATGGCCAGCACCGGAGCCTTCCTGTGTGCTTCATGCCAGGGTCCCTTCTATCCTCCCAGCAGCGCCCTGGAAGGCACGCCCTCTTGTCATCCCCATTTTACAGATGGGGAGCCCGAGACCCTGGCCAAGGATTCGAACTTGGGCTGTGGCTCCAGATCTGCCTATAAGCGTGACTTCTTGTTCCCGACTTAGTAAAGGACAGCGCCAGGCAGGGGCGCAGGGGGACGGGGGACGAGGGGCAGCCTTCCTCTGGGCTGGTTTCATCAGGACAAGGCTAGAGGCTGCACTGGGTCAGGGAGCCCAGACCGGACAAGGAGATGGCTCCTGCTCTCCAGGGTGGGACGTGGAGCCCTGCTGGCCGGCCCAGTTGTCACAGCGCCCCAGCCCTCAGGCTGGATGGGGTCAGGGTTTTCCTTCCGGTGGCTGCGTGGGGGAGGGGCAGGTTGCATGTTCTAGATTCTTCTCACTGCAGCTTTCTCCTTGAATTAGGCCTATTTTCAGCTCTTGTTCTCTGCTGAATCACTGAATGCACATTTCCTAAGATGCCCTGGAGCACACAGGATCACGTCCGCGGGGGTGGGGGGGCGGGGGGGCGCGGGGAGGAGGCCCCGGGGTCAGACCCGCAACTCTGCAGCCAGACTCTGCCGGGTGCCGTGTGAGCGAGCCCAGGAAGAAGCCCGCGCTCCAGCTCCTTGACATTCCTAGTTACCCAGGCGAGGGCTCGGCTCCAAACCCTCGGCTTCCTGTCAACTCCAGAGCTAATCCCGCGTCTCCATCTGAACAACGTTCTGATCCGAGGCCATGCCATGGATTCCCTGGTCGGCAGTACCGGGTGGCTTTCCAGTAATAGGAATGGGGGGGGCCTGGCCCCACCGACAAGTGCATCGTAAAATTCCCAAGTCAGACCACCACGCCTGGCCTATCTCCGGGCCCGTCGGCCGTCCAGGAGCCCGTCTACAAGCAGACACAGAGGACAGGAGAGTCTGATCAGTCCGCGGAGAGAAGGTGACGTGCTGAAGCGACTCATGCTGGGACCACCAGGTAGACGCACAGGAAATACACCGCATTTAATGATTTCTTATGCCAAACCCAGAGGAAGTGCTATTTACGTGTAAAAAAGGTAGAATACGGATAACAGAAGAAAACAGGAGAGAATCCACGAAAACAGTCTCAGAACGAAGACGTTTTTTCAAAACGTACAGCCAGGACCGACCCCAAGTCACAAAAGATTGGCAAAGTTCATGTCAAAATTTAAAATTCCCACCAGCAGAAAAATATTATAGAGACTTAAAGACAAAAGAAAAATTGGGGCAAAATATGTTTGACACACGTTGGCCACCTATAAATCAGTAAGAGACCTTAGAGCGGAGAGTATGGGAAGGTGGACACAGGACAGAAAGAAACGTCGTCAGTTATCTGAGAAGATAAAGCCCTCGTTCACGATAAGAGACACTGACATCAGAACTCCAGCGTGGCACTTCTCGTCCAGCCGATGAATGGAGATAAAAGCCGGGACTTGGTCTGCTGGGGACGGTGTCGGTGGGGGCGCAGGACACGCTGGGCCACGCTCATGGCCATGGCCGCATGGAGCTGCTGTCACGGGCGCAAGGACGCAGGGAGCCGCTTTCACAGGTGTACGGACGTACGGGGCCGCTGTCATGGGCACACGGGTGCTGCACCCAGGGACCTACCTCTGGTTTCCTACTTCATTCACTGTGCCCTGAGCAGCTCACGTCGGGGTTCCGGCCGGGACGGTCTCTCCACCTGCGAGCGGGTTTAACTCCGCCTCGTCTCTGCTGGAGTCTTCGGTTTCACTTCCCGTGACCTCGTGAAGTCTCACGTCGTGCGAGACTTACAGTTCTCTGTAGTTGATTCATTTTGTAGCGTCCTTGTTTGGTGAGGGGCAGCCTAGAAAGAGACCTTGCAGACGGAGCTGGAGCAGGGATGAGACCCCGGGGGGGGGAGACGGACGGTGTTCGGTGGGGAGAGATGCGCTGATTTCAGAACCGGGCAGTTCCTTAGTGAACATCCGAGGGGTTAACGGGGGTCTTCAGCGGCCCCGTACCGATGGGGGCTTGCTCTGTACTCGCGGGACAACGGAACGTCGCAGCTGTTAGTGAGAGGCAGATGCGCTCTACGTCTTAATCCGGACCCATCCAGAACACCCAGCCATCTTGCCTTTGAGCAGTGCGCGCCGGGGCCGCATGCCTACCAAGAGACGAGTGGGGGACGTGCCTGGGGCTGCCGAAAGGTCTCGCTGAAGCAGGACGCCCATGGTGAGGGGTACAGCTCCGCCGGGCGGCCAGGGCTCTGTCCTCTTGGGGTCACTGTGTGTCCCTGCTGGCCCTCCCTGCCAGCTGCAGGGAAGTCATGTCGCCCTCCGCCCGGCCTCCCTCAGTGGCCCACCCCCGCACCCGAGGATGGAAAGCTCGCTGACCAGCGCCCCCCCGCCCAGCCCGACTGCTCAGCCTCCGGATGGGCCTCCCAGCCCACCGTCTGCACGCCTCCTCTCGGGCAGGAGGGGCGTCCGTGTTCACCGGCATTGAACCGATGCTGTAGAGACCAGAGCCCCCACAAGCACAGCCCCACGCGGGGGCAGCCCAGGGCAGTGGGCTGAGAGCTGTGGCCGCGCGCACACCGATCCTGGAAGCACCAGCGCGGGACCCCCGGTGCGCGGGACCCCAGTGTGTGGGGCTGTCCCGCACGTGCATGTGCGCCTATGTGCCTGTGCGCACGGAACACTCGATGAAAGTGCTTCTCGGGGTGCCACCCTGTGTGCATCCCCCCCGTCTGGGCAGCCCCAAAAGATGTGGGGCACACGTTGCTGTCAGCTCCAAGAAGGGGAACTGCAAACAGACACGCACATGACGCGGCTGCGCGTGGCAAACGGTGGTACGTGTCAGGAGAGGCACACAGACACCCTCACTCGTGTAAGAGCCGCCGGAGGAACGGAGCGGAGACCGTGAACTGTGCTCACCTCTAGGGAAGGAAACACGGGAATCTGGGGCTGGGGTGGGGACAGCCTGATTTTTCAGCACAGCCTCTTCTGGGCTCTGAGCGTGCTCCGCCGTGTGTGTGTGTGTGTGTGTGTGTGTGTGTGTGTGTGCACGCGCGTGTGTAAAGCCTGCTTTAGTGGGATTAGTACTGGTTGTGTGCGATCTCGAGAGGTGAGGCCGGGCGCGGCGTGCGGGTGCTGGCCGGGCAGTGAGCGGGCAGCCCTGCGCTGGGGGCTGGGGTGCCTGGCGAGAGGCCGCCCCACCGCCCGCTGCTGTGGGCTCTGGTTCATGTCAGTCCGAGGAACAGGGGCTGCTCCCGCACAAAGAGGTTTTTGACAGCGCAAGGCAGAACCAGAGCGAGAGCAGACCCCGGGCAGGTCCCAGGGAGCCCACCCCCACTCGGATGGGAAGGGGTGCCTTCCAGCCCTCTGCAGAGCCCCAGGCTCTCCTCGAAACGAGATGCTGCGTGGGCTCTGTCCCTGCGGGGTTGGGAGAGGAGTGATTCTTCCAGAAACCAGCGAGTACGTGTATGGCACGTTCTGGCCACGGCGTCTCCGGAAAACTCTCGAGTTTTATGTAACTCGTTCCCGTCTCCAGGGGACTGTTGACTCTGATTCGCGCGGCCATGACAACACCACAACCTGTTTTCCGATTGATCTGCCCCATGTCTGGGTTCACTGAAGTACTTCCTAACGCACAGTCACATTTTAAACTTCTTTTTTTTTGAAAAAGGAAAGAATAAACCTGGAGTGTGGACTCACCTCACCACCCTGCCTTTCTTTTCTGTCAAAACTTGGCTTTGGGAGGAGCAAGTGATCCCCGCTTCTGAAATGGCACTGGCCAGGCACCTCTTGGAACCTGCGTCCTCCGGGGAAGTGACACAGTGTTGACCCGGGAGCCCCCCCACCCCCCCCACTGGGGCAAGGGGGGCCTTGACGATGAGGCTGCTGACCCACTCGGGACACGTCCACGCCCCGCCTCCGCAGGGGCTCTGGCCTGGGCATCCCCGTCCCCCACCTGGGCGTGGGGAGGCCAGGACATGCCGCTGGCAGAGCGGCTGGGCGGGAAGAAGGGAGCCCGGTGCCCGCCGCTGTGAGAGGAAACGAAGAGAAACCGCCCCAGTCAGCCCCACAAGCAGGCCTGGAAAACTCTGCAGCCAGAGCGAACACAAAGGACTTTTCAGACCCTGCAGCCAAGGTGCCCAGGGAGCGGGTTTTTTTCTTTCTTTTTTCTTTCTTTCCTTTTTTTTTTTTTCAACAGCTATTAGGGTGACAAGCCTTTCCGAAGGCCAGCCGTTGGCGAGGGTTTCCAGGAAGCTGGTCTGGCACCAGGCTAGGACTGGAGCAACTTTAACGAGTTAACTTCAGAAGGAAGGAATTGTCAGGGAAGGTTTAAGGCTCAGCAAACTTTTTGAATTATTTTGCAAAAAAGTCCTGGCTTTCGAATTCAAAGCCATGTTTAGCCGTGACTGTGGGAAGCCAGAGCTTATTTCAAAAGACGATGCGGCTGGCACGTTTCTGAGTCGTCCCCTCCGGGTATCTGCCTTGACTCCCCAGGCCAGGCCCTGCGAGCGCCGTCCGGTGCCTGGAAACATGGGGGGCACCTTCCACGTCCCCCCCAGCACCCCTCCGCCCACGCGCCTCTCCCGCCTCTGGCCCCCGGGGCTGTGTGCGCACACGCGCGCACACGCGCACACCTTCCCCAAGCAGGAAGCTGCCCTCTGCCAAGAGCGCATGGAATTCAGATTTCCAGAGAGTGTCCTTGGCCTCCGGCTCCACAGGCACACACTGAAGAAAGGTCCTAGTGTGTGTGGCGGGGGCGAGAGAGAGGGGCCTCCGTCTCTGCTCCCGTCTATCTGGGCCCCAAGAAAAACCCACAACTGGCTGTGCTCTCCTGAGCCACACCCGGCCTCAGTCGCATTCCTTCCCTTCCTGAGCCCACGCTGGGTGGCCCCACAGCCCTGCTTCCATACCTCCCTCCCCACCCGCGGGGAGACCGGGGCCAGGCCCGCGTGGGGCAGCTGGCAAGCACACGTGAGGGGCCGCACCCCAGGCCCAAGGCAGCCGGAAACCACCGAGGGGCCCAAGGGGCCGGGCGTCCCAGCCACGGCCTCCGTCAGCTGCGGTGGGAGCAGACAGAACTTGGGCCCCCGGCAGCGCACCCCAGGCCAAGCGCCCTGAAGGAAGTCCCTCTTCATACCCCACCTGCAGCTCCCTTGCTGCAGACGATCCCCACACCCCCGGAGGAAGCACTGCCCCCGGCACCCATGCCCCCACCCCCATCCACGCCGGGCCGTCTAGGCCCTGAGATCTGGCATCCGGGGGAGTTAAACATTTACAAGCAGAGACCGACAGTGGCCCGGTAAATGAGACAAGTCCATGATCAGCCACACACAGCGGACAGGCTGGTCACGCTTAGCTTCTCTTTGACCCCAGTCACTGGGACCTTGCCGCCTGCATGGCCGGGGAGCAGTAGGTGGGAAGCGCGAGCCTCCCGCGGGCCGTTGGAGTCACGGAGGCCCGTGCGCAGCAGGAGTTACAGCTCCTCCCGTGCTCGGCGCTCAGGGCGGCCTGGCCCAGAAAGGGGGGGTGCTCCGGGGCCTGGCCGGTCTGCCCGGGGAGGAGCCTGTGGCTTTGCCGCCCAGGCCCCTGGGCCTGCAGCCTCGGGATGACTGTGAGCGCACAGGCTGGTGGCCACCCTGCCCTGTTCCTGCCCACTGGGGTCTCCTGTCGTGGCCGGAGAGGCCAATTTCCCTGTCCCTTCTGGCCAGCTTGGACCTCATGGCTTGGTGTTCGTGTGATGCCTCAACTCCACCAGCCTCTCCTTCTGAGCGTGGCCCACGGTGGACTGAACTGGGGGGGGGGATGCTCTTCCCGTGTCCCTTGGTGGGGGGCCTGGTGTGATAGAAACAGCACGGTAAGGAGCAGGCCACAGCCATGACCAAGGCCTCAAGGACGGGCTCGCGCTGCTGTCCTAGTAGCCAGGGGCCTGGGGCTGGTGCGGGCTGCAGTACAGGTCCCACTAGGACAGACGGCCCCCGTTGGAATCGCAAAGGAGCACGGGACTCGGAGTCAGGAGCCCCATGGCCTGGCCCCAGCTGTCAGCACCTGGCATGGCCTCTGGGCAGGGTCCCCTCATCTCTGCTGTCGGGGCCCCCACGTCCCAGGCTGTCCATCTCCCAACACCTACAGAAGAATTTCCCCATCCCACCCACCAGCCCCCGGCCTGACGCAGTCCACTTCCAGCACAGGACACGGGTGGATGGTAGAGAGTCGTGGTCGGGAGCTGCCAGGGGCTGCGGGGGTCCCTGGGGAGGACACTCCAGTGACGTCCTCTGAACGCTGTGGACGGCCCCACCCCAGTCCCTATACACACACCCGCCTGAGTTTAGTCACGCAGGGAGCCCGTTTTCAGGGGTGTCACTCCCTCCACCTGAGGCTGCCCCCACCTCGGAGTCCGGCCCCCCTGTTCTTGCTGTAGTCTCGCCCCGCAGTCAGGGCCCCGTGAGCCCCCACCTGGAGCCCACCCGCTCGGCTGGAGGTTCCATGGGGTAGCTCAAGAAAAGAAGAAAAAAAACATTCCAGCGTTTTAAACTGGAAAAGTTTCCATTCGATCCAACAGATCCAGAACGCGAGGACGACGTGAACGCAAGACCACCGCCGGAAGGCCCAAGAGAAGGGAAGGTAGGAGGGACGCCCCCGGGCCACCGGATACGGGAGGGGACGAGACGACCCAGGACCCCACAGCAGCCTGGGCAGGGCCAGGCAGACAAGCCTAGAGCAGGTTCAAAGGCTCCAAGCTAAAGGTCCCAGCGTGACCTTACCTTGCACTTTATCCCCTAGATACGGAGCCCGGCTATCGGAGCAGTGAGGGGGGTCTGGGGTCGGCGGCTGGGAGCTGCCCGCCTCCTGTCCAGGGGCTGGGCTCTGTGGGCAGCGGGTCCACAACCATACACGAGGCCGTGGGGACAGGCCCTGAGCTCTGTCTCTTGGAACAGCCTCGCCCCCCGCATCTTCCCCGTGTCCTCTCCTGCCTGTGATGTAACCCCAACCCCTGCCTCAGTTTCCCCAGCAGGGCCCCGTAGGACAGCGCTGTGGCAAGTGTTAGACTTCAGAAGGCACAGCCTAGTCTGATCTCAAGTGATGGTTCGGTTCCAAAGACCGATCAGGTAGAGTCAAAATTACCTTTGAAATCCTTTGAATTGCCCCTTAAAAATCGCTTCCTGGAGCTGCGCGTACATCCCCACGGAGCTCCACCGAGTGGCTCGCACCCACTGAAGTGGGAGCAGCTCTGGGCAAACACGGAGGGCATCCCCACTCCTCGCCGGCCTGCTCCCCAATGTCTTTAGAGGGAGCCTCTGGGGCTGCTGCGGTGGGCAAAGCGGACGCGGGCTCAGGGGAAGGGCGTGGGGACGCCGGGGACGCTGGGGACACCAGGCTCTGAGGCCAGACTCCTGTGTCCCTCTCCCTTTGCTTTCCTTTCTTCCCTTCCCTTCCCAGATGGTGCCCCAGGCCTCCCGTGAGCCAACTGGACCCGAAATGGAGGAACTGTAGGACCTCTGCCCTGGGGGCAATCCCTGCCAAGGACCAGCACCTGCGGTGGCCTGTGCCCAGGACACCCACCCAGTCCCAAGAGGCCTGGCCCACGTAAAGGACGACCGCCCGGCTGGGGGCTCTGGGCCACCCCCAGAAGCTGGAAGCTCGGCCCGCCGCCCTGTGTCTCACGCACACAAGTTGGCCTTACCTAGGAGACCCGGGGGCCCCCGAGCGGCCTGAGGGTCGATGAGGGCCCTCACCCTCCACGCATGATGGGGCCAGGTCCCTGGTGTGTGCAGAGTCCACCAGGCAGAGTTCCTGGAGGAGGCGGCCACAGAGAGACTCCAACCAAAGCACACACTCTCCGTCCACGCGCTGCTCTCTCCGGCCAGTGGGCCCCAGAAACACTGGGGGAGGCACAGACCCAAGCCAGATGCCAGGCCCCTCGGCCTCCACTGGCTGGTGACCTCCCTGCCCCCGCACGCCCTCCAGGAGGCAGCCTGGCTTTCCCCTCACAGCCCCGGGCTCCCTGGGAGAACGCGCATCTGCGACGGAGCCCCGGCTCGGCCCCTACCTCTCAGCGACAAGGCAAGGTTCGGCCCTTCCGCGGCACTCTCAGACCCACCATGACAGCTGTGGGTCCCAGCCAACGGCAGTCCCCCACCAAGTGTGACACAGACACGGAGCCTCTGGGGACAGGAGTGCCTGGCGGCCAGCAAGCCTGGGAACATGGCCGTCCTGGCTGGGCTGCCCAGGGAGTGGCCCCGCAGAACGGGGCCACGGCAGTGCCTCCGTGTCCTTCGCATGGGGCCACGGGCAGGCAGGATGCCCGGCCCACGCCGCCCCTCGCTCTGCTGGCGGCCTGTGGCTGCCCTTGGCGGGTAGGCCCGACGGCGCGGAGAACGTCGGCAGAAGCAAGTCGGGGCACGTGTGGCCACCCACCCCAGAGAGCGGGACGGAGGCCCAGGTTTCTCCCTGCACCTCCCCGGGAGCTGACCCCTTCCGTCACCACCGGAGGCTGTGGGCAGTCCCCGACTGCGGCCTGCGTTGGGGACAGGACCCCAAGGCTGCACATGGACCCCTTCCACATCCCGCAGAGACCTGCGACCTGGCACTTTCAGAAGCTCTCAGTGAAGTCCAGGGTCTCCCCAAGTGATGTATTGGTGTTGCATCGGCTAATGCAGTTCTCGGATCCGGGCCGGGCCAGACCCCCGACCCCACAGCCTCCACGGCTCACACCCGCACTGCGAGGCCCATCTCCAGGGTCCACAAGAGGACTCCGAGGCTCGGAGAGGCCACTTGACTGCCGCAGTGCCCTCCAGGCCGAACAGACACACGCCGGCCGGGGTTTCTGGGAAGACCGCGTCTCCGGGCGTGGCGAACACCTGAGCACCAGCCAGTGGGACGTAAGGGTCAGATCGGCCGCATGCGACCATGGTGCCGAAGCCTGCGGGACACGGTAAGGAACGCGAGGGGCGTGGGGGCCAGGAGCCGTGGCTGCCAAGACCCATTACTGACCCACTATTGAGAAGATGTCGGCTGTCCCCACCCTCATCTGGGGAGGTGGCCTGTACCAACAGGAGGCTTTTCGTGGGTGCTGGCTGCAGGGGCAGACGGGGGCCACACAGAGACAGGCTAGGGGCGAGGCAGGGGACCTGGCCGGAGCCTTCTTGACCAGCTGTCCGGACCTGTTACCAAACCCTAGCAGCGACGGAGCAAGGCCCTGGCGAGGAAGACATGCTGTGGTCTGAGCCGTGGAACGAAGCGGAGCCACACGTGGACCGTAGGCCGCGGCGGGGTGGCGCGGAGCTGGCGGGGTGGTGGAAAGAGGCCGGCCTTGTCCCTGAAGGCCGAGCCAGCCTGCGTGTCCAGTGGGGAGAACGTGTACCTTCACCCCAGCCTCACATTGGATACAAATCTACAGGGGAAGGTGAGCTCACGAAGCTTTAGAAAAAACCAGCACGTCTTTATGACCTTGGAGTGGTCCAAGTCTCTCTAGTACAACCAAGCAGCTCCGGCCAGAAGGGAAGCGTCTGATTAAACGGGTCCCATTGGGTCCACCTGCAGTTCTCCTGCTCAGCAGAGATGCCCCTTGCGAGAGGAAGGGCCGGCCCTCGGCGGGGCAGGGTGAGGTGGCGGTTCTGCGGTGGGTGTGCGGTGAGCGTGTGCGGGCACGTGGGGGCACGACAGGCTCGGCCCCCCACGAGCCCTTCCCAGGACACAGGAGACAGACAGACAGAACACAGAGCAAGTGTAAATCGGCGAGGAGAGCTAGCCCCACGTCCGGCGGGCCGGAGACGCGAGCATTTTGGCAAAGGATAACATCCGACCCACTAACACGGGGAGGGGCGCGGCGGCCTCCGCCGTCCAGTCCCCGCAGACGACAATGCCAGTCTGATGGCGCGAGGGTGTCCTCGCGAGCCGTGCCCGTGGGCTGGCGGCTGGGCGGGACCGGGGGAAAGCGTGGCGCCCCTCCTGCGGCCCCACACCTAGGCAGACGTGCGCCGGCAGTGCAGCCTGTGCGGCGGCCAGAAAGCCTGGACGGGATGTTCTTAGTGCAGTCGATAGCAGCCCGGCCTGGACGCGGTCCATGGGCCATCGACAAGAGAACGGATAAACGGTGCCGGCCGTTCACACGCCGGTGTGCCAGCTGCCCGGGGCGCGAGGAGCACCGCTCTCCGCAACCTCGTGCACCTCTCCCAGGGAGCCAGACGGACACAGGGGTGTGTGCGCCGGGGCATCTGTCTATGGAAAGTTCCAGAATGGGCAATGCCGAGTGCTGCTGCCAGAAGCCAAGACGGGGGCGGCCGTCCGAAGGCGTGACAGGAAGTGGGAGCACAGGGGCGTCTCGGGTACCCTCACGCGGCCGGTGCTGAGGCGGACGCTCATCTGTGTGTGGTGCACCCCTCAGCCGGAGCGCTGAAGCGCCCTACGGGCAAGGTAGGGCCTTTCTGGGCCTAACAGGAGAGCTGGACAGCCCAGGCCTGGAGAGGGACTGGGCCTGGCCCCCCACTCGGGCTTCCTGGCCACGCTGCCCTCGGGCCCCCCTCCTTATAGGTTTAGGCCCGTGGGGGACCCACAACCCCTGGAAATGTCTCTGTGGCAACACCAGTGACCTCTGTGAAGTCATTTTTCCCTCCAGCTGCCTCTAGGGCATGGGTGCCGTACTGTCCCTCATACCCTCCGACACCGCCCCTTGCCATAGCCCTGCCTGTAGGGACTGCTGAGCCCTGACGCACGGACGCCCCGGACCAGGAGTTATGGCCACGGCTGCTGAGGGAGTACGAGGCCCTCTGCTTCCTCCGGGCCTTCTACCTGGACTGAGGGCCCGCCCCCGAGCCACAGCCTCAGGAGGCCGGCGGCATCCTCCTCCCGTGTTCAGACGCAGGAAGTGAGGCTCCCAGAGGTTAGGGGGCCCCCCGGGCCGGCCTGCAGCTGGGCCGGTGCGGGCTCAGAGCCAGATGGAGGGCATCTGATTCCCAGTCCTGTCTCTTTCCCACTGAGCCACTCCGCCTCGCTTTTAATTCAATTAGGAGAACATTTAATCCCCCCGTGCATTTCAGAGCCGGGCTGGAGCTGGCCGGGGCTGGGAGGCTCCGACGGGGCCCGTGACTCACGCGGCCCCTCACAGCCCCCGAAGCGGGCTCCCACGGGGCTCCCTTGGCACCTCGTGAAGACAGAGGTGGTCTGGAGCTCCAGCGAAGACAGGACACCGGTCTGGAAAGACACACTGGTCTCATCTGTTCCTGGCAACCCCTCCCCCCATCCCCCGGACGCTGGCCCCGAGCTGCCTTCTTCAGCCTTTCCCACCAAGGTTCGCAGGGGGAGAAACAGAGCAAGGAGCGCGGCCACTTGGCGCGGCGCAGAGCCTGGCGCTTCTGTTGGCCTTGGGAGGGAGCTGCAGCAGGCCCCAGGGTCCCCGAAACATCCCAGCCGAGCCGGGCCCATCCAGAGACCTGGCCCCCCAGTCCACGGAGCGGAGCGCAGGGCCGAGCCTGGTGACATTTGCCCCCGTTTCCAGAAGGCACGGGGCTGGCCATGGCCTCGCTGACAACGCAGAATTCAGGAGACGTTAGCAGTGATGTGGACGAAAGCCAGGCCACAGCGGCCTTGTTGGAAAAGACACACTTGAGCGTTTTGGCACGAGACTCCGCAGGGTCCGGGAGAAAGTTGGAGACATGGAAATTCTAATTAATGCACGCGGAGCTGGGTTTGCTCAAGGATGCACAGGCTGTCCTGTCACGGGGGCCCTACAGGCTCACAGTTGCCGGGGAGGTGCTCATGGTCACCTTGTGGGGCCCCACGGTGCCCTCATCCCGGCCGTGCCTTCCCTCAGCCTCCCTCCCTTGGAAGGCTCCCGGCCCGCCCCGGGCCCGTGCGGACGCCCAGGGTGTCGGGCTCTGCACACCCTCGGTGGAGGAGGACGGGGTGGGGGCGGCCGGTAAGCAGGAGCTGAGCCTTGCCCAGCCCCGACGCTAGGACGGGGAGACAAGGGGGGCCCAGGCATCAATCCTGGGGAACGCCAGGCCGCAGTGTTCGTGGCGGGCCTGGCCTCTCACACCACCTGCCTGGGGTGTTCGTGTGCACCCAAGGGGACGGACGTGG
Source organism: Martes martes (assembly GCF_963455335.1). NCBI lineage: Eukaryota > Metazoa > Chordata > Mammalia > Carnivora > Mustelidae > Martes > Martes martes. The sequence continues at coordinate 2,000,937 of NC_137898.1, read as the reverse complement.
ACTCCTGGCTGGGCTTGGCTGCCGTGGCAGCTGGGTGAGGAGTGGGGGGGCTTCATAGACTTGGCTGCTGTCCCCCAAGGCTGCTGGGACAGGGTACCCAGACCTCCCCTGTACGCAGGCCCAACCAGAGCCACGGATCCCCGTGCTGAGGCCAGTTCTGACCAGCCGCACCCCGCCCTGGCCAGGCCCTTGCCACCTTGTCTCAGGCTTGCCTGGCCCTGGGGGGATCCAGCCTGCCTTGGGGCAGGAGCCACAGTCCCGGAGCTCCTTCTGGCCAGGGGCTCCAGGAGAGCCAGAGAGGGTGGGACCCCGTGCTGAGGGCTCAGGGAGCTGGTACAGAGGCCCTGACAGCCAGAGGAGGACGTGGCTGCCTGGGCCTCCCTGGGGCGAGGACGACGGAGGAGTCTGATGGGTGCCGATGAGTGACAAGGCAGCTTCAGACAGGGACACCTCGTGCAAAAGGCACAGGGATGCACACAGAGGTGGCCCTCCGTTCCCACTGTCCCACCGGTGGCCCTCCGTGGGCAGAAGGCGGTGGGTGGGGCAGGACCCCAGGAACTCACCCCCACTCCCGTTGGGCCGCGGGGCTCCGTCTTGTCTTGGCTCTCCTAGATGCCCCGTCTCTCCCTCACACTTGCCCCTTGGAAGCCCCGTGGCAAGGCTCTGGGTGAGGGGGACACAGGTTCCGAGAGCTCCCGGCAGAGAGGTGCTCCGGAACGGTGTGTGGGTCAGGCTGCGGCCCAGCCCCCCGGAGCTGGGCGAGGGCCCCAGGGCCGCACGGGGATGCTGGGGCTTGCTCATGGGGCCCGACCACTCTGCCTCCCCGCGCCATGGTGTCCCGGTGACTCCCAGTTTGCACCCGGCTTGCTCACCGGCCCCCGGCCCCCCACCCCTGCCCCACCCATGGGCAGCAGGCCCCGGAAAGAAGCGCTTCGCCCAGCCCCAGGGACCTTCCCGTAAGCGAGGCTGCAGTGACCTCACCTCCCTGGGGCCCAGCGGGTGGGGAGAGCTTGAGATGGAAACAAAATGTGTCTTTATTTATGCTTTTAATTTGAATTCTGGAACTGACCCAACGTGGTAATACACTTAACCTCAGTAAAATGCTGAAGAAAAATGAATCTGTTTTTCAGTAACTGCCTCCCACCCCCCTCTGCCCCCTGCAAGACCCCCGCGCACACACCAGGGCACGGGCCTCTGTCCGCCGTGCTGGGTCCACAGGGCTGGGCGGCCTGTAGGAGCCTCGACGTGGCCCCGAGCTGCTGGAGCCGAGTGTACTTAGGGGCACAAATCACCAGGAGCACTGGGTGGGCGGCGAAGGTGCGCAGCCTCAGCGCGGGCCCACGGGGCGGGCACGGCTCTGAACAGACGCGGTCCCCACCAGAGCCACCTGCTCTTCCGGCCACGGTGGGGTGCAGCCTCCGCTTGCCTGCGGCCCTGGGGGCACCTCGGTCCTGAGGGCCCAGCCCATCTCCCTGAGCTTCTGTCCCACCGTCCCCAGCATGGCTCCCTAAGGCACGGCTCCCTGTGCCGAGGACGCCTCTGTTCAGGTCCGCCAGCAGCTCCCCTTGGCTCTGCCCTGAGCAGACTACGGTGCCTTGACCTCCGTCTCCCCGTCACAGACCCGAGGACCATACCGGACACCTTGCCTCCCCCAGCGCCCCAGCAGTGGGTTCGCACCCAGCCACCACCTCTGGATGGGGCTGCCGGGAGAAGCCCTTGTAGGTTCTGGCATGGGGACCTGGCCGATGACTGGGGTAGAGGCCCAGGCAGCAGTGGGGCTGACCGAAGACCCCTGCCCCGAGCCAGGCTGCCACACTCGGGGCGCCGGCCTGAGAGAGCCTGCAGCTGGCCAGCGGCAAGCATGGGGCTCTGTGCTCCTCCAGTCTGACGGCCACAGTCCTGGAGGAGAAACGGCCAAGTGTCCCTGGAGATCTGGCTTCTGCTGGCCTGGACTGCCTCTCAGGGCTCCCCGAGCGGGTGGGCAGCCCGTGGCCCCCAGACGGTGTGTGCCAACGCCAGGGCTGACGGCCCTCACCGCCAAAGGGGTGATGCCTGCTGGGGGCAGCTGTGAGCTTGTCTGGGGGGTGGCTCGGTCCCGAGTCTTTTGTCAGCCTCACCCTGGGCCCCGCCATGAGGGGCTCGCAGGGTCGGGGAGCTGGTGAGGCCGCAGCACCCAGCCGTGTTGATGGTGGGCGGCAGCCCTGCTCTTCCCTGGTGGGACTCCGTGTGTGTGGGTGCGAGGGGCTGAGCCACGGCGGAGAGGATAGAGGAGAAGAGGAGTCGGGGGACAGGACCGGGCAGCAGGCCCAGGGAGGCCTAGAGAGGGTCCCCTGCCTGAGGGTCATGGGTCCCAGCAGGCTCTGAGTGAGCACTGCACCTGTGTGGCACATGACCTCAGCCACAGAACTCCAACTGTGACCACTCTGTGGTCTCTCCCGTGCCCTGGGCTCTGGGAAGGCCGGAGCCAAAGCGGTGAGTCGGCGTTCTGCCTGCGGGCACCGGCCTGCCCCTGGCTTCCCACCCGCCCTCCCGCTCACTTCTCCAGCGAGGCTGCCTGGTCGTCTCCAGGACGGGTGTGGGCCCAGCAGCCCACTCGGGCCGTGTCCACGAGGACGAGTTGCCCCTGCTTTCCAGTGAGCCGGCCGGCTTCCAAGCCAGGGAGCACTTATTGGGGGCCCCCTGCCAGCCACGGGGGGCTGCCCACCTGCCTATGAGCCCAGGGGCCCTGGAAAGCTGGCCGGCGGGTCCTGCCTGATCACAATACCAGCCCGAGACGGTCCCGTCTTTCTCTCCTTCCGGCTGTGCGACTCTGCCGGTCCTGCCCAAGCAGCCAGGAGGCCCGGCGACCTGGCTCCCTGCTTCCTCGGTCACCCGCGAGGCAACGGCCCAGGGCCTCACCCCGGCCAAGGCGTGCACACGGCTCACGACAACACCGGGACCCCCGGAGGAACGCCCACAGCCTGCCGAGACCGCCCTGCGTCCGTGGGCAGAGGAACCCGTGTGGGCCCGCGAGCCTGGGACGGGCCGAGAGGAGCGCACATCCCGACACCGAAGGACTCGCCCCGGGGAAGCCCCCGTGGGGCAGTGGCCGGAACCGGCCCGAGTGCCCGACGGACCCGACGGCGTGCTGTCCCCACTGGGTGCCCTGCCGGGAGCACTGACTCACCCCTCGTGAGGGGATCGCAGCGCGGCCGGGCCCTGGGGATCGGCCTGGCGGGGCTGCGAGGCGGGGGAGGACGGGCGAGCGTCCCAGGCCAGCTGTGCCCCGGGGGAAGGCCGACTGGAGGGCGCGGGAAACCGGCCGCCTCCTCCACCTGAAGGAGCCCGAGGACAGCGGCGCGACTGGTAGGCGGCACTCGGCATCTGCCCCGTGGCGGCTCTGGGGCTCTGGGGGAAACGCCGAGAAACAAAGTCGTTTCTTTTGGGGGGTGGGGGAGAGAAAAGCAAACCTGCTTGGACGCTCGAGGCCCAGAAACAAGTGGAAAATGATCAGTTCGGTTTTCCTTAAGTCAGAGCAGGAGGATCGTGTTCCCAGACTTGGCGGGAAAAGGCCCCACGGCCCCCACCCCTCTGCTCGGGGCCCGGGTACTGGGTGCGGCCCCCGGCAGCGGGGGGGGCCCCGGGTCGCTGAGGGCAGGCGGCGAGTGGAGGCCCCCGGCGAGTGGAGCCCCGGGCCGGCAGCAAGGCGACCCCTCTGAGCCCCAGGCCCCTCCGGCGCGGCCCAGGTGGGCACGTGGGGACTCACTGTGACACGTGGGTGATGGGCGCCAGCAGCGTCTCCCCCTCCAGGTCCAGGTCCTCGGCGAAGCTGCTGGTCCTCATGAAGTGGGCCGGGCTCACCTCCAGCAGCATGGGGCTCTTCCTGGCTGTGGGGAAGGGCGTGGGGCAGCACGTGAGGCCTCCGGGGAAGGCTCGGGGAGGAAGCTTCACGAGCCGCCCCCAGTCCTCACCCAGCTCTGCGGGTGGGGGTCTTGTCGGTTTGGGGGAAGGCTCAGGGCGTACAGGTCCGTCCCGTTGGGGTGGGCGTCTAAGCCCGGCTCTGGGCCACCGGGCACCCCGAGCCGACTGGGGATCTGGGGGGCGGGCTGGCGAAAATGACCCCCACGTGCCTGAGGCCTCAAAGGCCCGTGACGCCTTCACAGGGGGAGGACTGCCCGGGCTGGGCGCTGGTGTCCAGGCCTGTCCCCAGGCCCCAGGCTCGCAGCTGACACTCAGGTCAGTAAACCGCAGCTGATAAGCACAGGTCAGAGAGACCCTGACTCCCGCCACCACGCTGTCACTCTTGCGCACACAGAGCGCCTCGTATCAGGGACGCCCCAAGCTGGTCTCCTGCCCATGAGGAGCCAAAAGCTGGGAGATGGAGGACAGCCACAGAGTCCTGGACCCCCACCCCGTGCAGGCCACGGAGCCACACCGGCCACCCAGACCCCAAGGGAGGTGTGGGAATGACCACGTCCCAACAGCCCGGGTCAGGGTCCCGGGCGTGCCCCAGCAACCGGGCGTAGGTAGGTACGCAGTGCTGATAAGAACACCTGCCGTCCCCGCACGTTCAGTATGGACTGACTTTTCTTTCCTCCAGTTAAAGATTCTGTTGTAAAAGAAGTGAGCGCTCATGTAGAAGGTATAGCAAGGCCAAGATTCACGAAGGTGGCCTCCTCCAAGGTCCTCCGGGCCAGCTGCCCAGGGGAGTCCTAGCTCACCGTCCCTGCTCATCGGAACTGCTGACACCAGGTGAGACTCTCTTTTCATACACACGTGACTTCCCTGCGCCTCTCCCGCTGTGACGTGCTGCTCTCCTCCTCCTACGGGTGTGTGCATGCGGACCCGTGTTTGGGTAGCTGGGCGGTGCCCGTGGTTTACATCAGCCTCAGCTCACGCAGCCCCTCGTGCTAGGTGGATGCTGAGCCCTGCTAGCTTTAAGCTACTGCTTTGAGCAATGGCACACCCCCTATTTGTAGGAGCACCTGACGTTGGCACCAGGTGAGGGGTGCTTCCCAGGTAGTTGTAAGCGTTTTCCCAAGAAGCTGTAGTGATTCAGATTGCGCCACCACCACGACTGTGACAGCTTGCCCACGTCTGTGCCCAAGCCAGCCCTTGGTGCCCTTCCCAGGGCCTGCTGGGCACGGAGGAGGACGAGGAAGCTGTTTTTCCTTTCATGCTGAAGGCTTTTTGTGGCTCTCAGAGGCTGTTTGGACTCCCTGTTACAGAACTGAATTGCCTGTTCATATCTTTTGCTCATTTTTGCTTCTCAGCTTGTAGGACTTCTTTACTGATGAAAGATACTAACCTTTGTCATGTAAGGTACAGAAGCCTTTGAGTATGGTTGTTTTTAATCATAGGAAATGTTTTATGCGTCTAAAGTGATACACCTATCTTTTGCTTTATGTAAAAGAAAGATTTTCCCACTGCAAAGGAATACAGCTATCTCCTAAATTTACTTGTGATATAAATGTATGAATGTCGTGTATGTGAATTTTAATACATTTACCATTTGTGCCTAACATTCTGGGTGTTCACCAACTATCTGAAAGTGTAAGAGAACCGTCTATAACCTTTTTTAAAGTTTATTTTTGTTTTTATTTTTTATTGTATCATATACAATCTTAAACTAACGTAAAACATAAAATGTAAAATTTCTTGAGGAAGACACAGAAGTCTATCTCTGGACCTTGGGTTTGGCAGTGAGTTTTGAAGTACAACACTATGAGTTCAATCAGTGAGACGAAGAAGTTGACAAGTTGGACTTTATCAAAATTAAAGGTATTTGCTCTGCAAAAGGCTCACTGCTGAGGGAAGCAGACATAAGCTCTGGACTTGAAGAAGGTGTTTCCACGTCTCCTATTTGCCCAAGGACTTGTGTCTAGAATATATAAAGAACCCTGGCAACATGACAGCAGGAAAGCCACCAATCCAGTTTAAGAAACGGATTACAAGTAAGCGTGGAAAAAGATGTTCCGAGTAACACAGCCATGCCGGAAAAGAGCTCGGTGGTGTCTTCTGAGGTTCAGTGTGCACTGGCCATGCAACCTGGCGGTTCTTCTCCCCGATATTAACCCAAGTACATCGAAAATTTACACTCGACAAACCTGTACATGAACACACACAGCCACTTCACTCAAAATCGCCCAAACCTGGCAACAGCCAAGATGTCCCTCCGCAGGTGAGTGGGTAAACAAGCAGTTTTATAGCCACACAATGGAACGCTGCCCAGCAACCAGAAGAGATGAACCGACAGTTCGCGCGGCGACATGGCTGACCCTCACATGCATTTTGCGAGGCCGTGAAAGAAGCCAGATGTACGGGCTCCGTGTTCTGTGATCCCATTTCTATGACATTCTGGAAAAGGCAGAGCTACCAGGACATAAAACAGATCAATGGTTGCTCATGCTTGCGGGAGGGGGCATGTCTGACTTCCCAAGGGTTGCACCAGGGAATTCCTAGGGCTGTGGAACTTCTCTCTGTGATGCTCTGGTGGTGGATACATGAATCCAGGCATTGTCAAAACCCACAGAACCGTCTCCCAAGAATGAATTTTGCTGTATACAAACGAAAGAAAGAAAAGAAAAAATCAACCAGCCTGTTGCAGGACCCTAGGAATGGAAGCATCCTGGGACAAGTGAATTCCGTGTGACGAATGCGTGACATCGCACCACATAGCACGGAAAGGATGGGAAGACGGCGGTCCCTGAGGCTCGGGAAGCCATCTCAGATTGTCATAAACACAAGGCTCCAGTTCGTAACCCTACTTCTCATAGGGAAACTACAGGTCAAACAAGTAAGTACATAAATTATCGATAACGGGAACCAGGTTTCTCACTCTCTGAGAGATGCAGCAGCAAAAAGTGTGTCATGGGGGGGACACAAATGACCCCCGCAGCGGAGATTTCAGTATGAACCCGTGTTGCTCTTCCTGTAGGCACAGCTATAAATGCAGACACGTGTGTGTCCTTGGCTTATGGACGTACACACGCTTCCTTGCTCTGTCCGGCGAGAGGCCCCAGAAGCAGTGACAACCCAAGAGCCACGAGCACCCCCAGGGCCAGATCCTGGTTTCTAAACACCATCCCCTTTCCGGTTGGAGGAACCAGCGCGCTCTGGCTGAGGACGAGTTTGGGGCCACGGCAGGGTGATGGACGAGGAGCCTGGCGTTGCTGTGAGGGGCTCGGAAGGAAGCGAAAGCCCCACTTGGGTGGGGGTGTGTTGTGCGGGCACAGGAGCCCAAAGGACCCTCGATCCCGGGGTCAAAGCCAGAGCAGTTTGAACCACAAGATGAAGGACAATTGGTGTCAAATTATAGCTCAAAACCCAAGAATCCCTGAGTCCGTCCTGATAGAGACGAGTGAATAACTGGAAGGGAGGGACAGATCCCAACTTCCACGGATAAACACTCAAAGTGGTCGGTGGGACTGGCAGCCGACAGGCAGAGTATCTCCTCGCAGGTGTCCCTTCGTGGCTGGGGGGCCTTAACGCTGACTCTTTCCCACCCAGTCCCGCAGGAGGTGGCATGCCAGGCGCCTCCCCTCGAGGACAGCGGACTCAATGACCCGCTCCCAATGAGGCCACGGAAAGGGGGAGGAGCCATCTGACACGACCACAGCCCCAGGGGTCAAGGTTAGCAGCACCAGTGAATCACGTTGCTTTCGTGAACCCCGACGAGATGCGAAGTGCCTCACGTCTGCTCCCGGCACACCCATTAGCCCAGTCTCCCCCGAGGTCCCAGAGGAGCCCGACAGCGGGACGCGGACTCCCGGCCAGCATTCCTCACCAACGCCAAGGTCACAAAAACCGAACAAAGACCGAGGAGGAGGTGTCACACCTCAGAAAAGACCCGAAGACGCGCTGGATGTAAACGTAGCACAACTGATGGAACAAAGGACAGTAGCTGAGCCGGGGAGACCCCGGCAAACGAACTAAGCTTTAGCTCAATACGAGCGTTGCCGCGATGGTGGCTTCTTTTAGCAATTTCACCACAGGGGCACCACGATCGCATGAGGCACCGGCGTTAGGAGAAGCTGGCAAAAAGTACACAGGGGCCCCTGTATTATTTTGCCTCTCCTGTAAATCAAAAAAAGCAAAAGCAAAAACAAAAACAAAAAACAAAACAAAAAATCCAACAACAACCCCACAGCAACCCCAAATCAAAACGAACAGACAGATCCTGTCTACAACAGTACAGTACACTCTTCAGTACCGGATCGGGACGCACAAGAACCCTAAGGAGAGGTGGTTAGGCCTCGATGTTAGCCGTTCAAGAAGACATAACCTGATCAAGGGGGAGACAGACTTCGCTCCACCTTCTAGAAGACTCTAACAGACAAAAGACCCTCCTCCTCGAGCCGTAATAGAAACCCTCCCGTTTGTGTGCTGGCACCTGGCTCCTGACTCTAGACCTGATCTGGAAATGCCACCAGCCGAGAACCAGCCATATTCTCGAAAAGCGGGGAGCTCAGAGCTCTCCTCTACCAGGTGCCCACACCTCGCGCGAAGCCGTGGCCTGTGAGATGGGCGCCGCTGATACAGAGAGACGTGGCCGGGTCGGCAGGACAGGGTGGCACATCGGAAAGAGCCTGCACGCACAGGGATGCTCGCCGCACATCTGCGGTGGCCGGCACAGGGTGGGAGATGACCAGGGACAGGTGGCTGTCCATGTGGGAGACACGTTCCATTGGACCCTCGTGCCGGACACCAAGAACTCATCGTCCGCATTCCCGGGGATTGAAGACTTACAGAGAAAAGCAAAACTCTGAAGCCTTTAGAACTGATTCTAGAACTGTCTCCACGACCTCAGCATTTGGAAGCGTTTCCTCAAACTTAAACAATATCCGAACGGGGAAAGGCTGATGTATGCGACCGCACTCAAGATCCAGAGCTCGTCAGCAAACACGACGGGAAAGGAGGGAAGGGACGACCGTGCAGCGAGCGCGCAGCGTAGAAAGAAGCCTGCGGGTCCACAGGGAAAACAGGGAGTGTGCGCGGAGCAGCCGAGCGGGCCGGACAGCAGCAGAGGACCCCGCGGCCCAAGGACACGCGCGGTGTCGTGCCCGACTTGCCGTCAGGCGACGTGGGGAGCGCACGGCCCGTGGGGGAGAGGGGCTGACTTCCAGCAGGAAACCGCACAGACATGACTTAGTCACACCCGGGAGAAGGGCTCTGAGTGACGGGCTCTCTGCCCGTGACATTCCCGGAGAGCCCAGGAAAGTGACCGGAGAGCTGGGAAGAAGGCGAGGACAGTCGGCGGCTCCCAGGCCTGGGAGCCGGCGAGAGCTCTGGCCGCCCTCGCTTCGGAGCCGCGGGGCCGAGATTCCGGTGCCCTGGGTTATGTTACACAGTTGTCAAGTGACAGAGCCGAAACCCCGTCCAGGATTCAGATGTTCTTTCAAAAAAAAAAAAAAAAAAAAAAGAAGGAAAGGAGAAAGAACACAAATACATATTTTTATGTCTGCATCACTTGTCTACAGGAGGAGAAAAGGGCAGAGCGGGCGCAGGCCAGCGGCGCTGCTTTCTGAGCGCCCGGGATGACGAGTGTCCTCTCCAGAGCCCGCTGACTGAGCGGGGCCGGGGGCGGGGGGGCTACCTGACCCCTGAGAAAGGCCCAGCCCTGGTGTTTTAGGAAATTAAACTGCACATCAGTTGCCCGCCTGGAGCGGGTGGGGCCTGCACCTGCCGGAGAGGAACGTGGGCCGTTCGGTTTAATCCTGGGAACAGCACGAGGGGCCCCGCGGCGAGGGGCAGAGGGTTCCACAGGTGTGTTTTTCCGAACCAAAGGAACGGGCTGCTCTGCCCGTGTCTGTGTCAGAGACCCATCCCCCACTCGTCGTCGCAGGCCACTGCCGGCCGGGGCGGGGGCGGGGAGGAGGGGTGCAGACCACCCCCCTGACTCCCGAGGCGGCTACAGCTGCGGCAGGAGGCACAGGGAGTCTGGGGGACGGGGCCCCGTGTCCTCGGCAGACACAGCGGCACGCTGCCCCCTTCAGGCACGGGCTTGGGGGCAGGTGCCAGGGCCCAGGAGAGTGGGCTTGTCGCCCCTACCGCCAAGGAGCTTGAGATGGGACAAGACGACCAGCACCCCCGGCCCCCCGGCTTTGCAGCAGGCCGGGCCCATCAGCACAGGTACCCCTGCCGGGACAGCTCTTGCGGACACCCCCCAGGACGAGCCCTCCGTGTCCCAGTGACAAGGAAGTCACACTTGAGATAAGACGGCCCCGTGTTCTGATGCTTTCATCCCTTGGCTGCCTTGGCCTTGTCACAGCCAGAAGCTGGGCCTCAGTTTTCAGGGCAGAACAAAATGATTTTGTTTTCTAGGAAAGTGGGAGGTCTGTGATGGCGAGTGTGGCCTCAGGCGTGGCGGCCAGCACAGCTGGCCACCCCGGCTGCCAAGCCTCGCCCTCCCTCCGGAGCAGAACCGACCAGAACCGACCAGAACCGACCAGCCCGGCAGCATCCTTCCCAGCCGGCAGCCCTGCTCCAGACGGCAATTTCAAGTTCCTTTAAAAAAAAAAATATGGACACAGAAAAAAGACTGAAAGGAAGTAGACCAAAATGGTAACCGTGTGTGGCTTTGGATGAAGAAATGGTGGGTGTTTTCCGTGTCCTTCCTGCTCGAGTCGTGTTTCCTAGTAGGGACGACCCCTGCGCACGTCGGGGAGGCAGCTGGGTGGGGGAGGCTCCCACCCTGCGCCCTTCCGTCCCGCCCCACCAGGAGCGCCCCCTCAGGGTCCCAAGCCCCGGCCCGCCCCACGTGTGCCTGAGGCCTCCTTCCCAGCTGTGGGGCCCTCGTGTCCCTTGGCTCCCAGTGCGGCCCAGACGTGCCCGACTGCCCCGAGATGCAGAAGGGGGCCTCCCAATTCCCCTCTGCGGCTTCAAGGGTGACCCCATGCCATCGTCACAGGGGCCCCACAGGGTGGCGGCTTCCATCCCTGCTTCTAGATGAGCAGACAGGGGTTCAGAAAGGACGAAACCTTGTGCCCTGGGATCCACAGACAGGTTGGGGCCTCCAGCAGCAAGACAGACCCGCGACCAGGCTGCTGTCCACCCTCCCTGCCCCGGCCCCACGGCCCCCTGCCCCCCACCCCGGGAACAGTCTCCCTGGTAACGTCCCCACCACACCTCATGACTGATTCAAATCCTGGGTAATCCCCCAGGTGTAACCCGAGTCCTCTGCAGAGCCCTCCTGCCGGTGGCAGTGGCGGGTAGGCGCGGGGCTCCTGGGCACCTGGCACGACCTTCCCTCTCACCTCCACCTCGGCCCTCGGGAGCTTGGGCCCAGGCGCACTCCCCGGGCCGGCCTGTCCCACGGGGATAAGCCGAAGCTGCCCCTGTCCTTCCCAAGTCAGAGCCCCCTCGCCACCGCCCCCCCCCCCAAGAAATCCAGCCCTCCTGGCGGATTTGCCAAGGGCCTGCAGATCCAGCGCCGTGAACGGGAACCCCCTCCCCAGGGCATCCGGACAGCTGCAGCCAGGCCCTGCGTGACATCGCTGAGCCTCGGCCCCAGGCCCGTGCCAGCTGCCTGTGCCCGGCTCACAGACCCCGAGCCAGCGCGGCCGCCACCTGTGTCTGTGCTCAGAGGCGAGAAGTAAGGAGCATGGACAGAAAGTGTCAAAGCCGTTCCCACCACAGCTGCCAGGAACAGGGGCGCGGAGCGGAGCGAGAATGTATGTCCACAGCTGGTACCCGGGTCTGCGAGGAAAATACCTTGCTCGAGTGGACACCTGTTGTTTTCGCCCACCCGGCGGCCAGGCCTGGCTCTGGGAAGGCTCCTTCAGTCGCCCCCCGGTTGCTGCGCCTTCCCGACGCTCCGGGCTGCGGGGGTCAGGCACCCTGTGCCCCGTCGGGCTGTCCCCAAAAGGGGCCCATGGCCCTGGTCTGAGGAGGGTTCGTACCCTGGTCGGGGCCAATGAGAGCCCGGCCCCAGCCTCTGGCAGGGACAATGGGGGAAAGAGACGACTTCTGTCTGCCGTGTGCTCGCCGAGCCGGGGTCCGTCCTGTACCCTTGGGAAGGGGCTGCCTAAGGCTACAGCCGTCCCTGTCCCCACTCCCGGGGACAGCACACGGTGGGTGGGGGGAGAGGGAGAGCAGAAGAGGGAGCCAGGCGGGTGGGGGGAGAGCCCAAGAGGGGGAGAGTGAGAACAAGCGAGATCATCCCAGCCCCGGGGTCCAGCTGTGTCTGAAACAGCTGGGTCCAGACGTACGAGCCAAAAAAGGTCCCTTCTGTGCTTCAGCTCACTTGGGTTCGGGGTTCCGTCATTTGTTACCAGGACAGTCTCCTCAGGAATGTGCGTGACAAACGGGGCTGAGGCATGAGCGGAAGGGAGGGGTCTGGGGAGTTGAGGTCCCAGGAGAGCTCGGGGAGGCGCAGGGCAGAGGGGACCAGGGGGCTCCCAAAAGCTGGTGGCTGGCCTCATCCTGCTGGGACGCCCGCCCACCCTCTCCCCCCCTCCCATGAGGCCCGTCCGTGCCCCGCATGCCGGGATGCCTGGCACTGACCGTGGGAGACCTCGGGCCTCCTGTCCTGTCGGGGATGTGCAGCTAGAGTTGACGTGGGCAGAGGGGCCACCTGGGAGTCAAGGGCTGAGGCGACCTTGGGAGTCCTGGTCGGTCCCGGGGAGCCCGAGTGGGGGGCACGGAGGACCCTCGCCCCACGCCTCCTCTCGCAGCGGGGCTCCCAGGCCCCTGCACACACGGGCCGCGCACCCGAGGTTAGGGTCTGCACGGTGGGGGCGCGGGGGAGGACAGGCGGCCACGGCGCTGGGACGGGGTCGGCCCCAAGCGCGCACGGGAAGCAGAAAGGGAGCGACACAGCCACCCACATAACTGCGACCCTCTGGGGTCCCCGCGCTCCAGGAGGCCCTGTCCGAGCCTCCCGAGACACTGTTCCAGGGGCTGGTTCCTGGCAGCGCTGATGTACACTGGAATCGGGGCTCAGCGCGGCCTCCTCCAAGAGCTGAGCTCACAGGACGTTCCCAAGAAACCTCTGGAGAGGTGGGGAGGAAAGTTTCTGGAGGTCTTTGGATGAAGAAAACAAAAAAGTGGCCTTGATTTTCAAGGCAAAATTACAGAGGAAGAAAAAAATGTTTTTAATCTAATTAAGAGCGATCTTTTCACCTTCATCACAACATCGCGGAAACGTGCCAGGGCCTCACTTCACACAATAATCAGAGCAATTAGTGAGGGAGAAGCCTTGGAAACCGGTGCAGATGTTCTCAGAATGTTTAATGGGGAAATGAGTTGCAGGCCTCGTTCTCAGCATCCGGCTCCAGGCCCTGGCTACCCACTCCAGACATCTGCTGGGCCCCACCCCCAGGCCCCGAGGGCACGGGCTTGAGAAACGCAGGTCCCTTCCCAGGCCGCCTCCCAGCCAGGCCAGATCTGGGGCTGAGAGGCTCCCCACGGCTCCCCAAGCTGGAGCCTGGACACAGTCAGAGCCACCCCAGAGCTGGGGGGAGGCTTAACGTCAAAATTATGTTAACAACTGATGTCAAAAATAATCAACTCAGCCTGGCTCCCCCACCCGGTCCCTGCTGGCTGCGGGAGGGCCGGGAGGCAGGGAGAGGGCAGGGGGCCCCGAGGGGAGCTCGGCGACGGCCACCCCCCACCCCTATCCCCCACGTTCGCGCAGACCCCACCGTGTCGTGAAAAGACACAGCACTTCTGCCCACGATGGCCGCAGGGACCCCATCCTGATGCCGCCAGCCTCTCTGTGGGCCCAGGAGTCGAACTGGTTGAACACGAGGCGTTTCCAATCATCAGAGAACACACGGAGAAACAAGATGGTGCTTTACCTAAGAACCAGTCGGTTCCGGAGAGTGGGGGGCACAGGGCTGATGTTCTCGAAGCCCCGAGTGGGCCAGGCAGCTCGGCAGAGCTTCCCGGAGGGGACACAGCAGTAAACGACACGTCCCATCCCTGCACTCCGGGACCTGCCAGCTGCTTTTGTGAGCACTGTCTCTGACCTCGGGGCGTGCGCAGCCACTCCTGGGCCTGGCCAGCAGTGAGCGTGGGGTGGACCCCCTTCAGGGCAGCACCCACCCCCCGGCAGAGAGAGCAGTACCGCAGCCCCCTTAGCAGCTGGTGGGGCAGCTCTGAGGAGTGCTCTGTGCGGCTTCCCCGCTGCCCGGCGCGGGGCTCGTCCGCGGTGAGGGTGCGGCATGAGGGGTCCTGAAGCGGGCTCTGTATCCAGCGGAACGGACCCAAGACACGGGGACAGGAAGCCACTGGAGCATTTAAGTAGGAGAGCAGCAAGGTCCACCTTCTCGTTTACAGAATTCCCCGGCTGCTGTGTGAAGAACGGGCGGGAAGAGGCAGGGGCGGAAACCGAGTGACCAGTGAAGGGGGCAGGCCAGCCACCCAGGCAGAGAGAGGAGCGTGGCCTGGGCAGGGGGCCGGAGGGGAGGCCGGGGTGGGCGAGGTCCGGAGAGCCGACGGAAGCTGCTGACGGGCTGGACGGCGCATGAAGGAAAAGACGTGCCTCTAGAAGGCCTCCAGCCAGGCCCGGAGACCAGCGGCGCGCTGCTCCCTGAACCTCTGGTTTCAGACCTCCCCTGAACTCTAAACCCTAGAAGTGCAGGTGAACCCACAGAGAGCGGCTGCCTCCGCACGAGGAGACAGAGCGCCAAGGCCTTCCGATCACCTTGTGAGTGTAGAAATGAGCCAGATCCGATCAGCACTCTGACCACCTCCCACCACTGCCAGCCTATGGCTACGGAGTCAGGAGATGGTTGTTTAAGAGGTTCCATCAAAAGACAGGAGGAAAGAAAGTGAGCTCGGCAAGAACAGAGGCGTGTGCAACTCCAAGGACCCTTCCCTTCATGGAGGCATTGAAAAATCAAGCCCAGACTGGTCAGAACTAGAGAGCAGTCAGGAAAGAGGCCACAGGAAAGTGGTAGGGGCGTGGGGGCATTTCCACTTGCCCTTGGAACGCCCCGACCCCCGCCTGGCAGTCCTCATTCCCAGTGTGGGACCCTGATCCTTGGTTCCCAAAGAAGCAGACGTGAAAGCTGATGGGCATTCCCTGACAACACCGGGGGGGAGCCCAACAAATTCCAGTCCCTGCAGGGAGGTTGTCGCTGAGGTGCACAGTGGGGCACGGGCAGCCTCGGAAGAAAAGCTGAGACATCGTTCTATCTGGAAACCAGCCCACTCAGAAGCTGCACTGAGGAACTGAGAAGGCCGCGCTCTTGCCTCGGGCAGGAGGCACGTGCTGAAAAGTCCTGCAAACACGTGAAGCGTTCCCCTCCCGCTGAGCTCTCTGCCCACCCTGAACAGGAAGCGAAGGCTAAGACAGGGTCGTGAACAGCCGGGACAAAGGTCCTGGCACCCTAGCACAGATGGAAGAATTCTTCTATTTATTTTCTTTTCCCCGCTTCTCCCTCTGTTTTCCTGACCCCTGGCAACCAAGGAACCTTTTGTCAGAATGCCTACTGAACGCGAGCTTAAGGACCGGGAACGTCAGACACCAAAAGTGACAGCATTCACAGATGTCACAGAAACAGGTTAGATGTCACTCAACAGCTGTAGCCCACAGCAAGACAGAAATGGTCTTAAGGAAGAGAAAGAATCTGACATCGGGGGTTACTACGTGTCGTGTGTGGAATATCCCGCTGTCAACAAAAAGGGAGGAAACATGTAAAGAAACAGAGGACGGCCCGCTCACCAAAGAAACGAGCCGATAATGTTCCTGAGGAGGCACAGACACTGAACTTACTGGACAGAGACTTTCAGTCCACTTTCTCAGATACGCCCAGAACTGAAGGAAATCACAGGCAGCGCAGTGGAGGAGACCAGGAGAACAAATGAACAAATAGAGAATATGAATGAAGACCCATTAAACAGAGATTCTGGAACTGCAAAGCATAATACCCGAAGTGAGAACTCGGCAGAGGTTTCATTAGCGTATCTGAACAGGCAGAAGAATCGGTAAACACGGAGATTGGTCAATCAGCGGAAATTATCTGGTCTAAGGAACAGAAGGAAAAATAATCTGAAGGAGTAAGGAGCAAGCAGACCTTAAGGACCTACGGGACCCCATCAAGCATACCAAGATGTCCATAATCAGAATCCCAGAAGGAGAGGTGAGAAAGGGGCAGGAAGAATATTAGAGAATTATTAGTCGGCAACTTCCAAAGTTCTTGAAGGCGTCTGATCTACACCTCCAGGAAGCTCAGGGAACTCCAAGGAGCACATCATAATCAAACGGTTAAAAGACAAAGACAGAACCGTGGAAAGAGTGAGAGAAACGACTGATCGCATACAGGATCACACATTAAGACTGACCTGGGTTTCTCTTCAGAAAGCATGGAGGTCAGAAGGGAGTGGGATGACATGCTTGAAGTGCTGAGAGGAAAATGAGTCGAGAGTTTTATATCTATTAAATTATCTTTCCACAATAAAGGGACACTACTGTGCACCTGGAACCAGTATAACACTGTGTATTAACTACACCAGAATTAAAACAAAATTAAATAAAAAACAAAAAAGGGAAAAGGAAGATATTCCCAGAGAAAAGCTGAGGAAGTTCATCACTACAGACCTACACTACAAAATGCCGAAGAGAGTTCTTCAGGCCAAAGTAGGACACTAGAAAGTTACTCAAAGTCATACAAAGAAATAAAGAATTCCAGAAAAGGCAACTGCATGGGGAAACATAAACACATAAACAGAAACATAACTTTAGTTTCTAACTCCCCTTTATTTCCTACATGACTTAAAAAACAAATACATAAAACAATTACACATCGGTGTCACTGGGAACACAATGTATAAGGATAGGAGCTGTGACAACATGAGGCGGAGCTCTACAGGAACTTGGTTTTGTATGCCATTGAAGCTGCTGGTATCAGTTCAAACTGGAGATCTATAAGTTTAGGATATTAAATGCAACCCTCATGGTAACAAGAAAATAATTTAAAAATATACATAACAGGACTAAGAAGAGAATAATTGTACCCCACTAAAAAATCAGTTAAACACAAGACAAGGTAGTAGAAGAAATGAGAAACAAAGGTATAAGATATGAGAAATGAGAAACAAACAAAGGTATAAGATATGAGAAATGAGAAACAAACAAAGGTGTAAGATATACAACAAAAATAGCAAAATGGCAACCCTTCCTGGTCAGTAATTACACTAAATGTAAATGGATTACATTCTTCAATTAAAAGAGATTGGCAGAATGGATAAAAAGAAATTACACAACTTACACTGCGTACAGGATACTCCTTTTAGATCTAAAGACGCAAATAGACCGAAAGCGAAAGAATGGGAAATGATCTTCTACTGAACGAGTATCCCGCAGAGAGCTGGGGTGGGTGTGCTGATGCCAGGGAAACGGACTTTAAGTAAAAAATGGCTACAGGAGACAAAGAAGGACACTATGTAGGAATGAGGGAAGAAGAATGTCATGAAGAAGACACAGCAATTTCAAACACATAGACTTTGAACAACAGACTTCCAAAATACATGAAGCAAACGTTGAATCGAGGGGAGCCGCTGACAGTCTGTAGCAAGAGTGGCGGACTTCAGGACCTCACGCTCTGTGACTGGGCGGAGCAGCCAGACAGAAGAGCAACAGGGAAGGAGAAAGCCTAAGAGCCGCGCCACAAGCCAGCTAAACGTAACAAACATATAGCGGGAGTCTACCCAGCCACAGCAGCACACACATTCTTCTCAAGTTCACAGGGAACAGTCTCCCAGGCAGATCACAGGTTAGGTCACAAAGCAGTCTCAGTAGATTTCAAAAGTTAAATCGTACGAAGCCTCTTCTCCAACCCAAAGGGAAGGAGGCTAGAAACCAATAACAGAAGGAAAATGAACACATATGTGGAAATTAAGGGACTCAAACACTCTTTAAAAACTAGTGGATCAAAGAAGACATCATAAGGGAAATTAGAAAATACTTCGAGATGAATGAAAATGAAAACACAACATACCCAGACATGGATGCGATGAAAGCAGTGCTCGGGGAAAATTCTACCTGCAAAGTTCCACATTGAGAAGGAAGAAAACACCTCCAGTAACCTAACAGTATAGCTTAGGGAGCTAGAAAAAGAAAAATAAAGTAAGCCCAAAGTTAGCAGAAAGAAATAATAAATATGAGACTGGTGAGAGATGCAAGAAAACAGGAAAACAAAATACTAAAAAAAAAAGTTGGCTTTTTTGAAATGACCAATAAAATTGACAGACTTTTAGCTAGAACGACTATGAAAAGAATTAGAGACAATGCATATAAATAGTAAATGAAAGTGAGAATATTATGCTTGACCTTACAGAAATAAAAAGAATTATAAGGCAATCCTATGAAAAGTTGTACTTCAAGAAATTAGATCACTTACATGGAATAAACAAACTCTTAGAAACACACAAGTACAAAAACTGACTCAAGAAGAAACAGGAATTATGAACAGATATACAAGTAAAAAGTTTGAATCAGTTATCAATGCACTCCTAAGGATGAGAAGTCCAGGAACTGATGGCTTCGCTGCTGAATTACACCAAACATTTAAAGATGAATTAACACCAATTTTCAAACTAACAAAAAAGAAGGCAAGGAGACACTTTGCTCTACGTTCTATAAAATTAGTATTACTTTGCTACCAAAGCCAAACAAATACACCACATAAACGCTAGATACCGATATCCTTAGAGATGCAAAACCCCTCAACAAAATGCCAGTAAACCAAATCCAGTGGCATATTAAGAAGATTATGCACCATGGCCTAGTGGGATTTATCTCAAGAATGGATGGCTGATCCGACACAAGAAAAATCAATCAATGTAACAAATCACATCGACAGAAAAAGGGAAAAAACCTACATGAGCACCTCAAAGGCAGAAATGAAGATCCAGGGGCCTTTCAGGATAAAAATTCCTAGAAAAATGGGAATAGAAGGGAACTTCCTCAACATCATAAAGAACATTTCTGGAAAACCCACAGCTACCTCATACTCCGTGGCGAAGAGACTGAGAACTTGCCTCCTCAATGCAGGAACCGGGCGAGGATGCCCATGTTCACCACAGCTTTTTAGTAATGTGAGGAAAGGTTTAGCTACAGCAATCAGGCAAAAAAATAAAAATGAAAATCATCTATTTTGGAAAGTATGTATGTACGTACGGAAGTATGTATGTATGTATATTTCTATGTATAACCCTATACATAGAAAACCCCAAAGAATCTTCAAAGGAAAAAACGAAAGAACAACCACTACCGGAGCTCCTAAGTGAGCTCAGTGAAGCCGCAGGGCACGTGGTCAAGAACACAAGAAATTGTGTATTTCTATCTACCAGCAATGAGCGATCTGAGAAGGAAAATGATTTTTCAGTCCCATTTACAACAGCATCCATGGTCATGGCCTGGAAGGTTTAGTATTTTCATGATGACAGTATTACCCGTGATCTACAGATTCAGTGCCATCCCTGCCAACATCCTCACGGCCTTTTTAAAAAACAGAGATGGAAAAACTGATCCGACAGCGTTCACGGAATTGCAAGGGACCTGAATTGTTAAGACAGTGTTGAACAGGACGGTGCAAGGCTCGCGCTGTCCACTCTCGAAACTCACAGAGAGCGACAGCAGTCGCGGCAGTGTGGTCACGGCGTAAGGACAGACGTGCAGACCAGTGGACAGACTGGACCCACGAGAAATAAACCCTCACATTCACGGGGCGTCACCCTCACAGATTCAACAGGGCGTCACGACTATTCAGTCAGAAGGAACAGTGTCTTTAGCAAATGGCGCTGGGACAAGTTGGTGAAAGAATGAAGCCGGACCCTGTCCTCACGCCATGTACAACAGTGAAATACAGCTGATATACAAACGTAAGAGCTAAAACCACGAGTTTCTCAGAAGAAGACATGGGGTAAATCATACGAACTTGGATCTGGCAATAAATTGAATGATATAAACAACAGCCACATCTAAATGTGACCAGACTGCTTGTCGTTAAAACAGTCAGTTGTGAGAACATCCCTTCATTAAGAAATAAAGGATAAAATCTTAAAGAAAAAAAGGGGGGCACCTGGGTGGCTCAGTGGGTTAAAGCCTCTGCCTTCAGCTCAGGTCATGATCCCAGGGTCCTGGGATCGGGCCCCGCATCGGGCTCTCTGCTTGGTGGGAAGCCTGCTTCCTCTCTCTCCCTGCCTGCCTCTCTGCCTACTTGTGATCTCTGTCAAATAAATAAAATCTTAAAAAAATAAAAGAAATAGAGGAGGCATAGAAGACTTCAAAGAAGCAGAGACATAAAGTAATAAAATGACAGGGGCTGTGGCTCATGGAAGCCCAGCGTTCATATCGCTGAAGTCTCTGAAGAGGAAAATCAAAATAATACAATAGAAATAATATTTAAAACCTTATCTAAGGAGATTTCTATAAATACAATAAAATCTAACTCTTGTGGGGTGCCCGGGTGGCTCAGCGGGTGAAGCGTCTGCTTTCAGCCCAGGTCATGATCTCAGGGTCCTGGGATCGAGTCTCGCGTCGGGCTCCCTGCTCTTCCCCCCTCCACCCCTGCTCATGTGTGTTCTCTCTCTCTCTCTCTTGCTCATTCTGTCTCTCAAATAAATAAAATCGTAAGAACAAACAAACAAAACACTAACACTTGCACTTCTGGTTCCATGTGGGTACCAGGGAATCCATCTAGAATAATCTATTTTGAGACATTTCCAAGCAAAACTGTAAGACTTTACAAGTAAAGAAGATGACCTCCAAGCGGAAGGATGAAATAAGTTCCGGAGGCCAGAGGAGCACGCTGGCAACAGACTTATCGAAAGCAGGACAGAAAGCAGGACAAAGTAGAACAACATCTTAAAAAAATGTAAGGAAGCGCATACCAAGGATTTCCTAACTCAGCCGAGCCGACCTTCCTATATGAAAGCGATGGAAAAGCAGACTTACATGTGCTCGGATACCGTGCACGCGTGTCCTGGCTCAGGAGCTTACTGGGGGGGGAGCCGGGTGCCGCCACCGGGACAGTGGGCAAGCTCTGGCAAGGGCAGTGGTAAGGAAAGATACTTATATTTAATTACACACACAGACCCAGCTCGAGTCACGGCTGAATAATAATACGTGAACATCCTATGTTCGGACCACACAGAGCACGAGTCTGAGAGAATGCAGAGAGAACGATACAGCACACAGAGAGCGGGACTTCCGCACGCGACAGCGAGGCACCGTCCCAGCCGGTGCACCACACAGGATCAGCTGCGTAAGAGAAAGGGGAGCCGAACCAGAACGAAACTAGGGGTACGAAGGTAACCGCCAGGAAAAAAGAAGATGGAAACGTTCTTAAATACCGAACTAATTAAGGAGAAAACAGAGCAGACACGCAGAACAGAGCCACAAAATCAGCAGGACATCGCCGAGGCAGTAAGGGCAGCCCGGGGTAGTACAGACAGGTCGGTGGTATTGATCAGTGACGGCAGAAAACATGCCTCTCACGAGACAAAGACGTTCAGACTGGCCTGCGAAGCAAAATCCAACCTGTGCATCTCAAACAAAAAAAGAGACATCTAAGATCCAGTGATTGAAAAGGCTGGAAAATGCCGGAATGAATAAAGATTTACCAGGTAAGCGTGAACACTAAGAAAGCAGGGGTTAGGATTCTGGTATCAGGAAGAAACGAAATGCTCAAAAAGCATTAAATGAGACAAACCAGGATGCTTCATGAGGCGAAAGGCTGTGTCTCATGAGGGGGTTATAACGCTCAGGGAAAGCTCTGTAGCAAATCCCACAGCAACTACCCATATGAAACAGAAACTACCAGATACGCAGGGGGATATAAACACTCGCGTGACAGAGTCTGACATCCCATGTTCCTATGACAGCCGAGGTGACCTAAAAGGAAAGGACATAAAACATCTGAAGAGCATAATCCATACGGTGGGCCTTGGTGCGTGTCGACAGAGAACCCTGCACCGTGACGGTAGAAAATATCCTTTTCTGAGCACACATTTATACGTCTAAGTACATAGATGAATTAAAAAATGCACAGACTGCCAACTGAAAAAGCTAAAAAAAAAAAAAGACTGTAAATCAAAAGAAAGCACGAGGAAGGAAATAACAAAGATAAAAGAAACTAATGAGGCAGAAAACAGTAAAATACTAGACCAAATTAACATAATAAAAATCCTGGTTACACGAAAGAAATAAAATAGACAAACTACCATTTAATTAGGGAGCAAAGAGAGAAAGGACAAACACACAGAAGAAACAACAAGAGAACGTGCTGTGAAGGAAATTTTTAAAATAACGACAGACTTCTTGGTACACTTCTATGCAAAGAATTTGCAAAACCCAGATGAAATGGATAACTTCCTTGCAAAATACAGTTTATCTAAAATTGATCTCAGCAGAAATAGAAAGCTTACGCACACCGATCTCCAAAAAAATCAGTAGAAAAAGTTACCAAGGAATTATCCTGGGAGAAAGTGCCATATCCAGTCGGTTTCACAGGGGGAATTCTACCAAAACCTTGTAGAAACTGGAGAGTCTTAATACTATATATATGGTTTCAAAGTGCAGAAAATGAAGGAAAACTTCCAAATACTTTCTACAGTGTAATGTTGATATGTGACCCTGATAAACACAGAGCATGAAAATAAAAGGCCCGTAATATTTGTGATTGCTGATGCAAAAATTCTAAATATTTCCCCACATTAATAGGTTTAAGAAGAAACATATGATCACCTCGAAGAATTTATCAACCATTCCTACAAAAATCTCTCCTGAAGGTACCAGACACCTCCCTTGACAGAACAACACAAATACGAGTGAATTCCTCTCCAAACTACACACAGAGAAAGCCCTCCTGACTCCAACTAGAAATCCGGATGTCATCAGGAAAGACGAGTGAATTTGACTACAGGTATAAAATAAACCTTTTGCATAGGAAAAAAAAAAAAGTACCTTAAACAAAATTAAAAGGCAAATGAGAAAATGGAAGGAAATCTTTGCAGCATATATCACTGACGGGAGGCTCACAGCTACAACGCACACGAAACATAAAAACTGAAAGAGTAAAGGACCAAAATGGTTATCAAAAAAGAAAGGCAAAAGCTGTCAACAGCTCAGGAAATTATCCATAAAAATAGCCCTTAAACTTATGAAAAGATTACAATTTCACTGTAAAAAAAAAAAATCAATGCAAGCTAAACCTAAATCAGGATATCAGTTTTTACTTATCAGATCGATAAGAATTCAAAATATCGATAACCTACTCCCACGCTGAGGCTGTGCAAAATGGCACTGCTCCTGGGGAGGGGAATTTGGCAATATTTAACAAACCTAAGTGTGTATTTGTGTTCCAACCAAGTAATCCCTCTCCTAGGAATTTACCTTAGGGGTATACCTCCAACAAAATGTGAAAATATGCATAAGATTATTCAGTGCAGCATTTTATTTGCAATTATAAAATGTCAGAAACGAATCCAAGCTCTGCCCGCAGAATGGTGAGCAGAGCTGCCCTCAGGAGACCACGCACACAGACAAGCTTCAGAGACCTGTGGACAAGACCACAGCACGCAGGTGCCGGTGGACGCCGTGGACCTGTAACGAAGGAGGGCAAAGCTCTCCACGAGTGGATGCGTAGTGATTTCTAGGAGACGGTTTTAGGGGAGGAAAGCAAAGCACATAGGACAGACATAGAAAACCCCCGTTTTTGGAATAAAGAAGGGGAAAGAAGAAAATAAACACACGTGTTTGATAAAGAACATACACACACTGTCACACGTACAAAACCGACCAGAGAATAGTGAAGCTGGTTACTTAGGAGGGTGGAAACAATCAGGAGGGAAGGGATAAGGGGAGCCTGGAAGGAGGGAAGCCTCTCTCAGTAGACCTTCTTGTGTGGTTTTGACTTTGGAAGTATATTAACAGGCCACTCATCCAAGAAATAACACAAAATCAGCAACAGGCAACGCTCCTCTAGAAAGGAAGGCAGTGACCAAACGGGACAAGACCATCAGAAACAGCGACCCAAGAACTCCAGAAATTAACCAAAAGTGAAGCGAGGGCTGTTTATTCGAGAGAAAAATATGAAACCTCAGAACAGCAGTGTCTGTGGCCCTTTCCCTCGGGGCTGCTCCCGTCCCCCCACCCAAGCGCAGTGGCGCAGGAGGCTTGAGGGCCCTCAGTCCCGGGGCCAACAGGAGGTGCCCCCTGACCTGGAGCCTCACGGGAGACCCCGTGGCCTGTGCCACACAGCAGCAATCTTGGGGGCAAATCAGCGAAGCCCGCGGAGGCCGCCAGCACGGCTTCCAGAGGCCTGCAGGTACTGGTTGGGACAAGCAAGAGACCAGCAAGAATTTTTACAGGAATCCTGAGATCTGGCAGACAGCACGCACACTCGGCGGAGACGAGCAAGGACACCTGTTATCTGCTTATCCTTGGCTGCCTGTGAGACCCCATGTGGGCCGAAAGGAACGGCCACGAGACACTTGTAAACGGCCTGAACTCTGAATGAGTGTCTCAACTCACATGCAGATCACCTCAGCCCAGGGAGGACGCCTCATTGGCTCAAGTTGTTCCAACAAAACTGCTGACCAATCCTGGCCTGACCACCAGGCTGTGCCGATCCGGGGGTGACACAAAGAAAGCCGGGCTTAAAAACAAAAGCATGCTTAAAAAAAAAAAACAAAAAAAAAACACCAACAGAAACCAACCTGAGCAGAGACCATCAGTGGCCCCTCGCTGCAGGAGACAGAAACTGCACGATCCAGGCAGAACGATCGCCACTGATTAGGGAGAAGAATCAGAATCCAGAGTGCCTACATTATGCAAAATGAAACAGTTTTTTGGACAAAAAATTATGAGACATGCAAAGAAACAGGGAGTGTAACACTTCACCAGGAATAAAGAGCAATCAATAGAAATGATCTCTGAGGGGCCCGAAACGTTGGACTTTGTAGGCCAAGACTCCAAAGCGACTCCTAGAAACCCGTTCGAACAATGCAGAGTCACCATATTTAAATAACGAAAGGAAAGGATGGCGGTGGTGACTCATCAAATGGAGAACATCAGTAAATAGATATGATTTATAAAATAAAGCAAGCAAGCATCATGAGGTTGCCAAGCACAGTAGTGTAGAGGGAAAACCAGGGGGCTACACAGCAGATGGGAGCTGGCAGAAGAAAGAACGGATCAATGAACCTGAAGATAGACTGGTAAATGGGCTTCGTGTGGAAGAATGTAAAACAGGTGAACAAAACAGCCCGCAGCCCATTAGGTGTCATTAGGAGCAGCAGCATATGTGTGATTAGAGCCCCTAGAAGGGGGGGGCACACAAAAATATTTGAAGACCTATTCAGGAGTCACCCGAAGCAGACTGTTTCCAGCCGAAATGCTGACTGTAATGCCCAGACTGTACTACTATGAAAACAACCTAAAAACAGAAAAAATAAACTAGCAAGGGACTTAGAATGGTGCACTCCCACACATCTCTTCAAGATGACAGAAGGCAGGGAGAGGGGAATAGGAGAGACACGAGACCTCCAGAAAATGAGTAGCGAGTGGCAGATGTAAGTCCCACCATATCAGTAATTATATTAACTGTAAGTGAATTAAACACTCAATAAAGCAGCAGAGATTGCCAGACTGCCAGGATCCAAGCATATACTGCCTACAATAGACACATTATATATTCAAAGACACAAATAGGCTCAAAGTAAAGGGACGGGAAAAGATGGCCTGCAACATCAAACACGAGAAGGCAGGGGTGGCTATCTAAATATCAGCCCAAATCGCTGTTAAAACAAACTCTTGTTGGAGACAGTGAGGGACATTTATAATAATAAAAGGATCAACTCATCAGGAAGAAATAAAAATCATCAAGTATGAAAGTTCTAAGGAACTGAAATGACAAAGAAATACAAGTGATGGGTGCCGCTAACGGAGCCCTCAAATACATTCAGGGAGAACCGGCGGGATTGAAGAAGCAGACAATTCAACAACAACCGACAATTCAATAGGAAATAACAGTCTTCATGTCTTTTATATCCTTGTGGATCCTCTGTCTTGTTTTATCAGTATTAAGAGCGGAGGACTGAACCACTGCCTGACGCCTACGGTTGGGAGAGGCAGTGTGCCATGTGAGAGGAAGCTGCAGGCCGCTCTACCTAACGCCCTCCCCGCCCCATGCCGGTGTCGGGGGTCAGCAGGGTCCACTAGGGAACTGGTCTCACACAGCACTCGGGCAACACGGCAGGGTGAGCTGGCAACCCCACTCCCACCAGGAAGATGTGTGTGGCCCATACAGGGAAACTGAACTTCTACTCCCCCTCCTGCAACGAGGTAGTGAAAGGCAGTACCCTCCCCACCAGGACTGGGGCTGGTGGGACCCCAGGGGGAGGCTAAACATTCACGGTCACCTGGCCCTCTCGCTACACTTCACCAGGGGACCAGTCTGATCGTATGTATGATCCACAACTGAAAACCACTTGTGCCAAGAATCAAGAGAGTCACCACATGAATGACAGAAGATAATCAAGAGACGCCGTAACCAAAATAAGTCAAATGTCGGAATTACTCGAGAAGGTTTAAAGACCTCATTATAAAAATGCCTTAATAAGCCATTACAAATTTTCTTGACACAAATGAAAAAAAAAACAAAACAGAAAACCACAGCAAAGAAAGAGCAGCTATTAAAATGTAAATATAGGGGTGCCTGGGTGGCTCAGTGGGTTAAAGCCTCTGCTTTCGGCTCAGGTCATGATCCCAGGGTCCTGGGATCGAGCCCCGCTTCGGGCTCTCTGCTCAGCGGGGAGCCTGCTTCCTCCTCTGTCTCTGCCTGCCTCTCTGCCTACTTGTGATCTCTGTCTGTCAAATAAATAAATAATAAAAAAATGTAAATATAGAACTGAGAAATGTAGTAACAATAGCCCTCACTGAATGGACTCCAGCGTGAAGTGGGCATGGCAGCGGACAGACCAGCGAGCTCCGGGCGAGGTCAACAGAGCTGACCTAATCCGATAACATAAAATGGGCTGAAAATAAAAAATGAACAGAATTTCAGGGACGTGATTGACAATAAGAAAAAAGCGAAACTTCCTATCATCAGAGTCCCAAAAAAGAGGAGAAAGTGAGACAAAAACTGTATTCAAAGAAATAATGGCTTAAAACTCCCCAAATTTGGTGAAAGATACAACCCTGCAAATTCAAGGAGCTAACTGAAAACAAAGCATAAATCCAAAAAAATTGACACCAATACACATTATCAGTCACTGAAAACTAAAGACAAACCATTTTGGAAGAAGAGAAATGTCACATTACTTACAGAGGAACACTAATTTGAATGGCAGTACGTCTGTCATCAGAAACCATGGAGGCCAGAGGCAGTGAATGTGGAGGAGGGAACGCCTCCAGACTTTTCTACCGGGACAGCATGACCTTGATACCAAAACCAGGTAAGGGCACCACAAGAAAACTATAGACTAATATCTGGTGAATGTAGGTACAAAAATTCTCAACGAAAGATTAGCAAATGGAATTCAAGAATGCATTAAAAAGATTATACACCACGGCCAAGTGGAATTTACCCTTGGGATGCAAGAATGCTTCAACATACACAAATCAATAAATGTAATACATCGCACATCAATAAAATGAAAGATAAATATCACATGATCAGCTCAATAGATGCGTTTGCCAAAATACAACATCCTTTCATGATAAGTGCCCTTAACAGACTGGGTCTAGAAAGAACATACCCAAACGCAGCAACGGCCATATGTGACAAACCTACAGCCAACACTATACTCAATGGAGAGAAACTGAAAGTGTTCCACAGAGACCACGAGCAAGGCAAGGATACCCGTTCTCATCACTCCTGCTCAGTCCAGTACCAGAAGTCCTAACCGGAGCAATTAGGCAAGACAAGGAAATAGACGACATCCAAATTGAAAAGGAAGAAGTAAAACTGTCATTATTGCTGATAATAAGACCCTATTTATAGGAAATCCCAAAGAATCAGTCAAAAAACTTGGAATTAATCAGTGACATGGTAAAGTGGCAGATTATAAAATCAACATATAGAAATCTATTACGTTCCTTTCACTAGTGAGACAGCACCTGAGAAAGAAAGAAAACTGCCCCATCCAAAATAGTGTAAAAAGAGGAAATACTTAGGCATCAATTTAACCAAAGAAGTAAAATGTCTACACAATGAAAACTACAAGTCTTTGCTGAAAGAAATTGAAGACAAGGGGCGCCTGGGTGGCTCAGTGGGTTAAAGCCTCTGCCTTTGGCTCAGGTCATGATCCCAGGGTCCTGGGATCGAGCCCCGCATCGGGCTCTCTGCTCGGTGGGGAGCCTGCTTCCTCCTCTCTCTGCCTGCCTCCCTGCCTACTTGAGATCTCTCTCTGTGTCAAATAAATAAATAAAATCTTGAAAAAAAAAAAGAAATTCAAGACAATGCGAACAAGTGGGAAGACAGTCTATGTTCATGGATCAGATGATCTCATAATGTGAACATGGCCATTGAATGCAATCTCCAGCAAAATACCAAAGACATTCTTCAAAGAAATAGAAGAAACAATTGTACAATTTTTATGGAACCACAAAGACCCTTTAGTAGATGGTGTTGGGGAAACTGGAGAAGCACATGTAGAACAATGAGATTAGATCCCTATCTCACACCACCTTCAAAAATTAACTTGAAGTGGATCAAAAACTTAAACGTAAGACCTGGTACATTGAACTCTGAGATGAAAATGTAGGGAAGAAGCTCATCAACATATTATGGCAATAATTTGGGGGACATGATGTCAAAGCACATAAAAGGAAAAAAATGAAATGGGACTACATCAAACTCAAAAGCTTCAGAGCAAAAGAAACAACAAAATGAAAAGACAACTTACAGAATGAGAGAAAAATTTTGGAAAACATATATCGGATAAAGGGTTAAAATCCAAAATAGATAAAGAACCTAGTCAACTCAAAAACAAAAAAGATGCCAAACAATTTGATTAAAAAACCAGACTGGACTAAATTAGACATTTCTTCAAAGAGGACATAAAATGACCAACAGACACATGAAAAGATGCTCAACATTGCTCATCATCAGGGAAATGCAAAACTGAAACCACAATGAGGGGTGCCTGGGGGGCCCAGCCAGTTGAGTGTCTGACTTTTGATTTTGGCTCAAGTCACGATCTCGGGGTCATGGGATTGAGCCCCGAGTTGCACTCTGTGCTCAGCACCAGGTCTGCTTGGGACTCTCTCCCTCTGCTCCTCCCCATCTCTAAAAGGAATAAATAAATCCTTAAAACCCAACCAAACCCACAGTGAGACATCACCTCATACCCGTTGGAATGGCTCTCGTCAAGAAGACAAGAAACAACAGCTACTTCCAAGGATGTGGGGGAAAGGGAGTCTTACACACCGTTGGTGGGTATGTGAACTGGTCGAACCACTATGAAAAACAGTATGAAGGTTCCTCGAGAAACTGAAAATAGATCTATCATATAATCCAACAATTCCACCACTGCGTATATATCCAAAGGAAATGAAGACAGGATTTCCGTGAGATGCAAACACTTCCGTGTTCATCACAGCATTAGTCACAACAGCCACGGCATAGAGATAACCCAAGTGCCCATCCGTGGATGAATGCATAAGAAAGATACATATATACACAGTGCAATAATTTCCAGCCCTGGGAAAGGAAGATATCTGCCCATTTCCGATGACGCGGATGACCTTAGGCACGTTATGCTAAGTGAGGTAAGTCAGCCAAAGACAAGTACTGTATGAGATCACCTACATGTGGAACCTAAAAAAGTTAAATCCGTAAAAAACAGAGAGGAACTTGGTGGTTGCCAGGGAATGGGGTGATGGAGGAGGGCTAAGAGTGATGGTGCTTAAGGTACAAATTTATAACAAGTAGTAATAAGCCACAGATAACTGCATAATGAATACGATTATATACTGTGAAAAATATCATTATATCAGCAATCATATTACAATACGTGAATGTATCAAAACAACACAGTGTACGCCTTAAACTTACACAATGTTACATGTCAAATTTATCCAATGAATTAAAAAAAAGATACAAGGAACCAAAGGGAAGTAAGGTTTCAACACTTCAAAGAAGCAAAACACTGATACCAGATGACAATAAAGTACATATACTTACACTGTAACACCTGGAGCAGTTACCTAGACAACCACACAAAACTGCTCTCTCAAAAACACTGAAGACATCCAAAGGATAGTACGAGGATATTTCAAACAATACTACACACACATGAGTATGACAACTTAGGTGAAACAGACCAGTTCCTCAAAAAGCACAGACTCCGATGAACCCAATATGAAAAAGGCAATTTTTATGGCCTTCTAACTATTAAGGAGATTAAATTCTCTAAGGAGATTAAAATTTTAATTTAAAAATTCATAAGAAAGAACTCCCAAATACCTATGGCTTCACTGTTGATTTCTCTGAAGCTGTTAAAGAATTAATTACAATGCCGCACAACCCCTTCCAAAACACAGGAGGGGTGACTACCTTCCAACTCATTTTGCAGAGTTTGTGTGATAACAAAACCAAAGATACTACCAAAAGAGAAAAGTGCAAACCTATATCCCTCATGAATGTAGATGCAAAAATTCTTTAAAATATTAGCAAATAGGGGTGCCTGGGTGGTTCAGTCCTTAAGCATCTGCCTTCAGCACAGGTCACAATCCCGGTTCCTGGGATCCAGTCCCGCATCAGGCTCCCTGCCCAGAGGAAGCCTGCTTCCACCCTCCCACTCCACGTGCTCGTGTTCCCTCTCTTGCTGTGTCTGTCATAAATAAATAAAATCTTTTAAAAAATTAGCAAATGTGATTCAGCAAGATATGAGAAGAGCGATATACCATGACCAGTGGGATTTATTTTGGGGATGCAAAGTCAGTTCAGTATTCAGAATCATGCAGTGTCATGCACAATACTAACAGGTAAAGAATAAAAATCACATGGTCATATCAGCTGATGCACAAAATGCCTTCGAAATCCAACATCTTTTCACGACAAAAATGCTCAGATGAAAATAGAAAAGGGAACATCCTCAATTTGATAAACACCGTCTACCCAAAAAACTCCTTATGTCTAACATTATACTTAATGGTCAAAGACTGAATGATTTTCTCTTAAATCAAGAACAGGGCAATGATGTTCCCTCACCATTTTTACTCAACGTAGTACTGGAAGTTATAACCAGTGCAATAACACAAGAGAAGTCAATAAAAGACATACATATTGGAAAAGAAAAATGAAACTGTATAATATCCAGAATATGTAAAGATCTCCAACAATTCAATAACAACCAACAAAATAAAAACTCAAAAAAGGGCAAAGGTCTTGAACAGACATTTCTCTCACCAGAATAAACAGATGGCCAATACGTGCATGAGAAGAGAGTCAAATCACTCATCATTAAGCAAATGCAATCAAAACCACAATGAGATACTGCTTCATACCCATTAGGATGCTACTCGAAGAATATTTCTTTTAATAAACAGAAAATAGCAAGTGTTCGTGAGGATGTGGGGAGGTTGGGATGGTTATTACAGGCTGCTCGGAGGGATGGGAGTTGGAGCAGCCTCCATGGAAAACAATAAAGTGGTTCCTCAAAAAATTAAAAACGGAATTCCCATCTGATCCCGTAATTCCACTTCTGGGTAAAGACTCCAGGGACCCGAGAGCAGGGACTTGACAGGATATTTGTAGCAGCCTTGAACACAACAGCCAAAAGTGGAAGCAACCCAAAGAAAACAAACACAATTAAAAAAAAAAAAAAGGTCACTATTTGAAGATGACATCATGGTAAAAACACTGAGAGCCAAAGACAAGGAGAAAAATCTTGAAAGCAGTAACAGGAAAGAGGGAACAACACCAAAAATTAACAGGTGACTCTTCGTCAGAAACAATGGTCCCCAGAAAGCAGCATGTCAACACGTTCGACATCTCCATGGGAAAAAATTAACCGAGAATCTTATATCCAGAAAAGCTATCTTTCAAAAGGAGGGCAGAATAAAGACTTTCCCAGGTAAACAAAAGTGGAATCACCTGTTAGCACCCCATTTTGTAAGAGCATCTGGAGGACATTTTTCAGGCAGGAAGGGGCTCTGCAGCGCACATCAAAATCACACATAAGAAACAAGGATGAGGGTGCTGGGGGGCTCAGTTGTTGAGCATCTGCCTTCAGCTCAGGTCATGATCTTAGGGTCCTGGAATCGAGCCCTACACTGGGCTCTCTGCTCCGCGGGGAGCCTGCCTCTCTCTCTGCCTGCCTCTCTGCCTACTTGTGATCTCTCTGTCAAATACATTTTTTAAAAAAATCTTTTTTTTTTTTTGTGCGAAACAACATGTATTTAGTCATGTTGTTGCACTCATACGGTCTAGAATGTAACATACTGACCAACATCAACTCGAAGCAGTTGCTGTTGCGAAGTTGTACTGAGCTAAGGAGATGCCACCCGCTGGAAATCTGAATCCATGGGAACACACGAAGAGGATCAAAAACGTTAAGTGAGAAGGTTAATGAATCAAATACTACATACTTGGTTCCCCTCAGCTTCTATATAGACAAAGTTCCACGACATAATTGTTATTACAGTGTATTATCAGGCTTATAACAGGTACATTTAATATATTTAAGAACAATACCACAGTAATGGGTAAAATGTAAGAAAGCAATATAGGAGTCCCTTCTGTACCTAACCAGCCTTAGCTTAGCAGAAATCTGACATGAGGCTGGGTTTGATAAATACAAGAACAATCACCAAGGAAACGACTCCAGTAGCGAAAAATCACTAAAGAACCTTAAATATGTTCAAAAATATTCACTAAATGCCAAAGAAAGCAGTAAAGGAGAAGTGGGGAAACAAAAATACAGGAGACAGAAAACAAAAAGCCGAGTTGCGGACAAAGCCAGCTATGTCAATAAATTAAGCACGGTTGCGTTAAAGAATCAAAGGCAGAGCTAATCAGACAGAATTAAAAAATAAAGTCCAACAATATGGGTCTATGGGAAGTGTGCTTCAGATTCAAAGATACAAACAGACTGAATGTAAGAGGATGGAAACCTATGTATCCCATGAATCGTAACCACATGATCCTTGGAGCGCCGTCCCGAAATCAAAGTAGCCGCAGAAACAGCCAAAGCGACAGCTGTTGGAAACATCAATGCTCCATTTTCAATAATGCATAGAACAAATAAGCAAAACATCAATAAAGAGAAGATGTGAACCATACCATAAACCAGTCAGACCCAGCAGATATCAACAGAGCACTACGAGCAACAACCAAAGAGCAGGCCACCTTTAGGTGCACACAGAACGTTCTCCAAGAGGGACTATCTGCATTAAAGGGTTGTAATGTGGGTTGTTTTCTGAACACAATGGATCCAAAGTAGAAATATGTGAAATTTAAACAGTAGACTCTTATGTGACCAATACGTCAAAGAAAAATTCATGAGAAAAATCAGAAAATACTTTGAGGTGAATGAAAGTGCAGACACAATATACCAGAACTTGGTGGGATTCAGGGACAGCAGTGCTAAAAGGGAAATCTCTGGTCACAGGTGCCCACATTAAAGAAGACAAGAGTCCCCGTATCAAGAACATAACTCTCCACTGTAGGAAGAGGGAAGAAAGAAAGAAAGAAAGAACCCTAAAGCAAGCAGAAAAAAAGAAATATGAAGTTAATGAAATAGAGGCTAGAAAAAGTAATAGAGTCAATAAAACCAAATGTTCGTTATCTGAAGGATCAATAAAATTGACAACCTTCGGTGAGGCTGACAGGAAGGAGACTCAGAAGACTGCAATTCAAAAGCAGACAGAGAACTTTACAGCTGGTTTTACAGAAATAAAAAGGATTTCAATGAATGCTATAAATCATCTTACAACAATAATTACATAACTTAGATAAAATGGACAATTCCCTAGAAAGCAAAATAGCTACTAACACTAACTAGGAATAGGTAGAAAATTTCAACCGATCTGTAACAAGTAAAGAGACAGGATCATTAATCCAAACACTCTCCACAAACAGAAGCCCACAAGGTCCAGATGGCTTCACTGACAAATTCTGCCAAAAATATAAAGAATAAAAATTCTTTAAAATTTTTTTTAAATTTATTTATTTGAGAGAGAGAGAGGATGAGAGAGAGAGGATGAGAGGGGAGAGGTCAGAGGGAGAAGCAGACTCCCCACCGAGCAGGGAGCCCAACGCGGGACTCGATCCCAGGACTCCAGGACCGTGACCTGAGCCGAAGGCAGTTGCTCAACCAACTGAGCCACCCAGGTGCCCCAAGAATAAAAATTCTTTACAGACTCTTCCAGGAAGCAAGTAACAGAGGAGGGGGAGGAGAAAACCCTCCCGAACACAGTCTGCAAAGGCAACATTACCCTGTTACCAAACCAGAAAGAGATATAGCAAGAAAAGAGAACTACAGAACAATACAGAACAGTAACTCTTATGAAAATAGATGCAAAACACTCAACAAAATACCCACAAATAAAATCCAGCACTATACAGAAGGGATTATACACTGGGACCAAGTGGGATTTTTTCCAGGAGTGCAAGGTTGGATTAACATCTGAAAATCAATTAATCTAATACACCAGATCAATAAAGAGCAAAAATGACATGATTATCCAGAGAAGAAATGACACAGAGAAAGCATTTAGTAAAATCCCATACCCTTCCTTGAGGACAGAACAGCATTTAGGATACTAGGAATAGCAAGGAACTTGCCCGGCCTGAAAAAGGGCATTTGGTACAAAACCACAGCTGCTATGGTACTTCATGGTGAAAGACTGAGTACTTTCCTCTTAGGATCGGTAACAGGACAAAGACGTCTGCTCCCACCACATCTGTTCAACATTACATTGGAGGTTCTATCCAGGACAATTAGGCAAGAAAAATAAAGGCATCCAATTTGGAAAGAAAGAAGTAAAAGTATTTCCATTCACAGAAGACATGATTTTATATATAAAAAATCTCAAGGAATCCACTAAAAAATTATGATAACTAATAAACAAGTTCAGCAAGATTGCAAGATACGTTCGTTTAGAGAAACCAATTGTATTTCTATACACTTTCAATAAACAGAAAATTAAATTAAGAAAATAAATTACATGTACAGTATTATCAAAAAAGAATAAAGCACAACTAACGTAAATGTACTTACTGCCATAGACTTGTAAACTTAAAAATAGTTAAAATGGTAAATTTTGTTTTACATATACTTTACCACAACAAAGAAAGTAAATAAACCACTCAGGAATAAAATAAATAAATTAATTAATTAAATAAATAAAAAGAAATGCAAAACTTATACTCTGAAAACCACAAAATATTATTGAAAGAAAAGATCTAAATAAAGAAAAGACATCCCATGTTCATGGATTGGAAGACAATACTGTCCTGTTCACAAGACCCCCCACACTGATCTGCTGACTGAACATAATACCCACCAGAATCCCAGCTGAGTTCCTTACACAAACTGACACGTTGATCCTCAAATTCGTACGGAAGTTCTAACGACCTAGATCAGCCAAAGCAATCTTAAAAAAAGAACAAAGTTGGGGGATTCATACTTCCCGATTTCAAAACTTACTACAGAGTAACAGTGTTCAAAACGGTGTGGTTCCTGGCATAAGACTAGACACAAGACATTTAGATCGATGGACTAGGAAGAGTCTGAAAAAGAAAGCCTTCTATCTGTGGTCGGTTGATTTTGGCCGTGGGTGCCGAAAGTATTCAATGGGGAAAGAATTACCTTCTGGGAAAATGATGCTGGAACTACATGGGGAAAAAAAAAAGAAGAAGAATTTGGACCACCTCCTTACACCATATGCAAAAATTAACCCAAACTAGATTAAAGACCAAAATACAACAAAGCTCTTAGAAGAGAACATAGGGATAAATCTTCATGGCCCAAAATTTGGCAATGCTTTTTAAAAAAAACAAAAGCATAAGCAACAGAAAAGCTATATTAGACTTTCTCAAAATTAAAGCGTTGTGCTTCAGAGGACATCCTAAAGAAAACAACAAGAAACCCTCAGAGGGCAGGAAATATTGGCAAATCACTTATCCGGCAAGGAACGGTGGCTGGACTACATGAAGAACTCTTGTAACTCAAAAACAAAGAGACAAATATTCTGATTTTTAGAAACGGATAAAGGAATCTGAATAGACATTTCTTCCAAAAGACCAGACGCACGAGCGGTCAGGAAGCACGCGAGGAGACGCCCCGTGTCCCTAGTCGCAGGCAAGGCTGGTCACCAGCCCGTAGGAACTCCACTTCTCGCACCCGAAGTGGCCTAAACAATGGGCCAGATAAGAACAAGTGCTCACGCAGAGAGAGGGACGGGGCCGTGTTCACACCCAGGGAGGGAATGGGCAGCGGCACACTCGCTCTGTGAGTTTCTTAAAACATGAGGCCCGGGGGCGCCTGGGTGGCTCAGTGGGCTAAGCCTCTGCCTTTGGCTCAGGTCATGATTCCAGGGTCCTGGGATCGAGCCCCGCATCGGGCTCTCTGCTCAGCAGGGAGCCTGATTCCCTTCCTCTCTCTCTGCCTACCTCTCTGCCTACCTGTGATCTCTGTCTGTCAAATAAATAAATAAAATCTTAAAAAAAAACAAAAACAAAAACACGAGGCCCGGAGTTACCCTGACTCCGCCTTCCTCGGCCACGCGTCTCCCCAGGAGAAGTGAGACACCCGCACACAGACGCCTGCACCAACGCTCACGGCCAGTGCAGGGAAGTCACCCTGACGCCGACCGGCTGATGGATGCATCAGAAACCCCGGTGCGTCCGTGCGCCGGAACAGCACTCCGCCGTGGAAAGAAGCAAGTGCTTCTGTGCACACCACCGCGCTGGGCGAGCAAGACGCCCGGCGGAGCAGCCAGTCGAGGACGCCCACGCGCGGGATGGCGCCGTTCATGGAAAATGCCCAGAACGGCCAAGTCCATGGGGACAGGAGGCCGACGAGGGGTCGCCTAGGGCGTGCAGGGGGTGGAACAGGGGCCTGGGACACGGCGTTTAAGGGGGGCTGGGCTTCGTTTGGGGCCGATGAGAGATGGTTCTGCAGCTGTAGCAGTAGACAGCTCTAGGAATGCGGTGACGCCCCGGAATGGGACACTTCAAGTGGCTGGATTATATGGGACATGAATGACACCCTAACAGAGCGGTTGCCAAGGAGACCACGGGAAGAGATGCTCAGGATCGAGGCTATGACAAACAGTCCCTAGACTTGACAGCAAAATACAACCAACATACAGGGCGCCCCGGGCTTCCCTGAGATTAAAATACTCACTCTGTGGATGACCTGGTGAGGAGGAGGACGAGGACAACCCCTGACTGGGGAAGGACAGGTACAGATGACATTCCTGGCTTAGGACTAGTATCTAGAATAAGCACCGACGTCTCACAACTCAAGAGTTAGAAACAGTCCAATTGGAAAGTGGGCAGATAACCAGGACATTTCGGCAAGGAGGAGATACGGGGCTGACACGCTCGGTGTCCCCAGCCGGCAGGAGGACACGAACTCTAAGCGATGACATACGGCTGCCCACCTATGAGAACACGCTGGAAGAGAGCCGGCGTCCACACCAGACGCTGCAGGGGCCCGGAGAAACGGGGTCACCCCTACACGGCAGGAGGGGATGGGAAGTCAGTACAGCCACGTGGGAGAAGGGCTTTGCCCCTTCTAGAGAACATACTCAGCGAGTACACCCCGGGGCCTTACCCCAGAGAAACGAACTCATGTCCACACAAAACCACACAAAACCCGTCCGGGGGGGTCCTGCCAACTCTGTCTGGGGCCGCTGTCATAAATGATCGCAAACCCTGTGGCTTAAGATGACACGAACCGATTCGCAGTTCTGAAAACGTGTTCCAGACGTCGGAAACGGACGTCCCGGGCGGGTGTGATTCCTTGCGGAGGCTCTCGGGAGGGAGGGATCTGTCTCCCTGCTTTGCTTTCCTCTAGGAGCTGCCTGTGTTCCGAGCTGGTGGCCCTTCCTCGCGCCCACACCGCATGTGCCCCCTCTGCTTTCCGGTGATACGTCCCTGTCCTCTCCTGTTGTCCAATCCCCCCTCCGCCTCCCTCCTGCAAGGATATTTATGCCGACGCTGCCCGCCCCGGGATAATCGGGGATCACCCCCTCACCTCAATATCCTTAATTTAAGCGTGTACACAGCGTCTCCTCTGCCCTGTGGGACAACAGTGACCATTCCAGGACTCAGGACCTCCGAGCTTCGGGGGCTGCTAGTCAGCCTACCAGGACTTGTGAAAGGTGCACACCGGGAACCTCCAACTGTCCCTCAGCAGGCGAGAAGTTAAACCAACGGGTGTGTCCACGCCCCAGAGTGCCACCAGCGACACAAACGAACAAGTGACAGATACACCCAGACTGCACGAATCTTGAGGGCCACACTACATCAGAAGAGCCAAGTCGAAACAGTCAGGTGCTGCGTGGTCCCTTCATACACGGATCTCGAAATGACAACACCATGAGAGTGGAGAGCGGGTGAGGGGTGTCGAGGGATTAAGGGGGGGACGGGAGCGGAAGAGAGGTCAGTGTGGCTATGAAGAGGCCACGCCAGGGGCCTGACCCAGGACAGCCTGATTCTCAGCTGTCTCAGCGTCACCATCCTGGTTGTGCTAGGGACTCTGCTCTCCAGTGATGGGACCCCCAGGGCCACCGTGTAAAGGGCGCATGGGGTCTCTCCGCGCTCTCTCTTATCGTTGCATCAGAATGTCTAAAAAATATGAAGTTTAGTGTTTAAAAATGGGCCAAAGATCCAAACAGACATTTCACCCAAGAAGATACGTGACCGGCCAACGAGCCCGTGAAAAATTTCCGACATCAGTGGCCACTAGGGAAGCGTGAACCAAAGCCACAGGAGACACCCACGTGGCGAGAATAAAGACGACAGACGGGAAACGGTCAGACGGTTCGGGGGAAGGAGAAACCCTCACCGGCTGCTGCTGGGGGAGGTAAAAGGGCACGTCCATTTCGGAGAGCCGCCGGGCAATTCCGCAAGAAAGGAAACAGAGGCCCCCCTGGAGCCGTCCCGCGGCTCGACATCTCCGCAGGGCGGAGGGAAGCGCGCACACAGCTCGGAACCGCGCTCCCGGCAGGCAGGGACGCGAAACAATGTGAAAAATTCCCTCGGCTGGGGAGCGGGTGAGCAAAAGACGCGGCTGTCCACACAACAGATACTTCCCAGCAATAAAAAGGAATGAAACATTTTGAGGTCCCGTAATTTGGAGGAGCCTCAAAAGCATGCCGAAAGCCGCCGGGAAAACAAAGATGACATTTTCTACGATGGTCCAGAGCAGGGACATCCACGGTCTGCTGCAGCCGTAGGAGGGGTGGCTGAGGCCCGGCGTGGGGACAGAAGTGGACCCCGTGTGGGCGCGGCGGGTCTTACGGTGGGGTGGGGGGGGGGTTCCCAACCTAGATCGTGGTGACGACTGCACAAGTCAGTAAATTTCCTGGAGTCACACTGAAAATGGGAGAATTTTATGGTATGTAAGTTATACCTCCATGACGTGGTGTTTTGAAAAACAGGTTAAAAAAAAAAAAATGAAGGCAGAGAACTAATTTTCAAACGAGTGACAGAAACACCCTGAAAGGAGAGAGAAGGGTGAGGGCGAGAAGAAAACCGCGTCCCAAGCTCTTCGAGGCCATAGCACTTGATTAACCGACTCTAACCTGGACAGAGTGGGAGCAGGCGGAGGGTGACTAACAAGCCAGCAGGTGTGACTGGGCCGTGGCGAGGGCAGAGCAACCCACCGGGCAGGGGAGCTGCTCCCAGCCGGGAGTCTGTGTGCTGCTGGGGCCCGGACGCAGCGTCTCGCCGGGGACGAAGAAGGCTCCCAGGTAAGGGACACCCGGTGCAGACGGAGGGGCAGCAGGGACATGGGCAGGGGTTCCAGATGTGCCCTGCGCATGTCTGGGTGCATCTGCGTATTGGTAGGTGAACCCGCTCACATGCGCGTCCTTAGCTCTGTGCACAGAAGGGACGAGAAGAGAAAGCGCCAAGTAGCAGCGGCGCACCCAGGCCCGGAGTCTGGTTTCCGACAAGTTCACCCCCCCCACCCGGTAAAAAGAACCAGAGCTCCCTGGAAAATTGGTGGTCTCGGGGGCTGGAGCAGAGTTGGTAGGAAATAAGCCCGAATCTTGTTTTACCAGAACATAAAGAAATGCTAAAGAACAAACACCCAAAAATAAATTAAAAAAATAAAACGTGAGCATGTCACATGGACACAGAAGCCAGCTTGAAAGGGTTTCCAGCGGCCAAATCTGGGACACTCTGCGGAGAGTATAATTCAGGACGGTAAGAAGTAGCCTACAAAGACCCACGAGCCCGTGCGTATGGATAATAAGTCAAAAGAAGTAAATAAACGGGGAGAAGGAAGGTTTTTCCCACGGGACCAAATTGAGATGTTTTGCCTCAATACCATTCTCACTGGACAGATTTTAGTACGTCGGTGGCAGAGGGCTAGGGCTGGAGAAGCCGCGTTTTGCAATCAGCCTCATAAACATCGGTTCCAGGAAAGCTCTAAATCCAGGAGACATTTGTTCATAAGCAACAGGATATGTTCACGGCTTTAGATTACGTCCCCCAGTTGCTTATCAGCGGCAAAGCAGCACAGAATGACTCTTTGATGGGTGATTAAAGCTGCATCACCAGTGAGGGCTGGAAAGCATCACGGGCCTCGGGGTGGGTCCCCCCGAGAAGGACACGCTGTCGCTGGCAGGACATTCCAGCTGGGAAGGCACAAGCCAGACCCAACCAGAAGGAAACATGCAGCAAAACCCCCCCAGAATGGCAGGGCTGTCACCCCCAGAAACTTGAGTGTCATGAGAGGCAGAGACCGGGCGTGCTCCAGAGTAGAGAGGCCCAGAGAGCTGCCCCCCGCCGACCCCCGGACCGGACGCTGGCCCGGAGGGGGACGTATGTGAAAGGCTCGGCCACGGCCGCCGGCAGCACTGGGACACGGACGGTCGGGAGGGGACAGGACGGGACCCACGTCTGCGGGCGGAGGCTGGGAAGTGTGCCGTCGCTTTAAGACGGGGTCCCTTTACCTTGAGGAACCACCTGGCAGAAGGGTTGGGGCAAAGGTCTGTGGGCATGTGGCTTATGAGGCAAGGGCTCAGCCACCAGCCACGTGGTTGTCCACGTCGGCAGGGGGCCTCGCGGTAAGGGGCGAGGCGCTACCATGGCCCGCGGGCAGACGGCGGACGGAGGAGTGTGTGGCGGTTCCGACCTCACTCGTGTCCTTGCTGTCGTCCTGCAGTTCAAAATCACACCCAAGTACTCGGGTTAAAAGGGCCCAAACCTCCAAGAGCTCCAAGGTGTCCCTTCAGCCTAGTGGTCTTCAACTGGGAGCAGTACCTGCCCCCCCAAGGGACACTCGGCACGATCTAGGGACATCCCGCTTGTCGGCACGCGGCGGTGGTGCTGCTGGGCCCTACCAGAGGCCAGGATGCTGCCCGCCATCCCGTGGCGCCCACGGCAGCCCCGCCACAAAGTCTGATGAGGCCCCAGATGTCAGCAGGGTTGCTAGGGAGGAGCCCGCCTTCCCTCCCCTGGCCAGAGAGAACGCTGCCCTGCTGCGGACGGCTGGAGGGGGTGCCAGGGAGGGGAGCCCCCCTGCGGCAGGGTGAGGCCAAGCAGCCCCACCGACGTCCGTCACGCACCCTTCAAGGGGTACGGGCTGAGCGGGTCCCTGAGGCTCAGAGTTCCGAGTGCCGCGGTCCAGCGCCCGTGCAGGTGACCTTTGGAGAAGGGTCCTCGACGGAGGGTCCGGTGAGGCCGTTAGTGTGGCTCCCACTCTCGCTACAGCTGGCGTCTCTATGGAAGCAGGAAACTTGGACCAGGGAGAGAGAGGGATGGCAGGGCTGCGCAGACACCGGGGAAGGGCTCTGTGCGTAGAGGCGAGGAGGTGGCCTTTAGCCAGCCTAGGACCGAGCAGCCCAGGCCATGCCTCGATCTGGTCGTTCCGCCTCTGGGACAGCGACGGAAACTTCTGTGGCTTAAGCCGCATGGTCGGTAGTATTCTGTTACGTAGCCTCTAGCAAACTCGTGCATCCCGGCCATGAGGACAAAGAACAAAAGGACTCGGACGTGGGGTTCAGGGGAGGTTCCTGGAAGACTGGCCCAGCCCGAAGCAACGGAGATCCCTGGCAGGGGGAAAGGCTGTGGCTCATGCCCACTGTGGGGGACGAAGGAGAGACCGGAATCTCAGGACGGACTGCCCCGGCGGCCTTGGAGGCCGTCTCAGTGTGCGCACTGAAGGGGAAAGACAGGAAAGCAGGTGTGACCGGAGGCCACATGCCTGGACAGCAGCGAGCAGCCCCTGTTCCAGCCGGAGCGCGGGGACAACCAGAGCAAACCCCAGACTACTCACGGGGGTCCCAGAGGTGAAGGGCACCGAGCAAACAAGGACCAAAGAACTCACCAAAGCCTCCGCATCACACCCAGCCCCAGAGCTGTATAAAACAATACAATTTCAAGAAGCCGTAACAGATCAGCCCCAAGATCTGTGGTGTGAGGAGCCCGGTGGAGAGGGGGCTCTTTAGCAGGGGAGGAGGGCCAGAGGCCCAGGAAGCCGGCAACACACAGGCCCAGGGTGGGCACTCCCATGTTCTAACTCACTTGGTCGACCCCACAATCCGGGGCGTGGCCCTGCTAGGATCCCCATTTCGCAAGTCCGGAAACCAAGGCCCAGAGAAAGCAGTGGCTGGCTTAGGGTGACGCAGCAGAGAAAGCCAGAGCTTCCGGCCATGAGGTTGTGCTCAGGAGTACGCCATGGGTCTGACCCTCAACTTCTAAAGACAAAATTGCAAAGGAAGAAAGATTTAATTTTCCTGTTCCCGAACTTGGCAGAATGTGGCGTCAGATTTAAAAACAGTAATAACCAAAGCCAGGAAAGGTGGGACGGGCTGAATGATGGCACAGATGCATACCCGTGTGTGTGTGTGCGCGCGTGCGCGTGTGTGAGCGAGATCTGTCGCAATGTAGGTTTTATCTGTGTATACAAATGAAAGTCTGTGTTTTGCAGATAGAGAATGTATCTTAACTTAGGCCCACAGACCATTTACAAAAGCAATGCTTTCATGTTTGTACTTGGACACAGAGAAAATCTTTACTGGAAAAACGCAACTATTTCAAAGGCCATATCTTCTCTCTATAAGCCCGTTAAATTAGGAACTGGAACAGAGATTTTAAAAAAATGTTCTGCTTAAAAAGTGAGAAAACATTTCTTCAGATGAAAGAGAAAGTCAAAACATAAACACGATCAAGAAAGCAAAGACGAGGAACGTGCTTCCCGGCGAGATGCGCAGCGCGGCCAACCGTGCGGCCGTCTGCCACGCCGGCAGTGCACGCTTCGAATCAGCGCACTGCCATTCTTCGTTACGCTTTTTTCTAAAAAAAAGTGAATTAATCCAAGAAAGGGAATGAATCGATGTAAAAGCCCAGGTTGGGAAAACAGAAAGCAAAAAAGCAAAAAGGTAGTTTTTGGATAAGAAAGTCTATAATAACGTGAGATAAACCAGACCAACCACTCATGAGATGGGGAGGGGGGCGGCGGGGGGAGCAAAACCGAAGCGCTGCCCAGGACAGAAGAGCAGACGGCACTAAAGAAGAGCAGACGGCACTAGAAATAACTGTTGCTTCCAGTGGCAACATAATTGCCACCTTCCGAAGGTTAAATAGCAATGAATATACCCCTGAGAGAGGCAGTACATTGATTTGGAACAAATTAGCATAAAACAGACTAAAAGGAGATTAAAGATCTCCTTTAACACATGCACCAGCCCAGACGGTTTTCCAGCTTCGCCGTGCCTTCGAGCCTCAGAGAAGGTGGATCCCAGGCCATCCCAGGGCGCAGGGAGAGGTCGGCGGAGCTCCCCTTCCTCCAACCCTGTATCCGCGCACACCTGCTGGCCGGTGTCCTCCTCTTGAAAGCCCGAGGTGCAGGCTGCCGGGGATGCCGCCTTCCCTCAGCGCGGAGGATACCCTCTCGCAGGGTCAGTGATTATTGGGTGCGTGGACAACACCGGGAGCTGAGCTCCACTTGGGGACGTTGGTGGTTCGCCAACGTCTTGCTGTTTAGAAACTGCAGGAATCAGTCCCCAACCACGGGTCATTTGGGGGGGGGCGTGTGTCCTGAGCTTTCACGCAAACCGCCCTCCGCGCCTCCAAAGCGGCGGCCCCCACACA
Organism: Martes martes; assembly: GCF_963455335.1. Classification (NCBI taxonomy): domain Eukaryota; kingdom Metazoa; phylum Chordata; class Mammalia; order Carnivora; family Mustelidae; genus Martes; species Martes martes. The sequence goes on along the minus strand of NC_137898.1, from coordinate 1,956,721 downwards.
TCCTCCCGGCGTCCACGGCTGGGCCGAGGCTTCCCAAGCTCGCCGGCCCACGGGCCACCAGCCGTCAGAGAAGTCAAGCCCCCAAAGCTTTAGATGACATCCCCGTGATCACGATGGAGGCTGCCTGCACCTGGTCCTCTGACCGAAGCTCAGTATCTTCTTTCTCGAATTGTGCTTCTATCTTCCATCCTTCTGTCCTCAGGACGTACAGGTTCCCCGCAGCCTGATGAAATGAGCCTGATGTGTATGAATGAGCCTGATGTGTGTGACCATCGTCCCCAGGTTATCATTAAAAAAAATTACTTGGGGTATTTTTTGCTGTGCAAAATATCTTTATGTTTTTTTTTTTCATCGAGGCATCACAGACACACAACAAACTGCCCATGATTAAAGTGTACAATGTTGGTGATTTTGGACACGGGAAACTGTCGGCGCAGTCAGGATCACGAGCATCCCCGTCACACCCACCCCCGGGCCTCTCTGTGGCCTTCTGGGCTCCCCCCAACCCGACCCCTGTCGCCATGCATCCCAGGACAGCGCTCGGCCTGCCCTCGCTCCGGAACAGTCTGCGACTCCCGGAGTCTCGCGCACCCAGAAGACGACGCTCCGAGCTCCCTCCCTTGCTTCTCCTTGTCTGGCTTCCTCCACTCCTCATAATTATTCTGCCATTTATCCAAAGCTGTTGTGTGTGCTCACGGCTCATTCTTAGTTCTGAGTGGTCGTGTATCATCCCGCGGGGACACCCAGCACCCCGAGACCGCGACCCGAGCCAACGGCAGACGCTCCACCGACTGACGCACCCGGGGGCCCCTCATTGTGATTTTAAATTGCAGCTCCCTAATAACGAATGATATCAGATATATTCTCTGGTGCTTATCCATTTCTCTCTCTTTTAACGATTTTGCTCACTTGTTTGAGAGAGCAAAAAAGAGAGCACAAGAGGGGATAGGGTGGGGGAAAGGCAGAAGGAGCAGCGGGCTTCCCGCTGAGCAGGGAGCCTGATACGAGGCTGGATCCCAGGACCCCGGGATCACGACCAGAGCCCAAGGCAGACGCTTCCCTGACTGAGCCCTCCAGGCCCCCGTTTCTCTTCTTTGATGAGTGTCTGTTTAAACCATTTGCCTGTTTTTGTTTTTGTCTTATTACTCAACCATAAGCATCCCTCTCATATTCTGGACACAAATCCTTTATCAGATGGCTGATTTGGAAATATTTTCTCCCTGTCTGGGCTTTATCTTTTTATCCTCTTAATACCGTCTTTCAAAGAGAGGTTTTTAATTCTGAAAAGTCGAAACGGTTGGTTCTTATCAGGGCTCATGCTGCCGGGGTCGTGTTCGACAAGCTCAGCTCTCTGTCACGGAGCTTTTCTCCCGCGTCATCTTCTGTAACTCTCAGGCTTCTATTTCCGTGATAAATTTCGAGTTGGTTCTTGGACACGCGGCGAGATGTAGCTCCAAGCTCACCACTGGACACGTGGGTGCTCCAGTCGCTGCCACACCGTTTGCTGGAACGCCATCCTTCCTCCACCAGCCCGCCCTTACGCCTCGGTCAAAAGTCACCTGTCCCCACGGCCCGTAGGTCTATGCAGACTCTGTTCTGCCATCGTTCTATTTACTCGTCTCCATGCTAGGGCTGGCCCTCCAACTTCGCTCGTTTTCAAAGGTTGTTTTGGAACTTCAGGGTCATTTCCATGCAAATTTCAGACCCGGCTCGTTAGTTTCCACAAAACGCCCGTGGGATTCTGATGCCTGTTGCATTGAGTTCAGAGATGAACATGAGGCTGGTGACCCAGCAGCGCGGCGCAGCTCGCCCCGGCCCCGGGGATTCTGTGACTTCTCCTGGCAACGTTTTATGGTCTCCAGGGCTCAGCGCTCGCATCTTCCGTCAGACTGCCCTCTGAGTATTTCGTGTTCTTAACATTACATTAAGTGGCCTTTTAAAAAACAATTTTAGAGAGAGCCAGCGTGAGTGGAGGGGGAGGGGCAGAGGGAGAGGGAGAGGCAGGCTCCCCGCTGAGCAGGGAGCCTGATGCGGGGCTCGATCCCAGGACCCCGGGATCACGACCCGAGCCGAAGGCAGAGGCTCCACCGCCTGAGGCTCCGGGCGCCCCGCTTCAGATTAGTTGCCGGCAGAACGCCGAGGTAGAACCGATGCTTGCGTGTGACCTGCCTCCGCTCACGCGCTCACTCCACGGTCATCTTGCCCACGCACCAGGGTTCCACACCGAGAACTGTGCCACCGGCACACGGAGAGGACTTCACCTCTTCTTTTCCACCCCGGATGTTGGCGATGTCTTTTTCTTGACCGTTCCACCGGCTAGAACCTCCCGGTTCATGTGGACTGGGGGTGACAAGAGCTGTGTGCCCTTGTCCTTGTCGTGCCCCTGATCTCGGGGGAAAGCATCCCGTCTTTCTTGGTGAAGCGTCCTAGCTGGCGTTTATGTGTTGACAGTCGTACGCACGGAGCGAGCTCCTTTGTACTTTCTCTCTGCAGGGAGCTCTCATAAGAGAAGGCTGACCCGGACCCCGCTGCGGGCACCAGGAGGGGGCCCAGGTGACCTGGGTCACAGAACCCCTGCTCTGGTCCCCTGCAGTCAGGGCTGGGCCTCATCCTCGGGGTCCCCAGGGACAGTCCCCAGAGTAAGTGGGGGGCACGTTACAGACACACTCCTGGGCTCCCCGCAGGCCCTGTGACTCAGAATCTCCAGGGACAGCCTCTGAAATTCTCCTGCTGGTTCGAGGGGGCCCCCGGGGGTTCCGGCCTGGAACGTCACGGCCCAGCCTTCTGCCAACAGGGAGCTCCTGGCTTCCCCTGCCAGAGACACTCTTTCTGTCCCTAAGACGAAGACTTCCGTTTCCAGCTAGAAACTGATGCCATCAAAACCCTCTCTCTACAAATTCCCCAACAAAGCTCACTGAAGTGACAAACATCTTGTACGGGCTCGGCTGGGGTCCCCGAGGGACCCAGCAGCCACAGCGCTGACCCCGCACGCTGGCAGTCCCGGGCGTCCCTCACCGGGGGAGCTGCGGTGCGCCCCGGAGGAAGAGCCAGGCCTGCACCCAGCACGAGGCAGGAGCGGAGGACAGAGACGCCGGACGAACGGCAGCGAGCGGACTGGAGTCACAGAAACAAGGAAGCGGAAACCAACTCACCAAGCCAGGCGCGGCGAACGCAGAGAAGAGAGAAAGCCCGTTCGCGGTGGCCCGTGCTCGTGGAGCACGAGTGAAGTGTCAGCTCTCGCCACATGGGGATGGGCGGGTTCTCACGGGACAGTGGGCCCGTGTTCACAGCGCACGGGCGTCCAGGAAACCCCGCCCCATAGACATCTGGAGGGGCTCACGGGGCTACCCCGTCCAGGGGACAATGTCTCCAGAGCAATGTCCCCTCAAGAGGACACAAGGGAGCCCTCACTAGAGACCCCCACAGACCACGGGGAACGAGCTGCTGTGGGAACACTGCAGAAGCCACCTCTAACAGAGACAGACCCTCCGAGGACGGCGGACAGTGACGTCATGGCATGGACGACGACATCATGATGCACATGAGGACATCATGACATGGAGAAGGACGCCGTGACCAGGATGATGGCGCTGTGACGTAGATCACGATGTCATGGCATAGGTGATGACGTCGTGGCACGGATGATGACGTCACAACACAGGTGCTGACATAAGCACGTTCAAGTGACTGATTAACTCGATGTCGTGCGCTCCGAGGGAGATACCAGCTGCAAGGACCGAGTAAGCCCTCACACGAGGGTGCCCCGGCGTGGAGGATGGGAGCTCCCGGGAATGGAAGTTTTAGCGGGGACTACCCAGTGGGTCAGACACATCAGAACAGCCAGCAACCTGGAAAGAAGCCACCGAGGGGGTGGCTGGGAGACAGAGCAGGAAAACACGAGGGACAGCCGAGGCGGACAGACTGAGATGGCTGAGCCGACGTTCCCAGGGCCGGTCGGAGCCTCGGGCACGGTGATCCTTGGTGCTTATGTCCACACTGCGGGAAAGACACGGACCCTCAGATTCAGGGATCACAGTGGACGGCGGGACGGAGAGAGCTCACCACACCCGCCCCGGCTCCACTGTGGAGACACGACCTAGCACCAGAGTGTCATCCCAGGGGGTGACAGGGGCGCCAAGGAGCTGGACAACACCCGGACACCGGACCCCGTGGCGTCCGTACCTCAGCCCGCGACCTCTTCCCCAACCGGCCACCACCCAACGGCAGAGGCAAAATAGGACGATTTCAGACAAACGAAAACCGAGCTGACCAAGCACAGACCTCCCCTGCAGGAGCCGCTGAAAGCCCTTCAGGAAGAAGGACGTTAAACCCAAACTCCGAAGCAGACACCCAGCACACCGGCCGGCAAGACGAGCCGGTGTCGACGGCACCCGAGCGACCGATGCAGAGAATTTAAAAAGGCAAAACGCAAACACGGGGGACGGCAGCATGGGTCGGGGCGCAGGGTGGGACCTGGGCGGAGGCCCGTAGACGGCCGCGGGCAGAGCGCTATCTGAGCCGTGCTGCCCACCGAGGGGAGGGCGAGAGGGGAGGCCTGGCGTGTGCGGCCAGGGGCGCCGTGCCGGCTGCCGACGGCGCGCCACGAGTTAGGCTCTTCTGGAAATGACCGCCGCGGGCCAGGCCCTGCCTCAGCGCCTCCCCAGTACCTCGCCCTGGACCGGCTCACCTCTGCCGAGGGTGCGATGGAAGGGGAGGCCTCCCTTTCCCCAGTACCCCCGGAGTCTCCACTCTGCCCTGCCCTTGGGAGTCACACCCATGCTGCCCGGGGCCACAGGCCCCCTCCCACTGGCTTTGGCTCCTCCGACTCCCAGCCCCACGGGGACTGTGGCCCTGCTGGTACTGGCCTGGCCCACTGGCTTGTCCTGTCCACTCCCCATCCACGCCATCCTGGGTGGGGCTTGGAGAACACAAAGCTGGCCATGACCACTAGTGCTCTGAGGACTTCGGGGACCAGCCCGTCCAGCATCTGCAGGCTCCAGGGCCCCGCTCCAGTCTTGGAAGGGAGGATCATGTCTGCAGCCGCGTGCCAGGAGCCCACGCAGGCCTCTCCACAGGGAAGGCGGGCTCGCTCCCAGGGTGCGGGAGGAAAGCACGTGGCATGCCCAGGCTGGCAACCACACGGAGCCACAGGGGCATGGCTACCCCCTCCCCCATCCCAGCTACTGCTCCTTCCCTCCCTCCCAGACAGCTCGACCCAGCACTGATGCCACCTCTTCCAAGAAGCCTTTGAGCCAGACCAGGCTGAGCCCGGCACGTGTTCCCCCGAACGCCCACAGGCTCAGTGCCCTTGCTGGGGCCCTTCCTCCTCCCCAGACGCCAAGGAGGCCCTGCCGCCCCCCAACCCCAGGGCGTCCCGCCGGCCCTGCACGGGGTGGGCTCCTGACCACAGACCCTGGTGAGCCGGACGGTGTGAGCAGCCAGGGGTGGGAGGGCTGGAACCTGCATAAGGATGGGAGCCTGGAGGGCAGGGCTCCTGCTGTCCACACTGCCTGCCGCCACCACAGTTCTTCCTGCGGCCAGTTAGGGCCCTTGCCACGAACACAGGAGACCTGCTCAGGAATGACAGGGGTGCAGACCAGGCTCTGGAGCCCATAAATGTGGGTGGACCACCCTTCCCAGGACCCTAGGTGTCACAGGACAGAAGCCCAGAGACTCCATGGGCTCAAGAAACTGCAGAAGTGGGGAGCCGTGCGCAGGCCAGAGCCGGGAAGGGGAGGGCACCTGCCTCCCATGCCCCTTGGTGCACCCACCTCATGCACGTGGCGAGGCTTGGGTGCGAGGCCTGGATCCGGCCGGCGTGGGGGAGGATTTAGCCCGGCTACTCGCACCCTGCTGAGCTGGGACCGGGGCTAGGGCCCTTCCCGGTGACGGCATCTGCCCGGGATAAGACCCCCTGTCCCCCACCAGGGCTCTGGAGAGCCTCAGACACCACCTCCAGGCTGGGGGCCACACAGAGCCCCCGGGGGCCAGGCCAACAGCTCAGGCTCCAGCAACGCCGCGGCTCGGGCTGGGCTGACTTATGGTGTTGGTGGGAAAGCAAAACTCCTCCGTGCAAAAGCATTCCACAAAGGGAGCCTGGCTTCCCCGTTCTCGTGCCTCATTACCATTCTGCAGGCATCCCGGGCACTTCATACCAGCAAACAGTCTGAATGCGGCGCCCCACATTCAGCAAACAGCAGAGATGCTGCTCCCCACGCCCGACCTGCCCATTAGCATTTGTGCACAGCCCCCATCTGCACCACGACAATGGTCCTACCCCTGGATCCGGAGTTGGGGGGGCCCGGGCATTTGTTGGCACAATTGTCCCTTGTGCCCACTCCGGGGGGCAGGCGGGGAGCGCGTCCCGGGGGCTCACCAACGAAGTGGCCAGATTCGGGCCAGAGCGGAATCCCGACTGCATGGGACGGGGCTGCGGTGGCCCAGTGCCCAGCGGGGTGGGCGCCCTGGCCCGGTCCACAGGCAGCCCCGAGGCGCAGGGAGCGGCCATGGCCCCTTTCCGGAGCGCTTTCCGCCCTGCTGCCAGGGGACTGGGACCCCACGCAGGGGGATGCATGAGGGGGTCCCTGCCTGAGAACCCAGCACTTGGCGGGCCGGGCTCCCGTCAGCACAAAGCGTCAGGACCAACGTGAGCCCATCCCTCTCTGCCACAGTTGAGACTGTGACTCTGCCCTTACAGCGGCCAGTAAGTGGGCATGTTCCGCTGGGTGCCAGGAAGACGTCCCAGAAGGGAGAGACGGACACAGAAATGCCCGAAAAGCAAAGCCACACAGCGCTGAGGAAGGGGACGAGGGTGGGTGCACAGAGTGGGCTCTGGAGGTCCCGTCCCCGCTCCACCGGGAATGGGGTCAACACGCCGGGGCCCCTTCCATCCCGCCGGCCTCGGGGCCACACACCACGACTGAGGCAGGGCTGGCCCCTCCAGCCCAGCGCGTGGAACAGAGCAAGAGGAAAGGTCCCTCCAGGGTGGGGTCCCGCCTCCTCAGGAGGACGTGTCTTTGAGCTGGGGGCCGGGGGGCAGGACGTCACGGGGCAGACGCCAGGTCCACAGGAGCCGAGTGCCCGTCCCCGTCGCTGTCCCTACGCCGCCACCCAGGGCGAAGGCTTCTCACCAGAGCTGTCACAGCTGTCCCCAGAGAAGTGGTCTGGCTTCCGGTCCTCTGAGGCAGGCTCACAAGTGATGTGGGGGACCGTGAGCGCCTTCTCTCCGGGATTCAGCCCGTTGTCCTTGTCCAGTTTGAACTTCTTTCTCTTTACCTAAAACGACAAGCAACAAGCCAACAGCTCCTGGGCGTCCGCTAGCCCCAGAACCCCTTGGCAGTCCCCACTGGGCACCGGCCAGAGAGCCAGGCCTCGGGGCCAAGCACTGGCCTGGTGCATGCAGATGGGGGGGCCATGGCCCTGCGGAGAGGCTGGGGTCCTGCGGGGGGCTTGGGCCAAGGGGCAGGTGGCCAGAAGCCGGCAAACAGGTAAACGTCCCAGAGCGCACAGGGGCGCATGCCAACAAGGCCGCCAGGAGCGATGGCACGTGCTAGGGTGGCCGGCAGGCGGTCCGGGGCCGGCAGAGCTGCTCTGAGGGGTCAATGGTGAGGAGATGGGGGACTGGGAGGGTGCGGGGGCTCTGGGGACAGCTGGGTATCCCCACCAGGTGTGGGCAGGGACACCTCGTTCACCACAGCAGACAATCACAAACGACATCCTTGCCCGAGGCCTGCCCAACCCCCCTGCACCACGACCTCAGGCCTCTTCCCCGAGCTGGGATGCCACCTCCTTCCCGACTGACACCCACCATGTCCCGCAGACAAAGCCCGACACCAGAGCCCTCTCGAGAGCCTTCTCTGCCACCACAGACCAGATCCCAGCCCGTCCTGCGCCCTGGGGCTCCTTCTCGGGCCCCCCACAGTCCTGGCCTTGTAGCCCCCATCCCACATACCCCTGGGGCCAGGAGGACCCCGGGAGGGCAGCACCCAGTCACGCTCCCCAACCCCCACCCCGGGCCCGGAGCGGTGGGGCTGCTCTAACAGAGCTCAGCTGAACCCAGGGTCAAAGCCTGGCTGGGAGCTGTGGCCCCAAGGCCTCCCGGCCCGCTACCGAGGGATGCCGTCCGGGGGGCAGGCAGGGGCTGTTACCATGACAGACTTCTTGGGCTTGGGGCTGGGCGACAGCAGGGCATGGCCGCGAGCCGGCTTGCGGACGTAGACCTTCCAGGTGCAGGACTCAGGGTTCTCGGCCGCGTAACACCTCCACGCTGTCTGGATCAGCAGGAGGGGGAAGTGGTCAGCGGCCCGGCTGCCTGACGGCCTCCAGTGGGAGCCGCCTGCACCCCAGCCTGTAGGCCAGCCCCCCACTTCCCAGGGCCTCGTGCGCTGCCTGGGACTCACAGCTCGGACGCCACGCAGGTCTTCGTCCGTGACCCCAACGCACCTGCCACCCCTCCCCCAGCCTGATCCCTTCGTAGAGGCGAAGACACCTGCCGGCTGCCTCTCCTCGGGCCGCAGCCAGCGGGTGCGCATGGCAGGTTCAGGGACGGGCTTAGAAACAGAACACCTGGGCCTGTGGGCACCCGGCAGGAGGGCGGGGAAGCAAGGCCCCTCCCAGAGGCCCAAATGCGGGGTCCCGGGGCCTGGTGCCGTCTGGAGTCAGGGGGAGCCTCTGGATAGCCGCCGGTGACGCACCCTGGGGGTCTTGTACTGGCAGAGGGGCTGGCAAGGTCCCAGGCGGCTGTGACACCACCCACGATGGGGACCTGGGCAGACAGGGCAGCCCTCATGCCACCTACGGGAAAGGCCACACCGGCCTGACCCCTCCGAGGCCCAATTTCCCCAGCGGCGGGCATGTGTCCTGCCCACGAGCGTACTGCCCAGGACCTGTGCGGTCCCCCCTCCCCGGGGACCCGTCCTCCCGCTGCAGGCGCGCCCGCAGCCCCTTGAACGCCCTGCCCGAGCGTGGGCTTCGCAGGGCGCTCGCCCCCAAGGCACCAGACTCCACGAGGAATCCAGCGCACTCCCCTCCCGCCGGCAGTCTGCCCACAGCGGCCTGGGCTGCTTTTACGGCCTGATTTATGGTCTCCCCGAAAGGAGAAGGCTGTGGGGCCATAAACCCAGGCCTGCGGGGGCCCAGCCCCTCAGCTTTACGGCCCCTGCTATTTCCTTCCCGTCCAGGTCCACGTCCAGGCCCCAGACGGTGGGTTCCGGAAGGGCTTCAGAGGCACGCGGGGGAGCCCGGGGCTGAGCTCTGGCTCCCAGGCGGCGCAGCGCCTGATGGCTGGCATCCCTCACGGGGCCGCGCAGGGCACAGGAGACAAGGCCACGGTGGGGGGAGGGGACCCTAGGGCGTCCCAAGGGGGCATCCAGTCCTGGGTGCAGCTGCCCCACTGGGCAGATGGCCCCACATCCACGGCTGGACACAGACCACGCCTGTGCCCCAGGATCCCCCTCAACTACTCCCCAGGCCGGCCCTGGGCCTGCTCCTCCCCACTCTTCCGTCCCCAGACCCTCCGGGACCTGGTTTTCAGATGGTTTTCGGTCTTTGTTGGCATGAAAAGAACCAGCCATTGTCTGGTGGGTTCCAGGGGCCCTGGTTCACAGGGCGGAGCAGGGCGCCCAGGAGCTCAGGGCCCTTCTCCCCCACTGCTCTTAGGCTCTGTCTCTCCTGCCCCCAGGCCTCATCACAGCAGCCCCGGGGTCCCGATTAGCCACTATGGGGCCCTGGAACCCAGGGTGTGGCCATGCGATCGGCTCGTCAGTCCCACCTGCTGTCACGGGGCATCCAAGCTCCATGGGGTGCCAGGGACACCCAGAAGGTGCCCATACTGCACAAGCAGGGCCCCGGCTGCCCTGGGGGATGGCCACAAGGGGACCCTTCCCTTTTCCCTCCCAGACCTGCTCCAGTGCAGAGCGGGGTGGGGGGAGGGCGGCACGGAAGGAGGCTGAAGAACAAGACGCCAAGGTCGGCCTCTGTGGCTGGGAGGGGAGGGGCCCATGGAAAGACCCCCGCCCGGGAACTGGTCAGGGCGCATCCTTGTCCCCCGGCGCTCCCGGAAGGATGTGACCCTCTGCAGGACCCTGTAGGGAGGGAGCCGGGCACCCCGCGCTGGCTCCACAGTCTACATCTCGACTCCGGAGGGATCCGCTCCGAGCGTCACGAATCTCAGAACAGACGCTGAGATCTCGCCGACGCGAGGCCGCACGCACCCACAGCGGGCACCTCACCTGAATGAGCGAGGCTGCCGCCGGGATCTGCCTGTTGAAGTGCTTCTGTCTCTGCTTCTGCTGGACCTTCAGGGCGAAGCCGGAGCCGAGAATCCCCTGGGAAGCAGCAGAAACCAGGGCTCATGTCCCCTCGGGCAGCTACTGCCCGGCCCAGCCAGGGGGACATGGCAGGTGCCAGGGGCCCAGGGCAGGCGCCTGGTTGCCAGCCTGCGGAAGGCAGCCCCGTCTGAGAGGGTCTGCGGCTGCATGCCTGGGATTGCCAATAGGATAGACAGGACCAGCTTGGTGGGAAGGGAGTGCCTCGTCTACAGCGCAGACCAATCATACTCACGTGTGCGGCACGTGCACGGAATCCATACACGTGCCCGTAGGGAGTGACGTGTCACATACGCCCACGCCCTATAGGGACACACGGACACATGGCCCCACACGGGCAACTAGAAGGTGCAACCCTCATGGTCCACAGTTTCTGGGGAGGATGTGGGTCAAGGCCCAGCTCGGGCCTCAGCAGGCACACGGACTCCGCCTCCGCCATCACGGGGCGGCTGCTGCTGGGGCCTCCCCGTGTCCCCTCGGGGTGAATCCACGCCTGCACCCGACTGTCTGCTACTGAAGGCCCCCACTGACCACTGCCCACACCCGCTGCGAAGGACGCTCTGGGGGCAGGAGGGCGGGGGCGCCTCGGTGAGCGGGTCCCGGGCTCTGGGGAGCCCCGCCGGGAGTGCGCACACGGCCCCGCCACAAAGCACCTACCGCCGGGAGCGCGAAGAAGGAGATGGCGAACACAGAGAAGCAGGAGGCGATGGTCTTCCCGACCCACGTCTGGGGCACCTTGTCCCCGTAGCCGATGGTGGTGACCGTGACCTGTGAGAGGGGCCGGGGGTGAGGGTCAGGCCCGGAAGCTCAGGACACATGACTGTCCGGTCCGAGCCCACCGCTCTGCTGACACGGGGCTCCCGCCCAGAGGACAGCCGTGTCTCCCAGAGCCGACGCCGTGCAAGAAGCGAGGCCGTGGGTGTGCACAGGGGCGGGCGCCCCAGTGGGACTCCCTGGTGCGCCACCTGCCCCGGCCCACCGCAGGGCCGCCGCCCAGGAGGCTGGAAGTTCCCCCCGAGGAAGGTCCTCAACCAGGAGGACGGGGGTGAGGCGTCATTTCCTGACGCCGCCCTGGGCACCAGATGGCCCAGTCCCCCTTCTTCCAAGAGAACCAGACACAGCCCAAGCCTTCTTCTCAGTGGGGGAGCCGATCCTCAGAGCTGGCGGTAGGACCACGGGCACTGCCCCACCCCAGGCTCCCGTCCCGCTAGCATCTGAGATCGGCTGCCGGCGGCCTCCACCATGAGCCTGAACGTGACATCCCTCAGGATTCGAGGGTCTAGCCTGGCTGTGCCCGTCACTCAGCCCCAACACCCTTGGGCCCATGCCTGCCTGGACGCTGGGCCCTGGGGCTGCCCGGGGTTTTGCTAGCATGGGCTCTGAGCCTGGCCAGCAGACCAAGGATGCCCGGGTCCCACATCTTGTGGGCACACGTTCACACCTGCAGGCACAGTGGCCCAGAGCATCCATGTGGCTTCCTGCCTTTAGAGGTGAGGCTGGCCGGTACCTGCCTGCCCTGCGGTCACGTGGGTCCTGTTCTGAGCAGCCTGGCTTCTCCTCTCTGGAGCCTCCAGGCCAGGCCAGGCCAGGCCAGGCGAGAACAGCCTCTGGCAGGCCTGGGAAGGTCTGCACGCAGCCTTCCCTCGATGCCCGGCCCCGAGGAGCCAGTGTGGGCAATGGGGGACAGAGGGCCAGGGCAGCCCACAGAACAGGCGCCAACGGAAGGTGAGGCCAGACAGGGCATGGTGAGGTCTGAGGCAATGGCTGTCCATCTCAGAACCCCGGCGGGTGCATCCCACCAGTCGTGGAGTTCAGAGGGTGGGAGAGACCCAGTGGCCACGGCCAGGCAGGGACACCCATGGGACCGTTCACAGCGCTGGAGCAGGCAAGGGAGGGGGCAGGCGGGACAAGCCCACTGGCAGGCGGGTGAGTCTGGGCAAGCGCTCAGCTTCTAGCGCTGGGGGCAGCCAGGGCCGGGCACGGCTGAGCCCACGGCAGCCTAACCACGCATCTCCTGGGGGTCCCGGGACTTCCACAAGCCCACCGACCCTCAGAAACACAGATCCAACCCCCCCCCCAACATGGAACGCACGGTGCTGCCTACGGCCCCGTCCTATACATGGGACATCTGAGACCATGGAGGCGGGGGCGGACCACAAATGTGCCTCCCACGCAGCTGGGGCACCACACGCACACACGCACACATACACACGTGCGCACGCACATGCACAGACACGCGCACGTGTGCACGCCCGGACCGCGGCGCAGGTGTCTGCAGGGTGGGACAAGACCACCCCAGGGCTGAGGGCCAGCCTGACGACCAGCTGGCAGGTAAGAGGCCCCGGGGAAGGCTGGAGCCCCCTCGTCTGCAGGGCGTCCTCTCCCACAGCCTGCGCCCCACATGGGAGGCCTGGGCCGCAGCTGCCCGTGCAGAGCACCCGGGCGTGCGGAGTGAGGGCAGGTCTGGGGCTGCCAACAGGGGAGGGCGACGTTAGAGCTGCACCTAGCCATTCCGAGAACGTAAAAATGTTCGTGAAGTCTTTTTATTTATGTAAACATAGAGCGGGTCTATTGCCATTTTCATAAACAAACAAGAAAACTTCTTAAAGTGGCTCGTGGCACTTTCCTCCGTGCCGAGCGTGGATAGGTACCATCCACATAGACAGAGGCTCTCTGGGGTCCACGGCGACCGCTAAGTGCAGAAAGCACCTGAGACCAGTAAGTGTGTGAGCGGCTGCAGGGCAGGGTGAGGCGGGGGCCACCGGTGGGGGGCTCGCACCTCGGGGGCTAGGTTTAAGGGCGTTCCAGAAAACTCAAGCATACAGCATACAACCTTTTAAATGATCATAATATTAAAAAAAAAAACCTGGTGACGGGGAAGCAAATGGGGGGCCACAGGCAGGGCCCCCAAGACCATCTCCCTGAACGGACCAACCAGCACCCCGACACCCCCCTCCAGCCCCACGACCGCTGGGGTACTAGGGCTCCCTGCGGCGGGCTCGCAGACACCGGGTGTCTGGCCAGGCGTCCCCCACCCCGCGGAGGGCACGTGCCTCTCACGCCAGGGCACGGACCCCCGTCGTCACTGCCGTCCTTCGGCCCCCGGAGGCCCGCCCCCTAGAGCTGCTTCTCTTCCTGAGTTCACAGACTCGGGCAGCTCGGGGCGGCCCCTCTCCTGCCACCGCGCTCACCACTCGCCCCCAGCCAGGGTGGTCCGGGCTGCAGAGCTGCACATCCTGGGCCCACAGACGTGGGGAGACACAGCACAGCCCCCGCGGCCCTCCCCTGGGAGCCGGCCACCAGGCAGCGGCCCAGGCGGACCCGCTCGCATGCAAACCCGCAGATGTGTGACACCGGGGACAGGGCCGTGGAGGCAGGCAGGAGGGGAACCGAGCCGTCCTCATCCTCTGGAGGCTGGCGCTGGCCTGTGTGCTTGTCTCTGTGTCTTTGCTCACATTTTGAGGGACAGGAGGTTGAGGGAACCTTCTAGAACCATCCCCTGAGAAGCTGGCCCCAGTGTTTTGTGCTCCTCTCTAAAGCAGCCTCTGGAAGGCCAACCTCCAACGAGACGGGAGGCCCAGCCCAGAAACCGGGGCTGCCCTGGGGGGTTGGCCGGCCCATCGGGAGGTGGCGTGGCCATCTGTCCACGTGTGGGTGTGACAGCAGTGCTGGTGTAGACACCGAGGGACTCACACCAGTGGTGCATGCACTTGGCAAACTTGGGATGGTGTCATGAGTTAGGGACCAGCTTATGGAGGAAAAACTGAGGCTGACAAGGGCAGGCGCTGTGTGCAGGGTCTTATCACTGGTAAGTGACTGAGCGGGCACAACCCACTGGTCCATACCACGACAGGGCAAGGCTGCAGAGCAAAGCCCTGGCCAGAGACTGCCGTGCCACCACGGGCCACCAACCTGCCTGGGGGAGGCCTGGAGGACACAAAGGGGGCAGTCAGGGTGGCTGGACGGTCTCGGGCCGTGACTGGCGGGGGCAGGGGTCCTCGGGCACTGGTCCTGAGGGTATGTTTGGCCCCGGCCACCATGGGGCTACCCCGGGGGCCCTGGCCTGGCTGGTGGGAGACAGCCACGAAGGGGACACGTGCTGGCACATGGAGCTGCGGAACTGTCCGGCCAGGCAGGCAAACAATGGGTCAAAGGACAGCAAACGCCCCAAAAGACACGGACTTCCTTTCCGCGGGCAGAACAAAGTCCCTGGACACAGACCCACGCAGACCGGAGCCTCTCCGTCCGTGAGTCTGCGGTATCGCTGGCGGGGAGCTTGGGCTCCGGCCCCACCCCTGTGCGGCTCACGGGCCCACGCACCAGCTGGGCTTGGACAGGACCCGCAGATGGCACGCCGTAGACAGGGAGTGGCCAGGACCCCTCTCTGCCCTTCTCCTGTGCACAGCCCAGAGGCTGACGTGTCCACCCTGCAGCAGGGCTCCGGGCCCCAGGTGACTCCGCTTCGGGTCTCAGCTCAGATGTCACCGCCTCGGGAAGCCCTCCCTGACTGCCAGGGCAGAGAAGGTCCTCCAGGGACCCGGAAAATCACCTTGTGCAGACCGTGGCTGTAGCTCCGAGAGCAGGAGACGAGGGCTGCTCGCCGTGTCGCTGCGCCAGCACTGGGCAGGACAGCAGCAATGCACCATCACACCTGTGCGTGGAGATGTAGGCTTTCCTGCCAAGAGCCGGCCTCCCTGGGAGGACCGGACAGTCTAAGGAGAGTCCTCATCTGCGGCCTTCCTGGGCCTGAGGCCCCAGCGAACCCCACGCCAGCCCGAGGAGGTACTCTGCGGCCTCGCCGTTTTACGGATGGGGAAACTGAGGAATGGACCAATCCCATGCTCACTGGCCCCAGGACCAGTTCAATAGTGCCGCTGAGTTGACATCCTTGGAAGTGGACACTGTGGTCTGCCCCCCTCATCTCCACCCCCACCCCTCCTGAGGCATCCAGGAGCCCCTTCCGTGTGGCTGGCCTCACCCAGGTCCTCGGGCCAGGGATCAGAAACATGAGGCCCTTGGGGTCAGCTGGGGCCGAAACACCTGCTCTGAAAGGGGCTAAAAGTGCTAGAAGTGGGGAGCTGGTCAGGGGCAGAGCGAGATTCTCCAGACCAGAAGGGCTCAGGGGTGTGACTGGACCATGGCAGCCATAAACACTTTAGTGTGAATTAGGCTGCTACGGGTCCAACCCAAGTGTCTGGCTTTGGGGAAGGCCTAGAGAGCTGTGGCTGGCAAGGGCCCCCCATGGTTCACGGCCAGCCTTTGCCACCTCCTCGCTGGGTGCCTGGGGCCCAGGCTTCCCATGTCCTTGTGACGTGACTTCTCTAGCTTTGGTGGGTGTGGGTGCTCGTTTGCTACCCAGTTTACAAAGGGGCCTGGAGAGGTCAGGTAACCTGTGCAGGCCACATAGGTGGTGGGTGGCGGAGCTCCTGATCCCGGAGTCACCTGGATTCCCGTCTCACAGAGTTCCCTCATGCTGACCACGCCTCTTCCCAAAAGGCTGAACCTGGAACGTTCTTGCCCTCACAGACACGAGCTGAACCCCCACCACAGGAGAAATGAACCCTGTTTCCTACCTTCACGGGACCTGCCAAGTCACAGAAGAACTCCCCCGCACCCCCCCAGGTATCAGCCCGTGGGCAGGAGGTGCAAGACGCCGCACTCACCTTGTGGGCCCCTACTCAACCTGCAAAACCCATCGCCAAGGTCCTTCCTCGGGGAAGGAGCCCACAGTCCTTCCCCCACACCTGGTGGTCTACAGGCACAAGCTGGGGTCCTGCAGACTTTGGTTCTCAGCCACACAGCACCTGCAGGCTCTGCAGAGAGCTCCAGGCAGAGAAAGCCCCAGAACGGGTGGGGTCTGAGGGCTGGGGTGGGGTCCTGGCTTGCCAACCCTGGGCTCACCGGCCTCAGTTTTTCCAGCTACGGAGGAGGTCCTGACACTGTGTTCTTGGTGGTGCTGACGGGGCCTCCATGTGAATGTCCTCACCCGGCCCTTAGAGCCCCCAGGCCCAGCTGACCTCACCCGGCCAGGAGGCAGTCCAGCCCTGGAGGCCGGACCCTTCTGGAACTGCTGGCTGAGGAGGGAGGGAACGGGAGTCGGACTCTAAACGGCGGTTGAAATGCAGGGACGGGTTTCCCGCGCATTCGCTCTAAAAAGACTAAATTTAGAGCATGGGGTAAACAGAGCCCGGCAGCCTCCGGATTTGAGAGACCCCCGGGCGCTACACAGAGGAGCCCGTGTTTGCAAAAACGGCTTTTCCCTCCACTCAAACTTTAACACAAACAAACGCATTTTGTTCCAAGGGCGAAGACGTCTTCAACGCCTCAGCAGCCGGGCACGGGGCGCCACCCCTGGGGGGGCAGGGAGCGCTCACGCCAGCGTCGGGCATGTCCCCCCCGGGCCAGGGGACGAGAGGAGACACTCAGCCATTGAGCGGACACCCCCGTCCGACGACCTAGAACCGAGGCTTGGGGTGGGGGCTTCCCGTGAAGTCTGGCTGGGACTCCGCCATCCTGGGCTGAACGTGTCCCCCCAGACGTCACGCCCACGCAGACCCTCAGGACAGGAGCGTGTTTGGACACAGGGCCTCTGTCGGGGTGGCTGCGGGGAGAGCGCGCTGGGGATGCTCCTGGTCTCCCCCGGCAGGCTCAGAACCAAACACGAGTGTCCTTACAAGAGACAGAAGATGCGGCCACACACCCAGGGAGGCCTGAAGCCCCGGCGGCCGGAAGCGGCGGGAAGGATCCTCCCCGGAGCCTCCGGAGGGACTGCGGCCCTGCCCACGCGCCCATCTCGGACTTCTGGTCTCCAGACTGGGAGAGACTACGCTGCTCTTGTCTTAAGTGCCTCAGACTGTGGGACTCTGACGGCCTCGCCGGGAGGTGGATACTCCCCGCTGCCCCCGGTGCCATGGCTCGTGAACTCAGTCATCTGTCCGTACCACAGACACTGCTGAGCCCAGAGGCTGAGGACACCTGGGGCCACCCCCAGACACCCCCAGCCCGGACGGGCTCCAGGGCCTCGGCGCACCAGCTCCCCTGCTCTCTCCAGGCAGGTGATGGCCCTGTCCCACCTCCCGGTGGCCCAGACGCCCGTTTTAGGGTCTATCCTGCGCATCCCTGGGAAGCCAGTCCAGCTTCTGGTCTGCCCCCAGCCCAGGCCTGTGGGGTGAGGGGCGTGGGGAGGGCAAACGAAGCCCAGGACGGACACAGTATGGAGACAAGAAATGGTCTGGCATGCGGCCTCTGCCACCCCCATGGGTGTCCCAGGGCAGCACCCCCTCTCCTGTCTGCCCCGGACAGGGAGCCTCGGGGCCGGCGCCCCCTCCTGCGAGAGGGAAATGGAGCCAGGACATGGGGAAGGGGCAGAAAATGAGTGCTGGGCGCAGTCGCAAATCACCAAACTCGCTTGAAAGCCCCCGTCAGGGCCGGCCCCGTCTTCCGTTTCTCGAGCTCTGTCCGAGACGCGCCAGGAACACAGCCCATAACTCAAGCCTCGGGGGCCGCTCCTGCCTGGACAGCTGCAGGGCCAGCCGCGGCTGTGAATGGGAGCCGCACGCCCCGGAGCCCCGGGGGGCGGGGGGCGGGGGGCCCGGGGCGGCCCAGAGGCGCAGGGCCTGGCGGGAACAATGGCCGGGCCGGGGCCCGCGGTGGCCGAGGCTGGGGCTGCAGCTGACGGCGAGGGCTGGGGCACCGGTGCCAAGCTGGGCACAAAGGGGCTGTTTTCCCGGCCGGCGGGCGGATGTTTGCACAGGTGTGGGAGTGGGGGCGCTGCTCAGCCCAGGGCTGGGGGCAGGGGAGCAGCCTCAGCCGCCTGCCGCTCCCGGAGCCGCCCGCGAAGGCAGGGAGGGCAGCGCCAAGGCTGGGCACCACTTATCAGCCGGGCCTCGGGCGATCACCCACACACTTCCTCCTGGTTCTGGGCAGCCTGTCCCCCCATGGGCCCGTCACCAGGACTCGGCCCCTCCACCCGCCGCCGGCAAGCTGCCCATGGGGGGTTGAGCCCTCCCGTCCTAACCCGCTAGGGGCTGCCGCAGCTGGGCCGAGGGGGCCCACAGAGGCCGGAACCGGGGCCGGAACCGGGCCGGAAGCCGCCCTGAGCTGGGTCAGCGTGTCCTTCCCGTCCTTGAGCAGCCTGGCACGCCAGAAGCTTCCAGAAAAGACACAGACGCGCCAACATCAGGGGCCCTCCCTGCGCGCTTGGCCTCGCAGGCATGAGACACAAACACGGTGGGGCGTGGGCCGGCCTGGGGGGCCACAGCAAGGCTTCCCAACGCCCCCAGTCAAACTGGGATGGGCCTCCTTTCAGGGAGAGGGTGGCGAGCCCCAGGAGAGAGCAGGGCCCGTGTCTTCTGGAAGGGAAGAGACGGGGCAGACCTGGCTGGGGCTGCCGTGGCTGTTACCCCCCGCCCAGTGCCCCTAAGACTCTGTCCTGCCCCCAAGGCCTCACCACAGCTCATGCCCCTGCACCCCCCAACCCTAATGAGCCCAGATGTCTGCCACCCCCCCAGCTTTAAGGGGCTCCCCACCAAGCCACGCTCAGCCTGTAATGGGGGCCACTGTCCTCCGCTGTTCCCCACTCCGCTGCTTCTGCTCTGTCCTAGGGCCCGCGGGGGCACTAGCTGGCCGCACCCCAGGGCACTCTGAAGGAGGGAATGGTGGGACGCGTGAGGGCCTGGCCTGT
Source organism: Martes martes (assembly GCF_963455335.1). NCBI lineage: Eukaryota > Metazoa > Chordata > Mammalia > Carnivora > Mustelidae > Martes > Martes martes. The sequence continues at coordinate 1,937,713 of NC_137898.1, read as the reverse complement.
GGCCCACACGCCGTCCCTCCCCGCAGCAGCTGTCTGTCCCGGGCTGCGGCACGGCCTTGCCCACGCGGTTCCCGGGCCGGTCGCAGTCCCTGTGGCTGATGGAGCGACCAGCTACCCCACACGGAAGTGCCGAGGACGCTGCTCCCAACGAGGCCGAGCTGCGGGGGACGGTGTGGTCACGGGCGCCCTTCATGCCCTCGGCGGTCGCCCCGCGGGCCACACGGCAAGGACGCAGGCAGGACTCGGGACGCGTGTGGCTGGCGGAGGCCACGCCTGGCCGTCCACAGCCAAGCGCGGTCCTTGGTCGAATGTCCCCCGTTCCCACAAGCCTGGCCTGCTGGGAACCCACCCACCTTACGTCCGCTTCTCCGGCAAACTGGCGGCCCAGCGAGCCCGGAGCCACCCAGCCCAGACTCTGGCCACTTACAAGCGAAGCCTGGGTGCTGGGCCCCACCGTCGTGTGCCCAAGGAGCCCATCTCTGCAGCCGGGGGAGCCCTCATGTCTTGGGGGTCAGAGCCCAGCTACCACACGCACAGGCCTGGTGCACGGTCCGGAAAGGGGAGCGCTCTTCCGTTCCCGCCAGGACTCGACCCATCATATCCTGGGTCGTTTGCTATCTAACATTGTGCTCCTCGGCACAGGGACACTCCTGGGGCCAGCACAGACCCTCCTGGACAGGCCCTGTGCCTGACCCTCCCCTCCCCATGTGGCCAGGGCGAAGGATGGATGGCTGGTGCCCTGGGTCGGGCCACACGGAGCCCAGCCTGGGGGCAGGCAGGAGCTCCTGGCCTCCACGCACACCCCATTGCCCCATCAGACACCCCTTATACCAGTTCCGACATACCGAGAACCTCCCCATGGTGTCCTCTGGGCACGAAGGCTCTACTACGGGGCCCCAGACCCCGACACCCTCGGCCCCGCCGCTGCCCGGGGCATGCGTCCCCACTTACCACCCCCCACCACAGGGCATCCGCGTAGCTGCCAAACTCCACTTGGCCAGAATCGTTCACGGCGTCCTTCTCAGCCAGATACACGAAGTACGAGGAGAAGATGAGGCCCAGGAAGCCGATGTACAAGGTGGTGATGAGCTCCTGGGGGCGGGGTGGGCAGAGGGCACATCAGGTGAGGCCTCGTGGCAGCCCGGCCTCCGTGACCACGTTCCGGACAGACATCGCAGGCCGGGGGGGGCCGGCCCTGGGCAAGCTCCGGGCTCTCCCGATGGTTCCCCACGACTTCCCGTGTGGTTCCCCTGCCCGTACTGACTTCTGGACCACACGCCACCACTCCTCTCCTCCGTGGCCGGTGTCGGGCCACGGCCATTGCCCGGAGGGACAGGCCGGCTCGCGCAGGCTCCGATCGTGCCTCGCCTTCGTAGGACGGCTCCCGTCCGCGGCGCTGAGCTCGCCGAGCCCCTTTCCCCATGCCGCGCTCTGCCCCGCACTCTGCCCCCCGCTTCTTGCCCTTGGCCAAGAGGGTGTGTCCACGTCGTCTGTGCACCCTCCGCCCGCCGTCCGGGCCCCTGCACCCCACCCAGCCCACCTGGCGGTGGATGAAGACCACGGAGCCCAGCAGCCTCCAGGTGCCGCCCTGACGGTCCACGTGCAGCATCCGTAGGATCTGGAGGAAGCGGATGCCCCTGCGGGGAGACGGCGATGTGCCCCGCGCCCAACGCGCCCGCGGGAGACGGCGATGTGCCCCGCGCCAGACGCGCCCGCGCAGCGCCCCCCCCAACCTCTGCCTGGGGGCCACCCCTCAAAGCCTGGCTCAGAACCCCCCTCAAACATGGGGTGGGGGCCCCACCCAACCCGCAGGTCTCCAAACTCCTCTGCTCCCGGGGGAGGCCCTGGGATCACCCCAGTTGGCAGATGAGCAGACGGAGGTCCCCAGAAGGTTAAGTCCCAGCCCAAGTCCCAAAAGGGCTCATGCTGGGCCTCCAACCCGGGGAAACCTAAGTCCGTGTGGGGTCGGAGCTGTGCCCCCTCCCCCAGCACGCTGCCCGCGGTTCTCACAGCCCAGCCGGGACAGCCTGCGGCCCACTGTACCTGATGGCCGAGGTAGCAAACACCTGCCCTTTGGAGCCCACGCAGAGGACCACCATGGAGGCCAGGACCACGATGAGGTCTGGGGAGGGACGGCGTGTTACCCAGCCAGGCACCAGCTCAGGAGGAGCCTCGTGGTCAGGAGGACATGACCCCTCAGACAGGGAGACCGGCTCTCTGTCTCGGGCACACCCAGGCCCACCTCCCAGGCCGCTGGGGCAACAGACCCCCCGCAACACCATGCCGAGTGCGACCAAGCCAGCCCCCGCGAGCAGCGGCTGAGGCTGCCTCCTACGCAGCCGGGCTCAGAGGGTCACCCCACGGCCTCAGGGGGACTCTGCTGGCGCTCGTGATGAAACCCACCGTGCCAGATCCCCCTTCCTGGGGAGGGTGCCCAACCCGTGGCCAGGAAGCTGGGGGCGAAGCTCTCCGGGGGCAGGCAGGACTCACCGATGATGGAAATGGGCTTCCGGGCAAAGCGCAGCCTTCCCCAGACGCCGACGTACTTGCTGCGGCAGCCTGCTGACCAGAGGCGGACCACGTACTCCGTCCCAAAGAACACCACCAGGACAATCTCCTGCAGGGCAGAGACGGGTGAGCTGGGGCCTCCGTGGGAGACACCCGAGGGCAGCGGCCCGGGCCCTGGTCTGCCGGGGGTGGGGGGCACCGACCGCGGGGCCCACCTGGACGGGCCAGCGGCCCGAGGCCGGGTCCGCCAGCAGCAGATACCTGCTTGCTCTTCTGACCAGGGCCCAAGCAGGCCCAAGGGGATATCCACACCAAGGACATCCCCCAGGGACATGAGAAACATGGTGTCTTGGGGCCCACATTCTCCGGCCAGCACTCGCGTGACCCACAGAGTCCCCAGAGCTCAGGCCATACATCGTGATTTGGGAGCTAGGGACACACCGTCCAGGGGTGCTTGGCTGCCTTCCCTGGGCCCAAGACGCAAGAGCTCCCAGGGTGGTTGGGTGGGGGTGGGCACCCGGAGGAGGAGGGGAAGGGTCTCAGAGGCCATCTCTGGCCGTCCCCTCCAAGGGAGGGCAGGTACCAGGTCTGCTGTGGACCAGTGCCACCATCAGGGCTCCAGCCACGGCAGTTCCCCATTTCAGTCTGCGGTCAGGCCAACCCGAGGAGCGGAAGCCAGAGCGCCGAGGGCTCACGTCCAGGCCACGGAGGATGGATGGGCCATGGACACAGGGACTGCTGGGTGGACTGCTGGGTGGGTGAGTGGACAAACGAAGACACGGTATAAGAATCAAGTTCAAAGGAAACCAGACAGCCCAGACCAAGTGGACAGGTTCCAAGAGACGCAACCCTACCGAGGTTTCTCAGAAGGACCTGGGAAACCTTACTAGGTCCATAGCTAGTGAGGAGACTGGACCAGGGACCTCGCTCTCCCATCAAGGAGAAGCCATCGTCAGTCAACAGAGAGGACCTGAAGCTCCGCTGGTGAATTCTAGCAAACAGAGAAGAACGCATCACAGTCTTCCTCGGATTTTTCCGAAAAACGGAAGAGGGAGCACTTCCTAACCCTTCCTATGAGGCCGGCAGGCCCCTGACAGCAAAGCCAGAGGAAGCGCCGGGGAGCAGAGGGGCCCAGCCCAGGACCCGAGCTGCTTCTGGAGCGTGTTGGAGAGATCCACGCTACGGCCATGTGGGATTCACGTCTGGAATGCAAGGATGGTTCCGCATAAGAAAATCGATCGCTAGAACACATCGTGTTCACAGAAAGAAGGAAGAGAAACGCACGACCTCCACTGACACGAAAAAGTGTGAGAAAACGCAACGGCACTTTGTGCTGCAGGCAGGGAACAGATCAGGACGACAAGGAGACCACCGGCACCTGACACACGCTACAGCCGGAAACTCCACAGTAAGCAGCACGCCACCAGGAACGACCCCTCCACGGTCAGGAGGGCGGCAAGAACACCCCGGCCCCACGCGTGCCACACCCGGCTCCGTGATCCCGCCGGAGCAAGGAGACGGGAGAGGAAAGAAAGGGCGTCCGGGTTGGAAAGGAGAAGAAAGATGACCTCTGTTCACAGGGGGTGTGACCTTATGCGTGGGAAACTCCATGGAATCCCCCCCCACGCACCTGTCAGGTCTTCCTAGAATTCCGCAAGGCTGGGTACAGAGTCAGCCGCACGAATCATCGTCCTCGCTCCACCGCCAACGAACCACCTTCCCAAGAAATGACAAAAACGCTGCCGCTTACAGCAGCGTCGAAAAGACTAAAACAGTCGTGGATTAACCAAGGAGGCCAAAGACCTACAGGGTGAAAACGGGAAAATACCGGGACAAGGAGCGGAAGGAGACACACAGGTGCACGAGGCAGAGAGGCCAACGCCCCCAGAATTACCTACAGATGCAACACCGTCGCTCCCCAAGCCCCCACGGCTTGTTTTGTTTGCTTGTGTGTTTTAGAGAAATAGAAAAACTTATCCTAAACACACGTGGCATCTCAAGGAACCCCGAACAGCCAAACAAAATGGGGTCTGTCCATACAAGGGACTATCACTCAGCCTTACAGACGGAAGAGACGCTGACACCTGCCCAGCATGGACCCATCCCGGGGGCACTGCCGAGGGAAAGAGACCGGCCGTGCTGGCCTCCGGATGGCCCCCTGCCCCATCCGGCCCCTGGTGTGTGGCCCTGGCAGGGGGCCGCTGCTCCCAGGCCCCACCACTGCCCTCCCTGCCACGAGGGGGAGGCTGGACAGGGCCCTCTGGCTCCCAAGTGTCATTGACTAGGATGCTTCTGCCGGCCAGCCGGGGTTGGGGGTCAGCTCGGCGGAGAACAGAACGAGAGGAAGGGCAGGAAAGCTGACCTCCTCCCTTCTGCAAAGAAGTTCTCCATCCGTGACGTCCGTAACGTGGAGCGCTTCAGGGGGCTGCGAGCAAGGCAGGGGGACGCCAACCTGCAGGCTCCATGACCTCTCGGGCCGGCTTCGGGTCCTACCCCGCCCTTGGCTCTGGGGGCCGCGGCCTAGGCTGGAGGCCGGCTGAGCCCACCAGGGCCAGGGCCACGCGCATCGCCCAGCCCCAGCTCCACGCGGATCTCCTGAATGAACGACCACGAGGCGCAGACGGGCCCGTGAGCAGGCTGAGCACGACCCGTGCACAGGGCTCCGTCTCGTGCATGTGCTCCCCGAGAAGCTGGCCCCGCCGGGTCCCGGGAGGCGGGATGAGCCGTGGTCAGTGAGGAGCTCGCAGGGAACAGAGAGGGCAGTCTGGCATCTGGCCGGCTGCCCTGTCCCGGGAGTGCAGACACGGGCACTGGCAGCCTCACGGAGGAGGGCTCCTGGCCGCCAGGTGGTCCCCAGAGGAACCCTCCTGGTGCCTCCGTCCCAGCTCCACACCCCACTCACCACCCAGGCTCATCGCTCTGTGGTTTTTGTCTCATTTGCATGTATTTGCTTATTACTTAAGCGCCCTCCCCAGTTGCGTCCTAAAGAGATTTAAAGCCCTAGAAACGTCTTGTTAAAAACAACAATAACGACGACAACAAAACCCCTTTAAATAAATAAGTAACCATCCGGGGTGGCTGTGTCTCCCCCGCTTCCCAAATTGTCTTGCTCTCACACGTCGGGAGAGCCGGCCCGCCGCTCAGAGCTACCCCTGCCCTCCCAGGGCCGGGCGTCTGAGAACGTGGGTTCCCCTCTGGAGGGCTGAGGTGTAGGAATAATTTAACACCACGCTAATCCTCAAATCCTGTTTGAGGCTGGAAAGCAGCACGAGGCCTGGCGGGCTGCAGGCGGGCTGCACGGGGCGCTCGCGGAGTCCGAGCCGGGCCCAGACCCAGGCAGGGCCCAGTTCACGGAGGCCGTGCGGCCGGCATGCTGGGAAGGGCGGGAAGGAGCCCTTTACTGTCCAGAGGCATGAGACGGCGGGGATGGACGTTTGCTCAGAGACCAAATGACCTCTACCACGGGCAGCCTTGGACTCTGGGTAGGGTGCCACATAGGGTCAAGGCCTCGGCCGGGGCCTCAGACCCAGACACTGCTAGCTGGGCCCTCCGGGGGCTCCCTGTGGCTCAAGCACTCCCAGAAACAGGTTTCCTGGCCAGCCCGGCCCTGTGCTCTCTCTCAGAGCCGCCTGTCCACTGACCTGGGCTCGGGAGGGCTGGCCGGGCTAGCCCACAGCTCTGGGCCAGCAGGGCCCTGGGATGGTGTCATGGGAGGTGCCCCGGCCGCCCCAGGCTGGAGGCTGCATGGGGGTGTGACCGGGATTGACCGTCCACTTGCGGAGACCTGGGGGTGGGGGTGGTATGGGGCCTGCAGAAGGGCTGACCCCGTCATCCCTGGTGCCACCCCTGCCTCAGGGACCGTACCCCCCATGCACAGCAGGTTCACGGAAGGGCAGGGCCTCTTCTTCCTGGTTCCAGCCTCAGGGCCCAGACCCAGGAGGGTGACCCCCACCCTCGGTTTTGTCCACTTTGGCAGCAACAGGCCCAAGGGCCATCTGTCTTCACATACCAGGCCCTAAGCAGGCCCAAAGGTGGATGAAAGGGGCCTCAGGCTCCCTGCAGAGCCTGACAACAGCTGTTACCTCCCCTGGGCCCTGCGCTCAAGCCTCTGCTGTCCCTCCTTGCTGTCCGTACAGTGTCCCTACATTCCAGGGCCTCACCCCAGCCTATCCTGAGAGCCTCCCATCGTCCCAAGGCAGCCCCATACCCCAGGTGCTGCCCCGACCCCAGCCCCCCAGCGCTCCGTGCCCCCACCCCACACATAGCCCCTCTCTGAGGCCTTACACCCTTCTCAGTCCAGCCCAGTCCTCCCCCCGCCCCCCGGAAGCCCCACCCACCAGCCCAGTGGAAGCCGCCTGGCTCCCCCTCCAAAGACAGCCAGCCCAGAGGCGCCCTCGGCCAGCTCCGCCCGGGCCCGCCTGACCCTGGGAGTGCACCCAGGTCAAGGATGCAGGCCAGGAGGCTGGGCTGTTGGCGGAGCCCGGCCCTGAGCTCTGCCCCGCAGACACGAGGAGAGAGGCTGTGCTTGTGACCGGGATCTCGCCGAGACCACAGTCCAACCAGAGGGACAAAGGGACCCCTCCTGCCCCAGACACCGTCATATAGACAGCCCAAGCCGCCCCCGGCGGCAGGGCCCGCGAGCCACGGTGGGCCCAGAGACAGAGGTGTAGACGGAAGCACCTACAGGGCCCCGAGGGGCCGAGCAGCCCCCACGCGTCCCAGGGGCCTCAGTCCAGGCCGATCCTGGGCTCTCCGGTGGCTCTCCCTGGCAGCGGGTGGCAGGGCTGGTCTGCGGCGGCGTCGTGGGTATGATTTAGACTTTTAAGAACACAGTTCCTAGGCAAAAACCCAATTAAAAAACCGGTACAGGACCCCAGTAGACATTTCTCTAGAGAAGACATAGGAGGGATTGACAGACACGTGAGAAGAGGCTCCAGCCGGCCCGGCAACGGGGAAACCCAGATCAAAATCACCGTGAGACGCCACCTCGCACCGGTCAGAACGGCTCACGTCAAAAACACACCGGAAACAGGTGCCGGCGAGGGCGCGGGGAAGGGGACCCCTTCCGCACCGTTGAGGGGAGCCCCAGCTGGGGCAGCCGCTCTGGAGGACAGGACGGAGGGTGGGCGGAGAGTCGAAACAGACCCGACGGCCCAGCCGCAGCACTGCTGGGTGTTTCCCCGAAAGAAACAAAAACACCAGTTCCCCAAGTACACGCCCCCCGTTCACAATGGAAACATTGACCACGGCCACCCTGCACGCCGCCCTCCTGTCCACGGGGGTGAGCGGAGAAAGAAGGACGAGGGGACCGTGCGTGCGGACGAGGGGACAGCATAGGAGCGGCGCCGGCGTCGGCCGCAGCGCAGACTGGGGAAGGGGGCGGACACGTTGCATTTTTTTAAACAAGAAAGCAGGGCCGTGGGCCCCAGGGCTGTGGGGGTGAGGCTCTGGGGGCGGGGGTCAGTGTCTCATGGGGATAGAGTTTCTGTTTGGGAAGATGGACAGTCCCGGAGACGGGCGGGGGGACGGCCGCACAGCACGGATGTGTGTAGTGCCCGGAGCTGGGCACCCAGACACGGTTCGGAGCGGCCGTAGGGTACGCGTCCTGTCTTCACGGCCACTGCTTGCTCTGGGTGAGGGCAGCACCTGACGCCCGGGCCCTCGCGGGGCCCCCTCCCGTGGGGACCGCAGGGGAAGGGAGGCACAGAGGGCCGGCTTGGGGTGGTGACGTGACTGGGGGGGGTCTCCCCGCTGCCCCCTGCCCAGTTTCACCGCAGTGTGGCCCGAGTGTGCGTGGTGCTCCCCGAGGGCCCCGAGCCGGCGCGGACGTGCCACAGCCCAGGTGCGCCCACCCCCCGCTCGGCACCGAGAAGCCCGGACCCAAAACCCTGCCGTTTGGCTGACAAATACCAGGTCCAAGTTGACTGAGGGAGAAGAGCCCCGAGTCACAGGAGGGTGCACGTGGCCCGCACACCGGCCTGCACCTGCCCTCAGGGTCTGGGGGTGACGGGGTTGTGAGAGCAGATCTGCCAATCCCGGGAGGGGAGATAAAGGTTCCGAAAAGCAGGTGCTTATCTGGTCTCCCCCGCGAGCGCACACGGGGGAAAGGTTGGCGATGACTCAAGCGTTTCGTAACCGGGGACCCGCGGCGCCGGGAGGGGGTGAAGGTCACTGGTCACCTTATCTCCGCGCCTTCCTTATCAGCCCGGGAATCCTCGGCGGGAAGATGGTCCGAAGCCCGTGTGCCCTGAGGCCCGGCGCTGCCGGCATCGCGGGCCGCGGACGCCCCGGGAACGTCCCGGCCACGAGCTGCTCACGTGTGACAGGCAGCGGGACGGCCTGAAGGTTAAACCGCTCAGATGAGCTGAGCCTAAAGCCCGGCTTCGGGCAGGGAAAATATTTTCTCTGGCTAAACAGTAAAGGCCGCCTCCCTGACCCTTCCTCTCGCCGGTCCCCGGGTTCTGTGATGTTACTACTCCGTTTTCTTTACGTGAAAAATTTTCAGGCGAGGCGGACGGCCAGCCCCCAGGGTTTAAGTGCTGGGGACTGCGGGCCAGAGGGCCCTGCGGGTTGTCGGTGGGGAGAAGAGAGCAGAAATGGGGGCCAAGGACAAGAAGACCGCCGCCTTCCTGGCTCTGGCCGCCTTGGGGACGCACGCTGGGGACGGCTTTGCAGGTGCTCCCGGTCCCCCCAGAGGCCTCCTCGGGGAGAAGGATGCCCAGACTTTCCAGGGCAGATGGGACATCGCCGGGCAGAGAAGGGGGAGCGGAGACTGGGAGAGGCGCGGTGGCGTGGGTGACCAGCGTGAGGGCCTTCCCCTCCTCCCCCCACAAGCCTGGAAAACCCGGGGACCAGCCTGGGGCCAGGAGGCATCCCCACGGGGCGGGGGGTGCAGGGTGCGGTCCCTCCAGCCCAGAGCCTGGACAGCGGGCTTTGGGGCCGGCCCAGCTGTTGTACCTCCACGTGGGAGCAGATAAGCCACAGGGGGATCTGGTCTCAGCATTCCCAGCTGGCCCGAGAGCACGAAGCAGGTCTACAGACCTCTCAGAGCACCCTTTGTTCGCAGACAGCCTGCGGCCAGCTGCTCCCAGCCGCGTGCCCGTGCTGAGGACTCCTGGGCCTTCCGGTGACATGTGCTGAGCACAGCTGGGGCCCTCCGTGCACACTTGCTGCCCACCCCGTGGGACACCAGCCCCACCCCAAGTGACCCCACCTTGGGACAGGCACCATGGCACAGCCCCCAGAGGGGGCAGGAGGCCCATGCCGGCCTAGGGAACGTACCCCACCTGCCTCTCCTAGTCAACTCCCCCTACCCCCACCGTGGGGACCGCTCCTGCCCCACGGACCCCCAAATGTGTAGCCCCACAACCTTGGCCCTGGACCCCTCTGCTTCCTGCCCGAGGTCCTAGCTCCCCGAAGTGGCCCTAACAGGGCCGGCGGGCCAGGCCCCGAGTCAGCCACCGGGAGGACAGGGAAGGGGGCCCTGATACCCGAGGGGAGCTCTGGGCTGGGACAGTGGGGCGGGCCCCCGAATGCCCCCACTGCCCCCCAGGACAGCAAGACCCAGCATCACCGAACCCCCAGGGCAGGGACTCCAGTCAACCCTTCCAACACCTGAGCGTCCTCATCAACAAAACGAGGGACCTGGGGGTGCCCACCTCCTGCGGCAGCGGGGGTCTGAAACGAGAAAAGCCCCTTGGGTCTGTGGAAATGCCACAGGAGGACCTACAGGACACAGCGGTGTTGAAAGGGCTCATGATAGGAGGGACCTCCCCAGGGCAGGCGGGGAAAGGGTGCGGCACGGGGAGGAGGAGAGCCCTGCCTGGTCAAGGTCTGGCATGTCCAAGGCCTCCCCTGACCTGTCTCAGGACCCCCAGGCTGCCCATGGCCCAGATGCCCCTCCTGACCCGCCCCCCCAAACCTATATGAGGCATCCCAAGCCATCAACACCTCCATCCAGACCTGACCTGTGTCTCCCTGGCCTGCCCAGGCTCCCGACAGGGCAGTGTGATGCATCCCGGCCGAGGGGACCCCTCCCCTGCCAATGGCCATCTCCCCAAGGCCAGGGTCTGCCTTCACTTTGCAAGCACGGGCCAGCGCCAAGCCCAAGCATGGCAGCTTTCCGTACTCAAAGGGCCATATGGTAAACTCCGGACGGGGGGCCATGCCTGCTTCTTCCTCGGCATCCCCTTACCCGGGGTGGGTGCCACGGTCTAGGGGCCGAGGGACCCAGGTAGAGCCACGGTGCCCCCAGGTCAGACACTATGCCCCTGCGGGTGCCACACAGACCCCCAAACCCACGGAGGTCTGGGGCCCACCTGCCCAAAGTCATTGGTGCTTCGGGGCCCCCTGCAGCCTCTCCCCAATGGGCCAACCACCCCAAATTCCCAAGAGGGCCCCATGAGGAGGTAGAAGCCCCTGCCTGGGGCTGGAAAGCCTGGACCGGCCAGCCACCGTGGGAGCCTCCCCACCTGTGGGAGGTCGTCACGGGTTTGGGGTGCCTCAGGAGGCATTGGGCCACTTTCCCCCGAGAACCAGCCCCACCTGCCAGCTGTCTGGGGTGGCTGTTCTGCGGGCCGAGCAGGAGAGGCCGGGAGACTTGCGCTGTCACCATGGGGACGGACGCTCCCATCTACCCGGCAGCTGGGCCCTGCGAGGGTGTGACAGCTGCTGTCCAGCCCCCTGGCCTGGTGAGGGGCTGCGGCACTGTCCCCCACCCCAGCCACTGCCCGAGCGGACTGCTGTCGGGCTGGTGGCCTCCCTCATGCACGTGGGTGCAGTGAGGCCCCGAGGACCCCTCTCCTCGGCCCCCTGGCTGGGGTCGGGCCCCTGGGCTGCCCTTGCATCCCCACCCCCAGTCTCACCCCCTAGGCTCAGGGACCGATGGGGGTGGGCGGCGGATGTCACGCCTCACAGACACGGCACCTTCTCCTGGCCTGGGGAGTCTCCCGCTGGAGGCCTGATGGCCTTGGGGAGAGAATCAAGGACAGGTTTCAAGCCAGTGGCCCCTGCGGCCAAAGCTTGGGCTGGTCTGTCCACAGGAGCCCGCCAGCTCCAGGGGCCTCCAGCTTCCTCCTCCTCTGTCCATAGGTCCACAGGGACATGCATCGCCTGTGGCACCACGGAGGAGAGCAAGCCCCATGGCAATGTGTGTATTCGGCGGGGGGCAGGAAGGAGAAGACCAAACCGGACACTTGGCCCCACCCACCCATGGCCCTAACAGCCTCAGACCCATCATCCTTGGATCGCAAGATGCCCAGCTTGGCCTCTGAGGGAAGGCTGCCCTCCGGTCACTGTCCCTGCCCGGGGACCACAGGTGCCCTACTGAGGCTGACTCCAGTCACACACGCTGCCGGTGGTTCAACGAGGGGCCCCGGCACTGGGACCCAGCTTTTAATAAGTGAATTTCACGCCGCATGCAGACACGAGATTGCCACACAAAGAAGCCACTAGTAAGAGTGGGCAATGGTATGAAGAATGCAGGTGTCCACAGTCAGTGCTGGGGGGTCAGGCCTGGCACACGCTTCCTACCACACAGGGGGATCGATCTGCCGTGACCCTACGTGTCAGGCTCGCTCACGTCCGTCTCCTCTTGGTCCTGATGGTGACCGAGAGGAGCACTGCTTAATTCCCAAACAGCGGGGCCGGTGTGGTAAACTCACAGCTATTTATTTCTAATCCTGGGTTTTGATCACAGCCAACTGCAGTTGCAGTTGGCTTAACCTCTCAAAACCTGTTAGGTGGTTCTTCCCAGTCAAGCAGAAGGGTTGGTTCTGCTAGTGTTCCATGGGCATAAGGAAAGAGAACCTCTCTGTTATCAAGACCCACAGTTACAGTGCCAGCTCTAAAACATGGTCCCAAGCTTCTTCGCCACTCCTCCCGCTGTGCCTGGGCTCCATGTCCCACAAGAAGGTGGCGGAGTGATCCCGCCCACTCTCCAGGCCTGCACACCTCCCGTCCTGGAAACCGGGCTGGAAGGAAGCAGGACGGAGCTAGGCAGAGCAGGGAGGGGCCACCCCCACAGAGCCCTGCCCACACCATGGATCAGGGAGCTCCTCGGGACAGGCGTGAGGAGGCACGGGGTTTGGGGGTGCTTGTTACACGGCTGTAGGTAACAGGGACCATTGTTTCAGGTTACCATTAGAACCCACTGCAACGTGAACTGTCCATACCCTCGCTCATTTTGTGTTCCCCAGAACTGTCCTGTTCTGAGAGGCGCATTAAGGTCTCCCGCAGTGATCTCACTTAAACTGTGTTGCCCTGCATTTCCAGTAGCTTCCATTTTACCAGTTTTTTCCACCGTCTACCACACCAGAGTTCACAAATACGTCTCCTCCAGAAGTGGTGCCCCGGGCAGGCCTATCTTGACGCGGACGCAGGCACTGCTCACCCTGCTTTTGCATGTACCGGCCCGGGGTTATTTGGCCGTTCCTTTGTTTTTCAACTGTTCGTTATTAGTTTGCTTTACTGAACTCCCCTCAACAATGTGTTTGTTAAAAATAAAGACATAGACCTTTCTCACAGTCCTCTGCTTTGATAGAGGTGTTCGGGCCATTTACGTTTAGTGTAAAACTGGAACACCTGGTTTGATTCTTCCTATCCCACTATTTTGCTATTCTATGCTGTTGTTTCTTTCATTTTCCTTTGAGGTGGAGAGGTGGTCAACGCATTACCCCTTCTCTCCTTGCTCCGGAGTGTGGACGCTTCACTGAACCGTGCCCATCTGTCCGTCACTCAGTGCCCTCGGTTCCTGAAACCTGTAACCACACCTGCTCCAATCGGAAGAGCTCCCGCCGTAGTCTCCCCTACGGTGGCTTTGCCGGACTCTGTGTGACTGCAACTCCTCCCTGTCCGTCCCCTCGCCCCCACCAACGGCTCTCCAACATCACTTCCATAGACTTCATGAGGCCCTGCGGCACCTTCAGGAATTCCTGGGCACGGGGACCTCTCTTGTCTCCCTTCCTCTGACCAAGTCCCTGGCTGTGAGCACAGCATCAAACGCAGGGTACAGGCCGGGAGCCGCTGGCACCACGGGTGACAACAATCCCCGAGGGGCATGTGCCTTTCATACCAGAACAGGACAAGTCAGAATGATCCCCAGTGTCCCCTGCTTCACAGGCCCACCCCATACCCCTTGCCCAGACACTGCTGGGGCTGAAGTTTGCTCCCCAAGTCTCATGTGCTGAAGTCCTGGACCCAAGCACCAGCGAACAGGCCCTTATTTAGAAATAGGGTCTTTGCAGATGTAATTAGCTAAGACCAGGTCACTAGGGTGGGCCTTGATCCAGTAAGCCCGGCGTCCTAACAAAGAGAGGGAAATGGGCACACACGGAGAAAAAGCCGTGCAAGGACGGAGCAGAGACGGGGTGATGCATCCGTGAGCCAAAGAACCTCGCAGATGGCCAGCAATCTCCAGGAGCTGGGACAGACTCCCCCCCCCCCCCCAGCCTCAGAAGCCATCCTCCTGCCAACACCTTGACTGCACACTTCTGGCCTGAGGGGGACAGCACAGGCACCCTGGAGGCTCCAGGTTATCACCAAGGTCAGACCGACGGCTGGATCAAGGTCCCCGTGGGTGTCCAGGTCACAGCCCCAAAGCCTCCTCCTCCCGGCAGGGGTCCTGCAGGCGTCGGTGAGACGGTGTCCTTCTCTGCATAGGTGAACACCGGCCTGCGCCGGTGCTCCCCATGGCGTGGAAAATATCTCGGCTCTGAAGAAAGAACCCAAACTGCTGGGGGGGGGGGGCGTCCCGGGCCGACAATTAGCAGAAGCAAAGGCCCGGGGGCAGGAGAAGCTGGCCGTGGGTGCGTGGCGGGTGGTAGTGTCCAGTGCTCCGAACAGTCAAAAGGGCAGGTGGGGTTTTCCGGAAAGCAGGTCCCGAACCCCCCACCCCGAGCCCCACCACATGGCCTTGGGGCTCAGGGTTCTGTGAATCACACTTGGGGCCTCGCGCACGCAGGGGCAGCTGGGAGGGCCACCCTGCAATTTGTGGTGGGGGAGCAGGAGGCCCAGAGGCCGCCCGAGCCCGGCTGCAGACACCGTTAGCCGCCCGGCCGCCAGCTTTACACGTATTTAAAGCAAATCTCCTGTCTTCCCCAGACGGGGCTATTTCCGTCTACGGGCCGGCTAAAGGGGGTTTATTTTCAGCCCCGGAACCTCACTGCTGAGGCCGTTAACCCCAGAGAAGCCCCACCCCTGTGATGGCCACCTTAGCCAGCGGGGACGGGGGAGCGAGGGCGGCGGGGGGGGGGGCGGGGGGCCGCTAGGTTTATTTGCTGAGCGCCCGAGCTTCTAAAAATGTCTTATTTAAGAATTTACCCAGGACGAGAAGTTTACCAAACCGAGGGAGACTCGGGGATGAAAACCCTTTCTAATTATCTAGTTGAAGTGCTGAAAGGCTCTGCCTTGGTTTGAATAGTGTTTACTTTAGCTGAGGCGGAGGGGCCCCGGGGACCCGCGGGCGGGGGGCTGCCACCCTGGGCGAGGGCGGGCGGGCCCGCGTCTGTCCGGGGTCTCTGTGGGGCGCGCGGTGGCCCTGCTCCTCCGCGGCCCGGCGGCCGGCCACCCCCGCCGGCTCTGCACGTTGTAATGACAGGCGGGGAATTTAAACAGTTTTTCCCCCCCTTTCAGGAATGTTTTAAGGGATTGAGAGGAAATTGTGCACGGATTTTGCTGTTTTAAGAGCTAATATGTGAACAGCTTCAGAAGGACGTGTGTTGTTTTAGGGCTGCAGTTTACAGAGTAAAAGCGTAAGACAAAAGCAGACGGGCCGGGGGCTCTAAGGGTCGTCGACTTGAATTTCATTCCTCTGAGAAGGGGTGGCCTTCCCGAGGACAGGGCTGGAAGGAAACAGAGGTCCGATCTTCGCCCCACCCCCTGCCGCCCCCCACCGTGTCCTGTCACCAGCGTGGCCACAGGGGCTGCCCAGCTGGACGGCCAGCAGCGAGGGGCTTGGGAAGGGGCCGGGAGCCACCCTGGGGCACCAGCCGCCAACCCGTGCCCCCTGTCAGGGCGCTGAGGAAGGTCCCCCGCGTTCGGATGGCCCCAAGCGCCCACGATCCCACAGAGGGGACGCACGTGGGCCACGAGATGGGTGGGGTCTCCCGCTCCTCGGGGGTGGACACCAGAAACACCAGCTACCCCAAGTGACTCGGGAAGAAACAAACAGAATGGCCCTAAACTTGTGAAAGAAACAATTTCTAACCGAAAACTTCCCCCCAGAGAGAACCCCAGGCCCGATGGCTTTGCGAGTTCTGAGACATTGAAGCAAACAGCAGCTGCGTCCGAAGTCGTCCGAGCCACGAGGCAGGAGCACTTCCCACTGGGTACCCGGCGCCGAAAGCAGACGCTACGAGCAAACCAGCCGCAGACGACGCCTCTCATGAACACAGACGCGAAAACTCGACCCTGCATTTGAGCAAACCCAGCGAAGCAACATGTGTTTTAGAAACGCCTCATGACCGAGGGGGCTTTCTCTCAAGAACCCGGGGTCGGTGCGCTCTGAAAATCCCTCAGGGGCGCTCACCGTCCCCGCGGAGCCGAGAGAAGGCAGGCAACGATCTCAATGACACAGAAAAAGCGTCGGATGAAACGCAGCAGCCAGGCCCGAGAGCCACTCTTCCGGCCACGGACAGAAGGAGGGAGCGTCCCCGGCCGGTGCGGGGCGCCTGTCAAACCACAGCTGGCATCGCACTTCTCCGCGAGAGGCCAGACGTGTCCCTGGGACCAGGCACCCGACAAGGGGCTGCTCTCTCCTAGGGACTAAATGTTGTGGTGGGAGCCCGGGTATCAGGCAAGAACAAGGAGAAAACAGCATGGAGACTGAAAAGGGGAAAAAAAAAACCCACAAAACTGACTTTGTTTGGGACAACACGATCATCTCCATAGAAAATCCTAAAAAATCTACCCCCCCCCAAAAGCTTCCAGAACTAACAAGGTTAGCAAAGCCACAGGATACAGGGTCGACATGCTAGCAGCAAACAGTCCAAAAGCGAAATTGAGAAAACGGTCACGTTTCGGTGTCAGAAACACGGAAAGTAACGAACCACAGAAATGACGTGAGAGATCGGTGCCCTCGGAGCCGTACAACACGGGTGAGCGTGTGCAAAGCATCCGAGTAGGCACAGAGACCCACTGTGTTCAGAAAGCAGAAAAGCTAAACGTTCCAGAGTCACGCACCCCACTGAAGCGTGCGGTCCGCCCCGGGGCTGACCAACATTCAGGCCGGGGTTTTGTTGTTTGGTTTTGTTTGGTTTTGTTTTGGTTGAAATTAACAAACGGCCTCCAGGCTTTCGGTGGAAAGGCAGGGGGCTAGAACTGCCAACATACTTCTGAAAATGAACAAAATTGAGGGATTAACACAGCCTGATTTCAAGGCTTGCGATAAAAGTCACATTAATCAAGACAGCGTGGTAGTGGCAGGACAGATTAGAAAGTCCAGAAGCAGACCCACGCACACGGTCAGCTGACTTTCATCAAAGGTGTCAAAGTAATTCGATGGGAAAACGGCGCAGGAGCGATCGGATAACCACATGCAGGAAAGATTTAATACCTGTCACTGCGCATAAAATTAAACCTGAAATGAATCACAGATATAAACACAGAACGTAAAACTAGAAAATTTCTACAGAAATATAGAAGAAAAGTCTCTGTGACCTTGGATTAGGCAAATATTTCTTAGACAGAATACGAAAAACATGAACCTTGAAAAGAAAAAATAAATAAACAACAAGCCCTGGAAAATTGCACTTGGTCAAAATCAAAAAGTTCAGCTCTTCGGAAAGACAGTGCTGGGAGAAAAGAGAAACCACAGATCAGGGTGGGGCGGGGGGTATTAGAAAAAGGCATATCTGACCGTCCAGACCTGGAGTCCAGACTCACACCTCGATTACAGGAACCAGTTCTATGACTCAGGGTGAGACAAAGGACACGATGACCATGGTGGGCGGGCAGACGCGCCCTTGGTCAGACTGTGTTTGCGTGTGGCCGAGGTCCGGGGTGTCCCCGGGGTAAATGCCACAGGAACCGCGGGGTCCGCTACAACGGGGCGGTCGGGCGGTTTCAAGTGCGGAGGACCCCCCCAGAACAGCGGGACTGTGGTGCGCGGATGGAGGGAACGTGGCACGGAGCAGCACACCGTGGGAAGCGCCCGCGGTCCCTTAGCGAGGTCAGCGGGCATGGAGTGCGCCGAGGGGTCTACCCGAGGGGAGCGAAGGCACAGGCTCCCCCAAACCTGCGTGCAATAATCAGGGCGCCTTTAATCCTAACAGCCGAAAACTGGAAAGAGCTCAAGTGTCCATCAGCCTGTGAGCAGATAAACAAACCGTGGTACGTTTTATCCTTTCCAATGAAAAGGAAACACGTAGTGAGCACAGGCCAGAGCAGGGACGAGGCTCAAGTGTGCTCCGCGTCTGAGAGGAGCCAGACACGACGGCTCTGTGTGGCGAGATGCCTTTCGTATGACGTCCTGGAAAAGGCAAGACCGCGGGGACAGGAAACATCCCTGATTACCAGGTGCTGGGCGCGGGGGCGACGGTGAGCTGCCAAGGGGCGCAAAGGCGCTTTCGGGGGTGATGGGAACGTTCTAGACGGTGACTGCGGCCGTGGCCAGGGGACCACAGCCATGTGCCGCGACCCGCTGACCCGGACACCCAGGGACAGGCGGGTTCGCCGCTGGGAAGTGGACGAAGGACACAGCCCGCCTGCGACACACAAGCAGACCAAGCCTTGTGTCGGAGACGGGCCACCAGTACAAGGAGAGATGCGCTAAATCAAAGAGTTGGTTTCAGGAGATTTTTTTTTTTAAATAGCCTGAGTCTGAGATTGGCTCCCCAGCTGCCCAGAGCGGACACCTGGCCTTCAGCAGACCCACCAAGCTCCTGCCATCCGGGGCTCGGGCTGCTGGCCCTGCTCACTCCTCCCCCCGGGGTCCCCGCACCCCCACTGTCCTCCTCGGTGTCTTCCCTGGGGACTGAGTGCAGCACACCGTCCCCTCGCGTCTTGGTGACCACCTGCCTCCACCGTCTCACACTCCCAAGGGCACCTCACCCTTGGTTGGGCTCACGTCCACAGCCCAGGCTGGGAGCACAAGAGACACGGGAAAGAGGCAACCACAAAGCCCCACGACCAGATTTTGTCCAAACCTCACACCTGCGACCCCAACCCTATTTGCAACCCCATCCAGGGCTGAGCCCAGGGCCACCCACAGCCCGCCCTGCTGCCAAGGGGGGCCCTTTGGGCTCCCTGCAGCAGCTCGTGAGCCGTCCCCCACCCAGAAAGCCCTCTCCACCAGCCCCAGACTCACAGCCCACATCCCATCGCCTTCGGGGGACCCGGGCTCACACGCTGGCTCGGGTCCCCATCCCGGTACTCTGACCTGGGGAGGTACGGCCCCAGCCCCACCGGCGCGGGCGCCCTGCTCACTCCGGGCAGCTCCCCAGCCCCCTACCCCGCCCCATGTGCACACGTAGCGTTGCTCAGTGGGAATTTGCAGAGTTCAGAGCTTTCTGTGACCTTCGAAGTATGTTGGCTTCTTCCGTCTTCCACCCACACCATTTCACTTAATCCCTCGAGCGACCTGACGTGGGGGCGGCGGGGTGATCGTCGGGGTACCCCACACGGGAGAAGGCCAGCCACAGGATCGGGGGCTCTTCCCCTGCAGAGACCCCAGGCTGGGGACAGAAAAGGCTCACCGTTGGGGGGGCCCCACTGCCGGCGAGTGCGTGAGGGTGACAGGGTGGTGGAGGGCAGGCATCCCAGAGAAGTGATGCGAGAGTTGCAGCTTGAAGGCGGGGAGGGTGGTGCACGGTGGTGCAGGTGGGACGTCGTCGGGGAGGCCAAGTCTGGGGGGCAGGGCCGGGAGAGCCAGCAGGGACCCTGCCTCGAGGGGTTATGTGGGTCACAGGTAGGGGTGTGGGCATCCCTTCATGGCCGTGGGAAGTTTCCGGAGAGTTCTAGGAGGCAACTGGATCTCATTTGCTTTTGGAGGACGTTTGTCCCAACTGCCATGTCGTGGGTGCCGGCGGACGTCTGTCCTGACTGTCATGCTGGGTGCCGGTGAGGCCTGGCTGCGGGAGAGAGCCAGGCGGGCAGCCAGGATGCTCTGGACAAGGGGTGAAGGGAAACCCATGCCCAGATGCGACAGGGCATACACGGGTCTGGGGCCTCTCAGGCACACAGCTGCCTGGGACCGAGCCCGTGGCCCCAGGTTGGAGAGCCTGACCTCTCATCCCAACACAGCCAAACCCAGACCTGTCCGCTGGAGGTCGTGGGGGTGGTGCCCTTACTCCAGAGATGCTCAGAGCACAGCCGAGGTCATGG
Source organism: Martes martes (assembly GCF_963455335.1). Taxonomy (NCBI): domain Eukaryota; kingdom Metazoa; phylum Chordata; class Mammalia; order Carnivora; family Mustelidae; genus Martes; species Martes martes. The sequence goes on along the minus strand of NC_137898.1, from coordinate 1,917,886 downwards.
GCAAGGAGTGCCAAGGCTTATGGGAGACAGAGGAGAAGAGCGGGCTGGCTTGAGGCCGTCAACTCTCAGGGCTCAACCCACCCATGAGGCTGAGACGTGGGCCCAGGGCCCCACTTCTGCACGTGCCCACAGCGGAGTCAGATGGCGGCCCTGGCCTGCCCAGCCCAGGGCATGCTCGCACACTGGGCAGCCCGTGCGCTGTGTGTGGAGATGCCAGGAGCAGCAAGGGTGCCGAGCACCCCAACCCGGGGGCTGAGCCCCACGGCCGGCGTGGTCTGCTTCCGAGGACCCGGGGCTTGCAGGGGCTCAGGGTGGGGAGGGAGGCACGGACGCGGCACAGAGGGCCTTCGGGGCAGTGACGCTCCTCTGTGTGACAGGACACGCCCTTCCACATGGGTCAACACCCACAGAAAGGGGCACCAAGAGTGACCCCAATGTCAACTGCATACATGAGCGCTCAGTAACAGTGACGTCGGTTCACAGATTGTGACAACCGCCCTGTGCTAATGTGCGATGGCGTGGTGGGGGACACAGGGTGTGGCGCGGGTATCCCGGACCTCTGTACTTTCTGCACAACTTTTCTGTAAGTTTAAAAACCCTGGGGAAAAGAGTCTACCAGTTTTATAAAACGAATGCTAAAGAGACATCCTGGCACACACCCTGTCCACTTGTGTCCACGTGTCCCAGCAGGTCTTGCTGTCCCCGTGAAGACCACAGTTACACATGGGGACCCCACAAGCTCCGGGGGCCCCCAACACCCTGCAGTGGGATACAAAGGCTCCCTCAGGGACACAGGAAGGGGACCGACACCCCATCCAGCCAAGGCACAAGAAGGGACAGCCAGGCCGGGGCCAGACCCACGCGCTGTCCCCTCTGCCGGGAACGCCCCTGATGGAAATACAGGCACGACTCCTTCAGTCCTTCATCTTCGCCTGGAGCCACGCTGCTCGGTGAGGCCCCCCGCAACCCCTCTACTCAGGACGGGAACCACATCACCCCACAGCTTCCCCGCTGGGCACCCAGAGGTCCGCCCAGGCTTTAGGGTCTGAAACAAGACGTGTGTCGCACGTGTTTGGGAGCTGGTGGACATCCTGGGGTGTGGATGAGGGTCAGCACACCGCACTGTGATGGGTTAACGTGAGAAAACAAGGCCGGGAAAGACGACAGGTGTGAGAAGCAGCCATTAGAACAGGAGCGCGAGCCTCCCCGAATACCAGAGGGTTTCTGTGGACCGAAGAAGGCACGCGCGTCCTGCGGGGGGAGCGAGAGCACGGCAACTGTGACAAAACGCAACCCGGTTCTGAAAGACCACAACGGCGCGGAGACCAAGGGTGCACGTCATGCTGATAGGTGCAAATGAGCTGAACTCTGACCCATGCAGAGAAGAACATCTGGACTGAGGAAGGCCCCGCACACCCTTCACATGGGAAGACACACATAGGTTAAAAGCAAAATAAATGAAAAAGATACACTAGGGGAAAAGAAAGCGGAGGGGCCACGCTAGTGTCACACAAGGTAGATTCCAGAGCAAAGAACGTGACGGGGAATAAGGAAGGCGGCTTTGGAGTGATAAGGGGGCCCATCCATCAGGGGACATAACGATCCTAAATACTGACACACCAACAGCAGAGCCTCACACTGCCCTGTGCAGGGGTGACCTGCCCTGGAAGAACACACACACAGCCTCACCGTCAGAGCTGGAGATCTCGGAGCCCATGGACATCAGCACAATGAGCAGCCAGGACACCAGGGACGACGCAGCAGGCCCTTCCTGCTGACCACAGCCACCTTGTCGAGGTTGATGGGACAGTCCTCCCAACAGCAGGATACACACTATTTCCCCTGAGCCTGGTGCAAGGTCCACCAACACAAACCATATGCTGGGTCGTCAAACAAGTCTTCATGCATTTAAAAAGAATCAAATCATATTGAGTATTTTCTCTGACCACCAATGAATTAAAGTAGACATCAGTATCAGAAAAGTATCTCGAAAATCCTCAAATGTTTGGGAAGAAATCCACTCTTAGATAATCCAGGCATCAAAGAAAAAAACAAAAAGAGAATCAGAAGATATTTCGAGTGGCATGAAACTAATGTAATGCATCAAGATCTGTGGGGTACAACTGCAGTCTTTAGGGGGAAGGCATACCCCCAAGTCCCCATATTGGAGGGACCTCTAGCCAGTGTCCTCAGCTTCCGTCTTAACAAACAAGAAAAAGGGCAGCCTAGTATACTAGCTAAGCATAAAAGAAAGAACAATCCATACAGAAACCAATGAAATCACAAAAAAGAAACACTTAAACCCCATTCAAAAGTTGATTCTTTGAGATCGATAAAATCACTGAACATGTAGCCAGACTGATCACTAAAAAAAAAAAAAAAAAAAAAAAAAAAAAAAGCATGTATTACCAACATCGGGAGCGAGAGAGGAGACATCACTACATGTCCTACAGATGTTAATACCTTGCATGACGTGAACGAAGTCCTTCAAGCATGCAGAATACCAAAGCTCACTCAGGAAGAAACAGGTAGTCTGAATATTTTATTAAGGACATTTAACATCTAGCAAACAGCCCTCTGACAAAGGGAAGCCCGGGCCCAGATGGCTTTCCTGATGGATTCCACCGTGTGCCTAAGAAAGAGATAAGACTGATTCTGCAGAAATTCTTCTCTGTCTGAAGAGAGAACACAGCTCAGCTCACTTGACCCTGACAGTGTTACCGTGGTACCAAATCCAAAACATTATCAGAAAACTTAGGAAATATCCCTCATGAACTGAGATACAAACATCCTTAGCAAAATTTTAATGAATGAAAAAACCCAGAAGTGTATAGAAAGAGTAAGACAACACGAAGGAAGTAGGGTTTATCTAGCAACACGAGCTTCGTTCAACGTCTGAAGATCCATCAACATAATTCACCAGAGGCCAGTGCAGTTGGACAAGAGACACGAGCGGGGCATCCAGACTGGAAAGGAAGAGGTGCAAAGACCTTGATTTGAAAATGGGATTATCAATGCAAAAAAAAAAAAAAAAAATCCACAGAATCCACCAAAAAAAGCTTCTAGAAGAAAGAACTGAGTTGGGAAAGTTTCGAGACACAAGATACCGAAATGATGGTTCTGAACACCAGAAACCAAACGCAGGAAAGAAATGCCACGGGCCACAGCACAAAACAAAGGAAACACTTAGGCGTCCGACAAAAGATGCACAGGACCTTTGTCCTGGAAACTACGAAACATCTGGATGGAAATGAAGGGTCTTGATAAATGTGTGCAATGCCTACGGTCCAGAAGATTCGATCTGGGCACATTGATGCTCCCCTGCTGGTCTCAGGGTTCGGTGCCATTCCAAACCAAATCCCACCAAGCTTCTCGTAAAAAGCTGACCAGCAGCTTCTAAAATGTATAGAGATGTGCAAAGAGCGTAGGACAAACAGAGCAACGTGAAGGAGGGGAACAAAGCTGGCAGGTTATCTTAGCTCACTGCAAGCCTTCTTTAAAGCTACCGTAATGAAGCATGGACAGGTGAGCCGGCCAGGGCATCCCAGCAGACGGTCCCGAAACAGACCCATGTTCTCATAGGCTGACTGTTACGGAAGGCGTCCACCTGGTTCCCTGGGTCAAGGACACTCTTTTCAACAAGTGGCACTGGAACGGAAGATCGGAGAAGCCACCTCCCCTCACAAGTTCCAGGAAGGACCATGGAGCGCGCGAGAGGGTCCCCGGCTCCATCCGTCGTTGGAGGATCGAGGTTGGAACACGAGACACCACGACCCACGCATGCCGGTCAAACCAAGAGACCAACCACACCAGGCGTACTGGGGCCGTGGCGGCGGCAGGAACGCAAGAGAATGGCCCACGTCCCCACAGTGAAACACCTACCACGCTGCGCGGCCAGCCTCCTCCCGGGCGTTCACCCAAGAAAAAGGAAATATGAGTCGACCCAGTGGTGACAAAGCAGGGGCTCCCAGTATACCCACGACCGCCGGGACGTGCCTCAGGATGACAGTGGGTGAAAGGAGCCAGGCAGGACGGCGCTAGAAAACTCCAGAAAACACAAGCCAGTCTGTGCGGACTTGTGTCAGCGCCCGTCGGCGGGTGGCTCCTGGGTGGGGGCAGGTCACCCCATGGTCACGGGGATGTTTTGGGGGTGATGACGGGGTCTGCTGCCCAGATGGTCTCAGGGCGTCTACACAGGTCAAAACTCACCAAACCGTGCACTTGAAATATGGTTCCTATCGCCCCTGATCACTCCTCACTATGGCTGGTCTGCGGTAAGAGCCGCGGAGATAATCAGGCAAAGCCTCTCGTGTCGGTCCAGGAACCTGCGTGGTCGCAGGATCGCTGCCTCGTGACTGGGGCACCTGTGCTGGGTACAGATGGCCCTCCCACGCCCTTCCCCGGCACCCCTACCACCCCGCCACTGGACACCTGCCTGGACGAGGAGGCCGCCGTCCACCATGTCCGCTGCCGTCCACCACCGTCCGCCTCCGTGCCTTTGGCCCTCTGGACTGAGAACACCCACGGCCCCCAGTGTCAGAGCCACCAGCATCACTCAACTTTTCCACCGGAGGGATCTGAGGCTCAGGGAAGGCCAGTAACATGTGTGGGCCCCCTGGGCAGTCTTGGGGGGCCTGGACCCTAACTAGCTCCTTTAGGCTCCCTGGTGGGGCCCCAGGTCGGGGGCCTTGAAGAGCCACGTCCAGGAGCAAGCGTCTCCCAGACCAGGAAGGCCAGCTGCCCCAGTGCCACCCTTTCTCAAGAGGGGGCGCGCCTCACTGTCTGTCTCCCCAGGAGCCAGTGATGGGGTCTTAGGACAGGAGCCTCTGAACACCGGGGAGAAGCTAGAAATTCTTAGGAGCCCTGAGAATGAGAGGCATTTCCCCATGTCCCAGAGCTACCGAGTGGCCTAGCAGATGTTCTCATTAAAAGGACGTCACCTTGAACCCAAGATGAAGACAGAGACCCCACATGAGCAGGGGACGTGTCGGGGAAAGTTCAGAGGATCCCACAGTGGGACTGAGCCCGGCTTCCCTGCTCTGAGCTCCCCAGCTCCCTGGAAATAGCGAGGTCATGGGGACGGCGGTAGAGCCCAGGCTTTCTAGCAAATGCCGGGTGCAGGGACCTCACAGGGTGGGCGACACCGAGGAATGAGTAACGTGCAGACCCCAGCCCGGGCCCCGCACCCGAGGCCCACGGCGCTCGAGCCCGACCCAGGTGCAGAGAGTGCACGGGTGCAGAGAGCGGTCCCCGAGAGGAGGCCGCGGGACAGCTCGAGAAGCTGAAAATGAAGCAGAGACGCCCGCCCTTCCCCCAGGCCGGCCGGGCAGCCGCTCCGAATGCACAACCTATTCTCGGCTCATCGTGCTCGGAAACTGACCAGATCATCGCCCGCCAGGAAAGGGGGCAGGCTGCGCCTCTCAGCACACACTTGACATCTTGTTCTCCTCCAGGCTTCCGTGCTGACAGTTTCTGGATTAAATGTGCACATGGAACGCGGCCCCAAGGGGGTCCCGCTCCCCGCCGGCCCGAAGCGCCGGGGCTGAGTGTGCACGTGTGCACGCAGACACGTGGAGGTGCCCGAGCAAACCGGCCACGTGAGCGTGTCCACACGCGGGGGCCTCCACGTGCGTGCCCGTACGTGCGTGTGCACCTCGGCGTACCCGTGAGTGCCGGCGTGTGCCCGCCTACCGGCTAGACCTGGGGGCCCCACCCGGCCCGTCTTCCTGATCCGCTCCTTAAAACTCGGCCTCGGCCCAGCTGGGAGAAGAGCCGCTAGCCATGGGCGCCCCAGCTCGGCTTTCAGCACGAGGAGCTTTTCTCGGCCCAGTAGTGGTCAAGTCCACCAGAAAGCCATCGTGGCGCCCCTCACCGTGGGCCTCGGACGGGGGGTCTGTGCCTTGCAGCCAGCAGCCCGAGGGGGCCTGGGACTCGCCTTCCCAGGGGGCCGGCAGCCACAGACCGGGGAGGGCAGCATCACCCCCAATTCCCATGAGCCTGAAGACACCCCATGGGCTTCTTGGGCCTCCTCCGAGCTATGGGGGCCCTCAAGCCCAAGGGCGCAGAAGGAGCGGACCCGTGGCACACTGCGCCGGCCCCGGTGAAGGCCGGTTCCACCCCGTTCTTAAAAAGGGCCGGCAGCAACCCTGAGGGTCCCCGATAGCCCCCCTCCACTCGCTCCCCCCAGTCTGCCCCACCAGCACTCGATCCTACAACCAGAAAGCAGAAAACGGCAGTGAAGGATCGCAGCGTCCCAGCCCCTGAGGTCAGCTGAGTGTGCGGGGGGGGTGGGGGGGGGGTGGCGGGGGAGGGGGCCGGGCGTGCGGCCGCAGCTCGCGACCCCGCAAAGCTGCCCCGAGCCCCCTTCTTCCTGCCCGTGAAGTCACACAATGACACACTTCAGCAGCCGCACAGCCGGGGCTCTGGTTTTCATTCCGCGTGACCCCAAGAGGCAGAGAACATGATTATAACCCTTCTGAATGCCATACCCTGGGGCGGTGACTCGGACACCTGCACGGGCCCGTGGCCCCCGCCCGGCGACCAGCCACCCCGGCGGCCGGCGCGCGTCCGGGCGGCGACAGCTGGTAGACACCGCCACGCCGCGCCCCACAGCCACGAGGCCTCATCCTATTACCCCGACGCCTTCCCCAGGGCAGCCCCCTGGGAGTCCCCCGCCGAGCGCCAGTGCCAGGCCCCGCCTGCGCCCGGCGACACACTGCCTGCTCAGCCCGGTCCCCGTTCTGTTATGTCAGCTGCTACCCCGTGCTTCAGACAAGGCTCTCCAGCTGGCCAGGGTCAGATGTGAGAACAAGGCCCTCACAAAACCCGGCCCTCCAGCTACCCTGCGCCCGAGACCCCCACTGAATGTGGCACTTAATGACGAGTGTCTTTGCAGCCCTCAGGCAGAGCATAAAGGAAACACCTGTCCCACGGACGGCACACTCTAATCCCGCTAAGTCCCGAACGGAGGAGCCTGTGGGGCCCACAGCAAGGGGCCCCCACCCCAGTGTCTGACTTTTGTCCTGGGCCTCAGGGAGACGTTGACAACAGGTTTGGGCGGGCCAGGCAGGAGGGAAGACACAGGGGCCGGTCTGGGAGCGCCAGGAAGCCTAGGCCTCCCTCCCGGGCTCACACCTTCCCGGCAGACCCTGAGTGCTGTGCCCGAGGGGACCCTACCCCGCAGAGGGGGTGGGGGGATGGGTGTCCAGGGGCAGGTGCACGCCCCCCCCAAACGGGCCAGCACGAGGGACTCCTTTCCTGCCGACACTGGAGGCTGAGCCGAGCCCCCTGCCTGCTCAGAGCCGGGGCGCCCCGCACGTCCCCCACCCCCTGCACCCCAACCGGGGGCGGCTGTGTGTCTGGCTACCAACCTAGAGCTAAATCGTCACAACTTCCAAAAGGAGGAAAGAAAAGACAGCGGGGGACGGTGGGGAAGAGGAGGCCACCCAGACACCTGGCCGCTTTGGGGAGAAGAGCCCAGAAACCACGCACACGCACGCACCCGAGGTGCCGGGACAGGCCGTGGGGCCCACCAACGCCGCAGCTGGGTGTTCTGGCTCTTCCCGCCCCAGTGCTCCTACTCCCCGATAGGCAGGCCGGTCGTTTCCGTCCTCGGGGTCCTGCGGATGGGGCAGATGGCCCCCCGAGGAGCAGGGTCACACAGGCCGGCGGAGCCCGGTGCAGACGGCCGGGGGTGCCGGCCGGGGCTGTCACGGGGCCCCCAGCGAAGACGCCGGCACGGCTCGCATCACAGGGTTTTCCAGCCGGAAAACAGGAAGTGTTGTGCGGACACGGTCAGGCCCAGATGCGGGCGACTCCTAGGGCAGGAGACACCGGTGCCGACCGGGCCCAGCCGCTCTCGGGGCCCTGGTGGAGTCGCCCCCAGGCCCCAGAGACGTGCCAGGAGATGCACACCCGCTGAGGGCCACCTCCCCTTTCCCCCCAAATGGCATCTGTGGGGGACGTGGGGTGTCTCAGGGAGGTTTCAGATACTTGGGGCCGTTTCCGTGAGCCCCCACCCAAGTCCCCCACTTCGTCCCGAGCAGACTTGATCGATAGGACAGTTCTGGAGACAGATAACGGGCCTGGCCATGGGCCTCACAGAGGACGTCTTTGTTCCAGAAAACGAGCCAGTGCAGGACTGTGCACACACAGGGCCCTGGTGTGCGGGCGGAAGGTCCCGGTTACAGCCAGGACTCCTGCTGTCGCGGCTCCCGGCACAGCGCAGACCCCCGCATGAAGGAATGTCAGCTGTCCCCCCAGGAGCAGCTGCCTCCAGGCCAGGAACGCAGCCAGTCCGAACCCTGGAGCCCTCCCCAGGCGCGGGGTCCCAGGTGGGGCGGAAACTGTCCCCTCCTGGTGGGGACAGCCCCAGCCGCCACCCTGGGGCCCCGCAGCCTCGATCCCTTGGCTTCCTCCTGCTCAGATGTCCTTGGGGGCTGGGGCGTAGGCCCCTTTCTAAAGCAGGCACAACAGCACTGTCCGCCCCCCACCAAGGCCACGAAGGAATGGCCAGGGCGTCTCGGTCAGGAAGGCCAAAACCCATGACAACTGCGCCTGATGAGGAAACCACGTGCCGCCCTGGGGTGGGCAGTGAGCCCCGAGTGTGGACGGGGGTCAGACGGTGGGGTGAAGCCCAGTGGGCAGGTGTTAAGCATGGAGCCCCCACTTTGGGGGTGGCTCAGGCTGGTGCTCACTGTCACCAGGGCAGCGGGGGCTTGTTCTCGGGGGCCCCCACCGGCCCGGGGCTCTGACGTGCTGACCAAGTCTCTTGAGAGCAACAGTTTCCAAGTCCGGAAAAAGGCCCCTGAGATGGTTCACAGACACATACGAGGAAGCTGGGGCCTGACCCAGACCGAGGGTGAGCAACCGGCGCCTCCCCCACACCCCAGCATAGGGGAGATCGCCCCAAAGCAGTCCCCCCCACAGTGTCCAGAGCCCTCCTCCCAGGCCCTGAGCCTTCCTGGCCTCCTCTGTCCCCACCCCGTCCAGCAGCGGCCTCCCTTCCCCCGTCACCCCGGGTCAGCACCCGGGCGGGGGCGGCTTGCTCTGTACCGCAGCCGTGCAGTGGGGACCCCAGACCCCCTGACTGCAGACTGCGCCGCTGCCCCCTGGCTGGCCAGGACCCCTTGAAGAGAACCCCGGTCCTCCTCCCTCTTATGGGCAAGGAAACACCCAGAACGTGGGTTCCAGCTACTTGAGGCTTTCGGCTGTGTTCAGAGTCTGCATCGAGAGCAGCAAGGCTCTGGCCGGCGCGTGGGGGTCCGGTCACCCGGGGTCAGCCGAAAGCCTCCCCAGCAGAGGGACAATCCGAATGCCCAGCTTGGCCCTAGCAGAACGCGAGTGCAGAAGCACGCAGACACATGGGGCGGGGGTGCGTGCCACTGTCTCCCCACACTGGGGGGCCGGCCCTCCTCAGGCAGGGCCCTACAGGCTGCAAAGCCCCCGTCCTGCCCCAGAGGACCACGTCTCTCTGCACACCTTCCCCCGCCATGTAATAGGTGCTTAATAAACGTCTGCTGGCTGAAGGAGTGCAGGGGACATCCTAGCCAGGGTGGGGGTGGCCCTCATTCTACGACCCTGGTGGCGGGACCCCAGCTTTCCTGGGCGGCTCCCATGTGCTGGGGACAGACACAAAGGAACTCAAGGTTCCAAAGCACAGAGAGAAGGGGTGGGGAGGAGTGGGGAGAGCGCTCTGGGTGGGAGGGAGCCCCTGAGAAAAGACCTCGGGGTTAGCGACACCACGGCCACAAGCAACTTGAGCTCTGGAGCTCTGCGTGAGAGAAGGTCGCCGCAGAGGGTGGGCGCACAGCAGCCTCCCGCCACGGCCTCCACCAGCCCAGAAATCAGCCCTGCCAGCAGGGCAAGGGTGGGGAGGGCTGAGGCTGCCAACATGAGGGTCTGCAGGGCTGGAGCTGGGGTGTGCTGGGGCTGGGGGGCTAGGGGGGCCGGGGACAGAGCCTGGACCTTGTTCCAGGAAATGGGGACCCATCAAGGGCTGTCAAAGGGTCCGGAGTCCCGGGGTGGGGGGTCTCCTGCTGCCGCTGGGACCCTGAGGCCCGCAGGGCGGGAGGGTCTCAGGGAAGCAGGAGCCCCGGGGGGCCAGCCAGCTGGCAGGAGGGCCGGGTCACGGCAGCGGGGCTGAGGGAGCCTCGGAGGCAGCGAGGGAGGAAGCCGCGAGCGATGACCTCATCCCCCAGGCCTCCGGGCCGTGGCTCACGGGGTTTTTAACCACAGCATCGCGGGACAGTTCCCTGGGTCGCTGGGCACCAGCAGGCACGGGATCCCCCGGTTCCCGCCATGCCCTCGCGAGCCCCTCTCTGCGCGGCTCCAGAAACCGCCGGGGAGGGACCGCCCGGGGCTCTCGTCTGGGCCTGCCGTGTCCCCACGGCCCGCCCCGGGTCTGCCCTCGGGTCGCAGGCGGGAAGCTCGCACGTGGCCGCGTGGATACACGCACAAGCAGACACGCGGGGCACACGCGCCCCCCACACGCCCACACGGGCCACAGGGCGCTCACTCCCCCGCGGTGGGAGGCGCCCTGGGCCCCGGAAGCCCCAACCAGCCCCAGGCCCCACGTGGGGCCACGCAAAGCCGGACCCGCCGCGGAGGGGGCGGCCTCCCAAAATGGCTTTTGCAGGCCCCGAATGGGCCGGGATCAGCAGATCGCTTCGTCCCTGGGAGGCCGCGGGGCTGCCTCCCTCCGGCCTGGGAACTGCTCGCGGCTCCGTCGGGCCGAGCACGGGGAGGGAAAGGCAGGAACACGGGCTCTCGGGGAAAGCACAGTTTGCAGTGACTTTTTTCCACCATTTACACACCAGGCTCGCTCGGAGCCCAGGCTCGGCCCCTCCCGGGCTCCCCGCTGCGGTCTGGCTCCCGCGCGGGCTCTGGGCCCGCGGCCAGGGACGCCCACATTCCGCGGGCAGCAGCGCCACCTGGTGGCCGGCAGCACCGCCCCTGGCCTGCCCGCCCCGGGGGGCTTCCGACAGGGGTCCTTAACCCACGCCCCTTGCCCGCAGGGGGTCTCCCTCTGCCTGGGATCTGACGCACCCCCAGAAGCCCACTTCCCCAGGGGCCCTGTGCTCGCCCGGTCCACCCTGGAGGCTGTGCGCTGTGAAAGGGGTCGCTTCCTGTCCCCGCCGCCTCCGGCCTTGCCCGCCTCCCTGCCGTCTCCCCTCCACGGAGAAGCCCTGAGCACCTCTGCAGACACGGCCCACCCTGGCCCCGTCTTCCCCTCGCACTTCCTTCCTGGACCCACCACGGGACACGATGCACGTGTGCCCTTGGAGGCTGGACTGGGGCGGGCTCCTTCCATGCCGCTGTCTCCGCAGTGCCCGCCGCCCTCCACCGGCCATGATTCCCCTGAGCCAGCCGGACCCAGCCAGCTCAGACCCCCCTTGGAGATCCGGCCGCACGCAGCCACGGGGCCGGGGAGTCCTTGGAAACCCAGCAAGGCCGCCGGAGTGCTAAGGCTGAGGCCGTCCTGACCACCCCCTCTAATTTAAGGAGCGGGGGGGGGAAGAGCTGAGGGCTTGGGGTGTCCTGTGGGGGCAGGTCTGGACACAGGGGCTGAAAGGCAGGGAGCCCAAATCCCAGAAGCGTCATTCTGGGCACGTGGGGTCCGTGCAGTTGCCAGGCGCCTCCCCTCGGAGAGCACGAATGATGCAAAGCTAGAAACCCACCCGCAGAGCTCCCCACACCCACCGCACGCCCGAACTGGGAAAGAGCAGTGTCCTGGGACGGAGAAACGGGGAAGCCCCAGATGGCAGGTTCAGAAGCAGCGACAGCCGCCCTGAGACCCGGAACCAGACGAGAAGCCAGCCGTGCGACATGTCGAAGAAACAGCAGGCCAAGAACACAGTGCATGCAAAGGCCCGGAGGCAGCCAGGACCACCGGAGGGTTAGCAAACAGTGCACTGGAGCGGAGGGAGAGAGTGAGGTAGAGGGAGGGGAGGACAGAGTTACGGGAACAGGGCTGCTAAGTGTGAAACATCTTGGGGGTCCAAAGGGAGAAGTCAAGTTTATTACGACAAGGAGCTTGGGGAATGGCCAGATTTGTTCTGGGATGCGCTGCCCACCCCACCCGAAGCAGGCTGCCATGTGGAGAGGGCGTCTGGGGGGACAGGAGGTGGGGACCGGGGAGGCTGCATGGGGTCTCCGTGCTCCAAGGGGAAGAAGGAAGGTGGGACACAGCAGGAGCAGGCTCTCTGCTCGGGGGAGGGGACCTGTTCACTGGGACACGCACTCTAGGCCCCAGAGGAAGGGGTACAGGACCCCGTCCGCACGCCCCCGCCCCCCCTCCCCGGTCCACGCTGAGCCCCCCTCCTTGGGGAACTGTCTGCAGTTCAGACAACGGCCAGCAGATGGCACGCGCACCTCAGAAATGCTGTGACCACAGGCTTGGCAGAGAAGGGGGGGCGGGGGGGCTAGGATGGGGGGCAGCTGGGATGCTGGGGGTCTGCTGGGGGGCTGGAGGTGTGGGGATGGAGGGGGTAGCTGGGATGGGGCAGCTGGGCTGCCAGGAGTGCTGCTGGGGGCTGCTGGGCTGCTGTGGGAGCTGCTGGAACGCTGGACGGTGGGTGTGATGGGGGTTGCTGGGGTGCTGAAGGGGCAGGCGGGATAGGGGAGCTGTCGGGATGAGAACGGAGCCCTCAGCTGCCCCCCACCCCAGCAGCTCTGGGCATCCCCCAGGCCATAACATCGACTCTGAGCCTTGAATGGGGGAATCCTTGTCAGGGAGGGAGCTGCTCCCGGCCAACAAGAGGAGAGTGGAGGCCCGCACACACCAGGGTAGGCCTGCCCCCGCCGCCCGCGACGGGGCTATCCTGGGCGTAACCCCCCGGTGGTCTGGTTTCCATGCCCAGCACAAGGAACACACCCACCGACATATCGCGGTGCAGGCCGTGTCTGCGAGGGTCCCGAGCAGCCAGACCTGGCGGCTTCCCCAGGCTGTCCCACCTCCCAGTGGCACCTGCGGGCCCTGCCTCAGCCCACGGGATGTGGTAAGTCACCACGGGAGCCCGGGGCCCTTGGCGCGCACAGCCCACCGGATGCAGGGGCACCCCCTGCGCTCCCCCATGTTGACACAGAAACTCGGTGCCTCTTAAAGCCTCAGAGTGAGACCCCGGTACCAGAGTAACTGACCAAAGCCACTTGGGGGGTGCTGATGGCTAGACTGTGCGCCCCCCAAATTACAGGTTGGAGTCCCAACCCCAGCGCCTCCAAATGGGACTCTGTTTGGAGACAGGAGGGAGTGACTAGGGTCACTACGGCGGGGCCAGACGCTGTAGCACCCATGTCCTTGTAGGGACAGACGCCGGAGGGCTCCCTCCACGTGAGGACACCATGCCCACAGGGGGTTCCCACCTCCCGATCTCTGGCTTCCGGCCTCCAAGGTGGGGAGATAAATACTGTTTGAGCCCCAGGGCTGCACAGCTCTGCCATGGCCGCCTCAGGACGCTCGCACGGGGGCGAGGGGCTCACGGGCCCCGGGCCCGGGCCCCAGTCTCTCTCTGGGCCCTGTGCCCAGCAGCACTTCCGTCCCGGAGGAGGGAGCCCTGGAGTCCAGCCACTGTCCCTGAAGCCTTGGCTCGGGGAACTCGGGTCCCCTCGGTCATGTGGAGAGGAGCGGACTCGCCAGCAACTCGCATGGCAGACGCGCTCCGTGGGGTCCAGGCCGGGGCTCGGTGGGCTGTGGGACGAGCTGAAAAGAGCCTCCCACGTTCCCTGCTCCCCACCGCCGGCAGCTCCCCGGCCGGCTGGCGGCTGGAAAGGACCGTCTCCTCCCTGGGCAGCAGGTGCCGGCTGGCAAGAAGCTCAGCCCCCCCCCTCCGCTGCCGGGGAGACGGACCCCACTCCCTGGACAGCACCAGGGCCCATCAGGGCAGCCTCTGGGGACATCTGCCTCTAGGACGGTGACGGCTGACACGGTGCCCAGACGCAGGAGCGGCCCGCCTTGTCCAGGACGCTGCAGCCCCCGGGGCCTCAGGCCAGGCCGCACCTGTGGCAGCTTCCGTGGGTCCCCGGGACCTGAGGACCCGGAGGAAGAGCAGAGCCGCCGCCCGAGGCCCGGCGCTCTCACCGGCCTGCTTGCTGACGGCCAGCTCGCCGCGCTTTTACAGAGAAAAGCACAGCCTAGGAGCACAGACGCGGGACGGTCAGCAGGTGCACACGGACACCGGCCGCCGCCACCATCTCCACGGACACGAGAAACAGCTGACAGAGGTCCACACCTTCACGTAGGACTGGAAGGTCACCCCCAAACACGAGCACACGCACACCCTGCCCGCCCCGGGCCGCCCGGTAAAGCCGGTCTGCCCAGCAGCCGCCAGAGCCGCCGGGCCTCCCCACGCCGAGCCCACGTCCGGGAAAGTCTGCGGGACCAGAGGACCGACACCACCAGCGAGCACACCTCACTGTGCAGGGACAGCCATTGGGGGCTCCCAACACGCAGAGAGAGGGACAGAGAGAGAGGCGGAGCAGGGGAGAGAGGCGGGGGGGGAGGGGGGGAGATGAAGGGAGATGGGGGAGAGGGGAGGTGGGGAGAGGGAGGGGGCACCTCAGCTCCGTCTGGTGGCCGCGGGGAGGAGGGACCAGTGTCCCCGGAACATCCGTCACAGAGACGGCCTTAGACCCACATCACGAAACCCTAAGGTCTCCGGGCAAACAGACACCGCGGTCGTGGACAGGAAGACCTCACCCCGGACGGACGTCACATCCCCAGAGGGGTCCATCAGATGCTGTCATGTTGATCCTGACGCCAGGTGGGTGGGGGATGGTGGCAGTCACCTCAAAGAGTGGACAAGCCAGGCCAGTCAGGCCGTCGAAGCACCATGGCCCCGGGGGGTCGGACCTGCCCCAGGACAGGAGAGTCTCCGAGCAGACCCGTGTGCGTCTGGACTTCTGGTTTACAGTGACGACGGCACCTCGAGTCAGGGTGAACGGATGCAGGTCCGTGGAAGGGGCCAGCCCGGCGGCCCGGGCATCCTGGGCAGAGGCCAGGGTCGGTGTGCCGCCACAGCCCAGGTCAGCAGTCACCCAGATGTGGGGCCACAGCGCAGGTTTGGCAAGCTGTGCCCACAGCTGTCCTTTCCCAGTCCAGCTCAGAAGCCCCTTCCTCCAGGAAGCCCTCCCAGACCACCATTCCCAGGCTCCTCTCATCCGAGCCGGACTGCTGCATCCTAGGAAATGTAGGGGTCAGGGTGGGGATCCCCACACCTCCAGTTTCCCATTGCCCACAGCAGCTGACCAGCAGATGGGACGCCAGGACAGGGTCACGGTGCAGGCCAGAAAGGCCAGGAGCAGCTCAGTCCACCCCATGGCCCACTCGCCCAGGAGACTAGAGCCCCAGCAGCTGGGACAGCCCCCTGAGCTGCTACGTACCATCCAGAAGAGGGTCCCTGTGGCCAGGGCGACGTACTGCTCGATGGTGGACAGCACGCTGAAGATGAGGCAGACCAGGACGATGAGGAAGCTGCAGGGCAGGAGGACACGGCGGTCAGCTCTGGTGGCCAGCCTGCCCGCCCTGCCCCCACCCCACGGTCCGAGAACTTGGAGCACCCCAGAGCCCAGAGCCCGCCAGCCGGGGAGCAGGTGCCCAGAGCAGGGCGCACCCACCCAGCCACGGAGGACCAGTTTGGACCCCTACAATTGCGGGACAGACCTTAGAGCCTGGTGCCAAGAAGCCACGCTTCCGGGCCACATGTTGTGTGGCTCCCTTAATGGGAAGCCACGGAGACAGAACAGGAAGACGACTGGCTGTCACCAGGGACCAGAGGCCTGGAGGATGTCCCCCACACCCCTGGTTGTCACAGGACTCCCTCCCAGCCCTCCTCTTGCCTGGGGGAGGGGCAATTCTGGGGGAGTCATCCAGGGGATCCCTCTCAGACTGGACAGCAGGGAACACAGCATGGCCGGGGACAGACGGCCAGCCCTCTCCCCACCCTGAGATCCTGCTCCTGGGGGCTCTCAGTCCACCCCTACCGCCACACGCCTATCCTGGGCCCACCAAGAAGCCCCCACCAGCTCAGCCCCAATTTCTCAGGCCACACCCTGTCCTCCGGCCGCCCTGGCCAACACCTGCCACCAGCGCCTCCCTCCCCATGCAGACTGAGTGGCACCCCCTGCAAAGCCAGATCCCAGCCGACCTCTCTCTGCTGCCCGTCAGGCTCCACCCTGGACCCCCACAGCCCCCCCAAGTACCCAGGTGAGCCCCCAGCGTCTCCCCCTGGCGCGACATCATGCTGAGCCCGGAGGACTCACCTCCTCCCGCCCTTCTTCCTGAGCGTGTCTGACTCTGCCTGCCTCGGGGCCTTTGCACCCGCTGCTGTCCCTGCCGCCCCAACCTTCCTGGGCTCTCCTGAGTCTGCATCAGGACTCTGGGTCTTTGAGCACACAGCGCCTCCTACCAGAGACCGTGCACAGCCACGCTCCGCACCACCTCAGCTCTGCAGGCCCTCTTGCCCGCTGGGAAGGAGCGAGTCCCGTCCCGCCTGGCCTCCCCGAGGAGAACCAGCACCCCAGCCCCCCAGAAAGCACTCTAACGGATATGGCCAGGTCTCCCACCTGGAGCCC
Organism: Martes martes; assembly: GCF_963455335.1. Lineage (NCBI taxonomy): Eukaryota > Metazoa > Chordata > Mammalia > Carnivora > Mustelidae > Martes > Martes martes. The sequence continues at coordinate 1,901,317 of NC_137898.1, read as the reverse complement.
TTTGTGGGGGTCAATTGGCTGGGGCTTCAGCCTCACAGGGACACCGGCGAATGCCGATGGAGAGCGTGCGCGCCCGTCTGCGGCTGGACCCCCGCTCGGGCTCGGCGCTCACCTTCCACGGGCCGGAAGGGCAAAGGGCCCCGCGCGCGCCGGGCCTCACGCTCCGGAGCCTCACCCTAGAGCCCTCTAGTCCCGCCACAGCCAGCCCCACTCCCGGATCTCGGGGCGTGGACAGGGCCAAGGAAGCACCCACACAAAGGAGACGTGGTACCCGCCCACAGCCCCTCCACGGCCACATGGCCCGGGTGGAGCCCTCGGTGTCCCATCGACAGGAGCCAGGGCCCCGGGCCACCGGCTCACAGGGCCACCAGCGGGAGCACAGGGGCAGCACAGCCAGACATCGGAGCAGACACTCAGGCACGGGGCCTGGGACCAGCACTGAGTGCTCATGTCCTCTCCTCCCACAGCCTGGGGGGGTGCAGCCCCCCCCCCCGTCGGGCCCCAGGAAGCGCCACTGCCACGTCCCACCTGGTAACCGGACCGCCACCACGTTGTTACCTGACAAGTGTCCCAGGCAGGGGCCCCAGGCTCGGGGGCCCCACACTTCCTAGAGCCACGGGCACGGCGAGGACCCTCTGGAGGCTGAACCCTCGGGGAGGGGCAGGGCGGCCCCCCCACCCCCACGTAGCACAGCTCGGCTCCCACCTCCCAGACCTTGCCTCCTCTGTCCCGCCCCTCCCACGGCCGTCTTAGCGACATCTGTAAGGGTGCCGAGGGCTTCTGGCCTCCCGAAGCTGGGGGTAAAGGGGACCCACTGAGGCATCTCCGGCTGCTCAGGCTATTGGGACGGGCCCTGTCCCTGCCAGGCCACACCCCAGCCAGCCACCGGGTCCCCTCCCCGACAGCACACGGGGACCCCGCGGCAGCCCACCCCTGGCCATCACCATCCCTATGCGCTCGGCCACGAGACATAGGCAGTAGATCCCCAGGAGCATACCAGGCGGGAGCACGGAGGCCCCGCAGGAGGGCACCATGCACCCAGCTCCGGGACGCCGCGGGTGGGGATCCGGCCGCCCCGGGGGCCCATCCGCCCGGTGCCCAGGGCCTGGCTGTGGTCAGGGAGCACAGGGAGCCTAGAGGTGGCGGCACCGTCGGGAGGCAAGCAGCCCTCCTGGGCTCAGGCCCCGAGGGGACGTCAGGATGGGGGTCCTCACCCCAAGCTCCCCGTCAGAGGAACGGGGAGACCCCCGCACAAATAGAGGCTCTGGGCCCGGGGTGGCTGCCAGCCAGGACCGGGCCCCGCCTGGGGACGGCTGCTGCAGGGCACTTTCCTTGGAGGGTCGGGGATGGGTGGTGCGCGGCCCCGCGGGGTTCTTCCCCAACCCGGCTGTACCCTGAAGCCTCCAGAGTTCATCAGGCATTTTAACACGTGCTGCTAGTTTCAGAAAGAATCATGCGACAATGGGGCGCGTGGGAGGCTCAGTCCATGCAGCGTCTGCCTTCGGCTCAGGTCATGATCTCGGGGTCCTGGGATCGAGTCCCACATCGGGCTCCCTGCTCAGCGGGAAACCTGCTTCTCATTCTCCCTTGCCCCCTGCTTGTGCTCTCTCAATACAGATAACATTTTTTTAAAAAGAACCATTCAACCAAGTGTGCATCTGTCTACTCCGTCCTGTCCTGGGTGGGCCTCGGAACCTCCAAGATGCTGACACATAGCCTCTGCCCTCGGGGGCGGGGGGGGTCACGGCCCATGGTGCCTGACACCCCCGTCCGGTCTCTGCAGGGCAGAGACCCCTCTCTGACCCAGCCCGCAGCCACAGACCCCAAGGGCTGGCAGACGGCAGCCCTGGGAAAGGAGGGACCCGACCCATTTTCTGGGTCAGGACATGGGAGCCTGGCTGTACGCACAAGGGACGCCAAACCCCAGAGGCCATGCGGGCCCCCAGCGCGGTGGCAGCTCCGTGCCGCGAGGGACAATGGCCTGCTTGTGCCGCTGGCCGGGGCTGGGGCTGCGAGCGCCAGCCGGAGGGACGTCCTGAATGTTATCGGTCATCACTGCGGCACCCGCAGCGGCCAGGTGCCCTGGGAATGGGAAAGAATGCAGGAGGTGCGCCAGGGCCGGGCCGAGACAGCAGGGGGCACTCCAGGGCGGGGGGCCACAGCCCTCCCCTGTGCCCCTGGAGGGCCGTCGGGAAAGCCCTGAGCCCCTGGGGAGTTGTCTCCAACCGGCCGGGAGGCAGCTGTCCACCCCAGACGTTTCCCGGTGACGTCAGCGACCCTTCACGCGAACCCCGCACCCAGAAAGCGCAGGCTGCTCCCGGGGCCCTCGGGGCCCCCAGGTTACCCCAGGGTTTAAGTTGAAATTCCAAGGTGCTGAAAGGCGGTCACAGAGGATGTGAGCCACGCTGGGCCAGGAGGCTTACTTTACCGGTCGGCCCAGGAAGAGCTCATGTGTGAGAGGAGGAAACTAGACGCAGAAAAACACGTCCTAGGGGACCCACTCACACGGGGTCCCTGGAATCCCCAGATTCACAGGGACAGAGAGTGGACGGTGGGCACCCAGGGCTGGGGAGGGATGGGGGTCGGTGTCTCACGAGGGCCGGCGTTTCCGTTTGGGAAGTTGGGAAGCTCTGGGGACGAACACTGCAGACGGCGACATAACGCTGTGAACGTACACTTGACGTAGCCACGATGATCCATTTTATGTGTATTTTACCACAATTGTAAACTTTTTCAGAAATAAAGGCGTTTGTGGCCGCGGAGGACGGCGGCAGGCTGTAGGGGGGCAGAGCGAGGCTCAGAGTCCTGCCCGCCTGCGACAGGACCTTCACCAGCACAGAAACGAGGGGCTTGTCACAGTGACCCGGAGCCCGAGGCTGGACAGGGTCTTGAACGTGGGATTCAACAGATTAGGTGCTGATGTCCAACCCCAGCCGTATGGGGGGCTGCTCTCGGTACAAAAGTTGCCCTGAAGGAAGGTTCCAAAGGACGACCCCCAACAAACGAAGGGGAAGCGGCCCTGCCCCAAGGCTGTGACACTCCGGGACACTGGACTCCCACAGGGGGTGGCCTCAGGCCCTGCGGGGCTGTCCCCAGGGTAGGGGACAACCCTGCCCAGCAGGGACGCCGAGGTCCTCTTGCTGGCCCAGCCCGTGCCCGGTGCTGCTTCCTGTAAGCCCCGTGCCGCAGGGGTCCCGCACCCCACGTGAGGCAGGGGTGTCTGGGGCGAGGTGCCCTGCCTTCTCCAGGGGTTCTGGGCCGTGCCGCCGGCCCTCCATCCCGGGCAACCCGGGAGTATGGAGCAAGGTCACAGCCCCTGATGGGGTCACCGAGGCTCTGAGCCAGCAGGAGTCTGTCCAGGTCACAGACGCCGTGAGCCCAAGCTGCCGCCCCGGATGCCCCCCCAGGCCCGCTCCAGGCCGACACTGAACCTCCCCCGTGGCCTCGGTGCTCGGTGCCATGGTCCCCCAGGCAGGCATATCGCGCTGTGCACGGACCTCGCTGAGTCATGGGCACGGGGTCACCCTGGGCGGGGAGGGCTGGGGCAACAGGGGCTCTGTCCTTGACCAGTTGCTGGGGCCCCAGGTATCCCCGGGCTGGTGGCCACACTGCCCTGTCTTTGCCTCCGTGATCACATGCCCCGCCTCTTACGAGGACGCCTGTCACCGCCCGTCGCTGCACGTAGGGCCCCCCAGGCATCCAGGATCACCTCTGCCCCTCAAGATGCTGGACCCTGCCCCACCTGCACAGATGCTGCCTCTGTACAAGGTGCCGTTCTCACGCTCCAGGGACCCGGACATCTTGGGGCCGCGCCGGGCCCTGCACCACCCGCACTGGCTGGTTGACTACGCCGTGACTAGGATGATTCTCACGGACGCGTCCATGAATTTCCGAAGTCAGTGTGAGGTGTCGGGTAAAAATGAACGTCGGTGTCAGTTTTTAACACATGATTCAAAATACATCCAGCGGCTCCTTTCATCTTTTCCCATCTCGGTACTGAAATTCGTACAAGACCCCCCTTCAGATGAGGTCACAGTCACTGGGGTCAGGACGTGCACGCGTCTCCTCGAGGTCCCCGTTCTGCACACCGCACCGTCCAGGCCCCAACGTCGGCGGGACAAGTGAGTGGGAGAGACGGAGGACACCCCCCCCGGGGAGCCCCGGCCGTCTCCCCTCTGCCCTCTGCCGGCCGCCACCCCCAACATCCTCCACCCTCCTGACACCCGCCTGGGCCCGACCCCCGAACCCCTGCTGCTGCCTCCCCCACAGACGAGGGGGCTCCCAGGCAGGGCCCCACCGGCCGGGGGCCCTCTGAGGGCCTGGCACACTTTGCCGGAGGACTGACTGAAGGCACATTTTGGTTCAGTTGGGACTCAGTGAATGGAATTGTCAGGGCCGCCTCCCCCATGCAGGCCTCCAGAGTGTATCAAGAGGGGAGAACCTTGTGCTCCGTTCGTCCCCTCCTCGCCCCACCCCCCTGGGCCCAGCCAGCACCTGACAGGGCCTTCCAACGGCGCTGGGCACAGCCCTGAGGCAGCTCCCCACACCCCCCCCCGGCGGGGAGCCAACAGCCTGGGCAGAAAAGGGCCTGGGGGCGGGGGGTCTCCCCAGCAGTGGAGGGTGTTCTTGATGGCAGCAGTGCAGGCGGGAGGCACTGGGGAGGGCTCTGAGGGTGTGGTCTCCAGGAGGTGGCCCCAGGGGACAATGTGCCAGCCTGGGCCGCAGCCCCAGCCCCTCGCAGAGCCCGACGTGAAGGCTCAGCGAGGCCAGCAGCCCAGCGTGGACGCAGCAGGGTCCACACACACCGTCTCCTCCTGGCCTCTCCCCGGAGCACCCGACGGCTGAGCGCACACAGGCTCGTGCTCTCCTGGGAAGGCCCAGGATGGCTCCCCGCAGGCAAGTGCCACAAAGAGACTCCGTCCCTTCGAGACAAATGGACGAAAAGCGGCTGCTCACCCCAGCGGCCACCCTCGCACACCCTACACCACAAGGCGCAGGGACGGGGGGGTCCCCAGCTGGAGGCACTTCAGGCCGATGGCCCAACGCCGCCCTGCAGCCCCGGGCCCTGGCTGCGATGGGTCTGCACAGCCCCCCACGGCTGCATTAGTGTCCCCCCAACGCCCGGGGTCCCCTCCTGCTGCACATCCTCCTTACACAGAGCCCCCGTGTGTGCAGAGGGACAAGGACATCCCCACGGCCACCCGAAGGCTCACGCCAGCTGGGAGTGGCCTGGGGCAGGGACTTCAGCGGAGAGCTTGACTTGCCACCCCTTTTGTGGGGCACCAGAGGGGCTGCTGAGGGGGCCTCTCTGGGGACACGCCCGTGTGGCCCGAGGGACCCCAGAGGATCCGCGTCCACGGTCAGGACACCAGCAGCCGTGGCCCATCGTCAGGCTATGGGTGACTGACCCGGGAGCATCCAGCCACGTGCCGGCCCCTCCACCCACCCGCGGAGCCGAGACCCACATCCTCTCTCCCATGGAGCCCCACGGCAGCCCCCTAAGTCCCAGCGGGCCTGAGGCCCCAGCACGGCGGGAGGGGAAGCCTGCTTCCTCCTGTCCACTCCGGTCTTCACGAGAAGCCTGAGAAGCGAGCCCGTGCCTCGTCACAGGAGGAGGGTGGCAGCTCAGAGACAGCCGGTCGCTGCCCGGAGTCACACAGCACCACGCGGCCAGCCGAGAACAGGACACGAGCACCGGCCTCCTCCGACCACACTGCACGCCCCCAGGAAAACAGCGGTCCAGGGGTCAACCGGGAGCGGCAGGGGCTCCGGGCTTTCCTCGGTCCACCTGCCAGGAGCTGTGTCTGGCCTGGCAGAGGGAGGACCAGGAGGCTCAGGGCCCCGGAGGCGCTCAGGCACGGGGTCACCTGCAGGGCAGGTGGGCCGGTCCAGGCCCAGGGCTCCTGGGGTGGCCTGGCCCCCAGTGCGGCACCCACCCTGAGCCCGCTGCCTGGCCAGCCTGCGATGAGTCACCTCCTCGTGTGTCTGCAGAAGGTGCCGGAAGAACGAACTCAAGTGACCGCGTGCACAGGCCCGTCCACACTCACGCCCAGGGACATGCTCGTCCGTCTCCCCGGGGGGGGGGGGGGGGTGTCCGGCTGCAGATTCGCCTGCGGCTGCGCTCTGCACCCCGCTCCCTGTGTCTCGGGGGGTGCCTCAGCCTGGAAACAGCTGGGCCCTGCAGCTTTCCGGGGGGGGCGGGACTGCCCCCTCCTCCCACAGGGGGCCGAGCGCAGAGGACGGCAGCAGCAGAGCCAGCGTGGCGGGGGCGGGCCCTGCAGGCTTCCCGAGCCCAGGGACACACACAGGACTCCCAGGACCCCTCAGCCGGGGCCCGAGAGGGTGGGGCAGAAGGACGCCCCTAGAGCTGCGGGCAGCCAGGTCACCACGACCCCACCACTGCCAGGAGGACATGGGGACCTCGGGCTCATTCCTGCTGGGGGATATCCCTCCTGCATCCAGCCTAAGTCCTTCCTGCTACAGTTTCGTTTCCAGCTGGAGAAAACCTCCAATCCCACTGTGGAGGCTTCGGCCCCGTTCCAGGGGACAGGAGGGGTCCCTGAAACAGAGCCGCGTGTGACCTGAGCCTCATCGTCCCCCCCTGGGAAGGGTGCCCCACAGCCCGCCTGGGCTCAATCCCGGGCTGCCTCAGTTGTGGCCACGATCAGACTGGCCTGCACCAGCGTCCCCCCAGCTATGGAGCCGGGACCTCGGGGCTTCTGTGGGATGCTGCCCGGCCCCACAACTGAATTCAGGACTGCCAGCAAGGCCCTGCAGGGGAAGGAGGCCTCCCCATGTATCCCCAAGGGGCTTGGCACCATCCTCGTCTCAGCAGCTGGCCCCGGTGAGCCCTCCCTGTGGGCCCCGGGCCATCATCGGACTTGAGATGGGCAGGTGGAGGCTTCCAGCGGGCCCCGTTCTCCCCTGGAGCCCCTCCCTCTGAGACTGCCCTGGGGAGGGGTGATCAGGGAGGGCTTCTCAGAGGCAGGGGCAGAGCAGAGGCGAGAACGTGGCCCACAGGGAGACAGCAAAGCACTCGGGGTGGAGGTGGCGTGGAGAGGCAGGGAAGCGGCCGCCCAGACTCAGGCTGCCAGAGAAGGCGCCCCAGTACCCCCGGTCTCTTTCAACACAGACGCCCGTGGATCCCTAAACCGGACCAGGAGCCTCGGGCCGGTGGCTCCTAGGCTACACCCTAGGGAGGGGCTCCCTGACCCCCAGGGTTCTGCGGCTCCTCCAAGGGGCTGCTCAGCACCATGAGGGGAGGGCGGGGGTGGCACCCGCATTGCCGATTCCAGCTGAAACGGCTGTCCCAGCCTTGGAAGGGCTCTCGTGTCCCGCCTTTCTGGGCCGAGGTCCCTAATCTGATGCTTGGACACCAGTGGGTAACCCAGCAGGGAACGGCAGCCTGCGGTCCGCGAGCAGAGGGGCGGCGGTGAGAGCCGGGGGTTCCCGGGCCCCCGACGGACACAGCGGGTTAGGTATTCTGATGTCCATCTCACAGGTGGGAAAACAGAGGCTTAGAAACGCCAAGCCCAGGGTCCCCCCAAGGAAGGGGAAAGGCCAGCGTGGGGCGGGCAGCCCCACCCTTGCTCTGGGGCCGCACCTCCACGCTGTGACTGTGCTGAGCACGGGGTCTGGGAGAGAAGGCCGGCGGGGCCCTGCTTCTCTAGAAACCGAGCCTCAGAGAGGGTAGGCGAACCCAGGCCACGCAGCAGCGTCACCTCACGGGGAGCAGCTCAGGGCCGCTCTCACAGACAGGAGCTGGGGATGCCACGTGCCAGGAATGGTCCAGCTCACGGTCCAGACGGCCCAAGACACCCCACACCATGCTCAGCCTCCAGCCTCCGTGGCTTCCCAGCCCGGACCCCGGACTCCACAGCCGCTCACCTGTGAAGTCGATCCTCAGGTCCAAGACCCGCACCCACCCGACCCACAGAAGCAGCTGAGAACGCAGGTGTCAGGCCAAGCCTCGCGGCCTCCTCCCCAACAGCCCCCACGCTGCTGACCCGGTGGGCTGAAGGTGGAGGCATCTCTGGGGGCTGGAAAACCCAGGCCAGCAGCCCCCAGCCCAAGGCAGGGCCCACCCAACCCCTGCACCAACCCATCCAACCGCTCGCAGCTAGAGATGGTTAGCTCCCTGTCAAGGCGGCTCACCCAGCAGACACCGGATGCCCCCCCCGGCCTCAGCTTATACCCACTCACACTGGGGGTGACCCCTGGCCTCTCTTCCGGCCCCTGGTCCCCACTGTCCCAGCAGGCTGGCATCGGGGGAGGTGCAGAGGCAGCTGCCAAGCCCGGCACCATGGAGGGCCCAGGTGACCAGTGTCCCCCGGATTCCTCCTGCCTCGGGAGGCCCAGAAGGAGCTGCCCAAGGCTCAGGCTCCCTGAACAAGAGGCTGGCTTCTGGGAACCCACAGATGGCCCAGAGTGGGCAGGGGCTGGCTTCACGGCTTTCCAGGGAGACGACCCCCTAGTGAGTGGGGTGAGGGCCCCAGAGCCCGGCCACGGCCTCTGTCCTGAGCGGGACATCCTCCTCCCCTCGAGGCCCCCAGGACGCAGGGGCCAAGGGCGGGCTGGCAGCTTCCCCGGGGCCAGGGCCCATCTCCTCCGCCTGCAGAGCCGGAAAGTCCCATCGTCTGCTCCCCAGCACTCTGGCCCGGGAAAGCCGTCTGCTGACAAAACAAAAACACGGTGACGGGACAGCCCGCAGGGAGCGGGACTCGCCAACCCACACAGCCCCGGGCGCGTCTCCTGAATAGCGCCCTTCACCTGGGCCTCACAGCTGGCTCTGCCCGTCACAGGGAGGCTCAGGACTGCCGGGCACAGTGCCTCACTGGCCTCCCGCTGCGGTGTGTGGGACACCGGGGAGGAACGAGCTGGCCCCTGAGAGCACCCCGAGAACCCCAGCATGGCCTAGGCCCAAGGGGGTAGCACCCCCAACTGCAGGCCCTGAGAGACGAGCTGGGCAAGGAAGCCTCTGGATGGGGCATGAGGCAGGGATGTCGGTATGAGGGGACACAAGGACCCTAGTGGCAGGAGACAGACACGCCCCACCTCCATCACGAGGCCCTCCCTGCGGCTGACCCACTAATTCAGCACAAGCCCCATCCCCGTGCTGCCGACCCCTCTACCCCCAGGCCGTGTGCCCCGCCAGCATCTCCACACCAGGCCAGGGCGCAGGGGGTCTGGTCAGTCGCCAAGGACTGCAGGGTCCCCTGACCCGGGGCCCTAGCCCCGAGCCCACCCCGGCCTCCCCAGCGCAGAAGCCCCGGCCCGCCACCTGGAGGACAGTGTCCACGCTGCGTCCACGTGCAGCTTGCTGCTAAGAAAGCCGTTACCCACCTGCTGCGGCCTCGGCTGGGCTCTCGGGCTACACCCGCGGGGGACGCGTGTGCGCCCTGACACCCAAGCCCCACCCCCCCAGACTTGGCCCCGCAGGGGCTGGCGGCACCGAGTCCTCAGGCACAGTGGGAGCAGGAGTGGCTCAGCCCCGCAGCACCTCCAGCCCCTCGGCTGCCCCGTGGCGCCCCTGCAGGTCCTAGGAGCAGGGGCCCCGAGTGGGCATGGCGGGGGTGGGGGGAATCCTGGGTGAGGACGTGTGCCATCAGAGAGCCACACGGGACTCAGCCACCGAGGGACAGGCGTCTGGCACGTGGCGGGCGCCGCCTGTGGGCGCTTCCCATCAGCACCCTGGACAAGACGAGCCTCGCACACGGGGCCGGACTCGGGAGAGGCCGTTTCCTCTTTCTCGGGCTGGCCTGCCGCAGACGCTCCCCTTCCTCTGTGCTGCTTCCTCCCGCCGCGCCCCCGCCAGGAACACCGGCTCCGGCTCCCCGTGCCCGCGGAAGGGGCCCAGGCGGATAGGGCCCGTGGCCTGCTCAGGGGTTGCGGTGCCCCCGAGCCCCCCCGGGGTGCAGGCTCCCCGCTGGGTCCTGCCTTCAGCGAGCCGCTCTCGGGGGCAGGCAGGCAAGGAGGAAGTGGCCAGCTGGACGGCAGGACGGGCCTGGGGCCTCAATGTTCCTCTCTCCAGCCCAGGCGTGTGTTACTCAACGCCGGATGCCATGAGTGGTTTTATTTTCGTGTCAGCATCCTCGACCCCTGGATGGTGGCCCAGCTGGCCAAGCGGGGGCAAGAAACACGCTCCCTCCCCCACTACCAGCCACCGGTCACGTTAGTAAAGTCACCTGGAGTCACCAGGACTTGGCTGAACCGGGGCCCGTGCGCACGGAGGCTGACCACGGAGGACACCGGGGCCTGCGAGGCCTCCCTGGTCCCATTCCATGTCATGTGGCACCCCCAGGACACCCTCCAGTCGCTCCCCAAGTGCTCAGAACCACACGCATGCTTCTCGCCCGCCTGCAAGGCCCAGCGTGGTCTGCCCCCAACCTGACCCCCAGGTAGAAAGCTCCTGTGGTGAGCCGGGCACCATGCCGGCTTCCATGAGTGAGGCCGACTTGGGGAAAGAGAGACGACAAACCAGAAAACTAATCACACAGGGCAAAGTGACAGCTGCCCCGGGGAAACAGAGGGGCCGTCCCAGCGAGCAGCAGGGCAGGGGGGGCGCTCTGGGAGGTGGGCACGAGCAGCTCGGCTGGGGAATGGACATTCCAGGCAGGGAACAGTCATGCAAAGGGCCTGTGGTAGGGTTTGGAAGGCCTGAGGCCAGGGTGGCCGGACCAGGGGGGCCCCCAGCAACAAGGTCAGAGGAAGGCCTCGCTCAGGGGCAGAAGAGGCATCCAGGTGCCCCAGGCCTCCCAGGATGAGTGGACACAGGCTCTGGCTGGCACCTGCTGTTTACCCTCTGAGCACCTGGCCCGGGCCCCACAGACCCCAAGTGGAAGGTGGGGCGGGAGGGGTGACCAGTGGTACGCTGCTTTCTTGTGCACTGCCCAGGGGCAGAAGGAAAACCCGGAGCCTCTGTACACCAGGAAGGAGAGTCGGCGCCAGGACGCATCCAATCCGAAAGGAGGGATGGGCAGCGAGTGCTCCTGGCCATCACCGGTCACTTCGGGGGGCATCGCCCTGTGGGCCCGAGAGCCCTCTTTGCTTTCTCCAGGCAGGGACCCTCTCCTGGCCCGACCCAGGGAGCCCGTGGCCGACAAGGGAACAAAGCAGAGGAAAGGAAGAGCCTGCCAGGCCGGGGCGCGGAAGTGGGGTTGGAAGCGCCAGCAGCAGGCCTGTACCCCAAGGCAGCCGCCAGGAGCACGGCCGGCTTCCTGCCTGCCGCCCAGAATAGCCCACGTGTCCTCTGAGCCGCCGGCCCGGACCCCAGCCCGACCCCTGCCCTGCCTTCCCGCGCCTCTGCCCAAGGCTGACGAGCGTCCTGCACGCGGCTCTGACCAACCTTCCAGAGGCCAGTCCCTCCTCGGAGCAGCGAGTGGACAGGGGCACGGGTTTGCCAGGCGTGGGGGTCCTGGAGCAGAGATGCTGAGCTACAGCAGAGGGGACACAATCACGATGCCATGGTCCCATCGGCCCTGCCCCGAAGCCTCCCTGCATGAGAGACGGAAACGCTCTCTCTCAGGAAACAGAAAGCGGAGCGGGGCACGTACGGCTCCGTCCCGACGCACGCCGCACCCCGCACTCCCCGTTACACAGACACAGCTTTCCCCAGGGGTCCCCGATGTAGGGCAGGTGTTACAGTGATGTAGAAGCCTCAATTCCACCCTGAGCAATGCTTCCTCCAGGAAGCCTTCCTGGGTTGCTCAGGCGAGTGCCTCAAACAAACCGTAGACACTTGCCCAGTGCTGTAGGCCTCCCTCTCCTGACGTCCCCTCTGCTGCGGCTTTGTTTCCCTGGCTTATGAGACTTTGCCTGAGGGACCCCCCACCCCGACCCAGCACCCACTGGGGCAGGGCTGGGGTTTGCAGGCCTGGCCTGGCCCCCACGCCCTGGGGTGCACTGTTGTGAGCCAGGATGAAAGTAGCTCCCACCTGTCCCTCCCGCCGGTGAGCTCCTGTCGCGGAAGCTGGGGCAGCCACTGCGTCATCACGGCTACGGGGCACTCAGGGGAGAGGGGGGTAAGACAGAACTCGGAAAGGCCGCGTCCCCCACACCCTTCCCGCCACGAAGTCCCCTCAGTCCACAGTCCCTGAGGCCTGTGCCGGGGCCCCGACATGGAGCCAGGTGAGAACCCCAACCCCTGTGGGTATCACCCCCCACCCCCTCCACTGACGCCCAGGACACTCGTGTCAGGATCCGCAGCCATCCTGGTGCTTTGGGTGAGGGTGCGGCCTTGGAGCAGCTCCTGGGGTGTTGAGGTCCCCCGTTCCGAAACCCGTCAGGAACCCCCGACACACCGCCCTGTTGTCCCGCACCCATTCGCCTTGGTGCCAGGACACCTGCCCTCCTGGGCTCCTCCTTCCTCACCGTCCCCCGGGCTCTCATCTGGCCCCAGCCTCTGCTCCCACACCCCCTGTAGAGACCTGTGAGCCCAGCCAGGCCGTACCCCGAGCCCCCAGCGGCAACCCCCTGCACCAGGACACACAGGTGCCCTGTCCCCCTCTGACCCCAGCCCCTTCCCTGCCTCAGAAGCAGACATCAATGCCCAGATGCTGAGAAAGCACCTTAGGGTCGTGCTCCCACCGTGCCCTCTTCCCGAGAACACAGCTGTCTTCGGTGGCGGACCCTCACCTCTCACTCCCATCCCAACAGAGAGCGAGCTGCCCCCCGCCCCTTCCGGCAGCAGCCTCCTGGGCTCGCTGCCTCCGCTGTTCCCAGAGGCCAGCGGGCCGGCGAGTGGGCTGGACGGCTAAGAAAGGGACCCCGGACAGCCACCGGAAATAGGTGACCTCAGAGTGCACAGGCCGAACTCCACGTGGACGCAGGCGGGACGCAGACGGCCGAGCCCCCGTCTTCTAGAAGCAAGCACGGAGAACGGTCCTCACACCGCGGTGCGGGGCAAAGGCTCTCTGGTGCAACACGTGACACAGAGGCGACAGAACTCAAGACTGACAAACCCGAACGTGTCTTCACACCAAAGAGCACCCGAGACAGAGTCAGAAGACAAAAGACCGACCGAGAGAAGACATTCACGACACTGACCGCGGATAAAAGACTGACGTCCCCAGACATAAATGACTTGAAACTGAAGGGGCCGAGGACCAAAACCTCCACAGAAAAATTTGGAAAAGACTCGAACAAACAACATGCAGACACACACACACGCACACGTGACCTCTGGGCCTGTGAAAACTGCCCAAAGGCATCAGTATAACTAGCAATTCGGACGAAAACGAGGCTGTCAGGCTGGCAACACTAAGAGCGCGACGACGCGGGGTGGGGGCCGGGCGCTGCGGGAAGGTGGCGAGACCCCCTCGCCTCGGGCTGGCGGCGCACGCGGCGTGGGCCTCTTGCGGGGAAATCTGATGCTAACAACCCCCCACCCGGCGCTTCCATTTCTGGAAACTCCCTGAAACTCCTCCGAGCCCGTGAAAATGCAAACGCACAAGGTGAGTCACTGAACATCGTATCTGCGATGGCAAAATCCTGAAAACGACTCAGTGCCCCCGAGTAAACCCCGGCTCATGACACAGGGGCCCTCCCGGTGGCCGTGGGGAAGAACGAGGGAGACACAGAGGAACTGAGACAGGTGGTCTCCAGGGTGGACCGTCACCGAGGAAAGCAAGTCCAAGCAGGTGCCCACGGCCCTCCCAACCAGCGGTGCCGGGAAGTCCGGGTCTCCGTGCTGGAGCCTCGCCTCGCACCCCACGTGAAAAGGAACTCAGAACGGATTAGAGGCCTGCACCCGAGACCCCCAAATGTGAAACCCCTAGAGGAAGGCAGCAGGGAAAAGCTTCACGATGCTGGACTTGGAATGGTTTCCTGGCTCCGACAGCCAGAGCAGGAGAGTACGCGCGGAAACGCACCCCTCGGACCTCATGGGAACCAAGAACTTGTATGCAGTGAAAGACCCCATTGGGAAAGGGGAAAGGCACCCCGCGGGGGGAGAGAGAGTTCATACAAGTGACCAACGGCAGGACCGCCTCGTTTCAAAAGCGGCAAGACCCACCCTTGTGCTGCCTGCAAGGGACGCGCTCCGCGGGTAGCGACGCGCTTCGCTCAGAGCGAACGGGAGGTAAGAGGCAACGAGCGCAAGCAGGAACCAGACCGAGCAGGGACAGCACAACTCACATGGCCCAAAATCGGCGTCTGGCCAAAGGTGGCAGCGGGACATGAAGAAGGTCATTACATAACGATAAGGGGTGACTCACAAGAGGCTCTAACACTGGGAATATTTCCAGGCCCAGTGCAGGGGCACCTTAACATATGGAACAAATACTAACTGATCTGAAACGAGACGCAGGAATCCGACAATGGCAGAGAATCCAATTCCCAGCTTTGAACACTGCATAAGTCATCCAGATGGGAAACCAGTGATTTTGCCCACCTGAGCCCAAGTGGACCTGCGGACACACACCACACCCCATCCAGCAGCGGCAGGACACACAGTCTTCTCGAGCGCACGGGGGACGCTCCCCAGGACAGACTGCACGGTGGGCCACGAAACAAGTCTCAGTAAATTTAAGAAGGTCAGAATCATGCCAAGCATCTCAACCAACCACAGAAATTAGAAACCAACTATAAGGGGTGCCTGGGTGGCTCAGTGGGTTAAGCCTCTGCCTTCGGCTCAGGTCATGATCTCAGGGTCCTGGGATCGAGCCCCGCATCGGGCCCTCTGCTCAGCAGGGAGCCTGCTTCCTCCTCTCTCTCTCTGCCTGCCTCTCTGCCTACTTGTGATCTCTCTCTGTCAAATAAATAGATAAAATCTTAAAAAAAAAGAAGAAGAAACAATTTACAAGAAGAAAACTGGGAAATTCGCAGATCTGCAGACACTACATGATGTGCTTCTGAACAGCCATGGGCCAAAGGAGAAATTGAGGCAGAAAAAAGTACCTCGAGACAAATGAAAACGTGTGGGATGCAGCGACAGCAGAGCTTAGGGGAAGGTACGTAGTGACAAACATCTACATTAAGAAGAACCCGATTTTACACCTCAAGGAACTAAAAAAAGCACTAAGCTGTGTGAACAGAAGGAAGGAAATGACAAAGATCACAATGGAAATAAATGAAATATGGGCTAAAAAGAGAAAACAAAAAAGCAACAAAACTAAGAGCCAGTTTTGGGGGGAGGATAAACAAAATAGATAAACTTTTTGGTGGACTAACCAAGAAAAAGAGAAAAGATCCAAATAAAATCATAAATGCAAAAAGGAAATATAAAAAGTAATTACATGGAGGTATAAAAGGTCATAAGAAACTTCTAGAACAAGCCCATGCCAACAAACTGGACTAGAAAAAATGGGTGAATTCCTGGAAACATACAGACCATCAAGACTGAACTGTGAAGAAACAGAGACTCTGAACAGCCCGACTGCTGGTAAGGAGATTGAATCATTCATTAAAAACCACCCAAAGGTCCAGGGTCAGACACTTGCTCTGGTGAATTCACCAAACATTCCAAGAATTAATGCCAATCCTTCTCAAACTCTTCCAAAACAAAAACAAAATAAAACAAACAAACAGAAGAGGAACGAACACTCCCCGGCTTGTTCCCTGAGACCGGGATTCCTCTGACACCAAAGCAAGACAAGGACGTCACAGGAGAAGAGAATCACGGGCCAACATCCCAAGGAACAGACACAGAAATCCGCAACATGTTAGCAAACTGAGTTCAACAATGCACGACAAGGGTCGCACGCCATGATCGAGTGGAGTGCATTCTGGCGATGCAAGGGTGTTTGCTATCCGCCCACGAGGGAGTGTGACACAGCACGTTGATGGAATGAAGCATTAAAATAACTATCAGTTCCAGAGACGCAGAGAAAGCATTTGATGAATTTCAAATCCTTTCCAGGGAAAGACTCTCAGTGAGTCGGGAGTCGAGGGAGCGCACTGCCACATCAGAACGGCCCCACATGACGAGCCCGGAGCGGACATCATGCTCAATGGTAAACAGCTAAAATCTTTTCATCCGAGATCAGGAGTGGGGCAACAGCGTGCACCCTCATCACTTCTGCTCAACACAGAACTGAAGTCCCAGCCTGAGCAATCAGGCAAGAAAAATAAAATGTGTCCAACCCAGAAAGGAAGAAGCAAACCTGTTTCTATTTGCAATGAGATGATATTATACATAGAAAACTCTAAAGACTCCACCAAACGTATAAAATAATCAAATCCAGTAAAGTTGCATGATATAAAACCAACGTACAAAACCCAGTTGTGTTTCTATACACTAACTGTGGACTACAAAAAAGAGAGATTGAGAAAACGTCCCATTATGGCACCGCATAAGGAACAGAATTGATGACACTGTACTAGCGTTGGATGGCGATGGAGAGTACCCACAGTTGTGCCCAGCACAGGATCACGTTTGAACTTGCTGAACTGCTGTTGTACACCTGAAACTAATAAAACACTGTGTCAATGATGCTCAAATATAAACATTAATAATCCTTTTTTTCAAACCCTAAACCTGAAATTGATACTTCTAGAGTTAGACTCCCCTATTTTGAGAAGCAATGATATTCACTCTACTTCTTTTTTTTTTTTAAGATTTTATTTTTTTATTTGACAGAGCATGAGTGCACAAGTGGGGGGAGCGGCCAGGCAGATGGAGAGGGAGAAGAAGACTTCCTGCTGAGCAGGGAGCCTGATGTGGGGCTCGATCCCAGGACCCTGAGATCCCATGACCTGAGCTGTAGTTATACACTTCACCAAATGAGCCACCCAGGTGCTTCTAATAGGCAGGTGACTTGGACACACCACTTTTCTGGATCTCAGTTTCCCCATCTGCAAAATGAGGGGCTACGGGGGCATTATATGAATGAGCATACAATGTCAATAGCAAAACGACATTCTGATTCTTCTTGTATGCAGATTGATGACAAAACTAAGTGAAACTCAGAGCTTTCAAAAAAAATAAGGAAAACAGATCCCATTTATAAAAGAATAAAATACTCAGAAATAAACTCAATGGAGGTGAAAGGTCTGTACACTGAAAACTGCACTATATTGGTGAATCAATGAAAGACGACACAGATAAGTACAAAGACATCCCATGTTCATGGATGGGAAGAACTAATGTTAAAAAATGTTCTCCATACTCCCCAAAGTAATCTATAGATGTGATCTACAGATGTCAAACTAGAAAGCTTCACGTCCACAGAAACCATTGACAAAATGAACAAGCAACCTCGGAAAATATCTGCAAACCACATACCCAACAAGGGGTTAACATCTAAAATACACCAAGTACTCACACAACACAATAGCGAAAAACCCAAATAACCTGATTGTTAAAATGGGCAAAGGACCTAAACAGATATGTTTTCCAAAAAAGACGTACACACAACCAACAGGTATTATGAAAGGTGCTTGACATCACTCACCATCAGGGAAATGCAAATTAAAACCACAAGGAGGTGCCACCTCACACCTGTCACAATGACCATCAAAGAGACAAAAGATATCGAGTGTTGATGAGGCTGTGAAGAAACCTGAACGCTCGTGCCCTGTTGGTGGGAGTGGAATATGGTGAGGCCACTTGGAAGACAGCACGGCAACCCTCAGAAAAATTAAAAATAGGATTACCACGTGACCCAGCAATCCCGTGTCTGGGTGTATCCCCAGAAGAATTAAAAGGAGGACATCAAAGAGATCATTGTCCGTTCATGTTCATAGCAGCGCTATTCACAACAGTCAAAAGTAGAAGCAACCAGGTGTTCGCTAATAAACGAGATGTGGTCCATCCGCACACTGGACTGTCCCTCAGCCTGAGTAAGGAGGGACATGCTGACATCTGTTACAGTTACCGAGGATGTTGTGCTGAGTAAAACAGGCCAGACACGAAAGGACAGATGCTATGTGATCCACTCATAAGGTCCCTAGGGAGATCAAGTTCATAGAGACAGAGAGTGGACGTGGATGCTGGGGGAGGGATGGGGGTCAGTGTCTCGGGGGGGACAGAGAGTGGACGGTGGGTGCTGGGCGAGGGGGCTGGGGTGTCTCATGGGGACAGAGGGCAGTTTGGAATGATAAACAGGATCCAGCCGTGGGCAGTGGGTGGGGCGGCTCAGAACCGTGTGAATGCGATCAGTGTCCCTGCGCTCTGCACCTGAAAATGGTCAAGCTGGCAAATCGTATGTTACGTGTATTTTACCACAATTAAAAATCTGACCAGGAAGTAGCTATCGCATGCTTCCCTTCCTGTAAGAAAGGCAATATAAGAAAATACACATGCGTTTGCTCCTTCACGCATGAGAACTATAAGAAGGAAAAGCCTGTGGCTACTTCGCGTACATACCAGGGTCAAAAAAAAGATAAGCGTGAGAGCCAGGCTCCCGCTGAGCTGGCGGCGTGGCAGGAACCCGGGTGGACGTTCTACACACACACACACTGTGGAGAGACACGGACGGAAACAGCCATGTGCGTCTAGGGCCAGACACGCCTACACCTGCACACACCAGCCAGGACGGGCTGCCGCGCCGCCAGGAACACCGCCAGCGCCCCAAGCTTGATACCCACATCCCATCCTCCAAAGGAACCAGGCTCCTCGGAGACGTGGCCGATTTCCAAACCAGCCGAGGACAAGGCAAGCAAAGTCGGGAGCGTGCCGGGAGCCACAGAGGGATACCGTGCACTCGACAAAGATGGCTGCACCAGAAGGGCTCAGAGGCCACCCTGAAGGAGCAACCAGTGCCCAAACCTGGGGTGATCTGAGGCACGAAATCAGGAATGACAACCCATAAACTGAATCAAGATCCCGGAGGCCACATGGATATAAACGAACCTCTAGGAAGAGACAGCTCCCCATACGGATGAACCCTAGTTAATACGTGGGGAGGAAAGCAGGGATAGGAATATCCCCATCAGACAAATGCCACGGAAGGAGCCCCACGGAAGGAGCCCCATGGAAGGAGCCCACGGAAGGAGCCCACGGAAGGAGCCCACGGAAGGAGCCCCACGGAAGGAGTCCCACGGAAGGAGTCCCACGGAAGGAGCCCTACGGAAGGAGCCCCACGGAAGAAGCCCACGGAAGGAGCCCCACGGAAGGAGCCCCACGGAAGGAGCCCACGGAAGGAGCCCCACGGAAGGAGCCCACGGAAGGAGCCCACGGAAGGAGCCCCACGGAAGGAGCCCACGGAAGGAGCCCCACGGAAGGAGCCCCACGGAAGGAGCCCACGGAAGAAGCCCACGGAAGGAGCCCCACGGAAGGAGCCCCACAGAAGGAGCCCACAGAAGGAGCCCACAGAAGGAGCCCCACAGAAGGAGCCCCACGCAGACAGGAGCTGCCCCCAGAAGCCAGACGCAGTGGGCAGAGTTTGAGGAGGAAAGGGACCACTTCGATCTGATCGCCACGCACATCGGGCCAAATCGAGGGACCGTCTATGGGCAGCTGTCCGGTACTCGTCAAAAATGCGCAAGTCATGAAAGACCAGGAACACCGGCGGAGCTGCCAGGGGCTGTGGGAGACTGGGGGGTGGGACACCTGAATGTGGTGTGCGGCTCTCGGAGCAGAGAAAGGACGTAAGAGGAAAAACTGGTGGGATTTGAACCCAGCCTTTAGCCTCATTGGTAGGAGCACACCAATGCCCGTTTCCTGGTTTTCATCAATGTATCCAGCTCAGGAAGGTGTTTGCATTAGGGGAAGTTGAGGCAGAGCCTATGGGAGCTCTCTACTATCATAGAACTTTTCTATAAGTCTACATTTACTTCAAAATA
Organism: Martes martes; assembly: GCF_963455335.1. Taxonomy (NCBI): domain Eukaryota; kingdom Metazoa; phylum Chordata; class Mammalia; order Carnivora; family Mustelidae; genus Martes; species Martes martes. Next base: position 1,881,595 of record NC_137898.1, on the reverse strand, counting down.
AAAATTGGAAAGTATAGGAGTTGAGAGGACAGACCTTAGCGCTCATCACTCAAGCCCCTTGGTGTCCCTTATGGCTCTCAGAGTCACAGTCCAGGCCCGCCCTCCAGCCCCTAGCCCTTCCACTCCCCACATGTGCCAAGCATGCTGTACCACAGGGCCTTTGCACATGCTGTCTCCTCTGGCCACACACTCCTCTTTCACAAGTGGGCACAGCCAATCTCCTCAGGTCTCTGCTCAGATGCCACCCAGTCTGAGAGGCTGCCCCGGACCACCCCCACGAAAGGGCACCCATCACACTCTTCACCCTCTTCCCTGCTTCGTGCCTTCTCTGGTTCTTGCCGCAGTCTGACACGCTCTCCGCTCTCTGGGATGCTGTGTCCCGGGGACCGCGATCCTGTCTCAGTCCGCCAGGAACCTGGAAGACGGCTCCATGCATCACAGATGCACCATGGACAGCTGACTCCATTGCCCAAGTACAAAGAGGCTGATAAACATGAAGGCTTTCCCCTTTGCTACAAAAACAACGTGCTATTTCTGCCTCATCCAAAGGGCAAAGTGCTTTGACGATAATACCCAGCTTTAGAGAGGGTGGAAAAAACCCTGAGTGCTGTCCAGCATCAAGGAGGGAGGTTAAATTAGGAAAAGCTTCCCGGAAAGCAGCTGGGCTGAAGGTGTCAGAGCCATAAAAACGTGGGAACTCTTTGATCTCGCTGGTCCCCTCCTGCAAATGTGACGCAAGGAAATAATCCAGGTTCCAGGCAGAAAATGAACGTGCGAGGATTTGCATCACCATCTTCTGAGAGCGAAGTGGGGAACGGCGCGGCTTCAACAGCAGGAGGGATGCCTCTGCCCGACCCCGGAGGGAACGACCGGGCAGCCTTGGGGCGCCACGCGTGAAGACGGTCGACGTGGGCTACGTCCGGCCCGGGTCCAGGGATAAAGAAACGCAAGCGGGTGGTTTAGATCGTCTTCATTTTACCCAGTATTTACTCAAAGAAACTCACACGTGCAGATACAAAGAGCTCAGTGGGGTGCGTGCCCGTGAGGACGCTCACCCGCCATCGACCGGGCAACGTCTCGCACTGTCCCCGCTTCCTGGAGGCCACCGCGAGGGCACCCACGGCCACACTGCTTCGGGGGAGCAGGCCGAGCGCTCACCGCTGAGGCACCAGGTGCGCTCGCGCTCTCTCCAGCACCCCAAGGACACGCATCGGCACACGCACACCCGCACCCGCAAGCTGACCTGGGAGAGAGCGGGAGGGAGCGACGGCAGGCACCGCTGGGCTGTGGTTCAGTGAGTCATTTTCATTTCCTCTTTAAAATTTCCCAGGGCTCTCCGCTCGACGTGTCCGGGTTGTACAATCAGAAAAGCTGGTCTCCTGAACACGCACTTGTGCGCGCCGCCGGAGGGCACCGGAAGCCTTTCCAGCAGCTCAAGAGGTCAGCCTGTGACCGCGGTTAGCATCGCGGAGGCCACAGATCACATCCGTCCAGCTCAGAAGACCAAACCGCCCACGCACGCGGCGGGGAGAGATCCAAAGAGCGCGTGGTGATTTGGGGTAACTTCACCCGCACGGTTTGATCTTGAACGTACACGACGGCTGTGAGAGCAGCACGAGGGACTCCCGAAAGCCCTCAGCCCAGACTCACCAGTGTGCCCGTTGCCCCATTTCCTGCCCTACACCCTCCCTCTCCCCCGCCTCCCCCCCGTCCGTCCGTTAGGTTTTCCGGAACCCTCTGAGGGTAGGCTGGAGACATCGAGCCTGCTTTTTGCTAAATACTTCTGTGTGTGCCTCTCAGGAAGAAGGACATTCCGGTCTGTGGCCGCAGGTGTCCAAATCAGGAGATGGAACGCGCACGGGACCCCTTACCTAACCCACGCCTGACGCCAGCTGGCCGAGGACCCCAGCCCTGGGTGCACAGGCGTCTGTGCCCCCCCAGGACCCCCACCCACCCCGAGTCGCAGCTTCATGCCGCCATCGTACCTACACGCCTCCTGTGAGCCGAACGCTCCCTTAGTCTCTCTGCACGATCTTTTAACCTTGACATTTTCAAAGAGTTCAGGCCAGTGCTTCTGGGGTGTGTCCTTCAACCTGGCCGTACCTGGTGTTTCCTCGCGGTTAGAACCCGGTGACACGCCTCTGGCAAGACCGTGGCTGACCGAGGACATCCGTGCGGGCCTCCTGCACTTGGTCTGCCCTTCCTGGGGATGTGGACTTTGACCAGGCGGTTTCCTCCCTGCAAGGTCGAGTCTTCCTCGCGCCTCCCTCAAGGGAGATGCTGAGGCCGACAGGGAACCGTCCTGCCCCTCTCCGTCCACCAGGGCAGCACCGCCCCCACCGGCAACCACCTGCCTCAGGGCCCGTGGGCAGCTGCAGGAGCGGGCTCGCCCGCCTGCCCGCCCGCCCACCACCGCATCCCTCGTCTCCCGAGCTCCAAGCGTCCTCAGCACTTTGGCGGGGGGTGGTGGCCTCTCCCAGTGCTTTCTGATTTAGTGTTGTCGGGACTGGGAGGGTCACCGGCCACAGGCTTCCTGGGAGAAAACTCGTCAACCACCTCTCAGAGATGTGTCTCCTCACTCGTGTCCCTCATGCTGCGCTTGGAATCGGGTGGAGGTTGTGCCGTGACCGGGCACGTGGCCAGCAGAGCCACCACACAGGGGACCCGCCCAGACGTCAGCCTGCTTCATCCCAAACCTGAGACCCTTCCTCCCCGTTCGGCTCTAACTCAGCATCTTCTCCCGGGTGCACAGCCGTTCCGCAAGGTTCCTCCGGCCCGTCGTGGACGCAAGTTCACCAGTCGCGGCCAAGGCTCGGTCTGTGGCTGCAGACGCTCTCGCGTCTAATTTTTAACTCTGTAGTTGCCATTTCTCCTTGATTAGAACCACGTCATCCTTTTTCCAAAAACAAAACAAAACGGAGACTCAAAAAACAAAAGAGTCCGTTCCAGGTTGCCGATCTGATTTTTTTGGCCTCGTAGTGTTTTGTCGTCTTCTCTCATTCCTGCCTTCTGCCTCGGGTATCTCCACCTTTGCCTTGCGGCTGACTTCAGTCTCGTCCAGGACCGCAAGCCACGCGGCTGTGCGCGAAGGACACCCGCCTCCCTCCCCGTCCCTCCTCGCCCGCCACCCACGCGTGCTCTTCAATACCCACGGGCCACGGCTGTGTTAAGTAGATTTTTCTTCTTTAAACTTGTTCCTCCGTAAACTGGTAATTAGCTTCAAACGTAGATCGGAATCAGGGAAATCCAGTCTGTTGATTCCGGAACGTGTCCTCAAGTCCGCGTTTGCGGCCGCCCTGGGGATGTGGTCCGAGGCCCGACTTCTCTGGTCACACAGCCCGGAGGCCATGCGGCCGCCCACCCACAGCGGCCCCAGTGCCTCGTCCGAGGCGCAGGCCGCACCCCTCCTGTCTCTGGGAGCGGGGACCCGAAAACCTCGGGCTGTTCTTCTGTTTTGATGACGACGTTCCTGACTTGGTGAGAGTTTCATAGATAATATATATCTGGGTTTGTTTTGAATCCACTCGAAGAAGCAGGCTCTTAGGAAGGGGTCCCCCGCCTCTGGTTATATGTGTGGAGATGGGGCAGGGGAGAGAAGCCAGCCTGGGGGCGCTGCAGAACTGGGGGGGCTGCAGAAACAGGTGGGGGCGTGCAGAACCGGGGGTGGGCCAGGTTCCGGTCTGCTCTCGTCCGGGGCAGGGGTCATGCTGCAGGAGACACAGCAGAAAGTAGGAGGTGAGCCCGGAAGGACGGGTGCCCTCTGCGGTACAGAAACCTCAAGGGGGACCCAGCCCTGCTGGGAGGGGAGGGAGGATGCAGCGCTGTGGGGGAGGGAGTTTGAGGTTTGGTGGCAAGAGAGGGGACAGGGAGGGCCAGGCCACTGCAGTGGGAGGGAGAGGCTGGGAGGCTGCTGCCTCACCCAGGCTGTGGGGTGCAGAGGGGTCTCCTGCTGTCCTTCAGGAGAATGGCCCCCACCCCCGGGTCCGGTTCCAGAACACATTCTGCGCCCCACCAGGGCCTGGGGTGCTGTCAGTGTGAGACCCCACTGACACCTCAAGCAAGGGCTCAGAAGCAGAGTCTCATGGATGGAAGGGGCACTCCGGGAAGAGGGAGAGCCTGGGCACCCAGCACGATGGGGTCCCCGCAGGCAAGGAGGGGACCGCAGAAGGGACCGCATCTAGGGCCAGAGCATGGGGCTCGGGGAGCGGGCAGAAGGGGGAGCTGATGCGACCCCAAACCGAGATGCCCGGGGGTACCCCCAAGTGAAAGCACTGCTCGGAGAGGCCTTGGGCCGCTGGGACCCGCAGTCACATGACCCGGCAAGCCCGCCCCTGGGAACCAGACGCAGGTGTTCAAACAAGAGCTTGCACACACGCGTTCCCAGCACCGCTCCTCACAAAGGGGCAGCCGGCCCAGGCGCTGGCCGACGGACGAGCTTAAACAACACGCCGGCGGGCCTCACGGCGGGGAGACGTGCAGCTAGAGACCAGGGACACGTCACAGCCGCCACACCACAGACAGAGCCCGTCCCCGAGGACACACCCTGTGTGGACCCTCTCCCACCTGACGCCCAGACCATGCCGGTCCCCAGAGATGGACCCAGGACCTGGGGCTGCTGGGGCCGCGGGGAGGGCGCTGGGGTCACTCCCTGCTAACGGGCGTAGGGCTGCCCACGCGGCCGATGTACACGCGCGCACACACACATGCAGAGGTTACCCCAAGGTCAAACTCCTCGTTCCTGTCGGGCTCTGCCCCTCACCAGCGGGGTGCCCTGGGCCCGGCTTCCCACTCCCGCAAAGCAAGGCTGACGTGGGGCTGTGGGGGGCTCTGAGAAGTGAGCCCCCATAATGCCCACACGTGTCTGGGGCCCACCGGCTGTCAGGCTGGCCGCACCATGGTGATGGAGGGTGACCCCCCCACGGCCACAAAGGCATGGCCCCCCCGTCAGCACCCCCCATCTTCACACCTGACCCGGACCCCGGGCGGCACAAAACCGCTCCGTGTCTCTCCACCCAGGGCCTTGCCTCCCTGGCCGCCGTGCGTGGCTCGGCCCAAAGGCAGAGCATCCTGCAGGGGCCTTTCACGGGGGCAGGTGCAGGAGCTCAGGCGGGTGCCCCGGCCCACAGACGAGTCAGAGCCGCGGGCACACGGGGGCCTCCGCCAGCCCCGACGTCTGGCAGGTGCTCGCTGGCAGCCAGCCACTCTGGGACCCGTCACCTGGCCGCTGCGGCCTGGCCCACTCTCCTGTAGAGGGGGGCGTGGCCCACAGACAGGGTGATGGGGAGGGGGCTCCCGGTCAGCGGGTCAGGGGGCTCAGACGTCTACCACGCCTGAGCAGAGAGCACGTGGTCCAGCCTCGGCCCTGCTCCCGGCTGCCATGGGATCCCTGGGCCGCCTGCCCTACCCGCCATGGCTCCTGCCCCCGGGCATCACCGGCAGGTTTGGAAAGGAGGAAGTCCAGTCCAGGGGCCTTGATGGCGAGGCTTTCCCCAGGCTTCCCGTGGGGCAAGGCCAAGCCCCTCCCCGTCGTCCTGCACTGGCCAGGGGGGCTCTCCGGGGCACCCACTGGGGGACGGTCACCTTGGAAAACTGGTCCCTTGGCCCTCCCGGCTCAGAGAGGAGGTACCCACAGGCCCCAGACTGGCCGAGAGCGACTCCAGGCCACACGTGCCGGCCAGTTCCAGCCGTGCGGGATGACTGACCGTCTGTCCCGCACCGGCACTGTGCCACCACTAGGGACGCAATTCCAGACCCCATGGGAGATGGCCCTGCCCTCCTGGGGCCCCAGCACAGACCCCTTCCCAGCCCGGGCCCCTGGAAAGGGCTGTGAGCTCAGCTGGCCGCTTGCCACGGTGTCTCCAGGGCCTCACAGCATGACACCTGCATTCCCGCTCAGGGTTCATCCCCGCTGCGGCCCCCAGGGCAAGAACTCTGGCAGACCCCTGCCCTCTGAGTCCTTGACACCCACCCCCCAACCTCCCAATTTTCTTCCCAGTTTGGTGGTTTGTTCCTGCCCCAGTTCTGGAAAACAATGACAGGCCTGCCCTGGCCTGGCCCCAACACGGGGCTGTCCTTGTCCTGGGCCAGCGGCTCCTCAGCGCCGTGTGGAACACCTGGAGGTGGCGTGGGGGTCGGAGTGTAGGCGGGAGACTTCTGAGGCAAACCGAGGGGCGGACCCCACTCTGCCTGGAAGGTGCTTTCCACCGGGGACCAAGACTGGGCACAGGGACAGGGGGGTCCTCCTGCATGGGACACAAATGCCTTTCGGGTCACCCCCCCACCCACCCGCACCCCCTCGAGAGCCCTCTCTCCAAGGCCATCTGGGCACCCTGGGCTGTCGGGGGGCCCTGCGGTGTCAGGGGAGCACAGGGTCAAGTCTTGGCCCAGAGCTGTGAGTCCGGCCGCCCCATGGTGGCCCTGGGAAGGTCAGGGTGTCCTCCCCATGCCCTTGAGGACAGTACGGAATGGCTCTGCCTAAAGCACGATCACATGGGCTCCGCTCACAAGCGGGGGATTGGCAGGATCGGCTCGGTCTCCTGCATTCCTCCAGACGTGGAAGGGGCCTGGGAAGGGGCATGGCCCAGTGCACCTGGCAGGAGGGAGCCTGAGCTGGCTCCCCACACCCCCTCCACTGCCCCCCACCCCATGCTCACATCACAGGGGACGCAAAACCCTCGGCAGGACACCCTCCCCTCCCAGCCCCACCGCCTGCCCCTTCGACGCACCTGAGAGCAAGGGGGTGGGGGAAGCCTCTCTGGCAAACCGCGCTCGGATGTTTGGGAACCCACATAAACAAGGCTCGAGCCACATCACACCTGGCCAGAAAGGGTCCGTCCCAGGCCTAACGCTGATCCCGAAACCACACAAGCTCTAGAAAAAGCACGAAGGGCTGCAGGCCTCGGGCTCGTCAGGGACGTCCCGGACGCCTCCAGAGGCTGCCTCGCCTCCTCCGCCACGCAGGGAAGGAATGAGAGGCCGCAGCCTGCCGGGCCTCTACGGGGACTCGTGTCCGGGACATAACGGGCTCCTGGAGCCGCCAGCAAGAAAGCAGACCAGCCGCGCGGCCAGCGAGGACAGGCCGCAACAGCCCCCCGCAGACCCAAGACCCAGGACGGTGCGGCGCACGGTCACCAGGGAGCGGGACGTCGGACACGAGAGCCGCGAGCCGGGCACAGCTGAGGACACGCTCGGGAGCTGACGCGACGTGCAGCACTGGAAGGCGGGGGGGGGGGGGAGGGCAGCGGGCGGCCCCGACTCCCACCCCGACCGCGCCTGCCGCGAGGCCAGCCCCGCCACGTGCCCGTGCCGCGACATGGCCCATTGTGTCCAGCCCCCGAACTGGGCCCCACATGATGTCCTTCAGCAAGTGAACAGGTCCCCCAAGCGGGGTGCAGAGGCCCACACGGGAGCGCACGCGCCGCGGCCTATAGCAAGCCTGGGACGGGGTGCGGGGACGTGGTGCGGGGCCGGAGTGGCCGGACCGGAGAGCGCCCGCCGTGCGCTTCCAGGGACAGAAAGTTCTCCCGCAGCAAACTGGCCCCCAGAGCCAGGAGCGGGGGGTGGCCTCCCGGGGGCGGGGGCCACAGGCAGGGCGGAGGGTGTGTTTGGGGGGTGGAGGTGCTCGCCCCGCTGACGGCGGTCTCTCGGGGTCCGCCCCCCCTCCCGCGGACCCCGGTCGCACGGCGAGCACCCGAGGCGGGCGGAGCCGTCACCAGATCCAGCTGCCAGGGAGAAGGCACACGGAGAAGGGTCCGTGCTCGGGGGGGGGGGGGGGTCCTGGCACTCGCTCCGTGCTGTGGGGTTCTGAGCCTGGCCTCCCCTCCCCCACACCCTGACAGCCCTGCAAGGGCTCTGGGAGCCGAGTCCAAGGGCCATTTCCTGAGGTGGCATCTGCCTTTCCGCGGTCCCTCAGCTGACCCGCCCCGCCACACCACATCCTCTGTGAGAGCCCGGTGGGGCCACGGCACTGGTCTCCTCACCCCCGTCCCTGCCGATCCAGGCCGAGGGTGGGAGGGGGCAGAGCAGACACACAGCCAGCCCTGACCTCTTCGGGGGACCCACCATCTGCTGGACGCTGCAATGCCACGAGGGGCGCCCACAGCTCACCCCCACCCCCAGGAGCTACAAGGGGATGAACCCACTCCCCTCCCACTCCCCCCAGGAGACACATTCCCCAGGCCTGCTGACCGTCCCTGCCTGGCTCTCGGCCACAACGTGGTCCCTCAGCTCAGGTCGCCTCCTGCCCCCATCTCAAGCGCCCCACTCGAGCCCTGCCTCCTCGAGGAGCCCCTGCATAAGCACCAGCCCCCCGCAGCCTGGGGAGGCCCCGGGCCACGACGAGGCCTTGCTCAGTACAGTGAGCAGGGCCCGGTCCCGGCAGGGGAGGCACACGCGGGTGCCCGGGCAGGCCGACAGTGAGCAGTGCGGGACCCGAGTGACCCTACCACCTGTGGCCTGCCCAGTGTGGGTGGCCAGGGACCCACGGACCGTCGTGCCTTGCAGGCTATAGAGCCTGAGCTCAGCAGGCCCCCGGGGACGTGGCCTCAGCCTGGCAGACTGGTGGCAGAAGGCATGGGCAAGCCGTGGTGTCTGGGTTGGCACAAGGGCAAAGGGCCAGGACAGGACGCACAGGGTGTTGGGATGAGTCCACGAGGGTCCCCCCACCTGCAAAGCCTGTCCTCAGCTGAGTTGGGCCCCACATCACACCAAGCTGTAGGCACAGAGCATCGATGGTGATGGGGGCTGGGGTCCAGCCGGGCAGGGCCGGCTGCACGCACCTCTCCGGGAAGCCAGCGGGTGGGCAGGAGCTGGAGCCCCAGTCCCACTGCAGGGCTGGGATCATCTGCGGCTTCACCATGGGCCCACAGACCCGGCCCGTGGCCACAGGCATCATCTCTGTATGCCCCGGGGGTGTGCAGGAACCACACAGCCTGCGGTCAGCGGGGCCCCACAGGCCTGAGCGCGTGAGCAGCTGCGTCTCCGCCCAGCAGCACCAAGGGCCCCTCCTGGGTTTGCTGCACTCCCAGAAGGCACTAACCCCACGGGACCTCGGGGAAGCCGGGGGAACAGGCCACCGGCTCGGCTGGCTGTGGACGGGCCCATCCTTCCCGTGGAGCACAGCCTTCCTCCCACCGGCGCCTGCCGCGCCCAGCAGGGCCAGCCCGGGGCTTCCCCAGTCAGCTGCTCTCGGGGCCCACGTGCGCTCACCTTCCAACTACCCCCCAACACCGACTCCAGGAGCCAGGCTCTGAGCCCCACACTCTGTCCCCCAGGGGACAGCGGGCAAAGTCTGGAAATGGTTTTGCTGCCATGACTTGGAGACAGATGCTAGTGGCCATGTGACGGGCACCGAGGCCGGGGGCGTCGCTGACACCTGCAGTGCCCAGCACAACCCATTCCCCCTACCCACAGCACAGTCCGGACCCAACAGCAGAGCTGGAGCTGGAGGAGCCCTGCCCGTGCACAGAAAAATGGGAGAGGAGGAAGCCCTTTCCCCATACCCAGCTAGCAGGAGCCCCAGGCAACGCTGACCCGCACTCCCACAGCTCAGCCTTGGGGGGCACCCGACACTAGCGCAGTCCCCAGAGGGCTTTCCGGCTCCCAGGGGCCCCCACTGTCCCGCGCAAGGCTGACACCACAGGCCAGCTCCCGTTCCCCAAGGACATGTAAATATCTGTGACGCCGTCCTGACTTGCGCTGTGGGACCAGCCGAGCAGGGAGATGCCGCTGCCGCCCCGGGGAGCCCCAGCCAGCCCCGGCACCCTCTGGGGACTGTGGCTCCAGGACCGGCGGGGAAGACCCCCAGTGCTCTGTTTCCTCCACGCCTCTCAGCCTGCGATCCCTCCACCTGCACGTGGGAACCTCACTGGGGACTTTCCTGTGGGGAGGGGCCGGGCCTGGGGGCACCGGGGGCCTCCCCACCGACTAGCACCCCATCCAGGCAGTGGAAGTCCCCATCTCGAGCTATGGGCTGAGTCACCTTAATAAGCAAGGTCACTATCCAGCCTCGCAGACCACACAACCCGCACAGGCGCCTCAGAAAAGTCTATCACCTGATCCCTGGGGCAGGGAGACGGCCGGTCTCAGCCCGCTATAGAAGGGAGCAGTCCCTCCTCTCCCCACACCTGCCCCCGCCCCTTGCCGCCACCACCCCTGGGAGGGCAGCTGAGACAGTCACCAGCTCCCCCAAGGACGGCTCGGGTTACCAGCCGGGCAGGTGCCACCAGGAACCATCCCAATCCAGAACTGCCTAGTAGGGCTTGGCCCCTGCCACAGCGTGCCAGGCTGCCGATGACCTTCCCAGCTCCCAGGAGGCACAGCTGGTGAGCAGCTGGGCTGGGTTGTCCTTCCCATGGGCGGCCCCGGCCCCGGGCCTGACGGCATGCTGGCCTGAGCCACGGAGTTAGCATCGGGGGAGATGCTGCTGTCTGTCCCCGCAGTAACCCCCTCCAAAAGCCTCTCTCCAGTCCAGAAGCCATTGGCCAGGAAGGTCCCTGCGGGACCACAGCAGTGAGACAGCTCGCTGAGCCCACCGGAACCCTACGACACTGACCCCACGGCCCTGCCCTGCCCCCCGGCATCCTGGGCCAGTCTCCCCAGTAGCTGGCCAAGGACTTGCCCAGAGTGTCCCTGGGGACATCCAGGTTTGGGGAGAGAGGCTCTCCCTGGGCTTGGGGAAGGAGTCTAGTCCAGCCACCAGCAGGCCAATAGCCCACTACCCTGGGACTGTTCGTCCAGCACCCATGGGGGAGCAGGACCAGAGTGAGGGGGGCACGAGCTGAGGTGCTGCCCACAGAGATCAGGAGGCACCGGACAGAGGTTTGTGTTGGGTCCAACGCCAACCCGGCCCACCAGCTGTGACATTGAGCAAGTGTCTGTGTCCCCACAGGGCCCTGACCCCGCTTTGGTGACCTGCCAACCCAGCCCGTGCTGGGATGCCTCGGCCCTGGTAGGCGCGATGCCCCCCAACTCCGACTCCCCGACTGGCCTGACCATGGATGGGTCGGCAGTCTCTGGCCGCGTGGCTGGACACGGGGCAGCCTCCCACCATCACAGTGTCCTGCCCTGGGCCTCCCTCCTGGACAGGTGACCAGGCTCCGAGGCCTGTCCCAGAGAGGAGGGCCGTAGCACCAGCTGTGAGCCTGCCGTCTGCCCTCCTTCCCTCCCCCCACGGAGCCAGCTCGCTTCGCCTCTGGGCAAACCACCCCCCCCCCCAGGCAGGCGTCCACCTCCCATAATGAGCGCACTGGCCGGGGGTCAGCCAGACGGTCCCTCCACCCAGCAGGAAGCTCCGCAGGTCACTGCAGACCTGGGCCACCCCCTCCATGGGCCACGCGCTCCTGGCCCCATGAGAGAGGTGGGGGACCCCTACACAGCAGCCCAGGCCACCCCACAGGCCGTGCAGGCCGTGCTCTGTGCCCGCCGGGTGCGCAGCCCCATGTCCCCCCGGCTCCGTGTATTTTGAGCCCCCCAGGAAAGCCAGGAAGCAGGGGCCCCAGGACCCTCTCGGGGGCCTCCCAGCTACCTACGTAATCCGCCTCCTCGTTTTTACAAACGACCGATATTTTCAAAGTGGAAAATTCATTTAGGCCAAAGTTTAAAAAATTTCGACCCAGAACCCACCGCGGGGGTGGCGATGAGGAAACCTTCCTGATCTACTTCTGGCCCCTCCCCCACCCGCACAGCCAGACGTCGTGGCCGGGCTCCGCTCTCCCACCGGGGTCAAGCCCAGTCCCTGCTCTACTTGTCCCAAGGTGTCCGGACCCTGTGCTGCCCAGACCCGGGCTGCCGGGGGCCACCGCCTGCTGCAGAGACGGGCCCCTGGTCCCGGCCCACGTTCAGTGAACCGAACCCAGTGCCCGACACGGAGCCCGGGGGCAAGGAGCCCTTTGGGGGCCGGCTCCCATGCTCCCCGGGATAGGTTCATAAGCATTCCCCGGGGAGGTGGCCTCCCGGGGGGTAGGGGCCTCGCAGTCCCTGGGTGGACGCTGGGGATCCACTGACCCCCTCCCAGGCAGCGCTCTGGGGTCTCAGGAGGCAGGGAGGCCGCTGAGCAGGCATCGGAGTCTTGGAAATCTGGGTTCAGAGCTCCCCGAGTGTCAGAGCTGCCCCAGCACGGAGGGGGGGCGGGAGCAGGCGGGGACAGAGACGGCCACCCCACACCCCGCCCCTGCCCCAGAGGAGGCTGTAAAGGCCTGCGGAAGATCTGGGTGACTGGCAGAGGCTTGATAAGAACAGGAGGCGGGGCTCCTACCCCGGGGACCAGGCCAACCGGCCCAGGAGCCCCCAGCCTGCCCATCCCCCTTCATGCCAAGGGCAGACAGAACATTCCAGGGCTGCCCGGGAGGGGCTGCGTCTCTGCAGAGCTGCACGCCGAGACCTCGAACAGGCCCTGACCCGGGGAAAACGGGCACAGAGAGCGGCCTCACCCCCGGGGGCCTGAGGGGCCCTGAAAGGCCTCCCATCTCACCCCCTGCCCAGTGAGCTCAGGATGGGCCTCTAGGGACACAAGGAGGCCACCTGGTCACCCAAGGGCACAGGGCAGATCAGGGAAGAGCCGGGAGCCAAGCGGTAGGTTAGGACTCCCCACTCAGATCACGTGCCGACCGGAGCCTCCTGGAACCCACGCTACTCCCCACAACTCCCAAGGACCCCCGCCCTCTGTTCTCCCACGCACGATCCCCTCCCCATTCAGCAGTTGGAGAGAGGCTCAGACCAGGTCAGGACCCTCACTCTTAGGACCCTGTGTGGCCGCTGGCCATACTGGGCAGAAACCTGCCCCCTGGCCGGGCCTTGGTATCCCCCCAGCGCGGGGCACATGGCAGGAGAGCAGGGAGCCCTCAGGATGGTCCCGGGCTGGCTCACCACTGGAAATGGGGGACCCTCGGGGGGCCTGGTGGGGCTGTGACAGTGGCCACCCCGATCAGAGCTGAAAGTGCCCATGGTGTTGAGAGGCAGTATGTTCTAGAAACTGAGGCCTTTGCCAGGAGCCCCGGGGCAGACGCAAGGTTCAGGCCCGTCGGGAGGCCCAAGTCCAGGGCCAGCACCGGAGACCACAGCCCAGCGCTGGCCCCACAGGCCACACTCGTGCCCCATGCCAGGTGGCCCGAGGGACCCACAGCAACCCACCCACACCAGCCACCAGCTGGTTTCCCACGGCTCCCACAGCAATGTCCACTAAGATGGCCACTGGCCCCGGAGTCACGGAGGGGCTGCACGGAGCTGGTCTCCCAAGACGGAGGACAGCCTGTCACCCTCCGAGTCCCAGGCTTTGGCTGAGTTGGCCCAGCACGGCCGACAGAGCATCAGTCCGGCACAACCACAGCGCCCGCCGGATGCTGGCACACCTGTCTGCCTGTTTGTACATCTGTCTGGCCACACATCCCACGCGTCTGCCTGTCTGTCCATCCCTCCACTTACCCACCAGTCTACTAGCTCGCATCTGGCCGCCGTTCCACCTGTCCGCCTCTCCATCTGTCCTTCATCCATCCGCCGTGTGCTCCGCCTCCCGTCGGCCAGGGCCCCTTCCTCTATCCACGCTGGGCCCCGCACAGGCACAGGAGCGCGCCCCTCCCCCCGCTCGCCCCACAGCAGCCCTGGCCTCACGGGCCTGGGAGAGCCGCGGGCAGTGGTGCTGGAGCGCTGGGAGATCAGGTAGGAGTCCGGCGGGTCAGAAACCCCAAGAGGGGGCCGGTCCCAGGCACCGCCATGGAGAGGGACACCGCAGGGGTGTGAAAAGCAGGTCAGACCATCCCACGCACCCACACTTGCCACATGCTGGTCTCGTGCCCCAGCCGCTCCAGGTGCAGGGGACGCTGGGGACAAAGGACAGCGGCTCAGCCTCTCGAGCTGCCATCAGAGCATTTCAGCTGCTGGTCCGTGCCCGGCCTCGAACCGTGCCGGCGCACCACCGTCTGACAGCGCCCATGTTCTGACGGTGCTGTGACACAAGCCCCTTTAGGCACTGGCCCTCCCCCCGATCCCACATGCAAAGTCGCACGAGCAGGTGCCCTGCCCACCGGGGACGGCAGCGAGGTGCACGGGGAGCTCGCATGGGGACCCACGCCCCACGCCCAGGGCATGAGTGCCAAACACGTACCCCCAGACTAACCCCATCCGGAAAACTCTACAACCTGTTGAGAAGGAAAGCCGTGAGCATTGCGGAAAGGCGCTGTGGCCTGCGCGGAGGGAAGGCACGTGTGTGCACCCACACTCCTGGCGCCGGGAGGGGCCAGGGGTCCCAGGGACCCGGGGAAGGAGGGAGGGCACTGCATGCTATCTGGGACACCTCAATGCCTCGAGACAGGTTCCCAGCGGGACACGGGTCAGGCATTGAGGGCGAGGTCCAAGCTGGACAGCTCAGCAGCCAGGAGTCAGGACAGGTAGACTTTTAGAGACACACACGGCCACGGCCTCCCATGGCCCTCCGATGAGCCCAGCCAGCTCGGTCTGTGTTCACAACCCTCCAAGCACCCCCCAACCCTCCAGCTCACCTGCCCAGAACCCAAACGCCACCCCGGCACCCCAGCATCTCCCCGCCGGGTCCGCCTCCACCCTCCCCCCAGCCCCCATCCCCTGGGAGGCTCTGACTCCTTGCTGCCCCACGCCCCACGCACCCTGCGTCCCCAGGCCCGGGCGACTCCTAGGCTCCGCACGTGAGCCCCTGACCTCATATCAGCAGGCACCACACTGCCACTACGGAAGGCCACGGAGTCCCCACCGTGGCCCCCGAGGAAGCCTGTCTGCCCCGCTTACAGCCGAGGGGCGGCGGGTGAGCCCAGACCTCCTGCTGCAGGGCCCCCATCCCAGGGAAGGGGGGAGCCTCTCACGAAAGGGTCCCCCGATGGGGCCGGTGCACCAGGAAGAGGCAGTGAAAGGACGGCAGGAGGCTGGCAGGAGGCCAGCAACGCTCAGCTGGAAAAGGAGGCCAGGCTGACTCCAGGCCCGGCTGGGGTCCTGCGTCACAGGTGGTCCCCGCGGGGCCCTCGTGGACCCTCAGTCTGAGTGTTCCCGTTCCCCTCGTCCTTCCTCCTGCCCTCCTGTCGTTGGTGGACATCGATCGGGCCTTTGTCCTCCAGAGGGTCCCCCGGCTGGGATCGGGGGCGCACTGCAGCGTCCTCTTGCTGCTCCTCGCCCCAGTGACCAGGGCCCCGCTTCTATCCGGAGGCGTCGTCGCATCTCCTCGCCCACTGTCCTGGCAAGAAAGCATGTGGGCGGCCGGAGAGGTCGCCGGCCACCACGACGCTTAGCGCTGGATCCAGGACCTCACCAGGCCCCCGGTCGCCTACCCAGGCAGCAGGCAGAGCCCAGAAGAGGCGCGACCTCACCTGCTATCGGGTTTCCCTGAGTCACGCAGGGGAAAGCCGGGGTCGACCCCTTCCTCGCCGGGGCCCAAAATAAAGCGTCTCCAAAGGGGACTGCCGGTGGTGCCCCTGACGTCAGGACGAGCTCCGGGATTCAAAGTCCACACGCTGCCTTTCAGTCCACCACGGTCATCGCTCCCGACCTGTCTGGTCCTCGCGGCAGGAAACACGCACCTTCAAGCTGTCGCCAAAGCCTGGGGACGTGGCCTCAGCGGGCACTGGGAACTGTCCTGCTTTCTAGGGCGACGGGACCCACCCACGCCTCTCAGGCCCCAGGCCAGGATGTAGCCACGTCGCTGGGGTAGATGGGACCTCAGGGAAAACGGCCCAGAGAGGCCACATCTGCAAGCTGGGGGCTCACGCTCTGGGCTGGTCCCCGCTCTCTGGCCCTTTCCAGCCCGCAGGAAAACAATTTTTAAACAAAGTCACAAGAAGCGCCTCCTGACGACTTCTCTTTCTAACGCGGCTGAGAGGGCACGAGCGTGACCTCCTCTGACTCACGTTGGCTGTTTCCTCCTGGGCCAAAAATCTAGGCCGTCAAGGACACGGCCACCGTCACTCACGGGCCTGCACCCCAAGATCCAGCACAAAGGCCTCGAACAACGAGACAAGGGCCCCCACAGCCGCGCTGGGACCGCCGACAATCATGCGGTTTCAAAGTCAGCCCCAAGCGACGAGGGACGCCCCGAGCCACGTGGGTTCCGTCATGCTCCCCCACCCCAGAGGTCACCTTTGCTGACATTCTGGGCTGCCCCTCCCCCCGCCTGCCTCTACTGTCCCAGCAAAGAGCGAGCAGGTGCGGGTTCCTGCCTCTTCCGGTCCTAGACGAGTAGTGGCTGGTCAGACTCCCACCAGCCGGGGCTTTTTCACTTAAAAACGGCGTTCCGGTCACCGCGCTGTAAAAGCACACGGGGTCCCACGCGCCTCCTCATGTCCGCACACGACTCCGCACACAGCGGCCCCCGCGCAGGGACCTGACTCGTCCCCGTCTCTCCCGCCGGCAGGAGTGCTCTAACCCGCAGCCTGGGACACGCGTGGTGCCCGTTTGCTCTTTTGTGTGATGTTTTGGTTTTTGTTTTTTGGGGGGGGTTTTGGCCAATGTTTTCGAGATAAGCTGCAGGATGTGCGGCTGCTGCGGGGGGGGGGGGCGGTTAGTGCACGCAACGCCCCCTCCACACAGATGCTAGCATCCCGCAGACAGTCCCACCACAGGAGCGCGGGCTCCCCAGCCTCGCCGGCCGCCCGCGGGGGTCTGCGCTCGCCCGGGGGGACCCTGCCGGTCCCTGCGCCAGCTCCGCTCCGCCCCGTCCGCACGGCGTCTTTCTGCTCTGGGACCGCGGGGAGCTGTGCTCGCGCCCCGTGCTCACCTGCTGGGGGTCCGTGGGCTTCCCCGTCCCGGAAGCCCCGTCCCCGTCACGCAGACGACCCTCCGTGAGAACTCGCCATCTCTGTCCTGGCTTTCGTGTTTTGCTCTTTGCTCTCTCTGCAGGGGCCGGGGGCGCGCCGGGGTTGTTTCTCACACAAACGTCCGTACCCGTGTCTTCACGCGTGTCTTCACGCGCTCCCGGAGGAGCCCCCAGAGTCCACCTGCTGGGCAGTGGCAGGGTCCAGCGGGGGCTCCTCCTCGGGCCTGCGCTCGCCCGGCACCGCGGACTGGAGCTCCGGGCCGCAACGTCAGGAAGCGGAGTCTGTACCTGGGGGTTATCCCGTCCCGTCGCTTCCCTGCCTGTGACAGGCCAGCGCCACGCGGTTTTAACTAGCCGGGCTTACATTTTACAACATTCTGGGCTGCCCTAGCCAAGAACGCGGATGTGGCTTTTACAAGAGACCCGCCGGACACGTCACCGGACAGAAAGCCACAGCACATGGCGCGTCGAGGTCGAATGTTCACGGCACGTGGCTCCCCGAGCACCACCTGAAACGCTCCTGGGCTCCCCCGGCACCCCCCTCTGCCATGTGGGGGGCACTTCTGGGAGGCAGTGGCCTGTCCCCTGGTTCAGGGCTCCCCCTGCTCCCCTGCCCAGCTGGGCAGGCGAGAGGCAGCCAGCAGGTGAAGGAAGCAGCCCCTGCGGAACCGGGTGGGCGGGACGGTCTCCGTTCAGAAAAGCAACCCAGAGCTGAAGGAGGCTGGGGGTGCGTGGGGGAGGGGGGGGTCTCTGTCCAGCTGGCCTGGCCTTAGTTCCTGTCTTCTGACTCCGGGTAGGCCTTCTCTGCATGGCACCTGGCCATCAAGTCAGCAGGAAGGTGCAGAGGAGGCCCCATCCTGAGGACGTTGTGGAAAGGAGCCGGGAGGGGGCCCAGCCCTGGGGCGCCCAGCGGGGGGAGGCCCACAGCCCCAGCCTCCCAGGGCCCGGCCCCCGACGGCAGAGCGTGCTCTGCGGAAGGGCAGAGGGAGCCTCTGCAGAACGGAGGCGAGGGCCGGCGGAAGCGGGGTGCCTGTGAGCACGATGCCAGGAACGAGACCCCACCTCGCTTGAAGACATCAGTATCACACCCTCCCGGGCAGAAGAGGGGCTGCTGGAGCCAAGTGGCCAGGCCTCAGTTTCCCCAGCAGCAAGTGGCTGAAGAAAGGGGAACGGGGACCAGGTCCAGAGTCCCAGGTGGGGGGTGGGCTCTCCCACCTGGGCCTGGTTCAGAGAGTTCCGCCCACCCCCTCTGGCTGCCCAGAGCCCTCCATGGACAGCAGCATCGCCGTCCCTGGGGCCACACAGTGGTCCTTCAGTAGGGACCCAGCCTGTGGAGGGACACAGGCTCCTGCTCAGGACGCACTGCCCTGTGCTCAGACCTGCACAGGTGGGCACGGTGGGGGGGGGGGCCACCCGCCCTCACCCCCGGCCCCTCTCGCCCCCGGCCTCAGGCACTGCGCCCGCCACCAGACAGCACGCTGCTGTGGACACAGAGACGTCCCCGAGGAGCGTGCTCTGCAGAGCACCCCCACACCCTCGCCAACCCCCCGGAGCCGGCAGGACTCTCCTCCTCCCCGAGCACACCCTTCTCCCAAGCTCAGGAATGCGCTGGATAAAAATACCCACTGAGATCGCCAGGCCCGGCCAGTCTCTGGGCTTGGAGCCGCCAGGCAGCAGGCTGACCGCCGTGGCCCAGGCTGGAGGGGGCCTGGGCTTCCGAGGCTGGGTGCCAGAGGTGACCCTGTCTTGAGTGCCCGTCCTGCCGACTGCCGGCCGAGGGCAGCCCCCGAGGGCCCTGCCCATCCGCCCGGCCCTTCTGCCGTCCAAGAGCAGCTGAGCCATCGGGGGTCTCGGCTCTGGGGCGGGGCGCCGGGGAAACCAGGCAAGGCTCCACCTGGGGCCATCTAGGAAGGTTTCCTGGAGGAGAAGCCCGCAGTTCTGGGCAGCACGGCTTTAAGGCAGAGGCTGAGCAGCCAGACTGAAGACCTGTGAAGGCTGGTCCCCCCCGCCAGGAGGGAGCGGTCCTGCCACCCGGAGGGCCCATTCACCAGCCACAGCAGCGCCTCCAGGCTGGGCCTTGCCCGGGTGCCTGCTCCCTCCCGCCCAGTGGCTCCTCCCATCTCCTTCCATGACAAACGGGTCAGCACAACCTCCGGCCACCCAAGGGGGCCTCAGCAGGCCTACCTGGATTCCAGCCCGGCTGGAGGAGGGAACCACGGGCTTCTGAGTCAGACGGCCTTGAGCACGCGCAGCTGTGTGGCCTTGGGCCCATCACCCCCCCTCTCGGAGCCCCCAAGGTTTGCACACGGCACCACTCATCCCCCTACCCTTGCATGGGGTTGGGGGGTAAAGGGAGCCCGACCCCTGTGCCCCAGCACCTTCACCCCAGCCACTGCCCACGAGAGCCCAGAGAAGGGGCCCGGTGTCACCCGGCTGGGCAGCAAAAGACAAACCGTCCCAGAGCCCAGGTCCCGTCCCAGGTGCAGGTGAGGGCGGACTCGGGTCCCCCAGCCCCCACTCCTGAGGCTGATCCAGACCACCCTGCCCTCCGTGACGCGGGGCTGCTCACAGCACCTGGGAGGCCTCAGGAGACAAACTGGTGGCCCTCGCTGCCCCCCAGGAGAACGGTCACCCCGTGCTTTCGGGACCAGAGCCTCCTCCACGCTCTGCCCCTCGCCGCCAGACCCTTCCGTGCAGAGAACGGAGCCACCCACGTCCGGGCCACCACACCGCAACCGAATCCACAGGGTCACAGTTCAGAGGGTGTGGACAGTACAGTCCTCTGCGTCCCCGCCTCCAGCCGCAGGGGCTGGGAGCACAGGGGCTTCCAGAAACTTCCGTGTGGCCCAGGGCCCACGCGATGTGCAATCCCCCCCCCCCCACCGGCTCCTTCTGGGCCTGCCACGCTCCCAGGGCAGACGGTTGTCCTTGGACGCCCGCCCCCACTTCACAGGGGCCAGACCCGCACTGGCTCCACCCCTCCAGAGAACAGGGGCCACACTGGCCAAAAGCTGGTCTCGAACGTGAGCCTGAGAAGGGCCGCAGGGCTCGCCGCGTTCCCAGCCAGGGACCCCGGCAGGAGGGGCCACACAAGCACGGAACGCGTGTGTCCCCACCTCTCTGAAGGGAGCTGGTGGACGGGGACCCTCGGGCTGGGGACTCGCCCACACCGGCCTGCAAGTAGCACCCCCAGGCACAAGGGCCGGGAACCCCCACTCACGCCGGCAAAGACGTCCAGCCCCGGGGGAGCGCCCTCGGAGCTGGCTCCCGCAGGAGGAGGGCTCTGGGCGCCCGACTCCCTGGGAGGCAGGGACACCGGGCGTGCTGGACAGAAGGGAGACCCTGGGGGACGCGGCACTCCAGGCCCCCTGCTGCTTCGCTGGACGTGGCCTGTTTCCAGCCTGGGGGCTGCTCACCGTTCCCAAGACCGGACACAGCAGGATCCACTGCTTCTGTGTCTGTGACAAGCTCCTGGGCCCGGGGGCAGCCCTGCCAGGCAGGGAGGTGCAGGGGTTTCCCGGGGCGGCAGTAACAAAGCCCCACAGACGTTCACTGTCCCCCGTCCCGGAGACTGAAGCCCAGGATGCAGGCGTGGGCCGGCGGGTACCCCCACCCCCTCTCTCCTCCTGAGTGGATGGCAATGCTCTCCCTGGGTCCTCACGGGATCATCCCTCTGTGGGTCTTCATCCCCTCTTCTCATAAGGACCCCGGTCCCACGGGGTTGGGCCACCCCGGTGACCCCATTTCACCTTGATCCCCACTTTCGAGGCCCATCCTCTACATGCAGCCACGTTGTAGGTCCCACGGCTCAGGGCTTTGCCATAACGGTTTCAACAGGAACACAGCCCCTGTGATCACAAGAGCACACCCCGCCATCCGCAGCACACACGACAACCCCCGACGGCCAGGCCCTGAGACCTCCATGTCCCCTCCCCTCCTAGTCACCAGCAAGTCACCCCATGGGCCCCGAGCAGCACCTGGGGCACCTCCCATCTCTGTTCCCTGGGACGGCCCCCAGCGCCAGCGCCCATGACAGCCCGCTGCAGGGTACGGCCCCACTGTGGGGGAACTGTGAGTGCCGAGGGCTCCCTCCGTCCCTGCGGCACCCCCACCGGGACAGGCAAAGCCCAGCAGGAGCCACTGACTCGGGGCCAGGAACAGGGAAATGTCCTTTCCCACCTGAGCAAGCCTGCCGGAAGGGGCTACCTGCCCGTCCAGCCTGCCACGGAGGAGGGGGTGCACACCCGGAGAGCTGGGGAACACGGCCGGGCTGCCCAGCCACGGGCCGTGCTCAGACATGAAGGCCCATCCCCTGTCCACACTCTCTGCACCGCCTGGTCAGCCCACAGCCCGCACCAGGTGGCCTCCTGGCCCCAGACCCTGGCTTGTGCTCAGGGCTCCTGCCGATCCAGACTCTAAATTCTCCCATCCCTAGACCATCCCTCTCCTCCCACCACCTTCCTCGTGGCCTCGAGGTCTCCCCCTTCCCGAGCTGGCGACATACGGGAGGACTGTGATCCCCCACGTTAGCCAGGCCATGACCAGAGGACCACGCCCCGGAGAAGGTGACACAGGAAGAGGCACCAAAAGGAAGTCCCAGCTGCACCAGGACAGAGGGACAGAGGGACAGGTGGAGGAGGCTCGAAGGGGACGCTGGGAAGAGACCGGACGGCCGTCCTCCTCTGCACCATGCCTGCCACGCAGCCCACCAAACCACGGGCGGACCTCCGGCACGTCAGCGACCAATGCTCACTCCCTGTGAGCTGCCCCCGACGCCACCCGGGGGACTCAGGACAGCCGGGCCAGGCGGCAGGAGGCCGGGGCCAGGAGCGCCCAGCGGAGCTCGAGGGCCGGCGCGCTCTCCTCTCCCCCCGGGCCCTCTCTCAAGCCTCTCAGTGGCACCTGATCTCCAAGCCCCGGGACGGCCAGAGCGGGTGCTGCCCGTGGAGGCTGCGCTGCACCTGCCCGGGGGGGAGCACCCGAGACGCAGGAGAGCCGAGTGTCCGAGCAGTGTCCGGGCTGCGTGGGTGGGAGGACAAGGGGCAGCCGGGACAAGACGAGGTTCCACACACGTCACCCGGCCGCTCCCGAGAGCTGGGGGAGGGGAGCGGAGGGGAGGCAGGAGTGCAGGGGGGGCTCCCCGCGGCTCCTGGAGCTGGAAGCCTCTCCCCAGTCAGGGGAAGGACGGGGAGCCCTGGGGGTCTGCAGAGGAAGGGGGGGCCCAGTCCCGGGTCAGGGTGTGGAAGTTGCTACGGGAGCCCTGCTTCCTCCTTGGTCTGGGCATCTCCCTGACAGCCGGCTCCACCGAGACCCATTACAGGGACACCAGACCCCACACCTCCAGCTACACTGGGAGTCGCCTCACGGTGGGGACACAAAGGGTTCTGGAAGGCTGGGGAGCCGGGGGGCAGGAAACCCGAGCGGGCCAGGGCGGTAGAGTCCTGCCCCCTGACCCCAGCAGCCGGGGCAGGCCAGGCGCACACAGGAAAGGCTGCTCTCCTGGCGGCTGGCGGGAGCAGGGGTTCCCCGAAGAGGAGGGGGACAGGATATCCCGGCTCGTTTCCCCAGCAGGGAGAGCGTGCCCAGGCTTGCAGGGCCCAGCGGGACAATGGCTCCCACATCCACCCACCTGCCCGGCCCTTCAAGGCCAAGGGCACGAAGCTGGCCAGGCACAGCAACAATCCTGTCCCTTTCATGGAGTGACTCCGCAAGGACGTGGCCTTCTCTCGCACTATCTCAGACACTTTTTAGAGCCACATGAGGGCCAGAGGGGCCACCGGCCACCCTGGGCCCTGGCCACTCAGCCACAGGCCACCGCTTTGACCCCAGCTCGAAGGTGAGGTCCCCTCCAAAGACTGGCCAATCCAGGGCCTGCTGACCTCCTAGACACATGAGGGGGGGTGGTCACCTTCCAAGGCCCCAGCTAAGCCACATGCCCTGCCTGGCCGGGGTCCTCTCCAGCCCCCAGCCCGCGTCTGGGGAGCTGCAGTGGCTGTCCACTCCCCAGGGCCACAGCATACCTCCCACGGGGCAGGGCCCAGAGCAGGAAATGACTGACCCAAGGTCACACAGCCACTCCAGGAGCATTCCTTCCTGGCTCGCCCCGGCGGGGAAGATGCTCGGCCACTATCTCCAGAAGCCACCCCTGCCGGCCAGCTCCTAGAGAGGCCGGGCAAAGGCAACTCTGCTGAGCAAACTTCCGGAATCAGGAAGAAAACACGAGTGTAAGCAGAGACTTCCTCTGGGGTGCGGCGAGCCCTCTTCCTCCACACGGCACCACCGCGGCCAGGGAGCCCAGGCGGCGCGCACCCGCAGGCCTGCGCCCCTAGGACGCAAACCAGTGGGGCTTCGGGCTGCCCCTCGCCCTGGCAGCTGTCCAGAGGTGGGGAGGCACCGCGACACCTCCTGGCGGCCCTCCAGGCATGCCTCCTGGCTGCGCCCGGTGCTGGCCTCTCAGCAGGGTCTTCTCCGGGACCCGGCTGTGGAGCCCATCCCACTGCTGGGCTTCTCAGGAGAGGACTGGGAGGCAAGCAGCCCGTGTGAGAGCGGCACCCACAAGGCTGACATTGGCTGGACGTTGACACAGCTGGAGTCTGACTCGTGGGATGCCTTGGGGGTCTATGCATGCAGACCCTCCCCCACGCCCCGAGACAAGCCACTGCTGCAGACATGGGCAGGGCCGTGCCCTCCCCCAGATCAGCCGCGGTCATGGGGCACGCACCCTCTGACACTGTGGCAGATGGGGGCAGGGGTGGGGAGGAGGCTTCAAGACTTGGGCCCATCCATGACTCCAGGGACACAGTCCCGGAGACCTGCCTTCCTGCTGCGAAGGCTGTCTCCTCTGCACAGAGGGAGCACCCCCGATCCTACCTATGCTTACAGAGGAGCCAAAGCGTGAGACTGAGGCTGACCCCTCCCTGCCCCGCCTCACCTGCCCAAGACCATGCTCCAGGCCAGCCAGAGCCCGGCTCCCGCCGCACCCCTGGGGCCCCAGTAGCGGCCGCCGGCAAGAGGAAGAACGGTCCCGAACCCCTGCCCTCCCCCTTCCCAGGTATCTCCCAGCCACCGGCCAGCCAAGGCAGCAGGGATGAGCACCTGTCACCACTAACGGGAAACCAGATGGAGCCCCCCAGTCCTCATGATCCGTGGGGGGATGGCCAAGTGCGGGCTCCTGGGCCAGAGGCCGGCACTGTGCCAAGAGGCTGAGGGCTGGGCAGCCAGGAAGTGGAACCACAGAAGGGCGGGGGGGGGGCTCCAGGCGGGCAGCAAGGAGGGTGGCCCCAAGGAGGCGACTTCCTTGTACCCCCCGCCCGAAGAATGGAGTGGCCCGCCCTGCCCCACGCAGGCACGCCACGGCAGGCATCAGAGCCACCTGGGTGACAGAGCCCAGGTGCGCCCTCTGGGACACAGCTGCCGCCCACTGAGGGCTGGAAACGTGGGCCCAATCCCGCCCCTCCGCGGAGCCCCCTCCAGCCTCCTCTGCTCAGGAGCCTGGTCCCCTGAGGGGGGTAGGGGGTAGGGCCTTCTCCGAAGCCACGGGGACCCCTCAGGGGACAGCGCTCCGCCTGCCACCCTCTGGGGCAGCCCTGCACCCGCTGGCCCAGGAGACGCCCCGCACGTGGCCTGCCTTGAGCGGGGACATGTTGCTGCCACAAGCAGGAGCCTCGGACCCTCCCCTCCTGGGGGCTCCTGAGTCCTGGGTGCCCGCCGACCCTGAGGAGTTCTCTCCTTTGCACCCAAGGGCAAGCTCCCGGGCACGCGTCCTTTCCCAGGAGGATTAACACCTGGACCGTCCTTCCCGGGAGGAAGTGGAGCCAAATTCTGGGCTCGGCAGCCTCCCCCCACATGCCCGGGCAGAGCCAGCGGGAAGCCCCCCTGCCCCGGGGTCGGACCCACAGCGCCCTGGACTGCACGGGACCCGCTCCTCAGAGTCGCTGTTTCCCCCATTAACCTCTTGCTCCGTCCGGCAGCTCCGAGTCGCAGCGGGCGCGGTCCCCGCAGCAGCAGGTGGCACGAGACAGGGCGCCCCCCCCCGCCCCTCTGCGGCCCGCGGAAGCCCCCGGGCGCGGGCCGGCGGCGGTACTCACACAGCGAAGTGGTAGACGAAGCACTTCCAGCCGGTGGGGCGCTCGAGGAAGTTGTAGACGCGGCCCTGGATGTGGGTGCGCGCGAGCAGCGGGCGGCGCGCGCTGTAGATGGAGACGCGCGGGTCGAGGCTCACCGGCGGGCGCGCCGCAAGGTCGGCGGGCGGGGGCGCGGCGGGGGGCGCGGGCCCGGGGGCGCCGGGGGGCGCGATGGGTGCGTAGAGCGCGCCGCCCGCCGGGCCGCCCTCCGCCAGCTCCAGCGAGAAGGGACACTTCTTGGCCAGGCCCGAGCTGCCCCGCCGGGAGCCGGGCAGGCGGCCGCAGCCCCAGCGCTCCTTGTCGGGCCTGGGCGGGGAGGAGGCGGCGGCCATGGCCAGGCAGGGCGCGCGGGGGGCCGGCGGGCGGCGGCGCCGGGAGCTGCGGCGAGGGCGGGCGCCGGGGGCGCAGTGCGGGCGGCCGCTGCTGCCGGCCGGGCCGCAGGGGGCCGCTGCCCGCCCCGCCCGGGCGTGGGGGCGGGGCCGGAGGGGGCGGAGGCCACGGGCCGGTCCCCGGGGATGGCGGCCCCGCCCCTGGCCAGACGCCCCGCCCGGACCAACCGGCGCTCCCGGGCGCCCCAGCCCGCGCCCCGGACCGCTCGCCCGTTGGGCTGCCGCGTCCCGCCCGGTCGGCGCCCACCTGCTCCTGCCGCCTTTTTGCACTCACTTGCTCCGCCCGCTCCGTCCCGCGCTCCTCTGCTCCGCCCCACTTGCGCCCACGTGCGCGCCCCGCCCCCCACGCCCACCTGCTGGCGCGGTGCGGAGCCCCCCGCTGAGCCGGGAGGACGGCCGGGGCGCAGGTGCAGCGACTGCTAAGCTGTCAGGGCAGGAGACCTGGGTAGGGCACGGGAACCCACTTCACCGGAGAGAGGCTGGGGTTAACGGCAGAAGGGGGGGCGCCCTAGGGCACGCGCGGACTCACCGTCTTGACACTCGCAGGGCGCAGGGCGGCGTGTTAGCTCCTCCAACACCCTGAGCAACCCCCTTCCCTGTGCCCGCCCATTCACCCTGTGGGTGGAGAAAAATGCAGTCGGGTCGGTGCCCACTGGGGGCCATCCGACAGGAGGCAAGCCTGGGTCACTGTCGGTCAGGGACAGCCCTTGGGAGCCCTGCCCATGGGGGATGTGGGGCCCGTTGGAGACAGCCCGTCAGCGCTGTGGGCAGGGCCTGACTGCGGGGCAGGTCACGGCAAGGCATTTTCAAGGACCTAGGGATGGGCAGAATGGGTGTTTTGTCCTCCTGGAGCTCCGCCCTGGCTTTGCCATGGCTTTCCCGGGACGCGGGGGGGGGGGGGGGCCGAGGGGTTTAGAGGCAGGATAGGGTCAGGTGTGTGAGGTCCTCCTCCCTGCCTTGGACTGTCGCTGGGCAGGCATTTGGTTCCCTGCACATTGGGGTGCAGGAGTGAAGGGTGGGGGAGGGGAGGGGAAAAAGGCCTCTCTGGGGACGTTGCCCGGGGATGAGGGATCACCGCGCGACTGTCATGTAAGGGACCGTGACGTACCAGACACTTCCCCGGTCTTTCTGAGCACCCAGGCTGATTGATGTCGTGTACCCCCCCCCCCCGCAGAAAACCAGCCCTTGCTGGTGGCTTGAGTGCGCTTCTGGCCTTCCCCCCATGGCAGCCCCCCACGACCGTTTGTATTTGCAGACAAATGAGTGACGTGGGTCCCAGCCTGTGCCTGGCACTCTGGAGCCGCGGGGCCACTGAGGCTAGGGAAGCTCCCCGGGGAGTACAAACCCCGGCAGGCAGCCAGAGGGAGGTGGAGAGTCTGCCTCCGCAGAGCCCCAGGGGACAGGCTGGGGCACACAGGGGGCGTCCAGTCTGTGCTTTCTGAATGAATGCACGCGTGAGCGAGTGCTGTCCACACCGCCGCTTCGCCCTCCCCAGGAGGACCATCTTTCACTGGGTGGTGTCGGAACAAACGGAGAGCCACGGAGGAAGGAGAGGAGAAAGGTATGTTTGGACGCGGCCCACCCAGGCCGCAAGGAGCAGGTTTCAGACGGATCAGAGGCTTGGATATAGAAGCCGAGATGAGGTCACGTGGGTTCTGTAAGCAGGTCCCGGGGAATTCCGCAACCACCTGTAAGCAGGGAAAACATGTCCGACGGTGCTTGAAATTGAGACAATAGCTGAAATTAGCAAAGTCGGGAAGACCAATGAACGGCGGGGAAGAGTGTTTACGACCTCGATGGCGGGTCAAGGATTAACCACGCCGGCTGGCGCGGGACATCCGACTTGGGAGAGACCGTGGCAGACAGCTGCGGAGAAGCGGGCCAGAGACGCGCAGAGTTCCCAGGCAAAGGGGGAGTCCGTGATCTTTGCACTTAAGAAAAAACAAGCAACGTCAGTGGTGACAGGTAAAATGCAAATTAAAAGTGCTGGCGATGGCGTTGCTCCCCTGGGGGATTGGCGGTGGCCCAGACGTTTGAACAGCCACGCGTTCCGAGGGCAAGGCGCCCAGGGTCGGCGCACGCGCATCGCCGGTGGGCAGGGGCCGGCGTTACTGGCCACGCGCTTAGGTTAGCTTCACTTTCAGGAAGGGACCCAAAGCCCCCTGGAACACGGAGAGCGAGGCACGCGGCGCTAGTCACATCAGGAAACCTCGCAGATGACGGGAACATCCCTCCAGGAGCTGAACGGAGTGCCGCACAGCCACCCGGGGTCCCCCATTGTCAGTATTTTCATCAGCGTTTGTAGGTCAGAGGAACTCAAAGAGCCCCCGTCGCAGTGACGCTAGTACTCTCACTTTGGGATTATGCATGGGACGTTAGTTAGACTCCTTAAGAGCCAAGACTTCCAGTGTAAGAGAAGGAGAAGGAGGAAACCGGGGAAGTACAACCCATCCTTAAGCTCGAATCGGGAACATTGGCATTAACCACTGTGCCCTTTGTCGGCAAACAAAGTTAGTCTCTTGCCCCGTGCACCGAAAAGTTTCAGGAGGGGCCGGTCCACAGCAAGACGGTCTGAGCGAGAGACAGAATCACGGAGCAGAAGACACCCAGGATCTTAAAAGAACCGTTCGTTCACCATGAGGCAACAAGAGAGCCTCCTTGACCCTCTGCTGGTTGCCCGGGCTCGTTGGCCTGGAGCCGAGTGCGGAAAGGACAGTCGTGCGGGTCCTGCCCGCCCCGTTGGCGCTGACCTTCAGGAGGAAGAAGCCACAGGTGCCGCACATGGCGCTACTTCCTCCTGCCCCTGTGGGTCCTGTGATGTCGGGAACGGCTTTGAAGCCGTCGGCAGGCAGGGCGGGGTGCCGAGTCAGGGCAGAGATTAGACTCAACGGCCGCTGAATTGGCCATTGTTGGGTGGCCGCTGAATAAGGTGGTGACACAAACAACCGGACTTTTGTGTCTGTTTCTGTATTTTTAAAATTATGACAGGTCACCCCCCACGTACCTGGGGAGGCTTGGAGGGCCATGTGCCAGGCTGGGGCCGTGGTGGGGAGAGAGCACGGGGCTCTCAGGGTGCCCTGAGCCATGTGGGAAGCTGTTCCGGGGACCCTGGGCCATGGCAGGGGGACTCTGGGAAGCATGGGAAGCCGGCTGGGGGCTGCCGAGAGCTCCCTGCGGGCTCTGAAGAGCCGGGGGTGGCCTGGGGGAGGGACCGAGGCCCTGGGCTGACCGGTGGGAGGGGGTAGGGGGTGAGGCCAGGTGTGCAGACATGGGGAGTGGGGTTGGGACTCACTGAGCTCAGGGAGGGAAGGGCCCAGGGGCAGGGTGAGGAGGGCAGGGCAGCCCCCAGGAGCACGAAGTACAAGCCTGACCCAGGCCCCGGCTCACCGGCTGCCTTTCAGATCGGCCCTCCTGCCCACAGCCCCTCCCCAGGCCGAACACGGCCCTCAGCTTCCCTCGTGGCCCCGTGCATCCCACACCCACCCCACATTCCTTCCGTGGGGCCAGAGGGTGGTGAAAGACACTTGGGTGAAATGAGGCTGGTGACGGTGGGCGTGTGTGGTCCTGCCAGGTCTGTGGGCCGGGGGGCACACCAGAGGCTTCCCAGCTGGCGACCTCCGAATCGGCCTCACTGAGCACCCGTCGTTCCGGCAGCAGCCCTGCCCTCCTGGGGGTTAGGGTGCACGGGGGAGCGGCGAGAGGGGGAGGGCAGGCTGCTGGGGGCAACCCTCCGGCTGGTGAGGGTCCCTCGGAAGCATGACAGCACACTGGGGAAGGTGGCTTTTCCCCCTGCCACTGGCCCCACGCTTGGCCTTTTCTCCGGCCTGGCCCGTGGGTAGCTGTGCACTTGACACTTGCCCTCTGCAGAGACCCTTGCTGCCCCAGTCGGCGGGGACAGCAGCCCCGAGGCAGGGTCTCCAGCTGCTGGACACGGAATGGCCTGGGCTCTGGGAGGGCATGAGCTCCCCGTGCAGACAGACGCGGGGCGGCCAGGGAGGGCCCAGGAATCAGCATGTCAAGGAGTTCCTCTTCTTCCCACGCAGGAGACACTGAGCATCCCCAAGTCTGGGCACCGCACTAGGACAGAGGCCACACGGAAGTCCTTTGGCGCCGAGCTAACCACGTCTCTCCCGCCGGTGGGCTGGGTCAATGTCATGCCACGGAGCCGACCAGCTCCAACCGTGTGCCCTGTCCCACCAGCAAGAGGCCTCGCCTCAGTGGGTCTCACAACCAAGCAGGACAGACCTCACTGGACAGGCCGTCACCGCACGGGTACCGGGGAGGCGGGAGGCTGCTGCCTTGTCCCCTCCACTTGCCGCCTGAGCTCACTGCCCCACCTCCTTCCAGGGCACTAGGCTAGGGGCTGTGTGTGGGCCCGTGTGTGTGTGTGCAAATATTACAGTGCACGTGGGTACGCACGGGTCATGCCTGTGTACAGGTACGGCACATATGTACGCGTGTGCACCCACACAAGCCCTTATGTGACCACAGTGGGACAGAGGTGCCCTGTCCACACCCCTAAGGACAGCCTTGGGGCAGTAGGGTCTGGTGGGGCAGGAAGGAAGAGGCGGTGGGAAGAGAGGCCAGGGCGGTCAGAGTTGACGGCCACGCCCGCGGACTCACATGCCCACACTCGGCCCTCCCAGCCCAGGACCCCAAGTCCTGCCCGGCGTCCCGTGGGCGAGTGGCGAGCTCCCCCATGTTTTCTTTGGTCTGAGGTTAGCTCATGTGGCATCACGGCTCCCCCGGCTCCTCTCCTGCTCCCTGTTCGGGGGAGTCCCCGAGACGGCTCTCACGGCACAGCCCGGCCCCTAGGCAGCCCTTCCACGCGCTCGTGGGGCCCCCGGCACTTGCTTTGTGCTGCGGCTTTGGCTTCGGAAGGGTGTCGTGGCTGGTCCCCTCCCGTCCGCCCGCCAGCCTTGGAGGCCCCCTCCCCTTCAGAGCTCAAGTCCTGGGGACCAGCCCCGAGAATCCCAGTAACGAGGGTCAAAGCAGCTGCCGCCACGGGGCAGGGTTCTGCTCGCAGCCGTCCTGGCTGCAGTCCCTCGGGACGGAGAAGTCAGCCTGGGGACTTGGGCTCAGTCCCCTGCTGGCGGGCCTGCCTGCTAACACCTCTGCTAGAGTGCGCACCAACGGCTCACAAAACCGAGACTGGACGTTTGCTGGCCCATCCAGCTGTCATAAGCATGTGCGGCCTCGTGCCCTTTGGCGAAATCACCCCAAAAACGCGCCGCTTCAGACATTCACCCTAATCCTTGGTTTCCTGGTGGCCTGGGAGGGTGAGGTCTGCGGCCCTCCAAGCCAGGCGGGGCCCCGGGGGGCACACCCCTGCCCAGCCCAGCCCGGAGAGTGTGGGCCAGGGGCTGGACGTGCCCCACTTCTGGTGACCAAGAGCCGCCTTCACAGGGCACCCCCCCCCCGCCCGAGAGAGTGGCCTCACCCCTGCACTCGGCCTCCACTGCCCCCGCTCTAGGAGCTTCTGACACCCTAGCAGCCCTTCCCTTGCTGGACAGGCAGGTGGGTATCCCCGGCCACCTGGGGAATGGAGGGCAGGGGGACCCAGCTGGACTAGGTGGTCTGTCCCCCACCCCTCAAGGCCAGCAGGGCCATTTCCTGGCCAGGGTCCTTGTCCGCTTGGCTGGTGTGGCTGACTCGGCACTTCAGCCAACGGGTGGGTCCTCTGAAGGGGCTCCCGGGGCCTGCCTCGGAGCCAGAGCCAGCCTGGGCCTCAGCCAAGAGCGGACTCGGACGGGGCAGGTGAGCAGGTCAGGCCAAAGGCTGGCGGGGAGGCCGGGGGAGGTGGGTGGAGCCCAGAGCAAGACGGGATGAACGGAGGAGAAGAGGCAGGGATGAGTCGGGCAGCGTGCCAGGGTTCCCTGGGCGCCTCCTGAGTTCCCAGCCTCGCCTGGCTCCAGTGTGGGGGAAGCCCGGTGAGCGGAAGGCCCGGCCCGGCCCGCGGCGGGTAGCGGTCTCGTCTGGGAGATCCTCTAACCAAGGGAGAAGCCGCAGGGGAACCTCAGAGACCGTGCACAGCACCTTGCCTAGCCCCTCCCCTGCTCCCCCGCAGCCCCCCGAAGCCTGCGGAAGAGCCGCCCTTGCCGGCAGGTGGGCCCTGGAGGGCTGAGACGGACGCATTCATGGCTGCGAGTCCAGGTGCCCAAGAGGAGGCAGCAAATGGTGCTGAGTGGGTGGCTGGAGAGGGGACTGGATGCATGGGTGGACGGAGGGACGGACGGCAGGACAGATGGACGGACGGATGGATAGATACCCAGATGGACGGCCGGACTGATGGATGGGTGGGGGTGGGTAGGTGAATGGATGACAGACAGACGGACCACCCTTCCCTCAGTTACTTGCACAAACAACACCTTCGTGATGAGGTGGTCCTTGACACGCCCATTTAAAAATAAAATCCCCCGGGGCGCCTGGGTGGCTCAGTGGTTTAAGCCGCTGCCTTCGGCTCGGGTCATGATCTCAGGGTCCTGGGATCGAGTCCCACATCGGGCTCTCTGCTCGGCGGGGAGCCTGCTTCCCTCTCTCACTCTCTCTGCCTGCCTCTCTGCCTACTTGTGATCTCTCTCGCTCTGTCAAATAAATAAATAAAATCTTAAAAAAAAAAAAAATAAAAAAAAAAATAAAATCCCCCAACCACGTGTTCTGCCCTGCTTTTTCCACAGCCCTTTTAATCATTTCTTTCTTTTATCTAGTTCTGATATGTTTCATTGTTCATTGTGTCTCGCCTGCCTCCAGCACAGTGTTGGCACATGGAAGTTGCTCGGTAACTGGTGACAGAAGGAGCGGGAGGGTGACGCATGGTGGGGACGCGGGTGGGTGCCCGGCGACCGGGAGGTGCGGGCCCCCATGAGACCCTGCCTGTAATAAGCCTTGCCAGCCCCGGGGAAGGGGAAGCTGGTTTCTTCACACACACAGACAGACACAAACACAGGTCCCTGCGCCGCACGCTCACTCCCCTGGGGCCCTGGGGCCCAGAGGGCTGCAGTGACTACAAGGTCGCAGGGCTCGGCTGGAACTGCTGTCCCGACCCCACAGCCCTGCCGGTGGCGTTGTCACGTGCTCACCTCGCTGGGGAACTGGGCGTCTCTGCCATCAAGGGAGGGTTAGCCGCCAGCCCCACGGCCCCTCCCGCAGGTGCGCACGCAGCAGGAGGGACAGACTCCGACTGCCCCAGGGGACGCGGGAGCCCCCTCCCTGGGGAGCCCCTTCCCTGGGCCCAGCCTCCCGCAGCCACACCTGCTCTGGCCGGCCTGAGTGGGGGGCGGCCCCTCATGCTGGAGGAGACGCTCCTTTATTTGTCGTTCTGCCTCGGACCCGCAAGCCCCCTCCAAGGGCCGGGGTGGGTGTGTGCCTGCCAGCAGGCGCCTCCACAGACTCTCCTGCAGGTGGAGAGGGTGTGAGCCTAGGCGGCGGGGGTGGGGGGGGCGCGGAGGGGGCGCCAGGTGGTCGGCCCCTTCCAGGGTTGAAGGAAATGCCGGCTTCTGGCAGAGAGGAGGCCAATGCAGGTGCTGCCCGGGAAGGCTGGACGCCGGAGGCCTCGCCGCCACCCTCCTTTTCCGGTCCCTGCTCCTGGGGACGGAGGACAAGGGCCCCAGCAGCCAGACCCAGGATCCTGGGCTAAGATCCCGAAGGTCCCTCAGGAGGGCCCTGGCTGGGGCCGTGGGGGACGAGGGCCCTTGAGGGACAGCTTCACAACCACGGGTTCTGGGGCGGGCAGGCGGGGGGCCTGGGTCTGCTGAGCCGTGTAGGTGGGGCGGCAGACCCGGGACAGCGGGGAGAGTGGGTGTCCGTGTTGTTCTGCACGGGTGACCCTGAAAGCCACAGAGCTCTTGGCCTCTGCTGGGGGCATTCGGGTCGGCGGTTGGTGGCCCTGTCCGGCAGAACCTGAGCTGTCCTCTCTACCTGGGAGGGGGCCGAGGGGCATGCCCTCCTGAGGACCAGGGCAGGACCCTCCCTGTCCCAGGGTCCCCAAGTCTGGACCTCATGCAGACCTGGGGAAGCTCAGGGTTGGAGGAAACCCAGGGCCGGGGGCCCGCTGTGGCCCATGGATTTCGTGCTACGAGGCAAAGGAGCGGAGGTGGCCAGAGAGGTGCCGACCTTCCTACAGGTGACACCCTGTGTGGCCGGCGGCAGGCACGGGGCGGGTCTGCCCGTCCAGGGCCACACGAGCGCTGGCGTCCTCCTTCCCAGGCCTCGGCTGCGTCTCTGTGCGTCTCTGTGGTCAGCCTGCCCACCTCCCCCCCACCACAGAGGGACAGTGACCTGGGGATGCTGGTCCCGCTCTCTGCCCATGTGGCCACTCCCCAAAAGGTCACATGAGCGCAGTCCCGTCCATCGCGTGTGGTGCTGGCCCCCCGGCCAACGGCACAAAGTGAGAGAGGCTGGCCCGGATGCACCCCCGGCCCCAGCTGAGCTTGTCCCGTCTGCCCCCAGTGGCTCACACACAGGCACACACGCCTGCACACTCGCTCAGTCCCCCAGCCGCTGTGGTCTGAGCCCAGGAGGCACCAGCGGCCTCAAGGGCCCACAGCTTCGAGCAGGAAGCAGACGGGCAGCAAACAAGTACATGGAAAGTCACTCCAGAGGGCCAGGTCCCCAGAGAACACCACCAGGAATCGAGGGAGAGAGACCCAGTAGACCCCTGTGCTGGGGGCGGGGAGCGGGGGGCAGCGGGCTGGCTTGTGTTCTGTGCGACAATAGGGAGCCACGGAGGGTTGTAGGCAGGAGAGAAGCACGGGCTGGTACTGGGCTGGGGGTGGCTGGGGAGGCGTGTCCAGGAGGCAGAGACAGAGGGGTAGGACAGGAACGCGGGAAGGGAGGGGCCCAAGACTGCCCTGCGCCACAGGCTGGAGAGTCTGGGGAGACCCCCTCACTCTGCACGCTCCCCGACACCTGCAGGGCTCCCAGCAGGGTTTCCCAGGCTGCAGGAGTAGGGGCTGTGAGCCCAGGCTGGTCCTTCAGAGGTGGGGACTGGCCCTGCAGACCCCCCAGCCCCCCGCCTTACCAGGGCTGCGGGCTGGCCCTCTGCCTACGGCCTGTTCAGAGTCTGGTCCGTGGGCCCTGAGGCCCCGAGGGCTTGTGGGTTCCACGTGCCCGGGTCCCCTTATTTCCTAAGAGGTCTCAGAAAACCCCTCTACCTGCTGGGTGGGCTCCTGGCAAAGCTACGGGCGACACCACAGGTGCTGGTCTGAGCCCTCCGGTCCAAGGGCAAAGCTGGCTTCTGCCACCCGGACCCCCTGCGCCGTCCTGACTGCGCTCGCGGTCCTGGGGCGCCCTCTGGTGGCCGTAGGAGTCCCAGAGGGCAGGGCCTGAGGCCGTCCCCCAGTCCTCCCTGAGCCCCGGACGGATCCGGTCTGGGGAGGGGCCTACAGAAGGGACACCCGGGCTCTGCGCCAGGTGTGACCCACTGGTTCCAGAAGCTGGACTATTGGGGGACCCGCTTTTCAGAGAAACTGAGGCCCAGAGTGGTTCAAGAGCCTGAAGGATGCTCGGCGCGAGCCCTGGGTTCTGGGGTTCCCGACAGACAGCACCCACGCACCCCGCCTGGCCTGCATGAGACTGCTCACGGGGGTCGCCTCTAGGACCCCGCGCCCCAGGGTCAGCCGTTCCTGCTGGCTGGAGAGAGAAACCGAGGGACGTCAGTCTGGCTTGACCGGACCCAGCCCCGGGCCGCACATGGAGCGGGTGACAGCCAGTGAGGCAGCCTGGTGGCCCCTGCGGGAGGCCCCTGCGGGAACCCAGAGGCCAGAGAGGCTGGCCCTCTGAGTCGGTGGCTTTGGGCACAGCAGGCCTGTGGGTCTGCCGTGCCCTGATCAGGTGGTGCCCGTGCTGGTCATGGCATTGGCTGCCCAGGTGCCAGGGCTGGAGGGCAGGGAGGGGGAGGAGCAGGGAGCTGGCGGGCGGGTGTCCCGTGTGGTGGGCTGCCCTCACTCTGCTCACTGGCAGCAGCCGCATGTCAGGGTGCCGGGAACAGGGACGGCAGGTA
Source organism: Martes martes (assembly GCF_963455335.1). Classification (NCBI taxonomy): domain Eukaryota; kingdom Metazoa; phylum Chordata; class Mammalia; order Carnivora; family Mustelidae; genus Martes; species Martes martes. The sequence goes on along the minus strand of NC_137898.1, from coordinate 1,846,315 downwards.
GGTGCCCCGAGCTGCCAGCCTCCAGGTGGGAGCCGGAGGAGGGGGTCCCCTGCTCCCAGGTGGGGCGGTGGGTGCTGTGGGTGCTCCTTGACTCCTGTTTTAGTCACTGGGTCTGGAGGGAACCCTGCCTTCCCGGGGCCGAGGCGGGACCGCCTCTCTGTGGGTGAGGCAGGGCCTTTGGGAAGGGGAGGCCCCTCTGCCCCCAGCCCACAGCCAGCGTTCGGGGTGAGTCTGGGGAGGAGGGATGGCCCCAAGGCCGGGGGTCCTGGGCTGCCCAAACCACCAGGAGAGGAGGCGGGGGCTCCAAGGCAGCCCCTGTCCGGGTGGGGACACCCACCCGCACCGCCCTCTCCCTGCTCCGCGCCCTCCACACCTGTCCCAGCGAGACTCACATCCTCACGCGGCGATAGGGGGCCACGGCGCTGCCCTCTGGCCCGCGGAGGCTGGTGTGGGGCTGGCTGGGGCCCTCTCCCTGCTGCTCTCCCCCCGCATCTCGCGGAGGAAGAGAAGGGCCCAGAGAGGCTGAGGGGCCTGCCCGAGCGTGGGGAGGAGCTGGAGCGGGACTCCCGGGGCCCAGCTGCCTGGCTGCGCCCACGCTGGGGCCGTTTCCCTGACGGCCTCTGGAAAGGGGTGGCTGTGCGCCCCCCACGCGAGACCCCCGCTGCTTTTGCGGACAGGACTGGAGACTTTGCCTCCATTTCCCCGGTCAGGGTGTGTGGGAGAGGATTCCAACCCGGGGCTAGACAGGATCCCACCACAGCTTCCTTGACTCCCCCCACCAGGAACAAGGGGGGCATTGAAGCCCCAGAAACCTGCTCATGCAAATCCTGCCGATTTGCATGCCCTTCCCACCGGGCCCATTTGCCTGGCCTTGGGCCACGTGCCACCCCCAGCACCCCCAGCGCCTGGCACCACGCCCAAATTCTTCCCCCACCCCGTCCCCAGACAGGGTGGGGGGGTGAGGGGTGGCGGTTGGATGATGAGGTTGGCGCTCCCCACTCCTGCTCGGAACCCCATGTCCCATCAGTGAGGCCAGAGGCCCAGAGTCGGAAGAGGAAACCCAGCGGCCACCCCCTGCCGTCCCTGCCAGGCCCCCTCCTCCGCCCAGCCAGCCTGAGGACTGGGCCCCCGGCCCCAAACCCCCAGCCCCCCCATCCCACTGTATGCCTCCTGCTTGCAGCGCGCATGTCCAGATGTGGCCAGAAGTGACCAGACTAGGCAGCTGGCCTGACAGGTCCTGGGCAGGGGGGAGGGAGGGGGGCTGGTCCCAGACAGCAGCCCCGTTGTCCCTGTACTGGCCCCCCACCCCCCAGTGAGCCACACACTCTCCCCACCTCGCCACCTGTACCGTGGGTAGAGGAATGTCCCCGAGAACCTCAGAATGGGACTGATCAGGGGGATGCAGTCTTCACAGGCGTCACTGGTTAAGATGAGGTCAGAGTGGGGACAGTAGGCCCCTATCCATCAACCAGTGTCCCCATGAGATGAGGGACGTTTGGACAGAGAGACATGGGAAAGGCCATGGAATGATGGAAACAGAGACTGAGGCCCGGGGACCACTGCCGAGGGACACCTGGAGCCCCCCGGAGCCAGAGGGAGCAGGGAGGGGCCCGTGACACCTCCATGTGGGACATCTGGAGCCAGGAGCCGAGGGCTCTGAGCCACCCCATTTGCGGGACTTTGTTGGAAATGCCCTGTCCCCCCTCCCATGGGCCCCGGCCTGGGGCCTTGTCGCTTCCCAGACACACCCAGGCCTTGTCCAGGCCCCTGCCGCCTGGTAAACAGTCACCAGCTTGGAAAAGCCACATTCAAATCCTGCCCAGTTTCCTGCTCGGGGAGGGGGAAGCCAGGAGGATTTGCATCCCACCCAGGAGCCAGGCCTGGATGCAGGGGAGCGTGGGGGGAGCTCACCCTGGCCTGGGGCCTGCGGGAGGGCTGGGGGGGGGCACCAGCAAGCCTGTCCACCTTGGTTCCTCGGCCCTCTGGGCTGGTGGCTGCGGGAGTGTCCCAGATGGCCTCACACAGGACCCAGCACTGTGCGTCACCTCCCAGGGCCGCAAGCTCTCCGAGGAGCGGCTGCGGGTCCTGCCTCTCCTCTCCCAGATTCCGGGGCTCCAAGCAGTCCTGGGCTTGGGGGCACATTGCCCCAGCCTCTGCCCGTGAGGTCACGTGGGCTTCTACCCCTTCCTTGCGAGGACACCGGTGCCTGGGTTAGGAGCCGCCCCAACGACCTCGACTCATTCCACGGGACGCCCCGTCCACAGGTGCCGGGAGCCGGGACTTGGATGTGTCCGTCTGGGGGCCCAGCGGGGTGGGCTGTGGGGATGCAGGTCCTGTCATGCAGGCGGGGGCACGCCCCCTCCCGTGAACACAGGCGGCCCCTCTCTGACAAACACAGGGTGGGCCGACTGGGGAGCTGCCACGGGAAGGGGTTTCACCGAAGGACATGTCCTGGGGGGGGGCAGCGGGTGCCCCGGAGAAGCTGGGAAACCGGCTCAGAGGGAGGGGGTCTGCACCTGTGGCCGGGCAGCCGAGATGGTGGGGAGACCGGGCTTCACAGGGGGTGGGGGTGAGGGGCAGGGCCTCTTGGCTGTCCCAGAGTGCGGGGCCCCTGGGCTCTGGGGAGACCCCTGTGCTGCAGGCTCCCCCCCCCCAATCAGCCGAGAAAACCGGCTGGAGCCAGGTGGCTGGGAGGTGGGGGCTGGCGCGTCAGGGAGACCTTGGGGTGCCCCAGCCAGGCAGGCCCTTGGGAACCGGCTCCTTGCCACCCGGGCCGGTCGAGGGGCCCCAGCCCCGTGGGCCCGGTGAGCTGCCGGAGAGCGTCTGAGGAGCAGCGCTGGGCGCGGAGCCCGGCCACGGGCCAGGGGCAGGGCAGGGACCGGGTGGGAAGAGCCCGGGGCAGGGTGCCTTCCCCTCTGGACCTCCAGGCAAGGACGGTGTCTGTCCCTCCCCGACATCCACACAGTCTTCCCCGGGCCCCCCTCAGCCCCCTGCTCCTGAGCTGTGGGCACCAGCTGACCTTACCAGCCGGCCCCCTCCCTGCCCAGGCACAGCCAAGATGTCCATCCCCATCCTGGGGCCGGTGGGGGTGTGGGGTGGGTGGGCTGCGTGTCCAGAAGCCCATACGACGTTCTGGGTTTCTAGGACACCCCCCACCAAAGCCTCTGCGGGAGTGGCGACTGGAGTGGCCAGCCCGAGGCGCCCCAGGGCGGGGTGAGTAGCAGGCTGGGGAGCCAGGTGGAGGGGCCAGGATGCGCCCCCTTGTCTTCTGGGAAGGGGTGGGCTGTGGGAGTCTCCTGCAACGGAAGCCAGAGCGCGAAGGGGCCTTGTGAACGTCACGGTGGGGTTCTAGGCCAGGCTAGTGGCTGGGGAGGGCCCTGAAGAAGAGACGGCTGTGGCCCCCGATCTCTGCCCGCACGGGAGCCGGGGGGAGGGGGCCACGGTTTGCCTCTCCTGCCCTCATGGGTTGGCTCTGTCCCTGCAGAGCGGTCCTCATGCCGGAGGCCGGGGGCACCTGTCCCGGGGGCCCCAGGATGGTTGCGTCAGGCTCGGGGCCTGGCCTGTGCCGGGGCGAGATCGAATTTGGAGGGTCTGGGAAGAAGCGAGGCAAGGTAAGGGGCTGCCGTCCTGCACGCACCGGCGCTGTGCCCTCGCGCCTCGGGGGGCCCGACCAGACCACCGAGTGCTTGTTGCCACTCCTGAGCTCCCAGAGCCTCCTCGGGCCGCTCAGGGACCGTTCGCTCTCGGGGCTGGGTTCAAGTACCACAGTGCCCCCCAGTGTCTCATGTCCACATACCCAGTGCCCAGTGCCCCCAGGTCCAACATCCCCACCCGGCACCCTGAGGCTGTGGTCATCCTGCCCCGCAGTTCGTGAAGGTGCCCAGTGACGTGGCCCCCTCCGAGCTCTTCAACCTCCTGCTGGCCGAGTGGCACCTGCCTGCCCCCAACCTCGTGGTGTCCCTGGTGGGCGAGGAGCGTCCGTTCGCCATGAAGTCCTGGCTGCGGGATGTCCTGCGCAAGGGGCTGGTGAAGGCGGCCCAGAGCACAGGTGAGGCTCCCCCAGAGCCCCCGAGCGGGGAGCGCCCCAGCCCACGGGCCTGTGTGGCTTCCTCTGTGCGGCCGAGGTGAGAGCAGCTCCTCGGGAGGAGGGCAGCAGCCGTGTCCCCCGGGGCCAGGCCTCCCCCAAGAGCCACAGGGGCACCCTGTGGGCCCCGGCGAGACACCCTCAGGGACGGCAGCCGGACCCTGCGCCTGCGGGTGGGCCCCCACCACCCTCTCCGCCTCCCCCGGGGGGCAGTCTGGCTGGACTGGGTCAGAACCAGCTTATCGGGCTTCCTGCTCGGGCCGCCTGAGCCTGCGGAGACCCCGCGCAAGGTCCTGGGGCTTCGGAGCTCCCTCGCCGCAGAGGCTGACAGACCCCACCGGACTCCTTCCTAATTTGGGGAAACCCTCCAGGCTCTGGTCCCCAGCACAGGCCACAGGGCAGAGCCGTGGCCTGCTGTCCAGGGGGCCCCCAGGGGCCCGGTCCCACAGGGCTCCCACGGGTCTGGGGACGTGGGCCTGCCCGCTGGCGGGGGAGGACCCGGGGGCCGCGGGCACACTGAGCCGCATGCCGCAGGGGCCTGGATCCTGACCAGCGCGCTTCGCGTGGGCCTTGCCCGGTACGTTGGACAGGCCGTGCGTGACCACTCGCTGGCCAGCACGTCCACCCGGGCCCGCGTGGTGGCCATTGGCTTTGCCTCGCTGGGCCGCGTCCTGCATCGTCAGCTTCTGGACAATGCCCAGGTGAGCGTCTGTCTTGGAACATCGGGGCGGCTGGGCAAGGTGGACCTGGGAGGCAGGGAGGAGCCCATGGCCCCCGAGTATCCCCCACCCCAGGGTGGGAGGGATGTCTGCCAGGGAAGCCACCCACGCAGTCTCGAAGGCTGACCACATCCCCCCATCCGCTGCCCATTGGTTATTTGGCAAACATCTCCTGAGGCCCTCCTCGTCCCAGGCCTGCCGGGGTGGGGGGGGGTGTAGAAGGAGGGAGGGGGAGGGGGAGCCCTGCACACGGCCAGCAGGTGGCAGCATTGGCTAGGGAATAGCGTGGGGAGGGGTCCTCCCGGCCCCCAGGCAGCGCAGACCGACCCTCTGCCCAGGACCAGGACCGAGGCCCAGACGGTCACCAGCAAGTCTGGGCAACCCCGGGGGCGAGCGGCCTCGGCTCCCAGCCCAGGGTCTGTCTAAGGCAGGGCCAGGGAGTGAGGGGAGCTTTCTCCCGCCCCGGTTCCATCTGGAGGACCCATTCCCTGCCCCCCCCCGCCCCCGCCCCCCCCCTCCCCGGCACCAGAAGCCTGGCCCTCCCCCTGGCTGGGGTGGGAGCAGGTCCCGGCAGAGCAGACCTGGCCCAGGCCTCATGCTGTGTGCGGGGCTGCGTGCCCAGGAGCACAGCCCTGTCCACTACCCCGCGGACGACGGCAGCAGCCGGGGTCCCCTCTGCTCCCTGGACAACAACCAGGCGCACTTCATCCTGGTGGAGCCCGGGCCCTCCCCCTCCGGGAAGGGGGACGGGCTGACGGAGCTGAGGCTGAAGCTGGAGAAGCACATTTCGGAGCAGAGGACTGGCTATGGGGGTGAGGCCTGCCCCGGGGAGGTGGGGGGGGGGTCCCGGGGGCACAGCGCGTGGGCGGGGCTGGAAGGACGACCCGGTGGGCAGGGTGGGGCATTCCAGGCTGAAGGCACAAGCCTGGCCAGGTGTGGAGACCGGGCTGTAAGGCCGTCTGGGAGGGGAAGCCGCGGGCGCGTGGGGGTCGGAGCCGTCAGGCAGCGGCTTCCCCGTCACATGGCGGCCGAGCACTTGCCGGTGTGTTTGCGGGTGTGTTTGCACGGGTGGCCCCGGCCAGAGGCTCTTTCTACGGGCTCAGGGCTTTGGGAGGAAAATTTTGAGAGGCCCGTTTCCCTCTACCGGCCGCGAGGTACGCCGCCACCAGAGGGCGGTGTTACCGGAGCGCCAGCTCCGCTACGTCGGGTGTGAAAGGGGATTGACGGTCCACGCAGACCCCGTGTTTGCTCATGATGCTCCTAAGCAACGTGGAGCGTGTGCTAACGGAGTGCTCGTCGCAAACGGAAGCACAACCCCAGCCATGCTGAAACCACGGAGGGGGCGTGGGGCTCCGGTGTGCTGAAGTCTGCACGGCCCGCACACCCCAACCCGACCTCCAGCGTCCATCTGGAGGCAGCTCAGGGCGCCTGGTGGCCACGGCCGGCCCAGCACCCGCGGGCCTCACGTGCCGGAACCTCGTTTCTGATTTATGTCTGGGGACGAAACTGGCCGAGTCCCCTCCTTTGCCTCTTTGGTTTGCTTCCGGGGCCTCCAAGGGTCTGCGGAGCGGCGGGAGAGCTTGCTGCCGCCACGGGGATAGATGCTGGGCACCTAACTGTGGCCGGTGCAGCCGGGGACTGAACTTCTGACTTCACAGACGTTCCTTTTTGTGGAAATGGCCGTGAGGGGCCATAGCGGTCCCCAGGCGGAGGGGCTGGTTGTGCGGTATGCAACCCAGAGTCCACACTTCGCTAGAAACAGCCTCTGGGCCGGCGTTTGCTCAGAAAATGTAGGGGGTTGGTGGTCTGAGCACGTGGCTGCCCCGCAGGGTGGGTGCAAGCCCCCCCCCTTGCCTGGGCACCAGGGCGGACCTCACGGGTGCTCTGTCTGCAGGCACCGGCAGCATCGAGATCCCCGTCCTCTGTCTGCTGGTCAATGGTGACCCCAGCACCCTGGAGGTAGGGCCAGGGAGGGAGGCGGGGGCCCGGCGGGGGCCCAGCGGGAGCCCCCCTGGCTGGCCGTGGCTGCCGGCAGGACCCTGTCCGGCCTGGGACAGGGCATGTCTGGCACACGGGCCAAGGAGGGCGCCCAGGCTGACGCGGGGTCTGCTCCCCCCACCTTGCTGCCCCAGAGGATCTCCAGGGCCGTGGAGCACGCTGCCCCGTGGCTGGTCCTGGCAGGCTCGGGAGGCATCGCGGACGTGCTGGCCGCCCTGATGAACCAGCCCCACGTCTTGGTGCCCCAGGTGGCTGAGAAGCAGTTTAAAGAGAAGTTTCCGGGCGAACGTTTCTGCTGGGAGGACGTCGTACGCTGGACCGAGCTGGTAGGAGCCTCCCAGGGACGGCGGGATCCGAAGGCCGAGGCCCCCCTCCCGGTCCCATCCCCTTCTCCAGGGCACGGCAGAGCTGGGGCGAACTCCTCCTGGTGCCTCTGTGCCCCGGCCCATGAGCAAGGCCCCGGCGTCCTCCCCACAAAGCCTCCCAGCTGGCTCAGCCTCGGGCCCCAGAGCAAGGGAGCTCGGAGTGGGCCCCCGGGCTGGGGTGATGCTGCCCCGTGCCCCGGGCCGCCGCTGGTCTGCTCACTGAGACCCGCCTCACGTGCCGAGTGCCCAGTCCGTGCCCGTCCACTGGCGTGTCCCCGCCCCCAGGGCCACCTCAGGGCCCTTGTCCTGGTGTCCCAGCTGCAGAACATCACCTCCCACCCGCATCTGCTCACCGTGCACGACTTCGAGCAGGAGGGCACCGAGGAGCTGGACACTGTCATTCTTAAGGCGCTGGTGAAAGGTGAGAGCCCCGGGCGGGTGTGGGGTGACCGCCGCTGCGTCCCACGGTCCCGGGCTCTGCGCCCGGTGCGGGGCTGCTTCCCACACCCCGTCCCATCGTGGCTCTCACCCTGCGGGGCCACCGCCCAGCGGGATGTCAGCGGCCGGGACGCCGGCGATGGCGTCCCTCTGCTGTGTGTGCGCGTGTGCGGCCCGGCGCTCACGTCTCCAGCAGGACGTGTAACAAAACTGGAAGGACACAGAGATGACACACAGATCCGTAAGCGGGCCTGTGTCCGGCAGGTTTTATGTCTGCCGGGTTTTACTGTCATTTAAGAAACGATTCAAAATGTCAGTCCAGGGGCCTCTGGTCCATTTGCGAATTAGCTGTCCCCACGGTCTAATTCCGGAACATCCCTGTCCCCAGAGCAAGCCAGCCGCAGTCGGCGCACCCTGCCTCCCTGGGCCCTGGCGCCCGCTGGCTCGAGTTCCGCCCGGGCGGGTGTGCCCAGCTGGGGCCCTTCCCATCGGCGGGCTGCGGTGCGCCGTGGGCTCCTGTCTCGAGCCCCGGGTTTGAGGCTCGCCCACGCCGTGGCACGTGTGGACGCCTCAGTGCTTCTTAAGGCTGAGGGATCTCCCACTGCGCACAGGGACCGCATATGTTTTTCTGCTCCTCGATCGACGGCGCTGGGCTGTCACCGTCCGGCTGTCACTTGATTTGCTTTTCATATTAGAGACCAGCTGTGCCAAGGGACAGACCTTGAGGAAGCCAGACAGAGAGCCGGGCCCCAAGGGGCAGTTTGGGGCCAGGATGCGCTGGAGGGAGAGAGGAGGGGAGGGAGAGCTCCTCCGGACGGGCCGTCCGCTCCCTCCTACTCCGCTCACGGTCCCTTCGGGGTCCCAGGGGCCGGTGTTTCTGCCAGGGCTCCCAGCCTGGCTCCTGGGGGTCTCGGGACACTGGGGGCCTCTCACCACTAATCAGAAGGCGTGAAGCAGGCCGTGGTGCCTGGACTGTGTGTCCGGGAGACTGCCGCGGGGGGCCCTGTCCGCACAAGCTCTGGGGACCCCAGGTTCGCCCCTCACCCCCGCCCACTCTGTCCAAGCCTGCAAGAGCCACAGCCAGGACGCGCAGGACTACCTGGACGAGCTCAAGCTGGCCGTGGCCTGGGACCGCGTGGACATCGCCAGGAGCGAGATCTTCAACGGGGACGTGGAGTGGAAGGTGCCCACCCGCCGGCCAGCTGATGCCTCCCGAGCCTCGTTTCTGGCCGACCCAGGGCGGGGACCGTGTGGAGGGCCTGGGGGCGGACGGTGTTCCCTAGGGCTCCTGGCAGGTTCCTTCCTGCCCACTGTGGCCGGGGCGTGGGGTGGGGAGGCCAGGGCACCTGCCGGGGCTCCCCGCGCATGGCCCCCAGGGAGGACGGGCCTGCCGGATGCCCCGGGACTCGTGGCCCCTGGTGGCCTGGAGCTGGCTCGGAGGGACAGGCTGGGGTTTTGGAGCTGGGAGGCTCCCGGCACACTGGCTCCCACTCACTCTGCCCGTCTCCGCCCCACCCCCCCGGGCATGTCCCGTGATGGCCCCAGTCCTGTGACCTGGAGGAGGTGATGATGGACGCGCTGGTGAGTGACAAGCCTGAGTTCGTGCGTCTCTTCGTGGACAACGGCGCCGACGTGGGGGACTTCCTGACGTACGGGAGGCTGCAGCAGCTGTACCGCTCCACGCCCCCCAAGAGCCTGCTGTTCGACCTGCTGCAGCGCAAGCACGAGGAGGGCCGGCTGACCCTGGCCGGCCTGGGCGCCCAGCAGGCCCGCGAGCCGCCCACGGGCCTGCCCGCCTTCTCCCTGCACGAGGTCTCCCGCCTGCTCAAGGACTTCCTGCACGACGCCTGTCGCGGGCTCTACCAGGAGGTGAGCGGGCCGGGGGCCGGGAGGGCCGGGTGGGGTCCCCAGGAGGCTGACCGGCCTGTCCTGCAGGAGCGGGGACCAGCCAGGCGGCCTGAGGGCCGGAAGTGGCTGCTGGATCTGAACCGGAGAAGCGAGAACCCCTGGAGGGACCTGTTCCTCTGGGCCGTGCTGCAGAACCGCCATGAGATGGCCACCTACTTCTGGGCCATGGTGGGTTGGCCCCGGGCTCCTGGGGGGCCGGGGAGGGGTGGGGGGACCGGACTCCTCACACCCTGCCTCCTAGGGCCAGGAGGGGGTGGCCGCCGCTCTGGCTGCCTGCAAGATCCTCAGAGAGATGTCGCACCTGGAGACGGGGGCGGGGGTGCGCCGCCCGGTGAGGGAGGCCAAGTACGAGCAGCTGGCCCTGGGTGAGCACCGGCCCGGCAGTCAGTGACGCACCCGGTGGCGGGCGCGCACGGGGCAGGGGGCACACGAGGTGGGGGCCCAGGGCCACCTCAGAGCCTCCTCTTAGTGGGGAGGTGGACCCTAACGTTCATTCTCACAGAGGGACAGGTGGGTCCTCGGCAGTGGCCTTGGGCACACCCTGGGTCCTGCGGCCACTCAGTCGGGGCACGTGGGGTGACGATGGGGGAGGGCAGGGCAGGGCAGGCAGGCAAGGTCAGAGTCCCGTGGGGAGGTGGACGCAGCTCGGGGCCCAGGAGGAGGAGCGCGGCGGCTAGTGGCCAGGGTCCCTGCGCAGGCCTCTTCTCCGAGTGCTACGGCAACAGCGAGGACCGCGCGTTCGCCCTGCTGGTGCGCAGAAACCGCGGCTGGAGCAGGGCCACCTGTCTGCACCTGGCCACCGAGGCCGACACCAAGGCCTTCTTCGCCCATGATGGGGTGCAGGTGAGCGTCTGGCTTTGGGGGAACGGCCTCACCCGCCTCCGCTCCCCAAGTCCTGGCCACAGGCCCGGGGTGCAGGACGGGCGGCCCTGTTCCTAGAAGGCCCCTGCCTGGCTTCCTTCTCGCTGCCCCGGGCTAGCCCTTTGTCCGCTGTGGGTCTCAGCAGAGGGGCCGCCTCGTCCATGGGGCTCTCCCACACCCCTAAACCTGGTCTCCCCTCACCCCGTGAAGGGTCTGTCCCCCCGGGGTGCAGGGCGAGGCTTTGGCGGAGCCTGGGAGGGCGCACCTGGTGCTGGGCACAGCATGGGCCAAGGTGTGGGCCGGGAGGCCAGTGGCGGTGCCTTCGTTTCAGGCTTTCCTGACCAAGATCTGGTGGGGGGACATGGCGTCGGGCACGCCCATCCTGCGGCTGCTGTGTGCCTTCCTCTGCCCAGCCCTCATCTACACCAACTTCATCACCTTCAGGTGTGTTGGGGGCAGGCAGCCGCCACCTTGCCAGCCACTGGTGGCGGGGGGGGGGGGGGGGGTTGGGCTTTGAGGGTACCGCATCTCCACAGCTCCCCGTGTCCAGCATCTGTGTGGGTCCTGCCGTGTGCAGACCTTCTCAGTGCATTCAGCACTTCCTTGGCTGGCTGGTGCCCTTGCCGCGGGCCCTGAGGGTCCCCTGTGCTTGCAGTGAGGAGGCCCCGCTGAGGACGGGCCCCGAGGGCCTGCAGGAGCTGGACAGCCTGGACACGGAGAGGAGCCTGCTCTGCGGCCCGGGCAGCGGGTGAGGGCCGTGGGGCGGGCTGGCCAGGGGGCGGCACTCACTGCGTGGGGGGCCCGGCCGCCTGCCTCACCGCCGGCTGTCATCTTCCTGTGCTGCAGGCCGGAGGACTTGGCCGAGACACCCGGGGCTCAGGGAGACCCAGGGCCCCGTGCTGCCTTCCTGCTCACGCGCTGGCGCATGTTTTGGGGCGCGCCCGTGACCGTGTTCCTGGGGAACGTGGTCATGTACTTCGCATTCCTCTTCCTGTTCGCCTGCGTCCTGCTGGTCGACTTCAGGCCGCCTCCGCAGGGGCCGTCGGGGCCTGAGCTCACCCTGTACTTCTGGGTCTTTACACTGGTGCTGGAAGAGATCCGGCAGGTGAGTGGTGGGCCGAGCCCGCTGAGCCCCGGTCCCAGCTCCGGGCTGAGCCCCGATCCCCACCAACCCCAGCCTGGGCTGGGCAGGGCTGTCTCCAGTGAGCCGGCCGTGGACTGTCTGCCCCTCTGCCAGGGATTCTTCACGGACGAGGACACACACCTGGTGAAGAAGTTCACGCTCTACGTGGAAGATAACTGGAACAAGTGTGACATGGTGGCCATCTTTCTGTTCATTGTTGGTGTCACCTGCAGGTCTGTGGGGCTCAGAGGCCTAACGGGCCACCTCGGTTGGGCCAGCGGGCAAGGTCACCTGTAGGATGAAACCAGGAAAGGGCTCAGAAGTTCCGGCTTGTCCCTGGCACCCGTGCTGTGTGTCCTGGAGGAAGCGCCTTCCTCTCTCTGGGCACTAGCAGCCCTTCCGACCCACCCCCCTCCCCCAGGATGGTGCCCTCGATGTTCGAGGCGGGCCGCACGGTCCTGGCTGTCGACTTCATGGTGTTCACGCTCCGACTCATCCACATCTTTGCCGTCCACAAGCAGCTGGGCCCCAAGATCATCATCGTGGAGCGCATGGTGAGCCCCTGGCCGTACCCGGGCCTGCCCTGGCTCCCGGGGCGGCTGAGATTGAAGCCCCAGTGGGCGACCACTAACCCTCTCCGCTCTTCCCCCCCGGAGATGAAGGACGTCTTTTTCTTCCTCTTCTTCCTGAGTGTGTGGCTTGTGGCCTACGGCGTGACCACGCAGGCGCTGCTGCACCCCCACGACGGGCGCCTGGAGTGGGTCTTCCGTCGCGTGCTCTACCGGCCCTACCTGCAGATCTTTGGGCAGATCCCGCTGGACGAGATCGATGGTTAGCACACAGCCTGGGGGAGGGGCAGCGCCTCTGAGCCAGCTGCAAGGACACCCCCCCACTTTGGGGTGCAGCCAGATGGGGTCTGGTTTACCAAGTCTCCTTTTGTAACACCCTGGACGTGGGGCCCTTGAGAGGGGCCTTTCGGGGTCACGTGAGGCCCTAGCCAGGAATTAGCTGAGATGGGGCAAGTCCCTGAGGCCGGCCCCAGGCCCCACAGCCCAGGGGCAGCTCCAGGCAGATTTCTGTTGGTCACAGGGACGCGAGATTTGGGACGCCAGGCTAGGAACTGAGGTGCGAGGAGGCTGCGAAGTGGGCAGGCCCATCCCCAGTCCATCCCTAACCATCACGGGGCTGATCCGTGTACTGGCGCCTCTACCCACCACCGCCGGGCGGCCCTGCTGGACAGCGGGCCTCTCTGTCCCGCACCATCCTCCAGAGGCCCCGTGCTGGGTCCTGGGCCTGCCTGCTGGCAAGGCCCCTCTGCCACGAGGCCATTCCTGACAGCGTCCTTGCTGCTTCCGGGGACACGGCCCAGTGTGCCTCACCTGCTGCCAGGTGTGTGCGGCCCAACAGAGGGTGCAGGTGTCCCCAGCTGGCCCTTGTTGGAGGTTCCAAGAATGTCCCAGGACAGTGGGTACAGTGTGGGAGAGGGAGCTGCTCCTCCATGGGGGGGCTGGGTGGGGACGGGTTCAGGGAAGCCCTGGCGTGGGGGACAGGGACACCTGTGCAGGCCCCAGAGGTGGCTGGAGTTCGGTGAGGAGAGGGAACCGGCCCCTCAAGGAAGGTGAGCCGGCGCCAGGAGCCCGTGTGAGGGCCCGGGGAGGGCCTGTTCGCTCAGCCTGGTGCGGGACCAGGGCGACCCAGGGCCCCAGGGCAGTCGCGAGCGCACCAGCTCTGAGGCCTGACCCCGACCCCTGAAGCTAGTGAGGCGAGGTCAGCGTGCCCACCACATGGTACCGATTCGTCAACGGGGTGAGAGCGTGAGTGATGCGAACACAGGCCGCCAGGATGCGGGGGAGGGGCGCCGCCGCCATGGAAACCGGCTGACTGGGCTGTGCTGGAGGCCCACTTCCCGGGTCTGTGTGGCCTGCCCCCGTGACCCCTCGGTGTTTGCTCAGCCGCAGTGTTCCAGGCCCTTCGTTTCAGCAGACCCTGCCTCCCTCCCCGTATGGCCCCTGGCCACCCTGTCCTGTGGGGCCCTTGGGAGGCAGGGGACACCGGGTCACTCGGAGGGCCCCAGCCTCACGCGGGTGTTGGGGATCAGTGGTGTATGGTGGGGTCATGGCCCCAGTTCCCCAGGAGCCCAGGGCGACCCGGGGAGGGCAGATGGAGTGCAGGCCTTCCTGAGGGGGTCCCAGCCCCCAGGCCGCCTTGGGGGCAGAGTGCTGTAGAACTAAGCCCGTCAGCTGGGCCAGGCCTGAGCCGGCTCCCTCAGGGTCCCGGGCAGGACCCTTCCCCTCCTGGGGCTGGGCTTCCTGTCCGCTCAGGCCTCTGGGTAACCTCACCACGGGGAGGGGGGCAGTGGTGGGGAAACTGAGTCTCTAACATGTAGCCTGTGGGCCTGGGGCCCCGAGTGCCACCTGCCCCGCCACAACCCATCCTGGCCCCGTGCACCAGGAGGAAGCCCCAGGGCTGACTTCGTCGTCTAGCTTCAGTCCCAGGGACAATTTAAGATTACTTATCTATTTATTTATTTGACAGACAGAGATCACAAGCAGGCAGAGAGAGGAAGGGAGGCAGGGTCCCCGCGGAGCAGAGAGCCTGATGCGGGGCTCGATCCCAGGACCCTGACACCATGACCCGAGCCGAAGGCAGAGGCTTTAGCCCTCTGAGCCACCCAGGCGCCCCCTCCAGGGACAATTTAATTTCCAGCCTGGCCTGGTGGCACCCTTGGGAGACATGGGAGTCTCACTGCGTCGGAGCCTGGGCACCCAGGGGAGAGACAAGGGGCGTGACTCAAACCCCAGCAAGCCTGTGGGCCAGGGCTGGGAGGAGGCTGCTTGGCTGCGCCCTTCTGCACACTCAGCAGCTCACTGGCGTGGCCTGGCACAAAAACCCACTCGGGAAATTGGGAGACAGCCCCCCAGAGAGGGAGCCACAGACAGCCTGACACGTACGCACAGCGTGGGGACACAGGTACACACACATAGACAGAGACCGGGGACACACAGCACAGAGGCCAGAGGGGCAGCTGTGGAAACAGTCCAGCGTGCAGGCGTGGGCAGCACCCACGCGGCCACGGGGCACGTGCACATACAGGGCCACGAGCCCCCTCCCGAGGAAGATGTGGCAAGCACCCTGGGCGGCCGTGGCCCGTGCACTCACGCTGTTCCTTCCTCCCGGGCCTCCTGCCCCATGAGTGCGGGGTGCTGGCTGGTGGGGGCTGGCGCTGTGATCCTTGGGCTCCCGGGGCATGCTTGCCTGCTCCCAGATCGCGCACTCACTCCCACTGCCCCGAGAACGTTCTGTGAGCTGGCATGGCCCAGAGGTGCTCTGTGTCTACACTGCCTGTGGCAATCAGGATCAAGGAAGGTGCAGCCAGATGAGGTATGGAGATGGTGCAGACCTGCCTCCCCAGCTGGGTGCCATGTGACAGGCCTCAGTGTGACGAAGGCCCTGACAAGTCCTGCAGGGAAGACCGGATCACCCCTCACCTTGGCTAGCTCTCTCCACACCAGCTTTGAGCCCCTGGTGGTGGTGGTGGTGGGGAATGCACACATCTACCAGCACAAATTTGGGTCTTCTGTGCCCCATCCCCCAGGTGGCTTTGGCTCTGCCCCCAGAGCCTGGGCCCTGGCTGTGATCAGTCAGGAGGAGGTGGGGGAGTGGGACCGCAGTGTCCTACGCAGGAGCTTGCCCCGCCTCTGCCAGCACCCTCCGCCCTGGGCAGGCTCCATGCGAGGACGAAGCTCTCAAAGCCGGAGGCTGTGGGTCCAGGCGGCCCCCGCCGTGCCACTTGTGTTTCAGAAGCCCGCGTGAACTGCTCGCTGCACCCCCTGCTGGAGGAGGGCTCCCCCTCCTGCCCCAACCTCTACGCCAACTGGCTGGTCATCCTCCTGCTGGTCACCTTCCTGCTGGTCACCAACGTGCTGCTCATGAACCTGCTGATCGCCATGTTCAGGTGGCCTGATCCCTGTGCTTCCTGCACGCGGGGCTGGGGGGTGCCCAGGGCTGCAGAGGCCTCTCTGCCCCCCCGAGGGGCCGGGGCCCGGACCGCGGGCGTGCAGGGCCCCAAGGGCAGGTCTGCACCGTCCAGAGAGCGGAGGGGGCGGCGAAGACCCCATGTGTGTGCACCCCGTTCCAGACGCACCCCACACAGAGAAACGCGGGAGCGGGCAGGATCGCAGGAGACGAGGGCGGGGGCCTCCGGGAGTGGTGCGGGGCCGGGCAGGGGCCCAAGCGGAGGACCAGGGGCGCACGCGCTCCGCCGCCCACACGCCGGCCCCACAGCTACACGTTCCAGGTGGTGCAGGGCAACGCGGACATGTTCTGGAAGTTCCAGCGCTACCACCTCATCGTGGAGTACCACCAGCGCCCCGCCCTGGCGCCGCCCTTCATCGTCCTCAGCCACCTCAGCCTGCTGCTCAAGAGGCTGCTCCGGAAGGGGACCGAGCAGAAGCGGGCGCACCTGGGTGAGGCCCCCGACCACGTGCAGGGGGGCGGGCAGGCGCGCGGAGGCCCCCGTCCGGGCCCGGGGCAGCCGGCACAGGCTGAGCCCGTCGCCTTCCTCTCCCTCACACCCTGGGCCCGCGGGTGCCAGTGCTCCTGTGGCCGGGCTCCCCTGGCCCCGAGGCCCCCCTGGCCGCAGCCGAGCGTGTGGCTGTCCGACCTTCCCAGGGAGAGACCTGCCCGAGCCCCTGGACCAGAAGATGGTCACGTGGGAGGCGGTGCAGAAGGAGAACTACCTGGGCGAGCTGGAGAAGCAGAGGAAAGGCAGCGAGGAGGCGGTGCTGCGGAAAACCGCCCACAGGTGCGCAGGGCTGCCCCCCGCCCCCGCCTGGAGACCAAAGGCCCTGTCCCCCCCCCGGCGGCCAGAGGTCTGACAGCCCCTCTGGGACCTCTGCCACCAAGAGCCGGAGTGGCCCGCGCCCGCCAGTCACAGTTCTGAGCCGGGGAGGCTGAAGCTGAGAGGAGCAGAGGGGCCGATAAAGGAGGTGTCCTCCTTGCTCTGGGCCCCCCAAAATGCTCCATCCCAACAGTCCCTCAGGCCCACAGCTCCCGCCTGCCCGCATCCCCCACTCTCGCTGGCAGCCGCTCAGCCCCCTCGAGAGCCCAGGGAGGGCGGGAGGGCCCCGCACCCAGATGTGGGGATGCTGGCAAAGGGCAGACCACCCCACCCAGCGAGGCCTCGGTGACCCCAAACCTCCCCAAAGGGCCTGGGTGGTTGGGGGCGGGAGGACGGGGAGATCGCCCCGCTGTGGGGCGCCCCGTGCACACCGGCTTCTGTCACAGGGTGGACTCTGTGGCCCAGCATCTCGGGGGGCTGAGAGAGCAAGAAAGGCGCATCAAGCGCTTGGAGTCCCAGGTAGGCAGTTGGGCCTCCCGCTCCCCCTCCCCCTCAGCCCTGCACCCCAGCACCCAGGCAGGGCAGGGCAAGGCCCCGGGGCGCACAGTCCCTGTACCTGCCTCCCTAGGGGACTTTGGGGACAGTGTGCCCTCCCTGGAGAGGATCCTGTCCTTCAGCCGCCCTCACTGTCCACTCTGCACACCCGGAACCCTGCCCTCACGCCTGTTCCCACAGCTACGGGAGGGGAGGCCCATGGGGTGGCAGGGCCCACAGGGTGGCAGGGCCCACGGGCTGCCCCGGACGCCTCTCCCTCCCCCAGGTCGACTACTGCACGGTGCTCCTGTCCTCCATGGCCCAGAGCAGCGCCAACTGGAGTAAGTGTGTGTCGGGGGAAGACAGGGGCGCAGGCTGGCGGGGCCACAGGTGGAGGACCGTCACGTGGTACCCTGTTATCTGCCTTCCTGTTCTGGGAGGGGACTGGCCCAGGCCACCGATGGCCCTTGGCTGGCAACAGTCTTCAGGGCAGGGCAGGAGCCCTCTGCCGAAGCTGCCAGCTCAGCCAGGCACGAGAGCGTGGCCACGGGGACTCTGCAGGCTCCGCGTGGCGGCCGCCCTCCACAACATCCCCAGCCCCCTCCTGGCCAGGGTCACCGGCTCCTGTGCTCGTGTGGTGCGCGTGAGCCCCCTCTCCCTTCCCCGGGCCTGCCCCACCGGACACCCAGCGGCTGAGGGGTCTTCCTTCCTTAGCAGACTCCCAGACCTCTAAAGGTGGGCGCCAGCAAGCCTGTGCTGACTGCCGAGGGGCCGCAGACAGCAGTGAGCCCCCAGAGGCTGGCCAGCGGCTCTCAGACACCTGAGCCACTCGGAGCATCTGCACACGGGGCCCACCTCCCAGCGCCCCGATCATGATGGGAGGCAGGCCACCTCAGGCCCCAGAGACACACAGAACTTCCCCCGCCTCCGCTGGAGCCCTCAGTGGGCTCTGGCTCTTGTGGCTTTGTCAGAAGCAGCCACTCCTCGTTGGCTCCTTGCCCGGGACCACTCTCTACATGGAAGCACGGGGGTGGACGGTGGGCCCTCTCCCAGACTGGGGGAGGCCCGGGGGCCCCCATCCACAACCGCCCAGTCTGGTCTGGTGGGCCACAATATTGGGTCTGCACCTATCTCGTACCCAACCTGTATCACCTGTTAAAACTCATTTCTTGGAAACACTAGTGGCTAGAATCTCTTGCCCTTTTGGACCTGGACGGAGTCTTGACTCTGCGTGTTGGCCGCCAACCCCACACACCCTCACGTGCTCGCACAGCAAGCGCTGGACTATGTCCAGCCTGCGCCAAGGCCCCGGCGGGACCCACCCCTGCCCCCACCGCTGCCTTCTCCTGAGAACACACCCACCCCAAGTCAGTAAAGGCTACGGGGTGGTGAGAGGGGATGGGGGTCCAGGCTCCTGTGCTGGCCCTAGCTAGGGTGAGTGGCTAGCCGCGTTGGTCCCCTCCTTCCCTCCGAGGCCTGGGGCTGGGACAGCAGACCAGCCAGTCTCTGCTACGTCCTGCCACTAGGCACAAAGGAGACACACTTGTCCCGGTCTGCCACCCCTGACGGCCTCAGGGGTCTGTGCTCCTTCCCCGCCGCTGGGCCCAGCCATACCAGCAGTGCCCCTGCCCACAGCTCAGTCACTCTGGTGATGTGGTCCCAGGACACTGGCCATCATCACACTCGGCCTGGGCGGGCCAGAGCCAAGGGGCAAGAGTGGCCAAGGCCAGGGAGGGGCCCTGCCCCCACTCATATGCTGGCCTCCTAGGGACTCATTTCCTCAAGATTCCTTGCCCCAGCCCGGCTTGGGGTAGAGGCTGGCCAGCTGGGATCGAGCTCACCCCTGGAGGTGCCCAGGGCCTTCTCCACCTCCTACTCTGGACCTGGGCGTCGATTTAAAAAGCCTCCATGTCCCCTGGGCATCAGTTGGGGAGGATCGAACGAGAGAACAGGGCGTGTGGGGGCGGCGGGGGGCAAACAAGGCCCAGCCATACTGGTCCTGACCTGAGAACGTACACAAGGCCCAAAGCCGGAGGAATGTCCGAAACCTTTACTGCGGCCCCACAGGGACTCGGCGGGCCAGGGTTCCTGCCGTCCACCGGCAAGCACCGCTTCGGACACCACCGCCCGGAGCTCCAGCCCAGGATGCCGGCATCTCCTCCCGGCAGCCCGCTGGCTCCCTTCCCGAGGGGCTGGAGCCGCAGGCCCCACCCCGCCCCAAGCGGCCAGTGGCCCTAGCTGCCCTCCTCCGCCAGCCCGGTCCGGGAACACCAGCCGGGCGGCCTCTTCTCTCAGACCTCGGCGCCTGCGGCCTCAGGGCTGCCGCGCTTGTTCCGGAAATGGTCTCTGTTCCGCTTCCGGCTGCCGTGGAAGCCGACGGTCTCCGCCGCTGAGCTGGGCTGGGCAGCCCCCCGTGGGACGCCCCCTTCCCGAAGGCCCCCGTGGGGGCTGCTCCACTCCTCAGCCTCTGGGCTCCCGGGCCCGGCCAGGTGGGCCAGCTCCACGGGGCCCTCGCCCCCCGCGGCGCCCGGGTTCCCCAGCCCTCCTGCCTTCTTCAGGGCCCTCTTCCTCTCAGGCCTGGCCTCGCCGGCTCGGGCGGGTCTGGTGAAGATGACTCTTCCCTCCCCGCAGCTAGAGGCATCCTGGTTGAAAGAGGACACACGGTCGCTGGGGGCAGCCAGGCTCGGGGAGCCCAGGAAGGCCAGGGCAGCAGCCCGGTTGCTCTGCTCGCTGACCTCGGCCACGTTCTCCAGGCTGTACTTGGTCCAGCGCTCAGGGTGGGCCACGTAGTCAGGGACGGGGGGCAACTTCGGAGGGGCAGGGCTCTGACTGGCCCTGCCCGGGTCCTTTCCTGGAGGCCGGCTTGAGGGTGCCGGCGGCCGTGGGAAGCCCCCGTCGTCACCCGGGCCAGTCTGCGTCACGGAGGGCGGCTCCTGCCTGCCTGTGCCCTCCAGGCAGTCAAAGATGTTGCGGCTGCGCCAGGAGAAGGTAGAGCTCATGCCCCTCAGCTGGAATGGCTGCACCGCGGCCGTGTGGAGGCCCCTCGCAGACAAAGGGGACTCATCGGGGTCTGAGTCCCCCTGGGCCTCCCCAGGCAGCACCCCCGGGGACAGAGCTTCCCTCTCAGCACCGCCAGGCAGGCTGACATCAGAGTCGGAGTCGCCGAGAGACGCGGTGTCCGCAGGCAGAGCGTTGACCTCTGTCCCTTGCTGGGCTTCCAGGGGCTCTCCTGCCCCTGCCTCAGACATGTGTCCCAGGGCACACCACACCCAGACCAGACCGCCCAAGAGGTTCGTGTCTGAAGTCCCTCCTGTAGACCCGCTGTCCTTGGGCCGGCGGTGGGATCCTCAGGAAGAACTACGTCCTGCAGAGCAAGGGACGGAGATCCCCGTCCCCTGAAAGCCCTTTCACCTCCCTTGTCTGACGCGGTCTGTGCGGACACTGGAGTGCCGGTGGGGGAAGTGCCGCAAAGGCGTGGTGGCCTCGGTCCCGGCGCCGTCCAGCTGCTCAACTGTAGCGGGCTGCGGTGGGAAAAGCCGACCATCAGATCAGACTGAAAAGGTGCAGAAATGGTGCCACAACCCCCAATGGGTGGTCCTGGGTTTATGGAGCCCAGACACAGGCCAGGCCCAGAGCAGATCCTTTGTAACGATGGCCTCGTTCAAGGCTCGTAGCCCCGTCTAGGGGCCCGCTGGAGGGTGGGGCTGTGGCAAGAGGCAGGCGGCCAGGGCTCGGCCCGCGGACAGCAGCAGCCTGTGCTCTGCGCCGCCACCGGTCTCAAGCAGGTAGGCTCATTACTAAACGCCCAGTGTGGCGCGTGGCACGCCGCAAGGACTCCACAAAGACTGGGCCACCTGCCTGGTCCAAAGCAAGGAGGGCGGCTCCTGATGGCTGGGAGAGGCCCCGGGAGTTCCATGGGTGTCCGCAGCCGGGTCCTTGGCGTCTGAGGGTCAAGCCCACAGCGAAGCGGGGTGTCAGTGGCCACCTGGGGCACCCTTGGTGGTCAGAGGCAGGCCCTCAGCAACCTCCAGTGGCACTTCCCCGCAACCCTGCACACAGCTTCCCTCTCCCAGCGGAGCACAGAAGTGGGGCCAACGCTCGCTTAGTGGCCCAAGTGTGACCAAGCGGACACCTTGCACCTTGTATTTCCGGGCTCAGGGGACAGCCAGGCCTCACCCATCCATCCACCGAGCCGCCCTGGCCCATGGTGACCCGCTGCGGAGCGCCCACGAAGGACCCGGCAGGTGGGCCAGGCGCGGCCGCGGGGGTCCCGCAGCTGATCAAACACAGACGAGACCGCCACTGCTCTGGGGCGCGAGTCCCCAAGCGAGGGAGCACCCCCCCCCCACGTGTTCCAGGGAGGGAGAGACAATGGGCCGGCCACACAGCACGCCGCGAGCAAAGCCGGAGCTCCAGCCAGCCTCCTGCTGCCCGAAGTCGCGCCCCTGCGGTCCGCACGGCCGGGAAGGCCACCGCGACTAGGAGCAGCAGCCGGAGCGGGGGCGCGCCGGGGGGACAAGGGGGCAGCGCGCCAGGATGAGCCATCGGGAGCGTCTCCTGGGGCTCTGCGCGAACTTCGGGAGCTCGGCGGCCGGAGCCCCGTCCCAGCAGGCGGAACCACTAGCTTCCCCGCGGGAGCGCTCGGACGCGCACCCCCGGCTTCCTTCGCTCCGTCGGGGGCCTGGGCCAGACAGGGTCCGGGCTTCACAAGCCTCGGGGCCCCAGCGCCCAGCCCGCGAGGGGCCGGAGACGCGAAGCACTACGGGGGCGGCTCCGGGCTGGGCAAGGCTGCGGACATCGGCCTCCCGGAGGCGCGGCCGCTAGTCAGCGCCGGACTCCCTCCGCGCAAACCTACCGGGCCGCCGCGGCCTGGCCGGCTCCATCTCGAGCTGAGCTCCGCCTTCTGGGAAACCGAGTCCTCCGCCGGCCCAGCCCCGCGGCGTCCGCACCTGGGGAACTACATCTCCCAGAAGGCACTGGGTCGCCACTCCCAGGGCCCGTCGGGTAGCGTTAGCCTCTGCGCATGCGTCCTCGCTTTTCTTCGGAGCCCTTCCTCCCCGGAAACGACGGCTCTCCTTCCCGCTAAGAGCCGGAATTGAGTAGGGAAAAGAGGGAGGAGGAAGAGGCAGCACGGCGACTCCCAGAATGCTCGAGGGCTAACGGCTAGCGCCGCGTTCCCGGGCCCCCAGCGCCACCCGCTGGAAGTCGCGAGCACAGCGGCCTCCTCAGACCGGAAGTGCATCGTCGCGCGCGGCGCCGTTGCCGAGTGCTTCCGGTGCGGGCGGAAGCGCGCGGCCGCGCCCCTCGTGGGTCGGGGGCGGCGGGCGGGGCGGGGTTTCGGCTGCTGCGCTCAGCCTCGGGGCGGCTTCGGCTCGCCTGCCCGCCGCGATGGCCTCTCTGGCCGCGTCCACCCCGCCGCCCCTGTGCGCCCCCGCCGGCCCCAGGCGCGGTCGGGACCCACAGGGACCCCCAGGCCAGCACCCGCCCCCCCAGCACGGACTGCGGCTGCGGTGTGCTGCGTGGCCGGGACGCCCCAGGGTCCACGGGGGAAGCACGTGGGAGGGGGCCCCGGGGTCGCCGTGTTCTCGCAGAGACCCATGCGGCACACACGGCGGGGAGGTGTGGCAGGAGGGCGGACCCCGCCGAGACCCGATGACCCCAAATGCGGGGCTGCGGCTAGTTTCCCACACGAGCCCCAGAGGAGGCCGCTGGGAACCCCGAGCCCGACCCCAGCCAGGCGCTTGCGGCCTCACGGGGTCGGTTCGGCACAGGCCAGGTCCGTGCCCGCGCCCCGGGCACCCCCCAGCGTCGGCGGGGCGTCCGGGCCGCGGTCCACCCCGGGGTCCGGCTGGCAGGGGCTCAGCCCCGCCTCTCCGGCCGCCGCACGCTGTGGCTCGGGCCGGGAGCTACCCAGCTGTCCGCAGAGCTGACCGGCACCGCGACCGGCCGGGAGGGGTCCCGGGCGCGGGAGGGGTCCCGGGCGCGGGAGGGGCCGGTCCGCCCTCCGCAGAGCCGGCCCCAGGAGGAAGGGCAGTCTCGCAGGCCCCACCTCAAGCACCCCGTGGCCCCGGATCTGCCCCTCTGGGCGGTGGCGCCCAAGGGCTCGGTGGGGCAGTGAGGCCGGGTGGAGGCTGCCGAAGGGGGCACGGGGGCACCTGCCGTGTGGCGCGCTCTCGGGGGCCCAGCGCGCCCCGCCGGGTCCGCAGAGCCAGCCTCAGCCCTGCCGGCCCCTCCGCGCCTCCAGCCGCCCCGGCTCGGACGCCGCAGGCACAGAGGCCGTCGTTAGCATGCCCGGATTCTCCTTCTTTATTGAGTGACTTGGAGGTGTAATTACAGTGGCGGTGGCGCGTTAGAAAGGACAGGTGCGCTGGAGGCGGAAGGCCGCGGCAGACCCGGCTCTACACAGGCGGCGGGCGAGGAACGGGGTTAAAAAAGGCATGAGCCGTGCAGCCCGGGAGGCAGGTGGGTGGGCCGCAGGGCCCCCAGGAGCGGCCGGGCTGAGCAGGCAGAGCCCCTCAGCAGCCGCAGAAGCAGGGGGGGCCCGCCTCGCAGTCCCCGAGGCCCGCTCACGTGCCGTCTACAGGTGACTTCAGCCCCGAAGGGAAACGGGGAGCTTCAGGACAAAAACGAAACCTCAGAAGTAAAAAGGCTAATAAGTGTAGCAGAGTGATGCCGGAGAAGTTATATACACGGGCGGTGACGGCCCTCCTCAGCAACGTCCGGTCACTCGGGGGCGCTGCAGGGTCCCCGGCGGCCTGTCCCCACAGCGCGAGCGGCTGCCTCCGCTCAGTACACGGAGCTGTTCCGGATACCGCAGCATAGCACCATGCTCAGGATCATCTCGAAGATCTGCGGGGCGGGTGGGGGGGACTGTCAGCACCCGCAGCCCTGTGGGGTGTCCTGGGCAGATGCCCGGCCCACGCACTCACCATGATCACAGCAACCACGATGGCGGCGATGCCGATGAGGTACAGCTTCCCCGAGAAGAGGTCATCGATCTTCTGGTGGCAGTCCTCCTGGGGGGTGGGGGGGGGGGGAGCCAGCAGATGGTCAGGGGCGCGGGCCTCGGGCCCCCACAGTCCCGCAGCATGGGCTCGTTGAGGAAAGAACATGGGGAGGCTCGGCCCGTCAGAAGAGGTGTGACCAGCGCCTGGTCTCTGCACGGTTATCTCACACCCGTTTTAAAACAGACGTGGGGTGGGACATGGCGGGTGCGTGGTCTTCCGCTCAAGTCGCTGAGCCGCACGCGGACGGTCCTGGCCCGGGAGCCGGGCAGAGACCCGCCGCCCCCAGGGGCCCAGCCTGCCAGCGCCCGTCGGAGCCCCCGGGCAGCCTGGCGCACCCCGGGACCCGCCCGGCCCCGTGTACCTTGAAGAAGTTGCTGATGATGGTGCTGCCCGAGGGACACAGGTTGTTCTTGAGCACGGAGGTGGTCAGCGCGGACAGCGTGCTGGAGCCACAGCAGTTGAGCTGCGGGGACCAAGACCCCTGGGTCAGCCCCGCACCCTTGTGCGCAGGCGACCCGTGGGTAGATGGCCAGGGACACACAGCCTGGGAAGCTGAGGCCTGGGGAGACGCCCTGGCCTGGTCCAGGGTCGGGAGCTGGGAGGCTCCAGGGGGAAAATGGAGCCGGGGGCCCCTCTCTTCTTCCTCCCACCACACCCTGGGCTAATGGGCTCACCTGGCTCACGGTGGGTCCCCGAGAATCCCCCCGGGGCACCCCAGAGAGGGCTCTGCAGCCCGCCAGGCGCAGCACCCCTCCTGCTCCTGAGGTCCACGCTGGGGCCAGGCTCCACCCCAGCCGGGCCTTACCCAAGAGGACCATCCCCCAGCCCCCCAGCAACTCCTCCCGCACCGTCTCATGGAAGGTCTTCACCACGGCCTTGGCATTGTTGGCATCATCGTCCACCACGGCCTGCTGCAAAGCCTGATCATAGAACTGCTTCACGTCTTTGGCGATCTGGGGGTGGGGTGTGCAGAAGGGGTGAGGTCACAGCCACCGCAGGGACCATCCTGGG
This sequence comes from Martes martes, assembly GCF_963455335.1. Lineage (NCBI taxonomy): Eukaryota > Metazoa > Chordata > Mammalia > Carnivora > Mustelidae > Martes > Martes martes. The sequence goes on along the minus strand of NC_137898.1, from coordinate 1,821,427 downwards.
GGAGGGGGCACATGTTCTCCTGGCTCTCCTGAGAAGGTGATGTTCCCAGGGTAGATCTGGTTGCCCCCCCCACCCCCACCCCCAGCCTGGTGCTGGGAGATAGGCGGCCCCCGCCTTCTACTCGGCCCCCGTGCCACCTCCTCCAGAAAGCCCTCCGTGGCCTTCCTATGAGGCAGGGCCCACGGGCAGCCCCAAAGAGCACCCTGCATTCCAAGGGTAGGCCCAACCCACTCCCCACAACCTGAGCAGCAGGCCCTCCCCAACCCCAGCCAGGCAGGGACGGGCCCACTGCTGTGGTCCCAGGCTCACCTGGTCTTTGTTGACAAAACCCCAGATGCCGGCAGCTACTTCACAGGCAAAGAGGATGACGAGGCAGGTAAAGAACTGGGAAGGCCGTGCAGGACCCAGAGGGGAGAGCAGAGACACAGGGATGAGGGCAGGCATGGGGCAGCTTAGGGCTGGCCGTGTGCAGGCGACAGACGCCCCAGTGACCAGCAAGTGTGCCTGTGGCTGGTGGTGGCAGCCAGCCCCCACCCCCACCCCGCCCCAACCAGGCATGAGCCGCGTCGGGGGGAAGACTCGGTCCCAGCAGTGGCCTGCCGAGGTTCTCAGCATCCCCACAGGCCAGGGCTCAGCCCCGAGGGGCTCGGGCCTCAAGTGACCCCAGTCCACACCCCACTCCTCCCTCTCCCTGTGGGAAGGGGGTCATCGTGGCACGAACGCCCACTGCCCATGCCTCCTGGGCTAGCCAGGCCTCAGCTTCTGCATTAAGGTTGCCGAGGAACTGGGACATGCCCCTTATTGCTTCTGGGCCTTTGTATTAAAAACAAAGAAAAACCACTGTAAAACCACAAGTTAGGAACCAGACGTCACAGTAACAGGACAGGGTGGGGTTTCTGAGCCACAAAGGGACCCCAGAGGGCTGTCATTCCAGGCAAGGTCCCTAGGCCACCTGGGGAGCGCCCACTCCAGGGCCACACTGCCAAGCAGGGGGGCCCATCTGAGCAGAACACAGGGAACCTCCAGAACTCTGGGTTCTGCCTCTGCACCCCCTTCCTGCCCCCGCCTGGCCCCCGACCTTACCGTCCCCAGCAGGCACTGGGACTCCTGGATGGCCCCGTAGCAGCCCAGAAACCCGACGAACATCATCACGGCACCCACGGCAATGAGGATGTAGATGCCTTTGTGGGGGAGCAACAGACATTCTCAGAGTGTGATGTCCCCCCGAGGGCCGCCCGTCCCAGTCCCCCTCCCTGGCCACGGGCACACCTTCCACCCAGGACTCGGGCCACCCTGCACTAGAGGAGCAGCGAGGGCACCGCGGCCTGGCTGTGGGGCGAGTGCCCCTCCCATGTCTCCCTGCCCCCCCCCCCCGCTGCTGCGGGTCTGCACCCCGGGAGCTGGGCCGCCGAGGACCGGGCCAGGACTGACTGGCACAGCGGCGAGCTCAGAGAGCACTGCCTGCAGATCTGTGCACCGCCTCGCTCCCCGCTGAGGCCACACATGGCCTGCACCCACTCTGGTTCCTGGAAGTCTCTGGGACTCAGCGAGGGCCACAGAGGACCACTCGCTCCTGGTGCACGGGGCCATGCCCACAGTGTCCAGGCAGGGGGTCAGATCCAGCGGCTCCATGTGGCTCCCTGGGCTGGAGGAGTGGGCCCGAGCTGACCTCGGGGGGACAGGAGCCTGCTGGCGGAGCCGGCCTGGCAGCCGGGGCGACCCGGTCCACCGAGGATGGCATTGGGTGTGGGAGGGAGATTTCTAGGTCAGCACGTGGGGGTGCCCACGTGCTGGGCACGGGCTCCTGGGGACACAGGAAGGGCCAGGACAGAGTAGGGGGTGCCTCTGGCCTGGCCGCACTGCCCTTCTCAGGGCCCATGGCCCTCGCAGACAGGTCTGGTTCCAACAGGCGCGGTCGGGGACCCACTGGGCCCTGCAGTGTTGGCCTGGATGCTGAGAAAGCCCCCTAACCTGCCCCCCCCCCAGCCTTGGACAAAGAGCCCTTGTCGGGGCCCACAGCTGCTCCCCCGCCTCCCTGGCAGGCCCAGCCTGCCTCGGGGCCAGCGGGAGGATCCAGAAGCCCGTCTTTGATGGGCAGGGACTCGGCAGCCCACGGGGGTTGCCGCAGAAGCCCAGGTCCCCGGGCAGGCCTGCCAAGCGGTCCGGTGGCTGAAGCTGCTTCCCCAAGGGCAGCCCCCCCACAAATGCCAGGAGAGGCACGTGGGGGCCCCTGCAAGCCAGGGTTAGGCCCCACAGTGACAGCCTAATGTGGTACCTGTGAGGGACAAGCTGCGGGGACAGTGCCTGCGTTGCCCCCTACAAGCCTCTCGTATGGGACCACATCCCTCCTGGAGTCCGGGCACAGCCCTGCAGCCTCGCACCTCCTGGTAAGGCCCAGAGCAGAAGCAGTGGACCTCTGTGTGCCTGGCCCATACCCAAGCCTGCGACCAGGGTTCCTGAGCCCTCCCAGCCCAGTCCTGCACTGGACCAAGGGAGCCTTTAGCTCCTCTACCATACTGGACCAGACGGAGGGGACCGTGAGAGCAGGAGCTGCTCCGGCCATGAGGTGGGAGGGGGACCCCTTCCCAAATCACCTGCCTACACCCACGGCACCCCAGATCCTGGAGAACCACCCCAGGACAGGATGTTGCAGGCTTGAACCCCCGGGGAAGGGGAGTGGGACCCTGGGAGGAGGTCTGCAGGAGACAAACAGCTCTGATGGGTCTGGAAGGCCCTTCCTTGCCCTCGGACACATGAGCAAAGCTGACCACCCTGCTCCCGAGGGTGCCTGGCCCCTGGCAGACCCTGGGTGACGGTCCTCGGGGGCGCCTTTGGAATGGGTGGACGGTGGGGGAGCCCTCTCCTCCAGAGACTCAAACCTTCGAGGGGGCTCACAGCCCGGGGGAGCCTGTGGGTCTGGGGAGGGGAGGTTTGGGACCCCCTCCAGGGACAGCCGGCCCTGGGAGTCTGCGGCCAGAGCTGCAGGCGTCCGTCTCCAGGGAGGAAAGGGGTCACCCCGTCAGTGCTCCCGAGTCAGACCTCTCCACACTGCAGCTCCGAGAGGAGCACAGGCTGGGAAGGGACACACATCCCCTTTGTGGCCCCAGGCCATCCCCGCTTCAGCAACCAAGCGTGCACGGCCAGCGCGTGCCCCCTCCCCTGAACAGCAGTTGGGAAGGACCCAGCCCCGTGCTGGGCCGCACACAGTAGGGCGGCCGCTGGCCCTAACATGGAGCCCCGAACCCGAAAGGCCCCCACACACTTCCCGCCCCGCTGCCGGGCCTGTGGGGACCTGAGAGGCCAGGCCAGGCCGTTCCTTTAAAGGACAGAAAGGCTTCCAGAGCCCCAGGAGGGCCAGGCCCTGCCTCCCACTGGCTGGGGACCAACCTGAGGAGGAGGGAGGCTCCGCAGGACAGGGTGGGGCAGGGGTGGAGGCACGATCCCCTGAGGGGCCCCAGCTGGAGCCCGGGAGGCAGGCAGCCTAATAAGGCAGCAAGGTGTGGCTGGGGGGCGGCGAGTCACACTGGCCCCTGCCTCACCCTGGGGCCCAAGTCTCCTCCCCCTCGCTCCAGCTGCCTCGGCCGCCAGTCCCGCCGCCCAGGCAGGCATCCAGCCCCGCCCCTTTCCTGCGAGCCTCCCCAAAATACCCACCGCGAGACACGGCTCCCCTGCCCCCACCCAGTGGCCTCCAGCCCCCAGTTGGCCCCCGGGAGCCATCCGGTGGGGTCTCAACAGCCCACACACCCCGTGCTGTCCCAGCGCCGCCTGGGAGGCTGGTCGCTGCACCCCCGCCAGCCAGGCCGTGGACCCCCATGGAACCGCGGCCCGCGAGGCCCCCAGCCGGGCCCGACTATACCCACACTCTCTCTCACCCTCTCGCGCAGAGAGCCCTTCCCGGCAGGCCTCGTCCGCCCAGCAGCCCAGTGAGCCGTGCTGGCCTGGCCCGTGCCCTGCCTCCTCCTGGAAGCCCTTCCTGACCGCCTGTCTGCAGCAGTTGTGACCAGACATCTCGACAGGTGGCTCCCGCTGGCCCCCAAGCCCAGAGCCGGCCAGGTGCACTCACCTACGTAGAAGGTGTTGGGTGCAGGCCTGTCTCCGAGCTCCAGGTAGAGGAGGTTGGTGGTCTGTGGGTCGTGGCGCAGCCACAGAGCCACACCCAGGATCACGCCTCCGGCCAGCTGGGGAGAGAACGGGGACACGGTTACTTGCCCAGAGCACCACAGGGGCGAGTGTGGGCCGAGCCACACCGGACACCCAAGGAGGCAGGGGCTGGACCCTTGCCTCCACCTGCCCACAGGCTCAGGGCGTCCCTCTCCAGGCGGCACTCCCAGGCACCGCTGGGGTCCAGGCTGCCTGCCGGCTCCACACGCCCGCTGCTGGCACCCGGCACTTGGGACAGGTATTGGAGCGACATCCCCAGTATGGGATGGGCACGCTCATGTCAAAACAGCGTTCATTTTTCCAGCCAAAGCTCAAATTTAGCTGGAGGCCCTGTATTTTCATTTGCTAAATCTGGTCGCAGTCCACACCAGACCCAAGTACCCCAGGGACCGCTGGGCCTTCCTCCAAGCGGGTGCTTCCAACGGTCCCCAGCTCATCTGGGAACCCCGTGGAGGGGACTCCAGTCTTTGCTGCCAAGAGAAGGAGAGGGATAGGGATCTGATGCCACCAGGGCCCTGGTGGGGTCCGTGGAGGGAACGACAGAAAAGGGAAGGCAGCGGAGGCCGGTGGCCTCCAGGAAGCCACGGGACGAGGGGCTGGGCTGTTTGCGGGAGAAATCTTGCCGCTGCCGGGCCTGGGAAGGGAAGCCGCAGGAGGAAGGAAGCGCGCCGGACTCCCAGAGAGGCCGGGGGGGGGGGCTGCCTGGGCAGCAGCGGCAGGAAAGGGGGCTCTGCTGGGAGCCTAGCGGGGGGACAGGGACTTCCGGCTTGGGGCGGCCTTCCACAGACTCACGGTCATGCGAGCACAGGGCCTGGGGCGGGGGGCGGGGGCCGCTGCTGAAGGGGAGCCCGGACCACGCTGGGCCTGGCCTACACATAAGCGTCTCACCAACACAGGCCGTGGTGCGCTACCCTCGGGCCCCAGCCTCTGTCCTCAGGCCGGCCCAGCCCCAGCTGCCCCACCGACCAGAATGCGCTCCCAGAGCTACCTGCCGCGGTGCGGGTCCAGGGGCCTCGCTGCGCAGCCACAGCCCCTGGCTTCCTCCTCCCACCATCCGCGTGCTGGCAACGGAGCCTTCCCCAGGCAGCCGCAGACACTGACCCCCCAAACACGGGCCTGGAGCTCCACGTCCTACGGGGAGGAGAACCCCCCCCAGTCCAGAAAACCACCTGGCCAGACTGGCACCTGCCCGAGGCCCCTGCTACACGGTGGCTGGTGGCGTGCGTGTGACTCCGGGCCCCGGCCCCGCGAGCTGTCCCACGGAAACCCCCGCTGCCTCCCAGATCCTTCCACCCAGCCCCCGCTAACAGTCCGGCTGGCAGGCCCACACCCCCAAGGCGAGGCTGCCCCCCAACTAGCCCGGGGTTTCTGCTTCTCAGCCCCCTTCTCCCAAGGTTCCAGGTCTGGTGGGGGAGGGCAGGCTGAGGCTCGGAGGCTCTGCCCTTCCTCGAGCCTGGGTGGGGAGGACCACCACGGTCCCCTCCCATGGCGCTCTGGCCACCTCGCAGACCTCCAAGGGCAGGGGCCCGGACGCCCAGCATCCCGCGCCTCTCGGTGGCACCTGCTAGCCACGGGAGACGGCCAGGGGGCCCATGGGACAGCGGGGGCAGGGCGGGCGCCCCAGAGTCCCCGGCTCCTCTTGAAGTGGCTGCCATCTGGGGCTCCCAGGGAGGCGGTGTCGAGGCTGAGGGTTGCCGTGGTAACTCTGGCTTGAAACCGTCACTTGTTCTCCTTTGAAACTGTGGTCCAGAGCGGCCTTTGTGAGATGTCCCAGGGCAGAGGGGGAGGGGCGGGGAAGCCCCTGTCCCGGGCCTCCCGCTGTGGTCCTCTGCAGTCCTGGTGCCCTGGCCACAAGCCCCGATGAGCCTCCCTATCAGCGGAGGGGGCGGAGTGTGGAGGGGCGCGTGGTCCCTGGCCTGCTGGGACCTCTCCCGTGTTCCCCACGCAGACCCTTCACCCCAGCAGCAGGGGAGACAAGTGTCTCGGGTGCACGGTCCTAACAGAAGTGCGGGGGGAACACTGCTGACCCCCCTCCCTGGTTGCCACCTCGGCTGCTTTGGAAGGGGCAGGCGGGGCGGCCTCTGACTCCCCCGAGGCCCCCAGGCCCACAGCCCCAAGGGATAAAGGGAAGCTGCTCCTGCGTTCAGGGCTGGGGAGGGCTCCGTGCGGACGTGCCCCCGCATGCCGGGGCCCCAGTCACTCCAGGCCCCGCACAGATCCCCGGAGTGGGGCCGGCTGAACGCAGCAATGGCGAGGACCATCCCGTTCCCTGATGAGGAAACCCACGTGGCAGGGGGCAGACTGCCAACGAGGGAGGGACAAAGGCAGCACCCCGACCCAGAGCAGGGGGGAAAGCCCTCCGCAGGGAAGGCAAGGCTCCTGGCCCCCCACTCGCGCACCGGCGGGAACGTGGGAGGAGCTGGGGTCAGTGTGCTTCCCAGCTCGGTCCGCACCTGCCGCCCTGCGTGTCCACCCAGGGACGTAAACGTGCGTGCCCACACCACGACACGGGCCCTGGCGGTCCCTGGCATCCCCAGCTCTGACCTGGGACCGACCCACATGTCCTGCAACCGGCTCACAGGCAGGGGAACGAGAACATGGTGGGTCCAGGCAGCAACACGAAATGTTCTCGGCTGACAACCACGCTGGGTGACAGCCACCAGACCGAAAAGAAGTTCCCTTTCCACAGAAGTGTCAGAAATGCAAATTATGTGCAGTAACAGAACACAGGCCACCGGCCGCCTGGGGATGGGGGACGAACACAAGCCCCCGGGCGCTTCTGGGGCTGCTGGATGTGTCCACGGTCATGATGCCGCGACCATTTCACAGGACTCTACCCACACCGAAGTCGCACCCCCAACTCCCCACTTGGGCCCCGACGTCTGAACTTCTAAGCAACTTCGTCCGGGCCCCCAAGGATCCCGGCTGCCGTCCTGGTGCCAGCCGGGTCCCTGGAGAGGTGGGCTTCCCAGGGCCCGCAGAAGCATCTGGAAACATCGTGTTGACGTTTCCCCATGGAACTGAGGTTTTAGGGTCAGAGAAAGGAGAACTGTGGCGCCGGGACGTGCGTCCCCAGCAGAGATCAGCGTGCAGGGAGAGCAGGAGAACCGGCGCAGGGTGGGGCCCAGGGCGTGGCGGCCAAGGGTGCCCCTTGCATCTCGGGGTCACAAGGTCATCTCAGCTAAGGTCCCAGCCGCAGCGCCACGTGGCTGCAAGCACCAGTGCTGGGAGCAGCAGGTGTCCCCGCCCCACAGAGCCCACCCCCCATCCCCCCCACTCCCGGCACAGGGCCACCTCTGCAGGGCTGCCCCTGCTCCTGCCCGGGGTGCCCTGCCCCACAAGGAGCCCCGCTGGGAAGGGCACCGGCTGGCTGGGCCCCAGGGGCAGATGCCACAGCGGGCACGGCGTGGCGGGTTCAGGACACTGAAAGATTCCGTTTCTGTTTCTTTCTTCTTCGTTTCTGAGAATTAGTAACTAAAGGCGTCAGCTGGAACAGGAGGGGGCTGCCAAGCACGCTGGGTTCCCGCCCGCCCGCCTGGTGCTTCCAAGAAGTGGCTGAAAGGGAGCAAGAGGCAGTAGGTGCTGCCCGGGCAGGCCTGGCGCTGCCATGCCCCCACCCCGGCCAGGCCCCCTGCACCCCGAGCGCTTGCCCCCAGCCCCACCCACACAGGCCCAGAGCAGAAAGGCCGGTGGGCATCACTCGCGCCTCCCAGCAGTGCCGGCCGCCCAGTGGGGGGGGGCCCACCCCAAGGGCGGCAGGATAGGACACCTGGCTCCACCCCAGCTCTGCTCCCCGACCCCTCACCTCCAAGGGTGCACACGCTTGAGGGAGAACGCGCAGGGAAGCGTTCTTGGCTCGGCGGCTGGGGAGTCCTGGAGGCCTGGAGATTTACATCCCCCCCCCCCCAGCAGGGCAGGGAAGGCCAGAGGCAGGAAGTGAGGCCGGAAATGCCCTCACGGATGGGGTCTAAGTCAGAGGGAGGAGGCACAGCAGAAATGCTCTGAGGACCGGCTGTGGAAGGGCAGAGGCGGGAGGAGGTCCTGGCGCCACCCCCTGAGTTGGGTGGGGGTCCTGGTTTCCCGCAGACCGACCCTTGCTCTCCACCCACCATCAGGGGACAGGGACAGACGCTTCCCTGGGTGATGCAGGCCCAACTCGGGCCTTCCTGGCGGGTGGCCTCCAGGAGCAGCCCAGGGCGGGAAGTGTGGGGGGAAGAGCGGGGACCCCCACCTCGGCCAGGAAGCGGAGCCTGGCTGGAGGCCCCCGACCTCAGGAAACCCCCTGGCCCGGCACCTAGGAGAAGGTAGCAAGGGGCTCACGACCCAGGCCCTCCTGGGTCCCACCAGTTGGGGGCTGCGGCAGCCACTTCCCACCGAGAGGTGAGTGCAGGCCCCCGCCCCACCCCATCTCCTCTAGGGGCACATCAGAGACCCAACCCCACCACCCCATACCTTCGTAGTGAAGCCAGGAAGTGTCCTGCTCTCTGGCCCCAAACCGACCCCACCGCTGGGAGTCCGTCTGCTCCCTCCGCCCCTGCAGGGAGGGACCTGCGGACGCAGCCGTCCTGGGGGCCCTGTCAGAGAAGGGCCCAGGACAGGCTGCGGCAGGACCAGGCCCCGTGCCTCCGACCAGGAGGAGCTAGGCGGGCCGGGCACTGACTGCAGGGGGAGACAGGAGGCGGGTGGGCTCAGGAAGGGGACCGGAGAGCAGGGGGAGGACTCCCAAGGCAGGTCAGGGTGGCCTGATCCTGTCCCAGGAGAGCCCCAGCCCTGCAGCCCCTCCAGGCCATGAAGCAGCAGAAAGACCTCCTCATGTGGTCACTTAGGGACCTCAGCCTCCTACCGCTCCAGCTGGAGGCTGAAGGGACTGCTCCAGCCCAGGGCCTCGCTGGCCCGGGGAGTGCTACCTTGGGGGACCTCAAGGTCTTATCACCTTGAGACAAAGCGAAAGGATGGTGGCCAAGCCCCTGGGCTAGGGAGCCGCATGGGCCCTTCAACCAAGCAGAGCCATAGCTGTGTGAGAAGGTGACCCCCCGTGAGCTCAGGGTGGGACAAACCCGCTGCCTCTCGGAAGCCCCCGCCCCCTGCCCCCCAAGACCAAGGGCACTGAGCTCCTGGGCTCAGGCCTCCCAGCCCAGGACTGGACACCCAGGAAGGTGGGCAGTCCTCACGGCGGCGCGGAACTGAGCCCAGCACCCACCCAGAGATGACGGCACGGGTAAGACAGGTGACAGGGGGCTGCTCGACATTCCCCCAGGGGAGTTGGGGCCGACCCAGTTATGACCTGGGCCAACCCGGGCGTGGGTCACCCAGCCTGCGAGGCTGCAGGGCGGGCGGCCCTGGCTTCCTGTCTTCCAGCCTCTTGACAATGACCATGGTGCCCAGGCCCCGCACACAGGTGGGGCAGCACTAACTTCCAAAGTTAGAAACAGGGACAAGGGGGCATGAACTCCGGGCCCTGGTGGAGCTACCAGGCCCCAGTTCCCCCCTGCTCTGTGGCTCCCAGCAGCCCCTGCCCAGAGCACCCTCACCACCGACGAGAAGACCTTATGGGCCCAACCCCACCTCCTAAGCCCCTCGCTCTGGCCAGCTCCCATCTCGTGCCTGGAGAGGGTGGCCGCCCCGCCCCTGGCAGATAGCTTAGCAAGGGAAATCCTCAACTAGTACAGGGCATGGCCCCTGCCTGCCTATGGGCACTCCCTTAGCATCCGGGAGTCCACCTGGAAGCCCCCAAGTGGTCTTGTGAGTCAACACTTGCTCGGCCGTCAGGCGGAGCTTAGGCCAGGCCCCAGAGTAGAAACTCTGTGTGCTTTGGGGCCGGGGGCGGGGCAGGCACTGGGAAGTCTAGAGGTTTCTGGAAGCATGCTGGGTCAAACCACATTCCGCAGGACACATGGAAAACAACTCAGAAGGGTCCCGAGGGCCGATTCCAGACGAGCCTGGTTCCTGGTCAAGGACAAGGCACACCAGCCCTGGGGCAGCTCCAGGGCTGAAAACCACCCAGCCCTCACAGCATGCCCTGAGCTGGGCTCTGGGGTGCCAGGGCCAGAGGCAGAACCCTGTGCCTCTCGCCCATCCCCACCCTGAAGCGCTGGGCCAGTGCAGAGGTGAACATCAGCTCCTCCCATGGGTGCCTGGACTTTGCCATATTGATCTGATGACCCGGCTCTCGCCCTCTCCGGTTTTCAGGTGCTGAAGTGAAGCCACAGGGCCCGTGATTTGGGAGGGTGGGTTTTTGGGTCCCTCTCCCTGACCGGACTCCCAGAATGAGCTAGGGATTGGGGATGAACTCAACTTCTGGAGGCAAACCTGAGCTGGTGGTGGGGTGGGCACCTTGTGGCGGGGGGAGGCAGCCTTGGAGCAGTACCCACCAGGGTTGCAGGCCTCTTGGTACCTGGACATCCTCAACGGGGGGGTGGGAGACACTTTGCTCCAGGGACAGACCACACACTTCCTCTTCTCGTTCCAGCCCAACGGCCGTTTCCCCCAAAGCGCTGCCACTCAGTCCATCCACTCGCCCACCCCCTAAAACCGGCACAGGAAATCCCCACCCCCACCCAAAGCCTGCCAGGGTCACACATCCCCTCTCCCGGAAGGAAGGCGACAGAACCGCTAAGTGACAGACACTTAGTGTCTGTCTGGAAGCGAGAATTAAATGCCAGTTAGCGAGGCTTCTAATCAGCCCTGTTCCCAGCCTCGGCTGCCTGCCCTACCTCTGGACGGCAGCCACTGAAGGCATTAGGCTGGAGAAGTGGCCAGTCCAGGACGCTGTGCTCTCTCTGGCGGGCCTCCAAGGACAGGCCTGGGATCGTACCCACTTCACAGATGAGGAAAGCGTGCGGGGCTCACGTGTGCCAGCTTCCTGCCCTAGGTCATGGGGAGGGGAGCCTCTGCTCTTCCTGAAATGCCCGGCAGCAAGCAGGAGCCTGGAGTACCAGCGGCCTCTGCCAGGAAGCTCCGGGTCCCACCCGCACCAGGAGGATTTCCACTCCCTGCTGGGCAGGGTGTCTGCACCGTCTCCCGGGCTCGGCCCGGGCTGCTGCTGGTGCTCCTGCTCCCATCCCTGCCTCACGGCTGGATGCTTGCAGGGCCAGGGAACCCCGAAGGCATACTGGGGGCCCACTGCCTGGGGCCCCAAAGTCCTGGCTCGTGGAGGAGAGAGACGGGCCTGTGAGCGTGTGGGGTGAGCGGGCTCCTTCCCGGAGAAGCCGGCTGGACCGCCTCTGAGGCCCGCTCCCAGGTGGGAGCCTTTCCACTCCCTACCACGGAACTTTGAAAAGGGCCCTGATGCAGTCAGACACCCACTGTCAAAGTCTCCCAGCTCCCCATCAGCACCCACACCTGCACTGCGGGCAGGGAGCCCGGCGAGCGAGAGTCACCCAGCGCCCACAGAGCCCCTTCCCCAAGGCGCTGCCCATGCCGGCCAAGGTGGGCAGTCTTCCTGCTGGCCATCCGGGCCCTACAGCCGTTTCCTGAGTTCGACCCTCAGGGTGTGAGCTAGTCGCAGGCCCTGGGGATGGGATGTGGAGGACGTCACCGTCAGGGGGCTGGAAGCCAAGGCCCAGGACCCGACTTGAGCAGCGGGGTGAGCGCTCCACAGTCCCGAACCAACCAGGTGAGGCCAGATACCGGGGCCGGGGGCAGAGAGGGGCCCTGCCAGACTGGTGGCCCTGGGCCCCACCCTGCTCAGCCCCACGGCAGGGGTGCGTGGGGCCACAGTTCTCAATGCCCAGCTGGGTGGCCTGGTGGGGGAGAGGCCTGGAAACATTTCCTTAAGCTTCAAAAAAGAGCAGCCCCTGGGAATGGGTCAGGCCTCCACCCCAGCTGCCTGGGGTACCACCAGGCTCGCCCAGGCGGAGCTGGGGGGTAAGCGGGGTCTGCCCTGGAGACCTCCCAGGCTGGGCACCGGGGAGGGACCTACCCAGCACAGACACTCAGCCTGAGGACAAGAATCCACTCTGCGAGACATCCTCTACCTCCGTCCACCCTCCACCTCGTGGTCAGGGCCCTCACCCCACATTCAGGCTCTGCTTAGAGGCCAGCAGTTGGGCCTCTGGGTGTCCCCCTGACCCCCTACGGGCCCAGACCACAGCAGGCAAACACTAAACAAACACTGCACACCACCGCTCTGGCAAAGGGGGTGGTTTCGGGGTGGTTCAGGCCAGTCCTGACCCTTCCTGACAGCCCCACTGCTCCCCACTTCCCAGGCAGAGGCCAGTGGCCACAGCGGGCCCCAATCTGTCCTCCCCACCCAGGTGGGGTGTGACCCCTCCACTCCACCAGCAGCTAGAGCTCAGTCTGGTCTCTGTCCTCCCCACCGAAAACACCTCAGCGCCCCGACATCCGCACTGGGGTCCTCCCCGCTGGGACCCTGGGCTGTCCAGATGGGAAACAGATGCTCCCAGTCCCACGCACTTGCTCAGGGGACTGTTCAAAAGTTTACCCTCCCAGTCTACTGGAGAACCACGCTGTCCGCCAGATGTGGTCACGGTCCTTCCTGAGAAGGGGTGAGCATCCTGGGGCAGCAGAGGGGTCCAGGAGGGCTCCCAGGCACTGCCCAGGGGACTGGCCAAGCGGAAGCAGGGCCCGGCCAGGAGAAGGGTTCCTGCACCCACTCCAGGCCCCTCCCCAACTCCAACACAGGCAGGAAACAGAAACAAAGCCAAAGCACCAGTGGTCACTGGCCAGCAGTTACCACCCAGGCCAGGAAAACGCAACCTGCAGGCCAGCAGCCTGGAGCCGGAGACCCTCGTGCACCCCTAGACGACCATCCTGCCGGTACCCCTCTCCAAGGCGAATGGCCAAGCCTGCACCTACGCCCAGACCTGGGCATCCGCTGGGACCCAGGCCCCAGAGGAGCTCAGAGACGCTCAGGTCCTCAGGGCCCCCTGCCCTGAGCCAGCCCCGAACGGCCGCCCCAGCCCCACTCCCCTCAAAGCCTCCGCAGCCTCCTGAGCGAGCGGGGACGGCCCCACAGAGCGCGGCCGGGCGCCCCGCACGCAGGCCACGAGGGGCTGAGGCGCTTCTGGTGCGGGTGCCCACCCGGCCGAGACCCTCACCGCCACCCCCGGGGGCGGCGGCGGCACCCGGGGCTGGGCGGGGCCGGGCCAAGCGCGCAGCGGACGGTTCCCGAGACTCGGACCGAGTGCGCGCCCCCCGCCCCGCGCCCGGCGGCCCATCCAGGGGCGGCGGCCCAGATGAGCTCATGGGGGCGGGGCGCTGGGAGCCCCGCCCCCGAGCCCCCTCGGTCGCCGCGAAGCTGGGTGGTCCCTGACACCGCGGCCCGCCGGTCGCAGCCCGCACCCGCCGCGCCGACCGCCATCCCCCGACGGGCACAGACCCAAGACCCCCAGACGCCCCGGCCCGGCCGCGCAGAGGCCCCGAGGGCCCCGTCTCGCAGCCACCCCCCCGCCCCGCCCCGGACGACCCCACCTCCCCCCAGGCTGCCGGCCCAGGACCCCCGTCCGCGCCGGGCGCCCACAGGTGGCCCCGCAACTTGGCGGCCTGGCTGCGCCCCCTGCGCGGGGCCTAGCGGGACGCGCGGCCTGCGGGGCTCGGGGCGCCCCCGCCCGCCCCCGCCCAGCGGGGCTCACCCAGAAGACGAAATTGAAGACGAAGAGCAGGTACTTGATGCACTTGGTGCAGCCCTCCACCCCCATGGCGGCGCGGCGGCGAGCGGCCTGCGGGCTGAGCGGGGCGGGCCGGTCCTGGGCGCGGGGCGCGGGGCCTGGCGGGCGGCGGGGCCGGGGCTCGGGCCCGGGGCGCGGGGCGCGGGGCGCGGGGACTCGGGGACGCGGGACGCGGGAGGCCGGGCCGGGACTCGCTGGGTCGACCGCCGCCGCTGCGCGCTCGCTCTCTGGCCGCGCGCGCGCCCCCGCCGCCTGTTATAGGGGGCCGAGGCCCCGCCCACCGGCCCCGCCCCGGCCCCGCCCCCGCCGCCCGAGCGCGCCGCCCCTCCCCCCGCGAGCACGCGCTCGGTCGGGGGTCAGACGCGCGCGCCTTCAACCCCCAGGCTCGAGCGAGGGAGGGGCGGCGCGGGGGGGGCGGGCCTGCGTCCTGGGAAGACCCTGCCCTGCTGTCGTCCTCCCTCAGGCGCTTTGGGTTGGTTATCCGAGGAGGCTCCCTGGAGGAGGTGATACACCAGTGATGGCGCTGCCCAGAGTGCTCCGGGGTGGGGGGACCCTGGGTGAGTGACGAGGTCCACAGTCAGCCGGCCTGGCCTGAAGACCCTGGAGCGCGATTCCAGGCCGCCAAGCCCTTGTCCCGGGGTAAGGGGACGTTGTTGAGCACTGTTAGAGGAGTCTGTGTTCGGAAAGGTGCCTGAGACGGTGACTCTGGACCAGTGTTAAATGTCTAGGAGCCCCAAACCACCTATAGGACAAGCTCCAAATAGAGCGTATTTTGTGCTCACACGGGTGGTGCTAGTGCCCCCAGGAGGCCAGCCCCACAGTGAGACCAGCTTCCTGAAGGAGTGGGGGCCAGGCCCTGCTGCCCTCCCTGCTGGCTGCCGAGGACGGGGAGGGGACCCGTCCCGCAGGGGTCCGCCACCCCCCAGGACCTGGATTTGTCACGGTACCTCACTGCAGTGTGGGTGGCCATGGGTGGCCAGCCGCTTCAGGGTTAATGGGGGAAAAATCAAAATGCCATTTACTCAAAGGTGACACAGAAGAACGCCCAGATCTTTCAAAATCAACATCTTGGAAGAATACAGACATTTATTGCTGATTACCTGAGTGGGCATGCCAAAGCTGTGGGCTAAGTCCTCAGAGAAAAGCCTTTCCTGGGCCCTCTGGAAGGGGAGCAGAGGGGGACCATGAGCCCACCCTCAGGGAGCGTGGTAGGGGGCAGAACTTCGTATGCTGTGCCCCTGGTGCACTGGCCCCCAAAACAGGTCAGGTCCGGCCGGGGTGTTCTAAGACGAGGCATACGTCAGTGGTTAGCGGGTCCCACCTGTGTGCCAGGGTCCTGGCCAGGGCGCTGGCTGTGGGAGCAGGACAGCCAGGACCCCTTCCCTCAAGGACTGCACAACCATCAAGCCAATGCTGGGAAGGATCATTTAAGGGTAGTAGCAGCTGGAACACTCCAACGGCACAGGGTGCTTGGGGGGTCTACAGGGGACCCAGGCCCTGAAGACTGAGAAAGAGCCAGCCAGCCCTGCAAGGTGCTGGGAAGGAGCCTTTGCAGCAAAGCAGGACACGTTTGGAGGAAGAGGAAGGGAGCCAGGAGCTGGGAGCGGACGGGGAAAGAGAGCTAGATGCCGTTGTTGGGGCAGGCGGTGGGGTCGGGGGCCAGCACGCAGGTCTGAAGCCCAGCACGGGGCTGCGTGAGATCTGAGTGTGTGGGGGCGATCGGAGGGTCTCTGCACGGGCCTGGCTTCTGCACTGAATGGGGACGCAGGTGAGAGCAGGCTGCCTCCGCCCATAGCGGGGCCACTCCGCAGGCATCGGGGGCTCCCTGGGAGAGCGGGCCGTGATGGTGTGCGAGGCCACCTGGGGCTGCCTGGCACAGGTGGGCTCCACCTCCGGGTCTGCTTCCGAAGTGCCCTGCCCAGTGGCCCACCAACTTGACCTTGTGAGGACAGCAGGGGACCCACCAGTCGTGTTTCCGGGTCCTCCAGAGACGCCGCGGGAGGAGACCGAAGGAGGTTCAGGGTACAGGCAGGCTCCGGGGCTCAGGAAGCATCTGCCGCCTGCGAGCCGGGGACCCCGGAGTGCTGGTGGGGTGATTCAGCCCAAGCCTGAAAGTCTGGGAACCAGGGAGCCGGCGGTGTATGTCCCAGTCGGAGGACTGGAGAAGATGAGATGGCGCGCCCCAGGCAGGAACAGGGGGAGAGTCCGCACCTCCTGCACCTTCTGGTCTAACCAGGCTTTAAGGAGACTGTGTGAGGCCCACCTGCACTGGGGAGGGCCACCTGCCAAGTCCACCAACTCCAGCTCCTGTCGTCCAGAGACGCCCTCCTGGACGCCCCTGGAAATAACGTCCCCTCTGGGCCCCCTGCAGCCAGTCTCCCGACATGCCACACTGAACATCACAGGCGGCTGTGACATGACCCAGGTGGGAGTGATGGGGGCAGGTGGGTGCCCAGGGGGTGAGTCCTGGGAAAAGACAAGCACCCAGAGGGGCTGCAGAGAGTGGGGGAGGGGGGCGGGCCTGCCTGTGCTGTGCCTGGGATGGGGAATGCCTTGCCCTGAGGGGGGCTGGTTGCCCTGAGGGCAGGTGGGGCTGCTGGTGTGATGGCCACAGGAGGGGCAGCGTGGCGGGAGCACCCGGCCTCCGCCGCTCCTCTGGGTCTGGCTCCAAGTCTCCTGTGCAACTTGATGCTGGTTCCTCAGTTTCCCCATCTGTGGCAGCACGTCTCCCAGTATTTTCGGGGGGTGACATGGGAGGACATGTCCAGGCACGTGGAGCAGGGCCTGGCCTGGGGGAGGCAGGAGGGCTCGGCCTCCTTGGGCTTGCTGGACCCAGAGCCTTCTGGGGCAATGGCAGGGGCCCGAGCTCACTGCGTCCACGGAGCACACGCTCTCTTGGGGGAGTCACTGAGCTGTGCCTCTGCGCCTTGGCCTCTTGTGGGAATGAACAAGGACCTCCCAACGACACAAACAGGCTGTTTATGGGGCGGGTGCTCCCAGACGGAGTCGGCCACCACCCCTGCAGCGGGCAGAGACCAGGAGGCAGGCCCAGAGCCGGACAGCCTTATAGTTAAAAAAAAAAAAAAAAAAAAAGATAAGAAAAGAAAAGAAAGAAAAAAGAAAGCTTAAAATCTGAAACACAGCAGCGAGCTGCGAAGACATCGCACGGGGAATGCCGGCAGACGGAACAACGGACCCGGCAAAAAATATAGCAAAGGTTTAACAGTTGTGCGCTGAAGATGTCAAGACACCGTGGAAAGGACCTGAAGAAGGTCGAACGGAGTGCACCGATACCCAGTGTTTTCGGATCCGAAGACTGTGCTGCCGCCGCACCCCAACTCCCCGAATTCGCCCACAGCCTACATGCGTACATGCGGCCGCTGTCGGGACCCCGGTGGGCTCTTCACGAGCTCATCTTAAAGTTCACAGGGAACCCACGGGGCCCCAGGGGCCCATACAACCTCAAGGAAGAAGAACAAAGTCGTTGGACTGTTTCCCGACGTGAACCCCCCCGGGAGCTGTGGCCATTGTGATAGGGTGGTGCCCAGTGTGGAGCCAACTCAGGACCCCCGGAGCACGCTCGAGAGCCCGGCAACACACCACGCATTCCTGGCCGGTTGGCTTCAGCGGGGGCCCCGAGACAATCCAGGGAGACCAAGAACAGTCCTTTCCAGCCACGGAGTTGGGACCCCTGGGTGTCCACACACCACAGAGCCAAGGGGCCGCACTCCACGCCGTGCCCCAAAACCAACGCAGAATGAGCTGCGATGGGTCACGGTCCTCGGTGTCAGACCGTAGACCTTCACGTGTGACAGCAAAGGTGCCAGCAAAATAAGAAAAAACACCCAGGTTAGACCTGGCCGAATTTTAAAACTTTGTTGTGTCAAAAGATATCACGGAGGACGCGGAAAGGGAACCCACGAGTTGGGAGAACAAATTTGCAAATCGTAGGTCTGGTAAGAGACGAGTATCTAGGACATGAGAAGAACTCCTCACAGCCCCCTGCCCCCGGAATCAACCTTTTTTTCCGGAGAAGACGTGAGATGGCCCAGAAGCTCACGGCCTCCCGCCCGCCGTCGGCCACCGTGAGAAAGACAGCCGGCGGCGGCGGCGGTAGCGCGGGTCGGTGAGGGTGTGAGGCAATCGGCAGGGCTGGCGGGTGGGAAATGCCGCCGCCGCCCTGGGGCACAGACAGCAGTTCCTCCAGACGCTAAACTTAGAGTCACCGTGTGACCCGGCGGTTCTCCTGCAGGCGCTCGAGGGCCCACTGGCAGAGAGTGGGTGTTAGGTGGGTGGCGACGGTTGCACAACCCTGTGAACATGAAAAAAAAGAGACACAAAACACCACTGAGCTCTCCGCTTTGTTTTGTAATTCTTTTTAAAGATTTAACTTTTCTTTTTAAGTAATGCCTACACCCCCCGTAGGGCTCGAGCTCACTGCGGAGACCCGGAGTCCCGTGCCCCAGTGCCTCAGCCGGCCAGGTGCCCCCACACTGTACCCTTGAAATGAGCGGAATTTGTGGCGTGTGAGTTCTGTCTCCGTAGAGCTGAAAATGGGGAAGTCTCAGGCGTGTTCTCATCGGAGGCTGTGGCCGGAGGGAGATGGGGGTGGCCAGCCAGGAGTGGCGCGACCCGTATGCTTGATTTGGGGGGTCCTGTTAGTGGATGCGGTGGGCCGAGGGGAATCAGACCCAGGGAGAAAGGCGTGGGAAGGAGGAGGCTGAGACCAGGCCGATGCTTCCGCCAGCCCAGCCCTACAAACAAGAAACAGGCTCCAGGCGGCTGGACCAGATTCTCCCTCGCCCACACCTGGGTCTTGGACTCCCGGCCTCCAGACCTCGAGAGAATAAAGGTCCGCTGTCTACACCCGCTTCTGAGCCATGTGGCCTCTGTGCAGCCCCGCGTGGCCACAGGCCCACTGCCGCCCCTCCTGCCACATTGGATGTGGAGTCCCCGGGTCGGGGGCGGTTGCTGGCGGGTCCCGTGCTGGTCCGTCCAGCCCTCATCGAGGGTTCTGTGCTCAGGGAAGACCAGCCTGGCCGGTGCGTCGGTTCTGCTGAAGACCCACGGCTGCCCCTTGCAGGCGGAGGAGGTCTCGGAAGGGATCGAGGGCCTCCGGAGGGAGGGTGCCCCAGCGGGGGGCCTGACAGTGGCTTGGGGGGCAGCCTTGATGGGAGGGGCTTCCTCATCGATCCCCAAGGCTGCTCTGCTCCAGGGCCCTGATGGGCAGCATCTGAGGGGCCAAGGTCAGAGCCCGTCCTGTGTCTTGGTCTCTCTGTGTCTCCCTTGGGGGACAGACGCGTGCTGCCGAGACCCCTGCCTGTCGTGGCCACTCGTGTGGATCCACCTGTGCGCCTCCTCCCCAGGGCTGGGGCAGAAGCGTCCAGGACGCCTTCTTGATGGGAGAGGGGCAGAACCCATTCAGGTGATTCCTGGCCATGCCTTCTGCCCCGGTGGGGACACAGGGCTGGCCCAGCAGCAGCAAGCTGTGCGCTACTCCGGTGAGCTTTGTGGTGGCCAGGGTTCTGCAGGGCGTCGGGGCCCGTGGATGGAATACACCCCAAGAGACTGATCAGGGGAACTGGTTCCCGCGGTCACGGAGGCTGACGGGTCCCGAGGGCTGCGACCGGAAGGCCTGAGCACCAGGAGAGCCCACCGTGTGTGTTCGGTCCATGTCCGGAGGCAGGAACCCGTGAGCCAGGCAGAGAGGGGGCAAGCTTGCCCTCCCCCCGCCTCTGTGCCCCTGGGGACCTGCAGAAGCCCACCCACCCTTCCCCAGGTTCATCGCCGGAGGACATAGCCCGACCCCGATGACGTCGTTTTACCTGCATCCCCTCTCTGCAGACCCCGCTCTCCAACACGGTCCAGCTCTGTGGCGCCAGGGGTCAGGATGGCCACATATGAATTTGGGTGCATCGTTCCGCTGGTAACGGGGCGGCCACTCTCAGCCTCCCGAGCAAACACCCTTTGCCTCTTGTGATGGAAGCTGAAGCAGGACCCTCCCGGCTGCCTGTGGGTCTTGCCCCAGGAAAGTCACGTCTCGCTGACCGGGCCAGCGCTCTCTGCGGGCCCTGGAGCCCTAGGCTCCCAGCTTGTTGCTCCTGGGATAGCACCCTGTCCTTGCTTCTGAGGGTCCGCTGCTGGCCTCTGCCGGGTAGGACGCCACCCTCCCAGCTGCCCTCTGAGTCCAGCTCCGAAGGGGCCTGTCCGGCGCCGGGCCTCCTCGCGGCTCTCAGTGGCGCTGGCGCCCCACTCACCGGATCTTCCTCCTTGCCTCGGCAAGCCGGGTGTCCTCCGGGGTCGCCCGTGGACCACAGACAACTGGTGGGGTTTCTGGCTCTGTCAGCTCCATAGCTGGGTACCAAACCCCTGGGGCCTGGGACTGTCCCCTTCGATGGCCAAGGAGGCTTTGCAGGTGTCGTTAAGGACTCTGAGCTGGGGGGACCTAGCTGGGCATCAGCACGAGGCCCACGAGGGAGGCAGGGGGACAGTCAGCGGAGAAGGTGGTGGGAGAACAGAAGCGGATCCGAAGAGGCTGCCCTTGCGTCTCAGCAGACGGAGGAACGGCTATGGGCCAAGCAGGGCAGCTCCAGACGCTGTCAAAGGGAAAGAGGGGCTGCACCCTGGGGTCTGCACAGGGGATGGGACCCTCCAGCACCCCGAGGCCCCGTTCTGGCCCCTGGAGCTGGGCAAAGCCACAGAATGCGGCTTCCAAGCCCCGCGCAGGGAGTTATCTGTTCTGTGTCCTAGCGGTGACAGGAAACAAAGGCGCAGGCCTCGCCAGGTAACATGCCGCTGGTGTGCCCGCCTTTCTGAGGTCCTGCATTTTTTTTAAGATTTTATTTATTTACTTGAGAGTGAGAAAGCACCCATGCAGGGGGAGCAGTAGGTGGAGAAAAAGGGGGAAGCAGGCTCCCCGCGGAGCAGGGAGCCCGATGCAGGGCTCGATCCCAGGACCCCGACATCATGACCTGAGCTGACGTGACATGACGTGAAGGCAGACGCTTAATGACTGAGCCACCCAGGTGCCCACATCCCGCATTTTTATCTCACTTTGTGGTATGCGCTGAATTGTCCCCCCCCGCATTCACGTGGTGAAGTCCTAGCCCTCGATGTGGCCGTATCCGGAGCTGGGGCCTCTAGAGGGGGCTGGAGGGAACACAGGGTCACTGGGCCCTGATCCCGTGTGACCGGGGTCCTTACGAGAAGAGGGGATCAGGACACGGATGTGCACGGAGGGACGACCCCGTGAGGACACAGGGGGACCCCGCCCTGCCAGCCCCTGCATCCCAGGTGTCGGCCTCCGGGACGGAGGGAGAGTGACCGTCTGCTGTGTGAGCCCCGTCCGTGGTGTTTGCTACGGTCACCCCAGTGACTAATGCACTGCTTCCCAGCACGTCTAGCAATGACTTAGCCGCACTCCAGGAGCCTCGCAAGAGGTCAAACCCAGGCGAGCCCTGGCACAGACACACGTATCCAACTGAATATTCTTCCCCTGCGAGGGAGCAGGGTCGGGCTTGGACTCTGACAGAACCCCCACCCTGCCCCCAGCTCCTGCAGCTTCCTCCGTGTCAGCTGGGCACGGAGCGCTGTGTTCCTGCAGGGGGAGGCCAGGTGCAACCCGCACCGTTATGGGGACAGAAACCTGGTGCCAGGGTTAACTGTGTGTGTCCACCTGGCCGGGCCACAGAGAGCCGGACGTTTGGACAAACATTAATCTGGGCATGTCTTTGAGCGTGTTTCTGGATGGGATTAACACTGGGATGCGTAGACTGAATAAAAAGTTACCCTCCCTAATGTGGGTGGGCCTTACCCAATCAGTGGACGGCCTGACTCACACAAAAAGGCTGAGTGCAGGGATCTCTTCCTGGTGCCCATGTGAGCTGACACACAAGTCTTTTCCTGCCCTCAGGCCCATGCAGACATGCTGGTCTTTGCTTCTAGACCAGCACTCACAGCCTCGGCTCCCCTGGGTCTCCAGGTTGCTGACTGCGGATCTCAGGAGTGTCAGCCTCTGCCGCCCCATGAGCCCATCCTTTGCAACAAACGTCCATTCTGGCTTTTGCTTCTCCGGAGAACGGGGATGGAAGTGCCGTGCCCTTGGAATCGCTCCAGGAGCCTGCCGTCATCGCGGGAGCCGGTGCCAAGGGGCCGCCTCCAAGGAGACCGGCCCGTACTCCCCCTCCTGGGCCCAGTCCCCGTGTCCGCCCAGGGACAAGCCACTCCACACCACCCGGCCTCCCTCCGGTGACTTCCCTGCACGCCCGCGCATGAGCCGACGGCCTCCCCCTGGGCCTCTTCAGCCTCACTGTGGCCTCGCTCGGGAGACTGGAAACGCCAAGCTCGCAGCACGCCCCGTCCTTCCAGGCGGCCGCAAGCTCACGCCACTCACCCGCCTCCTCGCGGGCCGTCCGCTGCTCGCCCCGGCTTCCGGTGCTCGGGCTCGGCCCCCCGACCCCGTCCTCGACCCCCCAGCCCTCCCTTTCCACCGCGCTCTGTGGCGTCACGGGGGCGGACCCGCTCTTTCTCAGCTTCCCACTGTCTTTGGGAACATGTGTCCTCCAGGGTCACCTTGAAAGGAAGCAAGGAGCTTACCTCACTTCCCCCGGCTGCCATTGGTTGGAAGTCGGTCATGGACCGCCCTTTGCGCTCACCGGCACGATGTACCTGGCCAGCCTTCTGGAGCAAAAGAGGCGTGGAGCAGGCCGAGTCCCCCGCGAGGCCGCCGAGATCTGCTAACAGCGGCAGGCTCCCTGCGTGGGAAGGAGCCCGTCCAAGACCGGCCACGCTGGGTCCAATCCCATGAGCTTGCTGTCGTGTGCTGTGGAGGTTCCGTGGGATTTAATTAATTAAATGTTTTTTCAATGTCCCTCCCTCCTGCAGAGGTCTTGTTCTGTAGTCGTCAGGACAGACCAGGTTGTGCCGTGGTAACAAATAAACCCGAGACCTACGACGGCCTGACCGGGGCCTCGCAGCCAGGCTGCTCTCGGGGACACCCAGCCGCCGGAGGCTAGAGCGGTGGGGACGGTGCGACGCTGGTGGGACTCCGTGAGGACCGTTCACGGTGACTCGGCAGGACAGGAAGGAGACGGGCTCAAGCAGGAAGGCCCCGCTCGTGCGCGGAAACGGCAGCAAACGCGGAGACGGATCCGGAAGTGCGGAACTTCGCAAGGTCAGAGAGCCAGTCGCTTCCAGAGCCACGATTTTAAACGCTTTGTGGAGACAAAGGCCCGGTGCCACGCCTGAGCTGGGGCGCGGGAGGCAACGGTCAGAAGATGGGCAAGGCCTGTCCGCGAGGGCCCCCGGCGGCTGCCGTCGGTGCGGCAGGCAGACACGAGGATAAATAAGCCCGAACATTTCCGCTGCTTCTGTGAAGCCACTCGTGGCACAGTCTGGTGTGGGCGGGGCGGTCCTCCTCCGTCCTGAGCCATGTCAGGGGGCACAAGAGGCCTGCAGGGTCGCCGTGAAAGGGGAAGGGAGCGCCGGGGGACGGGGCAAGGGCTTTGGAGAGGCCACTCCTGCCCACATGCCCCCGGCCAGGAAGAGACAGCAGGACCAGGCCCATGGCCTCATCCCGTCTCCCTTGTGTCATACCCCGTGGCCATCCCAGCCCGATGGCGTCCAGCCTGCTTCATCCCCGCTCCCGAACCACGTGGCTTCGATGACGCGCCACGTGCCGCTTCTGTGGCTCCGGCACAGTGGGAGGCTCGCCATCCGTGGTCTTCCCTGGCTGGAATGTCCCGCCGTCCAACGTACATGCACACACACCCGCGTGCGGACGCGCCCACGCCTGCCTCCTCGCTCGCCGCCCTGGCAGCTTGGAGCGCGTCTCGCTGCCCAGATTCCGGGGTCCTCACGGGCGTCCGCACCGGGGAGGGGCCGCACCGCGGGCTGTCTGGCCGCCAGCTGTTCGCACCGGACTTCTGTGAAGAACGCAAAATGGAGCGCCCGGCGGGAAAGTGGGAGGCCGGGACGTGCGGCGCTTCCACAGGCACCGGGCAGGCACCGGGCGGACACCGGGCAGACACCAGGCAGACACCGGGCAGACGCGCGGGCAGACACGCTAAGGAAACCCAGCGACGTCTAATCCTCAGGGGAAGCGTGAGCCCCGAGAGAAATGACTCGGGAAGCACGTTCGCTTTATCCTAAGGAACAGAAATACTCGTTCTGTCCAAAATAAGCGCTTTTGGAAATCTTGATTTAGAAAGCAACAGCCAACATGTTCATTAAACAGTAGGCAGGCTGAGAGCTCGCCCCCTTGCTGGGCCGGGACCCCCGCCCCCGCCCCGGCTCCCGGCCCGGCTCCCGCCCCATCTTCCCAGTCCCTGGTGCTGCCAGGCCGTTGGCCCCCCGGCGGTCTCCCTCCCTCACCGGCCGCTGCCACCACCCCACGCCGGGCTCAGGGCTGTTTTTGTCCGGTGGGCAGATGAGGGCCCGACTGGGTGAACAGAGCAAGGGTCTGCCTGCGACCGAGGTCAGGGTCCACCTCGTGAAGGGCAGGAACCCCCCTCTGGGGAAGGCTCTGAGGACCCACCTTGCAGGGACTGTGAAGGGCCACCCAGGCCGAGCTGAGGGGGCCTGGCAGGCAGGGAGGGCGAGGATCCCCTCCCAGAGCCCAGAGGCTCCAACATCTCGACACCGGAGCGCCCGCGGGGACCCCAGCAGCGGGAGGGCTGAGGCTAGAGCAGAGGCGGCAGCTGGCAGATCTCGGGGCTCTGTTTCCAATCAGCCGGTAGCCGGTCTCTGGCTGACGCCCAGCCGCTCAGTCTCCCAGCTAGTCCTTTGGTGTTTTTGGAGTTTGGATCCTTACGGTCTGAAAGTGACTTGGCGCTGGGTCGCTGGTGGGGAGAGGGGTGTGCTGGCTGCCACACGGAGGCCCCTGGGGCACAGATGCCCAGAGCTTCTGAGTGAGGCCTGCGGCGGCTACTGGAGAACTTGCACGAACCCTTTCTGGGGAGTCCAGAGGCTGTTCTGGGAAGGGCCTGGGAAGGCCTGGGAGGCCCGCGACCGCCCGAGCCAGGGTGCTGAAGGGCGGCAGTGGGACCCGATAAGGGAGGCGGGCAGGGGTGCAGCGAGGGGCGTGGGCTGCTCCTCCTGGGCCTGTCTCTGGAGCCCAGGAGTGGGTGAAAGCCTGCAGTGTGGCGAGAGTCCTCAGCTGACCGCGGGCCGGGGTGGGGGGGGCGGCTTTTACTGTCACGTGGCCAAGACGAGCTGCGGCCGAGGAGAGCCGGGCCGGGCTGGCCGGGCACTCTGCGTGCGGATGGCGAACGTGGGGCCTGGCACGGGCCGTCCTCCACCGGCACGCCTCCCTCCTTCCTGGAGCCCGGCCTCCCACGCCCGCCACGAGACCGTCTCCACGAAGCAGAGGCCTCAGCATCACGTGGCCACACTCGAGAGCAACAGAACATAAAACCTCTCCTCTGGACACCCGAAGGGCCACGGAGAAGTGGAAATGGTAAAACCCCAGAAGCAAACAAGGTTGAAAAAGTGGCCTTCGGGCCCTGCGGGCTGTGGCCGAGTGGGGCTTGGGGGAGGCGTGGGGTCCGGGTGGTCGTTGAGGACCGAGTCCCGGGAGCCCAGCCGCCCGCCGTGGAAGCAGGAGGAAGCACCACAGAACCCACACGGTGCACCGTCGAGGGCAGAGGCCGGTGACGTGGTGGCGGGGAGGGGTGCGGCGGGGAGGGCCCCCGAGAGCCCAATAACACCAGCAGTCCAGCAAGTCGGGTCACGAGAAACAAAAGCAACGCTGGGAGGTGAGAAGGGACAGGACTGGGTTCTGCCAAGGGGAAGGGGACGAGGGACACTTGTATCCCTGGGCGCGTTCTGACCAGTCCCAGGACGGATGAGGGTGCACGCGGGGGGCCCGGGCGGGCTGCCTCCCAACACCGACAGCAGATTCTCCGAGTCTCTGGCCACCAGTCGGGGTCCTGTGAGCCGGCGGTCACTCGGCTGGCCTGGAGTCCGTGTCGGACCCCACAGGTGAAGGGCTCAGCCCCCCAGGGCGGCCCCCACTCAGGGCGTCAATGGCAAGTCCAGCTGTGTTCTGGAAACGGGGGGGGGGTCTCCCGCGATCCCTGCTCGGGTTCCACGATGACCCGGATCAGGAAGGGGCTTCACTTGCTACTCCCTGTTATTAGAAAGGAGACAAGGCAGGAATGGCTGCACGGAAGGGCCACGGGGCATCCGTGCGCTCTCTGGGTGCCTCCCTCCCGGCACCCACACGTGGTCAGTGACCAGCCCCGGCGACTGGAGCCTTCGCGGCGGTTCCCCTGCGTGGGCGTGGTGGTCACCTGGGCGAGAGACTCCATCTCCAGTCCTCCCCGCTCCCCAGGGCTCTCTGCACGCCTGGCCTCTCTGGACACCAGCCTCTGTCCCAAAGCCACCAGTCATCCCAGGGACACACAGAGACACTCTCATGACTTTGGAGATGACAAGAGTTTTAGGAACTATGTGTCCCGAACTGGAACGAAGACCAAATACTCATTTTTAATCGCGTCACTGGCCAATTCTTGGTCTTTGACCAGATCCCTTATAGGAAAAAAATCATGAGGGTCATGAGCTACTGGCAGAGTAGTAGACACATTCGGGTCTGCTGTTGTGCCCTGTGAGGATGTCTCCCGGGCCGCCCGGCCCAGATCTGCGGGCTTCCTCGAGGTCTGGCCGGGCTCTGAAGGTGGGAGCGCACCTGGTCACCCTCGGCCGGTCCCTGCGGGCTCCCGGTGTCACGAGGCTAAGAGGCCGCACCATCTCCTGCTTTCATGATGTGATCTGCCCGTCTGCTGTTACGCATTCATTATCCGTCCCCAGACCCTCAGCTACTACTGTCCCTTCTGTCCATTTGTGGTCTTTTTTTTTTTTTTTTAAGATTTTATTTATTTATTTGACAGAGATCACAAGTAGGCAGAGGCAGGCAGAGAGGGAGGGGGGGAAGCAGGCTCCCTGCTGAGCAGAGAGCCCGATGCGGGGCTGGATCCCAGGACCCTGATATCATGACCTGAGCTGAAGGCAGAGGCTTAACCCACTGAGCCACCCAGACCCCTCCATTTGTGGTCTTTGGAAGGGCCCCCAGGCCCGGCTGCCAAGCCCCCTGCACCAGGAGCACCTCCCCTGCACCCACCCCTGTCCGACCACCAGACACTGGAGCTACTTTCTCCGAGACCCGGCTCAGCCAGATGGGGTGAGGGCTCGGCATCAGGTCAGGAACTCCACACTGGGTCTGAAGACCTCGCTACTGTTTCTGGCTCCGGGAGAGCCCCGCTCTGGCCCTGGTCTCATGGGCAGGTGCCTCTGGGCACAGGAGAGTCACCGTGCCTGCAGCCCCACAGTGCCCCTCCCCCAGACCCACCATGAACACACCCTGCACCGGGTGGGGGGGGGCTCTCAGTGAGGCTCCACTGGGCTGCGTGTGAGCGCACGTGTACGTGTGTACAACCCTGCTTTCGTTGCCCGGTCCCTCTCGGTCGCACGAGTCCTCTGGGGGGAGGGCTCTCAGACGCTGGGGGCTGTGGAGTGAACCCCTTGAGTGAGGAGATGACGGTCCACCGCCCAGATCAGGTAGTGTCTCCCGCTTCAGGAGCGCCCTCCAGAAGCCTCCACCGCCGGCCCGCACAGCCTGGCCCAGAGGTCGTGTCCTTCCTGCCGGGACCCATCCGTAGCCTCGGGACCTCGGCTGTAGGTCAGTGTCACTGGCCCGCTGAGCTCGGGGCTTCCCAGCGGGCCGGAGGCATCCGGCTTTCTTGGAGGCAGATGGAACCTCTCTTTTTGGCCTCTGGTTCCTCCGTGGGCTCTCAAGGAATGTATCTGGGCTGCGCCCACCTCTGCACTGCCGCCCCCACAACCACTCCCCCTCCGGGGAGCCCTCGGGGATATCTGCGAGCCGATGTGTCACCTTCCAGACCTGGAAGGAATCCTTGCGGTGGGCATCGACGTGTCCTCCTGGAGCGCACTGCTGCAAGTCCCATGGTCACTCCCATGCGGCCGTGTCACCAGGAGGGGCCCACTGGCTCTTAAACCCTGGCCAAGGGGCTGTGGCCAGAGAAGGCACCTGCTTCTACCCCGTGTGGCCCCAAGGACACTGCTGGAGGGGCAGGGCTGCCTGCTGTTCGCCGGCACCTGGTGGGGGACACCTCCAGGCAGACACCCGGCATCAGAACACAGTCCAGGAGAAGAGGAGACAGCTCGATGAGGCATGTCACATGCTCCTGCCCCCATAACCCAACCTGCCTGTGCACGTGGCCTTCTCCAGGTCCAGTGGGGGCTGGGTCGGCTCAGTGGTGGATTTTGCTGCCGCAGTGCACGCGGCTCCTGTGTCGTGGCGTCCAGGGGACTTCTCTTCTGCACCCCAGCGAGGGTGGAGCCAGGAGCCTGCCCTCTGAGGACCTGTATCTGGATCAGGCATCTGATGATCACCCCACGAGGTCCCCGGTCGCTTCCCCTCAGTGATCTTTGCCTGCTGCTCACCTCCCTCCGCCTGGCCGCCCCTGCAGGGCACCAGCAGGGGGTCCGTCCCTGTGGCCCACCCGGCCTTGATGGTGCCACACTAGGGACTTTGTTCTGTCGCACCCATGTCTGTTTTATCCATCTGATTTCTTAATAACCGTCTGGAGAGGGGTGCCTGGGTGGCTCCGTTGTTAAGCATCTGCCTTCAGCTCAGGTCACAATCCCGGGGTCCTGGGATCGAGCCCCGCATGGGGCTCCCTGCTCCGCGGGGAGCCTGCTTCTCCCTCTGCCACTCCCCCTGCTGTGCTCCCTCTCTCAATCTCTATCAAATAAGTAAAATAACCGTCTGGAGATTGCCATCCCGCCGAGTCGCCCGTGGACAGAATTTCGCTCGATCCCCTTTTCTGTCCTCTGGCTCCACCGCTGCCGTGCGAAGTATGCCCGCCTCGCTGGCTGTAGAAGGCAGGCTGACCAGAACAGGACCTGAGCGGGAGTGCGTATGGCCAGGGATGGACTGTCCCCCCCAACGCAGGACCCATGGGACGCGGGTGTCCTCGTCGGGGGAGAAGGGCTGCAGCTTGCTCCATTAGGCAGGAACGTGCTAGCTTTCGGGAGGTGTGTGTGTGTGTGTGTGCGTGCGTGCATGTGTGCGTGCCTATGATCGGAAACACAAGGGGAAGACTGGGGTGGGTACTTGACACTTTGTCACTTTTTTGGCTGCTTTTGTCACAGAATGGTCCTTCTGTTTTGGAGGGAGCCCCCCTTTGTTGGTCCTGCTGGGGGCTTGGGATTCTCAGCGGAGGGTGCACAGCCTTGGGGACAGGGCACTTAGAGAGGGGGTTCGGGTGTCCAGGGGAGCGGGAGTGTCTGCAGCGCCCTCCCACACTCACACCAGGTCTCGCCTCGAGTCCCGGCACCTGTGCTCACCGTGTCCCTGAAAGTGTGAGATTTCTGCCCGAGAGATGGAGGCTCCCCGTGAACCTCATGTAGCCACAGAGACCCCTGAAAGCAGAGTGGCCCCCCCATCGCTGGAGGGACAGGGGGTCAGAAGTTCTCGCTTGAGGACTGGGGTGCCCTCGATGCCTGGGAGACGAAGGCCTCTCGTACAAAGGACGTGGTCTTATGGAGCAGAGGACCATCCCCGCTGACGGCCGGCAAGGAGGGTGCCCTCGGTCCCATAGCTGCATGGACCCGTGTTCTGCCAAAAGCCTGGCTGAGCCTGGACCGGGTGCCCCCCGGAGACTGCAGCGTGCGGGGAGCCCTGCCCGGCTCAGCCCTGGGCTCTAACCTCGTGAGACTGGGCAGAGGGTCCGTTCATGCCTGCCCCGTGGCTTCTCTGTTCTGACCACTTCCCAGCCTGTCCCCGCAGGGTCTATGAGGGACCCCGATCCCTCTGTCCGCTGAAACAGAGCCTGCTTCTCTGGGCTGGCCTCCTCCTTCCCCGTCCCTCTGCGATGCGGCAGAAAACACCTCACATCGCCGTCCTTGTAAGGCTCACGTTTGGGCCGACAGAGGCTCTGTGGGCCCACAGGTGGCAGGACGGTCGGTTCAAAGGGTGTCAGTCATCCTGGCGCAGCTGAGGGTCCCCCAAGGGTCCTCTCGCACCCGGGCAGCCATGGACAACGTCTGCTTCCGTCGGGGGCTGGAGCCTGGGGCTGCCCTGGGAGCGTCTGAAGAAGCTGGGCTCCTGGGCTGGGCAGCCGGGCACTCTAGGAAGCAGAGGGGACTATGAGAAGGTTCTAGAATGCACTGGGGCCAGGCAGGATGCCTGGGCACGGAGGGACCCAGAAGGCCAGGGCAGAGGGGCTGGGGGTCCCGGTCTGGGTCCTCCCTGGAGAGCATTTGTGAGGTCGGGTCTTGCTGGGGAGTGGTGTGAAGAGAAGGGGGTCCCTGTGGGGTTATAGGAGTGCATTCAACTCTCCAACCGCCCCCCTCCCTCTGTGCGGCCAGCCACCCCCAAAGCACCTGCCCTAGAGAATCAGCCTGGGCTCTTGGTCCGGGGGTCCCAGTGGCTGGGGTCAGGCAGCACCGTCGGGGGCGTGGGAAGGGTCAGGGCTCTGTGGCCAGGGAGGCAGCCTGAGCACCCGGCCCGCTCCACCTGCTGCCGGCCTCTGCCCCGTGGGGGGTGAGGTGGCTGGGGGGCCAGGCAGGGGCCTACCTCCGGCTCAGGGTGTATTTGCCCTTGCGATCCAAGCTGCTGCCAGAGCGAATGGCAAACCAGAGAAAGGAGCTGAGCAGCATCGCGTACACCTGGGAGGGAGGGGGTGTCAGTTCCAGCGCCAGCAGCCCCAGGGGAGGGGTGCCCTGCCCCCGAGGAAGGCCCTGGGCTCTGCAGGGCTCTCAGTGGTCTGGGGAAGGCAGCCAGCCAGGCACTGTCCCCTCCCAGATGCCTCCCTGGGGTCTGCAGCCTCCCTTCTGGCTCCCAGTGCATGGGGAGCCCTGCCGGTCCCCGAGGCTGATGACCGTGGCCTCGCGTTGGGGTGGGGCATCCGTGGGTGGAGGGGTGGGAGGTGGGGAAGGGGCCCTGGGGGAGGGCACGCGTACCATGACGGCGAGGCCGATGCCGGTCAGGGTGCAGGCAACGTTTCTGTGCATCGTCAGGAAGCTCTTGATCCCCCGCAGGCAGTCCTGAGCCAAGGGCAGCTCCCGTGATGCCCGTCCTGGCTGTCCCCTCCCCACCCAGGGTCAGGGGCCTCCACCAAGGTGTGGACATCTAGTGCCCACCTGGGGCCAAGTGCTGGGGAGATGTGCAGCGGGGCGGGGGGGGGGTGCTGGGTGGCACGCTCCACGCCCCAGAGGTCTGGGGAAGGACATCACACGCAGGTGAAAACCTGCGGGCGGGAGTGGCCTCCGTGGGGACGATGGGAGGTCGCTGCCCCAGGGCCCAGCACGTGCCTTTCTTAGGCATTCACGAGCTGCCTGGGCTGGGGCACGGGTCTGGCTCCCCTGGGCAGGCTGGGGCTCCCTCACTCCCTGGCCCAGGGGGAGCAGAGGGCAGAGAAAGAGCTGGGGGAGGGGCGTGGGGTCCTGGGCTCTCCTAGCCTCCTGCTCCGTCCTGGGCTCCCATGCCTCCCCAGGGCCTGGCCTCCACAGGGGCTCTCTCTCCAGGGAGACGGAGGTGACGGTCCCATCTCTGAACCACTCGGATGGCGGCGTGTGAGTTGGGGGAAGGTGTTGGCATTTGGGGCAGGCCCCCTGGGATGTTCGGGGGGGCTCTTCTTAAGGCTGGGATGGGGAGGGAGAGAAGGCTCGCTTGGCATCTGTCCGGGCTGCCATCTGTCCACCCGCCACTGGACAGGGACTGGGCCCTCCAGCCTCCCTACTGCCACCTGGGCCTCTACCCCAGCTGGAGTCCCGGCCCTGCTCACACCTGGGTCACGGGACTGACCGGTTGGCCTGGAGGTTGGGACTTCTGGCCCCCAGGGGCAGCTGGAAATGGTCCCAGGAGCCCTGGACCACAGCACTGCAGCCTGACCCAGCTGCCCCGTGAGAAAACGGCCCCTGGTCAGCCCCTACTCCCCGTGTGGCCACACTTCTTCCAGGGGGGCAGCCTGGGGGCCTGACCACCACCTAGGACACCATCCTTGCCCCACCCAGGCCCATCCCAGGGAGGCTCCAGAGCCCACGCCCACCCTCTGTGGCCTTTACAGTGGGGACCCCGCCATTCTGGAAAACCACAGAGCAGTTCCTCGGCCGCTTTGCAGTTGGGCACCCGAGGCCTCCCCCCGGGAGGAATGCCCTCTCCGGGCCCCTTCCCGGCGTGCTGGGCCCTCCCTGCCGCACCCCTCCCCACACGCCTCCCTTCTGGGGCCAGTGGTGCTGGGTGGGCTCCCTCCCTTGCTGGGCCGGGAGCCATTTGTATCCTCCTGTCTTGATGTTGGAGGACGGCCAGGAGCCTCTCGCCCAGAGATAGGGGTGGGTTTGTTTCCCGGACAGTGGACAGCGGGGGAGGGGAGCCCGGGGGGGGAGGTGGCTGGGGGAGGGTTGCAAGGGTAGCTGGGGGAGGTGCCAGGCCCCTCTCTGGGCCCTGGGGAAGAAGGGCCTTCCCTGCCTCTGCCTGCCACAGGCCCTCCCTGTCCCTCCCTGGAATGTCCTTCTGGCTCCTCCTGGACCAGCCCCCTCCAGCCCAGTGTCTGTCTTCCACCTTCCCCTGTGCTTCTGGAGGGCAGGCCTGGCCTCGGGGAGCCCCAGGCCGGAGCTGGGTGAGGGGCGGAGGGAGCGAAGGGAGCACGGGGCTGAGTCCAGCCCTCCCTGCCGCCTCCGGGAGCCCTGCAGAGGGCGGCACGGGGCCCGGGGGCGGCCTAGGGAGGGAGAGCGCAGGGTCCGGGCTTCTCCTCCTCACCTGTCTGGCCGCCTGCTGTCCCCGACACAGACTGGCCTCCGCGTCCCCCAGGAGGCCGAAAGGGGAGCTCTTGCCGCAGCACAAGAACTGCAAGAACGCGGGGAGGGTTGGGGCTGCGAGGTTGGGCCGACAGGGACAGCCCAAGGAGGCCCCTGGCGAGGGGGCCCCCCCGCAGAGCTGCCCCCAGAGGTCAGGCCGCGGGCTGCATGAGGGGAGGTATGGCAGGCCCCGGGCAGCCCGGCCTTCCCAGCGCCCTCCCCACCGCCCCGGGCTTCCCCCGAACGGCCCCCTGCAGGCTGCCAGCCCAGCCCCCGCCCCTCAGACGGCGCACCTGCGGCCCTGCCCCCCCCGCCCCCCCCCACCCACCCCCGGGCCTCACACTGGGCCGCCACCAGCCTGATGGTCTTTAGCAGTTTTGGACGAGAAACATTTCCATGTTGCTTTGGCCCCCGGATGAGGCAGCCAGCCCCGCCCGGGGCACAGGGAGAAGACAAGATGTCTTTCCCCCTCTGCCCACTACCGAGAGGGCATCGGTGGCCTGTGTCCCGGGACCCCCTGCTCCACGTCTGGTCCCGGGTCAGCGGACTCTGGGGGGGTGGTGACAGCACCCTCCATGCTCACCGTGTCCTGAATGGCCACCAGCTGCTGCCGCGGGGTTCCGGACAAGTTCTGCACCGCCTGCTCGTACACCAGGTCGTAGACATCCAGCACCGCGTCCTCCACCTGCACCGAGAGCACCGTGGGAAGACCCCGTGTGGGTCAAGCCCCCTCCCTAGAGACGCGGCTCCCCGGGGGCGGGGCTGGCCCCCGTGAGCCGTCCTAACAGCCCCCTCCTCCTTGCACCAGGCAGAGCCCCCTGAGGGCAGAGCCTGGGTCACTGGGGAGGCTGGTCCCCAGACTTCCACTGCGGGGCCCCTCCCAACAAGAGTGACCACCACTTCCAACAAGAGTGACCACCTGGCTGGGGCCAGGTTCTAGACCCCCGAGCCCTGCGGCCTGCCTCCAGCTCTGGTCTTCTGGGGCGTGGAGGGCCTGACCGAAGGAAGGGTCCTCCCGACATCGGTCGATCTGGGTGGTGGGACGGGGAAGCCGACAGCCGGACCTGGGCAGAGAAGCCTGGGAGGAGCTTCCTGCCAGGAGCTCAGCTCCCCGGTGATGATCTAGCTCTCTCCCTAGAGCCACCGGTGCGTCCCAAAACCCCGGGCAAGGGCCTTCGATCAAAGAAGCCACGGGCATCTGGGGCCAGCTGGGGGCAGACAAGGCAGGTAATGGGGCAGGAAGGGATTGCCGAGGGGCCTGGCTGGGCTCTGCCTTAACTTTGTACCCCGGCGTCCCCCAGACCTTGTTGCCTCCACCCTCCTGAGCACCTTCTGTCTGTGCTCACACTGTTCGCCGCGAACCCAAACGCCCACCCTTGCCAAGTTAGTCCCCCAAAGACAAAGACAAACTGGAATCTCACCTCCTCCAGGAAGGCTTCCCTGACTGCTCTGGCCTCAACAGTCTCCTGGCATAGGCCAGGCTCCTTCGCGCACCCCTGCCCTCCGATGCCTCCTGTCCCCTCTCGGAGACCCCGAGCACTCCCTCCCTTGCCCCTTTTCCCACCTGGGACACAATGATGGCTGCTCAGGGCTGCCCTCAAGGGCTGGGGGTGAACCGATGCCCATGCCTGCTCTGGCCACTCAGGTGCTCCCCGGGAGGGGTGGCCATCCCGCTGGCAGCCTGGGGGCCGGGGTAGGTGGGCTGGGGAGGCTGTGGAGGCAGCCGCTCCCAGGCCTCCGGAGGAACCAGAGGAACTTGCATCCCAACCCCCAGCCCCACTCTTGGCACTAAGCGACCCTCCCGTTGAGACATTGCACTGCAAGTCATCCCAAACTGGGTCAGCTGGTGCCCAGCCAACCCGCTGGGAGGTGGGAAGTGCCCTGCGCTGGAGGGCGGGCGTCAGGCTAGCGGCCACTCAAGTTTGAAATGAAGCCGAGACCACGAAGCCTCTGTGTTAGGGGAGGCTGGGGGCTGAGTAGAGTGGGCCTGGGGTCAGTGGGCCTGGGGTCGGTGGACAAGTGGCCGAGACGAGGAGGCCAGCTCAGACCACCCTCCTGGTTCCACGCCCCGTCTCAGGGTCCCGGGAGTAGCTGGGCGCCCTGAAGCCGGCTCGCACCATTGTAACGGTGTAGGAACAATGTGCTGAGCTGGGGTCTGTCCCCACCACCCCAGAAGCCGGGGATACGAGTCCCCGCTGCAGGCAGAGATGCAAATCCTGCAAAGCCGCGACCCTCACCCAAGACCCTCCGACCTGGCAGTGGGGGCCAGGCTGAACTCTTCCCACGGGCCTAGGCATCCATCCCCCAGTACCGGCTTGGGGGGTGCTCTAGGAGCCCGAGTCCCTGTCTCCCCAGGAGAAAACTGGGGTGGACCCGGTGCTCTCAGAGACTACCAGACCCTGCCACTTCTGAGTCTCCTGCCAGGGTCCCCCTCCTTAAGAGGGCCTTCCAGACCTCCAGGGGTGCCCCCAGGGTGGATTTGGAGCAACAAGAGTGGAGAGTGGGAGCTGGGAAACACTGTGAGGGGCGGGGCACCCCCTTACTGCCCCCTGGGGCCGGCAGCCTGGCTTGAGGCCACGGAAGAACGTGGCCGGTCCCTTCTGACTCCATTCTCCGCCCTCCGTCTGTGGGGACGCCCCAGGCCTTGGTCGGCACCCCGTATTTCAGGGTGCCTCAGGGGTTGTCCAGAGAGATGTAGGGGGACAGTGGGGGTGAAGAGGCTGGGCTTTGGGCTCTCTCTGGTCACCCTGCTGCCAGCAGGACCCTGGGGAACCAAGGAGTCTGGGGCTGGGACATATCTGGGCTGGGAGGGTCCCGAGGCTCAGGGTCCCCGGGGAGGCCCGGGGTGGACGGCAACCCCTCAAGCCAGCCGGGATCCCCCAACATACTCCCACCGAGCCCTTCACATGCACTCTGTTTCCGCGCCCCCTCCCCCGGGGTGGAAACTGAGGCCGGGAAGGCAGCTGGTCACATGAGGGTACCGGCTGGGGAGGCTGAGCCCAGTTAGAGCAGCCAAATCTCCCGCGCCTTGGTCGCTTCTGCGCCCGCAGGGGCCTGGACGTGCACACAGACTTACTGGGAGGCGGATGGGGGCCCCCCAAGCCTTGGACCCGGGAGGAGGCTCAGCCCCCACCTGGTGTTGGGCAAAACCCCAAGAACTGACTCCTGGGGGCCAGTCGGAGCCTGGACCAGATCAGGATGATATTGTAGGGGGTGGTGGCAGGCGTTGGGACAGAGAAGAGGCCTCGCTGGGAGCTGTCCGGCTTCCACCCCTCCCCTTCTCAGAGCAGGATCCACCGCACAGCCCCTCCCCGGCAGGACCCAGGATCCGGGGCTCCAGCTACAGATACAATGTGTCAGGGAAGAGACTATGGGCTGCAGCCATCCCGGGAGAGCCACGGGAGCCCCCAGGGCACCCTGGCAGCCGTCCTGACCGGGCCCACCCACGCTGTCCCCGGACCTGGAATGGGCCAGAGCAGTGAATGGGAGAAAGGAGCCTGAAATCCCAGCCCACCTGGCTCTCCCTGGGCGAGCTGCTGGCCAGCGCCACTGAGGGCCCTGGTCATCGTGTGGGGACACCAACCCCGTCCGAGAGCCTCGCAGCCAGAGGAAATGTCATGGGGGGTGACCCCAAATGCCAGGGTGGCGGGGGGCAGTCTGGGGGAAATCCTTGGGCACGGAAGGGAGAAGAGGCATTGACTCGGACCTGGAGGGTGGGCTGGATCCTCCTGGGTCCTCCTGGGTCCTCCTGGCCTGGTTCCGCCAGCGTGACCGGGCCCCCCGCCCCCTGAGACTGGGAACCGCTTCTGTAGAACAAGGGCATGACCGCCGTGCTCGGCCTGGTGACTCAGCCGCGTGGACGCCAAAGAGCACGGAGAGGGAGAAGCGAGGCCCACCGCTGGGCGGGGGTGGGTGGAGGGTGGCTCGGGAAGTCAGGACTGGAGAGGGTAATCATACAGTTAAAAGCACACAGTATGACCCAGGCCCGGTGTCCCGACCCAGCTGCCCTCTGCGAGCCTCTGCTCCTGTAGGCCCCTCGTTTGGTGGTGGGGGGCGGGGGGGACAGGCAGCAGAGAGGCTGGGGCCGCTGGGGACTGAGACACACACGTGAGGAATCATGCTTGTCACTTGCTACTCGCACAGTGTTTTGCCTGACGCTGGACACGTTTCAGGCAGACTGGCCTTGGTTTTCCTGGGCTGGTCCTTGTGGGGCACATGGAGAAACTGAGGCCCAGTGAGGGGATCACGGAAAGTCAGGGCAGACAGGGTCTACACAGCAGAACACTCCTGTCACTCTCTGTGGTCCCACCTGCAGGTCCCTTGGCTTCTCAGGTCGTCCTGGGGGGTTCGCCTGGGTCTGGGCTCTCACGGGACCTTGTCCACGGCTAGGGACTGGGGGAAGGCCTGTCCCTTGTCCCTTTGGCCTCAGCCAGGGGAGAAGCTGGGCTAGGGGCTGGCTCCTACTTGCCATCCTGCCAGGGCCCCCCTCTCTGAGCCTCTTGGGTCCCCACTTCCTCTGCCCAGACAAGGGGCCTGGCTTTGACCCCCAGCCTGGGTCTGGGAGGGGTCCGGCTCCACACACACGCACTGGCCAGCCCATCCCCCAGGCAGGCTCTCAGCCTCCCCTCGGGGCCCTGAATTCAGACAGAACTTGCGGAGGGCCACGCTGGGGTCCGCGCCTGGGCCTGCAGGCTTCGTGTCCTGCTCATAGACGGGCTCTGGGGGCTGTGGTCCTTGCGACTGAGTTAGCCCAGAGCTGGGGCCTCCCCCAGCCCCCCAGAATGGGACAAGGGCCCTCTCACACCGAGTCCTTCGACACCCTGCTGAGCCAGGCAGCGCCCAGAGAATGGATGGGTCCACCTGAGTGGATGGATGGACGGACGGACGGACGGTCGGATGGATGAAGGAAGGCACCACCTCCAGCGGGGGGTCCATCCCCACCATGACCACAGGCTTCACCACCCCAGTCACCACCAACACAGAAGCCCTGGGAAGAGCCCACAATGGGGGTGGGGCTGGGAGGACAGCCGGCCCCCCACGCCCGCTGGGCTGCCCCTGCTCCAGGACCGAAGGGTGGCTGTCCTCCTGGGGACCGGACTCTGACAAGGCCCAGTCGGGAGGGCAGTCCCTTCTGGGCGTTTTCCGGAGCACTGACCCCTCTAGTCAACCCCTCAGGTCGGCCGGGGCCCTCCTCCTCTAGCCCTTCATCCCCTTTCCAACTCCCGGCCCCTCCCAGGACCCGGCAGAGGGCAGGGCTGAGGGGCTGGGGGTGAGGGGGTTGGAGGCCCGCCCCTGCTCCCACTTCCCTGGGACCCCCTGCGCCAGCCCCAAAGAGGCCTGGGCCTCAGGTCTCCGTGCCCCACCTTCAGGCAGGGGGCATCCCCCCAGAATGGTCTCTCCCGGGGAGAGGGGTGACTTGCCTGGCTCACTACCCTCCCTCACAGGCCCCTCGGGCGGCGGAATGGGGGCGGGGCCGGGCGCTCACCTGGGTGGGGCTGTGGACTCTCCGGAGGGCGGCCTGCGCCAGGGCGCCGAAGGCCAGGGCGAAACACAGGAAGGCCTGGGACAGAGGCGGGTGGGTCACGGGGCGCGCCCGGCCGGCCACCTGCAGCCGGGGCCTGGGCCTTCCCCGCGGGCTGCTGCCCCCCCCCAGGGGGAGACCCCCTGTGGCCTGCGGATACGCTATTCCCGCCCCTTCTGGCCCCTTCTGGGAACTCACCCCCTACTGCCCATCCCGGCTCACAAGGGCATGCCAATGGCAGGGCCATGTCCCCTCCCCCAGGGAGGGAGGGGTCCCCAGGATGATGGAAGCCCGGGCCCAGTGGGGCTGCCTGCAGGGAGGGGCCCTCGGAGAAGAAGAAACTTCCCCTTTTTAGGAGGCTCTAGGTGTGCGATGTGTGGCTCTGGGCTGCCCACCGCCCTGGCCCCGGGGGTGCTCCCTGTGGGTTCCCAGCAGAGACAGCCGGTGGGGCACCCTGAAGTAGGGTGAGCCTGGCAGGGAGGCACCCCCTCCCATCTTCAGACCCCGTGCAGTCGCCTGACTCACCCTCCTCGCACCCCAATATCGGAGATGGGCGCTCTCTGGGGGGAATGTCTTTCTAACATCAGCAACCCCGCAGTGCCCTTCTCTCTGTTAGTCGGGTTTGGGGCTGTCAAGCCCCCCATGTGGAAGATCTGGGGCTATTGCAGACCCCGGCCCCAAGAAATGCACATCGCGGGCCCCAGGACCGTTCCATGGGCCACTTTGGAGCGTCACCCCAGGCCCGGAGCCCCAGTCTACATACTGCCCCGGGGACGTCGTCCCCACCCACAGTTTGGCCTGCCCTCGGCACGCTGGGGACCCTCAGCCTGGGTCTCCTGCTGGGTCTCCTCCTGGGGCTCCGGGCAGCTCGTTGGGCTGCTGGCCACACAGCCTCGGCGCCCAGAGGGCCCACGTCACCTCCTTCTCACCGCGCCGGCTTTGTGGGCCGCGCGTCACTGGTTGGGCCGACACAGCACCCCTCCCTGGCCGGTCCGCGGCCCGGGGCAGCCGGGGGCTCGGTTCTCCCCACCCAGGGGCCTCCTCGCGAAGAGGAACACCCAGCAGAATCGATGACCGGCGGAGTGGAGAGATGCCTGCAGACAGACCTACGCACGGACACGGCTGGGCAGGGCTGCACCAAGAAACAGTCCCACCAGCTGCCGGGAAAGAGGGGGCCGCCTCTACCAGGCCCCCAGACTCGGTGCCGGCCGGGGGCTCCGGCTCTGCTCGGGGTGGGCAGCCCTCACCTTCTCCTGCCCCCTCCGGCCCGGATCCCTGCAGGCCTCGGTGTCCAGGATCCTCCCTCCTCCTCCTCCCCCTCCCTCCCCCTCCTCCTTATACCTCCCCCTCCTCCCCCTCCTCCTCATCCCTCCTCCTCATCCCTCCTCCTCCTCCCCTCCCTCCCCCTCCTCCTCATCCCTCCTCCTCCTCCTCCCCCTCCTCATCTCTCCTCATCTCTCCCCCTCCTCCCCCTCCTCCTCATCCTTCCCCCTCATCTCTCCCCCTCCTCCCCCTCCTCCTCATCTCTCCCCCTCCTCCCCTTCTTCCCCCTCCTCTTTATCCCTCCTCCTCCTCATCCCCCTCCCTCCCCCTCCTCCTCATCCCTCCCCCTCCTCCCCCTCCTCCTCATCCCTCCTCCTCATCCCCCTCCCTCCCCCTCCTGCTCATCCCTCCTCCTCCTCCTCCCCTTCCTCCTCATCCTTCCCCCTCATCCCTCCCCCTCCTCCCCCTCCTCCTCACCTCTCCTCATCTCTCCCCCTCCTCCCCTTCTTCCTCCTCCTCTTCATCCCTCCTCCTCCTCTTCCTCCCCCTCCCTCCCCCTCCTCCTCATCCCTCCCCCTCCTCCCCCTCCTCCTCATCTCTCCTCCTCCTCCCCCTACTCCTCCTCCTCATCCCTCCCCCTCCTCATCTCTCCCCCTCCTTATCCCTCCTCCCCCTCCTCCTCCCCCTCCCCCCCTCCCTATCCTTCCTCCTCCCCTTCTCCCTCCTCCTCTTCCTCCCTCTTCCCTCTCCTCCTCCTCCCTGCCTGGCCGAGGGCCTCCTTCTCCATCTGGAAACCATCGCTCACCACTGCCTCCAGGCTGGAGGCCCTGAGCCAGCTCAGGGGACCAGTATTTTCCAGAAATCCTTCCATTCCCCAGGAGAGAGCGAGTGCCCTCCCCACCTCCGCCTGCCCGCCTGCAGCGGGGGCCTTGGGCCAGGTCTCCTTTGTGAACGGGGCCGTGCCGCTGTGCAGGCCTGCTGGGTGCAGCTGGGCCCAGCCCCGCATTTTCTTGCTTCTTGTAAATAAAATACGTAAATAAATCAGCCGTCCCTGCCGGCCGTGCTCCAGCAGCCAGCGGCGAGCTGGTTCATTTCCTGCTCTGGAGGCCTGTGCCTGTGTGAGGCAAGGCCGGAGGGGGTGGGGGCAGGAAGGGCGGTTGGGGGCCAGCAGCCTGGTGCCCGGCGTCTCCCTGCTTGATGGTCCTTCTGTATGTGTCTCTACATGTGTGCGGATACACAGACGGGCCGGCACCACAGGCCCGCAAAGATGCACACGCGTGTGCGGGCCCCTGGGGGGCCATGGGTCCAGGGTCTAGGGCGGGGTCTGGGGGCAGCAGGTGGCTCCTGCCCAGAGCGGTCCAAATGCCCTCCGGTGGGGCTGGGCGTGCGGAAGCGAGACCCCCGGCGCTCCTGAGCCCTACCCACCGACCAGGGCGGCGGGGGGGCCCCCTTGAGCATCTGGGCGGGGGAAAAGCAGGCAGGAGCTGGGGGGGCAGGACAGGGCAACCGGCAACTGGGGCGCCTTCCGCCCTAGGGAGCACAAGGCTGTGACCTAGCACTGTGACCCAGCACCATGGCGTCCCCTGGTGGCCATGCTGTCGTCCCAGCACCGGCCTCTCCAGGCCAGACCTGCCCTGAGGCAGCCTTGTCCTCTGGCCCTGTGCCCCTCAGGCAGACCCCAAGCCTCAGGGCTCTGCTCTAGGGGGACAGTCCGCCTACCCCACCAGCTCCCACTGGGTCTCCCCGCCCTCCCTGACTCCCGGCCACTGGCAGGCCGCCACGGCCAGAGTCTCGGAGCCTGTTCGCACCCGCACTGCCCGGCCCGCGAGCCAGGGGGGGCCTGGTCAGGGCTGGAGCTCCCTGGTCCCACGCTGCTCCCCGAGCCCACTCCGGGCCGGCTGCCCCGGGCTACAGCTCCGGGAGGTGACCGTGTCCCTGCTCCTGCAGATGGGGACACGTCCACAGACATTTGCTGACACGGGCTGGATGGAGAACCCTGCCGGCCCTGGGGGCCCGGAAGGCTGCCCTCCGCGAGCCCGGGGGCCTGGCTCAGGGGCTCATTGGTCCGTGAGCCCCTCACAGGGTTGTGGAGAGCCAGCAGCAGCAGAGGGCTGGAGGCCGAGAGTGGGGGTCTGGTGGCTGGAAGGGGCCGAGGGAGGCCGGGGGGGACCTGTGAGGCTGCAGGGAGACCGTGAGGCCGGGAAGCGGGAGGGCCTGGGGTTCAGAAAGTCTCCCTCTCCTCGAGCTCTCGGGCTCCCCTTGCAAACCAGAGAAGCTACGGTCCCGCTCCCGGGAGGGCGGGAACCTCAGACGGTCTCGATCGCCGCCCGGGCCCCAGACGAAACCGGGCCGACGCCGGCATCAACTCGCACGGCCGCGGGCGATTTGCGGACCGTCTCCCGACGGCCGCCTGTGGCTCGCCTTCCAGCACACCCTTCCCCGGCTTCCGGAAGGAGCACGTACCCTGGACTCTTTTCCACGGTAAACCCCCAGCCCCGAGCGAGGGAGGCACCCCCCTCCTGTCCTTTCAGAGTCTCCCAGAGGCTCCGCCTGGGGCTCTCTGTCCCTCACTCACGCTCTCGGGTAAACTCTGTTCACTTTCTATCCCGTGCGAAGCTGATGGCCCTCTCGGCTGGTCCTGCGGGAGCCCTCTGGGTCCCTGGGCCCGGCCTGCCTCCCTCAACGGGGCTCCGTCCCGAACCTGCGAGGAGCCCCGGAAGGTGCCAGGCCAGGAGGGCAGGTGCCTGGGGGCAGTGGGGCACCAGGGAGTCCAGGTTCCAGTAGGGGAGGAGGGCCTGTGCCCAGAGTAGGCAAGACAGACGGGCCCTGGGGGCGGGGGGCAGGGTGGCGGGCGGAGCAGCAAGAGAGGCCACTGGGGACGAGCAGGAGCGGGGACAACAAGGGTCCCGTGGGGTGACACAGAGCCTCTCTCCAGCTGCAGAGGAGCAGGGTGGGCTCAGGTCCCCCGGGGCACTGCACGAGCCCAGTCCTACAGGTGACCTGGCCTGCGTAACAGAACCAGACGCTCCCTGGGCCTTGGGCAATGGTCCCCCAGGCCTGGGAGCGCCTGTGCTGCCTTTCTCGCCTCCCGTGGATGATGGGGTAAAGGAGGGCCTGGCTGAGGGGCCCTGGTTGGGGCAGGTGGGGGGGTCCCGGCTGGCACACATCCTTCAGGCCTCTCTGTCAGGACACTGTGGGTGGGGCAGGCTCCCTGGGCTCTCCCTCCTGCCTGCTCCCGATCGCATCCCAGAGCCTGGGGGACCGGTGGCAGGGAGCACTCACCCCGGCCATGAGGCCCCCGGCCTCCCTCACAGTGGCTACAGCACCCAGGACGGCACCCAGGGCCAGGAGCCCAGCCAGGCTGCTGGTGGTGTAGAAAGCTGGGTGGGGACAGAGAGAAGGAGGGTTAGGGGTGCCCCTGACAGGGGTCCCCAGTGCACAGGGCCTGCACTGGAAATCCGACCCAAGAGTACAACTCGGGGGTGGGTTTCTGGGAGCTCTGAATAGACCAGGAGCCCCGCTCAGGCTGGGACGGGCAACCCTCCCCCCACTCCTTCTCGCCATGCTCGAGGCAGGAGGGAAGGAGGCCAGAGGCCCTGCCCCCCGCTCTGGCTATCTCAGAAGCCACCAGGCAAGTGCGGGGTGCTCGTTCTTATCAGGACGGGCCCAAGACCCAAGCTTCCTGCACCCGGATTCAGGCTCCAGGGTAAAAACCCGGGGCCTAAGGGTCAGGAGGCCTGTGGCTGGGACCACAGCCTGACTCTCTGGGCCTCAGTTTCCCCCATGGCTGCCCTCTGAGACCGAGCCCCCAGAGTGCATCCCGGTCTGGGCTCTTTTGTTCCAGAGCAACCCCTCCAGGCTATCGGGGACATCTGGATGCCACCTGACACTCCCACCTGTCCCCAGGCTCCCAGAATGGGACGGGGCTGGGGCCCAGATCACC
The DNA here is from genome assembly GCF_963455335.1 of Martes martes. Lineage (NCBI taxonomy): Eukaryota > Metazoa > Chordata > Mammalia > Carnivora > Mustelidae > Martes > Martes martes. The sequence goes on along the minus strand of NC_137898.1, from coordinate 1,778,091 downwards.
GGCTCTGCCCAGTGCAGAAGGATGCCGGGGTGGCCCTCTCTGCCCCCATCCACTGCCTGACCCAGCCCAGCTCCTCTAGGAGGCCTCCACCCGCCCAGTCTGGGATTCCTCCCAGGCTGCCTTTGCCCTGGAAGGCCCTGACCGGCGGGAGCACCTGACGTGACTTTACTTACCCCAGCGGTGCATGGCCTCGTAGGGGGTCCTGTTTGAGGATGCACGGCCAATGACAGCAAAGTGGGCCCCGAAGTAGGTGAGAGCCGCCAAGGTGGCCACGGACAAGCCCAGGAGCTGGGGGTGGGGCAGACCCAGAGTGTGGGGCAGGGCTGGACACAGGACAAGGCCCGGAGAGCAGGGTCTGGGTCTCCTGGGTCCCTTGACCAAACTCCCTCTGGCTTCACGGTCTCACTTGAGACGGGCTCAGCATCGTCTCCTCCCTCCTGTGCCCCGCTGACACGCGTTCACCCGCCTCCCCGGTCCCATGCTGCCTGGTGGGGCCCACAGGACATCCTGCCCAAACAGCCACCTGCCAGCGGTCCACCGCCAGGGGCCCCAGATGCATGTCCCTGGGGCCGGATGGGGACAGCAAGGCCAGGTGTGTGTGTGGAGACCACAGCACTAGAGGTCCACAGACACGGCCCCCCACCCGCTCCCACCCCTCCCACCCGGCCGGCCTGTTACCAAGACAAAGAAGCTGGTGACCAGCATCTGGCATTTGGCGACCCTGACCCGGCTCCAGGGCCCCATGGTGGCCGTCTCTTCTCCTTTCTCCTCTCCCCTCCTCTCCCCTCCTCTCCCCGCCCCTCCCCGCCCGTTGTGGTTTCCAGCTGGGTGGGGGCCTCAGCCACAGCTGCCTCCCAGGGCTGATCTGTGTGTCCGCGCGCCCGGGCCCCTGAGCCTCCGGCTGCTGCGGAAGGCGGAAGACGGGCAGGAAGGCAGGGAGGGCGGCGAGACCGGCTCCTGCCACCCCCTGACGTTCCAGCCCTGGCCCAAGGCACAGGGACCTCTGAGGGTATAAGCCCCCTCCCCGAAGGGCGCGGCCTTGGTCTTGGTGTGGCCACAGCACATCCTGGGAGGCGGTGGGTGGAGGTGGTGTGTAGAGGCCAAGGGGCCCGGATAGGGGGTGAGCGTCTCGTCCCGGGAGCAGGCAAGCAGAATCCCGCCCAAGGCTTGGTCCTTGGAGGAGCTGGGGAGACAGGCTCGATTCTGAACGTCACTACTGGAGTATCATCTTAGGAAACACCATCGGAAATGTTCTGTGGTGACAACATTGTGGGAGAGGCCATTTGGAGCAGAACCGTCTGGAGGGCACCAGGGCGGGCCAGAGCCCTGGGGCCGTGTGCCTGGGTGGGCCACCGAGGGAGGCTGTGTCAAAACACGAGGCTGTCATTAAATTAAACCATGCAAACCTGAGGAAGGGGCAGTGGGTCTCTGTCCTCTGGAGAGGACACGCAGTGAAGTTGCTGTCTGGGCCCAGTTTGGGCTGCTTTGGACCGCCTTGCCCCTGCTGTGGTCCTTGGGGTGGCAGGTGCTGCCGGGGGGTGGGGGCTCACCTCTGGGCTGCATTCGCTCCCCTCTGTCACCTTCTATGCTTCTCATGTGGGGTCCTCTGGGACATGGGGACCTCAGCAGGGGGAGGGGGAGTGCTCCAGATAGCTGTAGGCGAGGTGACCCGTTGGCCTTCTAGGAACCAGCAGCTCTGGCCATCTCCTCCCACCCCCTGCCAAGAACCAGGGCAGCTGGGACCCCTCGTCCAAGACGGTGACCCCAGGCCCCTCACCCCGGTCCCAGGACACCCCACCCTGGGTAGGCAGGGGCACAAGGGCGTCTCTGATGGCAGGTGCCTGGTCCAGGTGGAGGCCTGGTGTGACCCAAGGGGTGGCAAGAGTGAAACTGGGGGACCCCGGGTGCGACAGGGCATGGGCTGTGAGGGCTGGCCAGCCCGACCCTCCGTCTGCGGGGCCGAGCTGCTTGCCGGGGTGTGCCGCATGCGACTATGGCTCTTGTCCAACTTCGGTGAGAAGGACAGCGCTGGGCAGCCTGTTCCGGTGCAGTGAGGAGACCCTGCCCGCGGCCAGCCCCGGCGCCTCTGCACGGAGTCTGGAGGGAGCCTTGCGGAGCCAGAGCTGAGCTGGGCCCGGGATCGTGTCCTGCCCCTGCCGAGCACGCACCGTGCACCAGGCACTGTGCCCGGGTGGCCTTGCCTGTCCTCCGAGAGCAGCACTGCATCCAACAGACAAAGCCCAGCCCCTCTAAAACCCGGGCCTCTAACCACGGCCCCTTCTCCCCATACCCATGTTTGCCCCGGTGAACCCCCACCCCCTCGGCTGAGCCATGGCCTCCCTCTCCAGCCCCCTGCAGCCCGAGAGAGGACATGCATCTGGAGGGGAAGGCACTGGCCCTGCCTGGCTTTCAGCCACATGCCGACCTTCCCCGGGCACCTGGGGTGGCCACCCACTCCCGAGGGCCGCGCTGACCCGTGGGAGCCGCGGGGCACTGAAAGCAGCAGGCCAGTTCCCGAGGGGCCGGCCCAGGGGGACACACGCCCGCCTGCCCCCATCAGACCGTGTCCTGAGGGTCAGGCCCCACACCAGCCAGTCTGGGCTGCCTCCTGTTTTCTTCTCCACAGAAGATGGGGAGCTTCCACGTGCCCGAGCGCACGTGTGTGTGTGTGTGTGTGTGTGTGCACATGTGTTCACGTGTGTGGTACATTATTTTTGGGCCAGCAAACTCCTTTCTCCTTCCTCTCCCCGACCTCATCCAATAATGGACTGGTTCACCGGAAAGTGTTTGTCCCGGGAGCTCACCGCGAGTTCTCCCCATGGCCACGGCGGGGTCCCCAGAGAGCCCGTGCGGCGACACGATGCTGGACGGTAGCCCACCCTCTCCCACGGACACCCGGGGGCCCGGACTGGGCTCATAGCCAATGGAGTAGAGGAGCAGGTGACTGAGCCAAGACACCTGCCGGCCTGGAGAGTCCCAGACACTGCAGGGACGTGCCCACGTGGAGGAGAGCCCCAGACCCGCCCCTCAGGTGCGGCTCTCACAGCCACTTCCCTCCTGGGGCCGCGGGGCGGGAGGCTGTCCCTGACGCGCACCCCAGCCACGTGAGCAGGGCCAGCGTCACGGGGACGAGTCAGGTGCGGAGCACGAGCCCGGACGCGATGGCGGGGAGGGCACTCCCCCTGGAGTCCTCCTCCCAGACCCACAGCCCAGTCTGACTGACGCACACACCAGACAACCCCCAACGGAGGGGCGTCCAGTGTGGCTGGCCTGTCCCCCTCGGAACGGTCCGGGTCACCACAAGCTGTCACAGACATGAGGACTCAATGCCCCGGTGCCCCAGGTGGGAACCTGGGACAGAAACAGGCCAGTAGGGAAAACCCGAGATGCTCAGAACAGTGCGTGGACTCCAGTGGACGGTAATGGGTCAAAAGCCACTGATTCACTGTGCCACGTCCCGGGCCCATGCCCGAGGTCAGCTCAAGGGCAAGCTGGGCGCAGGGTAAGTGCGACCTCCGTGCACTACCGTTGCCGCGTTTCTGGAAGTGTACAGCTCTCCTGTGACACACTGTGTCCCGAAACGTGGCCTCGTCCAGCAGCCCAGCCTCACAGCACAGAGGGGAGCCAGCACGGCCCGGCCCCTCCGGTTGCCCGCCTGCCCGCCTGCCCGCCGGCTCTGCACCCCGGCCCCCACGTCCATCCCCTCGGCCCCTCCCGCGCCCTCTCCTCCCGTTAGCCCCGCAGCGCCTCACAGCTCACTCACTCCCGCCTGTGGCCTCAGCTGGCCCAGGAACCCTGTAGCGGACCCTTCCCTCTTGGAGGTGGTTCTGCCCGGTCCAGGAGGCGGCAGCTTCTCCCCTCCTTCCTGACAGCCGCCCAGAGGGAGGTCTGCGAGGGGTGCGCCCGCTCCTCCATCAGAGATCAGCAGAGGCCGGGGCTGGGGGGCGGCAGGGTAGCCTTCCCCACCCAGGGAGAGGGGCAGGTCAGCGCCTCAGTTCCCCCGGGGGCACCGTGAGCTCACCAGCCCCCTGTGTGGGGGGCTCTGTCAGCTAGGCCAATCCCCTGGGTGGGGCTGAGTGCCGGGAGCCCTGTGGGGGCCACATGGGGACCTGAACAGCCTGTGGCCCTCTCTCTGCCCTTTGCCCGGAATCTGACATTTTCCCCAGCAGCCCTGACATGTTCCCACCTGGGGCAGCTTCCCCGAGCCGGGAGCAGGGCTGGAGGCTCTCCGCCCTGATTGGGTTAAGTCTGGGTCAGCCGTGTGCACTGCGCCAGACAGCACAGCCCAAGGAGCCCCACTTCCCTCAGAAGTGCCCCCCGAGCTTGCAGGGTGCACCCTGCTCCGGACACTCCCTAGCCAGACGCAGGCTCAGGGCTCTGGGAGCGGCTCTGTCACCCCTGAGACTCTGGGACAGAGACTGTCCTGACCGCGAAGGGGTGGGGTGGGGCCCAGGGAGGGGTCAAGGGGCTCCAGCTGCCTCCCGAGTGCCGGAGTCAGACTCTGGAGGGGCCTCCCTCCTGCTAAGCAGCCCCAACAGCACCCCAGGCGTCCCTGCCCAGGCTGCCTGGCCGCCGGGCCGGGACTTGGTGTCCAGGGACCGAAAGAGTAGACACGGGGCTGGGGGAGACAGGGTGGGGGAGGAGGATGTCCAAATCCCCCAGGGCCTCCTGGGTTGGTCGGGGGAAGCGGGCACAAGAGCCAGCGGGCCCCACCCTGGACTCAGGCCTCACCAAGGAGTGTGGACGGGACCCTCTCGCCTCTCCCCGGGTGGTCCCCAGGCCCCCCTTCCCGACAAACATTTCCAGCCCACTCCTGGAATTTTCTCTAACCCGTGCGAAGAGGATGCCCAACACCCGCCTGTCCAGGGAGGCACGCACATGCCTCAGGGGCCCGGGGAGCACCCCGTTCGTGGCCCGGCCCCACTTGGGCTGCAGACCCCACACACTGGGGTGTCCCCTGGACGGGCCGCTCTGTCTCCCAGAGGCAGGGGCCCAGGGCCAGGGTAGAGCTGACAGCCGAGTGGGGCGTTGGAGGAGACGAGGTGATGAATCTGGGGGGTGGGCTCAGTGTCAGCACCCCACACGCTGGAGGCTATGTCCCCCGCCCCGACTCAGTGCCCTGGCCCCGCCCCGGATGGTGGTTAGGTGAGGGAGTGAGGCTGCGGTCCAGGGCGTCTCCGATCATCCAGGACACGGTGAGAAGGTGTTGTCGGACAGGAGGGGGGGCTCTCTAGGAACCGCGTGCAGGGGCCCTGACCCTCGGCTTCCAGCCCCCAGAACTGTGAAAAGAGACCTGCGTGGGGGAAGGCCTGCCTGCAGGGTGGTCTGGCAGCGGCCCCGGGCCGACTAACCCACGTCCATCCCACACTCGCCTCCCGCGTACCGATCAGCCCTTCACCGGTTCTGGGAAAACCAGTGAACCCAACAGACATGACCCAACAGCCTTGTGGGCCCATCTGGAGGGGTGGGAGGCCCACAGTGGAAGGAGCAGGGAGGGCCGGGGAATGCACAGTCCAGGCAGAGGTCCTGGGGGTAGAGGCTTAGGCACACAGGGATGGCGGTGAGAAAACTGGGAGGAGCGGTCACCTCCTGGGCAGGACCCCTGCCCAGCCGTCACCTGGCTGCATGACACACAGTTTGGAAAATGTTGGGGAGCCTCCAGGTGGCAGGGGGGATGGGGATGAGCGGCAGGAGGCAGTGGAGGCCTCAGGGGGTCGGGGGGGCAGCTGAGAGCCCACTCTGAATGCCCACCCCAGAGGCCAGCTTGGTGGGCAGGAGCACGGGCTGGCCTGCGGCGCCCCTTCTGTCGGGGATCTGCCCGTCCCACAGCGCTGGCATGGGGCCTGGTGGCTGCAGAGGTGACCCCTAGCCAGCTTTGGCCAAGCACAGTGGCCTTCCTTGTCCCCAGCGATGGGTCTTGAGGCTGGATATGTGACCCCTAAACGTCACTCTCAGGGTGAGGAGCCGGAGGGGGAGGCCCTCAGCAGTGTCCTCCCTGCCGCACGGAGCCATGGATGGGAGGAACGACAGGGACCCCCAGGCTGATCCCACCCTCAGGACCAGCGACCCTGGGTGGCTCACGCCGCATCGACTGAGGGCGACATTTGCGCGGCTGGTTGGGGGGACGGGGTCCGAGCTCTCTCAGCCCAGCTCTGGGTCACGGCGGATGAAGGAGGAGCCAGTCGAGCTGGGCACCGATTCGGGAAGCAGGGAGGGAGCCGCTCAGAGGGCAGAGGGGGTGGCCACGTTCTTCTGTAGGAGGACATCCCACCTGCCGAGTCAAGGGCTGCCCAGCCCAAAGGCCCCTGCGGCTGTCACGAGAGGCCGGGCCGTGATGGTGGCCCACGATCTCAGCCGTGGACCGTGTGTCCCTAGAGCCGAAATGGAAGGACAGGCCATAAAGACGCACTTGCTAGGAGTACGTGAAAAGCTTGGGGTCAAGCAAGCAAACCTCCCCCCGAACCCCGCCCACAGAGACACACGGCCCCCCACCCCGCTCAGCTCTGAGGCTCGAGCCAGTTCATGGACCCCGACCCCTTGCTTGGAGGGAGGACCCCGGGGCCCTGCTGGTCACCGTCTCCCCGCCTTCCCCAAAGGCTGGCAGCGTTAACCAGGGTGACTGTGCCCCGGTGGCGGGGGTTTGCAGACTTCGGGGACCGTGGGACCCTGCTCTGAACCGACCCCGATTCCCAGAGACCCTGAATGTCCTTGTCCCCACCAGGCGGGCCAGGGCTGGTGCAGGCCGGGCCGTCCACGCAGCTCTAGCCCAGGGCCACCTCGCACGGGGGCCGGGGGTCCCGACCCCACCCTGAGGCGGCCTCTCCAGCTCCCCGGAGTGTAACCGGAGCTGAAGCCCCGGCAGCCGACAGGGTCCCACACCGGTTCCCTGACCGCGGAGGGACGGCTGTGCGGGAGGGAAGGGCCCCGTGCAGAACCGCCTCTCCCCAGGAAGGGGGTCCCGGTCGGGCAATCCCGCATCCCTGGGGGGCGGTGTGGAGGCTGGAGCCTCCTTGGGACGTGAAGGGCGCGGGGCCACGGTTCCCACCACAGCTCCACGGTCCTCACCGGCCGGGCCTGTGTGGAGGCCAGGCGGGTCCTGGGGGTGCAGGACAGCAGGTTACAGGGATCTGGTGAAGGCTTTAAAAAAGAGCAGATTTTATCTTACTTTTATTTATTTTTAAAGGTTTATTTATTTATTTGAGAGAAAGAGTGCGTGCGAGCGCGTGCAGGCATGGGTGTGCGGCAGAGGGAGGAGAGCAGACTCCCCACTGTCTGCGGAGCCCGACTCGGGGCTCAATCTCACGACCCCCAGGCCATGACCTGAGGCGAAGTCGACAGTCGGGCGCGCAGCGGAGTGAGGCAGATAGACGCCCCAAGATTTTTAGTTTAAGTCATCTCTGCACCCAACGTGGGGCTCGAACTCACGACCCCGAGATCAAGCGTTGCAGCCTCCAGCGACGGAGCGGGCCGGGGCCCCCCAGAAAGAGGTTCTCTTTTAAGCGGCTTCGGGTTGACAGGGGACCCAAGGGGCCGGCCTCAGTGGCGTCTGCTCTGGGGGTCCGGACACACGCGTGCCCCCACTGCGGCGTCACGCCATGACCGAGTGCTCTGCCTGTTCACCTGTCCCTCCCCTGGGGACCCCGAGGAGCCCAGATCCAGGCCGGGTATCGTTCTCGCCTTTCCCGGAGGCGCACGGAGCTGGACTCCGGCAGGACGCGGCCTTTCAGACCGGCTTCCTCCGCGCAGTCAGGTGCCCGCAAGCTTCTTCCCACGGCTTCAGGGCCCCTTTCTCTTTGTCACGGAGGCACAGGCCAGGGTCTGCCCGGGCCACCTGCTGAAGGGCACCTTGGCGGCTTCCAAGTTGGGTCGGTTACGGATGTCGCGGCATGAGCTGTAGAGAAAGCTGCCGCGAGCACCCCCGGGCGGGTTTTGTGTGGACGTCAGCTCCCGGCTTTTTCCGTGGAGACCAGCGGGCGTGACCGCCGGATCGCGCGTGGACAGTGCGTGTCGTTGGGTGAGAAGCCGTCGGACCGTCTCCCAGAGCGGCCGCTCCACCGTGCGTCCCACCAGCCACACAGATGGGCCAGTCTCCGGTGCCGCCCGTGGGCTGGGTTTGGGCCGTTCCAGCAGGTGCGCACAGGGAGCGCACGACCGTTTTCCAGGGCGTTTCCCTGGCGACGCAGGATGCGGGCCCCTCTGTTCCCCTTGCTCCCCGTCTCTGCCCGTGTGTACATCGGGCTGTTCTCTTTGTCCCGAGTGTTACGAGCCCTTCGTAGATTTGGGGTGCGAGGCCTCAGCAGAGGTGTGTTTGCAAGTGTTTCCTCCCCCTCCCTGCGTCTCCTTGTTGTCTCCACGGGTTGTGGCTTTTTTTTTTTTTTTTTTAACATTAATTCAATTATCTAACGTACCCTGCAGTCTGGCTTCAGAGGCACGGGTCTGTGATTCCCCGGTCCCACACAACACCCAGTGCTCATCCCGTCACGTGCCCCGCCCAGCGCCCGTCACCCCGTGACGCCGGCCCCCCACCTGCCCCCCTCCAGCAGCCCTCGGTGTTTCCTAGAGTTAAGATTCTCTTGTGGCTCGTCTCCTTCTCTGATTTCGCCTTGTTTTATTCTTCCTCCCTTCCCCTGTGCTCCTCTGTTTCATTTCTGAAATTCCACATATGAGTGACGTCATATGATCACTGTCTTTCTCTGACTGAGTTATTTGGCTCAGCATAACACCCTCTAGTTCCGTCCACGTCGCTGTAAATGTCAAGATTTCATTTTCTGACGTCTGCATAACGGTCCGTTGTATGTATATAGACCACATCCTCTTTATCCACTCATCTGTCGATGGACATTGGGGCTCTTTCCGGAGGTTGGCTGTTGTGGACGTTGCTGCTATAAACATTCGGGTGCATGTGCCCCTTCGGGTCACTACGTCTGTGTCTTTGGGGTAAATCCTGGTCGTGTGATCGCTGGGTCGTGGGGCAGCGCTATTTTCAACTTTCTGAGGACGCTCCATGCTGTTTTCCAGAGTGGCTGCCCCAGCTTGCGTTCCCACCCGCAGTGTAACGGGGGTCCCCTTTCTTTTTTTTCCTTTAAGATTTTATTTATTTATTTAAGAGAGAGAACATGAGCAGAAGGAGAGGGAGAAGCAGGCTCCCCGCTGAGCAGAGAGCCCGATGCGGGGCTCGACCCCAGGACCCTGGGATCATGACCTGAGCCGAAGGCAGACGCTCAACTGACAGAGCCGCTCCGGCACCTCAGGGCTCCCCTTTCTCTGAGTCCTCGTCAACACCCGTCGTCTCCTGGCTTGTTCACTTCGGCCGTTCTGACGGGGCTGAGGCGGTGTCTCACTGTGGTCTTTCCACAGTCCTTGACGTCCCCGGCCATCGTGCTGGCGATGCGCCTGCCCCCCGCGGCCCTTCATGCAGACCCCGGGCGCCGGCCGCTCCCTCCCGCGAGCACACCCTCTCCTACCAGGGTCAGGTCTAGCCCACAGGCGCTGGCCCACGCTCCGTCCCGCAGGTCAGCACGCTGGACCCATATCTGACGGTGTTGCGGGGACCGGCCGGGTGAGCAGGTGGCGAGCACGGGGACAGCCTGGTAAGTAGAGAGCCCTTCTCCCACCCGCCAGCCTGAAGAAGCACGACTCAGGCAGGGCGACCCTGCCCCGTGCGCCCGTCGGAGAGTTTGGAGCGACAGAAGTCTCTGCCCCGGATCCGGGCTGCCGTGCGAGCTGCAGGGCCTGGGGTGACCAGCGCCCCCGGGGGAGCCGCTGGCGGCATCTGTGGCGGAGGAGGGCGCCGTCTGGAGCCTCTGGCCGGGCCGTCGGGAAGACACAGCCCAGTGTCCTCGGCCTCTGGAGGGAGGCCCGGCCATCCTCAGGGGGCCGGGCCCCATCGAGAAACAGAGTCGGGCTTGCGTCAGGCCTTGGTGACATGGGACATGCGAGCCTGCGAGCTGCGCAGGTGCGGGGAGGGGTGCTGCCCGGTCCGCCGAGCACGCCGTGCCATCCTGCAGAGCAGGGCAGGTGCGGCTCTGTCCCACCATCACCGGGAAGGCGCGGACACGAGACGGGGCTCACAGCACGCTCTGAGGGCACAGTGGTCCCGTGGGGACGCGGCTCCAGAGCCCACGGCACCCGCGCCGGCCATGGCCGGCGCCTCCGGCCTCATGGGGACTTCGCCACGACCTGACAAGGACGGAACAATCGGGTCCCGGCTGACGAACGCTCTGCCACATCTGCGGACACCCCCTGACGAACCACGGCACCTCCTGTCCCTCTGAGGGACCGCGGTGACGGGGAGGTCCCCGGGGCCTGGCAGAAATTGGCCCAGTGCTCTGGTCGCTCCCTGTCGCCTCGATGGAGAGGCCGGACCACGGGCCTCCCAGATTCACCACCAGCGGCTAACAGTTCGGCAGACGGTCCAGGACTTGGAAGGAACGCGGTTGGAAAATCGGTAGCAGGAGCTGTGGGAAGGAGGCGTGGGGTTCGACTTCTGCAAAAGGTCACAGAATGGGGAGACACTGGTGACGGGAGGAGACACTGGTGACGGGAGGAGACACCTGCGACGGGGGGAGACACCTGTGACAGGGGGAGACACCTGCGACAGGGGGAGACACCTGCGACGGGAGGAGACACCGGTGACGGGAAGAGACACCTGCGACAGGGGGAGACACCTATGATGGGGAGAGACACCCGTGATGGGGGAGACCCCCTTGGCCGAGGAAAAGCTCAGGTTCCAGGTGGACGGGATGGCCCTCTGTGGGCAGCGGCCAGCCTCCCTCTGTGCCGCTGTCGTTGGCAGGTGGGCTCACAAGTGAAGGGATTGTACGTGGCTGCTGCGACAGAGGTTACGCGTGGGGACTCCTCTACCGCAGGGGCAGGACCGTGCGGGGGGCCCACCCGCTTCCCTGCATGGCCTCCGTCCAGGCACGGGCACCGCGCTGGCCTCCCCAGGATAGATCCCGCCTCTGAGCGCGCATCCACGTTCCCCGGCCATGACGCTCCTGCCCAGAGCCCACCCGCGGGATGACAGAGTGCTTTCTCTGTAACCACGGCGTCCCACGGAACTTTCTTTCTGACCAGGGAGCTCGCATCGCAGTCCGTGGGCTGGGGCAATGGGTCCCGCACGTGGGACTTGTCGGGTCACCTTGACGCAGCTGGCCCCATAGGAGGCAACATGGCCTCTTGAAGACTCCACCGGGACCGCTGAGGAGCGACAATGCTTGCAGGGTGGGGAGAGCGTCCTTCAGGGTGCAGGGCCCCCTCTGGATCCACGTTTGTCCTCGTGGCTCCCTCGTGGCTCCGATCCGTGGCTGCGGAGTCTGGGAGGGAGTGGCTGTCATTGCTGCTACCCTATGGGGCCTCACGGCTGAGATCGTGCCCTACTGCCCCCAACCCCAGGCTCCCCTTGTCCCCATGTCCCAGCTCCCACCGGAGGCCACACGGGGAGCCCACGATGCTGGAAGCTGAGCCAGCCACCAGGCCACCAGGCCACCAGGCCACGTCGGGATCCCCAGGCTGGAGAAAGGGCAGGCGGAGAGGGGCTCACCGTACAGGGGCTCACCGTACAGGCCGGGGAGCAGATCCTGTCGCAGGGAGAGGCTTATTCTACAACAGGGCTGAGCAGGAGGGTGTCTGGAACGCCAGCGATGCCCTGGGGCACCTCGGACTCCCCTGTCCTGTGACGAGAACCAAACCTCGCAGCTGTTGCCCCGGATCTGCCAGGAAGGAGTCTCGGGTCCTCCCCCGAGGCCAGGAGCCGCGAGCAGCCGAGAGTCTGGGCAGACGGAGAGATCAAGCGGTGGGGTGGGGGAAGGTGCTTCCGACGTGGCTGGGAGCCCACGACCCACCGCCGTGGGCCCCGTCCCCCCTTATCGGCCAGGACACCGCAGGGTCTGTGTGCTGCCCCGTGCTCTCCACCACCCCAACGATTCAGCACAGACGTGCCCGGCTCTCGACCCGTCTCAGGCCCGGAAGCCTGGGATGTGGCCGTGGGGTTTGCCTCCGCGGGACGAGGGGTGGCCCCTCTCCCAGGGGTGCGTGTTCCTGTCGTGCGGCCTCAGCTGCGTCCCGCCAGGTGGGAGATCAGTTTCCCTTTATCTTTACGTGGAAGTTGGATGGAAAAGGCCGCGGGACACAGAGAGCAGGGGTGCGGCGGCGGGGCCAGGCCGAAGGGGAAGCGGCTACCCAGCGACCGACGGTCTCCTTGCGCGGAGCAGTGTTCCCGCAGCAAGGAGAGGGGGCGGCTGCTGACTCTGCAGATACCAAAAGCCGGAGCACTTTGGAAGAGGGAGTTTCACGGTATGTGAATTCCACCTCAATAAAGCTGGTTTGTGAAAAGAGAAGCAGCCGAGGGGCAGAGGGAGGGCCGTGGCAGGGGGCAGGGTGGCGCCTTCCGTGTATTTCCCGGAATCCCCTCCCTACCACGTCGTGGGTCGTGGGTCATGGGTCGGGGGGCAGGCGTGAGCTTCAGAAGGTGGACGCGGTGGTGGCCGTCCCTGCCTGTGCTCGGAGGGCGCTCCGAGAACCACCGGGTAGGCTAGGCTCTGCTGCCTCCCCTGCTGGTGGTGGGCAGGGGCGGCCCGGGCTGACGGAGGGGCGGACGGTCTACACCGCAGCCTAGGAAACAAAATCCCAGGTTCTGAGTTGTGCGTGGGGTCCCCGGTGGTGTGACGGAGGCCTGGCTAGTGCTCTCATCTCCTCCTGTTGGAAACCGCCTTCTGGCTGCTGTCCCCGGGGGCCCTCATGCTCCCAAACCCAACAGACACCATTCTGTCCCCACGTTGGCTCTTGCACAGCGGCCCTCAGCACTGGGGACCCCGGGAGACCTTGTAGAAGGTGCCGCTTCCGAGGCTCCTGTTGGCCCCCCGCTGTCTCAGGTGCGGAAACGCTGGGGTCCCTGGGCTCCAGCCAGGCCCCTTTCTCTTCTCGCTCTGCTCCTCGGGTCACTTCACCAAACCCAGTGGCTTTAAATATCAAGGAAGCCGAGGGACTCTCCGGCCACGCTGTCGTTCCGGCTGCTCACGGGAGAGTGGGTTTCTCCAGATGACGCCTTCCCCTGAGACCTTCTGGAGCCAGAGCCCTGATCCCTGTGCCCCAGCATAGGACTGACATGTCCCAACGGGTCCTCCAGACTGCTTGCTTCGAAGAGGGCCGTACCGAATGCGCCACATAACATTGCACATCTCAACCCTGAGACACGGACCCCCATCCCTCCCCCAGCCCTGGCGCCCACCGTCCACTCTCTGTCCCCCTGAGATACCGACCCCCAGCCCTACCCCAGCCCCGGCGCCTGCTGTCCACTCTCTGTCCCCGTGAGTCTGAGGACTGCGGGGACCTCACCTAAGTGGAGTCCTGCAGTATGCCTTCCTCTCCTGCCATACTTGACTTACCGGCAAAATCCTACAGGGCTGGTCCTTCTGACTCTGGCTTCTCCGGCTCAGGGCCGCGTCCAGGAGGCTTCTTGCGTCTGCAGCCCTGCCCTGCCTTGGTCTACCACCTCCTGCTCCTCTGTCCGGACAGCCCTGGAGGTGGGGCCGCAGGTACAAACTGGAGCTGGCCACGAGCCAGTGCCCAGCTCTGCCCACTAGAGGGGGTCAGATCCGAGGGAAGGTCTGCCAGTGTGTGTGTCTGCCAGTGTGTGTGTGTGTGTGTGTGTGTGTGTGTGTGTATGCACAAGCATGCACACTCCGTCCCTTCTCTCTCCAGGGACCTGCCTATAAATCCTACTTGCCTCACCCTCCCCCACTCTGATCTCCACCTCCCCACCTCCATGAGACCTCTGGGCTCCGCGGAGAAGCGTCCGGGCTCAGCACTCTGGTCCACGGATCACACACTGCCTGGTGTCCGCGGCAGAGAGCAGTTGCCGCACACGCGCCCCATGTCCTGCGTGTTCGCAGCGGAAGGTGAGCGTGGCGCTCGTCTCGGCATCGCAGCCAACGGAGGGAGACCTGGCGGTGCCAACTTTGAGCACCTGGTTGCCTGTTTCTCCAAAGTGGAAAGTTAATATGTTGCTTTTGTAATGTGCATTTTGTGGGGACAGACTCTGAAACCGTGTGACTGTTGTCCTCAAACGGTCACTCACGAGTCCTAGCAGCACGTGGTGATTGATGCTCAAGTAATCATCGCCATGATGATTGCCGAAGGGCCGCTTTCCAGTTTCACTTTCCTTTTGCATTTGTTAGCTGCAGTTCTACTGTGAGAGCGAGCGAGCGAGTGAGAGAGAGCGAGCTTGCTTTTCTCCCCTCTTCCTCCTCCACGAGCGGGCACACCGATTTCGGGGCGGACTCCTGAGTCGCTGTTTGATGCAGTTGTGATGTGCTACTGTCATTGATTCTGATGCTACAACTGTCCCAGATAGGGCTGGTAGCCCCTGCAAGCCGGCTCCCCCATCGTTTTCATAAATCCCTACAAGTTTTGGAACAACTTTCTTACTTTCCGCTACAAGCTGTTCCAGGTTCATACTGGACGTCCCCTTCCTCAGCCCTGGAATCGGCCAAGGCCCCAGGAAGCTCTGGGTTCTTCTAGAGGTGAGCGGTGTTTAAAAGCCAAGATCCGGAGGCCGGGGATGCTCCCTGCGGCCTGGGCATCAGCTCTCCTGGGTTGTTCAGCCGGGAGTTCTCTCGCACACATCAACAGCCCGCTCTCTGTTTGTCCATCTCTCTACGTCAAAAATGACGCCCTGACGGTGATTCCTCTGATTCCAGCCCAACTCTGTAGGGTCTGTACTAGAGTCCCCATTCCATATTTGTCACTCCTTTCTCTGTGACACCGGCTTCCATCATCCTCAACACACACACCCCGTTCTTCCCTCTCTCCATTAAGCAACCTCCCGGCCTTGCTGGTGTGTCCTTGTCCTTCCCTCCTGCCCCGTCCCCCAGCCTCCTCTCCCTGCCTGACTGTCTCAGAGGAAGGGAACAAACAGGTGTGTTGTAAGTAAATAAAAGAGAAAGAAACACAAGTCCCTCCCCTGTTCTTGGACCGCCTGGGGGACCCAGACCAGGCCAGGCGTCAGCTCTCCCCCACACGTGTCACCCAGCGGAGTAGTGTCATTTCAGTAGGAACACGAGTTCCCAGGCAGACTATCGGAACAGAGAAGCCACAGTCTGACTCTCACGCAACATTCGGAGCAGAACTACGGGCGCAGCTGGGCCAAGAGGGTCAAGGAATCCCGACAGAAACCTGCAAACGCAAGAAGGGGTGTTCGCAACATGAAGAGGGGATGGGGAGGCACATCCAGGGAGCCAGGCGCCAGCAGTAGGTACGGGGATAGGGCTGCTGAGTGACCCACCGAGTAGGCACGTCACCACAGGGACGCCGCGGCAGTGAGGTGAGCCGTTGCGCGCGGGGCTCCGGGCGGTTCAGGAAGTGGACAGGTGCGGGGAGACGAGCGCAGGTAGGCTGACCGGACAAGGGCAGTCACCCGGGGCGAGAGAGGAGAGCAGGGGAGGCTTGAGGAAGGAAGGAAGGCCGTGCCGCAGCGTCAGAGGAAGACAAGCAAGGGCTCTTGGGAGCCCAGAGGACAGATGAGGAAGAACCCAGATGCATCCTAGTGACACTTGCAAATGCCAATGTTCTGGAACGTTCCAGAATAACCCACAGACCACCGACAGGATAAGAATTAGAGTCATAATGTCCTCCAAGAATGATATGGACAAAGAATTATATTCTGAAAGCACAGAAGATAAATAACTTGGCATAGAGGATTTTTCAGGGCTCTAATTATCATTAAACGTGAAGGTAGAATAAAGATCATTTCGGAAACACTAGGCCTCAGAATATCTAGAATATTTGCCACAGAAACACCCGCTTTGCCCACAATATTCTCAGAGCAGAGAAACAAATCTTGGCGGGTGCACCGAGAGATGCGGAAGGTGCGGGGACACCAGGTAGCTGCTCAGAGGCCGGCGATCACCAATGAGAGAACACAGTAGGACACACGCAAGATGTCGCTTACCATCATAACAAAACTGGGGGTATCTAGAAATTAACGGAACAGGAATATTTCAGGCCTCCCTGTGGAAAACCCTAGACTCAAACGAGGACCGTGATAGACGTTGTTTGCAGTGAACAGACAGACGTCTCATGCGGGGATGCCTTCAGGCGACAAAGGGGCCCGTCTTCCCCGAATTGACTGAGACGTCCAGAGCAATCCCAAGTGCATTGTCAGCTGGGAGTTTGAAACGCTTCACGTCCTTATTCCGCACCGCTAGTCGGGAGCAGAGATCCACGAGTAGGACAGTCAGCTTGACACAAAGAACAGCAAAGAGGGACTTGTTTGTCTGACATAAGGACTCGGAAGGAAGCCTGATAGGAAACAATCCCAAACACTGAAGACAAGAGGGCGAGCAGCTTTGAGGCAAATGCCAGGACGCTGCATTCCACACTCAAAATGCTTTCTGTGCTCAGGAAAGCCTTCCTGTGAACAAGAAAGCCGTTAAATGGAAAATGTCCCACTAGTTTAATGACCCCAACTGTGATGGCTCCATCCCAACACAATGCCCTCCTCCAACGTCTGTAGACAAAACAGTGTCTCCGTTGAGGAGTAAGCACAAATGTGCACAAAAAACACGTGGTTTTTAAAACTCAGTTTGTCAGTCGTGAGTCTCCACAAAACGGCCTGGTGGGGGTTGAATCGGGATCGTGTCGGACATAATGAACAGCTTGGAGAAAACTAATATCTTAGTACGGATCTTCCAGTCCATGACACCATGTCTCTCTCCACATATTTAAGTCTTTTATAATTTCTCTCATCAGGGCTTCATAGATCTCGGTGCACGGTGTGGAACAGCTTTTGCCGTACTTATATCTATGTATCTAATAGTTTCGGTGTTACCGTTAGTGGCCTTTTCAAGTTCGTTTCCCAATTGTTCTTCACCAGCGTACTGCGATGCAACTCATCGCTGGCACTGGTCTCGTAACTTGCAACCTTGCTGAGCTCGTTTTAACGAAAACCCTGTTTTAGTTAGATTTTCTTCCTAGGTGATCACGTTTTCTGTGAGTAAAAATGGTTGGCTCTCTCTTTCTAATCCGGGTGTCTTTTGATTCTTTTTCTTGTCTTATTGCACTGGCTACAACCTACAGAATGAAGTTAAATAGAAGTTTGAGAAGAGACACCCCTGTCTGGTCCCTGTCCCAGAAGGAGGGCATCCAGCCTCTTAGCATTAAGCCAGATGTCCTCCATCAGGCTGAGAAAAATTCCTTTCATTCCTACTTTGCTGGGATATTGAAAATCGTGAATGACTCTTAGATTTTGTCAGAGGGTTTTACTGTATCTATTGAGATAATGATGCGGTTTTTCTTTTAAAAGTTAATATTGCCAATTTGTTGAGTGGATTTTTTGAGTGTTAAACTGACTTGCATTCCTAGAATAAACCCCACTTGCACGTTGATGGGTTTCATTTGCTAAGGTTTTCCTCAGGAACGTTCCACCTGTGTCCCTGAAGGATCTCAGCCTACGGTTCCCTTGTCTTGTGTTGCATTTGTCTGACTTCGGTGGCATGGTAATGCCTGCCTCATGGAATGAGCTGGGAAGTTTTCCAGCCTTTTTAACTGTTCTAGATGACTTTATGTACACCTGGTTTTACGTGTTCCTTAAATATTTGGAAGAATTTACCAGTCAGGCCCTCTAGGCCTGGAGTTTTCTCTACAGGAAGTTTTTCTTTGACTATAAATTTAATTTACTACATGCACATGGGGCTATTCTGGTTACTTAATTTTTCTTGAATGAGTCTTTGTGGTTTGTGTCTTTTAAAGAATTCGTCTGTTCCATCTACATTGCTGATCTTCTTGGCATCAAGGTTCATAACATTATCGTATTCGTTTTACCTGTAGGATCGATGGTGATGACGTGTCTATCTACCTACCTATTGGTGGACAGATCTCGCCCAGTGGTTCTCCTCCCTGCAGGACCCTGACTAATGCAGATTTTTGCACCAAGGGTGAGCCTAGAGGAAAAGGATGTTAAGGGTGAGTCCTCTGAGTCGGTTCTAGGGTTTCTGGAACGGGCTGTCCAGCCTGATTGGACGGATTTGAAGACGCAAATGAATCTATTGTCAAGAGCAAAGCCCGCGCAGAGAGCCCGTGGCGCTCTGGGCAATAGAGACGCACAAAAGCCCGCGTCCTCCTAACCAGCCACCCACAGGAAGCCAGGAGCCCGACTGCTCGGAACTTTGTGGAACACCAAAGACCACCGTGATGTCGGCGGGCTGCTCCTGACGCTGCTGGACAGAGCGGTTCAAGAAAAGGGAGAGCTCGGGAATTTGAATTCCCAGCTTCAGTGCCACAGACACGAGCCAGGAGCCCGTGTGTGTGCCCTGCCCTGAGGGAGAGCTGGGTTCCTGCCAGCCGCAGGGCGGTGCGGCACCAGGTCCGACACAGACCCTCCTCCCGCGAAGGGCTAAACTGCAACATCCAGGGAAGCCCCAGCCTCTCAGGGCCTCTGCTGCGGACAGGAGGGCGCTGGCCGCGCAGATGGGAGTCCTAGAGGTTGGGCTGGGGATGAGTGGGATGACCCTGGGGAAGGGGGATCCCACACCCTCTTCCACAAGGCTTCTCTTCTGTGGAAGGGTCCCCCCGCCCCCAGCGGGCAGGGGCCTCCCCACCCCCACCCCAGGGGCTTGCTGGCTCTCCGCAGGACCCACGCCCACCACCCCTCTTTGCTTCTAGAGCCAGAACCTGATGCAAGTCCCAGCAGGCCCCAAAGGCGAGGCACGGGGTGTGACTCAGGAGAAGGCGCGCCGCACTCCCTGGGCCTGGCTGGGGATGCCTAACGCATGGGGACAGACGTCGGGGGACACCTGTGGGAGGGTGGGGGGACGGTGTTGGAAGGGACCTCACGTGCAGCTTGGCCTCGGTAGCAGGGATTCGGGATTTAACGTTGCAGCTTGAGGGGTGAGGAAGGGCTCTCACCGTTCGGGTGGCTGAAACCAGGACCTAAAGATGGCCTGTCCCCGGGGGCTGGAGGGCCTGACCTCCCCTGGCCAAAAGCTTAGGGAGGTTGAGCGGGTTTGCTCTCTGAGATGTGCTCACCCCCACGCTGCAAGGGGTCAGAAGACGTGACTTTCCTCAGAACCATGGGGAGTAAATCTGAGAGGGGGCCTGGACATGCCTGTCGCACCGCGACCGAGGGGGCCCCCCATGCAGGCCCGCGGGGGTCCGAGGTCACTCTCCTCTGCGGGGGACGGCAGCCTCTGACCTGGAATGTAGACGCCGTGAGAGCAGCTGGATCCCGGGCACAGGGCGCTCAGCCGCCAATGCAAGCTGGACGTGGCCCGTGGGGTAGACGGCGGAGTCCAGGCGGCAGGCGGCCCAGCCCGGCTGGCAGAGACCCACGGGACGGCTGGTGGGTCTCGGCATTCTTAGCAGGGAAGTCGACCGGGGGCCCCGGGATCCGTAGCCCACCTCTACGAGGGTGCAGCGAGCAAACCTCCCCCCGAACCCCACACAGAGACACACGGCCCCCCACTCCGTTCAGCTCCGAGGCTCGAGCCAGTTCATGGACCCCGACCCCTTGCTTGGAGGGAGGACCCCGGGGCCCTGCTGGTCACCATCTCCCCACCTTCTGCAAAGGCTGGCAGCGTTAACCAGGGTGACTGTGCCCTGGGGGGGGTGGTTTGCAGACTTCGGGGACTGCGGGACCCTGCTCTGAACCGACCCCGATTCCCAGAGGCCTCGAACATCCCTGTCCCCACCAGGCCGTCCACGCAGCTGTAGCCCAGGGCCACCTCGCACAGGGGCCGGGGGTCCCGACCCCACCCTGCGGCGGCCTCTCCAGTTCCCCAGAGTGTAACCGGAGCTGAAGCCCCGGCAGCCGACAGGGTCCCACACCGGTTCCCTGACCGCGGAGGGACGGCTGTGCGGGCGGGAAGGGCCCCGTGCAGAACCGCCTCTCCCTAGGAAGGGGGTCCTGGTTGGGCAATCCCGCATCCCTGGGGGGCGGTGTGGAGGCTGGAGCCTCCCCGGGATGTGAAGAGCGCGGGGCCACGGCTCCCACCACAGCCCCATGGCCCTCGCCGGCAGGTCCTGTGTGGAGGCCAGGCGGGTCCTGGGGGCGCAGGACAGTGGGTTACCGTCAGCTCCTGCAGTGGGGACTCCCGCAGCGGCCGCCGCACCACATGTGGTCTCAGGAACGGAGCCCGTGACGCCCCTGCCCCTGGAAGGTGGCCGCTGACCTGACGCCTTCTCCTCCAGCCCCATCCAGGCCCCACCTCGGGGGCGGACAGACGCAGGCCTGGGTTGGAACTGAGCACCAGGGACACCAGTCACCCGCCCCATTCCTGCGCTGCTGCACGGCCGTGATGCCGGCGGACGCCGTGGACAAGAAGCAGCTGCCATCCTGACCTCGTGGTGAGATCCAGGCCAGAGACTGGGTGATAAATCCAACAGGGATCCAGGGCCTTCTACCTCAGGAACATTCCTGGAGGCCCAGGGTGTGGGGCATGTGCAGATACGTCACCTAAGATGAAGGACAAATTGTGGGCTCGAGCCTAGCGGGCTTCTGTGGACATGCCTCATGGGGGGCGCTGCTCCAGCCCGTTCACAGGGTGACCCCCCAGAGCTGCTCAAAGGGGCCAGAACAAGAGACGGCTCTGTGGTAGGTCCAGGCCGTGGGACCCAGCAGAGCCCATGGCACCAGCAGGGTCGGTGTGGACGGAGGTGCTATGGGGAGCCCTCGGCACTGGCCTCTGGGGTTTGGGGCAGGATGCTGCCGTCTGCCCCAGGTGACCACTGTCCTCTGAGAAACAGCTCTGGACCTTCGTAGAGACAAGACACTTGGTCTCAGGACTCAAGTCACCGTGCTGCCCGGACTGGTCCTCACAGTCAGTGTGTGGTCTGGGCCACCAGGCCGTCATCCTTTGGCAGGGGTGTGTGCGTGGTCAGGTCTGCACGGACCCTGGAGGCATGAGTAAGTCCCATGAACACGTGGCCCAAATGCCCACGGCCCTAGCCCTGCTACACACCACAAGAGCTGCTGATCCCGGGGGCAGGGGCCCCCTCTTCTCTCTTTCCAGGCCTGGCCTGTGGCCTTGGGGTCAGCTCCTCCGGTCAGCTGACAGGGGAGAGGAGGCTCGGGCCTGGCTGTCCGATGGGTCTGCCCCGTGCTCAGGAGCTGCCACCCGGCGTGGACAGCTGTCACTCTCCAGCCCCTCCCCCGGACGTCCCTGGAGAATGTGGTGGAGGGGAGTTCCCCAGGGGGCATGACCTGGGTTGTGCACATGCTTGTGCACCGTGCTCGGAAGGAGAAACGGCCAGACGTGATATTACACGCTGACTCATGGCTGCGGCCAGTGGTTTGGCTGCTTGGCCAGGGATCTGGAAGGACCGTGACCGGGAAAATGATGACACGGGAATTTGGGGAAGGGGTGTGTGGACAGGTAAAATGTGGATATCTTTGCCCCGTGTGAATGTCCACCACGGGGGACGGTCGCCAGTGGCCTTTCATCATCAGGCGGGTAGATGGCCTGTTCTGGGGGTACCAGGCAGCCCCTTCCCCTGCCACCCCAACCATTGCCCCCTGGGCTCCGGCATAAAGTGTCTGTGGTGGCAGAGGTGGAGGCCACGTGTGGCTCAGCAGCAGGGACGTCACGCCCCAGGGTCCACCCGGCTCTGGCCCCCACTGTGTGCCCCGCGTGCCAGCGGCAGACGCCCACACGAGCCCTCACCTGGCACCCTTCCTGGGGTGACCAGCCAACCACCTGCTGGCAGGCCAGCAGCCCTGGACGGCCTCCGTCGTGGGAAGGGCCGGGCTCTGTTCCTACTGGAATAGACACGCATTCGGGATACAGATTTGCCTCCCCCACAGGTGGACTCCACCAAAACGACATCGTGGACTTCCAGAATGCCCCGTTTGCCGTCCCCGTGTCCCACCGGCAGAGCAGGAGCTCGCTCCATGGCGAACGAGGTGGGGCCATGGGTCCACGCTCACGGGGCTCACTGGTCTCATCGTGGCCCACCACCCCGCAGCAGCTGGCAGACAGGACAGTGGAAGGGCCTTTTGAAGGCTGGTTCCAGCTCCAGCAAGGGGGCGGTACCCTGCAGGGCCATGACAGCGTCCCCCTGAAAGCCCTATGTGCTCTGAGTGAACATCCCACGTTTGGGGCCGTGGCTTCCAGAACCGGGATTCATGGGCCCAGCAATCGGCGGGTGGAAATGGCCGGGGTACCCTCACTATCACCCCTAGTGCCCCACTAGCAGAACCTTCGCTTCCCGCCCCCACGACCTTGAGCTCTGCTGCCCTGAGGTCTCCGTGGCAGAGGGAGGAGGCTTCCGTCAGAGACACGGCCATGACTCCAGCGAACGGGAAGCCAGACCGCCGCCCGGCCACTCGGGGACCCCGGCGCCCCCGAACCAGCGGGGAGAAAAGGGAGGTCCAGTGTTGGCGGTTGGGGGGGGGCTGACCCTGATGCCACTGGGACATGGGAACGCTGCTCCATGATGGGGGAAGGAAAGGAGAGTGTTTGGACCAGAGCAGGTCCTGTGGGGTGTCTCATAGTTGCAGCACCCTGGGGTGGAGGTCGATGGGCTCAGGCTGAATCACCCCACCAGTCCTCCGGGGTCCCAGCTTGCAGGCGGCAGACACTGGGGCATCCCGGGCTTCCAGAGCCCTTGAGCCTATCTGTAACCTGAACCTCCTTTGGTCTCCTCCTGCGGCGTCTCTGGAGGACCCTGACTGGGGCATCCATGTCAGACCTGTGAACCCGAAGCTTCAGCATCTGGGGATACTTCATTTCCCATGGCTTCTGCTTCCCCTGAAGCTGGATTCCAGAGGGCTCCAGGCTTTCGAGTGGCCCGAACGCACAGAAGTGACCCATGTGAGGGCTACAGCCAGAGCTGTGTGTCTGGGGAAGGTGCTGGCCTGGCCCAACTGGGCTCCCAGCCTCCCCACTCATGACCAGACCCAGAGATCTCCCCACTCATGACCAGACCCAGAGATCTCCCCACTCATGACCAGACCCAGAGAACACAACTTGGAAGTCAGAAACTCTGAGGGGCAGAGACGGAGGTGCACAGTGGCCTCAGGCTGCATGTGGAACGAGTACGGAGCCCAGACGAAACAAGCAAGTGGTCCCCCTGCTCACAAGGCCCAGGGCCATGGAGTCACCTGCACTTCTGCTGCTGCCCCCATGCAGGTCCAGTCCAATCTCATGATGGGGAAGACTCCAGAGGGTCCAGACACAACCACATCGCTCCAGTGCTGGGGACCCAGAGGCAGGCAGAGCTGGCCTTGGATGCCGAGGTATCTTCCTTCTCTGGGCTGCACCCCAACTCCACTGACAGCCATCTCCTGATCCTGTTTGCTGGATGTGAGGCCCTCTCGGCGGAGCACCACCAGGCACCAGACATAGGTGGTGTCCTGGGAACACAGAGGGAGAAAAGGGTATATTTCCCTCTGGATATGCACCCCCCCCAGGCATGCTGAGGGACAGGCTGTGTGAAGCAGGGGCTTTGGAAGGGTAGGGCAGGTTTCCAAGTGATTTGATATCAAAGCTGAACAGCCAGCTGCTGGGTGGGGGAAATGTGCAAAGGGGCTTGGATTAATCCCGAGGGCCAAGGCATGACCCCACTCACCTCCATAAGGTCCCTCTTGCTCTGAGGCGGTGGACAGAGGGGAGGAGGGGAGGAGGCAAAGCCAGAACCCAGGAGACCAGGGTGGGGGTGGAGGCAGCACCCGAGGGCAGATGGGGACGTGGCTGGAGAGATGGCTCTGCCAGCCGACAGCAGAGGGTGAGGGAGCAGGTGGGAGCTCACACGCCACTGCCTGAGCACTGGCTGGGGAGGAGACCAGGTGGAGCAATGGGCTCGGGAAAGACAATTCAGCCTGCTGGGAGTTGATTTTAAGGAGCCCGTGGGATGACCATGGCGTGGTCTAGGAGATGGAGACATGCTCATCATCCAGCATAGGGGTCAGCAAGCTATGGCCCGAGGTAGTCTGTTGCCTGTTTTTGTATGCCCACAAGCCAAGAGCACTTGTCACAGTTTTAGACGGTCAAAAAAAAAAAAAAATTAACATTCATTATCTGCTACCAAAAAACTTACTCAAAACTCCAGAGAGTGACAGGTGTTGGTGAGGATGTGGACACCAGAACTCCCGTGCACCATTGGTGCAAACATGGACTGGGGCAGCCAGTCCGGAGCTCAGTGTGGAGGGGCCTCAGAAAGCTTAAGGGAGGATCATAATGTGATCAACAATTCTACTTCTGGATGTACCCCCCAAAAACAAGGGACTGCGGGGTCTGGGAGAGATGTGTACACACACGTTCACAGCAGCGTCATTCACAACCACAACAAAGGAGAAGCTGCCCAAGTATCCACCGATGGACAAATGCACAAACAAAATGTGGTCCGTCCATACAAAGCCTGAAAAAAGCAGGACATTCTGACACCTGCCACAACGTGCACAGACCTGGAGGACACCATCATACTGAGCGGAAGAACCCAGGTGCAAAAGGGCAAATGCTGCAGGATTCTATGTATTGGGGGACATAAAGTTGTCAAATTCACTGAGACAGAAAGGGGCATGGTGGGTGCCAAGGGCTGGGGGAGAAGGATGGGGCTTACCGACCCCTGCTGGACTTCTCAGGCATGGAGTTTCAAGAGTGGGCAGAGCCTGGGAGAGTGCCAACCAGCCAGCGAACAGCTTGTGTTTGCAATTTTACTGACAGCTTTATTGTGACAGAACCCACATATCACCCAGCGCATCCATTTACAGTGTACAGTTTGGGGCACCGGGGCACTGCAGTCCATTAAACGTCCGACTCTTGGCTTTGGCACAGGTCGTGATCTCTGGGTCCTGAGATCAAGCCCCATGATGGGCTGCACACTCAGCAGGGAGTCTCTCTCCCTCTGCCCCTCTCCCCACCCTCTCTCTCTCTCTCAAATAAATAAATCAATAAAATCTTTAAAAATAAAGTGTGCAGGGCGCCTGGGTGGCTCAGTGGGTTAAGCCTCTGCCTTCTGCTCAGGTCATGATCCCAGGGTCCTGGGATCGAGCCCCACATCGGACTCTCTGCTCAGCTGGGAGCCTGCTTCTCTGTCTCTTTCTACCTGTCTCTCTGCGTACTTGTGATCTCTCTCTCTCTCTCTCTCTCTCTGTCAAATAAAAAAAATAAAGTGTGCAATTCATAGGTTGTTAGCACATTCCCAGCGTTGTGCAACCATTTTAAAACATTTGCACCATCTAGAAAGAAGCTCCACACCCTTTAGGTTGTGCTCTGGGGAATCAGAGCCAGCCGCGACGTGCAGGAGGGGGGCCACGTGGAGAGCGTGACCCGGCCGCCCAGCCTTCCTGCTGCCCTCCAAGCTGACTCCCCAGTTGAATGCAGCTACAGCAGCCGGCAGAGGCACCACCACAGAATCCTGAGAAATACGAGATCATTGGGGTGGTCACTGGAACCAGAGGAGTCCCTTGCGTGGGAACAGGTACCTGAGGGTCTCCGGGCTCCTGAGGCGGAGCCCAAGCCCAGGCAAGGATTGCCACGAGCCCGTTTGCGGGATTCTGGGGTTTTCCCTTTGATGTGACATCCATCTCCAGCTGGGGTTTGCCAACTGGCCACGAGGGAGGATCAGGGGGTTTCTGACCAGAGAGAGGAGCCAAGGCTCCTGTCCTGCACAGGGAAGAAGGCGGAGCCGCCTGGAGTCAGAGTCCAGGCCCGACCTCTACCTGGATTGCTCCACAGGCCAGAGGTGTGACTGTGGACACAGTCCATGTCCTCCCTGAGACAGCTTCCTCCCGCAACAATGGGGCCCCATCCCTACCTGGCCCCAGGCAGGTGCTAGCCACCGGGTCACACCCGGAGGACAGGGTGGCAGGAGGGCCGAGCAGACTCATAAGCAGATCTTGCAGAGTAACTGGAAGCCAGTGGACACCGCAAGGCCCCCAGTGGCTCCCCGGGGAGGAATCCGGGGCCTCTCCCCAGCAGGAATGGGAAGTGGCTCCGGGCAGAACTCCTTTCCCAGCAGACCCCGCCCCTGAGGATCTGGTCACCTTCGGCAAAACCCAGCAGGGCCCAGCCACTGGGCAGGCCTTCCCCTGCAGTGGGGCGGATCAAACTCTCCCACTGAGGGTTCATTCTGCACCTTCCGCGGTCCCTGCCCCTCAGAGCCCTACATTCCTCCCCATCTGTCAGGGAGAAACGCTTTTGTCTCTCCTGCCTTGGGAGGCGAGGCAGCTTTCCTGAAACCTTCCCCCACGGGCCCAATCTCTGCTGTGGGGTGGGAGAGGGAGACCCCAGCCAGGGCTGGGGGGCTGAGGAAGACGGAGCCAGGGCCACGATAGCGGGTCGGCACCAAAGGTGAGGGGCCGCAGCATAAGGGGCCAGGAAAGCAGAACGGGGCGGGGGGGGGGGGTCGGGCGGGGAAGATTAGGGGAGTATGCGAAATGAAGCCGCAGGGCGGGGCAAAGGCTGACCGCCGCTGGGGTCCACAGCAGCTGGTGCAAACCTCCAGAACCCCCCAGCTTCCGGGCTCCCCAAGGCTGGGGCACCTGGAAACCCCAGGCAGAAGGTGTGCGCGCGGGGTTGGTGGAAAGGCGCCCCAGGAACCTGAACTCTCCACCCCAGCGCAAGCACTTCTCCAATCCCGTCCTGCCCGAAGGGCCGCAGCACCCTCTCCCACGCTCCGCAGAGGAACACGCAGGTGGGCGGCGGGGCTCGGAGCAGGTGCGCTCGCGGGGAGCCGCCAGGCAGCACCCAGCTTTGTGAGCGACGCTGGGCGAGCCACGCGCCGGGCGTACGCGCTTCCTCTCTGGGCCGGGCCTGAGGCCGCGCCCTCCGCGATTGGCTGAGACCCCGGCCCCCGCCCCCTGGGACGCGGCGGGTGGGGTGGGTTGGGTTGGGTGGTGGCGCGGGGACAGAAGGCGCGGCGCGTGCCGCCCCCGGGGGTCTCCCGCGCCTCCAGGATGGCTGAGCCTTCGCGAGGCCCCGCCCCCTCCCACGGCGCGCGCTGCGCGTGCGGATGATCCACAGCTCTGGGCATAGCGGGCTGGGCGCTGGGGGGGGGGGGTGCGGGTACCCGACAGTTGCACCCGGGGCATGTGGACTCGGCTCAGGTAGCGGGGTCGCGCCGGAGACCTGCTGACAGCGCCCGGAGGTCGGGCGGGGGGCGCACACGGGACCTGCGCACTGTGTCTTGGGGGGCTCACTAAGCACCTGTTGGGAGCTCGGGGCCCACCGGGGCCCTGCAGACTCCGCCCGGGGTGGGGGACGCGCTCACGCCCTGGTGTTTGCAGGTTGTGTGCGCAAGGGGGAGGGCGAAGCGTGGCGGGAGGGCGAGGCGAGGGAAGGAGGGCCTGAGAAAGGAGGCGGCGGCGGCGCGGAGGAGGGTTATCTATACATTTAAAACCAAGCCGCCTGCGCCGCGCTGGGAAGACCTGGGGAGCGTCCGGCCGCACGCGCGGGACACGAGCGCCCCACGCTCCGAGGCGCGCACGGCCTGCCACCCCCTGGGCTCCTGAGCCTCGCTGCCCCTGGGCCCCAGACGACCTGGAGCGCGTGCCCTGGGGAGTCGTGCTGCGGCACAGTGCCAGGGCCTCCCTCGGGGTTCTGTCGTCCTCCCACCGGCCCCCGCCCCAGTTCTCTGTCCGCCCCTCCTGCTGCGCGCGGGGGCTCGGAGGAGTTGCGGGGCGAGTGGATGCGGGCGCGATGGACAGCGGCGCGCTGCCCGGGCCCGCGCCCTCGGCGCCTGGCGTCTCGGGCGGCTGCGTCCCTCGGCGGCGACCCACATCCCCAGAGCTGCTGCGCTGCAGCCGGCGGCGACGGCCGGGCGCGGCGGAGACCGGGGGTGGCGCGGCGGCCGTGGCGCGGCGCAATGAACGCGAGCGCAACCGCGTGAAGCTGGTGAACTTGGGGTTCCAGGCACTGCGGCAGCACGTGCCGCACGGCGGCGCCAGCAAGAAGCTGAGTAAGGTGGAGACGCTGCGCTCGGCCGTGGAGTACATTCGCGCGCTGCAGCGCCTGCTGGCCGAGCACGATGCTGTGCGTGCCGCGTTGGCCGAGGGGCTGCTGGCGCCGGCCGCGCGCCCCCCCGCGTCCTGCGGGCCCCCCGGGACCCCTGCCGCCGCCCTAGGCTCGGCTTCTTGCGCTTCGTCGTCCCCGGGCGGCGGGGGCAGCTCCGAACCCGGCTCGCCGAGCTCCGCCTACTCCTCCGAGGACAGCGGCTGCGAGGGCGCGCTCAGCCCGGTGGCGCGCGAGCTGCTCGACTTCTCCAGCTGGTTAGGGGGCTACTGAGCGCTCCGCCCCCGAGGTAACCTCCGGCGGCGGGGAACTGGGGGGTTGGCGGAGGGGCAGCCGGGCGGGGTGGAGTGGACAGCCTCGAGGCTAGCGTCCCCGAGAGCAGCCAAGCGCAGCGCCAGGCCCGGGGACGGCTTTGATTTCGCTCACTCTTCATTTTCCCCAAACTTTTTCAAGCCTGTGCAAGACCAGTGTTTGTTTGTCCGGGATTGCAAAACTTCCTCTCGCTGCTGCGCAGAAGTGGGGGGGGGGGAGTGGGGGGGCCTCTGGCGGGTGAGGCCCCGAGTGCACGCGGATCCTGGGGCAGAGCAGGGCGCTGGGAGGCGGGGTGACTTTGCATTGCAAATCGCACGCCCGGGCCGGGTGGCAGAAATGAGTCGGCCCGGCCCGTGCGGAGCCCTGACTCACCGCGGCTCTGAGAGCGCGCCCCGCCCCCACCCCGGCCGGGGCCACAGACCGAATCCGAGGCACCCACGGACTCGCGCTCTAAAACCCACCGAGCAAACGAAACTGCAGACTTGGCTTGTGGGCGGTGGGGCCCGGCCAGATCCCGCACTCATGCGCGTCCCCGTCCCCTCTCCCCTCCCAGCAGCAGCCCTGGACTGGGAGCCGCCAGCAAGCTCACCACCCGGGAGCCAGGCGGGTGGCCCACTGTCCCCGCTGGCGAAACCACGACTGAGCCAGGACTCCGCCGACGGTCGCCTGTGCCGTCCAGCCTGACCAAGTTCGCATGTGGAAAGGGTCCTGACCCCGCCTGACCCCGCCCAGCTGGCAGCTTCCTCAGACCCCCACCCCCCTGCCCAGGGAGGTTCTCCACTGGGATGGGGCTGGGGCACCAACACGGAGATTTCCGGAGGAGAGAGGATTTTATAACTATGCAGAACTGCTCTGTTTCGGGTATGAGTTTGAACTGCCCAGGAGCACCCGCCATACGAAGACTTATTTTTGTACAAAAAAAAATCCCCAGACTTGGAACACAATAAAGATGTCTACTCCCGCCCCACCCCACCACTGGAATTTTCCAACCGGGCCAAGATCTGGACACCTGCTGCCCCTGAGGGGCTGTGTCCCTGGGAGGAGTCCCCTTGTGGTGGCTGGGTGGGTGGAGGGATGGCTCCCGCTGGGGACCAGACTTCACGGGAAACCTGTGTTAGGGCAGGTGGACTTCACAAAGAGATCAGTGCTGTGTGTCTGGTGTTGGGGGTGCCCTCGTCATGCCCTGAGGCCCCCATTTCCCAGGTGAGGGCAGGGCCTGGGTGGGACGGTGGGACCCAGCAGGTGGGGGCACCTCTCCCTGTACCCCGACCCCTGCTCTGTGGGGTGGGGCCAGAGGTGTGAGGTCTGGGGGTCCAGCCTGGTCACCACTGCCCCAAAGCAATTCGCCTTGTGGGGCAGGGAGCTGGTGGCTGTCCAGCTGGGAGGCCGAGGTCTGGGGGCGCTGCTACCTGGCACGGACATGAGGGTCTGGTGCCCGGGGAGGTCTGAGCTGTGGGAGGGGTGAGGGCTGTCTTGTTCAGATCCCCGCTGCTCACCACCAGCTGGTGACCTGGGCAAGTCCCTCGACACACGAATGGGGGGGGGGTGACAGCAGAGCTGCCCCATGAGGCTGTGGGAGGATTTGAGTGGTGGTCCTTGGGTCTAGAGCCCTGTGCTAGGCCCCCCGGCCCCTAAGCCTGAGGCCTCTGCCCTCGTCTGTTTACTGGCTTCTTGAGGAGAACAAGGAAACCGCCCCCGCACCCCCCCACCCCGGCCCCTGGCCCAGGCTCCCCCAGCCAAGAGAGCCTGTGGAGATCACTCAGCCCTACCTTTGACCGGGGCCTCGAGCGCTTTGAAGTCTGGCTGGGCCCAAAGCTCTCTTTTATTGCAGGGGTGGGGCGGGGCTGGCGGGGATCCCCCAGGCTGCTTTAAGGTGCTAAAGGCACCCCATCCTTTGAAAGGGAGTGGGTCAGGTTGGGTCAGAGCCGTTGGAACCCCTGGGAGGTGCAGCCACCAGTGTTGGCAGACAGCATGTGGCTCGGGGTGACCATGGTGACGGGACCGTGGTGACGGGGTCACGGTGACGGGGTCGGTGGGTCTGAGGAGGCTCAGCCTAGGCCACAGTCACCAGAGCAGCTCTGGCTCAGGGCTGCAGGGCTGAGTGACCAGGCCTCATCCAAGGGACAGAAGGGAGCACCCCACACCCTTCTCCTAGGGACCCACTGCCTGCTCAGTGACCTCACTGAACCACAGGTCCTGGGATTCCTCACCTTAACCCTAGGGACAGGCCCGGACAGAGGGTGGTGGGCAGCGTGGGAACCATCACACCTGGGTTGGGGAGGAAAGCTTGGGAGGACGGGCCTCTTGGCCGCAGGCCTGAGCCGGTGCTGTTAGGAGACTCCGCAAACCCTAAGTGTTGTCACCTTCGTTTTGCTGTTATTCCAAACATATGCAGATGTTCTAAAACCCTTATTGGACACCGTCTCTGTACCAGGAAGTGGCAGGAGCTCCCATGAGGGTACACAGCAGTGTGGGTGAGTGTGTGGTCAGACCGACTGGTGATGGGGTCCCAGATAAGCCTCGGGGAAGCCTCCATCACCCACGTCCACACAGGACACAGGCCACCCTGCCGCACACACCCCGCCTCTCCCGCCCCCACATGGCTTTGAAGCAAATCCCAACCTCCCGTGTGGGCTGGGAATTCCTCATTTGGGCCTCTAAGGGAAACCCCGGAACCGCTCCCCGCTCGGTGAATGGTCCCTTCGGGGGGACAGACCGGCTGGTCTCCCACAGCAGGTCTGGAGGGGCAGAACCGCTGGTGGGATGTGCTGAGTGGCCCTGCTGGCCTCTGTTAGCCTTGTCCATGGAGGGCACGAGGCCACTGCTCAGCTCTGTGTCCCGTCCCATCCTGGGTGTCCCCGGTGCTGCCACATGGATGTTACTTGTCGAGTGTCTGCATCCGTATTTCTTGTCCGGGAGCGGGAGGGGCTCCGAACCAGACAGATGGTCAGGTTCACACGCGCCCTTAGAGGAGGTGCGGTGTGCGCCCACCCCGCCTCCGTGGGCAGACACACCCGCGGTGACCGGACGGGGTCACTACCTGTCTGGGCAGGGGCTGTAGCCGGCGCTCGGCCCGGACACTAGGCGTGTCCCCTGGACGCGCTGGCCTGCGCACTCACCCCAGTGGGGAGTCCCCATCGGTCCTTCCCCGAGGGCCGAGCACTGCTCTACTGCGCGGGGCTGGAGCAGCGGAGCCCCTGACGTCACAGAGCCTGAGCACGATGGGAATCCGAGTCGAACCCTGGGTGGCTTCGTCTCTAAGCCTCGCTCTTCCCCTTCCTGGAGGGCGTGGCAGCAGGGGCCGTCCTGGGGACAGCACCGCAGCCCAGGAGCCCTGGTCCCCACTTGGGCCTGGGTCTGCCGGAGGGGTGGGCTCCTCTGCCAGGAGCCCACAGCCCAGGCCTTGAGTCCCACTGGAGGGCGGGGCTGATTCCTGACCAGGGGCCAGAGGGTGGAGTTAGCTTGGGGACCCCACTTGATAAGATGGGGGACTGAAATGGTGCTTTGGGACCAGAGATAAAGCTGGACACCCTCACTCGGGTGCCCGCACAGAGTCAGACCCAGTGGACTCCGGACCAGGTGGGGCTGGGACGACACGAGGGGCAAGACATTCCGGATGACCAGCCCCCCAGGGAGCTCTCGCTGTCACTCCTCCTGTCTGCTCATGACAGCGGCCACGCCAAGGAGTCTTGCCTTCCTGTCCTTGGGGGCGTGTCTGTGGCCAAAACTCGCCCAGTGGCTTTGCCCTGACCATGTCAGAAAACAGATGTACAGGGTCTCTGCTGCCCCAGGACTGTCCCGAGGGTGGTGGTGGGTCGAGTACAGAGGTCCAGGCATCCAGGCTTCCCTTATCCAGCCCACCCAGTCCCGCTCCCATTCATTCCCAAACCTTCACTGGGCACCTCCTCCTTCTACCCTTAGGACAGACAACGTGCCAAAGGGCAGCCCCGCCCTCATGGATCCTACATCCCAGTGGGGGACACGGGATCTAGTTCACAAGCAGCACGATGGGTCGGTCATAACCCGGCCAGTGATGGACGCACTGGGCCCCTGGGGGAAGGAGTGTGCCGTGGGTCCTTGGGGACTCTGTTCCTGGGCATGGGAATGGGACGGACTGGCATAGGCCGGATCGCGCGTGTGTTCTGTCCCATTGACCTTCCCCAGCAAAAATGTGTTCAAAGGTGAAAGGATTAAGACTTTCAAGCCAGCAGCCAGAGAGCGTGGGATCCTACTTGGCACCAGGCCCGCACATCTGCAGATCTCCAACCCCCGGGCCCAGTCCTGGTACTGCCCCTCAGAGCTGGGGCCAGTGGCGCCTCGTGGAGAGGCAGCGGGCACTGGGGTCCCGCTCCATGAACGAGATCCCCCAGACAGCGCAAGATACTGCACTTGGCCCTGGAGGGAGGGCCCCCCGGGCGGAGGCACTCACCTTTCCTCCACCCAGAGAGGCGGCAGCTTAGCTGGGTCCAGAAGCAGGCTCACCCGTGGTGAGCCCCTGGCCGGAGCTGGACCAGAGGACTTGTCTCTCAGCCCTTGGGGGGGACTCAGTGACATCAACCCTTGTGTGTGCATAGTAATGTGGGGGAGCCTTGAGGGGAAGGAGGGAGGGAGGCCGTGCAGGTGCATGGCTTCTGGGGAGCGGGAGGCCCTCCGCAAGGGCTGGGGTGGGGTCTTCCCAGCTTCCAGCTCTAGTGTCCGCCGGATGTCTGGGGACACGCCTTGGGGAAGGGCCTGGTCGTGACAGGGAGCAGGGAGCGTCCTCCATGGAGGGTCCTGAGCGCCAAGGCCACAAGACCACGAGGGGACGCTTTCATGGAAGGTAGAGGTGGAGCCTCGAGGGGACCTTGGGGAGCTGAGGGCCCTGCTGGGCCGGGAGCAGAGGGTAGAAGTCCTGGGGGGGCCAGAGTGTCCCGGGGTGAAAGGGAGACCTGGCTGTGCGGTGGGGGATGGGAACTCCTGGGGCTCCTGGGGGGCCTGGGAGAGAGCAGGAGGAGGCCTGAGTCAACATCGGGGGGATGACAGAAGGATGGTAGCCGCAGCAGTAGGTTTGGGGGTGCTGGTCAGGATCGGGGCCTGAGAGACCGTGGAGGGGAAAGGGGGAACGGGGTCCACAGGGTTCCTGACCCTTTCCCAGCAGTGGAGCACCAGGGCGGTGGGCGGTGGGCATGGCCACACCCTCAACTTTGCCCCCGGGAGCCTGGGGAGGGGCCAGGGGCCAGCGCTCCTGAGCCCTGAGCTGTGCAGCTCTCCCTACCCTCTGGGGAATGATGTGGGGTGGGCCAGGCCCCCCAGGAACCCACAGGCTCGAAGGTGAGGGACCTGCTGTTCCCCCGTGTGCCCCTCCGAGGGGTCCCGCCCCCACCTCCAGGCCCAGGGAGACTCACTGGCCGACCCGAGGCCCATAGGTGCCCAGAGGCCTGCGGGTTCGGTGCCCAGAGAGCTGGGTCGAAGCCCCCATCGCGCCTCCCTCGGGCCCCCACCCCGGTGTTGCTGCTTTTCTGCCGGGAGCGCTGATGTGAAAGGTCGTGCCAGCAGGCAGTGACAGATGGGATTTGGGTGCAGCTCGGGCTTCCGGACACCCTGGCTCTCCAAGGCCGGGGACCTGGGGAGGGGCAAAGGACCGGGCCTGCTCTGGAGGGGATCCCGGGGGCCCCGAGACTCCTCGGCTGGGTCTGGAGGAAAAGGAGGGTGACAGAGAGAGCCTGTCCTGACCCCTGCCCCCTCCCGGGGCCCCATGGGTCCCACCCTGTCCCCCAGCCTCTGGCTGTGATGAATGAGGCCAATCAATCCGGGTGGGGGGTGCCAAATGCCACGGAGCGCCCTGTAGCCTGCATACCCGGCCCCTAGCAGGGCCCCCTACGGAGCCTGGGACCCAGTGCCCCCTCTACACTGAAATGGGCCTTTGTCACCAGAGCTCCCAGAAGCAGGGAGGGGTTTGCTGACGTGGGTCACCCTGCCGGCACCCCCAGAGCAGCTCTTGCCCAAGGCCACATGCCAAAGGGGGTGTGTGTGCGTCCCTGCTGTGACAAGGTCAGGGGACAGCCAGGGCTCTGGGCCAGGCCTGCCTGCCCGCCTGCAGCCAGCAAAGTGAGCAGTTGGGACAACCAGGCCCAGGTTCATGCGTCTGACCGTGGTCTTGGCAAAGCCGCGGCAGGACAGGGGCCTGGGCCGCAGGAGGTGGTGCGCCTGTCAAACACCACAGCTGGGGCTGGGGACAGTGACACAACAGGACTCACCGCCTCCCGTCCTCACCGTCTCCTGGTCCCGCTCTCCATCTCCATCCTGAGCTCCATTCTCCTGAGGCCTCTCTCCTTGGCCTGTCGACTGCTGGCCTCTCCCTGGGTCCTCTGGGTGTGCCTGGGTGCGCCTGGGTCCACGATTCATGTAGGACATTGGTCCTATAGGACCCGGAGCCCCCTGGGGACCTCCCTTGACCTGATGACCTCTGGCCTCCGTGAAGACTAGCTCCAAAGGAGGTCCCAGAGGTGGGGACTCCACTCTATGAATTCGGGGGAGGACACATTCCAGCCCCAAACAGACAGAAACAAAGGGGTTTTCCAGTAATACCAGCCCCCAGCGGCCCCCTCCCCCTCTGCAGGGCCCCACCTATGCCTTCTTGTCCCTTGGGCGAGGCATGACCCACTCCAGGCCGTCTCTGCAGAGTGCGGCTGAGTCAGCAAGAGGCCACAGGCCACTCGGGAGGGTGGGCAGTGCTGAGGACACACAGGCCCAGGTTCCCCAGGGGGCCTTGGATGAGGGGTTTCTTCTGGGACCCCAGGGAGCCCACAGAGTGGTAGGCCAGGCCGTAGGCCCTCCTAGGGAGGGTCCCTGTGCGCCTGTCCCCTCTGACACGTGACAGCTCCCCCCAGGGCTGGCCGGACCCCCCAGGAGGGGGTAGCTGTGTCATTGCTGGGGTGATGGGACCCGGTGTCCTGGGGAGGATGGCGTCGTCAGAGAGCTGTCGGAGGCACACTTCCTGCTTGTCACCCGTCCCGTCCCGGTTCCGTGTGGGGTCCAGGCCAGGACCCAGTCCCCGTGTTGGTGATCTCCCCTCCCCCACCACCAGCTGTCCTGAGAGTAGTGAGGAGATGCTGCCCCAACCCCCCCCACATTTGCCTGTGAGCTCTGGGGCTCCCCGGGCTGGCCACCAGGGCCCGGCCATTGCTTGCAGTGATAGCATGCAAATCTCTAAGTGAAATCCAATTAATGCCCAAATAAGGGCCTGGGAGCCGCCTGGGCTGCCCAAGAGGCCGGGCTGGGCTCTGTCTCCGGGCTCAAATATTTGTCTCTCATTTGAATGCAAAGGAGCCTGGGCAGAGCACGGACAAAGCCAGGCTCTTGCACGCACTCACGCGAGCTCTGGGATCGGAACTGTACTGTGCTCCCCTCCTTTCCCATCCCAGGTCCGCCTGCCCCACCTGGCAAGGCCTTGAGGCCCCACGGCCCCTCCCTGACCATCCCTTCCCCTCCCAGCCGGTCCCCATGCCACACACGGCCTCCTGCAGGGTCCAGGGGTCCTTCTGCCCCAGGCCAGAGCCCAGGTTCTGTGGGAGGGGTGTGGCGGCCTGCAGGCTGGGGTCACTTCCTGGTGGGCGCGGGGCTGGGACCCCCCAGGGGGCCCGGCTCTGTCCATGGGGGACGGTGCCCTTCTGTCGTGCGCCCCTGCCCCTGCCCTTCCACCGCCCGCTCACTCGCCTGGGCTGGGCCGTCACGTGTGCCTCAGTGGACCCTCCTGGGTCATGCCTATCTCACAGGCATGGAAATTGAGACCTGGATGTCGGATGGGCTTCCAAGGCTGGTCGGGAACGGAACAGGATTCGCGGGGAGGGCACACATTCCGCTCTCGGGGAGCGGGACTGGTCCCTTTTCTCCCCACCGCCCCCCTCTTGGCCCCTCTGTGGCCAGTCGGGCTGACTGAGCCTGCAGGGCCGGGCAGGCCCGGAGAACCAGGGAGAGTAGGCAGAAGGAGCACACTGCGGGGTTCTGGTAGCCTGGCAGACTGGGCGGGGGTCAGGTGCACTGTCCAGGGCCCCCTGCCGGGATTCCCGACACTCATCTCCGCACCTGTATGAGGCCGTGAGTCTCCGTACCACCACCGCCCTCGGCCCGTCTGCCAGGCCACCCTTGTGCCAACACGAGCTCTGGGACCTAGCCAGGTCCCTCTCCCCCAGGAAGCCTTCCAGGAATACCCCTTCCTGGTCGCAGCTGGGCAGGACCAGCAAGGGCCTCCTCTCCAGGGAGACCGGGAGGAGGAGACCTGGCAGCCGGGAGGAGGGAAGCTCGGCCAGCCCCCACTCCCCCCTGGGCCCTGTGTGTCGGCTGTCCCCGGGCTCCCAGGGTACACGGAGCACTGGGGAGCACTGGGGGGTGCTGGGGAGCACTAGGGCACAGCAG
Source organism: Martes martes (assembly GCF_963455335.1). NCBI lineage: Eukaryota > Metazoa > Chordata > Mammalia > Carnivora > Mustelidae > Martes > Martes martes. Next base: position 1,741,441 of record NC_137898.1, on the reverse strand, counting down.
GGACCTTGGGAGGGCGAGGCTGGTCTTTGGTGGCCAGTGGGGGATTTCACAGAAGGGCAATGGGCCTCTGGCACCTTTAGGCTTAGAGTTATGCCCTCTGTGTTCAACGTTTCCAGAAAAGCCAGACAGCAGGTTTCTGCTCCCAGACCCACTGCCCCTCGGGGTGCTGGGGTGGGGCCCCTTCCCCCAGGGAACAGGGAGTGACAAGGCTGGTGGGGAGCCCCGGGGCTGCCGCAGAGGCTGGGTGTTGAAGGCCTGTGGTGGGCGGGGAAGGTGGCCCGGACTGATGAGGCAACACCCCCCGGGAATGCAGAGGTGACCTGTGCCTCCACTTCTCCCGTGGGGCTGGCGGTGCTGACCCGGCCCTGCCTCCTTCACGCACAGCCGTCCCTCTCCTGGTGGCTCCGTGACCAGAAGGAGGAGGTGGGGTCGGGAGGGGGTGTGTGGCCGGGAGGTGGGCAGTGGGCTGGGGGGACAAGCCTCTGGGACTTGCCTTGGAGCCAGAGACCGAGACGCCCTAACCCTTCAGGCTCCCGCGCTCCCCTCGAGGGGCTGCGTGGAGGCCGGGCTGCGGGTCTGAGGGCACTGGAGGACAGCGATGTCCTCTAACTGGGTGTGATTCACGAACCTGGAGTGTGTGTTCACGAACTTGTAGGACCTCACCCAGATCGCTGGAAGGGGTGAGCCCTCACCACCTGCCGCCTTTGTGCCCCCGTGACCGGATGCCGGGTTTGTTCCTGAACGCCACGGCCGTCCAGCCACAAAGTGTGGACTCTGCGTCCGGCTTCGTCCCCGCCCCTTCCCGCCACTCTCAGGCACCCAAGAGGGCCAAGGCCGGGCCCGACTCTCCCCTGCGCTTGCAGGGAGCACGGCTGCCGAGGGGAGATGCTGCAGGGCTGAGGCCGGCGTGGTGGTCACTGCCCTGTGTGCGGGGGTCCCTGGGCACCCCTCCAGGGCCGGGCGCGGGCCTGTGCGGCTCCGTGGCTTCTCTCCGTGCCCCGGGCCTGCTCTGCTCCCCGAGCTTCTGTTTCTGCCTCCAAGCCTCACGTTCCTTCTGGAATGAGGCAGAGAGTCGTTAAAATTAATAGATGCTCCAATTTTAAACAAAAGAGAAAAAGAAACCAGACCGTTTGCCCGGGTCAGACAGCCAGGAGGTGGGGCTGAGAGGCCCGCACAGGCCTCTCTGAACCCCTCACGGTGCGGGGTCCAGGGGGAGCTGAGGACCCTCCCTCTGCCGCCAGGCCCACCTGCTGGTCCTCAGTCCCCGGCTGTGGGGACCCGGAAGGGAGGCGGGTGGATGAGGGTCGCAAGGACTCTTCCGCTCACACACTTGGATTCCCGGCCTCTTCAGAGCCCTTCTGGGGCCTGGAAGATGAACCGACCGGGGGCAGCCCAGAGCCTGTGGGCCGGGTGGGCCGGGTGGGCAGGGAGGGCTTCCTGGAGGCAGGGACTAGGAGCCCTGCAGGATGGAGAACCTTCAGGCAGATGGTCTGCCCAAGAGCGGGCCGGGATGGATGCGGGGACCCCCGGGGGGAGGGAAGGGGGCGCAGGGCTCAGCCAGGCTGGGGGCCCCACCCCCCCTGCCCCCGGCGTCCCTGCCCTGCCCCAGCACCCCCACCCCGGGCATTGCTCCTTCAGGTCCGACCTGTTCTGGGCAGGGCGGCCCCGGGGGTGGATTCCAGCTTCTCTTTCTGCTCCCGAAGCCTTTAGGCATCACCTCCGCCCAGCTCCGGGGCCACACACCCTCCACTCCCTCAGCCCCAGGGCCTTTGCTCAGAACGGTCAGGCAGCCGGAGCCCTCCTTCCTCCTGCCTACACACACACACACACACACACACACACACACACACACACACCCCTGTACACACACAGACACAACTCAAGCAGGGTTGGGCGTGCGGCCCTCAGGTCATCCTGGCCTCCCCTCGTGGGCTCTGGTGCCAAGAGCTCCCCGACCCCCTGGGGAGGGGGTGCGTGGCCAGGCTGTACCGTTCTGCCTCCCTGCAGCGGTGGGAGGCCCCTGCCCCACACCCTGCGCCTGGCCGGTGCTGGAGGTGGGGTCCTTCTTGTTCGTGTTCATTGTTTTGTCTTAATGTGACGTGTCTCCAGGCGGCTTTGCTCTGCCTCTCCCTGGTGGCCGTGGTACTGGGCATTGTCTGTGCTTATCTGTGTCCCAGATGGCCTCACTGCTGGCTTTTTACCTGGGACATTGAGGACCGTCATTTCAGGATCCCCGGTGTGGGACGCACGACCATTTCCTGCAGCCCGTGGTTTGTCCTCGCCAAGTCTCAACTTGGCTGTTCACAGGTGACGACTTGTACATTTAACAAAGTCCAGCAGATCAGAGCATTTTCCGGCCGTGTTTTGGTCTCAGTATCGCATCGCAAAAGTCTTTGCCCAACCCGATGGTGTCCGACTAGGGACCATTCTGCCCCCGAGGAATGTCTGGCAGTGTCTGGAATTTTTGGCTGTCACATTTGGAGAGCACTACATCAACACTCCACGAGGGTAGTCTCTGTGAGAAAGAATCATCTGGCCCCAGATGTCCACTGTGCTGAGGCTGGAGACCCTGGCTGTCCTCAGGCCACAGAGGTTTTCTCCCATGGCTCCTTCTAGGTGCCTTCTAGGTGCCTATCTATGAAACTATAGTTTCCTAGTTCATACCTGGCTATGTGAGTGGTTTTGGTTAAGGCGTGTGATATATGTTCCAGGGTTCATTTTTTGCATATACGTGTGCAACTGGTCAAGTACTATTTGTTGAAAAGCCTGTCCTTTCTTCAATGAATTATCTTTGTGTTTTTGCTAAAACTCAACTGACTGTATTTGTGTGGGTTCTGTCTCTGGGCTCTCTGTTCTGTTCTGCTGATCTGCGAGTACCTCCCCCACCAAACCCACACTATCTCATGAACGAAGCTTTTAGTAAAATCAGGCGGTAGATATGTGGTAAAACGAAATAAGATGAAATCAGGTGGCGCAAGTCCTTTGACCTTCTTCTAAACTGTTTTGACCGTTCTAGTTTACTTGCATTTCCACGTGAGTTTTTGAGTCAACTTGTTCATGTCTACAAAAATAAATAAATAAATCTGATGGGGGAAATGATGGGATGTATGAATCTTTAGGTCAGTTTGGGGAGAATGGACATCTCAACAAGATCAAATCATCCAATCCATGAACAGAGTATATCTTTCTACACATTTAGGTCTTTTATTTCTGTCATGAGTTTCTCAACCTAAAAATCTACACATTTTTCATTATATTTACACACAAGTATGATCTCTGGGATGCTGCTGTAGGTAGAGCTGTTTTGAAGATTTAGAATCTGTTGCCGGTACATAGACGTACAATTAGCTTTTGTATATCAACTTTATACTGAGATCTTGCTAAACTCTCTTCTTAGTTCTAGGAGTTTCTGTAGTTTTGGGGGAGATTTTCAATGTAAGCATTCATATCATTCTGAATGCAGATGGCTTTACTTTTTCCTTTTCAGTGACACTTATATTTACCATTATTAGATGACATTTATTATGTTATTATTATACGCCACTTGTTCTTTTTTCTTGCCTTATTACACTGGCTAGGGCTTCCAGGAAGACATTGAGTAACGTCGAAGAAAGAGGTATCGGTGCCCTCTTCCCAGTCGTAGTGGGGGAAGCAGTCAGTCTTTTACCATTTGACATGTTTGCTTTTGTGTTTTGGATGTATTAGGTGAAGAATGTCCACTTATTCCTAGTTTGCTGACAGGGTTTTTTGTTGTCGTTGTTGTTTTAAGATAACGAACACATACTGAGTTTTGTTTTATCAGTTTTTGCTCCCTGTACTTGGAGCCTCTGTTGTGAGGATTGTTTTCTCTTCTTGGAAAATTGGCACCGGCGTCATCGTGGGTCCTTCTCATTCTTCGCAGTATTTCTTGTTCCGAAGCTCACGTTGAGACGGGTGTAGCTGCTCCAGCTCTGGGCTCACAAGTGTTTGTGCGGCATGTGTTTCCCACCCTTTCCTTCAAACCTACTCGGGGCTTTCTGTTTAAAGTGGGTCTCTTACGGTCTTTCTTTGTTGAGTCAATGTGACGACCCTGACAACCTCTTTCTTTGAGCGGCTGTGCTGGCCTGGTTCGATGTCAGTGTTACCATTTATGCATTTGGATTAGACGTCACAATCTTGCCTGCTCTTTTCTACCTGCTCCATTCTGTTTGCTCTTTCTTCCTTTCTTCCCTGCCTTCTTTCGGTTTTACTGAGTCTTCTTTGTGATTCTGTTTAATCTCCACTATGGCCTTACTATTTAAATTTCTTTAAAAAAAAATTAGAAGTTGTGCTTGCTTCAGCAGCACATATACTAAAGAAAATTAATAGCTGTCCAAAGACTTACTCTATACATCCTTAATTAATCAAGGTCTACCAAATACTGTCGTGTTGCTTTATGAGTCACGTAAGGAATTTACAACGGTGTGTTCTCAATTCCTCTCTTATTTGTGCTTATTGTTGTTGTAAATACCACTTTAGCTTCTCCTATGAATACATCACGCACTATCACGATTTTGTCTTCAGATGGACAGTTGTCTCTCAGAGTCATGAGTATAAGGAGGAAATTAGTTTCATGTTCATATTCATTCATTCCATTTCTAGTGTTTCTCGTTTCTTTGGTATCATGTCCCTTTTGTCGGAAGAACTTCCTTTAATGTTCTTATAATGAAGGTGTCCTAGAAGTTGGTTGTCCAGTTTTCACTGATCGGAGACAGACTTTATTTCTCCTCCTTCTTTGGAAGATACTTGCGCTGGGTATAGAATCCAGGGGCGCCTGGGCGGCTCCGTTGGTTAAGCATTTGACTTTGGCTCAGGTCATGATCTCAGGGCCTTAAGGTCGGGCCCGGTGTCTGGCTGCCCGCTCAGCAGGGTGTATGCTTGTCCCTCTCTCTCCCTCTGTCCCTCCCCCTGCTCATGCTCTCCCTCTCAAATAAATAAATAGATCTCCAAAAAAAAAAAAAAAATAAGTAAATAAATAAAAAGAATTCGGGGTCCAGAGTTCTTTGTTGCTCTTTTCTCCCTCCGGCCCTGGTTGACTTGATTTCTGACAAAAAACGGATGTTGTTTTTATCTCTTTTCTTTGTATGGAACGTGACTGCCTTCTCTGGCCACTTTCAAGATGTTGTCTTTTGCCTTGGGTTTTTGGCGTTTTGAATATGTAAATATGCCCTAGGTTGTCTTCTCATGGTATTTATCCTGCTGGGTGTTCTCTGAGCATCTTGGAGTTGTGGTTTGTTGTGTGTTGATAATTTCATGAAATTCTTCTCTGTTCTTCCCCCAAACATTTCTCCTGTAGCATCCTTTCTACCACGTCTTCTCTCATCTTTCTCTGAGACACCTGCGGCGTGCCCTTCGGCATGCCCCGTAGCTCTCACTTGCTCTGTTTCAGCCAGGGTGCCTTCTGCCGGGCCACCTCCGGGTCCCCTGATTCTCTCCTTGGCTGCGTCACATTTATCGACGAACCCACTGCAGTTGCGCTTCTCGTCTCTGTTACAGAGTTTTTAACTCCAGAGCTTCCGTGTGATGTTTTTTTCTTCAAATTTCTGTCTGTTGGCTGGAATTATCTGTCTGACCTTGTGTGTTGTCCTCCTTCCCATGAGGACCATGGGCACGTTTATCACAGTTATAAAACGTCCCGTCTGATGATCCCAATATCTGCATCATGTTCAAGTCTGGTTGTTCCAACTGCTTTACCTTAATGATGTGCGTCCTTGCTTTTTTACGGCCTCATAATTTTTGTTGAAATCCAGACATCTGTGGAGGACAGTGGAGACTGGGGTAAATATTCTTATGCCTGGAAATGCGGATGCCCTGCCAACCCAAGAAAGTTGGGTTTCTTGTTGCCGTGGTTACCCTCGGACCACCGCAGACCCCCGAATTCCTCCAGGGGCACCAGCTTATGTGTAGCGTGTGGTCGTTCTTCCCAGCATGAGGTCCGCCTTCACCTGGAAGTGTTGTCTCCGTGCTGTGCCCATCTCTTCTTGGAGCTTTCCCAGGGACATGCCGGTGTCACCTCTTCCTCCTCAGCCTGGCGGTGGGGACTGGGGCTGCCCTCTGTCTCTCACATTAACCCCGTGACCTTGGGTCTCATGGGTAGAGTCTTCAGGCTCTCGGCCACCTGGACCAGCATATGGCTCATCCCTTCCCTGGGGGTCTACTGTTCTTAGGATTCTTGCTCTGAGCTGTAGTGGCTTTCAAAGTGTTTTTTGGCCCTTGCTCCAACATTTTGAGGTGTTTTCTCCATAACGGACAGTAGCCTGGGCGGGTTTTTGCCTTTGATGCACTGACTGCTGTCCCCCACTAGGCCAGACCTGCAGCACCAGAGATGCGTGTGTAGGGCTCCCGCCATGCTTTAGTGAGTGTTCAGTGTGGCCCTACCTGCAAGTGGGTGTGATTTCCCTTTCTTCTGTGGCCCCCAGGCTTTCCGTATTCTTTCCTCGGCCCACGCTCGGCTGTGGTCAGTTCCCTGACAGTGTCAGCTGAACCGTTGTTACTGGTGTCAGGCGTCCTCTGTCCCAGAGAAGTAGGGTTCACGTTCCATCTCTCCTTATAGGGACCTGTGACCTCTGTTTTCGGGGGGTTCTGAGGAAAGGGGTGAATTTCCGGTTGTTTGGTGCCTCCCGCTGCTGTGTTGTTGAAGGGCGGGCGTGGTGCCCCCCCAGCTCCCAGCCTCCCCAGTAGGAGCTGAAGATCACCCCAACTTCGGCTGTCCAGTCTTACAAGCACCTTCACTTCCTCTGGAGTGGGCACGGGGCATCGTTAGCCCTTTGTACGAACGGGTGACCAGGGGCCCAAGGGGACCGGCGCCAGCCACTCTTAGGTCAAGGCACATCTCGGACACATTCCCAGCTTGGAGGTGCTGGGATGGCCTGGGACGCGTCCTGGGGGGAAGGTTGGGGCCGTGTGGGGTCTGGAGTCTCTCCCACGTCTCTGATGTCCTTGCCCAGCCCTCTCCTGTGATCACCTCTGATGTCACCTGAGGATCCCTGGGGCCCAGCCCTGGAAACGGAGGCAGATTGGTAGGTTGACTTTGGCATTTAGGGCCTTGCTGACAGCCTGGGAGGTAGTCAGGCCAGTGTGGAGGTGGAGGTAGGTCAGGTTTCTGATTCTCCTGGGACAATACACACCCCAGGGGGTCCCCGGGGGAATCAGCAGGAATCCAGAACAGGGACATGTGCAGCCCTGGCACCTGGGCTGGCGGTCAAGACTCCTTTCTCAAGCAGGCCTCTCGTGGTTTCTAGGGGCATCACTGTGGGGGAGGGCTTGGGGAGTCAGTGTCCTGAGGAGAAAGGGGCGGCCCCACGGTAAGCCAGCCATGGGTCGTTGAGCATTTATGAAGTTCTGGACTCATCTCACCCAGCCTTCCCTCTGCGGAGGCTCAGGGGGGACACGTGAAGAAGGGCCTGCCACCAGCTTCCCGTCCTCCCCGGACCCCAGCCCTCCTTCACAAAGAATGTCCGGAGCATCACAGGCCATGACTGCTGGCCTGCCCAGACCAGATCCGGGCGCCGGATGTCCTAGCCTCCTTTCCAGACCCGCAGGAGGGTGGCGTTCAGGCCCAAGGTGGACCGCCCCGGGGAGCCAGGCCCTGTCGAGCAGAGCCGACCCTCTTGTCCTCACGAATCTAAACTGAGCCTCATGTCGGGTCTCCTGGCAACGGGGCCCCGGACGGCATTCCTGCGCAGGAGAAGCAAGGACGCGGGGCTTCCGTCCCACCCGATGGGGAGCTTCCTGATAACTCGGCACGAACGGCCCCGCAGGACTGGGGAGCGAGAGCCACCTTCTGTTCCTCCATGTCTGCCACAGGCCATGAAGTCCCCCTGGGGCCCGGCCTCTGGCTTGAGGAGCTCCCCACCGGCCAAGAGCAGCCTTCCGGAGAGCCCTTGGCTGCGAGCGTCCCAGGAGGGGTGGGCACACAGACGGGCCGGAGGAACCGGACAGGACACCAGGAAGGCCCGTTGAGCTCACCCCTCGCCCCGCACCGGCACCCTTGCTTACGAGGCTCTCTCTATCTGGGATCGCGTCTCACCAATAAGGTGAGGGGACGTCTACACCGATAAGGTGGGTAGGGCGAGCCTCCCTCGCTGCTCCTGCTCTGGCTCCGGAGCCAGCACGGAACCATCCCTTCCCTCCTCCGCCGCCCACTCGAGATGGCCTGCCCCCCTGAACAGCCCACAGCTGCCGTGGCCTCATCGTGCCCGGCTGTGGGGCTGGTCTGTTTGCCGCAGGGTCTAGCCGTGGGGGTGCCAAGAGGGTGCCCGTCCTAGATTGCCTGAGCCCCGAACATGCTGCTTCCTGCCCTGTTTGAGAACACCTTCCCTCCTCACGATGCTCAATGCCCATCGCCCCACCCGTACGGTTTCTCCCTTCTTCACCCGGTGGCCACGTGGGTGGCCTTGGCCAGGTGACAGCCAACACTCGAAGTTTCGTAGTGTCCCCTGGGGGAACCAGGATCGCTGGTAGAGCTTAGAGCTGCTGGATAGAGAATGGCAAATTTGCTTCTGTCCCCACGCGGTGGTTCACCGGTGACAGTGCTCAAGGGTCTACCTGCTGGGAGGGTGTCCCCTGTAATTGTCCCTTAGTCCATGACCCCCACCACCACCTGAGAAGGCTGCAGTCCAAGGGCGGTCCCCTTGGGCTCCTACTCACGCACCCGGCTAACCCACCGACCAGCCAAGCCCGGGCTTCTCCTCTCTATCCCCTGACCTCAGGGACCACCCAGGAGACGAGAGGCATGAACTATGGCACTGGCGCCAGGGCAGCCTCAGTGGGCGACATCGGGGTCCGGGCTCCTTGTTCGTGTGGCTCTCCTGTGCCCTCTGCTCGTTCCCACTTTCTGAAGGACCACCACGGCACCTTCTGTGGCAGAACCCTGTTCATGACGGGCATTCGGGGCCACGCGGGCCCTTGAGGTCCAGGGCCGGGCGGGCTGTCTAGGCTGCTCCGGCAGTGCACTACGAGCCCCTCTTCGAATGGCGTAGTTCCCCGCACGGCCGGGCTCCCGACCCTCGCGGCGTCTTCTGGGTCTGCTGGGGGATCTGTGTGTGGCGCCTTTCTCCACTGCAGATGCCTCTAGGACTGTGGGATTTGCCACGGTGTACGGCAACAGGTTCACGATGCGTTAAGTCCCTCAGTGTGAGCAGAATGCGTCTCCCACCGGGCAGGGTCCCTGCGTCTTACTTAGGCACCCAGAGTACTTGGCCCTTCTCGCTCATCAAATTCCGGGAATATAACGGCACCACGGAGCAGGCTGAGGGGATGGTCTGTGGGAGGCCCAGAGGTCCTCTTCCCCCGGGGTGGTGCCGTGACAGAGAACGCGAGAATCCGCGTGCCCCTGAGCAGGACCACGGATGGGCGTCCTTCGACTCCCGTGGGAGCACACACTGCCCAGAGACGCTTTTCCGATGGGAACTGAGCTACCCGCAAGCACCGCCTCGGTGTCTACACCCCACACGCTGCAGCCTGCAGCGGCTCTGGGAGCCCCACGACCTCCCCAGGTTGAGTCTGAGGTAGTCTGTGAACGAATTTCCGGGTGTAGTTTGCACGTTTGATGGGGAGACCGGGACGCACCCTCGGGAGGGAGCGCGCGCCTCACCCCTGTCCTCACACCCTGCCCTGTCCGGCTTCTCTCTCTCCGCACGCTGATTCCAAGACCTGTTAGTAACGCTGCGAGCATCCGTGGTCCCTCTGCGGGCGGGCGGAGTGTCCTGCCGGGGACGTGGGACCGGTCGACCGTCTCGTCCAAGTGTCCTGTGTCCTCACCGGTAGCCCATGTACTGTGGTCTGGTCTCCAGGGACAGAGCCTGAGTCTGCTGCGACACCCACTGAGCATCTCTCTCTCCCTCCTCGCAGTTCGATTGCTTTGAAGCTCTGTGATTCGGTGCGGACACATTCAGGATCGAAATATTCTCTTGCAAAAACGACCCCTTTGTTGTTAGGACACGACCTTCTCGATCTTGACCAGCCTCCAAGCTCGCGTCTCCGCCATCAGTATTGCCTCTCCAGCTTTGTCTTCTCAGCGTTCATTTGGTTCATACTTTTTTATTCTTTTCATTTTCGCTCTTTCCTTTGTGTCTTTGGAGTGTGTATTCTTTGGTGGCAGACCGTGGGGTCTTGCCAGCAGCCCCCCCGGTTGGTGCGGGGTTCCGACCCCTCCGTGAGCGACGAAGCAAGCTGGTGCTATTACACGTCGCCTTCCTCTCCCGCCCACGCTTCCTCGGCAGGGAGGAGTCCCATGATGTTCTCTTATCTCCTTTGCCGGCTTCCTTTCCGTGGCCGATTGTGTCATCGTTCCGTGGCCGTGTCGGGGGTGCCGAGAGCACGTTCTCTCCTCACGGGGCCGTCCCCGGCGGCGGCAGAGCGCAGTCCGCATCGCTGAGGACCGTGCCCCACGCACCGTCCTTCCCGCACGCCTTGGCTCAGGCGCCGTGTGCTTTGCTTCCGCGCACCGCGAACCTCACACGCTGCCCCCCACCCCCCCAGTCTGTTCGGTCGAACTTCCGCTACACTTGTCATTTCCCGACAGTTTCAGACGTTCGGGAAAGTTTCACTGGGCACGTGGAACCACCATACCCTCTACGCAGCGTCTCCCTCATTGTTAGCGCCGATTATAGAATAAAGATACATAAGTAACAAGAAAAACAGTGATTATCGGCCCTTGAAAACTGCTACCATTTTTGTGACTTTGTGGCTTTGAGTACCCCTGTGTCCTTTCCCTCTGTCTGAAGAATGTCCTTTATCCGTCCCTGGGAGCAGGCGTACCGGCGCTGCGTCTCGGGTGAAGATGCCCGCATCCGAGCTTCGCTGTGGAGGGGTTTTCGGGGACAAGGGCCCCAGGGCGGCTGCGCCCGTGCCCAGCCCTTTCCCCCCGCCGCCCTGATCCGAACTCCACTGTCATTCACCTCTCTCCTCCAAGCGTCACATGTCTCTTTTCCCTTTGACTCGCAGATTTGAAGACTTCTCTGACTTTCATTTAGAGACTGGACAGGGATCCACCTCCTGGTGATCATTCTTTCCAGGTCTTTCCTGTGCTGGGGCTCGTCGAGCAATTCCTGGATCTATGGGTTTGTGTTTCCTCCACCCGTGAATTTTTTTCAGCCGTTAAACAAACTGTTGAATTTTAGAACGGTTTGGAGTTGCAGAATTACTGTGAGCGGAGAGTTCAAGGAAGGGCCCGAGAGCTCCTGAATCCCCGACGTGTGGCCCCCTGTGGCCGGCATCTCCCATCTGTCACGGGGCGTGCCGGGACCCCGCCAGGACGCTGCGTCTCCTTCGTCAGCATGTCTCCCCAGGCTCCTCTTGGCGGACACGGTCTCTCAGACTTTGCTTTCTTGCCATTGCCTTGACCATTCCGGGAAGCGCTGGTCTGGTATTTTGTAGAATGTTCCGGATGTGGATTTTGTCTGGTGGTTTTCTTGTGATTCAGTGGGGGTCATGGGTGGGAGGGAGGAAGGCCATGGGGGTTCAGGGTCCCGTCCATCACGTCCAAGGGTGGCCACAGGCTATCCACGTGGATCATCACTTGGAGGCTGACCTCTGGCCAGGCTTCTCCCCGGCGGGACTTACTGTCTGAAGTCACCGTGCTCGGCCTGTGCCCACACACGAGGCTGCGGGACGTGAGCCCCACTCAAAGCCAGAGGCGCTGCAATCATTTGAAATTCTTCCCCAAGGGAGGTTTGTGTATCCCCCCGCCCCGCCGCGTGTTTGTTGATTCAATTATTTCTTTGTACGAGCCAGGACTGACGGATATTTCATTTATAATCCAAGCCGCCGTCCGTATTCCTTCATATATTTCGTGGCTTAAGTACTTGCAGTGTTGGCGGTGGGCGGTCCCTGCAGGTGGCTCCCGTGCCCCCCCCCCCGGGAGGCCGGGGTTCTTCTCTGGAGCCCTTTCTTACTTCCCGGCCCCCCGAGAGGCTCCAGGGCCATCCCGTCTGTTTCCCGTGCCGGCCATTTCTGCAGGGCCCCTCTTGCTGGGACACGGTGTTAGGAGCCAAGAGCTGGGCGCCTGTGTGCTCACTGCTGCTGGGCTGTCACAGCCTCCAGGCCCTCAGTGGGCACAGCCGGGGCTCCATGCGCATGCTGACCGGCCTGTCCACACAGACGTCTCCGTATCTCCATACAGAGCTGCTGAAATCTAAGTTATGCGTTCGTGGAGACTTCTCCACCTTTTCCACCCGGATTATTCTGGCCTCCTCTCCCAGCAGCCCTGTAGCCTCTCTCTCCGGCTGTGGCACCCAGACTCCCCCCATCGGCCACCCACTTGCTCTGTGCTCTGCTCAGTAGTCTGCTCAGTGCAGCAGACTTGTGAACCCCCCACCCCACCCCGAACCACCTTATCATCCAGACTGCAGTGCTGTGTGCCATCCCTACGTCTTCGCTTACACAAATTCCGCTCGTCTCCAGAACGACTAAGCCAGCACCCCCTGCAGAGAGGCAGTTCCCAACGTTTAGACTATTTTTTTCATAATCTGCATTCCATTCTGGGACCAACCTAGGAAATTATTATAGGTTCAGGTTTGCTCTTTGTCTATCAAGTTTTAGGAATTTTGGCAAACGCCTAATGTCTTCTATTCAGCATTGCAATATTGCCAATCACCATCTCACTGCCTCACAGATCCACCTCTCATCCCTCCGCCCTCTCCCCCGCAAGCCCTGGCGACCTCTGACCCTTCTGCTGTCTCCTCACTTCCTTTTCCAGAATGTCACAGAGTTGGAATCGCAGTGTGCAGCCTTTTTTTTTTTTTTTAAGATTTTATTTATTTATTTGACAGACAGAGATCACACGCAGGCAGAGAGGCAGGCAGAGAGAGAGGGGGAAGCCGGCTCCCTGCTGAGCAGGGAGCCCAATGCGGGGCTGGATCCCAGGACCCTGAGACCATGCCCAGAGCTGAAGGCAGAGGCTTTAACCCGCTGAGCCCCCCAGGTGCCCCATTGTGTGCAGCCTTTTCAGACGGGCTCCTGTCACCGGCAGTGTGGGGGTGCTTTTCTGACTTGGTAGGTCATTTGTTGTCGTCCCTGAGCCACATGGTCTTTATCCTTTCACTGTTGTAGGATTTCTTGCTTGCTTCCCGTTTTGGGTGATGAACAAATAAAACTAGTGTATTTCTGCATGGGTTTTGTGTCGGCAGGATTTTCACGTCAGCTGGCTGAGTTCCTGAGTGTGACCACTGGGTCGTACGGACTGGGGAGAGTCCTGTAAGACCACCACTGTCTTCCCGAGGGGCTCCCCCATTCTGCCTTCCCTCCCACTGAGGGTCCTTGCCAGCCGCTGGTGCTGGCGTCGGCTTGGGATTTTAGCCATTCTGATGGAGGTGTAGTGGTATCTCATTGTTGTGTCTCCTTGTATCTCCTGGTATCTCACTGCCTCTCCTTTCCATCTGTATGGTTGGTGAAGAGGGAGAAATGAGGCTTGTACCCTTTTCTCATTTTTTAACTGGTGTGTGTGTGTGTGTGTGTGTGTGTGTTGGTGTTGATCCTTGAGAGGCCCTCTGTATATCTGGGAGGCAAGTCCTTTATCAGATGTGTGTTTTGAGAATATTTCCCCCCAGTCTGTGGCTTGGCATTTTGTTCTCTTGACGGCGTCTTTCCCTGAGCAGACTGTGTTTAAAAACCCCTCACCAAAGCCACGGTCATGCAGATTTTCTCATACGTTGCCTTCGAGAGAGCTGACAGTTCTGTGTTTTACAGTTAAGTGTGTGACCTGCTTGGAGTTAAGTGCAGTTAAGTGTGACCTGCTTGGAGGTCATTATTTTTAAGGTGTACAGTCTGTGTCCGGGCTAATTTGTGGACACCCAAAGGTTTTATCTCTTTCTTTGGAATCTGTATGGATTTTATTCCATGCCCTCCTCTCCCTGATCTGGCCGGGACTTCTAACTGGAGGTAGATGGGGTGGTGGGAGCGGGCGTCTTTGGGTCAGCCCCGATCTCAGATGAAAGTGTTGAGCCTGTCCGGGCCAGGAAGGGCGCAGGGCACATGGGAGAGGGGGCCAGCACTGTCTTGGGGGGTGGTGCTGCCTCATGTAGGTCCCCGCGGTGTCTTTGAGCAAAGCATGGGCTCTATCTTACACAGAGGGGTTTTTCTGCAGGCCCCGGGGTCTTGGGGAGCTCAAAGCTCTCGAGGGCGAGGGTCTCATGACTTTACTCTCTCTCATCATCTTCTTGGCAGCACAGGGCAGAGAACAACGCGGTCCTGGGCCTGGTGGGCCCTGTCACCTCTGCCTCCCCAGGGCTGCCAGAGCGCCCTGGATCCATCGACCCAAGAGGGGACCCCTCCACTGCCCTAGGGTTCAGGGTTTCCAGTGGCTCTCAAGTGCCAGGGACACGGCTTGGGCCCAGTTTGCACAGGGCAAAGGTAGCAAAAGGCCCTGCTCCAGGCGGCTGCAGTGCCCAGCCTCCTCCCAGCACGGGGCTTCGTGGGATCGCACAGCAGAGCCCTGTTTGCGGTGGTGCCCCAGGAGGAAAGCCTATGAGCTTGCTAGAGCTCTGCGGGAGGGGATGTTCCCAGGAGAAGGGGAGGGACTGGGAAAACCGACAGGCAAGGGACAATCCCATGGGAGAGCTAGGGCATAGACTCTACCCCAGGGTGCTCATCTGGAGGTCAGAGCGCCTTGTCTACCCCTGGAGCTCCCTCCCTGACCAGGGCTGCCCTGGGGGGTGGCATACCCCCCCCACCGTGTGAGCGCGATTCACGGCTTGGAGCAGCTGCTCCAAGTCAGCGGCCAGGACTGGGGGCTGGGGTTGGGGTGCAGGGTCACAGGCCGGCACGTGCGGGGTTTCCAGGTCCCAGAGCCCGGGTCTGTCACGGGAGGCCTGCAGGAGAGCTGGCTCGTCGGGGCAACTGCTCTGGACCCCGGGGGCCCGTCCCGGAGCTGCCGGGGTGAGCGAGGCAGGGCGGGCAGGTGGCAGGGGCGTGTGCTTCTGCACATCTGTGGGTCTCCCTGTCCTGGCAGGTGGGGCTCCGGGCTGCCCGCGGCTTTGCAGTGCGTGGTGTCTGTCTGAGCCTGCCGGCCGGGGTGGACGAGGCTGAGGACGTGTGCCCCACGGCTTCTGTAGCTGTCGCTGCAGGTGGGTGGCTGGGCCGGGAGGGTTGGGTCCCCGTGGGCATGGGTGTGACTGCCGTGCCCCTGCCGTGGCTGGGCACGTGTCTCTGCGTGTGCCTGCGTGTGCCTGCACCCCCCCCCCCGGGAGAGTGGGTGCAGGACCCTGGCTCAGGGACCAGCCGCACCGGTCTCCCCTCCTCATGGGTCACTCTGGGTTTGCGGATGGGTGTGAATTCACACACGTTTATGCCTGTGTCTGTGCTTGCTAGGGGTGGGGGCGATTGGCAGAAGAGCGAGAGGGGGGAGTGGGGAGAGGAGGGGAAGAGCCAGTTCACCCCCTCCCCCAATGCCAGGAGACACTGGGCTCTCTTTCCTCAGACGTCGCTGGGGACTGTCTGCCCCGGAGGCCCAGGGAGTAGGATGGAGGCAGAGCGGGGCAGGTGCTGTGCAGACCCAGGCCACACACTGGGAGCCCTGGTGGGCTCTTGCCTCAGCCCTGGGGGTCCAGCCCCTCCCTGGGCCTGTGTCCTCCCCTGTGTGGGATGCAATCCGGTCACCACCCCGAAGCATTTCCCACGAGAAGCTCCTACCCCAGCCCTCATCCAGGGACATCCAGAGAGCCACTGAGGCCGACTGCACTCAGCCGGCCGACTGGCATTTATGGGGCACCTGCTGTCTGCCCTGCATACAGTGGTAGATCGGAGACCAGAGTTGTGATCCAGCGCGGCAGGTGGGCTTCGAGAAAGCAGCCTGGAGCGCAAGCAGAGAGATGCTCCCCAGCCCCCATGTCTCAGGCCAAAGGGCCCTGCTGGGGTCCAGCTGCTTGGCTCCCGCACCCACGCCCACTCCGGGCGAGGGCATCCTGGCTCGTGGCTCTCTCCCCTTCTCCATGAGCAGGCCCCATAATTACTGACTCGTCTGGGCACCGTGCCTCGAGTGGTGCCTGGGATGTGTGTGAAGGAGACAGGTGCGGAACAGTGAAGGAGGACCGGGGCTTCCCAAGAGAGCAGCACTCCGGGGTGACCCAGGCAGGGGCGTCGCACGTGTCAAGGCCCTGTGGCTGACAGGTACATGGTGCTTCTGAGGACGGCTAGAGCTAGGGTTGGCGTGTGTGGCCCCGGGGAGGAGGCAGGCTGGCCTCCGGGCACCAAGACCCAGATAAGGGTTGTCTTTATAGATGGCCCAGAGGAAGAAGGGAGGCCCCAGGAGCCTCTCAGCACAGGGAGGTGTGTGTGGACACTCACGTCTGCCAAGGTCAGTCTGACCTCCCAGAGGAGGAGACAGGGCAGATGGGAGAGTGAGGGACACGCGCAGTGTGGCGGGCAAAACGCGCAGGCGTGGCGAATGGACAGTGGGGGCAGGGCAGGTAATGAGCTGGTGGGCCCCAGCAGAGACCCAGAATCTTGCAGGAAGTCTGGGTTGTGGAGGCCCTGGGGCCCCGGCCCGGAAGGCTGAGTGACACTTGTTTGCCCACTGTTGTCCGAGAGCAGCAGGGGGGTGAGGGGGTGTGGCACCAGGAACCTACTGAGGGGCCACTGCGCCAGCTCGAGGCCACTCGGGAAGGTCTCAGGATGGACCTGGGGTGGGGCAGTCAGAGGGGGCCCCGGGGGGCAAGGCAGCGTGGGGAACGGTCTCGGGCTGGAGGCCGGGGCACGCTGCTGGGCCCCCGCGAGGGCCAGTCTGGTGACGCAGGGGCCCAGGCTCCGGGCCTGCAATGAGTGAGGTGACAGGAGGAAATCGGGTAGGTGACTCTCTAGGGAGGAGCGGTTGTGGGGGGCCGTAGGGGATGGAGGGGAAATGAGTGTGTCCAAAGCCCATGAGAGGAATGAGCTCTCAAGCCATGGACGGTCACAGAGGATGCGTCACTGGGGGTGAGAGGAGCCGGTCTGAGAAGGCCACACGCCGCGACCCCAGCTCCACCACATTCTGGAAAAGGCAAAACTAGGGAGCCGGTACAGAGATCGCGGGTCGTCAGGGGTTGGAGAGGGGGAGGGGTGAACAGGTGGGGCACGGAGGGCTTTAGGGCAGGGACCCTACTCCGCACGACCCTGTGGTGATGGACACATGTCGTCACGCATCTGTCTCAACCCGCGGGATGCCAACTGCTGAGGGTGACCCTGGTGTCCACTGTGGGCTTCAGTTATCATGCATCGGTAGTGGTGCGGGTGAACAGGACGTGGTCCGTCCACACGCCGGACTGCCCCTCGGCCTGAACACGGAGGGACACGCTGACACCGGCCACAGCTGGATGGAGCTGGCAGACGTGACGCGGAGTGAAACAGGCCAGACACAGGGACAAATACTGCAGGATCCCACCCAGATGGGGTCCCGAGAGTCTCCAGATTCTCAGGGACAGAGAGTGGATGGTGGGTGCCGGGGCCCGGGGCCGGGCTGGGGGTCGGTGTCTCAGGGGGACAGAGAGTGGATGGTGGGCCCCAGGGCCGGGAGAGGGACGGGGGTCGGTGTCTCACAGGGACAGAGTCTCAGTCTGGGAAGATGGAAAGTTCTGGAGACGGCGGGGACGGCGGCACGACAGTGTGAATATGCTTCGTGCCCTGAGCTATGGGCTTAGAGACGGGGAAGACGGTACATTTTATGTTTGTGTATTTTCCTGTGATAAAATTAAAGGGACTCCTGGGTGGCTCCGTTGGTTAAACGTCTGACTCTTGCTTTCAGCTCAGGTCGTGATCTCTGGGTTGTGAGTTTGAGCCCGCACTGGGCTCCGTGTGGGGCCTGGAGCCTGTTTAAAAATAATAATAATAACATTAAAAATGTAACGTATGACGACCGGATCGTCCGTTGTCACAGATAAGCCAGCCTCATACGGAGCGTGAGGAACTGAACAAAATAAAGGCTGTTTCTTGAATAAGAGAAAAACTCGCAAGGACTTGGGTGTCTTTGAGGGGGTCTGAAGAGGGCAGTGGAGTCCCATCTGGGGGATACGGGGGCAGCAAGGCTGCAGGCGGTGCTCCGGGAGTTGGGGGCCTTGCAGGGGTGTGGAGTTTGGGGCATGAGGAGCTGTGCGTGGGGGAGGGTGAGCGGGGCCAGGGAGCCTGGGTGTGGGGTTCGGAGGGAGGAGAGCAGGAGGGTGAGGAGGTCAAGGAGGTGAGGCGGGCACAGAGGGAGGGTTGGGGGTGCCGGGGAAGACCCGAGAAGGTCCGAGATGCGTCCCAGAGGGAAGGGCTGAGCAGGGGCTCTGAGTGGGCCTCAGGGAAGTTGTGGCCGTGAGTGGACGGCAAGGGGCCAGTGGGGGGCAGGGCTGGGGACGTGAGGCCTGGACCTGGAGCCAGGTGTCCCCAGAGCACGGCGGCACCGGGTAATGGGGACCCCCCAGGTGGCGAGCCAGTAGAGCACATTAGCAAACGTGCTTGGGGACACTACGTAGTGTCCTGGGCAGCTGGGGAGCCCTGGCTCGGACTAGCATCTTTGTTCCCAGGGACAGTGAGGATGGCAGGGGGCAGGGCTGAGGGGCTCTGGGCAACAGCAGGGGGCTCCCCAGTCTCCTCATTTTAGAGGAAAACTCCAAGGGTCAGAGTGGGCCACCCTGGCACTCAGCCAAGGGCTGCAGGCTGGTTGGTGGGTGGGTTGGTTGGTGGGTCAGGGTGGAAGGGGCGCGTGGGGAGGGGCTGGCCCCTCAGAGGTTGGTGCCCGAGGATGGCCCACACTGCCCCAGCCCCTGGCTTCACCGCCCAGCGGGACCACACGTGTCTTCCGGTGCCCACCCGAATCGGGGGCAGCAGGTGAGGGGCCGTGGGTCTTCACAGAACGTGGCGGGCTCTCCGCTGCCACTGCTGCCGGCTCTTTGGCACAGTGGCCCTGGAAAGCCCTCCCCGAGGTCAGCAGACCCCACGAGGCCAGGTCAGTTGCCCAGGGTCACAGCCAACCCGGGAGCCCAGCACCTGGCTCGGGCTCCATGCCGCTCGGGGTCCCCACGCTCCTGGACCCCCATCTGGGTGTCTATCTTTGTGGGTGGTTCATTATTTTTGGGTGGAATTCACATCACATAAAATGACCTCTTTTCAAGGGAATGAGTCTGCGGCATTCAGGTCACTCCATGTTGCTGCAGCCAACGCCCGTCTCGTTCCAGGAGGTTCTCAGCACCCCAGAAGGAAAATCTGCCCCCTTGCCCTGCTCCGATCCCCGCCCCCTGAGAGCAGCAGTGTGCCCCTCGCACCCCTACTCAGTCCGTGGTTTGTTATTTTTGTGGTAGAACTTCACTCCCTGCCTGGGCCATGTTCCGTTTGTCCAACCGTCCACTGGTGGACATGTGGGTCGCTCCCACGTCTCGGCTGTGGTGGGCCCTGCTGCCGTGAACACAGGTGTGCAAACGGCTCCTGGACATCCTGCTAAAGCAGCTCGTGGGTCCAGACGCAGGAGCGGAATTGCTAGGTCAGGCGGCAACTCCACTCCTGACTTCCTCAGACCGCCAGACAGTTTTCCACACCATTTTACCCACCCCCCCACCATGGTGGACGAGGCTCACTCTTGTGTCCCCTCTGTCCCCTGGGCCTGTGGGTGCACAGTGAGGGGCCCGGTCCTCCTATTCCCCTCTGGGGGTGTGCGGAGTGGCTGTCTTGCAGGTGGCTCCATCCAGGTCCCCTGGACGGGTGTCCTGGTTCCAGGGTTCTTGAATGGGGAGAGGCCAGGCCCTCTCTCTCCACCCATGGGGCCCCCGGTGCAGGACGGCAGCTCCCCAGTGAGACGCGGCTGCTGTGCCAAGGCCACGCCCAGCAGCTCCCACCTGGCCCTCCTTCTCCCCTGGGTTTACCCATTAACAGGCCAGCCGGCGGTGGGACTGCAGACAATGGCATGTTTGTTTGCTGTGGCCGGGGAGGCCTGCACGGGGCCCTGGCACAGCCATCAAAGCTCCATGATTAAGTCTATTAGGGAAGGGATTTGTGCAAACAAAGAGGCAGGTGCAGGGGCCTGGCCAGCTGCCGGGGTGGGGGGCTCTGGAAGGTGGCCACAGACACCCCCCAGTTTGGCCGGGCCTTCCCCACCATCCGCGGGTCTTGCCTACCCCCCACCCCCCCCACCCCAAGGCTGCCTGGAGTCCAGCGGCTCATTGGTGGACGGGCCCTCGGGGCGGGGCTGGCATCCCAACCGCCCCCCCACCCCCCCACCCCCCCATCCCCGGTGCTCCAGTGGCAGCCGGGAGCGTTTCGCCTCCTTCAGCCCTTCCGAGCAGGTCCTGCGTGAGGCAGTGAAGCAGGTGTCAGCCTGTCGGGTGTCTGCGGGTGGGGGGGGGGGCTGTCCCCATCTCCCCCAGGAGGCCTGCAACCTTGCCTCCACCCGGGTCTCCTTGACGTCCCAGGGCTGTGCCGTGGGGCCCTGTGCCCAGAGCCCTGGAGGTGGTGGTCTCTGCGGAAACTCAGCCATGACCAGAGTGCTGGGAGCAGGCCCGGCCCCCGTGGAAGGGCTCCGTGGTCAGGGTTGCCCCAAGTCCAGGGGGCCCTGGACCGTTTGCTGGAGCCCAGCTACCTGATTGCTTCTCGGCGGCCACACCAGCCTGGTGGGCCCGCAGCCCCGGTCTGACGCACGTGGAGCCACAGGCTGGCAGGGAGGAGCCTGGCTCCTTTGTCTGCTTGGGGCAACGGGATGTGAGCCCACCATCCTCTAGGACCACCGCAGGGCCAAGCAGCCTCCAGTGTTGGGCTGTGGCCAGGAGGCCAGGGTGTGAATGGATGCCCAAGAGGGGCCCAGGAGGGCGGCCGCTTATGGGAGGGTAATTCCCTGCCATTCCCTGTCCTCGGCCTCTGACCCCCAGACATACCACCCATTCCCCGGCCCAGGGCACCCTCTTCCACCCACCGTGTGCCCGTGTCCCCTAGCCCAGCACCATGGACTCCCCTCAGGCCCTTCTCTTCCGGGCTGTGTGTCCTATCTCAACATCTGCATAAGACCTCACTGTCTGGGCTGATCCCCGACCCCCACGAACCCCTCCCTGGAAGGCAGGCGGAGACTTCCCACCTCAGGTGGGTCCTGGGTGGGTCGGCTGGGGAGCCCTCAGGATCCGCATCCCACGTGGAGCACCCCTTTATCTGCCCTCCCAGAGAAGCCTTCTAAAGCCTCCTCCAGGAAGCCTTCCTTGACCTCCCAGGGCCCAGTGGGTGCTCTGGCCCAAGCTTCTCTGGAATGGATGGTGAGTGGCCTGGGTCAGCATGTGGCGGCATGAGTACAAATCAGAGGGTCAGAGACAGCCCTGGGGGGAGTGGGCCAGGGGCCTCCTCTCTGAGTTGGCCTCCTCGTGGCCAGATGGGCTGGGTCAGGACTCTGCCCACCAGGGTTTCTGGGGAGACTGTGACTGTGGAGGGTCCCTCCCAGCTGGGACGCCCAGATATGGATGGTCCCTGTTCCGTGATGGCCAGGCCTTCCTGACAGGACCTCTCCACGCGCACAGTGGCCTGTGGCTTCCCTGGGGGAGAGCAGACAGAGCCGCAGCCCCGTGTGACCCAACCTCGGGGGTGACGTCATCCCTTCTGTGGCCTCCCATTGGTTAGAAGCATGGAAGCCCCGCCCACACGCAGGTGGGAATCACACCAGGATAGGGATGGGGAGGTGGGTCAGCAGGACTTGAGGAGTCATGGCCATACAAAGTGGGGTCATTCTGGGAACCGTCCATGCGGTCACTGAGGGGCTGGGCAGAGACCTCCACTGGGTGCAGGGAGCAGGCCGACCTGTGCGGGCCTGGGTCCCTCCCTCAAGGTTGTCCATCAGGTTGGTATTCTGACCTCTCTGCCGCAGGACACCTGCCTCCAGGTGCAGGAAGCCCCTGACTGGAGACCAGGTGGCATAGGGGAGGTCAGAGGGAGAGAGGAGACCCTGTGCTCGGGTCTCTGCAGGGCTGTCCCTGCTACTCTGGGGAAACTGGGCAGATGGCGCCAGCTGGGGGTCCATCCTCAGGACGTTCCAGGTGAGGGTGGTCTCCCGAGACAGTGAGTGCCCCATCCCTGGGGGTATGCGAGCACAGACGGGAGTCTAGCCATGGGGAGGGCAGAGCTTGTTCACCTTGGCCTCTTCCTGGTAGGACAAGCCCTGGACAGGGAGGGTGGAAGGTAAGCCAGAGGCAGCTCTGGGCCCGCAGGAGTGGGGAGGCAGGTGGCCTGGGGAGCACAGAGAGGACTGAATGGGGCCTCCTACCTACCCCCAGCCCCAGCCACGGAGCCATGTTCGTGCTAGGCCCCTGCCCTGCAGCGGGGGCCCCCTCTGGCCCTCTGCCTTCCCCAGTCTCTCCCCTCTTCCTCTCCTGAGTGCACCCTGGGCTTCAGGGGGCTCCCTGATGGGCAGGGGGCCCGAGGGAGGCCACTCTGACAGCCTGAGTCACATCGTCCCTCCCCTGCCCAGGCCGCCCCTCTGCCGTCCCTTCCCGTCCACCTGCCTGGCCCCCGCCTGTTCATCTTACTGAGCCACTGTCCTCTGTCCACACACCGCCCGGCGGGGCTCTGCCGGTCCCCCTCCACTCCTCATTCTTCCTGCCCTCCCAGACCTGCCTCAGTGTCTCGGTCTCCCTCCCGGGGCTTTCCCGCTCTGCTGCCCTCCCTGCTCCCCACCAGCTGCTTCGACCTCTGGCAGCCCCTCCCGTGTCCTGGTCTGCACCATGCGCTGCCGTGGGGCACTGCCGATCTCTGTCCTGGGAAGAGGAAGGGCCAGGCTGTGCCAGGACAGGAGCGGGTGCTCCTGTCCCCGCCCCAGATGGACATGCTGGGACACGCAGGGCCTGGTCTCTGTGGCGCCGATCAGGGCAGCCCTGGGACAGGTTATTTCTGGAATGTGGGGCCAGCCAGGCTCGGCACGTGGCGTGGGCAGCCGCCAGCTTCTTGCAGTCCTCCTTGCGGCTGCGGGGGAGTGACCCCATCTCTGCCTGGTAGCCGGCTTGTCCTCCCGGCAGAGGCCTCCCTGGAGCCGGGAGGGCCCGGAGCAGCCAGGCCGCTGCAGGACGGAGCTGGGCTAAGGGGTCCCCTGCACCCGTGGGGCATCAGCACAAGCCCTCCTATTGCCAACCCTCCTGCCCTAGCGTACGTGCTCCCCACCCCCGGTTTCCTAGGCCTTAGGCTCGCAGGCCGCAGGCAACTCAGGGAGCTCCAGAGACACCCCTGGGCCTCGTCATAGCCCCTCTGATTGGGAGCGGGACAGTGACCTGCTTTTTACCAGACTCCGCGGGGGGTCTCAGAGCCCCTGATCAGGGAGGGTTCTGGAGCCCAGGGGCGGCCTTGTCTTTCTGTGGTACCTGCGGGGACAGGGACATAATGGTCCCATCGCTGCCCCTCTGTGTTCTGGCCATGTACCCCACGGACCTGCTCCTCCTCCCCCTCCCCCACTCACTGCCACTGCTCCCTAAGCCCCCGCGTCGTGGGAGCCCCCTGGAGGTGTGCAGGTCCCCAGCCCCAGTGGAAGTCCCACCAAACGGGCACCAAGCACCAGACCTGAGAGCCGGGCAGGCTGTGTGAGATGCAAGGACCCACGGTCCCCAGAGCCACCCCACTGGGAGCCCACACAGGCCGTGACCCCCCACGGCCCTCGCTGTGAGTCCCTGCTGCCCGGGCTCGGGGCCCCACCGGCCGGCACCGCAGCCCTGCTCTGCCGGAGCCCGGGTGGCCCGGCCCCCTGCCTCCTGGTGGCCCCGAGAAGGGGGTGGAGTCGGATGGGCCGCACATCGCTCCAAACCCCGCGTCAGGTGGCGCTGCGACTTGGCCATCCCTAAGGGACACCAGACCTCGAAGCGAGGCCGGAACTGGTGGTTTCTTCTCTCAGAGTGCAGCTGCGAGCCCGACGGAGGGCCTGAGGGCTGTGTCACTTGGTGCGCGTGCACAGAA
Organism: Martes martes; assembly: GCF_963455335.1. NCBI lineage: Eukaryota > Metazoa > Chordata > Mammalia > Carnivora > Mustelidae > Martes > Martes martes. Next base: position 1,717,570 of record NC_137898.1, on the reverse strand, counting down.
GGGAGACACCGGCCAAATAAGCCACTTGCTGTCCCCACGTCCGGGCCCCCCCTTGCAGCTCCCCTAAAGGGTCCCCTGTGCCGCGGCTGCCAGGACCCCTAAGGGAGGGGCCTCCGCTGTGGACCGGCTTCCTGCCTGCTCTCCGGGCTCTGGATCCTTCCCTGGAGGGGTCACCTGGCAGAAGAGACAGCCACAGTGGCGCGTGGTGAGCCGTGGCCACCCATCATGACTGTCACATGGCCCGCGGTGCTGGTCACAGACAAATATGAGGAAAAGGTTCACAGTCGAGTGTGCCGTGGAGCCCCCTTCTCTGCCCGTCCCCTCCCCATGCCTGCCCACACGCAGTGCGGGCCTCGTCCTAGAGCGAGAGTCGCACAGGGATCCTCTGCCGTAGGCTCCTGCCACCGTCCCCGAGACCCTTCCTGCCTCCCAGACGTTGGCTCCCAGATGTTGGCTCCTAGATGTTGGCTCGGGGTCTGTCCTGTCTGCGCATCCTTTCCCGTGGGCGCAATCGGCCCAGCCCGGGCTCCCCGGGGCAGGGAGCGGGGTCCCAGTGTGTGTCTGTGCAGGGAGAGCACGAGCCACCAGCCAGCTGCGGGGAGTGGCAGGAGGCTGGGGCGTGGGCCCCCGAGGACAGCCCCAGTCAGGAGCAGCCCAGGCATCAATTAGTGATTCGTCACCCCCTCCCCTGGAGAACCAGGCGCCGCTGATCCTGCCTCTGGCCGTGGCCTCTTTTTGGGGTTGGGGGGAAACCTCTGCAGAGCTCCCCGGGGAGGCCCAGCCGGCCAGACCCCACAGTCCTCCAGAGTCCCCGAAGCTGCTGAGCCCACCCCCCACCTGGAATTCTGTCTGCTGTCCTGGGAATGGGGCTGGGGAGCTGGAGAGTCTGTCACAGTCGGACCGCTGGCCTCGGTGGGCGCGAGGGGCGAACAGGGGGAGAGTGACAGAGTCCAGACCCTGCTGTGGCCCGGGAACGGGTGGGGAGGGCCCGGGGCCACCGGGAGCAGGCTCTCAGGCCCCTGCCTTGCACACAGCGGGGCCCCGAGCCCAGGCCAGGCCAGGTGGACCATCAGGGGCTTCTTGACCTGCTGCCTATCCCCCACCTGCCAGGGTGCAGCTTCCCCTGAAGGTGGCCGGGCACTCCTGGCTGTGGCCCCACGTCTGTTGCCCGTCCTTCTCTGGATCTGGGAAGCTGGGGGCCATCCCCATGGATGCCTCTCCATACTCTGGAGCCTGGTCGGGCTCCAGAGTATGGAGAGGCGGCAGAGGCCTGGAAGAGGGGCCGGGCTGGCCTGCCACGGGGGTGTCAGAGGCCCCACAGCCCCAGATCCTTGTCCCTGGCCCCGCCATCCCGGACTTGAGCGCCCCCGCCCCCCAGCCCCGAGCATCCAGAGGCTCCTTCTGGGCCAGACCTCGGTGGTCCAGAGGTGGCTCCCTCTCTGCCCTGCTTCAGGTGTCCCCAGTCGGGAGAAGGCCCAGGCCCCGAGGGGTGTGCACGCACCCAGAGACCCAAAACAGGGTACCTCAGGAGGTGGCTGGGGTCGCCACGAGGGGCCTCCAGCTGGACCCAGGGTGGGGCTGGCCCGCCCTGGCCGCTCCCTCTGGAGATGGAGTTGCAGGCAGCCCCGCACCCCTCCCGACTGCCTGCCACCCTGCAGGCAGCCCCGCACCCCTCCCGACTGCCTGCCACCCCCCCCCGCATGCCCTTTGATGTCCCCAGACCGGCAGGGTGGGGCCCGAAGGCTTCCTCCCGCCTCTTTGAAGCCAGGCGCTGCCCTGTGGCCCACACACCGCAGAACCCGGGTGGCATCGTGGTGACTCGTGGGGAGCCCCAGGCCAGGACCTCGGGGGTCAATGCGAGCTACCACGGAGGCCGTCCCCAGCGCCCCGTGACACAGTCCTGTCCTGGTGGAGGAGGGCCCGGGCCACCTACTGCAGGTGTGGGAGGGGGCCAGGGCCCGGCCTTATCAGAGCAGCCGATGGAGAGAGGGGAGCCCAGCCATAAACCCGTTTGTTCCCCGAGCAAGAGAGGGAATAAAAGCGTAAACTCATAAAATGGAGCTGGAATCAAAGCCGACTTATCTCTTCATTTTGCTGTAAAGTCACGGATTCAGAGCGGCAGGCCTCTTGATGGCCCAGGATCACTCCGATTTCCGGGTGAGCGAGGCACTTCAGGGACCCCGCCGCGCACGCGGCCGTCCGGGGAAGGCGGGAGGTTTTGCGGGGGCGTCCGCGGAGAAAGCCTTGCCCAGGGCTGCTCCCAGACTCTCAGGTCCCTGCCTAGGCCTCAAGGCCACCAGAATGGAGGGAACGGTTCCCCCACTGGCCTTCAGACGTCCAGCCAGGCTGACCGCAGGTCTTGGCGGTTAGACCCTCCGGGAGGGAGACTGATGAGGGGGAGGGGCCTGCGGGATGCCAGACACGCCCTGCCCTCAGGCGGGCGCCCCAGAGCCCCTGGGTCTGGCCCAGTCCCCCTGGGGAGCACCCATCAGTGGTGACCAGCCAGGACCCTGGAGCCTCAGGTAGCTGGAGGTCCCTTCTGCAGGCCTGGTGTCTCCCGCCGCGGACTCTTGTGCACACACTGGTGGAGGGAAGGGAGGACACCGGTACGTGTGTTCACCCAGCGACACGTACAGCACACAGCCAGGCGCTCCTGGCACGCATCTCTGTCCACGTGCATGTGGCAGAGGTCCCACTCGGTCACGTGCTTGACCGTATGCGAGAGCTCCAACACACACAGGCCCTGTGCACATGAGTCCCTGGGCCAGTGGCCTCCACGCTCCCTGCACGCTTACCTCTCCCCGAGCCAGCCAGCCAACGCCTGAGCCCTGGGCTCCCCACGAATCAGGAGGCCCTTCCCTTCCAAACAGGACCAACAGGTTATGCCCCGGGATTACAAATCTCCTGAGAGGGGAGGGGGCGGGGGGGAGGGCCAGGGGGAGGGGTTGTGAATTCTGGGACAGGGGCTGGGATAGCCTCCTAGCCCTACTCCAAGACGTCCCAGGTCCCAGAAGCAGGACAGCCCCAGCCACCTCCCCAGGGCCCCTTATCCCCTCTTCCCTACAAGGTGCTTGGCACCCAGGGTGGGTGTGGGCTTGTGTGCAGGAGTCCCACTGGGGGAACCTTTCCCCCGGATCACTTGTAGGCATGGGGTGGGGTGGGGCTTGGGGTGCCCTGCCCTCTCCCTGCTCCCCAGGCTATGCTCTGTGCCTCTGTGAGTGCTCCAGCGGGCTGGGTCTGGTGGGGACTGGGTTCAGGTGGAGGCAGGCCCAGGGAGGGAGGGGTCTGGCCTCTGGCTCCCACCTGCACAGGCTTGGCATTTTCACACCCCGCTCAGGGCAGAGCCTGGTGGGTGCCCAGGACAGAACCAGGCACTAGAGGATGACATGGTCCAGAACTCAGGGAGCCCTCAATGACTCATGGGGAGGAGCCCCTGGGTTCAGAGAAGGGAAGTCCCCTTCCTGGAGGGGACGACCATTCAGCTGGGCTTAGAGGACAAGAGGGACACAGACACACGGGTAGCTCTTAGTGTCCTCTTGGGGAGTCCTGCGGTTCCGTTTAGGGAGTCACGCAGGTGTGCACACATTCATCTGTGGTCCACTTGTCCATTCGACCTTAACGTGGTGCATGGGGCTGTGTAGCCCAGGCCGTGCCTGGGAGGGCCCAGGTGAGCAGGGCTTTGGGGGTGAGGTTGACTGCCCACGAGGTTTGATATTGGGAAAGATTTGGGTTTTAAGCCTTTTAGGCCTGCTTGCAAGGCGATTGATTCAGAGCACACAGGAGGCTAGACTTGAGCTTCTGAACCAGGAATGTAGATTTAGAGGCCTCCTGAACACGGTGAAGGTCTTTCTTCTCAGTTTCTCCAACCGTTCATCCTTCCACCATCACCCACTCATCCACCCATCCTTCCATCCATCCATCCGTCTATCCATCCGACCATCCATCGTCCGTCTGTCCGTCCATCCATCCATTGTCCGTCCGTCCATCCACCCATCCACCCATCCTTCCATCCATCTGTCCATCCGTCCATCCACCCATCCACCCACCCACCTGTCCATCCACCCACCCACCCATCCCTCCATCATCCATCCATCTGTCCATCCGTCCATCCACCCGTCCACACATCCACCCGTCCATCCATCCACCCACCCACCCACCCACCCGTCCATCCGTCCACCCGTCCATCCATCCATCCGTCCATCCATTCAACCATCCATCGTCCGTCTGTCTGTCCATCCATCCACCCATCCATCCATCCATCCGTCCATCCTTCCATCCATCCATCCACCCATCTATCCACCCACCCATCCATCCGTCTGTCCATCCATCCATCCGTCCATCTCTCCTTCTTTCCCTCCCGGTTTTCATCCAGTGATCTATCTGTTCACCCACCTAGCTGTCCATTAAATCTCAACACTTTTTTTTTTTTTTTTAAAGATTTTATTTATTTGCCAGAGAGAGAGAGAGAGAGAGAGAGAGCGAGCGAGCGAGCGAGCACAGGCAGACAGAGTGGCAGAGGGAGAAGCAGGCTCCCTGCGGAGCAAGGAGCCCGATGTGGGACTCGATCCCAGGACGCCGGGATCATGACCTGAGCCGAAGGCAGCCGCTTAACCAACTGAGCCACCCAGGCGTCCCAAATCTCAACACTTTTACTAAGCAAACGGACATGAGTTAAAACACAACATTTCTTATTAAATTATGAGCTTGTGGGAGCCAAAGTCCACCTGTCTCTATAATTATGCCCATACAAAGTGTGGTTTGGAGCGGGCGCCCAGGAACCTGAATGAATGAAAGTATTCGAAAGCACTTGGACTGTTGTATGAATCCATTTGCTTTGAAACTATCTGTTTCCACCTTCCTAAAGGATTAGATAATTTGGGGTTTTGGCTGACTCGGATGCCACATGGGTTTTGTACGTGGGCGGCCCCTATGCACTGTGCAGGTGCTGCTTGTGCCTGAGTGAGCGTGTGAGGACAGGCAGGTGCTGGGCACGTGCCGGGCCAGTGGTCAGATGACTGCAGAGAGGCTGGAAGGAGGAGGATGTGTGCTTGGGTCACAGGAGGCGGGATGGGTGCTGGGCACAGACAGAGGCTTTGACCCCACGTCAGGTGTTCTCCAGTCCCGCACCAGGGTGGGTGATGGGTGGGGCTGGGGGATGTGAATTTCTCAGGGGAGTCCGCTCCCACTGGCTCTGGAAGATTGAGGGACTGGGGTACAGTGGGGACTCCAGGTGGGAGGCCCAGGAGTGGGTGGAGGAGTAGACGGTCCACCCAGCTGGACAGTTCTGGGCACCAGCCATGCACGCCCAACCCATCCCCGGTCCTGCGGTCCTGGGAGCAGAGCCTTGCGGGAATGGGCCTGAGGTCCTGTTCAGTGGCTTACTTCGGCCATGAGCAGCCTCAGTTGTAGGAGCTGCTGGGGTCCTGCTGACCCCCAGGCTGGGGCGGGCCCACCTCCTCACTGGTGGATGTGATGGCTTCAGGGTCCCCAGCTGGCCAGAGGTGCAATCCAGAGGGTTCCAGCCTCAGAAAAACCCAGGCTGCGGAGGGAAGGGCGCTGACACTGGGGATTCTGAGTGTGGGGCAGGGAGCTCCCGCAGGCGCCTACGCACACATTCGTTGGCTCCTGGGGATGTGGGCCAGGGGGTATGTGGGGTGGGGAGTGTCGTCACAAGGCCCAGTGGAGATGGGGCCGACCGGCCAGCAAGGACCAGGGTGTTCCGAGTAGGTGGGTGTAAGGGGTCCTCTGGGGTCTGCCTGGGCCTCCTCCCTGCTCTGGGCTCTCCGGCTGGCCTGCCCCTGCCAGACGGGCTCAGAGACCTGGAAGGTCTGTGCTCCTGGGGGCTCTGCCCCCTCGCTTCCCGGCCGGGAGCCCCTGGGGTTGGGCGGGGTCTGATTCCTTCAGCCCCGAGTGGTATCTGCCTCTGCGTGCCGGCTGTGCTGGGCCTGTGAGCACCGCGCCTCGGCCGGCTGCTGTGGTCACTCATGCCCACCGTGTTCCGGCCACCTGTCTGTGGCAATCAGGGAGCCGAGGGCAGACGGGCCAGGCAGAGCTGGCCGGGTCCTCCCTGCCGTGTGGCGAGGGTTTCTGCCTGAATGTGTCTGTGAGGCCCATTCTGGGCTGACCTTGGACACCCGGGAGGGGGACCCTGGCACAGGCACTTTGGGGCTGAGAGGGCTCAGCAGGCAGCAGGGCGGTCCGGGCAGCTTCCGGTCATCTGTCTGGGCCCAGCATTTCTAGCCGGTGGCCAGGCCCGCTGCTGGGTGCAAAAGGGTTGTAGGGCCTGGTGGGGGGAGGGATGGGGGTGGGGGCAGAGGTCACCACGGCTTTGCCCTCTCTCCCTACCCTGGGGCTGAAGACAGCCGCACCACAGGAGTTCCAACCCTTCCCCTGGAGGGTGCTGTAGAGAGAGGTGCACTTTCTGCATGGGGAGCAGCCTCGATGGGGGCTCTCCTGGTCCCCAGATGAGGTCTGCTGGCCCTCCCTCATAGGCTGGGGCCTGGGGTCTGTCTTCGTGGGCTGAGGCCTCTACCCTCCCTCTGGAATGAAGGGCAGCACACGCGTGCGTGCGCCCTTGTGTGTGTGTGTGTGTGTGTGTGTGTGTTGGAGCACCCTGGTCCTCAGGCCTGGCCCCTGTCAGCCTACAACACCCCTAGTCCAGACCATGGCCATAGGGGAGAGCCAGAGCTATAAGACGGGGCTGGGGAGGAGTTTTGGGGATCCCCCCACCCCCACCTGTGGGGATCCCAGTGGGAACCGTGCCTGCTCCTGGGGGCTTGAATGACCCCAGTCTGCCTGGAAGTGTCACCTGAGGCTGGTGCTGCGGACTGAGGCAGGGGGCTCTGGGCGTAGGCACCTCACCTGGGCCTGGTGGGCAGCTGCCCCCCCGCTGTCATTCTCTGCCACTCCTGGGCTCCCCTAGTCACAGGCCAGCACTCGGCCTTCCGGGCGTCCCATCCCTTCCTCCTCAGTTCTGGGGCCAGCCTGGGCTCCCTGACAGTAGCCTGATGGAGACCTGAGTCCCCACCTTGTCCCACTCCCCTGTCCCTGTCACCTGTGGACCTCTGACCCTTTCTCTCCTCTCCCATCCCCGGGAAGCATCTCTCCTCCCCAGGGCTGGGTGTGCAGATTCCAAACATGGGGCAAGGGCTCCCCTGTGTGGCCGCCTGGTCACACGGCCGCCCAGCTCCAAGGTCCTATCTGTGACCTTCCTCCCTGCTGTGTGTCTGTGTATGTGAGAGGGAAGCTGACACAGAGACGGAGAGACGGAGAGACAGGCAGAGAGACGGGGAGGTGGACGAGGCCACACAGCCACACTCCTGCCGCCCCGGGTGCCCAGCCCACTGTAGACAGAGAGCCTCGTGCCCCGAGGGAGTGGTCCCCTGAACTTCCCGGGCTTGCGGGTGGGACGCAGGTGGCCTGCTTCCCTCCTGGGGCCAAACTGAGACCCCTGCTGGCATCAGGCCCTGCCCGGCCCCTACCCTATGTGGGCTGGAAGGTCATAGGCCCGCTGCAGCCTTGCCCACCCCTGGATGTGATGGCCTGACTCACAGCCAAGAGAGGACGCCTCCCCTCCGACAAGGCAGGACTCTTGAGAAGACCCCTCCCCATGGGGCCCAGAGGCCCGGGTCCCACCCCCACTCACTGCCGTTCTAGGTCCTGTTCCGCATCAGTCACGTGGGGGTGATAAGGGCCCCCACTGGACTGTAATGCCCCGAAAATGCCTGGATGGCTGGTGGTGGGTGGGTGGGCCGGGCAGACCCCAGGGGGAGTGGGAGGCCCTATGGAAGGGCAGAGCTCCCGGCTCAGAGAACTCTGGGCGGTCCCTTGCTCCTCCTAGCTGTCTGGGGCTGGATGGACACCTGTGACATACTGACCTGTGCTGCTGGCCTCAGCCTGGAAAGCAGCACCCAACGACCTCCAGTGTTTGGGTTTCAACAAGTCTGGCCCGTAGCCCCGGGATCTGGGAAATGGGGACCCGCGCGCTCCACCCTTCCAGCCGGCGCAGGGCCCTGCCAGGGAGCCCAGACCCCTCTGCACGGACTGCAGGCTTCCGCTGCCCCCAGCTGCCTGCTGGACCCCTCCCCACGCAGGCTGCCTCCTTTTTCTCAACCAGACCCCCCCACCAAAAAGGGCCGGGCGGGGAGGGAGGTGATGCCCCAGATGGCCGCGTGGGGGAGCCAGTCTGCAGGGAAAGAGGCGGCGGTCAGGGCGTCTCCCCAGCACCCAGGGACTCTTGTGGCCGGGCAGAACCAACCCGACGCGTCACTGCCCCAGGAAGGCTGCAGCCCCCGGAGCAGGAGGAGGCCGGACGGGCGAGGGGCTCTGCTGGGGCACGAGCTGGAGTGTGGGCAGCCCATTCCATTCGGAGCCCGTGGCTGCGAGGGTGGCCGGAGCCCTGCCCGCCGGGGTCCGGGGGATGCGGGCTGGGCAGCGGGAGCCTGCGTGGGAGTGAGGCGTGGGGGTCCACGGGGCAAGCTCCAGGCGCACGGAGGAGCCTGAGGACCCAGCCCCGTTCACGTCCCGCCCCCAGCGTGCACACCCCGGAAAAGCACTGCACCTCCTCATCCCCACAGACTCAAGCGGGCTCACGCTCCTCCCTGCAGAGACTCCCACACATATCCCCCACCATACCCCATGGCAGGCCCTCCAGACCCCCCAGAAACACTGATCCTCCCTCCATGGGGACACCCCACCACCACCACCGGAGGTAGGACCTACCCCCCAGAGAGGGTTGTACACCAGCTCGAGGCCACAGATGGGTCCCTCCCCCTCCCCTACCTGTGCTGACTGTGGCTGGGGGCTGATCCCAGACCCAGCTGTGTAAGGAGGACCAGGACCCCAATGCTCCCCCGTCTGATGCCCCTTCCCTTCCCAGGACCGGCCTCTGCCCCCTTGCAGGCATCACCACCTCTCTCAACAGGTGCATACCCACACGCATGCACACACACTCACATGCTTGCACACACCCACACGCACGCACACACTCGTGCACACACAGGCACACCCACCCACACGTGTGCACACACTCGCACTGGTGTGTGCATACACATGCACACACGTGCACGTGTGTGCACACACCCACACACGCACATACTCACACATGCGCACATACACTCTTGCATGCATGCACACGCATGCACACAGCTGCACATGCATGCACACACTCACATACTCATGGCATTCACACATGGATGTACACGCTCACAGATACACACACATGCACACCACCCCACACATACATACATGCTGAGGCACAAAAACACACGTGTGCTCACATGCTTAGGCACACACAGACACATGCATGCCCACACATGCGTGCACATGCACACACACACACTCACAGGTGAGTGCTCACACAAACACACGCATGCTTGCACGTGAGTGCACACACAGACACATGCATGCTCGCACGTGAGTGCACACACATACACGCATGCTCGCACACGAGTGCACACACATACACGCATGCTTGCACGTGAGTGCACACGCAGACACACGCAGTCCACAGATGACAGCTGTGCCCGGAAGCACAACCACCGGACGGGTCCCTGGGTGCAGGGTCCTGGGTCCTAGAGAGACCAGGTTGGGTCTGCTGTTCCGCTGGGGGAGAAGCACTGGGCCGAGTCCAAAGGGCCCCGGACTGGTGACATGAGGAGGGGCCTGTGTCCCTGAGCCGCACTCAGGTGGTGAGGAGACGGCAGGGACGGGGTCAATGCTGGCCCAGTTCCGCTTCCCTTCCCGGCGCTCGTGGTTCTGTTGTTAAAGCAGAGCCTCCTTGTGGCCTGCAGCTCCCCCTGTGCAAGGAGGAGGGGAGCTCGTGCCCTGCCCCATGCCCCTCCTTCCCTACCACCCCTCCTCCTTCCCTACGGTCCCTGCTGCCCCACCCTGGACCCCAGGATTCCGCACTGTCCTTCCTCCCTCTCCCCAGATCCCCTCACCCGCCTGACTCCTGGTGGCAGAGCAGTGTCACCTGTCAGGGTGACACAAAGCAGGGCCGCCTGGTGCACAGCTGGAGAAGCAGAGCGGCTCCACGCTGCCCGCGGGCAAGGTCAAGTTGCACACCCGGGAGAGAGTGCCGTGCGCCCACCACTGCGGGCGGGGGCTAGGGGGGTGCCGGGAACCGTGGGCGGGCCGCCTTTGCTCCTAGCCATCACCGCCAGCCCACTTCCCACCCCGACTCCCACCGCAGCCTGCAAGCTGAGCCCCTGCACGGGGGTCAGGCCCCAGGGCCATACGGGAGTGGCCGAGCGAGGCCTTCTCTCTTCCCGGTGTCGGGGACGGCCTTGTCTGGCCTGGGAGCGGCCCATGGGCCTGGGAGCGGCCCGTGGGCCTGGGGCCGAGCCTCCTTCCCACCAGGCGGCATTGAACCCTGGACCCTAGACCCCGTGCTGGGGGCAGGAGAGCTCAGAATGGCCTTCCACAGCCCTGGGTGGGCAGGGGCTGGGCCGGCTGTCACGGCGGGAGTGGGAGGCCCGCCGTCCCTGCTGGCAGGGCAGCCCCTGTCTCCCACGGGCCCGTGCACCCCACTGCTGAGTCATCTCGGCCCAGAGGCTGCTCCCCCGAGGAAGACTGCCTGGTTCCCTGGGGCCCAGGAAGATGTCCCCTGCCCTCCCCCCCACCCCGTCAAGCAGGGGTGAGTTTGGGAGGGCCCGGGCCTTCTTGTTCCGACTGGGAGAGTCCCCAGTGCAGTGGCGGCCGGCGACGGGCCTGCTGTCGAGGGAGGTGGCCCAGGAGCCCCGGGCAGGAGGCTGCCCGCCACCCAAGGGGTCTGCGCCAGGAGCAGCTGACTGCCCAGCGGGGAGTGCCCGGGGCCTCAGCTTCTGGAAACCCCTACTTTGGTGTGGGATATGGGGGGAGCCCTGGCCTGGGGGTGGGGCCTCTCGCTGCCCGGCCACAGAGAACGGGGTCATGTCCCAGCCTGAAGGGGCGGCCCGTGGAGTGCAGGTCCCGTGTGAGCCATGGAGCCACCGCCCACCACCGGTCCTCTGCGCGGCAGCAGGGTGAGGGGGGTTAGATCTCTAGGGCCACAGAGACCATCACGGCGACACCAGCGTCCCAGAGCCCTGTGCAGGGCCACGCGGGACACATCACGACCCCATTCGCCTCCTGCCTGGAAGAACAAGAGGTCGGAAGAGCTGAGTCCCTCCCGGGCACAGCGACCGCCCTGAGCTGGGGTCTCACGCCGGGAAGGGTTTCCTACCGCGGCCGCACACGGGGGAGTCCGTACAGGGCGCCCCAGTGTGCCTGGGCTCCTGGAGGGGCCTGCTTTCTGTTTTAGGGGCACTGGAGGGGTGACCTGTCCTTTTCTCCTCCCTGTACTTCTGCATCTGTGCGGTTTTCCAAATGAGCATGGATTACTCTGATAATCAATTAAAACTGGTTCTTCGGTAACAAACATAAAGCCACAAACATCCCATCGGCCCGACTCCCGAAGGGTTCCCAGTGCCCAGAGAAAATCTCGGCAACCGAGGGACCTGGTGGGAAATTCAGTTTCTTTCTGCTGTGCCCCCCCCCCAGCCCCCAGGGCGCCTTTCCGGGGCCAGCCTGGTGTCCAGTAGCTGGGAGTCTGGAGGCCACCGTGCAGACGCCTGGGGCAGGCACCTGCTTCTCTCCCCTGCCAGCCGAGCCCCGCCCCCGTTACGCGTCCCCCCAACAAGGCCCGTCAGATGAGCGCAGCCTCGGGGGCCTCTAGATTTCCATGTCCCCGCAATTACTCTCCGGTGTGCGTGCGAGGAGTCAGTGTGCTGTGCCACCCGCCGCCCCAGGCTCGATGGTGGACAGATAAGAGAAGCAGTGACGTTCTCCTCTGCTATTACAGGGATCTGTTTCCGCAGATACGGGCTGGGCTGGGGGCGCGTTCCCAAAGGCTTCCAGGGCCGCTCTGGGATGTCAGCAGTGCACCTCCGCTCGACCACACCCCGGGCCACGCTCCCTCGCCCCCCGGCCACCCCGCACCCTTTAAAGCAGGGCTGGCACGGGCAGACCCTGTGGCCTACCGATTCGGGGAGGGGGAGAGCTGGAGGGAACAGTTGCAGAGGAGGGGAGGAGCGGCCAGAGATGCTCGGAGACGCCCCGGTGCGGGGAGCGCGGAAGGGCGGGCGCCCGCGCCCCGTGCCCTTCACCCCTCGCTGCTTGCTTTCTCTTGTTCTATTCACTCTGCCGTGTAACAGCCATTATCGCAAAATCAATACACGGTCTCGACGCTCTCCGTGCAGAGGAAATGAAACGGAGCCTGGCCATCTGGAGGGACGGGGCTTTCTGCCTCCCCCGTGGGGCCCCCAGGCTGTGCCCGTCCTGGCCTGGGTTTGAAGTCCGTAATCCGATCAGAAGGCACCGCCGGTTCCCGGAGGCCGGGCGGCCACCTCTGCCCTCTGTGCCGGGCAGGAGCACCCCTGGGCTGACGGGGAAGGACTCTTCTTCCCTCTCTGCCTCCATCTGAGACCAGGGCGGAGAGGATCTCTGCCACTTTGTCCCTGGGCTGGGCTGGGCAGTGTGACTGGCGCCCTCCGCCCCAGGCGTCTCCCCACTGTCTGGGAGGGAGGGTCTAGGCTGGGAGACAAGGTTCCCTGGGGACGGGCCTCTTGGCTTGGCACCCTTGGGGACCACAGCGATCGGCCCACAGGGATGGAGGGAGGGCCCCAGGGCGTGTGTCTCTGTGTGCCCAGTGCCCACCTGGCTCCTGGAGAGGGGCTGCTGGCTCTGCCGAGGTGGCCAAGAGGGACAGCCCTGACCCCAGCTCAGCCCTCCCCTGCCTCCGGGGGACGCTGGCCAGACGGGACAGAGGAGCGTGAAGTGGAAGGCAGCCCCTCCCTCTGTGCCGGGGCACCCTTTCCGCTCCGAGCCGTGCGTGTCCACGCACACGCTCACGAGAGCCGGAACCAGGCCCCCGGTGGAGGGACCTCCCCGGCAGCCTGTGCGGAGGACTCCCAGGCGCGTGCATGTGTGTGCACACGTGCGTGTGCGTGCATGAACATCGTCGACGCTGACCTGTTTGAGGAGCTGATCCCGGAGAGCGGTGCCCGCCGAGCCTGGCCCCGGGGCGGTCTCCAGCGGCACCGGCTGCAGCAGGCTCTCCGCGGAGCCCCTCCAGCGCGACCCCCTCTGCGGGCAGCCCCCCGGGGCACTCAGGCAGGTTCAGTCTTTTGCCCTCCGGCTCCCTCTGCAGTGGTTGTTCCTGGGGGACGCGTGCAGGTGGCACTGATGGGCGGTTTGTAATTTGGAGAAGGACTGCCAGGGTGCTCGTGGGCTCGGGGCACCCACAGACACCCCTAGCAGCGGCGTCGGGCGCCCCTTAGAGAACTAGCTCCCCTGGGGGATCGGAACGGGGGTGGAGGTCATTGTCCGTTCTAACTGACGTCCAAAAAGATCAGGGGATCTGTTCATGGGGTCCAGGGAGGCCCTTCCTCTGGGATTGCAGGATGCAGGGGTGGAGGCAGAGGGAACGGGGAGCTCCAGAGACAGGGGCAGGGCATCAGTCTGGGGTTGCATGCCAACGAGGTCACGCTGTCGCTGCCTACAGGTCCCGGGAGCCCCAGGTGGCACTTGAGTGAGAGTGTGACGGGGCAGTGAACTTGGTGGGATCCCTGGGGTACCAGTGTCAGAGGACGTTGGCAGGGAGAAGGGGGGGAGGGGCTGGCAGGAGGGAAGAGGCCTCCAGATGCATCTCGGGGTTCCTGGCCCACCTAGTGCGTCTCAGGGTTCGGGGGTATAAGCCATGTAGACCGCAGCATCCCAAATGCCTGTGGGGCTGTGGAGGAGAATGACGGCCAGGCCAAGGGGCCAATGCGGGCCCGGGGAGAAGGAGGCTGATCAGGCGGGGCGCACGAGGCCCAGCCACAGGGATCCCCACCTGGGTATGGGTGAGGCCAGGGAAGGGGGGCCAGGATGCTGGGCGCAGAAGAAGGGCAGACCCAGGTTGTGGGGAGCCGGACCCCCAGGACCCAGGTGATAGTGGGGCAGGCCTGGAAGGGGTCCTCCCTCCAGAGGAGGTCATCCGGGGTTCCCGGGTCCCCTCAGCTCGAACCCGTGAGATCCGATCCCACAGGCCCGCCAGCTCTGGTCCTAATCCCTGGCTTCCGCGGGCGTCTGCGAAGGTGGATCGAGTTTCTGCAGCCCCTTCTCTGGAACAAAGGCCTTGGGCTCTGATGTCCTCGGAAAGGTAATTGCTGGGCCTGGAGGCTGGCCCCCCAGACCGAGCCCCCAGACAGTCTGAGCTCTGGGAGTCCCGGGCGCAGCCCCAGGCAGTCTGGACAGAGTCAAGCCTCTCACGTTACCGAGGGGACGGGAATGGCTGCCCCCCCCCCCCCCCGCAGAGAGAGGGACATGAGGCTCCGTCCGCTGCGTCTTGGGGGACGCGTCTGGTCTATCTCAACGCTTGTCACCCTGATGGAGTTTCTCTGCCTTTCGTAACCCCTGACCCTCTTGATAAACATCAAAACCTCGGCATCCGCCCCAGGAGGTCGTGCCCCCCGTGACGTGCCCCGCCGCGTCCATGGGGACTCGGGACTGCTCTCCCAAATCCGGAAGATCCTGCCAAGGCTCCGGCCTGCAGCCGCTGGCTGTGGTGGCGGCGTTCTCGTCCGAGCGCAAAATCACGGGGTGATGGTGATTCGGGAACACGGGGTCCCCAGAGCTGCCACGGGGAGGGGGGCAGGCTGCATTTCCCTTGAGGGGGGCGCTTCTCCCTTTGGGCCGGGTCTCCTAGACACGGCCCAGGCGGCCAAGACTGCGGCGAGAAGGGCTGACAGCCTGACCACAAAGAAGCCGACGGGCCGGGCGCGGGGAAGCGTTCTGGCAGGACAGGGAGGGTGTCCCGGTCAGACGCGGAGGTCCTCCGTCTCCCCATCTCGGCACGGAAGGCACGAGCACCCACTGGGATGAGAGAGATGGAGGAAGCGGTCTTGCAACAGGTGGACGTGACCAGGGAGCTCGAGAAGGATGGCCCGGCATGTCCCCCCGCACGCCCATGACTTGAGCGAGACACCAAGTCGTTCACGTGGGCTGCCGGGCAGGACGTGGCCCTCAGGCCCTCCTGGCGACGATGGTGTGCGGGGCGGACGCCAGGCAGGTTTCCGGGCTCCTAGGAAAGCCTGAGGTCCATCCCGCCCTGCACGCTCGGGCACTAGGAGGTCCGTGCCCAGGGGACCCTGGGTTTCCGTGTGTGTGTGTGTGTGTGTGCGCGCACACACACACACACACTTGTGTGGATGAGCCCAAAGGACAGTCTGTTATTGCTTCTGTAACTGAAACACAATAATGCAGACGTACTGAAACTAAAACCCTCCTGCACCACGGGCCCCCGAGGTAAAACACGGAGGTTCCGTGTGTCCCGCCACCGAGGCTGCCCCAGAGCACGGGAAGCAGGGACGCGTGTGGACGCTCGCACACCCGTGTTCACAGCGGCTGACACACGGGAGCAGCCCCCGCGTCCATCGACGGACGCACGGATACACGTGGTCCATTCACACCGCAGACTGTCCCTCGGCCGGAACGCGGAGGGACACGCTGACGCCTGCCACGGTTGGATGGAGCTGGGGGAGTGACGCGGAGTGAAACAGGCCAGACACAGAGGGACAAATACTGCAGGATCCCACCCAGATGGGGTCCCTAGAGTCTCCAGATTCGCAGGGACAGAGAGTGGACGGTGGGCACCGGGGCCAAGGGAGGGATGTGGGTCGGTGTCTCAGGGGGACGGAGAGTGGACAGTGGGCCCCGGGGCCAGGAGAGGGATGGGGGCCGGTGTCTCAGGAGGACAGAGTGTCTATCTGGAACTTGGGTAGTTCCGGGGATGAACAGTGGAGACAGCTGCACCACAGTGTGAACGTGCCTAGTGCCCGGGGCTGTGGGCTTAGAGATGGTTAAATGGTCGTTTTTATGCTACATGTATTTTACCATGATTTAAAAAAATAAATAATTATTTTTTCAAAACCAATATTTGGAAGAGCATTTGGGCTGGAGAACAGCTGCGGGGTGGGGGGCGGGCAGGAAGCCACACCGGGCCTCCCGCGGGGCCTCTGGGCACCCTGCCTGGCGCAGACTGCGAGGGTGGTGCGCCTGGGGCATGGGGAGGGAGAACGGCTGGCAGGTGTGAGGGCAGTCCCCGGGGCAGCCTCCAGGTGATGCCCTGGAGGGGTCAGGAGTGAGGGCCCAGCAGTCTCCCCAGCCACCGGGACACCAGCACCCCGCCTCGCCACCAGCTGCCCTGCTGTCCCCTGAACCTCTCTCTTCGGTCATGTAACAGACACCTGGGGCCCACTGTGTCGGGGCCGGGACATGGGACGGCGGTGCCCACAAGGACACACGAAGAGACAGAGTGCTGGAGGCTCGCTCCGACGGCGAAACCTGCAAGGCAGGGCCCTGCTGTTTTCAAAGAGCACCCACACAAGGGCTGCAGGGTGACCCACAGCCCCTGCTCCCCGCGGCGCCCTTTCCCGGAGCCAGGCCTCGGCTCTGCTGGCTCTGCGGTCCCCGCGCTGGGGTGGGAGCCGGGGTCCCGCGTGGCCCCCACAGGAAAGCTGTTGCAAGCTCTTGGTCTGGGGCGGGGGCCGCACCGGGTGGCCGGAGGGAGCCGGCTCCGCCAGGACGAGTTTATTGGAAACCGGAGATCGAGGCGGCCACGGCTGCCGGCGGAGCTCATCCTGGGCCCCAGAGTCATCACGAATAAGAAAGCGCAGATAAGCCGTGTCTAAATATCACGGCAAGCGGGGTCAGCGGCGCGCAGCCTGCAAATGTCAGTTGTGGGGGGGGAGATCGCGCACCCCGGATTAGCGGGAGGCACGGACTGGTTGAGCCACGCCTGCTGCCCGAGGGAGCCCGGAGCGCTGAGGGTTACTGCGGCCAGCGATGGGGGTGGGGAGGGGCTCTGTTTCAGCTCTGCTGCCCCTGCCCCCCAGGGAGAGGGTGCCTGCTGCCGGGGAAGCCGGGGGAGGAAGCTGAGCTTGGCCCAGGAGGGGGACACATCCGGGTCCCGACCCGGAGTGGGAGCCGGAGCCGGGCTGCCCACGGAAGACCCCGGCCGGGGGAGGTGGTGGGGTTTAGGGAAGCCGCAGGACGTCTGGTGGCCTCTGACGGGGCTCCTCTCCCTGCATTATGGTGGCCGCCAGGCCCGCTGAGCCTGCTTCCTATGGGGGGGGGGACAGCCAGTGCAGGCCACTCTCTCTGTGCCTCACATGTAGCTGGCGCTCTGGTCCCCCGTTCTGCACTTCCAGAACCAGAGGGAGGACAACAGGTCTCCTGCGGGCAGACAGGGAGGGCAGATGTGTGCCTCGGGCGCCGCGCTCCTGAGCCTCCCTCGGGACCAGCGTGCTCCCCAGGGGTGGGGGTGGTCCGCACAGCTCCATCCCCAAAACGTCAGTGCAGGGGGCCAAGACCCCCCTCAGAACAGCTCCCCACGCCTCACTCACCGAAAGAAGACAGAGAGCAGGCAGGGGCAGCAGCCCTCCCCAGCTGGGAAGGCAGGTGGTGAGCCGCGTGGGGCCGCGGGTGGGTGGTGTCAGGAGCCGGTGGAGGGTGCGGGAAGCACGGCAGGGGTGCCTGGGGCCCAGGCGTGCAGGCGCATGGGCCCCTTGGGCGCTTCCAGCCGGTAGGCCGGAAGAGGGCCGAGGAGGCGCTGGGCGCCTTGAGTAAGCGGAGGCGAGCAGAGCCCGGGGACCCCCAGGGACCCTCACCGGCCACCCTGATGTTCAGTGGAGACGTTCAGCGGCTGTGCTCTGGGCACATCAAGCCGAGCACTCTGTCACCTCCCGAGTTTTGGCCCCTCTACCTCTATTAATGCAGCCCGGGCCGGGCAGGCATGTAGCCGGAAGCCGGCTCCCCCCACCAACCCCCGTAGGATGGGTGGGGTCAAGGGAGGAGCAGCCCCTCACCACCCAGAGCAGCAGGCCCCGGACAGGTGACTAGGACCCTAGGGCTGGTGGATGTGCAGCACGCGCATGATGTCAAAACCCAGCTGTGGGCACCCCCCCCACTCCCCCCCGCCGACTAATGAGAACTGCACGTTGCTCTTGTCTCCAGAGGGTGGGCTCTGCTGTCAGCTGACTGGGAACCGGTGGGAGGGGGCAGCGGACCGGCTGAGTCACTGCGGGGGACCAGGCGGAGTCGAAGGGGGGGGACCCCGAGACACCCAGAGCTCCTGGCATGAGGCTGAGGCCCCGACCATGGTGTGGAGCTGGGATCCGCCCCCTGGGTCAGCGGCCGTGGCCGGTCAGGCCTTCTGAGGCCCCGTGGCCTGCCGCATGGACGCACCGGCTCCCGCAGGACCCGAGCGCGGGTGCTCCCGCGGGCACACGCATGCACAGACCGCCGAAGTCACCGGCTGAGCTCCTGGGCATGGGGTCCTGAGCCCAGGAAGGCGTGTGGCCGGGGGCGCTCACGGCCGTGCGGCACCTGCAGGGCACTGAGTGGCGGCTTTGGCCGGAGCCGGGCGTGCGGTCAGCATCCGCCCCTCGAAGGCACCCGGGCAGGGAGGAGTCAGGGTGCTCTGTGGGCTGGCAGTCCCCGAGCCCTCAGACACCTCTCGCTGGCTGGGGCCGCCTGACTCTGGGGCCTCTGGGACCTGCCCCTCGATCCCCACCCCCCTTCCTCCAGCCCTTCCCCACCTCGGTCCTGGGACCTTCCGGGCACCGGATTCCCCTGGCCTGGAAGCCAGCCGGCCCCGCCCCCGGGCCTGGCACGTCCTGCGGTTCCTTCCTCCTTCCTTCATGCGGGGTCTGGGTCTGGCCACACTCGGTCCTGCCCTCCCTTCCATGTCAGCACGGGGGGCGCCCAGCCTGCCTGCCCTGCTCCCGGCCCTGGCTGGAAGGACCCTAGGACAGGCACTCTTAGGGAAGGTGTGGAGCGCTTTTCCAGAGTCCTGAAAGCACTAACCCCAGCGGTCAGTGGGACCTGGTGCCCCTCCTCCCCATGGGGATGGGACGGGGGCAGAGCCAGGTTCCCATTTCCCCCAAATACACCCCCCAAAGGTGTATTGCCAGCCCTGAGCCAGGAGCCCGGCCTTCTGTCAGGCATGGCCTTACCCCAACCCCCCCCCCACCACCCCTGTGCTCAGAGAAGAGGCAGGAGGGAGGTCTGCCTGGAGGAGGGGGCAGCCATTGGGCCCTGGGACCTGGAGGGAGTGTCTGGGATAGGGAGCCAGGAGGGTCACTGCAGGGGGCCGGCATGGTGGGGGAGGGGGCAGGGGAGACAGGGCAGACTCCCCCTCTGTCTCTTCGTGCAGGTCTGACTTCCAAATGCCCAATTATCCTGAGTGCATCAGATCGACCGGTGGGACAGCGGCTCCGGGTTCGACCTGCTGTGCGGCGCCCCCACCCCCCACCCCCGCGCGCCGGCTCGCCCAGCCACTCCGTTCCATCCGATGGCCTCGTTAGAGCTAATTGCTCTGACATTTCAGCTCTGACAGGGCTGGTGTGACAGGCGTCTTGGGTCTTCTTCCAGCTTGGGGGAAAGTGGGCCACTGCTCCCCCGTCTGTCCCCAAACACGAGGCAAGGCCCCAGAGCCCCCCGCGCTGGGCGAGGCTGGAGGTGGGTGGCCCGGGCAGGAAGGATGGGACACAGCCCCCGAGGTCCACGGGGGTCCAGGGGTGGCCCAGTGCAGCATGACGTCCTGAGTGCCCTGCAAGGCCTCAGAGGGGTGTGGTGTGGCCCCTGCAGGCCTGTCTCCCCGTGAGCAGGGACCCCGGTCCCAGGCTCTGGGATCTGGGAGGGGGGCTGCCCTGGGCCACAGGTGTGTACCTCTCCCAGGACACGAACGAGGCCCACTGGCAAAGACCTTCACCCCGCTCACACCGTGGAAGCACCCCTTGGCCCCGGACTGCTGGGGAGCACGGACCTCAGACACTGGGCGGGTGGTTTTTGATGGTGGTGCCCTGCAGAGCTCCAGCGTGAGGACCCCCAGAGAGCTGCCCCCCCTCGGTTCCCCTCTGCAGCTCAGACTCAGCCCTCCTCCTGGGGTGGAGAGGAAGGGTGGGGGTCCGGCTGTGGAGGAGGCAGCGTGCCTGCGGGTGGGGGGAGCAGCCCTGCCTCGCGACAGGCCCCACAACCCCGAAGCCCCGCCCCTGCCCCACGCCCAGTGCCTGGTCGATGCCAGGGAGACGCTCGCTGTCTCACGGGCCGTCACGTCCTCTGGAGGCCCGGGCGCAGAGACCAGTTCAGCACCTGTCCCGAGGGCCCGGCCTGATGGCTCTGATCATTCAGGGTGACGGGGGGGCGGGCGGCTGCACAGGGGCTGGCCCCTCCTCCTGATGAGGCCCCAGAGCACACCTGCACCGCCCTTGGCCCCAACCCCTCCACTCCTCACCCCTTCCGCACCCCGAGACCAGCTCACGGCCCAGGGCTGTCTGGGCTGCAGGGACCCCGGGTCCTCCTCTGGTGCCCGCCTCGTCTGCAGTGGTGTGGGGCAGGGGCCGCTGGTCTCCGTCTGCCCCTTAGGTCCCTCCCCTTGTGGCCCAAGGCCCTGGGTCCCCAGAAGGACCAGGTCTGGGAGCTGGGTGTCCTGGGCTTGAGAGAATGCAGGACCCAGAGAAACCACCCGCCGGGGGCCTCAGTGTCCCGTCTGCAGAATGGGTCTATGGAGGCCTCAGCTATCTGCAGGTAGGCACTGCAGATCTCCCTCTGGGCTTGAGCCCGGGAGACCCTGGCTGCAGGGGGGCCCGCGGACAGGTGAGAGGACGAGATAGTGTCTAGCCGGGAAAGAAGATGCTGGCTGGGGTGACCTGAGGGTGTGGAGGAGGGGTCCGGACGGGGCCCAGTGTGGTCGGACAGCCCTGCAGGGAGGGTGTGTGGGGGAAAGGCTTCCCAGGATGGACCCCTGAGTGCGTGGACAGACAGACACCGGGTGAGGGGAACCCGGAGGCCAGCAGGGGCGGTGTGCCCATCCGGAGGGTGTCCGTGGCTTCTGCCCCCCTGCCCACTGCCACCCGGTCCCAGGGAAGGAAGCTTAGCTCCCACGGAGCTTCCGTGCACGCCCACGCCGGCTCAGGTAGGCAAAGGAATTAAAAAACAATATTCGTGTCAGCAGAAGACATTTGCCGAAAGGTTAAATCCACACTCAGCCGCTCGTCCGTCCTGGGCGGCACTGACCCCCCTGCCCAGAGCCCCCTGGGCAAGCTGGGGGGCCTGCGTCTGCATCCCTAAGGGGTCTCTGGCAGCCCACACTGGAGGGGGCAGAGAAGAGCGTGCTCAGAGTTCTAGGGGGCCTGCGTGCTGGCTGGGGGCCCCAGGGGCTCGGGGGGTGCAGCTGGGGCAGTGGGAGTGAACAGGCCTCTGGGTTAGTACCCTGGGGCAGAGCCTGGCCCTGGCCTGCACCCTGGGGGTCTCGGAGCAAATTCTTCCAGTGCCTTCAGGGTATACAGACGTCCCACGGAAGAGCTGCTGGGGCCTGGTCCCCAGCAGCAGCGGCTGCCGAGACGTACTCTTGAGCCCAGCGCCTAGGTGATGAGTCAGGCCGGCGCCCGTACAAGGCACCGAGAGACACAGGGGGCCCGGCAGCCGGGGTCCTGGCCTCCGGGTGTTTGCAGAGGAGGAGGAATGAGCCAGGGGAGCAGAGGAGGGGGTTAACATCAGCAACAAGAAAGGGTAGACTTCACAGGATGAACGTGGCTGAGCTGGGTTTTGTGGACCCCCAGGCCCTCCTGGAGCAGGAAGCGGGGACAGCCGAGGGTGAGAAGAGCAGTGGGGGAGCTGGGAGGAGGCGCGTCCCCCCCGCCCCCGCACTGACGGAGCTCCCCGGCTGTTTCCAGAGGACCGTGGGGAGCCATAGAGGGTGGGGAAGTAAGAAAGTACCGTGGTCAGACCAGTTTGGGGGAAGGTCCTGGAGGAGAGGGGTGGCCGGCCAGGAGCGGACGTGTGGGGGTGAGGAGCGGGAGTCCGGGAGCTGTCGCCCTGGTCTGCCCGACGGCAGAAGGCACACTTCCAGCGGCAGCCCCGTCAGGCGGGGTGGTGCCCCGGTGAGGGGGGGTCCTCCCCTCTCTCTACACCACACCCTCCAGGTAGGCTCTGGCTAGACTGTCCCTGCTGACCCCACAGTGCCCAGGGCACCAAGGAGATGCGCCTTCAGAGAGCGCCTTTCTCAAGAGGAACTCGTCTCCAAATCGCCTGGGAGCTACCGGAGGTCTCGGCCAAAATGTCCCCGCCCTGCGGCCCACAGCTGTCCCTGGCAGGTTGACGCAGAGGCTCCCCTCCTGGCCCCCCATCTCCGGGACCAGGCCCCTTGGTACTCGGGGATGGGTATGTTCCTGGAATGAGAAATGGTCAGACGGCCTTGGGAGGACCCGGGGGACGGGGGGCCCTGGGTGGGCCATAAGAGCGTGGGCTGCTGGCCAGAGGAGAGGGGACACAGAGACCAGGGGACAGTTGTTACAGACGTCCCTCCCTCTGCTTCCCGGGCTCCTCACACGGGAGGGATGGGCCCTTCTGGAACATTCCAGGTCTCACTGGCTGAGCCTGGGGATCCAGGCCCAGGGAAACGGGACGAGGGACCCGTGACGCTCCTGTGGGTGGCATCTAACGGAAGCAGGCCGGGCGCCTTGCTGGGAAGTCCGGTGAAGAGCCTTCTGGAAAAGCAGACGCGCTCCCAGCATCTGAGGTTCGAGTCGGTTTCTCCTCTCGGGGGTCTCTGGGCCACCTGCCACATGCACTCTCGGGGCACCCAGAGAGCACCTCCCCCGTGGACCCCCTGTCTCCCCACAGGGCGTGGAGCTAAGGGGACCCATCTGTCCCCAGCCCGGCAGAGCCCGTCCTCTGGAGCCGAGATGATTCAGAGCGAGGGCCGCTGCCCCTGCTGGGTGCCTCCGGCGGGGCTGCAATTAGATTTAATGGGACAGAGCCCTTTCTCCAGCTCGTCTTCCCGTCTTCGCTCCCGCCCACCACCTCCCTCAGGCGGCAGGGAGGATGCGGGGAGGTGGGAGGTGGGGGACCCACTGGGGCCTTGACGTCAGCTCAGCCTATAAGAGGCCGCCCGGCAGAGGGCTGTGGAGGCAAGCCCCGGACGGACGCCGGCGCCATGCCCACTCCCAACGCCGCCTCGCCGCAGGTCAAGGGCTTCCGCAGGGCTGTCTCCGAGCTGGACGCCAAGCAGGCTGAAGCCATCATGGTAAGGCGGCCGCCGGGGCCCGATGGCCAGCACGGGCCAAAAGCACGGGGGTGTCCCCCAAAGGCTGGCAGAGGACCCGGACTCGGGGTCCACATGACGCCCCAGACCTGGCCATGGGGTGGGGTCCTGGCCCTGAGCACCTGCTCTGCCCAGGCTGGGAGGCGCCCCCTGACCGCCCCACTGTGGGGTGGTCAAAGCTCTGCGGGGAGCTCCTCCCTGGTGTGTGTGTGACAGTGTCCCGGGCCCTGGCGGCGGCTCCTGGGGGCAGGTGCTGGCCACACAGAGGGTCAGACCCCAATCCCGAGCCCGAGGGTAATCGGGGCTCCTGGGTGATTGCCATCGTCATCCACCTGTCCACCGGCCACCCGTTCATGCCCACCTGTGACCTCCTGTCTTGAACCCCACCTCCCCCACCTAGCCACCCCGGGACCCCTGACCCCCAGGACGGTCCCCAAGGCGTCACCCAGCACTTGGGCACCCCCGAGGGCAGGAGGTCTGTGCCCAGCATCCCCGGCTCCAGGAGACTGGGGGATTGGAGGACACTCGGGCCGGAAGAGCGGTCTTGTGCATCCTCAGGGTTGTGCCGGAAAACTCAGCTCCCACGCATTTCGAACGGGCTTTGTTTCTACGTCTTGAACGCAAACACGGTTTGGGTTCTGCAAACGGGATTTGCCGGCAACTGCTCAGGGACCTGCAGCGCCCCCCCCGCCCCCCCCCCCCCCCGCCCAGCTCCCAGGGCCCACCCAGCCTCGCAGGCACTCCCCGACCTGGAGCCGGAGCCCTGTTCTGCCCACATCCCCGGGGCCAAGCGGGGGCTTGAGGGGTCCCTCCTGCCCCCTCCCCACCGTGTTCTGAGACCGGAGGACGTCAGAACCTTCTTGGAAGTTCAGGTCCAAGGGGCCGGCCCCAGACGTGCAGCTCCATGTTCATGCAGGCCTGGGCGCTCGCGGTCTTGGGTCCATAAGAAGCACCAGATGTGGCCATGTGTCCCTGCGCTGGGCAGAAAGGCCGGGGCTGGGGGGCCTAGAGAGGTCGTTCAATGGAGCTGGTGTGGGGGTCCCTCCCAGGAACCAGGCCCCACGTTCCCTGCCCTCCCCAGTGCTCTGGCCGGTGTCCACCTCAGGGCCCTGAGTCACACCTGCCACCTCATGGTGCCCGGGGACAGAGGCCATGCAGCACGTGGGTGTTGTGGGCACATCCTCCAGCCACACCCGCCCCTGTGCTGTGGCCCCGAATCTTCCTGGCCGTGCCCCCCATCGGGTGGAGACGGGCTCTTAGTTATGCCCCAGCTGGTGAGGCCTGGGCAGCCAGTCCCGCCCGTGGACACAGCAGGTGCTCAGAGACGCCAGGGGTCAGAACCGGGTACGGGGCGGCCGCGTGCAGGGGGAGCTGGGCATGTCCTGTCCCCACAGTCCCCGCGCTTCATCGGGCGGCGACAGAGCCTTATCGAGGACGCCCGCAAGGAGCGAGAGAAGGCCGAGGCTGCGTCGGCTGCTTCCTCAGAGCCCGGGGACCCCCTAGAGGCTGCCGTTTTCAAGGACAAGGACGGGAAGGCCACGCTGAACCTTCTCTTCACCCTTCGTGGCGCCAAGACCGCGTCCCTGTCCCGGGCCGTGAAGGCATTCGAGGTGAGGCTGGCAGTGGTGGTGTGGCCGGTGTGGACATGGTGTCCCCTCCATGGGACTCATACAGAAGCACGGCTGCCCGGGGCCGCTGAGGGCCGTGAGTGGAGAGGGTCCCAGGAGCCCTGGGCCTGGGGCTTTGCACCTCTGAGAGCTCTGGGGGTCCCAAGGTCCTCACAGTCCCCCTCATGGTCTCGGGAAATCCCTGAGTCAAGCCCTGAGCCGAGGCCTGACCCTGTCACCCTCGCCCCCACTGGATCACACACAGGGTAATGCACAGGTGAGAAAGTGTGGCTCCCAGCAGGGCAGCCTGGAAAGTCGAGGTCCCCCTCCCCCGCCTGCCCCTGACGGGCTCCGGCTAATGTGGTGGCTGATGGTACTAGCTGCTGGGTCACACCAGGCCAGGCGAGACGCAGGTTCCTGGCATAGGCGCCCAAATGACATTAGAGCCAGACTCCAGCTCCTGGACGGCCGAGTGGCCCGAGGGCCCATCAAGACCCATGTGCCCTCCTTGCTGGGTGACAGGAGGTGGCAGGAACGCAGCGCTCCTGCCAGGCTGGTGCTGAGCAGGGGCTGGAGCCCCCAGGGCACGGGGGCCACAGCGGGGTCCAGGGCCCACCCCCAGTCCCTGATCAGGCCACCAGGGTGGCGGACCTTCCAGCCAGTGGCTGGGGACTCAGACGGTCTGGGTGTGGGTGAGGAACACGTCACGTCTCCCAGAACAGTGGATTGAGGGGCTGCAGGGATGACCCCCGTCACACGAACTGGACAAAACCCCATCCTCCGGCCGCGAGCCCTCCCCAGGTCGCAGGCTCCGACCGGAGTATGGAGGACGGCCTGGGTGTTCCAGGGAAAGGATGTCCGGGCGAGGCCGCGGGGCGAGGCCGTGGGAGCTGACCCGTGGTGCTTCCTCCTTCCCGTCTCCCCATCTCCCCTCCCTCCCTGGGTCTGTCTCCCTGTCTCTCTCCTTTTCTCTCTCTCTCTCCCTCTTTCTGTCTCTCCCTTGTTCCCTAAGACATTTGAAGCCCAAATCCACCACCTGGAGACCCGGCCCGCGCAGAGGCCACGGGCAGGGGGCCCCCACCTCGAGTACTTTGTGCGCTGCGAGGTGCCCAGCGCCGACCTGCCCGCCCTGCTCAGCTCCGTGCGCCGGGTGGCAGAGGACGTGCGTGGCGCCGGGGAGAACAAGGGTGAGGTTGCTTCCTCTGTCCTTGTGGACAACCCGTGACCTTGAGACGGGGGTGCAGAGGCTCCAGCAGGGGACCCCTGGGGTGACCACATGTGCGGCCTGGGTCTCCCCACCCCCGCCAGCTCAGGCCCTCTGCCTATCTGTGAGCCGGCCGGGGTACCTCTGGGACCTTCCAGCGGTCACGTCCCCCCTCACCCTGCGGAAGACCCAGGGGACGCTGCTTCTGGGTCAGCCTGATGCTCACACAGGCCCCTGTTCCCTCCGCCCTCCGTGAAGTCCTCTGGTTCCCGAGGAAAGTTTCCGAACTGGACAAGTGCCATCATCTGGTCACCAAGTTTGACCCTGACCTGGACTTGGATCACCCGGTGAGCTGGTGCCCCTGGGCCTCCTGTGTCCCTGTTCTCATGGCCAGGGTGGTGAGCGCGGGCCCCGGGCCATGCCTGGATGGCGCATCTCTCTGTCTGCCTGTCTGCCGGCTCCCGGCAGGATCACTGAGGCCGGGCTCAGCCGCAGCCCCCAGGCACCCCGCCAGTGTGGCAGGAAGGGAAGTGGTGGGCAGGGAAGGGGGTGGTGGGCAGGGAAGGGGACATTGGGCATGAAAGGGTGGGTGGGCAGGGAAGAGGGTAGGCGGGCAGGGAAGGGGCACCTGGCAGGCTCCTGAGCACATCGGACACTCTCCCGCCAGGGTTTCTCGGACCAGGCGTACCGCCAGCGCCGGAAGCTGATCGCGGAGATCGCGTTCCAGTACAAGCAGTAAGGCCCTCGGGGACCCCGACCCCACCCCAGAGCTCCACAGTAGCAGGGCGAGGGCCATCTCGGTCACCAGCACCATCCCTGTGGTCACTGGCTCGGGCCCCCAAGTCCCAGCTGAGTAAAGCAGGCAGATGCCGAGGCTCCGAGCCCCTCCTGCCGGCCCCCTGCTCACCCTCCCCGAGGGCTCCCCGCTGACCACACGCCCTGTCCGCAGTGGCGACCCCATTCCCCGTGTG
This sequence comes from Martes martes, assembly GCF_963455335.1. Taxonomy (NCBI): domain Eukaryota; kingdom Metazoa; phylum Chordata; class Mammalia; order Carnivora; family Mustelidae; genus Martes; species Martes martes. Next base: position 1,690,681 of record NC_137898.1, on the reverse strand, counting down.
GAGTACACGGCCGAGGAGATTGCCACCTGGTAAGACCCCGGGGACCCTGCTGGGGCGGAGGGGACAGGGAGGGCCGCGTGAGAAGGCCCTGACCGTCCGCCTGGAAGGAGAGGCTTCTGCTGGGTCCGGGCGTCCCCATGGCCCTCTGTCCCTTGGAGCCCCCAGCGGCCGGGGTCTTCAGGGCCAAGCGAGAGGCCGGCAATGGGGGCCCCTGCAGAGCCTCCCAGGGGGCAGAGCAGAGCTCCCACAGGGAGGGCTGCCCGATGTGGGGAGGGGCCGGGCCAGCAGGCCCTGAGGCCTGAGACCCTCGCCCGCAGGAAGGAGGTCTACACCACCCTCAAGGGCCTGTACGTCACCCACGCCTGCCGGGAGCACCTGGAGGCCTTCCAGCTGCTGGAGCGCTTCAGCGGGTACCGGGAGGACAGCATCCCCCAGCTGGAGGACGTGTCCCGCTTCCTGAAGGGTGTGTGTGCTGCCCGGAGGGCCCCGCGGGGGGTGCCCCCCGCCCGCACTGACCCCCGCCCCCGCCGTGGTCCCTGCAGAGCGGACGGGCTTCCAGCTGCGGCCGGTGGCCGGCCTGCTGTCCGCCCGGGACTTCCTGGCCAGCCTGGCCTTCCGAGTGTTCCAGTGCACGCAGTACATCCGACACGGGTCCTCGCCCATGCACTCGCCCGAGCCGTGAGTGCGCCCAGCCCCCGCGCCCTGCCGTGCACCTGCTGCCGGCCTCGAGCCACGGGGCCGGCGGGTGCCCGGCGCCAAGCCCACGGAGCGTGGAGGGAGGGTGCGGGGATGGGCTGCTGGCCCCCCCAGGCCCCCAGTGTCACCCCTCTCCCTGCTCCCACAGGGACTGCTGCCACGAGCTGCTGGGGCACGTGCCCATGCTGGCCGACCGCACCTTTGCTCAGTTCTCCCAGGTGTGTCCTGGAGGCCTCAGGTGGGGGCTGCTGTGGTCCAGGGCTGGGGCCTGGGGACTGTGGGGGCCAGCGATTGGTGCTGCCTGCCCCCCCACCCTGTGCCCCTCCACCCTGGCACCATGCCTGAGCCCGTCCGGGGCTGGATGGTGATGCCTGGGGCCCAGAGGCTTCAGGGGGGCGGCATCATCCGGGAATAGAGGGGCGGGGGGTCCCATTCTGGGAAAACCACGTTATAAAAACGAGGAGCCAGCCCCCACGGTGCAGAGAAGACGGGGAGCAGGGTGGGGGGGTTCAGGAGGGGCTGTTGGCGGAGGTGGGGGTGGGGCGGGGCGGGCGGGCAGCCTTTTGGCCTGTGCTGCCACCTGCTGGCTGCCTGAAAAACCGCGGAGAAGGGTCCTGGCCCCTTGGTTGCTCCTGGAAGGGTCTCTGCATTCCAGGAGCATCTCTGTATCTTGGAAAGATCCCCCATCCTGGGAGGCTCCCCATGTCCTGGGAGGGTCCCCGAATCCCCAGAGGGTCCTTGCGTTCTGGGGAGGGTCCAAGAGGCCCCTGGAGCATCCTTGCCCCACGCGGGCACCCATGCAGGGGTGGGCTGAGCCGCTCCCTTTTCAGCCTTCTGCCTCCACAGGACATCGGGCTGGCCTCCTTGGGGGCTTCTGACGAGGAAATCGAGAAGCTGTCCACGGTGGGTGCCTTCCTGGCAGGGCTGTGGGGGGCGCGCTCAGGATGCCTGGGTTCAGGCGGGGGGGGACCCCTTCTGGGCTGAGGTCCCACTTCCGTCCAGGGAGTGTCACCTTCACGCTGTGACCCCAGGAGCCCGGCCGGGCCCTGCCAGGGGGTGGGGTGCGGCAGGGCTGAGCGTCGGGGGCTGGCGGGGTGGCGGCTGTCTGTGCCAAAGCTCGGTCTGTCCCTACCAGCTGTACTGGTTCACGGTGGAGTTCGGGTTGTGCAAGCAGGACGGCGAGGTGAAGGCCTATGGCGCTGGGCTGCTGTCCTCCTACGGGGAGCTCCTGGTGAGGCCAGCCCCTGCCGCGGCTGCCAGCCGGGAGGGTGTGCACGCTGGGGCTCCCGGGGAGGTGGGAGTCAGGGACCGCCGAGGAAGCTCGTCCTGCCCTGTCCCACCCTCACGATCCCCAGGCCTCGAGAGGACCCCTGGGCGGGAGGGTGTGGGGTCAGGCCGCAGTGCTCCAGTTCCCTCCAGGCCTGGGGTGTGGGGGTCCTGTGACCCGCGGCCTCCCCCCAGCACTCCCTGTCCGAGGAGCCCGAGATCCGGGCCTTTGACCCCGACGCCGCAGCCGTGCAGCCGTACCAGGACCAGACCTACCAGTCCGTGTACTTTGTGTCCGAAAGTTTCAGCGATGCCAAGAGCAAGCTCAGGTGGGCAGGGGCTCCCAGGGCCGAGAACCCCACCCCACCCCCAGACAGGGCCAGACAGGGCCAGCCGGCAAGCAGCTCTGGGTGTGCACACCCCCCCAAAGGAGGACCCCCAAAAGTCCCTGGGGGCAGGAGGGGGGAGCTACCAGACCAGTGGCCAGGTCAAGGCCAGGTTTGAGGAGGCAGAGGGTGACCTTTCTAAGAAGGGTGTGTGGGACCCTTCCCAGCCTCCTGCCTTTAGAACAGCTGGGGCCACCCGGTGGGACAGAGGAGGGGCAGGGGTGGCTGAGGGTGGGTGGGGGAAGCCCAGGGGACCTGGAGGGAGCAAGGAGTCCCCCGAGCCGGGGGCTGAGGGTATGTGACCAGCGGCGTCTGGGAGCGGCACAAAGCCTGACGCCTCCCACTCACTCACCCTCAGAAAGCCCCTTATTTTCCAACCAGGGGAAACTGAGTCCCAGAGGCTGTGTGTTCAGAGTGGACAGGAGGGGAGGGCTGGATCCTACAAGCAAATGTGGGGACAGAAACAGACCTGGGGCTCTCTGGGGCACACAGCCCAGGAGGGCCTCCCGGAGGGGTGGGGGTGGGCTTGGGGTCCAGCAGAGGGAAGGCCTGCACGTCCCCTGCCCCCCACTCAGAGCAGGTCTCGGTCCCCCTTCTTGTCTAATCAGTTGGTCACAAGGAGCTTTTGGGGCCTGGGCATCTCTTGTCCTGCACTGATGAAGGAGGCCCTCTCCTGGGGACCACCTCCCTGCCCCAAGCTGGCCCTGACCCCCCCCACCTCCCCAGTGCCCCCAAGCCCCATCGGCTGACTGAAGCTCCGCACACGCCCCCCCCCCCGCAGGAACTATGCTTCCCGCATCCAGCGCCCCTTCTCTGTGAAGTTCGACCCGTACACGCTGGCCATTGACGTGCTGGACAGTCCCCAGGCGATCCGGCGGTCCCTGGAGGGCCTGCAGGACGAGCTGCACACCCTCACGCATGCACTGGGCGCCCTCGGCTAGGAGCCCGGGAGAGGTCCCGAGGTCTGCCCCCTGCCCGTCCCCGGCCTGCCCCCGGCCGCTGCCCAGGGGAGGGGCGGGGTCCCTGGGCGCCCAAGAGCCCCCAGAGAGCCCCCCTGCTGGAAGGCACCCCGCAGACTCCCACCCGCCGCGTCCAGCCCCGCCTGCGGTGTCCGCGTCCCGCCCTCGCCGCCCGCTCACAGCCTCAATAAAAAGAAGCAGCCCTCCCAGCGCCTCCCTCCGCGTCTGTGCGCCGGCTCCGGCTGTGGCCCCTCACACCCTGCTCCCAGCCTCACCCCCAGGTCTCTCTTCCACCTCCCTCCTCCTCCAAGACCTCACCGGGCCACCCCGGCCAGAGAGAAGACGCCCTGCTCGGCCCAGAGGACTAGCCTGCGCCGAGCCCGCAGCAGCTCGGGGGCGAAGGGGGCCTCATCCCCGTGGTGTGGCAGCATGGGGGCAGGGGGCATAGGGAACCCCACCTGGGGTTCACAGCTCTGGATTTGGGGGATGCAATTCCAAGGCTGGGCTGCAGGCCGGGCCCTCCCACAAGCCGGGTGTCCCCACTGGAGGACAGGGGCACAGGGGCCAGCCCGTAGCAGGTGCAGGGATGAGCCCGGAGGCATCCCACCCGCTGGTTCACAGATGACCTCTCTGGGCCTGAGTCCCAGCAAGGTGGCTGTGGCAGGATTCGGGCTGTGTAAGATGTCCCTCGGCTCACTCGAGGGGTCTGGATATGGCCCTCCAGCTGGAGCCCCCCACATCCTCCAGGGCTGGCCTGGCCAGGGGCCCACTCCTCCCACTTTGCCCCTGTCCTTGGAGAGAGCAGCCTGGGGCTTCCCTCTCCCCTGCTGCGGGGTGGGAAATGTCCACTTGTCTCCCAGGCCCTGCTCACTCCTGGCAGCCATCCCCGCCCCACCCCGCCAGGGGCCTGGCATTAAGCTTTTAGGATGTCAGTCCCGGCCAACTCCTAATCATCCGTCAAGGCCCTCCCAGACAGAGGCTTCTCCCCCAGCCCTCCCTGGCAGTCTGTCTGTCCATCACCTGTGCCTTAAGCACCTCGCCCATGCCCGGGCCTCCAATACCGGCATCTCTTCAGCCCACGAGACACCGTTGGGGCCATCTTTGAGGGCTGTGATCCCCACTGAGACCTGGGGGAGGGCTGAGGGCCGGCCCTGACACTCCCTGGCCCTTGGTCTGAGGCAACAGGAGGAGGCAGGACTCAGCTTGTCACAGACACACCCTGGTGGCAAGAAATGGCTAGAGGTGGCGGGTGCGGGGTCGTGGGTAGGGGGAGGGTCCTGACCTCTCTCCTCCTCCTGTCCAGGGGACAAGGGAGCACCCCAGGGGCCCAAACCATATGACAGCCAAGGGAGTCGCTGGTCTGAAAGGGGTAGCTTGGGGAGCTGGACAGGCCCGCCAGAAACAGGGGTAGCACGGAGAGGGAGTGTGGGCAGGGCTATGTGCTGCCCCCGCAGCAGAGAGGAGGCCTAGCCCGAGTGTCCACACTGTGGCTGGTCCCCACACTCGGCCCTCAGGGCAGTGCCCTGGGCGCTGAGGGTCTCAGCAAGGCTGCTGTGCTGGGGTGGGGGTGGGGGTGGGGCTGTGAGCAGGGACGGGGTGCTCCCCCACACCCCCCACGGCCTTGCACCATCCGAAGGGCCCGGGGGGGACAGACCAAGGACTGTGAGGGGTCCACGGGCCAGGCAGGAGAAGCCCCCTCCTCTTGGCCCCAACTCCCCTGGACTAATGTGGAAAATGTGGCTCAGGCAAGGCCGCGGGGGGTGGAGACATTTGCCGTCAGCTGCGAGTGGCCATCAGGCCCCTCGTTAGGACTCTAATGACCCAGCAGCCCGGAGGAGCTGACGGCTGGGAGTGGCTCCCGCAGCCCCAGCACAGGGGAAATGATCCAGAAATCGCCATCTCAGCCCCCCGCCATCTGCCACCCTGACTGGGGGCCCTAATGGGCCAGGAGCTGGGGTCAGGGACTATAAAGCCAGGAGGGCCCCGTGGCCGCCAACCCCCAGGGACCAGCTGCACCCTGACCCGGACAGCTAGCAGGTCTGTCCCCGTGGGCTCCTTGTGTGGGGTGTCTGGGCCCCAGAAGCACGAGAGTTCCTGCCTCAGAGCGTTTGGGGGGTGAGCACAGGGTGGGGTTCCTGGCTGGGGCACATGCCCCTTCGGCCTCAACCGTGTCTATCCCCCAGGTCCCCGTCCCCCGCCATGGCCCTCTGGATGCGCATCCTGCCCCTGCTGGCCTTGCTGGCCCTCTGGGCGCCGGCCCCGACCCCAGCCTTCGTGAACCAGCACCTGTGTGGGTCCCACCTGGTGGAGGCCCTGTACCTGGTGTGCGGGGAGCGCGGCTTCTTCTACACGCCCAAGGCCCGCAGGGAGGCAGAGGATCTGCAGGGTGAGGCCCGCCCCTGGCCCCCGGGGGATGTCAGGTGGGAGTGTTAGAAAGAACGACATTCCCTCTGTCACGTCCTGCAAGACCGGCGACCTGGTCAGTGTGGGGCAGCGAGGACGCGTGCGGGCTCTGGCCTCGGCGGCGCCCCGGGGGGCCTGGGGTCCAGTGGCCTGGGACGGGGGCGGGCAGGGGAGCGCGCTCCCTCCCTGACCGCTGCCCGCCTTGCTCCCGCAGCGAGGGACGCGGAGCTGGGCGGGGCGCCGGGAGCGGGAGGCCTGGCCCTGGGTCTGGAGGGGGCCCTGCAGAAGCGCGGCATCGTGGAACAGTGCTGCACGAGCATCTGCTCCCTCTACCAGCTGGAGAACTACTGCAACTAGAACGCGTCCCAGGCCCCGGCGGCCCCGGGACCTTCGGCGCCCTGCACCCCAAGCGAGTCAATAAACCCTTGAATGAGCCTGGCTGGCGTTGTCTGTGTGGCGTGGGGACGGAGGTGTCGGCTGGGGGGTGCTTTCCAGAGACCCCGTCCTGCTCTCTGCGCCGGGCCCTCCAAGCTCAGCCCCGGCTCACTGGGCGCCGGTGGGTGAGCCCCCCCCCCGGTGCTGGGAGGCCCCCACGGCCCCTGGTTGCCCAGGACAGAACAGAGAAGGGCTCTGGGGGCTCTAGGAGGCCTGGGGGCACTGGCTGGGAGCACATTCTCTTAGCGCCAAAGCCTTGAGTTCTCAGGGCCCCCAGCGAGCTTTCCGAGGGAAGAGAAGGAGAACGTTAGGGCAACTTCACACAGGTGGCCCGGCGGGCGTCTGCTGTGGGAGCTGTTTCTGATGGAGGCTGAGTGGAGGACGGGCTCTTGCAGGGACAGGGGACAGAGAAGGGCCTAAGAGGTTGCCCGGGGCCTCTCTAGTGCCCGTCGGCCACCCCTGTTCTGGACAGGCCCGGGGCCGCCCCAGCCCAGCCCAGCCCAGCCAGAGGAACCCACGCGTGTCCTGGAGGAATCAGGAGCCACCAAATGGCAGGCTTGGGCTGCAGGATGGCCTTGGACCCTGTGGGCACTGGGCAGGGACCTTGGGCTTAGCATTCAAGGGTGTCTCGGCTGTGTCTCCCCAAGGACTGCAGCCCACAGCACCCGGGTCGGGCGTCTCTGCTGCCCTGCGGCCCTCTCCTCCCGCTCAGCAGCCCAGACGTGGTGGTCAGTCCCAGAAGGGCCCTTGGGCCTAAGGACGAGGTCACTTGGCATTCAGGTCTTTAGGGTTCCTGCCGTGTGGGTCCACTGGGCACCCCGCCTAGGCCATCACCTGGTGTGCCAAAGAGCCTGGGGGCTGTCTGGACTGGCTGTGGCCTGGGAGGTCAGCGGGTCACCCTGGCTGCACACCAGCCCGGCCAGCTGGCCGTCCAGGCCAAACCAATCTGCGCTTCTCCTGAAGGCTCCGCCCGGGCTCGGGGCTGGGGATGGCTGGGCCTGGGACCAGGCGCCCGGGACCCCTGAGTCTGCAGACCACTCAGGGGCAGCCTCGCGGCCAGAAGTAGATCCCCCTCCTGGGAGGGCCTGGCTGCCTTGGCAGCCTCCCTGCAGCCCTCTGGTTCCCTCCCCGCGACATGACCCCCCCCACGACAACACCCCCCCCCCCGGCCGCCCAGACGTGGCTGGTCCCCACCTAGCTCCGCCCCGGAGCTGACGGCCGGACACGGGACCTGGAAGAGAAGGGAGGAGGCGGCTGGCATCAGCAGCGAGTCGTCCATGGGCACACCCGGGCGGCCCCATCCTTGGGGTTAGAGACAGGGGCGTCCCGCGGGAGTTGAGGTACGTAAGCGCCCACAGCCGGCCTGGGCGCAGCTGGGACGGGGAAGCAGGCCGCCGGGGCCAGGGTGCCCTCGAAGCAGCGGTTAGCCAAGCCCATGTCCTGGCTGGCCAGCTCGTGGGCAAGACCCTGAAGGATGACCCCGGGGGCCCCCTCCCCCTCAGGTGCCAGCAAATCCCGTGGAGTGGGGAGCAGGAGTGTACGGGCCCTCTCAGCTGGTGGGACTCCCAGGGCAGCTGCTCGTGGGTGCCGCCGGGGGCTCGGGGGTGTTCCGTTGTGGGGGAGGCTCAGGAGAGGGCTCATGTCCACTGGGGGGGTTGCCCACCCAAGAGACCTGGTCATGGTGTGCGGCCACCCATGGGGCCCCTGCCTGGGGCCTGTCTCCCGTTTCCCTCCTGAAACTTACCGCGGCCAGACCCAGACCCTCCTGCCGAGCCTCTCCCACCAGCCCCTTGGCCCCCCATGGCTGTGTTCTTGACAAGGCGGGCGGGGACTCGCCGTACCCCCCTCCCACACGTGGATCCCAGAAACAGGGGGACGTGGACATCCACAGTCGCCAGGGTCCCCGGGGGCAGAGGTGGAGTCAGACCCAGTCTCCTGCTGGGCACCCCCCTGAGCCCTGAACCCCAGGTGCCCCGGTTTCGCAGAGCCCCCAGGTCACCCCATGGAAGCCAGGCCCACAGACCTTGGCTCTGCCACCCCCTCCGGGCCCAGGTTCCGCCCCTTCTGGGAATTGGGAGGACAGTCGTCCCATGGCCTCAGACCCTGCCTGCCCTTGGAACCTGGGCTTCCCTCGCCCGCGGGCCTGGCGGGGGCACTGCCGTCAGCGGCATTCTGTCCAAATGCCCCTTAGCCATGGACAGCGGGATGTGGAGGAGCAGCCCCCTGACCATGCTGGGTCCCCCAGCCCCTCACTGGAGGGCCGGGGTCTCCCAGGGGATGCTGCAGCCTCACCCCTGCCCACACACTTGCTCTCACGTCTGTCCCGTGTTCTACCGTCACAAGTACCAATGCGGTGGGGAGACCGAGGCTGGAGCCGGGATGTGTGTCCTCTGGTGCCCGCGCACGGAGGACACGCTGCCGGCCGTGCCGTCTCCAGGCCGGCCCCCCAGATTGCACCTGCTCCTGGCACCGACAAACTGGCCCTTCCTCCTGGCCCTGGGGGCAGTATTTGCCCTGTCCTGTCAGTAAATATTTACCGTCCTCACCGTTTTCCAGGCCTGAGCAGACCCTGAGAGGCAAGGGAGGCAGAGGCAGGGATGCCGGAGAGTTGCTCCGCCCCCCACCCACCCTTGGAGGCCTGGTGCCGGGCAGGGGGCTGGCCCAGGAGAGGGAGCGAGACCAGGGACCAGTGGGCTGAGCTCCCGGAAAGGCCCCCTGGCAGAGCCCCGGCTGAGCCCCGGCTGAGCCCCAGCCAGGTTCTGCGTCCCGCTCAGCTGGGAGGGGAGACCCCTGTGTCGCTCCCTTAGGGAGCCCGTCCTCGGATCCAGGCGGGACAGGCCCCCAACGCAGGTGGCTTCCCGGAGCAGGCACCTGTCCACGCCAGCGAGGGGGCCGGGGCGGCCATTCACAGACATGACCAGCAGAGGGCACCAAAGCCCCACTTTTGATGCGGTCCCTGGGTGCTGTCCAGGCCAATGGTCCGCTCTGAAGGGGTCGGCGCCTCCGAGTTCCTGCCAGGGGACACTCACCGGGGCTGGGGGAACGCTGGCTTTAGGGGCCTTGGGGTTTAGGAAGGGGACAGTCTCAGCCCCCAGCCTCTGGGGACCGGGCCTCCCCACCGGAGCGGCTGGACAAAAGCACCAGGTCCCGAGCATTCAGGGAGTCTCCAGTGAGACCCTGAGCCCCGGCCCCCAGAGCGGCGGGGACCTGGGGCCTGGGGTGGGACGTTCCGGGAGCGGCTTCCTCCAGCAGCCCCTAACCCACACGTGGCTGAGCGCGTCGCGGCTCCGTGTACAGTGGGACCCTCTGCTGACGGGTCTGCGGGGCTCTGAGGAATTGGGGGCTGGGGGCTGGGGGCTGGGAGCTGGGGGGCCGCTGCTTGCTGTCAGGCCAGCCGGCCCCTTGAGCCGGGAGGCTTCGGTGAGGCAGGGACTCTGGGACCCGGAGGCCTTGGGCGGGGGCCTGCTGGGGCAGGGGTATTTCTTTCCTTTTCCAGCCCCACCCCCACGCAGTGCCGAGAGGAGAGAGGTCAGTTCCAGAAAGAACATTTTGGGGTCGGAGGTGGACAGGGGTCTGGAAAGCTCAGAGATACACAGGGTGGTGGGGGCCGGGCCTCCCCCCGCCCTCCTTCCAGCACTATTGTTTCTGGCCTCGGCACAGGGACAGCGAGGCAGATTCCTTCGAAAGTGGACGCTGATGGGGGGGCCTCCCCATTGTCTCACCGCCGCGTGGTCAGGCCGCACTGGCGCCAAGTCCCGCCAGCGCACCGTCCCCACACACACCCCTGGGGCCCGCATCTCCCAGGTCCCTGTCGGCCTCATCCTTCCCCCTGTCCATCTGCAGCCGGGGGACGACAGGTCCCAATGGGCTCCAGGGCTCCCTGGAGGGGTCCCTGAGGCTGCCCCTTCTAGGGCAGCGGACTCAGGTCACCCCACAGTCCCTACCCCCCCCAAGGCACTGGGCTGAGACCTGGCGTCCTGGGGGCACTGCTAGAATCCGTGAGACGGGGGCGGACGTGGGCGCTGTTTCCTGGCTCTCCTCACCCAGAGAGGCTCCCATTGTCCAGACCCGGGAGGCTGAGCCCCCAACTGACATTGCAAGGTCACCGGGGGCTGAGCCCGAGCCCCTCAGCCACACTCGGGGTCCCCATCTGTGAACCCGGGAGAGCCGGGCCACTCCAGCCTAAGGTCTCCGGCCTGCGGGTCGGAAGCCCCCTGAGCCTCTGGGCTGGCTCCGCCCCCTCCAGCCCCATGTGGACTCGCTGCTGAGCCATCAGAACCTGGGGGGGAGGGGCCCGCGTTCCCGGCCTCACTCTGACCCCCTTCCCGGCCCATCTGTGTTTTTGGAAAACAGAGCCAGTGTCCAAGCAACCCTGCCAGCTTGGGGCCTTTCCCGCCGGGACCCCGAGCCCGCTCCTTTGTTCTTCAAAGGCCGTCCTCCCTTCGGAACCTGGCCCAGCTCCAGCCCAGCTCCCACGGGGCCACCTTGCCTGCCCCCCCAAACGCCCCAGGCCCAGTTGCTGAGGGACCTTGGAGATTCTCTTCCCTCCCTAGACCTCTGGTTCTGAACTGCGGCTCAGTCCTGCGTGGGTGCTCAGTGGGCCACAAGGACGGGGCTGGGAGGAGGTGAATTTGGGAGGCCTGGGATGAAGCTGAGGCTCTGGCCTGGGGCTTTGGCCCTCCCTGACCCTCCCCGACCCTCCCTGACCTTCCCCCACCCTCCCTGACCCTCCCTGACCCTCCCTGGCCCTTCTTGACCTCCACCCCCATGGCCATCCCTGACGCTCTTTAGCCCTCCGTGGCCCTCCGTGGCCCTCCGTGGCCCTCCGTGGTGCTCTCATGAGGTCTGACACGCTCAACCTGTCAAGGAGATCCTTAAGGGGCAGGGATGGGAAAAGGGCAGAAAGACCCTCTCCAGGCCTAGAGGATGATTGGGTCCTTGGTTGCCCATGGAGGTGCTTTCTGGACCCTGGCCCAGCTTTGGGGAAAGGAAGTGGCAGAGAGGCTGACTCTGGAAGAAGGAAGAGTTGGCTGAGAGACACCTCAGTTCTAGCCACACACGGTCAGAGTCGGAAGAGAAAGCAGGCTGGGAGGCTTCCTGGAGGAGGCGTCTTTTGCCCCTACACAGGCATCTCAACCTCGAGGACAGGCCCAGGTCAGGCTGTTGCTGCTGCTGGGACAAACCTAGCCCAGGGATGGCCGTGGGTCGGGTGCAGGTGCAGCCCGTGCTACCCTCCCCGGAGCCGCAGTGGCAGCTGTATTCACACAGATGCCCCCCACGGCCCTCCCCGTGGTTGGACACGGGCTGGTCCTGCCCAAAAAGAAGGGACAGCCTGAGGTCTGAAGGACATGATGGGCAGAGCCCTGCGAGCACCTCCCCTCCCTCAGGCCTCAGCATACAGGGCCCGCCTGAGTGCCCACCCAGGCCAGTGTCACGCTGAAGCGGGGGGCCGGGAGGCCAGGCGGGCGAGGGCGGAAGTCCTCCCTCTGCTCTGGGAAAGCTACTGACACTCTCTGGGGCTCAGTTTCCTCATCTCTCGGAGGGACACCAGAGGAGACCGTCCCCACCTTGGCAGCTGAGAAGGCCCAGCGTGGTGTGCCGTGTGCCACTGTCACCCCAGGAAGCCCCGTCCCCGGTGGGCCAGGCATGTGGGTGAGGGGTCTCAGAAGGCCAAGGCCGGGCTTCAGGCTCCGTGACCGCTCCTGACTCTGCTGCTCGCTTCCCGTGTCCGACAAGCCGCTTCCCTCTCTGGGGCTTGGTGGCACAGGGACAGCCCCCCTGGGTCTCGTAGCCCGCCCAGGACTGTGGGCAAGAGGAAGTGGATGCAGTCCCCACCGTGTGGCCCACGGGCGTGTTGGGGGAGCCTTGCCAGGAGGACCCAGCTCCCCAAGGGAGGAGCCTCAGGGCTGGGGTCCTGGAGGGCCCCACAGAAAGGAGGCCAGGAACGGGGCAGAGACCAGGACCAGCCAGGGCCCGAGGCTGTGCTACTGGCAACGTAGGCTGCCCTGCGTTACGGCCCCAAGAAAAAATGTTCTAGTGCCATCGGCCAGGGGAGTCAGGGGCAGACGCACACCTCACATCAGGAGAGTATAATAGTGAGTGTTTGTCACCGTTCACTCTGTGCCACACTGATTCCAGGCTTCCGTGTCCTGGCACGAGGGACTCATGAGATCAGGGGAGGTAGACGCCCGGGGGCAACCTCCACGGGCAGAAGCAGATCGCGAGCCAGGCCAGCCTCCAGGCCCCCTCCCGCCCACCCCTCCCCTGCCCTCCGTCACGCCCGGCTCCCCCGGGCCCTGATGATGCTGCCTGGAGGCCCTCCAGGACGTGCAGCCCCAGCAGCCGCCCCAGGAGGTCGGACGACCTGCCGCACAGAGGCGGGGAGTCGAGGGCATCTGATGGTGCCAGCCTTCTGAGACAAAGCCTAGCTCGTTCAGGACGGGGTTCTCTCCAGTCCTGGGCTTGGGCAAGTGACCCCGTTTTTACCCAGGCATCACTATTAGGGATTGAAGGGAAACGAGGCTTTCTGAGGCTGTGGCTGCACTTCCACAAGTGGCCACAAGGTGTCGGGCTCGGGTCAGATTTGGAAAACCCTGCTCAGCCAGTGGGCTTGGAGAACAAAATTCCGCCCATCCTGGGTAAGGGGTGGACCCCTAGTCCAGCCTTGGGGAGGGGTCCTAACGTTAACATTCTTCCAGGAGACTCCCAGTGATAGATCTGATTTTATTCAGATACAAATATAATACAGACTCCTCTAATTTTCAGAACACACAACAGTGCTTCTGGAAGGTGTCCCAGGTTGTACCTATGGTTTTGGGCATCTGCCACGCCACATCTGCTGGTGTCGGGGAGTCTCCCAAGGGAGGAATTCCCTTAGGCCTCCCTCCACCACCTGTTCTATAATGCCAAGATGGAGGCAGATAAAAGCCTCTGATCTGAGCACACGAAGGTGCAGAGCCCACCTGTACGCTGATGCTGTAGGGGGGCCCCGTTCTGTAGAGACAAGCATCCTTTTGCCCCCTCAGCTCTCTCCCCAGAGTGCCCCAAGTTGTACTAAGACCCCTGGACTCTTCCTCTGTAATTCTAGAAGTGACCACCAGGTGTCAGCATGAGGCCATGCAAGCCACCAAGCCGTGGAAACTCTGCACTTGGGATTTCTGCCGGTTCCCAGAAGTCTCCTGAATAAATGAGGTTCTGGCCAGAACCCCAAGACGGGATGATCCTCTTCCAGGCAGTGGGGCAAAGAGGTTTTAGTTATGAGGTGTCCCTGAAAGCTTGGGGGGGCGGCTTAAATTCCCAGTGAGAGTTAGTTCAATCAGCCTCTCCAAATTTGTCCCTTTTGTGTTCCTTCCCACTTCCTGTATCCCTTATTGGCCATGTGCTTTCCCTCCACCATGGAAAAGAAATGGAATGCAGGGATGTGGGTCCCAGCCCTCACACCCACCTCCCTGACCCAGTGCCTCTAGTCCAGCCTCAGTGATGCCATGGCTTAGCTAGTCTTCTGGGGGTCCTCCCTGCCCTGACCTTTATCCTTTGCTCTCCTCCCCTTGCTTAAGCACTCTGGGTTCAAAGATTCTGGTGGATTAAAATCGTCCTGCTTGATTCCCTTTGGGGCCAGGCCTGAGATGGGAATCCAGATTAGGGCAGAACTCAGGTCCAAGACACTCTTTGGGGTCTGGAAGCTTCCATATTTCCAGGAAGTAATCTGTGGGTTTGAAAGGCTACTTCCTTTTCAGCCCCTTATCTGCCCACCTTCTCAGTTTGGTGGGCCTCCAGTGGTAGCCTCATGTCTGGTCTGGGGTCAGCCCTTACACTCTCCCTAGCTCCACCCGTGGCTCGGCAAGTCCCAGCTAAGTCTCCCCATAAGGACCTGGCAGTAGCTCCTTTGAAAATCTGGGTATCTTGCAGCAGACACTAGGGGACAACACAGGACACAAAGCCTTCAAGCCACTGACCCCACAGCAGAGTAAGAACCAGCGTGATCAGGTGACTGCTATTCCCCAAGAACTGTGAACTGCTTCACCCTGACTCCCTTCTATGTGTCCCAGACCTGGCTCAGGGCTCTTTAGCATCGCTGCATCCCTCCCCATCCAAGAACCCAGGAAGGAGTCCCACCTGCCTTCTTCCAGTAGGCTGGTGTGGCTGTGGATCATCTGCATCCTTTGGGACACACCTGCCAGATCTGAGTCCCCCCTCAAGTCTCTCCTCCCACCACAAGTCCTGTCCTCCCTATCGGATGCCCCATCCCTCCAGCTGAGGAAAGGAGTTCAGGTGAGAGCTTGAGAGAGAAAAGGACAGTGAGAGTCAAACACTAGCACGTGCCAGTTAGCTGGGTAAACTGGGGTGCAGGGTGCTGGGGGGGTGTGGGACTGGTGGCCTTCTCAGAAGTGCACATGTCTTTGCTTCTCAGTGAGTCTTTGCTCTGCTGCCTGCTCTCCCTGCAAGCTTGGAGAAGGGGTTTAAATTCCCAGTGAGATTTAGTCCAGTCAGGCAGCACATCTGCCTGGGGCCTCCCCTGGCTGCTGATGGCTCTGAGGCTGTGCCTTGATTGAAGTTTCATCCAGGCTCAAAGGCTGTGGACCCAACATCCCACCCTCAGTATCTATGAGCAGGACTGGTGCTCAGAGCTGCCACCTGCCACCACAGTTGTGGTGCGGGGGCCCTATCAGGAGCGATTGGTGAAGGGAGGAAACTCCTAGGTGAGGCCCCTAACCCTGAAGGAAGAAATTACGTGAAGGCGCTGCACTGCAGCTGCCTGGGAAGCACCTAAAAAGAGTTTTTTCTGATTAATCTCGAACCCTGCTTCTTTCTGCATATGGCCCGTCGCCATTTTACCCGTGCCACGCCCACCGGCATACCAGGGTGTCAAGTGACTGCGAAGTGTCAATCTCAGGAGGCCCCACCCCCTCCCCACCCTTCTACATAGTCCCACCTCCTGGGGGAGTGCTTCCGGTCTGTGTCCCCGCCCACACACGCCTCTCCGTGGGGTCAAGGGGCGGGCCAAGTCCCCACCCCCTTGTGCGCTGTGCCCTGGCGTGAGAAGGTGCCCCAGCCAGCTGCCCATTGGCCCCAGCACCACCGAGTTGGCGCAAGGCTACCCAATTTGGAGGGGCTTGAGGAAAGCCGTGGAGGGGACGAGGAGGTGAGGGGCAAAACTTATTTCAGTTGGCATTTGAGCAGGTGCTGTGCTCAGCGGAGGAGAGCCTCTCCCGCTTCTAGGGGCTATTATAATGCACACTCTAAAAGTGCCCTTCATCGTCTCTCCAGCCTCAGCCTCGTCCCCCTCCTCCTCCACGTCAACCCGGCTGGAGGGTCTGGGCACCACAGCCAGAGCACCCCCTACTTTGGCGGCGACTGCTAATATTGGCCCGACCAGCGGATCACCGGCCGGGCAGCTTCAGCAGAGAGGCCTGGGCACCAGTGACTCCCCGGTCCTCTTTATCCACCGCCCGGGGACTTCGGGGACTACGCAGCGACTAGAGTACAGGTGACCGGACTTCCCTCCCTCTTGCTGCAGCCTCTGTGTGAGAAAACACTGCATGCTGTGTTGAGGCGTGCATGGGCTGGGGGCTTGGGGCAGCTAACAGGATCCCCGCTTCTGCACGAGGGACGAACCGCTGCTGTCAGAGGGAAGGCCCGGGCCAGCTACTCTAAGAGTGGCCTCAACTTCGGAGGAGACAGGAAAGATGAGTGGAGAGGGGGGTCTTCTACAGGGCTGCACAGAGCCACAGAGGCTTTTGTAGGGAAAATAGGTTTTCCTTCACTAATCTGCCAGACCGAGTGGGAGGGGCAGGGGAGGAGGGCAGGGCTGCTCTGCTCAGCAGGAGTGAACAGCTGTTTTTGCAAATGTAAAAGGCAGGGGTTTTTTTGTGTGTGAGAAGTTTGCTGTTGCTGTGCGGCCACCCCCAACCCCATCCCAACCAGAGACAAACAGGAGACTGGCGCACAGGGCCCAGGGGCCCGAGATTTTGGAGCAGACTTTTTTTTTATACTATTTTAAAAGTCAAGCTTCCCCCTCTCCCCACTCCCTACACCTCCCAACCATAACCAAAGAATCCCTCTAAGTAATTGGAAAGGAGAGGGAAGAGGAGGACAATGAAGGGCCATAAGCCTTGGTACCCCCACAGCAGGACTGAAAGGGTGAAGTTCCCCTCTCCCTGAAGGCCTGCCCGGTTCTCCTGGGGCCCCTCCAGCCCCCTCAACTGAGTGCTGGGGCGAGTTTCTGGAAACCCCAGTTTCCCAGGGGTGTGCTTAATTCTGCACATGAAGCTTCTCTCCCCTCCACCCGGGGGTCCCGGACTTCTCCATACAGCCTCCATGGTGTTTGTGGGGACAGGTTCCACTTCCCCAGGGAAGCCCAGTGTCCCACCCCACTGCCCCCAACCATCCAGCTGACTTCTTCATACAGAAGAAGTCTGGCCCCCTCCTTGCTTCCACCCAAAGGGGGGGATGTTGGAGTGTGGGGGTGTCCTGGCGTGTGCTGTGATCCCCCAAGGCAGGCCCTTCGTGTGCGGCCCCCACCCCATGCCCAGGCAGGAGTCCACACCAGCAGGGCAGGGGCAGCCCAGCCAACAGAAGGGTCTCCTGTCTCTTCATGGACAGGCCCCTTGGCTGGCTTGGCTGCCGGGAAGCCCAGCTCTAGGCCAACTGTGGCCCCCTTTCCCCCTTCCCCAGTCCCTTGAAAAAGGGGAGCCAGGCGGCCAGAGGGACAAGAAGGGGAGCTGCCACCCAAACCCCCGGCAAGGTGACCCGAGGCCTCCCCACCGAACAGCCAGGGGACAGGGAAGAAGGGGCTGGTGCTCCGGCTTGGGGGGGGGTGTTTTAAAGGTGCTAGGCTCAGGAACGCCTGTGTGTTTCCCCAGGGGCCGAAGAGTCACTGCGGAACTCCCAGAGGAAGAGGCGGCCCCCCAGCCGCAAGACCCCACATCTCATCCAGCAGAGCCCCCTGCCCAGCCTGCCCCCCAGCCGGAGCCGGAGCCGCAGCCCCCGCAGCCGGAGCCGCAGGCGGCCAGAGCCACCAGAGAGCCCAGCCCGGAGCTGAGCTGTTGCGGCCTGTGGCCCAGGCGGTCCCCGCGCGCTCAGAACTGAGGCGGGCGGCCGGCCCCAGCCCCGCAGAGGTGAGTGTCTTCGGATTCCCAGCGCAGGGCTGAGGTGGCCACCGGCTTAGCTCTCCGAGTGTCAGCTCCCCGCAGAGGCCTCCTGTCCTCAGGTTCACGGAGCGACCCCCCCCCCCCAAGGCCCAGGGAAGCTGGGTTTTATTCCGAGTCACACCGCGGGCATCTGTGATTCAGGGCTCTGCTTCGCTGTGGGTGTCTGTCCCTCGGTCGCTCAGGTGTGCGCACAGCTGCTCCTGGGAGTCCGGCTCCTCTGGGGTCCTTGGAGGGGAGCTCCTGGCCGAGGAAGGGCACGGGAAGGGGAGGGAGCAGCCATGGGAGAAGTGGGGGGGGGCGTGAGGACAAGGTGAGGACAGAATCGGAGGAAGGAGAAACAAAGCAGGCGGGAGGGGGGAGAACTCATCAGTGGGGGGAGCAGGAGACCCCAGGCAAGCTGGCTTCGGCGGCGGCGCCCAAGACCCTTGTCCTCCCTGCCCTGGGCTGCCAGGCTGTGGGGCCTCACACCGGTGGCTTGACCTCTCTGTCCCCATCTGTCAAAGTGGGTGGCAGTTGCAGACCTCCTGGCTATTCAGTAGGGAAGAGAAAGGGAGGTTGTGCCCCGAGGGCGGGCGGCAGAAGCGCTCGGGAGTGCGGCGGCCACAGGAGCACGGAGCCCCCCGGTGTCACGACTCCGTGGTGCTCCGCGGAGCGGCTTGCTGTGTGTGTGAGTTGGGGGTGGGGGGACAACTAGAAAGGCCCTGGGGCCGGAGAGACTGGGACACTTCTGGAGCAAACTCGGTGCTGGTGGTCTCGGCGGTTCACAGACAAGGTACCGGGTGGGGGCACAGGCTGAGCTGCCCTGGAGGGCGGCTCTGCTCCAGGGTCTTGGGGAGCTTTGGAAGTGGGGGCGGGGTGGGTCTGTGTCCTTGCGCCGGACCCAAAAGTGACCGGGGCCACCCTTCGGAGCCGCCAGGGAGGGACCCAACAGGTAGCCCCCTCCTAGGCCGGTTGGCCCGCCTGAGAGAGAGGCCAAGAAGGCTCTGGTAAAGGTTCTGGTAAAGGTGCCTTTACTCCCGACACTACAGAAAATAGCACAACGGTGGCCTTGCCTGGGTCCTTCCCCAGCACGCCTGCCCAGCCCCCTCCCCTGCAGCCCCCACCAGACCCCTACCTATGGATCAGGGGCTTGTGGCGCCTTGTGCCTTGGGTGGCTTGTGCCGTCGTCGGGTCCTGGTGGTTCCGGCTGGGTCTCTGGGTCCCTCACTTCCACCTGGGGCTGACGCTGAGCCGGAGTCCCTCCTGGAGCCCAGTGTGCGGTCTGCACCTCAGTGGCCGGTGCCCTGCCGTGGGCTAGGGAGGGGCGCTCAGGGACCCTTGGAGAACGGAGCAGAGTTTGCAAAATGCTGGGCTTGGTCCCAGGGAGCGGGGAGCGGCCAGCCCGGAGCCAGAGCTGTGGGAGGAAACCGTGGAGGAGAAAGGCCGCCTGCTGGGAGCAGGGGAGCGAGGGAGCCGGGAGGCGGGCTGGAGAGCAGCCGCAGGCCTGGGGCGTAGGGGCCAGGCTCTTAGGGTGAGTCCGAATTTGGGGGGGACGGTTATTCTCGGTCGAGCATGGGTTTGCGGTCTGCGGGGGAGGCTGGTGGTGCCGCCGGGGCTGGAGCAGGATGGGGGGGGGAGGCTGGCGCTCGGGCTGGAAGTTCCGCCAGCCAGGCTCTGGCCAGGAGAGACCCCAGTCCCACAATACCCGGGCAACTGAAGTTCCCTTCCTACTGTGGAGGGCCGGAAGTCGGGGAGAGCCTGACGCCGGTCCTGGCTGGGGGCAGCCAGTGCCTTTTTTGAGCCCTACAGTGACCCGGATCTGCCCTTGCCAAGCCTGCCCCTTTAGCCACACTTTTGACTAAATAAGGCGAGGGTTCAGCAGGCAGCCCCGCGGGGGAGGGGGAGGGAGCGCATGCATGTGCCCCCCCCTCGCCCCAGCGGCTCAGCCTGGCACCCCAGGGTGGCCTTAGCCTTCTTACCTCCTCCGAGCTCTGGGCAGAGGCTGGAAGGGCTCATCTCCAAGCACCGGCCAGGGGCTTCTCCAGGACAGGCGCCTGTATGGTCAGAAAGCAGGGGAGGGACCCGTTGAGAGACCGCTGGTGCTGGTGTCCACCCCCCCCCCCGCCCCAGTGCACCCCTAACCAAGGGGAAAGCCCATGCTTTGAAGAGGGGCTCTTACCTCAGCATCCCCCCTCCCCAGTCCCAGGCTGGGAAGCAGGCCTGGAGGAAAGGTGGGGAGCCCAAAGCAGAGCCCCAGGGAGCCCTGTGCTTGTCCAGAAGCAGAGGCCCTCCTGAGGCTTTGGAAGCTGCTCTGGGCTCCCAGGGACCCAGTTCCTCACCCCCAAATTCACAGGTCTCCATGCAGTGGGGAGCGACTTCAGGGCACTCAGGGCTTCTCTGCTGGAGGCCCTGTCCTCACCCCCCCTCCGTCCCCAGGCACACCCGCACAGGCCTGAGAGCCAGGGACACAGGGAGGCTACGGAGCTGGTGGAGAGGGGAGGGGGCGGCGATGGGTGGGGGGAGACAGGCCAGATGTTCTTGGAATGGGACACGGGGGTGATTGATGCGGACTGGAATTTGAAGGGGGAACATTCTCCACGTGCCTGGGGCTCTGGGTGGAAAATGGGCTGTTTTTCATGGTGGGGGGGGGGGTCTCCCTGTCTTGCCAAAATAATGTGAAGGGCTGCCTCAGCCCTGACTGGGTCCCCACACCTGTCCAATGGCATTAACCCCTGCCTTCCCAGAATGTCGGGCTTTGAGCAGTCCCCTTCTAACTGGGGTCCTTCTGTGGGGTGACAGTGGGGACAGGCGATGCCCGCTGTAGTGGCCCGGGGATCCCCACCATTCCTCTGTCCCCCAGCAATGCCTTCTTCCTGGTAGCTCCGTACCCCTCAGAGGGCCCCCCTCCAGGGTCGCTGCCCCCCACCTCAAGAGTGCTCGAGTCGGAGGCGGTGGCCGTGTTCCTGCCCAGAAGCGCCTTGCGCCTGCGTCGGCTTCAGCGCCGGCTTGCGAGCAACTGGGCTTTCGCGGCGGGACAGTGAGGCTTCGCGTGCACATTCTCTTTGAGAAAACGAAAGGAGACCCCGGGCGCCCCGGCCGCCGCGCAGGGCGTCCCCAGTCCTCCCCCATCTCTCTCCTCCTCTTCCCCATTCCCTCCCCTCCTTCGTGTTACCCAAGCAAAACTGGTTTCGCCCCTGCGTGGGGGACCGGTTAAGGCCCGAAGGGCGCTCGCGGAGCGTCCGGGCGCGCGGGGGTGGCCGTCTGGGGTGCTCCCCGGCCCCCAAGCCGAGCCGGGGACGAGCCTGCCCGCGGCGGCCGCCCGGCCGCGGCTTCGCCTAGGCTCGCAGCGCGGGAGCGCGTGGGGCGCGGCGGCGGCGGGGAGCGCGGGGCCGTCCTCGGGGGCGGCCGAGCGGGGAGCCGGGAGCCCCGGGAGCGCCGGGGCGCCGCGCCCAAGTCTCTCCCTCGCGGCTCCCGGGTTCCTCCCTCCCTCCCCACGCCCGCTCAGCCCCGGCTGCCGCCGCACGCGCGCTCACGGCGGCCAGAAGGCCAGGGAAAGAGCGGCGACATTCCTTCCGGGGCGCGCGCCCAGGGAGCCCGGCGCTACCTGCCCGCGCCCCGAGTCCCCCGGGGAGGGCGCCACTGCTCCGCGCGCGAGCCCCCAGACGCGGGGGAGCGGCGGCGGCGGCGCGTCCCCAGCCCCGGGAGCGCCGCCGCTCCGGCAGCCCTCGGCCTCCGGGGGTCCCAGCCCAGCGAGCGACCTCCCTGCTCCCACCCAACGCGGGCGGTATTTCCCGGGGATCCTCCAAACTGCAGGCTCCAGGTCCTCCAAACACATCCAGCATTTCCCCAGCCGCAAGAATTTTCTTGGACATCCGTTTCCGGGGACCTCGAGAAACGCAAGCCCCTGCTGGTTTCCCCAGATTCACCTAGTGGCCCGGGTCCCCAGACTCACTGGGCATTTTCTCCCAGGCTCTCAGCCGCCGCACGTACCCCGGACTTGCACGCCGCCCACCCGGCGTCCCCTACAGCTGCAGCGTTAAGCCCGGGTCCTGTGGTCACGCTGACCGATCTGCCCGGCTCCCCAGAAGGCGGACGGGGTTTCCCTGGCACTTGGGCTCCCAAAGCAAGTGGGGCTTTTCCCCTGAGCCTCCGAGATTTTGAGCAGGAACTGCGGAGTCTCCCAGGCAAGACTCCTTGTCCCTGTTCTGCTCCCCGGCGCGGAAGCCCTGTTCTCCTGGCCCACCACAGCTTAGGACACTGTCTGCCGGGGCTCCACAAATTACCCACACCAGCCCGCCGGGTCCCTAAATTTTACGCAAAGACTCCCAGTGCCCCCAGCACAGGAAGCAATTTTCCCAAAACCCTCAGAGTCTGAACGTGGCTTCATATTCCTTCACTGAAATTGAGGTAT
Source organism: Martes martes (assembly GCF_963455335.1). NCBI lineage: Eukaryota > Metazoa > Chordata > Mammalia > Carnivora > Mustelidae > Martes > Martes martes. The sequence goes on along the minus strand of NC_137898.1, from coordinate 1,668,996 downwards.
TGCGCCCAGCGCACACCAGGCCCTTTTCTGAACCCTAAATGGCCTGAGCTCTGGTGTCCTGACTTCCACAAAGCTGAGAGGATGAATTCTGAACCCCAGATTTCATTAAGCAATATTTGTGTGTGTGGGGGGAGCCATGAACATTCGGGCGCTCTCCTTTACAGGACTCTCCAAGCTTCCCGCCACCAGTCAGGTCCCAGACGGTTAGACATTGTCACCGAGCCCCGGAAAGCACACGGGGCAGTCATGGAGATGCGCTGCCTTGCGGCCCCATGGGTTGGGCAGATTCTCCCGGGTCCCACCACGCAGGAAACAAACCCTTGCACAAAGCCTACGTAGGTCTCCCTGTACCAGGCTCTGTTGGGTGTCCCCAGTAACCCAATATTCGGAACATGTTCTCTTTACCATAACATTTTGAGTGTTAAAACGTTCCCTGTGTCTCACTGGCTTACTGACAAAAATCCGGATTTTCTGAAATTCAGGCAGTGATCTCAAACCCCAGGATGACAGTGGACCCTTTTCCTGATCCCTTCTATTTGAACATGCTGAGCTCTCTCCAGTACCGTGCGTTGCCCTCCAAGCCCGAAAACACGGTCAGTACTACACTCGGGTCACAGAAAGGCACTGATCTCTTGGACTCCAGACCGTCCTGCACACCCGCAGAGTCACCCAAAATGTAAGCAACATTTCTGGGTCTCTCACAGGCTACAAGCTCCCTGCAGGTCACCAAGACCCTGATTCTCCAGGCCTCTCGACCTACAAACTCTTAATCCTTTTCCCCTAAAACTCAGAGACTGACCCCCAATTTTCCTGAGGACTCTGAACAACTTCCCTGGACCCCCAGATTAAAAAATTAGTTTCCTGGGACCTCCAAATTGAGACATGTCTCCCAGTCCTCCAAATAAATTGGGACTTCTCCCACTGCCACAAAACAACTTTTTTTGAACATAAATTTTTGGACCCCCTGATTTTGTGACCCTTGCTCCCCAAGTCCTCTTAAATTTAGGTAACTTTGCATACCCCCCCCCCATATGAAAATGTCCAGGGATCAAAACATATCCTAGAAACCCTAGGCCTTATAGGCCTGTGTCCTATAAGCTTCCTGGCTATTACCCCAGGTTCCTGAGCTTTCGACGTCTGCCTCCATTGGATGATTCCCATGGATCCCCAAAACTGGGGACATGCTTTGCTAGGGTTTCCCAAATGCAGACAGTGACCAAGCAGACAGGATATTTTTTCCTGCTCACCAAAAACAAACCAATTGAAACCAGTTAAAAATTAAAGTATAAGCAGACACAGATTTTTCTGCATTTCCCAAATGTGCTGATCACACCCCAGGTTCTCCCCCAAGTTTAGACAGTGTTTCTTGAGTTTCTAAAGGACACTGGGAATTGGCCCCAGAGCCATAAGTAAGGAGGTTACTCCCTTGCCTACACAGCTTTCAGGTCACTGGTTTTGTATTTCTAAATTGTGGAAGTCAGTCCTTACTTCCCTCAACCATACTGAAATTTCACCTAGATCCCCAGAATGGGTTCAGTGTTTCTCTTCTCCCAATTTCAGATAGACGGTCCCCCCTCCACTTCTCATGCTGAGAATTTTCCTGAGTCACCCCAAACCTATCTCCCACAAATTGGTCTGGGGTTCTCCCTAAGCTTGGTGACCGAGAGGCTGGGTCCCCCCTATTTCAGAATTGGATTTCTTGTTCCCTCCCCCACACCCTTTGCACTGAGCAATGTCCCCTGGTCCTCCAAAGTTGGACCCTGGATCCTGAGTCTCAAATATAGTCACTGATTACAGTTCCCCACACCGACGGGGCCTCCCTCGGGTCTCCTGCGTCGGGACACTTGTGCTTTGAGCCGCAAACCAGACAGAGCTCTGACTTGCGTCCCCCATATCTGGGCATTGTTCCCGGCCGGCCGGCAGCTCTCTGCACTTTTTCCAACCCGGCCAGCGGAGGGTACTGATTTCAGGCTCTCTTCCTCTCCTGCGAAGGCCCCCCAAACTCCTCGGATTTGGGGAATTTTTCTCTGTATTCCCCAGCACACTTGGCCCGACAACGTGTCCTCCAGGACGTTGGGCAGTGCTGCTCCCGCGTCCAGGAAAACGACTGGGCATTGCCCCCAGTTTCCCCCAAATTTGGGCATTGTCCCCGGGTCTTCCAACGGACTGGGCGTTGCCCCCGGACACTGGGGACTGCCCCCGGGGTCCCGCTCACCTCCAGCAGCGTCCACTGCCGCCGCCCAGCTTCTCGCTCGCTGCCTCGGCTCCTCGCGCGCCCGCGAACGCAGCTTTCCGCCTCCAGCCTCCAGCTTTGCGGTGAGCTCCCCGCCGCGTCCGCGGCCCCGGCCAGCTTCCCCGTCCGCCCCGCCACAGTCCCGCCGGGGCTGGCGCTCGCCTCCGGCAGCCGCCGGGGCCACCAGGACAGGGCGCAGAAGCCTGCTGAGGGCTTGCGGCTCAGCGGCCGCGCTTGCCCGGACCCGGCGCCCCGAAACCCGCGCCGCTTTCGTTTGCTCTTTCAAAGATCACAGTCGTGGGGAAGGCGCCCCGGTGGCCCCGAAGCGGGGAGGGCCGGGCGCTGGGTCGGAGGGACGCCGAGGAGAGGCGCACCCCGTTCGGGCGGCGCAGCGCCTCCAAGCCCGCGGGTCGGGGGACTCGGGGAGGCGCGCGCCGAGCGCGGGCGCAGTGATTGATGGCGGAGAGAGGGGGCGAGCCGGCACGGGCTTCCGCCGGCGGCGGCCCCTTCCCCTCGGAGAGGCGCGGGTGGCCAGGGCGCCGAGGGCCGGGCGGGGCGCCGGGGCTTGTGCGTGGTTTTGACTTGGTAAAAATCACGACTTCTTACGCCGTCCAAACTCTCCAGGAGATGGTTTCCCCAGACCCCCACATTACCGTGGTGGCCCCCGGGGCTGAACCCGCCTCTACGCGAGTCCGACGCCCTGAGGACGGGGGAATCATTATCCGGATATGTTGGGTGGGTCCCAAAGGCGAGCTGCTCACGCGAACCCCGGTGAGTTTGGCCACGCAGGTAGGATTTGAGCGCTGTTTCCCGCCCCGCTCTTCTCTCCCGGGCCAGGCGCAGCCTCGGCAGGCCCCACGGCTGGCCCCCCGCTCGGGCCTGGCCGGGCCGGCCCTCCCCGGGAACCGCACCTGGCGGCCGCCGCGGCTACACCGGGGGGCGCTCGGGCTCCGGCTGCCGCGACTTCAGGCGCCGCGCCTGCTCGGGCAGGTGGCGGCTGCGCGCCCTGCCCGCGCCCGGGAATTCCTCCTTCCCCTGCAGCCCCCCGCGGGACTCGGGGACCCCGGACCCGGCGCCGAACCACCTGCGCCCTCACTCTTCATCGGGCGCCCCCGCCGCGGAGTCTCCGGCCGGCGCTAGGGCCCGGGACACCGCCCACCTTTCTCGCTTCGCGCCCCTGGCGCGCGCAAGCCTAGAAACCCCCGGTTCCCGGGAACCCGAAGGGGGGGCCCAGCACTTCAGAACGGAGACTCGGGATTCCTCGCGCGTTCGGCCGCTCCCCGCCCCCCACCCGATCTTGCCGCGAGCACCCCACAGCCCCCCCCGCCGTCGCCCCCGGACCCGGGGCCCCCCAGCCCCTGGCCCCCTCCCTGCTCGAGCTGCGGGGGCGGTCCGGAGGGCGGGGCCAGCGCCCGGAGGGCGCCCATTGGCGCGGGCGCGGGGCCAGCGGGGCCCGAGCGGGCGCCGCGCCGCGGGGTAGCGCGGCTATAAGAGCCGGGCGTTGGCGCCCGCAGTTCGCCTGCTCTCCGGCGGAGCTGCGTGAGGCCAGGCCGGCCCCCGGCCCCCCCCTTCCGGCCGCCCCCGCCTCCTGGCCCACGCCCGCCCGCGCTCGGCCCGCCAGCGCCTCCACCCGGCCGGCGGCCCCGCGTCGTCGCCGCCCGCCGCCACGCTGCTGACTCCCGCCTTGGGCGCCGTCGGCGGGGCCGCGCTCCGCCGGGCCTGCGGATCCCCGCCGCCTCCTCTTCCATCTACCTCAGCGCCCTCCCCGCTTCGCCCGAGGAGGCGGTCCCCCCCGCAGGCAGTCCGGCTCGCAGGCCGCCGGCGTTGTCATCCCCCGCGCTGTCCCCAGCCCTCCCCGGCGCGCGGCCCTCCGCTCCCCTCCTCGCCGCGTCCCGAGCGGCCCGGCGCCGCCACCGCCACGCCGCCCCCTCCCAGGGCCCGGGCTCGCGACGGCAGAGGGCTCCGTCGGCCCAATCCGAGCTGGGCGCCCGCGGCCCGGGACGCCCTCCACTCCGCCCCCCTCAGCACCTTCCCCGGCCCTCGACGTTGCGCGCTGCCCTCGCTTCTCTGTGCTCCCCCGTCCCCTCTGCGGCCTCTGGTCCCGGCGCCCGCGCTCTCTTCTCCCGCAGCCTGCCCTTCGCTCCCTCCCGCCCCCCCCAGCTCCTCGCCTCCAGCTCCCTCCCCCTCCACGCCCGCCCTCTCGCCTCGCCGTCCCGAAGTGGATTAATTATACGCTTTCTGTTTCTCTGTGCGCTGTTCTCCCCCGCTGCGAGCCTGCCCGCCTCTCTCTGTCCTCTCTCCCTCTCGCCCTCTCTTTGGCCCCCCCCTTTCACGTTCTCTCTGTGTCTCCCACTATCTCTGCCCCCCTCTATCCTTGATACAACAGCTGACCTCATTTCCCGATACCCTTTCCCCCCCTAAAAGTACAACATCTGGCCCGCCCCAGCCCGCAGACTGCCCGCCCTCCCCAAACAATCAGACGAGTCCCCCCCCCAAAAAAGCCATCCCCCCGTTCTGCCCCGTCGCACATTCGGCCCCCGCGACCCGGCCAGAGCGGCGCTGGCAGAGGAGTGTCCGGCAGGAGGGCCAACGCCCGCTGTTCGGTTTGCGATACGCAGCAGGGAGGTGGGCGGCAGCTGCGCCGGCTTCCAGGTAAGCGGCGCGCGGGCCGGCCGGGTGGGGAGAGGGGCCCGCGCAGGCCCGGGGTGGGAAGCCGTGGGTCCCGCTCCCCGGGGCCCAGCCCGCGCTCTCCTCTGCGCCGCCGAAGTGGAGGGTGGGGGGGGGTGGGTAGGGGCTTCGGGAAGTGCAGGGGAGGTGTGAGCTGTCTGCAAAGGCGACTTCCTGGTCGGTTTGTGGGTGCAGGGGGGTGTTGCGGAGAGTCTGCGGTCCGTTGCCGTGTGGGGGAGGGCCCTGCCCCCCAGAGTGTTGGGTAATGAGGAGGGGCGCAAGGCTCAGAAACCCACCCTGGTATGTTGACTCCGTGCCAGCAAGACCGAAGGAGGAAAGCGGGGTGGGCGGGGCCAGGATGGAAGAGGGGGCGAGCTGGCGAAAGGCTCAGGCGAGGCGCCACATTTGCAGCTGGCCCCCCCACCCGCGCTTCCCCTTTCCCTGTCCCCAGCATTTCCACCCAGGAATCTGGGGAGAGGGGCTGGTTGGAAGCTCAGAAGGGCAGGAGTGCGCAGCCCCCAGAGAGTATGTGCCCCGGCCCAGTGGGCAGATGGAACTTTCCATACAAGGAGGTGTAAAGCAGCCCCCCTCCCTAACCTCCCCGCCCCCCCCCCGACATTGCCTTGTGCCTAGATGGGCTGGGGGAGCAGGATGAGCCCCCACCCCCACCCCAGGGCACTTCGCAGAGGGATGGTCCAGGGCTAGCTGTTGGGGGTGCAGCAGTGAAGGGACTGGCTGGGAGGACCGAGGGGGCGGGAGCAAAGGGGGCGGGGGGAGTGGTCAGCAGGGAGAGGGGTGGGGGGTAGGGTGGAGCCCCGGCGGGGAGGAGCCGGCTCAGACATAAAAGCCGGAGCACTGACCAGCCTGCAAACTGGACATTGGCTTCTCCTGTGAGGCAGCCTTCCAGCTTCCTCCTCCTCCTCCTCCTCCTCCACCAGTCCCAGCAAGCCTCCTGTCCAGCTGCAGGTAACCAGGGCTGTTGAGCCGAGGACCCCTCTGCCCTCCGGCTCCGGCCTGCCGGCCTGCTGATGGCCCCCCCGGCCTCAGCCCCTCCACCCCTCCTCCCTGCTTCTACTCTCCTCACCCCTACCCTGCCTCCTCCAGGGCTTACTTACCTGGCCCATAGCTCTGCCTGCCTCGTGCCTCTCGTGCCTCTCCCGTGGTTGGGCCTGGGCTCTCCGTGGGTGCTCTGGACCGACCCCGCACTGGAGTGGCCAGGCTTGCGGAAGGACGCAGCTGCTGCTCGGCCGGGGCCCAGTCGCTAGCTGGCCAAATTGTTCTTAGAATTTGGAAGGGGGCGGCAGTGGGGGCAGCCTGGGAGCCTGGCTGGGGCCTGGCCAGGGCAGGGGGAGGTGAGCAGGCTGGCACTCCAGGTCCTAATGGGGATCTGGCCACTGGTCTTCCCGAGTTTCAGCGGGATCGCGCCCCCTTCTTGTCCCCCTCCTCTCCCGCACGATTCAAGGCATCAGAAACTCCCTGGGCCTAGCATGCCACAGCTGGGTACCGGGCTGGGAAAGGCCACGCTGCCGGGACCCCTGTGCTCACTGGGTGTGGAGCCTGGGAAGGGCCCCTGTAGGCAGGCTGCCTGGCCCTGGGCTTGGGTAGCATCAGGTGCCGGTGGGCTCAGAGGCTCTGGGCCGCGAATCTCGCCCCAGAAGGGGTTTGTCCCTGGGCCAGTGGAGGGCAGGCTAGGGCTGCCTGCCTGCTTCCACTTTCCGGAGGGAGCAGGGGCCGCTCACTGTGTCTCCGAGAGAGCCTGAGGTCCTTCCTGAGCCCCCAACCCTGAAGGGACCTGATTAACCCTTGCCCAGGTCCTGCAGCCGCACAGCCCGGGGCAGGGGGTGTGTCCCTCCAGATTGGGCCCCGAGGACCTGGTGTCCAGCCTCCAGGTGGCCTGACCTGTTCCCTCTGGCTCCTAGGGTGGGGTTTGGTACCCCAGTGGGGAGAGGGTCTGGTGATCCCCAGGGACCTCGAGGCCCTGGGTGGTGTGATGCCAGCCCTGCACCGGGGGCTTTTAGCCTTTGTGTTTTGGGGTGCCCAGGGCAGCCTTGAGGGGAGACTGAGCCATTCAGGAGAACAAGGCTCCTGGGAGTGTGGTTGGCACCACAGGGTAACCAGGCATCCTTGACCTGAGGTTTGCTCAGCCACAGACTGGGAGGGTGGGGGAGGGGGAGGGGTGGGACTGCACTCCCCCCACCCCCGCAGGACCCCCTGCTGCTTGGGGGGGCGGCCCTCTGGGATGCACATGCTCTGTGGTGGGGTGGGGCTGTCTGCCATCTTGGCTGATGCTGGGAGGTCCAAGGAGTGGCCACTGCCCTGTGCTGGCCCCGCCCCCATGACTTCATAGGACAGAGGCCAGGTTCAGTGTCCAGCACTGGCCCCTGCAGCTCTGGGTGTGGCCGAGCCCCTGCAGTGGTGACATGGGGAGGATCACCCCCACGTGAAATTGCTGGCCAGCACTTGGTGCCGATCAGAGATGGGCTTCACACGCATCCACTGGACCTTAGGGCTGCTGCGCACCCCGCCTTGGGCAGGGAGAGCACGTGTGATTTCTGTAATTAAAGCGGTCATGTTTAGGACCTAAACCGAGCTAAACAGAACTGGGAATTATGAGATGGCTAGGCTGGTGTCTCCATCGGGGGGCAGGAGGCAAGGGCAGGCAGGGCGGGTGGGCTCAAGGCCTCTTCTCTCCGCCCCCAGATGCCGATGGGGGTCCCGATGGGGAAGTCGATGCTGGTGCTGCTGACCTTCTTGGCCTTGGCCTCGTGCTGCTTTGCTGCTTACCGCCCCAGTGAGACCCTGTGCGGCGGGGAGCTGGTGGACACCCTCCAGTTTGTCTGTGGGGACCGCGGCTTTTACTTCAGTAAGTAGCTCAGCGTGCGGTGGGGCAACGGGGAGGGCACATGCAGCAGGTGCTCCATAAACGCTGGAGTCCTCCACACCATTTCCTAGATGCCCATGGACACCCTCCAGGATGCCTGGTGTAGGGGAGACCAGGCAGAGGGAAGCCACTGCTGAGGGTCGACCCCAGGCTCTCTTGCTGAGACTTCATGAGCCCAACTGCGTCCACATTTATTGGGCACCTGCTGTGTGCCTTGGTAGCGCTCACGCCCCCTGATTTTCCCGCAGCGTGACTCAAAGTAGAACACTCTCCTCCCAGGAAGGGTGGTATCTGCGCGGGGGCCAGAGCCTGACAGGGTGGATGGGGGTGCAGAGTGGGCTGGGTGGGGTGGGGCGGGGGTTAGGTCCCAGTAGGGAGGAAGGCTTGGGGGCAGTGCTGTGGGCACTGAAGCCCCCCCCCCCGCCGCGACCTTTCTACGGTGCCTGACATTTGGACAGTGGGACTCTCTGATTTAAAGTTAGATAAGATGGGTTGGAGACCGGTGAACGCAGAAGCGTGTGCGGCACGTCCCACATGCTGGGGGAGCTCAGCTCCCCCTGGGCGCAAGGGGGAGGAGAGGAGAGCCTGCCCACGCAGTGGCACTGGGGGAGGGGACGTGTACCTGAGGTCTGGGCCACCATGTGTGGAGCCCGCCTGCCGGCCCAGGGGCTCTCGGGCTGGTCCTCCTGCTTCTCTCTTGATTTTCAACACCACCCCCCCGCCCCCCCCCCCACAGGCTTTCCCTGACACCTCTGCTTCTCCTTGCCCATTTCTCTGGGGGACCCCCAGTTGGAGGTGACCCCTCCCTCAGGGGTGTGGGTCCTTGCCCTCACTTGCCAGAAAGCTGGGCCTCAGTTTCTCATCCATAGGATGGGACCAGGGGAGGGCTCATCCGGATAATGGGACAACGTGGGGAACAGGCCCAGGCCGACCCTGAAGGTGGGGTGGGGGCGGGGGATGTGACTGGCGTGAGTTGGTCAGACCCAGCCCTCCCCACGGGGCCTCTCCCCCCCGGAGTATCTACTCACCCACAGATGCCAGCCTGGGGATCTCAACGCTTCTCTCTGCAAAGTTCTCCTGCTCTCCCCTTGCTTCTGAAGTCCTGCCCGCCCTGGCCTCGGCTGTGCCCTCTCTCGCGCCTGCCTTGTTTGGGGGCAGGAGGGTCTGGTGCCCAGGGAGTGGGTCCCCTGCCGGGAGGGCCGGGCCTAGCCGCCACCCGTGGGACCTCCTCCCCAGGGCGCCTGCCCCCGGACTCTTCCTCGCAGCTGACCTTGGAGCCTGAGCAGCGGAGGGGCGGGGAGGACGGGAGGAAAGGAGGACGTGGTTTCATGCAGGTCCTCACTCCTCCCCTCCCGTCTTCCTCTTCTTCTCCCAAGCCTGCGGCGTCTCGGCGTCTCGAGGGCTGCGGGCCGCCCAGGCTCCTGCTCTGTTGGGGGGCGGCACTTGCGTCCCAGCCTGGCCTCCAAGACGGGACCCTGTGCCCCCCGGCATGGGGGCTGGACCCCTTGTGGGCAGCCCCCCGAGCCGGGCTCACGCTGGCACATTTTCCCCACCTCCCTGGGCAGCGGGACCAGGAGGCTGTGTCCACCTTCCACGCGAGCAGGGAGGCAGCAAGAGGCCAGGGGCTGGTCCTGGAGCACACGCACCCGCACTTCCACTCCTGTCCTTCCTGGGCACCCCACCTGCCCGCTCTCTCCCCCTTCCTCCACGAGGCCGGCTACTGCTGCAGGGAACCCCGCCGGCTGGTTCTCCTCTCCTCCTGCCCCCTCTCCGGGCTGGCCACAGGCCAGAGGCCAGCTCCGGGCGTGGGGACCGCGCGGGCCGGTGCTCAAGTGCGGCTCTCCTTCCCCCTGTGGGACTTCCAGGCAGGCCGGCAAGCCGTGTGAGCCGCCGCAGCAGCCGTGGCATCGTGGAAGAATGCTGTTTCCGCAGTTGTGACCTGGCCCTTCTGGAGACCTACTGTGCCACCCCCGCCAAGTCCGAGAGGGACGTGTCGACCCCTCCGACCGTGCTTCCGGTAAGAGGGGCCCCGGCCTCGGGGTGCGGGGCGTCTCCTCGGCGCCGGGGGACCAGGGCCCGCAGCGCGGCCGGTGGACACCCACCGGAGGGTGAGCGTTGAGCCCCGTGGGGCCTCCCACGAGCTGGGCGCCCCCTGACTGGCCCCTTTCCCCTTCAGGACAACTTCCCCAGATACCCCGTGGGCAAGTTCTTCCAATATGACACCTGGAAGCAGTCCGCCCAACGACTGCGCAGGGGCCTGCCTGCCCTCCTGCGCGCCCGCCGGGGTCGCATGCTCGCCAAGGAGCTCGAGGCGTTCAGAGAGGCCAAGCGTCATCGTCCGCTGATCGCCCTGCCCACCCGCGACCCCGCGGCCCACGGGGGCGCCTCTCCGGAGGCCTCCGGCAATCAGAAGTGAGCCAAAATGTCGCGTAATTCTGCAAGATGGCACTGTCCACCTAGTGCCCTCCTCCTGGCCAGGGGCCGTTCCACCAGGCCCCGCCTCTGACCCCTCTCGGGATCGCATTCCCTCTGCGGGCTCCCCCAGCCCCGGCCCCCGCGCCCCAACCTCCCCATGTCAGGCTCTTCTCTCCTTGGCCCTCTCCATCGGGCTGAGGAGACTCTAGCAACATCTCTAGAAATGTGCGAACTCAATTGGCTTTAAACATCCCCCCAAATTACCCCCAAATTATCCCCAAATTGTGTAACCGAAAAACCGAAACTACGAACCCCTTACTCTCCCTCCCTCGCACACACACATTAGTCCCCTTAAAACGAATTGGCTTTTTAGAAACACCAGGAACGTTAATTAGCTTTAAAAAAAAAAAAAAACTAAAATTATCAATTGGCTAAAAAAAAAAAAAAAATACCAGAACGGAATTGGCTTAGAAACAATCGTGAAAGAATTAGCGCCCCCCCCCTTCTCTTCCCAGGGACCTCGAGTCAGATTGGCCGTGGCTCAGGCATCCTCTCCAGGAGAAAGGAAGGGACCCCAGATCTGCAGGTGGGCACGTCCGGGTCCGCAGCCGGCTCCTGCCTCCTCAGGCCGAACTCCGGTCCCGCCGTGGGGAGAATTGGGCGTCCTCAAACCAGCAAAGCCCCAGACTCGTTCCTCGCTCTGCTTCCCATCCCCAAAGTCACCGGAGCTAGAGGGGGCTCCCAGGGAGACCGAAGGAGGGGAGAACAGAACATGAATGCCGAAATTTGTGAAAATCAACTTTATTGGCACAGATCCCCAGACACCCTAAAATCCATCCTCCCAAATCCACACGTCCTCAAATTCTACACCTCAATTTCCACCCTAAAAAACCCACACGCCCACAGGCACCCCTACAGACACCCCTACGCGCATGCACACACACGCTCGCGCGCACACACACCTCACACACGCTCGCGCACTCTCACGCACACACGCTTCCACACATTTGCACACGCACGCACGCACACACGCACGCACGCACGCAGACGGGTGAGCCCAGCACCATGCAGTCTGTGCTCTGTCACAGACCTTTCCCTGACTTGCTCATTGGTGAGGTTTTCATGTCCTGTGCTCCCCTCCTGATTCCTGGGATACGCTCCTTGGGTGGGAGGGGGATGGTCCATCGTAGGTGCAGGAGGTGGCGTTCCCCACGGTCCCCGTGGGGTGAGCCGGTGCCCCCAGGCCCCACTAGCATCTGTGCCCCCTACCATCGTGCAGAGCGAGGACCGGGTTTGGCCTGGCTGGAGGCGGCTGTAGCCGAGTGAAGACCAAGACGTGCCCTCCCCCGGAGCCTGACCCCCTAGGTGTGCTCTTTTGAGGAACATCTGGGACCCCCAGCACACCTAGGGACCATCCTTGCCGGCCTTCTGGGGGCCTCTCAGAAGTGGGGGGCCCCCCAGGAGGCCGGCAACAATGGTGGGGAGTGTGGGAAGTCTGGCGGTTGGAGGGGCGGGTGGGGGGCAGTGGGGGCTGGGTGGGGGGATGCTCGGCAGGAGGAAGTGGTCCCGCGGGGTTTGGAGGACGATAGTCAGGAGTCACAGCGCAGAATTACAGACCCAATGAGGAACCCAAATTTACGCCAATTGATCTATTCCCCCCTTTAATTGGTATCTCCTGGGGCTTTTTTCCTTTTTTTTTTTTTTTTTGGATCCCTCCTTAGCTTTTTACGCGCTCACATACCAAATTAAACATACTCCCATCCCACGTAACAGGGGAGCAGAGACAAAGCAGTGCCACACAAGCCACCACCACCACGGCCGCCGCGGCCAAGCCGCACGTCCTGCTCTCCGCCATTTATCGTCCTGATTCGGTTTTTGTTTTTATCTGTCCCTGTCGCTTGGGTTGAGTTGAGAGTGGGGCCTCCGTGGGGTGCTGGCCACTGGGCCCCACGGAGAAGCCCGAGGGAAAGGAGCGGGCCGCTGCCCGGCCTGGCCTTCGGGGACAGTGGCTGGTCCCTGGAGGTCCTGAGGGGTGGAGGAGGGGGTGGGGAGGCGTCTCCTTGGTGTCCGGAAGGTGCTCGGAGGCCATCGGGAAGGGGCCCCCGGCCGGCTCAGGCTGGCCGGGGGGGAAGGGGCCGCAGGTGTGTAAGTTGGGCTCCATCGGGCTGGAGCAGGTGGCCGCCTTCCGTGCACTTGGGGGGCCCTCCCCTCGCCCCTCGGTGACAGCTCGCCCACCTGCTCAGCACCCTGTCTTGTCCCCAGGAGGCTCAGAGCTCTGCGGGGCGTCCGGGGGTCCGGGCAGGGTGAGGTCGGGGAGTCGGGGAGGTCAGGAGGGCGCAGGCCCCGCAGAGCGGGAGAGCCGCGACGGCGGTCTGTCGACTGGGGTTGCTCGGGCCCCGAGGCCCACGGGTCTGGCGGTACCGAACCAGCCACCATCTCGGCGCCTAGGGCTGTGGCAGGGATCCGGGCGGCTGGGAGGTTTACCTCACCCCCGCTTTTGCCCCCAGCTCAGCCCCCCTGCACGACAGCCTGACTACCATTCTAGGGGCCCAAGGCTTCTGGGCCCCAGTAGCGGGGCTGGCACGACCCTGGGGGCGGTACGTGTCAGCCCACCAGCGGCTCAGAGGAGCCTTCGGCAGGCGTCCCGGGAATGGGCCGTTCGGAACATTGGGCAGAGCTGAAAAGAGCCAAATTATTGTAATTGGGACGCAGACAGATTGGCCTGAGATCCAAAAAGACTCGGAGGCACCCCAAATTTCCTGCTCATCCTGTCGGACGCCCATCCCACCCAGTGTTACCTTCTGCCTCTCGTGGGGTGGGCGCTCCAGGGCCATCTGCCGACGCTCCTCTGGGTCCCCCAGCGAGCAGCTCCCGCCGGGTCCCCAGCCATCCCGACCCGGGCCCCCATCTGACTTCCCGAGCCCCGGCTGTGGCTGTCCATCTTCTCTCCCCCCTCCACTGTCTTCAGCGGGACCTCCTCTTGGGTCCCCCCCACCATCGCCTGAAGACCCCCCACGTGCCTTGCACCGAATGTCACCTCACCCACTGTCGCGGTCCATCTGGCAGTGGCCGTGCGGGCCTCCACTTGACCCCTTTAACATGCTGATATTTCTGGCAAAATTCATTGCTTGGGTTTTGTCTTTAACATTTATCGCTCGCAATCCCAATAAAGCATTCAAATTTACCTGGTTCCGAGTCCTCTGCTCTTTCACGCGCCTGTGGGGTCAGGTCGGGGGGATGGGGGTGCCTGGGGTTGCGGGCTCTGCTGCCTCAGGGGACACGTGGCCAGGGAGGACAGCCCGAGGGCCTGCACCCTCTCAGCAGTGACCACGGCCACCTGCTGGGGACCAGCGGCTCTGGGACAATCTCAGGCACCAGGTCCTCAAGCACTGGGGTGCCCTATGGCAGGAGGGGCCCCTGGGGCATGGTTTCCAGGAGAAGTGAAGCGCCACCACTGCCAATCCCAGGGACGGGGTGGGTGCTGTGGGCCCACCAGGTTCGGGGAGGTTCTGGAAACTAGCTATGGCTAGAGATGGGGATTCGTGTCACCTGCCTGTCTGGTTGCACACACTCAGCCTCCCCAGATGGAGGCTACGGCAGAAAGCCCCTCCGGTCCTCGGCCCTGCACCCCCCCCCACTGCTCTGCCCTCTGAGCTGAAGTTTAGGGTCCCCAGGCTGGCCTCTGTGAGGCTTCAGGCTTGAGCTGACCGCTTCCCCGCCCTGCCCCCCAGGCCCCGGGTCTGCGGGGGCACTGTGGTGGGTAGAGGGGTGGTGGGCCGGGCGGCCTTCTGTGGCAGGCCCAGAGCTCTCTGGGTTGGAGGAAGGCCTCCCAACCTGAACCCCATCTTTCTTTCTATTTCTAGTATTTTCTGTTTCCTGGCCTGGTGCTGGCCACAACAGGCTCGAAGCCAGGCCTCTGAGAGCCTGGGTGGTGTTGTCTCGGGTCCTGGCCACGTTGCCCACGCTCGCTGCACTGAAAATTCCAAGCAGGGTGACTGGGGGTGCTGCCTGGAGGAGGCAGGGTCAGCGTCCGAGGGTGAGGGAAAGAGCCAGCTGAATAGGGACATCATGACCATCTTTGGGCACACTGAGGCCAACAGCGGTGAGGCTGGGGGCTCAGGGAGGGGGCCCCAGCAGTATGGCACAGCCCGCAATGGACCCCCCCGCACCCAGGTCTCCCCACCCTGGAGACCAGGTCTGGGCCTTTCTCTCCCCAGCCTCGTGCACGCTCTGCCCCCAAAGGTCCACAGAGCCCTGCCTGGCTCCCTTCCTGGGGTCCTTGGGTGCTGGACTCAGGGTCCCCTTTCCTCCCAGCTCTGGGCAAGCCATGCTCTCCCCAGCTGCCCCCACCTGCCACACCCGGCGCTGTCCCTCACAGCCTCCTCTCCCTCACTGCAGTGCAGCCCACCCGCACCCCTGCCTGCCTTTCCCCAGGACCCTCCCCCTGCCGCCCCGCCTGAGCTCCTGACAGCTCCGCCGGTTAGCTTCCCACCCCTGCTGCACCCCCAGGGCGGGCGCTGCCCTCGCCCCACTCTGCCTGGGCGGCCCAGCTGGGCTCGGTCCCCTCTCTCTGCTCTGTAAACCCCCAGCTCACTCCTGAGGGCTCCTTCCTTCCTTCACCCGCGCAGGCAAGCACCCCTATTTTGAGGGCACCCGGGTTCCGTGTCATGGAGGGAACGTTGGAGCGCTCTTTGAAGCAGACGGGTCTCATGGAGAAAGTCATTTTGGAGTGCAGGCCTGAAGGCGGTGGGAGGCGTGGGGTTCTCCTGGAGGGAGGGGTGGAGAGGGGCCTCCCTCTGGGGAGAGGCGTTCAGGGCAGGAGTGAGGGCAGTATAGGCTATTGTCACTCATGCAACAAACATTTGCTGATTCCTATGGGACCGGGCTGAATGGTGCCCCCCCAAATACCACAGGTCCAGGTCCGCATCCCAGCCCTGGAGGCTGTGAACGCGGCCTTGTCTGGGAGAAGGGTCTCTGTGGGGGTCAGGGAGGGACGAGCTCACCCGGATTAGGGTGGGCCTCGGCCCAAACACAGGTGTCCCTGGGACAGGAGAGAAGGGGCGGGCCCGTGGGGGAGGGGCGGGGGAGGCAGGAGGGAGCCCCCGGAGGCTGGCAGGGGGTTTGGCCCTGGGACCCCTGCATTTCAGTCCGGAGAGCTGCCTTTGGACTCTGGCCTCCAGAATAGGGACAGAACGGATCCCGTCCTTCGAGCGGCCCAGTTTGTGGTCACTTAGGGAAATTACATGAGGAGACCCCTGCTCTGCCCTAGATCCTGTTTCTGGTGCTGAGGCCACCATGGAGGTGGCCACTGGGGAGAAAAGCAGGTGCTGCGCCCATCCCGGAGGACCCTCGGGTCTGCGGTCCCACCAGCCCAGGCTGCACCCAGTTCCTCCCTCCGATGGTTCTCGCCAGTCTCCGCTGGTGACCACATGGACCCTGGGTGGTCTTTGAAACCGCCAGAGTGGGCCCACTTCTGCCAAGTCCCCACGGGGACCCCCAGGTCTGGGCGGACTCCCAAGCGTGTTTCTGCCTCGGGACCGTGGCACGGGCTGCCCCTGCCTGTGCCACTTTCCCGAGACCGTCGGTCTCCTTACTGTGAACTCTGTGGACTTGGACTCCCCTTGGGGAAGCCCGTACCCAACACCCTCTCACCAGGGCGATCAGGCTTGCGTGTCCCCCCGCTATGTGCTTGGTGCAGCGGGTGACACTGAAGGCTGACTGTGAGTGGTGGGCAGGAGAGGGGCTGTTTGCTGAGCTGGAGACACAGACTCACTTTCTGGGCTCCTGAACCCACTTGGGTCTCCGCTGGGCGTTCTCACGGAGCTGCGAAGTGGCCTCTGCCGTGGCCTACCCTGCTCCCTCGGTGTCCAGCAGACCCTCACCCGCTCCAGGGTCCCCTGCCCTGCCCCCCTAACAATTCAGTCCGTGGACAAATCCCACAGGTCTACCAGCCCCTGGACCCTGCCGCCGTCTAGCTCTAGTCTTCCATACGCTCTGCCAGCCGGAAGGAGGCCACTCTCGCCTTAGGACCCTCCATGGCTCCCACGGGCCACAGGGCAGGGTGCCAACCGCAGACCAGGCTTTCTCTGGGCCTTCAGCCCCTGCCCCCTACAGTGCTTCTGTCCTTCGGCGACCGCCCCCCCCACCCTATTCCACAGGCCCCTCCTCCTTCACACGCGCCAGCTGCTCTGGCCTGGGCCCCTGGGCGTCTGCGCTGACCCTGGTGAGCACCCCCGCCAGCACACTCCAACCGCACAGCAACCTCCACCTGCCGCCGGGCGAGCTGGGCCGACACAGGTGCGCTGTCACGGCCGCCCGCGGCTGGGTGCTCCCCCGCCCTGTCACAGCGCGGAGCTGGCCAGGAAGGCCCCGGAGAGTGCCGCGAAGGTCTCCGTCACACCCGCCTTTGGGGGCCCCTCAGCGGGCTGCAAGCCCTCTCCTTCCTAGAGGCCTCCTTGCCTGGGCCCGCCCGCCTGGCTCTGGCCCCTGGGCCTCATCCCCAGCAACCTGCGTCCGCCCGCCCCGCTGGCCGCAGCTCCCGGGGTCCCCGCTCCTCCCTGCCTGGGCCTGGCACTCGGCTGGTGCTCCCTCCCAGGTGTAGCCAGATCAGGGTCCCCAGGACAGGCCGTCCGGGGGACGGTGGGGGGGACCCGGCCTCTACCTGCCCAGCCCCTCCGGCCCGGGTAGGCGGTGGCCTCGGGCCTCTTAGCGCAGCCCTCAGCCTCTCTCCCTGCCCCCAGCCCCAGCCAGCCCAGGCCTCCGCCGGCCAGAAACCGAAGAGAAAATGCCTGTTTATGCCAGTTACGCCGAAAGCAAAACAGTTTGTGGTTTGTGACCCAAATTTTTTGCCTTTTTTTTCAGAACATAACACAGCTGAAGACAACTCCCTCCCCCCGCCCCCCCCGCCCCCCCCAGGCAGACAGAAACGATCTGTTTACACTGGCCGCAAACATTCCTGCCCGCCAGCCGGCCCTCTCCCCTAGGCCGTGCCCGCAGCGCTGAGCCCTGGAAGGGGCGCCGGTCCTGGTGAGGGGGAGACCGGAGGGGGCCACAGGCCAGGTCGGGGTGCTGCTGACCGGACCGTCCTGGGGCCGGGAGGATCGGGGTCTCTGTGTGTCTGGTTGGAGGGGCTTCCCGCGGCCCTGGGTGGGGAGGTGCCTGGATGCCTCCCGCATGTTTCCTCCGATGCTCCCCCCCCACTGCGCCCGCGTCTGCCCCCAGCCCCGGGCTCCCACCCCGTCTCACAGACACCGGGTCCCTGGGCTGTCACCCCCCTCCCCGCCTTCCTCCCTGCTCTTTCCTGTCCTGATGCCCAATGCCCATATCCCCTGGCCCAGCTCGGCCGTGGAGCCCAGGCGGAGTGGGACGGGTGCACCCGTCCCCTGCCCCGGGAGCTGGCACCCTCAAGCTGGGTAGGTGGGGTGACAGGTGTAGAGCCCGTGACTGCAGCCCAGACAGGAGGGAAGCAGGGCGGGGCTCCTTCTCCCAGGACTCGGCTGGGCCAGGCGCACACTGGGAGCCCAGTGGTGGGGCCAGGCAGGCCTGTGAGGTCCCTGGCCAGGAGAAGGGACTAGACCCTTGTCCCATTCAGACCATCCTCAGGCCTGTCGTATTCCTCTGGGGACCGCTGAGTGCCCCGCAGCCTCACCAGTCCCGTCCTCCTGCATTCTCCCTGCTCTTTCCCTCACGTCTCCTTTCTGTCTTGGCTCTTTCCTATACGCTTGCTCTGGCCAGTGCCCCAGGTTGGGTACTGTGGAACCAGAGCCCAAGAAGAGGGAGTCTTGGGGGCACGGACTCCAGTGTCACGGGGGCGCATCCCCAGAGTCACTAGTGGGGATGGGGCAAAGGTGTCCCAGCAGCGCCCACCGCTGAGGAAGGCAGCCAGACCGCCTCTGGACGGCACGCAGGGGCTAGCCGGATGCGGAGGGCTGGAAGGGTATCGTAGGCGGAGGGAGCAGTGCGGCAGCGTCGACATGACCCGTGGGTCTGCACGAGCAGGCCCAGATCTGGGGGCGCGGAGAAGGACACTAAAGGCACACAGCGGCCACGGATCCGCGGGCCCTGCGTGCCAGGCCGAGAGGCGGAACTTGACTGTGGGAGAGCTCCGGGCAGCAGGGAAGGGTCTTTGAGGGGAGAGGGAGCCACTCCAATGTGCATTCCAGAAAGATGGTCCAAGCCTGCCTGGGTCAGCTGAAGCCGGAGGGTTAGCAGAAGTCCCCGCACGTGTGCCCTGGTGTGTGGGGGGGGTGCTGCGTCTCACCCCTCCCCCAGCCCCAGAAGGCAGGTCCCAGTGCCCCAGTGTGGGGGTGGGGGTGGGCAGAGCAGCCCATCCTGCTACAGGTCCTGGACGGAACCCCGTGCTGCTCCTGGGAGGCTGGCAACCCCCACCCCCTCGCCCGGCCAGAGCATCACTTTGGCAGTTCTGGCCTGTACCTCTGCTTCCCTCTCCCCTCCTTGTCATCCCTGGCCTCCCCTCGATCAAGAACAGATGTGCTTCTGGAGCAGGAATTCTAGCTATTTGGTTAACCAGTCACTCAAGGGACTTTCTGATAAGGCGATTTGGTTCTCAGCAGAGCCAGGGAGGGGGAGGACTGAGGACAGGGACTCCCACCCCCACCTTCCTTGCCCCCGGGGCTCTGGGACGCTCCCAGCCAGGGTCTCCCCGCCCGCTGGCAGCTCTGAGGAAGACAGGTTTTCCAGGCCTCCGGTGGTGCTGAGGTGTCCCAGCAGGTGGGGGGTGGGCCGAGGCTGCCGGCCGTCCCCCACTCCTTGGACCTGGATGCGGCCAAGCTCTACCCGCCACAGCACCAGCACGAGAGCTCGCTGCCTGCCGTCCGTCCATCCGTCCTTCATCCTTCACCCAGCCGGCGAGGCTGGGGAGCCGCAGAGATGAGAAAGACCCCGTTGGGGCCATCAGGGCGATCAGATTGTCACTGTGAAGAGGGAGGCCGCTGTGTCAGCTCAAAGACACACCATGAGACACAGAGACTACATTTTCCAAATCTTTCCCAGCACGAGTGGGGGCGCGACCTCATGGGGCTCCTCTCCCCGGGCCCGGTGTCCTCTTCCCCTCCAGGCCGCCCCAACAAACCACAGCTGACTCCCTGCTTAGGCAGGCCCGATGGTGGACCAGCCCTGCTTGAGCCTTGGAAATGGCAGCCCCGGGAACTAGTCCCTCAGATCTGCCACTTTGGGTCCCTAGTTTCCCAGAACCCAGTACAGCATCTGGTCTCATTCTATTCCATTCGCAGCTGCAGAAGGTTGGGACTGCCCTGACGCTTTCTTTGGTTTTCCAGAACTTAAGCCCTTGGCTCATATCTCCCAGGCATGGACCACAATACCCACCCCAGTACCTGGGACAGAGTAGAGACTCAGGGTGGGCTTCATGAACAGACAGATGGATGGAAGGTGGTTGGATAGATGTACATATGTGTATGGGCACTTACACATGTGTATGTGTGTACAGACAGGTGGATATGTGCAGGGGTAGACGGAGGGGTAGGCAGAGGTGGGGATGGACACATGGATGGATGGCTATGTAGACGGGTACATGGCAACTGCAGGGAAACAGATACCTACCCGTGTGGTTGCTCAAGATTGTCCTGGTGGGAAATGAGGAAGGAGAGACTGAAATGTATTGAATGTCCATCCTCATAGAAATTCTATTTGCTGATTGTAATACATCCTGCTTTTAGAGAATGGAGCATAACATTGGTTGAAAGATATTTGTGGATTAAATGAAAGATTTATGGATTTGTGGATTAAATTAAAGATTAAATTAAAGACGATTGTGGATTGGAAGTCCCAGGTTATGGACTAAAAATCCTAAAATCCTACCCTAGAAAAAGGCACAGGGCCCAGAGAGTTTTATAGGCAAGGCTTTTTGGTTTTGTTTCTTTTTTTTTCTTTTTTTTTTTTAATGCTCGAGACCATTCTTCTGCAAAATATTTCAAGCATAGGATACGGACACGATTCTGATTCATTTTCTGTATCCGTATAACCCTGATCCCAAGGCCTGATCATGATAGCGCAGAACGAGAAAAAACCACAGACCAAGTTCACATGTGAAGATGGAAGCACAAATTATAAAGAGAAGAATTAGCAAATTAAATCCAGCCGTGTATTGAGTTAAAGTAATAATATACCATGACCAAGCAGAGTTTACTTCCAAGAATGCAAGGATGACTCAACATGAAGAAATCCGTTAATATCATTGTGTTTGTAGGCCAAAAGAAGAAAAACCATATGATGATACTGATAGGTGCCAAAAACATATTTAATAAAGTCTAACATGCACTCCCAGTTATAAAATGTGTTTCACAGGCTCAGAATAAAAAGAAACTTCCTTAACATGAGAGAATATCATTGGCTTGTCCTGCCATCCTCTGTCCGAACCTGCTTCCCATCACCCTCTGAGAGGACCCTCTTCATTGACCAAGAGCGTTCCTGGAGTGGTCATCAATAGACACTTTTTTCTTTTTTGGATGTGACCCCTCAGGAGCTTCTGCTGCTGCTGACCCCACCCTCACCCCCATCCTGAAACTCCTCTGGGTTCCAAGCATGGAGAATGTTTCCTGGATGAAGTGTTTCCGAAAAATCAGCGTTCCTGCCGACAACAACCTTAAACCCTGGACAACGAAGGAACAAACAACTCCCCAAAGGCTCTAGAGAGTTGGCAAAGTAGGGTAGTCACAGAACGGTGCAGACATCTGAAATCCCCAGAGAAATCCTGCCGGAAGTGCCAGGAGGGGTGTGGGGCAATTGAGGTCACTGGAGACTAAGATGGGAATCTCCAAGAGAAGCAGAGACGGGGGCATCCCAAATTGTCTGCGTACACTCAGCTCAAGTTGCTGGTGTGGGGCAGATGGAAGGCAGTCTGGATGGAGATCTGAGTCACCTGTTGGCCCACATGGGGCAGAGTCCGCGGTCGGAGTGTGATCGAGCTAACAGCTCAAACAAACACATCGGCACTCTGCAGAGAAATGCTGCACACCCATGGTCCATGCCATGGAATGTTTGCCGCGTCTGGGGTGCAGCACAAAATTACACGGCATAGGTGAGGGCCAGGAACAGGTGTTCTCCCCTCCCCAAGGGAAAAGACCATTAATCAAGGCCAACTCTGAGGGATGGGATGTTGGAGTTATCAGACAGAGTCTTTGAAGGAGATACGCTAGCCCCTGCCACCCATGGAGATAAAGGAAAACATAGTCACAATGAATGAAAAGACAGGATTCTGGCAGACAGAACGAAAGGTTAAAAATGTTCCGGTGGACAATTCGAACTGAAGAGTACAATCTCTGAGATAAACAAAATTTACTGGACGAGATGAGTGTCAGAACAGGGATGGAACAGTGTGTGAACTCGGGGATCAGTCAAAAGGAGCTACTCGGTGTGAGGAAGAGGGAGACGCTCGAACGCAGAGTGGAGTCACGGTCACGTGGGGGCCGGCAGGGGGATAGTAGTCTCGGAGGGGAGGAGTGGGGGCAGCAAAACACTCAAGAAGTAGGGACTAGAAATCTCCCAAATGGATGAAAAAGGTAACGGATTCAGGAAATTCAGTGCAAGCCAAGCAGGCTCAGTGCAGAGCACGACAAGCTGATGAAAACGAACGTTAAAAAGGAAAATCCAAAGAGGAGAAAACAGAACTTCGTGAGGCGGGAACCAAGGCGCCTCACCCGGAGCCGTGGGGGCCAGTGGATAGCGGGACCATGTTCTTTCGGAACATGTTTTCCTCGCCCTCCTGTGGCCGCTGGGTCCACTCTCCCTGTCTTCTTGGTGGTGTGCTGTCTGTTCTGTTCTGGTTTTCTCACTCCCCTTGGTGGGGTGTTGCCGAGCCTTGTTGCGACCCGGCGCCCCCTCTCCTCCCATCCCTGGACTTCTCCCCACGTGGAGGACCGCCATACCACAGCACTAGCCATCCCACTCAGCATCCCGGACAGCCCCAGTCGTGGACCTCGGGCTCCCCTCGCCTGCGGTCAGGGGCATGGATTCCACGTCCCCTCCATTCCAAACCTGAGTTGCCTCCAGGGTTCTCCGTCTCAACGAGTGACTCTCCTGGCCATGTTGTTGCCCCGGCCAGAACCCCTGGGACAGGGAAAGCCCCACTGCTCTTCCCTCACGTCCCTGGAGGTCTGTTGTCTGGTCTGTCTCCCTCCGCGGTGGCCTTTAGGCGGCAGTTTCCAGGCGCTGGGTGCCGCTCCGGGCTACCTGCGTGCCGGCACCTACTCCTCGGACGTGGGACCTGTATCCCCATTTCGCAGATGGCCCACCGAGGAAGGCGGGGACTCCACAATGGCCATCGGTGGCTCTCAAGTGCCCCTCATCAGGCCTGGGCTGGGCACGGAGGGGCCGCCTGGCAGGCTGCCTGCCCCGGGAGCTCATCGTCTGGAGGGAAAGCCTGACAGCTAACGAGGCGTTTAATGAGCCGATTACATAATGACGGGCTGCAGAGAATAACAGGGCTCACGGGCAGGCTGCGTCCACCCTCCCCACGACCCTGAAGGCCCAGGGGTGGGTTCGGTTCTCCTGCTCCCCTGGGCCCAGACGAGACCTGTTTGCGGGCCCAGCTCTTTGGGCTGTCCCAGATTCGGCTCCCGGACATCTGCCGTCCGGCCTCAGGGAGCAGGTGCGACGGGACAGCTCCCCTCTCTTCCTGTGCTGGGCCGGACGGCCTCAGAGACACGCAGCCAGTCAGCCGTGTGCTGAGCTGAGGCCAAGGAGAGCTCTTTCCAGCCTGGAGCCTTCGGGTGTCAGCTCTGCACCCCCATACCTGGGGTCACCCCATGACCCCAGGGCAGCCCTGCGGGCCTTTGTTGTGGGGGGTCGAGGTCAGCTCTCCGGCCCCGACCCGTGTCCCCAGCTCCGGGCCCACCCTCCTGCGTGTTCCCCACCACCTGGGACCCGGATGAGATCTCCAGCCCCGTGGTCAAGGTGAGACCTTGAGCAGCCCAGAGCAGGAGAGCAGGGAAGCTCGAGGTCGCTCCGGGGGCCGGGCTGGGAGACCCGCTGGCCCCTCCTGCCCCTGGGGAAACCGCCAGCAGCTCAGAGGTGAGTGTGCATGCAGAGGGAGGGAGGTGCGTGCCCCTGCGTCCAGGCTCCCTTCTCCTCTGTGTCACGGGGCAGGCGGGGTGGAAGGAGTCGTGACAGTGGTGCCCGCCCGGAAGGCCCGCCCGTGCCCGGTGTGGGCCGGGCCAGGGCCCCGTCTGTGCTCTCGGCTGGACGGAGGCCCTCCCGCCACAGCCAGACCCCGTCCAGTTGCATCACTCAGGTCCTGGCCAGCGTGCCCGGGAGATGCCCTGCGGCTCAGTGATGAGGGGCGGGTACTCTGCGTGTTCCCGTCCGGCAGCGACCAGGCGAGAGTGGGGGTGTTGGCCGGCGCCGCCTGCCAGAGCCACTCCCAGGCCCAGCCGGATGCCAGCCCCCAACGAGAAGGGGGCGGCTTCGGGGCGGCTCTGGCGGGCAGCCTTCGACCCCTTTCCGGCCGGGGGGCTCCCAGGAGAGGAAAGCCCTGGGACTCAGGGTCCTTAATCCTGGCCAGGCCTGCCCACTGTGAGTTCCATGGAAACCCTTACACCGGCCTGGGCTTTCAGGGCTAATTCCCAGTGACATTCGAGGAAGTTCGTTAGGGAGTGCTGGGCACGGGCGGGCGGGAGCTTGGGGCAAGGCCCGTCACGGCGCGGAGCCGCACCCCCACCGCGCTCTGCGTGTGACCAGCGGACTGGTGAAGGTTTGGCTCTAGGTGGTTCACCAGGGGGTCGGGAGAATTCCCGGAACCGAAGGAATCCCGCTGCTGCCCCATCTGAGGTAAAGGGGCTTATGGGGCGGCAACGGGGCTGTGAGACAGACTTCGGGGGGTACTCGCAGCCCGGGCCTCAAAGGGCTGTCCAACACAAGACTGTCCTGGGGGAAAGGGGGTCCGGGGGACAGTCACACCCTGGGCGGGCGTAGCTGGGAGTATTCAGGGTGCTGAAGGGGCTCTGGGAGGCAAGTTCCTCTAGGCCAGGCTGGTCAGGGAGGGCTCCCTGGAAGAGGAAAGACTTGGAGAAGGAGAAGTGAACTGGGAGGAGGGCGTGGTAGAGAAGAGGTTGGGCCCACGGGGGAGGAGGTGGGGCGGAGGGCCTGAGGTGGCTCTTCCAGCAGGACTCCTTACACGGGTAGGGGAGCTTGGCTGGCTCAGGGCCGTGGTGGGGCTGTAGCCGGGTGCCCCAGCTTGGGGATTGTGCCCCATTCGGGAGCCGCAGAGCTGGGACCCAGCCCAGCAGCCCGTTGCACTTAAGAATGCCCTTGATGGGGGCACCTGGGTGGCTCAGTGGGTGAAGCCTCTGCCTTCGGCTCAGGTCATGATCCCAGGGTCCTGGGATCGAGCCCCACATCGGGCTCTCTGTTCACGGGGAGCCTGCTTCCTCCTGCCTCTCTGCCTACTTGTGATCTCTGTCTGTCAAATAAATAAATAAAATCTTAAAAAAAAAAAAAGAATGCCCTTGATGAGGGGCGCCTGGGGGGCATGGTTGGTTAAGCACCCGACTCTTGATTTTGGCTCAGGTCCTGGTGTCAGGGGCATGAGATCCAGCCTTGCGCTGGGCGTGGAGCCCCCTTGAGATCCTCTCTCTCCCTCCGTCCCTCTCCCCTGCATCCGCATGTGTGCAGGTGCGCGCTCAGTCTCTTGGTCTCTAAGAAGAAAGATCTCCCTCGGTGAAGCTGAGATTTTTGTCTGTTCCAAGAGCTCAGGGGCTGGCGGGACCTCTTCAGCGTCCCGCGTGAGGGGCGGTCCCGCTGGGGTGGAGCGCGGTGTCAGCAGCGGGAGAGGCTCGCAGTGGCCGCAGCGGAGAGGTACTCACCGCCCCATGCTTGCAGAAGGAAGTGTCCCCTCCCCTCTAGGAAAAGCAGCCGGGGCGGGGGGGGGGGTGGTGGGGGGCCGCTCTCCGATCTCCTTGGAGCTTCCAAGCGAAAAGCAGAACTTTGGGAAACTGGCGCCTGGGATGAGAAGCCGGACCCGTGGGACCGCACCTATAATAACGCTTTCCTTTTGTAGACTTTCAGATCTGCGGACAAATCGCAAAGGCGGCGGTGGAGCTCTCAAAAACCCCCTCCCGCGAGCACCTCCGCCTCCGGAAGCATTTGCGACCCCTCCTGGGGCCGGGGAGGGTCTCTGCCGTAGATTCCATGACGGGTCCGTTCTAGTCCTCTTTCCGCTCTGGTCCCCAGCCTCATACTGCTCTCCTCGCCCCGTCTCCTGCTCTCCTGCACCGGTGGGCTTCCCTGGGACAGGGACCCAAGGGGTCATCATTGTGGCCTCAGGCCCCAGATTGCATCTCGCTTTAAAGAAACCACCACTCGTTGGGTTTTGGCGTGGTATCCGAAAGAAAATCCCCGTGCATCCGGAAGGCTGCGGGAACACGCCAACCCCCTCAGCCATGTGCTCCTACTCTTGGTGCCCGGGAACCGAGGGACACGTCGCCCATGCCCGCACGGGAACCCTTGTCTCCCGCTTGCCGTGGGGCTTTGTGGGGTGTAGAGCCCTGCCTGCCATTCTCTCTGCACTGGTTTTGTTTTGAAAACTACAGTTATTTTTTATGAAAAATAATTTATGTTCATACGTAGTATCTGATTATTTTTGTGACTTTTAATTTATTTAAACCTGTTTTTAATTTCTGAAATGTAAATGTAAAAAAAGTTAATGTCTTCATTTTAACTTGTGTGTGCAAATCCTCGTAACTGCAAACCCACGTCCCCACGAGTTCTTCAGGCCCTCAGTAACGGCGAGGGCTGGAATGGGATCCCAGGGCGGGAAGGACGGAGAACGGAGGTCACGCAGGCTCGGCGAGGGTGCAGCCAGCGTTGGGTCCAGCCCCATTCGAAGCCGTCTGCCAAGGTAAAACCAGCTCAGCTTTACGGGAAAATTGTAGGGGACTGTGCGGGGAATTCCCTTATACTCCCCCACCACGCACACACACGTGAGTGCACACGCACATACCTGCGTTTGCACACGCACGCGTGCACACACATTTCCTACTGACGTTGAGCAATATTCCACCGTCTGGATGTCCCTGTTTATCCATCCGCCCACCGAAGGGCGTGTCGGCGGCGTCCCCGATCCGGCACTCTGGAGCAAAGCCGCCAGAAACATCCGTATATGTGTTTCCGTGTGGAGATAGGTCTTCTCCCTAAATTCCTATTTCAAATTACGGATGAGTTATCCCAGAATGATTTTTAAGGCAATTCCTCTCTGTCCCTTTGTTGGAAGGGCTTTTTGGGTCATAGGCTGTTGTTTTAAATTCATAATGTTCTCTTCTCTGAAGTCTTGATGCTGTTTGTACAAATAGTTGGGTCTGTTACAAGACTTCGTTTGCCCCCCGGAGCTAGAGCTCCTCTCCGCAGGGCTTCATTAGGGCGTCCCTGCGTGCGACAGTCGACCGGCCTGGCCGAACCCCTCTGTGGGCTCCTGTTGGAGATCACCGCTGTGGGTTAACCCTTGTCTCCCGGACCCGGCTGACAGAGACCCTTCCTCCCCAGGTATCCGTGGAGAGAAGTCAGGGCTCCCGTCCAGAGAGACCTCGGCACCCCCCCCCCCACCACTATGACCCTGAGATGTGAGACAGGGGTCGGGCCGCTGCAGGCACCTGCATCGAGCCAGCGGCCGGGGGGCTTTGGTGGCCCGGCGGGGGCGCAGGAGCTGTCGCGGCTCTCGGCCGGTCCAGAGATCCAGAAGCCCTCTGCCTGGCTCAGGGCCTCCTGGAGCCACGGGCAGGTGCTTTCGCCACAGAAGAGCCCAGACGCCTCTCTGGCTTCGCCTGGGCCTGGAGGGGGGGTACCCTGGTTCCCAGGCACCCGCAGGCCTTGCCCCCGAGACGGGGGGATCTCGGAGCGGCCTCTTGGGTCTGCTACTTTGCAGCTGGAGTGCAGCAGATGTCCGGAAGCACGCCTGCCTCCGTGCCCAGACTCGTGCCCACCCCGAGTGCATCCGTCCCGCGGTCCCCACTCAGCGCCCCACAGAACCGCCCGGGCCTCCCTTTCTGAGCACCAGCCGCGTGCTGAGCACTGAGCGCTGAGCCTGGGGGCTCCAGCCCCACCGTCTAGCTTGCCGTGCCCACCACGGGGGACCCCAGCCCGTGTCTCCTTGGGGCTTTGAGGGGGGCTGTGGGGGACAGGCCTCTGTGTATGAACCTTTCCTTGTGCTCTCCCATTGACAGGGAGCTCACTGCTGCTCGAAGCTGACTGCTGCCCGCCAGCCCCTGAACCGGGCTGTCCTCCTGGGCCCCCACCTGCCCCCTCCTCAAACCAGACAGGGGTCCCCCTGGGGCTGGGCCGAGCCTGCCTGCTCCCAGCTGAGCACACGTCCGAGCCGAGTCCCCTGTGAAGTCCCCCCTTGGCCTGTCGCAACATTCTCCCCTGCAGCGCTCTAGGAAGGGGCCCGACGAGACAGCTTTGACCCGGCCGGGACCCCAGGGCCACGGAGTGCAGAAGGCACGTCTTCCTTGCCCACAACTGAACCTGCCCATGGAGGACAGGCAGGTTGGTGGACTCTCGGGAGCAGTCAGCCTCGTGGACCCCAGCCGGCTCTGCGGACCCTGGGTCCCCCCGGGCTTGTGTGGGGCCTACCCTGGACCTGCCAAGCATCCCACCACGCCTTGCCCACCCCTCTCCCGCCCCCACAAGGAGCCCCTGCTTCAACTCAGGTGCTCTGAGGCGGGGCACGGCAGGCCACGCGGGGCGACCGAACCCCCACAGTAGTGAGTGGGCCACGTGCCAGGATCCCATCTTCTTCGGTCACACCCCAGTCTCCTCCCGCCAGGCTCGAGCCCAGGGGCCCCGCCTGACGGGCTCCTCAAGGACCTGAGCAGCCCACCCAGCTGAGCGCCTGGCTGTCTCTACGGGCCCCGGCCCTGGGGACCCCAGCCCAACCCTCGTGCTTGGGGAAAACCAGCTGCTTCCTGTTTGCGTCTGTGATTCGCTTGTTTTCCTGCCCAGCGGTCGAGGGTCGAGGGTCTGAGCGCCCAGCGAGCCCGGCGCTCCCCCTCGTTGTGGGGCCTGCTGTTCCGAGGAGAAACTTAATCACTTTGTTTTCTTGGTTTAGATTTTGCTTTTTAATAAAAAAATGACCCCGCTCAGCGCCAGCCCCACGGCCCTAAAAGGCGTCACTTTCAAACGGCTCCGCAGGCCAGCCGGGAGCTCCTGGGGGAGGGCGGTGGGGCCAAGGCAGTCGGCGCTCTGGGGCCCGGGGCCGGCGTGGTCCGGGGAAGCTGGAGGGTGAGGCCGGGGGCAGCTGCCCTCTCTGTCCTCCTGCGTAGCCGGCAGGACCCCAGCCACAGGTCAGCACTGGGAGCAGGGCCCTCGGATGCCAGGTGGGCCCAGGGAGGGGAAGAGCCCGAGGGCCTTCAGCTGGGGTGGGGGGGAGGGGTGCTGCGGATCTGAAGGACTTCCAGGCCAGCCCCTCGCGCCCTCCCTTCCTCCCCCCTCTCTCCTTCCCTCTCTCTCCCAGGGGGTTGAGTCCAGGAAAGGTAGGGGACAGCGCCTGGCACCCCCCGATGTCCCCTAGCACTCATCCCTTAGAGGTCTCAGCCTCTGGGCCTGGGGTCCTGTGATCTCCATTGCGGGTCTCCTCCTGGGTGGGGTGGAGTGGAGCGGCTACACAGGGAGCCCCCGGATGCCTTCCTCTGCCTCCTACCGCGGCTGGGACTTGCCCCTCCCTGGGACGGGTGGATCTGCGGAGCGGAGCCATGGGACTGGGGGAGGAGGGACAGCAGTCGCAGACGCTTGTCCACGAGGCACTGCAGTCAGGCCCCAGCGGCCGCCCCAGCACCCTCGAAGCCTTCCTCCCAGAGTCCCCGGCATGTCCCGCTCCCAGCATGCGGGGCCCGGGCTGGCCGCAGGGTCGGGGAGAGGTGAGCCCGTCTCTGGGACAGAGGCAGAGTGGGGGACGTCTGTGGAGGGCGCTCAGGAGGGAACCAGACGATGGGGGTCGGCAGGGGCGGGCTTAGACAGGGGAGCAAGGAGGGAGGGACGAGGAGTCTCGGAGCCCTGGTCATGCGCCGGACAAGCCGCCCGGGGCTCAGGAACGGGGCTGGCGGACCTGGCTGCGGGACGGACGGCTCATCTCATCAGGGGCTCGTCCTGTGTGGACCCCGTGCGGACCCCAACCTCTCTCAACGCTGGACACTCAGTCAGGCGAGAGCCCCAGGACGCCCGGCAGCTTGTGGTGGAGCCTGGCGGGGAGGTGACACCAAGAGGCCAGAGAAGAGGCAACCGGACCCCGTCGCCGCCAGGGCACTGTTGGCCACTTACCGGAGCCGGAGCAGGGCTGCCCAGGGCTCCTTGGGCTGGGGCCTGTCAGGCAAGAGCCTCTGGGAAGCCCGCGGTGCGGCCCGGAGGGTGAAGGGCCCGTGAGTGCGGGGGTGGAGATCCTGTTTCCACGGAGGTCTGGGTGCTCGGCCCGGAGGCAGACTGTGGAGGGCAAGGGCTGGGTGCGGCCTGAACAGAAGGGTGCTGGAGAGGAGGGAAGTGGGAGGTCAGGGTCAAGAGGCTAGAGCAGGGCATGTCCGTGCACCCATCTTTCTATCCTTCTGTGACTCTGTCCGTCTATCGCTCCCTCCATCCCTCCACCCCCCCTCCCTCCATCATTCCCCCAGCCATCCCTCCCTCCATCCCCCCATCCACCCATCCGTCCCTCCCTCCGGCAACCACCCGCCATCCGCTCATCCATCCATCATGGCTTCCTCCCTCTCTCCCTCTCCCTCCCCCCACCGTCCCCCCACCGCCCACCTCGCCCATCTCTCCGTCTGGAACCGGATCCCCCGGGGACCTCTGGGGAGAGAGTGTGGTGGCAGGGAGCTGGGGCACAGGGGCTACCTGACAGCAGTGTGGGGCCTCTGGGCCGTGGTCAGAAGGTGGTGGGAGCAGGGAGGGGGGCCTGAGGACGGTCCTGACGGCAGGGGAACTGGCCCAGTGAGGAGGCTCTGAGAAGCCTGTGGCCTTTCCTCTGAGGCGGGGGCTGGTGGAGGGTCTGGCTTAGGTGTTGGGCCTCTGGATGCCGAGCGAACAGGCTGAAAGCGTCCGGGTCTGAAGCCGGGAGAAGAGGGCCGCCGAGGAGGCAAGCGGTGGCCGGACCGGAAGCTGGGTGACAGCAGCACAGAGAACACGGGCTGAGGGACCGCTGGGGCGCAGGGTGGCTCCCAGCTTGGACCCAAGCACCTGGGAGGATGGAGGGGGAGAGGCAGAGGGTGCAGCTGGCCCCGCAGGGCACGGGTGGGGCTCAGCACAGACTTGGGGTATCTGCCACCCACGGGGACATCTGCGAAGGGGGTTGTGGGTGGACGGGCGGCTGAGGGCCCGGACAGCTGGGGAGGGGGTGGGGCTCCGGCTGCTGTTGCGGCCGTCCCCGCGCCAGCCGTTTGCACCCCTTCCTCGGGGCAACCTCCTGGTGTTGGGTGTTGGAGGGAACTTCCAGGGCCTCCCTGGCCCCGGTGGCCCTGGTAGCCCTGGTTCCCGGCCGCCGCACCAGCACTGCCCAGAGCAGAGGCAGGCGGGGAGGGGGGCCGGGAGAGGGGGCAGAAGAGGGGCTTCGAGTACGCAGCCCTTGGCTGGGCCTGGGGGGCGAGTGAGGTTCCAAGGTGTGTTTTGGGCCACGGGATAAACCCGCTCAGATGTTTTCTGCATTACAGAGAGTGTGTGGAGGGAGGAAAAACGCTCGACTTTGCCCAACAGGCACTAAATAATTCGGTCATTCGTTTTCATTCCAATATCTGGAAAACAGCTGATTCTGGAAACCGAACACTTCCCTGGGCATAGATCCGGAGGAAGAGGTGCACCCCACGGAGCTGGGGGTGGGGGCACAAGCCCCGGGCGGCCTTGTCCCTGCACCCGGGCCCCTTGGGAGAGGGGCTGAGGCCGGGGCTTGGAGGAGAGACCCCGCCCGCGAGCCCGTCCTGCTCACGGAGGCAGCCAGGTTTCTATGGTGCCGCGAACCTGACACGCGGGGTTCTGGAAACTTGGTGGGCTAATCCGGGCCCTAATCCTAGCAACGGGCTGGACCTGAGGCTGCATGGCGGGCAGGATGGCGGGGATGCTGGGCAGGCATGGGGACCCTCCTGTGCGGGGCCTCGCTGAGACAGTGCCCGGGATCTCCGTGTCCCAGCACCCCGCGGGCTGAGGGCTGTCTTGGGCCTCGTTTTGGGTACCCTCTGGGCTGCCCAGTGTCCCCCTGGCTGTCCTGGCCTTGAGGTTGTCAGGATCAGAGGAGATTAGCAGGTACGGGAGGCCGTGGGCGTGTAGGCAGTGGGGTCCCTGCTGGGAGCCGGCAGAAGCCCCATGGCCACTGGGGCGGGCTCAGGGACCCTGGCGAACTCTCTCTGGGCCTGGGCTCTGGGCCTGCTGGGTCACAGAAGCCCGGATAAAGGACAGCCCTGGAGCCTTGGCCCAGGAGGCCCACTATATGCGTGCATACGTGCATGCGCGTGTGTGAGTGCGTACACGTGAGTGCGTGTGCATGAGCACGGGAGGGGCCGTCTGCCTCTGAACGCCCCGGTGTCTACCAGCGGCGCCTGCATGGGGCAGTGTGTATTGGAAGGATACCTCCGCTGTGAGCCCTGGTCCCCCGGATCCGCTCTGGGCCTGGTGGACAGCAAAGGGGCTGCGGCCCTTGGGCTCCGCACTGCAGACCCCCGGACCCCACCGCCCCTTCAGCCTCACCAGGTTGGGATTCCCTGGGGCAGGGCTGTCTCCCGGGGACTCGGGCCCAAGAGATGGTTGGCAGGGTACTTTCACCCAAGGAGCCGTGTGAGGCACTGACTCGGTTTCCCTTCCCCACCCTCCATGCTTCCTTGGCGTCTGGGTAGGGCTGGCCTGAACCCACTCTGCCCGACCAGCCAGCCTCTTCTGCCGGCCGCTGGTCTGCGGGAGGACACCAGCCCAGACTGGCTGTGGGGGGGCAGGGAGGGGCTGGCCGCACGAAGAGGTTGAAGGAGAGAAAGGGGGTGCTGGGCCTTCAAATTAGTGACTTTGAGTAGGACTCAACTCAGAAACAAAGTCGGGTCCCGGGGGATGTTTCAGGGAAACGACACCTGGCTCTCTCGTCCCTTCTGGGGGGCAGCTGGGGCCAGGCTGGAGCCCAGGCCAAGGACAGCATCTTCCCAAGACTTGCAGGGCTCTGGTCTTTCCTGGCCTCCTGCCCCCGAGCCCGGCTCCCCGGCATCCAGCTCGAGGGCCCTGCTCCCCGTCAGAGGTGGAGGCTGCTTGGGTGGAACTGGGCGGAGGAGGGCGAGGACCAGGCCGGGCCCATTGTTCAGAAAAGGAGGAACTGACTTCAGCCCCCGGCAGGGCCCCCTCCGCCCCCTGGCTTCCTGCTCTCTGGGTGGCCAGAGGGGAGTAGGTCCACCTTATTTGGGGATTGAGATGCTGCCCTGTGTGGGGCCCTGGGAGTCCCAGCACAGGACCACAGACCCGCAGCGAGGGGGACCTCCATGGGTGTTTCCCGTGACTCAGAGCTGTGGCCCGTGGGCAAAGAAAGGACAGTTCGGGATCCGTCCATCCTCCCAGGTTCCCCCCGACCCCTCATTCGCCCACCTCCCCACTCAGATGCCCACACCTGCCCTCATGTCTGTCGTCAGCCATCCAGCCATCTATCCCTCTCTCCAGTCACCTATCCATCCATCTGTCTGTCCGTCTATCCATCCACCCCATCCTCTACAGTACCCTCATCTGTCCGCCATCCATCTGTCTGTTCGTCCATCCAGCCACTCACCCATCTACCCAACCCTTCAGCCAAATAGCCATCCATGCATCTAGTCAATCCCTCCCTCCATCCACCCATCACAATTTGGTAACACCTTAGTTTGATACTTGGAAGTTCATTGCCCCCCGCCCCAAAAAACCCTTCTTGAATAAACTCCTTTAGCCAAAGAAGAAGTGCTGCTCCATTTTTGTGGGTTATAGATTTTGAATCGTCATGTCTGAGACCAGGGCCGGACATGGGACCATCCCATCAAGACCTTCCGTTTTCCATGTGGCAGATGACAGAAAGCACACGTGAGACACCAAGGAGTCTGGGGTCCCAGTGGGAAAGGGTCTCTCCTAGCTCCACGTGACCTCAGAAAAGCACCTCACTCCTCTGGTCTCAACATGCTCCTCTGTACATGTCCCGGCCCACAGCGGCTGGCGGGAGGGGAGGCGTCTGTGTGGGAAGCTGGTGAGCCCAGGAGGCGCGCCCTGAGCGCCACGCATCTCCTGCCCGGTGCCCGCAGAGGCTCTCTTGGGGCGTGCGGTGTCTAGACGTCTCCGGATCCTTCCCCCGAATCGGGTCGGGGGGGCCTCTGCTCTGAGTCTGGCCTGAGCCCCTCCTTCCTGCTGGGGGGCAGAGCTCTGGGAGCCCCTGGCCGCCAGCTTCCATGGCCCGTCCCCCCGTCCCCTCCACCCTCCGCTCGGTGGCCACAGGCACCCGGAAGAACGGCTGACCTGCAGCCCAAGGCCGACCGCCCCCAAAACCGGACTCCGGGGGCTCGGCAGAGCACGTGAGGCCGGCAGCTAGCCCCAAGGCCATGGTGTGGTCCGTAGGCCCAGGAGGCGCGCTGCCGGGAGCCGGTGGTGCCACGTGACTCCCATTCTGCGGGCTGGGGGTGCTGCTGGGCAACGAGCCTGGTGGCCCCTCCCTCCCAGCACCGGGCGGGCTTCCTGTCTGGCCCCGGGGAAGTGACCTCCCGCCGCCCCCAGCAGACAGTGACGTCACCGTCTGAGGTGACAAGGCACGGGGCTGGCACCTGCCCCACACACTGGCCCGGTAATCTGTCCGGGAATAGAGGCCACCTGGGCTTGGGGCAGGCTGCCCTTGGAGCCGGCTTCCGGATGAGGCAATGCAGATGCCCAGGTGGGGCGGGCGCTGCCCCCGGGACTCCCCGCTCTGTACCAGCACACCGGACCCGGAGTCCAGCTCGCAGGAGGTGCCTAACACACGTGTGGATGAAAGAATGAAGACTGACCAAACTTCATGAGTCCTGATTTAGGGAAAAGCAGGACATTTTAGAGACAGCTATGGGTAAGAGGGGAATCTGGGATCTGGGCCTGTCTTTGGAGGGCAGGCTGGTGACAGCTCGGGGCACCAGGGCCCTGGGAGTGAACCCCCAAGTGGGAGGGCAGAGCTCTGTCCCACACCTCTGTCCGGCCAGCGTCAGGCAGATCTTCCAGGGTGGCCAATGCCAGGGACTGTCTTGTGGCCTGGACCCTCCTGCCCTGTCCCCCACCATGACCCCGTCACCCTGCCCCATGCTCCTGCACTGGCTGGGAAGGGGGCCGGTGGCAAGCGGGCCCCTGCCGGCCCTGTAACCATGCCGGCCTCCAGACACCAGCCTTGGGCAAGGCCCAGCGCTCTCTCCAGGTGCTGCGGTGAGGGGCGTGGCCAGCAGGTGAGTGTGCCGGGGGTGCGCCCAGCCCAGCAGCCTGGCACCGGAGGGCCCTTTGGTGCCCAGAGGCCACACCCCGTGAGGGGGTGGCAGCGGCGCAGGGTTGCTGAACGGTGTTCCGCTGTGAAAACAGCAAGTGTAGTAGCCATTTCTGGAGAACAAGTTCAGGGAGGACCCCGTCCCGAGGCCCCCAGGCTGGACAGCTGCAGGGCAGGGCCCCAGGGAATGGGCATGGTGGCCCGTTGGGGGAGGGCAGGTTGAGCTGGGAGGGAGGTGGGTCAGCTCAGCTGCCCCACGCAGTCGGGGTGTCCAGGGAGAGTGGGGAGGGTCTGGTGTGTCAGGCACGGAGCCCAGCAAGGACGGGGGACAGAGGACGGGGCGGGGTGCAGCCGACTGCGGCCGGGGCTGGGGGACAGGACTGCAGCCACCAGGAACACACGGGGAGCCGGGAAGGGCGTGGGGCACTCTGGGTTCGGGTAAAGCTTGCGGGACCAGGAGAGGGGAGGAGCCGCGCCAGCAGCGGGGCCCGGATGTCTAGCCATGTCCACACGCCCTGGGGTCCACCCCTGCTCCAGGGCCCCCCGGGGAGGACTCTGGTACCACATCACGGACACCAGGTGTCCTGAGCCGAGCTTCCCTTGGCTCCTGCCCCAAGGAGGTTCTGTCCGGACAGGAGAACAGGCAGAGGGGCCGAGGGCCCAGGCAACCAGCCGTGCAAGGAGAGGGCAGCTGGGGGCACGGCGGAGGCACCCCTATCTGTGGGGATGGGGGCTCCTTGGGGGGACCTCAGTGGTGCGTGGGGTCCTGCCCAGTGTGAATGCTCATGTGTCCCAATGAGGGTGTGGGGGGCACAGAAGGCCTAAAGGAGGGGGCCGAGAGGACGGGCAGGACCCTCCCCAGCCTGGGTGCTTGGTAGGGCACCCGCTGGGGGCTCCCAGGCCCTTTGCCTTCTGCCCCAGTCTTCGACACTGTGCCCAGAACACCAGGCTGCCCTGGCTAGGGGTCCTGAATCCCCTCACAACCGTGTCCCCCAACAAGGGGGAGGATCTCCTGACCCCCACGTGGTGGTCAGTGTGTCTGCGGGACATGGGGTTTCCCGCTTTGGGCTCCGAGGGAGCCTCAGACTGTTGGGGGCCAGGCTACCATGCGGCCTCCCATCCAGGGCCTGGGGGCCTACACGCTGAAGGCCAGGAAGGAAGCCACCGCCGTCAGGCTCTTCCACAACCAGGCTGACCCTGAGGCCAGGGACAGACCCTCTCCGGGCCTCCTGGTGGCACACGTGGGGCTCTGGCTTGGGTCCTAGGATTCGGGAGGGTTGGAGGCGTCCTCCCACCAGCCTTCACCAGCTTTATCTCAGACACTGTCCCTCTGTCGACCCCTCGGATCCACCTACCCGGACACTCATTGAACTTTAGAGACACAGGCTGGTCCCCAGTCCTGGGCTCTCTTTTGCCCTAACTGTCCATGGGGAGGTGTTCAGATCTGGCCCGATGTGTCCACCGAACGCCAGGCCCACCCTCCCTCTGGCCCTGACATCCGACAGACGCATGAGGAACGGCCCCCACAACGTGTGGCCGCTGAGGCCAGTGGCTCTTCTAAACACTCTTGTCAGATAGTTCATGAATCCCCAAAGCGGCTCTTCCGCCGTGCCGGGGCCCCCCACTTCCCAGAGCGGGAAGCAGCTGCCCAGGGTGGGGGCGCGGTGGGGCCGGGCCTCCCTCCCGATGCCCCCCAAGCCGAGGCCGTGTAGGAGGCTGGGGTGCCGGGGAGAAGGTGGCGTTTAAGCTGAGACGGGCGGGGGCCGGTGGTGCCGCCCCCGGGGGCGTGGGGCAGGGAATCCTGAGGTCGGGGGCGGGGGCTGCGTGCGAAACCAAGGGCAGAGGCAGCTGAGCCCCGAGCACGTGGCTGCGGGGGACCAGGCGACCCTCGGAGGGTTCTCAGCAGGGCAGGGTGAAGTTCACACTGAGGGGTCTGGGCGGCTGCCAGGTGGGGGCGGATTGGCAGGGTGGGGTGTGTCCAGGGGAGGGTCAGAGCCGCTCCGGGAGGGGGCGGAGCCACCTGAAGTCCGGGGACCTGGGCAGGGGTGGGGGGATGCTCACGAGCCCGCCCCGGAACTCAGCATGGCAGGGGCCAGGCGGCCGGCGGGGCGGCGGGGGGCCGGGCCCGGGGTGGGTCCGGCGGGTCACTCAGCAGGAAGAAGCGAGCGAGGCTGTGTGCTCTTGCTGAGGAAAGGCCCCTTTGGCCAACCACGAAGACCCAAGGGGATCCACGTGTGGCCCTGCTCAGGGCGTGCGACGTGGGCCAGGCTCACGGGGCAGCCGTTCCCCAGGCGCACGCGTCCTTTCTTCACTGGCAAAGGGCTTGCTAAGGCTCCGGACGTTTTTTGGGGCTGCCCGGGACGGCCTGCGCTCCCTCTGGGT
Source organism: Martes martes (assembly GCF_963455335.1). Lineage (NCBI taxonomy): Eukaryota > Metazoa > Chordata > Mammalia > Carnivora > Mustelidae > Martes > Martes martes. Next base: position 1,631,994 of record NC_137898.1, on the reverse strand, counting down.
CCTGGGGCACGCGGTGGCAGCGGACGGGACCACGGCCAGGGTCCGGGGCTTTGGAGTGGTCTCTGGAGGCTGTGGTGGCAGAGCAGGGAGCCTCGGGCTATCCGGAGGGCCGGGCCCCGCGGGCTGCGGGGCCAAAAACGGCAGGAAACCATGGGGTCAAGGGGAGACAAGGGGTGCCTGGCAGGGCACGTGCCACAGATCCCCGGGCCCCGCTGGGCCGTGGCCTGGAGCCAGTCCTGGCCGCAGCCCTGGACAGCACGCAGACCCCCGGCCGCTCGCTCCCACCTGACGGGGTTCCAGCCGGGAGGCCTCACGCCGGTGAGGGCAGAGCCGGCCGTCCCATGGGTGCTGTCGCCAACCCCCCCCCCCCGCCCCCAGTTCGCCAGACCGGCCCCGGGCCCTCTGACAGCCGAGTCCACCCCGAGGGCTGCTTCTCCCTCAGCCTCAGATGCAAACCAGCCCCACTTCCCTGAAGCCTCAGCCTGAGGCAGCGCAGGGCATCGCGGGGGCCTGCGAGCCCAGAGCCCAGGGGGCCGGGTCGCTGGTGCAGGGAGGAGGCAGGAAGGTGAAGGCACAGCCACTGAGGGCCTGCGGGTCGCTTCGCCCGGTGCTGAGGTGAGCCGGGGCCTGAGGGAGGCAGGCAGCCCACCCCCGGCCGGCGTCACTCCTAAGCACAATCCCGCACCAGGCTGGCAAGACGGAGGACTTGGGGAGGGGGCCGTGGGTCTCTTGCGGAAGCAGATGCCCCCTTGTACTCTGGAGAGGCGTGAGTTCCCCCCATGTGTCCCTGAGCCTTCGGGGCCTGGACCAGACCCCTGTCTTTCTCTGCCCGGCCCTTTACCCCACGGCCGGCTGGCGGGACTGCGGTGGGCAGGACAGAGGCTGGCGGATGGCCTTCCCTGTCCACATTCTGCCAGAGGCGTCATCCCCGCCCCTGTCTGCCTGTGAACGCAGGGGGGACCCCTCCCACCAGCTCCGTACCGGCCCCTCCCGCCAGCCTGCACAGCACCCGGGGCTGCAGTGGGTAACCCTCCCCCACGCGCGAACGCAGGGCTAGAGCCGTGCGCCTCCGCCAACCGCCGTATGTGCACCCATGCAGAGACCGCAGTCTCCGATGCCCGCAGCGTGGGGAGGACACCCCCCAGCGTCCACGGCCTGCCAGGTGGACAGTGTGAATTGTCTCCGCCCTGGGGCTGGCCGCTTTGGGCAGAAGCGGCCTTGGCCGGGAGCTGTGACACGCACGGCCTCAGGGATCTCAGAGGCAGAAGCAGGGGTCCGGGGTGAAGGGCTCCTAGGGCCAGCTGCCAGCTCAGGTCACCCCAGAAGCCCTGGGGACCCGGGGGCCAGGATGAAGCAGGGTGGGATTGCGCTCGGCTCCGTGCTTTAGGAAGCTGGTGCTGCTGGACATGGGGGGGTGATCTTGGTGGCGTGGGACGTGGGCTCCTGGACCGGAGGTGGGGTCGGGGGTGTGGCTAGAACTGGGACTGGTGGGGGCTGGGTGTCTCCAGCTGCACACCTTCTGGAGCAAACTGTCCCTCTGTGCCTCGGTGGCCCTGTCTCCCCGGTGGGCCATTCGTCCTTCACAGGGTTGCTCTGAGTACGTGATCGTGGACCCCACAGGCCCTGGGAAAGCCGGCCGAGGAGGCAGCAGGGGGCTGGGCTGGGAGTGGGCACTCAGGACTGCGTGGTCAGGACAGTGCATTAGGGGTGGGCGGCGGCCACGGAGGGGCCCAGTGCCAGGACGGCAGGAGAGACGGCAAGGGGCGAGGTCTTGGTCTGAGTCCTCCCGGCCCCGCTGGCAGGTGGCGTGAGATTATCCCATTTTACAGATGAGCAGCTGGCACTGGGGACCTTGCCAGGGCGGAGGCTGGCGCGCTCTGACTCCCGGCAGGTAGCCGGCTCTGGTGGCTAAAGGGAGGTGCGGGCTGCCCTTGGCGTGTCCCCCTTCATCTGCCACCCTCTGGCTCCCTCGAGCCTCCCCATCAGCACCTGTGCCTCAGCTCCTGGGCCAGAGCCCGCCCGGGCCGGCCTGTGCAGCCGTGGGGAGCACTAGGGACGCCCGGTGCCACTCACCCGCTCCTCCGTGCCCAGGCGGCCTCCTCCCCCGGGCTCCGCGCAGGCACATTCCTGAGCCCGCGGGTCAGCGGCGCCCCTCGGCGGGGCATTAACGAAGACACGGTCTGGGGTTGTGTAATGGTGACAGCTCCGCGGGCCGTGGCCGGGGAGGGTGGGGTGGGACCAGGCCCTGCTCTTGGCCTCCTGCCTGACCCCCAGCTCGTGGGCTGTGGCCGTCCCGCCTGCACTGGCCGGGCACAGGCTGAGCGGGCCTGGACTCAATTTGTCCCAAGTGAGTGTGTGTGTTTGTTCTTGGTCACCGAAGCCCGTGCTGGTGAGTTAACTTCCTGATGTAGTAAACATTTCGGAAGGCCGGGCTCCTCTCTTTCCTGACTCTGTGCCAGCAGAGTTCCCCAGGCCCGGCCTGTCTGGTGCCGAGGGGAGCCGCTCAGTGTCCCGGAGGTGCCCGGCAGGCTCCGGGCTCCTCTGTCGGCCCCGAAACCTCCCGCCTGGCACCGCTGCCCTTGCCCCCAGGGTTACAGGGCTCCCGGGGGCAGGAGGGCTCCCGGGTTTCCCCTCGGAGCGCGGAGCGGTCGGAGCTGTTTCCCAGGCCTGCGGTGCAGTGACTGGGGTGCGGGGTGGGAGGGCGGGAAGGCCCGACTGAGAGCACCAGCGGAGGCTGTGTGTCCTCAGCCAAGGACCTGGACCTCTCTGGGGGACGCCCCAGGCAGTGAGGTGGGCAGGACCAAACTGCTCACTCTGGGCACGACAGGGAGGGCTCCTGATGGGCGATGGGGCCTTCTCGGTGGTATGGGTTCGGGGGACTGTAGCTGAAAGGAGCACAGCCTAGGGGGGTGCAGGCTCAGGTTTGTGGCCTCGGGGGGCGGCCTAGTTGGCTCTAAAGTGGACTCTGCGGCCAGTCCTTGGCAACGCCCCCATCCCTGCTCACACCGTGAGGTCCTCCCTCAGGGAGGGGTCCCCGCCTTCCCCCAGAGTGGCCACAGGGCCTCGGCTCTGAGCACCTCTGTGAGACACGTCTCGTGGCTGTAGGTGCTGAATTGCAGAGCCGGTCACCCCTGTCCCACTGGATTCTGCAAAGGACCTTAGAAGGTGTGGGGGCCAGTGAAGGGGAAACTGAGGCACAGAGGACAAGGACAGCTGGCAGGGTTGGTGACGGGGCTGGGCCTGGCTGACTGACCCCTGCCAGAGCTACTTCTACTTGGCAGGAAGGACTGGGTGAAGGGTTATCCCACCACGGTGTGTGTGTGTGTGCGCGCACGTGCGTGCCCATGTGTGTGCTGTGCGTGCGGTGTGCACATCTGTGTGCGTGTGTTTGTGTGTATGTGTACGCACGTGGGTGTGAGTGCACGCTCGCATGCGTGTGTCAGTGTGCATGCGTGCGTGTACGTGTGCTCGAGTGGACACACGCTTGTTTGTGTCTGTGTGCACACATGCTGTTTATGCACACCTATGTGTGCTGCGCGGGTGTAAGTGCAGTGTGCGTGTGCGCACACACGCGTGTCTCTGTGCACAGGCGTCTCTGTGCTATTTATGTGTGTCCGTGTGTGGGTACATGAGTGTAAGTGTACATTCACATGTGTGTTGGTGACACATGTGCGTGTGTGCACATGTACACAGGTGTGCCGTGGTGGCACGCGTGCACACGTGTGGGTACACGGGCATTTCCCAGCTCTGTGTATGGCACTGTGTGCTTTCTTATACATGTTTGGCATTTTTTTGCCACCGAGTTGGGGGGCAGTGGTTTGGGGGGGGCTGGGCAGTGGGGGAGGGGTTGTTTACACCAGTCGTCCACCCCAGCTACACATTCTTGTGGTTGTGTCTTTAGCTTGGTAAAAATTTGGGAAATTTCTAAATAAAACAAAACAAAGGAAAAACATTTTCAAAAGGCTCTCAAAATTGGGGCTGCCACTTCCCCTGGTGACCGGCTCCATGGGGCTGGGGCGATGCCCCCGAGTGGACAGCAGCAGGAGGCAGAACTTTCTAACAATTGACAAGAGTCACGCCGTGAAGGGATGAGCTCCCCGTCAGGAGAAAAATACGAGCTGCTCTGAGACCCCAGCCGCCTCTGGCAGGGGCCCAAAATTCAGAATTTGGAGGAGAGGCTGGAAGTGTCCGTATATGGTTCCCAGGCAGGGTGTCCTGGACCCCAGTCCCTCTAGGCTGGTGGGCACGGCTGGTCCTAGGGTGCCGCAGGGAGGCTGGCAGAGGGCTGGGGCAGCTGAGAGGGGAGACCGGGAGGAAGAGAGGAGGGGCTGTTGACCGAGCGAGGCAGGGCGGATGTGTGCTCACCACGGACAGTGGCCAGGGAGGGTCTTTGTTGACTGCGGAGGGACAAAGGGAGGTGCTGGGCATGGCCCCGTGGACATGGAGTCTGCCGACTGCTGGTACCACTTCTGTCGGGTGGGTCCAAGGGCAGCGGCTGGGGGCTGAGGCTGTCTTGAATGCGCAGCAGGGACCGCCACTCAGAACCAAGAGAAACAGTGGCTTCAAGGCCCGCCCAGCAGCCGGGGACGGGCTCGGCACACAGGAGGGCACCCCCGGACCTGGGAGCAGGTTGGAAGCTAGACGCGGATGCTCAGGTGCTGGAGGGCTGGGGGCAGAAGGCAGGGACTAAAGGAAGGTGGCTGAGGCCAGCTGAGGTCTGTTGTGGGGCATAAGAATTGTGGGGCTCAGGTGAGGGGTCGCTATGGGACCAGAAATCTTGGGCTGCTGGGGGCAAGGGGGCGGTCAGGGAGGTTGGGGGGGCTCCCAGGGGTGATGGCGCCCACTGAAGAACACTGGGGGCCAAGCCCCTGGGGACCCCCTGCTCAGCGGTGTGCACCCGCAGTCCCAGGCGGGGTGGCCGGGCAGGGTTAGGGACCATGTCCCTTTAGGGATGTCTGTCCGCCCAGGGACTGCAGGGAGCAGGCAGGCCTCCTGGCCGTGTGGCCCACCTGCCCACAGAGCCGGAGTCCACAGTCCGGCTCCCGCATGCCCTGAAGGTCTGAGCCCTACCTCCTGCACCTGGGCCTGGCCCTTGGCCAACCCCCGACCCTGGGTCCGCCCGCCGTCCCCCTTCCCGGACATTCAGGGAAGTCTGCCGAGGCCACCGAAGGTCTCCAGTGTCTCAGTTTTCTGTCTCACAAGCCCCTATTTTGTTTGCCGCTGGCATTTTTAGCTTGTGGCATCTCCCTGCATCGCTCCAAGATCCACGAGCGCGGGCTGGTGAGACCTCCCGGGCAGGAATGGCCTCCCCTCTCTGTGCTAGGGTCTGGGCTGGCAGCCCAGAGGCTGGGATCCAAGGCCGGGCTCCGAGGGGCCACGGGATGGCCCCTCAGCTGCGTGTCCCGGAGCCGCATGGGCCAGGAGCCGCGGGCGTTCCACGGGCCGGCTGCCAGCGGCGTCGGGTGCCCTCGCCGTTCCGGACCTCCGGGCCGGCCAGGTTTGGTGACTCCTCCCCCTCTGAGCACACACCCTGTGCATTCCTGTCTCTGCCCTTTGCCGGGGCAGTGCCCCTCTCCCCGCCGCACGCCTGCCCTCGGGCCCACTCCACCCCTCCTCTTTGTGCACCAGCCCACGGGCTCCGGCGGTTCCCCTGTTGCGGCCCCCCAGGAGCTCTGAGGAGGAGGTGCCCAGCTCGCCCCGCGGATGGGACCCCAGCGAGTGCTCGCCAGGCAGGCTCTGCCCTCTCCGGGGCTCCCCAGCACCCTAGGTGCTAGCCCAAGGCCCCAGCCTGGTGTCCCAGGCGCTCGCGGCCGCTCCCCTGTGCTGTCCCCACCCCCCAGACTCCTGCCACCGGGGCCTCTGCTTGTTCCAGACCCTCCACCTGGAGCGTCCGACTCCTCTCTTTCCTGGGGTGTCCTACATGCCTCCCGTACCCGGCTCAAGTGTCGCACCGTCCCACCACCGGCGCCGAGCCTGCTGGACCTTCCCAGGGACGGCGGCCCCCGGCAGCTTCACCACGAGAGGCTCTTGCCCTGCAGCCCGGACCGGGCCCGCTGGAGGTGGAGCCGTCGTCCGCCCAGGTACGGGCCCCGGGACGGAGCTGGGAACAGGGCCCGGGGGAGGGGTCCCATGGGACGGCCCGTAGTCAGACGCCCTCCCTCCCCTGGGCAGGGCGCCAGGCTGGAAGTGGACGAAGGGCCTCGAGCTGGCACTTGGCCGGGCAGGGGCCGCGCCTGGCACGCCCTCCTGTCCAGCCTCCCGAGATGGCCTCCCCCCGGGGGACCCGGGCTGGGAGACCCAGGCTGGGAGATCCACCTGCCCGACACCCCCGGGGAGACTCAGGGTGCCCCTCCCAGCCAGCTCCGGCAGCTACCCCTGCCTCCAGGCCCCCCCGAGGCTTCGCGGGCCGCGCCACTGTGGTGGCACTGTGGTGGCAGGCTCTGGGCCGGCTTGGTGCTGAGGTCTGCACAGAGGATGTCTGAACGCAGGACGGCCTCGGCCCAGACCCCTGGGACCTCCGTGCAGGGGATGAGGGCTGGAGCCAGCGGGGGGTCCCTGGGAGGGCCTGGGGACAGAGGGGTGCATAGCTGACAGTGTAGCACGTGAGGGGCCAGGGCTGCTGAAGGCGAGGCACCCTGAGCTGAGCTGAGCTGCTGGAAGCAGACAGTGTTGGGGGGCGTCTAGGCCATCTCAGCCCACCTCCTCCCCAGGAGCTCCCCAGGCAGGCTGCTGCCCTGCAGGCCGGTCTTAAGGGACACCCCGGCTTTGCAGGGGCCGGCTCTGGGCTCTGTCCCTCGGCAAGCCCCAGCGTGCTCCCTATCAGGCAGGAGAACCAGGGCTGGGGGGGACCGGCAGGGGCCCCTGGAGGTCCCCTCTCCTCACTGTGCCTGCCTGCCCTGGTCCTGGTGTCCAGAGAAGTCACCATGGGCGAGGGCCGCCCATGGCAACACCGGCCAACTGGTCGCCTGCTCTGCGGGCCGCACGGCGGCCGGTCCACCACCCTGAGTCCCAAGGACGAGTGAGCCCGCTGGCGGCCAGGCAGGAGAGGTGTAGGCCTGCCGGTTACGGACTTGCCTGGGGGCTGGGCTGGGTCACGAAGCAGACCCATGGTGCTCTAGGTCAGGGGTCTCTGCCCAAGGACCTGAGTTCTGAGAGCCCCATGGCCTTCCTCCTTGGCCAGGAGCGGGGCAGTGCTAGCAGGTGGCTCTGGCCCCTGGGGCTCTGGGACTGCCCCAGACTATCCTCCAGCCCCTTCGACCTACTCCCTGCACCTCCCCTCCCTCCTCTGTCCCCCTACAGCTGCAGCGGTTCCCCCACTGGGAGTCTGGGGGGCACCTGCCTGAGATCGGCAGTTAGGTCTCCAAGCTCTTTGGGCCCCCTCTGAGGGACCCTGCGGACGCCCAGACCTTTGCCTCGACCCCCAGGGCTGAGCAGGTGCCGTGGTGGCCCCGAGACCCCGCTGGCTCTGGGGTGGCCAGGCCCCGATGGAGGGGCTGTGGGGTGGGCTCTGTGATTTAGGGCTGGGGCCAGCTGTGTCCTGGTGGGGTCCTGGAAGAGCAGCGGTCACTCTGAGCCCAGCCTTCAGAAGCCTGTGTGTCCTCAGAGCCACTGGGGCCCGGAGCTGCCTCTCGGCCCTAGAAAGCCGGGCCTGGGGTGTGTGTGTGTGAGCCCACACCTGGCATGCTGCGTCTGTGTGCGGATGGAGGGGCATCAGGCCAGACCTCCAAGGCCAGCAGAGACCCACAGGCCCGCGGAGGCGCTCGGGCAGCAAGCAGGCGGGGAGCTAGATCAGGCTCTGTTCCCAGGTGACCCCAGCAGCGGTACTTGAGGAAGCTGGGGCAGGGGCGTGGGGTGGGCGGCTGCCAGCTTCCGGGACCCGGTCACCAGTGTCTCAGCAGCACGGAGGCCCAAAGCCCGGCGTGCACACACAAGCTCTCCCCCTGCCCCACCCAGAGGGTCAGCACTCTGGGGACCCTGCTGTCAGAATGCCGCTTGGACCCGAGGCCCAGAACGGTGGCCTGACCTGTTCAGCTGGGAAAACGGGGCTCATACTCACGCCTGGCCCTGAAAGGACCGGAGACTCCAGCAGAGGCAGGACGCAGCCCTGCAGCTGGCTGCCCCGGCCCGCGCTGCGCCCTTCCTCGTGAGGGTCACAGCAGTCTCAGCCCCATGGCCAGCCTGGGCACCTGGGCTCGGCCACCAGCTCAGACCCTGGTTTGTCCACTGTACCGGGCAGTGTAGCTGCCCTCCGTCCCCTTGGCTAACTGTCCCCTAGCTGTCCACGCCTTGGCTTCCCAGCCTTGGATGTGGTCTGGAAAGCGGCCGGCCGACGTCCAGGACGCTGTCTGGGCTGACAGCTCTGGGGGTCCCGGGTGTAGTTCTGCAGTCCTCTGGCCCTAGGGCGTCCACCCTGCCTGGTGGGGAGCTCCCGGCAGTGGTGCTAGCTGGGCAGGCTGCTCAAGGGGCTGTGGCCCCGACCCTCCACCCCTACCCCAGTCTCTCTCCAGGCTCTTGCCAGACCTAGTGGCCTGCTGGGCTAGGCGTGCTCGTCCCAACTGTGGAGGGCTCTGGGAAGGTGGCCCTGCGGGGCCTTGAATGATACCAAGCTTGGGGGGAGAGGGAAGACTGTGCAGCTGGACAGTCCTCAGGACAGGGATGTGTTGGCACTGCTCCCTTTGTGCCGCACGGAGCACATCACCCACGCAGGGACTCCCGCTGCCCTTCCTCGGTGCCGCGGCTGAGGGTCCTGGGGTCCAGCCCAGTGCTCCTTCCACCACCTGTGGGGTCCGCCCAGTGAGCACAGGCCTAGCCTCTGCCTGCCCCTGTCTTGCCCCCGCCCCCAGGCCCGTGCTTGGGGCAGAGCAGGTGCAGTTACAAACTGTGGGTGACGACAGTCCGCCATCCCGGCCACCAGCTTCAGCCACCGTGTTCACAACACGATCTGGTCCTACCTGGTCCCGTTACGCTTTTTTTCTTTTTTTTTTTCAATTTATTTATTTGACAGAGAGAGAACAAGCAGGGGGAGCAGCGGAGGGAGAGGGAGGAGCAGGCTCCCCGCTGAGCAGGGAGGCTGATACGGGGGGGGGGGCTCGACGACCAGAGCCTCGGGCAGGCGCTTCACTGGCTGAGCCCCCCAGGGGGGACGAGCGCCACCTCGTCATGTTAAAACACAGCTTGCCTGGGGCATGCCTCGGCCGCCCAGCGTCCGGCACGGACCAGACTATTGTTCAAAGTAAAGCTTCTAATATTCTTAAAAAAAAAAAAAAAAGAAAGAAAGAAAAGTCATTCTGCTTCGCTTCAAACTAGTGCGGGGCCAGGTGGGGAGGCCTGGGACCGGAGTCTCCGGGGTCCGGAGAGCTCATTGTTCTTGTCTGCATCGCTTCTTGTTTAAAATTTTTCACCAAAAACTTGGGGAGGAAAGCCCAATGTTCAAACACTCCTCTGGGGACTGAGAAATAGACGTTTGGGTATCGGCCAGGCTGCGGGAGTGGGGGGGGGGGGTGACAGGGATGGGGGACGTCCTCCCCGAGCGCAGGGGCGGCTACGGATCCTGCCCCGTGGCCCACTCGACTACAGGGAACCGTGTGCTGTGCGGTTTCCGGGGCGCCCACCTGAGGTCCCGCCTCGGACGGGGACGCCGGGACAGGCCCTGACCGCTGTGGGCAAGCAAACCATCGGTCCTCACAGTCCCAGCCAGACGGGCCTTCCCCAGGGGGCCGGGAAACTGATTAGATCTGGCCTGGCCTAAAATTAGTCCTAATTCAATTTCTCCCCCAAATAGCCGAGCCGTTTGTCCCCGGAGAGCAGGATTCCTATGTGGCTTCCGGACCAAGACGGCCGCTCAGCCCTTGGGGCGCACAGGCCTTCCCCAGAGACCCAGACGCACTTTTCTGAAGGAAATGCCCTCTGGGTTGTCAGCAAAGGACCTTCTGTGGCTGTGAGGAGAGGAGGGGTCCAGCCCGCGGGCCACGCTCCATGACCAGCCCCTCCAGACCCGGAGTGGGCAGGGGCAGGGTCGGGAGCAGGTGGACATCGTGTCCCGGACTCCCCCTGCAGAGCTGGGAGCACCACCCCAACTGCGGAGGCCCGCGGTGCGGGAAGGATCTTTTCCTCGCGTGGCTGGGGCGACGCCCGGGTGGCCAAGGGAGGGAGGGTCTCCAGTCCCGAGCCTTCAGGCCACGGCAGAAAGGGGGCTACGTTGTGGGCCGCCTGGACCACACAGTGTCGGGCCTCAGGTGGGAGCCGACCCGGGTGACGGGAGGGCCCCTGCAGGGGGAGCGCTGCTGAGGTGTCCCTGTTCCTTCTCATTATTGTCCGCCCCGCGGGGGGCGGGGGGTGGGGGTGGGACCCCACCATGCCCACTGACCCCCACCACCCCAGGTGGCCTGTGTCCGGGCTCCCGGGATGGACGGTCCTTACAGACACCAGCTGGGGCTGGGTGGGCAGAAAGCTGCTCCAGGACACGCGAAGCCTCTAGTCCCTTCCACTGGGGCCTGAAGCCGGGGGGGCCCAAGAGACCTCCTCCTTTGCGGCCCCTGGAGCCTTCTGGGCAAGGGAAAGATGCGGTCCTGGGCACCCAAGGCAGCTCCCACACGGCCCGTGACAGGAGGGGCTGCCCTCACCCTCTCCCCGGCCCGGTGGGAGCATCAGCCGTCCCTGCCGGGAACCACCCTTGGCCCTGGGAACAACCTGACGGACAGCAAGCAGCCCGGGGCCCTGCCCAAGGCCACCTCCCACAGCCTATGCGGTTTTGTCCCCCTTTTCCCAAACCTCCCCTGCCCTGAGACCCTGACTGAGCACACAGATGGGGGTCTGGCCTAGAGGGAGGGAGCAGCCGGCAGCAGGGGTTGGGTACCCCAGGGAAGACCCCTGCCCAGCCCCCTGGTGTTCCGTGGAGCAGAACCCTCTCCTCTGCCTTCCCAGCTCCTTCTCTCGGACGCTGGGGATGGAGGTCAAGGCCTAGGTGTTGTGACCCGATGGCCGGGGCCCTGGTGGAGGGGGTGGAGGGCACGCAGCACCCCGGGCCCGGGACCCAGGGGGACCAGGTACGGAGGGGGATGCCAATGGCTATGGGGGAAGAGAAGGGAGGTGGCCTTCTGGGCCCAGGGCGTCCCAAGTTGTCCCAGGACCCCGGTCCCGGCCTCTGCCTCCCCTGCCCGCCAGCCCTTCAGCCGGCAGCCAGCGCGGACTCAAGGGACTGGGTTACCGAAGGCGTTCCGACGCCTGGCGGAGAAATCCTTAGAAAGTCCAAACCTTCCGAGCGGTTTCTGCTTTGGGAGAGACATTCAACCGCACTTCTGGGGAGCCCAAGTCTCTTGCCCGCAAGGCTGGGGGCTCCCGTGTCCTGTGCCTCGTGGCTGTAGATGACCACGGAGCCCGGATAGAGCCAGTAGTCAAGCAGCAGACCCCAGCTGAGCACTGCGGATGCTCGTCAGCGCTGCTGGTGCGAGCGTGGCTGGGTTTCAGCGTCAGCGGCCCTCAGGATCGGCAGGCGCACCGGACACAGGGGTTCCTTCCCCAGCGCCCCAGAGGGTGTCTCCACAGCGCTCCTGGCTGCTCGCTGCTTGATTGCTCCTGGCCGCGGGGAGCTTACTCCTTTTGTTCTCAGCACATCCCTGCACTGAGGAGCCGTAGCTCCTGGCGGGTCTGTCTGTCCGTGATGAATCTGCAGCTTGTGCCCGCCCAGCCACCTCCTGGCAGGGTGCCCGGTCTGGACAGTTCTGCCGCCTCACCTGTTGCTTTCTCACCTCCCACCACAAAGGCTGGATGTGCCTGGCCCCCCTGGGCACCGTCCCTGCCCCAGACTCCAGCTGTAGGACAGGCCAGTGGACAGGCTGGGCCTCCCTGCGCCCCCAGGAAGTGACCAGAGTCCCAGTGAGATGGTCCTCGCGTTGACTCTTCCCAGGGCCTCTTAGTCTCCCGCCCCCACCCCTGCCTTTGGGGCTGTTCTTGCCCTGGGCCTGGAATTGGTGGCTGGGGACCAGTGTGGTCCTATCAGTGGGACCTGGGGGGCCTGGCCCCATTGGTACCCCCATGTCACTCCTTCCCAGAGCCTTGCCTCAGGGGGCAAGGACCGGTGACTGTTCTCTGCATTGGCCAAGGACATGGAGGACCCCAAGCCACAGACCGAGGCCCCATGGTGCGCCCGTGGCCTGGCTGTGGCCCCCTGGGACTCAGCACCCCACCACGCCCTGTCGGGTTCCAGGACCACCCCCCAAGAGAGGACTCCTGGCCAGGATCCAGGCCTCGGGGCTGTGGACGAGCGTCTGCCCAGCCCCCGCTGATGGACCACCGTGGACAAAAACCTGGGCCAGGAGTGAGGTGCGGGTGTGAGGGTCCAAGAGGCCTCCAGCCACCTCGTGTCCTTCTCTGGGGGCTGGCCGTCGGCCACGCTCAGCGTGATGTCTCCCAAAGAAAACACACAAACACACAAACACGCGAACAGCTCACAAATGCACACCCTTGCGTTTCAGATCTGGAGCAGGACAATATTTGCTCTGTATCCAAACCCCCGAGACCCCTGCTGCCACATGTGGGGCAGGACGGGGTTCTCTCCGGAGTCACCCCTCTTTTCCCTTGGCGCACAGGGTCCAGCCCCAGCAGCCCACCCTGATCCGTCCGTGTGCACAGGTCACAGACAGGACCCTGGACCCAGGAGCCCTTGAACATGAGTTGGAAGCTGGGGAGCCCCAGACCTGCGGCCATCTGGCACTCAAAGAGGAGGCCGTGGCTCCATTCTGGAAGGTTCCAGCCCCTGTTTCAGGGCTTGCTGTCCCCTAGGAGAGCGCCCGCCAGGGAGGAGGCCGGATTGGCTGCAAGCAGCCCCCTGCGTCCCGGGGCTCCGGGCGGAGGGAGTTTCTGTGCATGCCGCCGCCTTGCCTTGCCCTGCTCCAGGCCGCACCGGCCCAGCCTCCTGTGCCTGACCTCAGAGGGCCCTACCAGGCCTGAAGTAAAGGAAGGTTCTGGGTCCCTGTGGTCCGAGAGCCCTAGGGGAGGCTGGTAGACTCCAGCCGCTCAGACGTTGAAGACCCTGCAGCTGTACCAGGACCACCTCCGCAGTCCCGTCTGAGAGCCCCGTTCCCCGGTGGGGCCAGAAGGGACAGGGGAGGCCCGAACCCGCTGAGCCCACATGCCGCCCTTAGGAAGGACACGCCAGTGGGTCTGTGGAGCCAAGTGCCCTGGGCATGTCGGGCAGAGAGAGCCCAGGGTCCCAGAGGCATGTGCTGAGTTCAAGGGGCCCTGTCCCTTCTTCAGGGGAGAGTGTCCTCGCGGAGGGACACAGTCACCCGTGGGGGCCTAGACAGCCCTGGGTTCTGCTTGACAAGGAGGCAGCCCAGGGCTGTCTCGGGCATCTCACAGAAGGGCATCTGTGCGTCTAGATGCAGCTCTGCCATCCCGCACAGCAGGGTGAGGGCAAGGTCCCCCCAGGGCATGTCTGTGAGGCCAAGGGGCTGGGAGGACCAGCCTGAGCCTGCACGAAGCGCTCGCATAGGGAAGTTGGCACCAGGGGACGGTCAGGCCCGTGGTGACACACAGAGTCCGGGCGTCCCAGGAAGGAGCCGGTGCTCGGGGAGGACCTGGACAGCGGTTGTGGGGGACCATGCCCCACCCATGCCACTCTGGTCACTAGTAGAAACTGGGGAGAGGAAGCCACTCATCCATCCGTCCATCTGTCCACCTGTCCACCTGTTCATCCGTCCATCGATCCATCCGTCCATCCGTCACCTGCCTGTTCGTCCGTCCATCCGTCCATCTGTCCATCCACTCATGTCTACTCCCTCACCATTTACCCCAGCAGACACCAGGAGAGACGCTGAGACACAGCCGTGATCGAACAAACCCCGCGTGCGCAGTGCTGGTGTTTCAGGACGAGGACCGGGGAGCCCCCACCCTCGGGTGTTTGGACTGTGCTTTGGGGGTGGACTTCCCCCATCCAGGGATGACAGCCCCCCCCACCCCCAGCCACACCAAGGAGCAGGGAGAGGTGGTTCTCACGGGGGCGCCTCCAGAGTGCCGGGCGGTCGTCGGCACGGGGCTGTGCACGGGGCCTCCCTGGCCTGCTGGGCCCCTGGCTTCTCAGGGCGCTGCTGGGGCTGAAGCGCTGTCCCCCCCATCTGCCTTCTCCCCTCGGCCCCCAACCACGCGGCCCACCCCACCTGGCAGAGAGGACGGACAGTCAAGCCAGGCGTCCGGCCCCTGCCCCGCAGCCCTGCTCCGTCTGGGACCGGGGGAGGCCCAGGGTGACCTCTGGGGGCCCCAGGCGCAGGCTCCCGTCCCCCCGGGGCAGGCGTGCACAGGAAGAAGGAGACAGGCTCAGGATGAATGGAGCGGATCAAAGGGATGGACAGGGCCGCGCCGAGCAGGGTCTGGAAGCGTTTAGGACCCGGAGGAGGCGCGGCTTCAGCTCTGGGGGCCCGTCATCAGCCCCTCTGCGGACGCTCTCAGCCTCTGGCCACCCCTGGCACATGGAGGCCATGCTGGGGTTGGGGCAGCTGTCCGCAGGGTCTGGGGTTCGGAGCCCAATGTCCGGCCAACTCGAACTCCGCTGGGCCCCGGGGAAGTCCCCGCCCCTTCAGCCGCAGTTCCCCAACCGTGTGAAAGAGAGTCCGACGGGAGTGTGAGGACGGACACGGCCGGCCTGGGTGAGCGTGTGACTGTGGGTGTGGGTGCGGGCGTGTTGGGGACACAGGGGCACAGCTTCAGCAGCCTCGCTGGCCCAGTTCTCTGGGCATCTCCGGGCACCGCTGTGGTGCCCGTCCCCTGTGTCCCCCTCTCCTGCAGGTGTCCACTCCTACTCACAGACCTCCCCTGGGCCACAGCCCACCTGTGCTTTCGCTCAGCGTGCAAACCACTGCCACTGCCCGGGTTCTTCCCCAGGGCCCCTCCAAGCATCTCCCTGCACAGAAGGAACGTGGGGCCGTTCTCCCCAGCTCCCTGTGTCCGATCCCCCTCGAATCCTGGGAGTTCCTGTCTAGTGCGTCTCCTCTTCGACGCAAACCCCTGCTCTGCCACCCGCTGGTCCCCCCACCCCGGCCTCCCCCACCGTCGAACCGTTAGGAAGCACCTCTTAGCCACATCCTTTCTCACCTGGAGCATGGTACAGGTTCCTGGCAGCCCCCAGCACCACCCCTGCCTCTGTCCGCCATCTGTCCTCTCCAGGCTGGGTCACCACGGTGCTTCCAACTCATCACCCAGCTCCCTCGCAGGGTCCGCAGGGCCCTGTGGGACCCCACACCCCCGCTACCCCTCAAAGCTCCACGCCCAGAACAGACTGTCCTCTGCTGCACAGCACCCAAGCCCCCTTTGCATCTGGCAACCTCCTCCTGGTTGTTCAGCTGCACCTGAAACAGTGACCCCTTTGAGGGAGGCTCCCCTCTGTGCCCTGCCCCAGGAGGCCTCTCATTCCCTGGCCCCTGCCTATAAACCCTGGGGTCACACAGGGCTTTGTCTCTCCCCCAGACGCTCCCTGAGATGATCACATTTAGGAACCCCAGATCACTCATGGTCTAAACAGCGGGGACCCCACGGAGGTGTGCAGATCCTATCAGCCCTCTGAGCCTGGGGCTTTCTCAAAGGTGCCGTAGACTCAGCCCATTCAGAGCCAAACTTCTGCTCTTTCCCGTCCCGATGGCCTGGCCTCCGGGAGCTCACAGCATCCATGCCCTGGCACGGGGTGGGGGGGCAGCTGGACGTCACCTTCCAGCACCCGTGCTCCGGCCGGCCCCTCATTCGCCTCCTGTCCCACCTGCCTGTCCCCACGGCCAGTGGCCTCTTCAGGGCACCATCATCTTTTCCTACAATGATCGAGCTGCTTCTCAGCTGGTGTCCACCGACCCCTTCTGGTCCAGCCTTCCATACCCAGAGCCACAATGCAGTCCCTAAATTCCTGCCCAGAGAGGGTCCTACTAGTACCTCCAAGGCGAGCACATCCCACCCGGGGTGATGAAGCCCGAGAAAGGTCTCCCCTTTGCCATCCGATTTCCCCAGAGGCAGGGCCTCGGGCTGTGGCAGGGGTCCTGGCAGGCTGGCGGCTGTGGGTGCTGGACCCTCCTCGGCCCTGAAACCACGGCCACCCAGGTCTCGCCAACTCCTCACTGTCGCTTTGTGCTGTAAGCGAGCGTGTCCTCTCCAAACGCCCTATGCCTGTCTCCCCGTCCAGCTGCCTCCCCGTTGTCCTTCTCTTTCCGGAACATTCTCTTAAACACCCTCTCATGGGTCTCCATGGCCTGACAGCCAAAGCCCGTGGCGTGTCCCAGTCTGTTTTCCCCAACCCCGAAACACTGTGTCTTCTGCGTTCGGACCTCGGTCCTCTTTCCATCCTCTCTGGGTGGCCGTCACCCACGCTCACGTCCCTGGGCCGCTCGGACGGTCCGGTCCACCCAATCCCTGAGCCTGAACTCAGCACAGCCCAAAAGGATGCCCCCTGGGACAGTCCCCAGGCACCTCAAATTCTATGCATCGGAACAAGACAGGAGGCCGGTGCTCTGGTGGGTGGCAGAGCAGTGAGTGGGGAAGGGCCCGGGTCCCCGAGTCACCACGTAAAGAACCCCTCGGACGCCCACCCTGAGCTGTTCTCCGAGCCGGGCGGGAAGCGTGGTTCTGTGTAACCGGCAGTCGGCTACCCCAGCTGACTCCTGCCTCCCTGGGATGGATGCCAAGGGCCCCAGCGGGCCGGGATGTGCTGAGCCACGGGCACTCCGTCTGGTGTGGGAAACCCCTCGGGGCTGAGGGGCCGTCATGTTGTCACCCATAGGCATTAGTAACATTTGTTCTTTCTCAGGGAACTTTTCCCCGTGTTTTATAAAGATACAGAGATTTTTTTCAGATTATACAAAGGACGCGCCTTTGGGGAATGAACCCTGGGAGGTAGAGCAAAGGTCCCTCCGCATCGCATAACCTCGAGGGGCCCTGTGTCTCCCTCCAGTCTCTTCTCCGCGAGTGGGGATGGCTCGCACAGAGCCATGTCCCAACATTCGAAACGTGGGTGTGCAGAAGTGGGCACGACGACATAAAGGTAAAGGAATCCCTTGCTTATAGCTAAGTTGCTCCGTGAGCAGGCACCGAAGGACCCCGAGGCGTGAGCCCTCCCCATCAACTCTTGGAAACCGAACGGGAAGAACTGTCTCTGGCAGCTCGAAAACAAGCCTCTACCCCTCGCAGCGGGCCCGCCGACTCACCGGGGCAAGAGCCGCACGGTGACGGTCAGGGTGCCTGAGCCTGAGGCTGTGAGGCCAGAGTCTCGGCCCCGGTCGGGGGCGCGGCTCGATGTCCACGTCCAGACTCCTCTGATGGTTTGGAGCCTGCAGACGCGGCCTCCCTTCCGTGAGGAGCCACATCCTTTCCCGGCTTCGAGGCCGAAACCAAGCAGAAGTCAAGTGAAACCCAACCAGCCCCGTGCAGAGTCTCACGAAGGAGGAGAGGGACAGAGAGACACAAGTTCCAAGTGTCAGAGACGGGAGAGATGACATCACTGCACGCCATGCAGATGGCGCAGAGAGCACGAGAGAACATTCTCAGCAGCCGCAAGCCAGCGGCGCCGACACCGTGGACGTGGGTAGAGAATAGGGACGAGCAAGCAGAGGCTGAGACGGAAAATACCATTTACAACAGTGTCAGAAATATGAAAAACTTAGGGACGCGTCCGACAAAAGATGGAAGACACCGACTCGCTGAAAACGGCAAAGTATTCCCAAGAGGAGTGAAAAACGAGTGAAAAACGAGCCAGCGGGAGAGACCTTCCTCACGGGTCGGAAGACTCGGAAGCATTCAGACGTCAGCTCTCCTCACGGCAGCCCCAGCCCTGCCGCCCCGCCTCCGGCTCAGAAAAGGGTGAGCTGATTCTAAGGTTTGTGCAGAAACGGGAAGGTTCTAGAAAAGTCAAACAACTCTGAGAAGAAACAAGCTGGCGGACTCAGCTCCCCGGAGAGGGAGGGGTTTACGGCGAGCTACTGGAGTGAGGACGGACAAACAGATCGTTGGGACAGAATAGTGGATTCCGGAACAAATCCGCACGTTACACGTGCCACGTGTTTTATCTTTGGAAGGTGCAGACCTCTGTCCCCGTTTAAACTGAGGTGTCAGAGACGCATAAAATTGTATTGCCCACCACGTAGCTTCGACCTGAGTACACGGGCCATGCGGTGAGGAAAGGGCGACTTCCCAGCGGACGGTGCTGGAGGAGCGGCATACGGTACGCGAGAAAGAGGTGCCGAACCCTGCCTCACGCCACAGGCAAACCCTCGCTCCAAAAAACAAAATAAAACAAAGCCTAACCCAGAGTGAACTACAGATCCGAATGTAAAACCTAAAACCAAAATTTCCAGGGGGAAACGTAAGAGGAAGACTTGTGACCTTGAGTCAGGCAGAGAGTTCTTAGATATGACAGCGAAATTATGACCCATAGAGGCGTTAGTGGCTAAAACGGCTTTTATCCCAGTAAAACCCTGCTCTACAGAAGATACCGCTAAGACACTGAAGTGACGGACGCATGTGGAAGAACGGAACCAGACCCCTACCTCGCAGCACACACACAAATCAACTGTGCCCGGATTGAAGACACAAATGTGTGACCCGAAACCGTAACTCCGAGAACAAAACACAGGGGTCAGGCTCCTTGACATCAGTCCTGGCGGTGACTTTACGGATTTGGCACCAATACATGAACAGGCAACCTACGGAACGGGAAAAAATATTTGCAAATCATATATCTGATAACGGGGCTAACATCCAAAATAGAGAAAGAGCTACAACTCCATGGCAAGAAGGCAACAAGGTCATTGGGAAACGGGCAGGGGACCCGAACAGACATTTCTCCGAAGAAGACACCCCGACGGCGCACAGAGGCGGGAAAGACGCTCAGCCTCACTCAGCGTCAGGGCAAACGCATCGAAACCGCAGGGAGGTAAGAGCTCGCACCTGTCAGAACGGATAGAATAAAAACACGAGAAACAAAAGGTGCTGGCGAGGACGCGGGGAAGGGGGGGCCTCGTGCAGGGCTGGTGGGGGTGCGGGCTGGAGCAGTCATTCCACGTGGAGGGTCCTCGGAAAGTTAAAAATAGAACAGCCCTAGACGCCGTGATTCCACTGCTGGGTATCCGCCCGGAAGAAACACAAACATTATTCGAAAAGCTCTCTGGCCCCACGTGTTCCCGGCTGCGCGACGTACAAGAACGAAGACGCGGAGAACACGTACACCAACAGGTGTGTGGATAGAGGAGATGCGGCACACGCGTGTGCACATGCACACGCACACACACAAACAGTGGACTATTGCTCCGTAATAAAAAAAAAGAAGGGAATGTTGCCATTTGCACCACCTGGGTAAAACTGACGGGTACCGTGTGAAGTGAAACCGACCTGATGGAGAAAAAAATACTTTAGGTTCTCACTTGTATGGGGAATCTATAAAACACACACACACGCCCACAAAACCCAGAAACCAAACTCACGGATGCAGAGAGCGGTGGTGGCTGCTGGAGGTGTGTGTGCGGGGCGCGGGGAGGGGGCAACGAGGACGAGGGGGTCAGGGCCTAGAACGTGCCGTTATAAAATGACTAACGCACGGGGGTCTGGGGTACCGCTCGGCGAGCACGGTGTACGTGCAAGCTGCTAGGAGGGTCGGTCTTAGGAGTTCCGGCAAGAGAACAAAGTGTCCCTCTGCGATCGGACGGTGTCCCCTAGATTCACAAACAGACGCGACAGAAACAAACGGGGAGCCATTCCCTTGCACACGCGGGGCTGAGCTAACGTGACGCCACACGTCCCTTACAGCCCCATTTTTAGAGAGAATCCTTGCACACCGCGTCTGATGAAGGACTTGTACCCAGAAAGTATAAAAAACTCCCCCAAAAGTCAACAACAAGGAGACGGACGATTCAATGTAGAAATGAGGAAAAGATCTGAACACTTTGCGGAACAAGACCTCCGGGTGGGGGTTAGGTGCACACCAGGACGCTCAGAGGGGTCTGCTGTCAGGGAGAGCGGACAGCGGTCCGCAGACAGGGCCGGGGACGCCGTGCGCGGCCCCTCTGGGAAACAGTGGGGCGTGGTCTTCAGAGGCCCTGCACACACCTGCTGGGGACTCGCATCCCACAACCAGGCATTACCCAAGAGGAAGCAACAGTCCAAGTGGCTGCTCACAGCGTCATTACCCGTAACAACCCAAACCCAGAAACAGCCCACCTGCCCATCGCCCAATGAGCCAACAAAAATCAACAGGGGCGTATCCATGGGACAGAATCTCGGTCCGCGACAAACAGGCATGAACCCCGATGCGCACGGCAGCTCGGGCAAATGGCAGAACGGTGGTGCCGAACGACAAAGCCAGAGCAGGGAGGGTGCCGACTGGATGAGTCGTTCGTGGAAAACTCTGGAAAAGGCAGCCGTGAGGGCAGTGGTGGGGGTTGGGGGATGGGCTGAGAGGAACGAGGGAGGGATCCTAAGGGGCTCGAGGACACGGTAGGTGTGTTCTCTACCCGAGAAGTGAATGGGGTCTTGGGCAAAGTCCGGCTCATACTGGGCCTGCTAGGTTCACAGATGCATCCTGTGGCCATCTGTTGGTCCCTGGATGTGTCACTGAGACACCGGGTCTGTGGGGTCGAAACTAGCAAAGGTCCAGTGGGAAGATCCCCGTGGGCTCCCCCAAACTGCCTTGGTAACGAGAGGAAATCAGAAACATATGGAATTGGGCAGACGGGCAGAGCTTTGCGCCGCCAATCGGGACCCACGGTGACGCCCTTCGTGCCTCCATCCTGTTCACGGGTCCGGGGCCCTGTGACGGGTCTGGACGGTGTCATGGCTCAGTCCCACTGTGTCTCTGGGAATAGCGTCTCTGCCCGAGACTCAGGTCAGTGGTGACTGAGTATTGATTTGGGGGCGGGGGGTCAGAACTGATCGGAGCCGTTCCAGCCGTAGCTCACGTCCCCGTGAGCGGGTGACCGCAGAGGTGCACAGCTTCGCCCCAATGCCTCTGGCCATCGTCCAGAACCTGCTGGGAGATAGTCCGAGGGAAGAAGGAACCAGGGCATCGAGAGAGCCCTTGCAAACCACCTGTCTGCTGAGGGGCAGCTGCCCAACCACGGAGAGGAGTCCTACAATCCAGCAACAACCCTCCCCCACCTGGGCCTCTCCCCTGACCTGGGCCTCTACCCCATTTGAGCCTCTCCTCTGTCGTGGCCTCATTCCTACCTGGGCCTCTCAGCTATCTTGGCCACTCCTCCCATCCCACCCTCTCCCCCACCTCGGGCCTCCCCATATCTGGCTTCCGGAGGCTCCGGGCCATTTCCACAAGCCAAATCCTGTCTAGAAGGATGAGGGTTTGCTGATTTAAGAAGACTCAGGAGCTCCCGTGTCAGCAGACTCACGGAGGACCCTCACCAGCCCCTCCTAAAACGGCCCCAAACACACTCAGACTTGTGCCTCCTCCCGCCTCTGCCCTCGGGGTGTGCCTCCCCACCCAGCCAGCCCCCACCCTCAAGCCTACAAAGGAATCCCTAAAGCAGGGCCGCCAGCCTGGGCTGGGGAGGCTGACTGACGGGGCAAGTGGCCCGTGGCCTCCCTCCCCAGTCCCCCGGGGGCTCTGAGCACCCCTCGCGCTGCCAGCGGCAGGCCGGGTGCTTCACTCCCCAGCGGAGGTGAAGGCCGGGACGGGGCAGGGCGGGGGCGTGTTGCATAAGCAAGGGAAGCAAAGGTTAGAGAGAAAACAAACGTGGTAAGGCAGCTTTTGATCGCTTTTCCACGAAAAGGTCCTCCTGGTCCCCGCCGTGTGGCCAGCAGGGACGCCAGCCAAGCCCGCTGGCCCTCACCGGCAGGCCCCGCGCCCCCCGCGGCACTGGCCTCCTGCAGGGAGGGGCCCGGACCCCACGACGGCCTCCTGTCTTCCCTGTCTATGCGGCAGGGCCTCTCGGGGAAGAGTGGCAGTGGGAGGCCCGTGCGCCAGGGGCCCCCATGTCAGGGGCAGGCTCTTCTCCCCGTCCCGTCCCCGCCCCCCACCCAGGGCTGCCCTCCCAGGGGCTTCTCAGTTCCGTGAGTGGCGAGACCATAGGGCAACCCCCTTGGCCACGGGGAACCGAAAGCAAGTGGGGGGGAGAGGCCTGGCCGGCAAAGAGGAGGTCCAGGGGCCTGGACCCCACCCTGGAGCAACGGGGGTGGGGAGGGGTCCTTCCAGGCCTCAACTTCCCTCTGGGTGGTGGAGGTGATTGTGCAGTTTGGCTGGGATCGCCGGGCCCGTCTACTCCTTGGCACTGGGGACTGACCTGGGGGGGCGGATCTGAGGCCTGGGGGTAGGAGGGCAAACCCCCCAGCTGACCCTGAAGTTCCTCCAGCCCCTTCCCGGCCTCTGGTCCGGTCCCTGCCCATGATCCGCAGCCTTCTGTGGCTGCCCGGTACCTAGAGGAGGGCGGTCTGCGTTGGTCCCCGCTCTCGCACCTGTCAGTCGGACCCCAGAGAATGTGTCTCTCCCCACTCCTGGCTGCTCCGGCCTCCCCTCGGCGTCCTTGTCTCCAGCTGCTCCTGGACTGTCCCCCTCTATCTCCTCTGAAGGGCCCTGCACTGGGCAGCCCTGCTGAACAACTCCCTACTCCCCCCAGGGCCCCCCAGGACTCCCGCCCTCCCCTCCCTATTTCGCTCCTGGAATCCCCTCCCCCATCCGGCCCGGGGTGGCTACCTTCCCTGTCCCTCCCCCCTCTGCCCTGGATTCTGCCACTACCGGTCTCCCACCCCACTCCCCACCCTGGGCCTCCACCCAGCTCTGGGGCCCAACTCACCCAGCCTCACCCCTGCAGCCTCTCCCAGGCCCCTGGCACAGCAGCCCCACCCCTCCCTCCCAGGCCATTTCCAGAGCTGCCCAGTCCCCTCCTTCCTGCCCCCTAAACTCCACTCCAGGTGCCCTGGAGCCCCCTCCCTCAAAGGTCTCAGTCCCCAGCTCAGCCCCTGGGTGGGGCTTCCCAGTTCCCGGTCTGGAGCCTGGCCCTGGGGGATGGGGATGGGGAGGGAGCAGGAGGGAGGGGCGGGAGCGCTGGGGGAGGAGGACCTGGTCAGGGGCAAAGCGGCTGCAGGGGGGAGCCATGGCTTTAGGGAGCAGCTGGGGGGGTGGGCTGGGAGGGGTGGGCCCTGATCCCATCTTGGGGACAGAGCTGGGGCCACCAGAAGCCCGCTCGTCCCAGGAGGTTCCAGTCACAAAAGGCCTTCTCTGGGAGCCTCGGAAATTTTGTTGTCTCTTGCGCCCCCGTGAGGTCAGTGGCCATCATGACATCCACGTTGGCCACTGAGGTGGGGCTTTTGGGGGGGTGCAGGCAGCGGGCAACCCCAGCCCCTCCCCCCACCGAGCCGGGCCCTTCCGCCTGGGCTGTCTAGGGGCCAGGAGAGACCCTGCCTCCTCTCCCTTCCCTGAGACCAGGACCCTCATCCCAGCAGCTGGAGGCCCCTCGGCTACTCGGCCCAGCTCACCTGCCAGTCGGGCCCCAAGGGAGCCCCAAATCTGGCCTCAGCAGAGCCCCGACTCCGGCCAGAGGATGAGCCCAGCAGCCCCCAGCCCCGCTGTTGGCTCTCACTGTGCTCGAGTTTTCAGGGACACGGGACTCCTCCTGGGAGTGTTGGGAGATGAGTTCTCCGTGCAGGCGCCCCGAAGCCAAGGCCTATGGGAGGGGCCTCCCGAGAAGGCCCGTCCCTCCTAGGACCCCCACACGGGAGCAGGGGCCTCCACGAGACCTGCCGGCAGGGCTGAGTCCAGAGTCAACCGTGAGAAGAGGAGGCGTGGTCGGGGGGCCCCGACCTGCTCACGGCCCACTGACCCTGTCCCCACAGCCTCCCGAGCACCGGAGGCCTCAAGGCTCAGACCCCCGGGGAGGGGCCGCCCAGCGGCTGCCTCTTTCCCCACCTCCTCGCTCCTGGGGTCCTGGGGCAGGAGGTGAAGGTCGGGGTCTACAGGCCAGGTGCCAGTTCTCGGGGACCACCAAGGGGGGATCCATAGGACGACACGTGCCCCCGGCTCTGATGAACCCTCTAGATGGGCCCTGTGGGCTGAGGGGCAGGGCTCTGTGGGCCGCAGGGCAAGGGGGATCCCGAGAGACCCGAGGCCAGGGGTGGCCGCCAAGGACAGCTGGCGGCTCACGGTGGGGCAGAAGGAAGGTCTGGTGGGGTGCTGCTCACGGGCATGCCCCTCCCCCGAGGGCAGGACACAGAGGAACCGGCGGCGTCCCCTCGGCGAAGGGGCAGGAGGCCCCGGGGAGCCCAGTAGAGCTGTGCCAGACTCTTCCCCTGCGGGGCTCCGGCCCCACTCGCCAGAGGAGGAGTAGGTCGGCTCCCACCGTGCTGTCGGGGGTGAAGACACTTGGTGGATTCTGGGAAGGACGGTGGGCTCCCCTTGAGGACAGGGGCCTCCCCCGCCTGCCCCAGCCCACCCTCCCGGAAGAGTGGCTCTCACCCCTCTCCGCAGGTCTGGCTGCTGGACAGATGTGGGACTACGGCAGAGACAGAGGAAGGGGTGTGTGGAGAGCTGGACGGAGCCTACAGACCGGCCTGGGGTCCCTGTCCCTGGCCTGCCTGCCCCGGGGGCCGGGCCTGGCCCGCTGGGGAGACGCCACGCATCTCTCTCTGTAGCCAGTGCCTGGCCCCGAGGCGTCCAGGGCTCAGGCTGGGGTTTGTGAGGGCAGGGCGGGGGCAGGAAGGGGCACTGAGGAGAGGAGACGATGCTGGGAGTGACTCTGAGCTGCGCAGGTGTTTTGGGCGTGGGTGCTGGTCTTCTAGAAGCTTCCGCAGGCAGGGAGGCCTAAGAGGCCGGGGTCCTGCTCTGCCCTCAGTGCCCAGCTCTGCTAGGGGCTGCCACGCAGAGCGAGTCCCTGCCCGCCGCACAGCGGCCAGAGGGAGCCCAGGCCTGGGGACGCTCTGGTTCTGTGGGGGCGTATTGCCCCCAGACATGCAGGATGCACCAGCTTTGCCAAGTGCAGCCCTGCACACGAAGGGACACTGCGACCTTGGCTCCGGGAGAGCCCTGGGAGCAAACCCTCACCCCCATCCTACACGTGCTGCTCTCCCCACCCAGGGACCCCACATCCTCATCCATGAGGGAGCAGCTGCCCCGCCGCCCCGCCCAGCACAGACCCATGGAGGCCTGTCCTCCAACGCCTGGGGCCTCAGCCGCCCCGTGGGCCCCTGAGTGGGGATCCAGGCCCCTCTGACCTTGGGGTTTGGACAAACGGCTGCTGTCCCACCTGGTGTGTGGGACCTCTCTGCTCTCTGCCCAGGGGCAGGGCCAGGCCTTGTCTGCCCCACTGTGGGGGGCGGGGGTCACCTTCAGCAGAAGCTCAGGCCGCTCACCCAGCCCCTGTGTCTCTGCGGGGACTGCTGCCTCCTGCTCCCTGACCCTCCCTGCCTCCCCTCCCCCAAAGTCTGAGGGGGGCTCCCCAGGGGTGTAGGGGGCAGCCCAGCTGAGGACAGATGGGGTGGGGGGCGTGTTGGGAAGGCAGTCTTTGCCACGCGGGCCCCAGAGCCTCCTTCCCCCTCCCCAAAACCCACCCTCGGCCACCTGCCTCCTGTTCTCCCCTTCAGCTCATGCTGGCCCGAACGGTGCCAGTCACCCAGCCGGTGGCCCCCCGGTGAGGCCTGTGCAGACTATGGACACGTGGGGAGGCCCCGGGCATGCAGGGCCGCTGAGGCTCTGCCCATCTGTCTCTTGTGGCAGGAGACGGAGGACGGCTGGGCGGGTCCCTTCAGCACAGACCCCCTGCTATGGCTGGGTCTTGGCAGCGGGGCCCCGCTGGGTCAGCCTCAGCCCCCTTCATGGACCAGGTGCCGTCCCCCGAGCCCCACGTTCCGGAAGCACCAAGAGGCCTTCGGGGACTCTGACTTTCCCGGGCGACCAAGGTCAGACGCAGGAGGTGAGGCCATCTCTTGGTACCGGCAGGACCAGGCTCCCAGCAGGCCGAGGCTGTGGGTCCCGAGTAGCCCCGGGGCCGGGAATCCAGCTCTGCCCCATCACTGCCAGGGCGTTGTCAGGGCCCGTCTCCCCAGGCACTCGGGATCCACTCCCAGGTCTAAGCCCTGGATCCATCCTGCCCTGTGTCAGGCCAACCTCGGGACAGGGCTGTCCCTCCTCACGTGCTTGCTCGCACGGCGGAGGCTCCAGGAGGAGCGGTGGCCTCTAGCAGGACGGGCCCCTCCCGCCCAGGTTACAGGCGTGGCCCACAGGGGAAGCGCCTGGCTCTGGCTACCAGCGCCCCAGACCCCCCGGTCACCTTCAGGGCGGCTCGCCTGACTCCTGTCTGTGGCGTCCCCTGCCCACCAGCCCCGGGGGGTGGGGGACATCCCCTGGGCTTCCTCTGGGCACACGAGGTCTGCACCCGGCTCTGGACATCAGGACCGGGAAGGAGCAGGGTGCCCCGCCCAGCGGCACCCCTCTCACATCTGGGCACTCGCTCAGGCGGCGGCTGGACTGGCCTCCTGCCGCCCGGGCCGCAGCCTCAGGCTTATCTGGCCCTCCAGGCCTATGTCCGGAACCCCAGCGCCCCGGGGCCTCTTCCCTGCCAGACCCGCTTTTCCCCACGCCAAGGCCGAAGCTAATTTGGGCTTGAACTGGACAATGAGCGGTTATCTGGGTTATCTGACCGAGGGCCCCGCCGCCCCAGGGGCCCGGCCCTTGGCTCTGCCCGGGGAAGGGGAATCCCCGCGGGCTGTGGGCGGGCATCGACCCTCTAGCCCTGAGCCTGAACCCTGGTGAGGAGGGAACCCACCTGGGCCGGAGCCCGAGAAGCTCCAGGTTTCGGCCCAGCCCGGCAGGGTCCTCAGGTCCGGTGACCTTCCCCCGGGCCCTGGAAACCCAGGGGCCCTAATGGGAAACAGTGGGGCTTCTAGGTGGCATTTGGAAGGCAGAGCCCCTTCTGGAGCTGCCCCGAGCAGAGGCGATGAGAGCGCCCGGGGCCCTGCGGCTGGGGCTCCCACGGATCCTGAGGCCTGAACTGCGAGGACTGAGCCAGGTCCTGCAGCCTTGGGTCCCGGGGGGCCGGCCCAGGACCCCCAGCAACACTGCACCCAAGCCAGAGCCCCAGCACCCAGCTGACCACCGGCCCACTCAGAGCCAGTCACTCTCCTCGCCCTGTGCACTCCATCCAAGCCCAGCCCCCCGCCTTCCCCCGCAGAGCCCCCCACACCCCGTTCCTCCGGCCACGGCCGCGCCAGCCTGGCTTGACTCTTCAGGGAGGGGGATCCTGCCCGCTGTCCTGCCCTGTCCGCTTCCTCGTGTGCCGCACGCTCTCGCCCTGCCGGTGGCCTCGGGTCCCTCCTGTCCCAGCAGCCCCTCCCCGAGAGCCCCGAGGCCCCGAGGAAGTGGGCCGTCTCCTGAGCAGCCTGCTGCCCCCGACCCACGGGACCCTCCCTCCTGTGCGGCCGAGGCCGCTTCCTTCTCAGTCCAGCGGGATAAACACAGGAAACAGGACTCGTGAGGAAGGGGAAGCCAGGCCCCCGAGAAGGCCTCTCCAGGGCTCAGCTCGGAAATACCTGTCCCTGAGAAAACTTGTGGCCGGACCTGGACACCCTGGCCCTGGGCTGCACTGCGGGAGGGAGTGGGGAGCAAGAGAGGGGCCCCCGCCGGGCACCGCCGTGGAACCCACTGGACTGGAACAGAGGCCGGGGTGTACGCACCCAAGTTGGGGGCAAGGTCACACGAAAGTCGGAGGAGGGGGACTCCCTGCTGGCCACAGCGGGACACATGGCCCCCGCTCTGGGGTGGGGGGGGCGGGTGCTGGGAAAGACGGTGTCCCCAGCGCTGTCCCCAAAGTGGCCTCTTCCGCCCTTCACCTCCCAGCTTCCTCTGGGGACAGCTTACGGGGCTGCCGGCCTCCACCCCCCGAAGGACCCCATCCCCAAGGTTGGGGGGGCTCTCAGTGCAGCTGAGCACGCTCGGCCACCCTCCATCTGTCCCCAGCATCAGCCACTCTTCTCCCCTGGGGGCAGCAGGCCTGGAGCCGCTGCCTGGCTGTCCTGTCCCTGATCCTGCTTCCTGGCGGTCCTCTGCCGTCTGCCCCCCGGGCTCCCCCGGCTTGCCTAGGGGTTGTTTGCTAAGCCCCTCCCCTCTGGGAGTGCAGTGGGGCCCCCCTGCCGGCTGGTCTCCGATGGCACAGACTTTGGTGATTCCTCACAGGAGACAATGGGGGCATTAAGGGGAAACCAGTTGTGTCGGGGGAGGTGGAGGCCAGGTCTCCGGACTGCTCCTGCGGGGAGAGGCCGGAGAAAGATGGTCCGGGCAGGGTTGGGGAGGACAGGGCGAGGGGCGCTGCTCCAGGGGGCCAGCAGGAGAGCAAGCCCGGGCACGGTGGGGTCCTGGGCACGGTGGGGTCCTGGGCATGGTGGGGTCCTGGGCCAGGGGCACCGAAGCAGACCCAGGATGGCGGAGAAGCGTGGGTGCTCTCAGATTTCTAGAGCTCTCGGAGAGTGTACCCAGGCCCTCCTGCCCTGGTTTCCTTGGGGCCTGGGCCTGGTGGGAAGGGTCCTGGCGCTCTAGGTTGCCTGGTCCAAGCCAGAATGGGGTGAGGATGGTTTTGCTCAGACCCACTCATGGTTTCCACTGGTCCCACAGGGCAGGGTGCAAACACGCACGCGGGCATCAGTGGACACGTGTGGGGAGCAGGTCTGGCCTACCCTGGCCGTCGCTCCAGCCCTGGGGTTGCCCAGCGGGGACGGGTCCACTGGGCGGGGGTGGGGAGGACGGAGGGACGGCAGGGCTGGAGTTGGGAGCCTCTGTGAGGTGCAGTGTGGGGCGCCCCGGTGCCCAGAGCCAGTGTGTGGCATCCGGGAAAGTCATTTCTGGCTCTGGCTCAGAGCTAGAGGCGTCCCTACCGACCTCAAAGCCACCTGCTCCCACCACCAGCCCACTCCTCCCAGGCTTCTTCTCCCTGAAAAAGATTTTGAGGGATTTCTTAGAAAGAGCAATTAGAGAGAGCCGCAGGCCCATGAGGTCCAGGAGACTCCGAGGCCAGCCCAGCCCACTTCCTCCCCGCCAGGAGCGCCGGGTCCCAGGGAGCCAAGGACGCAGGCGGCCAGCCTACCCAAACTCTGGCTGTCGCCCAGAAGCACGGAGCCTGTCCTCTCCAGGTCCCAGGGCCCTGTGTGGGCGGACCCGAGGACGTCTCTGATAGTCCAGACTAAAGGGGGCCTCACGGCAGCCCACTCCCCATGGCCACAGGTCCCCAGGTGCCCACGTGACTCCGGGCCCAGACAGCGGGCATGGGCCAGGAGGTGGGTCCTCCTGGGGATGGGCCACTGTGGGCTGTTGACTTCGGCAGTGACAAACAGGGGTCTCTTCTTGGGGCGCTGGCTTCTGCTAGGGGGCAGAGGAACCAGGAGGGCTTCCTGGAGGAGGGATATGTGTGAGAGAAGCCCCCAGAGAGCTTGGGGGGGGCGATGCAAAGGTCTCTGAGCACCACGGGGCAGACTGGGGTTGAGCACGAGTGAGCTTGTGGGGTCTGGGGCCACCCCCGAAATCTTCCCAGGTGCGGGCTCACTGTGAGTGGGCAGACAGCACTCTGGGGCAGGGGACAGGGGTGGTAGGGCGGCCACCACGTTCTATGCTGCTCTCCACCCGACTTCTGTCCTCTAAGGCCCAAGGACTGAGTTGGGAGATAGAGGGTGCCTCATGTGACATGGCGGGGTCCACAGCCTGACAAAGCCAGGCTGCCCGCTGGGTCCTACGACAGCCTCCAGAGCCCTCGCCGGCCTCGGGGTTCTGGGGGTGGGGAGCACTGAGCTCAGACACGGCATCCCAGGGTCCCCAGGCTGTGTGGGACACTGAGCCTCCCAGGCCGGGCTAGCAGAGCCTCCAGGACACCCCGTGTTCCCCCAGAGCCAGCCCCACACGTACAGTCCCATCGGAACCAGCACCTTGCAAATCACGGCCCCATGTACAAAGCTGGCCTGTGTGCGGCCCCGTGGGCCTCAGGGCCAATGAGGCTGAATGGGGACGGCTGTGGGCAGGCTGACAGGGCTGCCTGGTTCCCGGGGAGGCCTTTTATCACCCGAGGCTGGGGCGCTGCGGTCAGTGGCCCCACAGCCGGGACTCCTGTCCCTGTCCACGCTCAGCGCTTTCTGCCGTCCCCACTTCTTAGCCCCAGAGGATCCCAACCCCGTCCCAACCCCAGACCTCGCCCTGTGCTCCCCCCAGCTGCACCTGGAGCCCCAAAGGGAGCCCCAATGGCGAGGGGCTCCCCAGTGCCCACAGCAACCCCGGGCGCTCGGATGACTTACTTCACAGACGGGACCCCAGGCCCCCCCACAACCCTCCCTGGCTCTGGGGCCTTTCCGGTGCGGACGGCAGGCAGCATACCCTGTGCCTGGGCACAGTCACTGACACAGTGGGCTGTTTCAGCCGCGGCCAGGGGAGCCGCTCCGGCCCGGGGCTCCTTTGGCAAGGCGGCCACTTCCTGGCGGGGACGTGTCTGGGCACCACACATTCCTGGACTTCTGGGGCCGCGGGGCGCTCAGGCAGCCAGGTGGTCTTGCTGGGACCTCAGCCTCCAGGCAGGGCAGAGGGGGCAGACCCCCTTTCCAGCACCCCCACCCTCTTCTGGCCTTCTGTGCCCTCTCTGGAGTGGCCCGGGCCTGGACATCTGCGCCTGCAGAGTGAGGGGTGGACACCCAGACAGAGGGAGGCCAGAGCTGCCCCAGCCTGCCAGGCTCCCCAGGGAGCCTCTCTGGGACAGAGACCCAGGAGGAGGGGCTCCCAGGGGGGTCTGTCTTTGCCCCACTCTGCCCCGAAGTCATCCCCTGGGGCCCACCCACCCCCGGCCCACTGCTGCCCCCTACCCAGCTTGCGTCTCACTTGCTGAGGACAAGCACCTAGTGGGGGCTGGACACCAGGGGCCGGCCGTGGGGCGTACCCCTCCCCTACAGAAGTCCCGGGGGACCTTTCCTCAACTCCTTGCAGCCCACCGGCCCCTCGATGGGCCCATCAGCTGTGCCCACTGGGCCTGGCATAGGGGAAGGGCAGAAGGTGCATCCTAGGCTGACAGGGCCCCTGGGAGGGTTTGGAAAAGCAGGGAAGGTGAACCGAGACCTCCATTTCGTTCTGGAGAGGAGGGCGGAGGCCAGGAGCACCCCTGCAGCCCTCCGCGTGCCCCACAAGCACCCCCACTCCTGGGGACACAGCTAGGATTGAGAGCACGCTGCCGGGTCTGTGGGGCCGGCCTGTCCTCGTGCTGCGCCGGGACTGGGACCTCTGGCCACAAGTCAGCGACCCCGGCCTGCTGTCCTGGCTTCGTCTGAGAGAAACGTGGGCCCGTCAGCCGGGAGCCCCAGCCCGGGAGCCATGCTTCTCGTTTGCCGGCACCAGGCTGCTCGGCGGGATGTCCGCGTCCAGGTGGCCTGGCGTCCAGCAGAGACACCAGATGCCCCCCATAGGCAGGGCTCCGGCCGGTCCCCCATCAGAGGTCCCCTGGCGGCGGCTGTGGGCTCAAGGGGCTTTTGAAACCCGTTCAATCCAAACTCCCAAATCCGCCACCTGGGCTAGCGGTCCCCCAAGAGCCCCTGGCTGGCGGGGACGCCTCTCGTCCCCAGCTCCAAGGCCTGTAGTCAGACTGGGCTGAGTCGAAAGTCAGCTCGGCTGTGCTGGCGGCTCCCACAGCTCCATGTGCCCCGCGGCAGGCTGACCACGGGCTGACCCCGAAGCGGGCTGACCACGGTCCCTGTCACCCGAGGCAGGGGGGCGGCGCGCAGGCACGGCTGGGGGTGGGGGGACGGGGGCTGGGGCAGCTCTGGGACTTGGCGGGAGCTCGGACGTGGCGGGGCCACGCCGGCTCTGTTTTCGGGGGTCTCGCTCAAGCTAGGGCCCGGGTCACCTGCCTTGGGAGCCTCCATGGTCCAGCTCCCTGGCAAGTGCCAGCGCCAACGCCCTGTGCCCGGGGGCAGGAGCGGTCTGGCTGCCTCCGCGAACCCTTGTCCGTTTTGCACACTTCCCTGGGGAGAAGGCAGGCCACCGACGAGCACATTCTCAGGCACTTTCAGCTCCAGGAAGCTCTGTCCAGGGAGCATCCCCGGAGGACAGGAGACGGTCAAGGGAAGTCAGCCAAGTCATCTTCCTCACGGTGCTTGCCCCTGGCCTCGCGCACATGGCTCCCCCCACCCCCGCTGGCCGCTGCCCTCCGGGCGCTCTGCTGCTCACCGCTGCCCCCCTCAGCCAGGGCACCTGCTCCTGATGGCAGCCTGGGGGGCACGCAGATGGCTGAGCTCCCTGGGGGGGCCGGGCTGGCTGAGGCCTGTTTGGGCTGGCTCCGGCTCTCCCCGGCGCAGACGACAGGGACAGAGGGAAGACACGCCGCGCGGGGCAGAGAGGACCCCACTTGTTATCGCTCAGGCCTCAGGGTGGGGTATCCTGCTCTCGGGGTGGAGGCAGCCTGGGAAGCCCAGCCCCTCCCTTGGGTGCTGCCCAGCGCGGCCACAGCCTGGGACGGGGCCCTGCCGGGCTGGTACGCAGATGTCCTGAGACGTGGCGAGCCCGGCCCGAAAGCTAGCCCGAGACGGGGTCTGGGGACCACGCGGGCAGTGTTGGAGGGCTGGGGCTGGCTGGGCACCCCCAGCCCAGAGGCCAGGAGAAGGGGTCCCGGCAGCCGCGTGCCCTCGCGAGGGGTCAACCCCCACACCTTCCCCGAACGTGGGTTGAGGGAGGCGGCGAGCTGGGGACCTTGAAACTGCCAGGGCCGAAGCCTGTGAGCTCACAAGCCGGAAGGAGGCTGGGCGGCCCGAGCTGACCTCCCCGCCCGGCCCTCACTGCCCTTTTTGGGGTCTTGGAGTACACGGCCAGCGCCAGCCAGCAGAGTGTCCACATTCCCTTCCTCTTTGGGAAGAGGAGAGGGAAGCCGACACCAGGCCTGAAACAGGGACCTCTTGCCTGCGAGGATGGCCGCGCGGATAGGCCTCTGGTGGGCTCCAGCGTCCCTGCACAGACAGGCCCGAAAAAGGCCCACAGCCCCTCTGAGCGGGAGCAGTGGTGCCTGGCGGTGGGCCGGGGGCCAGAGGGGCCTCAGCAGCTGGGCTGCCAGTGGGGACGGAAGGGGACAGCTGGCGGGAAGGCTCTGTGAGGACATCCCCCGGTGGGGGCAGATCATGGGCTGGGGAAGGGGCTCCAGAGCCCCACCCCCCCCGCCCGCGGGCCCGGCTCCAGCCCCAGTGCTCAGGTGGGAGTCGGGGGGTCCTAGCTGGGCAGAGCGGGTGTGGGCCTGGTGCCCTGCCGTGTGCGGCGCACCCCCTCCCCTGCACGCCAGCCCTGGCGGGGGGCCCCTGGGGAAACCCTAGAAGGCCGCTGCCTCTTGTTTTCCTGGTCGCCTCAGCCTGCCCTTTCTGGGGCCTCGGGGCGCCTGACGGTCTCAACGGTCCGTGGCGCCCGCATTCCCTGCCTCTTCAGGAGGAGAAGTGAGCCGGAGGCCGGAAATAGCCTTGCCCCGAAGTGGCCCTCGGGGACACCTGTGCGGGGGGTGCTGGCTGGCCCAGCCGCGAGGCTC
This sequence comes from Martes martes, assembly GCF_963455335.1. NCBI lineage: Eukaryota > Metazoa > Chordata > Mammalia > Carnivora > Mustelidae > Martes > Martes martes. The sequence goes on along the minus strand of NC_137898.1, from coordinate 1,598,515 downwards.
AGCACTCCACACCACGCTCCCGCCCTCTGGCTGGCCTCCCTCCCGTGGGCTGGGGTCTGCAGGCAGCGGTGGGCGGGTGGGAGCAGAGGGTCCACTTCCTCTGGGGGTGCGGACCGTGGAGGGGCCGCAGGGAGCCGCTCGGCGAGCGGCGGGGAGCCCGCGGGGCGGCGGGGGTGGGGTGGCGGCCCTGGGCCCTGTGTGGCGCGTGATGTCTCCCTCCCGGAGGCCTTGGCCCCACCAGCTCTCGGTGCTAACCCTTCTCACTTTCCCGTCCCACTTCCCGTGTTTGCTTTCCTTGGTCCCCAGCAGCGGGCGGCCGGGAAGTCTGCTCCGTGCGACCTGGCTGCTTCCGAGAACTGCTTCCTCGAACACTGGGCCCGGCCCTGCCCGGCCTCGCCCGCCCCACGCCGGCACCCAGGAGCCCCGGGGGAACCCACCGCAGCACCTGCTCATTTGCCCAGAGACCCCTGTCAAGACAGCAAAAATACGTCTGCTTTTTCCTCGGTGGGGAACACAGAGGGACAGGTGTTCCCCCAGGGGCGTTCTGGCCCCACTAGCTCTGTGGCCTCTCTGGGCCTCGGTTTCCCCATCTGTCATCTGGGCTTCTGGGGTGCAGACGCTGGGAACGGCCGCCGCTCCTGGTCTCTCTGGCCTCTGCTCACAGCCCCCTGCCCACGGGGACCCGGCGCCACACCACCCACTCATGTTCCCCGTAGTCCGTGGCCCTCCCAGCCAGCACCCAGCTTCGCCCTTTCTTTCTCACTGGCACCCTTGGGCCATCCCCTGGGGCAGGCACATGGTGGGGGGGGTCTTCTGCGGGGCCAGGACCACGGCCCCCCACACTGGCGCCAAGCAGACGCAGCGTCACCTGGGCCGGGGCGTGGCGTTGCTGCTGGACCCCCGGCCCCGGCTGCTCGGGACAGCCGCCCTGGGGAGGGGAAGAGTCCTGCCAGCCAGTAGCCCTGCGGGATTAGGACGCTGGTTCCCAAGAGTCCAGGGCTCAGGGCATTGGAGTGGGAGGGAAGGGGGGTGTTAGAGGTTTCCCTGGGGTCTCTCATGGAGCACCCCCATGCCCATCGGGTCGCAGGAGCTGGAGGGTCGAGCAGAAGGCAGACGGCTGTGTCGTGCCCACTCCGGGATGCTGGGGTCCATCCTGGTTCTTCCCGAATCTGGGCAGCAAGTAGGTGCAGGGGTGCCGTTTACCCCTCAAGAGCAGGTAGGGTGGACCCGGGGAGACCCCACAACGCCGGCACAACCCCGTGGACTTGGGAGAGGGTGGGCCGGCACACTCAGGACCGTCCGCACCAGCCGTCCACGGGGAGGCTGAGGCTCTCTGCCCACGTGGCCCTATGCCGCTGTCCTCCTGAGCCTCCGTCCCGGGCGGCCCCTGAGCCCCGGGAGCAACTAGCCTCCCCCTGCTCAGGGTCTGCAGGGGCCAGGTGGGCAGACCCCCCATCACCCCCAGTGAACGTGAGCAGAGCAGACAGGGGCTCCGAGCCCCAGGACCCTGAGACCTGAGCAGGCTGCCCCCAGAATCATGCCTGTTGGCTGAAGAGAGGAGCTGGGGAGCCCCTTGGGGCTCAGAAAGACCGCAGCAGCCTGAACACGGCCCGATCCTGTGCACGCCCGTGTCAGGCAGGCACAGTGAGTGGGGCCTTTCCCACCCTTCATGCCGCCCCGTGGGAGGCTCCGGCGACCAAGGCCGCGGAAGGCACGGGTGGCCTGGGGAGTGGGGCCAAGATGCAGCCGGGGGTGCCCGGGGGCCCCCTGTCCGCCTGCCCCAGCTGCGGGCTCCTGCTCGCAGCCTCCTGGACACCCTGGGAGTTAGGAGTGGGTTTTGGGGAGCAGCCTCAACGCACGACCTTGTAGGGAGCAGGGGTGCAGCTCGGGGCAGGGGGAGGGAGGCCTGTGTGCGTGGCGGTGCCAGCCGCCCAGCCTGGGTTCCCCGGCCCCGGGAGGGTCCCTGTCTGGAAGGCACATAAGGAAAAAAGGAGCCTGGAATTTTTTCCTCTGGAAAAAAAAAAAATTAAAAAGCAAACTTGTTTTAAAAGGGGAAAGATTGATGTCCTCCTTGCTTTCCTACACTTGGTCTGGGGCCAACGAGGTGGTTTCAGGAGAAAATTCCCCTCTCCCTCTCTTCAGTGTAACCAAACACGATCCCCGTTTGCAAATCACACGGGGACCTTCAGCGGCCAGAGCTCAGGAGCCCCCGCCCCCGCCAGGCCAGAACAGACAGGCCTCTCATCCTCCGGCCCCGGGCTGGGGGCCCGGCTGGGGGCCCGGCGGCAGCAGGTCCTGCAGGGTCCAAGTGTAAGGAGGTGTCCAAGACGAGGGTGGGGGCTGCGGCCTGGAGCCGGGAGCCAGGGCCCCACAGGACCCCAAGGAGAGGATGGCAACCAGGCAGCCGGGTCGGGTCCACAGGCCTTGGCATCGAGGGCCATGGCTGCCCTTTCCCCGGTCCCTCAGCTCTCTGAACTCTCCGGCCACCCACCAGCCTCCACTCTACCAGCCCTGCAGCCTCCCTTCCTCTCGGGGGAGGAGCAGAAGGGCAGAAGCAGAAGGAGAAGCCGAAGGGCAGAAGATGCCACGTCCCAGCCAGGAACCAAGGCCAGTTCCTGCACCCAGGCGCCGAGGGTCGGGGTCCTGTGCCCTTGCTATGGCTTAGAAGGGTGGCACTTGGGGACAGGATCGTGCCCGCTGGAGGGGTGGCTCTGATCCCGCCTCGTGCACCGAGACCCTGGGTCCCACCTCCCAGGGAAGGACCTCCCGGCCCTCAGAAAGCACACGAACGCACGTACGCACCGATGCCCACGCCCACGCACACGCACGGACACACACGCTCGTGTCCACACACACACATTTGCACACAGACACGCATGTGCACAGAGGCGGGCTCTTCCTTCCAGACGCGCAGCCCTCGCAAGCACAGAGTCAGGAAGGAATAAATCTTCGAGGCTTTGCAACCTCCCTGGACCCCATCTTGTCCCTGCTCTGCATACCCCTGAGGGGGTGGGGAGCCTCAGACAGAGTGCAGAGCAGGGACAGCCGTCCTCCCAGGACGCACGACAGACCCAGCTGGGGAGATGGCACAGACCCACAGCCTGGTCCCCAAGAAGGGACTTGTCAAAGCTGCACGCAGGGGCCCGGGACAGCAGCCTGCTCGGAGGCCTCGGAGAGGTGGGCCCCTCGACCCGCCAGCCTGCCCCAGGACGGACATTCTTGGAGGCTGGGGGGCCAGGACCCCTGAACGGGCCTGCCCTGCTGTCACGTGGGGTGGAGGCTAGGGGCGCCTCCTCCCACCTCGAGATGGCTGTCTGGACACAGACCAGGGACACTGGCGTCCCACGGGGTGGGCGGAGAACGAGGGAGAGAGGGAACGCGTGGGGAGGGCAGGGTTCCAGGAACATCCCGGGGACACTGTGTTGGCCTGAGGCAGCCTGAGCAGGCGCAGGGCCCCAGGGACTGTCCTGAGGCCCGTCTCAGGGGGGGCCCACTGTGGGCGGGGCCCAGAGCCAAGGGGACCCGAGGCCGAGCTGCTGCGGCAGCCCAGGCGTAAAGCGATGACAACCAGCATGGGGGCAGCGGCAGAAAGAGGAAGGGGCCGGAGGCAGTGGGAAGCCCCCCCACCAGGCTCCCCAAGGTCCCCGCAGAAGGCTGGGCAGTGCGGGGTGCCGAGCAGGGAGTCCACGGCCTCAGGCTGTGAGGCGTGCGGTGTGCCCACCGTGCAGCCGGCCACGTGGGGCAAAGGCGCGTCTGGATCCCCGGTGCCCGCCCTGTGGGGCCACCCCAGGAAGCTTAGCTGAGCAGAGCACGTTGGGAAGGTCGGACTCGGGGGTGATTTCCTACTCGGCTCCGGCTCACGGGCTCCCCCTGATTCCTCTCCACCTCCGAGGGGTGCGGGGCCGGGGCACAGGGGCCCTGGGAGCAGGCCCACTCAGCGAGCTAGGATGGGGAGGCAGAGGACAGACCGAAGGGGCTCGGGGCCCCGGGAGGGGAGCAGAGGTGGGCGAGACCAGAAGACACACTGAGGCTCCGGGAGGCCCCACGGACGACTGTCTCTACTTTCAAGTTCGGCCAGGAGCTCCAGGGGCCAGGGCCCCCCCAGGGGGGTCTGCGGGCGGCTTGCAAACCAGGGGCGGGAGGGCCATTTACTCCACGGCGGTGGGCAAACTGCAAACCAGCGCACCCGCCCCCCGGTGGGCAGGGGGCTCACGCCGGCCCCCAACCGCGCGAAGGCCACGGACACACCGGAAACAGCCTGTTCCTGGCGAACGGCTCAGCACCACGCGGGGCTGGGGGAGCCCACGTCCCTGAAAACCGGGAACCGGCGATTGTTCCCGGGAGATCTGGGAAGAACACGCTCCGGGGGAAACAAGGACGGGGGACCTGAGCCCCGAGAGGCCGTCTGGCCCTTCCGCTGACACGGGAGGGGCCGGAACACCGCGGGAAGGGGGCTCAGGGCTCGCAGCCCCCAGGGCGTCCCTGGGACCCGCCACTCTGGCAGGCGCCTGCTGGCCCCGCTGCATGGATTAGGTAACGGCACATTCCATCGGGCCTTCTCTCAACAGAAGAATCTTAATAGGAAATTCACCTTAAAAGGTGATCGGTGTCTACCCAGGGCCACCTTCTGCGAGGTGGAGCAGGTCAGAGCAGGAAAACAGGCTTAATCCCCGAGCTTTCCTGTGGGGCTTTGCGGAGGAGACGCACGGCTCACGACCCAGCCCCCCATCTCCTGCCTCCCCTCCCACGCCTTCCCCCACCCCTGCCCCAGCATGTCCGCCTTGGGGTGGGGGGGCTGCTCAGGGCCACAGCCCCACACGCAGGAAGCCAAGTGGAGGACAGGGACGGAGCCTGGAGCCAGGGCTTCCCTTTGGGACCTGCAGGCCTGACATCCTTCCCCATGGCCCGACACCCCGCGGTCAGACAAGGAAACTGAGGCTCGAAGTTCTAGGGAACCACGTGCCATGTGGAGGGGAGTCAGGGAGCAGCCACAGGGAGCTGACCCCAGGAGGGGCGGAGGCCAGAGGGAGGCCCTGCTCTCTCCGTCCCCCCCTGCTCCAGCTGGGGCGCTGGCTGGGGGCTCCGCATAGGGTGTACCGTCCTCGCCGGTCCTGGAGACTCATGCCCGCGGAAGGTGGGCTGTGGCTGACCCTCTGTCCTTGGGTGTCTGGGCAGCCCCCTCCCCGGGCTGCCCCCCCTGCAGAGGGCAGAGGGGTGCGCTGCAAATGGCATTATTGCCAGGAGCCATTTATAGGGTGCACTTTGTACACAAACAGGGTTTACAATCCCTTTTATTAGTCATAAAAAGGATAGGGGAGGAGGCCGCAGCCCTGTGGGAACCGGAGACACAGCTGCCTCCTCCACAGGCCCGCGCGGGCACGGGTCCCCAGCCTCTGGGTCCCGCGCATTCCCCTGGGACCTCGTTCCTGGGCAAGGGGCAGGGGGTAGCCCAGCTTCGGGACCGGAACCTGCGTGGAGGGGACAAGGAACAGAGGAGAGCCCGACGCGCCCTCTCTTTCGGGGGCAGAGGCCAAGACCCTCAGTCTGGGTGTTGTCCCCAAGGAGTCCCCCCTTCTGATCCTCCTTCCCAGCACACGGGGCTGTGGAGCCCAGGTCACTCCCTGCACACACACCTGCTGTGGATGGCACCCGACCTCAGGCAGCACCCCGAAAGAGAGGCAGAACGTGTCCTGTCTTTTCTAAGGCTGTACCCCAAATTGAAACAGGGAGAGGAACCCGCCTCCTAAGCTGCTCTCCCCAGCCCTGCCGGGAGCCCCCACGCCCTGTAGCCGTTGCCTGGGAAACCAGAGCTGGAGTCAGGCCCCGGCGGCCCCGGCTTCTCGCGCTCCTTCCCTGTCCTCCGGAAAGAACACCGCCTGCCCCTTGCTGAGCCCCGGGGCCAGCCCCGAGGGGCCCTAGGAAGGCAGGACAAACTGCCTGGCGTTCCCTCCACCCTGGCCTGACTGTGAGGGCGGCCCCCAGCCGCACATGCCTGCCCGAAGGGGTGCCTGGGTCTCGGGCAGCGGCCTGTATGGCCCGAGGCTCCTCTGGGCCCCGTAGGCTGTGGGGGGTTGGGGGGAGCCCCTAGGCAACCTGTCCTGGAGGCGGGGCTGTTGGAGCTGGCTGAGGCCCTGATGTCCCCGAGGTGGCCGGTGGCGCCTGGTAGGGACTCTCGGAGGTCTGTGGCCCACGTGGGCTCCAGGCCAACTCTACCCCGAGCCGCTCCCTGGCCTCCCCGTGCAGGAGGAAAGGGGTCGCTGAAGGGCTCTGGGGAGATTCCGGTGGATGCCGAAGAGGAGGTGTCTGGCCGCAAGTCCCAAGGGTGAAGGAGGCCGTGCAGAGGAGCCTAGACAGGCTCCGGGTCTGGGCCACCCCCCACACCCAGGTGGTGGGCACAGCGGCCTCCAGGGCCAGCCATCAGCATCTTCACGCCTGGGGACCGTGGAACACGCCTCCCTGGCCCAGCCCCCCCACCATGGGTCTCCCGCGTGGCTCCGACCACGGGCCACGGGCACCCGGCCACCTTCCCTGTGCGTGCCTGCTGCCCCTAGAGTCTCAGTGGCCTGTTCTGGCCTAAGCTCAGGCCCCCTTAGAGCAGGGGCAGCCTCCTCCCACAGACCCCGAACAGCTGGCCGGGGGGGGGGGGGGCCGCCGCCTCCATCAGACTAGGCTCTCCCTGGGACAGAGGCTGCTTTTGCCCTCAGCCTGGGGCCTCTCTGAGGCAGGGGGTGGCCTCCCCCTCACGGGAGGGGGGGGCCTGTGGCGAGGTGGGAGGGGCCACGGCTTCCGCGTCTGCCCAGCGGCGCCCGGCGGGCGGCCCCCCAGACCAGAGACTCCCAGAGCCAAGGCGCTGTCTGCCGCGCTGCCGCTGCCGTGGAAAGTTGGCCTAATCAATAAGGCCACACGCTAAATAAATCACTGGAGGGGCTTAGCACGGTGTTTTCGCAGCGGCTGTAATAATATTCACAACAATGCCCCTCAGAAACCTGGCAGAGGCTGCCCTTGGCGGGCGGGGGGGTTTGGGGCCACGCTGGGGCCCCTGTCCCCCCATCCCCAGCCTCTGCCCACCCCCCAGGCCCCGAGGCCACCCAGTGCCTCCTGGGGGCCTTCAACCCAGCCCCCACCCCAGGCAGCGTCCATGCCGGGGAGAGGGGGGCAGCTGGGAAGACCCCCAGAGATAAGGGGGCCCAAGGCCACAGAGGGGGCCGATGGGTCAAGGGGGGGCGTGAGGGGGGGCATGGGGTGGGGAGCCTGGGGAAGGGTGGGGACATTTCCCCGGAATAACCGCCCCCCCAGCCCACCAGGGCCCGGGGAGAGGTCCCACTCCCGACCGCCACGCGTTCTGTGCGTCCCCGAGCCTCCCCATGGCCACGGACGGCGAGCCTGCCAGCCCTGTGCCAGCAGAGGCCAGAGCTCAGCCCGGGGCTGGGGTCAGAGGGGCGGGCTGGAGGCAGGCCCCCGGCCCGGGCGGCTGTGTGGATACAAAGGGAGCGGCCCGCAGGCTGGCACGGCCCTGGAGCTTTGGAGTGCCAGGGGGGCTGAATGGGACCCTCTCCCCGTTTGGTGCTGGGCGGAGCAGCCAGCTGGCCCCGTGGGCACATGGACGGCTGGGGGCCTGCGGCAGGACCAGGGTGAGGAGCCCTGCGGTGGGAGCCCCGGCTCCAGCCCCCCCGTGCAGGGGACGTGAGCACAGGACGCTCTTCTGCTCTCCCCGCCAGCCCCCTTTCCATGGAGCCCCCTCCCCTCGGCAGCGGCCCCTGCGCCATGGGCGTGACTTCTCCCTTCCTCTCTGCAGCAAGTTCTCAGCCCCCCGCCCCCCATCACTCCCCCCACGACCTGGAGCCACAGCGAGGGGCTCCTGGCCAGGCTCAGATCTCGAGGGTTCAGGCCATGCTCTGGCGTCCCAGGGGAGGGACTGGAGGGTCACCGCCCACCACACTCTGCTAGACCCCATGAGACTGCTTGGCCCACCACCTGGTTCTGGGGGCAGAGAAGGCCGGTTGGCCATGGGTGGGCAGAGTAAGGGCTGCTCTGGTGGGCAGAGTAAGGGCTGTGGGACACAGGGATCGTATGCCCGGGACTTGGACAGACGTGGATGAATGGGTGGCGGGAGTGGGGTGACGGGCTCCTGAGGCTCTGGGAGAGACTTGTGCCATGCCAACGGCTGCCCCATTTTCCCAGGCCTCCTGGGAGGGAAGGTGGACCTGGGTGGGGCTTTGGACCCAAGGACAGAGGAGACTGGGGGTCCCGATGTCCCCCACACCTGGCCCAGGGTGACCCAGAGGGTGTCTCACGGGGAACTCCAGGCCCGCCGCCACCGTCCTGCCCAGCGGCCGGCTCTGCTCCCCGGAGCTGTGGACAAGAAGGCCAGGGGGCCTCTCTCCACCCTGCCTCGGCCCAGTGATCCTGTCGGGGTCTCAACTCTCAGGGTTTCTCCCAGCTGCCTCGCCTGCGAGGGCCCAGTGACTTCCCGTCACGGGGGGCAGCGCAGGGCACTTGCCCCGCTTTCTGTCGGGCTGGAGAGCAGAGGCCACCAGGGCAGGTCCCTGGATACAGTCCCGAGGGGCCGGAGGCCAGAGGAAGACAGGAGAGGTGGGGTGCTCAGAGGGTTCCTGGGGGACAGGGAGGGCGGGAGGGCGGCCGTCCAGCTTCAGGCCTGCTGAGTGTGATGGCCGTGGGCTTCACTTTATTTGGAGGCTGGTTTCTGGCAGCCTGCGGGGGTCCCCAGAGGACCCCCAGGGAGGGCTGTCTGTGCAGAGCACTGCTCTGGGAGCCCGTGAGGTGGGGGAGGGGGTCAGCAGTGAGGACATCAAAGCCTCCCCTGAGTTCAAAGATGTCAGGGGGTAAAGGTCGCGGGCCCCCTTGCCCTCTGTTTAACCTCAGCCCCAAAAAGGGAAAAGGGAAGTGGAGGAGGAAAATAAAGCCCCCGCCTCTCCGCCCTCTGAGTGAGCAGGGGGTCTCAGCCCGGCTTTTCTGGAACGGGGCACCCCTCGTCTGCAACAGTGACAGGGGACAAGCCGCGTCCCCGGCCCGGCCCCACCCCCCTTGCAACCCCAAGTTCTACCATATGAAAAATGAATTCCTTGTTTTATGATTGGGGGGGAGGGGGCACCAAGAGGGAGGGCAGTGGGGGTGGGGGACTGACCAGGGAGAGGGAAAGGGGAGGAGGAGGAGGGGAAGGGAGAGGGAAGAGGAGGGAGGGAGGGAGGGGGGAGGAGGAGGGAGGGAGGGAGGGGGGAGGAGGAGGGAGGGGGGAGGAGGAGGGAGGGGAGGAGGAGGGAGGGAAGGAGGGAGGGAGGGGGGAGGAGGAGGGGGGAGGAGGAGGGAGGGAGGAGGGGGAGGGGGGAGGAGGAGGGAGGGGAGGAGGAGGGAGGGAAGGAGGGAGGGAGGGGGGAGGAGGGGGGGGGAAGAGGAGGGAGGGAGGAGGGGGAGGGGGGAGGAGGAGGGAGGGAGGAGGGAGGGAGGGGGAGGAGGAGGGAGGGAGAGGGAGGAGTTTTCCCTCCTCCTGGCTTGGAGCACCCCCCCACGCCCCCCACCCCCGGCAAGGCCACACCCCAGCTGGAGCCTGGATGCCTACCCCTGGGCCTGGGGCCCAGCCAGGATGGGGGACGGGGGAGGAGAGGAGGGGCGAGGGATGAATCGAAGGTGGCCCTGCGCAGCCCTGTCAGAGGCCGGAGCGCAGGAAATCCATACGGAGAGCCAGGGCTCGGGCTGGACGGCCAGGTCTCAGTTGTCCTGTGGGGAAGGGGCCGCCCCGTTCCAGAGGGTATGGAGATGTGGGCCGGGGGGGCCAGAGAACAGGGAGAGGTGTGGGGCTTCTAGCCAGCACCAGGCCAAAGGGAGCAGAGGGGTGACCTCTCGGGGTGTTCGCAGCCACCGGGTGTTTCCAGTTTGGTCAAGACACTCAGGGCCTGAGGACCCCCCCTTCTTGGTACAAGGACCACGGCCTGATGAGTGGGCAGGGGGCCCTGCAGGAATTTGCTCCCCATAGACCCTTGCCCTGTGCTCATCTCTAGCCCCCTCGGAGCCAGCCCTCCACGCAGATGCCCCACGAAGCCGGGGGGCCACGCCAGAGCCCTCCCCCAGCATCCCGCAGCCCTTGGCCACGCGGGCACACTCAGCCGCCCCTGCATAGACGCACACACAGACCCAGCTGCTGCCCACCGGCCTTCGGTCGGGGCTGGAACTGGGGACTGACCCGCCTGACCAGGCCAGAGCCAGTTTTCTGGCAGGCGCTCCGAGGAGCCCTCCAGGGTCTGCGGGGGGCACCTGGCTCCCCATGGCGGCCAGGGAGAACCAGAGAACCACCCCACGCAGGCCTGGGCCTCTCGTTCCAGCAGAAATTCTGGCTGAGCACCGCAGGCCAGGATCCCCAGGGCACAAGCAGAAAACGCCACGCAGAGCCACATGCCCGTGCCCCCCCCCCTCCCCAGGCCTTCTCTCTGCCCCAGCAGCTCCGTGGTGAGAAGAGGGATCTGGAATGAGCACTCGGAGAGGGGGTAGGCGGTGCCCGCTGTGGCCTGGGCTGCTCCTGGGGGTGTGCATGAAGGCAGCCTGGGCTCTGGATCCCGGTCTGGAGCCGGGGGTCCTCCAGCACAGATGGGCAGGTTGGGGCAGCCCAGATTCTGGGGGGCGTCTTGGGGGCAGAGGTGCTCCACGTTGGGAAGGCTGGCCTCTGTCCCCAACCCTTTGGGCGTTACCGGCCCCCAGTGTGGGGGTTTGGGTGCCGTGGAGACCTGTGGTGTCAGGAAAGGGCTGCCCCCAGGGCTGACTTCCTGCGCCTCGCGAGTCTTCTTCGAGAAGGGCTGCTCCTCTGCGGCGCCCTGAAACAGACGCGGAGTGAGCTGCGGGCAAGCGTGGGCGGTGGAGGGCAGCCGGGACCCCGCAGACCTCCCCGCCCGCCCCAGGAGGCAGGGCCAAGCCAGATGCCGCGAGAGGCCCAGACAGCTTTTGAGGGCGCCCTGCTCGTCCACCTGCTCGGCCCAGTCCCGACCTCACCGGCGCAGGGCTGGCCCCTCCTGGGGGAGGAGAGAGAAGGGGGCAGGCAGGGAGGGGCGCCAGCGTGGGCCGTGGGGCCTCCGGGGGCCTGAGCCCAACTGCTCCTCCGCAAGGAGACCCCAGGCTCCTGTGTCCGGCTCGTGCCCTTGGGACCCTCCCAGTGGGACCTCCAGGGGCTCCTTCAGGGCGGCAGCCTTGCAGCGTGCGCGACCTTGAAGCCCGACGGCAGGACGGTCCTCCGGAGAGCTGCCCTTGGAGGATGAGGAGGCCCGAGGGGTGGAAAAACCTCCAACCATAGACTTTTATTCTCTCTCAATCCTGGAGGCCAATGCCCCGGATCCAGGCGTGGGCAAGGCACGGGCCGTGCTCCCCCTGGGTCCTCATGGGTCGTCCCTCCGTGCGTGTCGGTGTCCTGATCCCCTCTTCCTGTAAGGAGCCCGGTCACACGGGATCAGGGCCACCCCGGTGCCCTCGTGTCCCCTCCAGCACCTCCGTAGAGGCCCCGGCTCCAGACGCGGCCACATCCTGGGGCGCTGGGGGTCAGGGCTCCAGCATAGGAATCTGGGGGACGCAGTTCGGCCATGACAGTCACTGCTTCAAGGAGAGTCACCGCGAAAGGCCGGAGAGGCTGCCACAGGGACAGGGCAGGGAGGGAGGGACACATTTGCTGAAGTCTAGGAAGTGGGGAGCTTGGAAGTGTCCCGAGGAGAGAACGGGGGAGCAGTCTTTGCCTTGGGGCCGGGGGCACGGCAGCCTTCCAGAGCCTGGGTGCCCGGATGCCTGAGCCCAGGTGTGCAGGCCTTGAGGGGAGAGGCCCGTAGATGAGGGCTCCGGTGGAGGCGATCACCGCCCCCCCCCCCCGAGTGAGGCCCCGGGACAGGAGTGGAGGGCCCTGGGGTGTGGGTGGGATGACAGGGTGATGGATGAATGGGGGAGCGCGGCTGGAAGCGCGGTGTGGGAGCGGCGTGGCCAGAGCCGGACGTTCGAGAGCCAGGGCGGGGGTGGGGGGGAGGAGGCTGCGCGTGCACAGAGGGGCCCCCACCTTCCGACCCCCAGCCCCGGCCTCGGGGAGCCAGACCCCCGACTCACGGTCACACAGACGAGGCCTACCTAGGGCCAGAGCAGGACGGAGCGTGTGCCCCTGCCGCGCGTCCCCCCAGCAGCCCTGGTGCGTGGCCATGTCTCTGCCTCCCCTAATGGTCCCCATGTGAGCTCGGACAAGGGAAGTGAGTTACGGCAGAAGTTCTCTCCAAAATAGCTCATCAGCAAAGCCCAGATGGAAAAGTCCGCCTCCATGGAGCGCCTTGGAATGGGACATTAGTTCTTTCTGGAAATATGCAGTGTGAGGGGTGAGGTAAAGGACAGACCCTGGGTGTTCCTAGAGACAGAGGCTGTGGAGCCCACATGCCACCAGCCCCCCCCCTCCTCCTCAAGACCCTCATCTACGCACCTTCCTCCTCGTCCCCTCCTCCTGGCTGCACGACTTGGGGGTGTGGGACAGGGGTCTGAGCCCTGGCACTGTCTCAGGTGGGCTCCCTCTGCCCCAGACTCACAGAGACGCAGGGACAAGTGACCTCCAAACCGCACCCTCCAACAGCCACCTTCTAGAGTGCCCCAACCCTGCCCCCGACGTCTTCTCTGCCCCGGCGCCCGTGCAGCCCCCACACACATTTCTAACTCTGTCGCTACTCGGAGAGGGCGGCGGTGCGGGGCAGCGGCGGGGGGGCTCTTCTCCAGGGGCCTGCAAGGCCCAGGCTCCTGCCGTCTTGTGGCTCTGCACTCCTGGGAACGCTGGAAATGCCCAGGGAAGGGAAGGAGGTCCTTCTGGAAACTTAGGAGTCAGACCCAGAAGTGGCACGATCTTTTTTGCTCACGTTTCCTGAGCACACTCCGTCCTGGGGATCTACACTACATGGGAGCTGGAGGACATGTCCCTGGGACTGGTCTTCCCTGGCACAATCAGTGGCACCCCCCATCTCCCCCGGCAGCCCCCATCCCTCTGCTCTCCCACCAGCCCTTGTCCTGTGCTTCCTGGCCTTTGGGGGGGAACTTGGGAATGCACTTGGCCCACTGCGGCGGATGTTCCCACGGGCTTCGAGTCCCAGAGGGGGCCGGTTCTGCCCACGGGGAACCTTCCATCCCTGAGTCTGTCCTCAGGGAGCTTGTAGTCCGAGTGGGAGAAAAGCCTCAAGTGCCGGTCACTAGGTCAAGTGTGGAGGGGAGGAGGGAGGCAGCCCCCACGACAGGGGGCAGCTCTGAGGGGGCCTGCGGGTTCCAAGGGCAGCCTGCCACTCAGGCCCTGGCATACATTTCGGGAAGGGCCCCGACTCCTGGGTCAGCTTCCGGGGGCAGAGAAGATGGGGGGAAGGAGGTACGGAAATGACTCCCAGCTATGAGACAGCCAGGGGCCTCCCCAGCCTTCCCAGCTGCAAACCTGCGACGCGCAGTCCCAGTTTTCAGGAATGTCCTGTCCGCACAGGGAGCTGCCGAGGAAGACGGACAAGAGCCCAGGAGCGGGGCCCGGCAGGTGGCCGGCGGCTCGGACCCTTTCTTGGCTGAGGTCTGAGTCCCCCAGGGACGTGGCTGTGAAGCTTCGGTGGGCTCGTGTCGAGATGTCTAAAATATTTGTTTTCTGAGGGATTAACTTCCAGATGACTCTCCAAGAGGCCAGGAGTCACCGCTGTGGCTGCAGCGGGAAGGCTCTTCTTCCCTCTTGGATGCTGACCCAGGAAAGCATCATCTGTTCCCTGAGAGTTCTGGGACACATCCCTGCCCTCCCCTTGCACGTCGGCCCGTCAGCCCATCCGTCCGTCCATCCGTCCACCATTTGTTCATTCAACAGGCACGTCTGTAATGACTGCGGCCAAGGGCTCCGGACCGCCTCTGGTCGAGCACGCCTTTCTCACCAAGCAGAGAGGGGGTGGCCCCCAGCCAGGGGCTCCGTGCTGCTCAGCCCTGGCACTCAGGGGTCCCTCCTGGTCCGGTACCCTGGCTCACAGACCCCCGTGTGGCCCGGGGCCTGTCCTCGTGGAAGGGTCAGCCCCAGCCGAGGCCGGGCCATTGCCCCCCTCTGCCCTCTCTCTTCCAACCGCCTCCGTGCGGGTCTGGTACCAGGCGAGGCGCCATGGGGCTGCTCCCGCCTGCAGGACACGGCCGAGCGGGTGGGCTCTCCGTCGTGCCTTGGTCTGGCGCAGTCAAGTGTCCCGGCCCTCACAGAGACTCAAGATAGCGGCCGTCCCTGTGGGTGGAGGTCGGGCATCAGGGAGGGGGCGGCCTGCACCGGGCTGCTGTGGGGTGGGCCCCGAGATGGGCTTGGATTGGGGCGGGTCTGACTGTGGCCTGCATTCGCGTGGGGGGAGCGGCCCAGGGATCCCCCGGCCCCCAGCTTGCAGGCGCCTCCGCAGACCCCCCTCAAAGCAGCTACGGGTTTGCTAAGTGCCGGCTTGCCCGGCGCTCCCTGGCAGAGTCCGAGGGGACCTTCTGGAGGGGGCGCGTGCCTGGGGTCACGGAGGGAGGCCTGGTGCTCGCTCTGGGGCCCCTCTCTGGGGCAGGCCAGCGTGGGCTTTCCTCACGGTGACCTCAGGCCCCTGGCCGAGGGGGCCTCTCAGACGCAGAAACCGTGAGGCTTCCTGACACGCCCCCTGCGAGGTCTCGCCGGCACACGCTGGCCTGTCGTGCTGGTCCGGGCACCCCCAGATTCCAGGCTAGGGCCCGGCCAGGGCGTGGGTAGCAGCGGGCCGCGCTCAGGCTGGGCCAGGACGAGGCCAGGGTTGCTGGGTGTCCGTGGGTCCCAGTCAGAGAAACGGGTGCTTCTGGGTCATGGGAAAGCCACAGGTCCGGCAACACGCAAGGTGGCCTCTTCACGTCATTCCCTCGTGGGACTGAGTACCTCGTCTCATGTCTGTTTTGGAGCCGTGGGATGGAGGAAGATCCGGTCGGGAGACAGAACCCCCCAGACAAAGCGGGTACAGGGGATGAGCCCCTGAGCTGGGACCGGGCAGGCACTCAGGGGACAGACAGGCGGGGAGAGGGAGAGGGCAAAAGCCTCCAAAGGCCATGAGGACACTGGAGCCCGCGGGACAACGTGGAGCCTACCCCTGCCATCTCCTGCACAGCGAAGGGACTGGAGCCCCCGCACCACCTACACACGCCCGTCCACGCGGGACCTGCAGAGGTGATGTGCTTTGGACGAAGAGTTCCTGCAGGGGTGGGGGGCACACGGCGGGGGGGGGGCCGGCCCGACGACCGTGTACTTATGAGAGAAGAGGCAGTTTGCACACAGACCCACAGACACGGAGGGGCCATGTGAGCACAGAGGCAGAGCTGGGGGGACGCCTGGGATCCCAGAAGCTGGAGGAGGCGGGAAGGACCGTCCGCGGAAGCCTCCGGAGGGAGAGCGGCCCTGTGACGCCCCGATGTCAGACTCTGGCTTGAAGAACCAGGGGAGAGTCCCTTGTGCTGACTTGATGCACCCGGTTTGTGATAACCTCTCATGGCAGGAGCCACGGGAAGCAAACGGGCCCCTCAGAGCTGAGGATCGAGGGCTCCTGGGATGTGCTTATGCCCCTCACACCTGGCTGCGGACTCTGGGGACCCGAGGGGTGCCTGGCGGGACCTGGGGGCTGAGTGGCAGTGACAGATCGGGACAGCGTGCGTGAGCCTCCCCGGGGCCCACACCCACCTTCCGTGTGCAAACACGGAGCGGCTCCCCTCCTCCACGAATCTCAGCCGTGCGGCGAGGGCACAGCTGCGACCAGAACACGGAGGTTCCTGGTCTCCCACTTCTGGATCCTGGCCACGCTCGAGCTGGGTTTCTGGGCACAGGGATGGACGTAGAACGGGCATCGGAACTAGGCCAGGAGGTCTGTCTCCTCTGCTGGGGCCATGAGGACAGGAGCCGTCCATACCCATTTCTTGGAGCCGCTGAACAGGTGACCCCGTGCTGGACACCTTGCACAGCAGAAAATACCTCTCCCAGGCGCTGGAGGCCGGCAGCCCGGGTCGAGCCAGGGACGCTCCAGGGAAGGGTCCTGCCTGCAGCTCCTGGTGGTTCCCGGTGTCTCTGGGCTGGTGGCCACGTCCCCCCACCCTCTGTCTCTGTGGTCACGTGGCCTTGGCGCCTCTCTTGGAAGGACACCTGTCATCGGGTTAGGGTCCACGCACGTGATCCACGATCTCGTCTCGAGATCTCTAACTGAAGTGTCCCTGTGGGGACCTTCTCCCGACAAGGGCACACTCACAGACTTGGGGGATCGGGACGTGGGCCTGTCTTTTGGGGGTCTCCGTCCGCTCACTGCCGACGCTCCCTGGAGAGAAGGGGCGTGTGTAAGCCTGGAGCTCCCTGGGCCTGAGACAGCTCGCCCGGGGAGAGACAGCCTTCTGTCCACGAGGTCGAATGAGCGGCTGGGCGCAGAGCTGTAGCGAGCATCTAGGGGACAGCCCTCTGGGGTCCAGCCTGTCTGCCCAAGCCAGCTTGAGCTGAGCGACTGTGTCTTCAGCCCAGTCCTCCGGGGTCTCTGGGCTGCTCCCGGTGGGAGGAAGAACAGGGCCGTAGGGGCTGCCTGGCTGCCTGGAGAGGGTCCCCGAGCGACTGTCCAAGGACCTGCCTGGCCAGGCAGCCCACCCGCAGGGCGTCCACCCGCTGAGCTAGCCGACCCCGCTCGGGTGGCCCTCGCGAAAGTCAGAACAAAGTGGCTTTTTCTGTGCAGGCGGCCACCACTAGGACCGACCAGCCGGGGGGCTGCCTCCTCCTCAGCTCGGCCCACCCGCCCGCCTGCAGGCAGCCAAAGGCCCCACCAGGCAGCCTCCCCCCAGACCCATCATGCGTGGCTCCTCTCGGCAGCCGCCCCCAAGTTGTGTCTGTCTTGATCCCGCAGCCCGGTCCTCTGGGGGCCCCCGGGGGTCTGGTTAGCTCGGACAGAGATGCCCCCGCGGCAACAGGGGGACAGTCCACGGGGCTGCGGGCAGGCAGAGTTGACTCTCCCCAGCTGTAAGGCTGCGAGTGTCACCCACCCAGCCTCCTGCCTTACCACTCTGCACTCCCACACAGAGTTGCCGTCTTGGGGTCCGTCTTGGGCTGAATGGTGTCCCGCCTAAATTCATATGTGGGCATCCCACCCCCAGTACCAAAGAATGGGACCATATTTGGGGACAGGGTCCTAAGGGATCACTGATGAGGTCCTCATGGTGTAGGGAGGCCCTTATCCCCTTATCCAGTGTGACCGTGTCCTTACAAGAAGGAGAGTGACACGGGGAAAAGACGAAGACACACAGGAAGATAGGGTGGAGGGGTGTGCCCGCGGGCCCGGGCACGCGAGGACTGGCCTCCCGGCTGCTGGGACAGCCTCCAGCAGGACCATCCCTACCAATGCCCTGATTTCCAGCTCCGGGCCTCCAGAGGCAGGAAGGGGAGAGTCTCTGCTGGCTGAGTCTGCCCAGGCTGGGGGCTTCCTTGCCAACTCCAGGGAGCTCGCACTGACCCAGGCTGGCCGCCCCAGCCCGCCCATCTGTGCATGCCCCCCGGAGCACAGGTGTGTGCCTTGGGGCAGGTGACCTGCCCCACCCAGCACAGCTGCGTGCCTTGGGACAGGTGACCTGCCCGCCCCCGCCCCCAGCATAGGCATGTGCATTAGGACAGGTGACCTGCTCAGCAACCAGTAGCAGGGTCACGCCTAGCTGCAAGGGAGGCTAACGAACATAACATCTAGCATCTAGAAGTTTCTAACGGAGGACCCTATTGGTCTAGAAGGAGGGAAGGAGGGGGGGACAGCTGGCAGTCTGCGGCATGGCGGCTAGAACCAAGTTCTCAGGGGCCCACCCAACACACATCTGCCCGCACCCTCACTGCGAGTCGCTCGGCACCAACAAGCACCACCCGCAGGCCTGCTCTGGGTGCGGGGGGGCACCGTGGCGGGTCTATGGGACCAGGGGCCAGCCGTGTCCAGGTGGTCGCTGAGGAAGAGGAGAGAAGGTTTATAAACAGGGGCAGAAGAAGGCAGGAGCCAGAGTCCAGGAGGTCTGTGACTGATGGAAGCATACCCTGTGTCGGAGAGGCTGGTACCTGGTAGGAGGTTAGCACCTGGGGGGGAGGCTGGTACCCAGGGGGGAGGTTGGTACCCAGGGGGGAGGTTGGTACCTGGGGGGCAGGCTGGTACCCGGGGGGAGGCTGGTACCTGGGGGGGAGGCTGGCACCCGGGGCGGAGGCTGGCACCTGGGGGGGAGGTTGGTACCTGGGGGGGAGGCTGGTACCTGGGGGGGAGGCTGGTACCGGGGGGGAGGCTGGTACCGGGGGGGAGGCTGGTACCTGGGGGAGAGGCTGGTACCCTGGGGGGAGGCTGGTACCCGGGGGGGAGGCTGGTACCTGGGGGGGAGGTTGGTACCCGGGGGGGAGGCTGGTACCCGGGGGAGAGGCTGGTACCCGGGGGGGAGGCTGGTACCTGGGGGGAGAGGCTGGTACCCTGGGGGGAGGCTGTTAACTGGCGGGGAGGCTGGTACCTGGGGGGGAGGCTGGTACCCGGGGGGGAGGTTGGTACCTGGGGGAGAGGCTGGTACCCGGGGGGGAGGCTGGTAACTGGGGGAGAGGCTGCTACCTGCGGAGGAGACTGGTACCCGGTAGCGGGGAGGCTGGCACCTGGGAGGGAGGCTGGTAACTGGGAGGGAGGCTGGTACGGGGGGGGGAGGTTGGTACCTGGGAGAGAGGCTGATACCCGGGAGAGAGGCTGGTACTGGGCGGGAGGCTGGTACCTGGGGGGAGGCTGGTAACTGGGGGAGAGGCTGGTACCTGGTGGGAGGCTGGCACCTGGGGGGGAGGTTGGTACCCGGGGGGGAGGCTGGTACCCGGGGGGGAGGCTGGTACCTAGGGGGGAGGCTGGTACCTGGGGGGGAGGTTGGTACCCGGGGGGGAGGCTGGTACCCGGGGGGGAGGCTGGTACCCGGGAGAGAGGCTGGTACTGGGCGGGAGGCTGGTACCTGGGGGGGGAGGCTGGCACCCGGGGGAGAGGCTGGTACCTGGTGGGAGGGAGGCTGGCACCTGGGGGGGAGGCTGGTACCTGGGAGGGAGGCTGGTATCCCGCTGGGAGGTTAGTATTCAGGCGGGAGGGGACCCAGGCATAGGCTCTCCCTGAGTCTGCTGGTGGATGTGGCCTTGCCCTGGGGCTGGCAGGACGGAGCTAGAGGGTTGGGGACGGGCTCAGCCCCTGTGATTACCTCGCACTGACGGGGTTTGGAAGGTGAGGGACAGTAAGCATCAGGGTGATGAGGCCAGGAGAGATTTTTTTTTTAAGGTTTTTTGGGTTTTTTTGAAAGATTTTATTTATTTATTTGACAGAGAGAGACAGCAAGAGAGGGAACAGAAGCAGGGGGAGTGGGAGAGGGAGAAGCAGGCTTCCTGCCGAGCAGGGAGCCCGATGTGGGCTCGATCCCAGCACCCTGGGATCATGATCTGAGCCGAAGGCAGAAGCTTAATGACGGAGCCACCCAGGCGCCCCTTTTTAAAATATTTTATTTTTTTAAGAAATCACTACCCCCAACAAGGGGTTCGAACTCACGACCCTGAGATCCAGAGTGACGTGTTCTACCCACATGGCGCCCTGAGAAGAGACGTTCCTGAGAGAGGAACACCGAGGGAGGCGAGGGGGGGGCATGGCGGCTGGGCTGGGGGTGTGGGGGGGCCGCCAGCCAGCACGCGAGGGGCTCGCGCATTTGTCCCGGGGTGTGCTGGCCTGAGCCGGGGGGACAGCGGGCTGTGGTGGGAGGATCGCGGTTCCTGCTGTGGCCCGTCACCCTCCGCGGCCCCGTGGGCTCTGCCAGCCGCCGCAGGCTTGAATGTCCCACACATGACGGGAGGTCCCAGCGCCGTCTCGCAACCCCCGTTCCTCTCCACGCCACGCCTGGTCCCCCCCCCCCCGCCCGCTGTTGCACGCGCTTCTGCCCCTCCCCTTCTGACTCAGCGGCGCTCCTTCAGCTCTTACCGACGCCTTCTCCTCCCTGGGGGCAGGGGCTTCTGCCTGTTTCCAGGTAGCTCAACTGTGACACTTCTGGGGTCCAGGGTAGCCCGTGGGGTCACGGCCTTGTTTCCTACTGAGCCTACTCGGAGCCCCAGGCCCCTCGCTCAGACCTCCGGGAGGTCAGGCTGCTGGGCCGCGTTGCCGCCCCTCTACCTGGCAAGTGTCACCTTCAGAGACGACCCCCGCTGGGACGCCTGGGGCGCTGGGTCGGTGAAGCGTGAGGCGTCCGCCTTCCACTCCGGTCATGATCTCGGGGTCCTGGGATCGAGCTTCATGGCTCCCTGCTCGCTGGGGAGTCTGCTTCTCCCTCTCCCTCTGTGAGCTCTCTCTTTCAAATGAATAAAATCTTAAAAAAAAAGAAAAAAAAAAAAAAAGATGCCCCCGTGCATTCTGCTCATCCCCAGGGCACTCTATCCAACACCTTGTGCAGTGGCTTCTGTCGGGGTCCCTCGGGGTCCCTCCCCGGCCACCCCTGAGCCTTTAGATGGCCTAATTTCTACTGAGGACTCTCCTCTGGCGAGCAGGGCGGGAAGCTAGTACCCACCTCCCCTCCCAAGGTGTTCCATGGATATGCAAATGCTCCATCAGGAAGCAAATTGCTTGAGGCTTCAGCAAATACCAATAGATTACCCCCCACCCCCAACCAGGGGACAAAAGAGGTGCCCACGGGCCCAGGAGAGCGCCATTGGGACCTGCAGGGCCTCCAGCCCCTGGCACTGCGGTGGACGCATGCCCAAAGAATGCATCACAAGGCAGCAGCCTAGGTCTGCCCAACAGTCCATGTGCGGCCGGGACTGTACCACTGACTGGGCTCCTGTGTCATCTGGGCCAAAGGGAAGGTGACAGCAAACGCTTGGAGGCACAGGATCCCCTGTGCTGGGGTGGACGTGACTGGGAGCACAGGAGACCGATGTCTGGGGACCAGAATCCAGGCTCAAAGGGAAACACTTCTCTTGGGGCCTCCGGCCACACGGGGATCCTGGGGGCTGCCTGGCTGAGAGCAGGATGCTTGGGTCTTCCTCCTTGTTCTTGGGCTGACCCCCGGAGCCCGTCACATCCCCTGGTTCGTACTGCATTGGTTGTGGGTGGCAGAGGCGACCGCGAGGTGGCACTGCTAACTCGTCCATCACCTCCCAAGGAGCCTGAGGCTGGGGTCCGCCCGCACAGCATCCCGAGTCCGCGGTGGTCCACGGGGGTCATCGAGGAGACGGGCACCTGGGCAGAGCCACCCCAGGCCAACAACCCTCTGAGTCACCCAAGGCTGAAAAGAAGTTGGGGAGATGAGAGGGTATAGTCGGGGCGGCGGGGGACCCCTATGCCGGGGATACGGCAGTGTCGGCTTCGAGCAGTGACCCCACAGGCGCCCCCGGCAGCACAGGATCCTTGGGGCTTCCTTGCCGAGGGCAGGAGGATTTCAGGGTTCTCCCCTTTGCATCGGGTGCCAACGCCCAAGCCGATCACACTCCCTGATTGGTGCCGAGTTGGTTGCGGGTGTTGGAGACCGCGGTGGCCGCGAGGTGGCGGCCCCGACTCGCACATGTGGGTGTCCCGGCCGAGGCTGGGGTCCGCCCGCAATACGACCCGGGTCCGCCCAGGCCTGATTCCGCAGTGGTCCGTGAGGGTCATCGGGGAGATGGGGTGCTTGTCTGAGCCCCCCAGAGAGGAGGTCAGGGCTCACCCGCAGCCCCTCCGACACAGGTCTGCTGGAAGCCATCAGCGCTGTAGACGGGGACTCACCTCACATCTCCCAGGCACGATGACGACAGCACCTGTCCCCAAACCTGGAACCGCGCACATCAGACCCAGCACACCTACCCCCCATAGACAGCCCACAGACCCGGCTTTTTAATGGAGCCGGCATCTGCCTCCGAGGGGGCAGCCGAGCCCCGCAGACCCCAGGCCCCCAGGCACTAACATCTCCATTCAGTTCAGGCGTTCAGATGCTAATGACCCGGCGGGCGCTGCCTCCTGGTCCTGCCGCGGAAGGTCCGGCCGGTCTCCCGGGCACCTTGACACAGCCACCGATGTGGGGTGTAGGAGACACCCCAGCATCTTAGGGGATCATTAAAAAGTGGGATCCTATGTGGCGAGCATGCTCTGTGGCCAAGGGTCCAGGTCCCCACATCGAGCTGTGGGGTCGCGGCAAGGGTGTGGAGCCGCGTGTCCCACTGGAGTGCGCTGTCTGCCCTCGAGCCCACACGCGTAAGAGTGGACTCCCCGCCGCACCCTAAGATCCTGATGCCACCTTTCGAGAGAGCAGATCCTTGGGAATCTAGGGGCCCCGTGTCCTGGGGTGACAGGGAGCCCAAATGCTAGAGCGAAACCAACCGCACGAGACCTGAGGCAGCGTGGGATCCTGGGGCCCGAACGCGGCGGGGGGTTGTGGGTCTCTCCTGATGGGGGTGCCGCCCCGAAGCGGGTTGCTCTCTGGGTGGTCAGTTGGGGTTGTTGGAGACCGCGGTGGCCGCGAGGTGGCGGCACCGACTCGCACATCACAGCCCCAAGTGAGGCTGGGGTCCGCCCGCGCGGCGGCCCGGGTCCGCTCAGGCCCGATACCGCAGCCGCAGTGGTCCTCGAGGGTCATCGCGAAGACGGGGCGCTCCACGGAGCCACTCCACCCGAGTCGCCCCAGCCCGCGTGGTTGAATTTGGGGAGACTAGAGGGAATACTCGGGGGCAGTGAGGGACCCCCGTGCCGAGATACCGCGGTGTGGGCCACAGAGGAAGAACCTTCCCACAGGTCCCAGGCACAGGGTCCCCGGTGCCGCCTTGCCGAGCGCAGGAGGATTTCGGGGCCTCTTGCTGCTCCTCGGGCCCAGCCCTGGATCCCACCGCGCGTCCCCGAATGGCGCCCAGTCGGTCGTGCTGTGCCCCCCGCAGTGGCCGCGAGGTGGCAGTGCGGACCGCCCGGAGGCTGCCGAGGCTGGGGTCTGCGGACGGCACACCGTGGCGGTCCGCACCTCCCCGACTTAGGAGTCTGCCGATAGCAAAGTCTGGGTTTTTTGCACAGGAAATCTGGGGGTTCACCGTGAAAAAGCCTGGGGTGTCAGGGGTGGTGGTCTGCCCGCGGACCTCGGGGGACTCCAGCTCCCCCGTCTACATGGACTCTGCCCACGGAGCCAAAACCCTGGACTTGGTGGGCAAACCCTGGGGACCGCGCGGGTTTTTTCGAGGGGGGGACCTGGGGGGACCTGACACTCCCCAGAAGGGCCGAGGTGGTTCCCCCAGGGACGGACTGGCCAAGGGTAGGGCTTGGGTATCTGGATGCTGTCGTGTCTTTGTTCGGTTTCCGAGCTGGCGGTGCCCCAGGGGGGCGGGTGTGCGGAACGCTTGTCACCAGACCGTGCCTGTGAGCCCTGGAACCTGGCGGGTGCACCTCGTGCGGGTGACAGGAACACAGTGGTCAGGGGACCTGGAGCACCCGACCCGGCGGGACGCCTGTCCTGTGGCAGCCGCTCTCCCCCCAACACAACCACTGTCAACCGGAGGGTGTTCGAGCCGAGATCCCCACACACCCTGATCCGCGAGACCCCAGGGAACTTCCCGGGGCCCAAACTGAGCCCTCATTCCCCACCCTCACCCCCCGTGACTGCTCCCCGTGGACTCCCGGGGCCCTAGGGGGAGTGTGGAGTCTCAGTCATGGTGGGGGCAGAGGGTGCTCTGAGTCCTGCGCAAGCCCCCAAGCCAGCGTCCAGACCCCCACTGGGAGCAGAGTGCGTTGGCCTGGCCGCAGGCAGGCTGGATGGGGAGCGGTGTGCGTGGTCTGCCCTGAGGGGACCCGGCTGCTCTGACTTGAGGGGAGGGGAACGTTTGGGGACAATGCCAGGCCCTGTCTACGGGATGCCAGCGCAGGGGTGTGGAGAATGCCGTCTTTGGAGAATTCTGGGATGGGTGAGGAACGTGCGCTGGACCGGTCTGGGGCGGAGGTGGACCTTGCGGTGGCCCCCCCAACACGGTCCCCACTCTGATTGGCTGGCAGGGCAGGGGCGGGAATTCGGGGCGGAGCCACCCCAGTTAGAAAAAGCCCGGGCTAGGGCCGGAGAGCAGGGTGTGGGAGGGGGTGGTGGGTGGGGTGGGATGGGGGGGTTCGGGGGAAACTGGGGAAGTGGGGGTGCCGAGGGGTAACCAGGGAAGCGTGGGGTACCGGGGGCAACCAGGGGAAGACGGGGACAGGGTGTAGGGGAGCTGGAGTGGGCCAAGGATCACCTTGGAAATCTGGAGTCTGGCAGGAGTGGCTGAGGGTTGAGGGACCGGCTTGGGCAGGGCTGGTGGGCACCTGGCAGGAGTGTGGCGTGGGGTCCCAGGTGTCTTGGGGTCTGGGTGACATCGGCATGGCATGCGGTGGGCCCAAGCTGGGCGCGTAGAGGGAAGAGGGGGGAGCCAGACATTCATCCCGGTCAGTTTTGGTTTTAGGTCGTGGCGGCTGGTGGACGAGGGGAGCTGGCGAGGGGTTCGCCCGGGACCTGGGGCAGTTGGGCTGTAGCTGGCAGCCATGGGTAAGTGAGGACAGCGGTCTGTCGGCCAGGCGAGTCCCCTCCCCTCCCTGGGCCTTGCTTTGCTGGCCTTCTGCAAGCGGGAGGTAGCAGGGAGCAAGGACCAGTGAGGAGACGCGGCTGGCCTCCCGGCGGATCGGCGGGGCGAAGGAGGGCGGTCAGGACAGGTGACATCGTCTCAGGGGGAGCTGAGACTATGCAGGCTGGGGGGGGCCCTGCGCCCTTCCCAGGTAGAGTGAGCATTTCAGGAGAGCAGGCGGGAGATGAGGCTGGGCTGCCAGCAAGGGAGGTGACAGGTAGCCGAGGGGGTCCAGCTTACGGGGGGCCCAGGCCCGGGTTGGACAGGATGAGATGGGGACTCAGGACACAGCAGGGTCCCCAGCCGTCACTACGTCTCACCCACTGAAATTCACTTAGGAGAAGGTATAGGAGCGGCTCCAGCACGGGCCTCCCAAGGCCCATGTCGGAGCCTCGAGGGCAGGAGAGCGGGAAAGAAGGAGCGGTGCGCGGGACCCGCAGAGGGACGTCACCCGGAGGGAGCGGCGGCTGCAGGGTTGGGCTCCAAGGACATTTCTGCAGCAAGGAGGCTGCGAGGGCCTGGCCTGCAGACGACCGTTCCCACGTGGCACTGCGACCCAGGTGCTGAGCGGAGAGGTGACACTTCATGCCCTCCCCGCACAGCCCCTGGGTCTGGCATGACAGACAGACAGCATCCAGGGGAGTCAAGGGCACTGGCGAGGCCAGACTAGGTGAGAAGGTTGGGGCGGAGTGAGTGTGAGCTCTGGTGGGGGGTCGGGGCGCAGGCAGGGGTGAAGAGCCAGAAGCCGGCGGCGAGCCGGAGGAGGCACTGGCCTCCGGAGCCTGAGGCCAAGGCGGGCCTCTGCGGCAACGACGGAGCAGGGATCGGTGCCTCCCGGCTCAGACTGGAGGCCAGGGTGAGTGCCCAGCCCGCTGGCGTGCCCGACACCCCCGGCCCCGGCTCTCTGTGCCCGCTCACCCTCTTGTTCACCTGCGCACAGCCGGGTCTCCAGGACGGGTGACGGGCCCTCCAGCCGCCGAAGGCCGGCGCGAGGCTGCGCTCAGAGGGACATGACATGGTCTGGTGTGACGGTGAGGATGGACGGGACGCCGTCCGGCCTTCCTGGTAAGTGCGGGGTGAGGCCCGGGCCCTCCAGGCCAGCCGTCCCGCATAGCGTCCCTCACGAGCACGTTCTCCCGCAGACCATTCTGGGCTGGCCCGCGGGGTGTCGGAACACCTATAGGCCTCCCTCCTTGGCGTTCCCGGAGGAGTCTACACACTGCTGCTCTCTGGACCTCGAGAACCCTCACATCGACAAGGTGAGGAGGGGCCCGGCGGCCGCGGGGAGCGGGCCCGGGTGCAGGGCTCGGGCGCTGACTCTCTCCCGCCCCGCAGAAATGGTGCTACCCAGCTCACGCCTGGGCCTTGGAACCGGGACTTCTTCAAGTCCTTCTAGCTCTGACTCAAGAACATGCTGCATTCTGGAACCACTTCACGACCCGACTCAGGAATCGGCTCCGGAAGGTGAGCGCGGGCCCCTGTTCCCGAAGCTTCCCCGGCCGCCCTGCCCGGCCCCCACACGGTTGCTTGTCGCTCCTTCCCTGCAGGTGAAGCTCAAGGAGCGAGAGCAGCCTGACAGCTCCAGCGTCAGCACGAGCCCCGTGGCGACCGTCGCCCGCCGCCTGGCAGCGCCGTCTCCGTGGCCGCCCCGCCGTGGCCAGCCGACCGCCAGCCGCCGCGCCCCAACGCCCCTCACCCTCCTTCTCTTCTTCCTTTCCTCTGTCCTCTCATTTCCTTTCTTTGCTTTCCTTTGTGCCCGGGACACGCGAAGCCGCCATGACTCCGTTTCCCCGTCCCCTTCCGTACTCAATTTGCACTAAGTCGTTTGCACTGGTTTGGAGTCATGGAACAGGCCTCGAGTCCCCGAGCGAGTGTGCAAGCCGACTGCTGAGTGTGCCTGGCCTCTGCGGCCCGCCCCGCGCCCGGCATCCTCCTGCCATCCACCTCGGGGGGCTGCCTGGGTGCGGCTGCGTGTGGGAGACCCCAACCCCCCCTCGCCTGGTCTGGAAGCTCCTGGCACCGAGCAGACCTCATGCAGCTCCGCTGTAGAGCCCCTCGCCTGGGCCCCTCCCCACCAGGGCTTCACCAGAAGCCTTGGCCTCATCAATAAATACAGTTACAGCAATTTGTCTCAGGGACTCTGGAATCCGAGCTGTTTGCCTGGGGGTGGGGGGCGCCTTGGGCTAGGGGAGGTGGGCACGGGGCGGGGGGCGCACAGGGTGAGGGACATGAAAAAGGCACATGGGGATGGGGACTGGGAAGGGCGGAAGGTGGGGAGGGGCATGGGACAGAGCGGGAGTCACAGGGCAGGGAGGGGCACAGGGATGAGGTGAGGGGAGGCACACAGAGGGGGAGGGGGCACTGAGTGCACATGGGCTGAGAAGCCGTTATGGCCTATGGCCGAGGAGGATATCGATGGGGGGGGCAGGGAAGGGCATATGACGGGGAGGGGCCTGTGGGGTGGGGTGACAGAGGAAGGGAGCCATGGGGTGAGGCCCAGGGAGGGGTCTGTGGGGCCGGGGCCCCTGCAGGGAAGGGAGGGGGTGGGGGGGGCCGAGGGAGTTCTCAGCAATGGGAGAGAAGCCAGACAACACCGAGGCCCCCTCAGCTCGGTCCTGCCCCTCTAACTGGCTTAGGGATGACACCCCTGGGCCTCCCTGCACCCCGGGCCCAGACCCCTGGTCTAGGGGATTCATTTGCAGAATCACCCCAGGGGAGTGGGCTTGCCACATGCGAGGGCGCTGCTGCCCAGGCCGGGAGGGCTGGAGGCTGTTGTCTGGAGCTGGAGTGGCGGAGCTGGAGCTGCGGGCAGGACTGAAGCCCCAGAGAAGGGCAGCGGGGGAGGGGACACCGGGGAAGGACCAGGGAGGGGACGTGTCCTGCTGGGGTCCGGCCTTGGCTTGAGAGTGGAGCCCCAGGAGCTTGGGGTTGGAGTCCCTTTCCGGGACAGCAGCCCGTCTCTGGGCCCGTAGATGCTGGGAGCGTGCAGGAGCAGCTTGTGGAAATGAGGCTGGGGTCCTCGGCCCCTTCCCCAGCCAGCTGACGAAGACCAGATGGCAAAGGCCCGAGAACCCCGCCCCCATGAGGGGGCCTTGCCGGGGGCCCCCCTGACTTTGTGCCCATGGCGCCGCCCCCACAGGCTCCCCTCCAGCCTCCCCACTGTCCTCGCATGTCTGGGACCCCCGGTCCTCCCAGCAGACCAGGGCTCCCCCGCCATCCGGTGCGCCACGTCAGGCGGGTGGATGCTAGGGAGCAAGGCGGCAGGCGGGGCCTTACGTGGGCCCCCCCCGGGTCTCCCCCGCCCCTCTGCCAGCCCCCAAGGCACCCCAGGGCCGTGGGCAGCACTCAGGGACGTGCGGCTGCGGTGGTCTCCAGGCCCCCCGGCCCGTGAGATGAAGGAACCCATCCCTGAGGTGTGGAGTGCGGTCTGTAAACGGCCATTCGTATGAACAGCCCCTTCTGCCGGAGCTCTGTGCACCCAGGCCCGCTTTCGGGGTGGTGGGGGACAGTGGTGTGACCAGCGGCAGTGGCCCCAGGGTTGGGAGAAGGCAGGGGGATGCTCTGGGGAAACATGGGAATCGTGGGGGCCATCCTTTGAGCCCCCAAAGGCGGTGGGGCCAAGGCCTGGGTACTGTGGTCTTCCGTCACCTGGCGGTGAGTCACAGCCACACTTGCACCCTGACCTGGGCCCCCGGGGCTGGGAACCCAGTGCATCTGGTCTGGAATGCGGGAGGGTGAGGTCGCCCCTTTCCACACCCACCTGAGGGAGAAGGCCGGGGGGGCCCCTAGTGCCTGGGCCTGCCTCTGTCCCCTCTGGGCTGCCCATGTCCGTGCCCCTTGACCCCTCTGAATGCACAGAGGGGCCCACCCGGGGCCCGGCCCCCACCCACTTGCCCTGCTCTGGGGCCACGTGCAGGGAGGGCCCTGGGGCCGGGGAGTGTAGGGGAGGTGAGGGGTGGCCTGTCCTCTGTCCCCGTGGGCTGGACCTAAGCAGCCGGGGCAGGAGCCACAGGCCAAGGCTCTGCAAACAGGCCGCGAGCCCCTGCCTCACCCGGGGACTGGGAAAATGGGGGTGGGGGGTGGGGGGTGGGCCTCCCCCGTGCTGACAGAGCCCCTCCATGGGGCAGGGACAGCCAGGTTGGAATGTGTTTACCTTTGGCCCAACCCGATTTCCTGCTTTTCAGAGAAGGGGCTCCGGCCTCAGACAGGCTCCGGGCCCGCCACCCAGAGGCGTTTTCAGAATGCCCACGCTGAGTTGAGTGTCTCCGGCAAACAGGGGCTTGGATTTCAGTCCCCCCTCCCCACCCCCTCCCCAGCACGGGCGCCGCGGGGGTGGGGGCCGCGGCCGAGGTGTGGGGGAGGGGAGAGGAGGGGGCCTGGGGAAGCCCGGCCACGGCGTCCACCCCAACCCCCAGAGGCCCCAAGGGAAACTGGGGGAGGGGGTCTTCAACCCGGACCCTCCCCCAGCAGAGCAAACCCTCCAGCTCCGGGGCAGTAAGACTCCACCGGCGGGGGTCCCTGCAGAACCCCCCACGCCCGTGCCCACAGGCGTGTCTCTGCGTCCGCACGTCCCTCGTGGTGCCCCCGGGGCTGAGTGAGGCGTTCGAGGCACGCACGGGGGCCCTGTCCTCTGTGGGGCGCTCTGTGGGGTCTGCGGGCTTTTGTGTGGCCCAGCCCCAGGTGGGGGCCGGTGTCCCTGGAGGGGGGACATCTGAGCCCTGCTGTGTGTGTGTCCTGTGCCTTTGTGAGCTTGTGTCTCCGCACGGATTTAATGACCCAAGAGCCCACTTTCGGGCAGGGATTACGGACAGCTGGGGGGCGGAGTAGAGTCCAGACACTTGTCATACCGCTGAATGGGGGCAGAAAACATTCCAACAATACAAAGGAAATGAACTCTTGAACAGGCCTAACGTGACATTTGGGGTCTCGCTACAATATACCCTGGGAAGTCTGAAAAAAACACCACGGGGCTGGGCCCAGCAGAGTGGCTCCCTCACTCCCGCCCCAGGCTCCAGGGAAGACGAATGGCTTCCCTATTCCCAGAGCAGAGGGGCAGGGGCCCTGGCTGGAGGCCCCGCGTGGCCCTCAGCAACAAGGGGGCCACGAGGCTCAGACGCCGCCTGTGGTGGGACCTGATCCGACCGGTGTCCCTCCGCCACCCTCCCATGTTTGGGGTCTGTGTGTGCATGTACCCGAGAAGCCCCAGAGAGCCAAGGGCCCCAGCAGAGACGGTGTGATCTGCAGGAGGGGGGTGGGAAGTTCTGGAAGGAGCACGGCCAGCTTGGCCTTCCCTGAGGCTGCGGCCTCCACCCGAGGCCGCCCCCACCTCTCCACCTCTCCCTCGCCGACTCCTTCCCTCCCCTCTCCCCAGCCTGCACCTGGTGACTCGACTGGCCCTTTTCCAGGGGTGAGGGGACCCCGCGGGGGCCCCTTCCTGGAAGCCCACCTGCAGGCCGGCTTGCTGGGAAGGGGCCCCCTCCTCGGGGGCCCCCACCACCCTGAGCCACTTCCTGGAAGTGGCCACCATGGCCATTCCGCTCCTTGTCAGCACTGCGCCCGCAGAGAGCAGACAGTGAGGGCCTTGTCCTCCGGAGCCCGTGCTCCATCACTGAACACCTGGCCGGACACAGGCGGGCCGCCGGGTCCTCGGGGGGCGGCGCGGGCCTGGGGCTGGACCCATAAACAGACATGGGCGCCAAGTGCAGGGGGGCCTCCTCCCTGCCTCTGCCCAGAGCTCGCACACGCTAGCACGTGCCAAGGCCCCGAGGATGCCTGTCCGGCAGGGCTGGGAGGTGGCTGCAGGCCCAGAGCTGAGAAGGGGTCGGGGCTTTGTGCAGACCCCCCGGGTCCCACACCTTGCAGAAACCCACCTGCTGGGGTGGAAGGCTGGGCGGCCCCCAGGAGCTGGCAGCTGGTGGGGAGGGTGTGCCGGGTGGAGGCAGAGGCCTAACAAAGCATTTACCTTGAGCCTCGCGGGAAGATAAGCCCCCAGGTGTTGGGGGTGGGGGCGACCGGTGGGCAGCCGTGTTGGGAGCCTGTGGGTCTGGTCTGCAGCCCAGAGGGCCGGGAGGAGGAAGGGAAGGACTCTGTGGTCAGGGATGGGAGGGATGGCCTGGGGCAGAGGGCTGCCTGCCCTGACAAGGGGGCACGGAGCTGCCTCGCCCAGCCCAGGCCCCAGGCGAGGTATGCACTGGAGGGGGTCAGGCAGGGCTTCAGGGCAGGGCTGGGGACACAGATGCTCCCCCGGTTGCCCCCCCCCCCCCGCCCCGTCTGGACTTGGGGAATCACGATCAACCCGGACCGTGGAGGACGGAGGCCTGGCTCTGGGGCTTGGGGGGGCGGGTGAGGGAGAGGACTGTGGGGGCCACATGTGGGGTGGTGCAGAGCACAGCCTCGGCACAGGGCCTCCTCCCACCCCTGCCCTCCCCTCCCGGCCCCTGCCTTTCACGTGCGGGCAGTGGGTTGGGTGGGACGTGCAGGAGACGGGGCCCGGGGGGAGAGCGGGGCCCCTTGGGTTTGTTCAGGCGGCTTTCAGATCCCGCCCCGTGCGTGGCGGGGCCCACGGCAGCAGGAGCGGCGCACAGAGCCCCCGACGGGCTCCCCATTGGTCGGCAATGACATCAGCCCTGTGTCAACAGCGCCCTTCGGGGTTTATGGAGCAGGACGGACCTGCTCGGCCTCCGCCCCGCGCCCCACCCCCGGCCCACACACTAGCCCACTGTTCGGGGGTCTGGGGTGGCGGCCTTGCCACGGCGCCTCAGCACAGCCTGCTCCTCCGCACCCCCCAAGCCCCCCACGTCCCTAGCAGAAAGCACGGAGGACCGCGGGCCCGGCCTCCAGCTCCTGGTCCCTCCGGGGGGGACCTGGGGCACAGGCCCGTGGCTTGGCCATGGTGGGGGGGCCCCGCATGGCCTCTAGGGTGTATCTCGGACTGAGTGATGTGGAGGGGGCACCAGTGGTTCCCTTTGAACATGGGCCAGCCCCCCAAGACCTCAGAAAAGCCAGAGGGGTTCCCCTTCCTGCCTCCAAGCTCTGGCTGACAGTCATCCTGGGACCGCAGGCCACTGGTCAGGGCACGGGGGGACTGGAAGGGCCGCCATGGTGACTGCGGCCTGCCCAGCCCGATGGCCCCCCGGGAATAGGGACATTCTCACCACGTCTCCCGGGGCTCCTCCCTTGTTGGCCTGCCCCCTGCAGCCAGACCCCCACCAGTCCCCATCTCCAGGAGGGCAGAGGGGGGCCGGGACAAGGCCAGGGCAGGGTGCCACCCCATACCCTTGACCCCCAGAGAAGCACTGCGCGTGATGGGGACACAGGAGGGGCCTCTCTCCACAGATGGACTCCCATGTCCAGCAGGCCACAGAGAGCCTGGTGAGGCCAGGAGCCTGGAGGCATGGGGCTGGGGGACAGGCAGGACATCGGGGTGGACAACATGGGCTCCCACACCTGTGACAGGGCCCACTGGGGAGCCCGCTCCTCGCCACACCCCTGCTCCCAAACCACCACGTTGCCTGCGGTGGGGGGGGGGGCCTCTGGTTTTAAGTCACTGTCCCCCTAAAGTCACAGTCCCTTTCCAAGGATTCCTGGGGCCGAATGGGATGAGTTGGCTTGGACCAGCCAAGGAGGCCAGACGGGAGGGTCTGGGTCCGAGGGCAACCCCAGAGGGGCCCTGGGAGACCTTGGGTCCTGTGCGCTGGTAGGTGGGGAGAGCGGGAGGGGGCAGGGGAGGGAGGAGGGGTCCACTGCCCTTTGGCCTGTTTTTCCTTGCTAGCTTCCTGCTCACTGAGCTCTGTCACTAAGGAAGGGGGGTGACAAAGGAGGGTCCCTTTCCGTTGTCACTGCGCTGCCCTTGGCTGCCTGTGTCCTTCCCCCCTCCCACAGCTGACCCCTTGCCCAGCCCCTGGACCCCAACCCTGCCTGTCTCTTCAGCCAATCAGCAGGCCCCCAGGGGTGGTCCCACTCGCCAGAGCTGCCGCCAGAGCTCCAGTCCCCATTGCCCCCCATCTGAGGGTGAATGACCTCACCCTGGGACGTGGGGCAGAGGGCATGTGTGCCAAGAGTGGCCCCCAAGGGACACGTGGCTGTTTGCAGTTCGGGAGGCGGCAGAGATAAAGCTGCTGTTTTCCCAGTGGGCACAGAGCCAGGGGGGGCCGAGGGGCAGCCCAGGGTCAAGGTCAGGCCCGCTGCCTCAGGCTCCCCTTCCAAGCTGTTGTCCGCCCCCCATCCCCCTCAGCATGGAGTTCCGGGAGGAAGGGAGGGGGTTGGTGGCAAGCCAGGCCCCTGTACTCGGCAGCCACGCAGGGCCTGTGTGGTGGGGGGACAGGCCCAGCAGCACCCCCTCCTGAGAGTGTCCCAGAGTATGAGCCTCCCGCATGCGGGATCCCATCATGAGACAGCCTAATTAAGGCCAAATTTCATGGGTCCCGTGATTTGGGTGGGCACGGCCCCTGCCAAAGGGGCTGCCGGCAGAAGACAGTTCACGGATGTCAGTGACAGGCGGAAGGAGGGTGGCAGACATGGGAGGGAGGCTGGGACAATAGGGTTAAGGGCTTACATTATATGCATGTCACGGGCAAGTGCTTGTGGGGAGAGGGGGGGCTGTGGGGGCTGGGTGGGAAGGGAAGGACATCTGGACAGGATCCGGAGGAAACGGAACTTCAGGCGTCCCACGCCTGCCCACCCCGGGCCACTGTGGGCATGGTGGGGGCGGCCCAAGGGGCCCCCAGACTTCCTGCTCCAAGATGGGTGCTGGGCCCAGCTGAGCCGCTGGGTACCACGTTCAGGCCTGGCAGGGTCTTCCCTGGGGTTGGATAGGAACAGGCAGGCTGGAGGACCGCAGGCCGCCCAGCCCAGAGCAATCCCACCGTCAGGACGGGCCCCAGACCTCCCACGCAACTGTCCCCCGAGAATGTGCTCCAGACGCACACTCTTTCGGGCTCGGGCCCTGTGCCAGCTCCAGGCTTCTCCCGGCCCAGCCTTCTGTGCGCACCCTTGGTCCTTCTGCACCTACTGGCCTGTGGTTCCCAACTCCTGGGCCCCCCACCACCCCGAGGTGCTCTGCTTTCCGGCCTGGCGCTCCTGCTGGGCATGTAAAGAGGCACACAGACGTGTCCGCGTCTGTTCTGACTTTTCCCAAAGACCCAGGTTGGCTCCGGGAGCCTCCTCGGGACCCCGTCTGTGCTCACAGGGCGTGTGGGAGAGGTTGCCCCACAGATCCGGCCAGCCAGCCCTCTGTGGGCTCTGCCCCGCTCGTGAGAAGGCAGCCGATCCATCATGGCCAACAGCAAATGGTCCGTCACTTCCAAGGTGGCGGCGAGGTCTCCACGGGTGGCCAGGCTTCCCAGGACTCTGGGGGCAGCCGTGCGTCTCGAGAGGACTTGTGAGCTCTCCTCCCCCCCGGGGTCAAGCCACAGGGAGCGGGGGGGAGGGCCTGCTTCCCGAGAACCCTGCGCGCAGAGAAAACAGAGAGGGGGGTGAAGGCAAGGCGGGCCTCCAGGGGCTGCGCCGAACCTTCTGGACAGAGTGATTCCCCGGGAAAGGCCTTCTAGCCGAGCCTCGGCCGGGGGCCCAGCTCCTGGGAGACAGGGGCTCCCAACCCGCTGGCCAGGGTGGTGCTTGTGCCCACCTTGTCATCATTTCCCTCTGCTCCTCTGGCCCTC
This sequence comes from Martes martes, assembly GCF_963455335.1. NCBI lineage: Eukaryota > Metazoa > Chordata > Mammalia > Carnivora > Mustelidae > Martes > Martes martes. The sequence goes on along the minus strand of NC_137898.1, from coordinate 1,564,282 downwards.
GCCCCTGCCGCCCACCACACACACACCGCCCCTCTGTTTTACTGTCCAAGGAAGAGAGCAGACAGCCAGACCCCGGGGAGAGGCCCTCCGGCCGGCGCGCATCCTCTGTGCCCCCGGCCGCAGTCCTTCCAGACTGGGTGTGCCCCAGCATGTGCTGCCAGGTGGCCCTGGGCGTGAGGGGGCGTGAGCGGGGGGGGGTGCTCTGGACCCCAGCTGCCAGGAGGACAGTGTGTTGGAACCTCGGGGTCCCCTTGATGCAAGGGGGACTCAGAGAGACACATGTCTAATAGAAGTGACATCCTGGTGATGCTCATGGTCCCCTCGGCCGACTGTTTGCTCAGGGGCTCTGGGGCCCTCTCCCACACGGCCCTTGCTCCTCAAGACAACCCACAAAGGGGGCTGCTCGGACACCTGCGCTCTGCAGCAGAGGGTCCTGAGGGTGGGGAGGTGAGGGGTGTCCCGGGCTACTGCAGCTGCTAAGGGACCCCCCGGGGCCACGGTCCTGGATGCCGGCTCAGACCCCACACGGTCGCTGTCCTCTGCCATCCTCTGTGTGTGCTTGTGTGTTGTGGGGGTGACTAGAGGCCCCCCGAGCCTGAACAGCCCACCCTCCACCGGGGGACCGTGTACCAGCAGGAAGACAGCGCTAGAGAGTAAGGGTTAGGCCATGGGGCAGGCACAAAGAAGCAGGAGGAACTTTCTGGAAGGTGAAACTTCCCCAGCTGAACCGTGGAGGAGGGCCGTCCTACGGGTCTAATCCCACCTCCCGCTGCCTACCCCCAGCCCTGGCGGTGTGGGCAGGACAGAGAGGGGCCTCGCGTGTGGGCTGTGGGATACGCCCCCCGCCCCGGGCAAAGTCCCAGGACACTGACCTCCGAGCTCAAACAAGGCTGGTGGGGCTGGGCCCCCCTGGGGGCCTGGGGGTCAGGGTCAGCACACAGCAAGTGGGGAAAAGGGCACCGTGCCTGCCCCTGGGGGGAGCAGGAGGCCTCTCACCAGCCTTACCGACTTTCAGTCAAGTCCCCCGTGCCCTGTCCAGCCTGAGGGTCACCTTGGTTGGGGGGCGGGGGGTCTCCTCCTGCTGCCAGCTCCTCCCAGCACAGGCCTGACTTTACAGGACAGTGGTGTGGATCCTGTGTGGGGACAGGGGTGGCTGGTCCCATCAACACACACCCAGGAAGGGCCTTTCTCTCTGGGGGTGGCCCAGCCCCCGAGGGTCTTTCAGGGACAGGATGAGCAGGGGACGCTTGTGTAAGGCTGCAGCCCTTCCTCCTCGGCCGGGTGGGACACAGGCTCTCCGACTGCTGTCCCCTGTGCAGGGGCAGGGCTGATGGTGAGCCTCGCATGGGCGGGCAGGCAGAGGCAGGCCCGGTGGTAAGAGCTTCCCCACCTCCACATGGCCCGGGGGGCTACGGAATCCCCCCTGCCTGCGGCCCCGGGGCTTGAGTCTGGCAGCAGGGGTGTGGCACAGCCCCCAAGCCGGCCGGGACCAGGGGAAGAGAAGGGGCGACCTCATCCTTGATTCTAGACGCTTCTCGGGGCTCTGTGGGAGCTCGAAGCCTCAGGTCCTGCAGCTGCCTGTGCGTGGGGGTCCATGTGCAGGTGGGAGAGCACTCTGTCCCCCTACATCCACAGCCGACAGCGGCCACGGGAGGCGCCGGCACAGGGGACCCCTGGGAAGGGTGCAGCTGGGCTGTGTTGCAAGAAGAGAAAGGGCCACGTGTTGCCTCGGCAGAGCCTGCAGGGGCTGGCAGGGCCTGAGGCTGCCCCAGCCCCTAGGATGTTCCAGAGCCTTCCAGTCCCAGGGCCCCCAGCCTGGGCCAGGGAGCGTGGGGCCCCCAGTCCCCTCACTGCAAAGCAAAGAACACGGGAGGGAGGAGAAGGGGCCTTGGTCCCCCGGAGCCCCAGGGGTATAGGAACAATACCCGGGAGAGGTCAGGCCGGGAACCCCTAGACACACCCAGACATGGGGGATGAGACCTAGCGGGGCCTGGTACAGCGCTGGGGACAGGGCCACCTGCGGGAGGAAGGTCACCTCTCCGGCCCGCGGGCCGAGCAGGCTGCCGTTCTCCCTGCGTGCGGTGGCTAGGGGGCTGCCCAGCCTCCAGAGACCCAGGCCCTGTGGCCGCAGTGTGTCCCACTCAGGGAGGTCAGAGGCCGCTCTGGCTCAAAGCCCCCTGGCCACCTGGGCCCCAGGCACTGCCTGACCACTGCTCCCTGGGGATCCAGGGCAAACAGAAAAGCGCCGGCGACAGTGTTTATTTTCAAATGACATTTTTTAAGAAAAACAGCCTCCCCCAATGCTTGACCCTGATCTGGAATGTGGAGCTGCAAACAGCTGTCCCCTCTCCCCAGACCCGCTCAGCTCCCTGGTTGTGGGTAGGGGGCCGGGGGGACCCTGGGGGACACTGGAACTATTTGGTCAGGACGCACGTCCTGGATCTGGGCTCTGTTCCTGGTTTTGCTGTGCCCCCAGCGGGACACTGACACCCCCCGCAACCAGGCCCAGCAGGGATGGCTTGTCTTGGCCAGCTGGACCGGTCACCCCAGCCTCGGATTTCTTGGACATTTGCTCCCGTGTGCCTCCCACACGGGAGCCCCGTGCTTCTACTCCCACCGCGCTCCCGTCCTGTGTCCCCCTCGGCCTGCTGCAGCCTTCTCTGACCTCCACCTTCTCTGAGCCCCCACCTCCAGGAAGCCCTCCAGGGAGCTCAGCCGGGTCTGCCCCGGGGGGCAGCTGCCCGCAGGGAGGGTCCAGGCCTTCTTGCCCACAGGCAGAGGCTGGATCTGTAGGTCCCACCGGAGAGTCCCTGGGGGAACACCCATGCTTCCCAGAGCCTGTCCCCCGCCACGGGTCTGTGGTCCTTGCTCCTGTCTGCGGGACCCCCACCCACAGCCTGGGGGCGAGTCAGCAGGCCATCTGGGTGGCAGGGAGTCAGGGGTGTGAGCTGAGGCTACCCCTGACTTGGCTACTTCCCCCGTCCGGACCCTGGGGTGTCTCTGCGCTTCCTGGAGGAGGTCCTCGCTCGCCCATTGCCAGGAAAGGTGCAGGGACGAGCGCCTGGGCCCTCTCCCTGGCCTGTTGGCCCTCGGGCTACCCGTGCACCTGGTGCCAGAGGACCTCCCTCGGAGGGGACAGGCCCAGGGTCCTTGACAGGCCCTGGAGAGGGGAGGAGGCGCCAGGGCTCTGCCCCCCAAACCCCGTGGCTTCCTGTTTGGCAGGCCACAGAGCACTAAAGGCCGCAGGTCCTGGGACATCAAAGGCCCTAGAAGCTCATTGTATTGAATTAAGTGTAAATGAAGCAGAGGCATGTGGCTTACATTCCCCACAATTACGCCTGCTCTGGGGGGGCTACCAGGCCCAGGATGGGCAGGAAGGGAGCTGGCCTGGCCCCCAGGGAACAGCGAGTAGCCCAGGCTGGGGCATAAAGTAGCCGCTCCAAGCGGACCCTGCTTTGGTCCCACCCCAAAGAGAGCAGACAGCCGGGCCCCGGTGCCCTCGGGGTCCTGGATGGGCTCTGGACCCTTGTCTGTGCCCGAGAGTGTCGGCCAGGCTGAAGGGCACCGGTACCCCAGATTCATCTACAGTGGAGCCCCAGGAGAGCCTTCCAGGCCCTTAGCCCCTACAGGGTACTCTGAGGTGGGGATGTGGGTGGGGGAGGTGAGGCAGCCACACAGACTCTGCTGCCCACCCCCACCCCTCAGCCTGGGGGTGCCAGAGCCTCTCGGAGCTGGGAGGCCGGGGGCCAGAGGGTTGCCACAGTCCACGGGCCCCTCGGCGGCAGCTCCAGGAGGGAGGGAAGCATGGTGTGGGGGAGTGGGTCTGGGGCCCCGGGTGGGGGCGGAGAGTGAGGAGCCCCGAAGTCAGTGACCCAGGGGCTTATCTTCTTGGGTCTCTGCACACAGTGTCTCATCTGCAGAGTCGGCTGAGCAAGCGCCAGGAGCCAAGGGTCGGGGAGATTCGATGGGCGGCCCCCGCACGGCCCCCTGTCTTCCCACATTGGCCAAGGCCTGTTTTCCCGGTCAAAAATCCAGCTCACCCCCCGCCCCCTTCGGGGCCCGATGTGCCAGGAGCCCAGGGGGCCCAGCACCGCGTACACACACACACCCCGGCACCCCCAGCCGGCTGAGGGCTGCTCCCCCCTCTGGGACAGCTCTCCTCGCACAGTCCCTGCATCCTGGGGACACCTCTCTCCCCTTGGATCAGAGCCCCCCTGTGTGGGCAGCGGGATTTTCTGCTATGCGTCGGCTCGGTCCTTGTGGGGACAGCTGTAATCGTGTCATCCCGTCATGCCTCGGCTGGGCCAGGCATGACTCGGTTTACCTCAGGTCACCAAAGCCCCCTGCTTGGTCCACTTGGGGGAGAGGCGCCTACCTCAGGGAGGCCCTGAGACCCCAGAGACGGGGTGGGGAGGGGGGCTGGGACTGGAAGGCAGAGCTGAGAGGCGCAGGGCAGGCAGGGGTGGGAGGGAGGGGCGGGTTGGGGGTGGGGGAGGCATCCTGAGCCCCCCTCGGCCCCTCCGAGCAGCTGCTTGGCTTATCCGGGCCCATTCCGCCTGGTGTGAATGTCCACCATAATCAATCATGGAGGGCTTAGCCCGGGGGGCCGGGGCAGACCTGTCAGCCGGCTCCGAGCCGCAGGGACAGCTGCTCTTCCAGAGGGCTCCCAGGGCCCAGACCCACCAGACAGCAGCCTCGGCCCCTCCTCCGAGGGACGCCCCCCACGGAGGGCCCACACTGCAGGGACAGAGGGATCAGGCCCTGGCGTGGAGGGCGACTCGGAAGCCGGGGGCGCTGCAGGAGGCCCCGGGCTCCAGCCTCTGCCCCTGCCCACCCCAGGGGCTCAGGACGTCCTGGACCCCCGTCTCTCTGCCGCAGCGGATGCAGGCGAGGGCGCAGGGAGGGCCGGAGGCTGGGCCGGAGGCTGGCCCGCAGCGGCCTGGGGTCGAAGGTCTTCAACTCGTTGGGGAAGGCGGGACGGGCTGACGGACGGGGACAGCTGCAGGCCCCGCTGCCCGCCGGACAGGGCGCCCCATCCATCACAGCCCCCCCCCAGGCCCCAGGGCCATCCTGCGATTCCCCTAATCCCCCTGCCGGCTTCTTCCCAACACTCAGGGCTTGCCCGCATTTTCCAAATTCCCGGGCACTGCTCCTTCCTCCTCAAATTCCTCGCCCCTCGCCCCATCCCCGCCATGGGAAAAGGCCTCCACTGTCCCAACACATGGTCTTTCTTGGGCCGCTCGGGGGAGGAGCAGCTGGCCGGCCGGCAGCTGTGAGGTTGGGGGGTGCCAAGGAGGACAGCCCAGATTAGGGGGGCGTCATGGGAAAGCTCCAAGGGAATGCTACCCAGAGCCCCTCCTGCTGGCAGCCCCGTTCCGCTCTCTCTGCAGAGAGGGGCAGATGGGGCCTCTAGCGGGGACCACTGCATCCCACTGGCCGCGGCTCTGCCAGGAATGTCCGTCTGCCTGGGCTGGGTACCTGGCTCTGAGTGCGGGTACCAGCCCGTCCAGCCCCGACACCTGTTCCCCCGGACGTAGGATGGGCCCTGCCGACCCCGGCGTACTGGCCAGCGGGCTCCACGGAGAGGGCCTAGGACGTGCCCAGGGAGGGAGGGGCTTCCCACAGGGACTTCCTCTGGGAAGGGGCCGGAGTGTGGGCCTGATGGCAGGACGGGGGTGTGGCAGCCCCGGCCGGGGTGGGGGGCCACAGGGCAGGCCCCAGCGGGAGCTGGGACCCCTGGGTTCACCTTAACGTGTCCAGGAGGCCCAGAGGACAGACTGTCCCCAAGCACAGCTGGAAGACTGACAGGAGTAGCCAGTGTGCCCACAGGGTGATGGGCCATGTGGACGGAGGGCAGGTCCCTGACGATCCCTCGGGCTCTCTCTGCCTGCTGGGGGGCCTGGAGGGACAGCAGACCATCCACCCTGGGCTCCTCTCAAACACGCCTGGGGCTTCCCAGGTCTCGGTCAGTCCAGAATGGGCCACACAGCCCTTTGGCACAGGATGGTGGCCCAGGTGCACTCAGATTGGAGGGCACAGTCAGTCGGCCTGCCCTGGGGCTTGAGCTGGCACTCCTCAGAGCTGGTGGGCCTGGCCTCACCTGGTGCCGGCCCTTCCTTCTCCGGCTTCCCCCGGGCATCCTGCAGCAAGCCGCTCTCCTCCCGTGTTTCTGTCCTCTTTTCATGATAAAAATCAGAATTCTTGCCCTTGCCGGCTGGCACGGAGCCCCAAAGTGCTGTGGCTCCAGCTGTCCATCTGAGTTGACGGACACCAGCCATGTCCTCCTTCCTGGGCACGATGGCCCTAAGCGTGCCTCCCGCCGTCGCCAAGCCCTCCCCATGCCGTGTGCTCAAGGGCCTTCTCCCCCTGCGCTTGTGAAATGGACAGTCCCCAAACTCGCCCTCGTTCCTTCTGCTGGCTGAGCACTTCCCAGGCCTGTCAGGCCCACCCGTGATTTTCCCAGAGGATGCGCTCCCCGTGTCCCTGGGAGACAGGCGGGGGTGCTCGGAGCCCCCCGGGCCACATGCCCCATGTCTCACCCCAGCAGCCACAGCCGGGGCCCGGGGCGCCACTCTGCGTGGCCCAGGGGAGGGCACCAGAGGTCACGGGTGCTGGGATGGTGAGGGATCGGGGTGCGGGGAGTGGAGACAGGTTCCTGCTGGGGCCGGGGCTGGGAGGGCAGGTGCTGAGGTCCTGAACACTGGCCTGCGGGAGGATGCCTGCCTGCCCAGGGTCTCTGCTGGGGACGCTGCCTGGTGGGCTGGAACGGATGGTGGGACTCTGACGGCACGTGCTCCTGATCTCGCCCTCCCTGGCTACCTCGCACAGTTTCTGTTTCTTTGTGGTCAAGGACACGTGACAGCATCATCGCATGGCCCCTCACCATCTGTAAGGGGCCAGTGCTGTGGCACCGAGCACATTCCCCTCACTTCCCGCCTCTCCAGGTGCCGTCATCTCCCAGAGCAGCCTGGCCTCCTTGGCCCTGACCCCGGGGGGCAGACGGATGGGGAGGCAGCTCCAGGTCACAGAGGAGCCGCCCAAGACACAGAGAGGTCAGACGTTCTCCCCGAGGTCTCACAGCAAATATGTGGCAGAAGGGCCCCCCCTGGGTGGACGGAGGGGGGACGTGGCACAGAGCCCCGAGGCCCCGAGACAGGCGACCGAGCCTGCCCTCCGGACGGACGAGGCTCCAGCCCCGCTGCCTACCTGCCGGCCGGAGCCTTCACTGGGCAGCCCTGACAGCAAAGCGGGGGTTCACCTCCCAGCCTCTGGTTGTCATTAGCCGCTCCTGGGTGGGAGGGGGCCCTGCAGCCCGCGAGCGTTGGGGCTAGTGCAGGGCACCTGGGCCTCATTAGCCTCCAGTGCTGGGGTCTGCCCGCCCCCACCCCAATCCAGCACGTTGGGCCCTTCGCCAGAGCAGAGCGGAGCCGGGCTCTCCCCTCAGAGCCCAAGGAGCGTTTGTGGAAGGCTTAGCACAGCGGCAGAATAGGCTGGAAGAATGGGGGTGGGGGCCAGATCTTGGTCCTTTTCCAACTCCGCGGGGCCTCTGTCTTTCACTACGGTGGCCTGGGTTATGCGGTCAAGGCCACCACCGCTGCCCCATCGCTGACAGGTAGGAAAGTTTGGAGCATCTTTCCCACCAGCCCCATCCCAGGACGGACCCTCCTGGCTCTCCCCAAGATCCCCCACCCCCAGGAAGCCTCCAGCACACCACGGGGCCCGGGGCACCCTAGAGAAGTCGACCGTGGCCTGGCATCTCCATGGAGTCCGTGATCCCAGTTCTGTCGCCACAGGGGCCCCAAGGTCCCCAAGGACCCCCTCACGGTGCCTTCGAGAGAACACCCTCAGCTTACAGGGGCCGACCGGGCCCGTGTAGGAAGGGGTCGCCACCTGGGGTTGGGCCCCCGGCTTAAGCTGGAGTGAGGCTTGAGGCTCCGACCCTACAGGGAGCAGAGGCCTGGAGGGAAGAGGCTGTGGGCTGGGGGTTGGGGGCAGACAGCAGGGCAGGACCCCGGGGGCCCTAGGCCGGCTGGGGGGCCCGAGTGAGGGTTGCACACGCATCCCCATCCGGTCATCCGGGTGCTCAGGAAGGATCCCGTGGCCCTCCTGGCTGACCACAGGAATGTGCAAGATGGCTGCCGGGGAGAGGCAGGGGTGGGGCGGGGCGGGGCGGGCCTCTGAGTGGCTGACCTGAGGGATGGGAGCACATCCCGACCTTGGCGTCAGAACCTCCGTGTTTTTACCCACTGAGCAAATATACACCAAATGAGGCACAAACGAGCACGGCCAAAGGAACGGCCGATTCTGTCCTTTCTTCTTAATCCCTTTGGCTTAGGGTTTCCCCGGCCTGGACAGCCTGTCCGAGGGGAAGGCTGCCCAAGGGCACACGGGCATCCGTCCGGGGACATTCAGGCAGTGACCAATCCCTGGCCGCCCTGGCATGCACCCTGTGCTGTGGGCCTTTTCCCAGCCGGCTGGCGTGGGAGCAGCCACTGTGGGTCCTTGAGTCTTGGTGAGATGGTGGAGGATGGACCAGGACGGAGGCCGGCGCGCGGCCGTGTCTGTGCAGGACGGAGGAGCGTGGGCCAGGATGGAAGACATCTCTGCTGTCCCCTCGGCCAAGCCACAAAAGCAGCCCTCTCCCCCAAACTCCCAGCACCAACCAACCCGGAGACCACCCAGGGACAGAGCCCAGCACGTCCACCACCGCGTCTTGGCCGTCCAGCTCAGGACAGGTCAGTCCCTACACATCTAGGCTGGAGCTAGTTCTTGAAGGGCCTCAGGGTCCAGCTGGGGCGTAGGAGGGCCAGTGAGGGCCCCTCTGCGCGCTCGGAGAAGACCACTAGAGCTGGTCGGGGCACCCGTCCTAGAGGAAGGTGATGCCTCCCTTCGGCAACCATCACTGGAGGAGAGTCCCGGATTCCGGCTCTGGGCCGCAGGGTACCCAGACCCCAGCTGCAGACGGCTTCCCTGGCAGGCTCGGGAGCCCCCGGAATCCTGCCGCGGCCCAGGGTGGAGCTCGCCTCCCACCGCATGCAGGAAATGTCCTCAATCCCACTTAACTTTGACCTCTTTCCTCCCATCCTGGCTTCCCAGGAGATGGAGAGCAGAACCCGGCCCCTCCTGGAGGCTCCTTGAGTCCCGGAAGGGCGCCCTCCTCGCAGATGAGCACGTAAGCCCCCAGCTCCCACGGGACAAGTAAGCTCCTGCCGTGGGCCCTGCTCGTAGCCTAACTGGCTTTGGGAAAAGCAGACCTCATCAGGAGGGAGCCCCTGGGCTGCCCGCCCTCATCCCTGGCCCCCAGCCCTATTGGGCTGGGAGCCGTGACCTAAGCAAGCAATCAGTGTGGGCTGAGAAACCGGGACCGGTCCACACACGGCTCCACCTGTCCTGGCCCCCACCCTCCAACCTGGTCTTGAGCGCAACGATGCATTTTTCTGGGACCTCCTCTGGATGCCATCCAGCTCTAACCCAGGGGAGGGGTGACGGGGCTGCCATCCCCTCACAGGAGAGCACGGAAGCCCAGAGAGGAAAGGGGCAGGGGGGTGGGGGTCCACACTGGCCTGGATGGGGTCCTGCTCTCCTCACCCCAAAGGGAGGGTCCTGGGGATGGGGCAGGGACGAGTGAGTGGCTCAGGTTTTCTAGAAGGTTCTTCCGTATCTCTTGTGACTGAGTCACTCAATGCCGCTTCAGCGGGGCTGGGCTTCCTCTCGGCCGAGTGGGACGAGGCCCCCTTCACCGGGGCACCCACCTCTGGCCACGAGCGGAGCACCCGCCCTGGACGCCAGCCCTGGGAGAAGGGCACTCGGCCAGTCCTGGAGACCACCATCTCCGCAGGCCCTGTCTCCTCCCTGCTCCCCGTGGGGCCCAAAGATGCTCCAGCCTCTTGGTGGGGCAGCCGCAGGAGAAGAATGGGGCCCCGGGACCAGCACCCTCCAGACACTGCGCACGCTGCTCACCACCCCATCCCACCAACCTCTGAAACAATTCGTGTGTTCAAATTTTGCGTCTGCTGCTGGAGGGAACTCCTGCCTGCCCGCCTGCCCGCTGCCCAGCCCAGGCCAGCTCCAGCCCACGGGGCAGCAGAGGGAGCCCACGGGCACACACGGGCATTACAAAATGGCAGCCCGTCTGGCTTCCCTCGGCAAGAAGGAAAGATGCTGCTCCTTGGCCCAGCGGGCGCCGCTCCCTCTCTCTGCAGCGCCCTGCCCCCTTCCGCAGCTCTCTCTGCCCCAGGGAGCGGCCATCAGGGCTCCCCGGGTCCACGCTCCCGGCACCAGCCACAGGGACCCTCTCATGGTGGAGCCCCTTCCCCAGGACCGATGGCTCGTCCTCCTTGCTCGTCCCCAGGGCCCTTCCTCTCTGTCTTAACGTCCACGTTGTCCCCACGAAGACCCTTCATCCTTCCCAAGTTCTCCCACCTGTCCTGCCCGCCTTGTCCGACCCGTAGCCTTCTCTCTGCCCTGTGGTCTCCACTCTTGGACTCTTCCGTGTCCTTGCTGGTCCCTCCTCCCGCCGTGGCCAGAGGGTCGGCAGGGAACGCCGGTCCAGATGGACGTCGGGCCGTGCTGATAGGGTGGCCCGGGGATGTTGCTGACCTGCTCCCTGGGAGGTCCCAGGATGGGGGGGCGACGCAGGTAGGTGGGCGGGCGGGCCGGAGGGGGCAGGAGAGCTGGCTGTTTCTCTGGGAATGGTGGCAGGGAGATCCACACCCAGGGGCAGCCGGAGCCTGCCCTGGGCCCAGGGAAGCTCTCTTGTTTGGAGCCAGGCAGGGCCATGTCTGGCCGGGGCAAGGAAGTGGCTGCCCCGTCCGGGCCTAAGCTTCGGGTCTGGCACGGAGTGCTGGTTGCTACGGGAACCACACACGGCTTGGACCTGGAGCCCACCGTGTTGTCGCCCTGGGCAGATGTGCCAGGCCGCCCCCTTCCTGAGTCGCCGTGGGGTCCCCACTGTGGCCTGAGGACCACCCGGAGCCCCTTCACAGTCCTCAAGGAAGCCCGGTGGGACTGGATTGGGGGTCCTTGGAAGTGTGGGGAGGCTGGGGATCCAGAAACAATCCAGCTACCAGGCTAAGACGGCCAAGGCCTTACTTGAGCAGGGCTTCCCATCCCAAGTCGTCCAGATCCAGCCTCGAGGGGCCACGGCCGCCCGCCGGCTTCCGGGGGCGTCCGGGACGCCCTGTCCCCGGGCTCTCCCACCTCTCTCTGCGGCCGGAGTGTGGCTGGCTGGAAGAGGAAGCAAGGCTGGAGGGGTGGGGAGGGGAGGGCGCCTCCGCAGGTTCCCTCCCCGCTGGGAGTAGGGGAAGGCTAGAGGCGGACGGGAAGGGCTCACAGAGGGAGAAGGTCGGAGAGAAGGGGTCTCAGGGAGGGCGGCAGCGCGGTGGAGAGCACGAGGGAAAACGGCCCCCGGTGCGCGGCGGGGCCCGGCCGTCCCTCCGGAGGCGTGCCACGGGCCGCCTGGCCAGGCTCTGCTGCCTGTGGAGTTTGTAGAAAGTGCTGACCTGCCGAGCCCAGAAGCCAGGCGTGGAGGGGACAGGAAGGAACTCGCTGCCCACATAGGCATTACATTTCTAGGACACCACAGCCACCAAATCTGCCAGCTCTGTGCCCGGGGACGGGCTTGCCGGATCGCTTGGGCTGGGCTGTCCGCCGTTTCTGGGGAGACGGCTGAGCACCCACCCTTGTCTGCTGTCCCTGTCCGGGTCCCTCCCCATCGCCTCCCCATGGCCTCCTCCAAAACCCTGGACAGCAGTGTGCCTCTCCCTTGGGATCAGGATGAGGAGGAAAGCAGAGGGAGCCGCCCGACCCCACTAGCCCCAGGGGTGCCTCCCAGGCACCCCTGCCTGCCGCCCTGCTTTGCCTCTGCTCTCCAGCTCTCAGGAGCCCCACATCCCAGGGAGGAAGGCCGGACCTCTGGGCTAACCAGCTCCCACCAGGCCCCGGACACCAAGGGCCATGCTGGGCAGTCCTGGGTGGCCCAAGTCTGCAGGGAGGGGTCTCCAAGGAGCTGGGAGAGCAGCCCAGAGGCAAAACCCAAGGGTCTCTTCAGGAAGAGGGAGTTAGTGGGCAGCAGGGAGAGCTCTGTGCGTCCCCAGCTGCCCTGTCTGGCCCCGGCTGGTCACTCTCTGAGTGAGTGGGCCACGCCACAACGTGAGGTCAGTTTCCATAGGGCCAAGCTCAGGGGTCTGTTGGGGGTCCTAAGGGAGGAAAGGAGGAGGGTTTGGGAGGGGTCATGGGCCAGAGGCAAGCCAGGTCAGCCAGAAATGCGGTGTGTGGCCGAGAGCTGGACCTCAGGGTGTCTTCTTCCAGGCGCTACCTTGTGTGGGCCTAGAGAGGTCCCTGGGGGAAGAGGCTTGGACCCAAGCTTCGAAACCCCCCAGGAAAGTGTGATGCGAGGCAGGGGGAGGGGCCCTGGGGGGGAGGAGGCGGAGGCGGAGGCGGGAGGCGGAGGCGGAGGCGGGAGGCAGAGGGGCTGGCCAGGGCCCAGCAGTGCCGGGGACCCGGTCCTTTCTGCCAGGTTGGGGACGGGCAGAGAGGGGCACAGAGGCCCATAGGACTCCATGGGCTGGAAGGTAGACCAACCCGAGCTTGGGTGGGGGTAAGACGGCTTGGGGGCTGTGCCCTATCCATGGTGGGAAGTCAAGAAAGGGTGTCCACAGGGCACGGGGGTGTTCAGAGGGGAGGCGGGGCAGCATCCTGCACGGGCGAGGACATACACCTGGGCCCGGCCGACGAGAAACCGAGCCGGCGGCACTCTGAGCCCGACCGGCTTTGGGGTGTAGGGTCCCGGGCTAGGGAGCTAGGGCGGCAGGGGCCGGGGGGCACAGCTCTGCCAGTGTGGGTGGGACAGGGGTGAGCAGAGCCGGCGCGCAGCCCCCCGGTGGGCCACCCCGCCCCCACCTCCGGCCCACCGCTGCCCGCCCCGGGCTTCTGGATTCCATCATGTACCACAGCAATCTGGCCGAGACATAATGAGGCAGGCCGGGGTCAGCGGGGTGACCTCTCGTGGCCCCGATGTTTGGAAATCCCCAAATCAAAATGACCCAACAGACGAGCCCGACACTGGGCTTTCCGTGCAGGCTCCTTCAATTACCCAGCAGTGGGGGCAGGCGCGACCAGGCCCCTTAGATGACTGCCTCCCCCCAGACGGATGCACTGTGAGGCCCGGGACCGCCTGGGGCCCCAGGGCAGCCCCCTGCCTGAGGATCCTTGAGGGTCCCCCACCCTGGGGCAGAGCTGAGCTCACTCCAGCGGACGGGTGTGGGGCTGGCACCAGAAAAGGAATGGCGTAGGACCGAGTCCCAGACACAGAGCGACCCCGTGTCCGTGCCGAGTCGCTAACTCGTGTTTGGGGAAGGGGTGCCGGCCGCGTAGCGTGTCCTGCCCCTCTTGGGTTCAGCCTCACTCGAGCAGCCCCAACATCCTCGTCCCTCCCCTCCAGGTGTTATTTGGAAAAACAAAAACAAAAACAAAACACAAAAGAACTTTTCAAATTACATGCTGAAAACTCGAGCATGAAAATTTAATGTCAGAAACCCATAATCTCGTTCCCAGAGATAAGACACAGCCCCAGGAGGAGCGGAGAACCGGATCCCTCCAGCCCAGGGAGTGGCCGCGGGCTGGGGAGGTTACCAAAGCACAGGGGCCCAGGCTGGGGCCACCTCCACGGGGGGCGACCTGGAACTCCCTGGAAATGCCGGCCCTCCCGTGGGGTGGACGGGCCTCTCTGGCGTTGGGACCCGACATTTCTGCAGCTGGGGTGGCTCGGGGGACCCCGTGATGCCCGTGGCTTCTCCCTCAGACCCTAATTTAGGCCTCGAGGCTCCTGGCCTGCACGGCAACGCGGCTCAGGTTGCCGACAGCTGACGTGGGAAGGACAGCTTGGTCATGGCCGCACATGACCTCTCCCAGCCGGGTACCTCTCCCTCCGGGCCAGCAGCGCCGCCCTTCGGGAAGATGGTGCGTGCACGTTTGTGCTTCCAGGCCCGTGTCCTGGGGGGCTCACCACCACCCACTGCCCCAGACCCCGCCTTGCTTCCAGATCAGCTCTCAGCCCTCCGGCGGCCAAACCTGGGAGGGGGCTTTGGGCATTGCCAAGCGCGCTGCTCGGCCCCCCGTGGCTGCCTCGGCTCAGGGTTGGGGGAAGGTGAATAAAGTGTGCTTGCCTGGTTTCCTCCAGTGATGCAGATGGAACGTTCCTCAGGGGTCCCCAACAATCCCCACAGGAGCAAAGGCTCGGCCTCAGCTATCAGAGAACGGCCAGACCCCGGGGGCCCCGGGCCTCCCCTGCCCCCCCGAGCAGCAGCCCCGCACAGGCCGGGCAGGCAACTCTGGAATGGGGGAGCCCCTTGGCTGCATGGGGGCCAGACCCCAAGTGCTGGGACTGCATTCCAGGGCAGGGAGTGGTTAGAGGCACCTGGGATGCATGGGCCTGGCGTGGGGGCAGGGTCCCCCAGGCTACAGGCCACCAGTGGACCGCCCTCTCTCAGCGTGTGACACTACTGCCCTCGTCAGGCAGCTCCCCCCGCGGCTCTGTCCCAGTGACCCTCCCCAACCCCGCTCTACAGGATCCTGGGATCCTAACATGCCGAGGCGCGGGGGAGCTGGGGCAGGGTCCCCAGGTCCCCCCACCTCTTAATGGAAGGAGATCCGGACTAGGGGCCATTAGTCCAGTGAACCGATGGCCCAAGGGCCCCCAGATCTTGGGTTTCCAGTGGCCTGAGCCCCACTCTTGACAAACACCATGCTGGGGGACCCTGAACCCTGGGGGTTCCTGGTCACATCAGTCCAGATCCCACCCCTCCTGAGGTGTGCTGGTGTGGGGCCGGACGGCACAGGGACAGGACAGGGGCACCCAGGTCCCCAGGCACGGCTGGAGCCAAGCCAGCCCACGAGCTTCTTCTCCCAAACTTGGCGGTGTCTCTGAAGCCGTCCCACCCCCTCGGGGGGACGACCAGGAGTCAGGGGGCCCCTCTGTTGTGGGCTGTTTGCCGGCCCCTCCCGGCGTTGCCGTGGAGATGACATGGGGTGCGGCCGGAGCCATACCTCCGAGGTGACTAAGTGCGCCATGCCGCTGTTATAGCGCCCGGCGCCCTCCAGGGCCTCTCACACCTTGGCCCCGGCCCCCGGCCCCCAGCAAGAATGTTCCATGAGCCCTGCGGGCAAGCATGTGGCCCGGCATGCCAGGCCGAGCGCGCCGGGCCGGCGCCTGCTCCCCTCCCGCCCGGCCGTCCTGCCGTCTGGGCTCTCTTCCCCGCGGCGGTCAGGCCCTGGCTTCCTGGTGCGACAGGCTTCCTGCATTTCTATCTGGTCCGTGCAAGCGGACCCTCGGTGGCCACGGGCGCTCTTCCCGCCCCGCACCCCAGCCGCCCTGCACAGCACCCCACACTTGGTGGGTTCCCCACCATCTCTGACCCCTCGGGTCCGGGGCAGGTGGTGGGATGACCCCAGAGCAGGGGGAATAACGCAGCAGAAAGGAGCCCGTGTCAGGACCTGGGGCTGGGCCCACCCGGCACTGGGGTCTTGGGGTCACCAGAGGGTCCCCTTTCCACCCCCCTGCTCCTGGGGGCTCCGGAGAGCCCCCGGCCAGCAGCCCCCGGGAAAGGCCGAGGTCAGGGGGCTCAGAAAAGGCCACTTGGGCAGGGGCCGTGTTGAGCGATGGGGACAGCTGTGCCCCGCCTCCCGAAGCTATTCCCGTCTTAGCAGGAGTCAGGGAGGGCGGCTCGCGGGCTTTCCGGCATCCAGGCGGGCAACACGATATTTCCAGATAAAGGGCATTCCTGGCGCCCCCCATCACTCTCCCTGGGCAGCTGTCGGCTCCACTCACCCCTTAAGCCCCACAGGAGGCCCAGAGCAGTTTTCCCATTCCGTCCCGGCCCAGGGGCCAAGGCGGATTTAGCCGGGGTGAGGCGGGGTACGGGGCAGGCAGGGGATGTTCTGGGAGGTGAGGACAGGCGAGATGAGAACAGCAGCTGGTCGTAATCCCACTGGGCCTCCTTCAGGACCAGCCCCACAAGGCCTCTTGCCCGGTTTTTATTTTTAGGGGGCACCTCCTGGAACTCGCGCTGCCCCGTCCTGGGGGCATGGGGACAAGCTCAGCCTGGTGCAGGGCAGACCTGCAGGGGGGCGTGGGTCCCTGGGTCCTGGTACCAGGACTCTGGGGACACGTGGCCCAGAGCCTCAGTCAATCTGCCCACGGGACACTTAGCCACACCTGTACCCCAGTGCAAGGGGGCGGTGGGCAGGGCCCTTTCCCAAAGCCCTTCAGGGCCCGGCCTGCAGGGCCAGGTGGCCGGCCGCCCCTCCTTCACACACCTCTCGCCCAGGAACCCCGAGGGGTGGGAGGGAGAATGTCACCAGCCCCGGACAAGGGACGCCATGTCTGCTCTGGGGCTGGAGAGGGGCTGCAGGAAGGAATCAGGTAACCACGGGCTTATTTCCTTAAATGGGAAAAAACCCCAGCCGTGGCGGGAAGCCTCTGGTTGCTGGGCCTCCTGAAACCAGGCAGGGGATCTGGAGGGTCCCCTGAAACCAGGGAGGAGAGCAGGGAGGGGCAGCAGGAGGCAGCCCTCGGGGCTGGTGGGGGACCCCAGGGCAAGGGTGAGATTGCTCAAGGCCCGAGCCAGCCCCTGACACCCTGGGAGCATGGAGTGCCTGTGCAAACCTGAAACGGCCGGGCGGTGGGGCGGGTCAGCCGTGCGGCCCGCCGACCTTGCCACCCCAGGGTCAGGGGCCAGCAGGAAGGGAGGTTTCTGTCCTCAGCCAGCGGAACCAATGGCGTCTCCAAGGATGTGGCGTGACTGGGGGCCCATGGGGCAGGGGCTGTGGGTTCGCAGCCGGGTGTGTGGCGCCCACTTCCGGCGCCGCCTCCCAGGTCTGGACAAAAAATGCGGGGTTAGACACCCCATGAACCTTCCCACACTATGGCTGTCCGACTCCCGTGGGCCCCTGCCTTGGGAGTTCCGCCACACCACGGCCGGGCAAGGGAGCTCAGCCCAGACCCACATGCCACGCCCAGCAGACACACAGGACGTGGCAAGCCACGGAGTGGGGGTGACGGATAGCCATAAGGTCAAAGACCGGGCTGGCACTCAGGACCCGGACACACGTGGGTGGAGAGCAGAGCCTGACATCGGGGGCTGGGGTTCCTGGGAGCAGGGCCCTCCGGCACCTCCCCACACGAACTTGCTCACACAAGCGCTCCCACACTTCACACAAGGAAAGATGAGCCCACAGCGCAGGGCCTCACAAGCTCGAGGGGAGACCAGGACCTGGCTCCAGGAGCCCCTCTTTGCAAAGCCTCTGGGCCTCGTCTGTGCCCCAACACGCTGTTGGCAAGGGGACCCTGCCCACAGTGGGTGGCCATTGTCTGCCTGCTGTTAGGCACCGGGGGGCAGGAACCGGTGCCCAGGGGCCCCGGGGAGCCCTGCATGGCCCCCTGAACACAGGGGGGCCCCTCACGTGCAGGGTCTCCATGTCCTGCTGTCAGATGGTGTTGCGGCCTCGGAGAGCAGGGTGGCTTGGGAGGGCACAGTGGAGGGAACCCCAAGGGGTGGCTGAGGCCCAGAGCACATGGCTCCGGCAGTGGTGGGTGCCTTTACAGATGGCCCTTGCTCCCGGCCTGGCCGGCACCCCCAACCAGCGAGCGTGTGTTCCGGAGGCCTCTGATCTGGCCTTGAATGAGCACCCCTGCTTGTGGGTCCTCCGCGGTGCCCCTCATGTCCTGGGGGGCTTATCATCTAGACTCCCCCCAGATGGCCCTGAGCTGGGTGCTTCCAGGCTCTCACGCCCCCAGTGCTCAAGAGCATGTTCTCGGTGGCGCTCTGGGCCCAGGGTCACCTGGGACCTCCCAGGCCTGCTGCTGGGGGCAAGGACCAGCTGGAAGGAGGGAGCCCCATCGTTATCAGTCAGGGCTGGCACCCAGTTGAAAGAAGCCTGAGGGGCCGCCCCAGCTCTGAGCGCCGGGGGCTGCACCTGACCCTGCCCACCGTCTGCACCTCCAGGCCCACTCCCCAAGGCCTTCCAGTGGGAAGGGGCTGCCCCGCCTCCTCCCTGTGCCGAGGCTGTCCGGCCCACCAGCCACACTTTCTGGTGAACGAGGCCGCGGTGGGCGTGTGAGGTTCAGGGGGGCCAGGAGCCAGGCAGGAGCCCCAGAGCCACCCCTCCCTCAGGGCTCCCCGCACTAACTTGCTCACACAGGCGTGTGTGTGCACGCATGTGTGCACACGTGTGCACGCGCACACCGGCGGGAAACACCGGCGTCTTCAGCGCTGGGCTCGCGCGCGCCCCCCCCCCACCGGCAGCAGACGTGGGGTTTTATTAGTGCTACAAATCAGATATCACACAGTTGGGGGCTGACATGGTTTTTCTAAGAATGACTTAGGGCCCGGCTGCCGGCGAGGTCCCGGGGAGAACCTGCCGGGGAGCACCCGGCTGTCCGGGCCGTCGGAATTCCCAACCCTTCGTAAAGCGGAGGTATGAAGGCCGGCGCCTTGTTCTGTTTAAGGGGCGCGTCCCCCTGCCCTGGGCCCGCTGCAGAGGCTTCTGGGAGGCACCTCCCCCGCGGCAGGGAGTGAAGGCCTACAGCGGCCAGCGCGGAAGGGGCTGGGGGCCCCGCGAACACCCGCCGGGGGGCACTGAGCCCCCGTGGTGCTCTCCCCAGCTCCCGTGGAGGATTTTGGAGCTTCCCCTCCCTGGCGGGCAGGGGGCACAGGCCCACCGGCAGAAGCCGTCCCGCTCGCTCCGCACCACCGCCCCCGGCCTGTCCCTGGTGTCTGCGGCGCGGCCGCCCGGCCACCAGCTCGGGGGCGGGGGGGGGTGTCTTTGGGCCGCCCCCAGCACCGTAGGTAATGTCACAGGACCCAGATAGCTGTGCGGGGTCAAGGTGCCCACGGCGCCCGGTGGAGCCCGCTAGCAGCCATCTCCCAGCCTCCTGCCGCCAGACGAGTGAGCGCGGCCCAGCCCAGCCTCCAGCCCGCGGACTCCTGTCCCTGCCCTCAGGCGCACAGGGACCCCTCCTTGCTGGGCTCCGTTGAGCTCCATGCTGGGGAGCTGTGGGGCGGGGGCTGGGTAGGAGATCTTGCCTGTCATGCGTCCCTCAGGGACGGCGGGTGGCAGAGATCCTGGTGTGTGTGTGGGGGGGGCGGTTGGGATGAAATGCCCGCATGGTCCTGGGGGGTGGGGGACACCCAGGAGACGAAGGCCGGGGCCAGGACTCTGCACAGGGAAGGCCTTGAACATAGCCATGGGGGGCAGAGCCTGGGACTCCCCCCACAGAGCCCGGGCCCAGGCAGGGAGCACACAGACCTGGGGTCTCCCTCCCCCACCCACCCCTCCCCCGGCCCGGCCTTGAGCGGGAAGGGAAGCGGGCTGGCCTCTCCTCATAACGTCAGGGCTCCAGCATCCATCCGAGGAGGCTGGGGCCAATCAAAGCCAGATGTGGGGGCAACACAAAAATGCTGATGATTTTGACTAGGAAAAGCCCTATTTACCGAGAAATAATGAAGTGATTTGGGGGATTGTGCTGGGATGACCTCAGTCGGGAAGGAGCAAACGCAGATGCTGAACCGGTCTCCCAGTGCTGGGGTTCCCGCGGGTGGGCGGGCAGCGGCTGCTGCTCCCTCTGGGCCTAGCCGGAGGAAGGAGGCCTGGCCCCTTAGCCCCCCAGCCGTGCAGCCCCCGCGGCTGGCAGTGGCCGGAAGAGGGCGCTCCCTGCAGCGTGGTTGGGGTCGGCCTCCGGAGGGCGTCCTGGCGAGGGGGGGCAGCAGGGCAGTGGGGAGAGGAGGGCCCCTTCTTTGCCCCGAAGGGACTTAGAGTCACCTGCACACAGGTGACCAGGGCTTGGTCCGGGGCCCCCCAGACGTGTGGGGAGCAGCCCACACTGTACCAGCCGCCCCACACCTGGGCAAACAAGGATTCCGGAGCGTGAGGGCGGGGTGGTGTGCGAGGGGAGGGGTGCCCCAGGTGCAGCCTTCAGGGAAGGAGCAACATGGGGCCTGGGGTCCCCGGGGCCAAAACCCCTCCCTGTGCCAGCCTCACTGGAGGGGAGGCCCCCCACTCCCACGCCCTGGCTCCTGCCCGGCCGGCAGAGCCCAGGCCTCGGTGGCGGGGACAGCCGCACACATGGCCCAGCTCTGCACAGTGTCCACGGACGTTTAGGGACAGAGAAGCGTCCGGCTCGCCTGGGACACTCCGGGAAGAGCGCCCAGTCCTCCCCTGGGGAACACAGACACACGTGCCCCCCAAATCGTGGACCCAGAGTGGGAAGCAACCCCAGTGTCTGCCACAGAGAGTGGACCCGCCCACGTGGACACACGCCACGGAGCATTACGTGGCCGTCCACAGCACAGCCTGAGACGTGCCACAGCACGACGGACCCGGGGACACTGTGCCGACCACCGAGCCCGTGTGGGGCGGGGTCCTGGGTGTGCGACGAGCCGGGCACAGGCCGGCCCCAGAGAGATGGAGAGCAGAGCTGAGGCTGACAGGGGCGGGGCGGGGTGGGGGTGGCCACGGGCTGCTTTCTGGACGACACAAACATGTTTTTTAAAACGGATCACAGGGATAGAGACGCAGCTCTGTGAATGTGCTCAGACACCTCACGACATACTTGCAGGGGGCGGGTGGTGGGGTATGCGAGCTATGTCTCCAGAAAGCCGTGTGAAGATAGGAGAGGACGTGCGAGCCTTGCCCTGAGTGCCGGGAGGGAGGCCCCGGGTCAGGCGAGAGAGCAGGGGCCCCGGGCCGGCGCTCCCCACCCAGCACCCACCCTCGCCTCACCCAGCCCCCAGCCCCCGGGCCGGGACATGGGGCCGTCACGTCTGCCTCGGCGGGCTCACGGGGCTGGCCGCTCCCCAGTTACGCTCCTGCACAGACTAGCAGAATTTAGGGTCACATGAAAGCCAGGAAGTGGGGGGAGCATGGTCACTCCAGACGCGCCTTCCAGGAGGCCCTGGGGCAGGCTGGGGGGTGGGGCAAGAGGAAGTGCGGCGTCCCTGGGCCTGGATCCTCCGCTTGGGGTAGGGGCCCGTGGGGAGGGGGTGCACACGGGGGCCAGGAGGCGGGGAGCCCACCCGACGGGGGGGTCTGGGCCGTGGAAGCTGTGTGGGCACTTTCCCGGCAGAGGGCCCCGCGGCCTGGCGTGTGGGTGGCGGGGGACCCTGTCCCAGCTCCCCGCTGTTATCTGGAGTCAGAGACTTAAGCCCTGTGTTAGGAGCTGGGGAGACAGTGTGGCGCAGCCCCGGGGGAGGACTCGTCGGCCCTAGAAGAGGAAAACCAGCCGCTGACGGAGAGACCGCGGCCAGCTGGGTGTCCGCTCTGTCCTGGCGGCCCTGGGCGGCTCGGCCTCACCTGGAGCTGCTGGGCGGGGGGTGGGGAGGTGGTGGTGGTTCTCGTATGCGTCCCCGGGGGCCTGGGCACCCACCCCGCCGCAGCCATACCTCATCTGCACACTCCGGGAACCGGGCAGAGCACGCGCCAGGCCCCAGGGCCCTTCCCGGCCCCAGCCCCCCTCAGCCTGCCCTGCCGGCCTCTGCCCGCTCTAACCTGGCGTCCCCCGGTCTCTCACTCCCTCTTGCAAAGTAAACAGACCTCCCACATGGCGACACATGGACATCCCAGAAGATGGGGGGCTCGCGGGGGGTGGGGGAAGCGCTGGGGGCCCTCACTCTCTCCCTCGGCCCAGGGACTTCCCCCCACAACCTGGGGCCCTGCCTGCTCCCCACAGGACTGTCCCCACAGGAAGGGGCACCCGGGCCCATGCGAGGTGTCCAGCCAAGGAGGGCCGGCCGGCCACTCGTTTGCGGTGTGCGAGACACCCCACTCTGGTCCCCAAGCAGAGACCTGAAGCTCGTCTCCCGCTGTGCAGAAGGGACACTGAGTCACGGCCAGGACACCCACCGGGCTCTGGTCACAGGCCCTCTCCCTCCCCAGCCTCCAGCCAGGGAGCAGCCCGGAGGGGGAGGGGTGTCCAGCCAGCTCCTCCCTGAGGCTCTGAGCCTGGGGGTGGGGTGGAGCGGCCCCCCAGCTGCAGGCCCGCTTCCTGGATTCCTGAGGACCAGCGGCAACCCCCACCCCCACCGCTGCCCTCCCCTCCGCCCTCATTCCCATGGGCCTGTCACGGGGCCCCAGGCAGGGAGGGGGCTCTGCCGGCCTGGGGCAAGGCGGGGGGTGTGCAGGGGAGACCAAGGACACAGCTGCTCTCCGGCCCCTTCCTCCTCCCCCAGCAGAAAGATGACCGTGCCTCTGGGGGTGGAGCGGGTGGGGGGACTCGGGGGTCTCGGGAAGGCTGCAGAGCGGGGCGCCAACGGGGAGGCCGGCCGCGGAGGCGCCGGGCCGTGTGTGGGGTGTGCACGGCGGCCCGCGCTGGCTGTGCTCGGATGAACGATGGGACTCCTCTCCCAGCCTTGAGTTGGGGTCCTCAGGGCCGTGGGGCCCCATGAATTATTTCTCTAAGGAGAATACCGTTGACTCTGCTCTCCGGGCGCCTTCCGGACCTTCCCCATCACTTTAAATCAACGCTGAAAGGCGGCGTTTGCCCGGACCTTCACCCTCCAAGCGGAGGGAGCCGTGAGGCCCACGTGACGCCGCCGTCCCCCGGTCTGGGTGTCCCTCAGGGCGGAGGGGGGTTGCGGAGCCAGCCCCCCCTTCCTCCTGCCCCTGCAAGGCCCCCCGGAGGAGGGAAGCAGCAGGGCTCTCCTCGGGTCAGAGCAGCACCAGAGCACGCAGCTCGCTGAGGCCTGGGGGCAACCGCGTCCTAGCTCAGGGGCCGTGGGGCCCACCGGGCCCAGTGCCCTGGTGCTTTCTGGTTTGCTCCCAAATCCCTAGGCCCGGCCAGTCTGCGTGAAGCCTGCCCGCAGACACACGCAGCCACGGCAGGGGCGGCCCCGTTCCCGCCACGCGTGCTCAGCGCACAGCAGCCAGGGCTCCTGGAGCACGACCGTAGGGTCCTGTGGCGCACAGAGCCGCTGGCCAGCTCGGCCGCTGGCACATCTCACAGCCGCAGCCCCTCGACGCACGCCCTGTGGGTCCTTCTAGACTGTCCAGCCCAGGGTGCCGATGGCCACTGTCCATGCTGCCCCGTCCCCGGGGCCTTCAAGCCGGTGGTCCTTCCCACCTCGTCCCCCATTTCCTGCCTCCTGTCAGGTTGGTCTGCTGAACACGGCTTCCTCTGGGGCCTGCCATGGACCCCTCCGTGCTCGAGAGCCACCGGTGGTGCCCCCTGGTCCCTCGGGGGGACCGGCTCCCTGCCCCTGGCGCTCACCCTGCCTCTCCTCAGGAGCTGCCCACGCCACGACCTTCCTCACGAAGACCCTGCTCGCGCCCGCCCCCCGCCCCTCCCTGGCCTGAGGCTCCCAGGGTCCGACTGGACCGTGTCCCTGCAGGCCGGTGCCCTGGGGCGGGGGGGGGGGTGCTGGACAGAGGACACAGAGCCTGGGGCTTTGCTCCACACGTGGGACTTTACTGGGGCTGTTACAGGCTGAACCAGCTGGGCACGCCGCCGCGCCGGGGATCCTGGCTCTGCCTCTGCCGCTGCTCCTCCAGGAGCTTGTCCTGGATGTCGTCGCCGTCGGGGCTGCCGTCCGGGCTCTGCTTTTTCTCAGGAAACAGATCGGGGAACGTGAAGGTCTGTCCGTGGGCCTGCCGGGGAGACAAGTACTTGGGCTTGGACACCACACCGGCCCCGGGACCCTCCTGCCCCAAGCCCCCGGGGATGGCCACGCGGCCGCATGTCTGGGGCACTGTCCCCGCCTGGAGCGCAAACATGTTGGCCGGCCACTGGCTTTTATCTCCCAGTGGGAAGCCAGGACTCTGGACAATGCCCCTTTTCATCCGCATTATCTCTTTATGGAGAGGTGTCTGCAGCGGCAGAGGCCTCGTTAAAAGCAGGCCAGCAAAGCGCCCTTTCACGGGCGCGGGAGGAGCCCGGTCAGACCGGGGGGCAGGAGCGAGGCACAGGAAAACACGGCACAAATCACGTCTGGTGCCGCGCTGAGACTTTTTCCATCCAAAATACCTACAGGCCTTTACCCACATTAAAGCCTACCCCTCCTCCTGGCTCGGAGCTCGGCAAATAAAACGCATATAACGTACAAAGAAATGTACATATGCAGCAGTCTATAAATCAAGACCGGCTTTGCAAATTAACTGGTTTTACGTCTTTCACTAAAAGTTCAGAATGTGCCAGCGTCGGCCAAGCCCCAGCCCAGACCCCCAGCACGTGTGCAGGGCACTGGCCCTCACGGGCGCGGAGGAGGGGGGACCCCAGCCACCGTGAGGTGCTCTATCAGCTCGCCTCGGCTCACGGAGCGGCCCCCCAAGATCAGGGCACGGGGTGGGGGAGTGAGGGAGGGGGGCGCACACCAGGGCAGCGCTGTCTGTTTCCAGACGGGCAAAAAAGCATGGAGGACGGCATCCGTATCTGGAAAATTTTAATAAGTAAAATCAGTAAAGTGCACTTTACTTGGTTCTTGGAGACCCTTGTTTTGTAAAGAAATTTGGCTTTGGGCAGGCAGCCAAGTATGATCTGAAACAGGCCACACGCCCCACCCGAGAAGGGAAGGTTTATAAATTCTGGTCGCATGGCGCGGCGTGCGGGCCCGAGTGTAGACAGCGGAGCCGTGTGCCCTCGGTAGCCGGCCAGCGGCAGGACGAGCTCACCCAGCTCAACATGGCACTTTCTTTCTTCTGTAAAACACTGAAGGGCAGCACTTTCCACGCAGGCTGACTGCCCAGAATAGGGACTTACGTTTAACACATCCAGGTGATTTTGCTGGTTTTCTGAGGCCGGGGGGGGGGGGGAGGGGGGACTCGAAACGACATTTTAAAATATAAACACCAAGATGCCAGTTTGCAAGAGCTCTGGGAACATAGAGCTGGTGGGGGTTCTTCCCTTCTCACCAGAGACCAGAGCCACTTGCGGGCGCCCCTCTCTGGGGACCGTCACCTTGTGCTTTTCCAACGTGAACCCTCGACCCCCTTCACGGCGCAGAGAGTGGGTCAGCAGAACAGGCCGGGGAAGGAGCGGTGTGGGAACCGGCCCCGGGCCGGCGCTCCCAAGCACCCCCCGGGCCACCGCCTGGGCCCCAGAGGGCTTCGGCTGGCCGGTGACGTGTGGCGGGCCGTGGGGGGGACGCAGGCCCGCAGAGATGTGTATCAGGTTGTCGGGGGGAAACATGGGGCCCCCGCCCCGCTGGACGGGCTCTTCTGCAGCAGTCGACTCAAAATAGATTCAGAAACTTAATTTGTGTTCGTGATTGACCCTCTGTGTGCTTTACAATTAGCTCTGTTTTTAGAAGCCCCAGAGCGGGGCCCACGGGGACACACTGGGAGAGGTCGGCCCCGGCAGAGGGGGGCAGAGAAGGGACCCCTTCAGGGGGCAAGGGCCCGAGCTTCCTGCTGGTCTGCAGGCTGGGCCGGGGCGTGCAGGACTTGGGGGCAGGGGGCCCACCACGAATGTCACTGTGGGCTGGCGGGAGCCCTGCCCAGTGGGGTCCCTGCCCCCGGCCGCGCTGCCTGGCTTCACGTGGGAAGAGAGGCACGCCCCGTGGCAGCTGCGCCCACGGGGTCGGAGTGGGCTGAGGTGGGGCCCGGGGAAGAATGCGAGGGCTCGGCTGACTCAGAAGCCACTTGTAACCGTCGCTGGCCCGCGGAGGGCCGGGTGGCGAGTGCCTGCGCAGGGGGTGTCCGCCCGCACGCGTGACAGAGACAGATGGCCTGATTTCACACTCAGGACACAGGCGCCTTTATACGGCCAACGGGCGCTCTCTCCACCTGGATTGGCTGCTTTTATGCACGGCAAATATCAGGCCAAATAATTACACGGGCCCCTGTTTAGAACAACAACTGCGACTGTTTCTCAGAAAAGCTGCCACGCTAACCCGCTCTCCTAAGGAGCGGCCTCCTCTCGCCCAGAAGAGGCCTGCCCCGGCGAGGTTTGCACAATAGCGCTACTGCCATCTAGCGGCCACGGGCGGCCGCCTCCCGCCGCAGGCTCGGCTGGGGCAGTCGACACCGGTATGGAAGAATCTAGAAGCCCCCCGCCCCCCGCCCTCGCTGGGGGTTTCAAACAGTGGGGGCAGCGAATGGACCCTGGTAGCAGGGCCAGGGCCGTCCCTGGCAGGTTTGCACGCAGGTGGTGGGGGACAGGCCGTCTCCGGGAGGGCTCATCTGCAGAAGCTCGTCTGGGGTCCCCGCGGGAAGGGCGGAGCCTAAGCAGGGGGCTCTGGGGCTGTGGGCCTTCCTCTCCCCTGGACGGAGATGGGCAGTGGACCCTCTCCCCACACCCAGGACAGGCAGGAGACACGGTCAAGAGAACCTGGCAGAATGTGCTGGAGCCCTACAACCCAGCCCAAAGGGAAGGGGGCTCAGCCAGGACCCCGGGGCACCCGCAACAGGTCCAGCTCTAAGATCCAAGCCGTCAACTGCCTCCCGCACCCCCGTCCTCCGGGGGCCTGTCCCTCTGAGGACGCGCTCTCCAGAGCCAGGAGCTTTGGTTTCCGTCTAAGCCCAGACCCCCTGGGCCTGAGTGGGCCTGCCCAAGCCCACAGCAACAGCACATTCGAAGTCCAAGGGCACGACACAGCGGGCCCCGCGCCATCTCCTCCCAGGGGCTGACTGTGCTCTGAGCCCCAGCTCCGCCTGGGGCTTCGCTGGGGATTAGGACTAAGTGCAGGCTCTGCCCTGCGCCTGCCACAGGCCTTGAGCTCCTGCCTCTCAGGGCCTCCCTGGGCCCCAAGCGGGGGCCGCTGCACAAACACGTCCCCCGCACCAAGGTCACGGTGGTGGTAAGTCACGCCCAGCACTTGGGCCTCTGCCCGAAGCCCACTCACCAGCTGCACATAGGCCACCTTGTAGTCTGGTCTCTTCACCCGGACGTTCCTGTGGTCCCTCTTCCTGTTGGAACCTGTGGAGGGGCGGGGGGACACACACTGTACTCGGGGCACGAGACCTTCAGATCAACTCATCCAGGAACCCACTTTCTAGAAAGAGGCAAACACGTCAGACTCAGTTGGTGTCCCACAGATGGCAGCGGGTCCCACCCGAACGTGACCAGTCTGTGGGTCCAGAGTGGGCGCGAGGAGCCGGCGCCACCACTGTCTCCACTGTCTCCGGGTCTCCGCTCCCGAAAAGGTCTAGAAGAAATCAGGAGACCCCTTTCTCCCATTTGTCAGCACAGTGACTCTACAACTCGGGGTGCAGTGGAGGGTCGGGGCCCGCGGCAGAACAAGGGGGTCACGGAACCAGGAAGACAGCGCTCTGCTAACCCTGCTTCTGAGGCAATCGAGGGCAGAGCCCAGAGCAGGAGCGGGGCTGCCCACCCGAGCTCCAGCCCCGGCTCTGCCCCGTCGGCAGTGTGGGCCTGGGAAGCCACTGTGGCCCCGAGCACCTCGGTTCCCGGGCGAGAACCAGCCCCCCGCAGAGGCTGGGATGAGGCCTCCTGGGCTCGCCCACCCCCACCGAGGGCAGCAGGGACCCGGCACGCACCATGCTGCACCCTTGTCCGCACGGTGGCCACAGGCACGTTGTAGATACGCTCAAGGTAATTCCGGAGGTCCACCCTGGTCATCCTGGGGTCGAGATGGACGAAAAGCAAGTCCCAGCCAGGCTGAGAGGAACAGCGGCCACGTGACCCCACCCGAGGTCTCTCCCGTCCCCCGCACGCAAGTAGGGGGAGGCCGCAGGGGTTTCATGCTCACTGGGGGCCAGGCTCCCGGGCAGAGCTCTCCCCAGGGAAGGGTCAGTGTGGGGGTGCCCCCAGGCTGCCAGGAGCCCAGCCCCACCAGGGCCAGTCTCGTGCACAGCTGCTATCCCACCAGGCCCTTTCCTAGAAACGGCGGCGTTGGTGGGTTAGG
The DNA here is from genome assembly GCF_963455335.1 of Martes martes. Classification (NCBI taxonomy): domain Eukaryota; kingdom Metazoa; phylum Chordata; class Mammalia; order Carnivora; family Mustelidae; genus Martes; species Martes martes. The sequence goes on along the minus strand of NC_137898.1, from coordinate 1,536,431 downwards.
CCCCCTCCTCCTTCCACCTGAAATGGCATCGTTGACATGGCCCTGCCCAGGCACCCCCAGTCCCTTGCACTGGGACAGTCACACCCTGAGGCTCTGCAGCAGGGCCCTGCAGCCTGGGGACAGCGTTCTGTGTCCCTCTGGCGCTGGGGGCCTCTGTAAGGGAACCACCAGGAAAACTAGGTTTTTGGAAGCTGCAGTAAACAGCTCTGAGAGCCTGGGGCCAGGCGCCTGGGAACAGCGCGGAGCTCCATGCAGTTAAAGAAGTGTGGGGCCTCCACGGGGCTTCCCCCCGCGGGGGGAGGGGGCAGTAGTTGGGGGATGGGAGGGCGTGGGGGGCAGCCTGGCCTCACCCGAGGCTCTGCAAACAGCAGGCCCTCGGTCAATATTTGCAGAGCAGCTCAGAGGGCCGCCTGTGGCGTTTTCACAGCGGGGGAGAAGCCCCACAGAGCCAGGTTCTGTGACCCCGGCAGAACGAGGGGACACTCCCCGGCCTGCATTCCTCAGGGGCTTACTCCATGGGGATCCGGAACTGCACGGTGTCCTCGGGCTGGGCTGTGCCGGGCCGCACCAGCCGAATGAAGAAGTTTGTTCGGAAGACGCGGAGCTGGGGGTTACCCAGCTGGTACAGGGGGTACCTGGGGGAGGGGGATGCGTCCGTGTCAGACACAGAACACGGGACCCCAGGGTCGCCCCTGGTGGACCTCCATTTGTTTACCCACCGCAGCAGCAGCAGGAGCCAAGGGGGCAGTTCTCCACAGGCCCCAGGGTCCCCTCGGTTCACTGCATGGTTCTGCCCAGCGTAGGCCCCAAGACTCATGCGCCCACCAACGTGTGTGGGCTGCGGCCCTTAGGAAAGGACTGTCGAGTGAGTGCCTCAAGCAATAGGCCTGCTGTGGGGCTGCAGCCCTGGTTCACCCCGCAGCAGGGGCGGGCGTCACCTGCACAGTCTCTGTGTGGGTGGGAGAAGCACCCATCACCGGGACCTGTTAACCCCACTCCCCCACCCTAAAAACCCCCCAGAGCGAGCAGAGGCCGCTGGAGAGCAGTGAGAGGTCACCACCCACGGCCACTGCCAAGTGCACTTGTGCTCTGGGCTCGCGACAGCACCACAGCCAGGGGAGGAGGGCGCCTTCGGTCTGCAGGGGGCCAGGCCTGGGGGACTGGGCATGCAGGGACCCGGCGCCATTGCGGGTCTCACCCGTAACCCCGGGGGCCACTCTGCAGCCCTGCCCGTGGCCCCTGAGCTTGGTACGACCAGCACCCTGAAAGGGGGGCTCAGGGAGACCAAATTCTGTGCTGGTGAGGACGAGGCGGACCAGGGGGTGAGAGGAGCAGTGAGCCTCAGGGCTGAGCAGGCACCTGGGGCGTGTGGACAGTGCGGGGGCTCTGGGAGGCCAGGGCACCTGTAGGATGGAATGGTCACGGGCAGATGGCATGTCTCCGCGTGGCAGCTGCCCAGCAGGGTGGGCACTGGGGGAGGCTGCGGGCCTCGTCCTCTCCCGCCCCGGCCTTGTTTTACCCTCCACTGGCGTTGGGGCCAATGGCCGGCCACCCAAGGGCTCACTTATTCCCCCTGCTGACCAGCTGTGGCACTGCAGGGGGGCAAGGGCAGCCCTGGGGCAGCTGTGCGGGTAAGGACGCGGGGGCTCAGACCCCGCCTGGGGCTGGAGGGACGCCCAGGTGAGGGTCAGAGGCCTAAGGCGGGCAGGACAGGACTCGCCCCTGGCGTCCAAGGCCTCCTCCTCCGGGCCCCCCACGCCCGGCCCGCACCGCCGGGGGCCCCCTGCCCCTCGGCCCGCCGGACCCTCCCGCGGATTCCCCAAGCCCGACCCTGCTCAAGGGCCGCTCCCGACTGCCCCGGCCTGCTCCTAGCACAGCGCCCTGGCGGGCTGCCGCCGGCCCTACCTCCCCGGGGCCCCGAGGGTGACTCACCCGCGCCCCCGCCCTCCCCCGCGCCCCTCCCGAGCCGCCCCGGCCGCCGCGTGGACACGCCGACCCGCGGCCAAGCCCGCCGCCCTGCCTGCTCCCCCGGCCCGCGCCCGCCCTCGGCACCTGCCGGCGCCCCCCACCCCCAGGCCAACGCGCATGCGTGCAGGCGGCGCTCGTTCGCTCGGGGCCGGTCCGCTCGCCCGGAGCCAGTGCGTCCGCCTGCACTGCGGGGGGGCCGCGGGGGGGGCCGCGGGGGGGGCCGCGGGGGTCCCGGCGACGCGGGCGGGGCCACCCTCCCTCGCGGGTGCCCCACGTGGGTGCCGCGTCCGCAGACCCCCGACCGGCACCGCCCCCTCCCCGCCCCCCCAGCCCCCGCGCCCCCCCACCCCCCCAGGCCCGCGCCCCCGGCCACTCACAGCACGTTCCGCGCCATCGCCGGTTTCCGGGCCGCGGGCGGAAGGAGGGGCGCGCAGGGCCGGCGTGGACCCATCACAGCGCCCCCTGGCTTCCGGGAGGGCCCGCGGCGCCCCGCCCACGGCCCCGCCCCGGCCCCGCCCCGTGCACCTGCCCCACCGCCCCGCCCCGCTCACCTGTCGTCCCTCCCCGTTAGCCGGCCCCGCCCACCGGGTCGCTCCGCCCACGATCCTCCCACCGCCCCCGCCTATTGCCTCGGCCCCGCCCCGCGCACCTGCCCCCACCGCCCCTCTCTGCACACCTACCTCACCGCCCTGCCCACCGCCCCTGCCGCACTCACTACACCTGTCTCATTCTGCCCCACCTTCCTGTCTCATCGCCCCCGACCCACGTCCCTACCCCACTGCTCTTGCCCCACCCACTGTCCCTGCCCCTCGCACCTGGCCCCTACCTGGCCTGCCCATCTAGCAGCACCGCTGACCTCCATGCATGACCTGATTCTGTAAGATCCCAGAATCTCTCATGCCCCTGGGTCTCTCCCAAGTCCCGCACACCCTTCGAGCGTCCAGAACCCATTTTGCCCAGTCCCCTCACTCTGGCCAGGTACCTCGCCTTGCCCGCTCCCTGCCCCTCACACCCCGCCCATGCCCTGCAGCATCCCCTTAGTCCCGCATGTCCCCCCACACCCTTCTGCACCCCACACTACCCCATAGGCCATGCCCTGGTGCCCGCAGGAACTGTAGACCATGGCCAGCTAGTCTTCCAGCTGCTGGCAGAGGTGGGAGGTGGGAAAGTGGGAAAGGGGTGGGTGAGTGGCCCTCATCTGAGGCCGGTCTCTCCACCTGGCCAGGGTAGCTTTATCCCTTCCCTGATTTGGGGCCCCAAGGCCCCTCACAGCGCTTCTGGGCAGCCCTGGGCCCCTCTTCCCATCCCCTGGGGCCCCTTCGCCCTACAGCTTCCCATACAGCCCTTACTCAGGGGACGCCCATTCTGTAGGGCACATCTGGGACCCAATGCCTCTTCCTCCCAGCCTGCATGAAGACCTTTGGGGAGGGCCAGGTTGCAGCCTCCTCCTCCAGCCCGAGGCCCCACGCTTGACCGGTTTCCTGTGCATCGTGGCTTCTGGCCGTTCCTTGATCCCCTTAGCTGCCTCTCCCCCACCACAGTAGCCTGTTGACTCTGCACCAACAGCATCTTCAATGCTCTTCAGAGCAGGAGGACATGAGGGGGGTGTCAGGCAATCTGCAGGGAGAGAATGGACCCCTAGGAATTAGGGGTTGACCTCTAGGGTCGGGATGGATCGTGGGGAAGGCAACAGGGAGGCTGAAGCTGATGGCTGCCCCAGGCTGAGAAAAGGAGAGACTGGGTCGTGGAGAGGGGCTGGAGTGTCCTCCTTCTCCCTGTGTTTGGCATAAGTGGGTTCCCCTGGAATGAAGATACTAAAGATGAGGGGCGGGCACCGGGGACAGGTTAGCTGCGACAGCGGGGGCGGCCTGCCTGCTGGGGTAGGCCCGGAGAAGGCAGAAGGGCAGGCCCCCAGGCCCTGTGCGGGAAAAAGTCAGTGGAGAGGAAGCACGCTGAGTGGCAGGGAGAGTGAGGGAGCTGTATCATGGGGGTCCCCGGGGCCAGGAGGCTTTTTTTTTAGGAAGCGCTATTTGAACTCCCAGGCATTTCATTGTTTGGGAAGGGCCTTTGGAGATGTGGCTGGATGCTGGACTCAGATTTGCATGTGGCTCAGTGGGGGACAGCTGTCAGTGGACTCTGTGTGGGTTGAGGGGGCTGCTGCCCCAAGGAGGGGGTCACTTCTGAATAGGGAGCTGAGGTCCTCACGGAGGGTGCAGGCAGGGATGGGGTCTCCACTGTGCAGACCCCTCAACACTCAGCCCCCATCTCTCTGATTCTCTGTGCACGGGGCTCCTCCCCAGCAGGCCTGGGGTTTCTAAGCGGAGGCTGCTGTCCGAGCCTGGGGCACCCGAGAGCCCTTCTCTCTTCCTCCTTCTCCGGTCTCATCAGATCCATGCTCCGATAACTTTTTATTTGTTTGTTTTCAATTGTTCTTAGTAGACATTGTTTTAAGAGCATTTTCAGGTTTACAGAAAAATTGCACACAAAGTACCAGGAAATTCTAGTGTCTACCTTCCTCTCCCACCCGGGTGCCCCTCCTGTTAACAGCCTTCGCCAGCTGGTCTCTTTGTTACAATCGATGGGCCGAAACTGAGACATTGTTACTGACCGAGGTCTACCACTGACCTTAGGATTCACTCTTGATGTGGGATGTTCTGTGAGTTTGTATCCACTGTATCCATGCCTTTTCGCAGGGGTTTCTTTCACTCAGTAAGATCCAGTTAAGCCTCCTCCGTGTCTCTTCATGGCTCGATAGCACATTTCTTTTCAGTATTGACAATACGTGCTTGTGTGGACGGGTCGCCGTTCCTCCGTCCACCTGCTGGAGGCCGGCTCTGCTCCTTCCACGTTCTGCTGATTCTCAGTAAAGCTGCCGCAGACAGCGGTGCGCCGGCATTGGGGTGGACGTGAATTTTCGGCCCCTTTGGGGACACACTAAGGAGCACCCCTGCTAGATCGTATGGAAGAGTGCGTTTGGTTTTGCAAGGAGATGCCAGGCGGTCTTCCGGAGGTGCTGCCCTGTGCCGCGTTCCCACCGGTGCTGAGAGAGCGTCCCCACTGCTCCTTATTCCTACCAGCATCGCGTGGTGTCAGCGTTTTGGACGTTGGCTGTTGTGACAGGCGTGCAGGAACGTACTTCTTTTATCTCCGCATGCGTTTTCACTGGTTAACATCTGACCCCCCACCTGCCCCCCGCCATGCGCTGGTGCCAGGGAAGCCTCAGGAGGGATGGGAGCTGGCCCAGGGCAGGCGGAGCCCCCTGCGGGCAGACGAGGAGTGGGCGCAGGCCGGAGCCACCCTGTGAGGCCAGCTTCTATGCTGAGCCTCCCGGGCCAGGCTGGGGAGCTGGGGGTCCTTTCCGACAGCAGTGGGAGACCCTGGGCTGGAGGCAAAGGACGAGGTGAGCTTGGAGGTAACTTCAGGCCGCAGACCGAGAGGCGAGGAGGCCGCAGAGAGGCCACGTGTGCACTCACTCATTCACACACTCATTTATTTGTTGTACCCATATTGTCTGGGAACCTACTAAGTGTCCTTCCAGGAGTTGGTGACACAGGACTGCACAAAACTCTACACCAATAAAGTCGCTGCCTTCGTGGTCATGTCCCCCAAGTGAGACAAAGGGCACCCAAGTAAACCGGCGAGATACATCAGATGCTCTTGGAGATGTGTGCGGGGAAGGGTAGCGGGAGGTGGGAGGGGGCAGCATGTGCAAAGGCCTGGTGGTGGCACATGTAAGCCCTTGGCCCTCAGAGCCCCTCATCACCTGAGTGAAGGCCACCTCATTCCTTGCCACCCCGTTTTCACAGAAGGGCTCCCCTGAGGATAGGAACTGGGGGTGGGAATGGGCTTGAGAAGGTTTCTGGAGGGAGGGTGTCCCAGCTCCCCAGACGCAGGGTTCTGGACCTCAGTTGGGTCCCAGTCCTGGCTTTGGGGCCCCAAGCAGGCCACACTCCCCAGAGCCCAGCTCACCTGCCCAGGAGAACGGGTCCCAGTGGGACGTGCCTGCCTGCCTGGCCCGGCTCTGAGACCCCGCCCTGTGAGTCTGCGGTTCCGTGCCTGTGTCGGCTCCCCCTAGGCACTTGTTCCTGCAGGAACTGTCTCTACCCGGATCTGGCACACAACAACCAAGCTTAGCACCCTTCGTCAGCCCAGGGCTAAAACGCGGTGTCTCACACGTTCGCTTTTCTACTTTTTGGTGACAAGTGTTTGTAGTGTGCCCTACATTTTTCATTCATCGCTCATTTGCATTTCTGATTCTGTGACTTGTCTGTTTATGTGTTTTGCTCATCTTTTTCCTGTGAGGGTGTGCTATGGGCTGAGTTGTGTCCAGTCCAAGGTGTTGTGTTGGAGCCCTGACCCCCAGCACCCCAGGGTGTGGCCCCATCTGGAGATTGGGACTTTACAGATGTGCTGGAGGGAACACAGGGTCACCGGGGTGGGCCCTGACCCAATGTGACGGGGGTCCTCCTAGGAAGAGGGGATCACGCAGAGGAACGACCCCGCGAGGACCATCCACACGCAAGGAGAGAGGCCTCGGGGAGACCATCACCCCCAAAAGCATCCTTGGACCCTTGTAACCCCTTCTCTCATCTCTCCCTCTGCCTCTCCCCATGCCCCATCAAGCAACCAATGACCTGGCTAGCTTGCATTTTCTGGAGTTTTCTATAAATGGAAGCATGTAGCTTGTCCTTTTCTCTGTCTGGTTTCTTTCTCCCAGCGTAACTATTTTGGGACTCATCTGTGCTTTTGCATGCCTCAACCCTGCATTCCTTCTGACCTCCATGGTATGGATGGGCCACGATTCGTTTACGCGTTCATCTGCTGATGGGCATTTGGGCCGTTTCCAGTTTTTGACGATTAAAAATAAAGCTGCCATTTACATTCATGTGAAAGTCTTTGTGAGGACAAACATTTCCTTTTCTCGTGGGGAAATGCCTGGACGTAATGACCACATCACATGGCAGGTGTATGTTTAACTTTCTGAGAAAACAGATACTGCCGAGTGTACGGTTCAACGTTTCCACCAGTGATGTGAGGCCCCTCTCCATTCTGCCCAGCGTTTGTTATGTTTAAAGGGTTTTACAATTTTAGCCATTCTTATGGAGTGGTATCCTGTGATGTTATCTCGCATTCCCACAATGACAGAGCTGTGCGTCTAGTCACGGGCCTCGTCGCCATTCATCTGTCTTGTTTCGTGAGCTGCCCGTTCTGATCTTTGGCCCATTTTTAAAAGCTGGGTTATCTGCTTTCTTATTATTGAGTTGTGAGCGTTCTTTCTGTTTTCTGGATCAGCCCTCTATGAAATATGTGTTTTGCTAAGGTTTCCTCCCAGCTGGTGTCTTAGGTTTTCCTTCTCTTCACAGTGAAATACAATGAAATTTGAAGAGCAAATTTTAAACATTTTTGATGAATTTCAATCAGCCAGTCTTGGTGCGGCGGGGGATTGGGTTTGGTATTATGTCTGGGAAATCTTTGCCGATCCACATTCATTAAGATTTTCCCTATGTCTTTATAGTTATTTAGGTCTACGCTCCATTTTGAGTTAATTTTGTATTCAAATAACCCTCTTCTTCCTCCTCTTTCTTCCTTCTTGTAGGTGGATATCCACCTAGTTTAGCATGATTTATTGGGAGAGCTATTATTTCTGCATATGTATGGGTCTATTTTATTTTCTCAATCTTTGTGAAGATCTTTACACCAATAGTACCATTTTGGTTACTCTAGACTGATCCTAATTCTCAGAATGTTAGCCCGATTTCATGCTTTTTCAGGGTTGTTTGGTTAGTGTGGGTCCTTTGCATTTCCATATGAATTGTAGAACAGCCTTGTAAATTTCTGCATAAGAAAACCTGCTGGGATTTTGGCTGGGACCGCCTCAAATCCACAGGGTAAACTTAAGGAGACCTGGCATCTTAACAGTGTTGAACAAGCCTCCAGTCCGTAAAGACCGCTCATCCCTCTGGTCATCTAGGTCTTTAACTTCTCAGCACTGTTTCATATTTTCAACATATAGGTCTTCCACACCCTTTTTCTTGTTTTTCCCTATTTCTTGATACTACGAGGAAGCGGTGTTTTTTAAATGTCAATGTCTGATCACTCATTGCTATTTTGCAGAAGTATAACTGACTTTGTAGGGCAACCTTGTGCCCCGAAACCTTGATAAACTCCCTTGTTAGTTCTTGTAGCTTTTCCTGTAGATGCCATGGGACTAGATGGTCCAGTTGTCTGTGAAGAAAGCAGCTTTCCTTTCTCCTCTACAGTTTGTATGACTTTTTCTTGCCAAATTGCACCGGCAAGAACCTCCAACACAATGGGAAAAAGAAGGGGCGAGCAGACATCCTTGTCTTGTCCCTGCCTTTAGCAAGAAAACTTTGTCTTTCACCACTTGATGGCGGGCGTTAGGTTGAGGGGGTTCCCTCTATTCCTGGTTTGCTGAGAAATTCTCTCTCTCTCTCTTTTTAAAATCAGGAATGGACGTGGAATTTTGTCCAATGTTTCCTCTGCGCCTATTGGGATGGCCCTACGACTTCTCTTTTTTAGTTTGTTAAAATGGTGAATTACTCCGATTGATTTTGGAACGACAAACCCGACCTTCCTGGGATAAAGCACACTTGGTATTTGTATTCCATACATTGCTGATTTCCACCTGCTAAAATTTTGTTTTTGCATTGGTGTTGGTGAGGGATAGCTGTCTGTAGTTTTCTTGTATTGTCTTTGGTTTCAGTATCAGGAGAATGCTGGCATCATAGAATGAGTTCGAAAATCTTTCCTCCTCTTCAAAAAAAATTTTTTTTTTTAAAGAACGTGTACATAACTGCTCTTGTTCCTTCCTTAAATGTTTGGTAGAATCCAACAGTGAAGCCAACTTTCCTTGTGGGAAAGGCTTTAACTGCACTTTCAATTCTTTAATCCGTGCCAGGCTCCTTGGGTCGTCTACTTCTTCTTGAGTCAGATTTGATCTCAAGAAACGTGTGCACGTCCTCTAACCTATCAGATTGATAGGCGCGAAGTTGCTCATATTATTTCCTTGTTACTCTTTTATCTTTTAACATCTGTTCAAACTGTAGTGATGTCACCTTCCCCATTCCTGATTTTGATACCTCCTGTTCTCTCTCTCGTTCCTAATTAAATTGATTAGCGTTTTGTCAATTTTTATGGATGTTCTCAAAAAACCAAGTTTTGATTTGATCCTTGAAGAGTTTTTTCTATTTTTTTTTCTGTTTTCTATTTCATTGACTTTCATTTGATCTCTGTTATTTCCTTTCTGATGCTTACTTTGGGTTTCATTTGCATTTATTTTTCAACTTTCCTGGAGGTGGGAGCTGAGGTCATTGACTCGAGACCTTTCTTACTTTCTACGACAGTCATGTGGTGGTATAAATATGGCCCTCAGGACTGCTTTAATGGCATTCCGTGAGTTCCCTTAAGCTGCATTTTCATTTTCATTCAGTTGACAACACTTCCTAATTGCCTTTTTTATTTTCCTTTGACTCATGAATTATGTAGTAGTGTGTTATTTAGATTCCAAACATTTGAGAATTTTCCAAGGATCTTTCTGTTATTAATTTCTAGCTTAATGCCACTATGGTCAAAGAATATAATTTATGTGACTTGAATCCTTCTCAACTAATTAAGTTCTGTTTTATGGCCCAGAACGTAGTCTGCACTGGTAAATGATGTATATTTGAGAGGAGCGTTCTGTAAATGTCAAGGAAGTCAAGTTGGTTGGTAGCGTTGTTCAAGTCCCCTACGTCCTTGCTGATTTTGTGCTTGCTGGTCCGACTAATTGTCTGGAGAGGGTGTTGAAACCTTTGACCAAGACCAAGGATTGGTCCATCTCCTTTCAGTTCACTTGGTTGTGGCTTCATGGAACTCTGTCATTCCTTATAACCAGTTGGTGTGTTTGTTTGTTAAAATGAGTTTCTTCCAACGGAGGGCTGCTGGAGGGGGTTGCGGAGGGGGGCTGGCATAACTGGGGGGCGGGCGTTAAGGAGGGCACGTGATGGGATGAGCACCGGGTCTGATATGCAACTGATGAATCACTGACCTCCACCTCTGAAACTAATAACACACTAGATGCTAATTAATTGAAATGAGTTTCTTGTAGGTAGCACAGAGTGAGGTCTTGCTTTTTAAATCCATTCTGACCATCTTTGCCTCTTAGTTGGGCTGTGTAAGCCGTTTATGCTTAATGTACTTCTTGGTGTGGTTGGCTGTGAGTGAATCATCTTGTTATTTGCTTTCCATTTGTCTCACCCGTTCTTTCTACTCCTTTCCTCTTCTTCCGCCTTCTTTTGGACCCATCAAGTCTTATTTCTTCCCTTTTATCTCTTCCGTTGGCTTTTGAGCTGGGACTATTCATTTTATTTTAGTGATTGCTTTAGGGGTTTAAGTTTACAGTGTTAACTTATCACAGTTTGTTTTGATGGATTTTCTCCTCCTCGTGGGTCACGTTCTCCTATTTCTTTGTCTGTTCGATCATTTTTGATCAGGTGCCAGACATGATGAATTTTTCCTTGGTGGGAGTGGGGTATTTTTGTATTTCTACCAACCTGCTAGAGCTTTGTTCCAAGGGGCAGTTAAGTTACCCGGGCACGATTTGGTCCTTTCCGGTCTTCTCTTTCTGATTTGTAAGGCAGCTCTGGAGCACGGGCTCCATTATTTATCCGGGGTTAATTATTCCCGCTACTGAGACAAGGCATTTCTGAGTTCCCAAAGCCTCATGAATTATTCACTTTTCCAGTCCGTTTGCGGGGCACAGACCCTCTTCCCACCCCTGTGTGAGCAGTAGGCATTGGTCTCTCCAATCCTTCCCAGTGGCTCTCTTCTTAGCCTCAGACAGTTTCTGTCCAGACCTGTGCCCTGCTCCTTGCTCAGTGCTGGAGGACACCTCTGCATGTCTGCAGCGTTCTCTCCCTGGGCGCTCCGCAGGTCCTCCTTCCTGCAACGGGGCCCGGAGACTCTCTCAAGAGAGCAAGCTGGGCAATCGTGGGACCCAACCTGACTGCTCCCCATCTCCCTGGGAACACTGGTATTCACCGCCTAACGTCCACACTCTTGAAAAACACTTTTTTCCCCCCCTTTTTGGGTTGTTTCAGACAGGAGGATAAATCTGGCTTCTGTGACTCCATCTTGGCTAGAACGGGATGTCTGCCTTTTGATAAACACTTCTTGATATATAGAAACTCAGCATTTCCGAGTAATGAAATTGACCGGCTTTTCCTCGACTTCCCTGATGCTTCCACTGCTCGTGAGCTTAGAAAAATTTCCCCAGATCGACTTGCACCTACGTTTCTCACTAGTTCTAGTTTTAATACTTTTTTTTCTTACTGAACCCTCTCGTTCTCCTGACGTGTACTTTGGTATTTGGGATGGAGTGAAAATCTCATTGCCTTTTCTGCGTCACACACACGTCTGATTTTCTCAACCTCCTTCATTCAGTATCTTACCCCGCTGGCACCGACCGGGGCGCTTTCATATGCTTACACGTACGTGGTATCGTGCTGGTAGATACCGTAGGATTGGGAGAAATTTTACAACCGTCAAGAGCAGAGCATGTGGAGTTGTCATTCACTGTCTATGGTTGAGTAGACGCTTCATGGCTGCGTGACCTTGGGGCTTGGTGTAACCCGTCGGAGCTTCGGTTGGCTCCTCTGGAGAGAGCAAGTGATGAGACTATTTGCCTCTTTGGTCTACTGCGAACGTTGCATGGGGCAAAGCAAAAGTGGTTTTGTCGGACCGTGGGTCTGCAAGGAGCTCTCAGCACATATCAACCGTAACACCTTCCCTTGAGAAATCTGCTCTTAATTTTCAAATTTTTCTTAGCTATCCCTGGCTGTTTTTCCTCCTCTCTGAATTTGAGATTCGTCTTGCCAATGACCTCCCCGCTCCCTGGCTCACCCTTCTCTCCCAAGTAAATCGTATTTGAATTTTGCTTGAAAACCTGGCAAACCTATACATTGATTTGGGAAAGAACTGACTTTTTATAAACTTCTTACTCAAGAACAAGTCGTGTTTTTTCCTCTCTCTCTCTCATTTTTTTCTCAAAGTTCATTTTTATGTTTCTCGTTAAACTTTGTCCTTCTCTTCCTACAGACCCTGGACATTCCTAAGAGGGTTATTGCTGAGTATTTTATGCTCTTTGTTTGGTTCGGTTGTGTTTGAGGACCGTGTTTTTGTTCCAGTTTATCTTCTTGCTGGTCGTTGCTACAAAATAATAAAAAATGTCTATTTAAAATATGTATTTTGCATCTGGCTACTTTCCTGAGTTCTCTCATTTATTCTGAAAGCTCTTCCGTTGACTCTCTCGGGGCTCCGAGGAATGTGGTAGTTCGGTTTCCTCCTTTCCAGAAGTTATACATCTTATCTCCGTTTAACATCTCTCTCATTGTCTTCAGTTTCCAGCCCAGGGTTGCGACTAATGGTAAAAGCAGGCATCCTCGTTTGGGTCCTGTCTTGGACTACGTTCCACCACCAAACGTAGATAAAGGAAGTGCTTATTTATAATTTCTATAGTTTCTCGAGCCTTTGTTTTGTTCTCAGAAATAAAGACTGAGTTTTGGCAAGTGCCCTGCCCCCGGCGTTGAACAATTCTGAACTGGTTCAGATGCACCAGGAGGTATAAGTAAACATAGGAAGGCCCGCGTTGCCCGCCCACCGCTTGGCTGAGACCTAGAGCGTGACATGCCCTGTCTCAGGGCTCTGGGTCGCCCCTTCACGATAAGATCCCCTTCCCCTGCTGGAGGGCACTCTGCACCTGCCACGTGTGTTCCCCACAGCGAGGCACGGATCATCTGTCGTTGTATTTTGAAAACTGTTGTGTGAGCAAGTTTTCCCTCCTGCAGCTCACTTGTGTCATGCTTTCAAAGCTTGGCCAGGGCTTGCGTCGAGCAGTAGGTCCTGTCCGTCTGCGCCTCTGCCAGGATTTACCTCGCTGCTGCGCCCCGGGGGAAGGCTTGAACTCTCTGGGATTGCCCCCAGCGACCTGACCTGTGCCAGGAGAGGGACCGGCACGCCTCGAGGAGCGGAGCAGGTGGGGCGAGCCGCCCCCGCGCGCCTTCTCCTGAGCGCCGGAGCCCACCGCCGTGCCAGTGCTGGCTGCGTTCAGACCCGGTTCCGGTGCACCTGCTCCCCCCCACCCCGAGCCCCGCAGGAGGCCTGCGACAAGTCTCAGAGCATCGACCTCTACCTCCACGACCATGTTTCCACCGTCATGCCACCGACACACGGATGGCAAAGTGTCCTCTGTCGCTTGGGGCTTTGGAAGTGGCATGTGATCAAGGCTGATGCATTGTCTTTCATGGTCATGCCTTTCCTTCTTTTTTTTAATTTTCTTTTTGGGGGGCGGGGAGCTTTCAGGTCAGGGATGGTTTTGAAGAGTCCGAGCCAGATGTCCTGAAGGCGGGGTCCCACAGCCAGATTTGTTGGACGGTTTCTTCATGAATCGAATCGGGTTGAACTTTGGGCTAGAATAACTCCGAGGTGGTGGGTCTGCAGCACGACCCCTCGCCGGGGGCTACCGCCTGGCTAGCGTGCTGTCACCCGCTTCTCCGTTTTCAAGGTGCTTTGAGCTTTACGAGTCATCGGCAGGGGTGCTCCGTTCAGTGCCTGGAGAGGGGACTGGGGGCGCCGTTCAGGGCCGCACCATCATTTCCTGCCCGTCCTGACCCTCGCCTCCCGCCTCCCTTGACTACGGCACCTGGGGCCGCAAAGGGGAGCCTTCCCCGCCCCGTCCTCTCCCACCCGCACGCGCGGCCGGCGAGCTCCGGGAAGCACGAGCTCCTCCTTCCCCTAGCCCACCTCTGTCCTTTGCCCCCTCGTGTGTGTGGACTGGCGCTTCATGGCTGCGGAAACGTGGTCTCCCGCTTCCCATACATTCACTGACCGTCCGGGCTCTTCTCTGTGAGCTCCGTACCCCCTTTGCCCATTTTTCTCAATGGCTTGCCTTTCCCCTGATGGTGCCCCGAAGTCCCTTCTACGCACCCGACCCTGCCAACCCTGGCCTGCATTGGGGATGTGCTACAGATACCCACTCCCAACACCTGGCTTGCGGTCCACTGGGCTCACGGCATCTTTTGGTGCAGATGTGGGGAGAGACAGCAGGGAGAGACCGACAGAGTCCCTTGTCTGGAGCCCACGCCAGGCAGCTGAGCCCCCCCCCCCGCCCCTCTCCCTGTGCGGCCTCACCCTTTGTTCCCTGGGGCCCCTTCCTGCCGGCGCCTTGGCGCTGCCTGAGTCCAGCCGACGAGGACCTCAGAGCTCGCTCACTCGGACCTTGTTTTCTAACCCGGAGAGATTCATGTTCTTAAAACATGCTTTACGCCCGTGGCGTTTGTCGAAGTCTCGTCCTGTGCTTTGGAGGTTTCACACCTGGTTGAAGAAACCGCTCTGTTCCGACAGATTTCCGATGCCCTCCCACGGCCGCTTCCTAAAGTTGGGATGTTTCCCTTCTCAGGCTCAGTTCTTCAAACAGGGGCCGACCCTGGGACCACGGTGCAGAGGTGGTGCGCGGCGTCCCCTTGTTTATTCTCAGAGTTGGTCCATCCACCCCTCAGGCCCTACCGCCTGCCCGCCTCAGCACAGCCGGTGTGTCCGTGGCCCTGCGCGCGGGGCTGTCCTCAGTGTCCGTGTCCACGCCCGTGCCCCCTGGGAGCCGGCGTCTCCCCTCACGCAGTCTGTGTTGTCCTCTCCTTCCCCGCGCACGTTAGGATCAGCGTGAATTTACACGGGTCCCTGTGGGAACGTGGTTGAGTTGCCCTGAATGCATAGATTAATTTAGGGAAAATGAACAGTCTTAAGACAGTACTGCTTTCTCTTAGGGAACATAAAACCGTCTCCAGGTACTGGTGCTTTTTAGATGTTTTCAATAAAGCGATTCTCTTATGCCTGGCCGTCCTGCACATGCTGGGCTGGATTTATCCTTATTATCGTACGTTTTTACATTTCTGTTGTAAATGGTATTTTAAAATATTGTCCTCTGACTCTCAGAACTTCTATCTTATGCCCTCACGCACCTGCACGAACTCTTGATTTTGATAATTCAGAATATTGCAGATTTTCTTGCTCATTTTCTTTTCTTTCATTTTTTTTTTTTTTTTGTAGATAATCATTTGGTTGGGAATAGCGCCAATTTTTTAAGGCACAAGTAGGTAAGACAAAATACTTTTTTGCCCTTCTGTCTTTTTTTTTTTTTTTTTAAAGATTTTATTCGTTTATTTGCTGTAGAGAGAGGGCGTGAGAGGGAAGAGAGGGGCAGAAGGAGAGAGACTCTCAAGCAGACCCAGTGCTGAGCCTGGAGCCCGACACGGGGTTCGATCCCACGGCCCTGAGATCATGACCTGAGACCAAGAGTCAGACACATCGGTCACTTGCTGCTCTAGAACCATCTGGAAGCACCTATGACTCCAGAACCCCGGGAGAGGGGATGACATCATCCAAAACAATTCCTTGCACTTCCAGTGGCTCAGCCTCTCGGGAGCGAGACCCGTCTGTTCACGTCCCGCTCTTCCCCTCAAGTCAAGGCAGTGACGCCCTAGTCCCCTGGAAACCGGCCGTCGGACGCAGTTTTCAAGGACACCGTCACGAAGCGGTTTCTGACCTCTCCCCGCCCCCAACCCTGGGGCTCTTGCCTAGTCTCCTGGTGTCCACCGTAAGGTGCCAGGCGGGGCCCCAGGTGTGTTCGCGTTTCTAAACAGACGCTGATAAGTTACCTGCGCAGGGTGGGCCTGGCCGCAGACGGCTGGCCTCGGGCTCCACGTGCTGGTCGCAGGCCGAGGCTGAGGCCGCTCCTGGAAAGCTTCACGTGTGCTCCCCGTTTGCAGGAATGGCCTCCCACCAATGCCCGTCTCCCCCGCCGGACCGTCCGGTTCAAATCTGCCCCCATCCCTCCGGCCCTCCCGGCTTGTCAGCCATGCAGATGTGCTCTCCAAGCTCCCACCAAGACGCCGGGCTTGTTCGTGTTCCCTGCGGCTGGCGGGTGCCTCCGGAGTTCACCCCTGCAAGGGCGGGGGTGCTGGCCCTCCTGACCCCGTGCTGACAGGCGCCTCGGGGCAGCCTCTCAGAACAAGGCGGCAGGAGCAGGGGATGGAGAGGTGGGCTCCGTGGGTCCCACCCGATGCTCCCCTTGCATGCCCACCGTCGAGCTGGCCGGCTGTAGAGGGTCTGCGTACAGGGGTGGTGTGTGGAGTTGGGGTGTACGTACTGGGGGTCACGAGCGTGTTGGCAAACTGGTGAGCCCCACGTGGGGTGTGCGTTCACGTGGGGCTCGGATATGTGTGCTGGGGCGGGCTTGCGTGTGTGCATGTGCCGTCTGGGGGCTCGCCCTTGTTGCTGGGATCCCCCCCACGGCAGACCGGGGGCACGCTCCCTCCTTCCCTGCAGTCCGCGGAGCCTTCCCGGAGGGGAGGCTCCGACTCTGGAAGCCTCGTCCGTGAATAGTCCGCTGTGCGAGGCTCTCCGTCTCCATCCAAGTTTTGTGATTTATATTTTCCATAATTCTGTTTGGTCAGGATTTTCACATTTATTACACAGCTGTGCACTGTGCTCTCTTACGATATAGACAGAGCGGTCTGTGTCTGCCGAGTCTGCCTCTTGACACGTGCTTTCCTGCTCCTTTCCTTGGAGGCGAGAGGCCCCTCAAGCTGTGTGCACCCCCTTGTTCTTGACGCTGCTTCTGCCCCCACATTTCCAGGGGACGCCTGTAAGCGCTCCTAGTGTGTTCCCGCTCCCCTCCCCCCAGACCCTCCAAAGGCAAAGCTCTTCTGCCCCAAACTGGCTGCAGAGTGCGCTCAGGCGCTGAGGGGCCGCTCTCAGGGCGCAAAGACCTTGGCTGAGGTGCAGATCTGAGGGTCAGAGGGCCTTGCGGGCCGGGGGGCGAGCAGACGTGGAAGCCACTGGCAGAGCCGGGCAGGGTGTCCCAGTCCCCGCGGAGCCATGTGCCCTGACCCCTAAAGGGAGACCCCAGTGTCCCTTGGGCCCCCGACCTGCGCTTCTATCCTCCTTAACCCGCCCGCGCGGCCTCTCCTCCAGGCCGTGCCCCCCAGAGCCCCCCCGTCCGAGAGCCGGTGCACACTTGGGAAGGGAGTCCGTCAGCTTTATTCACAGACCCCAGGACATGGGGGAAGCCAGGACAGAGACGTTTGGCGGGGGGACCTCCGCCCCCAGGCGTGGAGGCCGGACGCCGCCCCGCGGGCTGCACGGGCCCAGGGTCGCTGCCTCTGGGACCTTCTCTGGCTGTTTCACTTCCAGCGCCCGCCGACTTTGCCCTTGGCCGGGGCCCCGGCTTTCTTGCTACTGCAAAGGGAAGCCAGTGGACCGTCAGCGGCTGGGCGTCTGCGCCCCCGGCCCAGCCCCTCCTGGCCCCCCGCCCACCCCCAGTCCTGACAGCTCAGCCCACTCAGGCCGCTATTGGGGCCAAGCGTCCAGTCTGGCTTTGAAGCCCCAGGCACACACTCCGAGCTCCAGTCACTCACCTGTACCTGGCCCGGCTGGGCCGGGGCGCCGTGTGCTGGGACGGTTAGTGTGGTTAGGGGAGGGACCAGAGAGCACAGGACACCCTCCAACCCCTGCCAGGAGCTTGGGCTCCAGGGACCTCACCTTGGGTGGACCCCAGGCCTGCCAGGGAAGCCGTCTCTACAGGTGGCTCTCATCGCCCCTGTGACTGTGGCCTGGGGAAAGCAGCCCAGGTCACAGCCTCCTGGGGCAGGAGAGGCTCTAGACAGTCAGCGGCCCAGGGCCCTGACTCCTGGCCACCAGGCCAGGCCTGGCCGACTCAGGGCCTGGGAGGCCTCCGTCCCAGCCCTTCAGTCCCCTGTTAGAGCCGGACCATGGGGCGGGGAGGAGGTCAGCACCCTGCAGGGTGGCCATCCTTAGGAGCCTGGCCCTGTCTGTCTGAGGCCACTGCGCACCAGGGAGCCAGGAGGGACCTGGGTGCTGGGTCAGGGTCCCGCGGGTGGGGAATTGGGTGTGTGGGCCCCAGGAGCCGACTCCGTGAAACAACTTCTGGCTGGTGGAGGCCATGCAGTTCCCAAGGCTGCCTTCGGGAGAAGCCCTGGCCCCCGTGGCCGTGCCCGTGGCCCGAGTCCTGCAGGGGTCAGCCTGAGAACACTTCCACGCATGCACACACACACGCACACGCATGCACACATGCTGGCACACACGTGCACACACCCGGGAGGGCTCTCACGGGGCCCACATCCACTGCACACAACAGAGCCCAGGGAGGAGGGGGTCACCTTCACCCGTCCCCCAGGCTGGAGAAGTCCAGCTCCGGGAGCAGGAAGTGGGCAGGGGCAGGGGAGGAGGGAGGGGAAACCCCAGTCCAAGCAGTCCTGGGGACACTGCCCTGTGCGGGATGGGAACCAGCCCTGCGACCAGGCTGGGAGGCAGCATCCCCGAGTGGGTGAGGTGGGGAGCACAGGCCCTTGGGGACAAGCAAGGTGCGGGCCTCTCTAGGCCCCTCCCAGCCGCTGTGCTGTCCTGGAGCCCGCAGACCCCGGGGTGACCTTATGGACAGAGGGTTCAAGTCCCGAGGAGCCAGAGGCTCCCCCAGGGCTGCAGGGAGAGACCCGTGACAGAGCCCGGCCTTCTGACGGCCCAGACCAGCTCACCGCTGAAGTGGCACTGTGAGGGGACATCTGGGAACCCCGCCTGCCTTTGCCAGGCTGCGGGGGGGCTGGCCCCGGGTCGCCCACGTCCCCACGGTCGGCCTCCTCCTAGGCTCTGGGGGTGAGGAGGGGGCAGGTGGAGGCCGCCGGTCCAGGGGCGTGGGGCCCCGACCCGCGGCCTCCCTCAGCTGCTGGTTAGTCTTGATCCTGCTCTGCGGGGGGCCGGCTGCCCCCGGGACTGGCCGAGATCGCGGGGCCCAGGGGCAGGCCGCGGCGGCCAGCCCCAAGGGGCCACGTGCCCGGCACCGACCCCCCGAGGGCTACTCACTGCTTCTGGGCCTGGTCGATGCGGCTCCTGAGGTTGATGATCTGCGGACAACACGGCGACTTACCTGGCGGGTCAGGGCAGGGCCAGGCCGGCTGTGGCCGGCGCACCCTCCTTCAGCGGAGCCCGGCCACCTCGCCCGGGCCACTCGCTCCTTTACTGTGTCCTGGCTCCTCCGGGCGGGAGACGCCAGCCCTCGGTCCTGGGGACGCTTGCCTCTGACTTACTTGGGGTGGCCCGTGCCGGAGCCCTGGGCCAAGACACACAGCAGCCCTGGACCGGCCACTTACCTGCGGCAGGCGGCGGGGTGCGGGCGGGGCGTGGGAGGGGGCCGGGCTGGCAGGGCCCTGGGGCTGGTGGCTGCGAGCGATCAGCCCCGTGGCCCCCTGACTCCATGGCCCAACGACTCTCTCCTTCCCACGGCCTGGCGGAGAGGCTCGGGGGAAGGCAAGGCCCTTCCCCACCTGCCAGCGAGGGCCGCAGGTGCAGGGGAGGAGGTGGGGGCAGGAGGCCGGCCCCCGTAGTCTCCGTGCCCACCGCTACCATCCGCAACGAACCGGCATTGCCATGCGGGAGGCTCACTGCGCAGTGCACACCACGAGCCCGTCTAGGGTGGGCTCTGGCTACTTACAACTTGGCCAGCATCTCCACTCTGGCCCGCATGTTCATGATCTAGAAAGACCGAGATGGTTAACGGGCTGGGCGCAGGCTGAGGCTCCGGGGCCTTGCTGTGTGCTGGGCTAACCTAGGCCTGGGCCCTCGTGGCCCTTCCAGACCCCCCGGAGACCCCCCGTGGGTCGTGTACACGTGTGTCAGGAGGCAGCTTGTCCCTGAGTCCACCCCGTGGACCCACACCTGCCAGCCAGCCTTCCCAGGGGACCATGGGGAGAGGGCAGTGCCGGGGCTGGCACGACGGTCCTCCCCTGGTAGAGGTGAGCAAGCTACAGGTGAAGGCCCGCTGCCCTAGGGCACGGCTCCTGCGAAGGGGCCGGGAGTCACCCGTCACTGCACACCCTCTATCTTGGTGGCCTGTAGGGATGGCCACAGGAGACGCCCCTCGGGTGTGAACTGTCTTCCCCCAGGGACCCGGGAGGACACTGAGGGGCAAGGGCTGTGCCTATGATGCGGAAGCTGGAGGTGTCTGAGTTTGCACGGAGCAGGTTGGTTCCCAGGACATTTCCTGCTCCCCAGGCCCCGCAGGGCCTCCGAGGGGACACTATCTGAACAGGACTGCCGTTTTGAGCTGTGTGTCCCTCCCAGGAAACTCTAGGCAGCCACCCCTGAGATGATCGAGCCCCAGACCCTTTTCCCAGCTGCTGGACGGGGGCCCGAGGAGGTGACCGCTCAGGGACCGAGGCTGGGTCCCCAGGGGCTCTGAGGAAGCCGATGTCTCCGCGGGCACGGCTGGGACCTCACTTTACAGAGAAGCTGCATCCAAGAAACCCACTGGCACAGCCGGAGGGGCTTTCCGCAAGCCCCCGGCCGTTCAGAAACGGGACCGCAAGGCCGCTGGGCCTCTGCTCTGTCCTGCGGCCCTCAGAGCAGGGCCAGTGGCTCGGGGGCACAGAGGCGGGCTCAGAGGGTGCCCCAGCCACGGCCGCTGGCTTCTGGGGGGGCCGAGGTGGTGGGGACTTGTGGGGGCGGCGGCCCCGGCGGGCGGCCGAGCGGTGAGGCGTCCGCACTCACGTCATACTTCTGGCGCTTCAGCTTCTCCCCAAACTCGAACTTGTCGGTCTCCAGTTGGTAGAGGGTGTCCCAGAGCTCCTTGGCCTTGTCCCTGGGAGGGGGCGAAGGTGCCGCTGGGCCGGGCAAGCAAGGGAAGCAGGGCCCAGGCGCCCCGCTGGCCGCCGCGGAGGACCAGGGCAGCCTCCGGGTCCCCCCGCCCCCGCCCCCGCCCCGAGCCTACCTGAGCTTGTCCTCGCTGAGGTGGTCGATGTTGAGCGGCTTGCGCCTCTCGGCCAGCACCTTCTTCTTCATCTCGCGCGCCGTCTGCTTCTTGCCTCTCTTCTGGTCGGCCTGCGGGGCACGGCGGAGGGCCCTGGCCTCAGGAGGGGGCCCCGCACGCGGCTGGGCGGCGGGCGCGGCCGGGGCCGGGGCTCACCTTGGCCAGGTAGCTGCTGTAGTTGGCGCCCATGGAGGACAGCGCTTTCTTCTTCTTCAGGTCGTCCTCCGCCCTCCGCTTGGCGTCCTCCTCCTCCCTGCGAGCTTTCTCCTCCTGCGGAGACCCCAGCCTGCGGGCCTCAGGGCCGGGCTGGGCCTCTCTGGCGCCGCCCCCCCCCCCAACGGGGCAGGTGTCGAGGACCCACCCTGGGCCTGGCACTGTCCGAAGGTTCTGCAGGACGTGGGGAACCTAGCCGGCCCCCCCCTCCCCGGTCCCTGGCCGGTGTCAAGGGGACGCTCGGGAGGACAGGGAACCTGTCGGGGCCGGGGGTGCGGGGCCGGGGTGCGGGGCCGGGGTGCGGGGCCGGGCTGCGGGGCCGGGGTGCGGGGCCGGGCCTCACCGCCAGCCTGTTCTGGCGCTCCCGCTCCTTCTCGGCGCGGATCCTCTGCTGCTCCGCTCGCTCCGCGCGGCGCTTCTCCTACGGCCAGACCCAGAGGAGCAGGTGGGCCCGGCCCCGCCGCCCCAGTGTCCGGGCGGCCCCCCCTCCGCCTGCTGCCGCCCCCTCCCCCGGGACTCACAATCCTCTCCTTGAGGGCGATCAGCTCCTCTTCCTCCTTCTTCCGCGCCTCAAAGTGGCTGTCGATGAGCGCCTGCAGCTCCATGAGGTCCTTGTTCTGACGCTTCTTCTGGATGTCCTGTGGGTGGAAGGGGCCCCTCCTTGCACACCCCACCCTGCCCGGGCCACCGTGCGGCAGGCGGTCCCTTCCTGGGCCCCGGCGGGGACGCCCTCCCTCCTCTGGCCACCGTGAAAGCCGAGGGTGACAAGGGACCTTTTGCCCTCACCACATCCCCGTGGCCACTGCACTCCTGGGGGCCAGAGGCTGCCAGATCCCTCAGCCCCAGGGTAGGATGGGTGCCCTCCCCGTGGGCGAGTCCAAGCCCTGCAGAGTCCTGAGGTCATAGCACCCCTGGGAAGGACTGGCTCTGACTTGGCTCTGTTGTCACCCCCAGAGATGCTCTGCATGGGCCAGACACAAGGAAACTGGGGAATGAGGTAGTTTGTTGGGTGATGGATGGACGGACGGATGGATAACCGATGAAGAAGAGGATGGGTGGAGGGATGATGAATGGGCGAGTGTGTGGATGATGGATGGGTGGACGGATGGATGGACGGATGGACGGATGGGTGGGTAGGTGGGTGGGAGAGGAGGGAAGACGGGCGTCTGACACTGCGGGTGTTTCCTCTGGTCCAGAAATAAATTAAGGCAGAATGGCCTGCAACCAGGAAGGGCTAGCTCTGGCTGCGTGGGAACAAATGACCTTCACGGGTCTGGAGGCTGAAGGCTAGGGCTTGGGTGGTGGAGGCCATGTGGATCCAGGTCCCATAAACTTACATCGAAGTCTACTTTCTCCCCTTCCGGGATCTTAGGAGCAGTGAGTCTGGAAGAAGAGAGAGGCTCACGAGCGGGAGCAGGCGGAGACGCTACCAGGGGGCTGGTCGTCCTGCCCTTCCCCTGGGGCCCCCAGCTGAGGACCCACTGCCTGACCTTTATTCTGGTCAGATGTATAACCCATGGTCCCCAGAGTGGCCTGACCCCTTTGAGGACGTTTCAGTCTCTTCACGTCCCTCCGTTTAGCCAGCATCTGGACATCGAGAGGGCCGTTTCAGCCCCGGCCTGTGCAGGAAGGGCACTCTCGCTTTCTCTCTCAAAGAAAGAAAGAAACACAGCCAGGCCAGGCCAGAGGCAGCCTGGTCACTGCAGGCCCCCGAGGGGTGTTGGGCTCTGTGGTCGGGAACGGCTGTCTTGACCCTTCCCGGGTCTCTGACCCCTCTTGAATCTCTCCTTCTGGGGACCCGAAGGAGGGGGGCTGGGCAGAAAGCAGTTTGGGGAAGAAATGAGACCCTGGGACCCGGCCGGCTGTAACCCGCCATCAGCCCCGGGCTCGGCCCCCGCGCATTCCAGATGGAGCAAAGAGTTAAAACAGCAACACGGTTTTTTCAAAACAAGCCACAGAAGGACGTGGAACTGAATATGGACCCAAATGCTGGAACAGGAGAGGCTTTCCTAAGCTCAGAAGCCCCAGAACGTCCCGCTAGGGGAAAGACAGCCAGACGACTCCACGCAAATGAAAAACTTATGTATGTGAAAAAAAAAAAAAAAAAAGCAAAAATTGAAAGGGGAAAAAAAAAACCCCAACCCAGACTAGAAAAATATTTTCAGCAAGCACAGAGAAGACTTATATCCTTGTGCACGCGGATGGCTGAAAACACGTGGAGACGTCCGTGCAGCGAGATAAATGGGCAGGAGGCGCGCGCCGCCAAGTCCCGGGAAGAAAGGCGGCCAGTGAGCGGGCGCGCGGGAGGTGCTCCTGGAGCCCTCGGAGGCGCGCGAACAGAGCGGCCCTGAGAGGCCCCCCTCATCCATCAGTGTCCCCGGGCCGGGCGGCGGCGGCGCGGGGTGCAGACCCGCTCACGTCCGCGGCGGAGCCCGCCCTGGCACGGCCCCGTGGAGAGCAATTTGGCCGCGAGCGCCAGGAGCCTGAAGAACGCTCGCACTCTTTGACCCGGTAATTCCAGTTCTGGGAACGCGGCCTAGGGAAATAACCCGAAAGACGGAAAATGCTTTCCACCCGGCGTTATTTATGATAGTAAAATATTGGGGGAAGCTTTAATGTCCTGCAGAAGACGGACGGTTAGAAAAATTATGGTTTGTCCAATTCATGGAATATTATGTGGCCATTCAAAATATTTAAGAAGACTATGTAAAAACACGGAAAAATACTTATGAATAGTGCTAAATTTTAAAAAAGCAGAATGGAAGGTTGTATAGACAGTACGATGTTTGTAAAACAGCTCAGAGTTTAAATCTTTTTTTCCGAGGCCGACGCACGGAAAGAGCGCGTAAAATTCCTCCCCGGGCCTTCCCGCAGTCTGGCTGGCGGGCTGGGAGAGTTATAGACGATTTTTTTTTTCTTCATTGGACTTTTACGTATTTTCCAAATTTTCTTTAATGAGGTGTTTTATTTTCATAATGAAAACACAAACATTTTTTTAAAACTAGAAAATATCTGGGACCCAGCCGCGTTATTCAACATTGCTGAAAAATAAAGTGCAGGGCACGGGAGCGTGCTGGCCGAGCCCTGGGCTTGCCGCAGGGCCCACGGACCCCCGAGGGCACCCCAGGTCCGGCCAGACCGTGCAGAGCACAGGCGGGACACTCTGCGGGGCGAGGACCTGAATCACACACCGTGTGCCCCCAAGTGCTCGCCCAAGACGAGACGTCAGAATCGACGGGTTAAAAAACAAAATCCCTGAAATCTTCACAAATGGCTAAAATGAGGGAAAGGCCCCCCCAGATGAGGAGGACGGCGCCCGGAGGCCCTGGGGCAGTGAAAGATGGCAGGTCCGCCGTGGTTCTGCTCGGAAGGGGCCGTGGGAACGAGACCCTCCCTCCCGCTGCCTCTCATGGCTGCCTCTCAGCTAGGACTTGGGGGCACCCGGTGGCAGGCCAGCAGCCGCAGGGGCAAGGGAGCCCCGTTCTCTCTACCCCATGTCCCCCAGTTCCCTGCCCTCCCCCGTCCTCCCTGGGCCCCCCGCCTCCTCGCATAGGGAGTCCTCCTTGCCCACGCCGGACGGCAGGGCATAGCCACGCCCTGCCGGGCCCCCAGAGTTCATCTTTGCTCCTTGCTGGCGAAGAAGTGCCCCAGTGAACTCTGCTCCCCACCTGTGGGAGAAGGCACCAGCCGCCCCAAGTAATCCCGCTTTCATCAGGACCCTTCGTCAGACGCCTAGAGCTTTAAACACCAAATCAAGGAGCACAGGCGCGGCCACCTTCCCTCAGGGGGTTGGGGTGCACTCTCCACGGTGCCCAAATGCGCTGTCTTCCGTGGGACCCCAGTTTCTCAGGTGACCTCGGTCTTGACCTCCAGGCCTCCCACACTGCCCATCCCCCACACCTGGCGTCCAGCCCTGCCTGGGCCTGCACTCACCTGGGTCTTGGCTTCTCCTCTGGCCACCACAGCGGGCATGGGGAAAGGGAAGAGAAGCGTGGTGAGTGGGGCGGCCCGCTCCTGCCCGTAGACCCCTGGGGGCACCCCCGCCTGGGGGCTGGGTTTCCTGCCTCATGCCCACCCGCTTCTCCCTCCGCAGCTGAGCCTACTGCCCATGCTCCTGTCCTGCCGGCAACAAGAGAAGGTGCCTGTGGGGTCCCAGGGGGAGAGCTCAGGGTGCGTGACCCAGAATGTGGCCCGGGAGGGGGAATGTGGGGGGAAGGAGGGATTGCCAGCCAGAGGCATGGGGTCCTCAGGGACCAGTAGGGCAGGAGGAAAGGAGGTGGTCTGATGGGAGGTGGCAGACACGGGGACCAGTGGCAGGGCAGGAGGCAGCCCCTTTCCAGGCCCCTGGTCTGTCCAAGCCTGCTGGCCGAGCCCCACTGACCACCCCGCTTCTGTGTGGGGGCACGCAAGGCCTGGCCCGTGGAGTCCCATGGCGGGACGATCAGGCCTGACCCCGGGAGAAGAGGAGAAGAGGAACACAGACAGGCGGGCAGTGGCGGTATGGAGAGCCAGTGGCCATCCAGACACAGTCTGGAAGTGGTGTGGCCAGTGGACCCGTGGCCCTGACCTTCTCCGTCCTCCCTCTGCTCCTCCACAGTGGCGGTGGGCATAAGGGCATACACAGGAGAGAAGCCAGCAGGCTCGGGGCACTGGGGGGGGGGTGCTGGGGGGACCGTGGGGGCAGCCCCTGGGCCCCTCGTCCCTTGGTGAGCACTGGCCTGGACCCCATCAGCGGTCTGCTGTGTGGGGAGTGGGCAGAGGCGCTGGCTGCTCCGAGGGTTTCCACGGGGACCTGGCGGAGCCCACCCGGGAAAGCTGAGACCCTCCCTAACACTGGACCCGTGGAGCCGGGGGTCGGTCCCTGCGGCCCAGGCTGGATTGCCCCGAAGGTGAAGGGGCTCCTGACCTCCCGGGAGACGAAGAGCCTTCTCTTCCTGACGTGGGATGCGCCCCTCCCCGCTCGCCCGTGGCCACCTCCTGGGGCCTGCCGTGTGTCTGTCCACCCAGGCCTCCAGGCCTGAGGTGAGCCCCCCCTTCCCGGGCCTGCGGGGGACTGGCTGCCCTCGCGTGGGGGTGCTTTCTCTTGAGGCACGCCTGGCCGGCCGGGTCACAGCCTGGGGTCGGCACAGCCCCGCAGGGTCTTGTGCTGGGCCCTTGGTCTCTGCTCCGGGCCCTCCGGCTCCCCACACCCAAGGAAGCCCGGCTGGGGACACAGGTGGGCCTCCTGCACCGCCTCCTCCGCCCGTGGCCGTGCAGGCGGGGGTCGGGGGGCTGGCTGCGAGCACACGGGCGCGTCCCCTCGTCTCCCGCTGGGCTCGGGTCCCCCTGGGTGCTCGGGAGCCTGCTACACGCCCATAGACGGCACCTTGGCTGCTTACAAGCGGGCTTGATGTCACTCTTTCCCCACACCTTGGGGGGCTGTGGCGTGAGGGAACTGAGCAAGAAAAGGGGGTGCTTTGGGGGCAGGAACCTCACGGAGGGGCAGAAGGAAGGGCTTGGTGGGGAAGAGGGGTGCCACTGAGGTGTGCTTGCCTTCTCCGGGGGCCTGGCCGGAGCCGCCCCGTGTGCAGGGGGCGCGTGAGGGGAGGCCGAGAGCTGGTGGGAGACGGGCCCCGCGCCAGAGCTCCCGCAGCGGTGTCTAGTCGGGGGCAGCCTGGCATCCCCCCGGCGCCCCATCTGCCTGTCTGACTCTCAGCCTCAGGGTGGGCTCCGGGGTCCCTGCTGACCGTGTGCCCCTACAGGCCCGCAGCCCCCTAGACGCCTCCCCCTGCACCGCGAGTGTCCACCGCCCCACACCGGGGCCGGCACATCCCTTCATCGTGCAGGCGGCCTCTCTGGGGCCCCGGGAAGGGAAGACGCTCTCAGGGCTGTGCTTGCGGTTCAGGGCCAGCCCGGAGGCCCCACGGCCCCGCCGAGTGGAGGGCCCCTGACTCGAACCCGTGTGTCCCCTGCCTCCGCCCCGGCACGGCCCACCCAGGGGCCCCCTCACGTCAGGATGAGACTGGCTGTGGCCCGGGGCGGGGGGGTGGGATGCGGGGCCTGAATGATCGCTCCTTTGCACGCGAGGCCCCTGGCTGTCCAGTCTTGCCACGGGCCTCAGCCTGACTTCCCGCTCCACCCGGCTTGGCCTCCACCCTCCCTCCACCCGCACCCCTCTGACGCCCTCTCTGACATGCCATCCCGGGCAGGGTGGAGGCGCCGTCCCTGTGTCTCGCCCTTGCTCTCCCCCAGGTCCAGAAGGCCCTAGTGGACCTCAGCACCCTCCTCCCCAGGCCGGCACCCTCTCAGGGCTCTGCGCTCCACCTCAGGGCCGGCCGCCCCCACCTTCCTGCCGGCGGCCCCGGAAGGGCCTCCTCCCCGCACCCCCGAGGGCACCCAGACCCAACCCTTCCCACCGTGTCCCCAGCCCATGGGAAGGTGGCGGGAGTCAGCCAGGGAGCGGCGCAGGGGGAGACGAGCGGGGATGTCCGCAGGGGCGGGACGTACCTTCTTGGACCTCCTCTGCGGGGACAGCACCGTGGGCGGGGGAGAGAGAGAATCAGCGGTGAGCCTGGGCAGAGGCTGAGGGCAGGGGCGGTGGGAGTGGGCGGAGGCGCGGGGTCCGAGCGGGACCACACTGGACAGAGGTCACACGGCCCCTCTTGTTCCTGCGCGGCCCGGACGCCTGCTCACCCCTACACGTGTCACTCGTGTGCACCGGCACCCACACGGGACTGAAGTCATGGCACATACCTGGTTCATGGACTTCATGGGGGAGGGAGGGCAGCAGAGCAAGAGGTCAAAGGAGGAAGGATCCAAGGTTAATGGGAGCACCGGTCGCCATTCGGGAGGGTCAGTGGCCGAGGACAGGGGGCAGGGGGCATGCGGGAAGCCAGTGAGACACGGTCAGTGTTGGCGGGCACTGCCGTCCCCAGATCCTGTTCCCGCCTCGCTGACCTGACAGGGAACCAGGGCTCAAGGGTGGCTCTGTCGGGGACACTGGGGTCCCGCCTGTCCTTCACCCCCAGGAGCGATCGGCAGGGGCTTATGGGCTCTGGCCGCAGCCTGATGAGGGGACACAGGAGCTGGCCGGGCAGGGCCCACAGCCCAGGGAAGCAGCCCCAGAGGGCACCGCACTTCCTGCCCCCACTGTCCTTCGGGTCCTAGCCTCTGGGGGCACATAGACCTGGGCGCCAGGCCCGGCTGCCCTGCCCACTGATCTGAGCGCAGGTTCCCCAACCCGCCCGTCGTCACCTCAGGGCCCGAGGAGGGGCCCACGGGTTGGGATATGGGGGGATGGTTGCAGAGTGTCCCTGCCGGAGGCTGATGGGCTGGACCTCTGTCACCCCGTGCTCACCCACCCTCTGGCCGGGGGCCCTGGCCTGGTCCAGGGGTCGGACTCAGCCGCGGGCTCTCAGTTCCCCACCCTGGGCCTGGGTTCAGGGCCGGTGAGGCCGGGCCTGTCCAGCAGTCCCACTGCCGACCCGGTCTCCCTGTGCTGGGGGCATGAGCCCCACCTGCAGCCCAGCCCGAGTCAGGGGGGCGCCTGGCCCTGGGGGACCCACCCCCGGTCAAGCGTTGGCCGTGGTTAGCGGGTGATGTTAGGGCCACATGTGGGAGTCCTTTGCTGGCTGGCACCTCGCTGCCTCCCTGCCCCCTCCCCCACCCCACGTGGCCTCCAGCCAGGCCAGGGCCCCACATGGGGACCAGAAGTCCTAGGTGCTCATACCTTCCTCATGGACTTCTGCGGGTGGAGGAGGCCGGGTGCACAGGCGGCGGGGGGAGAGAGGAGAGGTTAGGCCAAGAGCACACGGCATGTCCTTAGGGGGTGGGGACACACTGGGGGGAGGCAGAGCGCTGAGAGTACTTGTGGGGGCCGGGGTCTGGACCCCGCTTTCCCCACTTACCTTCCTCCTGGGTCTCCTCTGATGTGGGAGCAGTGGGAGCAGGAGGGAGAGAGGAAACAAGGAGAGTCATTTAGGGGTTCACGCGGGGTGGCGGGGAAGGAGGTCTCCGCCCTGGGAGAAGGGGCAGCTGGTGCCCTGGGCCGGAGATGGCGAGCCCTGGAGACCCGGGCCGAGACCCCGCCTCTGTCCCGTGACCCCCTCTGGGACCCCAGGGCTCTGGCTCCTTTCTCCCTCCTTGGGGTCTGGGCCCCCCAGATGGGCCTTGGGACCCCGCCGCCTGCCTGCCCACCCCGGCGTGGCGTGTCTTTGGTGTAGCCCAAGTCTGCTCTGCGGGGGATGGGGGTGAGGACAGGGGACGAGACCCCCTGTGGCAAGAAGCTCCCGGGAAGGCCTGGGCGGGCGACGCGGTCTCTGTGCGCGCCCGAGCTGACGTGGACGCTGAGGGTCTTGGAGGAAAACGGGGGTGGGGGACCCTTCCTGCCCGCCACGTGGCCTTCCCTTGGGGAAGGGGCGGCTCCCCAGGACCACGTGGCCCGCTCAGAAATGAGTCTTTCCACCTTTCAGCACAGAAAAAGAAATGTTTTTCTCACGTTGTTAGGGCAGCCAAGTGTTTTCAAAATATTTTCAAAACATAGCACCCGGCACGACTTACAGCTGAGCCTGCCCGGCGGAGTTGCGGGGACGCTTCCCCGGGTTCGAGCGCGTGCCAGGGATTTCCAGGGCCTCCCACCCGGCTTGAGAACCGCCTCTCTGCGCGGTTCCCAGGTGTGGCGGCTCCCCTGCGCCCCACACCTGCCCGGGCACGACTGGGAGGGTCCCCGCCCAAGACGGGCTGTGCGAGGGAGGGGTCTCCAGGTGAGCCTGGAGGTTAGGGCCCCAAGGCGGGGATGCTGGGAGACACGGGGACACAGAGATGGAGAGAGACAGGGACAGAAGCAGAGAGAGAGAGACACAAGCGGGGTCCACACAGCTCAGCCCTCGAGGTAAAGGAGGGAGAGTCGTGACGCACACATCCGCTCTGTCCGCAGGGCGTTACCAGGATGGGGATTAATGACGAGTGTGTGTCTGTTAGTGGACGCGGACATGGGAGACGAGTGCTGGTAGCAAGCGTTCATGCATGACAAGGAGGACAGGCTACGGGAGCGGAGAGCACAGTGGGGCTGAGGCCGGGAGCCGAGGCAAGGGGGCAGCCTGGGTTGGGGCGTGGGGCATGGGACCGGCAGCTTTACCTTCCTCCTCGCACTGCTCTGCAATGATAGGACGCGGGAGCCGTGTTAGCAGGCGGCCCCGGGAACCAGCCGCCCCACTCCCAAACCACCGAGGATGGGATGTAGGGAGCCTTGGGCCCCAGACACCTGGGGATTCCTGCTGGGACGGGGGCTGGGGGGCCAGATCCCCCTGGGAGAGCATGGCAGGGTCCCGGGCCAAAGGCTGCCCCGGACGGGTCTGTAGGGTAGGCTGGGCATACAGAGAGAACCACATCTTGGGATGTGTCCTGGGAGGAAGAGGGCCCCGGTTGCGGGAGCAGGAGTGGGGAGCCCGTGTTCAGAGGGGTGGTTCTGCTGCCCACGGCAGAGCACGGCAAAGCTCGGGCTTCCCACCAGGGCTTCCCGCCAGGCGTTCCGGAGGAGAGCCCCGCTGTCAACGGCCAGACGGGCCTGTGTCATGTGTGACTTGTGCACTGGGTGTGGATGTAGGGGAAAATCACTGGACACTTACCCTCGACCTGTTCACTGTTGGGGGCCGAGGGTTGGGGGGGGAGAGAGAGAGAGAGAGAATGGGTGAGCCGGGCTTTCACTCAGTGTCTCCCAAGAGCCCTGGGTTCTCTGGCCTCTGCACGCAGCCCCGGTCCAGGGGCCCCACGCGAGGCGGGTGGTGGCTGGGGCTGGTACTCACACTTCCTCGTCAGACATGGTGGCGGGGTGGCTTCTGCAGGGGAAGGAACGGGACCAGAGTCAGAAGGGCCTTGGTCTGGAAGTGCTAGAAGGGGTGAGCTCCTGGGGCTGGGGGTGTGAGGGACTCCAGGGACAGGGTGGAGGCCAGCACTCTGGCCGTGGCCGACCTCCTCCGCAGCACCCATCCCCCGCCCTCCCCGCCGAGCTCTGATCCCACCCCGCCCCCTTCCTGCCCTGGCTCCAGCCTGGAGCTTGGGATCCCAGGGTTGGACGGGATGTTGGAAGGTCGTGGCGTCCACCCCCACCCAGGGCAGACATCCTCTCTATAGCGTTCCCCGAGGGGGGTCATCCAGGATGCCCGGTGCCGGTCCAGGACAGTAGGGAAGTTGTGCTGGTGGGGCTCGGAGCCCGTTTCTTGACAGCCTCTGCCTTTCCCCGAGGCGGTTGAGGGGTTTGCTGGGACCCCCGCTCTCCCCGTGGACATGCTGGACCTTCCTGGGTCTTTGGGCCTCACCAGCGTCCTGACAGCCCTCCTGGCGTGAACCCAGAGCTCCCTTCCCCAACTGACGGTTTCCTGCAGGGACCCCACATTCTCCTACATGGGTGCCCCGGGAGTCCCCCACGGCCCCTGTGCTGTCCTCCCTCCCCAATCACAAGGGTGCACAAGCCATTCTCCTTGTCTCCCCTTCACTCCCGCCCAGAGGAGACTGGGCCCCAAGCTCACGGGGCCGGGGTCTGGGCTGTTTGCGCATTCCCCAGCCCGGGGCCCTGAGCAAAGGACTGCGCGGGCAGCCCCCTCTGGCCGCCCCCTCCCCCCCCCCCCCGCTTTCCCAGGCCCCGTGGCTGCTCTTGAATTTGTCACCGTCTGCAGGGAAGCTCCGTGCCTGGGCCCGGCCGCACGTGCGCAGGTGCGGCTGGGGCGCTCGGGGACCCCGGTCCCGTGAGCTGGCCTGCGCACCGGGCTGGGGCGGCCCAGGGCCTGGGAGCGCTCAGAGCAGCTGCCTCCGCGTGCTGGCCTGGGGCTCGAAACGCAGAGCTCGCGCCGGCCTAGCGCAGCTCCAGTGGAACGCGACCGTTGGGCCCCCAGCCCCCTGGGAGCTCTGTACCGGGAAACCACAAGCTCCTCATTGAAGCGTGTGTGTCTGTCGCACCGCTAAGGTGGGAACGGCTGTCGAAGCCTCCGGCCAGCATGTTAATTTTCCCAGAGCCGTTGAAGCTCCGTGCGACGTCAACCCCCAGATCTCTGCTCCCCGCACCCCAGCCCGAGACACGGCTCTTTCCTGAAACAGGGCTCTGCTGCCCCCTCAAGTTACAGCCTCTCGCCTGCGTACAGCGGGGGTCTCGGCCTCCCGGTGGGCCTTGCACTCACCCCCCGCCAGCCCCCGGGGCCACTCTCCGGGGAGGGAGGGTCTGTGACAGCCCAGGGCCTCGTCCTGCTGGCCCCCCTGACCCTGGCCGGGCCCTACACCTGTCAGCAGCCTCGAGAGGGGCGGGGTGACCCGAGCCCAGGGTAGGTTATTTTTAAGAAGCCGGTGGCAGCTGAGGTGTCCAGAAATAGGCTCCCGAATCAGCCAAGACGCCTCTGACCAGAAACCCAAGATGCAGGGAGGGGGGCTGAGGGCAGCCGCTGGCTCAGGTCTCCACCTGGCCCACTCCCCCGGCCCCCGCCGGCGTCCCAGGCCTGCCTGAGCTCCTGCACCTTGCTCTCCTGCTTTCTGGGCTGGAGCCCAGGGGGCGGCAGGAAGACCCCCGTATCCCCGGGTGGGGTGTCTGGAAGCCCCTTGTGAGTCGGGGCAGCAAACCCCACTGATCCCGGGAGAGGCTGCGGCTTCTCCGGGATCCTGCCGCTCTGTCCAGGGGAGCCCCGGAGGCCACACCACAGAGTGGCTCTGTCCCCCCAGCTCGCCATCTGTTGGGAGGGGCTGGGGTGGGGCGTGCTGGAGGGCAGGGGACAGCGTTTCAACAGTTGGGCAGGAAGTCAGATGTCCGTTTCATGCTCTGCCCTTGGCGTTGGGGGGTGGGGTAGAGGGAACATAGCCGCCGAGGTCAGACCTCCTTGGAGACACACATCTCCTTCCCAGGTGACCAGACGGGGTGGGGAGCAGGGAGTCCCCGCCCGGCTGTGTCACCCCGCACGGCCTCGGCCCCCATCCTATCCTGCAGGGGCTCCTTGCCCGGGTCTCCCCCCCAGCGAGGGCTGAGGGTGTGCAGAAGGAGCTGGTGGGTGAGGGTGCTGGGAGGGCAGCGCGGGTGAGGCCGTGGGGAGCGGGGAGGGCGGGCAGGGCAAGAAGCCTGGGCAGGGCCTCCGGGCACACGTGCTGCTCCTCCACGGGCAGCAGTGGGACGCGTCCAGGGCAGCGGGATAGATCCCAGGTCCCCAGTCCACCTTGGCCTGGCCCTGTTTGCTCCTGTCCTTGGCCTCTAGGAGCTGTCCCTGAAGCGCCCACCTCTCTCCGTGGAGCCGCTCCTGGGGTGCATCCCACCAGGTCACTCCTGTTTGTCTCTGCACATGGCGGCATTGGAGGCAACGACCGCTCGAGGCCAAGAGCCCTCAGCCTCTGAGGGAAGCTGGCCTGGGCCCCTGCACTTACTGGAGCCCCGTGGAGAGGCCCAGATGGCCCGGGGGCGGGGAGCCAGGACCCGGCACTGGGCGGCCCTCGGAGCTGTGGGCAGTGGCCTTCCGGGGGCCCTTTGTCTCGACCCCTGCTCCTCTCCCCACTTCTCCGTCCCCTTCCCTCCAGGGAGGCCCCTTCCGCCTTCTCGGGCCTCCCCGGCTGCCAGGCCGCGGTTTGGGACAGCTTGCCCGTGTTCGCATCCCAGAGTATCACCCTCCGTGCCAGTACCCTCGGGACCCTAGGTGGCTTTGTGGGTTCTCCAAGCTGCCGTGCTCAGAGCTGAGACGTGGAATCACGGTGTCCCAGACCCTCAGCACCCCAGAACCCCGGACGCGCCTCAAATGGCAGGCCGGCCCTGCCTAGCCCCGGGCCATACCAACCTGTGGCCGAGTCTGGAGAGAAGGCTGGAGCTCCCTGTGGACAGGACGGCCCAGACACTGCCCGCCCGGCTCACGGCCTCATGTTATAGTGACATTTGATCTTGCCCAGAAGGCCATTGGCTGGGGACTGGGTGGCCGGGCTCGTGGGGCAGGCAGGAAGGGGCCGTGCCCATGCAGGCCCCTTACCAAGTATAGGAACAGCAGAGGAGGAGGCCCAAGGAGGCAAGGATGGGGGGACGTGTGTGGAGAAGGAGACAAGGAAGTGTCAGCGTCTATTTTTAGCCCCCCCCCCCCCCCACACCCCCGGCAGCGGGCACATTCCTGACGGGCTGAGGAGGGCTGACAGGACGGACTGGGTGGCCCAGGGCTCTCAACCAGCCCTAGCCTGGGGCCCCGATGCCCCCAGCCCGGCCGCCGGCTCTCTGCGGCGTCTGGGGCATGTGTCCCTCGCCGCAGCCCCACCTGCCTCCTCCGTCAGAGCACGTGGCCCGAGGGCCCGGGTCCCCCGCGGAGTGGAGGGCTCTGCGAGTCCTCAGCCAGGCGTCTGCCATGTCTGAGCCCCGCGTAGTGCCCAGACCTGGGGCGTGCGGGACAGACGGGCCTGAGAAGTAACAGCCCAGGTAGGAGCTCGAGCACTGAGGGTCCTCGTCACCCCAGGGGCTGGCCCTCCCCAAGGCCAGGGCCACACCTCTGCCCTCAGCCTGGGAGCTCCCCTTCTGGGGGTCCAGACCGTGGGGGCCTCTGGCCCCGCAGCCGAGCTCCGCGAGCCGCTCGCTGCACGTTCCGCCCTGTGCTGGGGGGGCCTGGCCTTTCTGTCCATGGGACTCCACGTGGTACCTTCTGTCTTCGGGACTCTAGGTGGCACCGTCCGGCTGGCAGACATCTTGCCCGGGCCTCTGATGGTCCCCTTGCTTGCCCCTCAGCTAGCGAATCCGAGAGATGGAGAAGAGACACAGCCATCGGGCACCTCCTTCTAGACCTGAGGGCTCCGGGCAGGGGGCTGCCGAGCACGGACAGTGGGGTCCGCTGGACAGCTTGGTCCAGGGCAACAGCTGGTGGGCCAGCACGTGGGACAGGGTGAGCCCTGTGGAGACGCAACCGAGGCCCCTGCCCTCTGGAGGCTTCGAGTCAGGGACGACAGCGTGGCAGGCAGGAGACTCATGCCCCAGCCCCAGCGCCACAAGGCCCATGGTCCTCGGAGCCTTCTGGAAGGGTCCCACTAGCACCTCATTCAATCCCCCCAAACTGGGGATAAGGCCACAGGGACCCAAGACAGGACAGGCATACCTACAGGCATACAGCAAGGGGACACAGAGACCCTCTCCCACCTGCCCCCCCGAGGCCCGAGCTGCTGGGGACAGCCCTGCCCTCCTTCTCTGAGTGCTGTTCCCTCCACCTGTCCAGGTCCTCGGACCGGCAAGGGCTTGGAGGGCCACATGCCCTTGACCCTTGGCCAGCTCTGCCCAGTGGGGCCACCCGCAGAGTCCCTTCCGGGGAAGCCGCCAGGGTAGCTCCTTCGGGCTCGCCGTGACTGCCTCCCCCATGGGGGGCTTCTCCCTGGCTCTTGTCGCTCTGCTCGGAGACCTGAGGACAGCCCCAAACCTACACACAGACAGACATGGGCACACATGTGAGGACAGCACATTCTGGAGCACTTGGCCTTGTCTGTAAGCCGTGCTGGAGTCTGGCCCGGGAGGCCCCGCACGCACCCAGCCCCGCTCAGCCCACGGGTGCCCGGCTCCTGGGAGCCTCCAGCTGCCCCGTTGCTGGGGCCCGTGGTTCTTAGCAGCTGCACCTGCAGTGGCCCTGCCCGGACCCTGCAGTGGCCCTGCTCGGCCAGCAGAGGAGGGTGGCTGCCCACTCAGTGGCCTTGGCCCCTGGCAGGTGCTCTCCCGTGAATGGGCGAGCCAGGGAGCGGACGCTGAGGTCAGAGGAATCGCACAGGTTTTATTTTGGGCATCCGTGACCTCCTCCTCGGGGCACCAGGCCCGTGGTGCAGCGGGACAGTATTGAGCCGGCACTGCTGGACAGGCCGCAGGCCTCTGAGAGCCTTCGACAGGTAATCCACACCCCAGTCCACTGGGCCTGGCCCAGTTTGGGTGGGAGGAGAGGGCCGGGCAGGAGCCTGCTCTGGGGCCCGGAGGGGGTCTGGAGGCCTGGGGTGGAGGCAAGGGACGGGGTGACCCAGCCCTGGTTGGGGCGGAGGACTGATCTCCACCCCAGAAAGGGGTTGGCTAGGGGGACCTCGGGGACAGCTCCACCCAGGGGCGGTGGGGTGCGGGCTTCTGAAACCAGCAGAGCTGTTGAGGCCACAGAGCAGGGAGGAAGCTATGAGGAGAGGTGGTGCCCCAAATATCTTGGCTCCAGCAGTCTTCAGAGGTGACCCCAGGGTGGGTGGGGGGAGGTCAGGGCCCCCCACAGTCTGGGTCCTGGCCCCAGTTTGCATGGATGGGGGAGGCGGGGCCCGAGGGACCTTGAATGGGTTCTGGGCGCCCTCGCTGGTGCCAGCACCACCAACTTGGGCTCTGCCAGGCCACAGATAGAAGCTGCTGACACAGCACTTCGGGGACAGTCCTTCCCCAGCCCTGGGCACCTGCCACCCCACACACCCTGGTGCTCCTGCAGGACCTGTAGCGGACGGTCGGCTCCTGTGTCGGGAGCAGAGGAGTGGTGGGGCGGACGGGGCTCTCAGGCAGGCAGGACATCCCAGGCCAGGGACCCCTTGGGCAGAGACCATTCCGATCCTCCGGACCCTTTAGTGGGTAGGCCCTGACCCAAAGTCTCTGGGAGGAAGTGGCTTGCCATCACGCCGCAGTGGGGTCAGTGGTGCTCAGAGGCGTCAAGCCCTGGGTCCTCATCCCCGGGGCGCTGAGCAGGTCGAGCGGGGCCCGCGTGGGTCAGGGCCGTGTGGCTGGCTGGCTGGCACCATCCCCCCACTTGCCTCCCATCCCATGGTGCCAGCCACTCCGGTCCCTGCTCTGTGTCCAGCCCTGGACCTTTCATGGTCAACTCTGCTGCTGCCCTTGGACGTCCCATCCAGCTGGGTGGGAAGGGAGAGAGTGGCATGTCCCCTGGGGGACGTCCCCCCCACCCCCAGCAGAGCAGTCTCTGAGGTGGGCTGTGGTGGGAGGAGACGGCCGTGGCTTCGTGGAGTCTGAACGCTCCGGGGTTGGACCTATTTACCCCATCCTAGGGGATGCAGGCAGATTGCGACCAGAAGACCTCAAAAAATGGGCATTTGAGCAGAGCCAGGCCTAGAATGCCAGAGGCCTAGCCATCCTGGCCTTCGAATGGGTTCCCCAGATGATGAGGGCATCAGGGCCCAGGGATGGGGAGCACGGCCTCCAGCCTGTCTCCCCCTTCCCACTCTGGTCCACTCCCGACCCAGCCAACCATTTGTTCCCACGCATCCGTTCTCACGTTTACTAGCTGCCGTCCTCCCTTCCACGGTCCGTCCAAGCAACGTCCAGCACACTCACTACCAGCACACTCACCCGGCCTCCCAGCCAGCTGTCCACCCACTATTTATTCATTTTGTCCTTCTATTTATACGTCAGTCTGTCCACCCTCCATCCTCTCGCCCTTCACCCGCCCACCCATCCCTCCACCCACCCACCCTTCATCGGTCCTCCCACCCACTCATCTCCACCCTCCCGCCGTCCACCACCGACATCTGTCCATCCACTAAATCTTCACTGAGCATCACCCAGGTGCCAGGATAGGGAATAACCCCGAGGGGGGTGTTCTTTTGGGAGGGGACACAGTCTAGGGACAAAGACCAGAAATGCACACTGTTTCAAGCGCAGTAAAGTTTAATCAGGCCAATCAAGGGGGGAAGCATCACAGGTGCTCTGGGAGAGGAGGACCGGATCTCAGCCATCATGAGCGCCCGGACCGAAGCCACCATACACCTCGGATCCCAGAGGTTAACACTGCAGAAGGCCATGGGACAGGACAGGCTGTCTGAACCTGGAGGCCAGAGGCCTGGGGGCTACCACCGTCCAGGGTGGGTGGGGAGGGCTTTCCAACTGGGCTGACACCACTCCCTTGTCCCTCCCCCAGTTAGTGAACACAGAAGGAGCATTTGGAACACACGAGGGCTTTATTGCACTAGGAGGAGGAGGCTGCAAGCAGGGGCTGGGGGCCGGCTGGGGCCTGAGAATGTGGTGCAGGAGGTGCTGTCTCTTGACCTGGAGATCCCCCGGCAGGTGTCCTCTCTCTGCCCATCCTGGGCCTTCCTTGGGAACCGTTGGCCTCTGTGAGGGGTGGCTCCTTGGTCAATCACCAGTGACGGTCCCTCTCCTGCCCCTGCCATGAGAGGCAGAGTGGCGTCAGAGAGTGGGAGGGGAGAGAGGTCAGGGGGTCGAGGAGCAGAAAGGTGGTGATTATAGTGGGTGACGGAGGGGTGTGGGCAGGCCAAGTGGGCCATGGCAGCAGCTCTCGCGGCAGGGCCGGGGTGGGCTTCGGGCTGGACCCCCCCCCCCCCGCCCACCCCGAGCGTGGAGGTTGCTGCCAAGAGGTACCTGTAGTCTCAGGAGAGCTGAAACGCAGGGGTGTGTGGGAGCATGAGGCTGCGGTCTAGGGAGGGGCTACCTGCCCTGCCCTCCGTGCCGCCAGCCTGGCTCCGATGGCCACCTAGGCCCTGCCTACGCCCGCCCCCCCCAGGGGCAGGCTCCCCGTTCCAGCTGCCGAAATGCTGTGTCTGCTCCCACCTGGGAAGCTTGCTTCCCCGACGCTGGGCCCCAGGACCCCGAGCCTCTGTGGGACTCAGGGTGGAGGGGTTTCTGCCCATTGCCTGCTCGCCCGCTGGCCGCGCAGCCCCAGAGCGGAACCCGGCGTTCCCGCGGTTCCTGGGGTCCTGGGCCCCCAGAAGCAGGCGCAGCCAAGAGTGAGCCCCAGGCAGATCCGCTCTTGCCTGACAGAGCCGGCCCCCACAGGGCGGCGGCCCCAGGCCTCCTTCCTCCCACAAACCGGCCGGCCTCTGGCTTGGCCCAGACGCCATTTGTCAACGTCCTTGCAAGCACGTGGCGCCCAGAAACCAGGGCGGGCGGCTTGGCCAGGACCACCCCAGCCAGGATGTCTGCGGGAATATCCCATTTAGCGTAGCTCAGCGAAAACTGCTCCCACCTCCCGGCCAATCTACCTCTGATGATGCAGCCTCTGGCCGCCGCCCTCGCCGCTGGCTCGCAGTGGACGAGCCTGTGGTCTGACCGGCGACGGCGCGGCGCCCCTCACGCGTCTGCGGGCGGGCGCTCTTCGTGCCCTGGCCGGCCGCCGGCCCAGCACGTGCCTCCCCTTGGAGCGTTCCCGTGGGCCCCACGGCCCAGGCTGTGCACCGGGGGGCATCCTCGTCTGTCACCCGCCAAGGGCCCCAGGCCTCTGTGGGCGGCCTTCTAAGTCAGCGTGAGGTGCAGCCGCCCCACAGAGTCGCTGACGCAGACGGATTTGCTAGGGACGCCCCCAGTGGGTGCCAAGTGGTCGGAAAGCAGAGCCCCCGACGGTCAGGCGGGGACCCCTGGACCTCCGGGCCTCCCACAGAATGGGGGAGCCACGTGCCCCTTGCAGGAGGGGTGCTGGCCGTGAGGAGGGCTAGCCTGATGGCTGTCTCTCGCCTCCCCAGGGCGCGACGATGCTCATCGTGGCTGGCCTGTGCCCCCAGGGGCCCTCTGGACCCCCGCCGCCCCTGCTGCCCAAGCCGGGGAAGGACAACGTGCGTCTGCAGAAACTTCTGAGGAAGGCCGCCCGGAAGAAGATGACGGGGGCCGGGCCTCCTGTGCCACTGGGGGCTTTCCGCACCTCCCTGTCCCCCGTGAGCGAGGCCAGCCACGACCAGGAGCCCACGGCCCCGTGCTCCCCGGAGGCCCCACCTCCCGCAGAGGCCTCGCGCCCCGTGGCTGCCCTGCCACGCTCCGCCCGCAGCTCCGTCATCCGCCACGTGGCGTCACCTCTGCAGAAATGCCCGTTCCCCTCCAGCTTCACCCAGCGCAGGAGCCTGGCCGCGCACTCCAAGGCCACAGGGCCCCGGCTTGCGACCCCAGCTCCGGCCCCCGCCCGGCCCCCCAGCGGCCTCACACAGGTCTCGGCCCCCGCGGCAGGCGTCACCCATGTCAGCCACTTGCACATCCAGCTAGTGCCATCCCCACAGGCCGGGACCCCTGAGCCCTGGCAGACGGCCCCAGATGGGGGGCCTGGGGGGCAGAACCAAGACACAGCCCCGTGCCCTCCCGGGGCCCAGCCCCTGGTTCCCGTGGCCCACATCCGCCCACTGCCCACTGAGGCCCAGGCTGCCAGCCCCTGGCCTGAGGCGCCCCCCGCACCCGGGCCGCCTCCAGGCTCTGAGGTCTCGGGGCCCAGAGAGGCCAGCACTCGGGTTGTGCTGCCCGTTGCCCCTACCTCCTGCTCCCGGGGACCCTCGCCTCACGAGCCCGCCCCCGAGGGCCCTGCTGTGGAGCCCTTGGAGGGGCTCCCCGCATCCGGGCCTGCGGCTGAGGCTGAGCTGGGCTCCAGACCCCCTGGGGCCTCACCCCCCGCCCCACTGTCAGGCCCGCACCCGAGCCCTGTCCCCAGGGTGGCTCCCAAGCCCCAGCTCAGTGGCTGGATGCGCCTCAAGAAGCAGCTGGTGGAGGGGGCGGAAGCGCCCCCGTTGCCGGGGCCGGAGCAGAGCCCGGAGCGCGGGGAGCAGGCGGTGACAGCCCCCGTGGGCCCAGCGTCCCGGCCCCTGGCCTCCCGGGCCTCCAGGATGTGGGACGCGGTGCTGTATCGTATGTCGGTGGCCAAGACCCAAAGCGGCCCCGCTGGGCCCGAGAACAGGGCTGGTGCCCCGGCTGGCCTGGGCCGCCTGCCCTTCCTGTGCAGGCCGCGGTTCAACGCCCGGAAGCTGCAGGAGGCGGCCCCCCGGCCCCCTCCCACCGTCCGCCCCGTCCTGGACCCGAGCCCCAAGCCCAAGAACTTCAACCGGACGGCGGCCGGCTGGAGGCTCCAGTGAATGGCCCGGGTGGCCCCAGGGCCCAGGACCATGGTGCGGACTGAAGAGGGACGGGGGTCCGGGGGAAGGCCGCGGCCACTGAAGAGGACGCTGGGGCCAGACGGACGCTGGGCAGCCAGGAGGGGGCAGGGCAGGCGGGTGGCGGCCTGAAGGAGGGCAGCAGAAGGGCGATGAGGCTGGGGGCAGGTGGGGTGAGGGTGGAGGGGTCCGTGTGGGGGTAGAGTGTGGGGGCTGACGGGGGAAAGGAAAGCGGGGGGTGGGGGGGTCGACCCGCATGGCCGGCCCTAGGCTTGGGCCCTGGGGCAAAGAGGGGCAGGGGTGCGTCCGGGGTCCCGAGGGGCTGCAGGCAGGCAGGGAGGGTCTCTGAGCCTGACGTGATCTCTGAGGCTCGTCAAGGCGGGGAGGATTCTGGGGCTCGCTCTGCGGCACCCCCACCCCTCGCCCGCCGTGAAAGTCTGGGGACAGATTGACATTTGCTGTGCAGAGTGGGACCGGTCGGGGGAGTCAGCCGTAGGTGGGCACCAGGAGCTGAGGCAGAGGCTCCACATTTCAGGGAGCCGGACCCCAGGCCTTGTCCCTTCTGGTGCCCACCTCGGATTCCCTCACCGAGGGGCCAAAGCATGAGCGGGGCTCACTGCTGGGAGGTAGGGGACGGTCTCACCATCAGTCAGGAGCTAGCTTCGCTGGCCAGGTGAGGAGGCTGCCCTCCGTCCTGGGGCAGGAGAACACCCCCGCGCGGTGGGTGACACAGTGAAGGAGACCCCAGGCCTCCGGCAGCTTTTGGGCCCCAGCGTGCAGCCAGGGCGAGGGTCAGGGCCCTGATGGGGTCCGCAGTGATGGGAGGGGGTCATGGAGGTGACTGAGAGCAGGACACAGGAAGGGAACCAGCAGCCAGTAGGCGGCCCGCCGTGTCACCCGAGGTGAATGGGAGCTGTCCGTGGACCCCGAGACCCGGGCCACTAATAAAGTGTGTCTCACTGTGGCAATGGGCCGAGTTTCTTCACCAGGGGATGGGCAGGGGAGTGGACACTGGAGTGGACCCCCACCAGGGGAGTGAGACCAAGGTTCTGGCCCCTTGAAGACCCAGACCCGAGCTCCCAGGACGCTCCCGTCTGTTTCCTCTGCAGTGGCCAGGACGAGCTCGCCGGCCTCCCGGAAGGAGGGCCGAGCTCCCCCGTGGCGCAGAGCTGGAAAAGGCTGAAGCTGGCCGCGGGAGAGCAGCATCTGCGTTCAGTGTAAGATGCGGCTTGGTTCGGGGAGTCTGCACGGCGGGCAGACGGAGCCACGCCCGGGTTCCGGGGAGCTCTGAGGCTGCCCTGGCAGCTTGTAACAAGCGGGCCCTGTCCACGCCACCATGTTCCCACAATACGACGCTTCGTGCTCGGGCCACCGCCCTGGACTTACCAGGAAGGGCCGCCTAGGGCCCCGAGCCCTCGTCCATGAGCACCTTCTCATACTTCCCATGTCCGGTGGCCACGAACTTGTACCTCTTTCCAGATGGGGTGCTCTGCTGGGGAAGGAGGCCAGGAGCAAAGGTGAGAGCCGCAGAAGGGCCACGATGTTGCCTCTGGGGGTCCCTCCAGGTGTACCGAGGACGGCCCTCTTTGCTCTCGACTGCTGGACCTGCCGTCCCTCTGTCAACCCTACCTTCATTGTTGATGGCGCCTTGGAGCCTCCTTTCTGCTCCCAGAGGCTCTTCTTGCTCATGTCTCCAGCTACAATATCCTGGGGGCACAGGAAGGGCATGTCACAGGTGCAGACCCTACACTACGGAGAACTCTCTCTCCTGCCTGGCCTTGCCAGACTGGGGCCTAGGCCTGCCCACCTGCCTCCCTATGAGAGCCCCGGGGCAGGAGGTAGGAAAGGGAAGATGGTACCGTCCACCTGCCCTGGGCAGACCCGGTGTCCCGCATGACCTTCTACTCTGGGGCCAGCCCGGTGGTGGCCACCCCTCAAATGTCCCAGTGCCTGGATGGTCTCATACTCGCCTCGCCGAGGGGCGGGCCTCGCCCCGGGATGAGTCCTACCTTGCAGGAGGGGGCCTTGGCCGTGGACTGAGCCTGCACTTCTCCCGTCTCCCACCGGCTCTTGGTGCTCGCCACGGCCATGCTGGGCAGCTCGATGGAGGGCTGGCGCGTTGGCTTGGAGGCCCGGCCGGCAGTCTGCAGGGGAGAAGGCGCCTGCTTTAGTGAGCCGCTACAGGAGACACGTCAGTGAGGCCAGTGTGAGACCGTCCGACGTACGGACGGTTTCCTCCACGTCTTTGCATCTGCCCAGGAGCGCCTCCCCGGCAAAGGGCTGGAGCAGAGCTGGGACGAGAAACGCACAGTCCTCCGCTCGGCGTCCTTGGGACACGGCCTCTTAGTCCGAAGAGCACAGGGGACACGGTGGGGCAGGGACAGATAGGGTGCTGCCACGCTGCTCGCGACGCCGGGCCGGAGGAGCCAGGGTCGGACGGAGGGGTGTGGGTTGGAGAGAAGAATATTGCCACGGTGGGGGGTGGGGGTTGCAGGGGGGTGTGGCCTGGGGTAAGCGGTGGCTGGAGGGAGGGGGCATTGTTGGACATGAGAATACAGGTTAGGGGCGCCTGGGTGGCTCAGTCAGTTAAGCGTCTGCCTTCAGCCCGGGTCACGGTCTCAGAGTCCTGGGTTCAGCCGCTGAGTCCCTGCCCAGTCGGGGGTCTGCCTCTGCCCCTCCCTCTGCCCCTCCCTCCGCTCATCCACTCCCTCATTCGCTCTCTCTCCCCCAAATAAATCAATGAAATCTTTTTTTAAAAAGAATCTAGGTTAGACGAGTGGGTGTCGCC
Source organism: Martes martes (assembly GCF_963455335.1). Lineage (NCBI taxonomy): Eukaryota > Metazoa > Chordata > Mammalia > Carnivora > Mustelidae > Martes > Martes martes. Next base: position 1,492,809 of record NC_137898.1, on the reverse strand, counting down.
TGGATGGAGGGGTGTAGGCTGGAATGAGTGGCGGCTGGATGGGGGGTGGCGTTTGCACGGGAGGGTGCGGGTTGGATGCAGGAGCACCGGCTCATAGACGAGCGGCGTCGGTTGAAAGGAGACGCGTTGGTTGGACGAAGGGCTCGCGACCGGATGGAGGGGTCCTGGTTGGACTGAGAGGTCCTGGACAGAGGGGTCTCGGTCGGATGGCACGGTGGGTGCGTGGGTGGAGGAGGGACCCAGCAGAAGAGGCCTAAGCATACCTCGACGGCCTGAGTGTACTGCTCCAGCCGCTCGTCGATCTTGGAGATGGGCAGGGCTGGCTGGGACTTCTTCACACTGTTACTGGAGGGTGGGAGGAGGGTCACGCCCCATGCTCCCTCACTTGGCTTGGGCAGCCCACCCCTCAGGCCCCTGGATCTCTGGCCCCCAGACCCCTCTCTTCAACCCTCTCTTGGGGAACCCCGAGTCCTAGTCTGGAAAACAGCAGACACACCTCTTCTCGATGGAGCGGTTCAGGGACTCGGTTCTGTCGATGAGCTGGAGAGAGCAAGCAGAGGTGTGAGCCTTCAGCCACCCCCCCACCCCCCCCCATTGCCCCCGTGGCTCCTGTTCACCCGTCCAGCTTTCTACTGATTCATTTCTCAGGGCTGGGCTGAGTGCTGGGCTTGGGGGGATAGCAGAGGAAGGGCAGGACGTGCTCCCTATTCCTGGAGGTGACGTGTGGCTGCCTCTCTGGGGCTGCCATTTGGTCGTGATTCTGGGAAAGAGAAGGCAGCAGGCTCTGGGCCTTGACCTACTTTGGTGCTGGGGCTCAGGGGAGGTGAGCCCTGTTCGGTAGCGCCCTCCAAGACCAGGGGGCTGGGTGTCCTGGGCTGCTGGCTTTTCTGGTGCTAGAAAGAGAGCATCTGAGGTTATATGATGAGCGCACCCCCTTTGCACCCCTCCTGCCCCATCCAGGACTTGTTGGAGCAAACATTTTCCCCTCCCTGGGCCTCAGGCCCGTTCCAGCCCTGACACGCTCTGGTTCTCGAATTCTCTGCAGTTCTCACTTGATCCCAGGGTCAGCAAGGCCCTCCACCCTCCCAGAATGTGGGCGCTAGAGTCTGGGGGTGGGGGCGGGTCCTCCTTGAAGCCAGACCAGCAAGGCTCGCAGAACACGCAGTCAGCAGAGACCCCGCCCGGGCTCGGAACGTGCCCACCCCGAGTGGAACCACCACCTGCTCTTCTGTCTCTCCAGCGTCTCCTGGCCCCGGGCTGCCCTGGATGGTCCCCTCCGGGCTCCTGGCCTGGGTCTCCTCCGCTCCCGGCCCCGCCTGGAGCTCTGAGCTGGGGCTCAGACGCAGCTCCTCTGGGCAAACGCTGGCCGGGCTCCGCTCATCCCCGTCCTGGCTCCCGCAGGTGCGCCGGTGGGGCCTGGGGAGGAAGACGATGGTCATCCCAGGGAAGGTCATTCCGTTGCCTCAAGGCCCCTCCTGTTTCCAAACCTCAGTTTCTCATCTGAAAGATGAGGGCAGTCGGACCGGTTGAGTGCCGAGGAATCCTGACCCCGGCCTCACTGGGGAAAGGGGTCCAAGGACCTCAGAGCCAGCCCCCGACCCTGCTTTCTCTGACTGGGGGCCACCCACACTCTGAGGCTAGACCCAGTCTCCAGGCTTTCCAGGTAGGACCCAGCCCAGGTCGTGCTTGTCTGTGTCCATCCGGCCGGACTCGGCCGCCACTTGCTCCTGCCCTGCTCTGGGAGGGGGGCAAGGAGACCAAGGATGGGGGCAGAGTCTGTGGGTGGTTTGGGGGCTGCTCAGCGGGAGGACAAGGTGAGTGTAGAGGCCACAGCAAGGATCATGCCCCTGAGGAGAGGGGCTGCCTGCACTGGCCATGCCTGCTGGCAGCCAGCGTGGCTCTGCATTTGAGCAGGACTGAACCCGGGTAAGATGGGAAATCCTTGAATTTTCCATGATTTCACGCTCCTTGGTGCCGGTGCCACCCAGACCCACCGCCCAAGGTGGGTCGGTCCCAGCCAGTGGCAGGCACACAGAGGGCCCATTCAGCGGCGGTGGGTGCGGGGACTAGGCAGGTGTGGGGCGGGAAGAGGCCTGCTTGGGAGCACGAGGGTTCGACCGAAGAGCCAAAGTGCCCCCTGCTGTTGGGAACGGCTGCGGCGGCCTGTGGCCGTGGGGAGAGAGGAGGGAGCTGGCGGGGCTGAGCCACCAGACACCCGTGTATAGGCCAGCCTTGCTGACCCCAGACCCATCCTAGAAATGCAGAGTGTGCACTGACTCCCAAAGGCAGATGGGGGAAACTGAGGCCCAGAGGGGGTGCTGGTAGGCAGGGGCCGGCCAGGACCAGGGCCCCGGCAAGGCAGCTGGCTCCCGGGGCGTGGGAACTTGCTTATAGGGTGAAGAAAGGGTGGTGGGACCACTGGAGGGGTCTTAGCTAGAGCTCGAGCCCCCTGAGGGGCCGTGAAGGGCCGGGAGGTGACCCGGAGAGGGAGTGACGTGGGTCTGGTGACCCTCAAGTTACCGGGGGGGACCCTGCCCCCCAAGCCTGAAGTCCCTGAGCAGAGCTTGCACCCTGTCCAGAGCACGGTGTGGGCGCACTCAGACCCCTGAACTGAGGCGGGGGTGAGGCTCCGGGGGCAGCCCCCCATCCCATCCCTGGGCCCCGGGGGCGCCTCGGCCCCCGGCCCCGCCTGCCCCGTTCAGACCAGCAAACACGTCTGCACATCTGGAAAGCTTGTCCCTCCAGGCCGGCTCACAGGCCCGCACATCTGGAAATACCTGCTCCCCTCCGTGGGAATGGAGATCAGCCAGCCCCGAGGGAGGAAGGGGCGGGCGGGCGGCAGGGGCGCAGGGCCTCCATTACGTCAGCGGGCCGCAGATGTGTGCTGATGTGGCAACACCCCGGCCGGGGCTGCAGCTGGTCTGGACGGGGCCCAGGGGCCCTGGGGAGCCCAGGAATGAGATTTCCTCCCCAGCCCTCCCCGCAGCCCCTCGGCCCGCCGCCCCGCCGTCTGGCTCTCTTCCTCCCTTCCCCCTGCCGCGGCTCCAGGCCGCTTTGCGGGGCCCGTGCCGGTTCTCAGGCGCGCGGGTCAGGGCTCGGAGAGAGCCCCTGTCCGGCAGCCTTGCCTCCAGACGCTGACTCCCACTTGCCTGTCCTCCTCCTCCTGCTGGCCCTCCGGACTCTCGCCCCAAGGGGCCTCCCCAGCCCCCCAGTGCTGCTGCTGCTGTTCAGGCTTCTGGGACCAGTCGCCGAAACCCTCATCCTCATCCGGTTCCGGAGCCTCTACGGGCTTCAGGCTGAGGCTGAAAGAGAGGCACGGGGTGTCCCCCCCACCCAACTCAGAGCCGGGCCACCAGGGGCCACAGACATACTACCCACATTCCTCCTCCCTTCCTCAGACCCCGGCTCCAGGGGTGGGAGGCCCTGTCTGCCGGGGCAGCACCCCACGGCTGGGCCGAGCCTCCCCATGGTCAGAGAGTCCCTGAGGGCAGGACTGTGTCTCCCTCAGAGTCTGGAGCTGCCTGAGGCCAAAGTTGTGTCTCACCCTATTAAGCCGGGCCCCCCCCCAGAACAGGCTCTACCTCTTTCATGAGTCTAAGGTTCCCAAAGAGCTGGGCTGTGCCTCCCCCACCAGTCTAGAGTGCCGTGAAAGCTGGGCTATGTTTCTCCCATCAGTCTAGGGTCTGTTAAGCCTGGGCTGTGTCTCTCCCATCTGTCTAGGGCCTCTGAGGACTGGGTTATGCCTCCTCCATCACTCTAGGGTCCCCTGAGAGCTGGGCTATGTTTCTTCCATCAGTTCAGGGCTCCCCAAGAGCTGGGCTGTGCCTCCCCCATCAGTCTAGGGTCCTGTCAGAGCAGCGCTGTGCCTCTACCATCAGTCTAGGGCCTTCTGAGAACTGAGCTATGCCTCCCCCATCAGTCTAGAGTCTCTTGAGTGTTGGACTGTGCCTCCCCCATCAGTCCAGGGTTCCCCGAGAGATGGGCTATGCTTCCTCCATCAGTCTAGGGTTCCCTGAGAGCTGGGCTGTGCCTCTCCCATCTGTCTAGAGCCTCTGAGGACTGGGCTATGCCTCCTCCATCAGTCTAGGTTCTCTTGAGACCTGGGCTATGCCTCTCCCATTAGTCTAGGGTCCCCTGAGAGATGGGCTCTGCTTCCTCCATCAGTTCAGTGCTCCCCCAGAGCTGGGGCATATCCCCCCATCTGTCTAGGGCCTCTGAAGACTGAGCTATGCCTCCTTCATCAGTCAAGCATCCCCTGAGAGCTGGGCTCTGCCTTCCCCATCAGTCTAATGTCCTCTGAGAGCTGGGGTGTGCCTCTACCATTAGTTTAGGGCCTTCTGAGAACTGAGCTATGCCTCTCCCATTGGTCTAGGGTCTCTTGAGAGTTGGGATGTGACTCCTCCATCAGTCTAGGGTCCCCTGAGAGCTGGGTTGTGCCTCCCCCATTGTCCAGGGCTCCCCAAGAGCTGGGCTATGCCTCTACCATCAGTCTAGAGTTCCCTGAGAGCTGGGCTACGCCTCCTACATCAGTCTAGGGCCTTCTGAGAACTGGGCTATGCCTCCCCTATCAGTCTAGAGTCCCTTGAGAGCTGGATTGGGACTCCCCCATCAGTCTGAGGTCTCTTGATAGCTGGGTTGTGCCTCCCCCATCAGTCCAGGGCCTCTCAAGAGCTGGTCATGCCTCTCCCATCAGTCTAGGGTCCCCCAAGAGCTGAGCTATGCCTCTACCATCAGTCTAAGGCACCCTAAGAGCTGGGCTATACTTCCTCCATCAGTCTAGGGTCTTCTGAGAACGGACTATGCCTCCCCCATCAGTCTAGGGTCCCCTGAGAGCTGGCCTATGCTTCCTCCACCAGTTCAGGGTTCCCCAAGAGCTGGGCTGTGCTCCCCCCAAAATCTAGGGCCTTCTGAGAACTGGGCTGTGACTCCCCCATCGATTTAGGGTCCCCTGAGAGCTGGACTATGTCTCCCCCCTCAGTCTAGGGTCTCTCAAGAGATGAGTTATGGCTCCCTCATCAGTCTAAGGCTCCCCAGGAGCTGGGCTGTGCTCCCCCAACAGTTTAGGACCCCTGATTGCTGAGCCGTACCCCCTCTGTCACCCTAGGGTCCTCGTGTGTGGGGCTGTCTCCCTCTGCCCCCTCAGCTGTGCCCCCAGGGCTCTGGTGCCATGCCCCTTCCCCAGGAAGCCCGTGCACCCCGTCCACCCAAGGCAGGCGTGGGATCGTGTGCTAGTGGGCTCCCCCTCCACCCCCAGTCCCTGCCATCCAGACCGAGGCCCCGGCCGGAGGGGCCATGACCGCCGCGGCACCCCACCCTGCCCGGAGCTGCTGACTCGGAGAAAACGGAACAAAACAGCGGCGGGAGGAAGGGGGGCATTATTGTAAAAACAGCCCAGCCCGGCCGCGGAGGCCTCCTGGGCCCAGGGAGGAAACGAGCCGGCCTGCGGCCCGCCAAGTTGGACGTGGCCTCCATGAGTCACCGGCAGCGGGGAGCTTGGGCGGGGGGCTCCGGGGCCAGGGCCGCGCAGCTGGGGTCAGTGTCGGTCCAAGCAGGGGCCAGGACGGCGCGGGGCGGCCAGAGCCTGAGTCAGCGCTCTGGGAGGCTGGCTGGGAGGGGTGGCCGCACGTGAGTCCATCCGGCCGGCCAGCCAGCAGGCTCTGCTGGCGCCGGGGGCTGCGGGGACCCCCCCCCCCGGGGAACTCTCCCCACTCCTGCCCCTGCTGCTGGGCTGAGCTCCTGCGTGGTCTCTCCTGCTCTGGGACCCCTCGCCCGGGGCCCGACTGCCGGCACGCCCCTCTGCCCGGGGGTACGGGGCCGGGCCGGGCAAGCAGCTTACAGGGTCTCCTGCTCGGGCAGCTGGGGGGCCCGGCTGCCCCCGTCCTCGTCCTCGGCCCGCAGCTTGCTGTCCCTCTCCCGACGGCGCCGTTCCCGGGCGGCCTCTTCCTCGTCTTCCACGCTCCACTGAGTGGTGAGCCTGGGGGACACCGAGAGACGGTCATACCACAGCCTGTGCCCCGCCGCTACAGTCCCAGCAGCCCTCCTGTCCCGGCCTCGGTTTCCTTGTGCATAGAGCGGAGGTCACGGGAGTCGGTCACCGAGGTGCCCTCGGGGCCCGGGGGGAGCTCCCAGGGCTCTCCGGGCCTGGGGACGGAGGGGTTCCGGGGTCCGGCCAGGCCTGCAGCAACCCTGGTTCCGCTCCACCAGCTGGGCTCCCTTGGCCCACCCAGAGCCAGGCCATAGAGGGCGTGGGAAGAGGCGGCGGGAGGTGTCAGGGGCCTCCCTGATCTGGGGGTCCGGCCGCAGCCCATCAGGTACGGCCGGGCTGGGCTGGGGTCTGGCCCAGCTGCCTCCCAAGCCGACGCCCCCCCAGCTGGGGTGCTCCCTCCTGCTCCCCAGGGACCCGGTGTGTTGGAAGAAGGTGGCCCCCCAAGAGGGCCCAGACCTGCAGAAGAGGCTGTGTCCAGCCCAAGCCTGACCCCTCTCTGAGCTGTTTCACCGACGAGGAACTGAGGCCCCCTGCAGAGCCCCTCGCTCAGTGCACATTGACCCCAGAGCTTCTCAGGGTCCCTCACAAGGTGGGCCTGGGACCAGGGGCCCACGGCCTGTTTCCCCTGACCCTGGCCCAGTAGGTCTCAGACTATTGGTGTCGAGAGGGGGGAGGGCAGACAACCCAGTCCTTGGCCACTGACATGGCCCTGCCTCCCCCAACTCCCCTGGACCCCGGGAGGGGAGTCCTGGTCTCTGCTTCTGCAGGGGTCCCACTGCCCCAGGCCGGGGTCTCCGTCCCTTCCTGCTGGTGTCCGCTGCCTGACCCCGCAGCCCTCTCCTTCTGGGCCTCCACCCTTGGCCAGGATGGCCGGCTCCGTGGTCTCGGCAACCCTGCTGGCCGTGATCTAATCTCCCTTCAGTCCTCCCAGAGCCTCCTAGACAAAAGCCAGGCTCCTGTGCAGCCCCCGCTCTGGGCCCCCTCCCCCCGTGGCAGCCCCCGGGGACCTCAGCCGTGCTCAGACCTCAGCATCCCGTCCGCCTACCCTCACTCCTCCGCGGTGTCATCGACCCCGGCCCCAGGGCCCCAGGGAGCCCTTCCTGCCCTGTACCCGGCTCCCATCCTGCTCGGAAGCTGCAGGGCCATGTTTTCTGGGGAGGTAGAACCTGGAGAGCTCTCAGGCTGTTGGGGACCTGGGCTCCGGGGTCCTTCCCCGCCATTCACACCCACAGGCCCTCCTCATGGAGGGTGGGAGCCCGTGGGTGCCGTGGGAGTCGGTGCTGGATCCCAGCTGTGGGGCGGAGCGCGGGCCCCCCAACCTTCTTGTGGGGCGGCCCCTGGGGACACCCCAGGAGGAATTCCCGGCCTTTCCTGTTGGGACTGGCCATCTTGTCCCCCTCGCTCCCACGTCCCAGGTGCGCACGCCTGTGGGCGCGTTTGTGTTGGGACGTCGTCGTGTCCCGGCCAGTGGACGGTGCACGGGTGCGCAACCGTGGGCTCAGGTGGGGCGTGGGTGGCCCGAGGCCGGAGCTGAGCCTCAGGTCCCCCTCAGGCCTGCTGTCTGGAAGCCCCGTGGGGCCTCTCCCCAACATGGCCATCGCTCCTGCTCTCCAGACCCTCCCACCAAGATCTGAGTGCAAAACCCACAATGTGTCCCGTCACTCCTGACGCAGACAGGGGCTGAGCCCCCGGGGTCTTCCCATACGGTGACGGGTCCCGGCCACGAGAGCCCCATGCGGCCCCACACTCGGCAGAGCCCCATGCACGGACACGCAGTCCCTGGCTGGGCCTCCCTTGCACACACAGACACACGCGTGCACACACACGCACGCACACGCACACAGAGTCCCTCTGTGGGCTCTAGCTCCCCTCAGGCCAACGTCGGCACCCACGCCCGCCCTCCGTACGTGGCCCCCAACACTCCCCGGCACGCAGGCGGGCGTCCCTCTGCACACGCAGACGCGGGAGTGGGAACGAGGTGAGAGGCGAGTGGGCAGGCCCAGGCCCCCCTCCCACCACCCCTGCCTTCGCCTTGACAGTGGCCCAGGAGGGAGACCGAGAGCAGCATCCCCGGGGAGGCGGCCCCTCCCAGGGTCACCGTTCACGACCTGCCATTGGCGTGCGGCCCCCGAGCTCCCACAGGCAGGAGCTTTGGGGGGGAGCAGAGAAGGGGTGCGGGGCAGGGTCTTCTGCTGTCTCCCCAAAGCCCCACGCTGGGAGACCCGCTGGCCTGAGGGCAGGGAGCCCTCCCTCCTCTCCTCCTCCCTCCCGCCAGCCCCAGGATGTGAGTCACGCAGCCTGTCCCGGCCCCTCCTGTGAGCTCACCCCTCACTGTTCCACAGCTGGGCTCCGTTCTGGGAACTGAGAGGGGGCGGCTCTCCTGGGGTGGGGTGGGGGCCTCTGGCCTGGGAAAGGCGCCCCCCTTCCCCGGCCAGCAGCCCAGACCCCTTGGCAGGCTCCGCGGAGCTGTCAGGACACCGGCGATGGCCGCCCCCCACCCCCACCCCGTGGCCCCTGGCTCGGCCCGAGCGCAGCTGTAAGGGATTTGGTGTTCCTTAGCAAACGCAATTAGGCTGTTTCCTGTGTCTGTTCTGGCTCTCATGCGGCCATCGGTTCAGCCCCGGGGGCCGTGGAGTGCGGTCCTGCATCGGGGTCCGCCACGGGGCCTCGCTCCACCCGGAGCAGCGGCGTGGGCAGACCCCAACGGGCCCCAGGAAGGCTCAGAGCTCCCCATCCTGGGTCGGGGGGACCCCCAGCCCAGGGGCTGCCCCTGCGGGACATGTCCGCTGTCTCCCAGCCCCGACTCGAGGCGCCAGCCCCCCCTCTCCTCCCTCTGCAGCACCCCCTCGTGGTCCCCCCGGCAGGCCTGGGGGGTAGGGTCTGAGCCGGCCTGGCCCCTCCGCCGTCAGCTGTCCTGCCTCCTTCCTCCCCCGGCCCCGGTGGGCTCCGTCCCTGCTTGACTCTGCCCCCTGCAGGCGGCTTCTGGGGCACCCGCCTGTCTCTGGTGCCCAAAGCCGGGGGCTCAGAGTCATGGGGAGAGCTCGGGGGCTGGGCTTGGGGGCCAGGCAGGGCACCTTCCTCAGGAGAATTCTTCTTTTAGGCTTGCAGGGGACCCTCTTGGCCGCAGGGGACCTGGACACAGTGGGTGAGAGCTGCCCGAGAGGCCTGGGGAGTGGGACCAGGCACCCCGCCAGGAGCAGGGAACACAGGTCTCCCCGCAGACCACCAAGGTCTCTGTCCCCTCCATGCCCTGCCTCCCCACTGTCCCCCGGGGTGGACACTTGCAGAGCGACTGGTCCCCCAAGTGACCACGGAGCCCACGAGGGGAGGCACAGTGTGGGGGAGAAGGAGCCCACGGAGAGGCCTTCTTAGAGTTGGCTTCCGGGGATCCCCAACTACCAGAGAGCAGGTCCCCCAAGGGCAGAGGTCAGTGGCCCTGTCAGGGAGTTCAGGGGAAGGCAGTGGTGGCTGGGCTACCACGAGGGTGCCCCCCACGGCTCATGCAAGGCAGGGTCCCGCCCCAGGCTGTGTGGGAGGGTTCTGTGGGTGTGGCATGGCCTGGGCACCGGCTGCCACTCGGCCTTGCAGAGAGGCACAAGGGTGCACCTGTGGGGGTGAGCCCGGAGTACAGAGGCAGCGCCAAAGGGGCACGTGGGCAGTGGGGGAGGCAGCAGGGGGCTGGAGGAGATGAGCTGGCAGGAGGGGGAAGGAGGAGGCACAGGGCTGTGGACCGGGGAGGTGCCGGGAACCTCGCTCCCCCATGCCCCACCCACCTGCACTGGAGCGGGTCCAGCCCACACTCCAGGCCATCCTTCGTCCAGCAGCACCTTTCTGGGTGCGCCTGTGTCCTGCTGTGCATGGGGAGAGATGACCCCTTTCCTCGACGGCACAGACAGTCAGCGGGCCAGGGAGACAGCGCCCTGGGCAGCCCAACCCCATTGCCCCGGAGAGCCCAGGAGGCGACCTTGAACTTGGGTCTGAAAGATGAGCTGGGGTTCGTGGGCCAGGGAGAGGGTACAGTGAGAGCAGAGCCATGGAGGCCGGTGGCCAGAGTGCTCAGTGCAGTCATGGCCAGAGAGGGACAGCCGTGGGGAGATGGACAGGAGGGTCTCTGAGTCCCTTGTGGGGCACAAGTGGGCTGGGAGGGGGAGCTACCAGCCAGGAAGGTGGTGTGGGCAAAGGGGCAGCAGCCTCCCAGGAGGGAAGGGGGGTTCCGGGGGTGGGTGGATTGCGGGGAGGTCCCAAGTTGAGCTTGGGCCAGCAGAGCGTGGGGGGCATGGGAGCTCCTGGGGAGATGGTCAGGATGGACTGCAGGTGAGGAGGGACCCAGGCTGGGGAGAGCCCAGGGGATGAGTCACACCTCAGGGAGCTGAGGGGCAGCCATGGGGCACCAGGGTTCCAGGGTGACCAGGGAGCAGAGAGCGGCCGCGGCCGCAGGGAAAGGCCTGGAGTCCAAGTCCCTTGGCCCCTTCCTGTCTCCGTCCCGCCTCCTCCAGGCTGGGCGCCTCACAGAGGTTAGAGCTGCAGGGGTGGGGACAGCCTGGGCCTTCACCCCCGCCCCAGGGCCTCGGTGTCCCTGCAGAGCCCTCGGCTCTGCCCCGGCGGGGCGGGAGCGCAGCCCCTCCTGACCCTCCCCTTTGCAGTCACTCCCAGAACGGGCAGCACGAGTGGGGCAGCACCCAGCAGCCTGGGGGTGATGTTAGGTCTCTGGGAGACCCAGGGCAGGGCAGCTGGGGACCCTGGGGGCTCTGGAAGGTTCTAAGCAGGAAGGAGCTCAGTGGAAGGCAGTTGGAGGGGACTCGAGGTGGGGGGACATGTTGCCCTCCCTGGGGCAAGGAGGATGGGGGCTGAGCGGAGGGAAACATAGGAGGTCACCTCAGGAGGTGGGGCTGTGGCTTCGGTCCCTCTGACCCCTTTCTCAGGGTGAGACGCCGGGCCCAGCCTCAGCTCCGCAGCTCCCCGGGGCACAGACCTCACTCAGCCGGGTGCAAACCAAGACCCCTCCCCGGGCCGCCCTAGCTCCCACTGCCTCTTGACTGGTGCTATTGGCAGACCTGGCCCCCCAAGAGGAAGCTGGAGCGCCACGGGACAGGGCACCCCTCCTGGTTCTGGCGGCAGGTCTCATCTGAGGAGCCTCCCCGGAGGAGGGGACCCCTGCTGGCAGAGCCGGCTTCCCCCTCCCACAGAGGGGCTGGCTCCCCAGAAGGCACAGGCTGGCCCTGAGGTGTGGGGAGGGAGTGAGGCCCCAAGGGGCTGGTGCTGGGGACACGGGGCACCGCCACCGCTTCCGGGAGCCCGCAGCTGGCTGGGCAGTGCGCTCTCGAGCCGCGAGCCCCAGGCCAGGCCGTCCTAAGGTGACCCCACCCACACTCTAGCTCCTTCCCGGCCCCCGGGCAGGGGAACACAGCCCTGTGGCCTGGGCAGGGGCCCTGGGCTCGTTCCTCGGGTGGGAAGGGCCAGGCGGCCGGCGCGCTGGCATCTTTCCTTCCACGTGAGCCCTGAGACCCCGGCCAGGACCACCTTCCGCCCGGGCAGCCCCTTCTCACAGCCGAGGCCAGCCCGTCCTCAATCAGAGCGTCATCTCTGTGGGACCCTCCCCCGGCCTCTTCATCCAGTGCCCCCTCGTCTTCCCACAGTGGGGCAGCCCTTGTGGGGGGAGCCCCCAGCTGCCCCCAAAGCCAAGGAATCCCCCTTCAGCCCCTCTTTCCTGGCCGGCCCCAGGAGCGGACTGGGGAGTGTGGCCCCTGTCTCTGACCTCAGGTCACCAGGGAACCCCCCCAGGGGCCGTGGGGCAGGCCCCGTTCAGCCCAAGTCAGCCCCACCACGGGCTCAAAATGCCACCTGGTTGTCACCCCATTCAAGGGGCACCTCACCTCAGTTTGCAGCTGAAGAGTGGGGTTGGGAGGTCTCCCTTGGGAAGGGAAACCAGGAGACCACAGCTATGGCTGCCACCGTCCCCAGCCTCCCTCCCTGGGCCGGGGTCCCCTCAGTGACAGTCCCATATCTGTCACCTGCTCCATAACCTCCCAGGCAGCCCAAGTCCCTCCTGTCCCAGCCCCCTGCTTGCCGGCCTGGGTAGGCCTGTCCCCCGATTGGTCCCTCCCCTCCGCCCCAGGCTCCGGCCCCCTCCCCGAGCTGGCTCTCCATCCCTCCGGGAGCTGGGGCCCACAGTGGGGTCCGGGACCTTCGGGGCTGCCAGGAATGCCAGTGCTGACCTCTAGGCGGGGCTCAGGGACCCCAGGAGAGCCCCTATTTGGAGCCGGGGGTGGGGAATGCCAGCAGGTAGTCCCCTCAGAGGAAGGACATCTGTGCCTGCGCCTGTGCCCGGCCCGAAAGGACAGGGGACGTGGACGGTGACACCTGTCAGAAAGGACGGGGCAGCAAGTCAGCGTGTCGCCCTCCTCTCTGTCCCCACGCCCCTCCTGGGTGACCCACAGTCCCAGCACATCCCACGCAGTCCCCCCTCGGGGACATAGTCGCGCGGAGGGCATCTGTCCCCATGGGCTCCCTTCCTCCCACAGCCCATTCCAGACGCGCCCAGTCCCAACCTGCCCCCCGCCCCGCGCTGAGCGGCTCTGCTGGTGCTTGGCCCGCCTGCCCCCCCGCCCGCCCGCCCACCATCCACGCAGATGGGAGCTGCCCGGGCCGTAGGGCTCTGGGCCAGATGGGTCCCTCCCTTGATCCCCCTGTGCAGCCCGGCCCCCAGTTTCCTGCCACGACTGTCTCCCCAGACCTGCGGCATCCTGGGTTCCTGGACCCACGCAGGCCCTATGGGGACCAGCCTCCAAATGCTGGTCAGGGCAGCCCCAGGCCAGGCCGGCCCATCACACCGCAGGCTCCAAAGGTGTCCAGGCCAGGCGGGCAGACCTGGTCGTCTGCTCTGATGGCCCGACAGGGAGAGTGCCATGCGGGGGGTGGGGGGTGGGTGGGGTCCCTGCTCCCCTGGTGCCCACTCGCTGGGGACAGCTCCAGCCTGAGGGCGGAGGCTGTGCCCCCAAAACCCACCTAGAGGGGCTTTGCCCAGTCAGGGGTCCCCTTCACAGTCTGGCTCCACAGAGCCCGAACCGTGGCCCCACAAAGCGCTTTGGGCCCCCAAGCCCCTCTCTCCCAGGACTCCCCCTGGTGCACAGAGGCTGGCTCCGGGACCGCCCCCTTCTGCCCCAGAGTGGGGTCCGGAACCGAGCCTGACATCCCTCTCGCTGGCCCATCACCCCCCTGTGGCTGGGGGTCCTACCTCCTGGGACGTGCTCCCGGGTCAGCCTCCTGGCCCTTGCCCCTCTGGGCCTGGGGTCAGAGGTCAAGCCCCTTTGCTCTTCAGGTCCGGCCTATTGGACGCTGGTGTGGCTATACCTGTCTCTGCCCCGCGCACCGTAATCGCCGCTGTCCCTGCTCTGGGTCCCTGACCCCAGCGCCGCAGGGGTCTGGGCCAGGGGTCGCGGCCGCCCAGGAGACCGCCGGGCACCCCACTCACCGCCACGCCTGTGCCGCACTCAGGACCCCCTCTGGGGCCGCGTGGGGGGTTGACCACAGGGCGCCCCGGCTGCTGGCAGCTCCCGCCTCGCCTCCGGGCCCGGCCCAGGCTCTCTTGGCGCCGGCCGGCCCTCCAGGGGAGCCCGTCCCTCCCGAGCCAGGCGGGGGCTGCCTGCCAGCTCTCACTGCGCCCCCGAGGCCAGGCTCCGGCACATTCCGTGACACGCGGCTGGTGGCTGGCACCGGCTGCCGCCTCGGCCATCCCTCCCCGCTTTCACCTTCCCCGGGGCCTGGCGGGGGGGGGGGCACCTGGGTTTTCCCGACAGCCCGGGGTCCCCCGCACGGCTCTCCTTCTCGGCCCACCCCGGGGTCTCCAGACGCGGCCGCCAAGTGCGCGGAGTCGCTCGACCCCCTGCCTGACGCTGCCATCCGTCTCTGCCGCAGGAGCCCGGGGCCCAGCCTGCCCCCTCCCCGGCCTCTGCTGCCCTGCCCCCCTCTCCTGCCCTCTCCCCTCTGCACGGAGCATCCGGGGCTCGGGGCGATGCCTCCCCCTGCGCGCCCGACGGGCCGCAGGACTGCCTAAGCCTCAGTTTCCCTGTGCACACAAATGGGGACGCGGGGCCAGCCTGGGACGGTCTGCTGGCTTGGGCCTCTGTCCCCGAGGACCCTGCCGGGAGCTGGGGGCTACGCGGTCCCGCCACAGCCAGCATGCGGCGCGTCACCCCGTTACAGAAGACGAAGTGGAGCTTAGCAGGGAGGGGCCCGACCCGGGGCTCCCCCGCTCCGGGCCCCAAGGAAGGTGTGCCCGGGTTCCGGCCCCACAGCCCCCGCAGGCTGGTGCCGGACGGCAGGAGGGGCGGGGCGGGAGAGCCTGGGCCCCATGTGTGGGCCCCAGTCCAGACGCAGGCACCCCCACCTCAGTCCCCTTCCCCGTCCTTCCTTCCCACAGGGGTTTTCTCTCCTCCTCTCTGCCCTCTCTTGGCCTCACTGGCTTCCTTCCCTCCTTTCTTTCGGGTCCCCACAGCCTCCTGCCATCTTCCTGGGGGGCCAGGAGCAGGCAGTGGACAGGGCCGTCCCACCTCCCACACTCAGCACCCACGGCACCTGGCCCTTGGGGCCTCCTTCCCTCCGCTGCTGGGGACAGCGTGGGACAGACAGCGTGGGGCAGACAGCGTGAGAGGAATAGGGTGGGAAGGGACGTCGTGGGATGGACAGTGTGGGAGGGGACAGCGTGGGAGGGACAGCATGGGAGGGACAGTGTGGGAGGGGACACATGGGAGGGGACAGTGTGGGAGGGGAGAGTGTGGGAGGGGCTGTGTGGGAGGGGACACCTGGGAGGGGACAGTGTGGGAGGGGACAGTGTGGGAGGGGCTGTGTGGGAGGCACCCTGTGGGAGGGACTGCTGAGTGTCCACAGCACCCGTTGCCCGCAGCACACCCTGATGTCCCCGTCCCTTCTCGTTGTTGTTTTCACTCAACCTCTCCCTCCTCTTGGCCACCATCCTGTCCCATCCCATCCCCTGGTCCCTTCCTGTCCTGTCTCCATCCTGTCCTGTCCCTGTCCCATCTTGTCCCTGCCCTCATCCCGTTCCCGATCTTGTCTGTATCTTGTCCCAGTCCATCCCCGTCCGACTCTTGTCCTCTCCCCCTCCTGTCCCCTCCTGTCCCCTTCCTGCCCAATTCCCATCCCTGTCCCATCCTGTCCCTGTCTTGTCCCTGTCCTGTCCTCTCCTGTCTTGTCTTATCCCTGTCCTGTCCCCATTCCTGTCCCTGTCCTATCCCATCCTATCCATCTTGTCCCCATTTTGTCCCCATCACTGTCCCTGTCCTACCCCAATCCCATCCTGCCCTGTTCCTGTCCTGTCCCCATCCTGTCCCTGTCCCTGCCCTGTCCTTGTCCCTGTCCTGTCCCCATCCCATCCTTCCCTGTCCTGTTCTCATCTTGTCCCCATGCTGTCCCTGTCCCCAACCTGTCCCCGTCCTTGTCCTTGTCCTATCCCCATCTCATCCTGCCCTGTCCCTGCCCTGTCCCCATCCTGTCCCTGTCCCCATCCCTTCCCCATCCCGGCACCCCTCCTTCTACCTTCTCGGGGACCTCCCACCCCCGCCCCCTCCTCTTTGTCCTCCATCACTCTCACTTCCGTTCTCTTTTCATCTCTCCCTCCCCTCCATACCTGGTAGAACACATTTTGGGATTGCCTCGCAGCCCACTGGGGACAAAACCCCTGGCCCCCCACCTCACGGCAAGGCCACCTCAGGACCTCTCCCTTCCCAGGTAGACAGCATCCCTCCTAGCCACACTCTTGTCCTCCGGGGTGGCCCGCGGTCTGATCCCACACTCCCCCTGCCCCGAGGGGCCGCCGACGGCTTCCCCCACACCCAGCTCCCACCTGTGCCCCCGACACCTGCGTGAGCTGGCCCCAGGCCACCCACCTGTGCTGAGCCACTCCGCGCTCCCCGAGCTGTTCCGGGGAGCCCTGCCCGCTCCAGCCACCCCTCGGGGCCCGGGGGCCACAGGCCGCCCTCTCGAGGCTCCGGCAGGGGCACGGGGAGGGGAGCGAGCCCTCGGGTGCCCGGTGCCCCCGGGCTGCCGCCTGCTCGCCGCCCTGTCCTGCTCTGTTGGCGGGACGGGACTGGAGCCTGAACCTCAGGGCTCTGGGCTCCGGCCCTGACGCCCTGCCCAGGGGGTTGGGCCACTCAGTCCTCGCGCCCCCGCGATGCCAGCTCCCCCGGGCTCCTGGGGCAGCTCCGGCCGACAGACCGCCTGGTCCCGGGGCAGCACCACCCACCAGACGCCTGGGCTCTGCCAGGGCCAGGGCCAGCCCCCCTCCCCTCTGGGACCCTGGGTGGGCCCGAGGCAGCCACGCCCCTTTGGACACTGGTTTGGAGGCCTGGCTTCCCCCGTCCCACCCCCCACCGCCTCCTCAGGCTGGCCCGTCCCTGGCCCTGCTGGCCACCCTGGGGTCCCCGGAGGCCTCCCAGACCCGGCTCCCCAGGGTGGGAGGCCGGGCACGAGGATTGCCGGGTGCCTATGGTGGACGTGTGCCCTGAGCAGTGGGCAGAGGGGGTTTGCCTCAGGGCTCCTCCAGCTCCCAAAGCCTCCCTGGGGGGGACCAGGAGCCCGAATGCCGGGAGAGACACCAGCAGGGGGACCCGGCCAGCCCCTCTGGTCTGTGCCAGACAAGGCCCCCCTTCCTAAAGCCAGGCCTCCAGAGAGCCGTGGACCAGGCAGGCAGCCGGAGCCCAGGGGGCCTGTGGGACCACGAGCTGCCCCCTGCTCGTCCTGAACAGCCACCTGGCCCAGGCTGAGCTTCAGACGACCAGGCGCAGTAGGAGGGGACAGAGGGATGGGGCCAGGCCCGGGGGCACAGCAGGAAAGGTCGGCCCAGCCGGCCACCTGGAGCCTCCTCCTGGGCAGTGACAGCCAGCGAGGACCTGCGTGGCAGCCACAGGGATGGTGCCGAGCTGAGACGGGGACACAGGTGGGCACGGGGACAAGTGCCCCCGCCCAGGCCCATTTTTAATCTACTGAAGCCGGAGCCGGTTTGCCCCCACCCCCACCCCTGCTGACTTCCCGCACGTGCCCATGAGCCCGTCACAGGGAGGGGTCTCACCCCGGCGAAGGAGTAAGGTGATGCGGGGGGCACGGCCGGCAGGACCCCCTCGCCCCCCGAGTGGCCCCGGGGCAAGTCTCTAGCCTCTGTGAGCCTGGTGTTCTGTCTGTCCAACAGGGACCGGGGCCACCTGCCCGGGCTTCGGGAAGTGAAGCCTGTGGGAGGCAAGACAGGTGCTAACGCCGGTGAGGGGGCGGGAGCGCCACGAGCCGCCTGGGCCCTGGAGTCCACGGGCGGGAGCAGAACACCAGGCCCAGGGCTGGCTCCGTGCCTGCGAGCGTTTCCGTGCGAGCTGAGTGACCTGCCCGCCGGGGCCGGACGCAGACCCCCCGCTGCCGTGCTCCCCACCCGGCCCCCCAGCCGCAGGACGGTGCACGGCGCTCAAAGGGGCACGTCCTTCTGTCTCTGTTTTGCTGGCCTCTGCAGGTCCCCCAGGGGCTCCGGGCTCTCTCCCCAGGCTGCCCCCGCCCTCAGCCGAGCTGGGGCTGCACGTTCGATGCCCCGTCGGTGCCTCCACTGCCCCCACCAGGGCAGCAGGTAACGCTGGGCTTGGGAGCAGAGCCAAAGCCACTGTTGGACAGACATTTGTGACCCAGATTCTCCTGGGACGAGCAGCGTGAGTGCAGCCCACCTGGGGACTCCTCCTGTCACTCCCCAGCAGACCATACGACTGCCCTCTTGGGCCTCAGTTTCCCCATTTGTTAAGTCGCGAGCCTCCGGTATTGACCCTGGGCACCTGTGAGTCCTCGGGCCACAGAGCTTTCCGGAGAGGGACAGGAGCTGTGCCCCCTGGGAGGACACATTCCGGCCGGGCAGGGAGGAAGAGCCTTGGCTGGGGGTCCCCTAGTCAGCAACGCTAGGGCGGGCCTGGCCGAGCCGGGAAAGAACAGAGGTGAAGCCCAGGAGCGGGGTCCGCCTTACGAGTGGACAGGGTGGGGGTGCGGGGGCCACTGCCAGCAGGGGCCTCCCCCGGACCCCGTAGCTGGTCCTGACTTGAATGGTGGCCCCTGTCACTCAGCGTCTGAAGGACCCGACCGGCGGGAGCTGGAGGGCTCTGGGGTGGCTCTCCGCCCACCTGCACGCTGTGTCTCTCCTCCCTCCCAGAGTGGAGCTGTGGGTGGAGCTGAGGAGGCTGGGATGCCTGTGTCCCTCCCGCTAGGAGCCTGCAGTCTGCCCAGCACACTCCTCGCCATTGGAGGAGAAGCCAAAGCAGGCTGCATGGAGGAAGCAGCATTTCAGCTGGGCCTTAGATGCCTGGAAGGGTAGAGGAAGAGGAAGGGCATTGCAGGCGGCTCAGAGTAAAGTGCCGACTGGCCCATGGTATGGAGCGGTGGCTCCGGGCCCATCTCTGGCCCCTTGTTTCTGCTCTTTCTACTCCCGTTTGAGGTGGGTGATGCCACGCCACCATTTTATAAAGGAGGACACTGAGGCCCAGAGAGGACAGGGTCCTGGCCCGAAGCCTGAGACGTGGGAGCCAGGACTCCAGCCCAGAGAAAATCGGACTCTGAGGCCCAAGCCCTCACCACAGCCCCGTGGTGCCTCCCACGCAGGGCTGCTGTGCTAAGGGGGGTGGTGAGTGTGGCCACAAGGTCCGGCGTCATCATCTGTAAAGAAGGGTGACAGAACAGTCCCCAGGAGCCGGGGGAGCCCAGGCGAGGCCTTGGAAGCGTGCCGAGGACACCCTGCGCGTCCTGGGCGCAGCAGACCAGGCCAGAGGCCCCGGAGTCAGGGGAAGGCGTCTGGAAGGACAGCGGTCCTGCGCGGGCAGGCGGGCACGCAGGTGGGGAAGAGCGCGGGTCGCGTGCACACACCCGGCGCACGTGTGCGCCCCTCACCCTGGCCTGGGTGCCCGGGCTCCTGGCCCTGTGGCCCGGCCCTGCCCGCCCTGCCCCAGCCTGGGCCGGGGGGCACCTACCTCACCAGCTTGTCCAGGCCCCATTTGCTGGAACTCCTCAGGAGGGCCGAGCCGCTCATGCTGCTGGCGGCCACCCGCGGGCCGGCGACCTGGCCTGACCCCAGCCCTGGGGACGCGGCAGCTCCTTCTTCAAAGGCCGCCGGCCTCTGTCTGCCGCCCTCCCCTTCTCCTCCTCTTGCCACTGGACCCCTCTCGCCCCTCCTCCCTCCTTTCTTCCTCCTGTCCCCTCCTTCACTCCCTTGTCCCTGTCCCCGGGCCCAAGCCGTCTCTCCGACCGGCTGGCCGTCTGGGCTCTCTGACGTCCACACCCCCTCCCTGTCTGCGGCCTGCGTCTGTCCACCCGGGGCCCTCTCGCCCTGGGGGTCTCCCGGGCTGCCTCCCCATTAGCCGCCCCGGGCTGCCGGGTGCCCGTCTGTCTGTCCCCGTCTGTGCGGCCTCCCGGACTCTGTGGGTCTCTCCTTCAGGACGTTTAGCAGCTGCTTCCCTTTTGCTCCCCCCCAGCCCCCTTCTCCCCCCTCAGCCTCCTCCCCCTCCCCCTCCTTCCGAGACTAGTAAAAATGTCAGAGAGAAAACCCTCCAGCCCAGCAGCCCCGGGGCTCAGCGGGACCTCAGCGGCCTGGGGTGGGCACGGTCTCCCTTCGGCCACCTTGGCGGCCGCTCTGGCCTCACTCTGCCGTCCACCGGCTCATCCCCGGCACTGGCAGGGCATCGGGGCGCCCCCCTCGGCCTCTCCATCCCTCTGCGCCTCTCCCCTCGCTCTGGGCCCGGCCTAGCCAACCCTTTGGCCCTCCTCTTGTCCTCGCCTTTATGGGTCTTTCGGGTCAAGCCCCCCTGCCCTGCACCTCTCCCCTGCCCTGCGCGCTCCGGCCTGGGCCCTCCGCTCCTTCCTTGCCGGCCCCCAGCCCTCCCTGCTTCCACACTCAGACCCTGCCTCCTCTCCTCTGCCTCTGTCTCTCTCTGCCCCTATCTCTGTTCCCCTCCCTCCCCCTCTTTCCCTCCCCCTCCTTTCCTCTCCCCTCCCTTCCTCTTCTCCCTCTCTCCCCTCCCTCCCTCCCCCTCCCTCCCTCCCCTCCCTCTTGGTTCTCCAGTTTTCCCCTTGTTTATGCCCAGCTCTCTGCTCCACTTATCACCTCGAGGGGGAATCTTCTCTGCTCCCCAAGTGGGGAGGTTGCTGCCCCCCCAGCACCCGCCACACTGCACTGGGAGGTCAGGGCAGGGAGACCCCAGAGGCAGGGACAAACCCGGCCTGCCCCGGTTGGCAGCGGAGAGCATGCTCCCAGGGGGACCGGTGGGCACAAGGTCAGCACGGTGCCCTGGCCTGCGGGCCCCCTGCCCCTCGCGCTCTGGCCAAGGCCGGGGAGGCCCAGCCCAGCCCACTGTTCCTCCGGTTGGGCTTAGTCGCCGTGACTCACTTGAGAAGGCTCGCGGGCGAGTGACCGGACGAGGCGGGTACGGGACTCGTGTCTGCGGAGCGTCACCGAGCCCAGCTCGGTGCCCAGCAGTCACGTCCAGCAGCGTGGCCCGGCTCACCCACCCTCACAGCCGCTGCACCCAGGTCCCGCCTGGGGAAACCGAGGCTCAGACTAGTGTCCAAGTGTGCAGAGCTGGGGTCGGCAGAGCCAGAACCATGAGCCGGTGGGCTGACCGCCTGCCCCCACTGCCCTCCATCCCCGGAGCACGGAGGAACGGCCCCTCTCACTTCCCCGGCTGGCCCGGCCTCGGCTGGGCCAGGGGGCCAGGGCCGAGAGCACCTGGGGGACGTGAGGCTGGATGGGGGTGCGGCTAAGATCAGACGGGCAAGCAGCGCACTTGCGAGCAAGTCACGGCAGCCACGTGGCCCGTAGCTCTGGTCCGTGGTGACTCAGGTGGTGGCTGGCTGGTGCAGACTTTGTGGGCGTCGTGAAGGCTGGCTCTGATTCGTCCCCTGCTTCTCCCCCCACACCCCAGGCTGTGTCCTATGACCAGCCCTGGAGGGGAGTTCACAGCTCTCTCCTCCCACAGCCCCGGGGGAGCCAGAGAATGTGGGGGTGTGCCCCAGAAGCAGCTGGGCCCACCACGCGTCCCCAGCACCCAGACAGAGCTGCGGATGTCAAGGTTCTAGAGGGAGGGAAAGGTGAGCGGGCCCGGGGTCGGCCTCAGGCGGAGCCGGAGCGCCCAAGGGAAGTTAGCCTGAGCCTCATTTCCATCACTTACGCATCGCCCCCTTGCCTCCTGCTCTTGGTTCTGGAATCCCAGTCACAGACGGCCAGGAAGGAAATGTGCCAAGACATATTTTGGTTCAAAAGAAGGAAAAATATTCCCATGGGGAGAAGGCCGCCTTGGAATGGCAGGAGTTCTCTGTCACTAAGAACTTAAAATACAATTACTTGATTATCTATCAGAAATGCTGATGGGTGGGAGGTGGCAAAAACAGACCTTTAAATGCAGGGCCAGCATCCACAGCTGCATAATTAGGGCACGCCCTACCAGGAGCAATAGGGCAGGGTGTTTGTCACCAACTCTACGGTTATTCGCCCATGCATAGATCCATCTATCCGTCTCCCGCTCCTCCGTCATTCATTCGTGCTATCATCCATCACCCATCCACCCACCCACCGACCCATCCATCCCCCCCCATTTACCTATCCACCCACCCATCCAACCAACAGTCAATCCATCCATGCATCCATCCAGTCATCCATCCACCCACCCATCCATCCACCATCCATCATCTGTCCATCATCCATCCATCCACCCATTCATAATCCATCCACCCACCCATCCATCATCTGTCCATTTTCCATCTATCATCCGTCCTTCCACTCACTCACCCACTGACCCATCCATCCACCCCCTATTTACCTATCCACCCATCCATCCAACCAACAGTCAATCCATCCATCCATCCATCCACCATCCATCTATCATCTGCCCATCATCCATCCATCTACCCATTCATAATCCATCCACCCACCCATCCATCCATCTGTCCATTTTCCATCTATCATCCGTCCTTCCACTCACCCACCCACCAACCCATCCATCCACCCCCTATTTACCTATCCACCCATCCATCCAACCAACAGTCAATCCATCCATCCATCCATCCATCCATCCACATACCCATCCATCCACCATCCATCTATCATCTGTCCATCATCCATCCATCCACCCATTCATAATCCACCCACCCACCCATCCATCCATCCCTCATCCATCCATCCATCCCCTCACCCGTTATCCACCCATCCACCCACTCATCTGTCCGTCCATCCGTCCATCCATCCATCCTCCATCCATCCTCTTTATATAGTTATCTGTCTTCCCATGCATCATTCTCAATCCATCAACTTCTCAGGATTTTGATCCATTCAATTATCCATATAAACACAGTATATCCTTCCATCAATCCATTCAAGTATTTTTCAATACATATATACCTATGTCTATTCATCTCTCCTTACATCTCTTTATTGAGCAAGTATCCACCCATCTCTCCATCCACACACTCATTCAACCCTCCATTTATCCATCCACGCCCCACCCACCCATCCAGCCATTTATCTCAATGTTATAATACATATAAAATACTTAGAAGAAGGATTCAGATAGTCATCCAACCACTTGGAACATAAGAACCCCTCAATACATGTTAATTACCATTAGGTACATATTCAGCCACCAATTTGTGTATCTATTTGACCAGCTACCCTACACGTGAACTATCTGTTCATTCTTCAATATATCATTTTATCTCTGCAGATATTTTTCTGTCTTTACTTTCATTCGGCTCTCCAAATATTTTGCTATTGATCAATCTCATTTATACACCGACTCATATATCTATCTGACCAATATGTCCACCCATATCCCTATCTAGAAAGTCACACATATGTGTATAAATGCATACATGTTCATATTTCCATATACATATTGCCCATTACTCTGCCCATTACGCCATCCAAATGAGTTAAAACTTACAATAGTGCTGCAACCTAGTAACCCTTCCATAGGGGCTACTATTTTTATCCATACATTCACTCATCCATATCTCATCCAACCAACCATTGATTTATTCATAACTCCATTTATCTTCATGTTTGTTCATCTATCCATATGGTTTTCAACAGACTTATTGTATCCATTTTTTTAGGCACTGGGATTCGGCATTAACAAAGCTCATGCTCTCACAAAACTGACATTTCAGAGGGAGCAACAACAAAAATAAACAGTAAACTCTGTAATATATCCAATGGCGGTAAATACCATAGGAAATATAATTCACGGTAGGAGGACATGGAGTCTTGGAGGAGATTGATATTTTATATATGATAGTCAAAGAAAACCTCATAGAAAGGAATAATCTTTTCCTTATTTGAAAAAAGACTTGAGAAAGATTAGAGATGGCTATATACATTTGTGGGAGAAAGGGTTGTAAAAAGAGAGAACAGTGAGTGAAAAATTCCTGACTTAGGTGCTTCTGTTCACCAATCTATCTGTTTGGTAGTTTATCCAGCAACAACCATACGTCTATTTACACACTATCTTTCCTTTCATCTATCACTTCCTATATTTCCCAATCTGTCCATTTAAAAATCAACCCATTATCTATCTCCACCCATATGTCTTGATAACATTCTATTAGTCTATCTGATCATTTATCTGTAAGGATTCCACCCATTTATCCATCAACCTACCTATACTTCCATTCCATGTGACCATTCACCAGTCCATCCACCCATCCATCCATCCACCCATCCATCCATCCACACACCCACCCACCCATCCACCCATCCATCTAACCACCCACCCATCCATCCATCCACACATCCATCCATCCATCCTTCATTCAGCTGTACATCCACCCAACCATCATCCATCATCTATCCACACATCCATGAACCCATCCATCCATCCATCAACATACAATACCCATTAATCTAGTCATCATCCATCTGTCTATTCATCCACCCATATACCCGCTCATCCATCCATCCATCATCCATCCAACCAGCTGTTCCTGCCTCCTACTTTTCTTTATTCACTTTTCTTTCATTAGTACTTTTCTCCGTCATTAAGTATTTTAATTTCCTTTTAAGTCTTTCAGTCTTTTCTTTCTTCATGGTTCATAAGCTTGTAGCCCAAGAAGATGAAAGAGAAAACTCTCATGGCCCAGTCGGCTGAAGAAGTAGGAATCTGTCCTCTTGTTCAAACATTCTCAACACACACACACACACACACACACACACACACACACTCACAGAGTGGTATCTTGATGAAATGTGCAGTAGGCAGTGGGGCCCAGGTCGGGGTGGGGACAAAGGGTAAGGGGGTGGCCTCCATGGCTCCTAGGTGACCCTCGATTGAGAACTGTTCTGACTTACAGAGAAGGTAGCCTCCAAATGCCTCGAGTCCCTATCTGCTTCGTGTGGCTCAGCCCAGCAAAGGGAGAGGACCCAAGGTGGTGGGGCGGCGGGTGTTGTGAGGAAGCTGGGATTGGTTTGGGGATGAGACCAAGGTAAGGACTGAAGCTTTGTTTCTGGGTTCCTCCAGAATCCACTGGCTAGATCCATCTGTCCTGTGTCCCACTTCTCTTTTGAGGCGAGGTAGTGGGGGGAGGATGGGGGAGGAGAAGACAGCCTCAGTTAACCTCAGAAGCAAAACCCTCAGAATAGCCGGTTCCATTCAGGAACAGGGTGCAGACCTGTGGGAAGCAGGAAAGCAGCAGCACATGAGATCCCACCTGTCAGGCACAGAGCAGGGCAGTGGCCCTACCTGCCACTCCCCCCCATTACTGTCACACCACCCCCCTGCCGTCTTCTGAACATCCACACAGCTGCCCCTGCTGCAGGTTCCAACACCCAAGTCTCTCCCACACCTGTTGGGGGGACGTGGGTGCCTCAGAGGGGGCCGTAGGCAGGCTCCGTGTTCCCAGACAGCCGCTCCCTGCCAGCCGGCAGGACCAGATGGTGGTCCTACTAGGACGTGCTAGGACTTCCCAGCTTGGAGGCGGTTAGCAGATGGAGTTTTGGCAGGACTGGCCTGACCCCAGGAAAGGAGGAGGGGCTTTCTTCCCCACCTCCCACCCTCACCTCTTGTCTGCCTGTGTCTGACACCACAGAGCTGCGTCGGCCGGCAGGGTTAGGAGGCCTGATTTCTTCAATTCCCTAGTCACCGGGTCACCCCATACCCCACATAGGCCCTGGCTCATCTCTCCAACCTGATGGGGGTGGGGGAGGTGTGGGGGTTGGGGGCCTGTGGCTGTGTACTACCACCCACTAGGAGAGGTTTGAGAACTCCCTTTGCTGGTTGTCCCAGATCCCCAGTCTCCAAGAAGGTGTTAGAGGCCCCTGGAAAGATTCCTTGGTAGGAACGGGCTGGGGCCTGGGAGAGATGTCTCTAGAAGGAATCAGCTTGTTCTGACAGTACCACAACCTATTTATGCCTTTGGGGAGGTCTCTGGGGGTGTCTTCTTCGCCTGTTCTGGTGGGGCCGCAGGAAGCACCACCCTCGCCCGGATGGGAACCCACAGGTTCAGAGCCGTCCGGCCGAGCTGCGTGGCGTTAGCAAGTGCCTCCAAGGGGCAACCCAGACACCTTGGGTCCCCGAGGCCTTGTCGGGTCCCCAACACCCCAACTTTGTGCCCCCAGAGTAAAGAGACTCCCCAGAGAGGGTCCCTGTAGGGGAATAACCCTAGGAGACAGGCCCCCAAGCAAGGGCCAGCCGCGTCCCTCCGGGCTCTGGCCAGTGTCTCTTAACAGCACACTCAGTCCTTTGAAGCTTTGGTTTCTCCCTGTGAAGGGCCTCACTGGCCAGGAAGTGAGAACCTCTGTCTGAAGGGCTAGATGGGGCGGCACATGGGGAAACTGAGGCCTCAGGGGGCGGGGCTTACTGGTTCCAGAAGAAGGTGCTGGACGTGTCTCCGGGACCCTGTGCCCCCATCCTCCTCACCCAGGCCCCGAACTCAGACCCTGGGAGCGCAGAGCCCAAGCTCTCAGCCAAGCTGCCGGAACTCTCGTCTTCCTGACCGAGGGCTCACCTGCCACTCGACACCCTCCCGGAGAAACTGAGGCAGAGGCAGGCTGGTGGGGTCCGCAGCACCACCCTGTCCGCAGCCTGCCCCAATCTGTTCCCCGAGGCCCTCCCGGCACTGCCCCCACGTGGCTCCGGCATTGTCTTCGGGAGAAGGCAGGTGGGGGACCTGGGAAGGGCCAGGACGCAGGGGAGGATTTCCGGTTTCCCGAATCAGCAGGGCTGGGGCCTGCAACATCCCCAAGTGCGGGGTGGTGTCCTCTCCCTGTCCCCCACCTAGGGAAGGAATGTGACAGGGCCCAGATGGAAAGCAGGAGGAAGCCAGTGACGCCCGCCAGCCCCAGCACGGGAGGAGGCATCCATCATCCGGGCTGAGCTCAGCCTCCCCCTCTCCGGGAAACTTCCGGGCGCCAGAGACTCCTGACCTGGAGGGAGGAGGAGAGGAGGCTCATCTGGGCATCCCTAGGCCTGGCCCAGCTCTGGCTGCCGTCTTCAGGTCTGGACCCTGGGCAGGGCCACCCCCAAGGCACCCACCCTTCAGCCTGCCACCAAGGCAGGGTCCTGGTTCCAGCCTCCCTCCTTCGTGGCCTTTCGCACTGCCTGCTGCCCCCGTGCTGGGCGTCCTGGCCCTACCAGGTGGTGTCCAACCTCCCTGGGAGGGCAAGGGGGTGCAAGGACCGCCGGTGCATCTGGCTGCGTGAGGAGTTCTGGCCTGCGGGGTGCCGGCCCTCCGATGCCCCGGGCTCCCTCCCGCCCTGGCTCCCTCAACTGGACGGGAAGATGGAACCCAAGATGCTCTTGGCCTCCCAGCTCGCTCAGCCTCTGCTTCGGCTGCCACCCGCCTGTGGCCCTGAGGGGACCTGTGTCCTCTCTCTTAAAGACCCCGAAGCCAGAGGGCAAGGCCAAAAGAGTCTATAGGGACAGAGAGCCCAGAAAGGGATTCTGCACAGGGTGGGTCCACTGATCGTCCCTGCCTTCTCCTGCCTCTTAGCTCTGCACAGGGAGAAGTGAGGAAGGCAGCATTCCAGACTCACCTGGGACCAGGAGCTATGCCATGCCCGAAGGGTAGAGGGGGTCAGAAGCCCCGCGGGGTAAGGAGACAACTGCCCACCCAACTGCTGCCCCCACCAGGGTCATTCAGGGTCATCCGGGGCCAGAGCACCCAACAAGCCTGGGGTAGGGCGGGGTGGGGGAGGTTAGAACAGGGCTCCCAGGCAGGACGAGCGTTCCTGGGATAGAACCAGGGTTCCGGGACAGAACTAGGCTTCCCAGGGACAAAACCAGGATTCCCAGGGCAGAACCAGGGTTCCCAGGACAGAACTAGGGTTCCCAGGACAGAAGCAGGGTTTCAGGACTGAACCAGGATTCCCAGGACAAACCAGGGTTCCCTGGGGGGCCCCGACCTTGGGCAGTGCCGACGATAGGGAACCTAGGGCCGTGATCACCCAAGACAGATCAGGTGAGCCTCTGGAAAGCTGGAGAGGGGCCAGGACAGGCTGGTAGAGCCAGGAAGGATGCACCCAAGGCCTGCAGCGGTCTGGCACCTGCCGGAACTGGGAGGTGGCAGAAGTGCCAGACCTCGGAGGGGAAGTGAGGTCGGCGTGACCAGGGCAGGCCTGCAGTGGCTGTGCAGAGGCGTGGAGTTTGCTGGCCCGTGGTCAGCGGTTCCACACGTGGGGTCCAGTGGATTCGTGGGGAAAGAGCGTGGTGGGCAAGGGCCTGGAGACCACCGGGAGAGGGCATCTTGCCACGCTGGGCAGCAGGCTGGGCTGCGGCAGGGGTGAGGCCCGTCTGCTGGTGAGGGGCAGTTCTTCTGCCACGTGGACGCCGGGAGGACCAGGCACAGCCTGGTCTGGCCCTGGTGAAGTTTGGGGTGCACGTGGGACCTCCCAGGGGTTGGGGTCCCAGGATTTGGACCTGTGAAATCATGGATCCCTGGGACGTCCTGACAGCCCTCTCTCCAGGTGCTGGTATGGAGGATCTGCCCTGCACTCTTCGGGGGCCTGGGTCCATCCCTCCCCACAGGGTGCGGTGCTTGGCCACACCTCAGCTCCTCCAGGGAGGCCCTGCAGAGCCATGTGTACCCCCGTGGCCCTGGCCAGCCCCGCGGAACCCTACAGCTGGGCAGCCGGGGCGAGGAGAGAGCATCTCGACCTGGCCTACAGGTGACGCAGAGGAAGGACCAACGCCCTGCCTGGGGCTCGCTGCTGGGGTCGCCCCAGTCCTGGGCCCCAGTGTCAGGTTCTGAGGGGGTGGCCCCATCCTGGGGACAGTCCGAGTGGGGAGGCCCCATCTTGGGACAATCTGAGTGGAGACAGCCTATCCCGGAAGTCTGAAGGGGGTGCCCCGTCCTGGGACAGTCTAGGGGGCTGGCCCCGTCCTGGGACAGTCTGAAGGGGGAGGTCCCGTCCTGGGACAGTCTAAGGGGCTGGCCCCGTCCTGGGACAGTCTGAAGGGGGAGGCCCCATCCTGGGGCATCTGAGAGGGCCACCTATTGCCCAGTTGGAGAGGTGCAGCTTGACCTGGCTGGGCTGGGGGGTGATGTCCTGGTGCAGGCAGTGGGTGTGGGGCCCGGTGGCAGGTCTTGGCTGCGGTGCCCCAGCCCCAGCAGACCTGGCCCAGCCTTGGCTGTCCTGGGGGCTCCCGGGTGGGGGCTTCCCAGACCACACATCCCCACCCTGGGTTCCAGGCCTTCTCAGCACCCGGGACAGGAAAATCCCCAGTTCTCTCAGTCACCTTGCGAAATGAGAACCTGCCTCACCCTGGGGCTCGGTTTCATTCTGACACCACATTGGGGGGGGTGATGTTTGCGGGGTCCCAGGCTCTAAGGGGGGTGGCAGCCAGCGGGAGCACCTGACCAAGGCGGCACAGGTGCAGCCCCGCCTCCTGCCTCCTGCCTGCCCAGGCCTGGGCTGGGGCCACACTGTCCTCCCTCTCCTCCGTCTGCGGGACAGCTGGGAGGGGGAGCCGAGGATGGGGCCAAGGAGGGAGGCGGGGGGACGCTGCCAGACGACTCAAGCCGTGCCCTTCTATGGGCACGCAGTGGCCCGGAGGAGCACGAGGACAGTGCTGACGCGAGGGGCTGTTTCCGAGTGGGGCACAGCTGTCCGCCGGTCGCCACAGGGTAGAAGAACGCCAGGAGCTCCACGGCCCCAGCCCTGGCGACGGGTCCCCTGGCGATCTTCAAGGGGCCATGTGGCCTCGCGGGGTCACCCACCCTGACCCTGACCGCTCTTTCCAGACACTGCTCAGCCTCGTACCTTGCCCCAGTGCGCGAGCCCACAAAGCCCCCAAACCAGGGCCCCCTGTGGGACAGAGCAAGGAGAAAGCAGGCAACCGCCCCTCATCCACGTGCACACATGTGCCCACGCTCACACACGCGCTCACACGCGGTCACACGTGCTCACACAGGTCACACATGCGCTCACACATGTGCTCACGCACTCACGCGCTCACACACGCTCACATGCACGCTCACACACGCTCGCACGCACTCACACACACTCACATGCGCTCACACACACGTAGACTCACAGCACATGTTTCGCTCGTCCCCTCCTTATGAATAAATGCTTTGTCACAGGATCAGCCACCAGCCTCCAGCCACCAGCCTCCAACAGTGGGTCCTGGGGCTCTGGGGAACCCCGTGCCCTGGGGCTGCAGAGGCCAGGCCTGGGGACCCCGCCCAGCCCCGCCCAGCAGCTGTCCTGGGGCAGGTGACCGTGGCCCTGATGGCACTCCCGTCTCCAGGCTTGTGCTTCTGGGTGTCTCGCTGCCTCTCCCTCTGGCCTGGGGCGCCAGCTCCTTGCCTTCGGCTCGCCGGGGTGAGCAGCCCCCACCCACGGTCCTCCTGCGCGGGGGACCTCTCTCCCCACTGGCCGTCCAGCCCCGGCCTGCTAGAACGCGGGTCAGCTGTGTCTAGAGCCGTCGGACCCCGTGGCCCGGCTCAGCCCGGATGCCTGGCCTCCAGCAGCCCCTCTGCCCTGTCCCTGCTCAGGCTGGCACCCGACGGCTCCGCGGGCTCGCTGCCCAGTTCTGGCTGCAGTGGCGCAGTGCATCTTTTCGCCAGCACACGGCCTCTGCCCGTGTCCCCCTCTCGCCCCATCTTCCACCTCAGAAGAGGCCCCGGCTGCACCCTCAGCCTCCTCCATCACCGCGAGGCAGGGGGGCGGCCTGGGGACGGGCGCCTGGCCTGGCCTCACCGCAGCCCCCATCGGCGGGTCCTTCTGGCCCAGGCCCGTCCCTGCCGCCACCCACGCCCCCACCTGCCGCCCTCGGAGCTCTGGCTCGCTGACCGAGGCCCGTCTCCTCCCAGGCTGCCCGGGCCGCGACCGAGTCCCTGCATCAGGTGTCCTCTCCTGAAGCCCGGCCCCAGAGGCATCCACTCGCCACGGGGGGAGACGGGGTCCCAGGAAAGTACCGTGCCGCCCCCCTCTGCTGCCCTGAGACCCCCACAGCCCTGTCTAGCACCAGGTCAAGCGCTCCCACCCCATGTAAGCTCAGAGGCCTCTGTGTCTCGGACCCTTACCCCGAGTCTTTCTCGGCCAGTAGCTCTTCCTGCTCCTCAGAGCTGGGGTGGCTGGGAGCCTCCGCCATCGGGCTGGCGTCGGGCGGATCCGGGCCGTGTGTCTGTGCTGTGGTTCTGGGTGCTTCCTCTGGCGGCCCCAGAGCCCCTCCCCCAGCCGGTTTCACGTCCCCTTCCGGCTGCAGGTTGAGGTCTGAGGCACACTGGGGCTGGGGTTGGGGTGTTGTTTTTTAATCGGTTGATGCAAGAGGAGGGAAAAAAACGAGCCATCAGGAAGTGTTAGGCAAGTTGCAAGGGCAGGGGTGAGAGAGAGGGTTCCTGGGAAGGCAGAGGTGGATGCAGGGGCTGGGACAGGGTCTGCACGCCTGCCCGGGAGCCCCCACGCTCCTCGCAAATCCCCTGCAGGCCTGGCCTCAAAGTCTCTTAGTGCTGGGCCTCCAGGGAGACGCCGTGGCCTCTCTGAACGGAGCTCTCCTCGGCGTTTGCTGAGCTGAGCTGAGCTGAGCACAGACGCACCTGCTCCCCGAGGCTCGGTTCTCCGGCCTCAAGGCCTCGCGCAAAGCCCCGCCGGCTGGTCTGAGCTCCTCAGGGGCCTGACGGCTGGGCTCTGCCGGAAAGGCCCTGCGCGGCCCACCCCGCATCTTCTCCGTGCCTCCTTCGCTTTCCTAAATTGTTGGGCTCCCCACTCTCCACGCTGCCCTTCCCCCGGCCCCCTGACCCCCAGACTCGGGGAGCTTGGAGCTGACCACGCCCGGTCAGCGTCACCAGGCTCTGGAGGCAGGGGGCTCAGGGGCTCCACCGGGAGACACTGGCCGGACAAGGGGATGGACTGAGGCCACGTCCACCTTTCATGGTCCTCGGCTGCTGGGGGTCACCAGACCAGGGTCTCAGAAACCAGGGAGGGGTGGCGGGTGACTGTGAGGGCCAGAGCCCAGAATTGACTGTGGAGGCGTCAGAGAATGCCCTGGCAAGCCGGGCTGACCCCCCAGGGCCTCGAGAAGGAAAGGAGGGAGTGCCGGGCCGTCTCGCCATGTGCTGGTCTGCCGTGGGCCTCGCCACCCAGCTGGATGGGACCTGCGGAGGCTCCCAAGGCAGAGGGAGGCGGGGCGGGTGATAGGGCCCCCAGCGTGTTTGGCCGGCAGGATGGGCCCGCCTGCGGGACAAGCCAACGGGGAGGCCGCAAGCCCCCACTCCCCGCACACACCAAGAAGCCTTGCCACTCCCCCTGTGAGGGGAGGCATAGGAAGTGGCCCTGCACCAGGGGCTATGGGACAGGGCCTGACTGAGACTAGGCCCAGGGGCTGCACGGGGGAACCCCCAGGGCCCCCAGGAACCCCCCGGCCTGAGGCCTCTCCTGCCGCTTTGTGGTTTCTGAGGGTCACTCGCTGTCCAAGCATGGACAAGGATGCGAGGCTGGCTGTCCTTCCGAGTGGGGGCTGGGCCCCAGCACCCCCAGGGACCCAGGCCATTCCAGCACCAGTGGCTGGAATGTCAGTGGCCCCTGGGTCAACCGGGCCTGGGGTCCCTTCCTCTGGCCTGCGGTGAGGTTGGTCCCAGCTCCACAACCGGGGAACGTAGGGGCCTTGCCAGGACACATGGAGGCCGGGCACCCCCGACACGTGTCTTCCCTGCCCTGCCGTTTGCTGCCTGAAGGCTAGGCCGGAGCCCTGCTGCGAGGGGCCTGGTATGAAGTAAAAACGCGGGGCTTCGGAACCAAAAACTATTAAGAATTTTGAAAGGGAAACAGCGGCGCTGGAAACCAAGTGCCGGTCCCTCCCAGGCCCACAAGGCTGGCTCTGCCACGACCGGCCTCGAAGGCCTGGCCTCGTGGGCCCAGCCCACCTGCTTAATCCCCTCCCAAAACCTGGCACGTGTACTCCCCAGAGACCTCAGGACCCTCCAGACTGTGTTGCCCTCCCCCTCTGCCTACCCCCAGCCCCGAAGGCCCAGAGGCAGCCCAATTCCAATCCCTCCTGGTGGGGGTTAAACTGTGTCCCCCCCCCCAATTCCTCGGGGAAGTGCTGACCCCAGGATCTCAGAACAGGACCTGATTTGGGAATAGGGTTCTTGCAGGTGGGGTCCTTGGGGCGCGCCCCTCATCTGATACGACTGTGTCCTTATGGAAAGAGAGACTTGAGTTGGACTCGCTCGAGGGAGAGGCCACGTGAGGGTGGAGGCCGAGGCCAGCGGGGAGGCGGGAGGGGGCTTGTCTACAAGACAGGGACCTTCAAAGGAGCCAGGAAACCACCAGCAGCGCGGGGTGGACCCGGAATGGTCTCTCCTAGCCTTAGAGGGACCCACCCGCCCGCACCTAGAGCGGCGCCTTCCAGCCTCCGGGACGGGGAGGGACCAGACATTTCCGCTATCGAAGCTGCTCTGGGCGTGGGACGCTGCCCTCCCCCCACCCCCGTCCCCCCCCCCGCCCCTGCCCCCGCCCCCGGCCTCCCCAGCACCTGCTGGGGCCCAAGGGCAGGAGGCTGTCCCCTTCTCTGGGGGTGCCAAGTGGGGCCCCAAGGCCCAGAGACGCTCTGTGGAGCCTGGGGGTACACAGGGTGCACCTGGCCACCCAGTGAGGTGTCTGGAAGGGAGGGGCTCAGACACTACCGCCCCCGGTGCAGAGTCACCTAGGCCCCCCCATCACCCCACATTGCGCGGGGGACATGGAAGTCAGCGCAGGGGGGACTCATCTGGCCCCGCGTCCCAAGCTCTGGCTCCGGCCCAGAGATCTGCTCTGTTCCCTGCCCCGCAGCACCCCCGGGCCCCCGTGCCTCCCGTCACGGACAGCGCCTCCCTGTCCCTCGTTGTTCGTTGTTCAAAGTGCAGGAGGATGGCATGGGGGAGGGGAGAGGCATTGTCTCATCCGTCCTCATGCATCCAAACCCTCCGCCCGGGCCACGTCTGGTGACACGGAGTGGCCGAGCGAAGCCGCAAGGGGGTCCCAGGCCGCGCTGGAGCGAGCTCTGCCGGCAGCCGGTGGGAGCTGGGCGGGCTTCCGACACCGGACACCGGACGTGCTGAGCCGGGGAGCACGGGGCCCCGAGGCCCAGGCCGGGAGGAGGTCTGTGCAGGGTGGGCAGCACGGAAGTGGGGGGGGGGTGGGACATGGACTCCGCACTGTCGGCGGGACACCAAGGCCACTGTCGTGGGGCAGTGGGATCTGTGGGCGAGGTGGCCTCAAGGGCCCAGGTGGGACGGGCTTCCCAGGGAAGGAGGCACCAGAACCACACGCTCAGTGATATCAGGTGACAAGACAGGAGGGAGGGGCTGGAAGGGTGGACAGCGTGAGCGAGCAGAGGTCAGGAACGAGGCCGTGGTTAGCACGCAGGGAAGGTCAGGCGGGAAGGACGAAGACTGGTCAGCATCGGTGACCTGGCAGAGCACGGGGGTGCGACGAGGCCTGAGCTCAAGCCACGATTCGTGGAGGGGGTGTCACCACGGGCCAGCGTCCAGGGTCGGAGGAGGGGTGGCAGAAGTCACACCACGGGCCATGTGGAAAGGCTGGGGGTTGGGGGCGAATGGGGCAGCTGGCACCGCGGGTGGGAGCCTGGGGCATCGGGAAGGGGGTACTGAGGGCCCAGGAGGCGCACTGAGCGTGTGAAGACCGTGACCGTGTGCAGACTGCCGTGGGCCCAGCGGCGCCCTCACGAGTCCAGGCCTGGGGGCACGGCCGGCCCTACAGGAGCTGGGAGCTTTGTGGGGGCTGGAGGGCAGACGGGGTCACTGGGCCCTGACCCAGTGTGATGGGGACCCTTTCAGGAAGAGGGGATCGGGACACACGGAGGGACAACCCCGTGAGGACAAGGGAAGAGCACAGCTGTCCACACACGAGAAGAGAGGCCTGGGGTGGGGGGCCTCCGCCCTGCCCACACCTGCACCCAGGCATCGGCCTCCGGGACCGCGGGACAGAGAGCACCTGAATTTGAGTCACCCGGTCCGTGGTCCTGCCTTACGCTGCCCCAGGACACTGACGCGGGGAGCGGTCGCTCAGGGAAGGCGGAGCTCGGGGGCTCCGTCCTTGCTCCAGTCCAGCCCTGGGGCCACTGTGGGATCAGAGGGGGCTCTGCTGCAGCTCCAGGACCCCAGGCTTCTGCTCCCCGAGGACCTCAGAGTCCCTGGCTGGCAGGGGAGGGGCAGGAAGGCTGGGGGTTCCAGGGGCTGGACACACACAGCGGCGAGAGCTCAGGGTCGGGGCCTCACCTGTCCCCGAGGTACGTGCCCGGGAGGGGGAGGGCGGCGGTGCAGCGGGCAGCTAGCCCGCTCCTGTCTCAGCCCCCTGTGAGATACGGGGGTGAGGCGGTGAGGGGTCAGGGTGCCCAGGGTGCTCTGGGGGTCCGGGTGGGGTGGTCAGTAAGCTCAGGCACGAGGCAGGGAGAGCCTGCCTGGGGGGGACACATTCCGGACGTGGATGCCCCGGGCTGGAGGCGCGAGCGAGAGCCAAGCGAGGGTATCCGGGGCGGCAGTGTGAGCGCGCTGAGCTCGCCCAGGCTGGGGTGCACGGGGTGTCTTTCACATGGTGCAGTGTCCTGGGGGCCAGTCCCTCCACGGGCGGCCACAGACACCGGGCAGGTGTGTTGTGGGGTCCCCCTCCCTCCATCACTGCGAGCTGGGTCTCAGAGTCTGGGTGTGAGGAGCGTGAGGAGGAGGCCCCCTGGGCTGTCTGGGGATGGGTGGGGACAGGACGTCTGAAAGGGAGCCGGGGCAGACACGTTGGGGACACCAAGCAGAGGTCCCCGCTGCCCTGGCTGTCCAGTGAGACAGGTGTTCTCTTCTCCCATTTGACAGATGGGAAAGGCGAAACCAGATCTGGAGCCCTGGGGCCCCGTGAGGACGGAAGGGACAGCCGAGCGGCGGAGGAGGGGTGCGGCCACTTGTGGGAAGGGTGGCAGGCATTGGGTCCTGCTCTGTGGCCTCTGATTTGGAGGATGAGGGCTGAGGTCACTGATGTGTGAGAGGGTCCTGGGGGAGCTTGCTGGGGCAGAGGTAGGGGTCAGCATGGGCGTGGACTGGCACCCGCCTGTCCCTGGAGTTGCCAGAGCAAGGGGGTGGGTGCAGGGCCGGAGGGCCCCCTCTCCAAGGCTGGGGTCCCAGGGGACCGTGGGTGGGCACAGGGGGGCAGAAGCGGTCTGGAGGGTCTTCCCATGGGCTGGGCCTCCTCCAAGGTGAAGGCTTTGAGTCCGGCAAGGATGCTGGCGATCTGGGTGCGTGGGAGGTGGCGAGCCGTGGGCACCCTAGCAGATGTCAGGGGGCTTCAGGCAGCCAGGGGGTGAGGAAGCGTGTGCACTCTGGAGGCCAGTCTGGACGGTGGACGCCCAAACTCCTGTGTCCCCCCAAGGGCCTATCTCCCCTCCAGAGATGGTTGTCCAGCCCTCGGGGCTGAGGGCTCATGGAAGGCTTCTTGGAGGAGGTGACATCGAGGGTGGGGAGGAGGCGGCCACGGGACAGCCCAGAGATGTTTCTACGCCGGGGGCTGAGGTGGGTGTGGCATCTGTGAGGCTGGGGTGAGCCTCCGGAGCACCCCCCGACCCGGCCAGCCAGTGATGAGATGCTCCCGTCTCCGATTTTATAGTGGGGGAGACTGAGGCCCAGCGGCCCGTCTGGGGGAGCCAGGGAAGCAGAAACAGGACAGTGGGGGACAGGGAGGCCCCATGCGGGGCAAAAGCAGGTCAGGGCCCAGACAGAGCTGGTGCTCAGGGACCAAGGAGAGGACAGTTTGCAAGGGTGAGGCAGGCCGGGGAGAGGGCTGGGCCGCAGTGGGTGGACGCTCACTCACAGAGGGACTCTGGCTCCAGAGCCCCACTCGGGCTTCCCCTGGGCCAGCAGGGGTGGAGGTGAAGAGGGTTGGGAAACCCCTCCAAGGCCGGTCATACACGGGAAAACCCCTGGACCACGCCCATCCCCGTCCCCCCGGCTGCCAGGAGGTATGGCCCCC
Source organism: Martes martes (assembly GCF_963455335.1). NCBI lineage: Eukaryota > Metazoa > Chordata > Mammalia > Carnivora > Mustelidae > Martes > Martes martes. The sequence goes on along the minus strand of NC_137898.1, from coordinate 1,456,360 downwards.
TGCCCTGTCTCCTGGGCCCGCCCCCACTCACCCCCTCACCGCCGCCTTGTCCAGGGAGGGGTTCCGTGCCCCCGCAGCCCCGGCGCTGTGGTCCTTGGCCCCAGTGCTTGCCCGACGTGGCCACATCCCTCGTGACCTGTTTTCACGTTTGCTCAAGAATGTCATTGTTTCGATGGGCAAAGAGAAGTTTCACATTGGAGAAGTTACTTCGAACGTACAGAAAAGTTTCAGGAGTAAGAATGATATGAAGAAGGGGTGCTGGGGGCTCTGCCGGTGACGCCTTCGGCTCAGGTCCAGGGATCGAGCCCCGCGTCGGGCTCCTTGCTCTGCGGGGAGCCTGCTTCTCCCTCTCCCACTACCCCTGCCTGTGCTCCCTCTCTCGCTGTCAAATAGATAAATAAAATATTATAAGAAGGAGAACACAGAGGAGACCCACACAACCCCGACCGTCTGCCCCGGCTCCTCGGAGCCCGAGCACCGTGCGATCTGCTTCCTGGAGACGGGGCGTGGGTGTCCCGCCTGCCCACGGCGCAGACCTGGACGCAGTCCGTTCGGCACAAAACCCCACTTCTGTTGCCCCTGCCGCACAGCGTCCTTGTCACCCGCTGCCTCTCTTGTGTCATTGCCTCCCCACCGCCTGCCGGCCCAGTGCTCGGCCCCTCCTCCATGAGGCCCTCCATGCAGGGTGTCGTCGGGGACCAAGGCCTGGGCGCTGGGGAGCTCTGCGCCTCTCGACCTTGTGGCCTGTATACGGGGAAATGGCTGTGGGATGAACCTACCCCACGCAGGGGCACCCCACCCCCGACACCTGCACACACGCCAAGCTCACCCACCCACGCTCTCCTGTCCTTGACCTCCAGCACATGGATTCGAGACTGCGCCCTCCCCCGCCACACCCCAGCTGGGGTCCCCCCGGGGCTGTGTGTCCACCCTGACCTCCAGCATCACCCACTGCGCAGGCCCAGCCGCTGCGCCTAGGCTGCCGTCCTCCTCCCTTTCGGGGTCCTTCCTCGGCAACGCGTGGCTGGGGACTCCGGGAGCGGCGTCCTCTTCCCGCCCCTGCCTGCCCATTGTCTGGGCATCACTCACTTCTGAGGACGCCCAGACCCCCAACTCTAGCCTGGACCCCTGCATCCAGCAAGCCCGCAGCCCAGAGCCGGCCCCCCACCGGCTCTGACCCCCTTCCCTGGAGAACAGCCCCCAGCCTGGTCCCCCTCAGCATGGGCCTGGGCATCCCATCTGCTTTGTCTACCAAGTCCTCTCGTACATCTCCCCGTCTGCCACCCTCCCGGGAGGTGGCCATGTTACCTCTCCCACTCCAGCCCTGCAAAGATGGTTCCAGAATGCAGAGCCGTCCCCACCCATGTGCTGGGGGCTGGGCCACACGCTTGGCAGAAATCCCACCAAAGGGTGTGGGTCTGCAGGCCCTTCTGCCTGGGGGGCACCAGGATAGCCGGGCGGGTGGGGGAGAGGCGTGGGGGGCTGGCACGGCGGGCTGGTGTGGAGCTGCGCTTGGTGTTTTCTCCATGGTCTGGTCTGGTTTTCTGTGTCCTCTGCTCCCTCATTCACTCACTCACGTGGTCATTAGAGAGTGATAAACACCCACAAATCCGCTTCCCAGTCTGAGAATTACAACATCCCCCAAACCTACATACTTCCCCTCCGTCCGCCCCTGCTCAGAATCCCCCGGGGGGAATCGCTACCCAGAATTTTGTGTTTGACATTTCCTTGACTTAAAAAAAAAAAAAAAACAAAAATTCATTTCTCTACACAGTGAGTCTTCTCAAACCCAGTGAGCTGGGTCTTGTGGGAGCCGGCTCCCCAGTGTCCCTGCCTCCCTCTCCTGGTGGACACGGGCCCTGGGCAGCTGCCCTGGTCACTCTGTTAGGTCCGTGGTGGGGCACTGCCTCTCTCGCCCCATCCAGCCAAAACCTGCCCCTTGCATCAGCCCGGAACACCCCTGGGTCCTCTCCACCCTGCCAACAGGCGCAGGGGCCCGAGGGTCGACTAGGCGGGGCCCCAGGCTGCAGGCTATCCGAGGAGGGGCCGTCAGGTCGCCCCTGGAAGGACGGATCCAGACGGCTGCAGCAGGGCCCCGGAGCAGAACTCAGGCGAGGCCGCAGGGCAGGCCAACGTGGTCCCTGAGGTAGCCCGAGGCCAAAGGCATAACCCTTCCCGTGTCTGGCCACTGGCACATCCAGAGGGCAAGGGCATGGCGGGCAGCCTGTCCTTCCTGGGCAGCCCTCTGATGACCTGAGTGGAGGGACCTTGGTGGGTCATCTGTCATTCCCCGCAGAGGACGTGGGACAGTGTGACCTTGCTGGGATGGTCCTCCTCAGGGCCTGTCTGGGACATCATTCCTGGATGTGTGAGGAGGCCTGTGGCCTTGGGGAGGCCAGAAGGCAAGGCCAGCCCTCCCCCTGGGCCTGCTGCGGGGCTGGGTTGGCCGGTCCCCAGTTCCCAGGCGTGAGCGTGGACCGCAGCTTGGGTGTGTCCCTGTTCCATGGGCAGAAGCCACCCTGGGAGCTTCTGACCCAGGGCTGTGCCCGTGTGCCCCCCGCGGGAAAAATGGGGGCTGCCCACCTTGCACGGGGAGGGCCTGCCTGCAGGGCCCCCGGCCTGGAATCATGCTGAATGGACAGGGTCTCTGGGCCTGGCAGGTTCCCCCAGAGGACCACGCAAGGGACAGATGCTCTCATCTCCAGAATCCTGGCTCACACAGGACTCAGGCCACAGGGTGGGGCGTGTCCAGGGCAAGCCTCGGGGAACCCCAGGGGCTGACTGGTCACCACTGACCACAACGCGCAGCTCTAGGGTGCAGGCTGGGTGGCTGCCAGCACCTGGCCACCAGCACCGCCCGAAGACCCGGCAGCCCTTCAGGGCTCCCCACCGCCCCTGCCCCGGGCTTCCCCCAGCGCGCAGCGGTTCGCTGGGCGCCCGGGGGCAGTCTGTGGGCACTGAGGCCGGGCAGGACCAGACCAGACCCGTCACGGGGATTGCAATCCTTTATTGACCCCTGAGACAAGCTGTGTCCTCCTCCTCTCTGGGGGCAGCGCCAGGCCGGGCGCGGGGGCCCGGGCGGCCTAAGACTCGGTCTCGAACATCTTCTTCCTGCCCTCCATGCCCGACTTCTCCTCGATGTTCTTCCGCCAGTCGCCCACGTCGCGCAGGTCCCGCTCCTGGGGAGGGGTGGTGGGGCGCTGAGGGGGCGGCGGCAGAGCCCGCAGCCCCGGTCTCCCCCCGAGGCGGGCGCTGGGCGGCCCTGCGGGGCGGAGGGCCTGCCGCCTACCTTCTCCGTGTCCTCCTTCTTGACCTGCTTCAGGTTGGCCCGGAGGTCCATGCACACCTTGTGCTTGGAGCCCAGCAGCGCCTTGAGCATGGCGTCGGCCGACATGCGCACCCTCCTCAGTGGAGGCCTCTTGAACTTGCCTCTCAGGTCGAACAGCTTCTGGTTCATGTCCTCCAGCTGCGAGGCGCGGGGAGGGTGGAGTGGGGGCCGGCGGTGGCCGGGTCCCCCCCCCCCCGGCTGGGGCGCCCCTCGCCCCGCCCCGCCCCTCGCCCGCTCACCTCCTTGGTGCTCTTCTGGACCCTCACTTCCATGTCATACTTCTCCTCCTCGGCGGCGTCGATCTTGGCGTGCAGCTGTTTGCAGAGCTCCTGGGGAAGGGGGCGGCCGGTGGGGGGGGCGGTCCGTGGTCCACCTGCCCTCCACCTGCCCTAAACACCTTCTGGACCGATGGGGAAACCGAGGCAGCAGGCCGGAGTGCTGCTGGGGCGGGGTACCTGCACTTCGGACATGGAGCTGGGGAGGTGCAGGGGGGGGCAGTGCTCCGACAGGTAGTTCTGCTTCTCCGACTCCCGGCGACCCTCCTCCTTCTCCAGCTCCGTGGCCGCGATCTGGAGCATGACACTCTGGGGGGGGGGGAGGGCGGGGGACAGACCCGTGAGGGACTGTGGGGGCCCAGCCCCACACACGTCCCAGGATGGCCCTCTCGGGGGACAGCACCTACCTTCAGGTGCTGTCTCCGGGCCGTGATGGCCCTGTTGCGTTTCTGTAGGGTGGTGGGGAGGAAGCAGAGTCAGGGCCCGTCTGGGCCCCCAGCACCCCCACATCCCTCTGCACTTGTCCCCCGGGGGCCGGTGGGCCCCGTCTGGGTGGCAGCTGGACCTGGGGCTCCTGAGGCCGGCTAGGGGGCCCGGGCCCAGAACACCTGCGCCCGCGTGGCAGGTGAGGTCCAAAGGCTCAGGGCGGGGGTGGAGAAGGCGGTGCCTCAGGGGCAGCGGGAGGGGCAGGGGAACCCAGCAGGGCCCAGGAGGTGGGGGGGGGGCAGTGGGAAAGGAGAAGCGATTCTGGAAACCGGCCACAGCCTCACTTCCCCTCCCCCGTGAGGCGCAGAGACCACTTCCTCTGTCTCTGGGTGGCTCAGTGGTGGGTGGGGCGCTTCCAGGGGGCGGGGCCGGCTGGTCAGATTCCCTTGAGCTTTGATCTCTGACCTGCCCCAAGTAGGGGGTCCCATCCCCTCTGTGTTTCATGCCCTCCCCCGTCACCCCAAGCAGGTACTCACCTCCTCACTGTCCCAGGGAGGGGGCGGGAGAGTGGGGGGAAGAGAAGAGAGAAGTTAGGGACATGGATGGGGCCATGTGACGGGGTCGGGGAGAGTGCAGGTGGCCGGAGGGGGCTGGGGGAGCTGCAGAGACCCCCCCCAGGTGGGGGAGGGCAGCAGGGGCCCTGGGTTTGGGGCTGACTTACTCCCCCATCCTGAAGTCCTGTGCTTAGAGCCTGTGGGAGAGAAAAGTTCTGGGCATGAGGACCACGGTCCCCATCCCTCCGTGGACACTCGCTGCCCACGTGGGGGCCGGCCCTCACACCAACCCTGCCCCCTGTCGCTCTGCCCCCAGCTCTGGCCTCCTTGGAGGCGCTGTCTTGGGATTCCCAGGGTGAGAAGAGGAGAAAGTGTTCCCGAAATGTCCTGGGCAGGGCCCGGGCTGCTGCAGCTGTCCCTGGGCTGGTGAGGGGGGGGGACAGGCCCGAGCAGGTGGCCACCAGAGCCACCCAGCTATTTTTAGTTGTTTCTTCGGCTTTGGGCCCAAGTGCATGCAAGAAACTGCTCCCCCCTGGGGCTGGGGTCCCTTGACCTGTCAGATCCCCTCCTCATGTCCCGCCCAGAAGTGAGGCCCCGTGATCAGGGGGCTGTCCGTGACCCCTGCACCCCCCGCCGCCTCCGGATGCATCTCTGCCTGGCTCCCAGCTCCACGGAGCCCCCCCAGAGAGGCTGCTGGAGGCAGACCCCAACCCCCAGGACCCCCACCCTGGGATGTCATCCTGCAAGCCAGCTCAAGAAGCGCGTGTCCTCGGCCTAAGCTGGCCGGGCTGGCCTCACCTAGCGTCTGGGCAGCAGCACTGGGAGCGAGGTCAGGCCAGCAGCGGCAAAGCTGGGCTGGTGGGCCCAGGGGGAGGGGTATAAATGGCCTCCCCCAGGCTGGGCCCCTGCTCAGAAAGGGCATGGAGCCCTCCTCAGACCAATGGGGGCACAGGGGCCTCCCCACCTGCCCAGGCCGCCTGGCCCGGCCCAGCCGCGTGCTGTCGTCCAGTCCAAGAAGTCTTGGTGGGGGGGGGGGGTGCCGAGGTTGGGTTGCTCTATTTAGAGCTTGGTGACAAGTTCGAGAAGCCTCCCTTGTTCCTACAAGGAGCTGCTGGTCTGTGGCCCTGCTGGGCCACCTCAGGGCACAGGCTCAGGGTCAGCTGAGGGATCACTCAGGTCCTAAGCCAGGGCGTGCGCCTCGGTTTCCCCTCTGCTTCCCCTGGGAGGCTTCCTGGGCCCGGAGCAGCTCCCCTGCAGCAACCACGGGGCTTTGAGCTGGGCCAGGGGTCCCCGGCATGAGCTGGCCACGTCCCTTCCTTCCTCCGAGCTGGCTCCAGCTTGGGGGCAAGGCCTGGACCCCCAAATGTGGCCCACAGCCATGGCCAGGGTCCCCTGGGTGGGGGCTGCCCTCCCCCAGCTGCGATCCTGTCCCCCCAGCCGGGAATGGGAGGGAGGGAGGGCGCTGGACGTGCCGCCGGCCGGAACGCCCTGCCCTGGGGTGGTTCCTGGCTCACTCGGAACCCGTCCTTCAACCCGAGGATGGCGGCACCACCCGCCTGGGAGCCTCTCCCTGACCCGAGGGGCCTGGGGCCCGCCTGGCTGCCTGGGCAGGCCCGTACTGCTGCCCTTCTCACCCCGGCCGGGCCTGCGCCCCCCGCCCGGGCCCCCCACCCAGCAGAGACATCCGGAGGACCATGACTTGGAATCCTCTGAGCTGGGGGCGTGTGGCCCCAGCCCCGCCGGCCTCACGGGCCGTGGGGAGGGTCAGGGGGAGCTAAAGCCGTCCAGATGTGTGGGGATTAGAGCTGCATTCCTGGCCAGGGCTGAGCCCCCAAGGCCCGAAGCAGCTTCTGAAGGCATCTACCGCCCCCTGCCGTCTCGATGGGGAGGCCCGCGGCAGCCGCCGTTGGAAAGTGGGGGGCCCTGCGGGCGGCTAAAGCAGCCCCTTGGGTTGGGGTCCTTTCCCTCGGCCGTGACCACCCCCCAAATGCCTCCTGATTTCCCCTTGTGTCCCCATGGGGCCGGCTGCAGCCTCCCTCCCAGACCCTGCAGCCCCACTGCCAGGGAGGGCTGCCTACCTCTTTGTACCATCCCTGCCGGCCCCAGGGGGGACCCCTTCACCCCACTGAGGGGTCAGGCACAGGTCAGAGGCCTCAGGGCCCCAAGACCCTGGAAGGAGTTCTCTCTGGCAGCAGTGCTGGAGGAACCCCGGCCCCACGGTGTCTGTGGGCTCAGGAAGGACACTTGCCCACGGCAAGAACAGGGATTTATTACGGCGTCGCCCAGGGAGCCCGGACAGCGCCCCCGCCTCAGTCCTGGGAGCCGGGCAAGGTCAGATGCAGGCGGGGCTTCAGGCCCAGAGCGCGGTCCACCTCTCTGGCCGGACGCAGGGGGTGCCACTGGGTGACGGGCCGCCGGGGGTGGGCCAGCATGTCCGCCCAGTGCTGCAGGGGCTGACCAGAGGCCCGGGCACCGAGCAGCACCTTGCCCACCGGCTCAGCCCGAAACTGTGGGCCCCGGGCCCAGACAGCCAGCACCAGGTCCACGCTCTGGGCGGAGGCCCGCCAAGGTGCACGGGGGAAGAGAAAGACAGCAGTCGGTTTGGCCCCAAGGGGGGGGGGTCCCCACCCACCCCTTCCTCCAGGCAGCCCACCTGGATCTGGCTGAAGGGCACAAGGAAGGTAAAAGCCTCGTTGAAGTAGGGGGAGGCTGTGCCCTTGCGAGCCGACGTCTTTCTCTTCCGCCACTTGCGCTGGTTCAGCATAAGCTGGACCTTCACGTAGGAGTCTGGGCAGGAAAGGGATCCTTGGTGTCCCAGGTCTGAGGGCCGAGCCCAGGGCCCCCTCTCCATGCAGGAGGGCACGCACGGCTCTCACCTGCCAGGCCCGGGCTCAGGCCTCGCGCCTCCAGCACGACTACGGTCATCCGGCCCAAGCTGGGGACGTAGCGGAGGGAGAGACACAGCTCCCCCGACCGCTCGGGCTGCGGGCGGAGAGAGGGGGCCTCAGTCTCGCCGCCGCAGCCAGGGCAGGGACGGGCTGCAGGCCCGCAGCTCGTGGCCTCACCTCTGCGGCACCCGGCGGGCCCAGCTGGTACCACTGCTCCAAGACGTGCTGCGGGTCGACGGCGCCCAGCGGCAGGCTGAGCTCCCCCAGCGGCTCGTGCGCAGAGAAGCGCTTGGAGGCCAGCACCCGCACCCGCAGCGTGGCCCCGGCCAGCTCTTCCTGCGGTATCTGCGGGCAAGCGTGTGAGCGGGGCGCCCCCTCCCCGGCCAGGGCCCCCCCACCCCCGGCCCCCCCGGCCCCGACGCACGTGGAAGCAGCAGGTCTCCTGAAACACGGGGCAGAGCGTGCCTCGGTGCACCCTCGTCTCGTGGCTGTGCCCTGCCTGGGTGGAGAGGCTGACGCGCGCGTAGGGGTCCGCCGTGCCGCCGGGCCCACAGGGCCTCAGGTCCGCGGCCTGCTTGAGGCCCACCTTGATCTGGGAGTCGAGGGGACTCAGCCCGGGGCCCTCCCTGGTCAGCCCCACACCCAGTGCCGGCCTGACACCCAGGCCCTCCCTGAACCCGCAGAGCCTCTGGGTAGGCCCGGGGCCGCACACCTCCTGCCTTGAGAAGTCATACTCCAGGGAGAGCTGCAGGCGCCCCCAGTGCTGGGGGTCCTCTGGGGCAGTCTCCGAGGTGTCCACATCCGGTTGCACCTGGGGAAGGTAGGGAGAGGCGACAGGTGCTGCTGGGACGCCCAGGCCAGGCCACGCAAGGGCTCACACCCTCAGCGCGGTTCTGTGAGATGGGGCCTACCGGACTGATCGCCTCCAGACGCACCTCGAGCACCACCGCCTTCCCCCGGACCTTCCCGCGGCTCCCCGCCGCCCGGGGCCGACCTCTGGGGCTGGCACTCACGGCCTCCAGGCCTTAGCCCCCCGCTGCCCCCCTCGTCCCTTGGCTCCTCACTTCTCCTACCGGTGGCGGGGAGGGGGTGTGGGGGGCCCCCCCGCCTCTGCTCCTGGGGAGACCAGACCATCGCTGGGGCCTGAGCCTGCCCTGAGGCAGGGCCTTGAGCTGCTCTCGGGGATGGCCCAGCCCGGACCTGGGCACCGGGAGCGCCGGTGTCCGCTCCTCACCAGGTGGGTGCTGGTGGTCCCTCGAGGACTGCCCAGGCCCACAGCCTCCCTGTCCCTGGGCTTCTTCCCGTGGCCACGGCGGCGGCAGCAGCAGACAGCACAGAGGAGGCAGGAGACCATGAGGACGCCGGCAGCCACAGCGAGGGTTATGATTGCCCAGCGGGGCCCTGCGCGGTGGGGGTGGGGGGCGGTGCGAGGACAAGGAGCTGAGGCGCCTCCCTGGACAGCAGCGGCCCCCCGCCGGGCCTGCCGTCCCCATGCGCCTCTGGGGAATCCCACAACTCACAAGGGAGCCTGGCGATGAGGTCCGGAATGAGCCCGGGTATAGTCGTGGTGCCGGCCGGGGCCGGGGCGCTGTGGGGGTCCAGGGGGCGCCCCATCTTCCCTCCCTGCTGGCTGGGAGCAGACAGCGGGGCTGGCTGGCTCACCTCTGGGGCTGGCCCCTCAGCCCCCAGCCCACTGCCCCGCTGCCCAGCAGCAGCGGGCCCGGGGTCTGCCTGGGCAGGGAGGCAGCCTGGGGTAGCCAGGGGCAAGGGCTCCGACTGCAGCCAAGGGGAGGGAAGTGCTGGGCTCTGGCCAAAGTGCCGGCTTGGCTGCCACAGGCCCAGCCTCCTGGCCACCTCCCCAGCCCCCAACCCCCAGCCCCAGCCGAGCAGGCCAGGTGTGCTCGTTACAGAGCCCCCTCCTCCAGGAAAGCCCATTCCTTCTGGGGCTCCCTCCCTTGGGCCCTGGGCCCTGCCTGGGGGCTGTTGTCGGGGTCCCGACTCATCCCTGGCCCTGACCTCAGGCCCACTCTGGTTTGTCGGTCACACAGGTGGACCACCCCAGCCTAGGAGTGCTCAGGGAGCAAGGAGATGGGGGCTCTGAGGGGCCAGGGCTCTCCTGGGGTCACGGGGGCACACAGGGGGAGGAGTGGGGGTCGGCTGCTGGGGGAGCTTGTCCGAGCAAGCCTGGGCTGGAGATGCGTCCCCGGCATGGGCTCCGTGCCAGCAGCGCCTGGGGAGCGGGGAGAGGTGGGGGCAGGCAGGGGCAGGGTGAAGCTGGGAGCGGCCAGAACATTCCTTGCAAACTGACTCAGCAGCCACTGCCCAGACCTGCCCACCTGCCGACCTGCCACCCTTCTTGCCGGTGGGAGGGAGGGGGGCGCGGTGCAGCCTGTCTGCCGGGGGCCCGGGGCAGGAGCACACCTGGCCAGCCGGGGCTGGCTGCTCCCACCCACACCAGGGACCGGAGAGGCAGAGTTGGGGGGGCGGGAGGCCACGACGGTGACCGCTGGGACCCCAGACCCACGGGCACCCCCCCAGCTTAGCTCCTCCTGGCCTCCCCCGGCAGCCAAGGTTGGAGGCTGCCACCCCCCAACCCAGGGACCCGGACTTGGCCGTGACACCCATGCACACAGCACCAACACCCCTCCCCAGCAGGTCGGGCGGAGGCCACCCCACTCCCAGCACCATCCTGAGCCCTCAGAGGTCAATGGAGGGAGTTTTGGCGCCGAGAGTGCCCAGGCCTCAGGTGTCCCCCGTCCCAGGCCTGGCCGTGTCACCCCGGAGGGGCTGTGTGTGTGTGGTCCCCGTGGGGTCTTGTACAGGTAGGAAGGAGACAGCTGGGAGAGGAGCAGACGGCCAGGGAGCCGCAGCCCCGAGAAGGGGTGAGGAGGCGGGCCCCGCGCGCGGCAGGAAGCAGTGTTCAGAGAGAGGGGCCCCGGGCCTGCTGTAGCTCCCAGTGTGGCTGTCTTGAAATCCTAACCATTTTGAACCAAAGGCTGCATGTTTTCCGCATGGGCCCCGCAAGTGACGAAGCTGACTCTGGTTCCCTTTGGGGGAGGCCCTGCTGTGGGGGGCGGGTGCTCAGGGCGGCCCGTAGGCCTCCCCCGGCCTCCGTCCTCAGAAGGACACCGCAGGGGGCTCGGCTCCCCAGAGTGGCTGCTGGAGGGCCCCGGGGGGTGGCGGGCGGCCTGCGGGCTCGCGGGGGTCCTGCGGGGTCCTCGGAGCAGGACGCCGGAGGCCCAACCCGGAGCCCCCAGCTCCCCCGCGGAACCGAGGGTCAGCCGAGACTTTCTGGAAGGCCAGAGCCCACGTGTCTTCTGGAATTAAAGTCGCTTCATGGGAGACGTTCATGGTTGAGAATTCCAGGAGCCACGTCAATCTGTGTGTGTGTGTGTGTGTGTGTGTGGGTGTGTGAGTGTGGACAGGTCGGTGGGTGTGCCCGCGCGTGGGCGTGCCTCTGCCCGTGCCCGTGGCGGCGCAGCGTGGGCACGGACTCCGGGGGCCTGGCAGGATTCCCCAGCCGCCCCAGGGAAGATGGACTCCTGGACCGCAGGCCATGTCTGGAGCTGGCCCCTGAGGGTCCCGGGACACGGCGTGGTGACGGTCACAGACGCTGCGGGACCCCCAGGCCGGGGGGAGGGCACGGGGTCCCTCAGGACCTCCAGGTCCTCACGGTGGTGAAGGTTCGGGCAGACGCGCAGCCACCAGGTGGCGCCGCCGGCTCCGCGGGACGCCGCCCGCGACTTGGGAGCGCCCGGGGCGCGGGTGGGGGTGGGGGGAAGCCGCAGCGACTCCCGGGCCTGCGAGGCTGAGGGCTCTCCCGCCCGCAGCTCCCGGGTCCCCCTCCGCCCCGGCTCCGGTGGTCCCGCAGGGAGGTCCCTCTCCTGCCCGGAAAGGGAGCCGCTGGGTGTCCTTCCTGAATAGAATCCGGCCCCAGACGCGGGACGGGGACGCTCCCTCCCGCACGTGCAGACACGACCCCGTGGCTCCGTGGGGACCGCACGGCCTCCTGGCGGCCTTCCTGCAGGGTCCGGGCTCTGCTCCCACCCCCGCCCCCCGCCCACTCACCCTTCAAGGCCTGCGTGAGCCCCACCTCCTCCAGGAAGCCCTCCGGGTCACTCCCTGCCCTCCGACCTGACCTGCCTGGCGGTTTGTGCTGGACCCAGCCTGCCTCATCCACTCAGGAGCCCTGGCTCTCCCGGGCAGAGGGGGCTCCGTGGCGGCCCGGAGCCTGGCACCCTTGACAGCCAAGCCGACCACCCCCCTCCACCTTCAGTCTGACTGGGATTGTCTGTCCCGTGGGCCCTCTTCCTGGGGAAAAGGAAGAGATACCGGGTGGGGGGGCAGACCCCCAGGCGTGTCTCATTCTCACCTGCTTCCTGCACTTCCTGTGGCTGGCCTGGCCTCCAGGCCTTTCTCTCTACCCCGGGGACGTGAGGACCGCGCTGGGTGCCGTGGCCAGGCCTCCGGGAAAGAGACCGTCGTCTTGGTGGGGGAGGGGGTGAGAGGCAGGGCTTAGGGGAGCCCCACCTCAGGGCCGGAACTGCTGGCCCTCAGGAACTGGGGAACTCCCTGGGGAGGAGGGTCCTTCCCGAGACCTGGGCGCCAGGCCACCCGCAGGGGTCCCCCCGGGGACGCTGGGCTCTCTTCCTCCCAGAGGCCTTGCGGGAGGGGATGACGGCCTGTTTGGGCTGAACGTGAGGAGAGGCAGCTGGAGGGAGGTCAGGCTGGACCTGGTTTGGGAAGGTTCTACACCCCGAGGGGGTGCCCTGAGTCACGAGGACTCTGGGTTTGAGCGCGGCTTTCTGGAGCCGCTGAAACCAGGCACAGGGAGCACACGGTGTGGCCAGGACTGCACAGTGCATGCCGGACAGGGACCCGGCCGGGCGGCGCTGTCATCAGGCAACTGTCTGAGCCTGCCTGGTCCTGCCAACGCCTGGGCTTCCAGACCTTCTGGAGGTCACTTTACCCCCGCATCGGGCCGGCCCCATCCCCAGAGGTCTCGGCTCCCGTCGGGCCAGCGGGCCAGAAGTCCTGGCCTGCCTCCCCCTCCCGCCCTGTGCCCCTTGCTCCGGCAGAGCCAGCAGGGCCACGAGCTCAGCTTCCGCACGGCTCTGGCCAGCTCAGCTGGTCTGGTCACCCCGGCTCCGGTCCCTGCCTGGGCCCAGCCCTGAGTGGCCCTCCCAGGCCAGGGTGTCTCTCTGAACCTGTTCCTGCCGTGGGGGGACACGGAGTTGGTTAATGCTTAACAGGACAGCCGGTGGCACCGGGGCGGCCGGCCAGGCTGGTCGGGCAGGACTTCCGGGAGGCCGCTGCAGGGACACAGCTGCAGGGAGGCGGGCGTGCGGGTCAGGCACCGCGGGGCTCTGGGGACGCGTCCCCCTGTGCGGGGCTCGGCTCTTTCTCCAAGTCCTCCCCAGTGAGGGGGATTTGGCAGAAGCAGCAAGCCCCTCGGGGACCAGGAGCAGCCCCGGCTGTGCTTGGGGTGCTCGGGGGGCAGGCCGGGGCCCGTACATTTGGGGGAGGACGCAGCACAGGGGCCGCACGTGCTGTGGGGTCCTGGTGTGCAGCGAGCACATGGCCCCCGCGTGCGGCCCCCCCCAGCCCCACTGTAGGGTCTTTGTGCCTTTCTCAGGATACGGCGCCTCCTTGGCGAGACGGGCGTCTGAGGCTCCAGGGCGGGAAGGGGAAAACCAAACAGAGCTGGCAGCCCCCGGCCAGCCCCGCGGCCCCCGAGACGGCGGCTTGGCAGCCAGCGGCCACATGGAGGCCCTGGCGGGGCTCCTGGACGGGGGTGCTTCCTTTGAGGTTGCCTGGGGAATGTTTGAGGTTGGAACTCATGGCAAACGCTGGCTCGGGGTAGCCGGGAGCTGCTGGCCCAGAACCGCGGGACGTGCCAGGACAGCACGTGCGCACCCTGCCCACGCTGACCCCGTGGCCGCCCCCCAACTCCTCCAGGCCCCGGGGTGCTCGCCTCAGTATGGCCCCGGGCGGTGTGGGGTGCCCTGTGCCCATTTGCTGGCTCTCCGTGGGCATGTGTCCCAGAGCCGAGGCCGGGTTTATGCCTTCTTCGTCTGGGGTGCCCGAACCCCACACCTGAGCCTCCGGGAGCCTGCAGCCCACTCTGCCCCACGCGTCTGAACACTGACGCCCCAGGGCTGGCTCCGGAGCTCCGTGCCCTTCTCCCGGGAGTCCCTGCGCTGTCGGCAAGCCCGGTTTCTGGGGGACGTGGACCCCACACCGTGGCAGATTTCGGTCAGTGAGGCCCCGTTTGCCTGGAAGTCAGCGCGTGTCTTCCTCACTGCGTGGCTGCGTGTAGACCCCTGTCAGAAAACTGGGGGTACCCCGTGACCCGGGCGTCAGGGCCCTCCCCACGGACGGCCTCTCCCGAGGGCTTCTGGGACCATGGTGCCCGGTTCCTCCACAGCTCTGGGTGGGCCCCCTTCACCTGCTCTCAGGCTCTCTGTTTGTCGGGGGCACCCTCGGCATCGGGGCGAATACTAAGGGACACGGCTGCCCCCCCGAGCATCAGGCAGCCTTCTCCCCTCTCACCCGAGGTCCGGACACCAGGACTCTCCAGCCTGCAGTCACCAGGTGCCTGGACAGCCCGTACCCCCTCGTTGGCCGCTCGGGTGCCTGGATCCCCAACTAACACATCTCCCATAGGCCGGAGCGCCAGGCCAGGCCCGGTGGCCTCATTCCTGTGGCTTGGACAGAGCCCTGGGCTCCATCCGCCCCCAGCCTGTGCATGTCACCCTTGTTTCTGGCTACTTGTGCTGTTCCTCTGTGTGCTGGGCTGGCTGTCTGCCCCGCCGCCAGGGGTCTGGGAGCTGGGCCCCCACCCGACAAGCCTGGGGTCCTGACCCCCTTCAGCCTCAACAGGGAGTCCTGTCCCCATTACCTGGAGTGTCTGGGCTCTGGAGCCCGTTAGTCTGAGAACCGGGGTCCCACAGCCAGTATGTGGGCCCTGAACACGCTCAGCTGGAGCATCCGGTTCCTGTGCCCCCTCAGCCCCCCAAAAGCTGGACAGCCCGCCCCATGTGCCTTAGCCTCTATAGCCTGGCGGCTCGTCGCCCGTCCTAGTGGATTCTGTTCTTGTGGCTCGGGGGTCTGTTCCCATTCCCTGGAGCGTCGGGGCGACTCGTCTGCCATCCGGCCCCCTCAGCCTTTCTGAGCTGGGTCAGGCTGGGGGACGACAGACCTGGAATCCCACGAGTCCCGCACCCAGGTGCCTCGGGCTCCAGGCGCGTCACAGCGGGCTCACGGGAGGGGGCTGCCTCTGGCTCTGCCAACCCCAGTCCGGGTCACCCCGGCATGAGGCAGCCGGTGCCCCATCAAGTCTGTGTGGCTCTGGGGAGCTGCCCGTGTTGCAGCCTGCTTGTCCACACAGATGGGGACCTGCCACCCTGAATCCCTGGACCCCAGCTCCCGGCTCTGAACGCGGGCCCGGCCCTCCGTCCCCCAACCCTCCCAGTCCCGCTGCATTGTCCCCCAAGGCCCAGGTCCCGGGCAGCCCGTACCCCACTCCTCTGAACCTCTCAGCAACGAGACTTCGACCATCAGCCTGACAGGGCTCTGCCTGCCGTTTCCAGGGCCTCGGGGCCATCATCCCCGGTTGCAGGTCGGCGGGGTACTGGCCCCCCACGCTCCCTCCTGCAGCTCCCTGAACCCCAAAGTCATCAGGGTCTCAGGCAGCCTAGCCCTCACCATCTGCCTCTCACGTAGGCCCACATCCCGGGGCTCAGGCCCCATCTCCGGACGTCTGGGGCCCGTCGTGGGCGTCTGGCCTGCAGGAGCCCATTCAGCCCCATCCTGGCGCCTCTGTGCCGAGCGCCCGCGTGGCTCCGCGCAGAACTCCTGACGGTTCTGTGCCCCTTCCTTGGGGGTCTGAAGCCCCACACTTCCTGGAGTATCTGAGGGGCCCGACCCCTACCGTGCAACGATCTGGGTCCTGGCCCCCCATGACCGTGCACGGCCGATGCCTGGGACCCCGTGGACCCAGGAACGGGAGACCGGCACTTCGACCATGGATACCTAGATGCTTGCAGCGCTGTGGGCCGTTACACCCCGCTGCCGAGTGCCCGAATCCCGTGCGCTCGTGACTCTGGGTGTCGGGGTGCTCTGTTCCCCTGTCCCTGGGGATTTGGGCCGCGTGTACCCTCAGCGGCCTACACCCCACACCTCACGTAGGCTCGTGTCCCCGGGTCCCGGGCCCCACCAGCCAGGTCCAAGTTCCACCGCGTCTTTGGACGCCTGCGGCCCATTCATGGGTGTCCGTCCTGTGTGAGCCCATTCATCTTGTCCCGGCACGTCTGTGCCCTATTCATGCGTGGCTCTGGGCCCCCGCCCACCCATGTCTCAAAGACAGTCTGTGCTTTGTCGTGCCTGTTCCAAGAACAGCCGCGTGCAGCCGGCGGGCACATTCCGGGGTTTGGCCGGAGGCCAATGCAAACGCTGGTCTTGCTGGCACCGGCCGCCCGCGGGGCAGGGGCGGGGGGTGGCCGTGGGGAGGGGAGAGTGGGGACCCTCGGTTCGGGAGCACGCGATCAAAGCCTTCCGTACATGGGGCATGTCCCGGACAGGCTGCCGGCAGGAGTGGCCGCACGCACGTTCCAGACCCTCCACCAAGCCCGCGGCTTCCTGCCGGGAAGGGTGGGGGCGATCTGGCTGCCAGGCTTGTCCCCCTCTGCATGGGGCAGGGACCCGGGGCCCCAGGCCAGGGCTTGGGAGCCGAGGCTGCTCGGGCAGAGGTGGGGATCACCTCTGGAGGCTGCAGAACCCTGGCCGCCTGGTCAGCCACCTCCCCGCCTGGGGGCTGTGGGGTCCCCAGGAAGGTGGGGTCCCCAGGAAGACGGGCTCCTTGCTGCAGGGCCCCGGCCTCGTCAGGCTGTCTCGGGGGGCCTCGCTCTGCCTCCATTGTCTCCCTGCCCGTGTCAGGAGTAGGAAGGGAGTGTGCACCGGACCTCTTCTTGCCCAGAGGGTCCCCCGCTTCTCTGGGCTCCCCATGTGAGCCAGGACGCAGACACAGCCCCTGGGGCCCTGTGTGGGAGAGACCTGGTCTGGGACATGCAGGCTCCCTGGGGATCAGCAAGGGTGTGCACAGGCCTGTGTTCTCCGGGCGTGAGCCAGGGTTGTCCTGGCTTTCTGGTTCGGGATTCCAGAGTTGGGGGAGTAGGGGCAGGATGGTTTGTAGTCTCTGGGGCATCTGTGGGTGGACCCTTCTCTCGGGACCCCACAGGTCCAGGTTGGAGCGTCATGGCTCTCACATGCTTTGCTGTCCTCACCTGCCTCCCTCACTCTCTGTGGGTCCCAGCCTGCCCCTTCCCACTCCCTCGGAGCTCAAAGCCGGGCCACCCGCCCTGTTCCCACCACCACTGACACCCCCCGGCCCCCAGGGCTATGGCAGGCCCACCCGGGTTTCTGGCCAGAAGCACAGAACCCCACTCTCAAGAATGTTCGGGGAGGTGGCGGGGGGACCCCGGGCCACGGGGACCCAAGCCTACGGCAGGGCCGGCTGTGGGCCCTGGAAGAGCTTATAGACACGTCGACAGCAGGTGGACCCCTTCTGGACCATCTCCCGGGTCTGTGGGCTGCTGGGACAACCCTGTGGGGTGGGGACAGTGACCGGGGACACTGACCTCCCGCGACTTGCACGCCTCAGCACTCGAACCTCCGCGACGGGGACCACGGCGAGCACGGTGACCCTCGTTACAGACGCAGGGAGTGAGCCGGGGACCCCAGGCCCCCATGGCCGCCCGACTCCCTGTGCAGCCCGTCCCAGACCCGGAGCGTCTGCTCCCCCGGCCGGCAGCTCTCCCCACCCGGCCCTCACCCACGTCTGGGCTGTCCGTGAGACGTGTCGGGGGCTGCCTGGCCTCTCTCCCAGCACGTGGCTGGCATTCTGCAGGTGAGCGTGGGGAATGCTGGTTGGCCTGGGACCCTCCCCACGGGTCCCCACTCCTGGGCCTCTCCGGGCCATTCAGTTGCGCCCCCAGGGTAGCCGGAGTCCCCAGAGTGCCGGCCCCCTCGGCGCGCCCTGGTCCATGTGGTCGGGCCAGGGCCTAGGTGACGCGGTGGCCAGGCAGGGCCAGATCAGTCAGGTTCCAAGCTCCCCCTGCTGTCCGCTGGCCGCTCCTGGAGGCGGCCTGACCTCCCGCTCCCGCCCGACCCTGTGCCGCCTCCCTGCCCGCCCAGCCTGACTCCGCCCGCCGCCAGGCCCGGCCTGGCCGCCCTGGCAGGCGTGTGGGCGCCCCCTTCTGTACGCACGACTCTCGCCGGGCCCCTTCAGCACAGGCCGCGGCCTGACCCTCTTCCCAGAGGCCCGTCCTGGGACCCTGAGCCTCCAAGTCTCTCCATTCTGGGGGCCGTCCCCGTAGAGGTGCCATTCGGGGACCCTCTTCCCGGATCACAGGCCCCCCGGGGGCCCGGTCTGAGCAGAAGCCTTTGAGCAGGGGCCTGCCCCAGCCACCCTTCGCCCCGAGAGCCCTCCTGCCGCCCAACGAGCTCAGGGCCCGGCCGGCTGGGACCCCGGGAGAGCTGGGTCGCCGTGGAAAGAGGTTGGATTTCCTGATCTCAGGCCTTCCCTCCAGCCCCCCAGCCCGAGGGCCACTTACGTCCTAGACTCGGAGGCATCGCAGGCCAGGGCTGGAGTCCCTTTGCGGCTGGGAGGGAAGGAGAAAGGAGCCAGGGAGGCACAGGGATGCCCTCCAGGGCCCAGACCTGGGGACCAGCCAGGATGGGTTCCCTCCCAGATGGAGGAACTGCTCCTGGGGGTGCAGGCGGGGTCACGAGGAGGGGAGTGGCCTCGGGCAGAGGCCGTGGGGACCGTGGTGGGCCGACGGGGGCAGCGGAGCTGGGGAGGCCGTGAGGACCAGGGGAAGACATCCGGGCCCCTTCTCTCGGGTACGAGGAGTCCCCTGCGGCCAGCCGGGGGCCACGGAGCCTGGGCACGGGGGTGCTGGTGCTCATAGGCACAGGCTCTCTCGAGGGAGCGGATGCTCGGAAGCCCATGTCGCGCCTTCCCACCCTCCCCCCCCCCAGCCTTCCCTATGAACAGCTCGTCCTTCTGCCTTCTCACCGCCTCGGACACACAAACCTGCTCTGGGCGGCAGGAGTCCTGGTCCCACAAAGTCCACCGGCTCGGGCCCACCACGCTGCCCAGCTGCAAGTCGCACACAGACGCCAGCCGCTGCTGCTCTGGCCGTGAGCAAGTGGCCCTCCAGCCGGGCTGTGATGGGGACCCAGCTGCCCGCTTTTCTCCAGCTGTTTCCACCCCTGCTACGAACCTCTGGGCCACAGCCAGGGGTCCCAGGCAGCGCACATGGGTCTCACGTGGCCAGCACCCGGCCCAGAACCAGCCTCGCCCTGTGGGATGGGGGAGAGGTCCCTTTGCCCAGCCTCCGCCACCCCAGCCAGACTCCAACCCCATCTTCCTCTGTCTGACCCCCCAGCCCCTCATGCTCCTGCCATGTCTACCAGCCAAGAGCCCTCCTGGCCCTGGGCTGTGCTTCTCGCTCTGATGCCCGCCTCCCAGCCCTGCCTCCAGCCTCTGGCCTCCAGCAGCCCCTCAGGCCTCTTGCCCCCGGCCAGGGGCAAGAGACTGCTATGTTGACCCTGACCTTGGAGAAAGGAACTCCCGGGGTCCAACCAGGCCCACCCCACAGTGTAGCCCATCAACATTGGGCCCAGGCCCACACTGCAGCCGATCGGGGGCACAGCCTGCCCATGGGCAGGGGACCCTGCTCTCAGGAGAGGCCTGGCCTGCCCTGGGAGTGGCCCAAAGGACGGATGGGAGAGGAGATGAGGAGGGAGAAGGTGTGGGCCACAGGCCGAAGGACCAGCAGGTGCCCAGCCTAGAGGCAGCAGTGCAGACCCACAGGGCTGCGTCTGGCCGTGGGAGCTCCTGACAGGTGCCTGGCTCCCCTCCCACTGCTCATCCCTGTGCGGGCTTTGCCCAGAGATGGCCTAGGATGAGCTCAACCCAAGCGAGCCAAGGGCTGGCTCCTGCTGAGGGTACAGGTTTGGGAGGCCTACAGGTCTGGGTCACAGGACAGGGACCGGGGCCTGGCCCGGAGGGGCTGACCTCAGACCCCATCGACTGCCACCCTCCCCTTGCCTCCCCTGTCTGTCCCCCGTGTCTGACTCCCTGCGGCCTTAACTAAGTCTCATGAGGGCCCGACTCCTGAGGCCAGAGGTTTTGGAGACCCGAGGCCCAGAGGAGGGGTGAGGGCGGACGTGCCTGAGGCCAGCTCGGGAGCAGAGTGTGGGAGTCTGTGCCCATGGCCTCTGCTGATCTCGGGGTCCCGACGAAAGGGACCACTGCCGAGCTGCTCTCCCAGGGCCTTCGGCCGTGTGGAACGGAGGTTCCTGAAGCCGGTCCCCCATGACTCCGCCGGGGGATGACGCAGGGCCTCACCCGCTGGAGGGATGGGTGCCGGGGACACGCTCCGGCCGGCCCAGCGGCCGGACTCACCAAGACCCAGGAGAGCTCTGGGGCCCCTGGACATATCTCTACCCTGGCAGAATGGGGTGTGGGCCCGAGGGCCAGGCAGCAGATTTGGGAACACCGTTGACCAGCCTGAGACCCTGGCCCACTCAGCAAGAGAGAAGGCGGGGGAGGCAGGAAGCACCTGTCCCTGCAGGGGACACCATGGCGGGGGGACGTGCAAGCTGGCACCCACGGGCCACGGCAACTCTGCCCACAGGCCGGGCTCTGACCCGCGCTGGGCTGGGGCTTTGCACCCAAGGTGACCCAGGTGGGATGCGACAAGGTCCCACAAGCGTCCAGGCCGCTCCCAGAAAGCAGAGGCTGCCGGAGGCTAGAGCACCGGCAGCGAGCCTGCCCCGGACCCCAGCACCGGGCGGAGCAGGGCCTGCCACAGGGCCCGCAGCCCGCGAGGGGCCTAGAGGCCCACCGCACAGGCCCCAGTGATGGTCACTAGCTTCAGGAGCCCGTGGACATCCCTCGGGTGGGAACAGCTTGGGCACATATGAATGGAAGGAGTCCCTGAGACACACGCCGGCCCCACTCACAAACACTTGGTGGTCCAGGGGAGCTCCCGGCCCCCACGCTGACCCTTGTTCCCATGGGGTCCTCTAACAGGGTGGGCCTGACTTCCCCTGTACTCCCAGCATGGCCACAACCCCACCCCTGGCCGGCCCGCTAAGACCGTTTGCTGCAGCTGGAGAATCTCACACACAGACCAGAGCACTGACACGAGGACCCTCACCCCAACTCAGCCACTGTCCTCTAGCGGCCAGTGTGGTCCCAGGTATACCCCCTGACTCACTGTCCAGGTGACTTTCAGGGAAGCCCCGGACACACACCATCCTGCCCGCAGACACATCATCACGCTTTCCCCCGTGGCCCCCAGACGGGTTAGGGCGGCTTCTTTACATCTAGACCCCCGCAGTACTCGCATGGGCACAGCTGCTCTGTCTCTGGGCCCCTCTTTTGGTCAATAAGCACCCCCCCCCCGTCATTCTTGCCATTCATTTGTTGAAGGAACAAGCTCGCGGGTCTTACAGAGTTTCCAGCAACCCGGACTTTGTGGATGTCTTTCCGCGCTCCGTGTTTCTCATTAGACCCGTTGGGTGTGAGGTCAAGTTTTTCGGCAAGACTGCTTCAGAGGTGGAGGGCCCTTGAGGGCTGGTGTGTCCCCTCCACTGTCAGTGGGCGGGGTGTAGCCAGCTAGAGCCGCCTGCCCTCAGGTCCCCCATCACGGGTTCTCATGGTTTTAGCAGCTGCTGGTGACACTTTTGGGACCAGGAGTCAGCAAGCCCTAGCAGCTGTTGGCCAAATCCTGCTCACCACTGTTTTTGTAAATAAAGTTTTATTGGAATAGGGCCCCCGCATATTTGTTCACATGCCATGTATGGCTTCTTCGGTGGTACAATGGCAGCAGTGGGCTGAGCCCTAAGATCCCTCCCCCACCCCCCCGGCCCCACTGCCTAGATTTCCTGCCCTAATTCCCAGAACTGTGAATACCACCCCCCCCCACCCAAAATCATTACTATGCTGGTGTTCTGTTACTTGGCAAAAAGGATTTTGCAAACGTGGTTAGGCTGCCAATCAGTTTGACTTAAAAATAGAGATTCCCCAGGTGGACTCAGGCTACTCCCACGAGGCCTCTAACGGCAGAGAGTTGTTTGTAAGCCGGTGCTGTGGGTGGGGGGAGCCCTTCCCCAAGGCTGAGAGATGCCCCCCACTCACAGCCGGTCGGCAAACAGTGCCCTCAGTCCTGTGCCTACAAGGGGCCGGATGCTGCCGACAGCCCGACTGGGCTCGGGGGCAGGGGGTTTCTGTCCTGAACCTGTGGGAGGAACGCTCCTTGCTTCCCACCTGCAAAGCCCTAAATCAGCGAGCCTGGCGGAACCTTCTGGATGGGGCTGAGGCTCACTCGCCGATCAGCCAGAGCCTGGGGTGCACCTGAAACATTTACCCTCTGGCTCCTTACAGAGCAAATGTGCCCAAGATCGGGGTTCTGCGACCTTGGCATTACTAGCATTTCCTATGCAGTGTAAGGAATGACCACGGACTTGGTAGCTTGAGACAGCGCCCTCGTGCTGTCCTCCCACGGCCTCCTCCGTACATCAGCAGGCCCTGCACAGCTCACCGGGTTCTCAGCAGGCAGGTGGCCAGCAGGGGCTGCGTTCTCATCTGAAGGCCCCACCGGACGAGGACCCAGTGTGGTTGTCCGCAGAGCTCATGGCTGCAGAATTTGTGGCAAACCTGTGTCCTCCGAGGGAGCCCGTGGCAGAGACAGTCTTTCCCAGAGAGGTTCCTGACCTCTGACTTCAGAGAAGGCCTGGGCCCCCTTCAAAGGGCTCACCCGACTAGCTCAAGTCCCGCAGGAAGACCTCCCCTGATTAACTCACAGGCTGCTGGTTAGAGACCCTGCCTACCTCTGCAGAATCCTTTTGCCTTTGTCCTACTCTGCTGGTGGGAAGCAAGTCAGTGGCCTGTCGTGCACCCAGGGGAAGGCGTGGCACATGCCTACATGAGTCATGGGGGTCCCCACAAGGTGTGTCCCAACTTGCTGTCCCTGTTCTCTTGACTGGTGCCCAGACTGCCTGTCTTTGACCAAAGGGAACCCCTCCCCGTTGACCAGTGAGTGTGCTGTGTTGACATGACACAGTGGTCTGGACAGTTCCTGTGTGTCTCGTGAAGTTGTGTCCTGTTCTGGAACCAGCCTTGCTCTAAGGATCCTGGGTCCCTTTCACAGGGACGCTGGTGGGTACTCAGAGGCCCCACTTCGGGCAACAGCGTGCTTTGTTGCTGGTTTGGCCACCGTTTCTAGGTCTTTTTGTGAATAGAATTGGGAAATCCATGTTTTTTTCCAATTCTTTTTATTGTGGTAAAATACACAGGACATAAAATGTACCGTCTTCCCCGTCTCTAAGCCCACGGCTCAGGGGCATGAAGCACATTCACACTGTTGTGCGGCCGTCCCCGCCATCTCCAGAACTTTCCATCTTCTCAGACTCAGACTCTGTCCCTGTGAGACACCGACCCCCGTCCCTCCCCCGGCCCCGGCACCCACCGTCCACTCTCCATCTCTGTGAATCTGGGGACTCCAGAGACCTCATGTGGGTGGGATCCTGCAGTGTGTTTTTGTGACTGGGTTAGGAAAAACATATTTTTTAAAATAAAATCCATCCTGGAATCACACCATATTTCAGATTTGAGTGCGGGATTTCAAGACTTCTCTTGACTCCTTGGACTGTGTATCTCAGTCTGTCTCACGTTGGAAGTCTAGTTTCCTGAGGACACTTAACACAATTACACACACGTGACACATGTCCTCAGGTGACTGTGTGTTAAAGTGCCTTGAAACAAACTTCCTGGGGGGTTAAGTCACCTACTGACAGACGGCCCAGTTCACTCTTTCCCACTTTCCCATTCGAGGGCTCACTTTTGTCATAGTGTTTTACGCCACATCGCACGTTTCCGTGATGTGAGGTCTCAGGGGAACAGGGCAAGGCCACCCGCTCTCCCTGGCTCCTTGGGGCTGTTTCCTCTCTCGCCTGCTTAAAATGTCACTTATTCGCACCCGGACCCTTTGTTAAAGCGATGACCAGGGGTGGCCACCCTGGCCTGCCCCCGTGGTTTCCCCAGCCCAGTCCTGGAGGCCAGCGAGCCACATGGTGGGGGGACTTCTCCCTCCTCCCTCGCCGCACAGGACTAGAGAGTGGGTGCCCTGTGGTTTATCCAACCAGGCCCCATGTCGGGGCGTGTGGGTCACTTCCAGTTCTGGGCTTTAACATAGAGTGTCGCCAAATGCAAGGACTAACGCAGACACTATCACACACTTTTTTTTTTTTTAAGATTTTATTTATTTATTTGACAGAGAGAGAGATTACAAGTAGGCAGAGAGGCAGGCAGAGAGCCCGATGCGGGGCTCGATCCCAGGACCCTGAGATCATGACCTGAACTGAAGGCAGAGGCTTAACCTACTGAGCTACCCAGGTGCCCCTATCACACACTTTCTTAAAAGGACTTTATTTATTTATGAGAGAGAGGGAGGATGAGAGGGAGCACGGGTCAGGTTAAGGCCGGGGGAGAAGCAGACTCCCTGCTAAGCAGGGAACCCGACGCCGGACTCGATCCTGGGACCCCGGGACCCCGGGACCCCGGGATCATGAGCTGAGCTGAAGGCAGACGCTTAGCCAACTGAATCATGCACATTTGGAGGCTGTGTTGGATTGTCTTCATCTGGAGTTGACCTGGTCCCCGACAACACCTGTGTCCTTGGGCCAGTCCCAAAACCGCTCTCTGGGCAGCACCCGGTCCCAGGAACGTCCCCCCCACTTCCTTCTCGTGTCTCTGTCCAGAGCACAGCTCCTGCTCTACCTTCGCGGGCCTGACCCCAGGGCGTGTGCTTCCTAGTAAGCGCTGTGTGCAACGCAGAGACCTTCTGCTCGGCACCCACTGCCGTGTGTCCCTCTGTGTGCCCTAACCTGACTTCCTCGTCTCTGGTCTGCCGGTCCCTTCCGCCAAGGCTCCTCACCAGAGAGCCAGGCCCTGGTCCCTGCCCAGGCATCTGTGCGCACTCGCAGCCTGGCCCACTCCTCCTGGTGGACCCTCGGGAGCATTGCCGTCAGCCCCACCCATCGGAGAGACCTTCCTCCTCCAACAGCTTTCAGGCCCCCTGTGACAGTGACAGCAGGCCACTGTCATCCGCACCTACATCTGCCATACCTTTTGCCTTGCACCTACTGAGCCAACCTTCCGGAAGGCAAGCTCAGACTTCTTCCTTCTCTTTCCAGGTCGACTGCCCTATGGCCACAGGCATGAGTTGGGGGACTGTGGTGGGTGACACGGTGGTCTAGACAAGTTGGTCATGTAGCTTACACGGGCGCTCTGGTTCTCCTTGGGCTTGGCCTTGCAATACCGTTTCCAGGTTGCTGTGGATGGCTGCCGGGCCTCCGACTGACCCTACAGCGGAACCCAGCCATCCAGCTCCTGGTGGCAGGTGTCTCTGGCCACAGAGTGCAGCGACTGCTTTTCCAAACATCCACGATTCTCGGCTGTAGGCCATCCACATTGCCCCGGGCCCTTGGTTGACCCTCCGGAGCCACAGGCTCGGGGGGGGGGGTGCGTGCTGTAGTTGGGGGCTTCTTGCTGTGCAAGCCAGACCTACCGCGGGGGCTGGCGAGGCCGGCGACCTTCTGCGTCATCCGGGCTAGGCCAGTGTGAAACATGTTTCCTCCAGAGCCCAACCGAGAAGAGAGGGTTCTGTTCACAATGAAAACAGAGAATTTTACTTTTGACGGTTCTAGGGGCACCTGGTCCGAGTGCTGACCCGTCCCCAAGACTGACCCACCCATCCCAAAACCTTACGTGTCTGTGGTCACTTTTCCCAGCACCGTGCAGACACCGTTTCTACACTCTGCTGGGACGTGGTGAAGAAATGAGCAGAGACTTAAAATTTCTAACAAAATGCAGAACAGCAGGCTTAAGTACTCCCCATGCAAAACAGCCACATGTGGGAACTATGACCCTTTTGAACACAACAGCTGGGCTTTCCAGAAACAAGGGCAGTCTGCAGAGGATTTTATTTTTTTTTTTTCTTTTAAAAAGATTTTATTTATTTATTTGACAGACAGAGATCACAAGTAGGCAGAGAGAGAGGGAGAAGCAGGCTCCCCGCTGAGCAGAGAGCCCGATGCGGGGCTCGATCCCAGGACCCCGGACCATGACCTGAGCTGAAGGCAGAGGCTTCAAACCACTGAGCCACCCAGGTGCCCCAGTCTGCAGAGGATTTTAAAAATAATAATAATAAAGGAGGAACTCAGCATCTGGAAATGGCCACGTAAATTGTTCTGACCAACTCTGCTGCTGAGAACAACTAGAAAAACTGGTGGTGGGGGCGGTGGGGGCGCCGTCAATGACCTTTCCAAGACGCCGGAGGCTCATCGCACTCATTTCTCTGTCCAAGCTAGAGCCAAAGAGGGAAGAACAAGCAGGTGAGTCGGACTCTGGGACCACATTTTTGCTTCGGGAGGCTCCGCGTTCCTATGGCAGTTTCCGCAGCTGGAAGGTTGAGAAGTTGAGGAGAGCAGTGAGTGTCTCCCACGGCGGGTGGGACAGACGCATCTCAGAGACCCTGGTGAGAAGCACAGGTTTTGGTCGGGACCCTGGAGAGTCACCCACAGGGACGGAGACGCACTGAGGCAGACCGCTCCGGGTCGGTCTCACTGGGTGCCGGTTCAGCCCTTGCTTGAATGAAAACGATCGTCTTTAGTTCTGTCACCAGCAATTGCAGAAGAAAATCCCCCTGGAGGTGGGGCTGTCCCTAGAGCTCCTCGTCCCCCGCTGGATGTTCCGGGCAGCGGGCCTGGAACGCCGTCGGAAGGGAGCGTGCATGGATGATCGTGGAGTCCAACCGCAGAGGAGGAACCATCGGAACCGACCCGCAAAAGAGCGGATGCTGGAGGTGCCCCGAATAGGATTGATAACTCTCAGGGCGTGAGATTCAAGAACGTAGGGAACCAGGGGAAAATTTCAGCAGAAAACGAGAAGTTGTGAAAAAGGCTCTAATGGGATTTCCAGAATTAGAAAGTGCAGACTGCTCAGTGGTGGTCGGACGGACCCAACAGCAGTTAGACGCAGCTTCAGTGGGAATTCTTAAAGTGGAGGAAAGACGAAATGGCTGTGAGAAACACAGAAAAGAACAGAAGAGCTGTCCGGGATGTGACGGAGACGTCCAACGTGCAAGTGTGCGTGGACGGAGTCCAAGCAACGGTCGAAGGGGAGGCGGCCGAGACTGCGAAACGGACCTCGGCACCCAACCAGAGACTGAGGAAGCCCTACAAAGTCAAAAAAAAAGGGGGGGGGGGAACGAAAGAAAGGAGCAAACCGGGCAGGTAGACATATCACAATTACCGACGACAGAGAACACCTCCCAGAGGGCCGAGTAAACAAAGATCACCGGCGTGGGAGCAACAGGGACACTGACAAACCCCACAAAAATGCGGATCTCCTCAAAGACTGAAGCAAAATCTACTGGCCTAGAATTCTATACTCACGGAAAACATCCTTTAAAAATAAAGCAAAAAATAAAGCAAGAAAACGCGGGACATGATTTCAAAATGGACGAAGGACCTGAGTGAACGTCCCTCCGAAGGGAGCATGAAGACGGCAACGGCTGATGCAAGTCTCCCGGACGTCGTTCACCCCCGGGAAGTGCACCCCACGGCCGTGCTGAGACTCACCGGCCCCCATCAGAATGACGAGAGCACAAAGACGAGAAGCAGCATGTGTGGGCGGGGCGTGCGGAAGCGGAGCCTCGTGCACCGTAGGGGGTGCAGACCGGTGCGGCCGCGGCGGAAACCAGTCTGCAGGGTCCTCAAAAAATTTAAAAATAGAAATACCACGTGATCCCCAGTTCTACTTCTGGGTATTTTCCCAAAGGACACAAAAACAGGGTGTCGGAGAGATCTGCACACCCATGTTCATGGCAGCGCTACCCACGACAGCCAAGACAGGAAAACCACCCAACTGTCCACTGGCGGATGAATGGAGAAAGAACACGCGATACGGGATACAGTCGAATACTATTTAGCTTTGAAAAGGAAGGCAGTCCTTCTGCTCGTGGCGAGACGGGTGAGCCTGGAGGACGTTATGCTCGGTTAAATGAGCCAGACCCTGAACGAGCGCTATCAGACCTCACGTAGATGGGGAACCCAACAGAGCCAGCATCACAGAAACAGAGTTGAACCGTCTCGTGCCAACTATAACAGGCTCCTATACGGTAAAAATGATCGGGTAGGCAAGACCTAAAATTCAAAAATTTCTAACTTTAAATTTGACCCAGGGTCCATAAAAAGAGCAGTGAATGGGAATGGACTCCAGAATGAGCCAGATTTCGGATTTACACACTCTGCGCAACTATCACAAATACGTTCACGATGGGAAGTACGGTCTTGATACAAGGACATAAGGAAAATGCCAAAGAGGAATTAAGACTGAAAAGGACCACGTGGAAATCCTGGAACTCAAAAGAACCATGACCTGAAAGGAATAAGTTACTGAACGGCCTTTCTGGCGGTTACACGGTGACAGAAGACGGGGTCCGTGCAGCCAGAGACAGACCAGCAACGACGATCGGGAGAGAGAGAGAACACATCGAATGGTCTAGTGGGAGTGTAATTGGAATCCCCAAGAGAAAAGAGAAGGTCACAGAAAAATATATTTAAGGAAAAATGGGTGAAAATTTCACCAATCGGACAGAAAAACATTGACTTTGAAGTTCAAGGTCAGTGAATGTCAGTCAGGATATATACAAAGAAAATCATATCTAATGATCCACTGCATACTGGGGCCAACGGTACAGACCCCGTGTAACTACTCAGCTGAACCACGGAGGCCAGAAGACGATGGAACGACGTCTTTGATAGACTCGCGCCGGCCAACCGGAATGCTGTGCCCGGAGAAAGCAGCCATCGAACCTGGGAGTGAACTAAGAGCTTTCGGATGAAAGGTGGGAGGACTTACCAGCCGCAGAGCTGCACGAGGAGAAACACCAGCTGATGCTCAAGGATGCGAGAAAACGACATCAGAGAGAACCTCCGCTGTGCACGCGATGAAGACCGGGCGTCGCTTTGGGACGGGCTGGGAGGGAGGAACGGACACCGCGAGGGCGTAGAGACATGCTGGGGCCGGTGGGCAGGTTCCGAGCGGGGACTGCGTGCGGGTGTGTGTCGCACGTGAGCCAACCACACGCTTTCGATGTCTGCGGCTTGGCGTGCAGGAGGAAAGCTCTGTCTAAGAAGCTCTGAAGTTCAATCAGGACATTCTGTACCCGTGTTTTCTGCTTCTGAAAATGTCACACGGGATGCGGCTGGGGAAAATCAGTGAGTGAACAACTCACGACCGGGTACAACCAGATGGGAAAACGGTCTTGCCGTTCTCCGTAAGGTCACACACTCACCTGTCCCACGGCCGCGTATTCTAGAAACTTACGGGAGAAACGTGTCCACACGCGTCCTCAGAAGACCTCCTCCGCGGACAGTCAGGGCAGCTGAGTCCCGGCGGCCGGACGTGGGAAACAACGCAGACGTTCTCGGGCTGTTGACGGAACAAACGGTGCCGCCTCGATTCCAACAATGACCACAGATCACCGGCCGCAGCGCCCACCGACACCGGGGACCGTGCAGACGTTATTTGGGGTGGACGAAGCCAGATGGAAATTAGTATCCACGAAATTCAGAGCAAATGAAACTCGTTTACACTTCCTGTTGATGGAACTCGGATTGGGGCGGCTTGGGACGGACCAGTGGGAATGTGGGGGCAGGCGGCCGGCGTGCATCAACCGCAGAGGGACACGAGTGGGCATCGTGGAGGGACGGAGAGGTTTCCTGCCCTCGTGCAGTCGGGCTTCCGCGAGGTGCCTGTCGGCCGCTCGGTGCCGCACACCGCAGGTCTGTGCTCGACTTTACTCCGATCTGGCTGACGAGGAGCGACCCCGCGAGCAGTGAGAAGAGAGCGCGCTGCTGGACAGACCCTGCTGCCCCGAGCGAAAGGGGTCCTGGAGCTCGGTGAGGAGAGAGCGGGCAGTTCTACCGAAAGTCAGCAAGTGACCGAAACCCACTCCGCACAAAACAGCATTTCCAAGTCTCCAATAGTTACACGAAAAGGTGCTTATTGGCAGGTGGGGAGATGCAAATTGCAAATAAAATAGTAGGAGACACTCGCAGGCGGGCGCTGCGTGCACACGGGAGCAGCGGGTGGAGCCCCGTCGCCGCACACACGCGCACGCGCACACGTCACACGCCCGGAGCCCACGCATGCTTGCTCGCGACCTTCCAAACGTGCACCTCTGTTGGTCCCGCGCGCTCATCGCCGTGTGCTCCTCACCGCGTGAACGTCCGCATGTGATGACCTGCTCTGGTGCCGATGGGTGTTACGTGATCACCAGGATCGCGGCAAACGCAGCACGGGGAGTATCAGAGTCACCCCCGTCGATGGTGAGCGGCTACCGGGTAAGCAAGGAGAGGCGACGGCGTGCGGGCCCTCGCGAGGCCGCGGCCTGTGACTCGGCCCGAGCGCGGGCAGCGGGCCGTGTCCTCCACCACGCTGTGTTCACCGGGGAGGTCGGACGGACGCGCGGCCGGATGAAGGCACCTGTATTGTTTGCACCCTCCATGCCCTAGAGTTGTCCGTTCTTCCCCAAAGAGACTAAAAGCAGTGTGGATCAAAATCCGCACCGTGTCTGGTGGGACTTGATAATCCAACTGTGAAATCCGGGAGGCACTGAGAAGGGGCCGACGGGGCCCTCGGGGGCGGAGGGGGTCGGGAGGACATCCCCAGTGGACGTGAGAGCCCACGGAGCCGTCGCAACGAGGACTGCACGGGATTTGCATGTGGGGTGAGTGGAGACTGATAAGGACAGCGTGGGGGGGAGTGGAACGCCAGAGGCCACGCCATACCGTTTGAACAAGGGACACGGGGCCACGCGGCCACAGGCCGGGCACTGGAGGACGTGGTGCAGGGACAGGAGGATATCCGTGCGGCCGGAAGGAAACGGGCACGCCCTCGTGTGCATCAGTGTCCCAGGCAAAGATCTCTGAAACCGAATCTGAAAGGCAAATAGAATTGATGTATTTTACCGCGTTTAAATCTAGTGACCTCTGCAGATCCCCTTCGTCAAAAGGCGCCATAAAAACGGGTTCAAGGAAAAGCCACAAACTGGACAATGGGTTTGGAACCCATTTAATAGCAAAGACGCGGTGCACAGAGTCAGTAAGAAAGTCAGGAGGAAAACAACAGAGGCGCTGGGGAAAGGGTGAATCCCGGACAAGCGCGGAAATTCAGACGGCGGGAAAGGCTCAAAGAAGCTCTTCTCCCCGCGTGCGCTCAGGGAATGCACATTAAACTTGAACTCGTCCTACATGTTTCTCCGCGGAGGACGCAGGCATGGCCAGCAAGCTCACGCCCTCGGCAAGTCGGAGCCTCGGGGAGCAACACACGGCATCTGCCAGGACGGTTACAGTCAGGAAGGAGGACTGCGCGGAGGGCGTGGGGGACCTCGAGGCCTGGAGCCCGGCCGCTGGGGACGCGATGTGGTGCGGCCGCGGGAAACAGCCTTTCCCACGGGCCTGACGCCGCCAAGTCGAGACGGGCCCGCGGGCCGCCGGGTGGGCGGCCGGCTCGCGTGGGTGCCCGCGGTCGTACCTCGGGGCGTGTCCGCTCCCAGCTGAAGTTGCTGGGACTGTCTACAGCATCTGCTGATGAAGACAAGGGCTGCTTCCGGCCTCACCCCCGGGTTCCCCGTGCTCCCGGCTTCCTCTGCCGCCCGGCGCCCCCGCGGCGAGGGGCCCCTCTCACCAATCGCGCCCTAACCCCCAAAGCGCATCGGTCCCTCCACTTCCTTTGGTCTTTGTTTTCTTTAGATTTGACCCCCCCCTTCCCCGGCTGACCCAGGCTCCTGGATGCCAGGGGTCTGCGTCCCAGCGGAGCACCCCCTCCAATTTAGGACACCCCGATACATGGTAAGGGGCTGCCAGCAGGCCCACCCACCTGGAAGGGAGATGTGATCCCCGCTGCTCCCAACAGCCCACCCTCTGCCCCTCGGGGGCCTTAAGGACCTTCTCAGGCCGTGAACTCGGCGGCCGTCCCGCGTGGGCCGCCAGCAGCAGGCGGCCCTGAGCTGGGCGTCCTTTTCCTCCGTCACGCTGGCCGGCATTCTGTGTCCGCTGGCTAATTTTTCTCGATTATTTTGTGCCCTGTACTGCACTGGCACCTGCTCTCAGTTTTGACTTTCCTACTGAAGTTGGTGGAAGTGTATTTTAAATCCTTGTTCTTTGCTGAAATAGTCCCTCTAAGCGATTCATTTCCTTCTAAGCAGTAACCACACCCCACGATGGTGTGTTTTTATTTTCATTTTTCTTTTATTTTTTTTTAAATATTTTATTTATTTATTTGACAGACAGAGGTCACAAGTAGGCGGAGAGGCAGGCAGAGAGAGAGGGGAGGAAGCAGGCTCCCCGTTGAGCAGAGAGCCCGATGCGGGGCTCGATCCCAGGACCCTGAGATCATGACCTGAGCTGAAGGCAGAGCCTTTAACCCACTGAGCCACCCGGGCGCCCCCTCATTTTTCTTTAACTCCAGTGTTTTCCCTTTTAACTCCTATTTTTTGGGTGGGGGTGAATATCAAACATCTGGAGGCTTTTCTATGTATTTTTTATTTTTTTTTCTAAGTTCCATTTAGGTCCAAATAAAAAAATTCTAGAAGACTTACACCTTCCGAAGGTTTTGAAACTGATTTGCACTGTCTTTGGTTTTGGTATCCGGACAATGGTGGCTTCATTCAATAAGTTTCACTTCTGGTAGTTTTAGGGACGTTCAGATGATCTATGCTGTCTCAGCCGAATACAAGTAGTCTGTGGGCTGTTAGGAGTGGGTCCATTTCTGCTCATCTGTCAAATCCGCGGGTACCAGGCGGCCCTCGGTGCTCTAGCCTGGCTTCCGTCGGAGCAGAACCTTTACTTACCGCCCACGCTTCTGGAACGGGCAAAGCCTCCGTCTCACACCTTGCTCTGTCCTGAGACTGCACCTTGGGGCACAGTCTGTGCTCTGAGGCCATGGCCCTTCTGGGGTTGCGATGAACGCCCTAGGTGCGTACCAGATTCCCTGCTCGGCTGGGGCTCAGACTCCAGGCTCTGGTGACGCTTTGGTGAGCATCTTCTGAGAGCTCCCAGCTAATTCGGGGCCCCTGCCATCGTCTCCAGCCAGGCTCCTGGGTTTCCTCCTGCACACACGTGGGTGAGGGGGTCAGGAACCCTGGATCTGGGCTGAGGTAATGCAGATTGTTCCCAGCTCTGTGGCCCTTTCCTACCTGGGGTTTCCTCCCTCCCCCCAAACTCTGCCCTCTGACCCTTGAGCCCACCAGGACGGAGCCTGCCGCTGGCACTGGGGCCGCCCGGCTGCCGGGGCTGGAGACCTTCAGAATCAGAGCCCCCAGGCTTTGTCCTTGCCTTGAATCCCATCAGGCTTCGGCCTGCTTGTGGCTCTGCCAGGTCCCTTTAGGAAGTCGGAAAGATACAGATTTCGTCTGCGGAGAGCAGGTCTGATTCAAGCTACTTGCCGTTCCCGGAGCCCCGGCTGCACGAAGGATTCGGCGACACAGTTGACGAGCTCCATCTAACAGACCGGTGTCGGTCCCTGTGTCCGACAGTTAGAGAATCACCCTGGCCCAGGCACGTGTTTGTGACAACGGGGGACAGGTGAGTCCGCCGAGTCCGTTCCAGCTGTCTCAGTGGATTTTATCTCCTTGACCCCAGCCTCTGATGATACGACAAGAAAGTTAGAAAATTAAACAACGAGAGCATCTAAGATGCAATTTTGAGCCTGAAATAAATAGACATTCTAAAATAGCCGGAGAGCAGAGAGAAACTCATGACGGAAATTAGCTCGAGCTTGGCACAAAGCAGTTACGAAAACAGGAAACACTAGGGAGCAGAGCCTCTGTAATGTGGCCGGCGCTGGGCTCTGAAAACCAAGCTCTCTCCCCTGGAGAGGACACCGGGCTGCCGTCAGAGGGGCAGTCATGGTGCATGTGAAGGAGAAGACAGGAATGAGCACCCTCCCAGAATTTGAGAGAAACACATTTTCAAAAATGCAGTAGGAATTAATGACATTGAAAACAAAGACATACCGGAAGCGCTCACAAGGCCCGAGAGAGATGGAGAGAGAAATGGAGGGAGGGGGAGAGATGGGAGGCGACCGCCCTACAATACCAACGTGAGAAGGAGACAAACCCGGGTGCGCTCAAACTTGTTCAGAACGACAGGAGAATGCTGTCAAAACTGCATACAAAGTAATTTGAGGTTGTATTTGGGATGGACGAGCTCCCAGAAAAAGAACATTAAACCAATTAAAGAGCAATAAAACCCAAGCGTACCTGTAGCTTGGAAGACGTGAATTCCCACGTAGAACGCACCGTAAGGAGGAAAGAGAATCAAGGAGCGGGTCCCAATCCCAGTCCCCCGCTCTCTCCGTCTCTGTCTCTCTCCTGTTACTAAGTACAAGTACTTATGACAACGTTGCTCTTTCTTATAAATTTTAGAACCAGCTTCTCTAGTCTCGTGGGAAACTGTCCCGAAACCGAAAATTAGGCAGGTTACAGACGAGTCTGCAGAGGGTCAAGCCGTCCTAGCGCAGAGCTCTGTCCCTCCGCTAACTCAGTTTCCTTTCAGTCGTTCGACACGTTGTTTATAATTATCCCCACGAATGTCATAAATATGTTTGTCAGGAACCTTTTTTGTCACTATTGTAAATGGTGCGTGTAATTTTTAAGTGTACGTTCTGATACGTTGTACAAAGGCATTTCGTTTTTGTGGTTTTGTCTGCTCATCTTTTTATCCAGGAGCCTTGCTAAATTTCTTTTTATTTCCTGTAGATTCTCTAGGTTTTAGTGGTGGCATCGTCTGAGGATGACCGGAACGTTCCTCCGTCCTCTCACACCCTTATCCTTTCCTCTCTTCCTTGTCGATTTGGTTAGTCTCCAGGCTGGCCAGGCTTTCTGCCCGTGCTCGAGCGCACGGTGGCCGCACGCATTCTTGGTATATTCTCGGTTTGAAAGGGACACTTAACATTTCACCATACAGTATTCGCCACGGATTCCCGGTAGCTAATTGTTATAAAGTCAAAGAAATTCCCTTTGGTTTCTGATTGGCTATGATATTCATTTAAAAAAATAATGATCAGGACGCCTGGGGGGCTCAGTGAGTTAAAGCCTCTGCCTTTGGCTCAGGTCATGATCTCAGGGTCCTGCGATCGAGCCCCGCATTGGGCCCTCTGCTCAGCGGGGAGCCTGCCTCCCCCCACCCCACCTCTCTGCCTGCCTCTCTGCCTACTTGTGATCTCTGTCTGTCAAATAAATAAATACAATCTTTTGAAAAAAATAATGATCAGATGTTGAATTTTATAAGGAAACATTTTCACAGCCTGTTAGATGATCGTATGGTTTTCCTTCTTTTCCTGTTAATGGATTTTTTGGGAACATGTTTAGAATTCAGTTTATTGTTTTTGACTAAGTAATATGTTCACATGGCTCTAAACTCAGAGGGGTTTACGGTCAAAACTCTTGGTGGGCAATTTCCCCTCTTCCCCTCTCCATACCCTCTTCCCCCCAGAAGATGCCCATGTCTCCGGATTCATTTGCGTCCATCCTGAGATATCCCGTACAGTAAAGGAACATTAAAAAATATAATGGGATCCCTCTTCTCTATGCATACGGTGCCATTCTGTGCCATAGTTTTTGGTTTCGCTTAACAAATGTCCCAGAGATCATTCCCCAGAGTATATACAGGGACTGTCTTCATTCTTCCACTGTGGCCCCGTGGTGTTGGTGGCGCGGGTGTTCCTGCACACTTGGTCTGGTGGGTCCCGCTCACACGCACGGTCCTGCACCGACGTCCACACTCTGCCTGCGTGTGTGCCAGGATGTTTGCGTGACAAATCCCGGAATGTGAACTGCGTCAAGGGTTATGTATGCCTGAAATTCACTGCATTTTGTCAAATTGTCTTTGCAGAAGTTGTTTGGATCTATAGACCCTTCGGCAAAGCACCCGGGACTTCTCTCCGGTTCTCTCGTTTACCAGACCCTTGCGCACGCTAAAGGCTTTGTGTCGCTTTGTTCTCATCTGATAAGAAACCGATGCTATCTCCGTGTTCTCATCCACCTGTCTTTTATTGTCTGCAAATATTTAGGCCAGCCGTATTTCCTCTCCTTGGAATGTTTGCTTATCTCGGTGGTCAACGTTTCCATCGGATTCTCTTTAAGAAGAGGATTTATAGGAGACCCGCGTGTGTCAGGGAAACGAAGCTTCCGTGATCGGGACTCGTGCTGGGTCTGCCGGCGCCTTTCCGACTTGCCTCTTCAGGGCTTTACCCAATGAAACACTTCGCAATTTTTTAACCTAATTAAACATAAAAGAACAAATGTACGTGAGCACATCCAGGAGGCTTCCCGGGCTCTGGTTTCCGGGTTTTAGCGTCACCCTTGGAAGGGCTGCCCGCCCCACACCCCGAGACGCTAAAACCACAAACATAAAGAGCCACGATGAGGGTGACAGCGACTGACTCACATCCAGTGCGCATCTGGGCCGTCCATTCTGGGAGGCGACTCTGCCTTTATTCCATCGCACAAATGAGGAAAGGGAGGCCCTGAGGCTCGTGACCTTCACACGGTCACAGAGGTCACACCTGGCCCAGCCAGGAAGGGACCCCGCCCGCCCCTCAGCCTCCAGACTCCTCGCTCCCGCTCCGCTCGGCCGCCATCCGCCGCGTGCGGGGCCCTCACCGGGTTCCCCTCTCCACCGGGAAACCGTCCGTCCGGGGTTCGTTTCCGTGCAGGGGAGACACGTGCTCCTCTTCTGCCGGCGGGGAAGCGTGGGCCCGTTGCCACTTGCGGCGACACTCCACCTTCCCCTAGTTCGAAGTGCCTCATGACCTCGGCCTCCACCCGGTCTCTCCTTGGGCTGTGCTGCGTGGCCAGGGAGCTTACCGGGTCCCCGTGGCCTTAAACTGTGCGTATCCACAGACTCTCAGTGCAGACCTCTGGCCTGAACTCCTGAATCCCACCCTCAGCCTCACGGCCTGGGTGCGGCCCCTCCAGCCCGCTGTCTTCCCGCCCCCCCAGCTCCTCCTTCCTCTCATGTGCCCAGCTCGGCAAAAAGAAGCCCCCTCGGGGGCTCGGGCCACGCACCCTAACCCCCTGCCCACCCCCCCACTTCCTACCCCACTCTGCATCCATCAGCAAAACCTGCTCGTACTTGAAGCACCCGGATTCTATCGAGACAGGAGTCGGGATCTGTGCCTTAGTTCCCTCCAGGTGTCTGAGCAGGGTCTGCTAGGAGCCCACCACCAGCCCATGCTGGACCTCGCTGACACCCTCGCTCCTTTTGTCTGTAAGTCTAGTGTCTGTATTGAGTGACATTCCAGAGACAGGAGGGTCACTGTGACCAGGTCGGTCCTGCTTCTAGCTCTCAGGCCCCCCCACTGAGAGCAGGGGCCCTTGAAGTCCTGCTCTGGTTCTCAGACTAATTCAGATCTAGTGCCCAAAGGCAGAGATGTGACCCCTCATGCCCGGGCTCCTGTCGGCTCAAGGGCGCCCTGGGTTTATGTCGGGAGGTGTACATCAGGAGGTGAACCTGGGGCCCGGGAGGCAGTACTTGCTTCAAGGGCTGGCCACCAGTAGGTCAAAACCTCTCTGAGCACAAAGGGAGCACCCGGGTGCCCCCCTTCCTGCTTATTGGAAACACACTATCATCTCCCAGAACAATTTTCCTTCTGTTTAATCTATAAAATCTCGTCTCTGTGTGTTCTCTCACTGCAAGTCTCAATTAGATCCCAACCCAGACCCAAGCAAAAACTGGCTTCACTACTCTAGAAATAGTTGTGGCCTACATGTCAGACCCTTCTAAGGAAATAGAAATGAGAACAGACACAGAGCAGCCGCCCATCGGGGAGACTGTTCCTGCTGAGACGAAGTGGCCGGGACCAGGTTCACCCTCTATCCTGACACAAACAAACGTTTCTAAAAATATGGGGAAAATGTGTCTTGGGCATCGGATGCTTGGCGGTCACAGGGCAGAGGTCCTTGAGAGAGGAAACCGAAAGGTGAGGACGAGGGTTGCACCAGCCACCCGCCTGGAGGGAGCTTTCAGGCCACGGGAGTGGTGGGGGTCAGGTGGAGCCGTAGGAGTCGAGGCGGGTCAAGAGCCCTGGAGTGCACGTGGCAAAGCCCGGGAGGACAGCGACCGAGTTCTCAGCGGTGGTTGTTGCGGTACTTGGGGAAACCACGTAGCAACGAGGGAAGCACCGTCCTCGGCGCTCACACAGCACGGGGAAGGGCCAGTGCCTCCCCGGCCGGAGCAGCGGTGTCGACACCTCGGTCAGCAGGAACCTGGGTGGAGCGTCCAGAAAGGTCCCACCTCAACGGCAGGGCAGAATTAGCTCTAAACTAAGGCCGCTCTGGTTCTGTCTAACAAGACTTCCGACTGGGACCCAAGAGGACCGAACACAATGGTATCCCAGAAGAAAGCTCACGACTGTTTGTGAGAGCACAGGACCACCCAGCACCCAACATCATAAAACTCACAAGACCTGGTATCAAATCAAGAACTATCAGAATGCAAACAAGCGGGAGGATATCAGGAGAAAAAATCAATCTCTAGAAACAGACACCGATGGCAAAGCGAAAGAATTTGTACACGGGATATTCAAACACGTACCGTACTTGTGTTCGATCTGTTCGGGAGGGTAAAGGAAAACATAAACATATGGACGTGACAGGAAAGACCCGAAAAGACCCAAAGACCCCTCTTCGGAGGTAGAGGAAAGGACATTTTAGTCTGAGACAAAAGTTACAGCAAACGAGAACACCGGCGGGTTAGTGAGCTAGCCCTGTGACACCCAGAAAGAAAATGGACTAAAATATAAAATGAGTAGACGGGGCGCCTGGGTGGCTCAGTGGTTAAGCTTCTGCCTTCGGCTCAGGTCACGATCTCAGGGTCGTGGGACTGAGCCCCACGTCGGGCTCCCTGCTCAGGGGGGAGTCTGCTTCTCCCTCTCCCTCTCCCTCTGCGGCTCCTCCTGCTTGTGGTCTCTCTTTCTCTCTCAAATAAGTAAAATTTTTAAAAAAATTAAAAAAAAAAGAAAAATGACTTTAAAAGATGATTTGCTATTCAAAGTAAAAAATTACGAGGGCGCCTGCATGGCTCAGTGGCTTAAGCCTCTGCCTTCGGCTCAGGTCATGGTCTCAGGGTCTGGGGTCGAGCCCTGCATAGGGCTCTCTGCTCAGCAGGGACCCCGCTTCCCCCCACCCCCCACCTGCCTCTCTGCCTACTTGTGATCTCTGTCTGTCAAATAAATAAAATCTTTTAAAAAAAAGTAAAAATTACAATAGTGTGTTGTAAGGTTTATAACGTGATCTGAGTAAGATGTACAATGACACTAGCACTGAGGCCAGGAAGGCAGGGTGAGTAGAATGAGCTGTTATGAGCTCTGTACACCGTATATGAAGTAGTGTACTATTGCTTGAAGGTGTAGAGTGGTCAGTTCAAGAGCCACAGTGTAAGTCCTGAGCTGACGAGCAAAATAACAAAACAAAGAGTTACAGCTAACAAGCCATCAAAGGAAATGAGTGGAATCATTAAAATACTCAATTGGAAGAAGAAAAAGAAGAGAAAATAAAAGAACAAAGAACCTATGGGGCAAAGAGAAAACTAATAGCAAGATGATGGACTTAAATTCAACCTTATCAATAATCACATTAAATGTAAATGATCTAAAATCCCAATTAAAAAGGCAGAAATTGGGGCGCCTGGGTGGCTCAGTGGGTTAAGGCCTCTGCCTTCGGCTCGGGTCATGATCCCAGGGTCCTGGGATCGAGCCCCGCATCGGGCTCTCTGCTCAGCTGGGAGCCTGCTTCCTCCTCTCTCTCTGCCTGCCTCTCTGCCTACTTGTGATCTCTGTCTGTCAAATAAATAAATAAAAAATCTTTTAAAAAAAAAAGGCAGAAATTGTCAGATTGGATTTTTTTTTTTTAAGAAAGCAAGACTCAGATATTTGCTACATTTAATAAAGTTGCTTAAGACTGAAGACATGAATAGGTTAAAAGTAAATGGACAGGAATAGATATACTATGGTAACACTCATCAAAAGAAAAAAGCTGCTCACATTAACTCCAGGCAGGGGCATCTGGGTGGCTTCGTGGGTTAAGCATCCAACTCTTGGTTTCAGCTCAGGTCACAATCTCAAGGCCACGAGCTCAAGCCCCTCATGGCTCTCCCTGCTCAGCGCGGAGCCTGAGATTCTCGCTCCTTCTCCTTCCCCCTCTGCCCTTCCCCTGCTTGTTCTCTCTCTCTCTCTCTTTCTCTCTCTCTTTCAAATAAATAAATAAA
This sequence comes from Martes martes, assembly GCF_963455335.1. Taxonomy (NCBI): domain Eukaryota; kingdom Metazoa; phylum Chordata; class Mammalia; order Carnivora; family Mustelidae; genus Martes; species Martes martes. The sequence goes on along the minus strand of NC_137898.1, from coordinate 1,416,477 downwards.
ATCTTTTAAAAAATTAAAAAACAAAACTTCAGACAAAGTACATTTTGAGCAAAGTAGACTCCCAGGCATGAAAAGATCATTTCACAATGATGAGTGGGTCAGTTCGTCAAGAGAATGGAACAGTTGGGTTAGCGCAGCTAATGAGAGTGCTTTACAACACAGAGAAATTGTTGTCACTGGAAGGAGAAATAGACAACTCCACAACTACTTTTCTAAAGATTTTATTTATTTATTTGACAGCGGGGGCACCCTTGTGCACAAGCAGGGGAGAGGGGCGGGGGGGGGAAGCAAACTCCCCAACGAGCCTGACCCGAGGCTTAATCCCAGGACCCCAGGATCATGACCCATACCAAGGCCATCACTTGACCGACTGAGCCACCCAGGTGCCCCCAAATCCACAATTCTGGGAGGATTTTGACAACTCTCTGTCAGACATGGAGAGAAGTGAGCAGAAAGTCAGGAAGGCTGTGGAGAGTCCAACAGCACCGCCAAGCCAATCAACGACCCTGAAAACAGCAGAATTCACATTCTGGTCAACTACACATGAAGCATTTACCAAGGTAAGCCATATTTGGGGCCATGAAACTATTCTTAGTACATTTAAAAGGATTCAAATCATACAGAGCAAGGCCAGCACAGAACTGAATTCTGAATGTCAAAGAGAACAGGAGGTGGAAAATCCCCAAACCCGAGCTCAGTGAGCCGAGTTCCCAGACAGACCCCCGGCCTTTCCTCCTGGCCTCACCTGTTTCAGGTCAACCGGAACGTTCGGACGTCAAGGGCCAACTGCAAGGGCCTGAGTTCGGCCAGCCACAGGCATGAGCCGAGAGGACCCTGGGCTCCAGACGGGGGGCCGGCCACCAGTCCCCTGGTTTCAGCACCGCCCCTGGGACCGGTGATGAGAAGGGGGTGTTGCCAGAAGCCGCCACATGTGTACTTGCTCATGCAGCAACAGAAAGTGAAAACAATATAGAAATTAAGCGACGTGCGTCAGAGAACCCAAAAGGAAAATGAGAAAGTGTTTCGAACAGAGTGAAAATGGAAACACAACAGGGAAATGCCTGAAAATAACCTTGTGGCCAGACCTGGGGGGTGTAGCGCTGGGTGAACTAAGTCAGAGAGAGGAACTACTGTGTGATCTCACTCTTATCTAAGAATCTAGAAACAAAACAAACGAGCAAAGAAACAAGAGACGGGAGGGGATGGGGGGCAGATGGGAGGGTGTGACGGGCGCTGAGAAGTGATGCAGGGAATTAGCAAATCACCACGTTGCACGCCCGAGGCTGATAAACACCGTTTGTTAACCGCACCGGACTTCGAAAAATAAATTGTTGTTAAAAAATTCATTGGATTTGGCTACCTCAGGTGAGAAAAGAAGAGAGGTCCCAAATCAATGACCTCAGCCTCCGCTTGAAGAAACCAGAAAAAAAGAAAAACGAAACGTGTGGTCAGCCGAAGAAAGGAGAAAGCACCACACGAGCAGAAGTGTATGCAACAGAAAATCTGTGACGCCAACGCCATTTTTTTGGAAATCGAACAAACTAAGCCAATTCCATAGCATCGGACTGATCGGAAAACAGCGGGGGCAGGACCCAGGCCGTCCGCCTCGGGGGCGAGACAGTGGCCCGCACTGTAGACGCGGCTACCGCGGCACAGAGGAGGGACGGAGGTGGCCGCCTTCCTGCTGAGACAGACAGACCCCACGGCCCGCCTGACGAGGCCCGCCAACCTCCACCAGCTGCGGAAATGGGGATTGCTGCTGAGAAAAGCCTCATGGCGAGGCACGCTCCAGGAGCGACGTCTTCGTGGGGGATTCTGCGGAGCACCTCACACAGACGTACTCGGCGCACTCACGCTGCCCGGGGGGCTGGAGACGCGTTTCCTGCTCATTCTCTGAGGCCAGCACCGCCGCGATCCCGTAACCAGGCACAGATAAGAAATGCCAGGAACAGAAATTCAAAAACTCTTAATCAACATTTAGCAAATCAAATCCCAAAATGCATAAAATGGATAATACGCGGCCAAGTGGGGCTTCTCCTGGGAATGGCAGGTTATTTTAACGTTTGAAAATTAATGGGGCGCCTGGGTGGCTCAGTGGTTAAGGCCGCTGCCTTCGGCTCAGGTCATGATCCCAGCGTCCTGGGATCGAGCCCCGCATCGGGCTCTCTGCTCAGCAGGGAGCCTGCTTCCTCCCTTCTCTCTCTGCCTGCCTCTCTGCCTACTTGTGATCTGTCTGTCAAATAAATAAATAAAATCTTTAAAAAAAAAAAAAAAAAATTAATGAATTTGGCTCAACGTATTAACAAACGGACTAAAAGAAGAAAAAGCATGTGATCATCTCCAAAAGTGCAGAAAAAGCACTTTATTTTATTTATTTGTTTTAAAGATTTTATTTATTTATTTGATGGACAGAGGTCACAAGTCGGCAGAGAGGCAGGCAGAGAGAGGAGGAAGCAGGCTCCCCGCTGAGCAGAGAGCCCCATGCGGGGCTCGATCCCAGGACCCTGAGATCATGACCTGAGCCGAAGGCGGAGGCTTAACCCACTGAGCCACCCAGGCGCCCCCAGAAAAAGCATTTTAGAAAGACTTGCCCTCAATTCCTCGTTCCCAGAAGACAGCGCATAACAGGGAAGTCCTACACCCTGATGACAGGGGTGTAGGAAAACCCCCTGATGTCGTCCTGAGTGTGCCGGGACAGAGTGGAGGGGCGGCGGGCGCCTGCCCCACGCCTGCTTTCCCACGGGGCTCCTGAGGCTTCGCCCGCGCAAGCCGGGAAGGGAAAGCAATGCATCCGAACAGAAAGGAAGTAAATCGTGTCTCCCTTACTTGAGGAAGACGCACTCGTCTTTGCAGAGACCCTGCAGGATGTGTGAGTTGCGGGAACCCACCCGTGAGTTTAGCAGGTGGTAGTGTAGAAGGTCGCCCGCAAACCTCAGCTGTATTTCTGACCCTACGCACACACGTTTGGAGAACGAGGTTTCAAAATGCCTTTTACGAAAGAATAAAAAATAGAACACAGTGGCAGGCACGTTTGACAGGAGCAGTCCGAGACGTGTTCTCTGAAAACCGTAAGGCTCGACAAGGAGAGCGAAGCCTTCCCGAATTCACGGAGGGTTCAGGGACAGGACAGGCCCCGCGGGACTGACGGTCAGTCCCGATCTGCATCAGAACCCCAGGAGAATCGGGGGGTTTCTGTAGAAGTTAACAAGCTGACTCCAGACTTTATATAAAAACACAAGGACGGAGGAAGAGGAGCACCGGGGCCCCAGTGACAAGACGCGGAACCTCGCGTCGGAGCTCCCCCTTCCAGCCCGGACCGTGGTGTCGGAACAGCGTCCAGAGCCGGACCCGCACACGCCGGTCGGCCGCTGTTGGGCCAAGCTGCCGCAGCGAATCCACGGAGAAACCACTACCTTGTGAACAGAAGGTGTCGGGACGTAACCCTTACCTCCCTCAGCCGACAAGGCTTCATTCAAAGGGAGGAGAGACTTCACGTCAGGGATCGCACTGCAAAGCTTCCGGAAGAAAGCGCAGATGAAAACCTCACTGGCCTTGAGTCTGGCAAAGACTTACCGAACCCCGAACCCAGCACTCGGAAAGACAGTATAGAAAATCATACACTTGACATCATCAAAAATGTTTTTTTTTTAAACTTCTCTTCGAAAGACACTGTCAAAAGAACGCAGACATATGCCACTAGCTGGGAGAAATATTTGCAAAACATAGAGTCTTTGCAAAAAAATGAAGGATGTGTAGCTAGAATATTTAAAAAGCTTCCCCCCCCACCCCCGATGACAGGACAGACACGACCCGGTAAAGAACTGGGGGAAAGGCACACTCCACCGCGCAGAGATTCTCCAGTGGCCGACGAGCGCGGGAGAAGACGCCCACATTCATAAATCGTTCAGAAAACGCAAAAGAAACCCGCAGCGAGAGGCCACGGAAGTCCTTTAGAGCAGCTAACATGGGAACCAGGCCCTCGGGGTGGGCATGGGGCAGCTCGGGGCCCCACGTGCCCTGCAGACATGGTCTGGACGCGTCTTCACAAATTCCACGCCTCTCCCGTAGGACCCGGCGATCCAGGTGTCCACACAGAGCAGTCAACGGTACACGCGCACACGAAGCCTGGCCGAGGGGCAGCCAGAGGACAGCCACGGACACACGTGTCCGTGACGAAATGACGGTCAGGTGTGGCGCACGCGTGTGCTGGGACACTCGTCGTCAGGGAAAGTTGCGTGACAGCGATTGTGGTGGGCAGAACGGCGTCCCCGAAGACGGGCACGCGCCCACCCTAGGAACCGCATCCACGTTCTGTTGCCCCGGGAGGGGACACGAGGCTGCGGGTGGAATCATGGTGGCTGGACAGCCGGCCCTGCAGCGGGGAGATGACCCTGGCTTACCCCGCCGAGCCCTGTGATCACAGGGTGCTCAGTGGGGGAGTGGGACCTGTGCCTTCGCAGAAGGCAGGAGGGACACCACGGGACCAGGACTGGCTGCCGTGGCTGGCCCTGAAGACAGAGAGAGCCATGAGCCATGCAATGTGGGGCCTCGGGCAGCCCAAAGGGACAGGAGCCGGGGTGTCCCTGGAGCCTCCCAAGAGAGCCCGGTCCAGTGACCCCCGGAGTTTGGCCCAGTGAGACCCATTCAGGTTTCTGACCCCGGGATTGTGCAGTGACATGTTTGTGTTGTTCTGAGGCCCTGAGTGCGTGGTCACGGGTCACGGTGGCCACAGCAAGCCGCCGCTGATGAAGGCAGGGACGACGGGAACTCGGGGGCAGCAGCATGTGACCGCTCCCCAGCAGGGGCCCTGAAGACCGTGTCAGGGGCTGGGGGGCTTCTCTGCAGGGGGGGCAGGACCTCAGGACAGGAGGACAGAGGGCACAGACGGCAAGCCAGTGCCAGTGCCGGTGCCTGCGGGGCCGCTCGGGGAAGGGTCTGCAGGGCGAGCTCAGCAGGGGTGACGTGCTGGGGTGTGGGGGCCGGGGGAACCCCACAGACCCGGTCCTGCGTCCAGGTGCGCTGGGGACAATGGGCAAGTGCTCAGAGGAGGGGAATGGCCTCTGACAAGCTCTCCCTCTGTCAAGCTGCTACAGGCAGCACAGGAGTCTGGGGGCTCCGGGGCTCAGAGAACAGGGGACTGGCAGCCTGGGCTGGGCGGCAGAGGGCTCAGAAGCTGGGGACCCTGGGCGTGACCGGAGGGGGCTGCGGCTCTGCACCGCGCAGTGGGGGTACGGAGGGGCAGGTGCCCACGGGACGTACGCGACGAGGTAGGGGGCAGGGGCGCTGCCTGGGGCGGCTGGATTGTGTCCCCCAAGTTCGTGTGTTGGAGCTCTGGCCCCCAGTACTTCAGAGCATGACCACACGTGAAGATCGTGTCTTTACAGTGTTTAAGAGGACGCGGGGTCCCTGGGGTGGCCCTGTTCCTGTGACCGGGGTCCTTACGGGAAGAGAGGGTCAGGACCCAGGAAGAGAGGGACGACCCCGGGAGGACTCAGGGGGAGCAGGGCCGTCTGCACAAAAGGAGAGAGGCCTCGGGGGGACTCCGCCCTGCCCACGACTGCATCCCGGGCGTCCACCTCCAGGACAGTGCGGGGGGCGCGGAGGGACACGGAGCGTCTGTCGGGTGAGCCCCACGTGCAGCGTTTGCAGACGTGGCTCTGAACGAACGCGGGCACAGACCTTCTGCACGCGGGTCCGAGAGCTGTTCCCCCGCCGCAGGAAGAGGGCTCACTGATACGGCAGAGGTGGGTTCCGGAGGAGGCGGGGGGCAGGCCGACGCTGGGGGCTGCCTGCCGGAGGCCCGAGTGACAAAGGGCGGGGCCGCTGGCCTGAGGGGGAGGGGGAGGGCAGGAGGAGGGCAGAGCAGGCCGCCGTCACACCCCCTGCCTGGGTCCACCTGCCGCTGGCGGGGACTGGGAGCTCCCCGCACCGACCCCCAGAGGCCCCCCGTGTCTCCCCCCGGGCTGTGCCTGGTGACCGAGCAAGGTCAGCAGGACGTGAGGCAGGAGGCCTGGCAGTGTCAGGGGGCCGGGGGGACACTGTCTGGAGGGCAGGCTTCTCTCCGTGGGCCCCCTCGGTGGTCGTGGGGCTCAGGCTCGGCGGCGGGCTCCCGGGGCAAGACTCCGACTCTGCTGCCGAGGGGCTGCCTGACCCGTCCGTGCCTCGGTGTCCTCCCCATCGAGTGGGCCGCTCTCCGGGGAGGACGGGATTGGCTGTTGTGCAAGGGCGTGTGGGCACCATCGTCTCTCCGCGGCGAGTCGGGGGTTAGCACGCCAGAGGGACGAGGAGCCTGACCAGCCGCCCCGGCTGCCCTGCGGATGTGAGGACCGTCACTGTGGAAATGGGGAACCCCGGGCCGGCTGGGAGGGGGTCGCCTCAACCAGGACCGTGTCCCCTTCCCTCGGCCGACGTCCAGGCTCAACACCACTCCAGCCACCCCCGTACAGTCTGGGGGCGGGGAGTCCCATGTGGGTCTCGCTGGACTGAAATGGGTGGCCCCAGGGCTGGCTCGCCTGGAGGCTCGGGCCACAACCCGTTCCCAGCCTTGGCCAGCTTCTGGGGGCGCCACACTCGGTGCCACGTGGCCCTGTCCCCCGACCACAGGGCAGCGGCCAGTGTCCTCCGACTCTCCCTGTCTCTGGCCCTCCTGCCTCCCTCCCGTCGGGACCCTTGGGACTGCGGCGAGGACCCACTGAAGCCGTCCGGGCCGGTCCTCGCTCGGGCTCTCCTGCCAAGTTCCTCTGCCCCGGGAGCCACATGCTCTCGTTCTGGGGATTAGTGCGCTGTGCCAGTCAGGGTTCTCCAGCGAGACCACCGACAGGATGTCTGTCTCCCCGTCTGTCTGTCCATCTATCTGTCCACCATCTTACAAGGAATCGTGTCCCATGAAGACAGAAGCTGCCAAGTCCCAAGAACTCCAAGTCCCCCAGCCGGTGCCCCAGGAGAGCCCGTGCTGCAGTCCCGGTCCGAGGGCAGGGAGAAGCCATCAGGCAGGAGTTCCCTCTTACTCAGGGGACGGTCCGCCTTTTGACCTAGCCACACCTTCAACTGATTGGACAAGGCCCACCCACCCTGTGGCCAACACCTCTGCTTCCCTCAGTCCACCCACCACACGCGAATCTCACCCAGAAGCACCTGCACAGACACGCCCAGAATCACGCTTGACCCAGTGTCTGGGCTCCCCGGCGCCCAGCCCAGTTGACCCACATACCCGACCCTTCCAGACGTGGGCACCTCTTGGTGGGGGTCGGGAGCGCTTGTCGACCCAGCACAAGGACACAGGGACTGGGCAGCAGGAAGGGGCAAAGCAGGGTGCACGGACAGAGGCTCAGGGACGGGGCAGGGCGGCGCTCTTGCTCTGTCCCCCAGGGGGGTACAGGGCTGGACTCCGCGTTCTGTCGGGCAGGTCCTGAGACCTTTGGTGGTGGGGGCTCGGTGGGCAGATGTCTGAGGTCCCAGCAGGTGGGAGGACAGGCGGGGCCACCCAGGAGGCAGCGTCCTGTCGGGGGGAGCTGCAGGGGCCAGACGGGAGCCGCGGGGCTCATGGGCCGCGGCCTCTTTGAAGGGCCCTCAGGAGCCTCTGTCCGGCGGAAAGGCACAGGCCCCTGGGGTCAGGGTACCGGCTGCCTCCCCCAGGCGGTGCCACATGGCCGGGGATCGGGCAGGGCAGAGAGGGCCCTGGGGCCCAGACTGGTCTCCCACGACGGCCCCCCACCCCCCAAACGCACACCCCGAGAGCAGACGCTGCCTGGGAAAGGGAAGGAAGTTGCCGGCCGAGGCTGCTGCGGCATGAAGGCCTCTCATCACGAGCTCAGAGGTCAGCAGGGCCCAGGGCCTTTCCAGCAGCCCTGGGCCAGGCACCCAGGGACCCCGCGATCACCCCGGTGCCCTGCCTCCTTCTCTCCGACTCTCTCTTCCCCTGTAGGGCTCTCACTGGGGACACTTCTCCCATGTCCCTGGCCTCATGCTCACATCCCTGTGGGCTGCATCCTTCCAGGGACCACAGCGAGCCGTTACCACTGCCCCTCCTCTGTCCCCTCCTCGCCGCCCTCCCTGGGGTTGGCGCCTTCCCCTCCTCGTCCCATCCCGGCTGCACCAGGAGCAACTCCAGCACCTCAGGGCGGCTCCCAGGCTCCCTGGTGGGTGGCCTCTGCCCCCCCGACAACGTTGTGGGCCTTCCTACTTGCTGCCGTGTCCCTTGGCCAGGACGCTTGTCCCCAGGGGTCAGGAGGCTCACTTTCTCCCTGGGTCATCACCCTGACCTCCCATACAAGTTGGGACAGGCCCCGGCCAGAGCCCTGGGCCCCTCCCTCCGCGGTTCCTGAAGCCGCCGTCCCCTCCCGACTCAGACGTTCACCCCTCTTGTGCCGGCCCTGGCCCAGGCCATCCGCACAGGGACGGTGTGTCCCCAGCCCCCGCGTGGACGCTGCGGGCCATCTCCCCTCTGTGGCCGCCCCACTGGCGGCCGCCCCTGCGGAGATTCTCGGGCCCCAGGTCTTCCCAAGGGCACTACTGTGGGGAGACCCGCACAGCCCAGCCAAAGGGAGGAGGAGCAGGTGCTCCCCGGGGACCCCCGGAGGCCTCTGTCCAGGGCCTGAGCCTCCTCTGAGAGCACCCCGGGGAGGGCCACCGTCCTGGGGACCTCAGGGCAGACCGGTGAGGGGTGGGCTGGGGCCCGGAGAGGGGGTCTGCTGCCTGCCGGCATCGCCTGTAAACTGACTCAGCCCCTGACTTCGGCCCTCGAGGCGCCTCACAGTGCCACGTGACCCGCCCGTCCAGCCTCCGGAGAGGCAGCCCCCCTCCCTCCGTGCACCCTCCGTCCCAGCCCAGCCAGCAGGAGCCGCACAGAATTCACCTGCCTGCCCTCGCAGCCCCCACCGACCAGGTGTGCCCCCTTCGGGGCCTCCTCTCACCAGCAAAACCCCTTCCAGCCCCGCTGCCCTTCCCTGGGTGCCAACCTTCCGGGCCTCTGAGCCCCCGAGTGCGGTCCCCACGCTTCTCCCACGCTCTGGGTCCTCCCTTCAGCCTGTGGCCAGAGCGGATGAGAAGCCGGGATGCGGCCCGCAGAGCCGCCCGGCTCCAGGCCCTCCGAACGGCGTGGGTCAGCGGCTCGCCCCTCACAGAATCCAGAGGCGAACGGACGAGCGGCGGTGACACAAGACAGGGCTCTATTCCCGCGAGGCCCCTCCCGGGAGGACCGCGGACCGGCCCCTCACACCCTCCCCAGCACTGAGAACATCGGCAGTTACACGTGAGGAGAACGTGGGGCGAAGCTGGGGGTCTGTGCGGGTGGGCAGTCGAGGGTGGTCACCGCCTCGGGGGCAGTCGCTGACTCGGGCCATCCTTGTGCTGGAGGGCTCATTGCGGTTCCCATCAGGGCGTGCTTCCCCGGGGGGCTCTGCCCGTGTTCCGGGACGAGCCGGAGCGAGGAGCTTCATCAGCTAGAAAGTACAGAGCGGGGTCTGAAGGGAGGGGTCCCCATCCTCGTTCGGACACAGGGGCGTGGGCCGCGCCTGGCGCTGGGGGCGGTCTGTGTCACGGTCCCATTTCCCAGAAGGGAGGCCAAGGCTTAGCGAAGCGGGGGGTCTGCCCGAGCTCTTGCAGGGGGTGGGGGTGGGAACGCGTGTGTCCCTGCAGCCTGTAGTGGGAAGTGTGTGGGACAGCCCTGGGTCACCTGCAGGGTGGGGGCTCGCGTCCCTGTCCCGCTAGCACTGACCGTGGTGGCGGGGGCCCGTCCTCCCAGCCCCGCAGCTCACGGACCTTCTGGGCCAGTCTCCAGAACACTGTGCCCCCGCCCCGGCCGGGGGTTCACGGAGGAAGAACTGGGCCATTGTTCACGGGACGCGGGGGCCACCTGCCTTTCTGAGTCACTGCCGCACAGGGACGGGGCGCCGCGGCCCCAGACCCGTCCGTCCGGCTGCCTGGCAAGGGCTGGGTGCCGCAGGGGAGCCGGCATCCCCCGGAGCGGGCAGGAATCGACAGCCAGCCCTGGGAACGAGGCGGGCGGCCCTGCTGGCCGTGGGCAGAGGGCGGAGGGCTGCTGCGGTGATACCGTCTGTTTCCCGGTCAGGCCGGGGCAGAGCAGGTTCTCCCGGCTGTGGGAGCGAGCTGGGCTCCGGCCCCCACCCACCTGTGCACCCACCAGGAGGTGGTCCCCTGTGGACACCCCCCGCCCCAGTGCTCTGCTGCAAGGGCATCTGTGGGAGGACCACCCCCCACCGGACAGCCGGCCCAGCGTGACCTCCTCCGGAGAGAGGTCAGCGGCAGCCAGCTGCTGGAAGGCAGTCTCTGGTGCCGTGGGGTGGGGCTGGCTGTGGTGTTCAGGCAGTGCCCCCCTCCCCCCATGGCATCAGCCTCCAGCTGCCGGGGTACAAGTCACACCTTTGTTCTGTGGGACACTTAGAGGCCAAGGATACTTGGGGGAAGCCACAGGCGTTGCCAAGTTCTTCCTGACCCTCGCAAGGCCCGCACCACAAACAAGCCGCCCCCCGACCCAGCGCGGCCGACCTGCAGCAGACACTCCGGCGACCTCGGCCATCCCAGCTCCACCAGCCTGCTCGTCCCACACAGCCCAGGCCCCATGAAGCCCTCCCGCCCCAACCCAGACCCCATGCCCTCAACCCACCCAACTCATTCCCCACGGCCCCACCCCACCTAGCCCGGCCCCATGGCCTCAACCCACCCACCCCACGCAGCCCCCGAGATCCGTTCCATCCCAACCCAGCCCCATGGCCCCACCCCACCCAGCCCAGCGCCGCGTCCACCGTCTCACAGCCCTGCTCCACCTCCCCCAGGTCCAGCCCCTCACCCATCCCACCCCCACCCCTCAGCTCAGCCTCCCTCTAGCGTCCGTCCTCCTACCCCGGGCTCCGTCATGGCCCGCTCAGAGGCAGGGGCTCCAGGATTCAGGCTCTGTCCCTCCTCTTACCTGCACCTTTGCCCCACCTTTCGTGCCTGTGCCCCTAGCAGCCCCCGCCCCCGTTAGCCTGCCCCCACAACTGACCCTCCCCTGCCCAAGCTCTGACCTTGCCCCTCACGCCCAAGTACCTCAGGGACGCCGCTCCCCACAGGTCCTGCCCGCCAGCAGCGTACACTCTCTGGACCCCAAACTGAGCCACTTTGCACCGTGGGGTTCCCCATTTTGACAGGTGTCCGTATGTGGGAGGGAATAAGGCCCCCCCCAAAGCCATCTCCGTCCCAGTCCCCCGAGCCTGTGCACGCGGGACCTTACAGGGCAAGGGGTCGATGACCTTGAGACCAGGACTGTCTTGCATCACCTGGGCGGGTGCTTCCCAGGGGAAGGCGGGAGGGTCACGGCACAGGGAACCTGCGAGGCTCCTGGCGAGGCTCCTGGCGGGGAGGGTGGAGGCCGAGCCAAGGAATGCGGCCCCTCCCCCGCGTTCGCAGGAACCAGCCCTGCCTCCGTGTCAACCCGGCGAGGCTGGCTTCGGATTCTGGGGTCTCGGGAGCTGGAAGAGAACACTCGGCGCTGTCGGGAGTCACGCACGCCGTGGTACCTTGCTGCAGGCCACGGGCCACTAACAGGCAGCTCTGTTTCTCCGGTGACTCACGCCACAACCAGGCTGACGTCCTTATTTTCAGGAGGGCCAGACGGGAAACAGTGAACCCTGTCCTCCTCCTCTTCCTCACCTCCTAGCACTTGACTGGGGACCCCGACCTGCCCCCCGAGAGCCCCCCAGCCACTGCCACAACGCAGGCTCCTTCCACGCACCCGCTGCTCTCGATGGGCCCTTGCCCGGAGACTGCGGACCGGACTTCTTGTCACCTCCGCCTCTGTGCGGGGGGGGGGGGGGGGGCTGCCCCCTGCCACACAGCCGGGTCACCGCCCTCAGCCTGGCTCGCTACGCATCTTGGGGGCACCCTCCCCAGGAAGGCTCTCCTGAACCCCGCTCTCCAGAGAAACAAAACCAAGAGGACGTGTTTCTCTCACCGTCACAGGGCTGAGTCTGTGGCCTGCAGGCTGGAGACCAGGGAAGAGCCCACATTGCTGCTCCAGACCGAGGTCATCTGCAGCCAGGATTCCCTCCTCCCGGGGCGGGGGCCTCAGCCTGGGTTCTGAAGGCCTTCAACTGATTGGATGCGGCCCCCCCATATCGTGGAGGGTGACCTGCTTTACCAAATGTCTGATTGGAAACGTGAATCACCTCCCAAAAATACCTTCACGGGAGTATGTGAAATGATGTGGACCAAAGCTCTGGGCACCGTGACCCGGCCAGGCTGATACCGAGTCACCCCTTCCACTGTCCCATCGAGGGCAGGCCTCCTATCTCCTCTGCCTGGGCCAACAGAGGCTCTCCAGGCTGCTCTGCACAGCCGCCCCCTGGTCTCCTTCTGTGGGTGGCAGGTCTGCAAAGGACAGGACGGTCTCCATCCTCGTGCCCCCAGATTCACACCCCAGCTTGTCGCCAAGTGGAGCTCAGAGAGCGCAGGACACGGACAGCCTCACTGGCCGGCAGGTCCCGAGGGCGGGCTGCCTCGTCTTCGCGCCGACAGGCAAAGCCCTGGGTGAGCCCCAGGCAGCTCCACCGTACGGAACCCCAAACCCACACCCCCACTTGAACATCTCGGATCACCCACACCCGGGTCGCCGCCACAGCCCCATGTGTCCCTGTGCCCCAGCACACACCCCTTCCCCTGCCACGAGGCCCGTCCTCCGGGAGCTGGGTCCGCAGGGGGAGTTCAACACTCCCATCCTCCCATGGGGATGCAGCTCCTCTCCCCGGCGAGTCAGAGCTGGGCCAGCCGTGTCCTCCCGGAGCCTGGCCACAGCACGTGCCTCCTCAGGCACACCAGCTGACCGGGTCCCTGTCGTCCCTCTGGCCCCACCTCACGCGTCCTTCCTGCCTCCCCTGGCCACAGGGGCCTTCTCTCCGTCCTTGGAACTCGCTGGGCTCAGTACCATCTTGGGGTCTTTGCACATGCTGTCCCCAAGCCTAAAAGGCTCTCCTACCTTCCCCAGCCCACCCACCGTTCCTGGGGTGGCTCCTGTCCATCAACCAGTACCTGCTGTGAAGACAGCCCCCTCACACTGGAGCAGTGCCCCAGCGGTCGCGCAGCCCGTAGCGAGGCCCTCTGTTGGTTAAGGACCTGGTTTGGGTCCAGCCGCCCCAAGAAGGCAGGTCCTGCTCAGCCCGTGTGTAGCGCAGTGTCTGGTGCCCTCTGGTTCGGTGGCTTTTGATAAAGAATAAAGAGAGGGGTCCCCAGCCAAGCTTGGGGACCGGAGAGTCAGCACACAGTCATTCCAGGTCAGGGGCATGACAAGCCCTGTACTGGGCTGCCGAGGAAGGTCCCAGACCCGTAGGCCCCTGGGGACCCCTAGGGTCTCGTGTGGCTGCCAGCCCACCACCCACCTCCCCAGGGCAGTCATGATGGAGGAAGCCCATGCCTCGGGGCTCGACCCTGGGGCTGGAGTGGCGACTCCAAAGGGCCTGTGAGCCACTGGGACCCTCACGGTGCCCCGGCATGCCCCCTCCTTCTTCCTGGGCCCGGTACCCCACCCCCACTGCTTCCACCTGTGCCTGGGCATCCCCTCCCCCACCCTCACTGTGCTAGCCGCTCCCGGCCTCCCCCACCAGCTGTCCAAGGTCAGCTGACCCGACGCTAGTTTCCTCTCCGGGCCTCCTGCGCACCCTAGCAGAGCCGACAGCCTGGGCCTGTGGCTGGGGCCCCGGGGCACTGCACCCTCACCTTCCCTCTGAGGGCTGGGGTGACTCAGGCCCAGGCGGAGGGCGGGGCAGGAGGACAGCGGGGGCAGGCATGACTCAGCGTCTCAGTTGCTCTCTTGCGGCTCTGTGGGAGGGCCTGGTGACAAACCACTTCCTGCCTCATCCTCTCCCTGGGGTTCTGCCCTTTGGCGAGTCCCCTCAGCTCCGGGTCCCCCTCTGAGCTCCGCGCTCAGGTCCTGCAGACCCCCCTTCTCCATCTGGGGCGCCCAGGAAGCCGCAGGTGCAGAGCGCCAGGAGAGGGAGTGACAGACAGGGCAGCTTCCCACTGGGGGCTGTCGGGGTCTCAGCCTCCCAGCGACACCCAGGCCTGGGGCAGGGAGACCAGGGCGGCGCAGGGCCAGCTAGAAGCCCCCGCCCTCCTCCCCCTTGAACTGAGGGGTGGGGCGGGGAAAGAAGGGCTTCGGGCGCGATGCCCGGCTCCGTGTTTGCGGGGTTCCTGGCTGGGCGCCCGGGGCTAATTCGTTCATTCTCAAGGCTGCGAGCCTACTCTTGTGTCCCAAATCCTTTATCCCTTCTAGGGTCTCGGGGACAAGCTTCTCCCGGCTTTGGGGAGCTTTCCCATTTGGGGCTCTTGTCAATGGTGCCGCATGTGCGTTCTTGTTCCTGAGGGGGTGGCTGGGGGCATTTCAGGGGGTGTGTGCCTAGAAAACATGCCACTGGCCAAGGACAACTCGGGACCGGCTTTAGTGGACAGGCCACACGGTGCGGGTACCGAGTGCCATCCCACAAGCTGGCAAGGGCCAAGTGCCCCGCGGTCCTGAGCCCGGCTGGGGTTCTCCAGTGTCTCTTCCGTAGCCGTCCCCGCAGGCATGCAGGGTGCGGACCTGGGCTCGCGTCTGCACTTGGCTGCCGGGCGTGAGGACAAGCACGGGGTCATGGGTTTCCTCTGTGTGGGTGCAAAGTGCCTGTCGTCACGCGGATCGTTTCCTTCTCTGCTGGGTGGCCCGTCTTCTAGGCTCGCGGTCCCTGTGTCTCAGGCACTAGCGGCGGCCGCACAGGTGCCGTGCGGGTCCGTTTCCTCTCGCTGTGGCTCGGCTCTTCACGCTCTTCACAGGGTGTATTTAAGGACCAGAAGTTGCTAATTTTCATGTAGCCTAATGGATCCTTTCTCCCTAAGAGACATTGATGCTCCTCTTTTGCCATTAGGAAACTTTAATTTCTAGATCGGGTTTACGTTTACAGAAAGACTGGCCGATGGCAGACGTGTCCCAAACCCATCCTTCCTACACGCACGGTTTCCGCGCTGTGGATGTCCCTCCCCGGGGGTTGTTGAGGCCGACCTGCCGGCGCTGCTCCCCTGTGCACCGAGGCCCTTCTCCGACGGCAGGGCTCACGCCCCGTTGCACCTTGTGTGGGTTTTGACAAGTGTAGGGAGTCCCGCGTCCGCCCTTCCAGTCCCACACGGCGCACATTCCCGGCTGCGAGCTTCTGTCCCCCTCCTGTTCCTCTCTCCCCCTCCCTTTTGAACCCCCAGCAACCAGGGGTCTCGCCACTGTCTCCATAGTTTGCCTCTTCCAGGATGTCCCCGCATTCGAATCACACAGCATGGGGTTCCCTTCACGTGGTGACAGACACGTAAGTTGCCTCCGTGAAATTTCTCGGCTTCATAGCTCGCTCCTTTTCTGTGCCCCACGGACCACGGTTCACCCGTCCACCTGCCGAAGGGCCTCTCGGCTGCTTCCGAGTGCTGGCAATCACAAGGACACCTTCTAGAAACATCCACGTGCAGGTTTCCGTGTGGACATCAGTCTTTTTTTTTTTTTTTTAAACCTATTTTTTTTTTTGAAGACTTTATTTGACAGAGAGAGATCACAAGTAGGCATAGAGGCAGGCAGAGAGAGAGAGGGGGAAGCAGGCTCCCTGCCGAGCAGAGAGCCGGATGTGGGGCTCGATCTCAGGACCCTGAGATCATGACCTGAGATAAAGGCAGAGGCTTAACCCACTGAGCCACCCAGGCGCCCCTGGACATCAGTCTTCAACTCCTTCGGGTTGTGCCATGGAGTGCGATGGCCCGTCGCACGGACGCGGGTGTTCGGGGCTGTGCCTCCCAGAGCCGCTGCAGCATCTCGCGTCCCCAGCAGCAGTGGACGGCCGTGTCCGGTTGCTTGTGTCCTCACCAGCATTTCGTGCTGTCCGGGGCTGGACTGTGGCCTTCCTAGGAGGCGTGTAGTGTAGTTTGAGGTGCGTTTCCTACGTGGCAGGAGCGTCTTCTTGTGTGCGAATGTACCCTCTGGATTTTTCTGAGGCCACGTGCCCGTTCAGGCCTTTGGCCCGTTTTTGAGTGGGTTGTTCGTTTTCTTATCACCGAGTTTGGGGAGTTCCTCACGTACTGTGGAGATCGGTCCTTGACCAGATGTGTACCTCACCGCGGCGTTTTCTACGTGAAGGTCGTCTTATTATCCTGACGATGTCTTTGGCAGGTTTGGCATTTTTTTGTGTTTCCTCCTTAAACAAATCTTCATTGGTTAAATTCATGATTCCAAGATCAAGAAGATATGCTCCTGCTTCTTCTTCCCCCGAGTGGTCTCTGACCCCCCTGGAGTGGACGGCCGTGTATGGTGTGAGGGCGGGCTCGACGTCCTCCGGTCCACCTGTCCGTTCATGAAGAAGACTGTCCTTCTCCGTGGGTACGACTCTGCCCTGTCCCAGATGTCTACTTGTCTTCTCTGGGTCAACACCACGCTGTCTTCATCACGGGGTCTACACCCCGGCCTGAAACTGCTCTCCTCTAGGTGAGATTGCTGAACCCAGGGGCCGGCGCGCGGTCCCATCCTCCGCCCGCTCTGCGACGGGGGCACATGGCACGGCGGGCCACGGTCTCCTGCAACGGCTCTCGGCTGGCTTCCAGGCACTCCCCTCCTGGCCTTTCCCGTCCCCCCTCCTGGTCTCTCCCGTCCCCCTCCTGGTCTCTCCCGTCCCCCCTCCTGGTCTCTCCCGTCCCCCCTCCTGGTCTCTCCCGTCCCCCCTCCTGGTCTCTCCCGTCCCCCCTCCTGGTCTCTCCCGTCCCCCTCCTGGTCTCTCCCGTCCCCCCTCCTGGTCTCTCCCGTCCCCCTCCTGGTCTCTCCCGTCCCCCCTCCTGGTCTCTCCTGTCCCCGGCTGCTCAGGCTCAGCCTTCTTTGCTGCTCCCTCTCGATTCCCTCACCTCTCCGACTTGAGCGGAGTCTTCGGGGGTCTTCCGGGTCTCTGTCTACACTTAGCCCCGGCCCCCTCCAACCTCAGGCCCCAGCTCCCGCAGCTGCTGCCCGTCCACAGCGCCCCTTGCATGTCCAAAGGGGCACGAGCTCAACCGGATGCATCCAAAACAGAGCTCCCAGTCCTCCTCCCAGGTCCCCTGCTCCCGCCTCCCTTCCTGGCTCTGCCAATAACACGCTACCCCCCTGGATATTTTGCCCAGAACCCAAGTCAGCATTGACCCCTCTATCACACACCACTTGTCCAGCCCATCGGGAAATCCTACCGCCTGGCCTCAGAAATGGATCCTGAAACGCTTCTCCCTGCCCCCTCCACCACCGCCCTGACCCAGGCACTGCCTCCCACCTGCCTCCCACCCCTCCCCCCACGCCCCCCCCCATCTCAAAACAGTGGCAGGGAGATGCTGGTCAGGGCCTGCCTCTGCATGGGCTCAGGACCCTAAGTTCAGCCCCCTCAGAGGCAAACCAGGGTCCTCCCAGTGGCTGCAAGTCTGAGTGACCCAGCAGGCTGGCCCGTCTCTGACCCTTTCCCCGGCGCGCTCAGCTGCCTCTTTCCCAGTCTGCTGACCCATCACCTGCTTAGTCGGCTCACACGAGCTCCTCTCGTGCAATGTGTTCCTCCTCGTCCCTCTCGTCCTCCCTGTGCCCCAAGTCCCCTGCGCTGTCCCCGACATTTCCTCGGTGCCCAGAGCAGTGCCTGGCACACGATGGTGCTGGACGGTTGCACAGGAGAGAGACAAATGGGTGCACAGGGTCCCGGGGGCCTGACCCGTGAGGCGTGAGAGCGGAGGTCAGATGGATGTGGCTCCTAACCCACTCTCATCCTCTGACTCACCCAGGCCTACCCTACCCATCGGGGCCTTGGCTCTCCCTGCTAGAGAGTCCAGGGTTGGGCGGGACAGTCTCTAGACCCTCCCCCCACCCACCAGGAGCCAGAGACACCGGAGCCATACTCTGGGCTCCTCACTGGGTTCAGCTTTCCGGGACACTCCGCACCCGCTGAACGGACTTGGGAGTCCCGTTCCCCCCAGGTTTGCCCTGGGGCACCTGGTCAGTGGGCACTGGAATGCCCTTAAGCCCTGTAGTTCTGTGCTGGGCCCACTGCCTTCGGTCTGTCAGGGGAGTACGTCTCCCCGGCCTTGCCTCACATTCGGCAGGGGCAGGGCCTTGTGGGACCTTTGCACCTGACTGAGGCTAGAGGGATTCGGGGCACACCGGGCCCCAGGCAAGAGCATCAGTGTAAGGTGGGACACGGCTTTGTCTGGAGCTGGCTAGAGGAGGCCCAGTAGGGCCCAGATATGCCCACTAGGGAGGGAGCCCCAGCTTGCCTTCTGGGGAGCAGCCGCAGGGCCCAGGGCCGGCCTCTCCCACTCCCTTTCCACCCCAAACCTCTCCTGGGTATTGGTGAGGTAAGGAATGAGGGCATCGTGGAAAGTCTTGGAGGGAAGGAGCACAGAAGTCAGCCAGGAACCCCGAACACCACTCAGGACCGATGGATTTTGGTGGACACAAGACTGGGTCTAGGGGGACCGTGTATCTCTCCCGCATATCACTGTCTAGGAGCGCCCCCCACCCCGTGCCAGGCCCTGCTCTGGGTGCTGGGGTCGCAGGAGCAGCACAGAGACAATGTCCTCCCTCTATATGGAGTAGCCAGACACACGGTCTCCCCAGGCTTTAGGCCACCAGCCGTCCCTTCTCTGCTCAGGGAAAGCCCAGGGTCTCCGCCTGGCTGCCACCTGCCCCAGCCAGACACGACCGGCTGCCACGTCACACCGCCGAGCCCTCTCACCGTCCACACTGCGGCTGGCTTTGTAAGTGCCCGTGGATGAAGCAGATGGCCCCCTCCGAGACTGTTTTCTCGTATCCGTATCTGAGCATCATGACACATGTAGTCTTGTGGGCAGTGGGCACCCAGGGGGACACCAGCTGGGACCACCTTTGAGCGTGTGTGGTGTCCAGCCCATTGGAGCCCAGCTGCCCCGTCTGAGGTAGCAGCCCACCAGCAGGGAGGTGATAATGCCCCGAGTGAGGGTCCCACTCTGGGGCCTGCGCACCTGGGGGCGGATTCTGAAGGCAGGGGTGTCTGCGAGCTTCCCTCCCGGCTCCAGTCCTCATGGCTGGAACCGAGCCAGGTGAACAAGACGTGGGCAACGGCCGGGCGCAGAGGCGGGGCAAGGCCACGGTCCTTCATCCATGGCCATCAGGCTGACGGGGGTGGGAGGGTGATGGCTGGGGTCAGGGCCCTGATTGATTTGGTGGTCGCAGAAAAGATGGGGATTCCAGTCCTGCCTGCCATGGGCCACAGAACCCGTTTGCCCGCCTTTAAGTGGTGTAGCCAGCAGGACCACCCTATAGGCGAGTCCCTTGAGGAAATTTCCTCATTGTTCACATCCTGCTCAAATGTCACCTTCCCAGAGTGGCCTGCTCCCAGCAAGGGTCACTTTCTAGCACATTCTCAGCACGGACCCTCTCCAAAGTCACCTGCCCAAACTCCCTCCCTGTTTCACGCCTGCCCGGCCTCTGCCTGGAGAAGCCGACAGGGCCCTCCCCTCCCGCAGCTGGCATGCCTTAGTGACTGGGGGAGGTGGGTGGTCCCGGAGGGCCGAGGGTCACTGTGGCCTCAGTAGGACTGAGCACTGGCCCCAGGGAGGGACTCTCCCGGGGCTGGTGAAGACGACCCCAATCGCTCAAGGTGAGAGACCCGGCTCCTTATGTGATCCCGCCGCCCAGCATCCTTGGAGATGGGCCTGGAGGGGACCGTGGGCCCCCAGAGGACGGAGGACCCGGGGTAGGGTCAGGCGGTGCTGCTCTGGGGCGCTGGAAGGGGGCGCCTAGGATCACTCGGAGACAGGATGAGGTCTGCAGGACCCCGGGTCGAAGCAGAGTGGCTGGCGGACGTGGAAGAGGGGGCCCGGGCGGAGGCCGGCGCTGCAGCAGGTGCAGGGGGGGGCGGGGGCCTGGGAAGGGCGGCGCGGCCTCGCGCGGTGCACAGCCCCGGGTCTGGGGCGGCGACGGAGCCGCGGGTCGGGGGCTGCCCGGCTGCCGGTCCCCAGAGTCCCAAGCCCGGTCCCCGGCGGCCCCGGCCCGCGCCCCCCCCGCCGCCCGCGCGCCCCTCGGGTGCGGCGCTCCGGGAGCCGGCCGGCCTGCGTGCGCGCCCTCGAGCGGCGTGCGCGGCCCCGCGGGGGGCCCGGCCCGGATGGCCCCGCCCCGGCCCCGCCCCGCGCACGCCGGCCGCGGCCCGCGTGACCCGCCGGGCGCAAACAGTGCGGTCAGCTGACTCGGCCGAGTGCGCCGTCATCCCGGCTATAAGCGCGCGGCCTCCCGGCGCTCGGCTCCGACCCCGCCGCCGCCACCATGCAGCCCCCCAGCCTGCTGCTGCTCGTCCTCGGGCTGCTCGCTGCGCCCGCCGCCGCGCTCGTCCGGTGAGGCCCCGCGCGCCCCCGGCGCCCTCCGCGCGCCCCGGCTCCGGAGTGCGGCCGTGCGCCCCGCGCCGCCTCCTGCGGGGCCTCCCCCGCGCCCCCGCGCCCGGGCCCTTCCTGCCCTGCTGCCGTGCGGGGCCGCGGGGGGCGGGCGGCTGCGCGGGCGAGGGCGGCTGGGGCCCGGGCCGACCGAGCGTGCCCAGGACAGGTGCATCGCGGTCCCTGCGCTCGCGGCCGCGTGCGGAAGCCGGGACCCCCGCGTGCAGCCCGCACAGCCCCAGCGCCCGCTTGGCCGCGTCCTCTGCCGGCTGGGAACTGGGCCTGGTCGCCTCGGTCTGGGGCGGGGGACCCTGTGGCGCGGGGAGGCCCCCAGCGTCTCACAGACGTCAGGGAGGTAGCCCGAGGGGAGGGTCTGGGTGAGTGGCCAGTGCGGCCGCCTTCCCCACCGGCCCCTGCCCTCGTGAGGACCACACCTTCCTCAGGCCCAGGGCCCTGTCCTCCGCACCAGGGGGGTCCGTCCACCTCCGAGCCTGGATGCGGCTGAGCCAGGCCGAGGACCAGCACGGCCACCACCCACCCTCCCACTCTTGCCGGGCAGCCTGCTTTCCCAGATGGGAGGAGGGGTGCAGAGGGCCAGCCCTTCTGGCCCCGCACCCACCCTTCCCCCCGGGCCTCGGTGCCAGGCCTGGGAAGGCATCCTTGTACCTCTGCCGTGGGCCTTTCGCCCGTGGGCAGGTGGGTGAGGTCACAGAGCTGTGGGAGCTCGCTGGGGGCCAAGTGGGACTCACCCTTGCCGGAAGGCCACTCGGTGTGGGCTTCACCACGGGCTGTGGCTCGGGGCACGTAGCCCCAAATGGAGTCTTTGTCAGGAGGCAGCTGTGGGGCTGCGCCTACCCTGGTGTCACCCACAGGCCTCCCCGCCGGGGATGGACGGCCGTGGGGAGCGGAGGCTGTGGCTGTGCAGGCCGGGCAGCCGGACCAGAGCCCCTCACACCTCCTCCCGGTCCTGTGGGACTGATGGCACCTGTTTCCTGGGGTACTGGAGGGCGTGTCCGCTTCCCCCAGGCGAGAACTGTGGACTCTAACAGCCTCCCAGGTCTTGGGCAAGAGTCCCATCTTCCTGAAGCACGCCCTTGGTGTGCCAGGAAGGGCCAGCTGTGACCTTGAACTCCCAAATCTCCTGGGCTGGGAGGACCTGCCGTCCAAGGGTTGGAGTGTGCTCAGGGGTGCTTTCTTGTCCCCTGCACCGTCGGAGCTGGGAGCAAGCTGAAACCCAGCAGCGAGGACCCAGGCCAGGGAGGGACCCACAAGTACAAGAACCGGCCACCTGACCTCAACCCCGTGCTCTCTCTGCCCAGGCAGACCGCCAAGGCTGGGAGGGGCTGGCACTGGGGGAGCCGTGGGCATCTCAGGGGAAGGCAGACCCAGAGGCAGAGACCCCCACCACCCCAGGGCAGGCTTTGCCTTCGTGGGGTCTGCACCACGATGGGGACAGAGGACGAATCGGCAGGAAATGAATTCACTACTGCGAGGGCCCTGGAGGGAAACAGGGTCACGTTGAAGGATGGCCAAGGAGGGCTTCTCAGAGGCGGTGGCATTGAAGTCCCATCTGATGACCAGGCATAGCCTGCCCCGGAGGCCAGGCAGGGAAGTGGGCACCACCTCTGCGTGGGGGCTGTGTGGAGAGCAGCAGATTCGGGGGCAGGTGAATCGGTCCCCTCAGAGAGCACGGGGCAGGTGTGACGGATGGGCACCCACGCCCTAACGGACCCCATGGGCCGCTGTCCCGGGAGGGGCCGGAGGAGGCACAGACTGGGGACAAGGGATGGGGGGTGCTTTTGGAGCAGCCGGGGGGAGGGGGAGGCGAGCCCTGATGAGCCCCTCTCTCTCCTCTTGACAGAATCCCGCTGCACAAGTTCACCTCTGTGCGCCGGACCATGTCGGAGTTGGGGGGGCCCGTGGAGGATCTGATCGCCAGCGGCCCCATTTCAAAATACGCCCAGGGGGTGCCCAGTGTGGCAGGGGGTCCCGTTCCAGAGGTGCTCAGGAACTACATGGACGTGAGTATGGGGCTCGTCCTCTCGGGGCGTGGGCCGGGTGGACAGCAAGCCGGGCTTAGGACGGAGCTGGCTCTCGGGGAAATCTCTGAGTGAGTGGGCCGGAAGCCCTCTCCTTGGGACCTTGTGGTTTTGCAGGAGTCACCTGCTCCGTGGGGGGAGGGGCTTCTGCCCAGCCACGCCCTTCCCTGCTGGGTGCTCCTCCCACTACCCCTGCCCACATGAGGACTCCCACCTGTGTCCCCATGAGGGGCCTGGCCCTGAGGGGGGTGCGTGCAGGGAGGTGGGGGTGCCCTTGGCTTCTCCGTGACCTCTCCCCCTGCATCCCACTGACTGCCAAGAACACTGTCTTGTTCTTGAGGCCAGCCTGTGGGCGTGGGGGACAGGGTCACGGGCTGCAGATAAGCGAGCTGGGCCCACGGCCATCAGCTGGGTGTGCAGGAGCTCAAATCAGACTCCGGCCCCAAGGGGCTGCGGGGTCCTTGTGCTCGGGTCACCTGGGCCTGCCTGTCCAGGCCTAATTAATGGCTCTGGAGCTCTTTTGTTTCCGCCTGGCCTGCTGGAAGGCCTGGTGCTCCCCGTGACCCTCTCCTGCCTCCATCCCTCCTTCCTCATTGGTCAGCAGCCAGTGCTGATCGCTCCCAGTGCTCCTCGAGGGGCAGACAGGCTTGGAGTCGGGACATGCTGTAAGCCCCGTACCGAGCCAGGGCCGGGTCCGCCTGGCCCCAGCTCCGGGGTCAGGTCCTGGGACCCCGCCTCCACCTCTGGGGCGGCCCAGGTGGCGTCTTCCTGCGTGGCCCGCCCCCACGTGGTGGACCTGGCTCCTTGCTGCTGTCGGGACGCTGGTCCACCTGGGGTTGGGACATGTGGCTATGCCCTCTGTCCTGTCTGGCCGGAGCACCCGCTGTGCCAGGAAGCTGTGGCCTCACAGGCATGTGACTGGGCCGGGGGGGGGGGGCATCTGTCTCAGGGCCTGACCAACCAGTTCCTGATCCCCTAGTGCAAGCTCTTGTGTGTACACACACACACACACACACACACCCACACACGGAGATTTGCTGAGTCACCCCCCAGCCCCCCAAATCTGGACACTTACTCCAGGTCATGAGGCAGCAGCTGCTGGTTCTCCCTGGAGCCAAGTGGCAGGAGACACACTCCTGCAGGGACTGGAGCCGGAATCCCTTAGTGACCCAGGGCCCAGCCTCCCTCCCCAGAGAAGGGGCGCCCAGGCAGGCAGGGCCCAGAGGGCCCCAAGCCCACGCCTCCCATCCAGGCCTCCGTGTCCTCTGACCTGGGAGAGCCCCAGTGACCGGGTTTCCCTTTGAGGGTCCGAGGGACATTGCCCCCTTCATGCTCACCTGAGCCATGGCTCAGCCGCCCCAGGCTTCCCACAGGCTGCCCTCCCCCGTGTACCGATGGAGAAACTGAGGCCCTGGGTGGTGAAGGCAGAGTGTCTTGGCAGGGAGGGATCTGAGCCAACACTCTGGCTTCCAGGGTATACCTCCTCCCTTTGGCTGTCCTCATGCCTCTGCCTAGGAGCCCACCAGGCTTGGTCCGGTGCAGCAAGGGCAGGATGGGAATAAGGTCCCAGAGGCATGCCCTGACGTGCCTCCCGTTGTGGGGAGGCAGTCGCCCCTGCTGGGGGCCTGGGGCAGACGGGTCTTCCGGGCAGGTCCTCTGGGGCCCCGGGTCAGCCGAGCCACTGTGACTGCTGGTCTCACCTTTCAAATGGGGTGGTCGTCCCCCACCCTCATGTGGTCAGGCAGGAACCCGCAGCGCCCAGGGGTGTGAGGACCAAGGGCAGCGGAGGGGCGGGAGCGGGAGCAGAGCCCAGGTGTCCGTCCTCTGGCCTGGGCCTTGGGGAGTCTGGCCCGCAGGCTAACCAGGGGCACCTGTGCCCGTGGTCCTGACGGACCCCGCCCCCCGCACAGGCGCAGTACTATGGGGAGATCGGCATCGGGACACCCCCGCAGTGCTTCACGGTCGTCTTCGACACCGGCTCCTCCAACCTGTGGGTCCCGTCGATCCACTGCAAGCTGCTGGACATCGCCTGCTGTGAGTCTCCGCGCGGCCTCGTGCAGCGGGGGTGCGGGCGGGAGGACGGGGCCCAGCCGCCCCCTCGCAGGGAAGCACGCCCCCACCCCAGGCGCCGGGCCGCCCCGTCTCCGGTCCGGGATGGCAGCTGGAGCTGGAGCGAGCCGGGCTGGCCCTGGGCCTTCGGTGGCCCCGCCTCGGCCCTTGTCGGCCGCTGACAGCTCTCGGCCACACCGGGCGGGCCTGGCCCCGCCGCCGTGCTGCAGGGCACCCCACTTTCCAGGTGAACCCGTTCACGCCAGCCTAGCTTCGCGTCCTGGCTGGGACCGTGGTGGCAGAGCATGGGCAGGGCAGGCCCGACCGCTGCCGGCCGACACCGAGCCTGGGGTCATGGGTCTGCCCCGACACCAGGTGGGTGGCCTGGTGGGGGGCTCCAGGGGGCAGGGCGGCGGGTTGACGGGCCTCTCGGCCGGCGCAGGGATCCACCACAAGTACAACAGCGGCAAGTCCAGCACGTATGTGAAGAACGGCACCAGCTTCGACATCCATTACGGCTCCGGCAGCCTCTCCGGGTACCTGAGCCAGGACACTGTGTCGGTGAGTCCCTGCTGACGCTGCCCCTGGGCCCCGGGGCGCTCCAACGGCGTGGTGACAGCCCCCCAGGGCAGGGCCTCTGAGGCGTGAGCAGGAGCGTGGAGGGGGTTTGGCTGGGCGGGGCTCGGGCAGCAGACCTGGTCCCGTGCGTTTCTGGGGGTACGTGCGCCGTGACAGCCTGGAGGGCTGTAGGGAAAGTGGGACCACGAGGGCGTGGGTGCGAGAGCCGTGTGTCCGGTCTGGGATCAGGGCCCAGAAGTGATTCAAGTGAGGCTCCTCCTTGGGTCGCGGCCGACAGCCGCAGTCAGGTCGGAGAGGCCGTCGCAAGGGACTGACTTCTGTTCCGATGCCTTGGCCACTGGGAGGGGAGGGCAGAGATGTGCTGGGAGTCCCCGTAGAGGACACTGGAGGTCCCTCCGGGCACCGTGTCTGCCGCAGAGAATCTTTGGGGTAAAGCAGGTGGACAGGCCCTGGATGGATCTACCGCGCCTCTGTGAGACCTCTTAGCGTGCGGCCACCGGATGGGTCAGGACTGAGAGTGCTGGGGGCCGAGGAGCGAAGCAGACAGGGCACAGCTCCCGGCCCCGCGGCCTCTAGCCCCCCAGCCCCAGCAGGACGGGAAGGCGACGCGGCATGGTGGCTGCAACCCTTCCTGTGGCGGCACCGCCCCTCCCCGGTCCACCTGCCCTGTTGGGGTCTCCTCCTTCTGATTTCTGTGGCCCAAAAGAGGATGTTGCCTAGCGCACTGCCCTGTTCCCGCTGTCAGGGTGTCGGCCCCAAACAGCCGTTTCTCCCCACATCCTGCTCTGTATTTGTCAGCTGCTGCCTGGCCTGCAGTGGGGGAGGGGAGGTGTGGCCTTGAGTCTGCTGAGTTGGGTCATGGGGTTGGGTCATGGGGTTCCAGTAGCCCAAGGTCAGGAGCAGGCCTGGGTGGGGCTGGCCCGGGGCCAGAGAGTCAGAGCTGAGCACAGAGCCCACCCGTCTGTTAACTCCGATGGAAACTGTCCTGACGACCTTGGAGCCCTGTGTCCCTCTCCTCAGCTGTGTCCCCCACCCAGTGTCGCCAGCCTTTCCTTCTGGGCTTTGTGCGAGGTCGAGGGTGATGCCTGGGGCTTGTGGCTGTGCATGCACACACGGGGCCCGGGGGTTGGGCTCCGAGGATCCCGTGGCCCATCTGGCCCACTGACCATCCCCCTCGGCCCACAGGTGCCCTGTAAGTCGGGTCTGTCGAGCCTGGCTGGCGTCAAGGTGGAGAGGCAGATTTTCGGGGAAGCCACCAAGCAGCCGGGCATCACCTTCATCGCGGCCAAGTTCGACGGCATCCTGGGCATGGCCTACCCCCGCATCTCGGTCAACAACGTGCTTCCCGTCTTTGATAACCTGATGGAGCAGAAGCTGGTGGAGAAGAACATCTTCTCCTTCTACCTGAACAGGTGGGGTGGGAGGGGTTTGGGCCCCTGTCTCCTCCCCATGCCTCACCCCTCCTCCCAGCTCCACGGGGCTCGACGCCGGGGGCTTGGGCTGCCCGCCTCCCCGCCTCCCCCTAGGCACCGGGCTGCGGCTCCTGATCTGCAACCTCTGACCGGGAAGGGGACCAGCCACTCCTTTACAGACGAGCGGGGAGCCCTCTGGACAGGCTGTGGGGCCGGGGCTTCCCATCAGGAGCGGCTCGGGCTGTGGGCCCAGGATCTCGCTCAGTGGGCCTCCCTCCCGGAGAGCCAGACCCTGGTCAGGACTCATTGTCAGTCAGCCTGGGCTTCCCTGGGGCTGATGGTGGGCGATGTGGCCCCAGAGTCACTGACGGCCCAGAGGGAACAGAGCCACAAGCTCCAATCTGCGGTCGGATCTCCAGAGGCGAGGGGCTTCCCAGAGGAGGTGACCCCGGTGGGGCCCTCAGTGCCAGATGCTGCTAGAGGGAACCACGGCCCCGGGTTGACGGTGGGGAGTGGCCCCCACCAGCCGCCCCTTGGCAGCCACGCCGAGTGTCCCAGTGGCCTTGGCCGTGCAAGGAAGGGTGGGTGACCTGTGTGCTGTACCCTTGAGAAGGGGCCCCCGGTCTCCCTCGGGGCAGTGCTACAGGTCCCGATGAGGGTGTGCCAAGGACGGATGTGGGTGGCCCACCGCCCGCTGGTGGCCACTACGCCGCACACCCCCTCCTCGCCCTCGGGGTCCATCCCCAGGCACTCCGGCCAAGTGTCCGCCCAGAAGCCTCCCCTCTTGCCCTGCCCTCAGCGTGGGGGCCGCCCTCAGGGGTAATTCAGCAGCCAATGTGAGGCAGAGTGCCCTGCCCGAGGCCAGGTGACCCCACGCCGTTGAATGGGGTTGGGTCTTTCCCGTGAGGCCTCGGGCCCAGGCTCAGGCCTCCCTGGGTGAGGGGTGGAGGAGCAGGACAGCAGGGGGGGGCAGACGGGAGCCAGCCGTGCGGCTTCCATGCTGGGACTTCGGAGGTGAAGCCTGGGGGAGGGTGGGACGACGGGGTTTGGCCTGGTGTTTCTGAGTGGGGCCCGGCCAGGAGGACGTGGTGAGTTCCAGCGCTGAGTCTAGAGCAGTCTGGAGGTGGGGGCAGGGCCGGCAGTACGGGCTGCGTGCGGGAAAGCTGAGAGGCGAAGGGGAGCAGGAGCAGTTGGGTGAGGGCAAGGGCATCCTTGGGAGCAGTAGGTACAAAGGCCCTGGGGCGGGAACGAGCGGGCTCAACTCTCCGTGCTGCCCAGTGCCTCCTCCCAGAAGCCTTCCCTGGTTGGTTTTTCTCAGGCAGCTGCGGCCCCCTTCCTTGGGCTCCCAGCTTTCACTTCCCCCCTGCCCACGCGCCTGACCCCGGCCTTCCTCACGGGCGGGCGGGCACCTCTGCAGGCCTCCGCGGGTGTGGGATCGGAGCCCTGCCCCTCAAGGAGGGGGTCCTCTCCCTTCCGTGCCTCCTCCGGGTCCTCCCGTGTCTGCAGCTCCACCCACCCTTCCCGGCTCGGCCCCGGCGTGTGCCTGTCCTGTCAGCATCAGCCTGGACCCACAGGACAGGGGTGGGCAGCCTCCGCCCCAAGAGCAAGTGCGGCTGACTCCGACCCTCTCTTCCCCCAGGGACCCCGGTGCGCAGCCCGGGGGTGAGCTCATGCTGGGCGGCACGGACTCCAAGTACTACAAGGGTCCCCTGTCCTACCTCAACGTGACCCGCAAGGCGTACTGGCAGGTCCACATGGAACGGTGAGTGCTGGGCGGGGGGCCGGAGCTCCGATCGGCGGGGAGCGTGGTGCGCGGGGCCCCGCCCAGCTGCCCGCTCAGCCGGCCTCTGGGTAGCTACAGCCCTTGGGCCCCTGGCCCTGGGTGTCTGTTCCCGCCTCGTGGTGCCCAGCTATGCTCCTGGCCCCTGGGCTCTGACCCTCCGCTCGCGGTCTCGAGGCCGGCAGTTAACCCGCTCGCAACCTCTTGAGCCCGCGCCGCCTCTGCACACAGCCAGAGGGGAAGGCAGGGTCCCAGCAGGGCTGTAGCCCTGGAGGTAGGACTGTCCCCCAGGGCCCAGCCTGAGCCTAGGCCGGTGTGCTCACGCCCCCTCCCCTGCAGGGTGGACGTGGGCAGCAGCCTGACCTTGTGCAAGGGGGGCTGCGAGGCCATCGTGGACACGGGCACCTCCCTCATCGTGGGCCCTGTGGACGAGGTGCGCGAGCTACAGAAGGCCATCGGGGCTGTGCCGCTGATCCAGGGCGAGGTGAGCGGGCCGGGCCGTGTGGACGGGGTGCCCCCGCCGCCCCCTCAGCGCCCCCGAGCTGCTCTGTCTTCTCTCCCTCAGTACATGATCCCCTGTGAGAAGGTGTCCACCCTGCCCGAGGTCACCCTACAGCTGGGCGGCAAACCCTACAAGCTGTCGTCGGAGGACTACACGCTCAAGGTCAGCGGGGGCCGGGGCAGGGCGGGGTGGAGGCCCTTGGGGCTGCGGCCGGGCGCTGACCACAGTGGCCGGCCCAGGTGTCGCAGGGCGGGAAGACCATCTGCTTGAGCGGCTTCATGGGCATGGACATCCCCCCGCCTGGCGGGCCGCTCTGGATCCTGGGGGACGTCTTCATCGGCCGCTACTACACCGTGTTCGACCGGGACCAGAACCGCGTGGGCCTGGCCGAGGCCACCAGGCTCTAGCTGCCCACCCGCTGGGGAGGAAGGGGTCTGGCAGGAGGAGGCCGGCCGCCCCCGCCCTCCCGGCCACCCCTGCTGCACACACTCACGCTCAGACTCACACTCACAGCCCAGCTCTGCAGGCGCCGGGCTGTCGGGCTTCCGTTTTGTTCTGTGGTTTCCCCGGCCTTGGCATGTCTGTCTGCCTGCCTAGTAGAGGGCGGGGTGCGGGGTAGCAGCCACTAGGCTGACCCCGAGTCTGGAGCCACGTCACTAACGGGGAAGCCCCAGCCTGGCCTGGCTGCCCGTCGCCTTGCACCCAGGACCCCTCCCCCCCCCGCCAGTCCGGGTAGTTCCCCCTCCCCCACCCGCCCCCAGCCCGTGCCTCGGGGACCTGGCTGCCCAGGCAGGACTTCTGGACTGAGCCCCCACCCCGGGCCAGGCTGTTCTCTGGGCTTCTCCTCCGCCTGGCCTGGGGTCCAGAGCGGGGTGCTGCTGGCCCGTCTTCCCGTGTGGCCCATCGTGGAAGGGGCCCGCCGAGGCCTGAGGACAAGCAGGAAGGAGTTGGAAGGGTCGAGACTCAGGGGCAAAAGGCAGCCTTGCGACGCCTTTGGGGTCCTCCTGGGGCTCGACCCCATCTAGGCGGGCACTTGCTGGTGCCGGGTCGGGGAAGAAGGGGGAGGAGGGGGCTGGTGCCGCCTTCTGTGAGCTTTTCCCCTCTTGAGTGACCGGGAGCCAAAGTGGACGTGGAAATACAGTCGTCTGGGCCTCTCTCTTCTGTGTTGGCGTGTTTTGTTGGGTGGGAAGGGCGGTTCTGAGTCTGGCCGTGGGAAGGAGCTGGAGTGGCTGGTGTGAGGCCGTGGTTCCCGAGGGCTGACTCACAGCCGGGCGGGGGGCGGGGGGAAGCTTTGGAGGTACCCTGGCTCCCAGCCCCCAGCCCCCCTGCCCTGCACGGAGGATCCTGGAGGCTCAAGCTTGCTGCCCACCCTCGCCGGCGGAGGGCTGGGTCCTGGAGCTGCAGGATGTGGCCTCGGCGGGAGGGTTAGGGTGGGGCCGGGCGAGGTTGCCGGGGCCTGCTCTGGGCACGGGTCGAGGGGAGTGGCCCAGGTGAGTGTCTGCCATGCTTCCCCGGACAGCACTCCACCAGCGGGGGGGCCCCGGTCTTCCCCAGCCCCCGACAGCCATGAGAGCCCGGGACACGAGCCGGCGCAGGGCTGATGGCGAGTGGGCAAGCTGCCTCCCTTCTGGGCCTCCTGGCCGCATCTGGACGCCTTCTCTGCGTGAAGCAAGCCGATGTTGGAGCAGGCCAGCCTGGGGTCCCGAGTCTCGGGGTTCGGGGGTCCCAGTTGGGAATTCCCTCAGGCTGCACTGACCTCCCTGCAGATCTGGTCTCTTGGGAGTTTGCTGAGAGGGGCTTGGGCTCATCAGCCTAGAGGCAGCCGCACAGCCAGGAGGTTTGAAGGGATGAGCAGGAGTTTGTGAGCCACTGGGACGATTCCCGCTGGGATCAGCGACGCTGGACACTTGCCTGGAGGCCCCCCCGCACCTCATCAGGTGTAAGGGAAACGGCAAATACGACAGATGTCAACGTTCTGGGGCCTTCTCGGCCCTCAGTGCTGTGGCTGTCGTTGCCTGGCCCTAGAGGGGCAGGGACTGCACCGTAGAGCCAAGCCCTAGCTGGCACCTTCAACAGACATTCAACCAGATTTGCAAGGAGGCTTATAAACACATGCCCTGCGTTCCCTGCACTGGAAACATGAGCAGGGAGCCGGCGGGGCTGCTGGGGAGACAGTGTCATCCAAGCCTTTGTGCCCTGGGACACCTGGAGTCAGAGCTGGCCAGGAAGGAGACAGCCCCCCCCACCCCCACCCCCCAACCCCTGATGGCTGCCTTGGGACCTGCCTCTGCCTGCCAGGGCCTCAGAGGGCAGCTCCCACTCTGCTGGCCCTGCCGTTGTGACCCTCTGCTCGGGGCCACGTCCATCCTCTCTCTCGAACGTGGGGTAGCCCTGTGCCCAGGCGGAGCCTCCAGCCCCCAGCCGGCCGTGGATCGGGGTGCCGATGCTCCCGCCCAGAGCCCAGGACCAGGATGACTGCCCTGGGCTCCTGGCTGGGATCCTCTGGACCCTAGTGTCTGACTCTCGGCTCAGATCCAGCTCTGTGACCCAACCCCGAGCCTCTAGTCTGACTCTAGAAGGTGGGTGATGACAGGGCGCTCCCTGCCAGGGTGCGGCCCATCCGCACGGGGAGCCCAGCTCAACGTCTGGCCCCGCTCCTTGCTGACTGGCCGTGCTCTGCACCAGTCCAGCAGGCCCCGGTGGGCATTTCCTGCCTCTTGCCCTTGCCCGGAGGACACCCAGCCTGAGTAGAGCGCCTTCCCTCAACTACCGGGTAGAGGCCAGCGGGGGCTAAGGCTCCCTCCCCTCACTCCTGCCTCTCTGGGTTCTGGGGCCCTGAGAGGCAGCCTCAAGGCTGTGTGGAGCAGAGGGCCCAGACCCCGCCCTGGGACCTGGGGTAGGCCCCTGGGGCAGGCATCCCTGCCCTGCTGTCTGAGGACTAGCTGACTCCTGTGCCCACCAGCCCCATTGGCCACTGCCTGCTGCAGCCCGGGCCGAGCCTGTGGCAGGTGGGGCTGGGCCAGCTGCGGGTGAGCTGGGGGCGTGGTGTGCGCTCCTCACGTCTGGCTCGGCCTGAGGCCTGGGGTCCAGGCCACGTGTGGCCCTTGGGAAGGGGGTGGTGGGTGCGGCGTGAGGGAGAACTGAATCCTCGTCCCCCCCACTGTTCCCCCCACCGTCCCCATCCTTGCTCATGCCTGTGGGCTCTTGGACCCGGCCGGGCCCTGCCGCGGGCGTGGCCAGGATGGGGGTGCGGCCCTGGTTCTCGGGAGCCCTCCCGCTCACGGGGGCTTTCATCAACCTCCTGCAGGTCCCCGGGGTTCCCGACAGCCGTGGAGGAGGCTGGACCAGGGTGGCCGGGGGCGGGGCTGGAAGGGAGGGCTCAGGGAGGAGCTGGGGCTTGTCCAGCAAAGGGGGTTCCCAGAAGGCCTCAGGCTCAGAGAGAGGTTTGGGGAGAGCAGGGCCGGGCAGAGGCCTGGGCAGAGGCGGGCTTGGAGGAGAGGCTCCCGGAGACGGGAGAGGCATGTCGGCTGGTCAGGGAGCAGCCAGGGCCTCTGAGGGGACAGGGGCTTGGGGAAGGTGTGGAAGGAAGTCTAGGGCCACCACACACCGGCGCAGCTTCTGGGGGGGGCTTTGGAGGGTCTGGGGTCTGTGGAGGCTGGTGGGTTGGTGAAGAGGGCACTCGCACGGGGAGGGGAGGGGCTTCGGGAGAGGCAGAGAGGGTCAGGGCTTCCTTCTCCCTTGCCAAAGCGACTCACTGGGACTTTTGCGGGAAGGAGAGGTCATCTGGGGACAAGTGTGAGAGAGCAAGAGTGACCGGAGGCTCCCGGAGGGGCTGGGGCTGCGGCTGGGCGGGGGGCGTCGGCTAGAGGAAGGGGCATCTGCCGGGGGTGCGGCCCAGGTGGGACAGGCAGGACTGGCAGAGAGACACGGGCAGGTGAGTGGACTTGTCCCCACAGAGACAAGTGCCATTAGGGGCTTGGAGAACATCTGGCCCCATGGGCAGAGGGGCCAACCAGTGAGAGGTCGGGGCCTTCAAGACTGGACTCTGTGAGGGCTGCGAATTCAGGAGGTCGGGCTGAGGGGTCTGTCCTGGGGTGCGTACGGTCAGATCTGGGGAAAGGGAGTCAGGAGTTTCCGTGGGCTCAGAAAGGATGGGGCTGCTTGGGGGCCACCAAGGTTCAGGGACGGCCTGGATTGGATAGCCTCTGGGGCTAGGGCCTCTGTTAGGGGCCGGACTGTGCAGAGCTGGCTGTGGGGTTGGGGCTCAGAGAGATGCTCCGTTTGGGGGCCTGGAGCCTGCAGGGGCGGGCTGGGGATAGGAGAGCACAGGCACAGGAGAGCGGGTGGGGGCTGGGCTCGGTGCCGGCATGTGCTGGGGAGGGGTACAGGTTGGGGTCCCCGGGCTCTGTGTAAGGTGGGGGCCCCGCCAGGCCAGCACTAGGTCTGGAGGAGGGATGAGGACTGAGATGTGGGGAGGGGAGGGACTGGGCAGTGGGAGAAGGGGCAGCGGAGGGGAAGGGGCTCAGACAGCAGTCCGGGTCCCTGCGGGTGGGGCAGGGGAGGACAGCGGGAGGATGGAGGGTCTTCCTCCTGGAGAGGCCGGGGAGAGAGGCTGGGGGCCCAGCAAGAGGGAGGGGCAGGGAGGCAGGGGAGGCTCAGCGTGGGGACACCGGGTGGCACCCTAGGAGGACCCATCCCCGCAAGCCCCCCACCGGCTCTGTAGCCCCCGAGGGTCCGGCTTCCGGCGGGCGCCCGCGGCCCCCACCCTGCGGGCGGGAGGAGGCGGGGAGGTGGCTGCGCCCGCCGGCGCCGTGAGTCAGGCTCGGGCTGCAGCCGCGCGGCCGGCCTGGCGCTGCGGAGGGAGCGCAGGAGCGGGGACAGCGGCGCCGCCAGCCCCGAGCGCTCCCCCCGCCGAGGCTGGGCCGCCGGGACGCGGAGCGCCGGGGCAGACAGCGAGCCGCGGGCCGGCGGAAGGACGAGCGGACCGCGGCGCAGGGGTTGGCCCGCCCGCCAAGGAGTCGCCAGCAGGTGAGGGCGCGGGGCGCGCCGTCCATGCGGCCGCAGCAGCCCTGGGCCGGGTCGCGGGGTAACGGCGCAGACCCCCCGGGGTGGGGGGAGGGCGCAGGGCGCGCGGACGCCTTGGTGCCTGCCTGGAGAAGTGCGCGTTTCGCAGAGCGTCCTTGTGCGTCTGTCCGTGGCACGGGCTTGGGGGCTCCCTGCGAGCCAGCGCTCGGGGTCCCGGTGGCTGCTCTGGGCCAGCGGTTGGGGGCGGGGACAACGCGCACGGGGTTGGGGCGCCCGCAGTGGCCATTTCCATCCCGCGGCGATGGCGTCCGAGCCCGTGTGGCTGTGTGTGTCCACGCTGCGTGTCACAGTGCAGAGCTGTTTACCCGGAAGCTTCTGAGCGCGGGGGTGTGCCCCGGGGTCTGGCGAGCCTTGGGGTCCGATGTGTCAGCCGTGTCAGCCTGCAGGTGCTCGGGGAGCTCTGCTCATCCTGCCAGACGGTGGCTGAGACGCTGTCATTGTGGGTTTGCGCGTCCTGTGTGTGCGGGGCGTTTGGGATGCTGGTGGGCTCTGTTTGTTGCACAGCCTGTCGGCTGGGGCGTTACTGGGCATGGGGGGGTGTTGCTGTTGTGTGTCAGTGGGTGAATGTTTGTGCGCACACGGCAAAGTGAGGAAAAGCCCCCGGTGCTCCTGCCAAGACTGCTGGGAAGGGCTTTGGCATCGGGGTGGCTGGGGCGGGTGGGGGAGGCAGGTGGCAGGCGGGCAGCTGGCTGCCTCCGTGGGGATTTCCGTCTCCTCTGGGGCCGCTTGTGAGTCTGCAGGGGAGATGCTGCAGGACACCAGGGCAAGCCCTGCAGGGCAGGCAGGACCCAGCTCGTTCTTCCTCTCCCCCTCCCTCCAGGCCCAGGGCCCCGGCCAGTGCCCAGCCCCGCTGGGAGCCCCGGCCAGCACCACGGACGGCGCCCAGGAAGCCCGAGTGCCCCTGGACGGGGCCTTCTGGATTCCAAGGCCCCCGGCAGGCTCACCCAAGGGTTGCTTTGCCTGCGTGTCCAAGCCCCCGGCCCTGCAGGCTCCAGCGGCCCCGGCCCCTGAGCCCTCAGCGTCGCCCCCCATGGCACCCACCCTGTTCCCCATGGAGTCCAAGAGCAGCAAGGCGGACAGCGTGCGGGCCTCGGGCGCCCCCCAGGCCTGCAAGCACCTCGCCGAGAAGAAGACCATGACAAACCCCACCACGGTCATCGAAGTCTACCCAGACACCACCGAGGTCAACGATTACTACCTGTGGTCCATCTTCAACTTCGTCTACCTCAACTTCTGCTGCCTGGGCTTCATCGCGCTGGCCTACTCCCTCAAAGTGAGCAGGGCAGGGGAGGGGGCCGGAGGAGGGGGGGGCGGGGGGGCACCTCCTGGGATCCAGAGACACATGGCAGTTGGCCAGCTCTGAGCCGGCAGGGAGGAGCTGCCCTTCCCAGTTCTGAGCTGCAGAAGCTTCCAGGCTGCCTTGTCGGGCTCGGGGGGCCCCGGGCCTGCGCTCTCTACCCAGCCAGCTTCGTCCTTGCAGAGCAGACCCAGGGCTCAGTGTCCTATCCTCTGGGAGGGGGTCGCTGAGCTGTCCCCGGGGAGGCGGGGATGGAGCCAGCTCCCCCGCGAAGACCCTTGGAGCCTTTCCCGCTGACAGGAGGACGGCATGGAGACCTTCCTCTCCAAGACCCTCCCTGGGGCCCTGAAATCAGGCAGGCGTTCAGAAAGAGCCCACGGTGCACAGGGTCTCTGCTTGCTGCCTTCCCTCTCCCACACGGTTTCTAGACCGTCTCTCCTGGTGGCCAGAGTGCCCAGGGAGAGAGAGCCACAAGCATGTCCCGTACACCCCTGATGCCCAACCTGGAGTGGGTACCATTTCCAAAAGCCCCTCACCGCTGTGAGAGGAGCTGGCTGGGAGCCGAGCAGGGTGCCAGGAGGACGGGCCTCACGTCCCCAGGGCCAGGCAGAGAGAAATGGACCAGGACTGCAGGAGAGAGGCTGTGGCCCATTCACATCTGAAGCGGGGAGCTCTGTGCAAATGCGTCAGGACTGAAGGGCCCCACGGTCAGGACCCATCTCCCTGCCACTCCGGAAGGGACCGGCTCATGTCTAGCCAGATCATCACTGTCCCCAGATCGCGGGTCCAAGCCCAGGTGCACGTCACCGATGGCGGACGCCCAGTGAGGTGGGGGTGGAATGTGGGGGCTGGAGGGAGGGGAGAGTCTAGGCCAGGGAGGCCCAGGAAGAAAGGCAGAAGCCTGGCCGGCTCTGCCTCTGTGCATCCTTGAGCCCCACCCCTCCCCTGGCCTCACACGCCCCAGCCACCTGGCTTTCCCCGCCTCCTGACTCATCGTCAGCATCACCCGGCCGCCAGGCTCACCTTCGCCTCCAAGCCTGTGCACTGAGCTCTGGGCTCCGCCGTGTGGGGCCCGAGTGAGTGTGTGTGAGTGTGCATGTATTCACGGGCATGGGTGCCCCTGTAGTGTGAGTGTGTGTACAAGTGTGGATGTGGAAGTATAGTTGCACGTGTGAACAGGTGTGCATGGGTGTGTGCATGTGAGTTGCGTGTGTCATGGGCTTGAGTGTGTGCGTATTAGGTGCAACTGTGAGTGTGAGTATACGTGCATGCGTGGGTGAATGTGTGACTGTGCGTGTGCGTGTGCGTGCTGTGGAGGCAGCAAAGGGAAGGGGGCCCTAGAAACTGGGGGGTGGAGGACCCAGACTACCCTCAGCTCTGGCTCCTTGGGGGTTGGCATTGGGGCGGCAGCTGGCAGGGCTCTGCTTGCCCGGGGGTCCCTTGCCAGGTCCTGACGGCGGCCTGTCGATGGGTCTGGCGGCGTGGGCTTCTGTCCGGAAGCTGTCCCCTCCCCGCCTTGGCTTGGCTGTGGGCGCTGGCTGGCCCGGGGCCGGCCCATCTGGTGCAGGTTGTAGGTAGGTCACAGATTCCTGAATGGTGCCGGATTTGCACTGGGGTGGGGGTGGGTAGGAATTAGTGCTTCTGAGGGGCAGACGGGAGCCCACAATGACTCCCCCCCCCGGGGCTGCTCTCCCACGTCCTTCCTGGGGGACAGCCAGGGCAGGAAAAGCTTGAGGCTTGCCAGGGAAGGGGGTGCAAGGTGAGTTGTCTCTGGCCTGAGCGGCGGGGCTGGGGCGGGGACGGAGCAGGCTGGCTCCAACTCCTGGCCCTGGGAACGTGGCCATCTGTCCATCCCGCTGCGTGTCCCCAGCCCGCTGCACCCCACCCCGCGTGTAGCCAGTCAGGGCCACTTCCGAGGGTGCCTGACGGGCTTGGGGTCAGAAGGCCCGGGCCCGATTCCCAGCCTGGTCCCTGCGGGCGGTGGGCTCTTGACGGGCGCCTCACCTGAGCTCCCGCCCTCATCTGCTCACAAAACAAACCGAAAAGGAGCAGCGTTCGAGCAAGCACACCTGGGCAGGGCCGAGGCTGGCATTCGGTGGCTGTGAAAAACCCTGTGTCCCTGCCTGCCTGCGACCGTCCGTCCACCCTCTCCACCCACACGGGCCGGGGCGGTTCAGGGCAGCTGGGCGGGCCGCGCGCGGACTGTGAAGCCTCGTGTCGAGGAGCCTCGCGTCCGGGGAAGGCGGAGACGCGGGACGTCAGCTCTGCACTTGCAGTCGGCCCGAGCGGCCCGTAATGCCCCCGCCCCCCCCCCCATTAGCCCAGCGAAGCCCCGAGTCCTCATCTCACCATTGGAGGCTCTTCAAGACCCATCCCCCGCCGTAGCTCACCCTCGCCGCCCGCGCCCTGCCCCACCCCCCGGCAGCACACCTCAGTCAGAGGGTGCTGCAGGAACAGGCGGATGAACGGAGGACCCCTCCGAGGCGGGGGGAGTGCCCCCGTGTTTCAGAAAAAGAATATCTCATTCCCGATTTGGGACGAGTTTGGAGCCGGGTGTGTGAGACTGACGGGAGGGGGCATCACTTCACGGGCAAGGGAGGTAAGGGGACAGGTGTTCCAGGACATGAGGGTGGGGTGATCTGGGAGGGGTGCGGGGCCCCCATCTTCTGTGGGGGACAAGAAGATGGTCCTGGAAAGCCAGACATGGCCATGCAGGGAGG
Organism: Martes martes; assembly: GCF_963455335.1. Lineage (NCBI taxonomy): Eukaryota > Metazoa > Chordata > Mammalia > Carnivora > Mustelidae > Martes > Martes martes. The sequence goes on along the minus strand of NC_137898.1, from coordinate 1,378,620 downwards.
ATTTGAAAAATTACGTGAGGAGTTTGGATTTCATTGTGTGGAAGACACAGAAGGGAAAGATATGGCCAGAGCTATAAAACCTGCAATGAGTGTGGAGGAAAGGGACAAGAGAAGCCCAGAGCACAGTTAGGGTCTCAGTGTGGTGGCCAGGAAAGGAGCACATGGCATGAGTTAAGGGGAGGGACGGGGAGCAGGAGAGGAGGAGCAGATACAATGACATGGTGTCTGCTCAACCTGGCGTAAGAGATTATGGACTTCCCGGTAACAGGAAAGTAAAAGAGGTTGGTTAGGAGGCGCAGTACCATGCCAGTTTTTGTATATACATATTTCCCCATTACTTGCTTTCTGAACATCAACATCATCCACCCACCCACCCAGCCACCCATCTAACTATCCACCCACCTACCCAGCCACCTGCCTGTCCACCCACCCCACCATTCATCCACCCACCCACCCACCCATCCACTCACCCATACCCACCCATCCAACCATCCACCTGCCCAGCCCTCCACCCACCCACCCATCCACCTGCCCATACAACCATCCCACCATCCATTCATCTACCCACCCATCTACCCATGCATCCATCCATCCAATCATCCATCCAACCAACCATCCATCCATCCATTCACACACCCATTCACCCACCCACCCATCCAGCCATCCACCCATCCATCTGCCCATCCAACCATACATTCATTCAACCACCCATCCACCCACCCATCCATACACCTATCCATGTATGCATCCACCCATCCATCCACCCACCCAACCATCCAACCATTCAACCATCCATCCATCCACCCAACCAGCCACCCAGCCACCCAGCCACCCCCCCATCCAACCATCCATTCATCTACTCACCCATCCACCCATCCAACAATCCAACCATCCAGCCATCCACCCACCACCCATCCACCCATCCACGCATCCACCCATCTGCCTGCCCACCCATCCACCTACCCATCCAACCATCCATTCACTCAACCATCTGTCCATCCACCCATCCATCCATCCCCCTGCCCATCCATTCACCAGCCCACCCACCTATCTACTCACTCATCCACCCATCCACCCACTCATCCAACCCCCACCCATCAAATCAGCCACCCAGCCACCCAGCCACCCACCCGTCCGTCCACGCATCCATCCATCCACCCATCCATCCACCCACAATCCCTTATACATTGATCCACCATCTTTTATTGTCTTCAACCCAACCATATAATCACCCAACCTTCCATTCATCTGTGTTTATATAAGTTCATTATGCTTCCTCCTCCCTTCCCTCCTTCTCCCCATCTCTTCCCACCATTTTATGTATCAATGCACTTAACTATTAATCTAACCTCAACTTCTAAGTAACTTTCTCCATCTTACTTACCAGCTCTGTCAGCCATCCATCCATCCACCCTCTGACCTAACACATCGACACACCCGTTCATCCTTCCAGCCCTCTGCCATCCCTTCTGCTCTTCTAGCTGAGCCAAGCGCATCCATTCTTCATGCACCTGTCTTCACACTCATCCTTGCTCACTTGCACTCTATTGCCCCTTGAGTCATGTCCTCCATCCATGAGATCCATGCACTATTCTTTTCTATTCTCCCTCCTTCTCATCCATCCACATGCCCAGCTACACTTCTTTGGACTTTGTGGAAGAAAAAGGTGCTGAAGAGAAGGAAATCCTAAGATTTATCCTGGGTGAGGGTGGCCTCCTCTTCAGGAATATCTCTTCCTAACCAGAGAATCTTGGAAGTGGGTCCAGCTCTGCCCACAGTCACTGTCTTCCCAGGACTTTCTGGGCTCCAGCTGACTCCCTGTATCTTAACATCCCTTCCTAGAGACTGTAGGGACTACCACTTATTCTGTCTGCGCACAGCGCCTATTTTCAGGTAATCCCTATTAATTTTAGATCAGGGACCTCGTTCAGAATAGAGCACACTTACGTGCTCCATTGTCTGATCATAAAACTCTGAGACCAGCTTCCTTCTGTATCTCATGTGTTCACTTATGGATTCCAGCTTTATTGAGATACAGCTGACGTGTGGCACTGCGTAAGTCCAATGTCTACAGTGTGGCGATTCGACACGCGCACCTGCTGCGCGATAATTGCAGCAAGGCGGCTCGTTAGCACGTGCGTCACCACATGCAGTTACTGTTTTTGAGGTCTGTAGGTTTTTGGTGGTAAGAACACTTCAGATGTGCTCTCAGCAACACTCAGTCAAGTCGTAGAGCGTTGTCGACAATCCCATTACATTTTAAATAATTTCAGACCTACCGAAAAGTTGCAAAAAGCAATACAAAGAATTCCTGTGCGCCCTTCGCACAGACGTCCCCGGTACGAGCCTTTTCCTTCTCTGGCCACTGGCCTCACGTCCTCCCTCTGGCCTCAGGTCCGGGACAAGAAGCTTCTCAATGACCTGAACGGAGCGGTGGAAGACGCCAAGACGGCCCGACTGTTCAACATCACCAGCTCTGCCCTGGCGGCGTCCTGCATCATCCTCGTCCTCATCTTCCTGCGGTACCCACTCTCCGACTACTAGGGCCCCTCCGGGCCCCGCTGGCCGTGGAGACAAAGCACTGAGACGTGTTCGTTTTCACGCCTGCCGTGACACGGGATGCCGTGTGGTTGGGGCAGACCAGGGCACGTGCCCTGGAGCCCCCCTAAAGCTGTGACCTGGGCAGCGAGGCCGTCGGAAGCTCTGCGCACTACGGGGGCGGGAGCTCGGGGCCGGCCCACCCTCTCTGCCTCCTGACCCTCCGCCTCTGCCCGTGTCTGGGGTCCGTGCGGCTGCACCCTGGCTTCCCCTGGCTGCCCTCCCTGGCCTCCTGTGCCCCCCTCAGGCTCCTGGGGCCCCTCTGACCTGACACCTAGCAAGAAGGGCTTCTGTGGGAGCGTCCCGGTTTGGGGGGTGCTGCCAGCCTCTGGGGACTCACTCTGTCTTCCCTGACCCCACCCCTCCGAGCTGTGACCCCGCTCGAGCTCTGTGTCTGTGAACCGTCAATAAAGTACCTGTCTGGCCCCAGCCCAGCCTCTGTCCCACGGCCGAGCGGGCATGGGGGGTTGACGGCTTCGGGAACCCCACTCTGGCGCTGCCTGGTGGTCCAGACCCCCAGGGCTGACTCTGCTGAGGAAGGTTTGCTCCGTGACCTGGCAGTCTTCTGCCCACGAGGCCAGCGGACTGAGCTGGGCGTTGGCAGCGGGAGCCCCAAACACGAGCCCCCCTGAGGGTTAGGCAGCACGAACACAACTGCCCACCTGGCTGTAAGTTAGAACAAAGAAAACCAGCGCGTCCCCTGGGAGGGGACAGAGCCCCTGTGGCACGGAGTTGGGCTGGTTTGGGGAACCAGGTGGTGCTCCAGGCAGCTCAGGTGCGGAGTGGGAAGGAGGGCGGTCTGCAAACTTGACCCCCGGCCTACGGGCGTGCTCAGGAGGGCGGGGATCAGGCGTGCTTTGTGGGTTTTGAGGATGGTGCTTTTGGAGCATCAGGAACCCTTAGGGGGGACAAGGCGGGGCGCACAGCCTGTGGCGTGTGGGCCAGGGCTGGGGATGCTGGGGGAGGGTCTTTACTATGTCTACTATGTCTCAGAGGCGAGGTTGAGGGATTCTGGGGACAGGCTTGGTGTGCAGGTGAGGCAGGCAGGGAGGAGATGGGGGATCCCTGCATGTCAGACTGTGCATTAATATGGGGACCCCAGGAGGGCCCTGTGGGAGCAGAAAAGCCATCTGGGCTGAAGCCGTGGGTTTGGAGGCTCTGCGGGGAGCCCGGGCGGCCTGAGTAGTGCCAGCCGGCACGGAGCCCGAGGAACACCGCCACTTGCAGGACGACGGGCATCCCCGGGGAAAGCCGAGAGTGTGGGGCGCTGAGGATGGAAAGGCCAGAGGTGCCGGCTGGGTTGAGGGGCCTATGGGGGGGGGAAAGCAAGGAAGGGGCTGAGAGCTGTGCTTGGAGGGATGGGGACGTAGCGGTGAGTGTCCATGAAGGGAGAAGAGAGGCAGGGGGGTGCCAAGCTTGGGGGGCCAAGCTCGGGGTTGCTGGTGATGGAGAGCCACTGGGAGCAGGCCCGGTGACCACAGCGGTCATGAGGTCCCGGGTGTCGGAGTTCAGACGGTGCAGATGGGGCCCTGTCTGGCGGCACCCAGACAACAGGAGAGTGGCCCCTCCCCCAGGACAGAGGCAGAGGCGCTGTGGGGCCAAGAATTGGGGATCCCCTCCGATCTGCCGGGGAGAGGGGTCCAGTCAGGAGCAAGGCAGGGCTCAGTGGGTGGTGAGCTGTTTGGGGTCTTTTCTGGGCAAAGGAACTGGGCAGGGGGTGGGGCCCTGTGCCCTCAGTCTCTGGAGCGGGCAAGGGTCAGCTGACGGCGTGCGTCCCGGGGCCCCGTGGTTTGCCCACGTGGTGTCCCGCGACGGCAGACTCACGGGGAGGAAGGCGTCGACGGGGCTGGAGAGCAGGACGCCAGGCTGAGCCTCTGGTGAGGACGGGAAGGTGCCGGACAATCCCCAAAAGGCCGGGCTTCTGGGACTTGAGTCCAGGTGGGTCCACAGCTCCGCGCCGAGTCAGGCTGTGCAGAGAGGCTGGTGTTTCTGTGAGGGCCAGTCGGGCAGGGGTCCTGGGAGCAGCAGATCGGGTCTGGAGACGTGGTTCCCAGGTGAGAGGGCCTGGGTGGTAGGGAGGTGCGTGGGCGAGTGGGCAGGACTCCAGCCCCTGGCCTGACCCAGAAGCCCAGGAGGAGGGGTGAGGAGGGACGGAATACCATGGCATGACCCCTGACCCCAGGCAATGGCAGGTTAGGGGTGCGGAGCTGGGACCCCCGCATGGAGTTGAATGTGGCCCCCCCGCGGAGGGGAGCAGGGTCCCTTCCAGATGGTCCCCAGGAGGGCGGCTGGGGCGGGGGTCGTCCAGAGCCTCCGAGGTCACGCCCAGGTGGGTTCCCGTCACTGCCCGGCGGCTTTCTGGAGGACGCAGGGTCAGAGTGCCATTCGGAGGGCACCTGGGAAGCTGGGGACCGCGTGAACCTGGGCCCTACCCTGCGGTCCCGGGGGCTTTACTATGCCTGGTGGGGCCGGGGACATAGAGGGAACATGTTCTTTGCTCGTTTTCCCTAAGCCTTTGCCGCCGCCGGCGGGCTGACCCCCTGGGACGGTCCCTGGAGGAAATGCACCCCCAGGAAGGAGGCCTCGGCTGGCTTTTCCCTGGGCCGCGCCCCACCCAGCAAGGCTTCGGGGCTCTTGTTACCAAAACGGCCCAGTGGCCTTGCAGGCAGCAACGTTCGTGTCCTTCCCGGGCAGCGCGGGGCCGAAGCCTGGAGGCGCCGTCTCCCCCACCCCTGGGCTCAGAAGAGGGGCTGGCCCTCGCTTGGGGGTGTCTGTGGCGGGGTCCGGTGGCCCCTCACCCCAGCAGGCGGGCGGGCCCAGGGTCTGGCCTCGGTCTCTGGCCTCCAGGTCTGTGTCTTTGCCCCTCGGGGCTCCCCCCTGAGCTTCCAGCCCTCCCTGGGCCCTCCCCCCACCCCACCCTGTCCCCACAACTCCCCTCCCTGCTTTCATTCAGTTTTGCTCAATGTCGGGCCCGCAGTGGCCGCTTGGAAAATACTTCTAGGAACGCGTGAGCTTCCTGTCCTTTTCCATGTGCCCCTAGTTCCTGCATCTTTGGGGACACCTTTCCCCGCCCTCCCTCTCCCCCACGCTGCCCCAACGGGCCTGCCACTGACCTCGTGACCTCCAGCCCACTGTCCAGCTTCAAAGGGTCGAGACCAAGTGGCTGAATGGAAGGTGTGTCTGAAGGCTGAGACAGGCCGTGTGCGTGAGGGGGAGCACACGTGTGCACGTGCACAGGTGTGTACGTGTGTGCATGTGTGGACAGGTGTGCACGGGTGTGCGTGTGCTCGTGTGTGCTGAGGAGGGTGTTGTGCGGCCAGCCCCCAGCCCCTCTTACCCAGCCTGACCCTCTTCTCCGGATACCGGACCCACACAACGCTCTCTTCACCACGCGCTCTCCACTCCCCTCCTGCTCCCACAGACCAGAGACCCCAGCTCAGATGGGGGCACGGGGTGGGCAGGAGCCTGACGGCGACAAGCCATGGGGATACGGCTCATGGGGCTCTGGGAAAGCGTGCACTTAGCACGTACCAGCTTCTGTGACGGAAGGGCGCGACAGGGCACGCGGACCAGCACCAGATGCAGGACACTCGCAGGCCCGGGTGTGGGGAAGGGGGTCGGGCCCCGTCTCCCCAAGGCTCACCGGGCTCTCCCGCCTGGATGCTCGACCTCCACGTAGGCTTCTAACCCCGTCTCGTCGTCGCGGAGACCAGCCCCCCCGGGGACCCCCGCCCCCACCCCCGCCCGCCTTCCCCATTCGCTTCCCCCTCCCAGGTTTGGAGCCACCTTGGTGCTTGCCACCCAGCAGGTGTCCCTCTTGCCGGGGACCGTCTCTGGGCTGCGCTGGGACCTTGGAACCCGCATTACCGTAGCTTCGTCGTGAGTCCACAGCTCCCGGGGCTCCCATAGTGGACGTCTGCAGAACTTCCTGGTGATTCTGCTTCTCGTAGTCCCGAAATCATAGAATCAGCTTATCAAGCAGGGGGGAAACCGCACTGGGATTCTGATCAAGTCCAGAGACACATTTGGGAGGAACTGACATTTTTATAAGCCTGGGTTTTTCAAATCTGGAAGCGTGTCACCAAGTTTCATGCATTTAAGTCCTTTAAAAAAAAAAGATTGATTTGTTCATGTATTTATTCAAGAGAGAAGGCGGGGGAGGTGCAGACAGAGAGAGAGTCAAGCCGGCTCCCAGCTGAGCGTAGAGCCTGACGCAGGCTCGATCCCACGACCCCGAAATCAAGATCTGAGCCGAAACCAAGTCGGACGCTTAACCGGCTCCATTAAGTGAGGACCCCGCCCGGGAGCCCGCCCCAGCCCGAGGCGCCCGGCCGCCCCACTGGAGCCCTTTGGAAGGTCTCCCCAGGACACTCTCGTTTCCCGCACGGAGGTCCTCCACAGTCAGATCTGTGTCCAGATGCTTGACTTTTATGCCGTTGTAAGTGCTGCTACGTGACATAGTCCCCCTCCCAGGCGTCTGCTGCTGATGTAAAAGGCTCGATCCCGTATTCCGCGTCCTTCCTAAGACGGTCTTTGTTTTCAGGACGTATTTTCGGAACTTCTGCGTTTCCCACGTACCCAGCCCCGGGTCTGTCCGCCTGCAAACGTGCAGTTCCCGCCGCTCCCTTCTAATCCGCAGACGCCGCGTCGTTTCCGTACTTCCTGGGGCTTCCGTTCCGCTGTGAAACAGGCCGTCCCTGCCTCGCAGATAAACCGTTCAGGGCTGCACGGTTCGGGATGACATTTGCTCTAGGCGTTTGCCGGCCGCCGCTACGACGTAAAGGAACTTCCCTGTGGTTCATAATATGCTAATATTGACATTTCTGCCGTAATGCCACGGACAGGAGAAACTTTGCAAATTCTGCAAAAGCATGGACGACAAGTAAGGGAGCAACAGGAACACGGGTTTGGGGGCAGACGGCTCAAAGCCCGCGGACCTCTGTGACCAGCACCAGCTGCACGCAGTCTCCCCGGGGCGGGCGGCCAGCGCCCCCAGCGGCGCCCCTCCCCAGGCCACCAGGCTTATTTCCACCTGTCCTTAAGCACGTCGCTCCAGATTTCACCCAGTTTAATCACCTGACCCAGAGCAGAACCCTTTCCAGACTTCCTGAGCCGGAGGGGAGTGTCTTCTCCGCTTCCCCACCCGCACCAGGGCGTCTCCCGCCCAGGACGCCCCGGGCTCCCCTGACGGTCTTCATGGCCCCCAAGACCTCCTCTCTCGCCGTGACCATGTAACCTCAATAATCTGACACCGTTAATACGCTGGGGGAAAGCGGGTCTGCACACTCGGGGTCCTTGTTCCGGACCAAAAGCTCTTTACTTACCCATCGCTCCGGGGCTAACTCACGTCTTGTGCGCACGCATCTTAGCAGAAGGGGCTTGACTTTATTAAGCGAGTCCCGAATATGACTGAGTCATTTTCTGTGCCTTTTCATTTGATTGCATGACTTCCCTCTTTTTAGTAAGTTCACTTGCAGGGCACCTCATTTGATTCTCCCCAATAGTCAAACAACCTGGCAGGCCTGAAATAGATCTAAAATGTTCCTTTTGTGGTGGTATTTTAAAAACACTGCTCTGTGTGTCATGATTTTTCATGAGTCCGGGAGTGCGGCGGACTCGCTGCCTCCCTGCCCCACGCCGTCCTGGTCAGTCTTGGCGTCGAGGTGACGCTAGTCTGCATTTCCATCAAGGGGTTTTATTTCTATTTCATATTCGGTGCATGAGCTGGTGAAGCCATGGGGCCCTGTCTTCTGTGCGGGGGGGTTTGATTTAGTTTCAATAGCTTTAATAGTTCGTGTTTTACTTGATGCCCCGTTTCCTCATTCCCGCCTCTGGTCTCTCGCCACAAATCCCTACGTCATTCATGCTCGCGGTCTCTCACTTATGCCGAGACACCAGCCACCGTCCGATCTGGGACTCGGCCCCACGAAGGCCGCCGACCGTTCCTGCCACCGTTAGTGCAACCACTTCCTTTCCAGGCCTCACCCTCGGATACGCTGAATAAATGAATCTGAGAAGGGACAGTTCGTCCTTATGGTTTCAAAGATGCGTGTTCTTCGCTCAGCACGACCGTGTGGGGTCAGAGCGTGTGATGTCATACTATGTGACCTGGATGCCACACGGGGACACGCCATGCCGTGGGGCGACGGGCCGGCTTCCCACCTCTGTCCCGCCGGTGGCAGAGCTCGGAACTGCCCGGCGCGCAGCGTCCGTCCCACCGTCCCACCGTCCCACCGTGTCTCCGAGCTGCGAGTTCCAAGTTTCTGTCTGTTAAAGCAGTTTCGGTGTTTGGGACGATGACTTTGTCTTCTGGTTCGCCGCCAACGGCAGGGTTTTCGCCGAACAGTCGTTATCTCGGGGTCAAGTGCGTGTTCAAGCCGGGGTTTTTGGGGCTCTCGTGAACTCACCTCACTCTCCAGGCTTCGACGTGTTCTCGCTACATTTGATGGAAGCATTTGAAACGGCTGTTTTGTGGGTAGAAGGAGTCAAACGTCACACCTTCAGCCTCAGACTGGACTGGGGACGTCAGCAGCTGCTGCCCCGGAACGGCGCTGCGTGCTTGTCCATGCCGGGGAATGTTCTAGTTCCGTGTTCTCCCGGAGCCGGGCGCGAGGGCACAGGGTTTCAGTCTTCGGAAGTGTTGGGTCCCTCACCGCCGCTCTCCTGCTACTGTGTCAGAGCGTCCTGCAAAACATGCGCTTTCGCCGCATCGGAGTCGGGCTTTAGGCTTGACCTGCGGGTCGGATTTGGGTCTTCCGTACGCTCGCCGGCTTTGCGAAGGAGGCAGCCGTCGGCCAGAGGCAGCGGCGCCCTGAAACCTCACCCTGTGGGCCCTGACGCCGCCGAGGGGCTGGTGGGGCAGGTCCTTCCCGGTGTCCTCCTCTGCCGGAGATGCTGGCTTCTGCGCCCCGAAGACCGTGCTCGGCCCCTCTGTGTCCGCAGCCTGGTCTCGCCTGCGCCCTTCCCTCCGCTCCTTCAGGGTCACGTGCGCGCCCGTCCCCACGCTGTCGCGTCCCAGGGCTCCTTCCCACCTTCTCTCTCACAGTCGATCCCCCGGGGACGTCCTCTGGTGGGATCCCCCCTGGGGTCCGTTCCCTGGAAGACCCAGACTCGCAGGAGGGCACTCAGAGGGTCTGAGAGGATGGGGGGGCGGGGAGGGCGATGACTGAGGCGCCCCCATTCCGGTTGCCGGATGGGGCACGGCCGGCTCCGGGAATGCCCTGGAGACCCCGTTGTTAAGGGTTTCACGGGTGATGATGGGCAGAAGTCACGCTGGAGGAGAGCCTAGGGCAGGTGTGACGACGCAGGTGTTTGGGGAGCTCAGGGGACAGGCCCCCAGAGACGGCAGAGTCGGCCGGCTACGTCCCGTCCAGTGACAAAGAACCAGGATGTGAGGGATCCTGAGAACAGAGATGGGGACACATGATGGATGCATCCGAGGATGCAGACTCGGCAGCCGCCTGCAGAGCTGGACTCCCGCTCAGGTAGGAGCCAGCCCTCCCGGACCCTGGAGGATGCCGTCGAGGCCACCCCCAGGCGGAGGGACTGTCCCACCGCCCCCGCCCGTCGGGGGTCACAGATCAATACCCGCACGCAGGTTTTGAGTGGACATGGACGTCTTCTCCCCTCGGATCAGTGTCTGTGAGCAGGACTGAGTCACGATGCGTGTGTGTTCATTCTAGAAGGATCCGCCCGGGGCATCCCGCAAGGCGCAGTCCCCGCTGCGCCCCAGCCAGCGGCTCCGTCCTCGCCCGAGCCGGCGTGGGCTGTTTTCATTCCAGCCGCTCTGCAAAGTCCGCAGCGTGTCCCCTCCCGCGGCTCTCACGTGCGTGTCCCTCCTCACTGGCCACGTCAGGCCCCCTCCGCGTCCCTGGCCGTCCGCGTGGCCCCTTTGGGGAGGGGCCCCTTTACGTCCTCAGCCCACTCTTTCATACCGGGTTGCTTCCTTCTTGCCCACGGTTGAGAACTCATGTTGTCGGGGCGCGGAGGCGTCCGTTCTCAGGCGCCTTCTCCCCTGTGGCGTCTCCTTCTCCCGGCGGTGCCTTCCGAGCACGGACTGCGTTCTGAGGCGGCCAGGTTCATGTTTTCCATTTGCAGACACCGTATCGGAGATGTTTTGCCCAACCCGGGGTCATGAAGATTTTCTTCCCCACTTTGCATTCCGACCCGGGACCCGCGTGGAAGGGATTTTTGCATATGGCGCAGGACGTGCCTCAAAGCCCTCGTTTGCGTGTGGACCTCCCCTCCGCCCACGCCTTCTGCTGAGAACGCCGCCCGCTGTCCTTACAGCCGGGAGCCCGTTCTCAGACCCTCTGTTCGGGCTACCCTGCCTCCCCCGCGTGCTGTCCTGGCCTCGGCGTTGTGGACACTGCGGGCCAGGTCGTTCCCTGTCATGGGGGCCGCCCCAGCACCGTGGGCTGTCCCTCTGGTCCCAGAGGCCGACGCCCGGGATGCAGGGGCGGGCAGGGCAGGGTCCCCCCGAGGCCTCGCTCCTTGTGTGCAGATGGCCGTGCTCCCCCGGGTAGTCACAGGGTCGTCCCTCCGTGCATGTCTGTGTCCTGATCCCCTCTTCCTATAAGGACCCTGGTCACATGGGATCAGGGCCACCCCGGTAACCGTCTTAACCTGTTTACCTCTCAAATGAGGTCACATTCTGAGACCATGGGGTTAGGGCTTCAACATGTGAATTTGGAGGACACACACAGCCCAGTCCACAGCGGTTGCCCCATCAGTGACTTCCCAAGAGTCCCCTGCATTGGGGGCACACGCCCAGCCGTCCCCTCGGGATGAGAGCCCCGCGTGGGAGACAGAACCAGCCTGGCAGACGGGCTGCTCCCGGCCTGACCCTCAGCAGCGCCGGGGCTGGTACAGGCTTGTTCCTTCACCAGGAGCATTTCTTCATGTTCCTGTCGTCTCGTGGTTTGGAGATGTTCCTGGATGCAGTTGGGTCAGTTAGAGTTAAGATTTGACTCTTTTTTTTCCACAAAAAAACCCCCCATGCAACCCCGAGAGTGAACCCTGTGTAAACCGTGGGCTTCCGGTGAGGACACCGGGTCCGTGCAGGTTTGCGGGTGTCCCTCGTGGTGGAGGCGTGGGAAGTGGGGGGCTTGTGCGGGAAGAAGGGTACATGGCCACGTGTCCACTCTCCTCCCAATTTTGCTGCGAACCAAACACTACTCTAAAAAAGAAAGTCTACTTTAAAATAAATAAAGTCTATTTTTCAAAAAATAGCTCCCTTCAGAGCGCCTGGGTGGCTCAGTGGGTTAAAGCCTCTGCCTCTGCCTTCAGCTCGGGTCGTGATCTCGGGGTCCTGGGATCGAGCCCCGCATCGGGCTCTCTGCTCGGCGGGGAGCCTGCTTCCTCCTCTCTCTCTGCCTGCCTCTCTGCCTCCTTGTGATCTCTGTCTGTCAAATAAATAAATAAAACCTTAAGAAAAATAGCCCCCCAAATGAAATATTTAGGTATAAATCCAGTTAAACGTACTCAGAATCGGTCTGCTATACGTGACACGAAGGAAACCAAAGACGCCCCACGAAGCGGCCGCGGGGACGTGCATGCAGGTGGGAAGATCCAACACCAGGAACGTGTCCACACGCCCCACCCTCGTCGGCAGATTTAGTGGGATTCCAGTAAAAGCCTTAGCAGAATTCTCTGGTGGGTAAAGACAAGATGCAGTCTGTTGGTGACCCGTGTGGTGAGAAGCCAAAGCGACTCTGAAAATGGAAATGAAGTGCGAGGAAGGTGTTCCCCGCCTTCAAGCCGCGTTAGCTCCCCGGGCCCTGGCCCAAAGCACGCAGGGTGGTGCGGGGCGGGGGCACCGGGTCCGGACCCCCCGGAAGTCGCCCGAGCTCTGACCGAGGCACAAAGGCAGCGCGCTGGGGGAGGGGAACAGCTCGCAGCCGCACTGCAGAGACCGGAACCCCACGTTTGTACGACGTGAAGCCTCGGTCCCTCACGGACCCAAACGCGCAGCGCGTGCAGGGGCGGCGCGTTGGGAACGAAGCCGCAGACGCTTCTGTGACCTCGAGTCGGAAGCGCAGCGAGAAGCGCCGGAGAAGCAAGGAGCCGGCGGGGGTCCCTGCATCCGGACGCACGGGGGGGAAGGTGATGCCGTCTGTCTTTCCGTTCTCGCGGAAGGCAGGAGGGAAAGCCGACCTTGGCGGGGGTGGGGGGTGGGGGTGGGCGTCACGTGACCTGTCCCTTTGCAAGGGACGTTTGTCTTCTTCAACTTCTTCACCAAACGTCTAGCCTTTGGGGGGCTCATGGTTACCTTAAAAGGTCACTTAGTAATAAAGGGGTGGGGACTGTGCCCTCAGCAGGAATCCCCGGAGCTCCGCAGATCCCCCCGGGGGAAACAGAAAATATCAACGGTCACTCAGTCTTTGGCAATGGCGCGACTGTCATCTCAAATGAAGTGACATTTGTTCAATAAAAATCTACTAAAAGCCGGTACAAACTGTGAGTCTGGGGTGTTTGGACCGACACGGGTGCCCTCCCTCCCCGTCCCAGCTCAGCTCCACTCTGGACCCCGCCCCGTGGCGGTGAACGCCTGTCGCCGTCCGCACTTTGTCCGCACCCCTCATCCTGCCCCCAGCCCCCGGTTTTTGAGGCTGCCTTCTGAGTGAGTGTGCCTGAGAGCTGGGGGCACCCCCCTCCTCCTTGGGTCCCACCTGTAGGACCTGAAGATGTCCCTTTGGTGGGGGGAGAAGGGGGAGTGTAGGGGACACGTTCTCACACCTGGACCTCAGACTCACAGCAGAGACGTTTCCTGCTCTCTCCTTTGGACAGTGGGTGGGGGTCCTAGCCCACCTGCCCCTGGGAGTGCCAGCCACGCATAGGAGCCCACCGTGTAGGGCCATTGTCTCTGGCCCTCCTTCCAAAGTCTGGAGCGCGAGCCTGTGGGGGTCACCGGAGAATGCCCGCGGCCCCCTGCAGCTGCACTGACCTTCAGGGGCGAACGGGCAGCACCCACAGGCACCAAGGAAAGTCAGGGGGCGGCCCTCCGGGGCTGAGGGCAGTGACTCCTGCGGTGCCAGCATGTTCCTGATCCGAGGGCGGCTCTAGGAAGGCTTGGGAAAGCCCAGTGAGCTCTACTGCACGGGGTCCGGTCTCCCGTGGCTTCACTTCCACACGGTGCGGCAGCAGCAAGAAGCAAACGTGTTTGGGTCCGTGCCAGCAGCGCCCGCGCCCGGCCCGGGACCAGGCGGTCACTCTTCTCCGCCCCTCCGTTTGCTTCACAGTGACCGCCCGACTTTAGTACGTTCGGCTAACGACTGAAAAGGATTTTGCTTATGACCCCGCAGCTACATTTCTTATTACCCCGCAGCTACATTTCCTTAAAGATTTAAGGATCCAGGATTTTTTGGGTTGTGCGCCTTCTGGTGTTTCTGGGGCGCAGCCTGGGAGAACCAGGTCTTCCCCGTGAGGGCGGCAGGTCCCCCTCCCCCGCCCCCCTCCTCTCCTCCGCAGACTTCCCAGGCCGCGCCCTCTCTCCCGGGGGCAGGGCAAGGAAGACTGAGGGCTGGGAGGCGGCGGACCTGCCCTCTCCCACGCCCCCGCGGAGACTTTGATGTTGAGGCTGGCGCCTCTCCCCGGGGCTCTCCGAAGCTCACGGACATCTTCCCCAGGCCCACCACCCCAGGAGGCCAGCGTGGTCCCACCACGCGGGCACACCCGCCGAGGGGAAGTGTCCGAGTCTTCCCATGGGACCGGCATCCTTCCCAGCTCCGGCTAGTGGAACTCTGGCCTCCCTGTCCTGGCTGGCGTCCCATGGAAGAGGCGCAGGCTGGCCACACACGTCTGCGGGCAGTGTCCCTGCGGCCGCCGGGCAGTGTGCTGGGCCGTGTTCTCCAGAGCCACAGAGCCAACAGGGTGTGTAGGTAGAGAAAGATGCTTATTCTAAGGAGTTGGCTCACGCTGTTGCGGAGGTTTGGTGAGCCCAAGTCTGGAGACTCAGGTGAGAAGCAGGGTGCGAGCACGAAGGCATTCTGCTGGCAAACCAGTAGGAGCCAAAATCGCTGATGGAACCCAGAGGCTGTCCACTGGCAGAATTCCCTGTTGCTTGGGGAAGTCTGTCTTTTGTTCTAGGCAAGCCTTCAACTGATTAGACAAGGCCCACCCACACCAAGGCCCATCGTCGGCTTCACTCAAAGTCCACAGATTGAAATAGCATCTCATCCAAAAACACTCATGGACGCTTCAGGAATAACGTTTGACCAAAATATCTGGGCGCCATGGCCCAGCCAAGCAGATACATAAAATTAGGCATCACCCTCGGGAATGTGTAAGTCACATCCTTGCTCTGTGTCAGACCAGTCACGCGTTGCGGGGACATTGACTTCAAGTCCATTGTCCTGCGTGTGCATTCATCCAGCTTTAGACTTGCAGAAGTGTTGCTCTTCCGAATCAGGCCCGTGACTTGGTCCTTCGAGCCTCGCTGAAGCAGGCCTGGGGACCGCATGCCCTGTAGGGCGCCCTCTACTCTGGGGCCCATCGCTCCGTGTGACTCTTCACTCCGACACGTCATGAGGGTGATGCTCTGGAAACCTCTCTGCTCCCTCGCCTCGGCGATAAGGCCTGCGTGGCACCTCTTGGTTGCTAGGGAGATCACAGCAAAAACCGGGCTCCTTGGCCATCGTCTCGCTGGACCCGGGACCATGACGTCCTGGAACTCTCTGGCCTCTCTTTCCTTTGGGGGTCATACTCTTGCAGAACGTCCGAGGTAATCTACACCCTCTGGGTGCCTCCACTAGCACCCCAGCAAGGCAGGCCAGCATCAGGCCTTGGGGACAGAGTGACACAGCTTAGAAGCCAGCTATAGGTTTACTGGCTCTGTAGCTTCAGGAAACTCCCTTTACGTCCTGGTTGCCTGTTGTTTTAATGATACGTTTGGGACACAGTATGCAAACATTTCCCTCCGGCTCGGCGCGTGACGCTCAATAAGTCAGCTCTCACTGTTCCCGCGCGGCCCAGCACAGGACGCTCAGAAGTCGGCTGCGTGTTGGTTGACCGCGGTTCTCAAGTGAAGGGAGATGCCGCATCAGGTCCAGGTGAAGCGGGCACCTGTGGCCGGCACAGAGCACGCCCGGCCGAGGACAGCCGGGCAGAAAGACGCAGCGTTTCTGATCCCCAAGGCTGGTCCTCGAGACGTGGGGCAGCTGTCGCCTTCCAGCACGGAGGACGTGCCCTTGCCATGACGCCTCTGCCCTCCCACCGTCTTGTATAAGTTGAAGCCCTTGGCACCGGCTAGAGCTTCTGTCCTGGTCACGAGCAGGACGTGCCGCCAGAAGGAGGGGTTAGCGGTGAAGCTGTGCCTCCCACGCCCTGGATCTCCCCCAGGTGTGTGCCCGCTCCACGCCGGGTCAGCCCCAGAAATGCGGAAAGGACAGCACCAACCTTGCTGGAGAACGGTGGGCCCCCCCCTCCCGGAGCAGGGACTGGGGCCGAGGGTCTTCGTTTCCCTTTCTGCTGTGCACCTGGGGCGGAGCAGAGGGCCTGAGACAGCAGGTGCAAGACAATGGAAGATCAGAGGCCAACGACGAAGACGTTAGGGAAAGAACCACAGTGAGAACAAGGCTGACAGGTGCAGAACATTTTATTTAAAGGGACCGAAGACCCAGTTGGACCCTGAGAGTCTCAGCTAGAGTTTGCGCCCCTAGTTCTGATCTTGGCTGCAGGACTGGCTCCGTGGGGACCATGACGGGAAAAGACAAAGAGTGAGGGTCAAGAGGAGCCGGCGGACACGGAGGTAAGTGCTCGTGGAGGAAATTTCAGGGTGTAGGTGCTGGATGCCAGGAGATGGGGATGGGGTGAGGAGGACGAGGTCCTCCTGATAAGTAACTGCAAAGGGGGTCACAGGACGAACCAAGGACTATGACAGGGTCATTTCCGTCCTTAAAACTCAGAGAAAACTGTCCCTGGGTCGAGAGCAGCCCAGAGGGGAAAGGAGGAAGGAAGTCTTCCTGGGGACCCTGAGCTCACCTGAGGCTTATGGTCAGCATCTCAGATCTTGCACTGGTAGCAGACGGGGACACAGCAGCTGGACTGGGAGCAGCAGGGTTTGCAGCAGCTGGACTGGGAGCAGCAGGGGACACAGCAGCTGGACTGGGAGCAGCAGGGTTTGCAGCAGCTGGACTGGGAGCAGCAGGGGACACAGCAGCAGGGCTGACAGCAGGATGACCCACAGCTTGAAGGGCAGCAGCAAGGTTTGCAGCAGCTGGACTGGGAGCAGCAGGGTTTGCAGCAGCTGGACTGGGAGCAGCTGCAGGAGCCACAGCCCCCACAGGAGCCACAGCCCCCCTTGGAGCCCCCACACGAGCCACAGCCCCCCTTGGAGCCCCCACACGAGCCGCAGCCCCCCTTGCAGCCCCCGCATGAGCCACAGCCCCCTTTGGAGCCCCCACACGAGCCACAGCTGGAGCAGGAACAGGCTGGCACACAGCAGCACACGGGCTTGCAGCAGCAGACGGGGACACAGCAGCCCGAGCCACAGCCCCCACAGCCGGAGCCGCAGCCCCCACAGCCGGAGCCGCAGCCCCCGGAACAGCCACAGCAGCCCATGGTTCTGGTGGGTTGAGGGCGGAGCAGGTCAGAGGAGCAGGTGCAGAGGACAGGTGCTCAGGTGCGGGACCTCCTGGGCCGGGGCCCTTTATACACCTGCGCAGGGTCAGGTGAGATGCTGGACACACGGTCACTTCCTGGTCCCTGTTGTGCCACTCCCCCAGGAGTATTCGTTTGTTTGTTTTTAATCGTAAAATAACCTCAGTGCTGTCGGAGTTTTGCGCTTTTCCTTCAGTCCGCCGTTTCCCCTCAGGGGCTCCCTGACACACAAGGAAGCCGTCTGTCTCTGTGTCGGTGGAAGGTGATGGGAGCAGGGCTCTTGCCTTTGAGGCCGTGCTCACCTCCGCTGCCCGTATTGGTCTCCTGTGGCTCCAGAGCAGGCGGCCACAGGCGGAGGGCTTGACAGCAGACATTCCTGCTCCCACAGTCTGGAGGCTGGAAGTCCGACATGGAGTCAGCAGGGTCGTGGGCTCCCCGAGGGCTCTGGGGGGGATCGTTGCTGCCTCTTCCGGCTCCTGGGGGCCGCTGGCATCCTTGATGCTCCCTGCATCGTGCTGGAGCCTGACCCTCCTTCACGTGGCCTCTCTCCCTGTGTGTCTGCACCTCACCTCTCCTCTTTGCTCTCACAAGGACACCGGCCATTCATTCAGGTCCTCGCCTTGTCCAGGACAACCTCGGCTTGGCTCCACCTGCAAAGACCTGATTTCCCAATAAGGGCGTATTCTGAAGCTCCAGGAGGACACGGTTCAACCCACTGCACTGTCTCATCACGTTCCTGACGTCGCCCCCGCTGCTGCCCTGACCGTGAAAGCCCAGGGAGTGTCCACAGAAGGCACAGGGGGATGGAGTCCAGGGAAATACCCTGGAACGGTCAGTCCCGTCCTGCCTGTCACCTCTGGGAAGAACAGGACTCAGGGTCAGCACAGGACCCAGGACGAGGACAGGACTCGGGATCAGGACAGAATTCAGAATCAGGATGGGACTCAGGGTCAGCACAGGACTCAGGACTAGGACAGGACTCGGGATCAGGACAGAATTCAGAATCAGGATGGGACTCAGGGTCAGCACAGGACTCAGGACGAGGACAGGACTCGGGATCAGGACAGAATTCAGAATCAGGATGGGACTCAGGGTCAGGACGGGGCCCGGGATCAGGGTAGGACACGGGATCGGAACAGAATTCAGCGTCAGGACAGGGCCCGGGACCATGGCAGGACTGGCTGACTCAGGAATCGCTTCTTTAGGGCTTGGAGGTAGTATTTTGGTTCACCCCTTGCAAGATCCAACACGCTCCAAGTGGGCCCGTAGAGTGGGGAAAGAGCCGCAGCATGCCACGGCGCCCAGCAGCTGAGGGGCCCCTGCTCCCGTCAGGCTGGATTGGCAAGGGGGGCCCACGCTGTGGACGAGGCCCTGCCCCCACCCCAGGAGCAGGACGGCGGCCGTGAGCAGAGGCACGCCACCATGGGCAGCCCAACATGACTGCCGGAAAGAGAGCTGGGAGACACGCTGTCGCTGACGGCGTCCTTCAGATGCTGAGGGGCAGAGGCGTGCCAGTGAGGTGTCCTTGGAGACCAGCGCAGGGGAGAAGGGCAGAGGGCGCACCTGGAGGGTCCCTGCACCGAGGGGGGCACAGACTCAGGACCGGCTTCCAAATTCGAGGGACCTCTGCGAAAGGGAACTGCAGAGCCCCGGTCCGAAAACAGTGAAGAAATTCAAGGGCACATGCGGCGCCTGGGGGGCTCTGTCGTCGGGCGTCTGCCTTCGGCTCGGGTCATGGTCTCAGGGTTGTGGGATCGAGCCCCGCATCGGGCTCCCTGCTCGGTGGGGAGCCTGCTTCTGCCTCTCCCACTCCCCCTGCTTGTGTTCCCGCTCTCGCTGTCTCTCTGTCAAATGAATAAAATCTTTAAAGGAATCAGAAGCGGCGGTCACCTCACACCTGTCAGGACGGCCGCCGTCCGAAAGCCAAGAGGCGACACGTGCCAGCGAGGGAGTGCAGGAGACGGGCTCACGTGTGTGGCTGGTGGGGATGCAAACTGGTGCGGCCTGGCAAGCAGCAGGACGGCCCTACGGCCCCGGGTCCTCTTCTGGGTGTGCACCTGCAGGGAGGGAAACTCCTTCCCTCTCACAGCAAGGTCTGCGGCGCCCCTCCCTGCAGCATTGTTCACGGGAGCCAAGACTCGGACACACCGACGTGCCCGTCGGTGGATGGAAGTAAAGGAAGTGTGACCTGCACGCAAGGGAAGGTCACTCGCCTTTAAAGAAGGAAGGAATTCTGGGCCCGTGGTATAACGCGGCTAAAGTGGGAGGACATTGTGCTGAGATAAGCCAGAGGAGGACAAACACCGCATGGTATCACCTGGGGGGGAGATGTCGGCGAGACACAGATGCAGAACCCAAGGGGTGCAGGAGAGCTGAGACCAAGCCCTCGTCCATCCGCCCCCCGTGCGTCCACCCGCCCCCAGCAGAGGTGTCTGCGAGCCCTGCCCCGTGCCCCACCCCTGCCCACAGCCTCTCAGGAGGGGCCAGGAGCTGCAGGATGTCCTATGGGGGCGACAGTCCTCATGCCTGGAACCGTAGTCCCTTGTAGAACGACAGACAGTACAATCTCCGTCTCCACTCCCTCCAGCCTAGGACCTGAGCAATCCTGGACCCTCTCTGGGCCTCTGTCCATAAGGTGGGGCTCAGTGAGGGAAGGGGTGTTTGCCGGGTGCCACTGAATGAAACGAAAATAAAGCCGCAGGCCCCAGGCTCCCAGCAGGAGCGCAGGCGTCCGCTTACCCTTGCTCTCCGCGGACTCTGGGGTCCGTGTTCTGGCAGGGTCCCTGTCCCCCCCGCAGAGCCTGCACCCCCCCCAACGCCCCCCTAGAGCACTGCCCAGTCCCCAGTCCCCACCACGCTCCCCTGGCACAGCCGCCCCCCATCCCCCCCAAATCCTCAGCTAGGCCTGAGGGTTGAGGGCAGGGGGCTTGGAGGAACACGGTGGGTGGGAAGAAGGGGTGGGAGCAGAAGGCGTGCGAGCCCCATGCTGGCCCCCTGGCGCCCGTGAGGCCGGGCCTGTGTACACCCTGGGAGGGGGAGCAGGCCTGCCAGGGGCTCAGAGGCCGGGACAGCCTGGAGCCACCCATCCTCCACCCAGGAGAGGGCTTGGGGTAGCCCCACTGGGTCCCTCCCCTTTCCTGCCGAGCTGGGTATTGAGGCCTGCTGACCCTGCTGTGCTCCCCCAGGGCTGACCGTGCTCCCCCAGGCAGGGGCGGGGCAGGGGAGCGTGGTGAGAGCGAGGCCCCCCCTGCGGGTCAGGCAGCCGGCTCCTTGTGCAGGTGCCCTGGGCGGTCCGGGGGGCTGGCCGTCCTCTGGGTCACCACAGCACCCGCCGTCCCTCCGGGACTCCCCTGGGTTCCCTGGGCACTGGCCGCGGGTCCCTGGTACAGGCCTTTACCCGTCTCTGGGCCCCCCCAGCCCCGTCCCTGCCCTCTTGTTCTGCGGGTGCCCACACCCAAGCTCCCCACCCCCATCACTCGGGGGCTGTGTCCTGGGTAGGCTCTGGTCCCCACTGTGACTGTCGCAAGTTACCGTCGCTCTCTGTGCCTCCTTTTCTCCACTCCGAAGTCACAGCAGGCGTCGCGCCCCGCCCCCCACGCCCTGACTGCGCGCATCCCCCGGGCAGGTGCGGGCGGGCTCCGAGCGCTCGAGGGGGCGCCACCTGGTGGCAGCATCTGCACGTGCGCGGTCCCCGTCGTGGACCGCAGCTCCTCTCCCTGCATGAGGCTCTGCCTGGGGAGGGTGACCTCTGGGGTCTGGGGTCTGCGGGAGCGCCCCTGCCCCCCAAGGAGCCGCGACCCCGGGTAGCCAGGAGGGACGACTGACGTGCCTGGAGACTCTCCTCCGCTGGCCGATCCGGGCGAGACACGCGGAACCAAAACCGCGCGGACGCGTGCTGGGAGGTTTCGATCTTCCCAATCACAACGCCTTCGAGGCTGCCTGAGAAATAAAGTCACACATCCTTAAAATGTGGTTTCTGCGGCTCCCCTCCTGGGGCCACCCGCGGAGCCGGCGCAGCCAGAGGTCTGGGCGAGGTCAGCAAGGACTGCCACGGGCACGTGTGGGCTGTGCCCGCCTGTCGGGGACGCTCAGCGTGGGAGGCAGCGGGCTGCATGAGAGCTGGGACCTCGAGGACCCCGAGGGTGGTGGGACAGGGTGTCCGTGGCCTCCCGGGTGGGGGAGATCTCAACCCTGAGCCTCCCTCCAGCCCCTGGCCCCGTGGGGTGGGCTCCCCTGCTTCCCACCTGCTATGGGGGCTCCCCTGCCGGGGTCCTGTCTGCTAAGGGCATGGGTGTCTGTCCCCTCCTCTCCGACGCCCCTCCACCATCAACTTAGTGGGCCATGGCCAACTTGGGGAAAGGCCCTGGGGAGGAGGAGTCTCCCTCCCTATCTCCTCCCGAGCTCTCCCACGGAGAATTTACTCTCTCCGCTGGCCAACAGCCATGGAGTCAGACCCCGTGGACGATCCCGGTGGCCTGCTCGGATGGAGAAAGGGCCTTTCCAAGCTGGGTGACGCTGACGAGGGCCCGAGCCTCTAGCTTCGGTTGCTGATGGACGACCCAGGATGGACGGCCTCCTCTCGGGGCTGCCGTGGGGAGTCACGGTCACGAAGGCACCTGCCAGCCGCACAGAGGCTCTTAGTAAGGTGGTGGCCGTGTGATGTCTGCTGCTGCTGTGCACCCCTGCTTCCCGGGCCCCGGGCCCTCACAAGACCCGCTGCACCTCCCCCTCCCTGGACAGCACCTCCGGCGCCGGCTACGTGGTCCCAGCAGCTCACCCGGCTGAGACCCCACAGACACGCCCTACCCTCTGTCCACTGCTCACAGTCCTGGAGGTCGAAGCCCGAGGTCAGGGTGTCAGTGGAGGGAGGCTCCGGAGGGGGCCCCCCTCCACCTTCTAGGGTCCTCCCCAAGGAGAGGCGGTGGTCTCTGCTTCTGCAAGGACACTAATTCTACAGCAGGGCCACCCTCCTGACCTCATCTACCCCAAACTACCTCCCAGAGACCCCATGTCCCTACATCCTGTGGGTGATTGGGGAAGACACAGTTCAGTCCACAGCGAACCCCCCATCAGATCAGGACAGCTGGCCCCACTCCAGGCAGCAGGGTCCCAGACCACGCCCGAGAGCTGGGGCCAGCCCCTTGCTCCTCTGCGTGCACCACGCCCCCTCCACCAGGGTGGAAACCATGTTTCTCTGCAGCTCCCATACTGGGCTCTGCACACAGTTGGTGCCACATAAATGCTAAATGTGAAGAGTGGGTGAACAGCAAAGGGACAAGGTCGATGGACGTGATCTCTGTGGCCAAAGCCAGGGGACAAAGTCTCTGCTCCAAATGCCTACCCACACTGTGCCTGGGGCCCTACCCTGAGGGCCCGATTCAGCCCTGGGGTGGGGATCCTTGGAAGCCCGGCACCCACAGCCCAGGACGGGCACACCTGGGCCTGGGCACTGTGGGCATGAGAAGGCAGTGTCAGAGTTCTCCACCCCTTGGCCCTTAGCCAGCTCCACTCCTCGACAGGCCTAGAGCCAGGCTGAGGCCACCAAGGAGGGGGACACCAGGCCAGGACCTGGAGGTGATCATGATGTCCTGAGCTGAATGGCGGTTTGCTTTCGGCCCCGCAGGGCAGGGGCCACGCAAGAGGGGGACCCACAGGGCTTCCAGCCAGTCCGCAGCCGTCGGCCCTACACATCCAGAATCACAGCGTCCCACCCGCCCGAGGATTGCTTTTCCTCTAGAACCTTCTCTGGGATGAAGCCACCGGTTCCTGACACCGATGAGCCTTAGTGTTACCGACGACGCCGACAGCCGGTGCGGGCCACGGTGGGTCAGCAGGGCGGGGGGCCTGAGGACGCGTGTGTGCTCTGGAACGACGGAGAGGGGCCCTTCCCAGCCGTGACAAGCCGGAAGGGGCGATGACACGATTCAGCCACCGCACGACCCTGCGCACCGCATCTCTCCATCGGCGCCGGTGACCCGTGGTGTCTATCGTTCCCCGCCCGCCCGTCCGCGTGGCCGCTGAGAAGAGACATGGGCTTCCTCTCGCGACTTCACACACGGAGGCGCGGTTGGCATCCGCCCCCCCCCCCCCCCCGAGCAAGTGCCGCGCTGTCACTAAGGAAAGCAAACACAGGCACTGAGAAACCGCCCGAGCTGGGTTCGCAGCCGCCGGCCCAAGTGCGGGAAAACGCCAGCTCGGCGCGACGTCCGCTTGCGGCCCTTCCTGCGGGAGAGCTTGAGAATTCAAGCGCCAGACCCACCGGAAAGGAGCAAAAGGAAATGTCCCGCCCCACGCCCTGCCTCGAGCGGGAGACCTCGGACCGTCTGGTCAGAGCCGCAGGAGAGAAGGCGCTGAGGCGAGCGTCCAGCTCCCGCGCGTCCCGTGCTTCCCCCGACAGAGAGGTGGCCGTCTGACCTGTCCCCGGGTCGTGATTGTTCGTGAAGGGGCAGCTAGAGCCACAAACCCCGAGGGAAGGGGGCGGCAGCCAGACGGGACTCGGGTCTGGGTCACAGCTACCCCAGGGTAGAGCCTTAGGCCCGTGGGGCCGGGACCCAGGGGCAGCCGGGCTCAGGCAGCGTCTTCTGCCCCCTGAGCCGCGGTGGCCGACGGGCTGACGCGTCTGCGTCTCTGGACCGGGAGCTGCAGACAGCCAGGGTCCGGGGAGGCCGGGTGTCCCCGCCGACCGCTGAGCGCTGGAATTGGAGGTGGGGGGTCCGTGCCCGACAGGACGGAGTGGACGACGCTGCCCGCCTGACCTACTGCCCTGAGCTGGCGTGTGGGGCGCCCGGCAGAGGCCGGTGTGCCCCCGACCTGGGTGTTCCCCTGGGCTGGGAGGCCTTCCGTAGACGGTCACAGGGCGGGGTGCTGCAGCTCAGACAAGCTCCGCGGGGAGCACGGTGACTCGGTCCAGCCACAGCTGGGTGTCCCAGAAGGTGCTGGAAGGACCGTGGGTCTGAAGCACCGTTGGGGTCACACCCCTGGGCATGGGACCGCCTGGGCGTGTCCAGCAGCCCGAGGACGGAGACCCCAGGACGTCCCGCTCGGCAGCGCGTGGGGCTGGAGGGGTCACCTGGTCCAGAATGGGGGTCCGCAGAGGGAGCACCGGCCCCCAGGAGTGGGAGGAGGGGGCCCGAGTCCGGAGAGCCCCGGCGTCCAGGCCCTGCGGTCGTGCTGCCCGGCGTCCGAGGTGAGAGGGACGCGAGGCCCAGGGGAGGCAGCACACGGCCCAGGGGCCCTGGTCGGGGAGGGCAGAATGCGTGTCCTGAGGACAAGAGAGGACCAGCTAACTGCGGGAGGGGCCGCGCTCCCAGGTGACAGAGGAGGAAGGGGGCAATTGTCACAGGGGAGGGGACGACGGCGGGACGTAGACTGGAGGAGAGGTGCGGTCCAGCCCCCCGGAGAAGGAGGGCCTGAGGTCGACCTCTGAGGCCAGGAGCAGTCAGTGGACGCCTGGCCCGAGGGTGGGTCCCGGGAGCCTGGGGACAGCCGCAGGGGTCTCTGGCCACACCCGCAGCCCAGAGGCCCCCAGAGCAGCCCGGCAGCTCGTGGTTCTAGCAGCCCGAGGGCAGAGCGGCTCAGACGGGCAGGTGCGGAGGAGGAGAGAGGTCGGGGCCTGCCGTAGGGGACAGGGGCCCCTAAGCCCTCCATGTCCGTGCCTTCCAGGGCCCCGGCTGCGACCCCCGGCTGTTCCTCTCGGGCTGCCCCGGCCCCCACACGCCCCTGCGGCCGCTGTCCCTGGTGTGGACCCCGGGTCCCCAGTGCACGGGGCCCTCGCTCCGTCTGTGGACAACCCCGGGTCCCGCTGCCCACTCCCGCCTCTGCTCTCAGGACGCCCCAGAGGCTTCGGCCGTCGTGGCCGGCGTCCTGCCACGACGCCGGCCACCGGGGCTGGCGAAGGCCGCCCGGCCTCCTCCTGGGACCTGCTCCCCGGGCCGACGGCCGGCTGGCTTGGCTCCCCACCTGCGCGGCCGGCCCGGGCCGCGGCTGACCACCCGGGTGGCCGGGCCAGGGGCCGATGCGTCCCCCAGATGGGGCCGTTTTCGGAGATGGCGAGCCTCGCGTGATGGCGCAGACGGTCCCCGGGGACCCCGCAGACCTGCAGAACATTACCCCAAATAAAAGGAAAGGAGAGGGAGACACAGGCGCGGTGTCCTGTAAACAGTCTGATTTCTCGATGTAAACCAGATTCGGGCCCGGGACGTCAGGTAAGCATCTGTGCCAGAGCCCGGGCCCCCCACCCCCGGGGAGGCCCGGCGGTCTGCATCGCCGACTCTGGGACACGTCAGAGTGACCGCCGAGACATTTCGTAATTAGGCAAAATTGGTCTTGCCTTCCTTCCCTAAATCCCCCAGATCTCCGCAATTTCAGGTCTTCTCAAAAACGAAAACATTTGGTAATTCAATGACACAAGTGAAAAAAGCATAGGATGTCCTCTCAACTGGAAAATACCAATTAAGGAAGCAATTCTGACTTTCCACCCACCTCGGGCCGAGCGGGGAGCTTATCTCCGGGGAGAGGGATCTGCGGGGACCGGGGCCCCGCGAGGGCCGAGGCCGGGGCTGCTGCCCGCGGCGTCACCGAGAGAGCTGCCCCGCGGCCGGGCTCCGAGGAGGGCGGGGGGGCGGCTGCGGGGATGCAGGGGAGGGGTGCGGGGGGGTCCCTGCTGTCTGAGGTGGGCATTTGGGGAGGGGCCGAGATGGCCTCCCGGCACCAAGGACAGTGTCTGGGCCCTGGGCAGCCGCGGGTGGCGGTCGGTTTCCCTGCAGCCTGGCCGTGTCCCCCCACCTGGTCCTGGCTCCTGCGGGACCCCGGGCCCCTCTGCGGAGGGCGTGGGGTGGTCTAGTCACTGACCATCCCCACTGTCTGGCCTCGGTACCTCCTCCTGCTCATGGCCAGGCTCAGTGTATCCTCCTGACCTGTCCAGTGTCCTCCCATCTGTGAGTTGTGTGTGGATCCCGCCGGAGTCTGCTGTGCTAACTCGGGGTTTCGAATCTCTCACTGCTGCAGAACCAGGGGTCCTCGGGGTCTTCTTCGGGTCCAAAGCCCACACTGGTGCTGAGGACTCAATGGCAGGGAACGTGGTCCTGCGTCCCGTGCATGACCGTGATCCCCAGGACCGGCTATGAGCCCGTACCCGGCTCGGCCCTGCTTCTGTGCAGCCCACACGCTCACAGTCATTTTTACATTTCAGACGCTTGAAAAAAATCAAACGCAGAATAACACGTTGTGACCCAGGAAAATTACACGACGTTCTGATGTCAGTGGCCGCACAGGGCGGTGGAGCGGGGGCCCCGCCTTTCCTGACCGGTCGCGGCCGCCTTCCTGCGCTGAAGGCAGAGCTGGCCGGGGGACTCCGTCCACACAAAATGAAAAACCTTTAAAATTTCTTTCAAGAGAGGAAGAGGGTTTCTCTGCAGCCGGGGTGAGGCCAGCTGTAGGCCGCATGGTCTTCCCGGGAGGGGGGGTTTGGGGAGGGAGGGGGAGGGAGGGGTCATCGACGGTCTCTGTTGCACCAAGACTCATAAACCCTCAGGACAAAGGACACACTTGATGTCGTGTACTTGGGACGTGCGAGGTTGCGGCTGCGAAGCTCTGGGATCGAAACCCGGGGAGATTTCTCCTCTTATCTTTAGTTTGAAATGTTTCTTTTAGGTTTTTTGCTAACGAAGCAGATGCACAGTGTGTGCTCTCGGCAGAAATAGAGCCCGTGTTTTGAGGTTTGGTGAAGTCCTTCTGACCTTGGTGGAAGTTAACGTGTAGCTTTCCTGGGGGCCCGGAGCCTGCTGACGTGGAACCCTGGACGTGTCCTTTGTGTCCCCTGAGACCCTGTGGCCTGCAGAGCCTGAAATACCCATTTTCTGGGGCTGCTGAGTCCTGAGCCAAGTCCGTACGGAGAAATCGTCCAGGCCGCGGGCTGAAAGGCGCCGGCCTCGGTCTGCAGCTGCGCCGAGCGGCCTCCCTCTCAGGGGAGCGGACGTGCCTGCAGAAGCTGGGCTTCCGGCCCAAGTGCAGCCGCGCGGACACACCGGTCAGGGCACACACGTTCCCAACACCCCCTCGTTGGCAGGCCGTCAGGCGGGGAGACCGAGACGTGGCCCTGGTCTTCACGGGCGTCCCCGTCCTCCCATAAAGACACAGAAGTCGGTCCCCTGGAGCCTGGCTGCGGCCTGGACGCTGGGCGGGGAGGGACGATAGCTCCAGCCCCAGAGGAGGGACCCCGATCACGTTGCTGAACCGCTCGAGTGCTGGGTCCTTCCGTGCCCGTGAGCACGGTTCTGAGCCAGTGGTTACGGGGAGGTGGGGCTCATTATTTTAGAACATAATTGCCGGGTTCAGTGAGGTGACAATGACAGGGTCCTAGCGACGTGCAGACACAGAGACACACAGACACACAGACACACAGACACAGACACGCACGCACAGGTCTGGGCACGCCAACAGCACTGCCCGGCGACCCACGGCATGAGCGTGTGCGGGAGCACGGCCAGGTCAGAGATGGGGGTGTGCTGCGGTCACTCTACAGGAGTGAGCCCAAAGCAAGAGCAGGGTCCCGCGTCAAGCCCGCTGATGGCACGGGCAGAGCGAGAAGGCCCTGCCACGGACGCTGGGGCCTCTGGGCAGAGTGGCGGCTCTGGAAGGAGCGGTGTGACTAGGCGCTCTGACTAGGGGCGGGGGTCCCTCACACGGGCGGGCCATCGCAGGGTGTGTGCTAATCCGTCCTGTCCCCATCCCCTCGGCCCCGCCCGCCCTGGGCGGACTCCGGATGCGTTTCCCGTCGCCCACGCACGCCAGGCGGCCTCGCGACCAGCCCCAGGCCCGCATCTGCGCCCCCGGCCCCGTTTCCCGTGTGAGGAGACTGAGGCGCCCAGAAACCAGGCAGGCAGCCCAGGGTCACAGGCGGCCCAGGGTCACAGGCAGCGAGGGGCCGGGGGCCGGCACCTCCGAGGGCTGATTGCATCAGACCCGTGCGCGGACGTCGGTAACGGATCCAGATGAGGTAAGACCCGGCAGAGCCAAGCACATTTTCTTCTGGCAGCAGGAAAAGTACAGCGGGTCACGGTGAGTCAGTCAAGGCCGGCGTGCCGTTCCCTCCCTCCCCGCGCAGCCCCTTCCCGGGTCTCCGCGGACAGCCTGGGCCCCTCACGTTGGCCGGCCTCCCCGGCCCTCGCGCGCTGAAACCTCTCCCTGGGACGGCGGCCTCCGAGCAGCTGTGTCCTTGGCCGCCTTCTCACGCCACGCACGCACGGTTCACTGTCGGGGCCCCGCGAGGACCGCCGCAGGACCGGGCTCCCTTCTCCCTGGGAATGCGGGCCTCCAGCCCTGCCTTCCCTGGGAGTCGTGTCAGTCAGCCTTCTCCAGAGAGCAGAGCCGACAGACGCAGACATAAATATGGGCAGATACGTCTTCGAAAGAGGAGCCTCGTTCGGTCGTGGGGGCCGGCGGGTCCAGACCTTGCAGGGCCCGCCCGAGACCCAGGAGACCCGACGGGGCCGGGAAGCGCAGAAGGCCGTCTGCGGGGGGACGCCTCTGGCGGGGGAGTTAGGCTTTGTTCTATCCAGGCCTTCGGCTGGTTGGATGAGGCCCACCCACACCGCGGAGGGCAACTTGCTTTACTCAGAGTCCACGGTTTTAAATGTTCGTCTCCCCAGATGCCCAACAAGCTGACACGCTAAAGTAACCCTTACAGAATCGTTAACGTTTGTCTCGCGATGTTCAAAATGAGACTTTTCAACATGACATTCAGCTCGAAGGTCAGGCTTGGCCAGGGAGAGAGGGAAGAGTATTGAGAACCAAGCCCGGGACACTCAGACCGTGGTCTTCACTCCGGCGCGCGCGTGCTTGGCCAGGGAGGAGGACCGACTCCAGAGGCCGAGGGAGCAGCCTCCCCGCGTGGACGTGGACGCAGACGGGGCCTCCTGCTCAAGGCCTTGGCCTTGGAAGAATTCGGACGCAGATGCGTGCTGCACGGCAGGGAGACGGCGTGACAGCCGCCGAGCTGTGCCCACGCGTGGATGTGGCTCAGAGGGTAAATGTCACGTCACGTGTATTTTAACAGTAAAAACGTGTGTTAAGGGAAGCTTTACGGAGGCGCACACGGGTACAGTGAGCTACACTTAAAGTGTGTAATTTTACGAATTTTGGCATGTGTTCACCCATGAAACCGTCAGCACGACCAGGGAAGGGAGGCACCGTCACCCCAAAGGCTCCTCGTGCCCTCGGTCACTGTCCTCCTGCCGCCTGCCCCCACAGCCGGTCTTCCTGCCAGCGGGTGTGCTCTGCAGGTTTCAGAGACGTGGGATCGTTGAACACGGTGGGTTCTTCCCTCTGTCACCTCGAGGCGCACGGCGGGGTGGAGCCGGGCACGTCCAGGTCCGGCTGTTGCAAGGAAGTGGCCCTCACGGTATGCGGGAGCCTCTTGGTCACAGCCCCCGTGTCTCTCTGTCACACCCGGGAGCGGGAGTCCGGTCCCTGGGAAGGTGCTTGCTCCCGCAGGTGAGAACCCCCAACCGTCCTCCAAAGCAGCTATTTCCTTGCGCGTCCCCCAGCCCCAAGCCGGCCGTGCCCCCCACCTGTCGCCCATGGGGGCCGGAGCCCGTCCTGGCAGCTGCGGCGCTCTGGGGTGAGGACGCGCTGTGGCCCGAGCTCCCCGGACGCGCCGTCTCCTCACTTGCTCCTTTCCCATCTGCGCATTTCAGTGAAGGGACTGTTTGTTTGTTTGTCCCTGATTTTAAATCGGGATGTTTTCCTCCCGTTGGAGCTGCCGCAGTTATTTTTACATTCTGGACGCGAGCCCTCTCAGCTCGGCGCTTGCAAATGCCCCTCATCCGTGCTCGTCTTTCCCTCCCCTGCGCTGCGTCTTCCGAGGCGCTGAGGCTGCAGGTTTTAATTCTGGCGGCGTCTAATTGATGGA
The DNA here is from genome assembly GCF_963455335.1 of Martes martes. Lineage (NCBI taxonomy): Eukaryota > Metazoa > Chordata > Mammalia > Carnivora > Mustelidae > Martes > Martes martes. The sequence goes on along the minus strand of NC_137898.1, from coordinate 1,348,514 downwards.
CTTGTTCTATGGATCGTGCCTCCGGCGCAGCGTCCGGAAGCCCGGCACCGGCCACGGCACAGAGGCCGCCGCTGACGTTTCGTTCAGGCGCTTCTAGCGTCTTGCGGCGCACCCAGGCCTGACACCGCTCAACCTCCATGGACCACGCAAGCTGAGCATTTCACTGTATCTTTCGGCAAACGAGCATCCCATGGTTCAGCCACTGGCTACCGACCCGCGTCGAGAAGACCGTCCTTTCTCCACTGGACTCGCGTGGCAGCACTGCTGAGGTGGCCGGTCCGCCAGCGGGAGCCCGTGCCCACCCTCCGCGGTCTCGCCCGCTCCTGCGTGTCTCTCCTGAGGTCGACTCCGCGCCGTCGGGGCTGCTGCACCCCACGGACACGGGCCCCTCCGCCTTTCCTCTTCCTCTTCTCAACGTGCTTTTTTCTCTCTAGGTCCATCGCGTGCCCATGACCTCTGGGGACCGTTCAACCAGCGGCAGAGTTCCACGGAGAAACAGAGCTCCGGCCGGCCGGCCGCCGGCGTCGCGTCGGGTTGTGACCCAGGGACGAGATGCGCGCCTCGGGGCACTTGAGTCGACGTCCCGTTCTGTCCGCCGAGCCTTGTGCTTCTTACTGAACGGGTCTCGCACACCTTTTGTCTGACTCATTCCTCAAGACTTCAGATTTTCCTCTAATTTTACATGTTTTTTGGTCAGTGTTTCAGTCGTTAATCGGCGGAATACAGGGATGCACTTGATGTTAACAGCTCCACGTACCACGGCGCGGACCCACCGACGGCGGCAAGCGGGTGGTTTTCGGTATGTTCGCAGGCAGTGCACCTATCCCCATCTCATGATGCAATTCTGGAACATTCTCACGACCCCCCTGAGCTGGCACTCCCCGTGGCTCCCACCCGATGACCCCGCTGGCTAAGCTACCACCAGTCTGCTTCCGGTCCCCACGCACCGGCAGGCTCCGGGCGCTCGGCGGGAGTAAAATCTGGGGCCTTCCGCGTCTGACGTCTCTCACTGAGCGATGTCTTCAAGGTCCATCCAGGTTGTGACCCTCAGGGCTCAGGCCATCGCTCCTTTGGTGGCTGAGGGATATTCACTGTGCGGACAGAGCGCGTCTGGCTCATGTGTCCGCCTGCTGATGGGTGTTTGGGCTGTTCCCACGGTTTGGTTGTTATGAACAACGTGGCTGTGAACGCTTGGACGCGGTCTCGGGTCTCTCGGTGTGTACAGGACCGGGACTGCCAGGCGCCAGGGGGGCTGCCAAGCTGGTTTCCAAAGTCCCCGCACCGTCTTACAGTCCCAGCGACAATGCACAGGGTTCCCGTGCGGCCATGTCCCTGAAGACACATCCTGGGTTCCCACCTGCTGAAGCCGGTGCGTCTGTGTCTGTGAGGCTGGTCTGTGGTCTGTCTGCTCTGGGTACGAGAGTGATTCCCAGAACTGCTCTCGCCTTCCCTGGGCGAGCTGTGGGGAGGCTACACCGTGTCTCTGCTGAAAGGGCTGAGACCCAGCTGTGGGGCATCCGGCCCCTGCTTCTCCCCATCAGGAGACGTGTGACGACAAACGCCATTTCCTGAGCAGACATCGGGCCGTTCGCTTTATCCGTTTCACCTGTGGAGAGCTTCGATGGGTTTTGTGTCTTTTAGGAAATTTGTCTGTGACACTGAAACCGTCAAATTCATTGACATAGAGTTGTTCGTAAGATGCCCCGTTCCCCTCCGCAGGGCCGTGACCGCGCCCTACGGATTCTCTCTCTTTCCTTTACTGATTAGACCAGGAAGGGATGCCTCAGTGTCAGCGACTTTCTCGAATTCTGAGAGATGAGGCATCTGGGTAGAGCCCACGGGGGGGGGGCTGCGCACCCCCAGAACCTGGAGGCCGGAGCCTCGGGGGACCGCTGGCTGCCGCTGTCCTGGACACGCTGCTGGGCGCCTTGCACGCATGGAGCCCCCGAAATCTGCCTCGTGTTCTGGGTTAGCGTCCCGAGGGGCACCTCCCCACGCCAGTCCTCCCGGGAAGAGGCTGATCCTGGGGCAAGAGGTGAGGACCTAGAGGAGATGCTCAGTGAGAGGGAGGAGGGGTTCATCTAGACTCTTGGCCCCGTGTCAGACGTGGGCTCGTGGGCGTCCCGCTGGGGAACGCCACGCATTGCCGCGGGGTCAAGGCGAAAACCGGTGGGAGTGCCAACATGCGCAAAAATCAGCATTACCGCACCGAGCTCGGCATTCCTCTTCTGAATCATCTGGATCCAGGATATGCACGGACACGCCTCCCCATTTCGTGATTGTAGACTCCATGCACCGATTTTCCCAGACTGAGACGGCAGGTGTTCCCAAGGGGACTCAAGCCACCGCTTCTTAGGGGACAGGAAACGAACTGCTCCTGGCTCGGAGCTGCCAGCTTTCTCGGATTTTTCCCGAATGCGCTCCGAAAATACTGAGGCCCTAGGTGTCTGTCGGGCACCCTTTGCACCTGCCCCACTGCACCAGGCCCTTTGCACCGGGCCCCGCACTCTCGGGGGGCCGCTCCAGGTGCCACTGCCGCGGGTGCGGCTGTGGGCAAGGCGGGTGTCCTTCGTGTGGTGATTCTTCCAATGACCGGTGCTGGGGCTCAAAGCCACGTCTCCCCGGCCCTCGCTGTGCCCCGTGGGCGGACGCGCAGCCCTTCTCCGGCAGCAGGGGACGCTGCCCAGGGCCTGTGGGCAGGTGCTGTGGGGCAGGTCGGGCTGTGGGTGGGGAAACGGAGCGGAGGCCCTGGGGGGGGGGGCGGGGCGTGTGCGCGGCCGAGCCCAGCCCGGGCCTCCTGGACACCGTCCTGACTGCAGGCCTCCCAGAGAACGTCCCTTACCGGTAGCCTGTGTCCCGTGCAAGAGTTCCAGGAGTCACTCATGCCCGTTGTTGTGAAGTGGTTGCTGAGGCCTGTTTCTGACTTACAACGGGATGGACTTACCCACTTATGCCTGCTGACCACGGAGGCCTCTCTGGTTCTAGAGGCTGAACAAGAGGCAACAAGAGAAGGGCTTCACCCCGCAGCCCTCGGGCAGCGGACATGTTCAGGGGAGGGACTCAGGTCACTGGGTTCCCATCTCCACGGTGACAGGCCACGTCTTCTGAACCAGCCGTCCAGCGGCACCTGTCCGAGCTGTGTTGTGGCCTCAGACGGAGGCTGTCGTGCTCCCGGGTCTCCCCTTGCCGCAACGACACGGCATTGCCGCGCTTCCCACCAGCTTCTCACATCCTCCGCCGGTGGGAGGTTCCCTGGCTGAAGACCCCTGAGCCCAGCACTGGGGTCCACCCCAGGCCCCAGCCCTTGCCTCTCTGCCACACACCTGCGTCCGGCCTCAGCGTCCCCCTGCCCTGCAGATTCCCCCAGGGAGAGCTGGAGGCCGGGCGGGGGCAGAGCTGGAGGAGAGCCAGAGGGTCCCTAGACCCGTGTCCGCTGCCGTAAAGCGGAGCCCCATTGCTTCCTGGGTCTACTTTTACTTAATTGCAAAACAGTAAACATGCTAAGCGTGACCTAATTGTAGTGACTAATGTCATTATTTTAAGACTAAAACAAACAAATTTCTGTGGGTAATGGCATAAATAGACACAAGGAAGTGAGCAGGTGCCCGGAGACACCCGGCAGGTGTACAAAGGGTCCCGGCCCAGAAGTCTCCACACCTGAGCACCTGTCCTCTGCACCTGCTCCTCTGACCTGCTCCACCCTCAACCCACCAGAACCATGGGCTGCTGTGGCTGTTCCGGGGACTGCGGCTCCGGCTGTGGGGGCTGTGGCTCGGGCTGCTGTGTCCCCGTCTGCTGCCAATGCCAATCTGAGCTCTGACCAGAGACCCCCGCAGCTGGGAGGTGTGAACCAGTGTATTCAAGTGTCCCCCACCTCCTTCTACCAGTGGGTCCCCCTCTTGTGTGTGAAACCAAATGCCACAGCATCTCTAAATAAAGTCTTTCTCTAAACCCAGAGACCTGTCTTCTCGCTGCTGTTTTATACAAGCTAACATGCAGAGATACCGTCCAGTGTCCCAGGCGTGTCCAACCGGTCCCCCCTCACGTGTACTCGTGGGCCGCAGGGGCCATGTTCGGGAGCGGGGCGGGTGACATGTGCAGGATCCTCTCCAAAAATGAGCAGGGAAGGGCTAAGGGATGAAAATATAAAAGGAAAAAGAAGTGATATGACTGGAAGCTCGTAAACGATGGGAAATTGAAACGGAGTGAAAATACTCGGGGGGAGAAAAAAATCATGGAGAGAAGTTCTCCCAGAACTAAAGAAAGACTTTATTGAGAGAAAGAAAGAAAGAGGGAGAGAGGAAGGAAGGAAGGAGGGAAGGAAGACCCTTTTGCTGAAAGGGCTGGAGAAGAAACGTGCCGCCCGCCGTGCGTCGATAGCGTGCGGACACAGCAGAGACGAAGCCGGGATTTCCCAGGAGGAGAGCCACTGTCAAGGCGGCGAGCGCCAGGCTGGCCCAAAGGAACGTTCAATAGGAAATATCATTTCCAGACAAAAATACTTGGAAACGTGAGTGGACAATAACATGAGGGTGTCAAGAAACGTTCTCAGACAAACACAGAGTCTGGAGAATTATCCTACAAAACCGCTCGGCAAAAACACTAAATGATTGAAGAAAATATCCAGTACAATATAATGGGATGATCAAATATTTTTTCTTTACTAAACTCATTATCTTTAGGGGAAAGAAAGGTAAGAACCAATTAAGAAAAATTACATTCTTGCATTTTCTGTGCAATAGTCACATGTGGGGGTAAAAATGAGAGTTGGCAAACGCACAGGTTCTGTGACCTTGAAGACATAGATGCTTTTTTGTTTAAATTAAAAGTTAAGCATAACCACCATAAGAATAAAAATAATGTATACATGCTAAGCCCGTAGGACCAAACTTGGTTTGTCCGCCCTCTGCGGTACTGAGTAAGAAGCAGGACAAGGACACAGCCCAGCGGCAGACAGGACTGTGGAGGGCGGGAGCAGCTCCCGGTCTGGAAAAGCCACCCCAGGAGCGCCCGTTAACCCGACGGAGGTAGTGGGTTGAACGAAAAGATCCCGCGCTGGGCGATCCGGGAGAGCCGCGGCGGGCTTGCCCGGCAGCAGCAGAGCCGCGCGGCTCCGAGGACGGTCCGGGCAGCGGTCTTGGGAACAAGCCCCGAGCGGGGTTTCTGAGAGTCCGGGGGTCAGCACGCAGAGCACATGTCCTGCAGCCCTGAGGCAGAAACGTGAGAAACCGAGTCACAAAAGCAGTAGCTAAATTACTCTGTTTGTAAACTCGGGGTTAAAGGGGCCCTCACAGGCGAAAGTATGAAATAATTAAAAGTAACGTTGATAAAAGCAGCACACTTTAGAATGAACGGAATGCAGCACGCGGAGCCCGTCCTTGCTGGGGAATGTATGATGTTAAGTAAATAAACGTGGCATCGAATAAATTCATCACGAGTCATGAGACGGGGGCTGCCCGCTCGGTCACTTCGCCGGCTCCTAATTAGCGCGTTCGTGTCGCTCCTATCAGAAGTTTACATGTGCACATACACACGCATTCTGGACACAATCCCGTATCAGCCCCACGATTTGCAAATGCTGCCTCCCAACCCGCGGCTTATCTTTTTCTTTTCTGAGTGGCGTCTTTGTAACCATAACAGAATTTTAACTCGTCGGGGTTTTCTGTTACAGATGACCCTTGGGTGTTGTATCTGCGGAGTCGCGCCCAGACGGAGGCTGCGAACCGCTTCCCCCGCGCCTCCTCCGGTCAGTCTTGCTCTCGGCCCTCAGTTAGACCCGCCTGGCGTTCACCTCCGTGGCCCGCCTGAGGGAGGGCTCCCAGCGCGCGCCTCTGCGTGGGCACATCCAGATGCCCGCGCGGCGGCGGTAAAAAAGCAATTTTTTCCCCGTCGAATTGCCTTTGCGCTTGTGGCGAGCGCTCACGGGCAATAAACGCGAGGGTGATTTCTGGATTCCCGGTCCCGCCGCGCTCCTCCGGTGCATCTACCGGCCACCGGCACGGCCGCGTCTCAGTGGCCGTGACCACACGGCCAGTTCCGAGACCGGGAAGGGAATGTCCCGCTCTCTTCATTCTTCAGAATTATTTGTCCCCACGGGGTCTGCTGTTTCCCTATCAACACGAGGGTCGGTTTGGGAACCTTTGCACATGGGCCTCCTGGGACTGCGACAGGGCTTTGAACTCACAAGTCATTTCTGGGGTGAATTCCCGCGTGCCCCACGTGCTGAGCCGTCCTCGTGCCACCGGCCACGCCAGGGAAGCCAGCACGTGGCCTGGCGCCGACAATGCAGCTGGAGTATTTTACTCTTCGTATCGCCATCACGAACGGAACTGGTTTCTCAATTTCATGTTCAGAGTGTTTGTCGCTAATGCAACGACATTCAGTGGCCCTCGGTCTGGGGACGCGGGTGCCCGCTGCCTCGCCGGCCTGGCGTGTCACCTGGGACAGGCGTAAACACGTGTGTCTGGCTGGGGGCGCTCCACGGTTCAGGAATCTGTGGTTTGTTGTCTTTCACGACTTTGGGGGAACCGTGGCCACTGTCCTTCCAGGCACTTTTTTCTTGCATTTTTTTTTCCTCTTTTCTTCGTAAAGCCATGATCACACGTCTGCGGGGGCTCATGCGGTTCCCCTTTGTGCTGCATTTTGCACCATCCTCTGCCGCGGGGCTCCGGTGCACAGGCTCTCGCCCACGTCCTGTCCGAGCCACTGGGGATTCCTGCATTGTTTCCACGCAACCGTTTTCTGTGCGTTTTCATTTACCTGCTGGAATTCCTCCCCTGTGAGCGCGTGTGTCCTGCTTCGCCACCCCGGGTCCTGCAGCGGGCCGGTCTGTTGTTGTCACGTCCCTGTGGGAGAGCCTCGCCATGTGCACTTGCCCCGTGCGGCTGCCTGACGACAGGCTTCCCGCCATCTGGTCGTCTTTGGACCTGTCTCGCCGTCACTTCATAAGCCATCAGTGGCCCGTGCTGCACGGCAGAGACCCAGGTGTCCGCGGTCCAGAGCAAGGCGGTGTGGCCTGCAGCGGGGCCTCGGGGTGGGGGCCGTGTCTGGCTGCACGGCTCCCGCGTCTGGGCTGCATCTCTAGCAGCGGCCACGGCCTCGGGCTTCCGCGTGGGGCTTGGGCACCAGCCGGGGCTCCTCAGTGTCCGCCACCCCCATCAGCAAGCCCGCGACGCCCAGGCCGCCGAGTGGGGTGGCCTCCACGTCCTTGCTGGTCATTCACTCACTTATGCAATGGATTATTTATTGAGCATCTATTACGTCTGGGCCCCGAGCCGAATACACGTTATTCCAGGAAGATAGAAAACAACCTGCTTGAGTAATCCCAAAACGTCCCGAACCATTGATCTGTGAGTATCTCGAGCCTCAGCTGCAGAGGCTTCTAAGTTCGACAAAGTTCCACGTCCAAACACTCTGAGCTCAATGTTCGGTTTTTATAAGTAAGGGGGAAGCCTGACTGGTTGCCAGTATCTTTGTCTTCTGAGAGATGTCCACCAGAGATGGCCACTGGCCCTCAGATAAACGGGAAACGTTGGAAGAAAGCAGCTTCTATTATTTTTTTTGCCGCCGTAGCGCGGGGATAGGACGGAGGGTGACCGGGCACAGAACGTCTAAGGGCAGGGACGCTACGGCGAGCAAACACCCCGTGTGGCACTCGATACCACAAACCAACAGACTTTTGTGTGTCGTGTATAGAAAAATGTGTGGCTTTCCCCATTCATAAGCTACAGGGAGTTCCCAAGAGAAAAACTGAAATAGATGAAAAAAATTAATTAAAAAAAAGTCTTAGGAGCTGACTCGCCCCAAATTTAAATAAAGGGTGAGAAATCCTTTGTTTTATGCTTTTATGCTTGGAAAGACTTTGCACTTGAGTTCTGCAAGTGTGAATCTACAAATTTCATTCCATCCCACTTAAAGGATAATTTCCATGTGACCAAGTTTCCCTCAGAGTCTCAGCGAAGAGCGTGTCCGCGGAGAAGCGTGGGCGGTTTTGAAAGCAAAATGAAAAGAAAGAATAACACGAATAATTTTCCAAACAGACACGAGCGCGAAGGACGGCGGCCCACGGTCAGGCAGCGAGCGCGCCGACTCAGGGTCAGAGGCAAGCGAGGCGGCGCGGAACCAGGGGACGGATGGACGGACGGACGGACAGACGGGTAGCGCTCCAGTTGGCAGGATGGCCCGAGGCCACGACGGCAAGGCCATCGCCGTGATTGCTAACTCATCAGGGGCAAGACGTCTGGGTCCTGACCGACATAGGACAGGAAGCTAAAGACAACCGGGACCTGCGCAGACACAGTAAACCGCGACGTTTCCCGCAGGACACGGGAGGGGACGGCGAGACAAGCACGGATGCTGGGGTCTGCGGGCTCGGCCCTTCCTCCGTGAACATCTCTCCGCCGTGGCCCCTGCGGGCCAGAAGAAAACATTTCTAGCAAATGTAACAGTGAAAATGTTGATATCCCCAATCGCCACATTGGCTACGTAAATCCCTAAATCAGAGGCCGGCGTTGCACAGAAAAACGTGCTGAGCACGGAGGAGCGGGTTTCCGGGGACAGCGCGGGCGACACCCTGTGCCTCATTACGCTGGTGAACGTAGGAAATGGTTGTCAGGATTTTTCCTACCTTGGTCTGTGCAGAATTAACCCAGTTCCTATCAAAGCACAGGGAAAATCTTTTTATGGAAAGAGAAAAACCGATTCTAAAATTCATAGAGGACAAAAAAGCTAGGTTAACTCAACTTTTTTTTTTAAAAGGAGAATCAGGTGGCAGGAACGGGCGGCTCGAGAGTTCTGGGAGTGGCAGCGACCGCGCGCAAGTCGGGGAGAGGCGGGAGGGAGTCCGCGGACAGACCCGCAGGCGCGGCCGACCACATGGCACACAGCTCGACGGCGACGGAGGAAGGAAGGGCTTTTCGGCAAATGGCGCTGCCGTAACCGGACGTCCGTGGAGGGGCGGAAAAGACCCCAGACCCGAACCTCACGCCACCTTATAAAAAAAGTGAACTCAAAATGGATCATAAATTTAAACACAAAATAAAAGGCTTTTAAAAAATAGGAGAAAATCTTCAGGACCCGGCCCTGGGCAGAGCTCTTAAACGTAACCCCAAAAGCACGATCCGTTACGATTTTTTTTAAATCCATGAGTTAGACTTAGTCGGAATTAAAAACTTTTGTCCTGCAGAAAGAACACTGTTAACTGCACCAGAATGAAAACAGAGAGAGAACTTTTGTCCTGCCGGAGCCCCCGCGAGCAGCCCGCGACCAGGAGAAAGTGCTCGCAGGCCACACCTGTGACCACAGACGTGCACCCGGGACACAGAAAGGACGCTCAAGCCTGGACGGGAACGAGACGGGACTAGGACGGACGTGGGAGACATGCCGTCGAGGGGGTGGGAGGGCGAGTAGAGACACAGACGTGCACGACACTGGCCGCTGGGGGGACGGGCGGGTCCGGCAGCGCCCTGAGTCGCCGCCGACCGGCCGTCAGAGCCGCTCAGAGATGGAGTCAGGACATCGGCCCACGTTGCCACGGGCAGCCGGGGGATCGCGACCACAGGCAGCTGCTGGGACTGTGGAACGCGACCACCACTCTGCAGGGTGGTTTGACAGTTTCTTAAAAAACGAAGCCTCCACTCACCACATGGCTCGGCAATTCCGCTCCCGGACACGTACCCCGAGAAACAAACACCCGAGCTCGCAAACAGGAAACCGCACACGACGGCTCATCATAGCTTCTGTATAGCCCAGCCTGGAAACAAGCCTCCTGCACAGGTGACAGCTGGACACACGGTGCTCTGGAGACCGTGAGACACACTTGTCACGCGTACCACGAGGTGACACGCACGACGACCTTGAAGGACCTCACCGCCATCGGCTCCGCGAAGAGAACCCCGACGTGGCGAGGCCGCAGGCCGTGTAGTTCTGCCTACGCCTCATTCTCAGGATGACACCATTTTAGTCACGGGAGGCAGGTCACGGGTGGCAAGGGGACCGTGACTGTGGCGGGATGGACAGTCATGTCACTGAGCCACCACGGGCCACACAAGGCCGTGGCAAGGCCGGCTTCCTGCTGGGACCTGGGTGGTAGCTGGCTGGGATGTCCCCTGGGGGGGGACAGCTGAACGGAACACGGGTGTCCCTGTGTCGGAAATTCCTGTGAATCTCTACCTATTTCAAAATAAAGAGGTTTCTTCTAATTATGAGTATGAAGAAGAGAACATATTGCGTTCTCCTTCCGTGTGAGGACTTAACCGACCAGCAAGACCCCCAGGGGAGGTGACCCAGAGCCGGCGGCCGGGGCCGAGAGGACGTCTGAACACTCCCACCGTTTCTGTCAAACAGATGACACAGACAGACCTGCCATATGTGACGGGCACCAAACGGGGTTGACATGAGCTCTACAGCATTCACTGACTTCCCCTTTGTGGCTGCGTCCTGCTCAGTCCTGCTCAGCCCCTCCGCAGAGGGGCCCGGGGTCCCGCAGGAGCCAGGACCAGGTGGGGGGACACGGCCAGGCTGCAGGGAAAACGACCGCCACCCGCGGCTGCCCAGGGCCCAGACACTGTCCTTGGTGCCGGGAGGCCATCTCGGCCCCTCCCCAAATGCCCACCTCAGACAGCAGGGCCCCCCCCCGCACCCCTCCCCTGCATCCCCGCAGCCGCCCCCCCCCGCCCTCCTCGGAGCCCGGCCGCGGGGCAGCTCTCTCGGTGACGCCGCGGGCAGCAGCCCCGGCCTCGGCCCTCGCGGGGCCCCGGTCCCCGCAGATCCCTCTCCCCGGAGATAAGCTCCCCGCTCGGCCCGAGGTGGGTGGAAAGTCAGAATTGCTTCCTTAATTGGTATTTTCCAGTTGAGAGGACATCCTATGCTTTTTTCACTTGTGTCATTGAATTACCAAATGTTTTCGTTTTTGAGAAGACCTGAAATTGCGGAGATCTGGGGGATTTAGGGAAGGAAGGCAAGACCAATTTTGCCTAATTACGAAATGTCTCGGCGGTCACTCTGACGTGTCCCAGAGTCGGCGATGCAGACCGCCGGGCCTCCCCGGGGGTGGGGGGCCCGGGCTCTGGCACAGATGCTTACCTGACGTCCCGGGCCCGAATCTGGTTTACATCGAGAAATCAGACTGTTTACAGGACACCGCGCCTGTGTCTCCCTCTCCTTTCCTTTTATTTGGGGTAATGTTCTGCAGGTCTGCGGGGTCCCCGGGGACCGTCTGCGCCATCACGCGAGGCTCGCCATCTCCGAAAACGGCCCCATCTGGGGGACGCATCGGCCCCTGGCCCGGCCACCCGGGTGGTCAGCCGCGGCCCGGGCCGGCCGCGCAGGTGGGGAGCCAAGCCAGCCGGCCGTCGGCCCGGGGAGCAGGTCCCAGGAGGAGGCCGGGCGGCCTTCGCCAGCCCCGGTGGCCGGCGTCGTGGCAGGACGCCGGCCACGACGGCCGAAGCCTCTGGGGCGTCCTGAGAGCAGAGGCGGGAGTGGACAGCGGGACCCGGGGTTGTCCACAGACGGAGCGAGGGCCCCGTGCACTGGGGACCCGGGGTCCACACCAGGGACAGCGGCCGCAGGGGTGTGTGGGGGCCGGGGCAGCCCGAGAGGAACAGCCGGGGGTCGCAGCCGGGGCCCTGGAAGGCACGGACATGGAGGGCTTAGGGGCCCCTGTCCCCTACGGCAGGCCCCGACCTCTCTCCTCCTCCGCACCTGCCCGTCTGAGCCGCTCTGCCCTCGGGCTGCTAGAACCACGAGCTGCCGGGCTGCTCCGGGGGCCTCTGGGCTGCGGGTGTGGCCAGAGACCCCTGCGGCTGTCCCCAGGCTCCCGGGACCCACCCTCGGGCCAGGCGTCCACTGACTGCTCCTGGCCCCAGAGGTCGACCTCAGGCCCTCCTTCTCCGGGGGGCTGGACCGCGCCTCTCCTCCAGTCTACGTCCCGCCGTCGTCCCCTCCCCTGTGACAATTGCCCCCTTCCTCCTCTGTCACCTGGGAGCGCGGCCCCTCCCGCAGTTAGCTGGTCCTCTCTTGTCCTCAGGACACGCATTCTGCCCTCCCCGACCAGGGCCCCTGGGCCGTGTGCTGCCTCCCCTGGGCCTCGCGACCCTCTCACCCTCGGACGCCGGGCAGCACGACCGCAGGGCCTGGACGCCGGGGCTCTCCGGACTCGGGCCCCCTCCTCCCACTCCTGGGGGCCGGTGCTCCCTCTGCGGACCCCCATTCTGGACCAGGTGACCCCTCCAGCCCCACGCGCTGCCGAGCGGGACGTCCTGGGGTCTCCGTCCTCGGGCTGCTGGACACGCCCAGGCGGTCCCATGCCCAGGGGTGTGACCCCAACGGTGCTTCAGACCCACGGTCCTTCCAGCACCTTCTGGGACACCCAGCTGTGGCTGGACCGAGTCACCGTGCTCCCCGCGGAGCTTGTCTGAGCTGCAGCACCCCGCCCTGTGACCGTCTACGGAAGGCCTCCCAGCCCAGGGGAACACCCAGGTCGGGGGCACACCGGCCTCTGCCGGGCGCCCCACACGCCAGCTCAGGGCAGTAGGTCAGGCGGGCAGCGTCGTCCACTCCGTCCTGTCGGGCACGGACCCCCCACCTCCAATTCCAGCGCTCAGCGGTCGGCGGGGACACCCGGCCTCCCCGGACCCTGGCTGTCTGCAGCTCCCGGTCCAGAGACGCAGACGCGTCAGCCCGTCGGCCACCGCGGCTCAGGGGGCAGAAGACGCTGCCTGAGCCCGGCTGCCCCTGGGTCCCGGCCCCACGGGCCTAAGGCTCTACCCTGGGGTAGCTGTGACCCAGACCCGAGTCCCGTCTGGCTGCCGCCCCCTTCCCTCGGGGTTTGTGGCTCTAGCTGCCCCTTCACGAACAATCACGACCCGGGGACAGGTCAGACGGCCACCTCTCTGTCGGGGGAAGCACGGGACGCGCAGGAGCTGGACGCTCGCCTCAGCGCCTTCTCTCCTGCGGCTCTGACCAGACGGTCCGAGGTCTCCCGCTCGAGGCAGGGCGTGGGGCGGGACATTTCCTTTTGCTCCTTTCCGGTGGGTCCGGCGCTTGAATTCTCAAGCTCTCCCGCAGGAAGGGCCGCAAGCGGACGTCGCGCCGGGCTGGCGTTTTCCCGCACTTGGGCCGGCGGCTGCGAACCCAGCTCGGGCGGTTTCTCAGTGCCTGTGTTTGCTTTCCTTAGTGACAGCGCGGCACTTGCTCGGGGGGGGGGGGGCGGATGCCAACCGCGCCTCCGTGTGTGAAGTCGCGAGAGGAAGCCCATGTCTCTTCTCAGCGGCCACGCGGACGGGCGGGCGGGGAACGATAGACACCACGGGTCACCGGCGCCGATGGAGAGATGCGGTGCGCAGGGTCGTGCGGTGGCTGAATCGTGTCATCGCCCCTTCCGGCTTGTCACGGCTGGGAAGGGCCCCTCTCCGTCGTTCCAGAGCACACACGCGTCCTCAGGCCCCCCGCCCTGCTGACCCACCGTGGCCCGCACCGGCTGTCGGCGTCGTCGGTAACACTAAGGCCCATTGGTGTCAGGAACTGGTGGCTTCATCCCAGAGAAGGTTCTAGAGGAAAAGCAATCCTCGGGCGGGTGGGACGCTGTGATTCTGGATGTGTGGGGCCGACGGCTGCGGACTGGCTGGAAGCCCTGTGCGTCCCCCTCTCGCGTGGCCCCCGCCCTGCTGGGACCTACAGTAGGGGAGCCTGGAGCCCAGCCCAGCGTCCAGGGCTGCGCACACGGACAGCGGCGTCCTGGCAAACCTCGGCATTCAGGGAACGCCTGAGACCAGGACGGTGACACCATGAAACCTGTTATTCACGTCGTGTTATGTTGTGGCCATGGAGGGGCGGCGGTCTACGTGGGCCCGGGCATCCGCACACGGCCTTGCCTTGTGCTCCAGACAGCAAGGCCTGACCGTCCCCTGACGCCGAGCCCTTTCTCTAGCTGGTCACACAGGCGACTCCGTGGCGGGGAGGTGACCGCGGTGTGACCACTCAGCGGTGCCCGTGGCCAGGCTGGGGGATGAGTTTGCTCCCTGCCCGTTTCTGCTGGCTGCTTGCTTACTGTCCAGCCGGGCTGGCTGCTCCGGGCAGGGGTGGACACGGCCTGCCAGGTGTGCTATGCTGCTGTTGGCTACAATGTTCTAGGCTGTGGGCACAGCCCCTGGGCCCATTGTCATGGTGTCCCCGGCCCTGCTGGGCACCTGGGGGTGAAGTACGGGCCGCCAGCGTGAGAGCGTTGGTTGCCGGGCAGCAGGGAGTCCTTTGTCTGACCCGGGGTGGATGGGGCACTGGCCAGAGCAAGGTCGTTCTGTGGGAGCAGCGGCTTCCTGGGTGGCCAGAGCCTGTGGGCCACAGTGAGTGTGGCTGTCTCTTGGCCTCTGAGTCCGATGGGACCTGTCACCCAGCCCAGATCTTCCAAACCACCGAAGACACTTTTCAGTTCTGTCCCTCAGCGCCCACAGTCACCCTCCCGGCCACCTTTCCCCCGAACGGACCCTGTTCCAGCTTCCCGGCTCTCTGCTCAGTCCTCCTTCAGCTGCTGCTCCTTATCCACTCGGCCTGGGGTTCCTCAGGGCCTCACTTCTCCCCTCAGGCTCCTCTGCTTCTCCCCACTGTCCTCGTTCCGCTCTCTTCCCCTCTCCCTTCCAGCCCCGTCCCTGCTCTTATGTCTTTGTCATCTGTGCGTCCGAGAGCCGACCCCCCCCCCCCCAGCAGCCCACAGCGTGTGCACAGCCCACTCCGTGCCTGGCAATCCGGGCGCCTGTCAGACACATGCGTCCCTGCACACTGTCCGGCCACCTCCCGCATCGTGAGCGCTGGTGCCCCTGGCCCCTGGTGAGTAGCCGGCCTGCCTGTCCTGCTGGGGACGAGCTCATTCCTGCTCCAAGATGCAGTCTCAGAACTTGGCTGATGGCCCCCTCTGGCCGTCACAGCCACCGTCACCTGTAGGGTGCCCGGGGACTTGGCGGGTCCCCCCAATCCCTCCTCCTCTGACAGCCCATCTTCACAGGGCAGAGACGGGTCTTCTAACAAACAGAAGCCGGCCCCTCGCGCTCCGCTCCTCCAAGCCTCAGTGGCTCCCCGCTGTACTTAGAATAAAAGCTAAAAGCATCCTCGGAGACTAGACCGATGACCGTGATGGGGGTTTTCTCTTGGGGACTGTGTGAATAAGGCCACAGGGGCGGGGCGTGACGGGGCAGTGACGGGGCTGTAGGGCCTCCAGGGGGTGCATCTCCCAGAACAGATCTGTGGTGGGGCTTTCCTTCCTTCCCTATATTTTATTAATAAATAAAGTGAGTTAATTCGGTGTTCAAGCCCGTGGCCTGTGCCTCTGTATCTTTCTGTTAAATGTGTATCTGGTCACACGCGGCTCCTTGGGCCCCTGGCGATGGCAGGTGCGGCAACGACACGCAGGGCGTGTGTATTTACTTTGTCCCACTGTCCCCGCGCGTGTAAACACGTCTCAGTCCAGATGGGGGATGGGGACGCACACAGCCTCCAGCCCCCTGGGCCGCTGGCTTCGCTTTCCCAGCCAGACTTGCCAAGACCGTGTCGAGGACCGAATACCAGCCCTCTGTTCTGTCAAGATCTCTAGATTTTCTTTCTTTCCCGTTTCTTTAATTTATGCCTTTATCTTTACCCATTCACTTCCTTTTTCTTTCCTTCTTTCTTTCTTTTACTACTATTATTATTATTATTTTGCATTTATTCAGTTAGAAACTGTCTCCGATTCACCTGTGAATTGCTTTAACTGAGTGGGAGGGTCCCAGGCGGGCGATGTCCTGCAGCCCGACGAGATCCCCTTACTCTTTGAAACGCTGTCTTTCCAGAAGGACAGTCCGGTTGGGGTTACGAGGTGACACAGAGGCCAATGAACGAGAGGGAAGGCTTCTGCGAGCTCCCTCAGGTCCCCACTGTGCACGGCCGACGTGAGCCGGTGTTGGGCGCAAACTCTCCCCGCACTGCGAGCTAAGGTGGCCACGTGCACCGATACACCTTGTGTGTCTGCAGAACAGGAATTTTTTGGCCGGCGTGTGTCAATGCGGCTCGTTCCGTCCCACGGTTGCACAATGTTCCCTCATGTAGGTGTGTCACGTGCATGAAACAATCACCCTGTTGGTGGAAAATCACATTATTTCCAGATCATCTGTTTTATATTGTTTTGCTGTTTCCATGACACGTAGTGCGGCGGGGTAGACATCCGTGTTTGGGAATCACGCGGACACGCTTCGGCGAAGACTGAGATCCAAAATGGGCTTGAAGAGCCAGAGGATATCTGCAATTCAAATTAAAAAGATGAAAACAAAAGAACTAGTGGAAACAGGGACAAATAATGTAAACTGGAAATTCACGTGTAAGAAGAAACGCTGATGGCTGGGGCACATCAGAGAGAACCCAGGGGGTCGCACACATGCGAAGGAAGCCACAAATGAGCTCATCCAACCTGGGTTGACGGGGGCGCGGGGGGGGGCCCATCCGTCACGGCCCGGAGGACAACCTACACGTCCCAGGCGCCAGGCACTCTTGTCCTTTTCACACATCAAGTGTCCAGAAACCCCTTGGGCCGGGGCAGACCGGGCAACCCAAGCGGTCGGAGTGAGTTCGAACGTCTACGAGTACTGTGTCAACAGCAAACAAGAGGTCAGCGCCACACGCCTTCCACCTGGGCACCCCACGTGGCAAGCTGTTCCCTTCGTCCACACACGCCACGAGCCCCTCGGGCCCAGCCCAGCAGCACGAGCACCGGGATGAAGAGTGATGGTGACTCTCCGGGAAAGTCCAATTTCATCCTCCTCTTAGTGACAACGCTTTGGGGTTTCATAGTTTTAAATCGCACTTCCACTGGCCTTTGAAACCGAGCACGCGGCTTCTTCCTGCCTTTGTTTGACGCTGGGTGTTGTTATAAGTGGCTATTACGTTCTATAAAGTGCTTTGGGGGTTTAGGTAGAGAATATTCGTTACGTCATTTGGTTTTCCAGCAACCGGCCATGTCTCCTACTGGTTCCGTCGTTTCTTTGCAGGGACGCCCCCGCGGTGTACCCTGTGCGTGAGGGGCACTAGCGTCTCCCCACCACGAAGGACGAAGGAGCCAGATCCTTCGTGTCGGCAGCCGGGGACAGGTGAGCTCAACAGACCAGCCCTCGCTCGCTGTGCACCCACATCTACCGGCCTTCCCCAGACGGCCGTGGCCTTCCACTGGCACAGCTGTCTTGAACGGTCCGGGCACTGCTGACACCAGATTCCTGGGGGCAGAGCACAGCAGGGCCGTGTACCGGTCAGGGCTGGGGTGCGCGCGAAAATGACAAATGATTGACCGTCAGCTCAAACCCAGCTCCGGGCAGGCCCAGCGCGGACCTGCGATCACGTCCTCAGTCGCCAGACCCCCGGCAAGAGGAGGGTTCCTAGAAACCAGGCTGGCACTCAAAGGGCTACAATCTGCTTATTTGGGCTAATTTTCAAAATAACGAATGTGTTAAAATTTGAGTTTGGTGCTGGTGGGCTTTTGAGCTAAGGGGTCACGGCCTGAAGTGAAGAAGTAAACAGCCCAGTGGCCACGACCCAGAGACCAGACCCTCTCCTGACGGCCACACAGCCCCTTCCCAAGAGTTTGGTCCACGTGGGGCTAACGGTTCAGTGTCAAGGAAAGGCCCAGTGAAGAGACAGGGTGGCCCGGTTGGAGCCGAAGCTGGAAGTGTCACGTGGCATCTGGGCTCTGTAGGCCACTGGACACACAGCAGGACGGGGTTCTGGAGCTGGCCAGGGAGGGCCTGGGCCTCGGAGTCCTGCTGCATGATGGGGGCACGAGGAGGACCCCCTGCGTTTGACGGGCATTTGCTTCCCTCCCAACACCACAAGAGCTGACGAGAGACCCAAGCTTACTTCAGCCTCTTGCCAGAGCCACACCCCGATTCGAGCTGTGTGGTGTGGGGTCCCAGGCCACCGACTCAAGACGAGGCAAACAGACAAGCAGACAGGGGCTGTCACAGGCCTAGGGAACTCTCGCCCAGGTGCCCATGCTTTTGCCCTCCGGGGGGGAGGGAGGGACACAGACCCAGGGGACCCTTAAAATGCCTGATGCTCGTCAGAGGGCTCACTCCGAGCCCGCTGACTGCTGTGTCCTGCCCAAGTGCCCGGTGCATCCTGTCTGAGCTCCGAGCTCGGGGTTCAGGACGATGACTGTTCACCGAATGTCGGCGGCTGAGGGCAGACAGAGCAGGCGTCAAGAAAAGGCAGGGGACACACTGACATGCCTACAGCATGGGCGTCCGGGGCGGGGAGGGCCAGGGCAGGTGGCTGGGGAGATGGGGCCCAGCGTCCTGACCCAGGAGGCAAACGACGAGCATCCAGGAAAATCGGGTGCTTCTCAGGTCAGCCTGGGGTCACCCCAACCCAGCACCTCACGGGAAAACCCAGTCACAGCTCCCCAAGGGCCCGCTGCCCCATCTCCCACAGCCCTGCCTGTGTGGATGGCCCTCCCCGCCTGCCCAGGCGGGTCGCCCCCAGGCCAGCGTCCCCTGCCACCCCTTCCTGGGACCCTGAGGCCCTGAAGCCGCTTTCTTTCGCCAGACAACAGCGCCATCTGGTGGCCGGCTCTGCCCCGATGCCTCTCCTTTCCCGTCTCCGTTCCAGAACCCGTGTCCACGGTTGCGCTGGACGGTCCAGCCTCCAGGACAGCTCAGTCCCAGGATCAGGAAATCCAATCACCCCTTTGGGCTTTGGGTTTGCTAGATCCCACAGTCTTAGAAGCTAATTCCTTAAGGTAAACTGAGGGAGAGAGCGTGCCTGCGTGCCAACAGCACATACACACACCCCTGGCCCGTGTCTCTGCAGAACCCGGATCCGCCCCCACGCACACGCAGAAACAACCGTGAGAAGGTCCATGTGGACGAGAGCCGGGCCGGGCAGGGGCCACTGTGCCTGAGGGTAAGGGGGCTGCCGCCGCCGTGCAGAGAGCCACCCACCGCTGTCTGGGTCCTCGGGCGGCCGCGGCAAACCCAAGCAGCTTCTGGTTTTCCCCCAAAAGGAACTTTCTCCCAACCAGGAGTTGGTGCTCAACGAGACGTAGAGGCCCGAGGCCCTCGGACCACACTGGCCCTCTCGCCGCCAGAGGGCGCAGCGCGTCGGCTCCCCGCACCCCCCACCCCACCCTACACACCCCCGCAAGGTGGGCTCAGAGGCTGTGGCCGGGGCGGTGGGCATCCAGACCAGCATGACTGCCAACGAGGACAGCTGGGCTCGCCTGCAACCAGAGCTCTGAGTTGCTGACCAAGGCTGGGTTTCTCCCCAACCCTGTCTGTCTGTCCTCACTCCCCACGTTTCCGCATTCAGTGGGACTACAAAATTCAAACGACTTTTTATATCATTTTAAAGACCAGCAAAACCTCAAGCTAAAACACAATTGTTTGGGGCGCTTTTACGTTCAGAAATCGGGAATCCGGAAAGGTTACCACTGCTCGCGAGACAGAGGCCTCCCTCCCCTGCTATGACTGTCCCCGGTGCGCCAGGCCCGGGACGCCGCCGCGCCTCTCCGCCTCTCCCGCCCCTTAGCACGCGTCCTCCCGCGCCCCCGCCCCACCGGAGGGACAGCCCCCAGGGACAGGCCCCTGGTCTGCGAGCCGCGCGGCAGGGACTGGCTCTCAGCAGGAGGCCGACTGTGGAGATTTCCAAGCAAGTGTAACGGGTCTGACGATACAAAGTTTCAAACATAGTGTCGTACAAAGTTGCCGAGGCCCACGCGGAGACAGGGCTTTCGGCCGCTGCGGCTCCGCACCCGGCGGCTGAGAAGTCGGGTCAGTCTGCGTCCGAGGCCCCGCGAGCTGCTGTCAGGTCCGAGGCGCGAGGCCGGGGCCTCAAAGGCGGACAGGCCGCTGCTCTGAACATCCAGTCTCGCTGTGGCTTACCGACCACCCACTTTCCTTCAGAGCAAACCAGCCGGATTTTGGTATTTTAATGTGCAAGGAGTTAAGAAGGCGTCCTTGGGACGTGATAAGCGGGTCGGGAGCCTTTGAAACTGCCTGTGGAATCTGTGTAATGCGGGCGGCTAAGTGCGGAGAGACCGGGGACAGGCCGGCCGGGACAGCGCGGGCTCGGAGCGGGTGGTCCTCCCCAGAGGTCCCTGGGCCCCGGGGGCACGACCCCCACGGACACAGCCCGGCCCTGAGTCATCCCGGCTTCCCTCTGGAGCCGGAGCCGTGGGGCAGGAGGGAACCCAGGGGAGCCTGGCATGCGGCTCTGACGGCCACTTCAAAGACACCCACCCCCGGGTTATCACGTTGCCAGCTCGGCGGCCGAGATAAGGAGCCCAGCCGCCTACCCGCAGAATTCCGCTGGGGAGAAAGCAGTGGGTGACCGGGACAGCACGCTGCCCGGCTGCATTCCCCTGCCCTTCCCCTCCTCACCCCGGTCCTACTCTCTTGCCTTTCATTCACCGACAAAGAGTGAACCCGTGAAACCTCAGCCCCCACCCCCAACCCCAGAGTTTGAGACCGAGGTCCACGCTGCCTCCCTCTCCTCTCTCCCTGCGACCTTGACCTGTGGCCCCAGATGTGCGTACGCCCCCCGGGGCCCGTGAGTCAGGAAGCTTCCGCGGAGCCCCCGATGGCTCTTGCTCAAGTGTGTCCTGTCATCGTGAGAAGGACCACCGTGGCCCGTCCAGCCACGACACCGGCCCCCGTGGGGAAAGGGGTCTGGGGGCCCACCACCAGTAGTGCGGGCGCAGGGGAGGGCCCAGGCATCCCCAGCATCACTACCCAGGCCGAGACCCACAACACGCAGGCCGCTGGCAGCGACCCCCTGACAGGAGCACCAGCCGGCCGCGGGGTCTCTCCTGAGTCGGAGACTTTGCCTGCCCAGAGCCAGCTCCGCTGACGGGCAAACCAGGACAGGACTGAGGGCTCTAAAGAGAAGCCCAGACCCACCAGGACAGGGAGAATGCAGAATGCAGAGCCCTGGGCTGTCCCGGGTGCCCCGCAAGACCGAGGCTGAACCCGAAGGACACTGCCCCGTTCCCAGTGGGCGTGGAGCTGTTCGCAGTGTCCGTCCGCTGCCGCGCCCAGTGCCGGTCAGGTCAGCCATGCTAGAAGTCTTCAACTTTGGGGCACCTGGGAGGCTCAGTGGGTTACACGTCTGCCTTCAGCTGACTTCAGGGTCCTGGGATCGAGCCCCGCATCGGGCTCTCTGCTCAGCGGGGAGCCTGCTTCTCCCTCTCCCTCTGCCCCTCCCCCTCCTTGTGCTCTCTCTCTCCCTGTCTGTGTCAAATAAGTAAATAAATAAGTAAGATATTTAAGAAGAAGATGGTGACAAGGAGGAGGAGGACTTGGGGGGGAGGGGGAGACCAACTTTTCAACTTTGCTGGGCTCCCAGGGAGCCAGCTTATTGTTTTGCTGATAATTCTCTTGCTCCTTGGGCTTTCCTTGGTTTCCTCACTTTCTTCCTAATGCTGGGCTTGCCTCGCCAACTGCTCAGCCCAGGGTACCTGTTCACTTACTGATTAGGCGCCTTTCTGTCCTCCTCGACGCCCCCCGGGATGCAGGGCCCCCCCTGGGCTTCCACGGCCCCCGCGGACTTCACTGTGCTGCCCATTCATTGTCACTTAGGTTCAAAATATTTTTTAAATTTCCGCGGAGACTCCCTCTTTGACACTCGGGCTACTCCGAGGTGTCTGGTTTGGCTTCCAGTCAGCTGGGGAGATCCTCGTGCTGCAGAGGTCAAGGGGAATTCTGCTCCTCTGGGAGAGGCAGTCGTGAGACCCCCATCGGCCGCAGGAGGTTGGGCCACGGCCTGGAGGCCGTCTTCCCAGAGGTAGGGAGCCCCGCGCCTGTGCTGGTCTCGTCACCTTGGGTGGGACTGTCTTTCCCTGTTCCAGACTCACTGTGTGTTCCTCGGTTCTGCTTAAGTGTTGTGTCTGGTGGCGTCTGGTCAAACCTGCGGCTCTGCGGGTCCCCTGTAGGGTGAGGACAGGGCGCTTCCGCTGCGGCACAAGGAGGGTGCGTGCAGGCCGACGGCCCCACGTCAGCTGCCGGGAGGGGACCAGCTGGCCGTGGGGGACCAACAGCCGCTGCCGAGACTGACCCCGCTCTGTCTCTTCCTGTGAGAAGAGTATTGTCCCGTCCAGCACGTGACTGCCGTGTGTGTTTCTTGGCGACTCCAATATGGCAGGCAGAGGACAGAAGTGCTCAGATGTCTTCTCCCGGTGACAGGAAACAGATGCCACTCGCTCAACACATACTTCATGTGATCTGCATTCGTCTAAGTCTGGTAAGCTTTGTTTTATGGCCCAGAAGATGCTCTATCATGGCAAATGGTCTATGTGTGCTTGAAAAGAACGAGTTTTCTCCACAAAGAAGCAAAAAAAGCTGAACCAGACCCATAAATACAGAGAACACACTGGGGGGTGCGGGGGGGAGGGGAGATGAGCAAAACGGGGGAAGGGGCAGGGGGTACGGGCTTCCAGTTCGGGAGAGAATGAGTCACGGGGATTAAGGTCCAGCCCCGGGGAAACAGGCCACGGCATGTGCTCGCGGTGTGTGGTGGCCGGCGGCGGCCACGCCCGTGGTGAGCCCAGCACAGCCTACACGCTCGTCACATCCCTGTGTTGTACCCCCGACCCCAGTGCTAACGTGGGGGGCTAACTAGACTTCGAGTTTTAAAAACCATTAAAAGAGTCAATTTTCCCTATTGTTGGGAGATTACTCTATAAAGGTCGTTAGGTCAAGCTGCCGATACCGTCGCCAGGTCTCCTTTGTTCCTGTTGACCTCTGCCCACTCGCTCTGCCGACGACCGGCAGGCGGGGCGGAGACCGCGGCTGTTCTCCGGGCCGGTCTCCCAGATCAGCCTTTGCCTCTTGTGTTTTGGAGCGC
Source organism: Martes martes (assembly GCF_963455335.1). Lineage (NCBI taxonomy): Eukaryota > Metazoa > Chordata > Mammalia > Carnivora > Mustelidae > Martes > Martes martes. The sequence goes on along the minus strand of NC_137898.1, from coordinate 1,325,669 downwards.
TCTTATTATGTGCCTAGTGTTTTCGATCACTTTGCATTCTTGGTGAGTCGGCCCCTTTATCGTTGTCTCACTTCCCTCTGAGGGTCAACACGGTCTATCTTTCTCTACCCCCTCCCCGTCGGCCTGGCTAAGTTGTAGTACTGAAGCGGGTTTTGGGCATCGCCTCTATCCACTCGGACAATCCGGGTCTCCAGCTGTTGTGTCCAGAACATTCACATTTTCAGCGACGACTGGCGTAGATCAAACTCTGGTACTTTGGGTGGCTGTTCGATATTTGTCATGTTTGCCCTCGGTTTCTTTTTTCTTCTCTTTCTGTCTTCTTTAGGTTTAATTCAGCATTTTTTATGATTCCATTACATGTCTTCTATTGACTCACTTATATCTCTTCTTTCAAAACACATTTTTTAGGGGTTGCCCTAAAGTGTACAACATACACCTGAAATAATCTACGTCCACCCGTAAATATTACACTGCTTCATGTACGCAGTGAGGACTTGTGCTCCCAGCCCCTCCCTCCTATGCCTATTCAGGGGCTGCCATACGCCCCATTTTTAGCCAAGTTATACTCACCCAGTTCATTGTTACTATTACTGTTTTAAGCAGCTGGTTATCTTGTAGAGCAAGTAAAAATAACAACAATAGTTTACGTTCATTTTGTCCATTTCCAACATTCTTCTTTTTGTAGACCCAAGTCTCTGACCTACCTCTGACCTTTCTTCCACCTGAAGAATTTCCTTAAATATTTCTTCTAGGGTGGGCCGGCTGGGAAAAGTCCCTCTGTTTCCATCTGTTCAGGAAAATGTTTCTCCTCTACTTTTGAAGGATAGACTTACTGGGTAGAGATTCTGGGTTGACGGTTATTTTCTGTTAACATTTTAAAGCCGTCGCCCCGTTCTTTTCCTTACGTGGTTTCCGGTGAGAGGCTCTAGTTCTCATCCCTGCGCCCGCAGGTGATGCGGTTCTCACGCGCTGGCGGTCTGCGAGATTTTCCCATGGTCACTGGCTTTCAGCAAGTTAGATACGATTTGCCGCAGTGTGTGCATGTGTGTGTGTTTCGGTATTTACCATGACTGGTGTTCTCTGGACTGGTGCGGTAACGATCACTGATTTTGGCAAATTCACACCCATTCTTTCTTCTGCCTTCTCTTCTCCTTTTCTTCTTTTAAGCGGCCAGGATTCCAAATGCATGCGGGTTGCACTGTTTGGTATTATCGTGCGGCTCCTGGATGAGCTGGTTTACTTTTTCACTCTTTGTATTTCCATTTGAGCCCCTTGGGGGCATTTTTATTTCTGTTGCTGGGTTTCCAATCTCTAGTATTTTTATTTTATTCTTTCTGGTAGTTTGCATGGCTCTGCTGAAATTACCCATGACTGTAAGGCTCCCACCTGTTTCCTCTCACTTAAAACCTTCAGAACCAGCCATTATTCTCACCTGTATCGCCACAGACTAATGTTGTCTCTTCTTGTCAGTCGTAAGTGTGGACTCATGCAGGATACATTGCTCTGTGACTGGCTAATGGGTTCAACGTTGAGGACTGTGAAATTGGTCCCCACGTTTGTGTCTTTTACTTGACACGGAGAGTTCCATCACACAAATGCATCTCCGTTTACTTATCTGTATTACTTGTCTGTATTTCACGGACATGTGAGGTGTGTCCAGTTCTGAGTATTAGGAATACAGTGGCTTTGGAAATTTTTGCATGGTTTTTTGCTTGACACTAGCATTCATTCCTGTTGGGTATATAACCAGAGTGGATTTGCTGAATCATAAGGAAATCCCTTTGAAAAGTGATTGTGCCAGGGATGCCTGGGTGGCTCAGTCGGTTAAGCATCTGCCCTTGGTTCAGGTCATAATCCCGGGGTCCTGGGATCGAGCCCCTAGTTGGGCTCCCTGCTCAGCGGGGGGGGGGGTCTGCTTCTCCCTCTCTCTCTGCCCCTCCCCGTGGCTTGTGCTCTCTTTCTCTCTAATAAATAAATGAAGTCTTAAAAAAAGTAATTGTGCCAAGTTCTGCTTCTTCCAACAATGCACAAGAGCCCCAGCCGACCTACATCCTTACCACCACATGGTAGTCGCACATTGTGACTCATTCTGTACTTTCCTGATGACTCATGAATCTGAGCAGTGTTTACTATGTTTAGCCATTTGGTTATTTTCTTTGTGAAACATCTGTTCAAATCATTTGCTGATTTTTCTATCGGATCATGTGTCTTTTAAAAATGACCCATGAGAGTCATTATTATGATTATTATATTTAACTTATTCACAAGATCCTGATACTAGTTCTTCATCAAATATGTGCTTTCTCAGCCTCTTCTCTGGCTCTTCTGCTTGCTTTTCATTTCTTGAAGGTTTCCTATAATGGCAGATTTCTTAAAATTAAATGCCACAAACTTACACTGTACGCTTCGGGAGAATGTGGAGCATCACAAAATTGCTCCAGGTTTCCCGTAGAAGCGTCACCGTTTTTCATCTTTCACACCTGGAAATGCAATGCATCTGGAACCACTTTTGCGTACGGTATGAGATAAGGGTCAGCTACCTTTTCCTAAATCCGGGTGGTCTCTTTATCTCAAACCATCATTGCACACTGCACTAACCATCACCTTGGTCATACTAAGGTTGTCGTACAATCTGTAGGACAAGAACTGGACACCGTGTGCCGTCCGATACCACAGCCACAGCCACGTGTACCTATTTACATTTGAATTAATTCTAAATTAATTAAACATAAAATTCATTTCCTCAGACCCATTGGTCACATTTCAAATGCTCAGTAGACTCATGTAGCTAGTGTCTCTGTGGAAGGTGTCTGTTATCCCTGAGCTGCCACGAGACAGGACCGTGGGCCGCTCCAAGAGTCATCTGGTCTCCCTTCCCTCACGGCCACATTCTCCGAGACACTCTCCCTTCCTACCAGGCTTGATGTATGGCAAAGCAAACCAGTTTTGTTCTTTAAGACTACTACAGCTTTTCTGGGTCTTTTGAATCTCCATAAAAATTTTGGAATCAGCTTATCAACGTAAGCAAAGTTAACTTTCTGGGATTTTGATACACATGGCGTGGATTCCACATATTAAGTTTTGGAAGAACTGACATCTTTATAAATGTGATTTTTCAAGCTCATAAATACAGCATTTGGCTTTATTTACTTACATCTTTAAATTCCCTCAAAAATATGTTGTAATTTTCTTTGTTCTTTTTTAGTGTTTTTTTTGCCAAGTAATTGATTTTTTAAATATTTTATAATTTAAAATTTTACTTGATCTGTCTTAAACTTAATTTTTAAGAGATTGTTGCTTGTCATCAAAACATGATTAATTTTTTTATGGACGCTGTTTCATCTATCTTGTTATATCGACTTTTTAATAGATGTATTTGAACTTTATACGTTAAAAATTACGTTACTGGGGCACCTGGGTGGCTCAGTGGGTTAAAGCCGCTGCCTTCGGCTCGGGTCATGATCCCAGCGTCCTGGGATCGAGCCCCACATCGGGCTCTCTGCTCAGCAGGGAGCCTGCTTCCTCCCTTCTCTCTCTGCCTGCCTCTCTGCTTACTTGTGATCTGTCTGTCAAATAAATAAATAAAATCTTAAAAAAAAATTACGTTACTAACCATAGCAATTTTATTTCCTCTTTTCCAATATGTATAGTGTTATTTCTTTCCCTTGCCTATTGAACTGACTGGGCTGTATAAGTCAACATTTAACCGACCTAGTGATCAGGCACATCCAAGTCTTGGTCATGAGTTTAGGACAAAATGCTCAATATTTCAATATTTAGTTTGATTTTGTAGATTTTAAAAATCAGACAGGACTGTTTATTTCCAGTCATAGATATTAAGCTTTTAGGATGCTCTGGTTTCCAGCTGGGAGAAATTTTGCCCCACAAGGACATTGGGCAACTACCCGGAGACACTTTCGGTTGCCACGACTTGAAGTGTGCAGGGCTCCTGCATCTGGCGGATGGAACCTAAGAGTCCCTCTGAACATACGTCACACGGGACAGTCCCTGCAGCAAATCTCTATCTTGGTGTTTCAGTGCTAAACTCTATTCACGAGGGGTGCCTGGGTGGCTCAGTGGGTTAAAGCCCCTGCCTTCGGCTCAGGTCGTGTGGTCTCAGGGTCCTGGGATCGAGCCCCGCATCGGGCTCTCTGCTCGGAGGGGAGCCTGCTTCCCCCCCTCTCT